>NW_026901430.1:0-2400000 GCF_033783945.1 Neopsephotus bourkii | reverse complement strand
GAGCTCGCATCTGTCTGAACTGTGGTATATGGTAGTCTATATAATCTCACTTTTCCCTCACTTTATTAGTCAGGGTTCACCTAGTTAATTGAAACTTCACTCAAGTTTTCATTAGCTAAGCTAATTTTTTTATTTAAAACTATTCCTTCTACATATTAATCCATTGGTGTAATAATGGAGCAGACAGTGGAGCTATTTGTATTTAAATGATCAACAAACAGCTTCATTTCTCTAGCCAATTAAAAAATTAAACTTTAGAATTGACTATAATGTGTTTCTATAGACTTAGCTGAAAGTGTACTGCAGTTGTGTGACTTCTTCAAGGATTTATTGGTTTAAGTGCTTGGGGGATGGAGAGTGTTCAAGACTTTCTTCTTCTAAATACTGTTTTCTATTCTTTCTCACTTAATGAACTAATTTTCATTCTCCAGTGCCATTCTAACAGACTTAAGGCACTGCTTGACAATGTTCCTTATTCATGATGTAAGACAAGTCAAATGTTCTTCTTTATGCTTGTTTGGGGAAAGGGTGGGTTATTCAGAAGCTTGGAAGATTTATGAGTTCAGCTTCCACTGAAAGTTAGTAGAAGTCTAGTGCTGTTGTCTGCTTACAGCCTTTCTTTATTCCTGACTTCATCCATTTTCTGGACCAAGACCATTGAAATCTTGGTTTACATTGCAGGTTATAAAATAAATGAAGCCAGACTTGAGTTTAGATTTGTGTTTATTCTTGTTTTGGCCTTTGTCTAAGTTACACAATATACAACAGTGCACAAAATTTGATGTGGTTGCAGTTAGCAGCGTTTGTAGAGCAAGTTGATAAAGCCTGATGAGCTAAACCCAGCCTTTTCTTACAAAAGGGGATTGGAGAGATGCAGTTTTCCAAAACTGCATTGGGATAGTAGAAGAGTGGTGGAATCCATTACGAGCAATTATGTGGACTTAAGAAACAGAATAGGAGAATGCAAAGTTACGTATTTGCTGTTTCACATGGAAAGCATCTGTGGGAGACAACTGAATGGGGCTGCATAGAAAAAACATATTTGCAAGTCACTGTTGAAAGTTGACAGCAAAAGGGATCGAGGATACATTTACCTGTGTAATAGCAACAGAAAATGGAACAAGCAAAGAGGAGTGAAGGGGCAATAGGAGAAAGAAAAGTAGTGAAAGGAGTACTGAAGGTTCAGTCTGCTGTGTAGGAGGATAATAAAGTCCAGTTCAGTAATAAAAGAAAGAGAGACCTAACACTGTCAGTGTGGTTTTTGACATAGGACCAGTAACATCAAATTTTGGTAAGCTAAACATTTACCGGAACTGGAGAAGGACAGGATTAATTTTGCTAAAAGAATAAAATAACTTGAAACAATATTGGTTTGGTTCAAGTGATTACTAGATTGTTCTAAACTAACATTCTACTTATCTCTTTCTTTGGTGTCCTTTTAAGTAAGATGTTGCTCCAAAAAGAAATATAGAGAACATTTAATTAAAAGCTACTGTGTTTTCCCCAGAATTAATAGCTTATTTAAGTGGGGAAATATTAAGGTATATTGATCTAAGTTTGTGTGTTGCTGTGACTTAAGGATATGAAATACCAAGGAAAGAAGAGTTTAATTTAAATGTGACCTTACTGGTATTTTATGAAGTATTTTTTGGATCTAGTTTATAATTGTATTTAAGGAGACAGAATTTAGTTACTGAATACGTGAATACACATACACAGTAGCGCCTGTATTACAGATATACAAACACACACACATAGAGTAGTGTTTAAACTTTGTCAGTGTTATACGTCACTGTGGCTTTTCTGTTCTTCTCCCCTGTGATCCCAGTTTATATTAAAAAATATAAAGCTTTGTGGAACTAGTATGTTTTAGAGTTTATCGAAGTTGTTAGAAGAGAGAGTGGAGTAACAATCTAGGACACATTATAGAGCAAAACCAATTCTTTTCTATGTTCACCTGCTTTATCATTTGAAGTTTAGGCTTAAGATAGAGTTTAGTATTACATTAGATGAAAACCTGTATTATTCATAGTATTTGTTTAAATTATTCATGGATTAAGTTTATTCTTTAAAAATTAACTAGAATCTGTTTAAGCAGCTGATTCCATTCACTCATTCCAGGCAAAACTGCAAGTGTTAAGTCAGTCCAGGAATCTGCATACCCTGTTTCGATAGTGCTGCTATCTGATGTGTTTTGATGGATCAGACAATGCTGGTGAACAATGTTGTGTGTATTTAATATAAGTGTTTATGTTAAGAGAAAGTGTTCTTGAATTTCCAGTATTGAGAAAACTGTATATATTAAATTATAGATAACAAGTTTTAAAGTATCTCAAATCACTTTTGGTTTTGGTAGTAAAGTATTAATGTTTAATTTTGCTTTTTGAACTAGCTCTGTTATATTAGAGTAAGACTTTTTATTTATACATCTAGGTATACATATTAATATTTGGTGATATTGCCTTAATTTAACAGCACTACATTAACCACACTACTCCAACACTGTCCAAGAGTAAGGAGAGAGAAGTGGACAAGAAAGATTTGGACAAGTCAAGGGAAAGATCCAGAGAGAGAGAGAAGAAAGATGACAAGGACAGGAAAGATCGAAAAAGGGTTGGTGACATTTTTATGAAGTAGTTTAGAAAGTTGATATATACTTGGGAAGCTTTCTGTTCAAAGTCCTTGCAGTAATAATTGGCTGTACAGTCTAGCCAAGCAAAAGTGATCCCTATCAGGGGTGTTTCTCTTTTGTCCTTTTGGTTTTTCTAAGGTCAATTTACAGTAGTAATGTATTCAAATGCTTTTCCCTTCAAAACTGATCTCAAAAAACCACACAGGATGTTTAGACAAGATGTAATAACTCAGATACATTTGAATACTCAAAAATCAGTTCTCCAAAACAGCATTATAAGCAGGCACTACTTCGGGAGTATGTTTTAATCTGTTAACATCTGCATAATTATATTTGGTGCCAGGATCATTCAAACAGTGACCGGGAGGTACCACAGGATTCAACTAAAAGACGCAAAGAGGAAAATGGAACAAGTACGTATTTAACTTTTTGTGTATGTACTAGGCTTTTACTTGCTGTGAATTACAACTGAGTCTTGTGTTTTTAGCTGGTTCTTCAAAACATAGTAAAAGTGAAAGTCCATCCGATTCCCCTCGCTTAAATGAAAAGGAGAAGGAGAAGAACAAATCAAAATCTTCAGGGAAAGAGAAAGGTGATTCAATTAAAGCAGAAAAGATGGAGAAGAGCTCCTCTGGTAGCAAAAAGGTAAAATAAGAATTCTCATTTTGTTGCTTTGATGCTGATATTGACAGAGCAAACTGATTCTTTTCTTCATGTATTTTATTGGTGGTTTATGGCCTAAACTGAAAAAAGTACACTGTAGATGTGTAAGATGCTGCTTCTGGAAATTCTGGTGTCTTGTGGCTCTAAATATTTCAGCACTCGCTCCCGGTAGAATAAATGGGAGAAATTGTTCATTTTGGCAGCAGCCAAGAAAGTTCAGAATTTACGCTTTAGGGTTTGAATAATCTAGAACATTGCAGACTTGCTTGGTGAGCAAATATGTGAAAGCAGAGTTAACTGACACATAAACTAGTCTGCTTGTATTCAGATTCATGTGCATGTGTCAGCACAGCGTTTTTTTATGGAAGCAGAAGTCATTTCTGTTTGTAGTTATTCGTAATACACCAAACAGTAGTTCCCAGTTTTAACTCATTAGTGATAGGGGTTATCATGCAACTGCAAGACAAAGTTAGAATAATCTCAGAAATCATAGAAGCTGATTACTGTCATTCTAACTGATAATTTTTTTTAGCTGTGGCCAGTTATAACTTTAAATATTCATAATCCTTCTTATCAGACTGTACCTTGTATACTATAATAAATGATTTCCCTTGTATGTATTTTTTAAAGGAATCAAGACATGATAAAGAGAAAACAGAAAAGAAAGAAAAACGAGACAGTACTGGAGGAAAGGAAGAAAAGAAACAATATCCTTTTACACATTAACATTTCAGAACAATACAGAAAATAAGCTTCCTTTTATTATATGTAGGGAAATACATTTTTCCTTAACGCTGAATCTACTCATAAATCTTCGGACAAGCACAGATAATGAAGATTGTTCCAGTCAAGGTAAAAATTTTTATGATTTACACTGACTTAGTGTCCCCCATGGGTCCTTTTGACTGGTAAAAAAGATACAAACAAAACAGCCTGCATGTAAAAGGGCTAAAATCACCCAGGGTGGGTTTTAGGGTGGTTTTGTTGTTTGGGGGGGGGGATTTTCTGGAGGTGGTTGTGGTTTTGTTTGCTTGGGGAGGGCGGGTTTGTTTGGTGGTTTATTATTCTATCCCAGGGGAAAAAAAACACCTTCCCCATCATCAGCATAGAGATTGTATAGATGCTCACCTCTTTTTGGCAAATGTGGTCCTGATAGGTGTCAGTCTTGCTAACCTGTTAATTAAGAATATCTTGCCTAATACGTTACAAACTCAAGTTTTTGTATTCTCTTTTTAATTTAAGAAAAGCACTAGCATTTAAACCAAATTGCTATATAGTGTAGTAAATGAGTTCATTATCTCTGATTCATCACTGATAGATTTGAGGAGGAAGAAGCCAAAGGAAAACTTTCACATGGAGGCACTGACTATTTGCAGAAAGAAAAGAGAAACTTCAGAGTATTTTGAGTAGCCCATATTCAGACTAGAGTTTTTTAGAAAAATAAATTGTTCATTGAAGCTGACTGTTCTGATTCTTTTTTGTTTTTTTTTAAGAACTATGCGAAGATGAGGTAACTTATGTTTAGTTTTAGGGGTATGAGGATGGGGTTTTTCCTCCTGTTTGCATCTAGCCATTTTGAGAGACTTGGAACATCTCATTTTCAGTTATTTAGGCAGGAAAAGAAAGTGTCGCAGTTAACTTAAAATAAGTTCACCTGACCTCCCCAACTCGAGTCACACGCTGCTACCAATCTTTCTGCATAAAGCAGTGGACACTTTTATATTTTAAGAAGTGTGTATATGTTGGGTAAACATGAAAATAACTGATAGTGTCTAACAAATAGCAAACCACGTGGCTTCTTTCTGAATGTTCACAAATTGTCTAAGTGTTTATCATTCTTGTTTGTTCTCTATTTAGAATTGACGAATTGTTTGTTAAAACTTTGTGTAGATTCTGTGAGAGCTCAAAGGAAGCACAAGCAGAAATGAAGTAGAAACAATTTTTTATTCATTTACACATTTTCACAGTTTGAGATTATTTGCTTTCATAGAGTAATATATGAACAAAACATAAGGCAGGCAGAGTTTTTATCAGGCAAACTGACACTGTTAGAGGGAAGACAACATTTTTAAATCAGTAAATCATTCTTTGTTGTGGATTTTGAAGAAGAATTGATGAGCCTGCAAATTTGTCTTGTTTTCACAACTGTCTTGGCTGGTCTAGAAAGTGATGCTACCTTTCACAGATAAGATTTGTTGTGAACCCCATTTGAAGATATGGGGGGGGAGGGAGAAAATCTTATTACTGAGAGAGTGGTCAAAAATTTAACAAGTTTGTCCAGGGAGGTGCTGGAGCTGCCATCCTTAGGGTATTCAAAACCTAAGTTGGTAATCACAGTCCTGAGCAACCTGCTCCAGTTAATTCTGCTTTTTGAGCAAGGTGCTGGAGTGGACAGTCTTCAGAGGTCCCTTCTAACCTCACTGGTTTTGAAATTCAATTATATGTCTCTCATATTTGAGAATACTTCAGGTGATACTGTATAGCAAAGCTTACAGGAGAGATTTATTGGCTGTGGACTCCTAATTAACATTGCTACTTGTAGTGGCTGTACTTGCTTTAGATGTGTCAGAGAGAGACCATGATGCACTCCCCTGTTCTTCTGTTTGCCTCTAACTAAACCAGCAGAGACTGAATCTGAAAGGTGTAAAGGCTTTGCTGTTGGGAACTTGTCTCCAAGAGGCCTAAGCATTATAGGATGGCTTATACAATACTTACAGAAGTGTGTTTTGGTGAAGGCCCAACAAAACAAACTAAGAAACCAGAATTTGAGTTCTGAACTCTTCCTGATCAGCTGGAAATGCCTTCTGAAAAAGTTCTCCACACATTGATTGTGGCCTCAAAGAGGAAAGGGAGGGAGAGTGTTGGGAAAAGGGTCTGAAGAGGTTATTGTTGTCTGAACACTGTGGATGGATCCCCAGTTTTTTACCCCATTTAAATGTTGCTTTTGGGGGAAAAAAGAAACAGTTTTGGTAGGTGAAGTTCACTACTTCAGGACTTCCATCTTCTTTCATAATAAAATGTGAAGTTTTATCTTACTAGCAATTCAGCATAAATTGAGAATTGTAACAGCTTAAAGCCCAGCTGTGTTTTTATGACTCTATCATGGCCTAAGCAACGCGGGTGTAGGTGAATGTCAGTTGCACAGTAAAATTCATATCCAGCTATGTAGTAGGCTAAGCCTGGGTCATACGGCCTAGAATAGTGACAACACCCCTAGAATAGTGACAACACCCCATCATTCGCATAGTAAAAGATGAAGAAATGCTCTTTATTAGCAACACGGTGGTTGTTGTTGTGCTGTGCTCTAATTTGATTTATAACATTATTCCTAGTGTATTTGTTGCTTAATTTAGAGATAATAATATTGTGAGGGGTTTGTAATTCTGGAAGAGTTTTTACCTCCACAAGTGACTACTTGAGTTTTATTTATATCTTTAAATTAGTGTTTCACTCCTTCATTAATACAATTCTTGCTGTGGACTAAATTGGTTATGGAATGAATGACTGATAAAACTAGTTTTATTTCCCCACCCCTGCTCATTCTTTGAATTGTGACTGGAATAAAATGCTAACTTGTGAGATCAGTATTCATTTGAACAACATCTAATTCTAATTATGTGTGCTGTTGTTGCAGGTGAGATTGAAATGGGAAGATACCCAGCTGTGACAAGAAATGTATTTTCCAGAGTATAGATTGCACAGAAATTTGTGAATGAAGAGGACCCATCTGCATCTCCTTAAATTATTCAGTTCTCTGCTTTATTTCCCCATGCTGAGGATTTAATTGTTGAGTTGTACATTACTGTATTTTTAACTTGTTGCTTAGTTTCTTACACATTTATTTTCAGTACCTGGCTGAAAGTGTTACCTATTCCATATTTTAGCACAATGTGCTGCAAACAGACAGTTGCCATAGTGCAAATGAGGTTTCATGTGTACAGAGTTCCACTTTAGGTTGTCAAAAATACTGCCTGAGTTTAGTAATTCTTTTGATCTGAAATGCATTCTTTTAGATGTTTGAAAACCACAAATAAACAATTATTGAACCTTTTTTGGATTTACCTCATTTAAACTCAGTTTTTATTTATTACTTGGCTTGTTTTTAATATCAGTGACTAAAAAAAAAAGTCAAGTGGGAGCACTGTTTTCATGCAACGCGTAGGGATTATTTGTATATTGTGTACAACGTTGACTTGTTTAAAGAAAAAAAGAATGAAGCCTGTCCCTTCCATCCTGACCTAAACCTGTGCTCAGTTGTCCCTTGCCACACCTTTTGTTTGTCATGTTTTTAGATCAATTGGAAATGCTCTCTTCAAACCGGAAGTAAATTAAGTTTCAATTACAGCTACAGGAGCTTTGTATTGCCGAACTTTAGTCTGAAAAGTTTCACAATGACATTTTTAAGAAAAAAAAGGAAAAAAAAAAAAGAATTTTTTTATCTGCTGAATTCTACCAGTGTAACCTTTTTTCTAAATAAACAATAGTTTTCTCAATGGGTCGTAAATCATTCTGTCTGTGGTCACTTTATTGCTCTGTGTGTTGTTACAAACATTTGATACTATTTGGGATGCTGGGAGGGTGTTTTTTGTCTTATGAGCCCTCTGTACTCGCTTACTGATCAGACACAAAGGGTTAATTACATAGTGTGGGGCCAGCTGTAAATTGACCTTGCGTTCCTTCTCCAGTGACTGCAGGAAGCTCAGTATTCCTGCATTCCCACATTCAGTCAAGTTTATGCCTTGAGGCATTTATCCCTCATCCAAGACACATTAAAGTATCTGGCACTTTCTTCCCACCATTTCCTGGTTTAGGCTAATTGGACTTACCCCAGAGTGTCTTGAAAATGTCTTATTTTGACCAGTTTAATGCCTGACAACAAATGGACTCTACCTGGCTTCTGACATGCCACAGTAGGTCACTTTGGTTGAAGCTGCCATCTCAGATGTTCACATAGGTAAGAAACGTTGAGGTCTTTGAAGAGGTCATGTTCCTGCCCCCACCAAAGGTGTGGATTTCCTTCAGTAAAAATGATCACTGGCTTGTTCTAACTAGAAAATGCGAGTTGTGAAGGAATTGGGGGTTGTGTTCTTTGGAGAATGGAGATTCAATGTCCTGTCTAGAGACTTCGTTTGCTGTTCAGTGATTAAGAAGGAATAAGTGGAAGCTGAGTTTTTTTGGTCTGGGTACAGCAGTTGAAATACCCAATGAACATGTATTCACCAAGGAGCAGGAGCTGCTGTTACAACTAGATTCTTACCTTTTGGAGGTGCTGCATTCCTTGTGCTCTTTCTCTTCAGCCAGTTCTTTCTCCAGGGGCTGCAGGACTGACTGAAACTGAATGCATTTGTTCCTCTGCCCAGAGCCCTGTGGTACAGACAGACTAGCTCTCTGTAGACCCCAGCTAAGTCCTTTATATCTGCAATCAGCATGTGTGGTAGAAGGAGAAGTGGTGACCTGGAGGGGGAGAGAAAACCTTCACATATCAAAACTGAAATATTCGCAGAGTTGTAAAACCTTGGTCCTCAGGTAGCTTCAGATCATGAGCAGAAGTAGTGAGAGCTGCCATAGCTGCTGTCTGAAGGCTGGAGTGAAGTTTTCCTCTGGTTTTTAAAAGGCACAGCAAATACAAGGCTCTAATCATAGTACCTTTAGTTTGAATAATTAAAAGATTAAGTGCAAATTAAGGATGAGTTTCTTGGAGGAGGTGTGGAATCTAAGCTTGAAAGATTTAAGTGCTGGGACATGGTGATCTTGGTAACAGATTTCTCATAGGTGTAACATCTCTCAGGACTGTAATGTAATCAAATCCCTGTAATACCGGAATTATTACATAAAGAGCATGTTCTCAATTTTTACAGTCTCTGACAGGAAACGATGATCATGTTTTTCAAGGTTACACTTTCAGATTGACAAGCAGAAAATTCATTCTGCCTGTTGGACTGCTGTGGTTTGTGTGCCGTGCTGGTCCCTCATGCCTTAATTCTGCTTACCTCCACTGAGCACCATGCTTGTAGCAGCAGTGATGCTTATAAATGCTTTCTGTTGGCTGCGTTCTCCAGAAAGATGTTTATTGATTCTTACTAATAGATACAAATCAACTTAAGTTTAGATAGGGTAATCAGTCCTTATTGAACAGGCTTGGGAAATGGGGTTTGCTCACAGGGAAGGGTATAAAACACAACTCTAGGCAGAGCAAACTGATTTTTAATGATTGCTGGGAGAAACATGCTTAATAGATTTAAATGTTCAATATTCTGTTTGTGAACTTCTAAAATAAAAGTACATAAGGAGATAAGGGTGACATTAAAAACTTAAATCCTGTTTCAGATGGTAAGCTAATCGCTGTGTGCTGGTTTGCTTTGTGCGGAGTGTCACACCTGCATGGCTTTTCCCTGTGCTGCTCTTTCCCTTGTCCAAAAAAAATCATGTATGAGGCGCTTGAGTTTCTGAGGGTCATTTCTTTGTCAAGGAATTATCTTTGGTGACAGGCAGGACTGTGTATCAACCATCAGCAGATCAAGTGTGGGTTTGGCTCGAGTCAGTGTTTCTGTGGAGCTTGATTGGTATTTATTTAGGATTTTCCTGTAATGACTACTTTAAAATAGTCAAACGAGTAAGGTACACTCTGTACTAAAGTGAAAGTGTTCAACAGGACTGAGCCTAATAAAACTCTTCATGGATTAGTTATTTTAGCTGGTGGTTAAAACAGCTGCTGGTTCATAAAACGTGACAAACTGGGGAAAGCATTATGCTGACCACCTCTTAAATAATCCCAATATAGCCATTTTTTCTCCTTTGAGAATTTTGTTGTCCTCACCTGAAGCAATGAGCCTGGGTGTGTTGTGAGGTGACAGGGATCTGAGCTATCACTGTGCCTGGGTGCATGATACTGTTGGCACTGAAGCAGATGATGGGACTGAGAGGAGGTGGAGTCGGTGCCTGCTTGAAGTCACTGCCTTGCAAGGAGTTGTAACTTGATGGATTTTTAACTGCAGATCATGATCTTGGCCTGCAGGTTCACAGAGTAAATTAATTTATTCCCAGCAGTGTTTAGCAATAGATTTTTTTGCACTGATTCAATATCAACAAAAGCAAACCTTTTTTAGCTGGTATTTGCTGATTAGAATGATAAAATGCAAACCCGTTCACATCAAGTATTGGTACTATGAAACAGACACTCATCTTTTACATATTGTGAGATTTAGGTGGCTTTTTAGGTTTTGTTTGGTTTTTTTTTCTTGGGGGGGGGAGGATTGTTGGTTGTTGTTGGCTTGGTTTGGGGTTGTCTGATTTGTTTTAGTAACTGTTTTATTAAATACAATACAGAGAAAATGAACCAGAAATTTAGCATCCCTGGTGCTCTGCGAATGCTGGTTTGTGTTTTCTGTAACCTGGGGGTTGGGGCAGGGGGAGCTGTCATCCTGGTGGCTGTATTTTAACATACTGAATATTAAGGAATTGCAGTGCTTATAGACTTGATCGGTAAAACTCTTCTGATTAGCTTTGTCCTTGTTAATTAGAGGTTATTTCTGAATAAATCGGAGAAGATTACAAATGCTTGTCCTGCAGTGCAAGAAAGACACAGACAAATTGGGAAGGGAATCAGGTAAGAGTTACCCAGCTAATTAGAGGCGGGAAGAATTACTGAAACAGAGAGTAACCAAGCTAAATGCTCAAGCACTTTTAATTAACTCATTAGTTCAGTCTAAAATGAAATGCTTCCATCAAAGTCATCCTGGTCCTTGTGGTTTACTGGAGTGCGATGAGACAAGGCTTTGGCTGGGTGACCATGTGGGTATATGAGACTTCGAGTGGAAATAGGGGGGTCAGTGAGTCCCAGAGGGCTGGGGAAAGCATGGGAAGAAGGGGTCTGTGTTTCCAGAGCTGGTGGGGTTGCATCCACCGGCTCAACCCCATCGACTAAAGCTGAGAGGGTTGTGAAGAGCAGACAGAGCTGGATGGGTGAGCGGGACGGCAGCCCAGGCAGTGCACACCCTATGCAGTGCATTCTGAATGAATCCCTGTTTCTGGTGTGGCCTGTTTGATGTGATATTCTAATTGTTCTGTGTAATCTGCAGCATCTGTGATAGGTCACAACTTCACCTATTCTATAATAAGCTATTTTGCCTGAATATGGCAAACTTCCCTTGTTTAAAGGGCAGGGGAATATTAAATAAATACCATTTATATTTATTTGCCTCAGATCAAACTGTGGCTCTTCCATTAATTTTGTAGGTTTTTGGTAATTAACCCGCGCAGGCTGTATTTGGAATTCAAATCCAATATTTGTTGAAAAGCTCCGAATGATATTAAAGTCTGCTCCCCGAGCACAGAGCAAACACCTCTCTCCCTCGCAGAAAAGGCCAGCCCTGCCCCGAAAGCCGTCACGGCAGCACGGGTGGGAAGAGCCTGGGCAAAGGGACACGGATGTGCAAAGCCAGGATGCCGCTGCGCTAGAAGGAGGTGGCTGGGTGGTGGCGGGGGGTACCCCGGCTGCCTGGGGAGAGACTGAGCCCCGCAGGGCCGCCGGGGCTGGGCAGGGTGCGGCGAGCGGCGCTGTCCGGCCGCTGCATGTCAGTGTTGCTCCGAGCAACGGCGGCGGGCTCTGGCGTTTCCCTGCTTGAAGAACCCAGACGGCATCAAAACGCCCCATGGCGCCTGCCCCCCGCACAGGCTGCAGCTCCTATACTCTTTAATCAGTTTCCTGTGTTAAATCGGACATTTCCTCACTCATTACAGCATCTCAAGCATCTGCCATGCGCCTATTAATTGGTCAATTGTGTTATTTATGTGTTAAACATTCTCTAAAGCACCTGTCAGTACCAGCATCACGGCTGTGGTTTGTGCTGTGTATTTTTATAGGCTTTAGGTGTTTCACCCTGCTTTACCATCAAGGTGCTTGGTGGACACTCTTAAACCTTTACAGGTTTTGTCCCTGCCCAGCCCTGTGATGTCTGTGCAGGTCCCCACTGTTGTAGGGCAGCTCTGTAAGCACCGGCTGTGCTTCCCAGCCCTTCCTCAGAGCCAGCTCTCTTTGGCTTTGTTTTCTGCCTAAAACTAGAATAAAGTAAGGAAAACCTGAAACTGCAACAAAATAGGTGATGGCAGAATCCCCTGTAACCGTCTGCCGGGCCAGCCCAGGTGCCACTGCTCATCCTGGTTTCAGACCTCATTGCTGCTACAGCTTGGCTCCGAGTTGACTTTTAGGTGTCAGTTCTGTCTGCTTGTGTGGGGATGTCAACAGCCTCTTCACCAGCTGGAAATGAAGCACCGCTGGAAATCCTCTGCTCTTCCTCAGCTCTGCTCTGCCGTGCCCTGTGCTCCATCACTTCTCATGGCACCTTCCCTGCCCCTCCTGCTCTGCTGATTACAAGCTGCTGTGGAATGGGATCTTGTCCTCTCGCTCTCCTGTCAGATGTCCTGTCATCCTGAAACGCCACAGCTATCATCAGTAATTCAGGGCTAACACTTCAGTGTTAGAAACGGCAATAAATAAATGTTTGGTGTGTGCACAGAGGAGTCATTATCCTGCCCTCCATGTCAGCCCGTGTCAGCACCACCACCCAGCACATCAGTCCGTCCCAGTGTCCAGCAAAAACAGCGATGCAGGTGCTTCCAGTGGGCTTTATCAACCACTCTAGAGGGCAGATGGGATGGAAAGCCTGGTAGCTGGGAAGAGGCAGAGGTTTTGCTGTTTTGCTGGCCATAAGGCGTGTATGGCAGCTCCTTTGCTCAGATTCCTCTCTGGGTACTGGTGTAGTGTTTGGCTGCTCTTTCATATCATGTGGTGGTTGCTGCTGATGCCTGTGTCCACAGGTAGGGAGGGATGGTGGAAAGCACGTCTGTTGATGCTGTTGCAGAGAGGCTGCTGTGTTAAAAACCATCTCAGTAACTCTTCTACTGATGGGTGATGAAATCATAGAATCCTGGAGTGGTTTGGGAATGGAGCAGGGAGACCTCCCACTAGACCAGGTTGCTCAAATCCCATCCAACCTGGCCTTGAGCACTGCTAGGGATGGGGTGTGAAGACAAGGAAGCCTGAGGACAGAGGCAGAGCAGGACTGAGGTGTTGGGGGGTAGGGGGGATGTGGGATGTGGCAGCTAAACCTGCCTCCACACAGGAGGGGGCATCCCACCCTAGTGGTGGGGCTCCTGACCCCCTTCGGTGCTAGCCCATGGCGCAAGTCCAGCCTGGGCTTTCCCTGCAGCCCCGGTGCTGAGGGGCACTGAGCCCAGCTCCAAAGGGCATCAGGATGTGGGTGGTGCTGCTGCTGTGGGCACTGTCCTCCCTGATCCCGATTTTAGATGTACGATGTTCCGAGTTAATATTACTTTGAAATTTGTAATATCCATGGAAATATTATCTCTGCACTTAAATTCTCCAGCTTAATTGAATAGAGCTATCATTACCCAGAGCTTGTTTATGTATTGCTGCCTGCAAAATAGTCAATTTTCCAGACTGAGATGTTGAATACGAGCACCAAAGACGTTTTGTAATTTAATTTTAATAACCATGACATATTATTATTTTAATAACCATAAATAATAATTATTAAAAAATAATGGTTCAGTGCTTTGTACAAAACCTTGGAAGGAAAACTATGCCATAATGTACAGTGGGGGTTGTGTTACAGCTTATTATTTTGGTGTCAGATGTGTTCATTACTGTGAGGCAGAGCTGCTATGGGTTTGGGATTTTTAGGTGTGAACTTGAACACTGTTGATGTCCCTTTGCTCCCACTGATGGCTCTGGAAACTGGTTGAATTACTCTGAATATTCCTTATGTTATTTCCCAAATAACAAAGTCAGTTTGGGGTGTGTTAGAGCACTGTGTTCCAGGGCTGTTGCACTAGCCCCGCTGCCTTTGCTGCAGTGTTATGCTGTGAAATACAGGTTTTGGCTTAACATAGGCTGGCCCATCCTGACCTGGGGTAGCACACAAGCTCCTGTGCCTCACCCTTGTGGCCATGGCTCTGTGTGAGGCTGTCCCCTACCTTAACCTTGTCATGGCCAGCAGGGCTGTCCCAGTTCAGTGATGCAGCCGTGCCACTTCACCCCAGCCCCAGTCAGTTCCGCTTGATAATATGTATTTATTAGCAGTTCTTAACGCCCGTTTTGCCTGGATGTGGTGCTCAGGGTGACCCCAGCAGACAGGTTAGCTATCAAGCTGGCACTGCTGTGTTGCTCACACCCTCCCAGCTCAGTGCTGGGGCTCTGCCAGCATTAAGCCATGCTCACAGCAGTGTTTTCGCAGGTACGTGGGGATGAGAGCATCGCTCACTCCTGTAGCCAGTGCGGGGCTGTGTGCAGCTATAGGAGTGGATCAAGACCATTCTCTAAACACATCCTGCCCATGGTCAGGTGTGAAATGAAGGTGAAAAGATAGAATGTTATTTTTTTCACGGCTCCATGCATTTTCTGTGTGGAAACTTCACATGTAAATAGGCTCATTTCAGCGAGAGCCTGGCAGTGCTGTGCACAGTGAGATGCTCACCCCCAAAGCACCCTAAAACCTTCAGTCTTGTGGGCTGGTTTGGTGTCAAAGACTTGCCATTTATTGCTCTCATATTGGCTCTCATTCCTGAGATTTGTCTGCTCTTGCTGAAGACTCCCCTGAAGACACGCAGGTGAGCTCAGTGCCTGTGTCCCACCACTGCGCTCATGTACAACAGGCACCACAGCTGATGGCAGCTCTGCAGCGAGCAGGACCCACAGCCAGGACCCACTGCTGGGCACCGAGTGCTGCCCTGGGAAAGGCACTGACGTGATTGCCACATGTGTTTTTCCCTGCATCCAGTGATGCTCCATACATCAAGTCTGGTTGGGTTTCAAGGTGTGCTTTGGCCAGGAGGTACCAAGCCGGTTGCACAGGTCCCATGCTGCTGGCTCTGCAGTGGCACTCCCTGCTCTAGGGCCCTCACTGTTGGGCTCTTTGCCAGGAGATGATCTTTACATCCCCACAGCCCAGGGAAGTGTTTCACTGCTCCAGCTCAGCCCTCAGCAGGCACTGGGCACTCGTCACCCATGTGGACCCCGGAAAGAGCCCAGTGGGAGCTTGCTTCTGATGGGGACCGTGAGGCTGATTGAGCCCCCAAAGGGTTGCCCTTGCTGTGATGTGACTTGGGTGCACACCAGCTGTTTAACACCAGGATTACTTCCTATGGTTCATAAATTGTGGTGACTAGGAAAAAACAAAGTGTGGATGAGGTAAGCTCCATAAATTAGAGTTGGGATTAGCTGTAGTGTTGGGTGAAGTTTGTTTTTCTTTTCAAAGCATTGCTGACAATGTGGGAACTGCAGGAAAATACACCTGTAGAGTCAGCGTGAGGAACTGATTCACCTATGCTGCTGGCCACTCCAGGGCAGGGCATAGCATCCCTTGAGCTCTTCCCTGCCCCACAGGCTGCCCTTTGGAACTGGCCAGAGGGGTCATCAAGAGTGAAATCAGTTTGTTTGCAGGGTACCAAAACAGGAATATGCATTTCCCAGCAGCATCTTCTGTTCAGTGCTGTGGGTGGCCCCAAACTAAATACCTGTGGGACATCCTAAGTAGAGAGGGACCGGCTTGCCTCCTCCTCTGGTGAAAAGATCAGCTGGCTCTTTAACTTTTTTCTTTACAGTTTTATTTACAAAATGTATTAAAACTCTTTGTACAACGCCTCATTAAAATGAGGCTTGGTAATTGATGCCCACACATGCAGTTTATGCTTTTACAGCCATTAATTTGCTTGGCAATTTTTTCTGCTCACTGAAGTGCAGTTTCAAAGACCAAAACAAGGAAAAGAAATTATCAAAAAAAAAAAAAAAAGAAAAAAAAATGAGGAAGGAAAAAAACCCAAGACAAGAAAAAGGAAAGAATCCCCAAACCCCCCCAGGTAAAACATACTGAAACAAATCATGGTGAGACTACTGCCGAACTTCCCATAGCTTGAAGTTGGTAGCCGGGATTGGTAAGCACTCGACACGTTTTGTTTTAGCTTTACATGCAAGTTTAAAAAATACCAAACCATTTCTCAAACCCCTTCACTGGTGTGAAGCCGCCACTTAAAAATGAATCTGATAAACATACATCTTTTATACAGCGTCTAAGAAAAACGTTTGTTTTAAATACAACTCGTACTGCACAGCTTTAGCTCGCCCGCGCTGGGGCCGTGATCGCCTTCAGAAGTTGAAAAGAAATCACAGTTTCATGAAAACAAAATGAAAACTAACCAACAATTTGTTGTCGATATCTTGTTAAAAACGTGAACAATAAATTATTCTCCTACGAGCGTTTAAAATGGTTTTTATATTACATTTTGTTGGAAATACTTATTTTTAACAAGACTTTCCCCATAGAATCTTTTTTTTTTCTTTTTTTTTTTTAATCCTATTAAAAGTTCAAATCTATCATCAGCAAACTAAATGCCTAAGGGTCAGACTGCTTTAAATGAGTTTCCTTTTCATTGTATGTTACTGATGAAATAAAACCCTATAGTAAACTACAGAAAATACATATTGTCGATTAGAGGTAATTAGTATGCAGATATTCCATTGAACATTTCCCATGTGGTTCACAATATGTTCAAAGGTTGGTTTTTTTTTGTCTTTTGCTATTTTTTTCAGATTTTATTTTATTTTTAAGATGAAGTTAAGTAGTTTCCAGGCAGAGGTTCAAGGCTGAAATGCTGCTGCTGTCTAAGATGTTGATGTGAGTAATAGTGAGCCCCTACCTGTAGCAGTGTCGGCTGGAGCATGATGTCCTCTTCCCAGAGGGGTCAAGGACAGGAGTATCCTCTCACCAGTAGCCATGAAACAAGAGTTGGCAGGAGCTGATATAATATAACAGTACTAGCAGGAATCATGTTAGATCGCTTAATATTACCCTGGAACTGCAGCTCTACTTTGAGTTACTATCCTCTTTCCTTATTTCTGGTTTAAAATAACCATTCCCGAGAAGCATTAGCTGAGCACAGTGCTAGTTGTGAGAGAACTGGGGGCGGAAGCAGAAGCAGGCCTGGGCAAAACTAACCTGTGCTTCTCTTGCTTCATTGCTTGATATTAAACAGTGACTTAAAATGCAAATGCACAGCAAGAAAAGAGATATATGGTCTGAACCTAAACAGCAAGTAGCTTTTCTTCTCTTTATTTTCCTTTTAAAAGCCACCCAATGTCATTTTAATAAAGCACCTGTAGGTATGCCTGATGATAGAAAAAAACCCCAGGAATGCAATATTTTCTGTCTGCACTTTAGCTACCTTGTCAAGAAATTAATTTACTGATCTGGAAGCAAGACATGCAGTTCCACAGATTACTTTCTTTTGGATTTACAGATTCACAGTCATTGACCTTAACTGGTTTTAATGCACAGATTCTTTTCTTCAGGTGTCACAGCTTTTACTGCTATACAGAATTGCTCAGATTAGCTGGAGAGTTAAAGTGGCTCAGACAAAAATAAATCACACCACTGGTAAGTAAATACAGAAACATCTTGACATCAGCTCGTACAAGCAGTGACAGGCCAGTCCGTGTTCGCACGCAGCAGATTTCTGAGGCTTTGTGTCAGGAGGAGTTTCACAATTTGATACGACTGGGGTGGCTGATGAAACCGGCTGCGGTTCGCTTTCAGGACACAAGTTCAGTTACTGTGCAGTGGTATCAAAGAATGGCTTTTGTTGCACTGATTTTTTTACAAGATTTTTTTTTTCCACATACTAATACCTTGTTACCTGTCCTTTCCTTTTCCTCTTTCCTCTTTTTCCTCCTCCTTTTTCTTTCTCTTTTTCTCCTTCCTTATCTTCTTTCTCTTCCTTTTCTCTTTCCTTTTTCCGTTTTTCTTCTTTTCTCTTTTCTTTTCTTTTCCTTTTCTTTTTTCTTTTCTTTTCTTTTCCTCTTTTCTTTCTCTTTTTTCTTTTCTTTTCTTACTCTTTTTTTCTTTTCTTCTCTTTTCCTTCTTTTCTTTTTTTCTCTTTGTTTGCTTTTTTCTCCTTTTCTTTTTTCTTCTTTTCTTTTTTCTTTTTTTTTCTTTTATTTTCTTTCCGTTTCTCTTTTTCCTTTCCTCCTTTTTTCTTTTTCTTCTTTCAAGCAAAGCAAGAATATTTCAGTGATGGTTTGCATTGTTGTGAGTCTCAGAGTCTTCCATAAGGCACTGAAGGAAAAAAAATCAGTTTTTCCTGTTAAAAGTACATTGCACCATCATCAACGTGTGTCATGCCTGACACCTCGGAGAGAGTACAACTGGCTCAGGTGGTCCGAATCCATGAAGTAGCCACATTCTCTGCTGCTTCTCCTCTCGCGTGCTGCCAGGGTGAGGATCTACAATAAAGCCAGAAAGATTTCATCAGTTCCTGGTGGCAAGGGGCAGGTGAGCTCAGCCTGGGAGAGGCACAGTCTGTGGCTGATGGGCCAACAGTCAGCAATTCAACTGACTTCAGTTTTTAAGCAGTTCAACCCTGCTTTTGATGCTTTAGAAATGATGGTTTCTAGTGTAGGCTTCTTCTGTTCTATTGTAGGTTTTTTTGAGACTTGTTAAAGTCACTTACCTGGCCTGATTATAGCTTAAAAAATAAAGGGGAAGAGGTCACTAGCAAGAAAGTGTGAATTCTGATGACAATATCTTGTAAAGCAACTAACAAAACACTTTTATATGCACTGAACTAGCACCATGCTGGAGAGAGAAGTTACTCACTTCAGTATGGAGAAGAGAAGGTTCAGGGGAGACCTTGTAACAGTCTTCCAATACCTAAAAGGGGCCTACAAGAGGGACTTGTTAACAAGGGTGTGTAGTGGTAGGACAAGGGGGAAATGGCTTTAAACTGAAAGAGGGTAGATCTAGATGAGGTATTAGGCAGAAGCTCTTCCCTGTAAGGGTGCTGAGGCCCTGGCACAGGGTGCCCAGAGAAGCTGTGGCTGCCCCATCCCTGGCAGTGTTCAAGGCCAGGTTGGATGGGGCTTGGAGCAACCTGCTCTAGTGGAAGGTTTCCCTGCCCGTGGCAGGGAGTTAGAACAAGATAGCTTTAATGTCCCTTCCAACTCCAATCATTCTATGAAGACGGCTGTCACTGCTCACAATACAGGATGGTACCAAGCTTACTTCTGTTCAGGAAGGCATTTACATCACTAATACGCTGAGATGGCCACCAGACAATGTTTCACAAGCCCTTCTGCAGCACTGGCCGATTCACACAACAAAGACCACACATAGCTGAAAAAAAGCCAGAAAGAAAGAAAACCCAGCAGGTTTTAGGTCCCGGCCCGCAGCCGTACCCCTAGATTTTCACACTTTCTGTGCCGTACACGTTGTAGCCTTCTCTGTAGGTAGCATAATTCTGGGTGTTGGTGGCAGGGGCAGGCTTGAAGTTCTGCGTGTTCTTGGTGAGTTTCATTCGCTTGGACTCGGCCCGAGACTTGTAGCAAAACTCGATCAGTGCCACCATCATGGCCAGCCCGAGGCCTCCAACAAGGATATAGAAAACCCCAGCAACATTGCTCAGGCTCAGAGCACTCGTCTTGTCCTAAGAGAAACGAGCCACGATGTTAGTTTAGCTGTGAGGAGCAGACAGACAGACAACAGGCTATTTAACAGTTAACTCTAGCTGGAACAACTACACTCATGGTGTTCAGTGCCTTCCCCCCATCCCAGCAGCCCAGTAACTGCTCTGTCTCCCACCTTTTGGCGGGTGAAACCCTGGCTGACTCCAACGCAATGAGGTTATTGTGGCCACTGATTTCCCCAGGCCTTTGGCATCCCAGAGCAAACCTGCCTGCAGCCAAGCATCCCTGGTAGCAAAGACCCCTCTGGAATGCTCTATGGGGAAAGCAGTGGCTGCATAAACCAGAAGGTTTAAAACAGCGTAAAACACTTGGTTTTGGTGAATGTACATAAAATTATAGAAAAGCTGCTAAACTTATCTACCTTGTTTTCAACAGTTAGGAGAAAAAACCCACCCTAGGAAGATGGTCAGTTACTTTAAGGTCAAGCAGCAGGGCCCTAAGCTAAACTAGCACCTTTGGTAACTAAGGGAGAATGAGTTACTGAATAAAACCAGTCATTGTAACACAAAAAAAGGCTGCCCAGGGTTTACCTCCCTCTAATACATGTCAGATGGGGGGAGAAAGCTTGCATTTTTAAAAACAGGATTCTGTGATCATGTTAAATATTGCTGCAACTCTTTTGCTGCTGCGTGGGGTGGATGGAGTTGATGCTGGTGGGCCTGGCCAGGCAGATAATGCAAGGGGCTGCACCCGCGGGATGCCTGCTGACAGAGCTAGGTTTAGAAGTACCTTCAGGGAGGGAAATACTTGCATATAGTCAGAATACTGTTCATTTCATGAGCACTTTGTGTAGAGGTAGCAGATGTCCTGCCATTTAAACTAAAGCTGTTACTCCTTTACACCTCCTTTCAATTAGTTTTCTCCTGCAGCTGTTGTGCTTTCAGATGTCCCACAATCCCAGATTTATCCCAGACACCAGCTACAGGGCTGTGCCCTGAGCAACTTCCAGTCCAGCTGAAATCAATGAATTTTTATTATTGGCTTTGATGGAACTTGAAATTGTCCTCCAACACTGAGAGGGTGCTTCCAAATGACAGTTTTCTGTTTGAATGATTATAGAGAGCACTTCCAAAGGCACCAGGGGAGTCAGGCACTCGACTGTGACTGATTTCAGCTGGAGCTGGATCTCTCCTCCTCTTGGTGCCTTTCAAAACGTCCTTTACTCCAACAAGCCCAGCACTTCTACACGATTTTTCTCCTCAATGCCTCAACAAGCATTAAAACCAAAAATCCTCTGTGTTTTCTTTTAGCTGAGTGGTGTAAGTAAATACTTCCTGCAGTTTAAGTGTGCAGCTACTGGGTTATCCACTGCCACCACAGGGGTGGGATCATCTCCACTGGACTCTAAAGCAGTCCTGGAGTGTGGGACAGGGCAGTGCAGCAGCAAAAGGGTTTAGAGCAGCATAAAAAAACCCCATATATTCTTTACATAAAGAGTTACCCATAGGATTCCTAAATTTGTTTAAAAATTAAACCAATTTCAAATTGAATTGGGACATAGGGCAGGAAGGGCATTTGTTTTTCGTTATTACAGGCCTGTCCTGAAATTGTCCACCTTTAGCAAGCACGTGACTGTTCCCCAAACTGACATGTAGAGAATGTAAGTAAGCCACAAGTTTGAAACAAAAATGCGTTTTCTTCAATAAAACTGAAAATAAGAGAAGGCGCTGGCCTGAATAATACACATTGGCTGTGCTGCAACTTGCACACTTAAATGAAGGTACCAGCCTGGGAGGCTTTGGGGGCTTCTCTCTCCATGTTCTCCTAGCAAAATACTCAAATAGTAAAGCATACTTACAACTACAGCCTGCTACTGCATACAAGAAAAATGCTGTCACGTTCAGAGACTTAATTATTTTTTCCTATTCTTTTCCTTCAACCTTCAAAATGTCAATATCAACTTTTGAAAGTCATTCTTTGTATAAACAAACAGTGGGTCAAAATGTGATTGCTAATCAGTACAAAAAGACCTTCAGCGACTGACCTTACTTCCGGAGTCCTTGGCTCCACATTCACCCTTATCGTACCACCATTTGTTTTTCAGCTTGTCTAAGATGCCTTGTTCACTGAGTTTCAATACTGCAAGGTTTACAGGAGTTCTTCACGTGGGAAATAACATAAATAACATTATATTATGTTATTTTATGTTATTCAATCTTTAAACTACTTTAAAACTATACAAAGCGATAAAGCAGGGTTCCTGGCCACAAAGTATTTACACTGCAGGCAACTGGATCATCCCCTTAAGTTAATGCTACAGTAATGCTATATTACCAGGTCCTGCCCATATCGCTTTGAGTAATCGGCACTCACTGTTAAATGAAGGTACTAGAAACAAAGCAAGTCCAATTTCCCAGTTTGGTGCAATCACAGGCATTCACAGTAGCTTTACGGTGGGTTTGATCTAGCAGGACCCCTTGTATTGCACTAACAGACAGCAAAGCCCCACCAACGAGTAATTGTGCGTGTGCGTGTGTGTGTGTGTGTGTGTGTGTGTGTGTGTGTACATCTGCAAAGCAAATAACCCCAGGGTGGGGTTTTGCCATCCCTCCTGCCTGTTTCCCTGCTGGCGGTGGTTCCTCCAGCTGCAGGCACTGTTAAGAGGCCGTGCTCAGAGGCACTGCACAGGCGCTGCTCTCCCCTGCAGCTGCTGCATCCTGAACGTCACTGGTCCAGGGAACTGCAGCAGGTAATAAGCAAATACAGACGTTTAGGAAACAAATGAGTGAACATGGAAACACTGACTGGAAGTGTCAGAGTGGGAAGGATTAGCAGAATGAAGGGAACTGCTAACTGCGGTGTTGCCAAGAGCCTGCAAGCCCAGGGGGATCGGAGCATACCCGTCCCTTCCCTGTGGGAAAGCAGTGTCTGAGAAGTCCTCAGCTGGATTTTGCCATTTCCATTTCCTCCTTAAGTGGTGCCTTGCAGTTTTTCCTGCCTGTTTCCAAGAGGCAGCCTCCCTCTGTTAGGGATGTCTTCAGTTCCTGCTTGAACAGCTTTGATCTCCACTCCATGGCTGTGCTGGTGGGAATGAAAGGAATGGGCCCTTATCCTTAATGATGCTGTGCCACTTTGCATGGGATAAAACATTAGGCGGGCACACACGTGGCTGCCCTGCAACGTGCCCTGCTGTGGGTCCATCCCTGCCTGCTGTCAGTGGAGATGCAGGAGCTCAGCCACATCTGCCCTGGTGTCAGCCTCACCTCTTGCTTTGCTGCTCCCTGCCTATCTCCTACATCTGCCCAGAGTGCATGACTCTCTGCATGGACAGACCCAGTAGAAAAAGCAGCATGAGCTATACAAACCCACCTAATTACAAGCTTAATTACACAGTGTCACCTAGGGCAATATGTCCACAGGCTTGGAGGGCTCACAGCCCTCGAGCAGCACGGGTAGATACTGGAAGAAGCATCAGGTGAAGAAGAGCCTCGTTCCCTCATCTGCCAAAAAGCTGTCTGCAAGGTGGCCGTGAGCCCTGCTGGTGGCTGGTGTGGAAAAGCACTGCCCTCAGAGGAGCTGTGTGTGCTCTGGGAGGAGAGCAGGCGTGGGGCGCAGCCCTGGAGGGCAGCATCCACAGAGCGGGGACAGGCTGTGCAAGGCAGGCTGTGGGCTACCGTAACATAAATGAGGCAAAAAGCAGGGAAAACCCATCAAGGTGAGGAGAACCGCTGGTCCCTGGTGCCCGAGGCAGCGGTGCGGCACTGTCTGTGTGAGCAGAGCTCCCTGGCTGGCCAGGCAGAGGCAGCATCACTCCTCCCGATCTGCGCAGGCCTTGCTTTGACACCAGCCAAGATTTTATTTTTATAACCGGGCTATTTTTAAGCAGCAGCTGTAATCTAATTAAGCATCAGTCAGGGAAGCTGCATGCACCCAACCAGGCACAGCCGACGGGCGGCAGTGACAAGCTGCACGACACAGACCGTGTGTGCTGGCTCGGCTCTGGCAGCACGCACGGAGCCGCTGCACCACCAGCCAGCGGCATCGTAAAAACCCAGCTGTATCAGTGCTATGTCTGCATCACCTACAGGCAGGGCTATAAAACATCAACAGGATCAAAGCACGCTCCGCAGGCACTGCAAACGCCCTGGGTGCTGCAGGTAATGCACCGGCCCTGCTGGTTCATGCTGCTGGGGACCAGCCAGGTCCTGGCCGAACCACCCCTCTGGACCGTCCTTGGGCAGCTGTATTGCGATGAGGCACCTGGTGACACCCAGGCAAAGGTGCTACAAGAAGCCGTGCATGATTGCAATGCAAGTCAGTAGAAGCTGAGTGCCTTTACCGACCCATTACAAGCCCCAGCAGAAAGCGTGGTGTGGATTATTGCTTAGAGAACAGCGCTCTCAATTTAAATTTCATTTAAAAACTATCCAATTTGGAGAGATTTTTATGCAATACATCTCTCCGCTTTGAAAAGCACTGTGCAGCTGAGAATACACTAACAATAGGGAGAAGGTTATAAACACCTTTCCTCCTATCCGCATTTTTTATTGTGCAAATTCTCCCCTCCCCCCAGTCCTATTCCAAACCCTATTTTTAATTTGCATGCCTTTATAAACCCCGTATGGAGCGCAGAGAATTTGCATAGTACCCAATACATTATAGATTAGCTTTCACAACATTAT
Organism: Neopsephotus bourkii; assembly: GCF_033783945.1. NCBI lineage: Eukaryota > Metazoa > Chordata > Aves > Psittaciformes > Psittacidae > Neopsephotus > Neopsephotus bourkii. The sequence goes on along the minus strand of NW_026901430.1, from coordinate 2,375,549 downwards.
ACAGTATTGGGAAATGAGGAGGCTTAATATGCTAATTAGGGTGCTTTATACTTTTTTTTAGAGGCAAGATTGCAGCTAATTGCACACATGCAATTGCCAAGGAAGAAAAAAGTAGTAGTAAACTAAAATTATCTTAACTAAACAGATGGGAATTTGCCTAAACTGGGGTTTTCATTATAGTTTGTCATGGCCCTGTTTGTCAGGTGAGGTACTGCCCAGGTTGAAGTGGTTTGCTTTGTCCCTCTGTCCTGGTAGGAGAAGCAGAACAAGTGCTGAGGAGCTGCTGCATGCTTCAGAGCCACCAACCCTTTGCTGGAGGAGCTGTACCCATGTTGGGCTGCTCCTGTGCCGTAAGAGCTCCATGCTGTAGGCCTGGCATGTGGATGACTGCAGGTGGCTGCCAGAAGACAGCCAGGTTGGGTAAGGACCATGTAAGGAGGAACTGCTGGAAGCAAGTCTGACATGAAGCAGTAGTTGGTGCCTATCCTCCCTGCCTGAGCCCATCCCGTACCTCCAACACACAGACAACCAGGACTTAGTGCCTGAGTGAGCTCCGGCCTCCCTCAGCTCTGCTGTTTCGCACTGGGATGAACAGCATGTATCAGGGTGAAGCAGCCCTCTCAACGTCCTAGGCAAGACATGGATTCGTGTAGCACACAACACAGCTTGTTCAGTCAAAGTCCTAAGGAATTATTTTGTCTGCTTCCAGGAAATTTATCTCAAGACCTCTTAATGCATGATCTGCTCCCAGGTACAGCATGGTATGAGGGACCTGATGGTGGGAGAAGATGTGATGTCTCTGCAGCCCCTGGTCCAGCGTGGGGTACATGTACCATGGGGGTACATGTACCATGGGGGTACAATGTAAGCTGGTGTGGGAAGGACCCCTCAGCTCCCAGATTCCCAAGGTAAGTAAATGCATTGAAAAGTGAGCCTGGCTGCTGGTGCATTTTCTGATTGCTCATCTCTGAGTAGCTGTCTAGGCCTGTTCCATTTAACAGAGTCAGGCATGGCTTTGCCTGAGATCCCCATGGAGGTCTGGATCGTGGCATTTTTACCAGTGCACATTGAGTGTGAATCTTGCGCACTGTGCCTCGGCTTGCAACAAAACCCCTCCCAAAGGAGGTCCTCAGGCAGCACCAGCACTTTCCCCATGCTGGCGGGTTGAAGGCTACCAAGATGGAGAAGTGTTTTGTTTGCTATTTTAGAGCAAAGCGCAGGGTTCTTCTGGGAGTGAGGGATGTTGGCTGCAGAAGGAGGATTCTTCATAGCTTGCCCTGGGACTGTTTGTTTGAGAAGGGATTTTCTTTTATTGCCTTAGAGGCAGAGGAACATAGACTAAATAAGCCCAGATCCCCTGGGAAGGCTGACTGCCAGCTGCCTACCTGTCTCCCTGGCCAGCTGTGCTGCCCAGAACCAGCTCAGGGGATCATTTACTTGGTTTCTGGGTCTCTATCTCAATAGACATCCATTTCCTCAATTTTCTCCTGGGGTAATTTTGTGCTTTCCAGCTGCCTATTTAATTAGGTTGCTGTTGGGCTGTATGGGATATCCTATGAGGTCTTCAGCCCTTTCCCAGATGGCTTCAGCTGGTTTTTGTCTGCTTTAATTCATGACAGCATTCTTTTTCATCTCCCCCCTGTGTGGTTTGCAGATCAGCTCTCTATTAGTTTGGTTGGTTCTATCAAAGGAAAATGTTCTTCTTGTTCTCTTGTTGTGCTCTGTATGCCCACTGAGGCGATTAGGATCAGGATGTCAGTGTTCTGGATGTCACAGAAACTTGCTGTTCTTTTCTTCCTCATCATACCTGAAGGATATTTTTGTTTGCTTGCTTGTGCTTTTCATCCGGATTTAGTCGGTTTGGTTTATCCAGGCTTAACCACATGAGGTTGGGTCTGTTGGGCAGCATTAACAAACCCTGCTAAGATGTTTTTTGCTGACATCTACAAATTACTGGAGAAATGGTACTAGGAGTCTCACATGGACCTGTACTGCCCCACATAGCAAATTAAGCCATTTGCTATGGTTGATTTATTTGAGAGGAGTGACTTTAAGAAGATCAGTGCCCACCTGTTCTCACAGGCTTCACTTCATCAGAGCTGGCTGCAAACATCATTGTACACCTGGGACAGAGGTGGGTTTCACTGGTGTTTCAGCAGGTTGGTTTTTCTGCTCCCCTGGTAGGACATGCACTCGGGTGCTGGCTGCACCACCTTCCTCTTCAGCCATCAGTTACTGCTAGAAACTAAGCTGTGCCAGTCTTTTTCCAAACGCAACCAACACCATCTCAAAGGCAATGTCCTCTTCCCTTTGCTGCATGGCTCTGGGGCCTCCTCCCTGCTGCACTTCGCCCCCCATGGCTGAGGACACCAGCCTCCAAAGTCCTGCTGCACCCTTGTTGCTGGTGGCCCCAAGGTGACAGGACGGTGCTGATGGGTTTTTGACAGACGATGTGCATTCACTGACTGAGATCTCACCTCTAAACTAGGTCCCCAGAGTTTTGGGTTCAGTTTAAAACTGCTGGCCACCTCTCCCTCCAAATTCAGGAACTGTGACAACACTTCTTTGTCATCAGTGTTGATCTTGCATTAAATGCAGCATCGCTGCCAGGCTGAGTATGTTCACCATGCTGCCGTGTGAGATCATCCCTCAGAAGAAAGAGCTGCTGTATGCTTTTTCCTTCTATTTCATTACTTATTTTCCATAGGTACAGTCCTTTATCAGTCCTAAGGTGAGAAGGTATAACTTCTGTCCCTCTCGAATAAATTGTAACAGGTCTTTGATTAATGACATTTTAGGTTCTTTTTCATGATTTCTCCTGCACCTACATAAAGTAGATACCCCGAAACCAGATATTTTACCTAGTGCCATCACTCCAGCTTCAACTGGCTTAAGAAAGAGACCCAGCAGGCTGAAGTTCCACATACAACAGAAAAATCTGGCCAGGCTGCTTTTTAGGCAATCTGATTCCATTTACTGGCTATCATGTTTATGTGTCTGTGCTGCAGACAGGACCCTTTGCTGAATGAACTCACACTGCAGAGAAGAGACTGAGCAGCTTCTTGGAAAAGTGTTGTCAATTTATGAAGGAACATCCTGATCTTGCCAGGAAAGGGCTGTTTTCCAGGAATGTACTGGGATGGGATAGGAAGTACTGATGCTAGCAGCTTTGTAGCCAGTGTTTAGTTCGGTCCTCACAAGTCACAGCAGTTGATATAGAAAAGAGTTGCTGAGATTTAGGAGCAGAAGTCACTCTGGGACTTGAAAACCTCACCCAATAATCTGTAGAGTTTCACTGGCTGTGTGTAACTGGTGTTTTAGTGGTATAAAGTCTCAGCAACACTGTAGTTATGTTTAATACTCGCAATCCATAAAGATTTAAGTGGTGATTGGAACAGCTTTGGATAATTCACATCACATTCTATGCTCTAATGGATGCAATATAAATGTTATACCCAAAAATGATCATTGCCAAGGAGAGCAGATGAACATGGCAAACAGCACACTGCTCCCTCAAACCATGAACCATTGCTCAGAATTCAGAGCACTTAGACACGATCTTTCAGAAAAGGGAGCTGCACAGCAAAGGTATAACAAGTACAAGCTCTTTGGAGCACTTATTAAAGGGCTTCCTCAGTTGTGCAGGATGGGGTGAGCAGCACAGGGGTTTCACCACATCTCCTAGGCAGCGGGGCTGTCTGAGGGCTGCCCTGACCTTTCACCCATCATCAGCTGGTTTATGACGTTCCATAGAATATTTGGTGTACAGGGTACAGTATGGTGTTTTCTCAGCACTGTTGCTTGCAGCATCTTCAGTCCAAATGCAGGTTGTTTTTTTTTTTCAGGAGTAGAAGTGAAGAAATCACCCACAAGCTTGAAAGAAGACCAGAACAACATCAGCAGTGAGAGCTCCTCTCTGGTCTTGAAAACGTCCTTCCTCCACTCATGCCCAGAGCTGAGGCTCAGGATAGAAGGGAACAAGCTGCAGAAGAGCTGATCAGCACCGCAGCCCAGGAAGGGATGCCTGGATGGATGAGTGGCTCAGGAGGATGCCAACCACCAGGCAAGAACTCCAACTGCCACAATTCCACTGCTTCTATGAGTGGTGCCCAAGCAGGAGGGCTCACTGGCTTCTGCAGTGCTACACAGGCAGGACATCTGCATCCCCAGCAGCACTGGGCAGTGATGTGTGCCGTCTCACTCAGGGACAGAGTTCTCTCAGTGATGAAGGCAAGAAATTTAAGGCCAGTAGCAACAGGGATCCTTCTCACAAGTCAGGTGGGTGCTGACTCCAAACATCTTGTAGACATGGCCAACAGGAGTGTCATCCATTGCTAACAGTTCTGGCTAGAAGGCCAGCAGAGACTGCCCCATGTAGCTAATACACGTTGCCACAATGCAAAATCCTGTGTGGTCACTAGCGTGCCCTTTTTCATTTTTTCCTGGCAGTACAACATCAGATGGCAAGTAACTCTGGTTGGAGAAGTGCCACGGAAAAGCAGGCACACATCACTAGGGATGCGGTATTTACAGCAAAGCTGTTTGTGTTATGATGTGCCCTGGCACTGGCTGTTTGGGTACATTAGGGGAGGCAAAATCACATCACCAAAGACACCCCTGGGCTCCAGCTGTGTCACACCACATGGCCACAGAGCAGCTGTAAATCTGGTCCAATATCTGGCCAGGCCAGGTTTATTGCCAGTGAGCGGGATCAGAGCAACAAGAAGTCACAAGAGGTTTCTGGCAAATCTGGTCCTGTGAACAGTGCAATATGAATGAAGTGTGACATCCTCCCCGCAAGTCAGTGTGCAGAACCTTGCCGAGCCGTGCAGCCAGACCAAGAGCTCCGTCCCTCCCATCCAAATTGCAGTGATGTGAAGGAGGCAAAAGTCCATTTGTGCTACCAGGTAATGGTTAGTACATTTTAAAGTGGTTTCTTAAGTTGTTTTTTTTTAAATCCCTGTTATTTTTACCTAATCTGGGAATCTGACATATTTAGAGCACTCTCACTTATGCAGTAGCCATTGTTTTTCTCTTGTTTCTTATGACCAAATCTGTCCTTGCTGGCTGGAGCATCCCTGGGATTGCTGATGTCAGCACAAACCAACCAACAACGCTGCAATGACAGCGTAGACATTAAATGCTCATGTTTCTAAAATCCACCTTGTGCTGTCAGAGGAAAGGCAAGTGGACTAATACACAAACAAACATGCATTTTCTTAATTCAGAATGCTTCCAAAAATCCTTTAGGGGAAAACTACTGAAAACACTGAATTAATTGTTCCTGTCGGTATCACTGGCAAACGCCACTGACTTCAGGGGAAGCTTGTTGCGGACACATGGGAAGCATCACCTCTACCATGCTCTGAAAGGTAAATATCTGAAGGGGACAGGGGGAATGACCTCGAATGACTGCACTATTGCTCTGCACCGAGATTTCAGGCCCACACATGCAGCGCCACAGGGAACCCCTCAAAGCCATCGTGCCACATCACCAGCCCTCCCTGCTCAGCTCTGACGGGGTGGAAGGGAAGGTGATGTTAATGGGGCCTCCAGTCCTGCTCATGGGACCTGAGTGGGCCAGAAGGCCAGTGGCCCCCCACTGGGTCCCTGAGTCAGTTGCATGGCCCCACAGGGCACTGACAAATGCAGAAGTGAAGCAGGGGTACTCAGCTTAATTTGACAGGATACCATAAAAATCTCACTAACAACCACCTTAGTATCGTTAAAATATAAAGATAGAAACAGCCCAGGAAGTGATACCAAATCAGTGATACCAGTGATTATTCTCTAGAGGGCATTGCTTGAGGTTAAAGACCCATCTAAATCAAATAAGGCACTTTATTCCCCCAAGCTCTATAAATCCCAGCCTGATCTGTAACTACTGAATGGGCTTTTTGTCAGATCTTGTTACTGAAATAGCTTCTGACGATACAAAACCTGCGGGTGAATGCATTGTCCAAGAGCTCCTCTTTCTGAGCTCAGATCTATCTGCCTGTCATAATTTACCAATTTATCAGTGTCTCCGTGCCACAGTTCCATGTTTTGCTACGCACCCATGCGTGAGGGAGGGAAAGATTTCAGATGGAAATGGGCATATCATTAAAACCCACTATGTTTGTTTAAAGATTACAACTATGTGGTACTTCAAGCAGGAGCCCTGAAAATAAAAGTAGAAAACCATACAGTCACTCACTATTCCTATTTGTTGCCTTCTGTCTCAGAAAGTGATCTCCTGTGTTTTGCACTGTACATTTAATATGGAATTCATGGAAAAAGCATTTCTTCTTTAAGAAATGAACACCTGGTTGCTTTTTGCTTCCACTTCAGACCTGCATCATTTTTTTGCTGCTCGGTGCTACCAGCAGTTGCACATCTATAAGATTTAACATTTGAGGGATTGAAATGCTTTATGGGCTTGCAGAGGAAGGGATCAAAGCGGAAGCTATCTCTTTTGAAAAGACAAAGATCTTTCAAAATTAGAAGATTAAAACTCAGTGCCCCAAGCTCCATATATCCCCAGGCACTAAGAAACACACTGCATGCTGATGGCTGGCGTAGTGCTCGGAGGCATTGGGCACAGCGATAAATCCCGCGGCAGAAGGATGTTGTTTTTCCTCAGCAGCAGAGCCAGAAGAGGTTCCTACTGCTGATGGCACCGAGGCTGTGGGTGCCAGTGAGCAGCACCCCAGGACTGCAGCTTCCTGCTGCCAGCACTCATCTGGGGCCAACCCACAGCTGGGCAAGGATGCACCTTCAGGAGGTCGCTGCACGTTTTGCCTCTTCTGTGCATTTTGGTACTGTCACGGGATGACAAAATGTTCTCTATGAAACAGCACACAAAGTAGTTTTTAGCATTTCTTTACACTGTGGTACTGCCACAACAGAGCCCGCAGCTATGGGAGATGGAGACAGGCAGTGGCTTCTCCTGCAGCACGACATGGGGTGTCAGCCAGTGAGGACTGCTTCTGTTCAGAGGGCCTTAGTGACTCCTGCACAGGCACACTGCTCGCAGTTTGGCTCTGATGGCAAATGCCTGCAAACCAGAGGCTTTGCAAAGGGTGCTGAACATAGCACAGCCATTTCAGCACTAGCCGAATGATCTGTCAGGATGTTCTTTTAGTTACTGCTGAGTAATTAGTACCTGCAAGAGTTCTTCGTAACTGAAATTTGTTCTTGTCTTCATGTGTTTTCCATAAACAGTGTTTAAGAAACACTGAACTGGCCAAAAGAACTCCATTTTTTCAAGGCAGGCTGGAGCAATCATTGTATCCCTGTGGGATCTGTGGGTTTTTTGCTTGTAGTAACTTGGTATGCACTTTAAATTTCCATGTTTTAACTGGAAGACATACACAGATGCACAATGCCACTGTGATACCCACTCACACTCTGAATACGCCTGCACAGAGCCAGAGGTGTTCCCAGCCGAAACTGCAAGATCCCGCAGAGTTTGCAGCCTGTGTTTGCCAGCAGCGACTGTCTCTAGGAAAGTATATTTACATGTTTCATAAATGTAGCTCAAACAAATTAAACTCTGTACTAACAGTATCGTAATCTAATAGAGATGCCAAGTGCTAATGTAATAATACATGCCTATTGGATTAGGAAATGCAAGCCGTAACAAGTCACTGTAGTTCATTCACAGCAGTGCCTGAGACTGGAGGTACAGATGCGCCGAGGGGGTGGGAGGAAGAACTACCCAAACAGGGAGGCAGAATAAGGTAGGGCAGATGCTTAATATCACGCTCAACCCTACAACATCTGAACTAACAGAGATCTTTACTATCATTGCCTGGATCCTTCTAACCTGGATGGATATGAGCAAGAGACTCAACTTACCTTGTGCGTGGGCTATCCCCCCACCTTCTCTTTCTCTTGACTCTAGACACATCCATTTTCCCCCCCATCTTCTACGATTTATATTCCTGTTGGGATGGCTTCTTCTGCTTCCTGCTCTTGGGCTCCTCAGGCGGGTGCTGCTTACTCCAAAGGCTACACAAGACTCCCAAAGAACAGCTACATCGCTTGCATAAAGCTAGAGGTGTTCGACGCATGATTACAGTGCTTTCTTGAGCTCCCACCAGAGAAGCACAAGTGCCTGCATCTCCAAAGTGAGCTCAATGCTGAAACATCAGAATTACTTTGAAGAAGAAAGGCATTTACTTTTCCCTTTGTATGCAAAGTAACAGCAGCTACCATTAAAGAGGAAACAGCCAAGCCCAGACTCCCAGGGAGATGGTCAAAGGAAGGGACCTGCTCCCACTGCTGGAAGCCCCACTTTGAGCTGCTCGTTTTCCTTTTTCCTTCTCCAGTCCCAAGGAGCTGTGCCCTGGCTTTTCCCACACTGATGCTTACAATGCAGGACAAATGACCCATGGAAACAGCTTATGGATATTAACCATTCAGCACCACAGGTATTATCCAAATGAGTCCAGGAGTCATAAGTCCTTTTCTAAGATTCATTATGGCCATGAAGGCAGGATTAGTACCTCTGCACGAGGCCTGATTCTCCCACAGCTAACACTGCACAAGCACGTTTCCTTGCACACTCAGCTCCACCTTCAACAAGTCAGCGAAGCTAGTTCCCACAATGCTAAAGGTTATGCAGACAAAACAAAGCAGTACCTAATTCTCAGATGCCAGCCCTGACTCTACCAGCCTGGGCAACCTGCTCATCCCAAATTCTCGTTCTGAGTCTCCTAGTTACAATCCCAGGAAAATGCCCTCAAACAGCACAGATATTTCTGCAAACCAGAGCAGGCTGTCTGCCCTTCTTGGCAATGCTCTGAGGTGCTTCAATGAACTCCTAGAGCATTAAGACTTCATTACTGTCACAAAACATACACAGTATTATTTTCTAATATGCTATAAACTAATAGCTGTCAATTAAACAAATACTCTCATGTCTTCCTTTTAAAGTATTCTTTTGCTTTATCACTAACTTGCACAATAAGATAATTTCATATTACTTTCCTAGCTCTGAGCATGAATTAGCTCTGTGCTACTGTCGCTGGCTCTGACCAGCCATTTTATCTTTTTTTCTGGCTCATAACCCAGGCCTATAGAATGTGTGGCAAGTAAATTCATGCTGATTAACATAATTTCAAACAAATTGCTCAAATAAATAGAGTTGCATCTTTTTAAGATAGCCATTTCCTTAGGGAAACTTGGGAAATACTTCCTTGGGAAAATGTTCTCTTTAAAGCAGAGCACATTTGGCAATGGCGCTCTTTAGATGTCAGGTATCATCTAAAGTAATGCAGAACAGATTTCTTCTAAAAATATGCCACTTAAAAAAATTATGCCACAAATGCTGATGGCTGTGCTGAAAATGCATCAAAGCAAAACAGCACAAAGAAATGGAGGAACAAATGCCATCTGCTAATGACCACACTCTCATTTCAGAAGGGCTTGGGAATGTGATGCTTTACGGAGTGTGGCTCTGAGGGCAGAACTCAACTGGCACACTGGAAAAGTAACCCTGTAATTAAAAAGAAACAACTGAGAAATAGAGTAGTATTGCATCACATGTCATTTCAGATGTACTCCAAGAGAGATATCAGCCTAAAAAGGAATATATTAAAGAAAGTCAGTCAAATAATTAGTAAGGAAACTTGGCATGCAAAATTGGCGAGATGGAGCACTCAAATATTCTCCTTCTGTGTTGGTTGTCATTAAATGTTATCGTGAAGGTGTAACAATACAAGAATTGTATCAACAGCAGAACTACAGAAATTTATCTTAGCAGAAAATTGTTCCTATGCAGCTGAATAATTAGTTTCACTTAAGTCACTCAGCCTGCTACCACCGTCTGCATCCCCTTTTGTCTACTGCTTGTTAAATTCCTGTTCAGCCATCACTCAGATAGGATTGTATAATAAACAAAATAATTAGTTTCCAAACTCATAATACACTGTAACATATTTCCTGGAACATGTTTGGGTTTTTTTTAATAACTGCTATTTTGCATTCTCTCACAATTGAGAACTCAGCTTACACGTACCGGAGAATCTGAAGATGGTATAATTTACCCTGAATCCAACAGATGAAACTAAAACCATGCTCATTTAGGAGAACTAAGTGAACACATTCTGATGCATGTACCAGAATGTCTGCACCAGCCAAGTCAGCACACACATATTGACAAGCATCACAGACAAATCATGTATGGATGGAGCACATTCCCTTTTGGACTTCTTAAATAAGGACCAAAGGGTAACTCCGTTCACCAGGGCAGTATCAGCAGCAAGACACTGCAGGGCAGACTGGCACCCTCTGCTCCACACCAGCACTGGCATACACTGGTAGCACTGAAAATGAGACGTGTGTCAGCTTGGGCCTTTAAAACAATAAAACAGCACAATCTTTTTAGTCTTAAAAGTACACATGGAGCTCACAAACATGAGATGCTCACAGGACTAACCTTGCAGTCTGTGTCACCAAACAGATCCCCAAACTTGCAGGAAGTCAATTTGAATACCTTTTCTTTTTCCTGCTACAAAACTCGAAATCCTTGTGAAATCTGAAGTGACTGTTTAATTCTCCACTGGTGATGAAGACACAATAACAAGAGGTGAACTCACAACTTGGAAGCGTTCATCGCCAAGTACAGGTGAACCACATGCTAACCGCAGGGAGGAGGAGCATGGGAAGGCATTTCTGGGTCCTGGGTCCTGCGCAGGACAACACTGGGTACTGAAAGAAGCAAACAGGCTGCACACTTACCTCTGGCTTTCAGCACAAGCTAGAATGTCAGACTGCACAGAGGAATTCAGTTGAAGACACTGGCACCATCAGTTTACAATGGCTCACAGCTACACACACCTCTTTGGCAGTAGGTAGAAAGCAGCTGATTACAGACTCGGGACAGGTGTTTCCCAAGCCTGGGTCTCTACTGGTGAAGCTGAGAGAGGTGTTCTGTCAGCTCAGCCGGTAGAGAGAGCTGCCCCGAGTGAGTAATGGTCCCTGTGCTGCCCTGTGAGACAGGGTGCAAGGTGTACACCTCTACTTGAGGCACCTTCACCACCCCATCCCCAATGATCCCCCCAGCTGCCACCTCCTTTAAGGGTAAAAAAAGAACAATTTTGACATGACTCCTCTGAAATGCTCTATAAATGAAGCCATGCTCATAGAAACAATTAACCAGAGAATGGGATGAGATGATGAGGGCAACTCAGGGTTCTGATAGGAGGAAAGAGAGGAGGGAGAGGTCAGTGATTGTTGGGGCTGTTAGTGCCTGGAGGGCAGCACTAGTGCTCACCTTCTCAGGAGGGCAGCAGGGCCCCTGTGGGGCTGGGGATGCCTGACCTGGGCATTAGTGGCTGTCGATGGGGGTGTGTGTGCTCTGAAAGGCATCTCCCCATCTGCTGCAACACCACAGCATTGCAGCCTGCGGCACTCAGTGCCTACAAAACGCTACCTGGAAAGAAAGCCACCTTCATAACAAAAAACCCCTTTGATTTACATCTCTGGAAAGAACAGCTAACCCCTTGCCTGCCTCCCCTAGTCTAGTCTTCGGTGGGAGGGTTTTTCTGACCCACATTCTCTTCCCTGGGGACTTCTGCCGTGCCCCTGAGAGGCAACGTCTGCAGCTCAAACAAACAAGCAGTCCTTCATCACAGCATGTTATGACAAACTGCAGAAAGACAGTGCTTTGTGATTTATGGATTAAACCAGCAAGGCACACATTGTGTTTGCGCCCCTTCCCTCTTCACTGGATACCAAACCATGCTACCACAGCAGACCTAAATCCGCCCCCTTAACATTACCTGACCAGAACCAAGGGATGGCATTGCTCTTTGTAAAAGGTCTTCCAGCACAAGTAAAAAATAGAATGGCCCTGCCCTAATTGTGACCATTTTAAAATCCTTTTATGTTTTCTGAGGATTGAAAGTGTTAGTTGGCTAGGTTTAATTCAATGAACTCAAAGCAATGGAGCTCATTGAAGCTGCTTTGTACAAAGCGTTTTCTTTCACGGAGGCAGCATGAGACAATGAGGTGCTGGATCTCAGGAGAATGTTAAACATTTAATATACTGGCATGTATAACATTATATATAAATGTTATGTGAAGGATGAGCAGCAGAGCTAGAAAGCATAAAAAGGCTCATGCTCATCTTCAGGCTGCTGCTGAGCACTGCAGACCTCCACTTATTGATCAAACCTGAGTTCGAGAGCTTCTCCTTCCTTTATTATTACACAGTGGTTTGTGCTAACATCAGAGATGAGTAGCTGAGCAATTTGCTACGTAGCCAACTGTAAGCAACTCTTATTAATAGAATGCAGCAGTAATTTGCAGTAATTGTCCGAAACTGCAGTTTACTGAAAATACTGTCATTATTGATTTTGCACCAAAGCTGGAGCATTTTTATAAGACAGATTAGGAGTTACTGTTCCTAAGGAACTGGTTTTACTAGCTGTAGGAGAGTGTCACTATGAAAATTAATCTCAGCGCTTTTCAGTATAACAGGGTATTTGAAATTAATTTACCTGTAATTCCTGCACCCAAGGTGACCAATTGTACCCAACCTATTCTAGCTACAGCTTCTCCGCACCAGGCTAAAGACCACAGAAATTACCAGTGTTAAGGCTGGCAATATGAAAGCACACTGGTTTTGTAATACAGGAGCTCAAGAAAGCAACTTTGAAAGTGTCACTACCCTACAGGCTGCCTGGAAGACTGGGGGAAGCCTGGGCTCAGCACAAAGCAGTGACAGGTTTGCCACTGCTGTCGCTGGAGCTGGGATTTTAATCCATGCCTGTATGAAAAGCACAGCAAACACAGATGCAGTGCTCCTGCACAGGTGTGCGCAGAAGACTCGTCAGTGGTCTACCAAAGGTGACGTGTTAATAGTCTAAGCAAAACTACCAAAGCCTCTTTCCTCGAGATTCATTTCCAGTTCTGTGCATCAACACACTTCCCTGCAGCAAGCAACATACCTTTCAGTTTCACCTACTGCAAGCTCCAGCTCCTTACACTTTACCATCACTGCTACTATTTTACCATTAACAGGTAACTGCCATCTATCTCTGTGTAACATGTCTTGCTACGATTGTCTTTTCTCTCAACCCCACACTACGAATAGATGAGCAGCCACTCTTTCCTTTCCTGAGCTACAGGCCCATACATGCAGCTCTCCTCCAGAGACGAGGCTTCTTCCCAGGACCTCTGGTGGCACCAGTTCAGCCCAGCAAAGCGGCATGGGCTGGTACTGGTTTCCTTGAGCCCTCCCTAACGAAGGAGAAGAAAGCCCTCACCTCCGTGTCCGTGCTGGCAAAAAAAAAGCCTCTCAAAAACCACCCTGCATCACAGCTAAAGCACGGGGAAGGACTGAAGCCTTCTCCTCAGGGCTGAGTATGGCAGCCAGATGTAAATGCCATACTAAGCCTAAGGTTCCTTGTACAGTTACAAGTACTGATTTGCTCTGCGTAGGTCCCACCAAGACTAGACTTTCTATCTGTTAGTTAAATAAGGTTTCCAAGCTTGACCAAGCCTGCTGATGATATTAAATAAGACCGTTTCTTTGAAAGAGCTACTGGCCGAGCAAATGGTTTTTCTTCCCCACCAGAATTATTCAAATGGTTTTAACGTACATTCTTTTTTGTGATTTTTGATTTTTTTTTTTGTCCTTGAGAAGTGAAATAACAGCCTTGCCGATTACTCTTTGCTAAGGTACCCGATTGTGGTGACATTGAGGCTGACCTTGGAGTCACCTCCCCCGCTGCCGCACTCTCCTTTGTCGTACCACCATTTGTTTTTCAATTTGTCCAAGAGGCCTTGCTCATTCAGTTTTAATACTGCCAGGTTAACAGCATTTCTTGAAACGATAAAACATAGCTTGTAAGAAAAAATGCACAAATGCTTAGGAAATCGTAACGTATAAAAAAAGGAGCACAAGAGGACAAATTGGCTAAAATTTCACAGAACGTGGAGCTATCAAAATGTCTGTACAGCAAATACAGGGTTAAATATTGGAAGGTGGCATGGAGGATAACATCTGCTCAAAACTGAAGTGTGCGGGATGGGGAAATCGTCTTTGAGAAAAAAAGTAACAAGAACACCACATCATGCAGTTAACATTCGTCACATATGGCAGGTTAACTCGGCTTTTACCATTTAAATTGAAAAAGCCATTGAACTGTAAAATTAAAACAGCAACAAACAATCAGAGAGGACAACACGAAGAGAACACTAAAAAAAAATGGATGCATTAAATAAACAAAACCGTAATTTACCGTCTTATTTAACTCCATGGAATATTGAAGATTTGAAACTTTAAAGTTACCTCAAAATCCACAAGAAAGAAAATGACAACACAATACATCAGGGTAGGTGGAATACTATAACAACATGGATATTGTTATATTATTCCACCCACCTTAATGCTGAGCCTTTGGGGGTTGCTACACCATAGCCCTTGGAATCCAGGTTGCCGCCAACTTTCATGGTGTCGCAGGGCTTGCGCTGCTCGATGTATTCGTTCATCGTGGACTCCAGCAGGAAGGCAAACTTCCCCTTTGACTTCCGCACCCTCGCCACCCCGTCCGCCGTCGTCTTGGTGAACACGGAAGGCTCGGCTGACTTCATGTACGACCACATCTTCTCGTAGACGGCTATTTTTGACCTCTGGGAGAGATGAAAGGAGGGAAATGGAAGAGCCATGTTGGGATGGGCACAAGGCTGAGCTCCTTGATCTTAGCTCAGCGGTATAATTAACACCCTATACCTGATTGACAAATAAAGAAGTCAAGGTAGCTTGGGGAGAGACACGTTGCCCCTGAACAACGACCAAGCCATAAAATGGTTGGGGAGGGGAAAACATCCCTCAGACATTTATTTTACTAATTGCCATGTAACTGGCAGTCAGAATGAGAAACAGCGTGTGCCCATCCCAGTGCCTCAGTTCCTGCTCTGCGGTGGGTTTAACTGCCTGCATGCTGCTCTGCTACTGAACCAGAGGGAGCTCGTTACATCCTAGCTCATTCATCACAGCCAAGAGATGCAGAAGAAGCCTCTCCTCTCCACAGCAATCCTCAGCACTGGTTTTTGTGCTAACCTGCAGCTAGAAAACACCGACATTTGCTTATTACAAGTTCCCAGCAAGGAGTCCGCTTTTCACAGCAGTGATGGCAGGTCTATGATACAGAAGACCAGGACAGCTCTCATGGCTTCTAAAAGTGATGCCCATATAACAGATACAAATAGTAATTACAAAAGCTTTTATGAAGCAAAACTTTCAAAATTCAGTTTCACATTTTCCTAAGACAAGAAACACAAATATTAGTAATAAGCTGAAGAAAACTTCCTGTTAACTGCATGCATGTCATGTAGATATATCTGTTTTCTCCCATTTTCCTCATTTTGAGACTGAGCCAATCCTAACATCCTCTAGCTCAGCATACGGGTTTTGTAAACCTGGCAATGTTGAGAAATGTGTTACTTCCCCTTCTCCCTCTTCCCAACCAGTAACATTTAAACCGCCCTCAGCTCTTAAAGCCACCTCCAGACTCTTAAGGATTTGTATCCTGGACTACCAGTTAAACTTTTCTGCTTGGTCGACAGAAGGCTGTAATGCCAACTGCCTAAAGTCTAGAAATTCAAAGGATTTATATAAGGCTTTTGGTCCAAGCTGTGGGTATCTGGAATTTATGCCTCCTACTCCTTGCTAGTTTCCTGTCCACAGTTTTCCTTGCAGAATGGGAATGAGGCAGGCAGTAGCTAAATCTAGTTTGAATTTAACTAACTTGTGGCAGAAGACCGTTAATGTCCATCAGCTTGATGATTGAGACACGTTTCCTCCTTATTCTGGACAATTTAATGTGTTTTGAATAATGCAGTGCTTAACAACCAGCCTCCAAACATTGCACCAGGAGTAAGCCCTGCCTTCACCCTTCTTCAGATTAACACGCTCAGCTAGTGTTGCTATGATGGATGGAGAGTAGCACAGAGGGCAAGATTTTATTTTAATTACCCTTCTTGATGAGCTGAAAAACAAGTGAAAATGCAAACCAATTAAAATCAACCCAATCAACAATAGGAAATCAGAGAGACAACAGTGCAGCACAGCTTCGTTAGGAGCTGGCTGGGTGGTGGGTGTGAAAAACAAGCAACAGGGATTTTGACTGAGAGCACTGTTTGGCCAAAGATGGGCTGTACGACTACATTTGTCCAGCATCTGGAGTTAAGAAGTGGTGAGAGAAAGTGGGATATAAATGGGGCCTGAAACGGTCCTTACACTGGTAAAACCCTGTTTTGGTGGGCAGTGTTGTTGCTCACTGCTTCCACCAGCCTTGGGCCATTGGGTTTGGGCAGAGGCAGCTCTGAGTCCCAAGGTACAAATACAGTTTTACTCTATCTCTCAGCAAGCTAAAGTGGTTAGCATTCAAAAACTGTGCATTCATTATCTATGCTTTCGCTTGTTTTCCTCTGCAGACCATGCCTTTAATTATACAGATAAACCAGAATTTCTTTTCATCTCCTAACTCTTACCGGAATGTCTATCTTTAGCAAGTTCTTTCATACCCTTTTCCAGTTGGCCAGACTACCTAAAAGCAATTGCCAATACAACTGTGCATTGTTAATAATAACAGTTATCTGATGAGTGCCAACAGCATGCTCTGGGCTCCAAATGGTCCAAACAAAGCACACTCCCTGCTTCAAGGGCAAAGTGTGAATATCATCATTCATGCTTCAAAAAACCAAATTCCACAACTCAAAACCAGATTTCTTTTCAGCTTTAATAAGCAGCCTAAGCTTTATAGTTTGTTCCCTTCACTTACCTCTTTTGGATGATGTAGCTAATAAAACAGTACATTTCTATGTGATCATTGCCCACCTCATATTCTGCCAAATGGGATTTTCGTTGTATCTTGTTATTATCAAATTAACTGAATGAGTATAGTGGTCTGATCTAGTAGAAGTAAACAAAAATGCAGGCTGGAAATGAACACAGCAGGTATTGACTGGGAAAGGTCAAAATAAGATGCACGGAGTACATGTTGGTTTTGGAGCAGCCAGAGCCTGGCTGGGGGAGTTTGGATGAGGATCCATGGGTGTCCCTGGCGTGGGGACCAGGGAGGCAATGGGCTCTGGCCACTGAGTCCTGCTTGGTCAGGTCTCTGCAGCCATTCCTCTAAATCCATGAGGCCAAAATAATGATTTATGATGAAGCTTCTTAGAGAAAGGGACAGGGGCACCAGAGGAGCTGTGAAACCTGCAAACCTCCTCAGAAATGCTGTATTTTACACCTGCAAAATGACATGAAACAGCTTGACTAAAGATGATCAAAGATGGAATAAGATGAAATGAAAGACAGTATTTTGGGTAAATATTTTCCTTTTTCCAATTTTCCAATTGTCTCCAAAGAAAAAACAGACCAAAAAACCCAGAAGCCCCTAGAAGACTTTCAGAAAAGGAAAATTTCTTTTCTTTCTTAAGTGTAAAGGTGCAAATCCTGTGCTGAAAGAACATTATCACCCATCTGTCCTCCTCTGCAGACATTCCTGCCTGCGAGTCCCTCCAGGAGTCTGACACCTGCAAGAGGGGCCAGACAGGAGCAACCAGAGAGAAAGGATTTACACTCTGAAATAAGGTAAGGTCTGACAGATCTGCTAGAGTTCAGTGGCAGTAAAACATTTTCCCTCTCATTAAAGTGTTACTTCTAAAGAGATATTTGGAAAAAAAGCTTAAAAGCAGAGATTTAAACCAATTCAAAGCCCATAACCGCAGTAACTCCCTATGCTCTGCAACTCCTATTTCATTTCTTTGATATTGCTCTCAAGAAGTCTGCCACACACATTTCCTCAGGATTTCAAGGGGATATTATTATCACTTTTTTTTCTTAAAAGCAACATTTTTAGTGTTTCATCCAGGCCCTGGGACACATTAAAGCGTCTTTTCATTATCGCAGCCTTACTGTAGATATAAATAGAGCTGGCCTTTGCTTTGTTGATAATGCTGGCTTTTTCTTTATGTGGAGATACTTATGCAGAAGTATGAGCCACACACACCTCAGCACCTCCTCATTCTGAGGAGTCACTTCATGTTACTCATTGGTACCTCAATGCACACGGCTTCGGGATAGCAGTGTATTCAGTCTAAAAGAAAGTGCCAATTCAATTAGTCCACAATTTTAACACTGTCTGTCGTTCCCATTCTCCTAGTTTTGGTGTGTGTTTGGCTCCAGTACTGAAATGGAAAACCAAACAAACCCACAACATGCTGCAGCATCAAGAAGCGCAGGTGGGCAGGGTGCGTGTGCAGTAGGCAGCGGGAATGAGGCAGCTTTACCTCTCAGCTGCAGTTATTTCTTCAATCCATTCAACAATAAAACCCCAGCAACGAGGATCCAGCTGAGTGGGACCAGATGCCTTAGGTTCACTTTTGCACATCCCAAACTGCCTACAGATATATTGCACATCTTGGATGATTCCTTGACATTGGTTAAATCCAGCTCTAAAATATCTTTGTGACAAGCCTTCTCCCACTGACCGAATTACCTTTCCCCCTCTGCAGGCAGTTGTCTCACACTTCTGTGAAAGTGACATTGTGTCACCTCCTCCATTACCGGGTAGCAGAGAAGCTGTCCTATTTGAAAGAAACAGCATTTTTCCCTCTCTAGTTACAGTATGTTACAGGGATGCCCTTTGCCTGTTTTAGAATGTTTTGCCATCTCTGCCACTTTCTCTGCAACCTGCAGGTCTTCTTCAAAATGCCCATCTCGTGCACCCTGCTGGGATATTTTATTAAAGTGACCAAAATGCTCCTTTGTTTCTTATAACAGGCACCAGGAAATTAACTCTCAGCAGTCAAGTTCAAAATGATCTTATAGGTGACTGTTGTTGACCATGCAGTCATGAGCCAAACGCACCCAAATCAATTTTACTTTTAAAATTAATTTATGTATCCTCCCTTTACTCTGTATGTTTAAAATTTTAGACTACACTGATCTTAATTTTCTTATCTCTGTCTTCAAAATTAAGTGATAGATAAGCTTAAATAAAAGTGATAAATAAGCTTAAACAAAACAGGGAGGTGAGAAAGAGATAAAGTCCCCCCAGTAATCCAAGAGGTAGGCTATAAGGAACAATATCAGTGTAAGAAATGGAACAGGTGTACTGGAGAGGGAGAAGATCCAGAAGGAAGCCAGCTACAGCTGCCTGGTCTTAGGGCTGTGTCCAGGCTACATAAACTTTAATACACTTTGAAGTTGGCCAGCATACACTGAAATGCAGTAAATCCAACAGGGAAGTGCAGCAAATGGGAGTGAGACAAGTGCAAAGTGGATGGAGCATCCTGACCACAGCATGCACACAAAGGTTGGAAGAGACATCAACAAAGGGCCTAAAGCAGCAAAGGTAACACATTCGTCTGCTACATCAGCCCTGTGATCACTTTACAGCTCTTTAACTAGGGAAATTTATAGCTCTAAGTCAGACAGATGTTGCTGATACAAAACACAAAGGTCTGCACTAAAAACAGTGCAGGTATTTAATCTGCATAATACATGCTGCCTTTATATACTTGCACACCTCACTGATATGAACTTGGGTAGTTAAGTGTGAACCCTAGCTTCATTATCATCACTCACTGTTTTTCTTCCACATGTGCAATTAGCTCTCCTACAGCAACTAATGAATCCGGTAGCCTATGAACCATTAAAAAGCAAGTTATTAGACAGGACTGAAAACATGCCAGAAGACTGCCTTGGTACCACTGCTGGTGCCTGGCCTGGGGATCACTTTGCAGTCCACTGGTTTTAGGAAGCTGCTTTCTTGGACTTTGAATATGGCAAACTGCAATGCAGTGGCTACCACTGTTGCTCTTTTGGGTAAGGCTTTTGACCAGATGCCTTGCTGCCCTGCCACATTGTATCAGCTCTGCCTCCTTGGGAGGAGCTCTGGGCACATGCAGGCTGGTGTAATGATGCTACATTAATAATAAGAACATGATTAATAAGGTTCCTCTCTCTGAGCTTTCCAAGCTTTTTACTAAGAAGGTAAAAATAGCTCTCACAAAGGCCAGAGGGCACCATTAGTCCCCTTTCCCATGTGCAGACATGAAAGTACAGCTGTCATGTACTGGAGGTTATAGGGCAAAGTCTTAACAGATCAATGTCACAGCTTTTAGCCACAGATAACTTGTGATGCCAGCAATTTACTTACCTATATGGACAGAAAAATCAATCCCATCATTACACAAACCTTTTGTTTTTATTACATTCTCGGGAGAAGAAAGTAGGTCAGATACCATGAGCATGCACAGGGCATCTCTCTTTCAGCACAGCCAACCCCCAGATCTACTAGGCTACCCACGGTTCATGAATTGGTGGGATGCTACAGGAAAGCAAGGTTCAAGCATGTGTAAGTAAACTAGCCTGTATATTTGCAGAAATACACAGATCTTTGATAACATAGGCATAAATGTAAAAGAAAAAGTGAACTGGTGAATAATAGTATTTCACAGTCAAGTCTGTGCTGGGAGACACAGTCATGTTAGTTTGTTGTTTAAACTAATGATGCCATAACTTCTACTCTAGAAATGGCACTTTCCCAATTGGGGCAGCTGGGAAACTGAAGATCAGAAGAGCTGAAGGATCAGACCCATGAACCCTGGGCTGTCTGCTTTGCCCTAAGATCCCCTGTGTTCCCTATCAAGATTCAGACAACTCCTATATGGGGGCTGTGGGGACAGTTGCTGTCTTTTGAAGGCAGCCCTCTGAGCCCACGGACAGTGTTTCTTGCCTGACCAGAGCAGGGACAGGAGTCCAGTAGGAGCTCATGGAGTAGGCAGTGCTGGGGAAGGAGGGTCAAGGGCAGCTATGCACAAGGCAGCTGGAAAGCAGCCTGAAAAGAACCCCTCCAGGCTTCAGCAACACTACGGTATTTCCACACCTGACATACACACTGTCCTGATTACAAAAGGAACTTTATCCTATAAAAATAACACAGTATTGAAGGAGTTTTCTTTTGAGACTCAGTTTTGAGATTCACATCATGGTCATTTTGAAAACATGAGCTTTGGCAGCAGGCAGGTAATATGCTGTAGCTGCTTTAACAGGCATCTTTTCTGGAGTGAGCTGGACTAACAGACAAGCAAAGTCACTCTAACTGTAACTGGACATCACTGACATGTCAGTAACAGTCTGAGTAGCACAATGTAAATCAAGATTTTAAAATGTCCTTTTGTCCACAACACTGAACTTCAGACTATGCTTATATTCATCCCCTCACTTTACTGCTGCCATTCATTCCTCCTTGTTGCAATACTGATCAGGAAATTAAAATGAAAGTCTTCACCAAGAGACAAGCTGCCTTTGTAAACCCCCTGTGATCCATGGCCAGAGCCAGAGCCCTAACTGAGGAAGCGCACTGCATGGCTGCATGGGGAGACAGCAGGGGATGGGTACAGGGATCTGCATGGCTGGGCTGTGACATGTGTCTGTCTGTCTGTCTGCCCTGGGAGCAGGAGGCAGCATGCACTCGAGCTGGCTGGAGGGAGCTATAACGTCATCTTCCAGGCTAAGGGGCATCTCCCCAGCAGTGACACACTTAGCAAAGTACTCCTGTCTGCACAGCTGAGCAGCACACCAGCCCTGCTCTGGATTTGGCCTGTCATAAATTAACAGAGAACGGCGTTTCCAGCACATGATCTGAACACTGTCAGGTCGAATGAGTCTGCAGCTCCAGACAGAACAGGCCAGTATACAGGCAATGATGGAGAAATCCCAGTGGGCTGCAAGAGGGGATGTTTCATATTCACATCATCAGAGTTTCTAAATCTTCATGTATTTCCTAATTATGTAAAAATAACAGTAGCAGTGCTGTGAGTAATTTATCAGCACCCATGTATTTTAAAAGAATCCCTAGTAAGGATGTATTAATGTTACAGAGCAGCATTACGTAAAGCAGGAGAGACTTGAAAACCCAGGGTCCTGGCTGTCTTGAGCAATGTCATTATCATTATCACAGAGCTGCTCTCCAAAAAGTAGAGCATTCAAACAGCAAGTGATTTTGCCCCGAGGCGCTCTCTGCTTGCCTCTGTGGTGCAGACACAGTTACAGGGTTAACCCACTGCTGCCTGCTGTGAAAGGCTCTGCCGTGGGCTGCATTCACACACAGTGCCTGATCCGTGCAAACCGGTCACTTCAGCAGCACAGCCAGAAACCCTGTTCTTACAGAGATCAACTGAGCAGCATCAAGACATTGGTGAGCTGGAAAGCCTAAGCCGCAAACACAAGCAGAGCTGATAGCCAAATGCCGTATGTTACTGAAAACAAAGGAGAGATTTATTCAACTATTTGTTATTAAGTGTTAACTGAAAGCTTTGTTAAACCCTAGCTGCCTGCTGAAATTAGTAAAATGGTTCAGCCACCTAAACTCCAGTACCACCCAGCGCTTCCTTTCCAAGGAGGGGATGATGGATGAACTGTTCATTTTAGTTCCTGTAAGGATAACATATTCCTCTCCAATCTATAGGCTTAAAGACATTAGATCACTTCATGGGAAACTATTTCTTTTGTAATTATGTCACATTTGATTTCCTGCTGTCTTTAGCCATGTGACAGAAAGGAGATTCAACAGATTAAGAGAAAGAACCCCCACAAGTAGACCATTTATTATTCATGAAATGGAGAGGCTGTGATCTCTCTGCACGTGTACATCCACCTTTTCAAATGTGCACACACCCCCACCAATATCAAACAGGGAAGGGAGAGGCAACATTTTCCACACTTCCTGTGCTGAAAAACAGTTAAAACCCCAGCACTTTTTCTTATTAATTGCTGCCACATTGTCTATCAAAGATCTATACAGCTCATATTTGAAGCTATCATTTTTCTGTGATGTTCTGATCTTTAAAGTCCCTAAATTCAACCACACTTCAATATTTTTGTCAGGCATTTGTTTTGATGACTGTGTTGTTTTGCTCGATGCCAAGAACACAGAAAGCTTCAAACTGCTAATCACAGTTTTATCCAAAGGCAAAAGCAAAGCGTTTGTATGAATGCTGTGCTAGAAACAAGTCCTTCATCTTCACTAGCAAAATAAATGTTGAAATTAAAAATCAAAGAGTTTAACTACAGATGAAACCCTTCACGCTGCACGCACGGAATTCACTGTGGTGTTTTTAATAGGCTCTAATGATGATCTCAATATCATTTGATTGCACAGAATGCATAAAAATCGCATGGCAGCTATCGGTTCATAATTCAGAGCTTTTCCTTCCTGAGACCACTTGCTGGTAGAATTTATTTCCCTTACCTCTTGTCTTCACACAACCCTATCATCAGAGGAAAGCAATGAGCTCTTTATCTTACAACTGGGTGTAACATGCTAGTGCTTCAGAACGCCTTACAGTCATTATGTCTGCCTCTGTCCCCACTGGCTCTGACTGCCCTGCCACATCCTGCCCCTTCCACGGAGGGATCATAACAGAGTGTCCCCCCTGCACGCTGCCCGCTGGGTGGGATCCAGCAGCGCTCTACCCTTGGAGCCAGGAGGGACTCAGTGGGGTCACTGGTGCTGCTCCAGCCCCAGCTCATGCAGCCCATGACAGAGCACTGCATGAGCAGGAGGGAAGGTTTTAGTTACCCCAAGTGTTTTTTGTGGAGAGCGTTTCAAAATCCTCAAGCTGTATGTTTTAATTCCTGAGGAATTTGGGGTCAATATGTTCATTTGCTCTTTCATTGTTTTTGTCAGGTAAATGTTGATTTTCTGCTTGGGTACTCACCTGTCTGGAGTTTTTTTCTATTCTTTTGAACAAATAGTTTTCTATATTGGCTTTACTTTTGCCAGCTAAACAAGCTGTACTTAAAGGTCCTTCCAAGAGGTACCCCAACAGTCCCCTTACCATATTTAGATGCTTTTTCTGGTACACATTTTCACATCAGAGCACAGTATAGGCAACCAGAGCTGCAGACAGAAATGCAAAGCCTATTGCCAGGGCATCTCATGCTTTTCTGTCTGCTCTTGCTGATCTATCCAGACTTGGTGAAACTAAGAAGATAGAAAAAGGAGGACATCTTACAGACTGTCCCTAGCATGACTTTCTGCATCCTAAAAATTGTAGTAATAGATCATGTTTTATGTATACACAAAGTCCAGA
This sequence comes from Neopsephotus bourkii, assembly GCF_033783945.1. Taxonomy (NCBI): domain Eukaryota; kingdom Metazoa; phylum Chordata; class Aves; order Psittaciformes; family Psittacidae; genus Neopsephotus; species Neopsephotus bourkii. The sequence continues at coordinate 2,351,447 of NW_026901430.1, read as the reverse complement.
AAGTCCTCACATCTGAACCTGGCTTGGAAAGAACCACTTTTTGAGAAAACTGATGAAGAGGAATTTCAAGTGCTGAATGTGTCCTCAAAGGCATAAAAGAACAGTATCGCCTTCTCACAAAACATTCATTAAGGGCAAAACGCTTGGGTAGACTATTCAAGTGCTACAAGAAGTGAAGCTTTCACACAGAAGGCACAAGGAAAGCATGTGCAGACTCCTTGGTGTCCTCAAGTTAGCTCTAACTCCCATGTGTCCTAAGACTTTAGCCTTAGCTGTGAATTTCATACCGTGGTGCAAAAAAATCCTAAAAATAATATCTATGCTTGAAGGCTGTCAGCCTGTTTTAACACCTCCAGGCACTGAGCCTAAAGTCTGTACCAACAGCAGAAGCAATGTCAGTGTCAAACTCTCTGTCCAATACTTATGAACAACAGTGCCAAGTAGGAGTAATCAACTGTAAGAGCACGAACCATCACGTCCGAAGGATCTTTGGCCTTTCTACTGAAACTTTTAACTAACCTGGCAATTAATACCATTTCCAGGAGAAAAAAATAGGAGCTGACTTCAGAGCAGCAAGTCCTTTCATCTGAGGCACGTGGGAGCCGCAGGATAGCAGGGTCATTTTGTCAAGGATATCCTTGAAACTATTGCTGACAAAAATACAAAGTTGTACGATACAATAAGACCAGGCCTTTGAGGCCTCCTTTTTCCTTAGTTTTAGCTAACAGTGATTAGCTACATTGGTAATGGTGTGACAGGAGTCGCCTTCAATTTTTCACAAAAGAGAGAAGGACCTAATGCAAAATCTTGTTATGTTACCTGCCTCAATATTTCAACCTCTAAAGCCTTGCAACGTCAGATCTATTTTGAGGACACCTTCTGAAATATCAGGTTTTCAGTAGAGTGCACTAGCAGGTCAGCTGTGTTTGTCAATGATCAAACACACACTTTGAAAGTTACTTTACAGAAGCCTCTTAACACAGATACCTGCTATCAACTGAAAGAGACCATCACAAATTCAAGAGCAATTTATATTTCTATGCGTCTAGAAACATGTTCTGCTTCTACTGAAGTTTTAAATACAGCCAAGTTTACATAAGAATTACTAATTGGTTGTAAAGGTCATGCCTTTTGAATATATGCATATTGGAGGTGTAAAATGTATTAGACTGTGCTATTATACTTAGTGCTGAATTTGGATTAAATGGTGTTATATTGATTTGATGAGCTACTCAGATATGCTGAAGCTTTAACTGAATGTATTAGAAGATGTTAATTCTAACAGATACACCCTCACAAGTAGTAGCTTAGTGATTTGAAATTGCTTTCTAGTACAGGCCTCTGCCAGTTTTCAAGAAAGAGAAAGGTATTTTTGAGTCTTTAATCTGAGACTATATGATAATAAATATCTAAGAAGAGGTTCTTCCTTTTCCTTTTCAATATGGATGAGTGCCCTTTGTAAGCCAGAAGGGAACTGATGTAATGTATTGATTGCCATTTAAATGCCTTTATAAGCTCATTAGTGAAAAATGCAAAATGTTTCTGAGCAGAAACAAGCAAGCACCATGAAAATAGAGGAAGGCTCATATGGTTCTTAGATATACATTAGACAAATGCCCTGATGCAGAGACACCAACAAGTGAGAAGTGTGAATAATGCCTGTTGTGAAACATCTATAAAGAATAGGCTCTCTTGTTGTGAGAACAATGTCACACTGACCACGGGCATTGTGCACACTTGAAACTGCAATGGTGTATCTAGGTTACTGACATAGCTGGGATAGCCTCTATCTGGGAGACACTGTGATGTTTAGGGAAACATCCAAGAGTATAAAATAGGTCACTAGCTGGAGTCTGCCCAGGTCTGAAGTGGCTGAAAGTCATCACCATCTGTGCATCTGAAATGAGGTGCTGGTATCAGTCCAGTTCCTAGCAGATAGGTATCCACGCTGTAAAAGAAACCTTCAGAAGCAATCCTGGCTGTAAATGGGGTTGGCAGAAAGGAGCCATGGACTGAAGGCTCTCAAGGAGCTCCTTGTAGCACACAGACAAGATGGTGGGTATTTGGAGCTCATTTACATGTAGTCCCTCTATGATGCCTTAGTGGGCAATTAATTCTTTGCTGTTGTCAGTCTAGTGCCTTTCACTGACCAACAGCAGCCATTAAGATCACTATCTGACTAATATCTTTGAGAAACATTTTAGCTTAACAGCTCTAGGAAATGTCCATACAAGGTTCTTTATGGGATCTTGGAGAGGCTGTCCTGTGCCTCCTGTGTGAAGTCATGCCCCAGCTACAAAGCCTCTACACATATGCTGACCTCTACACATGTGCTCTTGCATCTCTTGGGAAGGTCTCCTTCTCACATGCCACAGCCAGTGGCATGGGCAACTGGTAGAAGTAAAGATTGCACTAACTTGCTCAGGTAGCCATCCCGTCAGTTAGAAGCTTCCTTTCTCACAGGGAGATGATCCTGATCCACTCAGCCAACTGTTACTTAAACTGGTTAAATGCTGGTGGGGAATGGGTTGAAGAGGATATTCCCTTCACAGAGAGAATAAGCATCACACTGTACCAAGGAGAACTCACGGTTTTGACTCAGACCACTATCACTCCCACTGATGCACTAGCAGTGAGACAAGAGCTTACAGGGAGAGAAGTATCCCAAACCACAGAGCAGGCATAGTCTGTGCAGCAGGGCCTCAGAAACCAAGTGTCCTCCAAGAGTTATTTCAAGTTTCAGCCGTCATTACCATCTTACTAAGGAGTTAATAAAGACTGTACAACAAAGTATTTATGTGAACATACACATTTAATCTAAGGCAAAGCTTTTGCCCTTCTCAAATCAACTGAAGAAGACTCTAATTACAACAGTTTCATGGCTGCATCACTCTATTCAAATTAATTACTCTGCAAAAGTTAATACAACTGAAATGATGTTGTGTGTCTTGAGAATACTGAGGAGAGAAAATACCACTTAGGGCCCATTCTCCTTCCCCCTTGGCTCATCACCCAGAGCAGGCATTACGTCCCGCTCCACCACTGCTGGGCTCCGCTCTCCTCCTTCCTCATCTGCCTCCTCTCCCTGCCTGATGGAGCTGCCAGCTCCTGACAGATCCTCCTCATTTACAGCCCTGCTTTCTCCAGCACCAAGAGAGAGTCACAGCTCATCTCAAGACTATTAACAGCACAACAAAGTATTCATGCATTTACTAGACTTTGTATCCTTTCACATGAAACACTCATTCCTTTGATCTCTGGGTGAGAAGGGATTTCCTTGTTATGTCAAACCATTAAGGAAATGAAGATACACCCCCACACAATCCCTCTTTCTGTATTAATGGTAACAAGATATTCAAAATAAGATTTTTTACCCCTAAGAACAGTACAGTGACTGTACACAGCATCAGTGTTTCTAATCAAGCTGTGCTACCTCTTCTGACAGGGCTACTCCACTCTTTTTTTGTGGTGCAAATAGCACTGCCTCAGGCTGATAATTAAACAGAATGCAAATTTTTACACACTCCTCTCACCCTTACAAGGTCAGTGTTTATCTGACAGCATTTTAATATAAACAGGAGCCTTTGCAACACACCAGCTACCACAGTTAATTAAGAATTACCGAGTATCTGTTTTTACAAGAAGTCAGAGTACAAAAGCATTATAGAATACCTTTGATTCACTTCTACCTTTACATCAGACTCATACACACATGTATCTGTGTGTATGAATTTCATGTACTGAAATTTTAAGTAAATTCAAGGATCTCTCACTCAGTATTTATCCAAGGAGCCCTCAGTACCGAATCAGCCGACACCAGCAAGGGTTTTTGTGTCCCCCCTCCCTCACACTTGCACCCAGGCAGTATCTGTGACAGGCAATGATTAGTCCTGCAGCACTGACCACTTTTCTATACAAAAAAAATGTTGGTTTGAATGGCATCTGATTGGCACTGCTGAGAGAGAACCAAGAGCTCCCTGAAAGTGCTGAGCATCTCAGTTTGCCCTTAGAAAGGCAAGAAATAAGAGCTTTTCAGGTCACAGCCTTTTTAGCTAGGTAAAAGTGGTCTGAGGTTGTATTTGGAGTATTTAATGACTCACCAAGCGCTCTGCAGTTCAGCTTGTGGTTTGGCAAGTGAAGAAAGAAAGGATGACCTTAAATAAAAGTGTGTACTCCCCCCTACCCCCAAATATTGCAAACCCAGCATTTCCCTAACCAAGGTGAACACACACCACTGTTCTGGGGTACAAAAGTTTCACCCCTGACACTGGCCCCTGCCATACAGTGAAGACAGAGCAACAGCAACTGCAGCAATCCATGCACATACAGAAATGAACAGCAACACGTGCCTCCTGTCCCCCTTCTCATTCTGGCAAGTGAGCATCGACAGCGGATGGTGCTAATGGCTGCCAGCTGGGCAAACAGAGCAAGTAGGTCAAGAGCATCACTCCTGCAAGAGTTTTCCTTGCTCAATATTGTGAAAATGACTGCAATACTGCTCATCAGACAGAGCTTATGAAACTGGTATTTAAAAAACCCTTCCCATGATAGCAGAGGTCAGGTTTTCCCATCTTGAGATGTTTCATGTTGAACAGAACCACCCATTTTTGATAAATGCCTTTTGATATTTAAAATCTTCACCCAGGCCTGTCCTGATTGCACAAAGCAGCTTTTACCAGAACAGCTATCACAGCTGGGTAAAAAAAAAGGACTCAAACCCATACATTAGGCAGTTACAGTTTAGAAAAGCTCTAATGGAGATTTAACAGACTTACTCTAAAGAACTCTTTGGTTGAGCCTGAATCCAAAGTGCCATATGCTATTTCGGTTTGTTTAGCCAGGTCCTCCGCGCTCTCTATGGGAGAAACCATCCTTTCCACCGTAAGGAAGGCAGCAAGATTAGCAGTGTAGGAAGAGATAATGATGAGAGTGAAGAACCACCAGACTCCTCCGACAATTCGCCCTGAGAGAGATCTATGGAAAAACACACATCATCAAATTGCTGTGAAGACATTCCTTGACAATTTTTTAATTGACTGAAGAGAAATTCACATGCATGACCCTTTAGTCCAGATCCTCCACGTATCTGTGACCAGATGGACTGTGAGCTAGCTCTTTGTAGTCTTCCTCAGGAAAGCAAATTTGGTGTGCACCCGGTCCTACTCAAAGTCTCTCCAGTGTTTCGGTGAAAACAAGGACAGTCAATTACGAAATAATTCATCTGAGCCAACCCCATTGGAGGCATGGAGAGGAAGAAGCTCTCCCGACTTCCATAGATCTTTCCTGGAGAAGTCTTTTGCCAGAAGACTTTTGTCTTCTCTGCTTGCCCAGCCTTCCCCCAAGGCTGGACCCGGCTGCTGTGATATGCCTCTTTTGGGGCTGCCCAGCTCAGGGGACACGAATGTACCTTTTATATAACTAACTCTCAAAATGTAAACTGCAAACAGGAATGTGAGTAAACATGCAAAGGAACAAACCAAAACTGATCCAGTATCTTTCTCTCATCACAACCTAACATGACTGAACCTGCATACTGAAGTGAGGAGAGAGGCTGCTGTGTTTAACGTTTTTGGTTTTTTATTTTAATTACAATGTACCTGTTGCACTGTTCCAAGTCAAGCATGTTCCTGCTTTATAACCACCACAAAAACAGAAAAAAGCAGGAAAAAAGTTAATTGTGTTGCGGTTTTCGTTTTTTAAGTGGATACCATAAGGACTATAAAAAGAGCCTACTTGTAAACATGTAACTACAAAATGTCTGGTGGTCAGGAGGTCCAGATCCTGTCAGTAAGAGCTCTTGACGCTTTACAGCAACTGAACATCAGGCTCAAAGTATCTGTTGAGGGCTGGAGGGTGCCAGTGCCACGGTGCTCAGCTGGGTGGGGAATTTCACTGCCATGTACAGTGCTCGCCCTGCAAACACCACGTGTTGACAGGGATCATTTCAGGAGCCAAGACAAAGCTATTGCCTATTTTCCCTTAAATCTATGATACCATCGCAGGAAGAATCAATCCCAGCACATTAAATCTGTGGAGCCTGTATGCTGTAGTCCTTGGTTTGTGTGAAGGGAAGAAATAGAAAGCAAGAAAACTTACCTGTTCACTTGTTTCCTTCAAGCCCCTCAGTGCCATCCCCAGACAGTGGGTACAAGTTGTCCTACCAACTGATGGAGATAGAAAAAAAGCGAGTCTCCCACATGGGGGATTAGCTGGGAAACTGCCTGGTCTTGGCCAGAGCCTGAGATTGCCTCGGCCATTGAAAAAATACCATTAAATTATGAAAGCAGAAACTAAAAACCAAATCCATCTAAGGTTAAAGAACACACCAACAAAAAAATATTGCCAACACAGTAAAAACAGAGTGATCTGGAATAGGTGAGAAGAATGTGGAGAAACAAACTAAGAGGTGAAGCTCTGCTATTCTTCATTCTCCTCTGCCCAAGAAATGGAAGCAACAGCTCCCTGTGAGCAGGCAGATGCAGGCTGGTTTCTATTTATAACAGCACCAGAGCAGTTACACCCAGGGACCACTGCATCAAGTCTGTGCCAATGGGCAAAGTGGTTCAAGTGGCTACTCAGCTCAGGGAAGCTTGAAGAGTGAAGCATCACCTCTGTGTCCATCAGGAAACAATGGTTTTTGAGGTGTGAACCTCTGAAAGACATCACCATCACTCTGGCTGCATGCGCTTCCCAAGGGCAGGACGACATCCACCAGATCACCAATGAGTGGAGAAGGCTTCCCTGCCTTTCTTGGGGGGCTTCCAAGAGTATAAAAGGCTTCCAAGTTTCAGCCTTGGCTCCACTGCTGCTCTGCTGATCACTAACAGAAGGCTACTAAGTAGCTGCAAAGGTTAAGTTGTAGAAATAGAAATCCAGAATAATTCAGCGAGTCAAAGAATCTCTCTACCTTGTTCTATGTTCTTTGCAGGTATCAAGTGAATTTCTTGGGATGTTAGATGGTTAAAGGCCTTTCTGGGCAGCTTCCTTAATCAGCTTGGGTAAGCTTTAGCTACTTTGTACAACTCGGTATCCTAAACACTGAACCAGCCTCTTACATAGGCTAATATAATTTTAGCCAGCTACAAAGCAGTGCCTTCTGAACTCGTCGTGTGAGGCTCCCTTTGGAGTTGGTGGATAAAAAGAGATTTATCTCACTTGCTGTAATGTGGGGTAAGTCTCAAGGTGCCCATCTGTCTTAGGACTTTGGAGAGAACTGAGACGCCTAACTAAAACACAGCCTATTGCTTTTAGATGGCAATGTCAGGTGAAATACACCTCCCTTTTGTTCACTCCTCCACTACATACTTTCTATTTTCATCGAAGACCCAGTGTTGAATTCCTCCTCCCTGCAGGGAGGTGGAAAGTTTCAGAGCCAGACTGAGCAGAAGTCTGTCTAGCAGAGCCAGCAGATGAAACCTCCACTTGCATATAGCAAGACCAGCTTTATCTGGGGTTTCAAGGTTCCCATGGCCCTCTTGCTTTACAATAGGTCTTGAAGTAGGAAGATGAAAAGAAGACTTGACAGGGTGTTTAGATAAATTCAGTGTAACTGCTGGGAACAAAATATTGTGTGTTCATTTTCCTTGTAATTTCTCATAGGAAATGTCTTATTTGCATTGTTAGCTGCCCTTCTGTTAGCAGGACAGATGGGTTGGTGGGATAAAAATGTGCAGAAGACAACCATCTTCTAAACCACTGAAACCTGAAGCTCACGCTCTGCAACAATACAAAGTCTGTGTCGAGCTGCATCTTAATACAGCCTTATTACACACAGAGGAAGGTAAAAACATCCTGCCCCAGAGATCTTGCAACATGCATGAATCAAGTCAGACAGATACAGAACAAAAAATGGAGAACAGCTGAGAGGCAGGGGGAGGTGGGCATGGCTGGATCCCTGGATGAAGGTAGCACTTGCCTGAAAGTCCTACATGCAAGAGAGGGGTCTTGCTAGAGGACCAGAGCTGTTCTCAGGAGAGTTGAGGTCACTTGAAAGAAAACTGGATGTCACTAGAGAGTTGTTTCTACCAGAGTCTTCCAATGAGCATGAAAAGGAACATTAAACATCTGCTTCTACGAAGCTGTCTGGGCTGATAGTGTAATTGGGCGTACACAGGATGGGGCAAAAGAAAAACAAAACAAACCACAAAGCTGACACTGAAGGAAAGACAGACAGATAGAGAGAGCAGAAGAACAAGAACATGGACGAGCGTGGCCTGGCAGCCTCCTTGTCCAAAGGACCCCAGCTTCCCCCCAGTCCATCTGCTGATATGAAGACTCCTTATACCCACTGCAGGGGCTGGTGTAGAGGGATGTGAGAGAAAAAGGGTTAGTACATAAACACCAGGCTGGTAATAAGAGAATACTTCTATGGTTGGTGCTGTGAACCACAGAAATGTTCATCCATTACTCAGATAATAATGATAGAAAAATCAATCACAGCTTTTAATACAGCACCACTTCTTCTGATGAAGACATACCTGTCCAAGTGTGCAGTGCTGTAATTTAGAAACAAACAACTAATGCTTTATCCCAACACGTCATTTTTCAAATGACCTCAATAAACAGATACTTTGCACAACATTATTTTAAAGTGAACTAGCGCATTAACAAATGAGAGGAGTAACAGAGACCTGGAATAACAGAATTATAGCTCAGTTATCAAAACAAAGTCAGACGATGTTTTCAAAAGCAAGTAAACAGGAAGAGTGCATACCTTGAGAGGAAATTTAAAAGGAAGCATGAAGTCAAATGAGAGCAAATTAGTAACAAGAGAAAAACAAAATAAATATTCAAATTCACATTCATTTTTCAGCAGAATAACACACTTAAACAAAACCTCATTTATTTACCAAAGTAGCTTGAATATTGATTCTACTCGTGGCCATAAAACATTCTTGATTTCCTGTAGTACACCTAAATAATAAGCTTCTTACACTGCTCAATTTCTAATTGGGCTCTTTTGATCGATATGAGATGGCTGCTATTTTGACAAATAACCTTCAAGAACTTTGGTGCAAACCCTCCTTGTCTAGAACTTGTCTGTATTTTGTGTACAAGTCACCTGGTGCCTAAGAAGCTACAAGCTCAGTCCCTTGTCCCCATGCCCAGCCAGCCCCTGCCTTTCCTGCTGGCCTCATGGGGCCAGACAGCTACTGAGACAAAACACAAGAAACAACAGCATCTAAAGCACTGCCTTGAGATGCTTCTATCATAGGAACTGGCAGTGGGAGTTTCAGAAATACCTCTTTACCTCTCATTGCTATTTTGAAAGTCCCACAAAGTCATTCCCATGGCCTTTAATAGGAGTCTCTTGAGTCTTCTGCTGTGAAAATACGGATCTTGAAATACACCCTCCTAAATGACCAACCTCATGAGATAATTTTTAATGAACCCCCTGTCTTCTTCCATCAGCAATTAATTAATCTAGCCTCTTTGTGCCATATGAATAAAGAGCAAAATGAAAATACACACTCTCTTAGAGATTTCAAAGATACTTTCTCTCAGAACTGTGTTACAAATTTGACTGTGTTTTCTCCTGATTCCATTTGCTGTGCACATCTTACATTAAAGCAAGTTTAATAATCTACTTTTGATCCATCAAAAGTGAATTTTCAATGCTTTAGCTCACTATGCAGAAAACACAGCAGCCTTTGATAGCAGAACAAAACTGCTGAAACAAATGCTGATTCCATCAAGGGATGCACTAACCCCATCCTTTGGCTGCTATCTGATTCCATTTAGATGACTCCTATTAAATACAGAGAGGAGAGTACAGGGATATTTCCTCTGGAATATCCACACAGCATACTCACCAAGGATAGATCTAACTAGTCATTAGATGTCACAGCTGTTCCACACAAAGGCAGCTGAAAGAGCCTTTATCAGCAAGTACAAAAGTGATCTCTCCAGACTGCTTGTCGGCATCTCTCTACAAGTGCTGTACGCTCTCATATAAGAAATTTATTCAGACAAAGCTCACAATGGAAGAATGAAGCCCCTTTTAATGGCAATAAAATAGTATGAAACATTCATAAAGTCAGTGTACTGTGAATGGTGTAACCTTACAAAGGTACAGATTAAGAATGAAATATATGGAAACAGTCCCTTCTATGGAAAAGAAATTTGACATTTAATCAACTTAAATCAACATATTGGTCAAAAGAACAGTGTTTAAAGGTATTAATTTTCTCTTTTTTTTCAGTAACAATGCATGTAACTGCCTGGAATCTGTTATCATGAAAGATAATTAACTGGACAATGTCTTCAAATGAGGGCCATATACTACTGCTGAGCTAATAACTTCTGATGGACAGATAAAATAAATAGGTTTATTGCTGATTTTCTTTTTTAGTAGGTATTGCCAAGGCACTTATTGTCGTAGCCCTGAAGAACAATACGAGTATGTTCCACTTGTTATATAAGGTAAATTGCTGGATATGTCAAAGGGGCACATGAGAGAGTAACAAAAATCCTATGGACTTCTATTTAACTGTCAATAAACAGACCTAGTGGAAACAGAGCAATGCCTGCAGCTTTCCATGTGATGTCCCAGTGCTTATTTCCCGGTCCTTTATATTGGGCACACACATGGTCAACAGCAATTTAAATGTTAACACTACTCATCATCTTTAAGAGCAAGCAGAGAGGCAAAGTTTCACCACAGAATTTAGGTATAAAGCAGAAGCACGGTGTATAAACAGGAGGAGAAGGCAAACAGCTATAACTATGGTGGGGCAGCACACCCAGACACTGGTAACTGCGTGGTCATACCCAGGCAAAAGTGTGTGTGTTTTACATAGGATAAATATTCAGCTGTCAATAAGTATGAATCTAATTGCTGCTGTCAAGGCTTTTAAAACATATGCATGACTTCCATCAAATACCAATGCCAATATCTCTAGAAGTCCTGGATTTTGCTGCTAGCATTAGGATATTTGAATGTGCAATGGCTGTGAACTTAAAGGATCATTATTACATTATAACAGGTAGAATCATGATCCTTTCCATTAAACTTCATAGAAGTTTTGCACTTCCTTCAGCGAGGCTATTGAAGATCCCTATCACTATATGGACAAGGAAAAACTGGTAACATCAATGATTCAGGTATTGAAAAAGGTACACAAATATAAAGACTGACAAGGTGTATTTCGAATCTAAGTGCTTGATTAGAAAATATCTATCTCTCTTGCTTTAACTAGCAACCTTGTGAAAGGAAAAAACTGCATCCTGTTTGTACTAAGCAAGTATTTTTAGTAATTAAAATAGCTGTAAATTGGTTATTAAAATATTGTCATACAAAATATAAGCAGTGCTCCATCACTAGGAACCCAGATAATTTTACTGCTTATCATAAGCACATCACCGAATTATTTTTCCAGTGGAAATTAAGTAATATTATATATATTATTCAAAACCATTTGTGCTATGCATTGTTCAATTAAGAATGGTTTTCAAAATGTTTCTTTAAAAACATAATTCTACAAGTTACTACCAGTGCTCTCTGTTCAACTGGAATAATGTCAAACATTTTTATTACAGTCTTATTCAGAAAGACTGTCTTCATGAATAAGAGAAATCTTTATGGAAACTGGCAATGCTTATTAGACCATATTGACTATGAACGCAGGGACAACAGATTAGACAGGACTGAAATAACGATACACGTACAGGGTATTGTGCAGTAGCTGTTAGAGAGGCACATACAGAGACCTGAACATACGAAAGATGGTGGTAAGCAAATTAGTAACAGGTGAGAGGATGGTTCAAGAAAAACAGAACTAGACAGACTAGGCACAGAATAAAAAAGACTAGCAGAAGCCATGATGGGAGTGGAGGTGTTTTAAAGTGCTGTTGCATGTGATGTTTTTAAATAAACAAGTCTTATTTTACAAAACAGAATATGTTATATGCACCAAGGAGATGACCGTAAAATGAGATATGCAGCAAAAACACGGTAGCCCTCCAAGCATTGCTGAAAACAGAAAACCCTATGCATTTTACAGCCTCAACATGGTGTATATAAGTTGGGCAGAAATGCATAAATATCATTATAAAGCAATGCTCTTCACTCTGGAGGTCAATATTAGCAAGCATGGTGGCTTGATGATGATGCTGAGCATTGAATGGAATGTCAAAACCAAAAATTTTGAATTAAAAAGAAATTTGAAAAAAAGTAACATATATGCACCATGGCATCAGAAAATGACCATAAAATGCAAAAAGGGGATGGAGTGATATGGAACAAACCTTGGAGAAATATCGCATCCTTGCTGCATAAAGGCACCCAGGGAAAACCAAAGGCTGTTAAATATTCCAAACTCATTTGGAGGGTCAGGAGGATTCTGAGGGTCACGTGGCTCTTCACTGCTGTCTTCCAAGTGCCATTCGTAAGGACTGAATCTGCTGACTAGGAAAAGAACTACGCTGACGCCAATGTAAGCAAAGACTATACACATCCAAATTTCATAAGCCAAAGGATCCAGGAAAGAGAATACGCCCGGTTTAGATTTCTGAGGCTTCTTGATCATGATGGAGATGCCCAGGCTCATAAAGGGTTTGGAAAAGTCTATGACTTCTTCTCGCACCAGTGTTATGGTGAGGGGGGCAACAGCTATATCTGCTCTCTGAAAAGGGAAAACAAACCCAAGTTAGTTACAAAACAGTTGCAACATAATCGCAATATAGAATCTCAGGCTAATGAATCAGATGATAAATTACATGAACCAGTATGAAACATTTTCTTTGCAGCCTATTCTGCAGTCCCTGAAGTTAAGGACTATATGATATTGATAGCAAATTGTTAAGAAAAATTACAATCAAACCCGTGCAAGGGCCTCACGACAGAGGCAGATAGATATCAACATGTATTTATGTTTCTATTAAGTTAAAACAGATGAATAAACACTATGCAAACTGGACAGTTAAATAGCAACTAAAACAATGCCATTTTCTAGTAATGATCTGTATCCATCCCCCTGTCTTGAAGACTTTGGGCAAATTATGTGCTTGTTATGTTTTTACTTTCTCTTTCCCATTCTTTCAGCAAGTTCTTTTGCCTTACTGATTAGTTCGGGACCTTTAAAGGGAATCTAAGAGAAGTAATAGGTCACTGAGTTTCAGCTGCATTTGGATGCTGCCACTTGTATACTCATTTGAAACCCCTTTGTAATAATCTATGCAAGATGGCAAAATAGTGGGGTGATAGGAACTAGACAGCACACTTTTTCTGTGGTCACTGAAGAGCAATAATGAGGATTTGTCAATAGCCTGGGTTACCTGAGAAAAATGCAAAGTAGTATTTTTCAGTATAATGGATATCATCATATTTTACAGAACTTAGCTCTATGGATCTTTAACACAGACTATGCTCTGGAGCTGCATCACCTGGAAGCACAAACCTCATCGCATTGCATCTGTCATTTACCAGCATGTTGGTATACTCTGAACCAATGCCCTTCTCTTTAATCAATACAGCTTTGTTGGATTCCACGGGAGGGTAAGAACATGAAGTAAAAAAATGTACTATTACCTGATCAAACATAGCATTCCAGAATTTATATTCAACATGCTTTTAATTGTACCTGTATTTCTATGCCAGAAAGAGTCAAGTCATGCTGCTAGATAACCTAGTCTTGATTCAGGCAAGCACTCAAGCAGGTGTCAGCTTTTGCAACAGAAGGGACTAGAATGTTAAAAAAAAGGGCCCTTTTAATTTAAAAATTATTTTTATGAGGGTCTGCATACCTACATGTAATGTTTTAAATCTTCTATTTTAAACTATTGAAAAGTTAAACCCTAACTATTCATGCTACTGATATTTCTACGGATGGCCTTTCATTGGTAAATTAAGAGTTTCAGAGAGAAAAAATTATTCCTAGGGAAAATTTAACTTCTCAATACCTAAACCACAGTGCACCTTTTAAATCAGATTTTTGTTTTCCACTTGTAAGTATGTACCTCTTTCTGATGCAAAAATAAAACCTGATTAAGTAGAAGTTTGAATAAAAGTTATTAGGAAATGTTAATAAGAAGTGATTAAAATCTCTGCCGTAAAATAATTGAATATGCCTTTCTATAAATCTGATGGCAGTGTACATGACTTGCATTAATATCCGATTTGTTCCTCCTCCTAGATAGCTGTTTTGTGGCTTGGTTTTTTTAACATTTAATAATCAGAAATGGTGAAGGCCTCTCACAAGGCTAATCCTGGTATCACTGCTCTGTGCCAGCTGCTGCCTCAGTGGCACTGTGCAGCCATGCCCAAGGGACTTTCAGTGGTTTGATAATAATCAGATAAACTATTTCTGTACATAGAAGGAAGCCATTTGGAAACCATGGACCTTGGTGTACCCTCTCACAGCCCTCCTCAGCCCCGTTAGACATTGTCTTTTCCCTTAAGTGACCACCTTCCCCAAGGAGAAAACCAAAGTGATTTGGTCACTTACTGCAAAAATCCAGCCTAACGTGGCTTGACTACAAAACCTGAAAATTCTGACTGCCTTTGGATACTTGGGTGTTCATTGGCTTTGCAGATGAATGTGTTCATTACCTAAGTAATAGAGAAACTTGGGGGGACACAGGTAGAGTATGGTAAAGGGACTGGGTGATGCTGGAACATCTTCACTGTTGAATTTCCCCCAAACATATATTTGTCTAGCAGCTGCTGCTTATTGAGCTCCTGTTAAATATTACATGCCTGCAGTCAGTACAAGATGCAGAGCATCAGTTTTAAATGTAGTCAGAGTCCATGGCTGGCTGGAAGACTAAGCACTTTGACCACGGCTACTGTGTTTCACGTTGAATTAATGAACTACTTACAAATTAATCCTTAGGAGAGTAAGCTTAATGGATAAGGACCCCTACAGAGACTTAGCAGTGGCTGCATATGAAGTGAAGCTTGGGTGGGAGGCAGGTGCCTTACTGCCTGGCACTTCTGCACATGGAAAGCCAGCCCTGGGACAGCTCGTCAGGCAGGAAAAGGCTGGTTCAGCTGGAAGAACATTCAGTTCCCAAAGTAATATTTTAATTGCAAAAGTAGACATGGTGGAGCTCTTCCTATGTGCTGATGCAGCGTGCAATAGTCTGTATCATCTCCTTCATGAGCAGCTGAGTTCATTGGGATGTTCCTGTAGGGTCTCTGGGGGGAATGAAGCTGATGCTGTGCTGAAGCACAGATAAATCAGTTTTTAAAGGCCTTGTTGCCATGTCCTCATTCATACCATTCAGCATGGATTTCTTTGTAAACAATTTTAAATTACATTTTAATATTAAGAGATAAAATACTTTTTCCTACACGTTTCTGTCTTCCTGCTTTCCTACCATTTTCAGTAGGTGTTCAATATAATGGAAACACCAACAAACACCTTCATGCCTTAAATGAAAATGGCAGCAATTGTTTTCTGCAGAGGGAACAAGCGTGGGTTCAGACACAGGGTCTCAGGAAATCATCGACAACCAGGGCACTGAGAGCAGACCAGCTACAATCCAGCAACTGAACCTGGTTCCCCACCGCTTCTCTGAATATTAGTTGGACTAGAGAGGTTAAAACCCAGACTGCTCTTAGCTTATTTACTTAGAGATACAGTATTTGAAATGGAGAGCTTATGGAGAGCTCTAAGCACCCTACAGGATCATTAATAATTGCAGCACAGTTGTGAATTTCCCTCCTGTTATGGCTGCAGATAAGCAGAACTCATAAAAATTGAGCTCGATTAAAAAGAACACAACCACAACCATGCCCTTCCCTGTGCAGAACTGGAGGGGGGGTTTAAGAACCTCAACAACTAAGCTTTGCTAATCACTCATGACTAACGGCGTTTCAAACATCATCTCTGCTGCGTTTGCGCTGGGTGAGAAATGTCATGGATTCCTCTGAGGCTTGTTCTGCCTTTGCCTACTAGTGTGGGAGGGATGGATTTAGACAGGACATGCAGCACAGAGGCACTACCCACTCTGTTCAAAGCTGACCCCAGGGGGCTCCAATCCTTAATACTCTTAAGGGGAGGGAGAAAAATACCAAATGGAAATATCCCTCTGCATGGGGAAATAAAAATGATAAGATGTTCCACCTCTGTAATCCAAAAGGAGGACTCAAATTCTTCTGCTTACAGACCTAAAGATGAGTCTTCCTAACTTCAAAGCTACGCACTAGAGACAGCAAGCGCTATCAGCTATGCTCCTGCCTGCACGGGCAGGTCATTCATGCTTGCAGAACTGAACAATTCCTTTGCTAGTGTGCTGTTTTTCAAGCAGTGGGCCTGGGCTACGGTCACTTTACAAAGCCTTTGTGTGACAGGAAGCCAGCCAGCACTTAAGGTATGTGTGGACTGAAGCAGAGGGACGCTGCCTGGTTTCCATCAGGAGCCAAGCACCCCAGAAGTGCTGAATGCAGATACATAGAAGAGACTGCTGGAATGATAACTGACTGAGTGCATTTTAGGCCCTCTCAGTACAGTCTGAGGTTTCCAAGTATCAGAAAAGGGTGTCAGACAGAGCAACACATCATCTGTGGTACCTACTGCTAAACGCTACCCTGTGAAGAGTCCAGCATGCCCAAGGATGTGTTGAGAGGCCAAGTCATGGGGGCAACGTGTTTTTAACACATTAGCTCACACTTGTTCAAAAACAACAGCTGACACCCAACTAGCAATGTGCTCCATTGAAGTCTGAATGTGTATTAGCTGGGCAGTGTAAAAAGGTGTTAAACTGCAGTTGGCCTTGTCTGCTGTAGTCTGCCAGTGTTCAGACTATGCACACTTTATGTGGATGCCCACAGCTCCTCCTGATACACTATTATTGTATGCAGATGGAGAAATTAAGGGTACATCTGCTTTTTGAGCTGCGGAGATGCATGTGGAGATGGAGCCTGGGCCCATGTCAGTGTGGCTCTGTGCATGGGGCTGTGCCAGGGCTGTGGTCCTGGTGCCACCATGGCTCAGTGGCTGCTTGGGAAGGGACCCCATGTCTACCCGCACAGAGCTGCCTGAGCTGCAGGGTATCAGATGCCTTTGGGCACCTGCCCCTGGGCTTCTTTCCTGTGGAAACCAGGGATGTGGGGTGAAGGGCAGGCTTCTCCTGCTCATGGCACAGTCGGGTTCTGCCACAGGCTAAGAGCACATGGGACATTTTGAGGAGAATTAGTCTTCCACTCTACTACGATTCAAAGGCTGTATATGCCATATGTAGTCCTTCTTCTGCTGCTGAGAGAGCCAGAGAGGCCAGGCGAGGCTGGTTAGCTGTTAAAGGCAGGGAGATGTGTAGGTGGTCCCACTCTGACAGACTGTGGAGGCTGCTTGTGTTCAGGGGACTGTCTGTTCTTTACATCCGTGCTTCATTCCTTTACGCCATTTTACATATTGAAAGGTTTTTATAAAGGCCTTTTTTTACCCGAGGAGAGTTTTAAAGGCTGTAAGGTTTGGCTGCTCTTTCCAGTCCCAAAGCATTTGTAGCTACAATTAAGATCTGTGTTGAACCTACTGTCAATTAGCCTCAGCACTGTGAAAAGCATCAGGCCCGGGGAGGGAAGGCTTTCCCTGGCTGCACAGTGAAGGAAGAACAGCAGCCTGCTTCAAAAGGGAAAGAAGAAATAAAAGCCTACAGACAGAGGCTTACCCCGCAGAAGAGAAAAGACGACTGTCTAGTGCTCAGCAGCTGGTGGGTACGAAGCCCTGTGCACCGGGAGGTGCTGCTGCTCCTCAGCCCTGCACATCCTTAGTGGGTGGACAGATCACTGGAGGACAGCACTTGCCTTGATGACTTGCTTGGCTGCTTAGATTTAAACAGTCATTCAGCCTTCCAGCCTGAGAATGATTTAGCTACTTCCCTCATCTAAAATGTCCATGAAAAAAAAAAAGCCTTTACCTTGTTGCTACTTTTATTCTGTCAAAAGTTCCCACTATGTTTTAGAAATTTTTCTTAGTTTGAAAGATAATAGCACTTGAATTGGTAGAGGTTTTTTTCTAGTACGAATAAGTCTTATTTTGACACCAACAGAATGAAAGAGCAAAATTAACATTTTCTTCAACCTGAACTTTTATTTATGAAAAATTAAATAAATTTCATTTTATGCCATATTTTATTACCATTTATTATTGCTACTACTATCACTACTACCACCAACATCTGAAAATTGCTAACAAACCACAAAGCCCCATTAGCTCCTCTCTAACAAGACTTATGATTTCTGCACATGAAATCATATGAAGCACAGGAGTTTGGGATTACTGGCTCAGCCAGAACTTCTCGCCTCTAGGGCTGCCATCCCTATGCTGCCTTCTCTGTAATCGGGTTCATTTGTACAGCCCATTGCAAGCCACAAGGAATGGTCCAAGAGAATCAGCTGAGATTTTCCTTGACTTCAGGGGGCCCTATAGCGCAGCAGACTTTTACACCCTCCAACCAGCCCTGATGTGACATGGGACAGGGGAGGGGGAATTTCTAATGGGAAGTATTTTAGTGTGTTTATGCCAAGGTAATGTACACCTCTTGGGACTGTTCCAGTTAACCTAGCTAATGCAGACCTCCAGGCACAAACACTGGAGTCAGGGCTGTGCTGGTCAGCCTCAGGACCTGCAATGCTGTGACACAGCACCCCTGCTGCTTCAGAGACAGCTCGACACACACCGAGTCCCCTCCATTCCTCCTTGCCATTCAGAGCCCTACAGTGCAGTGGTCTGGAGGCTGCGAGGACCTGGCTGCACTTTCTCTCCTGACTACAGTGCATCCCACAGGAAGCCAGAGCGACAGTAACAATGAACTGTCAGGAATGAAACATTAACTACAGTTAATGAGGGTTCTGGCATTAAAATGACAAGCCACTCACTTCCTATGACTGCCCAAGAGCAATTTTAGGAATGAGTTGTATGCAAGGGGCTATGCAAAATAGGGCACAGCACAAAAGGCCTGGTAACACTTCCCGGCAGTGCCAGGGTGGTGAGAAGGCTGTTGGGCCAGGAGAATGCTGCATTTGCCTCTCTTTATCACTTGAGACAAATGCAATCTAAAAGATTGTGTTTTCTGCCACAACTCAGATCAGCTGCTGGATAACTGGTACCAAAACCAATCAGGCCCCTTTTATCCCCCCCATGCCTCTCTTCCATACATGCTAATAAAGGCATTTAAAATCTAATCTCCCTCTTGTCTTCCCAAAATGGAAACCAGAGGAGCCAAATATGACAGTCATTTTTTTAAGACAAGGCTCATGGGGGCATCAGGGGTAACGTACAGTTTTAGCTCCCTAATAGAGTTTTAAGCCCCTGAGAGATAAAGGAAAGTCAGCACGTAAATGAGGCACTTGCTCCAAATAATTAGCACTTCTAGAACACTTTTCATCTTCAAAGGGCTTTGTGCACATCCTCGTGAGTGTGGGACACAGCCCCCTCTCAACAGATAGAGAAAGAGGCCAAGGGTATTTGGTGGTGTTTGCTCACATGGCTAGGAAAGGATCTGGAGGGCTGGTGAGGCTTCTACTTAAGAGTTCAGAGGCTGCTTTCTTGCCTACAGAAAGCCAGGTGGATTTCTGTGCAGCTTGCCAGCTGAGAGGTTCAGCTCTGCAGGATGGGGAGCTAGCTCAGCAGCACTGGGCTGTAAGCATTAACCTGGGTCTACAGTCAAACCTCAAGGGATGCATCTGACCTTTGAATAATTGAGCACTGCAGTGAAGAGCTTCAGTAACTGAGCTCACAGCATGAGAAGAGGAGCTGTTGGGGGTCAGGGAGGGAAACATTCTTCTGTTTTTCATTAATGAGAAAACACAGATGAAAACTGAGCTTCAGAATACAAAGGAACAGACATTTTTTGCAGGAGAAAATTAGAGTGGTGGGGTGGGTTAGGGGCTGTTTTAAGGTATGCTCTGTGGTGCCCGTGGGGCTTGTTTTTGCTGGTGGGGCAAGGTCAACCAGCATGGCTGGGTCAAAGGGAAGTAGCTAGGGCTGTTTGACGCAAAGAAGGCAGAGCTCTCTGAGGAAGGCTCCTTCCAAGAGGCTTTGGAAAAGGCAGCTGCAACCAACCTGTTTATCATAGAATCACAGAGTGGTCTGGTCTGGAAGGGACCTTTAAAGGTCATCTAGTCCAAACCCCTGCAATGAGCAGGGACATCTTCAAACAGAGGAGGTTGCTCAAAGCCCCATCCAACCTGACCCCGAACACTTCCAGGGATGAGGCATCTACCAACTCTGGGCAACCTGTGTTCCAGTGTTTCACCACCCTCAATGTAAAAACATTTCTTCCTTAAATCTAGTCTAAATCTACCCTCTCTTAGTTTAAAACCATTATGCCTCGTCCTGTCGCAACAGGCACTGCTAAACAGTCTGTCTCCATCTCTCTTATGGGTCCTTTTGAAGTACTGGAAAGCTGCTCTAAGTTCTCCCCAGGGCCTTCTCCAGGCTGAATGACCCCAAGTCTCTTAGCCTTTCCTCACAGGAGAAGTGTTCCAGCCCCTTTGATCATTTTTGCTGCCTGTTATCCAGATGGACCTTTCATCGTACAGCAACTGCACAGGCTAATCTTACTTGGCCCAAGTCCCGGAGGCAGTGGCCTGTATCACACCTTTCCTGTTCTGGTGTAGATGGTCTCTGTGCCCTGGCTGTTAGCAGTAATTTCAGGTTCCATTTTGTCATGCCTTTTGCATATAGTATGATTACTTTTTAAAGTGAATAAACTGTTTCATGGCTTGTGACTTGCAAATATATCAAAAGGACTCAATTACAGCTAATACTCTTGGTATTTCTTGAACCACATACAGGTAAACTGAGGGTTTAGGTTTCCACTGCAGTGCAATTTGCTTGGAACTAAACTAAACCTTTGCTTCAGAGGTTATCAATGCTCTTGTATTCTTTAAAAGAGGTAAAACCAGTTTCCCAAAACACCTAATTAAGGCACGGGAGTTCACATATCTGCATAACATCAAACCTCAGTGCAACAGGGAAGAGAAGATGTAACACAGCGGTCCAGACCCCCGTTCACTTTCTCTATCAGCAGATTTCCCACCCTCCCCTTAATGCAATACTACAAAAACATTGTTACTTATATAAAATATTTTGGAGTCAAATAGGCTACCAGGTATGTAATAAGGCATCAGGATTTACCAGAATAAAACATCAACTTATTCTCACTGAGCCAGAATAAGAAAACTTCTGCAAATCTAGCAAGTACTTTAAAAAGCCTGATTCATTTGGAAGGAATTATCTCACCAAACATTTTGCAAGAACCATGACATATTATCCCAAGGAAATTTTGAGGTGACTTTTAGAAATTACACTCAGCTATGGAACAAAAGGAGGCAACTGAAATATTCACTCCTGCTCAGATATTTTTAATAAAGCAGAGCTTGTTAAAAATAAACTGTAAAGATTTGGGCGGAATCACAAATCATCTCATCACCATTTGGGGAAAAAAAAAAGATGAAATATCAGCTTGTAAAGTCTTTTCTGCAAAGCCAATTTTCTCCTCCTTCCATCTGGTTTATCTGTATTCCAAAATTCTCATTTTCAAAGAAGTTTCTAAAATGGCAATTCCGGACTGTTTTTGTTCTTACTAAACAAAGAAATATACACCCAGGATAGAAATATAAAGATGAATGCAATGAATTAGAGGGTTTTTTTTTGTGTGTGTCTGACAGTTGTTTTTTAAAGCCAGGGTTTAAAACAAAAAAGGATGTGGGTAACTTCACACCTGCATTGCTTCTTACCCAACCATGGGGCTGAGTCCTTAGTCTCTGGTCAAACACAAACTGACATCAGTGATCCAACAAGCGCTAGCATCATAGCATCAGACCTTTAATGAGAGGGGCACCCTATCAGCACTTCCAAGACTGACAGAGAAAAGGAGACATGGCATATGCAAAAGTAGTTTACGAAGGGCAAAACAGAAATTCTGCTGTAGACAGGAATTTGAAATTTGCCTAGTGCCATTTCTTAACATTTTATGGACTCTGATTTGAGAACAGCAGTAAAAAAAGTGACACTTTCCTGCAACAAAATGATTAGAAATGTAAACTACAACAATAGCACTGGAAAGAAATACCTAGAATTTAAAAGGTGGTATTCAAACAAATCATCTTTATTTTGCAGTTTATTAACTTTCAGCATAACTTTTAATAAAGAACATTAAAATGAAGGTTAAGAGAAACTTACCCCATAGACCAGTTCACCCACCATGCCATTCCATATCTTAGTCTCAGGGTCCCTAGCTCCATATTTCCCATCTCCAACAATTGACAGTTTGTATTTTATTCCAACATGTTTTGCTATTTCAGAAGCTAAGTCTACACAATATCCTTCATATCTCTCATTCCCTTCTAGTTGTTCATGGTTTTTCTTATACATTACATATGGTGATTCCTTTGAAACAAAAGTAAAGATCAAAAGTCTATGAATGTAAAATACAGCTTTAAAACATACAAAATGAGAGCTGTTATTATCCTCTATATTACTGGCAAGTATTTACAGTATTTCCTGCTTTGGTACAGCAATTAGAAAGACAGGCTTTTGCAGTTCAAAAATTCTTGTCTGATCCTACGGCCACACATACCATTGATTTAGTTCCTAGTATGGATCCACTAAAGACAACAGGACTATTCCAGTTTAACAAAGTTACACTTTTGTTTGCAGGATTAGGCCTGATTAGACAGTCAAATAGCATCACTGTAGTAGTAACTCAGGTGTTAAAGAACTGACATACCCAACATCCATACCATCAAAATAATTTCCTAAGGCCCCAGTGGCCTAGAATGGGGCTCTGATGGAGATATTTTCAAACAGCCTAAGGGAAGCTAGAAAGCAGCAATTTTTGCAACTAAATTCCCTTAGCCTTCTTGGAAAATTCTAGCTGAAATGCTGATTATATCTCACTAAATCCATAGAAGTGTAAAATACAGTGCTTCAGGAAGTAGCATAAAATTGGTTATGCTTAGTAGAACTGTAACAGCCATAAAAGTCACAAACAATATTGTACATAACACATCTGCTAGAGGCACTGGGACTGACACACATGCTGCTGTTTGTGAGACACAGGAAAAGCTTTACTCCTCTGGAATTGCACAGGTATAGGTCGCTTTTCACCCAGTGCTAGAGCAGCTCCAGTTCTCTACAGGCTTCTACAGGCCACCCTTACTCAGTCCACAGGTGCTGAGTTTACAGGAGCTGTACCTGAGTGAAGGGTGCAAGATTTGAACCTATAGCAGGAAGGCCAGATCCTGCAGTCAATTACATACATGCATAATAACTTCTGTGAGACATTTGATTGAGTTCAAGTGTCTGAGAAGCAGCAGAGTGTTGAGCTCAGTGAGCTTCTTATGTGAATAAGGTTATTGATACACAGAGAAGTTAGCAGGGTCAAGCCCTCAGTACATCTCTGGAAGATACTGAACTTTTCAGTCACTTGAAGTCACACACTATTCAACATTTGCCTCCTGTCAAGGTGTCTAACACACCTCAGGAGTCATGTGTCGTTTCCCAAACACAAACACACTAAGAACATAAAACTTACCAAGATGGTAGTGACTACTATAGTTCTGTTCTCCACAGATGAAGTGTCATTAGAGGGCAGCTGATCTAACGCTGGCACAAATCTTTCATATTCATTCCAATAACCAACCTATAAAAATGGAGATTGTTACCTCATTGTATGTCTTTACAAGGACTCAGGTGCATGAACTTGCAACAGCAAGCTCAAAAGACAGGGCTTTGTAGCACGCAACATTCTTGCCATTAAAGGACAACTTTAGCTTTAATCCAATTTCTTTAAAGAAACCATGTTCTCAAGCAGATCACTAAATAAATACAAGCCAAATCTAAGTGAAAATGCGTATTAAGTTCCCTCAATCTAAATTCACATCATTGTAGTGCCTGTGGAATAAATTCTCATGCCCCTACAGCATAAAAATATGCTATAGACAAGAAATTAAACTGCACAGCACTCTGAGTAAAATTCTTTGATTTTATCATTTTTATCCATATCCTGCCATGGTTTGGACAGTGAATGCAGTCCCTACAGGCATGCCTGAGCTAGGTTTAGAGCGGATGCCCAGACATCATTAGCAATGCAGGCACATCATTATCTTCAGTATGGGATACAAAACCCCCAGTGACCATGAGGTGGCTATTCGTCAGCTGGCTTGTGCTGATGTTCATGGTGCTGTGGCTACACTGTTATGTGCTTACATCAGTTTCTGCATAACACAGAAGTAACACTGCTGTTGGCACTATAAACCTAGCTGAATGGCTAAGCCATGTCCAGAGGTGTTTTCTTGTCAAATATGTGCAGAAGAGTGTAAGGACTCTCGGTGGTGCCTAAGCAGGTCAGGTACGTTTCACCACGTGAAATCAGGGGGATTTACATGCCTTGGCCGCACGGACTCTTCTCTCGATTCTCCTGAAACCCTGTTGACGTCATTATTTTTGAAAATCTGCTCTAAATTCCTTCCATAACGGGGTGCTAGGCACCTATCCCACTTAGGGTCTGGACTTTATTTAGGAGACAAGGGAATGAGTAGCAAATTCTAATTGAAACCAAACTTATTTTCTGTTTATTTCGGAAAGTTTCTAAAATCCACAGGCTCCTGCTTTGCTATGGCTCCAAGGCCTGTTGTGGAGGGGAAGGGAAAGATGGAACGGAATTAAAGGAGATAGGGCTGAGCACAGGACCATGACAGTAGGTATTATGCTTGGTAGTGGAAAAGCTCCAAAAGGGCTTTAGGGGAAAAAGTGAAGTCTGAAGTTGACATTGAAACTGATGAAGATATTAACCAGGGTGAGTGGCTTGACCCAGGAACAGAATAGAACAAGGTTCCTGGGATAGAGAAGACAGCGAGAAGGTGGGGTTTCCTCAGGGCCCTGTTATTACAGTGCCTGTGTAGTACCTTTGCTGGAATAAGTATCTGTGAAGATGTGAAATCAGGATGCATATCTTGAAACTCACCTTCCGTGATCCAGCTGCTTTCATTTCATACACATCAATTGTGTAATTTGTTCTCCGCCCATAGGTGTCAAACTGGATGTTCCCTGTCATTCCTTGAACTTGCACCTTAAGGGAATAAACAGAAAAAAAAAATTTAATAAAAGATTCACTTTATTTTTCCCTCTATTACATTTTGCAGGAACCCACTGGCTCTAGCACAAGTTTTACCTAAGAGGCTTGTAGTGCTTTTAACACAGTCAGTTGCATTCTTCATAATAGAAACAATCTAACTCCTCTGTTTTATCTGTACCTATTCTTTGATAGTTAGTACCCAGCTGGTGACTCACAACTGCAGTGAGCTGCATTTAAGTGAAATTAGATCTGCAGGTATGTTAAATATAAGAAAGACTGATTCTTCCATGCTTAATCACACTGGGTTCACAGATACAGAAGGGAGTATCAGCGAGGCACATGCAACAATTCAGTGCCATTAAACCCCTCACAACTTGGTACCGATTGGTGATATGTACCAGAATCATATAGCATTGCTCATTCCGGGAAGTGCTTTATTTTAAGATCAGTCTTAGCGTAGGAGAAAGGAATGAATGTCTTCTCTGAATGAGCACAGACAATTGTCTCTACTGCTTATGGAGTTTTGGTCTCAATCTGGATGGATGGGTGTACAGACGGTAAGTCATTATCATTACCTACTCACATGAATCATCTTAACAGGAAGTATGAGGTACTTTGTTTCAAAGAAAAAAATCTTCCTTGGTTCCCTGTATGAAAGGGTGAGATATTTCCATTTATCACTTATCAACACTTGACAAGCTGTCAGGCAGAAGGGGTCTGAAACTTCAGGAGGGGTAAATTAGCTTTAATATTTAGCAAAATGCTGTAGAAATTACAGGAAGAGGTGATGGAAGTCTAGTCAAAGGAAGCTCTTCAGGACTGGTGACTGATCTGCTATTTATGGTTTAGAAGTGGTGCAATCAAACTTGTTACTGTAGACAAGGCTAAATAAAACCAGCCAAAATTCCTTGGACCCCATATTATCCAGTGAGCCAAACTCAGAGTGACACATAAGAAGCATGATTTTTTTAATCAGTAAGTCGGTTTGAACCTTTCTAAAAATAGTTTTATATCATTTCAGGGGTCTGGAAGAACATGTCAGTTATTCCTGTCTCCAGCATGCTAGAGAGGTGAATGGGACTTTGAAAGCCAAATTTGCCTGAGAGGTTTTATCAACTGTGGACTGAGTAAATGAATTTGCAGCCAGATGTGAGTTGCTGTGCCTGCTTTTTGGCACCTGCTGGAAGCTGCCTGGCTACCTCGGCACAGCAGTCTCAGCATAGCTTGTTAGGCTGGCTTCACCTCGATGTGTACTGAGACACGAGCATTGTGCACTTGACACCTCTTGACTTCAACTATAATTTATTTCTATCTTTGGTGGGAAAACTCAACACTTTCCAAAACGTGGCTGCACCGAGGCAGGAAAGCTCGCCAGGACTCAGAATGCTTCTGGCAGGAGCCTGTGGAGGCAAGCACAAATGGAGTGACAATTTGTAACTGCCCAGATCTGCTCAGGTAAACGGTCTGCCGCCATCCTGATGTCTTAGAATCAGCTTTAGAAATACAGACAGGCAGAGTTTTCAAGGCTGTAGGGAAGCAGACTCAGGCAATGCCCATTTCCCTTTTGCCAGAGGGATCACTAGAGTTTGGCACTGAACCTTCTGCTGGCACAGGGTATTCCAAGGATGTTATGGAAAAAATATTGTCATCCGACTTGTAGCTACAGAGTGAAGAGAAAAAGCTGTTAAATCAAAGAGTTTTTCTCCAGCAAAGATTCAAGATCATTACCTGAATACAGCAAGAGCGTGATGGACAAGAGGGGGTCTGGAAGGCAGTGTGGAATGATTGATCTGAGGTAGCACTTGTAGAAGGTGTACACAAACCTCACTTAGGTGACTTTGAGCAGCAAAAACAATTCAGTGTAACCAGCTGAAAGTCAAGTTTCTGTACTTTTTTCTAATCATAAGTTTGGCTCTGTATATCTTATGAACTAAGTAAATTCTCCCAAACAAGGGAGTGTCTTGGGGCACTGTTGGTTTTCTTTGTTGACACGAATACCTCATGTCTCATTTGGAGGAGGTCTATATTTTGCTTGTGATTAAATTCAAATGAACAGTACAAATTCTTTAACTATTGTGAAGGCTGAATTTAATTAGCATTAGGGAATGTGTAGTTAAGGCATTTGTTAGGAAGTGACATAACTGCATAAAAATTGCTCTGGCAGTGTGAGACTGAACCATCTCACTCTTATGAGTGATACAATCTGATTATAACCTTCTGTAAGTCATTATAGCCTTCTGATATAATCCTTCCAATTTGGTAATTGAGAAGAAGCAGTAAGTAAGCTAAGTGTTTGAAGGCTGACCTAGGATTTGTTTATACCTAACATGGCCTTAATTCTGATGTAACTCACTGCAGTTCTATGCTTGCATTAATACAATCTATTCTAACAGGTTTCTTTTAGAGGTATTTGAGCCAGATCAAAAGCAGAACATATTCTCGTCTCTTATATCTACAGAAATGTTATCTAATTTTTCCTGTTGTCACTTGCTTTAACACACATAGCAGTCTCAGAAGAGTTAAAAACCAACAAAATCAGAGACATAAGTGAGGTAGGATCCCATGCAATAACTAGCGTTAGGGATAAAAATAGGTCATGCAGAAGGTAATCAGGCTGAGTGCAAAGTTATGCCAGGAAACAGAACTGGTTTGAGGCTAAACTGTGTCAAGGTTCAGCCTGGTGCTGAAAGCCAGCAGTATTGCTATGACCAACAACATTTTTTCCACTGCTGTAGACCAATCTGAGTTGACTTTCCACTACCTAATTATCAACACTGCATACATGTGTTTAAGTCCATAAATACACGTATCCCAGTCTAGTTCTGTTAGTCAGATTTGCAGGCTCAGACGGACTTTAAGAAACCCTTAATACATGTTTGTTTGCAAAATGGCTTGTGCTCACTCTCATGGGAAGCTTGGATTTTACGGGGGAGTCACACTGTAGGTGCCCTGGTGTGGGCAATCAGGCAAATGCTACACTGGTGCCAGAGGGATGTGATTTTGGCCAGAGTTTTGAGATCTAACTTGTTTTTGAGTGTATTTTATACATCCTTTGTCATTAAGTTTTTTTCTTTCTGTCTTCTTTTTCCTGAGGAGCTGCAGCTGTTTGTATGAGTACACGGAGAAGGATGCAGTTCGGTCCCAGCAGAATTGCTGCTGTTGTGGAATATATACTGGTGTGTTTGCCCTTACCATTTTCAGTGCTCTTTCTATGTCAATTCCTTGGCTCCACGGTACTGCAGGGTTAGCCAGGCAGTCTCCAGCGCTACCTCTCCTGGAGACATCCACACGTTGTCTTCGGAGATAACGGAAAGCCTCTGCTATGACTAGGACTGCATCATGGGTCAGTGCAGATGTATACTAAAATTGATGCAAATAAAATATGGTCACAAACTGCAGTCTTAGTACTGCCCAGGTTTATCAGGCCTAGTCCTTCTCTTTGTTAAAATACTCTTAGAGGAAACATACTTGCAAGCCCTTTTTCTTGCTCTCTGTCTTGCCACAGGTATTTTATGTAGCTTAACAACTCCATCTATTTCAATCAACAAAGCAAAAAATACTTTCATTTTGTATAGCATATAGCAGCAAAATAACATAGCCAGTTTATAGTTGCAGCAAATTTAAATTTAATTGGAAGCAAGTTCATCTAAGTGACATCACTACAAAAGTCTGCAATTCTATGCTGGCCCATACTGCTACCAAGAGCAAAGAAGAGCTCATACTGTTTTTTGTTTGGAACATTTTTTTAACAAGACTGCCAAGAGAGTTTTGAATTGAAGTTATCAGAAATCATTTCTGTTTGGACCACAGTCCTGATCAGGTAGCATCTGTGGGAAAGAATGCATCAGATTACTTTCCTCAGAAGACAGCTATACAAGCAGGTAATCACAAACCACACTTTAGGCATTACATCCCCTTGGGAATTCCCCATCTGCCTTCTCTTACTCCACTGTAAATCTGAGGAGGGTGATAAGGTTTGTGTAGCAGCAACTCTTCAACAGAACCCCTCAGACTCCTTAACTACATGTTCATGTTACTGTCAACTTCAGCCATTGCTTGTTGTATGTGTCTAGAGACACCTCCCAATGGTATAAATTTACTATCACCTATGAAGAGACATGGAGGTGGGTTTTTCTCCACATTTATGTGTTTGCTGAAAGTTCTTTCTGCGTACAGTGGACCAGGCTCTGCATATGACATCTTTGGTTTTCACTGGCATTACAGCACACCAGGATACCATTTCAACACATACATACTGAGAGCAATTGAATGTGCTCAGTGTGTAAGACCAGATTTCAAACCCCCTTCTGTATTACCACAGCGTTTGTAAGAGAATGCAGAGAAAAAAAAAGAATATAAGGGGTATCTGCATGTGCTGGTGCGCCTTCCTTTCTCTTGGCTGTCTCTTTGATACTGTAATGCTCCTGGCTCCTGATGAACCTGATGCTGGAGTTAGTGCCAGAAGATACTGCGTGAATTAGAAAGGCAGAAATCCAAGTTTCAACTGCATGTTCAGCTATTCTCTTTGTGGATAAGACTTATCAAATTCAGCAGAAGTTAATGCTATCCTGTAGAGCAGGATAGTACAACTGGTGTTCTGTATTTCTTTACAATGTGTATTATCTTATTGCAAACTCTTGCCGTAGGAAATCTGCACAGAATGAGGTGTGTCTGCATGCACAGATCTACAGAATCGTATCTGATAAAAAAGGAGTGCAAAGGTAGGACTGTGAAGAAGGTTTTACAGCAGACATTCTTACATAGTTTTAAATTACAGCAGTTACTGAGTTTGGATCCTTCTCTGACTGTATCACCCTGCTCTGACTGTACTTAAGCACAGGCACTCTTTAGATCCTGCCCATCTTTACCTCTTTCTGTGGTGCTTTGCAATGATCATCCTCCCCTCTTTTAGTAAGTTAACAAAGGTTATATGTCAGATTCCACACAATATAGAATCAAGCCATAATTTTAAGGTATTTGTTCTTGTATTAGAAAAATCTTGTAATAGCTGTCCAATCTAGAACTACATAAAACTTACATGCTGATAATTTTTTCAGTAGACTGCATCAATTGTCAGTAACCTTAATGCAGTCCCTTCCAAGTCATGCCAAGAGAGCTATCTAATTTTGTACTTTATTTGAATTCTACTTATAAATGCATGAGCATGCAAAGAGAAGAAAGAGAGAGAGAAGGGAAAGGCTGATAAAATACAGAATAAATTAAACATCAGGGCTTTAATCTCTAGGCAATTTTATTTCCTAATCAAAAATATTGTACATCAATTTTTAAATATGCTTTTTGTCTGATTGACAAATACTGTGCACGTTTCTGTAATGAGTGGTACATTTGTGGAAACAATGTAATCTTTGTGTTTGTACCATATACTTAAGATTGTTTTTTAAGGGTGGAAAATAATTTTTCCCTCAAGGTAAATTGCTTTTAAGTGGAATAAATTTTTCCTAGGCTAACTTTATATATTTCAGAGCTTTTAAGATCAGTATGATACTTATCTTCACTTTTGCATCACTGCTAGAAAGCTTTAGAAAGCAGGCTTAGGTCCTAATCAACAGGGAACAATACACTAATCCAAGCACTGTGGGCCTCTGTTTGCTTTTCTCTGCTTCCTCTGAAATGCCAGCAAGGCTGTGGGATGGTGTCTGATTAAGATAATTGTCCTCCCCCAAAGAAATCACTTGCTCTCAGGGAATGGAAATGTATGCCTCTGAATGGCATCGGCCTCTGGCAGCAGAACCGCATAACCAGGTCCTATTCCATCTGTAGTCCAACACAGTGCTATCACCTATCCCTGGTATCCCCCCCCACCATGCACCAGACTGGACTAGACTCTTCCTTCGTAGCTAGCATTTTATGCTTCCCTGAACTTTATCTCACTAATATCAAGACATTACTACAGTTAATCAGAGTAATTTTGAATTCCAAATCCATTCATCAGTTTCCACGAGTCCTTCCCAAATCAAGAAGGAAGGACATGAATTGTCTCATCACAGCTGTGGTTTTTGATAGGTTTGGCTTCCCTGAGACAGTTAATATACATGATGTGGAGAACTGGACTTCTAAGAGTGACAGAATTCAAGGTCCTCTCATCCACCACCAGCCCCAGGTTCTATTCACCTATGCATATTGGTGAAAAAGAACAGGCCTCACCAAAAGAGAAAGAAGGAATGTAATAGAAATATTAATATGCAGTGGTCCTAGAAGATTTAATGATTTCCATCACTGGAAGAGTATCCTTGATTTATGTCTTAATTTGACAGTGAATAGTGTCCCCCTCTACTATAGAGATGTTTAGGCAGAAAAATACCTGGGAGAGATATTAACAGGTCTCCCAATAACAGTAGCCTTCACCCAGTGTAACAGTTTTTGTGAACTTGTGACTTTCATTCAAAAAAATCAGGACAATTATATTGGTTTGAGATAAAATATCAAGAGTGTTTAAGTAAGGGACAGTAGTGTAAAATATGGGGTTAGATTATGAGGGCAACTGTCAGCAGTGCCTAGGAGGTGGCAGCAGCTTCTCAGTGAATCCAAAGCTACTTCATTTTGCACATCAAATTCTCTTTTAGCATTAAAATGGACTAGTAACCCACAGTTTGCACCCAGAAGGTAACCTAGCTAGTCCCCACCCCCCAAGACTAACTTAAGACATTCAAGTTAAAAGTTTTTACATCCACTACACAACAACAGGATTTGCAAGACCAAGCCTTTGCCCCTGAGGAAATCCCACCACGCTGGGCACTCATGTCCAGCTAACAGCCTCTGCCTCTTTCTCTCTTCTGTAAGTACAGTGAATGTTGCAACGTATTCTAATGAAGTGTCTGTAACATACACATGCATGCATCTGGGGTTAAAAAACTCCAAATAATTGTTAAAAGCAACTTGTATAATCATCATCATCACTGTCAGGGTAAAAGAAATACCTTTAATGGTGAGTTTTTGGCTTCAGGGAATTCCCTTTCGTCAAGCCTCACCCAGCGTTGTAAAAACTGTTGAACTATCGGGTTTTCATTATTAACAATCTGGAATCCAGTAACGTTGGCACCTCCATGCATTACTCTCTCCAGAACAATGTCTGTGAAACCCTGGGAGGACACATGTAGAAAACAAGAATCATTGTCATCCCAATCCCCTTTTCCTAGGCTCAATTTTAACTGCTACAAGAGTAGCACAAAAGAAACATTAATTTCCCTCTTGCTAGCTGAAAATATTCTACCAAGGAGACAATTATTATCATAATTGGGAGTGTGATAGTGGCGTAGAATAGAATTTTAAATGTCAAATTGTTCAGACCTTAGTAACAGAAAACTGCCCTGTTGTGTGGTGGCAATGCTGTACATAATATGCACTGGTCAGAAAGAAAAAAGTGGAAAAACTTGAAGTACTATTTCCACTCTTCTCATCATGGTGGAAACTGGTCCAAGACCTCAATCCCTTTGGTACAGCAAAGCGCACATGAAGATTCAGTGCTTGGAGCAGAATAGCACTCAACACCCATACTGTTCTGTGGAGGCAAAGCACATGCCTCTGGTGAGGCAGCTCTCCATCACAGCATTACTTAGCATTTTACTTGCAAATATAACGGGATGATTCTCTCCCACTCTGTTGTTATTTATACCTGAAGCAGTAAATTGGTGTCTTTTTGATTAGTATGACTTGATTGCAGTCATGTTTATCTGAACGTCAATGGTTACACATGCTAAAAGGCAGCCTAGAATAAGAACCCCTGTATTTCTATGCATACACTTATCAGTAAGATCATGACTGGTTCTTATAATGCAAAATGACACATCTTAAAGTCATACAGTCAAAATGATACATCTTAAAGTCACATAAATAAGGCTATTTTAAAAATTGTCTTTTCTGCTTTAATCACACCAAAACATGGATACAGAGAATCTGCTAGCAAATGGGACTGCTAACTTGAAAGTGAGAATTTTGGAGGAACATTTTTCCACTCACACAGAACCCAAGAATTAGACTTGCTGCAGGATCAATTTCAATACAACACTTTTTCTACGGAACTCTAGCAGATGGAGTTTCAAAGACATCATAAACATCTCTAAAAGTCAATTCCAGAATCCAGAAGAAGCTCTAATACAGACAAAAATGTACTGTCTTGTGCTGGTAGGTCAACACATGCACAGGCATAACCCTACAAACCCTATTTGAAATACAAAACAGCTAAACAACCTGCCTGGTTTACTTGATGGAACTGTTCTAATTTGCAGCTTTTAATCACTTAGTTTATACACAAATATGCTACAGTTATTTTTTGTGGAGTGCTGAAATTTCAAGTACGTTACATAGATGATTTGATTTATCAAGTGTTGGTCATGAGGATACGAATCAGTGGAAAACATATAATTAAATTATTGTTTTAAAATTAGTAGATGATATGAGATTCTTAGACAAAAGAAAGGCCATAATGGGGTACAAATTACTATAACCTACCAGTTCTAGTATTTACTGAAGTAATTTCTCAAAAACCAAGAACTCACCTATGCATTTCCTAATTTGCTGATTCAAGTTGCCACAACCTGAACAGAATACATTACCCTTTAAAATTTAGCTATGCTTGTAATGAAGAGAAGCTCTTACCAGGTTAGCTAACATGTAGTGATAGCCTCTAGAATGTTTGCCGAGGATTACGACCTGTGTGAAGAAAAAAAATTACAAATTATTCAGTTGTAAGAAACAAATTCTTAAGTAGTGAAAAACAGCCAGAGAATACGTATTTTGATAATCCTCTATGCCCAATCCATGGGCTGCACAAGAGTAACAGATCTGTGGCTTTACAGACACGATGTTTTTAAAACACATGGGCAGAGTATAACGAAGAATAGCCCACAATGCTGAGAAGACTCTGCTTGTGGAGATGAGCTTACCTGGCAAACTCACCCTTGCAATGGCAGTGTCTCCCCTGCTGACTAGGTTACTTTTAGTTATCAGTTCAAGTATTTCTGCTCTGAAATAAGTTGTGAATGCTCCATTCCTGGCAGTGTTCAAGGCCAGGTTGGACAGAGCCTTGGATGACATGGTTTAGTGTGAGGTGTCCCTGCCCATAGCAGGGGGGGTTGGAACTGGATGATCATAAGGTCCTTTCCAACCCTAACTATTCTATGATTCTATAACACTATACCTACCCGCTCAGTACCCCCGTTTACTTTGCTCCTTGTTTGTGGAGTGTATGAGAGGAGAGGCGGGTGACAGCCCAGACACCCACTGTGTTTATGAAAGTGCACCACTACAGTGGGGCTCGGTAGGCTCCAGGTCATACAGGGGGTTTCCTGCCATGAGAACCCTGGTCAAGCCTTGTCATACATGAATGCTTGAATTTAAATTCCTAAAATTATAAGCAGTGACCTTTATTGCCTTTTGACAGCTTTCAAAAGGCCTGAAAATGTGTTGCTTCCAGAACATCTAGACAGACACATCTGACCTTACAGGTTTCATCAACATTTTTACTAAGTGTATTCTTGCGCATTCTCCTAAATCAACATCTCCTGCCCTCCTTGCCTTCATTTGGGCACTTCTGTAAAAATGAAGTGATTAAATGGAATCTTTAAGATACAACAAAGCAGCAGAATGAACTAAGCAGCTGGATTCTTTGAGGGGAACAGGGAAGAGTGGAGGCAGAACCACCTGGCAAACCTGAATTCTGCCATCCTGTGTGTTTGCCCCCACTCCAGTAATGGTGTGCTTTACCAGAAAGGAGAAAAAACCCACACTTCCCATGCCTATGCAGCTGGCTGCTGGCTAACCAGCAATACCCCTTGTGCAAAATTATACTACTGCATTTAGCACTATTCCCTTGCCTTCAGACAATAATCTCAGTAATATCCATCCAGTCCCACAGCCATCAGCTCGAAAGATGTCCAGCAGTAAGAATTTAAATCAATAATTGTGGTGATTACGCATGTGTCAAGACAGAATCAAATATACTTAGACTTACTGGGCTAAACTAGCAGTCAAAAATAGCAAAAATAATGCTGGTGATACAAGTGCATCACTGACTATTTCCTATGAGCAGCTCAATTGAACAGATGATGCTTTTTGATGGAGAATCATCTGAAAAAAACAACCCCACACCATACTAATGTCCTTCTTCACAGTCACAGATAAACACTCCAAATGCCATGCTCTTTAGAGACATCTTTTCAACATGACCACTTACGTCTTTGCTAAAAACAGGTGACACTTGAGTCATTGATTTTATACATACTGCTGAGCCTGTTAAAGATCTTGATTATATTATTTAGTTCCCAACTGCCTCTTTGGGTTGTCTTGTCCTTAACAGATGCCATTTCTTTTAAATTCACATTTAATTCTGCAGAAATTTGCATACTTCCAGCAGTCTGAAAAGAAATTGCTGTTCAGGTCCTCTTGAGAACTGTATGTACACTCTGTTGGTAGAAAGCATCTGCTTTCCTATACTCACATTTGTTTTCTATGGAAATGTGCAGGCTTCCTTCAGATCATCTGGTACACATGCTATTTGCATACTGAATTCTCTATACATTCTAATTTCACCTTAAAGGCAGTGATCTACTTTTAAAAGGTTAGAGACAAAGAATTTAAAAACAATACTCTTTGCCCTTTCAACCTTATAGAAATTTATTTGTTTAAGAGGAAGAATACCATGACAGATGAAGTCAGAGCCTGTAAGAAAAACATAGATGGAGTTGCTACAGCCATCAGGAGCAATACTGCAAACAGGAAGTGCAGGACTCATTAGTATAGATCAGACCCAACTTCCATCTCATCTGTTGTCATGTCTCCAAAATGACCAGAAATAATTCTGTTTAGCCCCTTACAGAGGTTCAATGTACTGTAGTCAAGCTTTAATTCATAAAGCATCTTTCAGAAGTGATGTCAGTATTTCTACTCACAAAATCAACCATGTTAGTTCATAAGTATTTAACTGGATCTTAACGTTATTAAAATTCACTACACATGCTGTCCTAAATTTTAACAAGTACAGCTTTCCTCCTCCCTCACTGTCCACCCTCTACCAACTGTCCAATATCCTGAATGGAGCTGCTGAATTAGCAGCCCAGCAGACACAATCACAGACATCAGTGTTACTCCTAGAGAAGTGATGGATAAAGTTTTTTTATGGAGAAGAAAAACAGGAGTATAACAAATAAATCTCATCAACTGCTGATACATCATGAAGCTTATACAGAAAGTGTTATATTGAATAGTGATGGTGAACAGAAAGCCAGGATTACAGGACAAGGATTTTACAGAGCTACATGTCTTTGGTACGTTTCTTTTCCAAGACTTAATATTGCTTTCACCTTGACTGAAAGAAAAGCTTATAAGATTTTACACTGAATAAAGGAGGAGGGAAAAAATGGCTAGAAACTATCATGAATAATTCAGACTTCTGATCCCACATAATTCTTGCCTTGTAGATAAAAAGATCATAATGTCAGGTTTGATATAGAATCAAATAAGGTTTGTATTTTTAATTAACTCTTTCGATATTTCCAATTAATTAAGAGAAAATCTAGGGAGAACATAATTACAATGCATCTGGTTTTAAAACAGAAGTAAAATCTGCTGGCTAGCACCAGGCTTACTGGAAGTACAGACCTATACGCCAGATTTGAGAGATTAAGTCAGCATTGCCAATTTTAGCGTTTCATTTGCCTGGGGAAGTTATTTTTTGAATGAAAGCATAAAGACATCTTGGTTTCCACTGCATCAGTCATCATGATAATAAATAGGCAGCTACAATTTTTTGCCTTAGCTTTTACATTTTTCTTAGTTTCCAAAGATAGTATTATAGAGATTAACTGGCTAATATTAAATTGGCATAGAGCATTGTGAGATTTCTAAAGCAATAATGATGATTCTCTCATGATGTAGTTCAAAGGCTACATAACACCTAAACAGAAGGACAGTGAAGAGGAAGCAAAATAACTTTAATACTAACCTCACCATTACTCCATTATCTTTTGACTTATTCCCTATTCAAATTACAACTACAGCAAGTAGCAACTACATGGATCTGGGGGGTTTTGCCATACAAATTCAATGTTGGAGCTAAGGGTGAAGAGCACGTTACAAGGAGAGTGGTGAACTCTTAGATGAAAGTCAAGGTAAGGAAGCTGTTTTAAATGGTAGCAATGGAGACAGACCTTAGGATTTTACTGGAATGTTCTTCCAAGGACTTGATAAGGAACTAGAATGGTAAGAACAGAGTGTGTAGGTGAACAGTAGCAACACACCAGAGGCAAGGAAAGAATGGGTTAATGAAAGACAAGACTCTGTGGGCTCAAAACAATTCAAGCGATGGAAAAACAGTGTAAGTTTGTCAGGTGGGATAGAGTAGTCATATTTTGTCTTAAAAATCTCAATGGTTTGTCTCTGATTCATAAAAGGGAAAGATAATTTCTCTTTCATGGATGGAGAAAATCACAGAACAGGGGAGATTGGCAGGGGACTCTAGAGATTGTCTATTCCAATTCCCTAGGTCGAAGCATGGACAGCTAAAGCAGCCTGCTCAGGAGCATGTCCACTCAGGTTTTGAATATCCCCAAAGAAAGAGATTCCACAAGCTCTCTGGGGAGCCTGTTTCAGTGTCTGACCACACTCACAGCAAAAATGATATTTCTTACATGTAAACAGAATTTCTTGCATTTCAGTTTGTGCTCTTACCTTGTCTTGTCACCGGCCACCACTGAGACTGACAGTGAGACTCTCTGAGAGGAGTCTGGCTCCATCATTTTCATTCCTTCCCATCAGATATATGCAGACATTACTGATACCCCCCATGAGCTTTCTCTGTTCTGGGCTATGCAGCCGAAGTTCTCTCAGCCTTTTCTTGTATGTCAGGTGCTCGAGTCCCTTAATCGTCATGGGGGCCCTTCACTGGACTAGCTCCATGATGCCTAGGTCTTTCCTATATCAGTGAGCTCAGAACTTTACACAGAGCTGAGTAGAAGGGAAGAATCACCTCTATTGACCTGCTGACCACATTAGTCTATGCAGCCCAGGATGCTGTTGGCCTTGCTGTGAGAGTGCAGTGCTGGCTTGTGGTCAATTTGTATGTCAGGACCCCAAGATCCTGCTCTGCAGAGCTGCTTTACAGCCAGGAAGCCTCTATCCACTCTGTACTGGTTATTCTAAAGTACAGGGCTTTGCATTTCCCTTCGCTGAACTTCATGAGGTTCCTCTGTTCATTTCACCAACCTGCAAAAGTATTGCAGCACAAGCACCTGGTGTATGAAATGCTCCGTCTAATCTGGTATCTGCAAACTTGCTGAGAGTGCACTCCATCCCACAACCTTCAGATCATTAATAGAGAGGTTAAACAGCATTAGCCCAGCACTCTAAGGGTACTCCAAATAGTAACTAGCCTCCAGGTTGCCTTTGTGCTGCTGATCACAACCCTCTAAGCCCAGCAGTTCAGTCAGTTTTAAATCCACCTTACTGCCTGCGTGGGCTTTGATTTTAAAGAGTCACTGGAAAACACAAGCTAAGGGGATATGCTTGCACTTTCACCTAGGGAAGTAGCTGTCATGATTTTGGCAGCAGTGAAAAGAAAACTACCATGTCCATTTAATACTTGTGAAGCTTATCTTCCCTTAATTTGAATCTATTGCCATCTGGTCTGTTTAGTCTGTTTAATCAGTTATTTATCATCTTTTATTTACAAATGAAGAAAGAAGGAAAAAGAGATCATAAAAGTACAGACTACCTCCTCTGCAGCTCAAAACCCTGACATTTTATGAGTCCATTAGATCTTTCCATAACATAAAATACTGATGCTGACAGACAGTATTGCCACAAGGAAGGGCTAAAGATTTTTACTATGCTTTTCATACCTGACAAGTGGCAGAAGTATGCCACTTAAATGAAATGACAGGCAAAGATCTGACCTGCTATAATGTGTCTTTCCATTTCAACCATACCTGGGAACAATAAGGCAGTTTAATTCTAGAACTCTTTCCTACATTTTAAAAAGACAGCAAGGAAAAAGATTTCCTGTAATCTCAGAGTAAAAAAGGATTTTGTTGTATTTGTCGAGGTTATCCATGCATTAATTCGGGTTCCACTTTTGGAAAAAGCCCACATTAACTTCAAGAATTTCTACTGATTTTTAAGTATACGTGTATATTTCTGAGCACTGTCTTTATGACTTGCTATACAAATACAGCTATGACACTGCCACCTTCAGTGTCATAAGTGTGTGAATGCCAGAAGTGATGGCATGATATTTTTCTTTCAGGAGCAAACAAGTAAACCAGACAACTGGACTCAAGTCTAAAGAAATGTCAACAGCATTGTCAGGATCAGCTGTCAGTGTGGGTTGCACTGTGGGAACAGCACGCACATCAAGGACAGCAACGTCTGGCAAACCTGAACTGTTGCGGAGCACACTGTCTTCTCTCCTGGGTATCAGGTCAGGTGTTTCATAGATTCTACCCCTATTGGTATCCTTTCTGTTCTGAGGATGGAGTTACTTAAAGATTATCTCAGATCTGAGCAGCTCCTACCTGATATTGGGTTGAATGATTGAAAAGTTGTGCCCTGTGATGCAACATGCTATTGGACCAGTGTTACCAGCTAATATGGTCTTCAGGGCACACTTAAGAAGGCAGAGGAACAGAGTATTAGGGTGACAATCCTACCGGTTCAAGAAAACCGAAAGTCAAGACCCAAAAAGTTGTTGGCAGTATGTCAGCAAGGATGTCTAGCTTATTTTGAGTGGCATCTGCAATGCACTACATCTAAGCTCTGTTTCTACCACTCAAGAGGAGAAACTGAAGCAGCTCTTCAGCTGGAAAGCAGCATTCTCTCCCTGGCCTCCCTCCTATTCCTGTAGACCTTTACTGCTGTGGGGGAGCTGCCCATGGGGCTTGCAGCCACCACACTTCAGTTCTCTGGGGTCAGTGTGCTGTCAATAGCAACGCAGTTACCTTCCACAGTGTTACCATGTGAGCAAAGGTGTAATGGCATTTTGACAGCCATACATAATCATTCCTCACTAGGTTTACTTTGCACAGGTCACCCCTTGTCATGTAAATTTTCCAGATAGAGAGGATAAACAGGGGGAGAACAGTAAATAAAAGCGTTACTGAAATGTGAATAGGATTTTCCTCATCTAACCAGATGCCGCAGTAAAAATAAGATACCTTGTAACTACAGCAGATCCATTTTACAGCTAGTCTGCAGAGCCCACTCCCCTGTTGTCCAACTCAGACACATGCAATTACACAAAGAGAGTTCCCTTTGAGGATTATAAACACAAGACAAGGCTCAATCTTTCCTCAGTGAAATTTATAAAACGTAGCTTTTTTGGTGTCATGATTTTCTCTCTTTCTATCACACCAACACCACCATCACCAACATAGGTGGTTCCAAAGGAACCGCAATCCTATGGTGGCAAAAGACATGCCACAGCTAGTGGTGGTCTGCCACAGCCAAACATGTGACACTTTTCCTGCCTTTAATTCCATGGAAATAAAGCCATTTCCACATTCAGCAGAAGCAGCTTCCCTCATACAAAGGGTAAAAACCTCACGATTGCAATTGCAGTGCAAAGCCAGGGAAGGCGATTTATTTCTTCACTTAGAATTAATGGGATGGGAATCTGGTCACCAGAGATTGTGATGCTGTAAAATATGCAGTAAACAATGATTTCATTTATATGAAGGATGAGTAGCATATTACATTTGAGTTAAATATTAAATGAAGAATGTATTAAATACTAAGATGAAGATTCCACACACGTACTATTTGTTGTTGGCAAAAATAACTGCATACATAGTTGAAATTAATTCACCCACCATTTCAGAGGTCTCCTGTCCTTTAGGGAATGTCAGAAATCCATACATACAGTTTCAATTGCTGCATTTGGTATTTTTGTGCATTATATGTACCGAAGAATTTTACTTCCATGCCACCTTGTATATTTATGACTACACCTCATAATTAAAATCCTACTTTCCTCTACAGCACAGTATCAAGACCATTTGTTTAGAATTGTAAAACATTCTTCAGACAGCTTTTGACTTTTCCTCAATGTATCCCTCATGGGAGGTAATCTCGTAGAGAACAGGAGTCTCCTTGAAGGAGACAAAAAACCGCATGGTGAAGCAGGGACCTCAGATGCCTCTGGAGCATATTATTAAAGTTCTTTCCTCTCTGTCCCCTTCTTGTACCCTTCTCTCCTTTGCCTCTCTCCTTTATGACAGTCACATCAATAGTGAAATTTTACTTTTAGGCCATCTCCAGATAGATGATCGTTATGCAGGTTAGTCCTTGGAGGGTAATCAAACGCAACATCTGAAAGCTGTATTGTACTTCATTCTCCCTCCATATGGCTAAACTTTCTTTTCCCATAACTAATGTGACATTTGCAGATTGAAGACTGTGAAGTATAATACACATTTAATGTGTGCATGAAAGGTTACTCTAGAAATTACTTAAAAAAAAAATTACAAGCTGCAACATAGGTTCTGAGGGCATGACACTTCCTCCTAATTTCCTTCAGAGTGATGACAAAGTTTTTGTGTGCCCTGAAACTATTTTGCTAAATTCTTTTCCCTTGCTGTGACTTAGCAATATTGTCCGATTACCTAATCTGTTGGCAGTTATTGTTAAAGGACATATTCTGCTGCAAAACATCAGACCCTAGAGAACACTGAGATGAAGAGTTTCATGATCCCTTTTAACTGACATCCATAATCACAATTATTTACTCTTTAAACCAAACACAGTTCACTAAATAAACTTTATATCAAAATCTCTTCTTTGTTTAGACAGATGAGAACAGAGTTATATGACTCAGGACTGCTCCTCTCTTCACAAGTCATGTCCTTCAATACAAAGACCTTCACATGAAAATCAATCAAATCTTATGCTACCCTTAATCACTTGACGCTATTTCACTAAAACCACAATCAGATATGGGGGGTTTTACAATCACAACAAATTATTTGTAGCATATGAAAGGGATATGCAAAATCACCAAGACTTTGCCCCTTATTTTGCCAAGCTATTCTCAAGAGAAAATACCTGTTCCCATAGAGCTTCCTTGAAGAGATGTGTTGTAGATACTTTTAACTAGTGAATACTTCAGCTTCTTGAGTGAGATTAATAAAGTAACAATCCAGTGGTGTTATGGAGAATTTTTGCAGTTGTATTTACAGGAAGTAAATGATTTCATTAAATGTGTTACTATGTAGCGGTGATTTCATACATAGGGCATTTTAGGCAGAAGATTATACTTTAATTGTCTACACAGCTCTAGTATATTCTTTGAGAACTTCCTCCCTTGAAAAATATTCATAATGGAGTGATTTTACACCCAAGGTTATTTCAAGAGGTTCGAGTAATTTCTCAAGCCCCTATGAAATCTTTAAAGTTCAAAACTCACCTGAAGTTTCATACAGAGATTTCAGGTCTCACAGAAACAATCAAAACCTCGAATGTGTACAGGAAATTTCGAATCACAGTAAGCTGTCTGTGTTGAGTATCAGAATTGCTTTAATTCAAAACTGAAAAACCACACTACAGTACTCTCTTCATTGGTTTCATCTTCTAGATCTACTGGTCCAGTGTTCTGTCTTCCTCCCTCTTTCTTGACTATAACACTTTTCAGGTCAGACACCACCAGAAGGCCAGCAACCACGACATCAAGGG
The DNA here is from genome assembly GCF_033783945.1 of Neopsephotus bourkii. NCBI lineage: Eukaryota > Metazoa > Chordata > Aves > Psittaciformes > Psittacidae > Neopsephotus > Neopsephotus bourkii. The sequence goes on along the minus strand of NW_026901430.1, from coordinate 2,308,745 downwards.
ATTTGGGTTATGTTCTCTGATCTGACACAAATTGTTGGTACAGTGTTAAAAAATTACTTGGGTCTGAAGCTTTTTGATGCACTGCTGTCATCAAAGCTTGAATAACTTCTTTGAAGATAACCAATTTGGTAATTTGGGACTTTGCAACTTCAATTTCTCCACATGGATCTTTCAAAGAGTGCAGGGGAGCTGAAATTTGTATTAGCTCATTGAAAAGGTACACAGAGAAAGATCTTAGCTGTATTCTGTCTTCCAATAGCTTCTGACAAATTCTATAGTATTCATCTATTTTGCATTTGAACCCACCAAGGTCCACTCTTGTTCATTTGTCAAAGCCCTCTGGAAATACATCTGCTACGTAAGCCTCAATTCACCACCTCTGAGCAGAGACATGAGGTATTGCTAACCCGAGAGAGAATAGGCACCATTGCTATCTCTGCTCTGATACTCTAGAGAGCCCAAGACAACAGGAATTTATGTTAACTGCTCAGGTGGGTAAGCTTCTTGGTAATCATCACATGTGTTTTCACTGACATGCAACCACCTTTTCAAAAGACACCGGTATTTCTTAGTCAATTCTTTTTAGCTCAGAAACTTGCACCTTGTTAGAGTTGACTGCCTTTCCCTAACAACATTCATTGTTAAATTTCCTTCAATCTACAATGCATCCAGCTCCTATCCCATGTAACATGGTCTCATCACAGTAACATCCTCATTTCCAACTTCACATACACTCTCTTTACTTATGCTGCCTCCTTGCTTCTTGGCAGCTGTGGATGTCTACATCAGGTATAGCAAACCCAGCACTATTGATAATTCCAGATTAGCATCCTTCACTAAGTTTCACAACAGTTAAAGTTACTTTCACAAAAACTATTAATAATAGTAATCTTACATTTATTCTTGGTTTTCCAAACCTTCTGCATCAAGCACATACGCTTCAGCACTGTCATGCAGCTTAAAGTTATATCCACATCACTAACAAGCAGTTCTTTAGTGACCTTTGCATTATTTGCCTATCCTTGTGACACAGGAGATGATATTTAAGTGTCCTTTTTGGTTTTCAATACCATGAAACTGTATGTTGTACATTCCTAAGAGTACACTCTTGGAATCACAGGCAAACATAAAACACGCTCATTTCTTCTTCTCATATCTCATATGGTAAATGAAACTCTTTCAGTCTTACCTGCTCAAAATATAAAAGCATGCATATCCAGTGGGGAAGGAGAGAAAGAAATTAGGTAAACTGAGGCACGGGGTTTTCATTTAAAAAATACATACATTTTCCATTTTCTCCATATCTCCCATCAGCAGGTCAGCGTAAAATCCCACTATTATTCCCTGGGATTGAACAAGAGTCCTTGGAAGCAGAATTCTGTTTATATAAATCATTACAGCATGACAGGATCACTTCAAACTATTATTTGGATATAACCCAGAAGTGTCGCAGTAATTCAGTCCCAATGCTCACATGAGAATCTTTTGGAAGGGGTTTTGTACTGCAGAGCACTGCCTTCAAGCAGACCAAAAAATACTGAATAGGAGCCATTCTTTTTTTTTTTTTTTCCCCCTTTTGAGCGTTTCCTTTCCTTTTTAAGTGCTCTATGAAATTAAGGAAAAAAAAAAATCAGTGCAACCTCCTCTAGAAAAATTGAGGTTACTTTTTCTTATGTTTTTTATTATAAATGGAATTTTACTGTGCCTACAATTGCATTCAATTTGCTCTTTTCAATGCTTTGAAGGAGTTTGAAAGGTTTATTCTGCTTCACTATAAACAGCACTCTGCAATATTCCCGGTATAACGTGGTGCATAAACCATGAACTGAAAAAGATTACAAAGAGCTAATTTATTTTTACTAGACTTAGTCTATGCAGCAGGGGAGGCCATTTTACTCATATGAGGTAATAAAGTTACAGCAATATTTTTCTTTTCTGATCCTTTACATGCGTTCTCCCAGGACACAAGATACTCAGAGTATTTTTGAGGGTCTATGCATATTGTCAATAATTTTATTCACTGCACGTTTTGGAAGAATGAGCTTCCAGTGGTACATACACCCCTATACCTACACATGCATATGCACGGTATGACACAAATTAACTTAGTAACATGGGCTTTTTTAAAGCCTGGAAGCATTAACTTCCTTTAAAACTGTTATGCTGGTTTCCATCTTACTGGTTCAATACTGTGGGAGGAGTTCGTGTTGAGGTTTAGTTGATAACTTATAGGACCTAATTCTTTATAAATTTAGCCCAAGCCGTCCCTGGTACCTTTAATCTGCTCTAGAGAGGCCAGCAGAATTGCAACGGAATGCAGGCAGGGGGGCTGGAACAAGATGATCTTGAAGGTCCCTTACAACCTAAATCCTTCTATGATTCTACAATTCTATGAAGGTGGGATAAGAGACTGGCATAATGTATAAATGTGTAATTACAAGCAGAGTGTGATTTTTACTAGGATGGTATTTTGCCATATTATGGCCTGCTCCAAAACCATCTATAGCCAGAACAAATGCACTGTACCTCTGGATGGCATCTAGGGACCTCATATTTAGGTACTTACCCCTGCAAGGCTGTAGCTGTCAGTTGCTAATGTCTTACTACTGCCCTGCCACATCAGGGGGGGTTCCCTCGCCAAAAATCTTGCTATTTGAACTGCAGTGCAACAGGGCTCTATGAAATGCACTTGGGAACAGCTTGGCATATGAGGGGCCCTGAAAAGCACCAGTGGTTCTCTCCCTTCCCCAGACCTGTGATTCGTACCGCACCAGAGCCATTAATCCTGGCTTAGTCAGCTGTGAAAAAAGACATACGCTCTTGTGCGGCTTTTCTTTTACTGAGTTAGGAATTCTTCCCTTGTAAATGAACTTATGAGATAGCAGAACTATCATGCTGCCTCTGGTGATGTACAACGCCTGTTTGCACAGTGGTATTGTGCTATTACTATTCATTTTGATAGTGTGTTTCCTTCCTCTCCCTGCAGTTGGTTCATCTGAATTGTTGCCAAGATGGTTGCCTTGGAAACTAATTAAGGAAAGCCTTTGGTTAGAAGCAGAGTTTCAAGCATTAAACTATTTGAGAGACAGATGCAGAAATTAAGGTAATGTCTGCTAGGATGAAAGGGTTTATCCTTTATATAGAGAAGAAAGAACCACATTAACTGCTAGGTCTGTAACAAAGCAACTTCTATACAACACTGATTTTTAAAACCTGGAAGAGATGTGTGTGAGTGAGGGAGTTTAAAACCAGTCAAAGGCTTAGAAGAGGTGACAAAGATTCCCAGAGCTGATAGGGATAGGGAAACAGACAAATACAGTGGGACAAAAGCCTCAAGAGATCACATATTGAGCAAATTCTAGCCAGCTCTCCCTTTCGCTCAAATACTCTGTACCTTTAAAAGACTTCTGAATGTTGTATTTGAAAAACACCAGTACAGCTAATGAAGGACCAAATCCTCTTCCATGGGCTAGGTATGGCATGAGAAGCATCAGTGTGTACATTTGCTTCCAAAGTACATCAAACGCAGGAGCAAGAGGCTATCGCAAATGGTGGCCCTCTGGCTTGACTTTCGTTCTGACACTGTCAGCAAGGACAATTAGTGCCAGCCGCAGAAGCAGCTCATACAATGTGGACACAGGGTAAATAATGAGTGGGACTCTCACAGGGCTTGCTAAGGGCAAAACACACACAAAACTTCAGCTCACTGAAAAGACGCAAAGGGACAACTCCACGGCAAACTGCTTTTGCAGCTACCCAGTAACTGAAGTTCAACACAAGTACAATCTCTCTGTGAGCACAGTGGCATCAATTTAAATACTGTCTCCAGGATAATGGTCGACGTTATACTTGCAACAGTTTAGAGAAAAGATTTTGGTTCTTTTTGCATTTAATGGCAATGCAGAGGTTGCCATATAAATACGCCTGAAACTCCATAAAAAGCGTACGACAAATGTGGTAAAAACATGAAAAATACTAAAAGCAAATGCATGTGTGTGCATTGGTGTGTGCATTACAGCTCAGGAATTACCACAGAACATAAAATGAGTAATTACTACTATCACAGAAAAATAAAACCTCTAACAGTGACTTCAGATTCATAGACCTCTAGCACAAAACCAGAGTTGCTTGGCAGCAGCCTTCTACATACACCAGCTTGCATACTTATGGTGAGACATTTTGTATTAATTATTATTATTGCAGATCAGATACATTTAAAACCGTGCTGTAATGTCTTCTGAACACTTTCAAGCTTTGTGTGCCATTACCTCAGTCATTCTGCAGGATTACTATTACTCTGTTAAATTCCTGTCATTTGGAACCTGCCTTTCTTTAAGAAGTCTGCATGAAGGCTTTGGAGAGACATTACTATTTACAAGTTAGAAACTCTCTCCTCAGGTACGTGTGAAATGTGCTATATGTGGGCAGAACAACCCAAGATGTTACTTCTCTCTGCTTTAGCAATCCATCTCCAGCCCTTTACTAGCTTTACAGCTGATAGGAGCAGAACCTTTAAGGCAGGTAACAGCTGTCACATTTGACATATGCCTATTTCTTACTTACCTTCCGCTAGCTATGGTCCTGAGGGTGACTGACCTAAGTAATTCCCCTTTCTTCCCCACACGCCTGTACAGACCTGTGAACTGCTGAAACTCTCTGGATGTGAAGGGAACAAGTGACCTTTCATTCTGCTTTAGATCCTTGGTTTCAATAATACTCATGGGCACCTAATGAAGATATGTCCTAAATTTTAAGTTTCTAGTTCATTGGAAACGTACAAATGAACTGTACGATATGTATGAAATGTTCTGAGTGACATTACACAACATTTACATACCCAATACTCTCTTAGAGCCTCTGCTCTGCACAGCTCCACACACAGGATAAAATAGGAGTGTGATACGGCAGTGTCCCTGAGCCCTGGAAAACACAGTAAGGGCACACTGCCCTGGAGGCAGTACCTTCAGAGGACATGGCATCACTGGAGTTCATAAGCAAAGCAGAAGCTGAAGCTACGCATAAGCTCTGCTCCTCCTTCAAGTGTGCCACTGTGTTTATAGGCAGTTGTTATATTTTTAATTGCTACAGAGAACACAGGCAAACCCACACCAGACTGTTCACAATGGAACACATACACCAGGAAGCTTACAGGAAAGCAGAGTTGATTTTTTCACTTACATTTTTCCTTCTTGTTGCTTTTAATGACTACTGGTCAACTGAATACTGCAGTTTTGCATTTATTTTTATGACACTCCAAATGTGAAAGTTGTTGAGCTGTGAGCTCACTCCTCTGAGATCTGAACAGTTCTGCAGAGGGATGTAGCTGTAGCTGCACTGAAAACCCGCAGACCATCTTCCTAATTTCAACATTTCAGAGGCAAGGGTCAGTGCTCACACTGGACAGAGTTCAAACAATCAGATTACCCTTCTTAATCCTACGGATGCTTTACCTGAAGTCTTTGACAGTTTGACTGCCACTGTAAAACTTTGAGGACTGCATTCTCTACTGTAATGTTGCTTCTGCTTTGTGAGATGCCTCCGCTCAGAACAGATACTGCCTTGGAGCCTAACCTTTATGACTATGTTTGGAGATACTGTCCTTTTGACAAAAACACACAGACTGGAAAAAAACAGGTCTTTTGTTAAGTTTCACCATTTTGATCCTGAATGGAGTTTCTTCCTCCTCATTTCCCCTCAGGGGATTTTCTTCTAAATGGACATAAAGCCACTCTAGTCTGAAATACAACTTGTTATCTTGGGAATAAGAAAAACATATTTCTTAAATCAAGAACATGTCTCTAAATTCATGGTTGAACACGCTAAAGCCTACTGTTAGCTCTCAGAAGAAAATGTTCTGTTTATAAGAACAAAATTTTATATCTATCTGTGAAGAAATACTGGAATATTTTAGCATCAAGGGAAAAGAAGTGTGGGGAACTTATGAATTTTGCATGACATAAGTGTTGCTATCTGTATGCTTGAAAGGCCACTAGATGATTAAATTGGCTATAGTTTTGTTGTGCAAAGAGGGATATGGATCCACATGCTCAGTGGTTATAGAACTATAGGGCAAATGAATAAACAGATGGTACCTTACAGAATGGATATTAATCTCTGCTTCCCCATACTCTGCAGCTGAAGAGACAGGGTCAGAGGTAATTTGGGCAGGGTATCCACCTCTAGGACACAATGTAGGGCCCATCACAAGATTCTCTGGAAGCGAAATGAAACCAGATGTGCTGCCGACTGAAACCTGGCACAAAACAGGCAACCCACATAGAGTAGGAGCTGAGGTGTCCTCTCCCCTTCCTTACATCTACATACCGGGAGAGACAGCTGGGAGAGAACCCTTCCTGGGTATCAGCCAGTCCTGAGAAGAAAAATACTTCGTATGACAGGTTTCAGATCCTGGAAACATAGGGACATACAGATGTGCCAGATGCTAAAGGCATATGGAATACTCAAGGTCACTGACTTGCATATCTGTATGCCACTGGAGGAAGGTACAGAATATTGCAGCAGGATCTGGAGGCTCTGAAAAAAATCCTCAGATGTGTAACTGTCTTTAGATAAACCTACACTTCTGGAAGAGAGGTATACCCTGACTTTAACTGGTTGAAAAACGCATCAAAGGAAGAGAACTGCACATACTGGCCAGCCTGACACAGGAGAAGAGGTCACTCGTATTTAATCCAAGCACTAACACAAAGCCACAATACGCAGTTTCTGGAGTAAAGAACTGACAAGCTTGCTGAACAGCCTGGCCAAGAGCCCAAAAGTCTGATAGCAAACTCAGCACGTGTGTAGACTGTTTAGTGGTTTACAGTCTGTTTATTTCTGCTATGACTTTTGTTCTTGAGTAAGTCCTATGCAAGCTTCTGCAATACAGAGTCATTGGCAAATGCTGTTGTTGTCCCTGAGAAAATAAAATGGCAGGGGCCACTTATCCCTACAATAAAACCCCCTCTCTGGATGTAGGCATCACTCCCAGAAGGTGATGGGGGGGGGTTGCACATTTGAAGATACGTTCCTGATGAAGACAAAAAAGAGAAAGAAAAAAGGAAAGGCAGCTGGGCTGAGGCAGCCTGTGCCAACCCTCTGTGGGATAGAGTCTCTCTGTCAGTACTCTGCCATAACAGGTAGAGTGTCTTGGCTTCCCTTTGCTCACTGTGGAAAAGCTCTTCAAAGACACCTGCAGTTGTGCAGGCAGCATGCTGTTAAGGTACTCAGGTGCTACCTCTTCTTAGCTGAGCAGATTTTCTAGACTCCACACAAAGCACTGATTTGACTTTCTAAACTGCAATAAAACTGCAATAAAATGCTAGATTTGAAATATGCAAATCCAGAGTTATCTGGCCCCTCAATAGTATGCTATCAGCAAACACAGCTGGCTAAAGAGAAGACAACTTGCCATTCCCTGGAGCAAACTGGCTGGCTCGATTTAAGTACCACACATATTTGTGAGGGGTTTTTTACCTACTTTATGAGAAGATAACAAGGTAAGCAGAGGAAATGGAAGGAAAAGCTGAAAATCAGTTAATTGTTCAGCTGTCAACATGAGGTCCACCATTACTGACTTTCCCTGTAGAAACTTAAGTCATACCAAAGATTATGGCCATTCCTCTGGGGCAAAGCAAACACTTTGAAGGTCATGCAATAGCAGAACAGTCACCCAAACTTACATCTTCCCCAGTAAAAGTATTTAGACTCTAAAATCCACAATTTAAGCCTATCAACAGCACTAGCTGTGCAGAGGGAAGGGCTTTACGCACCAGAAAGTGATAATGAGTCATTTGGACTACCACCTGAATTTGTCATTACAAATATTTCCATTTGGGAATTCTCTAAGATGATTCAAAACTACTTCACTGGCTTTTTATTTCTTGTTTCATGTTCCACTTAACAAACTGCACCTGTCTTGCAATTCTGACAAGTAGCCCTGATGTCACTAATGTTATTCTGGCAGATGAGGTTTTAGGTTCCTAACCTACTTAAAAATAATTCATTATTAACATTTGGGAAGAAATATCACAGAGGCATTTCCTGGTAGGCTACATGTAAGTGCTGCCATCAACCATGAGCAACTCCAAGGCATTTTAATTTCACTAGGTAACCAACCAGTTGCTGGGACTCACATATCAATGGATATTTAATTAATCTTTAGAAATAGACAGTTCTGGAAACATTAATGGTATCTGTCACAGAGAGATCACAGTTTCTAAAAGGCATATACCTGTTCCAAAATGGTGTTGATTCTGTCTACTTCACAGTCAATTAAGTATCTTTTTTCTTGCCGTCTGTCCATCTCCTCTATAATTCTTCTGAACTCTTGAACATCTTTTATGCTTCCTACAGATCTGGCTGTCACTTGCCAGTTGTTTTGTACTGCTGCTTCCATAATCGCCTGAAGAATGGAAAACCCTGCAGGAGGAAGAGACAGTGCAACTGTTTAAAAACAGAACAAAACCAGGTTTGAATGCTTGGCAAAGGGTTCACAAAAACTTGCATCATCCAAAGGGACACAGACTAGCTAACAGCCTGCAAATACTTCACCACTTGAGAAAGCAACAGTGGAGGGACCAGTTTCTTCTTTCAGCTATGCCACTGCCAAAGTCACTGACTTCAGCAGAATTGCTTGGCGGTATATTGCTGTGAGGCGTATCAGAATCTGTCCAATATATCATATTATGATCCTCTTAGGGATGTTTATAGTCATGCTGGGGATCGTGCCAGCTGAGAATAGGAGCCTGCAGCCATTATTTGGGCAAAAAACCATCAGCTTGAAGGGCTGGACAGAAGGGGTAATTTGCTTGTGCAGACTGCAGCAATGGGTCATTAACTGGCAGAGATCCAAGCACTGCTCAAGAATGCCAATTAAGTCACTGCGCTGGCTATTGAGCCACAGCCCACAGGAGAATATTTTACTGATACTCACCTTGGTTTCAAAAAATGTTTTTAAATATGGAGTCTAGCAGCATTAAGCACGCTTTGAATGCTTTCGTTAAGGTAATACCAACTCACTTAGCAGCCTCAACAGAGGAGAGAAGCCGCACAGAATAACCAAAGGCTGCACAGTGGGAAATCATAAAAGCAAACGGCTTTTCATTTCTTGTGAATGGCCATGCAGACAGAACTGAAGTCCCTAAGTGAAAGGTGGTGGAACTGAGAATGGTGATCTTCAATTCATGCTATGTAGGAGTCATCAGACATTGATTTGCACCCCTTTATTATCTGGGAATTTGGTGAATTACCTATTTAGATTCAGGACATTAAAATACTTTCATAGTTCTAATTGTTTCAAGTCTGGGTGGATGCCAATCAAAGACAGAGGTCATCTACTTCAAGCACACACAGTGGTCTCCAGAGGAGTTTCTTTCATCAGAAGCATCAATGTGCACTGTGCTTCTGTTCAGATAATTTATTTGCAAAACTTTCAATCCAATCATTTAGTCATGCTGTGGATTTCTTATCCATAGCCAGATTTTAAAAGTGCACAAACACATGAACATACAGGATCAACAACCAATTGTGCTTTTTGATAAGTAGACCCTATGCTTCTGAAACTGAAATGAGTTTGAGCTACAGAGGAACAGCATGTTCACTGCTTCAAATTATACCTATAGCTACTCTGAACTTGGGTATCATTGGAGGTAACTGAGAACTGTGCCGCAGTGTGATCATCCATAGCCTGCTGTAAATCCGTAGTGGCTGTCTGAAGCCAGAGGAGCTGCACCATTACCTCATTACAGACACAAACAAGGAACGAATGTGATTTTCTCGATTGCAATTAGATTATTACAATTTACCATGTGACTTCCTTAAGTCTTACTCAAATGCCCCCACTTTACCCGTGCAGCCTCCTGGATTCTTAATGCTTGATTTGTATGAATGCACTTTACTATCCCATGGAAGGTGGTGACAATTAATACATACGCTGGTTGGGAATTCTTTCTGGCATCTTCTTTCCCCTGAGACTATTGAAAGAGAGGCATTTACATATGAACTCAGTCTTCCTTAACATCATATTTTACAAAAATGGCTGTGATGTCTGTGACAGCACTGTGATCCCATTATATGTAGGAGGAAGATCTAAGACTAAGATACTTGTTTCACTGCAAACAAGGAATTCTGATGTGGGAACATAAACACCACTAATGGGGACTTATAAATGCTTTGTGTACAAAGACGTGCTTTTAAAAAAATATGATTCCACTAAGTAATGAATATTTACAACTTTGTTTCATCATTCATATATTGTCTAAGCATGAACCTTGAGCTTGCTGTAAACAACAGAAAACAGTCCATGAGTCTATTTTTTTCACTTAAAATTGAACAAAATGGTGCAACATAATTTAAAAAATGACACTTCAAAAAAACCCTGTAGCTCTACTTTATGCTAATATCACATACAAAACTTCTGAATTGCCTTGGGGAAAGAGTGAAAAGACACATGCTGGAGAGCAGATGCCATCGGTTGACTGCCACGCATCTGGCTTCAGTTAACTGTTTGAGTCAGAGCTCACTTTGTCAAACCTTGAATATCTCAGAAGAAAGCTGGGCAATTTTCCTAATTCTGTGCAACTGCATGTTCGTGTGGGTGTGAGTGTATGTTTTTGCATGTGTGTGCATTAGCAGTTGCCGTTTCAAGAAAGAGAAGGACAAAGTTACTCAGCAGCCTTTCTCCTAGACATGAAAATACAATTACAGCTATCTTACTGTGAAGAAGTTCCAGAGCTTCAGCACCTCTGTCTTCTCTACCTCATGTTTCTCCTTGTCACACCAAGTCTTTACAGTCACAGTCCCCTCTACCTTTTCCAGGTCTTGGAATCCTTTCTATGGTCACTGTGCCATGCAGGCTCACCTCTCTTGGGCTCGCTTCCTCCCGTCCTCACTTTGAGAAGTAGCAGTTGCCCTTCCTGCTCTTTAGGCCAGCCCTCTGACAACATTTACAAAGCCCACTCCCCCTGCCTTACAAAAGCATCGTTCAATCCTCCTGCTCGCAGGAAAGCAGCATCTTGTCATTGTTGCAAACACGTGTTCCTTGTTCCCAACCTCTGATCTCTCTCCATGCCTATTGCCTTCATCCCATTTACCACCTTTTACATCACTACCCATTATGTGGTATTTCTGTAAACATGTTCCAGGCTCCAGATGTACTCTACCATTAAGAGAGCTGTTATATAAGTAGTGTGATTGTTTAAATAAAAGGACCATTTTATCTTCAAATGTGCATTTTTCTTTCTCCTTAGCATAACAATGCAAGCTGTGATAGTTTGGGGGCACTGCCTAAGTAAGGAATGAGGGCATTTTTTTCTCTATTCGATGCACGTCAGTGACCAGACCTTCACATGGAGCTTTTCGATTCCCTATCCCACAGTAAACACACTGTGCAAAAGCTCTACAGGAGATGCTCACCCCAGAGCAGCCCAGAGGTGCTAAATTCTCCTGGGTGTCTCTCACCCCATTCACCCTAAAGGAAACCATCCAGTCATGGTAATTATCTCTATCTTGTAGTCTTTCTATGGTCTGCATCAGTCCTAAAGATTAAAGACTGGTAATTCACCGCAGGTCTGTGAAAAATGCTTTCATTAATACTGCTGCCAGTTTATACTACTCGATAAAGCCAAAAAATATTAGATACGGCAAGAAAAACTGACATCCTCCCAGAAGATGACAGCAATGTGATCGTCCAAAACCAGGTTCGTAACACCACTACTGAAATTCAAAGGTTGTTCATTCTATAGTCAGTAATGCAAATACAGACCACAGGAAAAATTCATTCAGACCCCAATCTGATCTTTTTACCTCTTTTGTTTTAGTCATACCTTGGATGTGAAAATGCAGCAGGATGGAAGTCATGCATTTTCCTGGGAGCACTGCTTCTGAGGATAGCTCATCTGATGGCATCACATCCCTTCACTGCACTGTTATTAACATGTTGGCGTAACTGATTTATAGATATGTCTGGTCACATGATGGTGATGTCCATACTTGCCAGGTCATGCCATGGACCCATATTATGATATGGTCCCTTTTAGCCAACTACTGGGGAGGGGTTACTCCTGTGATCTCTGAATACAATCTCACAAGACAATCTCATCTGCACAGACTAAAAGCAGAGACAATCCCGGCCTTTACATTCAAATGTGTCATTGTCTGGTTTATTCTTGAGATATTGATGATTCAAAAGACCTAACCTTCATTCTGAACAGTCTGCAAAATGACTGGACTGGAGGCAGATATAGTAATAAAACTAGAACAAAACAAGTGCCCAGGTCACCTCTCAGTGAGCTGAAGCAAGTATTTTGAGATTTGCTGACCAAAGCTTGCAAAGAAGTCAAATATTCAGTAAAAATTTCCCTCAAAGCAGGGAAAATGTAATTTGTTGCCATGCTATCTCTGTACTTTAAACAACCCAGACAGAATTACATTCTAGGAAGCCCTCCCTGCAGCTAGACAAAGACACAAATTCAGAGTTATCTTCATAATTCTGCAAGGGAAGCAAAGCCTGTACCTCAGTCTTTCAGATCATCCCTTTGATACAAGCACCTCTGAACTGACCCTACTAACACAGGTGAAGAAGATATTGCAGTCTTTTGCATCTATGAAACCTTTTCCACACCCATGTAAGCAAAATGCGTCCGAGCAGTGTTCTCAGCCATATGAAATTCTATGTACTACATCACTGAACTTACTTTTAAGTAACAAGAATCATTAATGTGTCATGAATAAATGACCACACTGGAACATCTGTAGCATCATATGAGCCCTTAGAACTCGCACCAAAATACTTACTGACAAAAAATTACCACCTATGCAAACCTCTCTTTTCCTGAATATTCCTGATAAGATTTTGGACTGCAGCCTTCTATTAGAAAAGAAATAGCATTTCCTTGAAGTCCCTCTTTCTTTTGCCTTACTGAGTGCCAAAGATCATTGAGGGGTATATTTTCTTGGAATGCAGCATGCTTGTGCAAGCTGAATGAACATCAGCTCTAATCTGAATACTTGTGTTTTGAGCTATGCTTCTGGGACACGACATGAAGAACTAAGCTTCTGGCCTATAAATGAACTTCTGGGATTTAAGTGAGGAGCTGTGTTTGACAAGGGCACAATGAACTCACCAAAAGGAGGCCATCACAGCAAGTGTTTTCCCAAGACAAGTACAAATTCTACAATGCCAGCTTACATTTCAAGCGTACCAGAGGTCTTAAGTTGAGAAATTCTTGGATATTCTGTGTGTTTGGCACTGAGCCTAGCAAACAGACCAACATGTTAGCATGAGTAAAAAACAACTAGCCAACCCAAAACACTCCCCATCATTCAAAATCCAAACATGTCAGGCAAGTATGCTTTACATCACTTATGTCTGCTTAACGATTTTATAGTAAGGGAAGAAGTAAGGAACAAGCTACTAAATTAGTCACCAGTAAGAGATGCAGCAGATGCCTAGTGCACTGGAGTGCTCTATCAGTCTAACACCTGTAAGTTCAAATTATTAAATCAAAATAAAATAACTGCATTCTATCTGTTCCTGACCTGAACACATCTATGTGGTAACCAGCACGTAAAGTTGACTGTTCAACTCCACTGTTCTGGTAATGGACAACCTTCTAGGCCATGTAGTAAACACACTCTAATGTTAGGTTTTTTTTTCTGCTTTTTCTATTCAATAAACCTCTAGTTTCCCCTGCACATATATTACATTATTGCAACCTGTCTCCATAAACAGAGAAACCTACAGAAATAGGTATGTCAGCTTTGTGGAGTAAATGTGAGCTTGCCTGGCTCTGAGGGAGGATTCACAGGAACTGTGTAGTCCGCATTTGCTCAGGATGGGACACAGCTAAATATGCAGGAATTCAGATCTGGTGAATACAAGTAAAAGACTTTTTTCCTCCTTTTTAAACGGCTCTTTCTGTATGCATTTCACCTTGATCTGGTCTTGCATAACAACCTTGCATCTAACTCACCCCTCATTTTACTCAAGTTTTAGGTCAGTGCAACTCCAGTGTTTGTGAATGAAGCTGTGCTAGTGTAAAATGAGTAATGTAGTAAGAGATCAAAGAATACAATATTCAAGGGCAGACATAAGGATGCTGTAAGCAATTCTGTCACTTTCATAAAGGGACTTACTGATATGACTTTCACAATGATGTGGGCAAGTGTAGGACAGATAGCTATAACTCAATACAACAATATGATCCAAAGTTTATCAAAAGAGCTGTGTTCTAGTTTCAGCTTTGCTATGCAAATATTTATTTAAATAATTTCCAAGGGAATAACAATTGCCTGATTATAGCTTCTGGATGCAGACGGGTAACAAAACAGATGAGATGAGAACACTTTAAAACCAGAGTATGTTCTGCTTGAGGAAAATAAAACAGGTAAACAATTGTGCAGAGAAGGCAGAAGAATTAGCACAGAAAATCAGAGAAAGGAATAATGTATTTTGAGAAGTGACAGAAGGTGAAGAGCACTTTGTTGTCCAGTGGGCATAGGCTGTAGGGTATCCTCTGTGTACTTATTATTAAGAACTCTTGATACTGATGCTATCAGAAAGCTGACAGAGGTAGTAGTATGGTAGTAGGGCATGCTGTCACCAGGGAATGCTGAGATCTGGGAGATATGGGCCTAGGAGTAGTGGAGAGCCCTCCCAAGGGGAAAACTTTGTTACATGCAAATGGCAAAACTACAAAACTACATTAATATTAAAAATAACCAACTTTCAGTCTTTAGGAGAGCTGAATTAAAAAAAAATAATAAAAATTAAACTGCTTAAGTATACAAAGATTTGACCTGTGAAGCTCTACAGTACATCCAGTCTGCCCAGCAGAGCTGAAAACCTAAAACTGTGCAGTAAGCATATGCAGTTGCACATACAGTGGGATGCAAATCCAAGGAGTCCAATTCCAATGATATTCCTGCCCAACACCCATTTCCCTGAGTGCCTTAAATTCTTCAGCAAGGACATGCTCAAATTGACATCAGCAAAATTAAAATAAACCATTTGCTGAGTACAGCTCTGCATCCTCTTGGTATTGGGAAAGTAACACCATAACTGTAGTACGATATCATTGCCTTGCTAGATGCAGCCTTTTGTAGCAGCCTTTTTCCATTCTATTCACTTCTGAGCACTTCTATCCCATGACCACACTGTTTTGCAGCCTCACATTCTGCCTCTTGTATGGAGCAAGCTAGAGGGAGCCCACACCAAGCCCTGCTTCTTGCAAGAGACCAGCCTACTGCTGAAGAGCATTTGAATGATATAATCTGAATAGTAATTTCTTTTGGTATAAAAGAACAAACCAAGATACACAGGTATTACCAACCACTTCCTTCAGACCATTAGAGGTAGGTTTTCTAATTAACTACTCCTGTTCACTGGTTACTGAAGAAATTAGAGCAAGCCACCATGCACAGAAAATATGCTAGCCATAATCCTCCTAATGTTACATGCCATAAAATTGACCATAGTGAGTTCTAAGTAAGACCCTTTGGCCTTAGGCTGTCCTAAATTCAGGCATATTTGTAAGACTCACAGTTTCTCTTCATAGTTGAAAGAGAAAGATGCCATGCCATTTCTCTGTTTTTAACATGTGTGGAAATCAAGGGAAGAAAATACATAAAAGAATGAAGTTGTGCAAGGCATCATCATGCAGGTACTACTCACAATCTTTACCTGCAATTGAAAAACTAAAAGAGAACAAAAATCCCAATGTGTTGACTAGCACTCAACTGATGAGGCTAATTACTGCATGTTAAAAATACATATCTAATTGTGTTTACATATTTATCTCAGCAAAAAGATTCTAATTAGGAATCACAAAGTTAGCAATTATCAGGCTGAAAAAGAAAACCTAACTTGTCTGCAAAACAACTGTAGAACATTCCATGTGAAGCCAGTTCTTGAAGGGAAAGCTTGTAACAACCAAAATCAGAGCATGTGCAGATCCTACAGGACGTGGAAAATTTAACTCATCTTTTGGTGACAATACTGACTTTGAGGAGATATATTTGGGTTATCAGATGACTTGGAGAAAAATAGGAAATGAAAAGCCACCTGATAAACAATGGAGCAGTGCGCTGCTTCTCAGTGATGAGCCAAGCTGTTGAACCACCTTTCTGGAGGCTTGACTGTGGCTGGTCTGAGCAAGGTGGTCTAATGAATACAGTTGTCATTTCAGAAACAAAAGGTCTGGTCCTGTGTATAACATTAATGCTGACCTTCCTGGGGCACTGATATGGATTTTCTTCCTCTCTTCCACAGGCCTGCAAAACTCCTTGTGTACCTCTGCCTTAATGACACATTGGAGCCAAGCTTCATTGTTTCAGAAGTACATCCTACCTGGGTTTGTATCTCCCTCAGAGCCATCTACACTTAATACAAAGCAGGGCACATCACACAAGATGTTTTAGTGTGATTCAGCCTTCAGAGAATCCTTTCAAAGACGTTAATTATGTTAACAACTCTAAATGCTCAAAGCACCAAAAATTAACAGATTTATTATCAACATTCCCATATGAAATAGGCAAATAATAAATTTGCCATAGAATAAAAAAATTATCTGGCCTATCCTAGACAGAGAATGAGTAATACACCCAATTTTCAAATTCAGGTTCTCCTGATTCCTATCTAGATTTATTTTTATTTCAAGCAGTGACATAGTTGAGCATATACTGTTAAAGATTCCTATACTGCCGACAAACAGCTAGCTGCTGAAATGATACAGTAAAAACATCAATATGGTATCTCGGAATACATTTTCCTCCTATCTTATTTGCCAGACTAAGCTGGATAGTTACCTAGCTGCCAGTGAACTGGGATACTGATGGAGAGCATTATTTATTATTCCAGGTGAAGTTGCACAATTGTGATATGATTACAAAGAGAATTAAAAAGGAAAGTATTGTGAGGAATTATCATCTCAGAAAGGAAATAAAAATGAAGTCTTTTTTACGCTTAAATAGATTTTATTTATTTATTTATTTATTTAAGCCAAAAGAGAGTATTAGTGGATTTATTCTGTTGTAGGCAGGAAATGCTCTGGGAAAAGGAAATCTAGACTCTTATCAACAGCACAGGATTTTGAAAATAGCTAAAGCTTGGCCTCATATATCACTGCATTCATCTCAAGAGCTAAAAATTCAATTTTAATGTGTGCTGCAACCTTAAAATTATTGATAACACAAGTTAATTCTTTACCATGGTATGTATAGGGTTTTTAGCTTGAGCATGCGAGAATATTGCTCACTGCCTTCTCATGAAAACATGTCTGGAACTGCTGAGTCTAAAAATTGTTAAATATTATTCCTTTGAAGAAACAATCACAAGAGATTATGGTAATCGGAGCATGAATTGATATACATATTCATCACAAAAAGACCCTGAATTCACCTCAGATAAATGTCTTGTAAAAAAGAATATGCTGGTTGAATGCCCTCAAACATAGTAAAATTATTCTTTCTATCTGACCTTCAGTCAATCATGTTAGAAAAAGATTTATTCCTCTCCTTAACTTTTACCTACACTTTTTGTTTCTCAAACTACCTGAGCAAACAAATCTTTTGCCTCTGAGAATTTTCATTAACAGATGCTATCAGCCTTTCAAAGTCTCTTCATCAACATCTCACCCTTTGGTATCCAGCATTTTAATTGCCCTTGCAGCTGGAATGTGTCTCATGTTTCAACCTATAAGTTAATTTCCTTTTATTTATTCAGAATACTAAAAAAAATATAGCAATCAAAGGGTGAGTACCAATTTAAAAAATATTTTGAAATTTAAATGAGTTTTTATGATAATATAAATGATAATTTATGGATCTATACTCAAGAGTCTGCATGTGTGTTTCTTTTTAGTCACTCAGTTGGCTATTTCTGCCTTTTTCTTCTGCCAATGGCTAGTAACAAGGAGCTTTTATATAGCACTATTACCTATATACCTATACCACAGTGTATATGTAGTGGTGGGATCAATAAGCTGTAGGGAAAGGATGCCATTGGAGAGGTGGGCCCATGCGAACCTCATGAATGTCAACAAGGTCAAGTGCATGGTCCTGTACCTGGGTTGGACAAGGGAGAATGAGAGTAGATTTAGATTAAATATTAGGAAGAAAATATTTACTGTGAGGGTGTTGAAGCTCTGGCACGGGTTGCCCAGAGAAGCTGTGGCTGTCCCATCCCTGGCAGTGTTAAATGCCAGGTTGAAAGGGGCTTTGAGCAACCTGGGTCTTTACCTGCTATTGAAGAAGGAGACTAAAGGGGAAACAATGTCTTGCTTTTATTATTCAACCTTATAATGCTATTTGAATATGAGAGGTCTCTTTCATTGTACCAAAAAACATTACGAATTTTAGCATTAGCTATCCCTTCTCTGTTAACAGACAGGATATTTTTTGGCTGCTGCTTTCTATTTTGCAACTTCTACACACAGAGGTTGGAGTTAGCACCATTAGATGGGAAACAAACAAACCAACCAACCAACCAACCAGATTTAAGCATCTGTGGTCAGTTACTGAATACACTATTCCTGATTTAGCTCAGGAAGGCAGCTCAAATGAAACAGTAGTCTGGATTATATAGTACTGTGCAGACATTTCAGCATAAATATGCACTAAGTAGAGACAGGAATGTGATTCAGAAGTTTAGCTTTGGCTTCATCTCCCAGTTTCATTGTGCTCAGGTGGGGAAGGACAGGAGAGCTTTCCTGGAGTTGGCTCCATACACCAGCAAGGGTTGGGCTTCAAACCCAGACTTTTCTACAGCACCCAAGAGACTTCTGTGTGACTACAAAAGTCCCCCTTCCAGGACATTTTTCCCATGGATTTTGTCCCCCCTCCCTCTTCCCATGATGCAAACCCATTCATTTTTTGCACAGGAAGACACAGAGCAATTTTGATCAAAAAAACCAAACCAACCAACCAAAAACCCACCTGCAAAAAGTATCATTTCCTAAACATCAGCAGAGTTTGTCTAATTTACTGCTTTAGTAAATGATGGTTTAGAAATACAAGCATGAGAAATCAGAGTGAAGGAGTAACCCATATGACTTCAAAGGCAATTTCAGCAGAAGCTCAACCTCACTGTATTTGACCACCTTGGGCAAAAACTGGTCCTGCACATAAAGGACCCGCTGATAGACAGGCATATACCCTCAAAATCTGTCCCAGAATTAGCATAATGGAAGCATGTACTTCTGGATTAGTATGAACACAGAATGGTATCAATATAAGGTTATGCAGCCTTCAAGAACTAATGGCCACTGGATCTTTGTTAACTGCTGCTGGACTATACACCCATACATGTCCATGAATACACAGCAAAATCACGGAACACATAAAATGATGTTTCTTGGTTTTAAATTATCAATAAGCATTAACAACAACAACAACAAAATCTTGTTCTTGCATGTGCACATGATAATGATTCTGTTAAATGATCTAGATATGGTAGTAACTGGAGCATTTAAAATGACTGATACTTTTGTGTATAATTCTCTTAGAAATGGGCTTACTTCACAGTAAAATAGCTAAAATCTTTTCATAGATAAAATTTTCAGAGGTATGCGTTTTTCATTTTCAAAAGTGACTGGGTAGGAGGGTAGGAATAGGCTTTCAAAGGCAATTAAGATGCAGACACTGAAGAACCTCAGCAGATGGGGTACCTGCACTCCACTGACTTAAACGGCAGTCAGGCACAGATCCCATTGAGTTGCTTTTCACAATGTGACTATGTGTATTTCGAAACCCAAAATACTGCTGAAAGACCTGTCCTGTGTGCCTTTGGAAATCACTTATGAAAATAGGTGATTCTCAGAATATGTACTCTGTGGCCTGCTTAAAAAGTGGCACAGAATTCTCTATAGAATACACTGCTAATTAGTTATTTCATTGCAACATGTTCAACAAGCGCACAGATAAGGACTGCCTGACTAAATGGGATGTACATGTATCTGAGGCAAACTATCAAGTATTCACTTGAAGACGAAAAGGGAGATACAAAATTCCCCTCCAAGGTTGCAAAGTGGTAGAGTATCTGTTACAAAAGGAAGGGGTTGCATGTAAACTGCAAACTCCTTGTTTTCATAGTTTCAAACGAAATCATTCTTAATGTTTTCTCAGAGTTGTTTTGTAAAATTAGAAAGCTGTAACAAACACATCCCTGAGATCAGTCAGCCTCAGTATTCAAATTATGTTGGGGTTCACACACAATTATGCTGCCATTTTAAATATGCTATTTGAATATTCAATCTAATATTTAGTGACACAAAGGAACTCTTCTATCCCATTTATTTTGATATTATACTGATGCATGGCTACTCTTCCATGACTCCGAAGCCTCCCAAATCTGACTGCATGGTTAGCAAACAACAATAAAATATGCATAAAGTTCAGTATTAGCTAACCTGAAGGAGAAACTATAGAGTGGATGGTACTCAGAGCTAGGAGAACAAGCACTGATAGTTCTGATTACTCAGTTTGCCATTACTGTAGTTGTTCAGACAGAGAAAGATTTCATAAAACAAGGCAGGTCCCTGGTATACAGAGTTGAAAGGTTTCAAGTGTTCCGTGGAAATCAATACTTCAAAATACAAGGGTCTCACTCCACTACTGCCCTCCTTCAGCAGGGTGGCACTTGTTTAGTCTTAATTTTTGTCCCCCACAAGTAACCTAAGTAAGATTTCTTTATTTTAACACTTTCTGCCAGTGTAATTATCACTGTGCAGGTATGGAAAGCAAGGGAAAACCAGGTCGGTTGCGCCTGTGAGGAACTGGAATTGACTTCAATGAAAAATTTCCATTTAATCTTACTATTAATGTACAGATGTTCTAGGCTCAAAATATAAAGCCTGTGCTTACTCCAGGGAGCTGGTCTCCTCTGATTATACTCAATAAAAACTAACCCTCCCCCTGCAGTGAAATACCACGCCAACATCTTTCTTTTTAGAGCAGTAAGTTCTATTATTGCTTTTTCTGGTGGAAAACAAAACAAAACAAAACAAAACAAAACAAAAACACCCCAAACCAAGTGCATTTATAAAATGTATTCTTTAAACACTGCATTATTATGACTGTGCAATATACTACAGCACATCAAGAGGTCAAGAATCACACTCTAACTGTACTGCCACACTTAATAGCTTTTGCTGAGGTTTAGCTCTCGATGCCAGATTTTCTTGCTGTTTGGAGCATGTCCCATCACTTCACTGATTCCTCTTTTAATGCAGCACAAGTTTTGTCCCTGTTTTCAAAGGTCTACACTGTGCACCTACGACCAAAGAAGAAAGGGTAAATTTGAATCCAAATTATAATCTCTTAGGAGTCACAGAGATCAGTTCATGGCAAACAGACATGAGATTCAAGCAACATGGGAAATTCTAATACACTAGACAGATGTCCCATTGATTTATCTAGGGATTATGAATGGAGCTGAATATCTCATATGGCACAGGCAAACTTTTTCTCACTATCAGACATTTGTGTTTTCTTACTTGATTTTTCTCTGAAATAAACATTCATTATTGGCAATGTGAGAAAGTTTTCACTCCCTACTGAAGCTTCATTTCCTGCATCCTTCATGTAGTTTCTTAGAACAATATTGAGCATGATCTTCACACACTCACCTTTAACACTGTGGTGCCACGGGTTTGCCTTGTAATTCCCAGTGAGCTTCTGCACCAGCAGCTGTCTTTCAAAGACTAACTTAAATTTTCATCTTGGCCTCTGAAGACAAAAATCGGGGCTTCTCTCCCCGAATCCCAGAATAGCATTAGAGGAACAAAGAAAGGTGGGAGATGAAGTCTCTGATGTGACAGCACTCAGGCTGCACTGAAGCAGTTGTTCCAGACTCAGGTGGAATGTGGTAGAAGCCATCTTTCCCTTACTTTCCTGGCTATACAGGCTGCATCCCTCTACACTGAAGAGCAAATACAACTGCACCACCTGTATCTGACATACACATACAGACCTCAGTGATGTACTGCTGAAAGGCTATCACAAATGTTCTTTCTCCCAATAGTCACATGGTAAATACACTTCATTTTTTTGGAAAGAATCCCAGGGGAAAAAAAAAGGGACACATCTTAAAAGACAAAATATTGCTATGGTGCCTTTTTTTTTTCCCTTTTGGCCAGAGGCCATGTAATTCTTTTCTGGCTGGCTTGTTCTGTCACAAACAGAATGACCTTTATTGAATGGTCAGCAAATGTGATGGTTTTAACAGAGCTAATGTTGCAGTGAAACTGAGTCACCATGATTGTAACCTTGCCCACAGAAGGTAGAAGCTCCACTGGGTATTGTCAAAGCAACTAAAAGTAGCTGAATGCAACAACCCAATTAACGAAACAAGTACAACTCATGTCTAAAGTCTCTTCCAAGCATCATTACCAAACAAGACCCCAATGTATCAAGGCTTGCCTTTTCAACTACACATTTATATTAACTGCAGAAGAAAAAGGTTAGAATCACCTTGCAATCTGACTTCATCAAAAAGACCAGAGTTCTGGAAGGGGTCCCTTCTCCTTGTAACACTGTGGCAGAGCTGGTTGCTAGAATCCAATAGTATGCAGTGGTCCTTTATTATGTGGGCCACAACTGATAGAAGAGACACCAACTTCTTAATCCTCCACAAGGAGTACAGAAAGGTTTGCTTTCCTGGAAGGGGAATTTTTTGTTATTTAGCTTAATGGATTTTGGAGCCTTTATCGTGTTGGTTACATTTTTTTGCTTTGAAAACTGAACACAACAAAGGAAAAGGTCTCACCAGCTTTAACGGGATTGCTATCCTAGTATTTGTAGGACTAGTGTAAGAATGAACAATACATGCCATCAGGGCTAAGAGATAAGACAGCCTCAACATTAGATATTGTCTAGGTTCACCTACTCTATCCGCAAAAACACTCTCACCACTAAAAGATGTAACTGTACCGTGGCCTCATTTGACTCCTGTGGTGCCACAGCACTATCCATCTTCGGTATGAGACAAGGCAAAAAGAGATTAGGCTGACTGTCTGGTAAGCACCATGCAAGAAATATGACAGCAAGCAAACCTGACTGCTTCTTGTCTGATGGTTCTTGTGTCTCGGTAGAACCTATTCTCAATAGCCTCAGCTCTTAACTAGCTCCTCACAATAGACATGGTTCAGACATCTGTTTCCGATTATCATTCCCGATGTGAATACAAACTAACACCTGGGCCAAAGGAAAAGCATCTCTCATTTGCATGAATAAAATGTTATCATTCGGTTTGCTAACTTGTTGCTTAAGTGACCAATGTTTAAGAAGTCTACAAAGATAATGCACAATGAACAATATATTACAGTATGCAAAAGTCACGGGGACATGACTACACTGAACAGAAAAAACAAACATCACAAAGTTTTCTCTGCACCTGAACAATTTTAATCAAAACCTGTTATGTTTGTCCTAGAAAAATGTGTTAATGATAATTTCACACTTTTTATTCAGGTTATGTTTATAAATATCTATAAATGATCAATGGAAGCCAAATAATTTTATATAATGCAGAAGGGCAATAATTCTGTAATGCAATGATTTTTAAAAATCGTTGCTAAATATCCATTTTGCTTTTGCCCAAATTTAACAGGAACATATATTATCAATATGTTTACAGTCTCTTAACTATGATCTATTATTATTTAGAGCTATTAATAAAATAAAAAGCATGGCTGATAACAATTGAAGGCAGGTATAGAAATAATTCTACTCTCAGTAGAATGATACCTTTGTACAGAATAACATGATATAATAATGTCCTGGGTTCAGCAGTAGCAGTCATTTTTCTCCTTCTTGGTAGCTGGTGCACTGCTGTGTTTTGACTTTCGGGCTAGGAACAGAGCTGATAAAAATGATGTTTTGGTTTGGCCAAGGACTTTGTGAGCCTCATGCTCTGCCAGGGAGGAAGGGAATCCGGGAGGAAGCAGACACAGGACACCTGACCCAAACTGACCAAAGGGGTATTCCATACCACAGCACGTCATGCCCAGGGTATAACTGGGGAGTTATCCGGAAGGGAGAGTGGACTGCAGGGCTGGAGGAGGTATGGGTCGGTGCTTGGTCGGGCTGGGGGGAGCGAGTTATCGGTCACCTGGTGATGAGGTCTTGTATTCTCTTCCCTTGTTATTTCCTTTATCATTACTATTATTGGTGGTAGCAGTAGTGATTTGTGTTATACCTTAGTTACTAAACTGTTCTTATCTCAACCCGTGGGAGTTGCATTCTTTCTGATTCTCCTCTCTGTCCCTCCAGGAGTAGGGGGAGAGCAAGAAGGGGGCAGGGGGAGTGGGTGAACAAGCTGTCTGGCTGGGGTTAAACCACGACAAATATTAACTGAGATGTGAAGATTGCTAAAATAATGTCCCAAAACATTTACTGTCAGCAAAAAGCAGCGTGTTTATCTCGGGCTGTTTTTTTTGTGAAGTGTGGTCATCAGCCACTCTCAAATAAATTAAAAATGTATCGATGCCCTGAATGATTCACATATGGGCACCTAACCTCATTTATATTAGTGTCCCATTAGCAATTACAGCTTCATTAATTCAGTAATAAAGCTGGTGAATTTTTTTCAATTAGTGTTACATTTACTGGAAGAACAGACCTTTAGGAGAGGAGGGGCCCATGGCTACAAGTTAATTTAGGCCAAGTGGAATTTACATATCCAACTGAAAAGAATGAAGTAAAATACTTTTCAAAATGAGAGTTAATGCCTTTTACTTTCAAAATCTAACCAAAGATTCAAGCAAAGGTTAGTCTTTAACTAGAATGAGCCAGAATTTTCTGCAGATAAGCGAACATTTTTTAGCTTTGCCTAAAATGAATTTTGTAATTTCTATTTCACTCAACATTTACCAGTCCTTCTCAGGTTCTACTTGTCTTTAACTTCAATAAAATTTTATTTCTAAGCTTGAATTCTGTCAGGCAGGAGAGAAAATCTACATTTGTACTTATGTTGAAGAATCTAGTGCTATATTATCACAGAGTAAAGTAGAAAGCCCTAGAAAGAAAAATAGAAATGTCTGTGAACGGTAACTTGAGAAGGTACCACACCAAGGAATATTCTGTAAAGTACAGTCATTAAAAGACTAGAACAAGCTTTCAGCTTTTCTTTAACAAATATGTCCCTAAAAAACCCTGGAGGATACACAGAAATCATTAGAACATCATTTTTATTAGTTTATGGAAAATTAGTTTCCCTTGTGACACAGCGATTCCTGGTTTTATTGCTTCTAGACTCCTGCCCCTGTATGACAATTGAGGCTACTATTCATCATGCTGTAACTTGTATAAATATACCTCAAGTAATGAAGCTGAAGTTAATTCTCAATTTTCAAAGCAAATGTCCACTGAAGCCTCTCCATTTCCCTTCATTCTACTGTAAGAATCATCAATTACTTGTTTAAAGGAGTTCTCAAGAACCCCCATTGTAGTAGATGCTGTAGAAACAGAAAGCAAAGATGTATTCCCTTCCCACCTTCAGTAATGACTGCAGGTTAAATACAATAATTAAGTGGATTTCTACCATCTGACCTCAAGAGTGGTATAAAACGTGACAGTCAAAATATTATAAACTGGCCCACAATAAACCTTCTCATTACTGATATAATGAACTCATTGTTCTTAAGCAAACATTTTAAATAGCATCCATTATTCATGAGAAATCTTAAAAGTTACGTATTTGGAATTGGGAAAAAGATCACATTTGAATATCAAAATCTGGAAGAATTTTTCATCTTCTTTTATAATGATGATTTGGCACAAGATTTCATCTCTGTGTTACAACTCTGTTGTTTCAAATGGACCTATCAAGAAATTATTTTTAAACACATAAGGTCAAATCTTCACCTGTGCAAATCTGCACTGCTTCACTTCAAAGAAATACAATGAATGGCTTTTGATACACTCTGAGGCATATTCTGATTTTTACACGACTGAACCAACTTGGTTACATTCAGAAGCAGTCTGAATTCCCTGCAGTAAGTTTTTATAGGCAGAGGGAGGTCATGAAGTCGCAAAATGACTATTTGCAGAAAAATGCAAATGAATATCCCATAAACCAAGACTGGGTCTATGGAAAATGAGTAACACTTAAAACATAAGAACAAATAACATAATTGTTCCTATTATCTTTTTATCCTTAATTTTCATAGGAGACCAAATAAAGTATTATGAGGATGCAGCTGGCATCTAAAATTCATTAGAAGATAGATGATGATGTGTTTATATTGCCTAATGTGGCCAGTTTTTGAAAAAGGTCAATCCAGAGTTTACTTAAATTAAATGTAAATCGTAATGGTATACAGCTGCGTGCACTCAATATGTTTGGTTTCCTATATATTATTAATGAAAACTCAGTGGAATTCTATACACTTCAAAATTTTGAAGGCACTGCTGTTCTTATTTATGCTTCCAGATGCGTACTTTCAGAATAATAGTTAAACTAATGGAAATTACTGCTATATAAATGGGAATTAATAATCAAACAGCCAAGCTGAATACTTCCTTCTAAGGAAACTGTGCTTTAATGCATAAATATTATTATATGGTTCATGTCAAAAGAGAAGCATTGTTTGGTCTTTCACATTCTGGATGCTGTTTGCAGGTAGACTTTTCTCTGATTTGTAGCATAAGGAAACCATGCAAATCAAAATAGTCATTATTCAAACATATGTCATTCACATCCATTTTGTTGCTTTCTTTGAGAAGTGTAACTAAATGGTTCCAGAGGACAACTACATAATACAATATACATGCATCAACTAAAGCCACAATTTTCACTTTCATCAATGTATCTAAAACCAGACAAATAAGCAATGAAACAACCCTGAAAAATCCTTCAGGTCACCAAATTCATGTTAAAATGTGGAAAATAACTATCCCTTTTATATTATTAGGTTTTTTCTTACTGAAACAGGACAACTGCCACACTGTGATGAACGTGTTTCAAATGTTTGGGTTCAAATTGTCTCCTTGATGTGGAATATCTCCAAAACCAACACGTACATTAATGTAACAAAGGCAGTTCTTTTGTAAGGCTTTTTTAAAATAGCATAGCATGAAACTCAAACTGTCAGTGCATAAATTACTGCTGCCTTGAGGCTGCAATAACTTATGCATCCTTGTATTCACCACTCATATACTTCTCCTGTCAAAGGGAAGCTCAGACCTCCCCTCCCACCTCCATCTCTCCACCTCTTTGTGGCAACCATTACAACGCCATTAAAAACAGGTTGGCTTGCCCATTACTTGTGTAGGTGAGGGAGCAAAGAACTGCATAATTAATGGCAGAAAAAACAAACAGGAGGGTTTAGGGTTTTACTTTAATGAAATCTCTGCAAAAATATTATTACAGTAATTATGTGTTCTTATAACTCATTATTTGTCTACAGATAGGCATAATTTGATTTTACTTCTTTAATAAAACTTGATCAAATTTGAGGTTATCATTGACAGTTCACGGACAAAACCAACTGATCAATAATGTTAGCAATACTAAGCAATAGGCAATTTTATCTCCAGAGCAATTACTGACCCTGATGTAGTCAGCTGAAAGGTTTGATCTTGCTGAGCCAAACAATGTCAGAAGACTGGCTTCTTTATTCTTCATTACCCTCTTTTTTGTCCCCTTTTTTTTTGTCCTTTAAAGAATAAGGCCTTATCTTGCTAATAAAAGATGTGCCAAACTACACAAACTGAAAACTAGTATTTGCTCCTAAATAATAATTTCCCCTTTTTTAAGCAGAGGAAAAGAAAAGCCAGTAAGAAATAAGATCGTAGCAAACAGCACTCTCTGATCTGCAAAAACATTAACAATATCTTTAGTCCTAGGAGCAGATCATGACACAATCCAGTCTAGACTATGACGGTGTTATGTGTATATAATGCTGGCAAAAATAATTAAACTGCACTGAAAGGGGTTTTTACTGCAGTTCTGACTTAAACTCATCAAATTAAATTCTTCATGAATTAATGCACATAGATTGAGGTCAATGCAGTATATGACTTTGGCATTTCATAAAGATGAGTGTCAATTATGGATTCTTTCATATATTTTAGATGGCTCAGCAAGACATAAAGGTAACTGAAAATTACATCCAATATTGTTTATACCTTAACTTTATCCAACACTTTAGTTTATGTTATGAATTCACCCATTAGAACAACCCATACTTGGGTATTAACTACACTACTCATACTGAATTGAAGGCACCCAAGAGTTTTAATAAATGCTTTCCCATGTTAATTCTGAGACTACCTCATTATTTTTATATCACCGAGAGGATCACAGTATAAATTTACAAGGCCATATATAGCCTTTGCTAAAAAAATGGCAATATTGTGCCCTTTGAGTGATTCGCATGAAACACTTTGCTCAAAAAGACACCTTAAAGAGTCTGCATTATTTGCCAGGCTTACCTAATGGTTTCAGAGTATTTAAAATATTCAGAAGTACCCAGAGAAAGATCTTTAATGACCAGAGTCATGCATTTCTTCTCTGGAAGTCTTCTTAACTATGACTCTGAGATGCAGACAGGTTAAGAACAGCTCAGAGCCACTGTCTTTGAAACTGCTTTGTACACCACACCACAAGGTGAACATGAAAGGAGCAAAAAGGCTTTTCAGTGATCAGCAGCCACTTCATTAGGCTAGACTGGAATAGCCAGAGGTGGATTTTACTTTACAAAGAGGAAAAGACCCTCAATTAAATGCTCACAACTCCCAAGTGCTGATTAAAAAAACCACCACAACCAAACAAAGCAATTTGGATATCTTTGGCCTTGGGTAATATGGATCAATGCAGTGTATGGAGTGGTCATGCTCGTTTATAAACTCATTCCAAGTATAACTGGGAAGATTATCAAAACTGAATTATTGCTCTCCTGAACAGGAACAGAGAGTGGAGAAGTAACTCAAAACTTCATAAGTGGCAGAAGAAATGCTATAAAGATATTAGCACTTTATGCAAATAACATAGTCCTCCTACACCTGGTATGTGCACAGCCCTGGCAATTCACTGAGTATTATTATTATCAGCATTGACAAAAATATCCCAAAGCAAACAACACCTCAGGAGCTCCTAAGAAACCTTAACAACCACTGCCTGGTATCTGTTAACCTTTCCAGATTGATGCTGTTTTATCATGTCAGCATGGAACTGCCAGACTCACAGCTTACCAAGCATTCAGCTGTAGCACAGATCACTGCACTAGGGCATAGAACAGAACTGAAATTGTGTTTACAGCAGTCACAGTTCTGGCTGATGAAATCCTTCAGTTTCTGACATGATGTATTAGCCCACACTGCTCACTAAAGTACTACTACCTTGGCAAAAGCACCTCACCTTACTTAGGCTTTCTCTCATTCACCTGGAGGGAGCACAGAGGTACTCACATGCAGTTCAGACTTGGTGGCACACCTGCTTCACAGAGCAGTG
Source organism: Neopsephotus bourkii (assembly GCF_033783945.1). Lineage (NCBI taxonomy): Eukaryota > Metazoa > Chordata > Aves > Psittaciformes > Psittacidae > Neopsephotus > Neopsephotus bourkii. The sequence continues at coordinate 2,279,296 of NW_026901430.1, read as the reverse complement.
CCTGAGGAATCTGGCCCTAAAAACCTGAAGGAGAACACTTCAGCAATAAAGGGGATACTCTGCTGTTGCAAGAGGTGACAACTCTGTGTTTAATCACTTTAACAAACTGAAGAGAGTCCCTGACTAAATGCTGCTGTGCAGTGCAAATCACTGGCTGGTGATTTGCTTCTTTGGGCTGCTGAAACCAAGGTAAATCCTTCTAAGAGCAAAGCAACAGGCTGTGAACACAACGAGCTCAGGATCAGGAGGAATAAAACTTCAGGTCACCTTGCTCTTCTGATGATTCTTTGCACCATGAATCAAAGCAAAAGAGGTGGTCAGGAAAAGCTACGCATGTAGAACTGAAGAAATGAGTAATTACCTGTTACTGAGTATAAAATTCATGCCAGGAGCTTTTCACTTATTTTCTTTAGAGATTAAAACTGAATCACTTTATGGAGCTATTTTTCATTCTAGTGTACTAGGGTAGTACACTGTCTTATATACCTTCTGAAATGCATGCTCACAGAGCTGTCCTACTGTGAATTGCAAGAACGAGAGTTGAAAAAAAGAAGAAAAAAGAAACAAGGTGTGATTTAAAATGTCTCATGAGGAACCAGAGAAAAATCTATCTCTGCAAGAGAAAAATCCTTTATAAACTCCTTAACCTAAATACAATATGAGGTCATTTTACCTGCCAGCTGAGTGGGTTTGTCATAAATGGATTCACATTTATTTTTCTTCTATAAAGCATTTGTGTCATCTTTATGCTTACTGAGACAGCTGATATTTTCTGGGAAGAAAAAAGCATATGGTCAAACTAGTTTGGTAAATTCTCTGAAGCCTGAGAGGGCTTCAAGTGTCCTAGATGAAAGAAAGTACTGAAGCTCTAACCAGTGGATTTCTTCATATAAATTTCATTGCAAACACCATTTAATTAACTACCTTAAACACAGAGCTTCTTAATAATCAATTATGCATCTCTTCAAAGGCTCAATTTATTTTCCAGGTGAAGAAATTCATGGTAAAATTTAAGGTAATTACTGTTTCGAGTATGAAAACCTGTTTTTCAATTGTATCTATGGCCACTGACTTCCAGTATAACAATCTGCATGTCTTGCAAGTCAAAGCTGTCTGTGCTTTCAACTCAAGAAAGGTATTTCCATATACTTAAGTAGAATAAGATCAGGTCCTTTGCATATAGGCATTCTTTTCTATAGCCTTCCCTTCTAGTCTAAGTTTCATCTCCTCCCTGAGATCAACAAATTCCACCTCGTTTCCTTTGGTTCCAAGCAAAAACTTCCCATCACCTCTAAGGCTTGTCTTTGTGTCAAGTCCTTCAGAGCAAAAGGGCCAACAACCCCTCTCATGTACCTTTTCAGTCCTTCTCCCCTCCACCTGCCCTTGGAAACTATCTTGAACTTTGGCTTTGTTTCAAGAAATCTGGAAATTTGAGATTCTGACCGTTTAAGCCTTGCTGATGCACACATAAAATCAACCTAGAACAAAAGCTTCCGCCACTTACATTACCTGTGCATACGATAAAAAAATCAAATGCTATGACCATGCCAAAAGTTGATAAACCATGCATATTTATGAAAAACTAAATATTTAAATGCATACATTTACACAAGCCAGGTTATAAATACAACGATTTGCAGACGTCTCCAAGGCATGGGTGAGCAGCAATGCTTCTAGTTCTTGTGTTTACTAAAGAAGATATTCAGGGTCTCAGCTTATGTTCCTAGAAGTTCTATCTGCTTTTACTAGGACCATGAGGGTAGCACACATCCTACTTTAGCCTTCCAGAAATTATTTATACAGGACTTTCCTGTTCATACTCTGTACCCTAAATGTTCTGACTTGGTTTCACAAGCTCATTTCACCTGAACTGAGGTCAGATTCTGATGCTCTCTCAGCTGCAACCAGATTCACACTCAGTGGATCACCACGGTCTTGCTGTGGTGTTCCTCTCCACAGATGGGCTGACACACTTCCTTATTCTCAGGGGGTCCGTGGAATGACACAAATTTGTTGTTCATGTGCACTTACTCTACTTGTTGGAAAATACTGCTGACAGTAGTGTGTGCTTCAACAGCTTCAAGGGATGCTCAGGCATCTTGCCTAGGCATCTCAGCAACAAACTGAACCCATTGTGCACACTCAAAACTTGTAAAGAGGCACAAAGCTGAAGTACAGAAGCCTGCCATGAACAGTATGCTGTTGGTCTTTAGCTGTCTTAATCTTGATAGTATGACACATCCCATGCTGGATGACTTTCAAAGGTGATTTACCCCTCTTGTTCATAAGCTAGAAAAACGGTTTAAGTGATTACCAGGGGAAAGCTAAACAAATAGCAGCTAATGTGAAAGATCAGGAGAAAAATGCTTAAGGCTCTCAGTCCACCCAAACCGCAGCCAACATCCCTTCTCCCACACAGGATCTCAATGTTTGTTTGGGGAAGAATCAGTAAAAGGGCTTTCTTCTGTATCTCTGTACCATGGAGACCAAGATAAAAGGAGTCCATGAGACCGTAGAGATTTCAGAGGAAATAAATGGAGAGCGATTATCAAAAGCTAGATTTAACTGTCCAGGCTCAGATTACTCCTGAACATATCTAGGCAGCAAAATCAAACTGCAAAGCAATCCTGGAATACTTCACTAAAGGTTCTGGCATGTTTCCTGAATAGAGCCTTAGTTCATACATTATACTGCTGAAAGCAATGAAGCAATGCGCCCTAAATAAAAATGTCAAGATTTGCCTCTTTGTCAGGGTAAATTACTTATATTTCATACAAACATCACTAAGTATCTACAACTTTCCATTCTATATAAATACAAATCCTAGGCATTATAAGATGGCAAAAACCACTCACTCCCAAAAGGCTGACAGTGAAACAAATGGATAATTTTCCTATTGCACATAACTACATGAAGTATGATTGTTCTTTTAATTGAAATAATGGATGTTCTACCAAGAGGGTCTTTACACTGTGTGTGCTCTCCATTGTACCAGAGCTTGAAAACTTGACCTGACATTGCATCCTTTTAAGCAAAGCCATGCAAAAGGTGCAACGCTTTGTGGCCATGCTTCAAGTTGCTTTTTGCAGAAATCATGACTGAGAGGAAAAGTTCTGGATGGCAACTACTGGGGCACGAGTCTTAAATGTACAGCCCTGTGAAGCCTGTTCCTGTGATGTGGAGGCTGAGCTTCAGCTTGGGAGTTCTTGCCAAGATTTTATTCTCTGCTGTGCATTTCCCAGTACATAAAGAAGTGGGAAATGGAACGGCTCATCTACATAGCTACCTAAAGGCTAGCAATTGAGACTGTCTACACGTCATTCCCATGATCCTGGGCTGCTGTCCAAAACACTCCTGAAAAGAGCCAAAAACCTCAGAAGAATCAAGGTTTGCAGTAACTCTTCCTGTTTTGTCATCTTTAGTTAGGCTTCCAAACATGTTTTGTATGTTGCATTATTCTTCACCACAGACTGATATTTACAGAAAATAATGTCAAGATTTTAAATCCTTTCATACTTTTGAAAGTGTAAGCAAGATAAATCACATCAACCTTACAGGGGCAACTGAGAAGAATTAAACAGGTATAAACATACTAGGAAACAAGAATTATAATTTCAAAATGGAACAAGCCCATGTTTAATTCTGAGAAAACTATGAGCCAGCTTTCAATCTCCTTTCCTTCATGCAATGGATTCAGACCAGTTCTTCAGCTGGTGGAATAACTCCCCTGCTCTGAAGAATAAACATGTTAATGAACAGCTCATCTATTGATTTTTTGACATTTGACTGTTCAGCAGGTGCTGAACGCAGGGTTTACTAATGCTGGTGTAGCTACTACCACCAGTTTCATGTTTCCCTTTACTGGGGAATGATCTTTATAAATGATGATAAAGCTTCCTGACATGCAAAAGACAACACACAGTTTAACAAATGAGCTATGTGGAAGGAGGAGTTCTAGTTCTGTTGCACCTGTCTGCTCATGGAAGGTGCTTATAAGCAGAAGTCATTCTGTGTTGCATTACGTTTTTCAATTGCTGCTTTCAGCATCAGTCCACCCCAACCCGACATTCTGAAATCCCTAGGAATCCACCAGGTACTAAAGCAGTCATATTACACTCCACAAAAATTCATTTTACCCAGACGTTTTGCAAAAAATGTTATGTTCTACATATCAGTAATTTTCAGTGCAACTCTAATTTCCTAAAAGAAAAAAGAAAATCCATCCACTTAATTTTGTGGAAGATATAACAAGCCTGGTTCTACACACCACTTCTTTTATCAGCTCCAATCTTTCATTCCCCAGGGAAAGCAGTACAGAAGTGTCTTGTCCTTTGACAGCAATAGATAACTAACCTCATTTTGTAAAAGCAGAACTAAACAGAAGAGTTATTCTTTGTCTTCAGCAGAAGCAGTGAATCAGACCTCATTGCCTTGTACTAAACCTAATTTAAGGCAATTTGATGCCTTATGCCTAATCATCAAGAAGCTTAGTTGTAACTCTTGGGTTTTTTTGGCTCTTTACCTGGCATTTCTTTATGCAACACAGCACCAGAAGGTTTTATATCTAAAAGGAATAGGACAGGTCATATTTTCTGAAGCTGTACTTTCAGCCCTCCTGCATCCTTACCCATCCATTATGATTCAGGTAATTTTTTTGTGTTTTTTGGCAGTAAGGATTAAAGATGTAATTGCTTTTAAAGCAGATATTTTCAATTCTTCTAAGCCACATAACCTGGGGCTTTATAAGAACACTTCCGTGCCTCAGCCTTCATCTAGCCAGTGTTAACCAATTAAAAAAATTAATATGCAATCAGACAATAACCCTATTTACTAAAGCTTCCTTCTCCCCCCACCCTGATTTTAGGTCTCACAAGATACTGACAGACTAAATCAAAACCAACTAACAGAAGAATTTCAGATTCAGAGAGGTATTTGGTTACAATGCCATAAAAATGGTAATCTCTCCGTGCCTCTGTCTAGACTGAGCAACCTTTGTGTAGGCAGGCATTACACAGTGTCAGTCACTTCCCTGTCCTGTGATGATCTGAAGAAAGTGGATGGTGACTTGATGCACACCACAAAAACCACTTGGTGTGATTTTGCTTAAAAGTAGGTATGACAAATCAAAGCAACTCAGGACAAAATGCCTGTGTTGTACTGAGCTGGAAAGTAAAAAATCTGTAAAAAACAGTGTTTCTCAGGCAAAAATAAAGTGAAACATTACTTGAGAAATGTTATGGTAATTTAAATAAACAAAAGCTTCGGTGTTACAATCTACCATACCATTTTTGTAATTAAATGAGGAGTACTTCACACTTTCATGCAACATTAAGATGACTATGAAAACCAAAAGCTTACCTCTCCACACATTCATATAGTGTTACTCTGGTTCACTGACTCAGTGGAATAACGTCTGATTTACAGTAAGGAAAGCAAAAAAAGAAACAGACCTGGCGAATGGAAATAAACCTGAGGTTTCTGAAGAAACACAGTCCTCAGCATGAGATGCAAAAGGTGACTTTCCTGACAAGTGCTACCCAAATTCTTAATAGCTTTCTGTATGTAACCCCATCTCATTTCATCCTGACATAATCTTAATTAGTCTTCATTTTACTGCAGAGAAACCTACTGAGGCAGTTAGCACCATGTAATTAATCAGATATTTTGCACGCATCACAGCAACCAACAGTGTCAACTTCCTGATATGAGTTAATACAAATAGAAACCAACCTTGCCTTTCTCTTTCACATGAACTAAAAGCATGTGGCATGGAATGAACATGTGACTATTTCCTCTATACACTGCTTATGTGTGTCCTTCCCTCAGCAGCCATTTCCTAATGCATCATTATTCTCTGCAAAGTATAATTTATTTTTTCTGCTGGTAGTAGGAGAAGAACAAGCAATTTGGTATTTCCCTTAAATTTCTGTTTCTTCAGAGAAAAGTAAGTCCAGCAACTGAAATAAAAAATGATAAGACATAATTCTTGCTGCTGGAATTCATAAACCTCCCATTTTATCTTTCTTTCTGTGTGCTTTAGCAGTTCTTAAGAAACTGAATTTTGCACCTGCACATAAATATACATTTGAGAGCATAATCTGCAACAGCCATCTCATAGCAACAGAAAATAAAGTACTTAAAAATACGAACTTATACAACATACACACTAACTCACTGGATCAAAAGCTTCACCACCTATCTATGTAATTGTAGACCTTAACTTTATTCTATTGTTTAAGACTTCGTTTTTGTCTGCATTGCAGGAGGCAAGCATCGCAGCATTGTGCCTGATGTCACTGAGTGGGAAACCATATGATTATATGATTTGATGGCAAAGAAGAAAAGAGCCACTGCTTAAGGAAAACAGTTTTATAAAACTGATTCTCCAGTCTCCTAAGCTTAAACTGAAATAGTTCAATAAGCAGTAAAAAACCACCAGGTTTATTCAGTTCTGTATGGCATCTGTAATATGCTGCAGTTTTTATTAATTGCGAATACACATCAGTGTTTTGCTTCAGCAAAACACTTTAAAACTGCAAGAACAATTTAGTCCATAACTAATATTCAACATAAAAAGGAGTAGTCTAATGTTTTGTGATTTCTCGGGTTCTTAGAACAAACCAGTGAGATAGTAACATTCACAGAAAGGCAGTATTTAAATGATAGTTTATCCCAGGAACTGACAGCAAACTGTTTAACACCTTCTCTCTACAGTGTTTGTGCCCCAAAGCATCTAAGACAGGAATTACTAAAAACTGTGACATCAAATAGTTTCATTTCCAGTGGTATCTCAGCACAGGAACATGCACACCCTATTCAGTACCTGACACAAGGAGACATTCACTATTATTACTGTTCAAATTCTGGAGATATTTTTTGTATTTGAAGGCCTAACTCCAAGAAACAAGGCAGCCTACTGGAACTGGCAAATGTTTCAGGTGCTGTCATCCATGACTACTGCTCATCAAAGATATCTAATGCCTATTTCTCAGGATCTAATTGCCCTGCGTCTCCCTCCTGTCTGAATCTTCTCAATTTATTTTAATGCTGGAAGCATGCAACAATTACAGCTATGATAAGACTGCTTAACTATGATAAGACTGCTAACCAAGTTTGCTTTAACCTAAGTAGATCAGCAGTAGCTGAAGATAATTAACTGTTCCTTTGTGTTCCTGTTTTAGTGGATGGCAAATACATTACCAAACAACAGCAATGTGGATGTATGTATGGGAAGGACAGCTAAGGTGTGGTAAATTTATTCCAAACAAATCCATCAAGCTACCTATATGCACTGATACCTCTTCTACCCTAAAGACATTGCTGTCCTTTACCTTTTAATCCTGTATTTTATTAAAGCTGTATTTTATAATCCCACAGTCTCCTGTGCCATCACCTAATTCAGATTTTGCTCTCTGACATTTAGGCTGAATGTTTGACCTAATATACAGCTAGCGTAACACACATGTGAGCCACAGTAGGTTCACAACATGACTTTGAATAGTAACTCTAAGATTATGAGTAGGATGCGAGTAGACAGTCATGACAACGGGCAGAAGGCAACAGAGGTAAATGTTACTGGGGCTAATTTTGACAACAAGAGCTATGTTTTAACCTGGAATTAAAATCTTAGTGTGAACAAGGCAAAATGAAGCTTAAGCACAACCTAAACTGTTCCAAAGGGATTAGTCATCATAATAAACTCATGATTAGAATGTGCCTACCTGAAGATTGTACACACTAAGAACTGTAGAAAAATGCTAGTATGAAGCCGCAAGTCTTCCCTCGTGACTTCTGTTACTATCTCAGTTAGACTGATAGTTGTATCATGTAGGAAAGTTCTAGAGAAACTGCTAGTGTTTTGGATGATTCTTCCAGTTCAAAGTGCCAAATTTCTTATTAGGCATGATATTGAATGACAGATGCATTGCTACCCAAAGCAAACTTTAGTAGCCTTGACCACGTTAAGTATCATCAGTCCTGGAACATATGACATTTTACTTTACCACATGCTGTAAGTTTATCACATTTGACCACATCAAACCATTCTTACAGAGACAAACAACATATTCACAGGAGCTTTCATTTAAAAGTGGATTAAACCAGAAATACACGTTTGGCTAGTGATTTTAAAAGATGTAGAAACTAATGACATTCTTTACTTCTCCAGACTGTCCTACTTGATGTCACAGCTAGTGTTTTTCAACTGTAGAAATACTTAACACCTTGAAATCATTCTGAGCTCTTGTCATGTACAACCAGATTGAAAATCTCTAACTTTAACATAGGCTATGTCCTTAGTTGGGTGAAAGGTACAGCCACTGAAGACTTGATCTTTATCAATATGCAGTAGCCTAGGGTATCAGAACTTTGTAATGGAATAGAATGTAAGCTTCTTTGGCTCTATCCACACCCCCTGGGTCTGAAGAAAGTCTTGGAGTTGTTAATCATAAAGCTGGTGAGAAAGGCAGTGGCACATCTATCTAATGCAAAAAATGCTACCTAGGTGAAACCTGTAACCAAGCAAATTCTGTACACTGATAGGCAGCAACAGATGCTCCACAGAAATAGGCAAGATTCCTCACAAAAAAAATGCTTTCTGATGCTTAGATCTCTTTTTGACAGGATTTGCTACCTTTGGGGCTTCTTCATTGTTAAGTATTGGCTTAAATATGAAAACACTGGGCTTAATATCTTTTCATTGAGTAAAAGATATCTCTGGTAATTCTTGTAATGTAATGAATTCACCTTTGGGTATCTATGTGGCATATCTAGAGCATCTTTTCTCCAGCAGAACCCTGAAGCATCCTATGCATTATATTCTTAGACCATTATTGATGCCTAGACACCTCCAGAGTATATGTTAGCATGGAGTGTCTTTGTCCAATGACAGCAGAAACGTGCATTTATGTAAAGTGGCGTGGGATTTGCAATGTCACGCACAGCAGAAGGTCTTGTTTAACAGCCTACTTCATAGTGCCAACTTTGTTTATTGTGCAAGAACTCAAAAACCCTGGCAAGTGTTGAATCTGCGGCTCCATGGAAACCAGGTATTCCGAATTGAATGTTTATACTGCTAACACTATCCTCCAGACAATCTCTTTACAAATGATCAGTAATATAAGGATGCCTTATTTTCATTTATCCGTTCATTTTAGTTTCTCCAGAATAATATTGCTTTCTAGGACCATCAGAATATGCTACCTGCATCCAAAAGAAAATTGGGTTGGCCTGCACATACTGTTTCTAGTAATACTTATAGCAGGCAATGAAATAAAAAAAAAAAAAAATCAGTTTAAATGATGGTACTTACCCCGTTCTGTATCATAGAGGTACACAAACTTTTCCCACTTATAATGAGTCAAGAGACTCAAAATGGCTCCTTTTAATGCTGGCCGCATCTGGATGACAAACTGCACATCTGCATCCGTTGGGAAGCTGGGTGTGATGAAGGATGTGTGAAGTGCCCCACAAAATGACGTCAGTGTGTTCATTGACATCTGGTCATAGAATCCAAAGATGGCATAAACTCCTCTGGAAAACTGTGAACAGACTAACAAAGACAGCGGTGTTAAAATCTGACGTATAATGAACCCCTCAAAACTTTTTGAAGTATATTTGAAACAAGCTATCTAAGAACTCCTGAAATTATTCTGTATCATGCAGCAGATGGAATGAATTAATGAGATAACATATACTAATTTCATTGTAATGTGAGTTTTACCAACTTTGTCACTATTAAGCTGGTCTGAGCACATTTTTGATTGCAATTTGTCCTGCTGTACTGTTATAATCCACTAATCTATCCATATTGTTTAGAACACAGGGTTACATTGCTTGGCCATAAAATGCCCTCCCTCCCTTGAGCAGCATCTTGAGAACTCTTTTCATAGCTATGTAACAAATGTTGGGTGTGCCTAAAAGTCAAGATGTTAAGATGTAGTTTCCCCTGCTATCCCAACTTGATTCAGATCTTGCTCAAAGAAAGCTGTATTGTTAATTCCTTTATAATCGACAACTCTGAAATGTCTGTATGAAACCTCTGTATGGTCTTTTTCAGTAAGAAATTATGGTGGTTTCTTAACTGAGTGTTAAAATCTTTCAGAAGCAATTTGGAAAATGCATGGCTCATTAATGAGCTCTAAACACAAACAAGGAACATGTACTGTTGCTTCATGGGACAAAAACTGAAATCCCTTAACATGGAGGTTTTTAGTCATTAACCATTCTGGTGTTCTGAAGAACTCATCCAGTACCAGAAAATAATAAAATGCTGTCAAGCTATTTTGTTTCACATGCACTTATCTGGGCAAACATTTCATTTTCCATACTTATAGAGATGAACAATGACCGTTTTGGACAAAAATGTAAGTATTTCAATTTATAAACATGGTCAAATTCATGGAAATTGCCGGGAAAACAGTTTCTTTGTTGTTTCACTCTGCAGAAACAGCAAATTCCTTAAGATCATGGGTTCTTTCCATGGAGGGAGACTGTATCAGGGATAGTGAGGGAGCCTGATATGTGAGATGCTGGGGCTCTGGTCTATTTGTACAATAGAGATTGGACAACTGATATATATATACAGCATAGCAGCACTTCTGAACCAAAACATTTCTGGACTGAGATGAGCAATCTCCCTTTGTAATGAAAATAAGTTTCCCAGAAAATTGTCCATTCAGCATTAACAATTTCACTTGTCAAGAACCGGACTGAAAAATTTTCAACCAGCCCCATTAACCACTTTTGCCAAAACACTGCATATTTAACTTTGCAAAAAGCAAGGGGAAGTAATCACCAGTAAAGAAGACTTGACTTTTATGCAGAAATATACAGCATCGTTACTTCTGAAAGTATCATCATGAAACATTTACTACCATAAATGCTACCATTCAGAATCACTAAAGCCTATTAAAGTAATTTTAAATAGGATTCTCCAAAATATCAGCTCATTGACAACATCATAGGTAACGTCTCAAATAGGAAGTCAGGTGTGAAAATGCGATTTCTTCCTGGAGATCCAGATGCAAAAACCAGAAATGCTATTAAGGAATTTCTTTAAGTGTTCAAGCCACTGCAAGTGGACATAACAAGTCGTGGATACTAGCAGCAAATAACAGCTGGTGTAGACAGAAGAGATGCACATGAGGCACAGAGAGGGAATAAGAAGTAGTGGTTTCCGAATGAAAAGTCTGTGGAAGTTCTCAATCACAGGAGAGAAAAGATACAAAAAAAAATCATAACGCACCAAGAATTTATTCCCAGCGGCACGACTGAGGAATTAAGTACACCATTTCAAAAGGTATTTTGTTAAACTACATACCAGCAGGATATAAAGCAGAAAAGCTATCATAAAAATTATCTGCTGAAGTAACAAATAAAAGGCATTAACTTACAGGTGAAAAAAAGCGAAAAAGTAAAGACTACATTAGAAAACCTGGCAGCCTCCAAATCATTTCGAAGGCATGTAAACTCCCTAATTCCATGGGAATATTCACTGAAGTGGGGCCAGCAGAGCTGGGTGTCCCCACATACACTTAGTACCTCACAAATCACGCTTCTTTTACATATTTATTAATGGCCTAGTTCACTAGGTTTTTGTGTAGATTCTGTACTGCAGAGAAGAAGAGCAAGCATTCCAGGAAACAGCTCTTCTTGCAATGCAAACAAAACATATTCCCAAATGCCTCCTGACCCTAAAAACCCAAAGTATTTCAAACGATCCTGGGTTTGCCCATTATTTCTTATTGGTATAAGGCTCAGGGATACTTTTGAACTGTGACTCCACTGAAATCTCCCAGATTTACAGGGACACATTATCTGAAAAAAGCCAGAAGGGGGCTCAGGAAGTCTACCATGCTATGTATAGCATGGTAGCACTATGACGAAGAACGGAAATTAGGTCTTATTAGGACTGCTAGTTCCTACATCCCCCATACAGTCAGCAGAGAGAACAGGAACAGTACTAAAGGTAAGCGACAGTGGCTGGCTCCAGCATGGACCTGTTCCTCTACACTGTGCTGACAACCCGCTGAGAACCGTTTCAGTTTGTGCTCTTCCTTGTTCTCAAGAGATATGGAACCCAGGCACTGTGGTCAACAGTTTGAAAATGCTGCAAGGTCTTTGTCCTTTGGACAAAATTCTGTCTTGCGTGGCTATTTCAAAACACTGAATTAAGCTGTACCTATTTTCATTGCAGATTGTGCTCTTTTATGCAAAGAGTCCATTCTCACTTTCTGAATCTCCCCTTCCCCCAAAAAAACCAAACCCAAACAAACCAAACTCCAAAACCAATCAGAGTCTGTGAACAACCTGACCAGAAGCAGGACCTTCACCAGACAATACCTGACAGCCAATACAGAGCTGCTGCTTACATGGAGCATCCTAGTGCAGGTGAGAGTGTGTGATTTGGCCTTTCTGATATTTGCAACCTTTTTCTTTCCTAAAAATCCTGAAGGATTACCAGCAATGTCTTCTACCAAGTGCACCTCCCTGCCCAGTCTGATTTCCCCTTATTCACATTTGTATTCACTGGGGTGTGGATCTTCAAGATTTAACTCTTTTCCAGGCTGTCTTCTGTTAGTTTTGAAAACTCTTAATCCCTTAAACTCCTCTGCTTATTTCTTCTTGGTTATCTATTCTGCATGCACTGTTGGGTGCCAATTCCATTTTACTGGCCCTTTTTAAAGACAAACAAACTTTTGTTTTGATAAGGAGAAACTAAAAGGCCAATTATTTTGGTTCTCGATGTTCATTTGCATTTTTGAACTCACAGTTTTGTAGCTCTAGGTCTTTTGTTTAGTTTGTGACCTAATCTCCTGTGTGACCAGATGAACTTAATGAACATCCATGAATGCACGGCCATACTGTTACCTGTTTTCCAAAAACCAAACATGTAATTACAGTCATTTTAATGTCATTATTTTTCTAATATCACCAAGCCATAATCAAAATTTAAAACACGCTAACTAAACCCCACCTTTAAGCTCCTTTTTACAAACTACTTTCTATTGACAATCACAACAATCCTCAGGTTTGATTAAGAATTTTGGTATTTTTCCTTAATTAATCACAGTTGATTTGTTGTTTGTTTTTCCTTATTTGAACAATGCAGATGGTCAAACACACACTTTGGCTGCTAAAGAAGTGATTTGGACAAACCTTGATGCAACTCATTCCCCCAAAAAAAACAAAAAACAAAACAAAACAAAAAAAAAGGATGCTTTTTTTGCCTTTATGAAACTGTTCTTAATTACAGATACTAGTACCATGGATGCGCATCTGTTTCCGAGGACAGCACACAGGCAGGTTGCTTTATAACCTGATGTGTAAAAGTTGCAACCTCCACAAACAGGGTACAGAGCATCAGTAATCTAACAGGGGATCATGATGAGCTGTTATTTTAGCATTAGGTGCAAGGTGAGAATTTATTAATGGAGACTAAACACTGGGCTTGTTGTCAGAGTAAGTCAGCTGCCACACACCATCATTTTCAGGAGAGAAAGGGATGGTATGACAGAAGCCTGTGAATTCTCAAGCATGTCAAGAGAAGACAAGGAACTTTCAGGTCATGACAGACTGGTGTTTCATGTCAAGGAGGGAAAATGATGCTCAGAGTCAGTGATCACAGTGGGGAGCAGAAGTTACTTCAGAAAGAAGAAAAGATCTTGGTTTCTAAAGCCATCCTAAACACCAGTGTAACTCAACAAACACAGCCTCCTGTTTTGCTAGCAGTTCCATCTTCGCCCCAGTCAAATCAGGCCCACCACAGAAACATCTTAACATCTGCTAAGATTAACCAGATGTGATTTTTTTTCACTCAGGCTCCAGGCCAGAATCTCAAAAGATGCCCCATTTCACACAAGCTATTGTGTCTTTTTAAAAATCAAGTTTTGCTTTCTAATGGTATTTAGCTCTTCTACCCTTTAGTGACTGTGAGTATTCCTGACACAGTAAGGTTGTATAGGCTCTGGCATTTTTAATGTCTATTGCCTGGAAGCTAAAGTTAAAACTTCCCTGACACCCTTTTCCTTTTTTAATTGTTACTTCCAGTTTTTAGCATAAACAACTGGAGCATTACTAGGAACATTTACAAGTAGTTTTGGATTTTGCTTGTTTAAAGAAAAGACATATAAAGCCAACAAAAGAAATTTGGTAATGGGTGGATCTTAATACACTATTTCCACCAGATGATATCATAAAAAGCGACTTGTAAAAGTTGGCAGGATGCTCCCAAGTGTGCCACACAGGGCGCTTCTGCCCAGGGGTGTAACAGCCTCGTAGGGGTTGGAGGTTGCAATACCTCAAACACTATTCCTTCTTCATTACTGTTTGTATAGACAAGTAATTTCCCCTTTGTTCATATCATTTTCTCATAAAGTAGGCCTGACAAAATTAACCCATGTCAAAGGGGCACTGTGAGGCCTGCCTTACTGATAACCACATGGCTCTTTGGAATGAAAGGCACCTTAGGAGCACAATCACAGCTGGCATTAATGCTCATTGCTCATACCAGTTCCTCACTTTCATGTTCTGTGTTTCCCTCAGCTGTGAAATTTTATTCCCTCCACTTTCTTCTGCCAATTGTCTTGGATTCCAGACAATTCTCACTCCAGCCTCTGCCAACAGACTAATGGGAGTACTTTATAATGGAATAATCTGCAGCGTATCTCAGAGCAATTGCTATTTCCTATCTAAGGCTCCATCCTATGACTTCCTTGCTGTAATAATGCAAGAGTTATCATTACTGTGACTTCATACAGGAAACATACAGGTTCTCAGAGAGACTGACAATGCCTCTGCTGTTTCCTTTCTCTTCCATTTTAATACCCTGAATGAAAAGGCATACTCTCTCTACCTTGAGCTCTGAGGAGATCAGCACAGCAGTACCCCTGATGACAGAATGAGCTACTTTTGGGGGGCTCCAAGCAATCAGACTTGAGAGCTTCCTTTAAAGACAAACCCATCATACTAAAAACCAAAAAAGAAGTAACTGCATTTACCTATAGCCAATAAAACTAGCTTTTTCATTTAAACTTTTAAGACACTGAATTCTGTCAAGAAGAAAATACTCCACTGAATTGTTTAAAATTCAGCTGAGAAAACAACAAAGCATTTCTGGAAATATCCATTTCTGAAATAGTTAATAGTGAATATTGTTGGGGATGGGAAGGACCCAAAGAAGTTACAACTTGGAACAAGATAGAAATCCTCCTGAGATATTTGCTATCAGATCATTTCTCATACTATCTAAAAAAAAAGATGTGCTCTTACAAACATAAAAAAAATCCCCCAAACCAAACCAAAAAACCCAACCCAAAACCTCACAGGAGAGCACAGAACAAAATTATGGTTTACTCTTGTTTATTTATGGCAACAGTATTCTCAGTGAAATAACTGAAGTATGTTTTATCTAATTCTCTTTATTAACAACTACTCTGCTTGCTTTGTTCTATCTAGTGCCTTCTTCAAACATGCACACTTCCTTCAGTATGCATTTCTTTTTAGAAGAGCCAATAAAATAAAACCAGTAAATTCAGGCATTGGGAGGGTATATTACTAAGTTACAAACGAAATGCATAAAGATTAATCTACTCATATTTTACAAACCATTTACTGGAAAGCAATCCAAAACAACAATAAGCATCCCCAAACATTCTCTGGTCAAGATCCCACTCAAGATGAATTTTGTCACCTCATCACAACTCCATTATTAAATGAGTCTTTATTCCTTACCCAGTTTTCAGAACAACTTTTGAACCCCGATCAAAACTACAGCTCCTGGGTGCTGGGTGCTGTACAAATGCATTACTACAACCTTGGTTTCCTCAGTATGCCAAATTATTTATGACATACATGACTCAACTCATTAAACTTTACACATTTTGGCCTTTATATATACTACTACAGTTCAATAAACCACTAACAATGTACATGAATTTGCTGCGTGCTGGATCTTCTCTTCACACTGAAACATTTGTGTGATTTTTATGAGCATATGAAAAATGCCAGCTTGCAACAATAAAACCAGGTCATGTAGGTTGTAACGGTGCAGGGACACCAGCAGCACCAAGTCTCATGCACACCATAATACCAATAGATGCCTGTTAAAAGCTGCAATGACTGATCACAAGAAAGAAGTGCGTATCTGAAGTCAGATCCTTCCTGCAGAAAGGCTGACCAAGGCCCAGTTTCAGAAAGTACTCACAGAAAGGTAGCTGAAGTTCATTCAGGCTGGATGTACATTACCATTAGCATACACTCAGATAAAGGCAAACCAGGATCAAAACCTCTCTGTCCCCAAACTGCCAATTTGATCTATAGGCAAATGAAAGCTTTGGTATTTAAAAAACCCCTAGCTAATACATTTAAAATGTCAATCACAAGGACATCCCTGAGCACCAAACTGTAAGACAGACAGAAAATCAGGCTGAACACAACCTTGATTGTCCCAGGAAAGCTGTGTTTAGCTTTCTGAAAGGTCAGAGAACATATTGCAGGTGGCCTGAGTAGCTTGGAATAGGCTATACTACTTGTGCTACTATGATCTACTTGCTTACCATTTAGTTCCCAAGCTGCTTCCAAACCTAAGATTACGTAGTCTGAGTTAATGCTGCCTTCAGTCTATTGGCCACAAAGCTAGAAAAATAAAAAACTGTAGAACCTTGATGAAGCTTAAGCACAAGTGGAGTATCTGGTCCTGCAAACCTGCCAAATTATAATGTAATGCTTTACTTTTCATTAATTAAATAAATAAACACTTGTCATTCAGAATCTCTGTATGTACAACTCATTTCCGATAATGGAAACTAGGAGTCGATCCATCCAGTTTCCAGGAAAAGTGACTGCCTCCTATCAGTAGTCCAAATTATAAACAGATTTTTTTTAACTGGGGTTACTATTACGCACTGATTTTATAAAATACCATGGTTTTATTTCTTTTGGAAGGCTATGAATCAGGTTATCACGGCTCAATTTGAAGAATTATCTACTGGCGTTTGAAGGAACCAAACTAGGGGTTTAAAGCTTAAAATGGATTAAAGGCAAGAGGAGGCATTGTACGTGCTACAAAAATTAACTTTTTTGAGGATAGTTTAAGAAATACAATATTTGAGGACTATACTTAAGTATGTCCTGATCAGAATGCTACATTATCTTGCTTGTGTCTTTACAAGATGGAGCTCAAGCTCTCAGATCAGGCACCACAAATTATAACCAGGTTTTCTATTTTAAACCCATACTGGCAAGCCACAATTTTCTACTGGTAAGAGACCACTTTCCATCCTGATGCCACCACCCCCACCAACAGCTCACAAGGGAGAACTCCTTTTAAAGGGAAGGTATCAAATACATACCACACAGTTTAAAACAGAAAGAAGTATGTAGCACTGCTGCAGAACTCAGATTTAAATGCTGTGGATTTGTGTTACTTTTGAGCTCTTCCGCTTACTGCCTACACTGATCCTGACACCAAAGGATCATGTAGGAGGTACAGCAAGAGGCTTCTCTTCATAGACAGTTAAACTCACTGCTGGAGAGAAATGGAAAGGCATCAGCCTCTGCCTCTGTGCTTTGATGAAGAGATGCTTCTGCTCAGTTTCTCCAGGATAATCAACAATGCCTTGCCAGCAACAGCAGTGTGCAAAGCCAATGCTCTGCTCCTGATGGGCAGCTCTATGATCCTGGATGGTTAAAGGTTCAAGCACTGGCCTCAAGTTTAGGGAGCAGTAGAGATTAAACGTGGAGGTAAGGCTTTTGCCCTTTGAGAAAAGGCTTAGTCTATCCTATACACATAACAATCCATTCTCCTTGAAGCATGGAAGATGAGCTAACAGCTGTGTGAGGGAGCCGGAGGACCTGGCAAAGTTCTCCCCAGGAAAGTCTAAATATATTCACAGAAAAAACAGTGATCATTTGTGTTCACATCCGAGACTCCAACTCATGACTTTCCTGTTTCATTTCTCTGCAGAAACATGGAGAGTGTGCATGTAATTCAAATATGTCACACACGCTTGAGTTAAATAACTTGTTTCCATCTGTTGTACCATTTGAAATGCTTCTCATTTTAATCTGCTGTGTTATGGCAGCATGCTGTGATCACTCTGGATTGTAACTGTATCTTATTTTCTGAAGCACTTTTCTAAACATGTTGGCCAGAGGAAAAATATGAAAACCCCTGTTCTTTCAAAAGTTACTCAGTTATAACACACAATGAAATTTAGCAGCCATTTACTTACAGGCAGCCAATATACTAATACTATAATATTCATAATTCAATAAAGAGCAACATTTAACAGTTTAACATAAAATCACGAATGTTTTTATAATTCTACTCTAATAAACTAGTAAGAGTTCCACAAGCCACTAAGTACTCTGCCTTGGAACAAAAAGACATGGTCAAAAAAGTTTTTTAGTGTGAATTCAACAAGATATGGTAGAGCAGGGAGTATCCAAGTAGCTATTGTTACCACCTTCAGAGACATTCCATCTCATGTATTTCATCAACAGTTCAAACAATGGGCTAAAAGAAGAGCAAGCACTTTGTGGTATGAAGTAAATAAGTCACACCCATGAGGAAACAGCAGCATTCTACAGATGGGGATGTTAGGCAGAACTCAGGGTTGAATCAAAGCGAAGCAGTTAAAGGCAGTGCTGAGCCTCAGAGCTGCCAATCAGCAGCTGCTGTCTCCAGCACTCCCATACTCTGAAGGGATTTCTTATTTCATTGGAACATCCCAGTATGGAGGAAGTAAAAAAGGCAGAGGAATATTATTAAATGTGTGCTTGTTCAGCAGATCCTTCCCTAAGTGATTTCAGAAGTTGACTTCATTCTGGCTACTGTGGTGAAAGGCAATAAATCAAAACAAGGCACTGGCAGTTTGATGAAAGATGAGCTGAGTCTGCTGAGGTGGTGCCATTTATAGGCCTGTGGGGATATATTACAGGGGATGAGAAAGAAGAGGCAAAACAGCAAACACACCTGGAATCACTGAATTGGGTAAAATTCACCATGAGGCAAAGGCCAAGATTAAGGTTGTCCAAGGAGAAGGGGTATGCAATCGCCAAAACAGCAGCTGTGCAAGCAGCCTCCAGCTCTGGAGGCTTTCCAGTTGGCTCTATGTATGCAGAGCATGGTGCTGGCTAACAGACAGCTTAGTTTACCCAAAGCAACAGTCCCCAACACTTTCCTGAAGGCTCTGCAATAGCATTGCAGCAAGTACTGTCATTGTGAGTACATCTCAGACCAGTGGACTGGATTTCACATTCCTGTATCTCCTCCCCCTGTTTACTCAAGCTTCATGGAACGATGCAATTCTCACCCACTCTTCATGTCCCACTGCTGTTACCTTATCAGTCTGAGAGACTTCAGGTCAGTTCACACAGGAGAGGAAACAGAAGGGTTGTGAAAACCTGGCTTCAGCAGCCAAGGAAATCATTTGAAGATGTCCCTTAGGGGTCCAATAAAGCATCCACCAATGTCACTGGAGAAGCTCCCATTGGCTTCAGTGGCAGCTGGACTGGAACCAAGAGGTCTATTCAGTACAAGTCCAAACTGCAGAACCACAAAACCAAAATCCCAACTCCCTCCTCAGAAATAAAACATCCCCCATTTAGTTTTATTCTTGGTGTCATTTTTATCTGTTTTACAGTCCAAAGAGTCCTTCTTGCTACCAGCCTCCTGGACCTTCATGATGACATCTGACAGTAACTCACAGACCAGTACCCTCAGCTAAGCCAGTGCCTTATTTACAGGGAACAATGAGAATATTATTCTGTATAAATTATGCATAATCACTATTTGTCACGCTGGGTTAATTGGCACATAACAAAAGAGTTGTCTGGTGCACAGCTGAATAATGTGAAAGCCAAAACTGATGGAAACGGTACAGCAAGAGCCTGATTGTGAAAGAAAAGTCATATTACTACATGTTAATTCTTAACTGACTGCTGCCCTTTCAGAGGAGGGGGCAGCCAAATGAGACAGGCCTAAATCTGAAATTATTCGTTAATCTGAAAGGGTTTGGACAGATTGTTACAGCTTTAAACACTGGTTCAAAGTCTTCTCTCAGCCAGCTGTATAGTAGAATGCTAACCTGGTGCAAATCCATTGCTTTTCTGTGCTTCAGAAACCCTGCTATGTTCATAAGCAGAGAACAATCTCATTAATCAGCAGCAGCAGCATGAGACTGTGGCCTGCAGGGGTACATGTGATGGTGACAGAGAGGTGGGACTCTTCCCACATCTTGCCTTCACAGAGAAAAATCTAAATCCTCATACATGAACCAAGAATCCTTTGGTTGTACTGAAGATGTCCGCCAAGTCCTCCTCAGAAACTTAGCGTGTTATGAGACAGTGGTAGTGTGGGGCAGCATGTGAATTTCTCTAGAACGGCACACACCTGGAGAACCACAGCTTGATAAGCCTTATTCTGCACTCACAGAATTGCTTCACTGACAACAGTGAGGTTTTACTGAATGCCCTCGATCCCAAACCTGCACGCACAAATTTTAGCCCACGCTTACGTGTTTACATGAACAGACTGAAGTATGTGCTCAAGACACCGAATCAGAGCTGAAGGTCACAATACCAAGAGCCTCCCTCTGGAAGGAAAGGATGCATTAATATCTAGCTGTACTAGGTGTATCCAGCTGACTTATTTAGACCATGGCACTTCCGCACTTCCCTAGTCTCTTCTCCAGTAATGTCTACTAAATTCTCTCCAAGAGGGAAATCACCTGCAAATCAATGACTTCAAAGAACAGCCCCTTCTCTCTCAAGCTTGCTAGTACAGTTAACAGAGAATGAGAAGAATCCCATAACATCCACCTCGATGAGTTACAAATTTTTATTCATAACCACTATCCATGCCAGAGAATATTGCTGTGATCTCACCACGTTTGTGGTTTCATCAGCATAAACACAATGAATACAGAACCACTGATTTTTTTAACAAATTCTGCATTATGTTACCTCCATTACAGCTCCTCTGTATTGGAAACATGGTTAACAAACATTAGCTTTCCTCTGATAATATTCTGAGATTTGCCAAAGTTACCAAGCTACACACACCATAGTTTATAATCAGTGAGCTACAATCCCTGCTTTGCATCCACATCCTTCTACCCAAGAGTCTCATAAGCCTTCATTCTTGGTGCTCCTTGAAAAACCTAAAGTGACTCAAGGAAATGGAAGATTTATGTGCAAAAGCAGGTTCATTGCCCCTCCCCCCATGTTTTTTTATCGTTACTGCCAAAACCATCTGAAGACACTGGCATTTCTTTTGATTGAAAAAGTGGAATTTGACAGGTCAGACTGCGCATGATGGGTACCAAATACTCACAATACCAGTGATGTCATGAACTTCTCTTGTTTCATATGTACAGTTAGCCAGTCTGCTCACTGCAAACTTTGTAGTATTTTCACATTCTGAGTTTCTAGATTGGATTTAATAATTTGTTCTGTATTTCAAACATAGGCCTGTTTTTACATAATGGTTCTCTGTCTGTATATACACTTATTTAAAATAGCAACATTGTTGGTACTAAAATAACTACTTTTTCAACCTATTTTTTAACCATCTTTATCAAGCCTAGCTTCCAACCCATTTCTTATCCTCTTGGTTCATGGACATGCTCCAGTCTCAGAGATTCATTACCATCCTTAATCCAAATCTCACTGTAATAACAGCATTTATTACAAGCACCTAAACAATCCTCCTCTCCAGCTTTTCACAAGAATCACTAAAGCTGCTAGCACCTTGCTTGTATACAATAAATTCCAAGCATCCTGAAAAAATACTCTATAAACTCAGGTGGCAGAAGAAGGTCAGGGCAGGGGTAAGTCTGAAAGAAGAGAAGCAGAGCAACACAAGCCTTTTCTGGGCTTGGGAAAAAAAACTTCTAATCACTACAGCAGAAAATAGGTATGAATTTCTAAAGAGCAATTGCCATGTTTTAAGCCCAACCAGTAAGTCAGAACCACATAGCTGCTCTCTCACTCCCCCACTTTCCTCCCCCCTGCTCCTGGAGGGATGGGGAGGAGAATCCAAAGAATGTAACTCCCACAGGTTGAGATAAGAACAGCCCAGTAACTAAGGTATAACACAAACCACTGCTGCTGCCACCAATAATAATAATGATAAGGGAAATAAGAAAGGAAGGGAATACAACCGCTCGCCACTTGTCGACTGATACCCAGCCCAACTCGAGCAGTGATCTAGCCCTTCTGGGTAACTGCCCCCAGTTCTACATCCTGGGCATGACGTGCTGTGGTATCGAATACCTCTTTGGCTAGTTTGGGTCAGGTGTCCTTTCTCTGATTCCTCCTGGCTTCCCCTCCTCCCTGGCAGAGCATGAGACTCAGAAAGTCCTTGGTCAGACTAAACATTACTGAGCAGTAACTAAAAACATCGGTGTTATCAGCGCTGTTCCCAGGCTGACAGTCAAAAACACAGCGCTGCACCAGCTAAGAAGGAGAAAAATGACTGCTACTGCTGAACCCAGGACAGCAATGCACTGTGGATCCTTCCTTCAGTAAGTCACTTCAGTGAATCTTCCAGAGCTCTCAACCAGTCCTTGACATATCATACTGAATTAGCCTACTTAGGAGGCATTGTTCACCCAAGGAACAAGCAGATGAATTTCACAACTGTGCAGTACCCAGATCAGTACAAAGTTGGGGAAAACAGCCTTAAAATGGCATTGTGCATCCCTATGACAGTAGTCCCCATAGCCAGTCTACCAGCACTGAACAGCTTAACTGTAGCAGTTTAGCTGTTAATTTTTTAATTTCTCTGTCCTGAGGAATGTTCTCATATGGCTGTATCATTACTCTAGCTCTGCAGTAAGCTGCAAGATGAGCTCTTTCCAGAAGAGCATCATCACCCTGAATTCCTGTCCCAGCTGCTGGTTATCCCCTGTTTGCAGCACTGCCAGAGGTCAACCATGGAACAAAACTGGACTAAGGTTAGGAAGGATCTTACCGAGAGCTGACAAACTGGAAAGAAACACTGACAGTTCTGGACAACACGACTAGGCTCTGTAGGTAGACAGGAAAGCCTTTATTCACAGCAGGCACAGGCGTAACCATAGGAGGAACTGTTTCACGAACTCAATGAACTCTATTAATTTTTCAGCTCTCTTTTAGGTAAGCTTAAAATAAAAAAAAAATCAGCTTACTATGCACAACGGAATAGAAACTGGTATGTGACTCCAGTCAGAGACTGTAAGTAAAGCTTCGCTTTAAATGTACCCTTGACCTACCAAATACAAGGTTATTAAGTGTCTGCTTTACTGATTTCTTTTAAATTAATTCACAATATATTTCAGGTTTTATAGATCAATTACTCTGATTTCTAACTTGCAAGTATCATTGCCAATTTTAGTTTAAATTTAAAATAAATATTTTTCTTTTGTGAAAACCAGTGTTAACAGTTATCAAGAGACACATTCACGTCACTTGACAAAAAGCAGCTCATCACAAACTTAAGTTCCAAACCAGGAACTCTCTCTCTCACACTACACACACATATATATCTCACATAATTCTATACTGCCCATCAAAACAGCAGACAAAAGAAAGGACTATAATAATGTGTCTTAGTGTTTGTTTAAGCTAATACATCCTACAGAGCTAATGCTAGGCTATTGTTACTGAATTTTCCTACTCTGATATTCAAACAGACTCCCTGACAGTGTCAAACTTTTCAAAATGGCCCATCAACAGATTATTTTTTTTGGTACTTGAAAATTTTTTAGGTCTTGGAATAGATTTATTTGGTGAACTCAGGCAGTAAAGCTTTTCAGAAAGATTAATGGACTAAGTGAAGTGTCTCTCCAGACTATAATAGAAGGTATAAGAGATCTCATTTTCCAAGAAATGTCAGTTATAGGCACAGAAGACTTCCTTGTACTCTTATTTCTCTGCATATTTTCAATTTACACGAGGCAGTCCGAGCCCTGTTCCCCCAGCAATGTTATCAGTAAGACAATACCTTGCTATAACAAAAATAGCAGAGAAACTTGCATAAGAAAAATGAATTTGATAATAATAGAATGACTTTCTCATAATAATTTAATAAGTTGAAGACATGAAGATTTAAATCCTCCAGTAGAACTGCATAAAAAGGACTGATAAATTCATCAGATCTTTCAAGCTTTGCAAAGAAGCCCAGCCAGTTATTTCTTACCTCCTGTTCTACAGAGATCACCTATAAAACAAAAACAGGCATTCAAGTCCTTCTGTTATGCCATTTGTTGCCTCTGGGGCTAAATACACTGTTGAATCTGCAGTAAGTAAACGTGAAACATATAACAATATTCCAATTTGTTTCTGATCTTTCTCATTAGTTTAACATACTTGCAACACCCTTTCTGGTTAGGAACATAACCATGAGCCCTGAAGTTACTGTATGGACATATGGCAAGCTACTGTCCTTTACAGTTTTCCACTAAACCAAGAAAAGTCTGCAAAAACATGCTTGAAATGCAAATGCAATTTGGCTGTCACTACATTTAGTTAAGAACGGTCAGTCCAGTTTTTCAATAAGTCTTGAGACTTACTTGAGACTTACAGAAACCACATCAAACAAAACCAAACTACAAACTCCATGAACTGAAAGTGCTGAGATTATTTTGTAACCACCAAAATAATCTAAAAACAAATACAATGACCCTTTCCTGGTTCTCTGTTTTTCCATAGCTTAGTGAAACTAGCCCGAAATTAAAATCTATTGAAACCATCCTATCAAAGAAAGCGATCAGGATCTGAGCTACTACATTGGAACGTTTTTTTCCTTTGTTCAAGTAGTAAATTTGTGTTATTCCAGCTACTTTTTATCATTCTCTTCAATGTATTTGTTCCATCCTCAGCTGGATACAAACTCAGTTTCAAAAGATGATTCTCAAGGCAGTTTCAGGTGTCGTACTCAGCTCAGCCCTCTTAAATTTTGTAATGGATTTAACAGCATACTTTTATATACAGTTCTTTCTTGTTACTGCATTAAAAAATGAAGAAGAAAGTGATGGGACTAACAAACACAGGTATGTGATAGTGCAGCAAGTCAGAATTTGCTGCTACTTGCAAAAATAAAAGAAAAAAAGAAGAAATGTTTCTTTTTCGCCTCTGGTTCATTTCAATGACAGTCATGTTGGTGCTATGAGTAAGGACAGCCGGCAAGACCATTTTACACACTCTATATGTAATCCATAAATTCAGCATCACTTTAAGAACAGAAGCTTTGGGATTTTATTCTGTTTTAATCTGTGTTTGATAAAAATCTTTCATCCCATCAAAATTCTCAGGTTATACATAAATTCGTACGGTGGACAGCTGACAGGAGCCTCCTTTTTACTCTGGAGGAAACAAAAATACTGTGAATCTGTCCTCATGTTTTGTTGAGGGGCTAGAGGAACAGGATAGATTGACAGAAGCAGGATAATTCAGCAGCCATGAATATATGGATACACACTACACATTAGTTCCAAAAGAAGCAAGTATGATTTAATTTCTGTTCTTCAGAAAGAACACTTCCATAAACTCTGCTCATGATACAGTAATTGAAAATCTTTCAAAACAGCACCAGCAAACACACCAAGGTTGTGCCCTAGAAGCAATTTCACATCTTAAAAAGAAGTGTAATTTAACTCTCTTGGCTCTGGATCCTTTTCTAAGCTGTGGCTTCTCTTCACTTACTTGGTCCTTTCCTTCCTCCCTCCCAGCCCCCAATACTATTCTCAAACAAAAAATAGCCTGCTATCACACAACTGACTTTGAATAAAAATGTAACATGGAATATAGTATTAGGAAATATAAAGAAACCATCAAACTGCCACAATAAAAATATTTTCTTTTACCAAATGGACAATTCAAACAGTTGCAAAAAAGTATCTGGGATTTCCATGACTTCAGCTAAGCACAATAAATGCACTGGGTCAAGCCAATAAGGGAAACTAATCACATTCTACAGAGCTGTAGTCTTCTGAAAAGCCGCATTCTGAAGTCTCTTTCTAAAACCGTTGGAGATACAGAATCCATTCAAACTTCCCAAATGAGGGAGAGAATCCAAAGGACAGTCAGTTAATTAGAGCCAGCGACATGGGAAATGCAAGATAATTAAATTCTCTTCCTAAAAGATTTATTTCTGAATATAGGTTTTGGGAGACTCAGGGAGCAAGTGAAAAATTCATCTCACCCCATAAAATCTCACTCACCTTTGTGAGACTCTTCTCAGGAACTGAGCAATGGCATTGATATGTAGCTTATTAAAAAATATTACTGATTACAGTACTATTACACAATGATGTTGCTGTACATACAATTTTTACATTTTTGTCCTTGATGTAAGCAGATGTTGTCTGCACAAACAGGAGATGTGCATTTTATCCATGACACAATTGTAGTGGAAAAGAATAAAAACAAGTTTGCTCTGAAAGGAAATAAAAATAAAATCCAGACTTCTTAAAAATAATGAAAATCAACCATATGAGGAAACACGATTTAGAAGGCAAGGTTTTTTCCTCTAGATCAGGGTTTCTGTTATATTGTTGCCTAAGATTAGAAAAAGCTTTCCGGGGTCATCTATTCAAGTAGATTGTTCAGATGAAGAACTTGGGTTTGTGACCAACTAGGTCTGAAAAATAACCAGTTATTTAAGCTAAGCAAGCCCACATATTGTCACTCTCTAGAAAGACAAACCAATAAATAGATCCAGAAGCAGAGATTTGTCTGATTTGTAATGGAAGTTCGTGGTGGAGACTACACACGGTCACATTGGCTCTTGCAATGGACAAGCTGTTAATGCCTTTGTGGAGAAGTGCATATAATATTGAAGAAGATCACATGTAAAGACTTTTAG
This sequence comes from Neopsephotus bourkii, assembly GCF_033783945.1. NCBI lineage: Eukaryota > Metazoa > Chordata > Aves > Psittaciformes > Psittacidae > Neopsephotus > Neopsephotus bourkii. Next base: position 2,252,445 of record NW_026901430.1, on the reverse strand, counting down.
CTACAAGCCCTATATAAATGACAATATTGCCCTTCCCTGTTTCCACCTCTGCTGTTGTTTTCTTAAGAATTCGGGTAATCACTACATGTAATCCTTATTGCCATAATTGATCTCACACCTTTAAAGGACAACCAGGACAGAGTGAGTCATAGAGCAGCTCCAGAGAAGATGAGAAAATAATGCTTCAGGAAAGCCACCTTCCCTTAGAATTCCCAGAAAATTCTCCTCTTTACTCTGAGTTGAACTGTAGAAAACATCACACTTTTTCATATCTTTTCTTTCCTCTTCTCCATCTGGCAGAGGATGCCAGAAAAGCAAAGGTATTGAGAATATGTACCAAGCAAAAATATCCACTTTTCAACTACCATGTTAGCTTCTGAGTAACTTGATACTGCAGCTGAATGGCCAAATTTGCATCCATGCTTTAATTAGAGATAAGGGGAGTGCCTACTGTTTGCATTTACAGTATACCTGGCTCATGAGCAGCAGGAGCAAGATCAGACATCACAACTGCTCAGCCTGTGCTGCTCTGATGTATCATTTCAGCAGGGGATCCTTCAAGAACAATTAAGCACAGCCATTCACAGCTGAAGAGACCCTAAATTTTGCCAAGTGTGACAGCTAATGTTTTATCCTTGCTACTGTATCTTGTCAACCACTGCACCACACAAATTGCCAACAGAATCCACCTCTACACTGACAGCATGGGGGTGGGGTGTCTGTTCTCCCATAAATGTCTAGGATATTTATTCTGCTCACTGATCCACTTTTATAGAGGATGAGCATGTAAATATGTAAATAGCCCATCTCCTAACAGGAAATTCAATTTTTAGAGAAAGAATCCAAAAATAAACCACCATGAAGTTAATGTGGTTGTATTACAACAGCTTCATTGCAGAGGCTGATACAAAGGAACAAAAAGCAGAAGTGTTGAGCAGAAGGAAAGAGGAAAAGCAACTTGCTAAGATCTGAGAAGCCAGTGACAAGAGATACTCAAATGAAGCTCTTTCATGGTTACAAATGTAGTACTTATTGGTAAAGAAAAATCTCACACTATGAAGAAAAAGGAAGAAAGAACAAGAGAAAAACATATTTTCCTATTCAGGGAATTGAGTTTATGGCATGGAAAACCAAAATTATGATAAAAACAAAAATACTCCATTTGAAAGCTATCACAGGTAACACAAACTGAAGAGAATGTGAACCTTTGGCAACTGAACCGCACAAATTCGTAAAGATTTCTACCGACCCTACTGCCCAAAAGAACCGTAAGGCATCATTTTAAGAATCACGGTGATATAAATCTGCTCCGATCTACTTACATCAGGCATGGTAAGTCAATCTACTCCAGCTGTGATCTGGAATTACATGTTTTATGAAACCTTAAATGCAGTTACTTAAATTTGCTACAATTGCAAATATATGTTAAAGCACACCCAAGTATTCTATGGTTACATCTGTCACCACTGTGTATTGCTGAAGTTCAATGTACCTATTAGTTCAGGTAAATAGGGGGGAAAGTCTGCTCCCAGAGCAGCTACTGGAGACAGTGGTGCTATTTCAGATACAATCAAGAAAGCATTAGTAATACTTAAAAAAAAATAAATATATGTTTTGACTGTTTTAATCTATTTTTGATCACTCGTGACTACAGAGCAAGATAATGGAAATTTTCAAGCACAGTACTTAAAATCTCTCTAATCTTTATTTAATAGTCAACAGTTTTTCAGAATACAAATCCTTCAAACATACAGCAGTGCACAAATGGAAGGTCACATCCTCTAAGACACAAGAGGGATTTTATTTCAACTTTTGGGGCTTGTTCTAACCCATTTTGAGTTAGAACAGCAGATTGCTCCACTGAAGGGACAGAAGCTGCAGCCAAAGGGCCATCTGCTGAGCTTCCCTCCAGTGAGTCCCACAGCAAAAACTGATGTGGTGGAGCAACCCAGGCAACTGGGATACACGCCATTAAGTAATGACAGAATGAAGGATGGAAAACTTTTCAGGGTAAGTGTAGACGAACACGATCGCTGCATCACCGCATCTTTTTAAATACAGAAGTCAAAGATGAAGGTATTTGCTAAGAAGTCAGAAAACTACCACCATATGTACTGAAAACAGGGCTTGCCTCAAGGTTTTCTTTGATTTTTAAAGCAAAACTGTGGTAACAGAGTAGATTTAAACGGTCTCTTTTGTATCTGCACCTAAGAAATCCTTTACTCATTAATAAAATAAAATTTTCTCCACCATCACAGCAGAAGATAATTTAGATCAGTTAGCACTTATTGGGGTTTCATTGTGTCAGCTGATTTCAACATAAATTTGTTAGCTGGTTGTTTCTAACGAAGGTACTATAATACTCCTCAGAGTCCGATACTCCATTCTGTATTTCTTCAAGTAACTTTTAATAATTCTGAATTAGGATTGAGAAACATCTATGTATACACTGCCTATAAGGACATATAATTCAGTGTATCATTTCATAACCCAGCTGTCAACAGAGACATTTTTATAATACATGTATTGTATGCGTGCCAGTATGAGATGAATAGTCCTGTAACTGTAATCAATACTGTTCATTCAAACAACTGGCAGTAGCATTTCAGACAACTGGCAATTTCATCAGTTTCACTGGGCTGCCCAAAAATAAACAGCTTGAGAGGAATGAATGATCTCTGTGGTTATCTATAAATAATACTAATCTCAGCCATTTGTTTTAGGGGGTTATCAATGGGAGCTGCAAAGTCTCATATCAGTGCTAAAGGCATGGCAGGCTTCAAGAATCTAATGCTGAAGAATTACACTGCTGGCTTTTCATTCACCCAGTTACTGTATTTACACACAGGCTCTTCCGAAAGCACCGGAATCCCTCCAGTGTTACAGCAGTTCCAGCTCTGCAGGGAACTCACACGATCCCAAGGATTTGTAACCATTTCAAAATCAAACTGGATTCAAACAAAGCTCCAGTGACCTGAGTAAACCTACCCTGGGAATAACTAATGTCACTTCTGAGAAACGTGAGCAACTTTGGGATTTTTAACTGCTCAATTCTCCAAAGAAACTCCATCTGACGAGCTCGAGACAAGTGCCCAAGACCTCTGCATAGACTATTGAGCAGGTAGCAACACTGTGTACATACATTCAGGTAACCAAACCGCTGGGCCAAGTTTAAACAGTCACATTGTTCCATCTATGGCCATAAACAATCACTTTTCAGTCTTAAAGCCTGTTGCTCAGAAAATTTATATCCTGGCAATTAATCTTCAAGTTGTGGCATTACCCAACTTAACAAGCTTATTGCTGGTATGATGTGAAGGACGATCAGCACACCCAGCCCCACCAAGGAAGCATTTCAGTGGGATGTCTCTAGCATAATGGCCAACAGCAAAACGATTAATGGCACCAACTTCTTCAGAAAGAGAACAGTCACTTTCCAGTGGACAAACAGTGGAGCTCACAACTCAGCTGGTGCCTTTACACCTCTGGGAAATGAGACAGGCTGTGGTGTGGAAGTTGCCTTTGCAAACAGAAAGTCATCGGATGGTTTAAAATGAATTATACTGTTAAACTGTCTGTAGGACATTCATAAGGAAAATCCAGCTTTTAAGAATGGGTGGATTTATCAAGCTGCAGATCTTTAAAATATTGATGATCAAAGCAATAAAGTAACTACTTTTTATTCTATACTGTCAATAAATCTCTACATACTTGAACTGTAATCATCACAGCACAACATAAGAGACTTCTTCCAGAGATTTAACGTTGGACTTAGTCAGAAAAAACACCCCAAACAAACTCGGTAGGAGGAGAGCTAAACTGGTAAAATAAAACCTCTCACTTTCAGGTAAATGATTAGGTAGCAATGAACCCTGCTATTAACCTGAAGTCTATAATGAGAGCTTAAATGAACAGTTCTAAATGGACGCAGGCCTTTGTAAGGGAGCCGCACTCCTGCAGTTGGCACTAATTGACCCTTTTGCTGGCAGGCTCAGTGGTGAAGGCAGGCACCAGTGGCTCAATTTCAGGCCCCTCTCTGTCATGCAGAACAAAGTCACAGTCCTGATTACCCAGGAGGTTTCATCTTAATGTTTTACACTTCTATAGCACCTTTCATCCAGGAATGAGGCAGGCAGGATAGCAGGGGAGAATCTTAAACTGCTATAGCCTTTCCCACATCCATTTTGCAAGAGGAGGTCTCCTGTCTTTGGAGCTTTCCAATGCTTTTTGCAAGACTACTCCACATACACTGAATTACACAGCTGAATCTCTGAGAAACTGAAATGACAGTTTCATATTTCACACATAACTTCACCCAAGCTTCTTGAAAACACAATTAATAATCAATTCTGATTAAGTCATTTCCAACAAGATTTTAATCCCCTTATAGTGAATGTTGCAACAGACTGAATTCAAGCCAGCATACACAGGACATACACAGGGCTGACAGAAGCATTTTTAGAGACCACATAGTAGAAAGGAGGAGTCATATTAATCCTGATTGCAATTTTTTCCAGAAAAATGCCATTTTTAAATTCATGTGGAGATCCTGATTAAGGCAGATTATTCCAGAGCAGCAGATTCTGGAATCAGCTAACAAAATTCTTATTAACACAGGGAATCTCCAGACATTGCAAAGGAAGCATAGTATCTTTTCAGAAAAGCCCACAAGGAAAATGTACTTTAATATCAAACTGTATCCTCCTGCGTATGCAGATTGCTTCAAATCTCAAATGCATCTTATGTGAAACAGGGGCTAGCACTGCAGAACACCACAATAAGAATTGAAGACAGGAAGTGCAGATAATTTATCTGAATAAACCTTCCAGAAGATTAACTGATTTATGTTGATACTCATCCAAGCTGGAACCTGACCAGGTTGCAGGAGTTAGCAGCATCACAACCCATGATAGGTTGCCTATTCATTAAAAATAGCAGGGTGTTTTTGCAGATGAAAATAGGTTCAAATGTTAGCTTTATGCTTCAGCCAAAATACCCCGTTTTGCCATATATCTGTTCTTGAATTACCTCTAGAGCGACTCAGAAAAAGGTGTAGTGTTTTGTAATCAGTCATCATGCAAGCACATAAGAGACACAATGAGTTAAATTTCACGAATGAGTCTATGGTCTTTAATGCCACACAGCCTCTCTTCATACAAGAACTGCAAAATCCATAAACTGGTGCATAGGGAGAAAAGTAGTGAAAGGTTCACAGCTACTAAAATACATATATGGGGGAAAGGAAAAAGAGACATTAAAATCTGAAAGTAGAGAAGGTATAGGTGACTCCTGCTAAAAGCAAAGTCAGCACTTTCCACTCGAGACTGCTTGATTTACACCATTTTCTTTCAACTGGAAAACAAAATCTTTCCTTGGCAGATTCTGCACTACAGTCTATTACAGATACTTTTGAGATACCCAGCATCATCTATAAAGGGACACTTATTACTGCTGAACGTGAATATCTTGTTAAATTTCCCAAAGTTCCAAGAGGAAATATGTGCAATACTACACAAGGGTGTATTCAGTTAGCTGTTGAAGTCAAGAGCCTGGACAACCTGGGTAGTCCTGGAGTAGAGGTATGCTACTGATTAAAATGCTCCGAGTCTCCCTCCAAGAATTCATTGCCTGTCCTGGACCCACGTCCCCCACTTAGCCAGAGGCTTAAAGCCAGGAATACCCCATGAGGAACCACTCTTTTTTTACCCTTTACAGGGTTCACTCCTTCACCTCCCTCCAGAGCTACTCCAAATTTACCCTGGTGTAAATCATATTACAGCAAGACTCCATTATGTATCTTGATTGCCCCTATTTATCTAATGGGATACAAAGAGACTGCTTTTTGCGTTCTGTTAGGGTAGAATAATGAAGCACTAAAACATCTAGGTCCCAGTGGTCACTGCAGATATGCCCAAGTATCACTGCATGAAATTTCTTTTTCTGTTACACAGTACAAAACAAGTGGCAGTAAAGTACATCTGGTGCATATGAATGCACACCTCTGAAACAGGATGTTGTGGCTGTAGAAACCATCACTACATTTACTACGCTCTGCATGCAGTAAAGCTACGCTGATTCATGCTTTAAACAAGGCAATTTCTGCACCTGGAGCGCCAAACTGCAGCAGTGGAAAACTTCAGGAGGGTTAACTAGTATCATTTTGATCAATTTTGGGCTTATCTCCCTGCCTCTCCGGGTAATAAAGTAAGTTGCCTGTAGATGGTGTGGAAAGACATGCTATACATACTTCAACTGACAAAAACTATCTATCCATAAAATCCATCACAAGCAGCTTGAACTCTATCCCCTGAAAAAACCTAGACAGCTTCTTCCAAACATACACTTCTTTTTTCCACATCTATCATCTATATGTCATTATAAAAATAGGACAGAACAGGTGTTTTTACACTGAAAAAGACTGATTCTTGTTTGCAGAAACATCCTGCTAACTGGGATAAGCTTCACCAAATTGTTTCAGTCAAGAATAAAATGTACAACCTCCAAAACCCATCATTTCCAAAACAAAATACTTGGCTTCAACTGAATCTGAGTCAACAGTCTGAAGTCTGAAACTATTTTAAAAGCTTTTATTTTTAATTCTCCAACTTTTTGGTTGATCCCAAGCTAATCTTTAAAACCTTTTTGGAACAACATCTGAATTGAAAAAATTAGCAAGTTGCACAGCTCCCATCCTTTTCAATCACGTGTTTTTGAAGTCATGCAGGATGACATTCTGGGATGAACAATGGTTCTATGGAGGAACTTGGTCTGAGTTGGCCAAGGAATATAAATACTACCACTGGTCATGAGGATCACTCTGCTGATGTGGCCAAAATAGGAAAGAAATAGGATTAGGTGGCACAGGACACCTCTGTAATTTTATTCTCTTTAGTATTATTTTATATTCATCAAGAAATGATATGGAAATAGGCACAAAAAGCAATGTTTTAAAAAGGAATTCAAAGTAGGATAGCAGGTACTATGCTGACTGCTCACTCATTCAGCATTTCATTAGGTCCAACTCCTTTTGACATCCTCCGCAATGGTAGTAAAGCACCCTAGAGATGCTCCCTGGCTGCATAAAAACTAGAGAAAGATGGTTGAGTAAATTAAACTTGCTAGACAATTTAGAATTCCCGTAACAGTTTTGATTCAATTCAGGGTTAGACCCTAGGTCAGTCCTTTGCAGATCAATGGATTCTAATTAGCTCTCATCTAACTGCTGGAAAAAAAGAAGGCACATGAACTTGAGTTTTCTAACCATCAGACTTCATTAGAATTCAAACTTGGGGACACAAGTGGTAAAGCCTCTGAAGACAAAAACCCTGCAGTCAGTAAAAACCATTATCTCACCATGTTTTCTTGTAGAGAAGTTTTGGACAGTTCATCACCTGAAAAAACTTATCAATTACCAATTCTTCCCAAGCCATCTCTCCCCCTGCACTTCCCCGCAGAAGAAAAACACAACAACAACCAGCAAAAAGTTTTAAGGACTTGAGCATACACAGCAGGGTACAGAAACCAACTGGGATGTGTGTCATGATGCACCAATTCTGTAATTCATAAAACCCAATCCATATTCCCTAAGTGGGCTGCAGCACCTATTTCAGACTAAGATCTCTGAAATGGGTATCAGACATGGAAATCCTGGAAGGCACCAGCCCTGAAATGCAGTGCTGTACATCTGGAAAAGCTGGCAGCTGTGAGGTACTGATTACATTATATCATGTTCTGTAGACCTCACTGGGAGAAATGAACAGGCACCACCACATCAAGACAGCTTCTTCTCCTATGGCTCAAATAAGAAGTCCGAGCATGGGTCAGGTGGGCAAGTTGGGCATATCCTGTGCTGTAGAAGAAAGGACCATACTTCCAATAAAGATCCAGGATGTGCAGGAGATAAAGAACTTTTGAATAATGAACTTACTTCCTTTCCCGCAGCTTTGCTTATTTCAGGTAAAGAGCGGAAAATTTCTCCTTTATCAAGTGATAGATGGGCTTGCTGTACAGCTGTGACACACGTTCTCCCAGGTCCACCAGTGGGAATGTACATCTTCTTCTGACAAGGACAGCTAATTAGCAAGTGCTTATTTCAATTAATTTTTCAGAAGCATGAAGAGTAGGCTGAGTTTTGGTGGGGGGTTGTTTAGCTTTTGGGTTTGGTTTTGGCTTTTTTTGTTGTTGTTTTAGGAAGGGAAGTGGAAGAAGTGATCAGTAAAATGAAAAAGATGCTGTTAGACAAAGCTCTCCAAGTTTTTCACTGCAAACAGCCCCACATTACTGTCTGATAAGGGTAAATTTGTATTACCCTTGTATGAGAGATAACAAAATGGCACTACCAAAAGTACAAACTGACTTACTCCAAATCATGCTAAGAGCCACCAGAAGACTCCACAATTGCCCAGGTTCAGTCCCTTTACCACATGGGCTGGGCCCAAATGCTTGTTTGCATATAAATAAAACTACTGATGGTGAAATCAGCAAGCACTGTTTTATACTTAAGTCCAGGAGAAAAAGCTGGGAAAAGAATGAAGTATGCATGGAATGACGTAAGTATGCATGGACTGCGTACCATCAGAGTGTAGGTACTTCTCCCAGATACCTGCGTATCTTATTAAAGACAGTTTTTGTATTGGAGAGGATTCAAGACAATAAAGTAACCATGCAGCCCTGCATTTGTATTCTAATTCTTTATCAAAATTTCAAACGCCACCTTTGAATAAACTCCAACAAATACAACCCCAACACAAGGGCAGGACCAAGCATCCAAAGGCAATCACGTAACTTACAAGTGGTCACAAAGGGAATACTTTGTAAATTCTGTTTGAAAAAAAACAAACCAAAACCAGCAAACAAACAGAAAACTTTCAGCATATCAGCATATCTGAAGCATCCAGTCTAGCAAAGTAATTACATACTAGTAATCAGATAGGCCACTCCATTCCAGCAGAAAAGTCCTCACCTCAGCTATCATCCACCTCTAGGAAAGCAATTCACCCTTTCTGCAAGTGTCTGGGCAAGTTATCCGCAGCACAGCATCCCTGCAGGTTGATCCTCATGCATAAGGGTTTCCACACCTCCTGTGCAGTGTACGTGTAGGGGCTGCACGGTGCACTCACTATTTTAGAAGTGGTTATGATGATAAAAGAGATCCAGTGTCTCAGACACCACAAGGATATGCACGAACAACTGCTAGGTGGATTCATTCACATAACTGGTTCCTCCATTTACTTTTCCTCTTTACACAGAAACCTAATCACCTGTTTCTCTCTTGCTGTGTACATATGATAGTTTTAGCCCTAATAATTGCATTATTACTGCATTATTATAATATATTATAATTATTATAATAATTACATTGTTAAGATCAACTAAAAGGCATGCACCTCTGGATCTTTCACATATAACAACAAACTGATAAATGAACTCTGCATTTCTGGTACTACACAAATATCTGCAAACTCCTCGATACAGTCAGGCCAGAGCACACACTGTGAAGCTATGTGATAAATATTACTACCCACACTACAATGATTACAAACAGCCAAATGTGAGTGTCTACTTTGAAGCCTTCCATCAGCACATGAAAAGCTTCAAGTTTATTTCAAGTTTGAGGTTTCTAGGGCAGCTGATATTCTGGAGATCAACAATAACATAAAGCAGGTGATATAACATAGGGAAGCACGTCTCTGCCTCTGACAGGAAACGTAACACACACATTTAGAAGAAAAAGAATCCCTGCAGATGAAATCTGGAAACAGTTTCACTGGTGATCATCACAGTTTCACAGACACTTGCTAGATCTAGATCAATCATTTTTATATTCCTATTTTTAGACTGCCATATTGATCCAGTGGAGGTAAAAGACCCTGGATAGCAGAACTCATAACAATAGGCACAGAGATTTTGGCTGCCTTTTGAGTTCTCTTAAAAATGGAGCCATGGACTTCCAGTGATTTGTACTTCACAGCAGCATAGAAAGTACTGATCTTAGGTTGCAACTTAAATGCCAAATACAAATTCAACATAAGCATCTTAATCACAATAAATGAATACGACTTTTTCATTATATTGTTTGGCTTGGTTTGAAACTGAACTATGAAACCAAACTGTTACTGCTTTAAAAATAACATATTCTAAAGCATTTTAAGGACACCTGACTAAATCAAAATTAGCATTCCAAAATCAGTAATGACAAAATATGTACTTTAAATGGAAAAATGTTAAATCACTGGATTGCGAAAATAAAGAATCTATTAAAGATACATCAGCTCCCTCATTTCACACCTTCTTGCGTAACAGTCCTACACTTGCACTAAGAAGGCCTCCCACCTCCCAGACACTGAACACCATGAACCAGAGGAAAGAAACCCACTGTTCTCTGTGGCTCTTGGACAAGATCCCAAGGCAGCCTTCAACAAAACTGTGGGGTTTTGTTGTTGTTAAAAGCTACTGTAACAGGCTTGTTTCCCATCATGGTATCTCCATTTCCTCCCAGAGATAAACTACAGCTGCTACACATTTTATTGGAATGTGTAGCTAATCGGTAGCTCTCCAGCTCATGCCAATAGTCTCATGGGTCCCCAGGCCCAGTGTTCTACTGGAAAAGTGAACAATTTCATCTATAGATCTGCACAAAATTTCCCTGAAACTGAACAACTGAATGGTGCTCTTCATCATGCCTAATTCTTCATTCATTTGGTGAATTCAAAGTTTCTCATAGAAGTGTCCAAGATTTTTTTTTTCATCTACAATGTGAGTTAAATGGAACCCTAACATCTAAGTGGTATGTAAATGCTATGCATACAGCAAAGGTGGAGAGAAAGAAGAGTCAACTTATTTTAAAATTAAGAAATAATAAAACATACTTGAAAGCTGTATGGGTCCTTCTACTAACAGAAAGATCACATTCAGCTTAATGACAAATCATCTCCTCCACCATGAAGTACAAAAAAACTTAAGTTGAAACACACCCTTCACTTTTCGACATAGCCCAATACTGCAAAAGCTTTGACCCCTAAGCTGAAGCCTGCTGATCGTCATACAGGAATAACACACAACACTTGAGCACGTTCTGCAGCATAAAAGGCATTTTCAGGGATCTGTAATGGTTTGTGTAGAAAGCCCATTTCCAGGTGTTCTACCCCAGGATGCTTGGAGAAACTACAGTGCATTCCTTACCATGAGAGTGAGGCATCTACCCTACGGTCTCTACTCACACAAAACCACCAGTACATGGCTGAAACTTGGCAAGACTCTAGCGAGACATGCTTATGCTTTTGGCAGAAGGGAGCTGACCACTTTCAGCATCTGTGTCTTTTGCCAGCTGGCCAAAGAGCATACAGATGCAAGGGAAGCAAGTATCTGCCCACTAGCAAAAATAAATGCTGAGTAGCACCTAAAGAAAAAGTGTGTGTGTGTGCATATGTGTAAGTATTCAGATGTATATATTTATTTATATATGCGCACCTGTGCTTTGGAAAAGGGAGTAATACAGTTAAAGAGGAAAAAAATTGCCTGCTACTAGTCCTGCGGTATCATTCTCTGCAATGCTCTCTAACAACAATCAGTCACTTTTTCTACTAAAACCTTCTAAGTTGTATTTCAAAGATTAAACACAAGGACTGCAAGGATGCTAAAGAAAAATTTCCTAACAGAGTCTAAAGTCAGACCCCTTTAAAAAGCATGCACTTACAAGATTTTAGCAACTTAAAATAAGTGTATCATTCTATCTTCTTTTTTTTGTCTCTTAAAGAACGAGTGCCTGTGTTAAAAACACTACATATCATCATTTGGTAAAACACAAAAAGCCTTCTGGGTTCAGAAGATACATGAGAAATGACTCAGAAAAATTGCCAGGACAAGAATCTGCAGCTGATAGGTTAGCCGAGAGAGGGAATCTGCCTGTAGATTAATTAGATTCTGCAATCACAGCCCCTTTTCACCCATACACATCCCACCACTATCATTACATGATCAACAGATTTTAATGAAAACTAATGCTTTATTTTGAGAAATTCCAGCAGGACTATGTAGAAGGTTGACTTTCCTACATATTTCTTGAAAACTGTACATATCACAAGTGCACGTTTGTTGGCTGTAAAGGTGTACAACAGCAATTTTTTGCAATGACAGTGCAGAGAGGGAATATGAGATCTGTGTGCTAATGAGCTGACACTGCAGAGGCTAGAGCAGTGTTAGTATAGTGCACTACAAGTGCAGAGCAGAAAGACATACGTGGGTTATTTCGAGGGAATTTGATCTGCAGAACTGCACGCATAATTCAACATTAATAATAACATCCTTTATCAGAGGTTATAAGAACAACATAAGAGATGCTCCAGTGATGAATTTATACATTTGAGTTGTTATAGTCATTCCAAAAAAGCCATCTCCCTCCCTACACGAGCTTTTTCGAAGAAAATATAACATCCACGTTTTACTTGATTTTATTCATTCACAGGTCAAGCTAACTTTTTTCCTTTCTGTTTTTCTTTCCTTGTGGCAAAAGGCTTTATATTTTCAAAGATGTAATAAATCCCCTCCCTCCCTGAGCCCACTGATAAACTTCAATTCACATTTAAATACATCAGAATTTCCATCTGTGCTTGTATTTTCTCTCTGTTAAGACATTGTACAGCTAAATAAATAGGTAAGAAGATAAATACAGAGTGGATGAATACTGTAGGCATATTTGTAAATGAAATACACAGAGAGGGGCTCCCTGTAGCAGTGAAGCAGGGAATACATGTACATAAATCAAATTATGCATAATTTAACTGAAAAAGGAATGAGAGGGAGGGGCTTAGGGCAGGAATTTTCTCTTGCTTCTAAACAAGTTTGTTCCCATGCTGGGATATTGCCAAATCAGACCTGCCTAAGGTGGGCTTTTTATCTCTGGCTCATGAGGATACTTCACAAGAGACTTTTTTTTTTCTCCTGCCTCTGGAATGCACCAGATTGCACCAACAGGGATATGCAGCTGTATGGTAAGAACATAAGTCTTTCCTGAGCAGAGCACCCCTCAATTCCTGCACACATGAACACTTACTACAGTCAACATAAATCAAAGCAAAGAATGAAAAGTATTTATGGATACTGACCAGTACAGGCCCAAGGCTCAAGCTACACATGCTACAATTTCTCCAATTTTCCTTCAGCTCCTTTACCTATTCAACCACAAAGTCAGTCACAGCCTTCCTTCTCCAGCGAAGGCAGTCAAGAGTCACTGCAGGTTCCTCTCCTATGGATCTCTGCCAATTGCAAATATTGATCAAACGGCTGTGTGACAGCTCTGGAGAAAATATATGCTTATCTCTAAGAGAAGTAAAAATGTTGTGGGAATAATTCCTTCATGGCTATGGCAGCACACTGAAATTATCTACCACTCCACTGGGAAGTGAGGATGTGATTAAGGGTACTTAGGCCACAATGTTCTACATGTTAGCCAGGTAGTGTGAGGAGCTATTAGTTCACTGTAATGCACTGATATGTAGGAGTGTTCTGACTTTCAAAGATAATTGCTTCCAGACCCAAAAAGAGCAACTGTTCTATTTTTCTTTTTATATTATTTATATTGAGCTACTGAGACCTAGATGACTGGTGACTTGGACTCACTGCATTCTTTCCCTACCACCAGTATTACCAGATGGTTGACATAGCTATAGAGAAGGTCACCTTTTCATTTTCTTCCTTCTGTTTCTTTTTTCACATCTTCTATTTTTATATAGGTTACTGTAGGTTGGTGTTCTCTGGTCTATGGTTTCTCCAGAGATTTAAGTTTTCCCAATTTTACTACACTGGTAACGTGCATTGGAACGTACAGGCCTATACTACAGAAAACCAGCTCATGTGACTAAAAATGCCACAGCTTTTATTAAGCAATGACAAAAATGACTAGGTGTCAGGTAAGAAGCGTGATGACCAAATAACACATCGCCTCTGAAGGAGTCTCTGGTTCACTTGTCTGGGGGGATCTGTGAAGCAGTGCTGCTAGAACTTTTAAAAAAACACTTAATAATTAATCGCCCAAGCAGTTTAATGTATTTAGTTTAAATCCATATAATTGATACTTAGGAAACTATGTTTGAGATACAGCCTCTTGAAGGGATTACACTGCTTGAGGATTAATAGTCTGATATTTGTTGTAAGAGCTGTTGGGGCTGGATAGGATTAGTAAAGTAAGATGCAAAATACAGACACGCTTTTACTTACCATTTTTCCACTTTACCAAATATTTTTATTGGATATTATATAATTAACCCCCCTACAAAAGTTTTAAAGGTCCTAATTCAAAGCCCTTTAAAAAGTGTAACACTGCACTAGCAAGAACCAGTCACATGGGGGATATGTTAGAATACCAATCCAAAATTTTCCAAGTTATTTCCTTGTTGAATATTTTCTAACCATCAACTTTCTCAGAAAATACCTGAAATCCTAGAAGAATAAAGTGTCTACTTGTATAGCCTTCCAATTATGCAGCATGGGACAGGAATATAAGAAATATGCTGCCCCGAAGAAAAAAAAAAAGAAGAAATATCAGATATTCAAAACATTAAATTGTTTTAAAGCAAGTTTTCTCTACTCCAATACTTGATTATTTTAGCACACTGCTTCCTCTTTGAGCATTTTATACTGTGAGTATATAAACAGGGCTCCTGTTCATAACACAAAGTTAGTACATCGCATTCAGAGTTCCTTTAGATGATGTACAGGCATATTTCTGCAAAGGGCATGCAACTACCTCACATGAAGACTCCATTCATTTTCAAAGGCTCACCATAAAACAGGTATAGAAGTGAACTTGGACGCATCAGTACACCAAGCGCTCAAGAATTACTATTGCTAAAGGAATGCTTTTTTAAATGCAGAACATGCACCAGCCTTTCAGAAAGCGATTTCACATTTTAACACCACATTAACACTACTCAAAGTTCTATTTTACTTCCGTTAATAAAGACTCAAATCCTATGTATGTACTGCTTGTGCAGAGCTATTTCTCATAACGCTAAATGTTCTGGTTCCATTTTCTCTCCCCTCTGCTCTAACAGTATTTGTCAGTTTACAATTGTCTCAGCTTTTAACAGGACTCTCACTGTAAGAAAATAACCCAGTATTTCAGGGTAGAGAAGGCAAGTAAGCCCCTCTACCATGTCCCCTCAAGGTCACTTCTAAGCAGCTGGTTTTGTTTTATTTGAAATCATGCTGTTTCACACAGCTAGGTTGTAGCCTCAACAGAAAAGGGATGTTAATTCAGCAGCAATTCATTGATCACAGCTAAACAGCGCTGCTATATAAATAAGATGGTTGTTTCTCTGGAAAACAAAACTAAAAGGGTGAAAAGAAGTGGTGAGAGAACTTTCTCTAAGGTATTATTCAACCATATAAAGCTGCAAATCTACTAAACATCATGCCAGTACACACATTTGTTGCATTATTTTGTATGAACAAGAAAGCCAGGCTATCCGGGAGAAAATGAATGCAAGGATAGGTAACAAATAAATACATATATATATTTTAAAGCATGTATTTACTTACAAGCATTTGTCACTGAAAAACTGTTGGAAGAGTCCAAGTGATCTACATGATAGTTCAAATGGAAGGGCTTTTCTGTGGTATTTTGGTTTGTGTTGTATAACTGCACAGCAAACCGAAATGCACTGTGCTCCTGAACAGTGTTCCTCATGAAAAGTCCACCTAGGATTGAAAACAAACCAAAACAAAACAAAATGGTATTTCAGAACCAATTTTGAGGAGAAACAGTGGCAATAGGTCTCATTTGCATACCGCACATCTCATGAAAGAACGAGCAGGAGCAGGCTGAGCCTGAGCACATAATTCTGACAGAGCACGTACATGAAATACGTACTCCGAGTCCAAAGTTAAGCTTTTAAAGCCATACACCACATCCAGGTGCCCCCGGAGCGATCCGGAGTCACCGGGAGCTGCAGGCGCACCTTTAACACCCGACCACTGCCACAGGATGCCCGCACGCCGATTTAAGAGTCCAACTCGGGGAACTGTGCTCCTAAATTACCCCCAGACTACCCAAATAACGTCTCTGTAGAGTTATGGGCTAAGGACACGGGTGGCGTGGCAAACGTGCGGCTTTAAGCGGTCTGGTGGAGAACAGGCAGAGCTGAGCGCTGCTCCGGTGGAGGTGCAGGGGAAAGTCCCCCGTACCACCCGGGCGCCCCAGCCTCACAGCTCCACCGGCCCCGGGATCAGGGCACGCCGTTGCAGACAGGCGCCGTGATTTCCTCACGTTGTTTGCTACACGGGATGCGCTGCTTCAGGGCGCGATTCCGCATGAGCACGGACCGCATCCTCAGCCGCTCTGAGGGGAGCGGACAGCGCGGCCGCCCGCTGCCGCAGCCCGGGCATCGCTTCTGCTTCTCGCTCGCAACGACGGGCAGGACCCGGAGCGGGGCTGGCCCCGGAGCTGCACCCCCGCTCCCCTCCACACAACTTCCCCTCGGCTGCAGGGGGGGAGAAAGCCGCGGGTCGCGGTGCCGCGGCGGGCGCTTACCGATACTGATGGTGTTGGGGAACCCTGCCAGAGCCTTCCCCAGCAGCCCCGCCAGCAGCAGCAGGAGGGTCCGGGGCACGCTCTGCCCCATTTTCTTCATCCCCTGCGGTTCAGCCCCTAAAACGAAATTGGCGGCACAGGCATGGGCGCAACTGGAGACTCGGAGTAGTGTCAATGGTGGTGGCGATGCTGGCGGAGGTAGTAGGAGGGTGGTCCCCCTCCTTCCTTCCTTTCTTTTATTTTTTTTCCTTCCCCAAATCCCTCTCCTGTTGTCTTCACCCCAGCCGGGGAGGGCTCATTGGCTGCGAGATTGCTTTCTCCCCCCCAGTCTCCAGCAGCGCCCCCCCCCCAGCGCAAGGACTTCCCCCAAAGATGGTGGGTAGCGGAGCCGGCGAGGGTGCTCCGCCCGGGCCGGGCGGGGGTTATCGATCAAACTTGGCGTGAGGCGGGCTGGCAGCCGCTCCGCTCCGCTCAGCCCGCCCAGCCCCGGCGCTGGCGTCTCCCGGCCGCGGCGGAGCTCGGGGCTGCGGGCGGAGGGAGCTCACCGGCCTCACGTGGGCCGGCCCGCGGGCTGCATCTGGCCCCTTTAAAGCTGCATCGCCCCGGTGCTGTCTCTGTGTGTGTGTCTGTGTGTGTGAGTGCGCGGTGCGTGCGCCTGTCTGCCGCCGGGGGAGGGGCGGGAGCAGCCGGAGGCAGGCGGCGGTGTGAGGGGATGCGGTCGGGGTCCTGCCCAGGGCCGGGCAAGGCGGGCGGTGCGGGAGCCTTAGGGCAGGGATCCGGAAGGCGGCAGAGGCGCCTCGGTCAGGGGCGAGAGGCCGGGTGAGGGCTCGGGCGGCCCAGTGCCGCCGGGCCTGCCGCTCGGCTGATGGAGGACGGCGGCCGCGGTGCGGGGCAGACGGGGGAGAGGGCTGGCGGGGAATCGGGAGCGCGGGGCTGTCGGAGGGGGGGCTGGAAGGGTCACAGGGCAGCCAGAAGAGGCGACGCGCTTTCCCAGAGGGGCTGCCTGGGCTCTCCCCATCCCTCTGCCGGTGCCAACACCTGAGGGAAGAGGCTCCCGCATTCATCCGCCTACGTTGCCATGAAGTGGAGAAAGACAAGGAAGAGTTCATCCCACGCAAGGGAATATTAGGTTCCTTCCCTATCTCCTCTAAAGGAAGGAAATCCGACAAATTCTCCCTCTCTGGGAGACATCCCTGCCAGATGCTGTGCTGCCCCAGCCCAGAGCACAAAGCATGGCTCACCCAGAGTAGGCTGGTGGTGGGTGTTGGACACCGCAATTCTTCGCTATCCACTTGGCTGAGCACCAACCTTTATGTGACCCTGACCTGCACATCTGTAGGGAGCTATTGTGCTTCTGCTTGAAGCTGAGTTCTCTGAGGGCTTGATCCTGTACCTGTCTCCTTGACACCCCACTAATGGATCCTGTAGCTCTTTTCTCTTTTTGCTGCTTTGAGACTCATAAAACTGTACAAAATGGGGATAGAAAATTGGTACTAGGCTGTCTAGTCCACCCACCAGGGAAGGTTGTTCTTCACTTACTCTTTCCTTTTCCTCTGCTTTCAGCAGGTTACTTTCCCTATAAACTACTCTGTGCTCCCCTTCCCTTACACCCCCCTCACCCCCCCTTAACCTCAGGCCCTGGTGTTCAGTTGAGTTAGGGATAATACCAAAAGCAGTTGGCTTTGCATTTGCGAAATAATCAACCAGTGCCACTGGCTGTAGCGTGGGAAAGGTGGCATGTTCCTGCTAATGTGCTAGTGACTAAACATCAGATTCAAACCCCTGCTCTTCAAGGAAGCCAGAGCACAGGTGAAGAACAGGACATCATGCAGGAAGAGGACATTCACGATGCAGGAGCATAACATATATGATTCCTACTTGCTCCTAGGTGCATGCACTGATTGCTACATGTTGTGTTCTTTATGAAAATCATGCCCAGAAGATGGAGTCTAATCCAGTTCAGGCAGGGGCAGGCATCAGCCTGCAGGGTGGCTGGTAACATCCCTTGTTAGGATTGAGATAGCAGTTGTCACTTTGTCTCTACTTAAAGAAACGGTTATCTGTATGGATAGGTGGGATATGAAGTCCATCTTTGTACATATAGCACTCCACTAATATTACCAACGAACTCTTGTAAACATCCCCATGAAGCATGACTGTACTGTTTTACAGATGTGAAAATTTAAAAATCAAGGGAAGCAATAGGCCCAGCCCACCTAAACAGAATTAAGGTCATGAGCAGCAGCCCAGTTTAACTGTAGAGCACTCTCTCAAACGTCCTAAGATAAGCATAGCAGGCCTGAAAGCTACAGACAGGTACCTGAAGTTTAGACATTGAAGATAGTTCTGAAAATCAAGTTCCTATCAGCAAATAATTTCTCTTTCTGTTTGCAAACTACTTACATTTCCTGATTCTACTCACCTCCAGCCCATTTCTAACACATTCTCTATGAAGTCCTGCTGTCCTGGCTTTTGTGTCCTTTCCTAGTGGCCCTGCTTTCTTCCTGTTTACTTGCTCTCACAAACTTTTCTCCATCCCTGCTGCTGTGTACTCCAGGCTGAGTGCTACCTGCCACAGTTGTTTAACATTATGGATGTTAGAACAAGAGAAGAGAGAAAATATCTGTGAATGAAGGTGGCTTGTGTCAGAATCTCATTTTCATACACAGCCAGTAGGGTGGGTACCTCATCTCAAATAAAATGGTGCTTCACAGCCTCATCTCAAATTGGAGAGGCTCATTATAATCCAAAATATATCTGTACTAAGAGACAAATAGATTTTCATTACCACCCACATTTTTCTTCACGAGGCCCCTAATACATTGTTATTAGCATTTTCAATATGCACATTGCTTTTTTGCTTAGGCAATTACTCTCACGGTACTATTCGCAGATACAAATGGAACAGCAGCGGTCCCATACAGGTTTTGAGAAACCCAAAGAGACCCCATTCCAGTTTGTCTTTCTTAAAGCAAACCCAGTGTGTCCTAGGACTAAACCAATAGGGGATTAGTTGGCTTTATTTGGATATTAATACCATGCAAGTAGCTTGTATACTTTCCTAGGGATGCTCAGTGCCTTGAGTTAATGAGTGCCATGGTAACCAAGGTCATACTAGATGCTTTCCCAAACCTCCCTTACTAAATACAACCAAAATTTTGCAGGATAATCAGAGCTTCATGTTTAGATGGTTCACAGTGTTCCAGGACAGTAGGGGATTCTGTGTACTATCTACCTGAGAAGGAGGTACTGGTTTATAATTAGCTAATGTGTCCTCATTGTAATGTCTAATAGTGGATTAGAAAAATGCTATGGAATTTGGGACACTCTTCTCACTGAGCTTTCTGATTTTACAAGGTTAAACCCATAGTGTTAGCATAAAGCCATGGCAAAATCTACACTGGGATTTTGTGGCTTAAGCTTCACCCTAACTGGACTGCATTTATCACTTTTGTCATTTCTTTTTCTAATTGCAAGAGAGAAGGTCAGGCAGTGAGTTTCACAGTTGTGCTTCTCATAATACCAACCATAACAGGTTAGAATTGCCAACAAATGTATTACCAATTGTGTCTTACAGCCTTTCCTTTTTTCTTTTCTAAATTGGTTTTCTTCATAAAAACAAAGGACACACAACTGAACTTTCTGTTAGTGTCAGCATTTAGATTAGCTAAACTGATTAATTCTACCATAGACACTTAACAGACAGAGTGATAGTGGGGAGAGACAGAAGCAAGATGAGAAGGGAGAAGATGAAACTACAGATAGGAGGAGTCAAGGGGAATGTTGGTGTCAAAAGAGGGAAGATGAATACGGACATAACAGCTTCATATATTTTAGAAAAGAGGTCAAAAGGACATCTACTTCAAATGTGATTATGTTCTGAGTGGGCATAGAAGAAACTATAGAAACTCTCCTGTTTACCTTTCATTACCGTGCAATAACAAAGACATAAAATGAAATGAAAAGGCAGCAGAGAGAGACAGTTTAAGAGAAATATTCTGCTATGCAGTTTATAGCTAATCTATAAAGCTGTCTTCTACACAGCACTGTTGGCAAAAATAATTGTTTTTAAAAGTTTCAAGTTTTATGTGAATTAGCAGATTAAATGCATTAGACTAACTAGTAAAAAGCTTTTGGGATTAATATTAAAAAGTCATAGAAAAATGTATCTCCTGAATGGCTCAGAAAAGATCAATTCTTCTTATGCATAATGAGAGCTTCCAGTATGTCTGAAGTTCTCTGACAGTTTTTATACTGGTCAGCATTAGAGACAGGATAGGAAACTACCTGAATCACTGATTTGTTACTCATTTTTGCTAAGAACAGTTAACGGGTGAAATCCTGGGACCACAGTAATGCATAGTAGGTTTATTGCCATCCAAGCTAGGATTTTACCCAACACATCCTGGCAGAATAATATGGTCTGATAGATAGGAATATGTTCTAGTACACGGAAAGATGACATAAATATATATATAGGAACAGGGTCAAGGAGGAAACTTGTTGATACAAAAAAGTCATTGCTCCATTACAGGAGTCTAATTCAATGTTAGGTAGCAGAAGCAAATTCATGCAGCAACTTTTATCGGAACTGAACTGACTGTTACAGTAATAACCTGTATGTATTACAGTTGCAGAACTAAGACACAAATGTGGAAAAAGTCAGCATGTACAAATGTCTTCATTTTTCTTGGGTTGGTGGTATCTTCAGGATACATACTTCTAATTCTTCTAAGAGCTACAGGGCTGGTGGAGATGTACTGTTATTATAGTCTCATAATGTCAGAAACAATTTATATTACCTTCTGCTTTCTGATTAACTGTACACTAGGCACTGCTGGCATAACACATCCCTGTGATTCTTATTTAAACCTGTACTTTTGCTGTGCTCATCTATATTTATTACTTCAGGAAACAGTAAATCAAATAAAAAAGTAATGGTATCCCCTATAAACTGTTAATAAAGTGATGCCTCTCTCTCTTTTTTATGAGTACACTTTTAAAGCAATATTGGGAGTTATATCCAGTTCATACCCACTCGAACTGTGCAGAATCTGATCACTGAATATTTAATTTCTGTATATAATTAATGAAATATGTTTTTAAAGACAATCTCTTTTAACTCTAAGTAGTGAATAATCCCTTCAGAGAAATGTTTGCCAATCAAAAGTCTGTTTTCCTCCCAGTGTGTGCTTATATATTACCATGACTCACCTCATCTCAGTTCAAAACGGACATTCAGTTCTCTGCTAATTTCAAAGAACCTGTTTTACTTCTGAAGTAAGTCTTTGCAGCACTAGGGTATGGAATCAACTCTTTTTTTAGAGCTCATTTGATTCACAGAAACAATGTATTAATATGGGAAGGAAATTGGAAAAAGAAGCTGAGAAAGTTGGGGCTGTTTAGCCTGGAGAAGGTTGCGTGGAGACCTCCTAGCAGCCTTCCAGTATTTGAAGAGGGCCTATAGGGATGCTGGGGAGGGACTCTTCATCAGGGACTGTAGCGGCAGGGCAAGGGGTAATGGGTTGAAACTTAAACAGGGGATATTTAGGTTAGATATAAGGATCAAGTTCTTTACTGTAAGGGTGGTGAGGCACTGGAATGGGTTGCCCAAGGAAGTTGTGAATGAATACTCCATCCCTGGCAGTGTTCAAGGCTGGGCTGGATAGAACCTTGGATGACATGGTTTAGTGTGAGGTGTCCCTGCCCATGGCAGGGTGGTTGGAACTAGATGATCTTAAGGTCCTTTCCTACCCTAACTGTTCTGTGATTCTATGATTCAAATGGTGTCTCCCTTAGTCCTGGGGAATGTGTTTTCTGTAGAAGTGTTGGTCTCTCCCTTGCTTTGTCAGTGCCAAGAAATGTCATCTTAAATGTGAAAAGATTTTCCTGTACAACTTCCTTGAAAATAAAGCATTTCCTTAGATGAAAAAGGTGCATATAGCATACACAGTAAGTATGAGCAGCTCTGGTAAAACCTGCCCTTAAAAACCTACCTAACTTAACACCCAATTCCAACAGCATCTCAAAGTCTAACAAGACAATAAATGGAAGAAAAACACCAAGGATGTTAGCAAACTGTCAATATAGGAAATTTACAGAACAGTCCAGAACCTGAGAAGGCAATAGGGAAAAATCTTCAGAAGAGAGAGATATCCTATTGCAGCATTGCAGTCTAACCCACAGGCTGGAGATTTTGATCCCTGTATACTAAAAGATCTAATACAGCCTTTAAATCATATTTTATTGTATTGTGAAGGACTTGCATTGTCCATCTGAAGAGATGAATTTCACCTAACGTGATTTGGTTTATTGATTTTGGTGGGATTAACCAAGAGTACAAAGATGACTAGAGTTTTAACGTTAATATGAATAACACAATGTGGTTCTGATAATCTGCAGTGTTTGGGAGACAAGCAAATCCTTTGGAAACCCAGTGGCTTTTTTGTAAAGATCTGATATCAACAATATAGCCAGTGTAAACAGAAATGTGCTGTATGAAACTTCCATTCCTAATTAAAAGTTGTTTGGTTTGGTAAATTGCACCTTGTAGCAGTTGTACTGGACCTTGATAATTACAGTGTAAAACTGACTCTTTGCTTGCTCTTTCAGCACAACAGAAGGTATAAGATGTGAAAAAAACCCAACTGAACAACTGGAAAAGGGTTTTGTAATAGCAGTTCTCACCTTATGTCAATTTGAAGAATCTTAAGCATTTTCCAATAGATCTGCAGTGGTCCTTGTATAGCAAATTGACTGACAATAGATTTACTCTTCTTAATTACCATTTGCAGACTCTTCAGAAGTAGCCCATGAGGCCCAAGGAGTCCACACATGTGATTTGTAGAAAAGGAGATATTATTTATTATCACATGTTAAATGTTATTTTAGTATCAGTTTATCCTGAAACTACCCTTGAATGTGTAAACTGCTAGAACCTTATTTTGACTTCTGTTGTGTTCTTATAAGCACTCAATAACAACTTAGCCCTCAAACACTAACATTAAGGTAAGATCACTGTGATCTGTATAATATTTTATTTCACTCTTGTCACCTTCCCGTGTGTATTCTTTAGGAACAAGGTAGCAGACACAACAATCCTTCTGTGCTTCCCTTAAGACTAAAGGTGAGGCAGAAATTTCCTTTCATTTAAAAATGATTCTATAATCTTGAATTTAACATTTGTTTTTACTGTTTAGCTTAGCTGCATACTTACCCCCTGAAGAATCATGTTTCAAGAGTGCAAAATTAACTGAGAAAAGAAGCACTGTGATTTTTCTTGCTTCAAATTATGTAAAGAAATCTCAAAAGATTTTTACACTTAAATTATTATTTTATCTTTTATATGGCTTTATAAATATTAAGGATATCAAATGTGTTTGTTTCCCTTGCTGCTGGAGGCCCCTCTGGTACTACAGAGAACTGTTCAAAACATAAAATCATAACTGGACGCTCAGTCTCGGATAATAATTTGTGTATCTTAACAAATGCAAAACAATAAATGTAAATCAAGTCAAATCCTTCCTTTCCATGAGTCATATGCTGTTTCCTTGGTACTTGTGATGCAGTAGCCTAGAGTTTAATCTAAAACCCATTACATTCATTAAGCAGCATTCTATTGACTTCAATAGTCTTTGAATAAAGCTAATAGCCTATTTTGTTCCTATATATCCAGTGCTGAGGTGCAATGGAAGCTAGGAAACAACAGGAAAAGCAGGACTAGAATTTTATATATATATATTTTTTTGTATCTCATAAGCTATTTAATCTTTATACAGCAGAAAGGATAAAATAAAACAGCATGGATTTTATTTGGTTTCTGGAGGAAGAAGGTGGCAGAGAGGTCACCCTACAGTTCTGCCTTGAAACCTTAAAAATACATAAAAATCACTCTTTTACAGAAGCAATACCTCTGCCTCCTGTACCTAGGTTATGACACTGACTTCGAGCAGCATCCGACTGCACAATTATTTTCCTGGTGATTAAGCTATTAATTAAATCTCTAAAATCAAGACAACTTAGAATTGTCTGTAATGCCTTCTTGTCAATCAGCTGTGCAGTTACTGGGAGGGTTAGCTAAGAAATGGCCAGTCTTACACGTAATACTTTAAGTGTGATGTAGTGCGTGATGGAGGAAATGCAAACACATAATTTTAGACTTAACTTTGGAATTTCTTGCTTTTGTGTTGCAAGGCAGACCTTACACATTACTTTGACATACTGCTGTTATTTGCAATGTAATCTTGTATAATAATTAACTCCAATGGATCCACTGCAGTGCTTTAGCAAAGTACTGGGGCCTGTTAAATTGGACTGTGAATACACAGTTGCTTTCCTTATTTCTAACATAATTATGCCATTGAAGAAAAAAAAAAAAAAGGCAGATTAATGGAAAGGCGTTGCTAAATGGGGCTCCTTGGTGCTGTAAATTTCTAGAGTACTATTATAAGGTTTGAAGTATTAAGTATATATGAAAAGTGATGCGCTGGAAATCTTTTGGAAAGCACTTGTTTCTGTTATTCTTTAGGGAAACATTCTGCTGTCAAAGGTGAAATCCAGTGACAGCAGCACCAAAGGCTATGTTTTCACTGCAAGCTTATGCATAGCTTTAGGGCCACCCCGTTCCACCCAGCATCACGCGATCTTGTATGCCTCTGTATGCATGAACTTTGAACCTGGCTTTGCTGTTAGAGCTGAATTCAACTTCTAAGTAGATCAGCACTCCTAAAGTGAAGAGTTTGGCTTTAAGGCACACATAAATTCACGTGTTTGCTACATACATCCCTCTTTTATGGACTTACTAATGTATTGAGAGTATTCTAATTCTATAGGAACTGGACCACAACGACCACAGTTTCTCAAGATTTGCATCTCCTGGACCCTTACTTTCTGAATAATTTGTCTCCCACTTGGCTCTTGCTAGATGCTACCTGCCAGTTTGTACAGCTCTACTGAGCATTTGACCCTTTGTTCCACATGCTCTGACTCTTTTTGCAGAAGAATGCTGGAAGACATCACCTCAGCAGGCTGCATTGTTGTAAATACAATGATGGCTAACTATAAAATATGGCTCAGAGTGCCAGGAGCCCTCTCAGATCCTGTTCAGTCAGTAGTCAACAGCAAATCTGTGTACAGATCAATATATGATAATTACCAGCCCAGTGATGTTGCTTTAACAGGTCAAATCACATATGATTTTTGGAAATTAGGACCCTGCCTGGCTAGGAAAAAGAGGCTTGGGAATGACACTGTAATTCAGAGGATGAAACTAATTCAGAAAAGGCATAAATTTTTCTAGAACACTCCATGAATCAATATATAAGGAAACTGAAGTCAGTGACAATTAGTAGTCTGAGAAATACCCCTGCAGACCTACTGTCAAACTGAAGTAGATGTCAGGCCATGATGGACATATCTCCACATAGGCACAGAACTATGTGAATATGGTCTTGTACTTGAGATACATTCTGTTGGTTTAGCTCACTGCAGAGCCTCCTTGATGGCAGCATGAGCTTCACTCAAGCTAAACCAGTTATTTCACTTTGGAGATGACATTGGAAACTTACTAGAGTGCTGAGATCTGTGTTTAAAACAAGACCAGTATCCAGCTGTTTTACTTGTTCGCAGTGAATGCCTTTTCCATACTTTGCACAATAATGAACCAAAAGCCAACTAATCTATGCATATTTTCAGTATGCAAAATATACGTACTGGCTTTTTTGTAAGAGATTATTCCTGTCATGCTCACATTTACAGAGACATTTGGTCAAATAGCAGAGTCCCCATAACTTTACACTCACGTATGCCTTGATTATGGTACATTTCAAATAAGCTGATAGTGATCTTCTAAAATAGATACATGAAAATAATTTCCCCAGAACTATAGCTGTAAGCTAAAACCGCAAAGATCAGCTGACAGCACTTCTCACATCCGTCAGCAACGTTCATTTTTGATGACAAAACATAACTAAAATTTCCCAAATTGGTTCATCAGGGAAGATCTACTCTCTCAATTTAGTTGGTGCTCATCAAAAGGCTTTTGCTGAATTTGTGAGGTTTTGGAACACACAAGACCATTTAGGCTACTCAAGCCAAAGGGAAGCTGAATGGCAGCTCTTAGTAGTAACAGCGTTTTTCAAAGATCACAGACAGCCTCAAGGTCATCAGACCATTGAGCATAAAAATATAAAGATGTAACCTCGACATAACGTTCCGGTCCCATGCACCATGAATAAGAAACTCTCACTGACATCATTGGACATCAGACTGGACTGCAAGTCATTAGATCAGAAATACAGAAAGAAGGAGGAAATACCATTCTAATTTTATCTTCATTAGGCTGCAATTGTCACATCTTAAAACCAGGAAGTACATATGTGTATACATTCCCCATAACAGGAAATACAATTCTGAATCAAAGGTTTGAATGGTTCCAACTGACCCATAAATTAAATACTCTACAGCAGCTTTGCAGAAACAGCATTGTGGTGTCCTATGTACCTCTTGATTATTTGTACCAAACATATCAAGACTTAAAATGCACTTCCAAGCTCTCAATTCTGCAGACATATTCAGGGCCCTGAGACTCAATTCATATCCTCTCCTTTCCCAATCTCACAACCAAGTATAAACTTTAAAGGCTAAACCAGTCCTTCAGGGTTTTCAGGGTGATACCACTGCTTTCTAATTGCACCCCCAGTGATGTCCTTGCAGCCTGAAGCCTATCAGTGGGGTTTATCAAGTGCAACACACTGAAACTTCTGAAACCTTCAATTCTATTGAGGCTGCTCTTAAGAATCCAGTTTGCATGTGCAAACTATATTGTCTCTTTCTGAGAAACAGAAGCAAGAGAGCAGTGAAAGCCTATTTTTGGCATGAAAGCTGACATAACTAAAAAATGTGAGCCGGACTGCTAAGTGAGAATGTGCAATAAACAGATTCCCCACTCTGAGCAAAACTGCTCAGGTAGGGTTTAGCATGTATTTCAGCTCTATGGCTTTCCCTTCTGTTCAGTATAGTACATGATTTGTACTCTTAGCCTCAGAAATGGTTTGCAGATGAAAGTTAGTTTGATCACAAAAGCAGCTCTGTTAGTCCAGGAGCAGCATGGAAAGAAAAGGTGTTTCACTCAAACATGATAATGTTCCCTACCTCTGGATTCAGACCATTAGAAAACTGCCTGTATTCTCCCAAACACTCATCCCCTCCTTGCCTGATGTTTTTCGGTGTTTCAAAGACATCAATAGGTATTCTCTAAAAAGGCTGTTTTATTAAAAAAGGAGATTGAGCCAAATAACCTTGCAACTTTGGGGAGTATTCCCATCTTCAGGAGATTTCTCTGCTGAAGAAAGGATTACAGACCTCAGGATCTGGCCCTTCAGTTCATATGCAGAGTACTGAAATCATACCATAACAATTTAGGTAGCAAAAAAGAAAACACAAGCAAAGATTAGTTAATAGGCTGAGAAAATTGGGGCTGTTCAGCCTGGAGAAGAGAAGGCTGCGTGGAGACCTCATAGCAGCCTTCCAGTATCTAAAGGGGGCCTATAGGGATGCTGAGGAGGGACTCTTCATTAGGGACTGTAGTGATAGGACAAGGGGTAATGGGTTGAAACTTAAACAGGGGAAGTTTAGATTGGATATAAGGAGGAAATTCTTTCCTGTTAGGGTGGTGAGGCACTGGAATAGGTTGCCCAGGGAGGTTGTGAATGCTCCATCCCTGGCAGTGTTCAAAGCCGGGTTGAACAAGGCCTCGGGTGATATGGTTTAGTGCAAGGTGTCCCTGCCCATGGCATGCGGGTTGGAACTTGATGACCTTAAGGTCCTTTCCAACCCTAACTGTTCTATGATTCTGTGGTTCTATGAATATTTAAATATTTTGGTTGTTTAGCTATAAATTCAGACACTAAGCACAGATTAAATGGATTTGGAACTAGGATGACTAACACAGCAAGGCCAGGACTGAATGAAATGACTAGAAATCAATCAAATTTGCCAAGTACTGTTGGGGAACAGGGCAGTTAATTGCTTCAAAACTTTACTCTTTAAAATGCCTGTACATGGTTGGTGACAGAGGGGATAATAAAACAAGCAAACTGTACCCCTGTTCCATCCATAAATATGCTGAAATTGTGTTTGGTCTGATTAATTCAGCAAAGTTGGGGTTGCTAATTAATGGTGCTTTAATCTGCAGGTAGAAAAGTTACCTCTGGGAGTCTAGGGAGTGATTGTGCTTTATTTAGACTTCTAAAAACCTGTATGGATATACATTGCTTTGGGTGCAAGAAATGCTAACTGCTTGGCATCCATTTATTGGCAATGGGAGATGCATTTACAAGCCCTTTTGCCTGCTAGCACCAAGGGATTAACAATGCACCAATTCTTTGAGCCTCAGGGCCTGATTCTGTGTCACTGAAGTCAATAGAAGCTTTGTCATTGACCTCAACAGGCACAGGCTCAAACACTCAAAGAACACATTATGTGATGCATGTTTTTTAAAATAAGGCTTAGCAGTTTTGTGCTTGCAGAACTGGGGATGATGACTGACATAAAGAAACTGAAATAGAGAGGCAAAAACCAAACTCCGATTCCCAGTGAGGCAACTGACTCTACATCTGAACACAGTTTAAAAACAGACAGACTGCACTCAGTAGCTGCATTTTGCATTACATTTAAACTGTGAATAATAGCTTCTGAAATTAAATCTCTAATTTAGGTACCTGAAAACAATGTAAATCAGTGACAGCAGCAGAAACTCTGTAACTCTGAGAACCCTGGTTACTTTGTAATGAAATATAGGTGCAGGAGCCTGTATGTAAGCAGGTCTTGACTAGAGAATTTTGACTGCTATATACCGCCTGTAGCTCTTCTCTCTCACATTCCTTCATCTGCTTCCAGGAGCCCATCTCTCAAATGACATGGGCACATAAATGTGAGAAACTTTGCTAAGAGCAACTGTTTACCGCTATATTCAGATATGTAAGCAAGTTAATGACTGCATGTAATAAAATACATACTTTGTAACCACATACAGTCATTGGCTGTGCTTTCCCTTTCTAGCTTCAGCATTAATGAGAAATTCTTTCAGTTTTCCAGAACTTAATCTATAAACAGAACAGCAGGGCCTGCATATACATATTCATGTGAAAAACTCTCAAGAGGAATTATAGGCAGTAGTACTGTTCATCTTCCTCACATATTGAATGAATCAAGTATTGGCCCTCTAGGCTTTGTAAGTGTTACCGGTCACCTCAGTCACATACCATTGCTTCTGATCCATATCAAGATGATTTGCAAACACATCAGGTTTTCCAGAACAGCTTTGTGAATACTTCCAGTGAGAAAAAGCTTATCTGCTCAAATCATTGTGATATCTTATTTACCGAACAGTCTTGGGGGAAAGAAAATTTATTCTGTCACCAGCATGTGTAAAAAGGGAAAGGAAACCTTCACTAGCTCTTCCAGATAAAAGCTGGGCACGTCAGCGAGTACGCTATTTAGAATCATAGAATAGTTAGGGTTGGAAAGGACCTTAAGATCATCAAGTTCCAACCCCCCTGCCATGGGGCAGGGACACCTCGCACTAAACCATGCCACTCAAGGCTCTGTTCAATCTGGCCTTGAACACTGCCAGGGATGGAGCATTCACAACCTCCCTGGGCAGCCCATTCCAGTGCCTCACCACCCTTTGCAGTAAAGAATTCCTTCCTTATATCCAATCTAAACTTCCCCTGTTTAAGTCTGAATCCATTACCCCTTGTCCTATCACCACAGTCCCTAATGGATAGTCCATCCCCAGCATCCCTGTAGCCCCCCTTCAGATACTGGAAGGCTGCTATGAGGTCTGAGTGCAGGGAGGATGCTGCAGAAGTGTCCTCACACTGGTAGGGGTTAGAGCATCAGCTCCCAGACACAAAGGTGTTTTGTAATACCAAACCCCAAAACATCCTCTCAAAAGTCACTACCATTATCACATCCCAGTGGTGCAGAATTTTTAATGCTGAGCAGCTAGTACATGTTATGAATTCATCTCTTTGCTGTTGAACACTGGCATGCACTGATAGCTAGGCACAAAAAGCTCCAGCGCTGTACAGAAGTGGCATTCAGCCTTTGACAAGTGAAGAGCTACTTTGTCATCAAACAGAGGCTCACAAAACCATGAAAGAATGAACCACATTTAAAATAGAGTTTTATGCAAGAGTTAATACACTGTTCCAAACAAGTCAGCAAAATCCACAGTCAGAACAGCGTTTGTCAGAGCCGAAGGCCTAGGCTCCTTGGCTATCTGTCACCAGTCTCAGAAGACTGGTTCTGTGTAAGTCAATACAGTCCATATGTGTGTGGGCGCACTCACACCTCTATTTTTTGTTTCAAATTGCCTGGGGCCAGCTGCCATAGCACCTTCAAGACACCATGTGATGTCTTAATCAAATGTTAGCAAGGAGCTTGAAGCAGCTTGAAAGGCACAATGGGATACAAAATACAGGGGCACTGAAATATGACATCACCAATGATTAGCTTCATTTTTTTTTTTCTCACCCTTTGCATGCTTTTCTTAGGTAGGATGCTCTCTTCATTGCTTATTTCTCCTGAATGGATATGAACAAAGAAATATCTATTAAGCAAGACTGCGGTTTAAATAGGAAACTCTGGGGTCTATTTTATATATCTTTAGGCTGTCCAGATGCCTGGATTAGAATAGCAACTGAACAGAAACATGGGACTGCTGCTTTCTAATCAACTCTAAAACCTAGAGCATAAGCTTTTGCCATTTTCAAATACGAATTCTGGTTACAAACCAACCTTGTCATCCTTTCAGATGCAGACTTCCCACTGTGATCAGTGGGACTTCTGAATATTTAAGGAATATATGGGAATTAGTTATTTTTTTTTCTCTTCAAAGACTAAACTGTTTGTGGAAAATTGTGTTAACCAGGGAGAAAGAGAGGGAATGAAGAGAATGTGAGGGAGTGTAAACAGAGTTAGATAATACTGTGCGCCAAACAGTTCCCAATCAGTCCCATGTTATACTGCTAGAATGTTGGAATGGCAGCTAGAAGCATTACATCTGCAAGTGCAGTATCTGCAGTCCCTTATGAGGAAGTTTTCAAAGACAAATCCCATTCACAATACCATTACAAATAACAAAAACTGTTCCAACATTTGAGCGTATTCACACAAACACATAGAATTTTTTTTTTCTTTCAAAAAATGGAAAGAAGTTATGTTCAGAGTTCCCTTTACTGAAATATTTATGCCCAGTCTGCACGGGTGCAGGGCACATTTTTAGTACCTGTGGTCTCTATAAGATAAACATGAAACTCTAGCACAGCTGGTGCTTGACAGTGGATGTATTTGTCTCTGGAATGTTGCATTAAGGAGATTCCTTCATTAATAAAAGAACCTCTCAGATTGCTTTTACTACTTGATTCAGGGCAGTGCTTATTACTAAATATTGTACTTTAACCTAATAAGATAGTAAGTATATTATGTAGTATCTTAGTAACAGTAACAGTTACTGTTCGTAAGATACTGATAGTAAGACAAGTTTTGCCAAATCTTAATAGTTAGCTGTGAAAGCTATAAATATTAGTTTTCAGTGTTAAAGTCAGAAAGTAATAATGCATTTAGTAGTGTTTCTTTTAGACAACTGAACCTATTGACTTAATATTTACTTTTTTTTACCAAGATTCCACACTCACATTTTTTTCTGTTTCACTCTGATGTTTAAACTACACTGTACTTCCTCTCTAGAGCACTAAGGCTTCCAATCATGGATTTCATCTTTTGAGCCTAGAAGAGAATTTGTTCTGGAAAAGGGAAGGTGTATACTAAAGGACTTTTAAAACTTTACGAGAACAGTCTGATTTATCTGCCTTATAATGATCATTATTTGTTGTATATGTTGCCTGATCCAGCACATACAGTCTGATCCTTCTATCTTCATGCCAACCACTGTCATTTTATTACTGTCCAAATAACACATGACAAGATAGAAGTGTATCTTAAAATACATTACAAAGAATTCTCTATCTGGATTTGAGATTTATTACACTGTTGAGTGAGATTGTGTTTTTAGTGACAACACTGCAAAGGAATCTGTAAGATCTGAAAGAATACCGTCAAGTTTATGAAGGTGAAACACCATTACTGTGAGTGTGGGAAAGAATAAGTGAACTTTTATCATGAATCTGTATTTTTAGCACCATTTCACAGTGAGACAGAATTTACACTCTTTGGTACTGGGATTAATTCATATAACCAAAACATTACTGGTCTCTACTACAAGGAAGTGTGTCAAGTACGTCAAGTAGTCTTTTTCATTATTGTCATTATCAATTCATACAGAATCAAACACCTTTCATGCCTTAAGTGATTACAGTTTCTGGTAGTACTGAGAGAATACAACTGGTGTTCTCTTACTGTAGTAAAAGTTGCAAAATTTGAATTGAAACCAAGATTTCAAAATCCTCTATGTACAAAACTTTAGTTAGGATCTCAGTATCATTCACACAAGGCAATGCACTGGACTTGCATGGTTCAGGCTGGTTCTTAATGGAGATGTTTCATGCGATTCAAGCATGTAGAAGCTTAGGTCAGCTGCTGATAGCAAGGTTGAAGACTATGATGTTAGCCTTGAATGAATGAAGCTGGAAGCTAATTCACCTTGGGTCAAACTTTTTACAGGCAAGAAGCTTTTAGAACCTGTCTGCTACTGAACCCACAAGGAACTTCAGCAGTCCAGAACAGTTTCTGCATCTAGCAAGATGCAGTAGATGGCTTAGCCCTGTTTTACCAAGTTTGGTTTAGAGGATTTTTTTATGTTGCCTCTGCAAAACAATTTATTGCTCCAGCAGCTCCAAAACTTAAATTTTAGTCTACAGGACTTAGTCCACAAAACACAGGACTAGCATGAAACTTTGAAGAAGATTAAATAAACAACAATTTCATATTCATTCACGATTACTTTAGGCTCATAAAGGCAATGGGACTTAATATTTATTAAACATTGTAGAAAAGGGCTCTTGGGAGGATAAATTTAATACATCCCAGGTGTAACGGCATTGAAGTCAACGGTTATGACATTTTTAAGCTGACTCCAGATTTTTATTCTGTAGAGAAAGTTTTCTCACACTGTAAATCGCTGTAAGATTAGTATTAATCTGACTGACATGTCCTGAGCCATCCAGTTCTCTGGTTAATTCTATTAGGCAGCATTTTCCACATGCTAGTTTGAAATGTTATCACATGATGACAAACGTAAGCTTTTTTATTGGATTTATGTAAATCCTTTCTTCACTGAAGCTGTTGGAAGGGTTCTGCAGTTGCTTATTGCTTCCACACACTGAAAAGCACCACAGATACCTTGTAAGATATACCTTTTCTTCAGAAAGTTCAAGTTTAGAAAAAACAATTCAGGTCCACTGCAGATTTCCAACCTCTTTTCCTATTACAGCCTCACATGAGATGGGAGAAAAGTTTCTACATGAGCATCATCTTTGGCACTGTCTACACTTCAGAAAGAATGCACTTTCAGAGAGCAAACAGGAGTGAAAACAAGTTTGAATCCCTGCTTGTTTCAGCTCTCTCATTTGAGTAATTTTCTCCTTAGATTGTGCAAACTTCAAGCAATTCTCATCCAAATGGCTTTCATTGGTTGTAGTTTGTATTTGAAAATTGGCAGATTAAAAATCTCAGTCCTTCCTGCTGTACAGGTAAGCAGGAGAGACAGAAGGAACAAGGAAATTCTGTCTGAAGATGAGAGCAATTAGATTCTTTGATCTCAGAAAGGTCTTAATAAGCAAACAAACAATCAATTAGTCAAACAAAACCAGCAAACCCACAACACTGAAATTGCCAGCTTTTTAGCATAGTCCAAAGTTGGTGTGTTGTGTTTTTTTTTTCTAGTTCATTACACAGCAGGGCTCTGCTCCAGCTTATCCCAGAGCTCAACTACAATACATGAAATAAGTAACTAGTGCTGCTTGCCTTCAACCACTGGAGTAGACCCATTGACTGCAGTGGGGCTACTTGTACTTAAAGTCAATCATGTACTAAAGTGCTTTGCTGGCCTGGGGCCTCCCTGTCTCAGATGAATAAGCTTTTCTTCAATGAGTTTGCCAAGTTTCCTCCCTAAAGGTCAAAGAAAAAGCCTATTCTATTTCCTGCTGAATTTGGTGGATCTTTTAAAAGGCATTATATATGTACTATAGGTATTGAAGATTAGTTGACCTTAGTTAAAGGAGACTCCAGAAAACAGTCCTATGGAAGTGTAACAGCTAAGGGTGAATTACAACACCTTAGATGCAGACAATTTTGCAAAATTTCTGTGCTGTTATTTATTTAGTTGTTTTTAATTCTAAGGCAATCTTCTACTTGGATGTGGAGATTCAAGTAACACTTTCCAAAATATGAAAGGCTAAATGCCACATTTACAATTGTTTCTGAAAAGAGTTGACCTTTATTAAAGTTACTGAGTAAATACAATTCCGAAGGTTTTGTTTCTCTTGTAAATTAAATGGTATGTTTGTAGATGGAAAGGTCAATTTTCAGTAAAGCTGAGCTTCAGAAAACATCACCTTTCTCAGCTAAATCAAAGGAGTTAATTAGTTTTACAGATGGAATACATAATACATAATTCTTTTATCTTTGCTTGAAAATCAATTGTTTATGGCATAAAGAGGATACACTTGTCATCATTATGTGTAAATGTTTGTTTGCTGCAGCAGTGAATATATACTCAGTCTGCCACACAGGTTCATAAATGCGAGACACTGAGGTCCTCTGAAAGGTTTTGTGTAGGGGGGGCTGTGTATTCAAATCCTACCTGATACCAGATTTAGTATTTAGTGAATTTACGCCATCTTATATGAAACTATTCTATTAACAAGAAATGCACTAATATTATTAGGCATCAATACCACATCGAGAACTCTGCAGTTTAATCCCTTTCCTCCTACACTGCCCTTAATTTGAATAATTGTTTATATTTAGTAATTTTTACCACAGCTTCAATGTAAGACTGCAAATACTCATTAATAAACACCATCTGAACCAGCTAAGCCATAGGTGTATTAACTGGGAGGAGCCTGGAAGGCCCAGATTTTTCTGCGTTTGTGAGAGGTCTCATACGAGCATCTGGAGCCTTGTGGGAACTACTGACCACCACACTGTTGTTTTAGCTGTTTGTTACAGATAATATTATGTTTGCTGCTTTGGACAGACTAAGAGGCAGCACTCCCTGTCTCTGTAACAGCCTTCAGCCTCCCTCTTTGTATGGCTTTCAAAAAACAAGGGAGAGAAGGGAGTAACATTTTTAGGATGTCTAGTATCTGTTTAAACCAGCATGTTACGCAAAGCTGAACTTTACAGAAAGCTCCATGGTTGTCTCCAGAAAGAAGACGTTTGAAATCAGATATACAGAAGATGCTGGAGGCGTCCAGGTCTTCACAGAGATGTACCACCACAGCAGAGTGACTGCAAACTGGGGTTCTTCTCCCATGTCTACTGATGATGTCCAGAGATTTCTTACGGACCTTACTCTCCTTGGTTTGCTCTAATCTTGTAACCTTTTCGTACAGTGCTCTAAGTGAAAAGCTATTTAGGGAGTGTTATTATATACAGCTAGATATTATTTACAGCCTATTTATACAAACTTAATCTGATAAACTTCTCCATAGAATAGATCTTTAGGACAAATTCCACATGCCCTTGCCATGTCTGAAGCAGCAGTACCAGCTTTATTTAAAAGTAATTTAAGTATTATTGTACTTTTCTGTACAAGCAGAAAATATCTGATGTCGATATTTGTTCTCACAGAAGGTGCTGTATGGGAAAAAAAAGAGAGAGACTAAGATGAAATTGTCTGAAGGAACAAGTGAAAATAAAACGGCTTATGTCAAGCACTAAGGTTTATAATAAGTGACGTGCCGACAACAGACACCTTCACTAAGGGAAAGAGAAACCTAAAAGATAAACATCAAAAAAATTACAGGCACATTTTCCAAGCTGCTTCACTTTTTATTTCTTTTCATGGAAGCTGGGTGACCCAATACTTCACAGTGCTTGTGCCACACTTAAATATTGCAGCTGTTACAGATAATATAACCTTTAATTTTGTGCCAAACAATAGTAAGCTAAACAAAAGTGTTCTTGCTCTAGCAAAGAGCTGGGTCAAAGTGGTTTCACTGCTAAATGTAGAATAGGTAATTTGTACTCTGGCACAGAGGTTCAATCTAGGCCTCAACAGCAATAGCATATCCACATTACTCTCTTGCAGCAGGCTCTTAACATAATTCCAGTACTATCAGAGGAACTGATACCGCTTTTCTAACAGTCAAATGATTTATTGACCATTTTTAATGTTCTGCTTTTCTGTTTGATTTTCTGGTGCTGTGTAATCTCCATATCCAAGCAGATTTGAGGCAAATAGTCAAAACTAATTCTTGAGTTCATCTAGGATGAAAATAAAATGGCACATTCCATACTCTCAACAGATGCTTTCTGTTTAAAATCATCTCCAGGCAGCACATCTACGGAAGGTACAAGAACAGAATGGTATAAGGACTTAGATATTACGCCTGGATTTTTATAGAGAACTTTAAAGAATAGGGGATGTACAGAGAAGTTGTATGAAAGGCAATAAAGCTATATGTACTGGG
This sequence comes from Neopsephotus bourkii, assembly GCF_033783945.1. Classification (NCBI taxonomy): domain Eukaryota; kingdom Metazoa; phylum Chordata; class Aves; order Psittaciformes; family Psittacidae; genus Neopsephotus; species Neopsephotus bourkii. The sequence goes on along the minus strand of NW_026901430.1, from coordinate 2,215,257 downwards.
AGTTGAAGCAGAAGATGTTAGATCATAGTTTTTTGACATTCTCAGTACTGCTGTTCCAAATTTGCTCTTGCAACACAAGGGTAGCCTGCTCACTACAGATTCACAGTGAGACTCAAATAAGTTGTGCTTTCCCTGTGCCTCTCTTTACCTAGCTACAGAGCAGCTCTACAGCAAACCCGTGCCCTCTAGCTTATTAAATAACGCATAAAGTACAGCCCCTCAGGTGATACTACAGATGCTGAAACAGATATAAGGGTTGTAAAGGATACTAGAATTTGGGGACTGCTGTGGGCATTCAACTGAAGCAAATAATCAGTGGGCTCAAGTAACTACACTCTGCCAGTGCAGCCAATATATCATAGGAAAACACAGAGTTGTATAAATGCTGGGATCTTCAATCAGATATTGCTCATTTAAAAATGGAGCTGTGCAACAGTGGCCCTATCTCTTGTACTCATTTTTCTTGGAGCAGCAGTATGACATTTCAAAAGATGAGAAGTACCTTTCAGCTTGAATAAACTCAGAAATCTATCTGTAAACATATTTGGCCTCATCTTGAGAAATGTCAGATTTCTGGAACTAACAGCAAGGGTAAAATATTTGTGTCAGTATTTAGACAGCCACATGTAGGAGAGCAGGCAGGGTTGCAACATTTTATATTGCACTTTTTTGCAAGTACAATAGCTATAGAAAGAAATGCACATTACACCCAACATCTTTGTCCTGCTGTACCAAAGAGTCAATAGTGGGAAGGAAAACTTCTTTCACATCCTTCTCTGCCTCATTGTAATCAGGTCTCTGACTTGCAGGGTTTTCGCAGAGGAATCCTTCCTGACACTAAATGACAATCTCTATTCATTCATTACTGTTATTCATTGTGGGGGTTCCAGTAGTGTCGCCTGAAATCAAATCCTTGCTGTGCTGAGCACTGTATACAGAAAATGGCAATTCCTGCTCTGAAAAGCTTGCAGTCCAGAGAGGCAAAACAAATGTGAAGTGAATGACAGCCTACAAACATTAGTGCCTTGGCTTGATTTGTGTGTGTGTTTACAGCAGTGGTTTTCAGCCTATGTTTGTGAGCCCCAGAGGGTAGTGGTCTATAAGGGATCAAGAAAGGTAACTAAGGAGGAAATAAAAAAAAAGGGCTTAACTTCACCTCACACAAATCTCTGCTTCCTCTGGAAAGTGTTTAGGGCCCCTATACTGAAAATGCCTGAAAATCATTATATATGGGTTGCTGCAATCAAGCCTGTCATCTCTAACACCCTGAGACACATCAGCTTACATATCTGGTTACTGCTTTATAGGTTAATACACCAGTCTCACCCCAGCTGGTTTCCACTCCAAGTACTGCAGCATGGAGTGGAGAAGACCAAGCAATGTTCTGTACCTCCAGGCTTGCCGCACCATGAGATCTCCTGCTCAGAGAAGGCTTATGCAGATTTGAGAGCAGCTCCCACACATCACAGCCCCTCAATCTGCCATTGACACCCTCACCTTCCTTCTTCTTGTGCAGGATTTACTACTAGGAAGGTAAGCCCCCTACATCTTCAGTCTTCAAATGGGAAGAACTTCAGCTCTCCTTAATACTTGCTTGCCTTCCCCCTCTGATGGAGGTACCAGACAGGGAAATACCTACCAGCAAAGAGCATTCACCTAGCAGTAGCTACCAAGTTAATCTTGAAGAACAGTCAATTGTGTCAGAATTTATCTGTCTTAAGACTCCTAGAGACCATGAACTTTAGCAACAGGTCTGTTACCAGTGGTGGCATTCCCTGGCTACTGCATGCAAGAGAACCACTTGCAGACAGAGAAGTGCCTGGCTTCTGAACCCAGGCTGTTTATTAAAGCCAGGGAACCTTGCTGGCTGTGGATTAGCCCTCCAAATTGCACGCGGTACTCTGCTGTAGTTTTCATACAGCAATTCATTCTCTTGCAATTTTTCAGAGAATAAAATTTTCACTGACCCAATTAAATATGCTAAAATTGTTTATAGTGGCACTGCTTAGGATTAGGTAGGAAGCCATTATATCATAATTTACAGAGCTATTGCCCAGTATTGAGCATGCATATTGTAAGCTATAATGAAATGGGAAAAAATCACTTTCAGATGTATTTTCAGTCTGTATTTTGTAATCGCAGCAATATATCAACCTTTCTAATATTCTTCTCTCATGATTGAGTGGACCTATTTGGCTTGTTATTGTACACATGTAAATCTTACAGTATCATTTGGCAGCTATTATGTTCAGGCTGGAATGCTCTTATTTCTAATCTCTCTGCTTCCTCACTTAAAATATCACCTTGTTCTAAGGCTCTGGAGCAATATGGATGACACATGGGAAATCTGTGTCCACTCTGAGAACATGAGAACATTCCTACTTCCTCACAACACCTACTTTGCCTTATGCCCAGACTCATCAGGCTTTTTATTCTGCAAAGACATCCTGACGTGGGATGGAATTCTGATTAATTTTCCATTTAGCTTTCTAAAATTTCTGATCATCCCCAGAATTCCACAATTTACTTTGGCCAGTGCTTCTGTCTCCCTTTCCTCTTTGTGCTATAGTTTCTGATGTACATATATATATGCATAGACACTCATATACTATTTTTCTTGAGGAGCAGGTAAGAACCGTGACCTGGTAAGGTTTTTGTTGGTACAAATGAAAACTTGGCTCTTCTCAAATATATTCAGATCGAAGGGCGATCAGATACTAAAATTGACAGCAGAACCCATATGTATGGTATCACATCAACAGCTTATATATGCATGTAGAAACTGAAGATAGCTCACAGATAAACCACATACAGCTTTTCTATCTGGTAACTATTTGTTCTGGAAATGCAGCCTGAAGTCTTGATCAAATACTTCTCATATTTATGCTCCCATTTCACTTAAATGGTATTACCCCAACAAGAAAGTTAAACAATGTGCAGGATTACAGGATTTCTTAAAGAAGGACTCAAAATACATCCCCTAGTATGCAGTGAGCCAGAAATACCACTCAAAATATGCTCTAAAAGCAGAAACATTCAGAAAAGTTTATGAAATTAAACAAAGTAAAATGTGAGACCACACATCTGATAAATCTTCAAACCAGAAATGTTTTCAGACCAGCACACACAGACAGATCCGCCCCAGGAGTCTTGAAGTGAATGAGCTCTCTCGCAACTAGAAATACTAATCTTATCACACTTTGGCAATCTGAGAAAACACCAAACAGCTGGTGATTGTCAGTATGATCCCAATATGTTAGAAGAATGATGTAGAGAACAATAGATTGGCTAATCTGATATCAATACTGGCTGAAATAGTAAACTGGGACTGTGTTAGGACTGTCTTAGCAAAGCACCCAAACCTAAAAAACATAATGAATGTCGGTCAGCGTTCCTAGAAAGCAGATCTTGCTGTTTTGGTAGAAGTGTGTTCCTGGTTGATAACAACAACTATCTGGAGGTGGGATACTGAATTCTTCAACACATCTGACTTAGTACCACATCAAATTTTGATTTTAAAATGCTTATACCAGCAACATAAAACAGGGCAGCTTAGATGTGTTACTGGCCCACTGACAAATCACAGAATACAATTGCTACTGAGGGGACATCAACTTTCTTATTTCTATTGGTAACACATAACAACTAATTTGTGTTCCAATAAACTGTGTGTTTTTATTAACACTGAAGTTGGTAGTAAGGAGAGGTTGCTATTGCAGTGTGTTCTGAGTCACCCTGTAAAATGATCACAGGCCAACATATATTTTTCATTTTATACAAATACGCAGCAATCTATCCAGAAGATGGAAGAAAGTGATACCTAAAGATTAGGAGCTTCATCTCTGTCCACCTGATGCAGAGAAGCTCGAGTTACCTCAAATGAGCTCTAACTGCAGTTATATAATGGTAATGTCTAATATAATTCTTGGAAAAATAAAAGGAGGAAGAATTATCAAACTATCTTATCCTTCTTAACAGCAACGGCAAGAGCAGTATTAGAGTCTGGTATCTACATTTGAGAAAAGATACTGAAATGCTAAAACCTCATGAGAAAGTGAAGGGAAGCCATGGGACAAGGACAACAGCCCCTCCGCCCCCTCTCTGATTACAGGTGTGATTAAATACTGGGACAGGTGGCAGACTCACTATCTCTGAAGCCTTCAAAACTTCTAGATCTAAAAGATTAGATACTTCTTTAAGAATATGATTTATTCCTATTGCCTTTCTTAAGGTGCTATACTGTATGCCAGTGTGCAGATTGTCTAGGATATGAAAACTCTTCAATATATATATGCAGAATGTTAAACCAAAAGCATCAGACTTAACAAAAGTTTTCGAGTCTTCTTCCTCCCTAGCTTGTGAGAATTTCTCTTCATAAAGATAATGAATAAAATTGGATACGGTGTGATCTAATGTGACCAACACATCTGAAAGGACCAGGAAGGCCACTATCGCCACTGTACACTGCCAAATGTGTCTTTAGCTTGTCTGCATCTTCTGAACCATTTTGTGTTCTGCACATGACAGCTCCTGTGAGCACAAAAAATAATTGTGGGAAAGTCCAGCTTAGACCCAGGGCTGCCTAGATGGGACAGGCACAGGTGGTGTCTGGAGAAGGTGAAGGAACAGAGTAGCATGGAGGAGCTACAGACATGGAATCTTTGGAAACTTTAATATCACATGTAGTCCCAATGGAATGTGTGAAAAGATGAGAATGACAGGAAGCTATTCCCAGTCTGTAGGCCATCTCCCAGGGCAAATTTTAAAGTTAGAATCTGTCTCACTTAGTGTTAGATGTCTAAGAGATCAGCATTAGTCAAAGCTAAATTATATGATGCTCTGTTTACATTGCTAGGAAATAGGTATCACCAGGAGGCAATCCTTGCTGCTTTAAATTAAGAGTCCAAAAAGGATGGATACCTTTTGGACAGATGGAAACCTAGGTGAGTTTAGAGTGGAAGTCTAGTTTCTGGATGAATTAAGTCACGTAAGATGAGCCCCATGCTAAATATCTTCTCCGAAGCACAGAATTAGTAGTGTTTCTTAATGAAACAGCTACAAATATGTTTACATTAGCAAACAAACTAATTTTCTTCTCCTCAAACCCTGTCAGCTTGGAGCAGATATTCTCTATAGTTGGTCTTGATTGCTTGCAAGGGGAAAGAGTCTGACTGAGAACTGCACACCTTACTGCAGCCTGGCCTGAGGTGAAGCCCTGCTGGGTGCAGCTGTGCATCGCCAAGAGGGGAGAGAGCCCACAGACTCAGTGTGAGTTGCACAAACATGAGTGCTGACACTTCCCAAAACATTCAATCAAATTCATCTTGGCTTGGAACTAAAGAAGCGTCTTTTTCATGGACACTGACAAATAAACATTGCAGGCCATAAAGGTGCAGCATGGCTTTTCTTTCAGTGAGGTCAATGCAATTTTACAGTATTTACCTATGTGTAACATAATACAACTGGTTTTCAGCCTTTAGATACACTTCATTTTGAATCTAAGATTCCAGTCTCCTTGATTCATTGGACTTACTGGGTAATGGAGCTTTGTTGATCCTTTAAATCAAAGAGAAATGGAAGGCAAACTTGGAAAGTACTACCCCAGATGAGATTTGGCAAGGAATCAATATTTTACAGCTTAAATATACATTAATCCACGACAGAACTAAACCATTCTAACTTTTTATACAGACATATTTTACCCTTGTGAAAGTGTATAAAAAGTGCATATTATGGAGTTATTTTGCTGAATGTTATTGATGATACAGATATCTCACTGGGGAGAAGCAAGAGCTAGTGATATCTGCCCAGGGAAAAGATACTGGTTGGTAGTTTCAAAAGAGTTTGAAAAATGTAGACAGTAATTCCCAGTGAACTGGGAGTTGTGACAGGAGTCATGGCTCTGTACCATATAAGCAGTTTTGAAAATCCAGATCCTCCTTCCTTCTTTAAATGAGTTCATTTGTCTTTCATTTGCTTATTGTGACATTATCAAATGATTTGAAGCTCCTTCAATAAAAATAATTATAGAAACATAGAATCAAAGAGTGGTTAGGGTTGGAAAGGACCCTAAGATCATCCAGTTCCAACCCGCATGGTCCACAACCTGGAGCCACCTCAGGGCCTTCTGACAGAAGCACTGCCAGCCCTGGAAACACCTCTGCATCCTCCTGCTTATGGCTGCTGCCCCTGGCTCTGGGGCGGATGAGGATGCTCAGCTCTACAGTGCTCCTCAAGAAGACATTCCTACGCTCTGCCCATGCCTATCCAGCCCAAAAGGACCGCTATCCCTCCCCTGAGCTAAGAAGCTGTTTCTGCCACCAGCTGGCCTTGAAGCCGACAGCCTCCAGCAGCATTTCCCTGTCACCTGAATGCCTCTGGGTCCTGCGATGCAGAGAGCTGCTCTCCTGGGTGCATGCCCTAGACCTAGGGTATCACTGGTCAATCATAATTGTAGGCGTAACATAACCTGTACCAATTCTAGTCTAGTCTAGACTAGTGTAGTCCGTTTCATTCTCTTCCATTCCATTCCATTCCCTACACTCACCCTGAGCTGAATAACAGTGACACTGATTTCTCGGCAATGCCAGGGGTTTTCAGCACCAAAAACACTTTCAAGAACACAAATGACAAAGTTTTCATGTGGAAACAAAACTAATTTTTATTATTCCATTTGATTTTGGTTTGGTTTCTTAGAGCTTCCGTTCTTATGGAATCATCACATCCCAGAATCATAGAATAGTTCGGCTTGGAGAGGACCACACGACTGCCTTGTTCCAACCACCCTGCCATTTTCAGGGACGCCTCACACCAGAAACAGGTCGCCCAAGGCTCGGTGCACCCTGGTCTTATGGCACGCCAGGAGATCTCACCTACAAGTCTGTAGGGGCTGGTCTTATAAACGCCAGCAGTTGTCACCTAAGGGACTGTACAACGTGTTGTAAGTCGCCGTACGATGACACCCAAGGATCTGTACAACTCGGTGATATGCGCTGTACATCACCATGGGAAAAAGCACACCCAGCTTGTTTGGGCAACCTGTTCCAGTGCTCAGCACCTTGACAGCACCCTGGCACTTCTTCCTTATATCCAACATGAAAGTTTGATGCTATTCTTTAAGAGCATCGTCACCAACCACAGACAAATGCGCAAGAAGTAGTAGAAGAAGGCAGCGCAGGGTAGCACGGGCTATTTCCTAAAGCATGACACCTATCCATGATAAGCACACAACTGACTTCCAACACTCTCTTGTTTGCTGCGCTTCCTGGCCAGGGATGCAGGCAGAGTGCTCTCGTGCCTGCCTAGCACTGCTGTTGCACACAGGGAGAGCTGAAGAGTGGCAACTGCTGATGGGGCAGCAAGGCTGGAGCCCTTCCAAGCACAGGCTGCTGTGCAGAACCCCCAGGGAGATGAAGCTAAGGGAAGAGCAGAGCTCGCTCCCACTCCAAGCTTGCGCCGGGCAATGGAGCCAAGGAGAGCCAGGGCACGAGAGCGCCTTGGAGGTGCAAGAGCAGCAGGCAAGAACCGAGTCCAAAGGGGAACCCTGGCCAGGGGATGTGCTCAATGCTACGGAGGACAAGCAGCAACTCCCGGGCAATCCCCTGGGAGGCCAGAAAGGTTCCTCCCCCCGGATGCGGGGCACGAGGGCCACCTGCGTGGAGCACGAGCAGCAGCCTTTGGGCCACAACAGCCCAAAGGATCCCCATGAAGGGGCTGCACTCAGCTGCGGAGGAGGCCAAAAAAAACCCCAGAGACACTCTCAGGTCCTCCGTGGGGAAAAAAAGCCTTCCCCCCGCAGCTGCAGGACACAGGGGGCCATCTGTGTGGTGCACGAGCAGCAGGCAGTAACCCAGCAGAATGGACCAGAGGAGCCCTGACAAGTGCTCCTGCTCCATGCTCAGAGGAAGGCAAAAAACCCCCGGGGACCAGTGCCAATTTGCCCCGGGGGAAAATTCCTTCCTGACCCCAGTGCTGGCGATCGGCTATCCCTGAGCATGGCAGCAGGACCTGCTCCTGCTCCACAGCCTGGGCACGCCTCTCAGGAGATACCCAAGCCCTATTCTTCCTCCACCTGGAGCCACCTCAGGGCCTTCTGACAGAAGCACTGCCAGCCCTGGAAACACCTCTGCATCCTATTGCTTATGGCTGCTGCCCCTGGCTCTGGGGCGGATGAGGATGCTCAGCTCTACAGTGCTCCTCAAGAAGACATTCCTATGCTCTGCCCATGCCTATCCAGCCCAAAAGGACCGCTATCCCTCCCCGGAGCTAAGAAGCTGTTCCTGCCACCAGCTGCCCTTGCAGCTTACAGCCTCCAGCAGCCTTCACCTCCCGCTGCTCTTCCTGCCTGAGCCCCCTGCAGGTAACTCCAGAAGCTCAAGGCCTTCCTCTGTGATGTCCCAGGGCTGCCCCGTGCCACCTCTGCCACGGGACACAGCAGGCTGCTCCCTTTTATCCTGTCCTGGGGCATTGTGACTCCTGCGTTGCCAGGTGCTGGCATGGAACACAATGGAACTGGGAGTGGAGCTGGGCAGAAAGGAATGCAATAGGGTGGAGTGGAATGAAACAGAATAGTCATGGAATGCAATAGAATACAAATGGAATACCCCAATAACTCATTATGGGATACAGGGAGAAAGGAACAGCATGGGCAAGCAAAACTCAGATGTCTGGCTATCCCTGAACCGATTCGTCTGAAGAGCAATCCATCTTTTTGTGAGCACATCTATCAGAAACTGATCCAAAATCAGACTCCACTGTCCACTGTCTCAAAGACTGCTATGAGAAGCTGAGATGGAGTTCCACCTATCTCTTATCTCAGTGATGGATGGCAGGAGTTGAGATAAGACTCCAGTACCCATGGCCTGGGAGAAGGGTGTGAAGAGCTGAAATGGGACTGCACCCACCATTGCCTGAGGGATGAGTTGGAGAGAGCTAAGTCTGTTCCACCCATTATCTGGAGGAATGGTGTGAGCAATTCCTGGCCCTGAATTCCTATCCCAGGAACTGCTGCAGACAGGGGCAGCTGAAGAGCTGGCTGTAAGGGGGGGAAGTCTGGTCCACCAGGAACATGTAAGACGGGACATGAATGAACAGAGGTGCTCCCCACAGCTCATTATAAAAGGAGGAAAAGGTAATCACAAAAAGGCAAACTAGTAAAACGAATCACATCCGGAGTACAAAAACTGGCTCATGTTCCTGTCCAAACCTGGAAAGGATGGGAGCTTGACCCTTTTTCCTGGCTTCCGGGAGGCCCGTGGGTTAAACAAACTTGATTTTGCTTGTTATGTGGCTTTCCTATGGTTTTAGTTTTACCTTGTATTGTTCCTTGCCACGTTCAACTAATTTGGAGCGTTGTAACAAACATGCAATTTGTAACCACTGCCAACATCCAAGTTCATTTCTGAGCACAGTAAGAAAGGGAGAACGTCAGAAGGGCAAAAGGAAGCCCATGGTTAACTGAAGTCTATTCCATGTGGAGACAAAACCATCAGCTTTTCAAAGTGCTACCTGTTACACTACCACCAGGGATGGAGCATTCACAGCTTCCCTGGGCAACCCATTCCAGTGCCTCACCACCCTTACAGGAAAGAACTTTTTCCTTATGTCCAATTCAAACTTCCTGTTTAAGTTTCAACCCATTACCCCTTGTCCTACCACTACAGTGGGTAATGAGGGGTCCCTCCCCAGCATCCTTATAGGCCCCCTTCAGATACTGGAAGGCTGCTAGGAGGTCTCCATGCAGCCTTCTCTTCTCCAGGCTAAACAGCCCCAAATTTTTCAGCCTAAAATAATAGGCAGAAGATATACATACAGTTTTCTACTGTCAGTGGTACTGCACTGTGGACTAGATGTGCTGATGGCTCCTTTGCTAATTTACTCCATTTTAAACCTACAAAGGAAGCGGCACTTTCATGTTATGTGACATGACATGCAGAAGTGGAGGTAATAGAGAATGCCACTGACAGAAGTTGAAGTGTGAAACAGTGGCACAAGCAACTAAGGAAAACCACTCCTGAGCTCCTTCCTAGTCTGTGTTCTAAGTACTTGCTTGGTAAGAAACAACCAAAATTACTCTTGCTCTCTAAAGGGCTTTTGTAAACAACAAAACATCCAAACCAGAAATACTCTTAATACCTGAAAGGCTTTTGCAACAAAGCCAATAATAAAATAACCAAAAATATTTCAGTGGTACCTCCTCTGGTACCTCTTATTTAATGATGCTTATAGTATTGATAAAATGATAAATTATGTGATCATACCTCAAGGATAACTGAAACTGAACACAGATCTTGTCATTTAAACATTCTGGTTTGGGCCAGCCATTTTAATTCAACTTTTAGTCAAGAGCTTCAAAATCAGAGTTTAAAAATAACTGCAGCATATCTTTTGTTTTACTTCTTTTGGACAATCCAGAACAGCCATTCATAATGTATTGCTAACACAGATGAAAAAAAAGGAAGAGTTTGCAAGTAAGAAAAATCAAGACTATACAACTGTGGCATGGAGTAACAGGTGATACAATCTAAAGTTAAATCCTAGTTCAAATTAGAACCTAAATTAAAAGAAAAAAACCCTAGACATATTTAAGGCAAGTGATAAACAGATAAACCAGGCATGAGAGAAATGCATAATTTACAGACATATACCTAAGTTCACTGCAGACATTGATTTTTCTGCAGTGCTGAAACATGAGCCTGGCTTACTGTATTTATTTAATCTTTAACGCTCCCTCAGAAAACAACTTTCCCCTTTTGGAAATCTTTATTAAGGACCCATTTTCACACTGACTTTATACAATATCAACGTCATTATTTAGCATTTATATAATAGCAGTACGGTCATATAAGATCTAGGAAAATGGATATACAGGGTATCCAGAAAGAAAACAAGTAGTTTCCCAAAGCAGGTGCCAAGGCTCATATCTTACTCTTTATAATAGGCCTCAGGTTTAAAAAAGTCAGAAGTCTCTGCATATGCGAGACATAGGAGTAGGTGAGACAAGCAAAGGTATGATTATTGCTATTCCCATTTTACAGGTGAAAAGCTCAGGCTGAAAAATGGACTCGTCCAAAACAATAGAGAGAGGAAGTGACAGGATAGAGTAGAGAGCTCACCTGGCTAAATCCTAATCTAAGACACTCCTAAAATTAGAGTGAATCATTTCTGTAAGAAATTGTAACATGAATTAATGTACATAAGTCTGAAAAGATCTAAAGTTATATATATTTTTAAAAAATCACACACTTGCAACAAATACTAACTAATATATAAATTTTCTCAATGCAGATGCTCCTTTCTAGCTGTTCTTGTTAACCCTAAATTATAATTTGTGTCACCAGAAAAAAAAAAAAAAAGCCTTTCAATTCATGTGTTCCATAAGAAAATATACCCTTTTGTTCTATTTGACTTAGGACCGGTCTTTATTATTGGAAAACAAAGTTCTGAATCACTGATCCCATTTTCTCCTTTACGTCCATGAGCTGTCTTTCTACTACTTTTCTTGTTCCTGTTTCCTTGCTAGGGTGGTTCTTCCATCTTGTCTGTGGGTGTCACATAGTGTGCACACAATGTGGGTGATGTTCTCAGGAGGGAGCTGTGTAATATGCAAGGTACAAATGCTGTGTAATAGGTAAGCCCCTTGACCCTCATACAGAGTGGAATATGTCTGCATCAAATTAGAAAGTCTGCTTTGTGCCTGGGCTAAAATATCAATACCATGGCTTCATTAGTTCTTACTTGCCCCAGGGCAGCCTGCTATGCTATTATATTCTCTGATAAGCCTTATTAGATCTCTAGGATTTAAACTAGATATATTTGGTAATATATCTAGAAAGAGCAACCCTCATCTGGGTATCATCAATACACATAACTCCACTGAAATTACACAACTTCAAGAAAATAAGTCATGTAGAAATTATCTTAGCATTGCTGTATAGAATACCTACTAAGGGTTCAGCAGATAGACGAGGTTCCATCACATATGGTGATATTTTACATTTTAAATGCAGTGCATGAAGTCTTGATCACAATGTAGTGAATGGCAAAGCTCCCACCCACTTCAGCAAGGTTAGGACTTCGGTCCATATGTGCACTAGCACGTAAAGCAGTTATTGTTTATAACATCTATGGTAAACTATACTAGCTGACTGTTTATCCTGGAATATATTGCTTTGAAGGCTCTTGGTACTGAATATTGCTGCTAGAAAAGGGAAAGTGCATGAATCATCCACTTGGTAAGACAGGAAAAAGCCTTTGTGTGACTATTACTTTCTAATGTGAAAGCATTAGAACCTGCATGCAATCCTCTGTTATGTGCCAGGCAGAAACAACAAGACCCCTTTGACACAGAGTGAATTTCAGTATGTGCTGTCTTGTTGAAAGATGGGTTCATGTTTATCCCTTCCTGAGACAGTGAAATATACACTGAGTAATAGATGGAGCCAGTGTCCCTTGTAATCTCAGGTGAAGGGAGCCTGACTGGGTGTAGAGACTTCAGCGCTGCTAAATTGGGATCGGTTGCCAATGGCTCGCAGTACTACACGTGTAGCTTGGCATACTGTGCTCTTTGGAGTACCTCTGCAGAGCAAATTAGGGCTGGAGGAATCAAGTTTCATCTTAACAGCACAATACGAGAGCATTTGCTGTAGAATGAGGGTGAATCCGTGCAACTGTTTCTGTGCAAGCTGGAGCTAAAGGACCACCAGGCGAGCATGAATTGAACTTTCATTGCCTATGTGGAAATACAAGATATTTTGTCATGTTTTGTTTATGTGGTAGGTTATATTTATTTGTTTACTATGTTTTGTCATATTTATAAATGACATTTATCTATATAATTTCAATTTCTATTTAAATACACTGAAGAAAAATATAGATATTTTTATAATTATGATAGCTAGGCTTATTTTGCTAGTAATTTATAATTAATGTTATATTTCTTATTATACTCTGTATACATTGCAATGAAGTGCAATACCAGACAGAGATACCACATGAGCATCCAGCTCCTTTGTCAGAACAGGCTCCCTACTGCCTGTATCTGTGGCTAATGACTTCAGCTCTTTCCAATCTCTGAAAGTTGATGTATGCCTGTCCCTAGCAAATGCTGTTGTTTTTTCAGTTTAAAGCATACTGAAAGTTGTCAAGTGCAACAGTAACTGCACTGAAAGTGACATATTTGGTATGGTCCTATTTTATTAACAGTTACTACGCTGATCTCTAAATGCTATATATATATATAAGCCATATCTAAGACAACACGCAGGCCAGCATATAATTACAATACCTTGGAAGGTAACTGTTGGTTTTTCTTAATACCTTTATGTTCCATAACAGCAAAACAGCAGCTGCCTGAAATTTCTGGTGACTAATGGAAAACCTTCCCTCCTTCCTGCCGTCCAATACTTATTAAAGCAAGAATGACTGACAGAGAGAACTTTCCCTACGGTTAATTACCAGATAAGCTAAGTCTTGGCACACTTAGCTAAAAAGAAACAGCCTCTCCATCAGTCATTATTGCTTAAATATAGCCCAAATTTGTGCATTTTCAATTCTCGGGTAACACCTGTGGGCAATAGTCCTTTAAGATGTGCATATAATAGGACACATATATATATAGAACCTCAGGCATATTTATGTGAATACTATCCCTCTGTGAAATCAGTTGAAGAATCTTGTGTGTATTGCCAATATCAGGAGGTAGAAGAGTGAAAAGAAAAACCACATGCTGATCTATCAAGGAGTTTTCCCAGCCTTTTTATTTGATGGTATCTGGGGAAGATTGCTACTTTCTAGAGACTAAGATTCTAACGTGATAATAAAACATTTCAAGTTAGGTAACCCTGAGACAAATAATAAGTATTAAAACCAGGTAATGACATGGGCTCTGGATAACATTTTTTAACCAGTTTGAGAAAGTATTTTCTCAGAAACCCACTTGTGATACTTTGCTGATAGATAATACCTTTATAGTAGTCAGCCAATGACGTGCATGTTTCAATGGCTCTAGATCAGATCTGGCCAGTGAACCATTTCTATTTATGTTAAGGTTAATCTAAGGCACTTGGTGTTAATTCTCCATAAAGTCAGATATAAACAACACTATTAAAGGTACTTCACTCTAGGTCTCTTACAGTACTTTTAAATACTTTATGCGTCTTCAGCAGTAAACCAAAGCAGAAGCTGCTAAACTGCATGTCTTTTTGTTTTAAGAATGAAAGCAGGCATTGAAATCTACTGCTTTCCCCCACCTCCCAGATCCTCTTACTTTAACAGGGTCATACCTACCAAATGTCACTGCCAGGATCCTTCCCCAGAGAGAGAGAGCATTGCTAGAGCCATTTGCACACGCAGTGAACGCTCAGCTTTGCGTTTAAACGATAAATACCAACAACATTAGGGATTCTATGACTTACTACCTGTTTTAAGCAAATTGCACCGGTTTAACTTCTAAAGAAGTTAATGTGGACCAAAACCTCAGCAATGATAGGTGGCCTGCCCTCTGTTAATCTTCTGGCATGAATATACACAGGCAGTTTCTAGCAGTTTTGTAACAGTACATTTTTTTTTTCTTTCAAAAACAACAGATCAGAGTTACTGAAGAACATTCGCCTTTGCTTGCAATAGGAAAAAAGCCTTCTTATTGCCTAGAGAGATTTGTCTGTCTTAGATAACACACGTACATTTCCTTTGGTTGTATCAGAGCTGACAAACTAAGCAAGCACAGCCTGTCCTTTGATCTTCAGCCGAGCAGAGACCTTGGACACACAGTCATCCCCTGCAGGAATACCACTGAGTATTTGGTAGCTTCCCCTCATCCCTCTGAGTTACTGCTCTGCTGACATCCCGAGACCGTGTTGAACAGGCTAGTGATACCAGTACTGTTACAACTAGCTTGCAAAGCTGGCATCTTTACTCACGAGAATATAGATCAATTCAAGGAAACTGGCTGAAAGTCTTACACATTCACTGGTTAATTTCTAGATCAGCAAAGTTAGGCTGATTTTCCAACAGCAAAAATGGCTCCAATGTGCCAGAGCAACACTGAGCTGCTAAGAAAAGGACTGATGCTCTATTTTTACTGTAAAAGCCTTTTGAATGCTAACAGTAGATGAGAATTAATTTGCGTATCAGAGAGTTGTTTGTAGGCCATTTGTAAATTTCTTAAAATTTATATTCTATCTCTGCTTTACAAATGTGTACTTTTAAGGGGTTTGTCTTGAAGGAGTCAAGAGTTTTGAAATACCATCTCAACATATTGCGGTAGCCCAGATCAGTAGGTTATAAACCCCAGTATATAACCTTGATGGTTACTTCCAAACTGGCTGATAGATGTGGGAGAAGGACTACATAGATAATGACTGATGGTGAAAATATTTCCTTTGGGCTCTTGAAGAAGGATGCATGATAGATGTCTAGCTAGATACCAGTGTGGGCTGCCTGGTATGGGAAGTATCCAGTAAATAATATCCCATTTTCACTTGTATGTTCCATTTCTATTAGAAAATAAAATTTCCAATTTATATTTTAGAGCAAAGAAAGAACCAGAGCTATTCTTAAAAGCAGGCTGTCAGTGGGCTTTTGATGCAAATGAATACATATAGTTTATCTCCTCTTATCTCACAAGAATTACTGAAGCAGATTTCAACTCTGTAAATGAAATTGGCGTATTTGCATATCCTTTTACTGCATTATTAAAAGGCTGCACATAAAATTATGTGTATTATCAGCATCTGAAGACTTAGAGTCCTGACTGGCTTTTGTCAGTGTCAAAAAAAGAACAGCCAAAAGCTTGATGTTAGCAAGCCTTCTGGCTAACAGCTTTTAAATCAATAATAAGGAAACCTACAAGTAAAAACAACTAATAACCTCTACAAATTTTCTGGGTGCACCCTGCAGTATATGAATGTCAGGTTAAAATTTACAATGATCTTACTCTGTAGTATGTTTGAGTATTGAAATTTTCATTTAAAACAATGGATTTCATAACAAAAAGGTATAGAGTTTTATACTGGTATTTATTTATTGCATTGATTTTCAGAGCTCCTTTTAAAGTGAAGCAATTGGTTACATTCAAGCACAAAATGGGTGAACTTGCTGAAACAGGTACACTGAATTGCCATTCATTCCTGAAATGCTGGCTACTGCTGCTGATCAAAATTCACAAATTTAATCTGCATTCCACAAATAATCTTAAATTAGAAGAAGGTGAAAATGGTATATTTACAACTAGCTAGGAGTCAGTCAATGGTCCAATGGTTAGGGGCATTGGGAATATGGGAGCCAGATGGTGTTGTTACCTGATTGCAGTCCTAACCTCTCCTAAACTGTACTGTTTGCTGGGCTGAAGCAGCATCCTTAGCCTCCCCTCTGGAGGAGGAACTCTATCTACTATGAACTGACCTGGAAAGTTAAGCAAGAGAGACTTCAGGCCTGAGAGATTAGGATATTCATCCAGATGTTGGGGCCAAGCACCTTCCAAGGGATTTGAATCACGCCTTCCATATTCAGCTGAAACACTGGAACTGATGAATATGAGAGACAAGAAGTGATTGGTAACTCCTGTAATGCCTCATTTCTTTGCTTGTCTCATAATGGCTTAATAGGAAATGAAATTTTCCAAGGGAAACTTTTTTTGACGGGTTTGGTGTGGCAAGTACATTTAAAATGCAGTTCTGATCTAAGAAATAGCCCCAGGTCTTCTCAGATATTTTGGTACAATAGCCCTGCTGAAATACAATTCATTCACAGGCAGTTGAGGTAAATGAGCAAAAAACTATTGTGTGTCACATATTTCATATACTTTGAACTCTAGAGGACTGTGCAGACAGATCAGGCTGAGCAACAGGAAGAGCATTGCCAATCCGTGTCATGTCTTGAGAGGAATTTATAGCACTGGTATCTCAGTTCTATAGGCACTGAATATGATGTCCTTTGTTCATGGCCTTTGCTCTTGCAAGTGGTCTTTTACTCCTGTATGGGAAGGGCTCTCCTCCCTTAAGTAAGGAGATCAGATGACATGATCTTTAAAAACTTGAATTATCAGACCTTTTGACTTATGGAGTATACCTGGATATTATGATCAGTGGGTTCAAATCTTTTAAGATGGGGCCTTTGGGTACAAATAGCTTTTAAATCCCTTTGCAGAAATTTCTCATTATATATAGGGTATTAACTTTTCAAGATATATGCATTTGCAAATGAAAGAGGAATCTTTTGCAATTGGACACCCTGTTTCATCAAATTGACATGGCTTGTTAAAATATTTAAATTAAAAAAAAAAAACCAAAAAAAGCCTTTCCATTAAAACAGAACAAATTTAATTTACTTAAATTTTCAGGGGTCAGATTTCAATAGAAATTAATTGTGCTTAGGCTAGATTAGCAATCACTTAATTGATATTCATTGCTCCTTACAGTTAAGCAATTTCAGGCTAACTGTTCAAATAGTGAGTTTAGTGAGCACTTCAGTAAAAGCTGAATTGATCACAAATATGTAAGGTGTTGCCAATAACATGGAAGACATTTAATCTGTTATAGTTCATACTCAGAATACTACTTGCAAAACCCGATCATCTTGGGAGGCAATTTTGCCAGCCTAGGCATTACTATCCTTGAAAGTGCTGTCCTGTATGAAGTGAGATAGAATACAGAGGTCAGAAATCACATTAGCAATGGAACTAATCCTGATTAAAACAAGTTTTATATAGGATAACAGTATTTAAGGAGATAGCCAGGAACAGTGTTGGAGCTGAACCATGACAGCAGCTATAGGAGCTGAATACAGAGATGACTGTCACCTGATTTATTTAACTTTATGTTGTTTTCTGTAAGGATCTACCATCCACTGCTATGCTTCATGTTTGGTCAGAGATAAATCTGACTTGGCCCCTTTTTAGTCTTTTTCTGGCATTACATATGCTATTAACTGTTCTTTTTCGGACTCCCATGTCTCTTTCTATGAAAACAAGGAAAACAAGCTTCCCAAATCTCCAGTGCTTGTTGGCTACAGCTGTGCTGAATGCTTTATCAAACAATATCTTGTACTAACACATTCATAATCCTAGAAAATGTCAATGTTCATTGATAATATATATAATTCAATACTAGCATTATTAAGTATTATTACACCCACCATGGGGGGATTTGGATGAAGAAAGAAGGATATATAAAAAGAGTAAACGTATTCATGAATAAGATATTAAGATATATATAAGACAGTATATAACAGGATTCATATATAATATTTTGCATCAACACTAGGTGGGCTGGGTGGATATTGGGCCTCAGAGCAGCAGGAAAACTTGATACTGACAGAGATTTGTACTTTCTGGACCAAACACCAAGTAAGCACAACTGTTCCTGACTCTCCAAAATGTCTGCCTGAAGGATAAATGAGCACATCTATTCTGGTCAGCAGAACTCATTGAATATTTATATGCAAGTTTTCATTTAAGTGAAATATTTCAAGACATTTACTAGAACTGAAGAATATAGATCTTTGAAAATGAGAGCCAAGAATTTACATATTCTGCAGCTAAGAAAAGCTTGTTTAAAAACTATAAATAGATACAAGCCCAATAATAATCATATACTTTTGAAGCAGTGTTGTCTGATGGTTACAGCAGTATAGGGTAACTGGTATCTTCTCTTCCACTTGTCTCTGATGTATTGTAGAGCATCAGCTATCTCTATTTCCCTGCCAGCTATGCACTTGTGAAACTTTCAGAACATTTAGTCTGAAATTCTCAGTCCTCTTCTTTTGCAGAGATATCTGCACACCCAGGAAATGAATAACTGGAGGAATGATGGTCTCGTGATCACTGTTATTGCAGGAGACATGGATTTGTTTCTGTGTAACCTTAGAGAAATCGTATTCAGCATCTCTATATTTGGTGAGGCAGTGTCCTGCAGAAGTCCTAGAACTACTGCTGAGCTATCTGGCTCTGAAACAAGCATTTCAGTCCTTCTGCTTGCACCCGAACCTGTGCTGCTGTACCGCATAGTACCAACTTCCTTGGAGCTAGCTCCAGTATCTCTGCATTGGTCTGCAACTTCAAGTTGTCTTTTTTATTTCCTGTGCCTTAGCCTTCCAAATCTAGATTGGGAACAGCAATGCTTCAAAGTGGTTTACTATGAATGTGTGCAGGCAGCACAGTGGTCTGCTATGAATGGTCAGGAGCAGTAAAATACTATAGTGTGCAAACATTCAGAGACAAGAAATGTTTTTTTTCTTATGCTCCATCCCTGGCAGTGTTCAAGGCCAGGCTGGACAGGGCTTTGGGCAACCTGGTCTAATGGAAGGTGTCCCTGCCTATGGCAGGGGGTTGGAACTGGATGAGCTTTAAAATCCCTTTCAACCCAAACCCTTCTGTGATTCTGTGGTAAAAGAAACCAATAAAAATAGGTAGCAGCAGCTTCTTTGCTTAATTTGTTTAACATTGGAGAAACAGAGGTTTAGAAAAGGACAACTAGACAATAGCTCTCCTATACTGGTAAAAATATAACATATACTAGCCAAGTGTCGCTTACACAACTTTGACCTGTAGAATATATATTTAAAAACATGCATAGTGGTTCCACTAAATGTCCTAGTAAGCACATATTTTCATTAAAATATTGGTATCAAGCTTATGTTGGAGTTCTGAGTATTTAAAAAAATCACAGGGTGGGCAAAATTCATTCTACACAGTGAAAGAAAGACACCACCGGAGACTTCAATTGCAGTAACATTGTAAAGGAGTAAGATCTACAGGAAAACAAAACTGTGAAATTGAATTCTGAACTAGAAATCTGGATAGAAATATGAAATAGCTTCCCTTATAACTTACTCCTGGACTGCCAGAGCAAATGAGAATAGTGTTCGGTTTTCATGTAAGTTGGATAAAAGTCTCTCAGATTGATGTTTATAAGCTTAATGTAGCAAATTTATGAGGGCTGGCTTCTAGTTTGATAGCGACAAGGAGAAGGCAAACTTTGAATGGAACCACAGGAGCATGCAAAATATGCAAACTACAGGCAGAAGACAAGGTTCAAAATCTAACTTGGTTCAGACTTTGCTGACTGCCATTAGGGTTTGGCCTGAGGCAGAACATCTTAAAGACTGTCCAGAAAGAGAGTGCTAAGGACCTCCTCATGTAGGTTTAATTTAGTGGATAATCAGCGTGATACTAGAGCAACACATCAAACTAAACCCCTAAAACAGACAGACTGAGAGAACATCTGGTAATGGCCTTCAGGGGGTGAGCTAAATGACTTGCTGGGATAGTACACCTTCACAGGTATTTTGTGGGCCAGGCAGCTGTAGGGAGGATGTAAGATTTCTTATTTATGAGCACAATCAAGATCTATACCCATAAATCACTGTGCAAGACATGTAACTCTAAAGCTCATTTTAACAAGCACAATTAAGACAAACTACCCAGAAGCACAGAACTCAGCACTATGTAATTTAACACAAAGCTCTGCTATGATTTAACACTCTCTGCCACTGTTGCCTTAATAATCCCTAAATCACATGCTGCCATAAAAAAGCCCACTCCCACCCCCCAGTATATAGATCTCAGCTGAACACAAGAGTTATTTAACTGCTTTGTGCCAGGTGGGGCTTGTAAAGCCAATCAAGCAGCAGAAGATGCTTAACAGAACTCTGCGAAGTCCACTGCAATGGGGAAACTCGTCTTCTGTATCCTACTTTGGCAGCCTGTTTCCACACTATGTTCTTGTCCCAGCTGACCTATTCCAGCAACTGACCTCGTGAAACGCTGACAGATAAGACCATTTATTTTAAGAAAACATTATAAATTGATAAATATAGCAGAAAAGTTTTATTGTTCAACTTTTTGGCCTATAGCAAATGAGCTCCTCATTGGATTATCCAGAATGGTGTTATGATGTTTGCTTATGAAAAATTAGCAAAGACCTCAATCCTTGAAATCAGCTATTTACATAGGAATGACTTTTAGCCACAAGTTTGAAAGTTTGTATGAAAAGGAGTTTCCAGTAAGCAACCTTTACAGGAGAATAGCTTGGAAGCAAGTTAGTTTAGAGGGAAGAACAGACAATGTGTCAAGAGAGCTATTATGGATTACAGTGAAAGTGCTAAATTCTAGTAACTAAAAGAAAGACAAAATCCTTTTTCTCGTCTTTGTTACACAGTGGATCAATGAGCTGCACAATTATCACTAGGGGTAATCGCTGCACAGCATGGTTTTTTCCTTGGGAAAAAGAAAAAAAAAGAAAAAAGAATAAGAGCCACAAAGCATAGATCACTTAATACTATACACTGAAAAGTTTTTAAGTACACTTGAAAATATGCATTGAAGCCCTGAGCCTCAGCTGATCAAATACTGATTTCAGAATCTGGCAATTAGAGATGCTGAAGGACTTTCCTATAGAGCACAGGTGGTTTGAGGTTCTTCCTGAAACAGAAGAACCAGCTGAGAGATATTGTGTATGAGATAAGCTGACATTGCTAGCTGCGTGAGATAGATTTAATATGATATGTTTAATATTGATAATGATCTTTCTGTGGATATCAGGGCAGTT
The DNA here is from genome assembly GCF_033783945.1 of Neopsephotus bourkii. Classification (NCBI taxonomy): domain Eukaryota; kingdom Metazoa; phylum Chordata; class Aves; order Psittaciformes; family Psittacidae; genus Neopsephotus; species Neopsephotus bourkii. The sequence goes on along the minus strand of NW_026901430.1, from coordinate 2,193,712 downwards.
TCCTATGGTTTCTCTTCTCACTTCCTGTGACAGCTAATCAAGAGTGACAGTAACAAAACAAGTAGTGAGGTTATTACTTTAGCCCAAATAATTGAGATCCAGAACTGAGTAGGCACTAATGACTGGTGAAGAACTCTACAAATACACCTTCCTCTATTTTCTTATAATTATACGCTAGCAGAAAGCAAGTAATTATATTCAGTCACTTTTTTTTTCCACACAGCTGGAACTACCAGACAGAGGGTGAAGCATAGGACATAAATACACACATTTCCTTATGCTGACTTTAGAAAATAAGGAAGAAAACCTCTGAAAATCTGAACAGAAAGACAGTTCTTTGTGCCACAGCATCTCTACAGTACATACAATCCCACTTTTTCATTAAGAAAATATCAAGTAAATATTGCACACTTTAAATTAATTGCATTATAATGCTTGTCCTTTAACTGTTAACTCAGAAAACAAAGCTCCTTAGCAAGCATCGTCAGTAAGTATCTTCAGGGACTAGGACCACATCTTTGGACAGCTAAAACCTAACAAAAAATGAACAAACTGTAATGTTGATTAAAAGTGAAGTGCAAATAAACTGCTGATATACAGTTCAAATAGATTTTTTATCTGAGTGTGCTAGGTCACATCCTAGGCCATTGCATATGGTGTCAAGCCATATTTACAAAGACAAAAAACCAGCATGGAAACACTATTAAAAAGCTGACTGATGCTGGTACATAACCATCATGGTGTGATGCTAGATTTAAATGATCTTTGAATATATAAATACGGAATTACTGATTTGGAGGAAATATTTCTCTATTTGACACTAGTGAGACCTGTACTGGAAAATTACAGTTCAAAAGGCTTTTTGCTAAATTAAATGGAGGGATACAGGAGCTTAGGAGGCTGAAGAATCTATAGGCACCAGGAACTTAGTCTGTTTAGTTTACAAATGATAAGATGAAAAGGAAAGAGGACAACTGTATACAAGGACCAATGTGGAGAACATAATGATATCTTTAGCCTGCAAACAAAGCTTTAACAAAGGCTCAGTGGTTAGATATGGATGCCAGATACATGCAAGCTAAAAACAGAATTCACAGTTTTAACAGCAGGAGCTATTAGATCTTGTAACAATTTAATCAAGGTTATGAAGAATTCTATCAATGGTAATTTGAAAATCAAAAGTACATGTTTTCCTTAGAACTCCAGTTCAAACAAGAATAAATTCACAGATGTTTAACACAGCCAGATATTAACAGCACAGAGGTTTCTCTTGGCCTTGTAGTCTATGACCTTATTAACTGCATGGCACATTAGTACTCTGGTGTCTCCAGGGAAGGGTGCACCTTACATCTGTTCTGGATGCAATGCTTACATCTCTTCTGTGCACTTGTTCAAACAGAGAGATTATCTTTTATTTACCACCCAAAGAAGCAAGTGCTGCTGAATCAGGTTCAGAGCACTCTTTGCCTTCCTACTGCTTCTGAATATCAGAGCACTAAAAGAGGACAGTGAGGTGAATTTGGGGGATACCTTCCAACAGCCGTATCATTTATAAAATGTTGATCTGTTCAACTGCAGTCTCTGCAGAAGATGTTCTTCAGCTTATTTACAACCACACTGATATACGTAACAGCTTTGTTGTCTCAGTTTGGGTTTTGGGATGTTCAGCTGAGCAGATAAATTTCCAGATTCCTTTTGACTAACTCATGGATATTTTCACTTAATTTTCCTCCTTCACTGACTACATTTGACATCATTTGCACGTACAGAGTTAGTACATGAAATAACAGCAGTGCAGCAAAACACTAATTTTTCAGACTTCTATACCTGCCCCAGAAGGTATTAAAATCCCAATGAATTTTCTGTTGTAAAACAGGCTCTTAAATCAAAATGAATAGTTTTGATTTAATTATTGCCCTTGCTCCCACATAATGAACTGGGGTTATTCTAAAGAAAAGAACAGAAATTCTGGGTCTAACAGAGCAGAGTGTGAAGTGTTTTTAATACCACTGCGGATGTAATTATATTGTGTTTCTTTTTATTATTATTATTATTAAACATTGAGATAAGTAGGAGGAAAAAATCAATCCCATGCACCATCTTCAAAGCAGTGCTTACATGTACCTATAATCAAGGATTCACAGCCCATGTTTATTATGCTGGATATATGTGAATGGCAAGATAAGGATCTGGTGGAAGGAGATGTATCTTACTGGAAATAGCCTACTGCTTTGTACCAGACATTGTTGAAATGAGTGGCATTAACATCAGAATAGTTTGCATTCCAGTTTCTGTACTGGGGGGACCTCTCTGGCCATATGGGATCTAACATGCTGCTTTATTTCTTTGCTTGCTCTACTAAATAACAGTTTGATCATTACAGGAGAACTATCACGGGTTCTTAATAATGCACTTCACTAAGGGCAATAATACACTTACACTACTGTTTGTTTTCTTCAGTAATACCATTGAACTTTGCCTGGTTGGCATAGCTGTGATTTGTTTTGGTTCATTACTAACCCATTTCGAATTATAGCAAAATAAGTAGGTCTTCTCTCTAACTGCAAATAAAATATTTCCATTATAAAGGTAGAAGTTCAATGACTTTGTAACCCTAACTCTTGGCACACCATCGTGTACTTTATTGCTTATCCCATTTAACAGTGTAGCTGCAAGTTTCCTGGCCTTTGATCTTTCTTTCTTTTTTCTTTCTTTCAAAGGGGCATTATAAGCTTATTTAGTTTAATGAGGAGAGCGCATGTCTAGTAAATGTGCACAGTGAATAAAAATAAATACATCTCAATAATACAGACATATTTCAAAAGTAACTGAAGTTCCACAGTGGAGAATACTGCAGTCAAAGGAAGGGCTTCTATTGATTTCATTGATTTTGAGTCATGGCTTCTCCTGAAATCAGCAAGCTGAGTAAATCCTAGCTCATCACAAGGTTCTCCTGACTGCAGGCACTTGGGGCAAATTCTGTAGTTCAGCAAAACTAACTTTTCTTAAGAGAATCAAGTTACGTTTTGATAATTATAGCACATCATACCCCAGTAATGATCATTTCTAATGCTTTGTTTACAACAGGGAAAAAGCGCCTTTAAAAAGTCTCAGTTAATGTGGGATACCCACAGTTGTGTAAAACCTTATGTCTGGGATATAGGTGCATTTACATGAGCCTAGTTATCCAAGATCAAAGTTTGCTAATACTCTTTCACCGTAATGTAAACACATTCTGAGGCTTCCTTGCTGTTCATCTTCGTAAAGATGTTTATCAGGGAAAAACTGATAAGCCAGAATAATAAGTCCTCCTGTAAACTTCATGAATAGTCTTTATGGTGTAAACAGAGACCATCATTACATTAGGAATAATTTAGCACTGTATTTGTTTGGTAAGTGATCAGCTGTGTTAGCCAACAATTTGGTATATAGCAGGTAACTGATGTTAAAAACACAAAGGCAACATAGGCCACCCTCATGATGAGTGAAACAGATCTTTTCTACTTTGCAAGTGTGTTTTCTGCCTAACACAAATACACAGTGTTTGCACAGTCAACAACAGAATAGTACATCCTCCTATTTTCATTAGAAAGAGAGAATAAGTAGCTGATACAGGCAATTTTTCCTCTGTGCTGTTACTGTGCACTGGCCCAGCACTATCAAAGGTACAGAAAGCAGTGCACTATATGCTTCAGGTCACCTTTTGACATATTAATAAATAGAGAGTTGCACCAGCTGGTGAGTCTCCTTTGTATGCCCAGCCTTCCTTGTCAGCTCCCCGATGGAGCCTTGGCACAGGGGAATTGCTGCATGGCTGCCTCCAGCCTCAAACCCTACACCTGGATCTCCAACCTCCTGGGATGCAGGCAAACACCCCTGATCCACTCACTTTGCACTGACTTTGGAAAGGCACCTGAGCAGAACCAATAGTCGTTCATCAGCAGTCAGGTAACCACTTGTACGCTTGTAGGTAATGAAAGGGAATCTCAGCCATCTCTGCATTTGTCTGGTTAAATTTTCCACCTCTTTAGGCAGCTGTCTGATCTCTACCCATGACAAATATGCCAGTCAGATGGTGGTGTTCCTATTTTTGTTAAGCTGTAAAAAGGAAATTATGTCCCTGGTGCACCACCACTTTTACATGTAAGACAGTGTTAGCTCTGCTATAGTGAAAGCTGAAAATTCTTTCCTTCTTCAGGCTGTTTCTCCAGGTGTTTGAGAATCTGCATGTTTAGTGAGTTTGCCCTCAAACATGATGAATTTAGTGAGGCACAGGGAGGTGTCTGTGCTCTGCACCAGACCTCCTTTGAGCCATTGAGGAGGAAACATCTCATTGTTCCCTCCCACCCCTTCCCCTCTTGTCACAGGCTCCTCTAAGCTGATAGTGACTGACCTCCCCTCTTCATCCTTGTGTCAGGGATGTGCGGATCAAACCAGGGCCCTGATCACTTCCCAGATGGTCTCAGTGTACACACCAGCTGATGCCTGGCACCCTCTCTCCTCTTGAGGAAAAGACATCTGTGTTCTTTCTCACAAGTCCCGTTTGCTACTCTCTACTCCAGTCTCTACAGAAAGCCATCCTACTCCCCACCTAATGTGCACAGGAAGAAGGAAGTAAAACTCTGGGATCACACAAAGTCCCTCGCTTTGTCACATCCGTACTTCCAAAAAAACTTTCAAAAGTACCCTTTTGTGGGAGCTCTGCAAGTTTAATCCAACAATGACTGTAAAACCATTTTAAAACAAAAACACAGGTAGTATTTTCCAAGTGTCAACTGATCATCAGACAACGCAGTCTCAGAAGACTAAGACTTGATAGAGAGCTTCATATTTGATAAAAACTCATTGAGAGGGTTGTATTCTAATGCCTCTTTAAAAAAAAAAAAATTGAATGCAAAATTTACTTGGATGATTTTTTTTCTCTGTGCATGAAATCAGCTATAACGGAATAGCATTGCTAATATAATTACAACAGCCTGTCTCCAGAGGAGGAGGTATTATGCAACATACTCTCTATGCATTTTGAGCACCGGAACGAAGAAGTAAATGAGCAAAATTATTATTCCATCTGATGGAAGTCTTGACAGATTCATACCTACTCTAAATCTCTTCCAGAGGAATGGAAAGTTAGAGAGGTGTTCCAATTATACCTGAAGGTAGCTAGATTTGGAAAAGAGGAAGAGAACACAGGGCAGAGGACAGATTTCTGAGTTGATGGGTTGGTCTAAAAAACACTTCTAAAACTAGAAATAAGATGACTTCACAGATATGTAAAGCACTTAATCACACTTAAACTATGATAATGAAAGAATTAAACTCAACAGATCTGGGAATCTGCCCTCTAACTGAAGAAAAAAAAGCAGAAATTTCCATTGTCATGAGGCTTATCTAGGTTCAGCTGTTGACCTCTTTTCACTCCCTCCTTGCTAGACTACTAAATACCAGGAAGTTGTAACTATACTAAAATGAAGTATTGGATCAAAATAATTTTTCAAAAGTACATTTTCAAAAGTGCTTTTTATAGTTGAGGAGGATATTTGATCATTTTGCGGAAATGTTCTATTTCCTTAGGTATTCAGCTTTTAAAAAAGGCAGTATAAAAGTACAGAGGTTATAGAAGTTACAATGCTGGTGCTCACTCACAGTAATTGGAGATTTCTAAAAAGGAGAGATAATTTGTCTAAACCTACCAACTCCGTAATATGCCTGAAATTTCAGCTAAGACCTGAGTGGATCTTAAGAAGGATGAGCAGTGTGTGCATGAATTCATGCCCAAGTTATTTCCAATAATTTTACTAGCTTCTGGTTAAATCCTATCCCGAGAGTCCAAAAGGAAATTTTAAGTGCAGTATGTGTTTTAAATAAGCATTTTTAAAAATTATTATTTATACAGTAGATACACAGAAATAGAAGACGAAACCAGAACTACTTTCTTGAGTGCAAAGTAGTATTTTTGGTTGCAATAAGAAGAGCCTACATTTAAAAAATGGATCAAGCCGAATTAGACAGCAAAACTGGGCATCCAGAAATACTAAAATCTGCATTTATACATGCTCAGACTAGAACATTACAGTGCATTTGGTAATGATCTGAAGCAAGCCTGGTCTGTGAGTTATAGGTACACACAGCTCAGGCTGTGTGATACCTATTTCTTCTGTATTCTAATACCTCTAGCACTGCTCCAGATTACCATATTTCATTCAGATAAACTGACTTGTTCTAGAAATTTTACTATGAGACAATAAATAACAGAACAAAGAGAACCTTGTATTATTCAGCTTACTTACAGATGAATGTTGTCTCCTTTATAATTTCACAGCCAATAAGGTTGGTTTAAAGTTTCATCAAAATAACACTTTCTTGAAGATGCATTGGCAAAATATAATTACAGGCATTGCTCTGCTTTGTCAAATACCTTTGTAACATTCATCTAGATTACAGCAGTGATCTCAAGTGAGATTGTAACAGCACAGAAATGAAAAGGGGAAGCTGATAAATCACTCAATCTGTACCTTCAAATTATCTATCTCCTTGCTAATTTCAAGGTGACAGTTACCATCTGGTACAGAAGTACAATGGCTTGTCAGTTAACATTAAGTAGGCTTTTCCAAGTATTTTAACTTTATGATTTCAGCTAAAATTAAGGCTTAAGGGATATTTGAATGGTGGGGTTGGCATTGTGGTAACAGAGACTGTAAAAAAATCAGCACTGTCATTTTTAAGCTACTGACCCTTCAAGGCTTCTGTTTCCTTTAACATTCTGATTCAAACATCACTCACAGCAAATGCTTATGAAAATGACTGAAATACTTTAAAGGACCTAAGAATATGCATCTTTGGCCCCCCCCAAGGAACAAATAGAGGTCTGATCTCCTAAAATGATCCTGAGGTGGTCACCATTCACCTGCTTTTCCAGGAATTAGGACAAAGACAGGGTCATACTGGATATTTCAGTTGTGAAAAAGACTGTAATAAAGCAAAATCCGTGGGCTGACTAGAAAACTCAAGAAGCAGGAAATGGTTTTGGTGCTAAATGCATTAAACTTAGAAGAAACCCCAAGGGAATGTGGTTTTAAGAACCAATATACTGCACCCTAGTTAACTCCTAAGTGACCTTTCTGGTCATTTGGTGCCTAGAATTAAATACAATATCACATTTCATCCTGCTCTGTCACGTTTTTCCATATCCTGCCCCAAACTGCATTTGTCTTTCATGCTGCCATATCAATTAGAAACACAAATTTAATTTGCTGCTTGCCTTCTCCAGCAGATCTCTCCCAGCATTAGTACCTTCCACTTCCTCACTGCTGTCTAAACTATTTATTATGAATGGCTTTTTCCCTGCATTTTTTAGGTTGATGATTCACAAACATCATTCAGGAGACAGAACTAACACAGAGATTGAAAACCAGAAAAGTTAAATATTAAAACAGACTCCCTCATTTCCCTAACAAGTCCAGGATAATTGCCCTCAGTGAAGTCATTCTGTCTGCAGAGCAACTGTGGGGTATTTTTGTTTTGTTTGTTTCCTTTTAAAAGGAGAAGCACTAGGAATAATTGCACAGAGCAGAAAATTTGAGGAAAACTTTGGCCTTCATAGCATCTCTGCTTTCCTCTGTGGGGCTACTTCTGCACTGGGTTTAGCAGGAGACTCATTCCCATACATAAACTCTGCTTTTCGTCATTGGGTGAGAGCTCTGGTGCTCTGGGAATCAGCAGTCCTTGGACTGGATCTACTCTACTGCATGTAGGTGCAGGACCTAAGTCATCCTCTGGCCACTCATGTATATAGGAGTTTCCCTATCAAGGGACTGACTTAGCTCATGCCAAAGAGAAGGCAGCAAGCGAGCTAACACATATACCACATGCAGTAGAAGCAGGTCCTCCCCAGACAGAGCTATGCTGTGCACTTGAATATCACATTCTCTGAATTTATGTTCTACTATTGTTTGCTTTCTTTATCCCCCTCATAAACTTTGTCTCCTTCATTTTATATCTCTAAGCACTTTCTACTATATGATAAGGGCTTCAGATCAGAGGAAAGGCCACTATTGGTCTCATTTACTTTGATCATATTAGTGAACGTTGACACTGATCTGACATGAATATTTAATGATTCTGAGGAATACCCAAAACATCTTTGCAAATGCTTTATGGTCCAGCAGAAATTTCTGAGACCACTCCATTGCCTCTGCCGTTTCATGTAAATGCAGTACTGCACCCTCTATGCCTCTGTAAGTTTAACTTTGTACTCCCATGGTTAACTTGATATAAGCAACAGTTAATTTGATACTGCTCTTAGGTTTTCTTTAAAACATCAAATACTAAAAATATGTATGTTCATAAAAAAAACCCAACAGGCTCATTTCATAGCTAAATAAGGAAAACAGAAGTTTACAAAAGCACATACACGGCTGAGCTAATTTAAAGTTTCCTGTGTGCACATTTCCATGACAATGAGGCTACATAAATATATTCCAAACTGAACTGCTAGCAATGATAAAAGTGGGCAAAATATCAATACCATCTGCTCTCTCCTAATGCTGGAAAAGAGTGAAAACCTAAAATTAGCCAAAGAAAATGAGCTGCTAAATAACCTCTCTCCCCCTCCCAAATCTTAGAGGCCTGTGCATAGCAGCAATGAATTTGATGTTTAGGTCTTCATTGTTCCATAATGTAATATTTATATTTCAAATGTTTCCTTAACTATCTCAAACTATTGTGCTATGTGGTTAAAAGGACTGTAACTTAATAAAATACACAGTAAAACTCGGCTACTATAAGTAGTCTCCAGTACTGAGACTGCTGCAACTGAGAAGACTAAACAACCTCACTGTCAACAATTTCTCAAGATTTTTAGCCTGAATTTTGCATATCCACTTCCATTTTTTCCTGTCTAAAATTAGCTACTCTATGCTTAAAAGATTCCCATAAGTGCCTGCAGAGCAGCAGAAACAATGTGTTTGTGTTATTTTAAAAATAATGTTTTTTCAAGTCCAGGCATTAAAACAAACAAAAAAAACCCCACCCCAAAATACAAAAAACCAACCAACCAACCAGAAAAGTTCTGGTTATAAAACTTGAATTTTCAATTACTTGTTTGAATTTTGGATCATGAATATTGATTCCTTACTTTCAATCACCAAAAGGAAAAAAAACCCAACCAAAAAAAACCACAAGTCTTTAAGCTATATCCTACAAGGAGATCCATGAGGATCTCGGTGCATTTAGTTTCTTTGTGTATATAATACATTTTATGTTGTCTGAAATTCTGCCACAAAGATCCAATTGGCACAAGCAGATAATGAACTGAGACTGCTTGTATTCAGAAAGGAACATATTACAGTGGCTTGGTTGGATTTCACAGGAGACTCCTGATACCAATAGTCAATAAGCTGCTGCCACCAGTTCCTCTGATGCTGTTATATAAACTATGGGTATGACTTGGATTTTAATATCCCCCCCAAAACAGCTGATAACACTGAAGGAAAAATACACACACACACACCAATTTATTAGAAACACTACAGTTGCTGGTATTTCTATTTGATGCTGGCAGGGAGTGTTATGTCTTTATACACGCTCAGAGTGCAAAAACCATCCCTGATTCTGAAACAGCTCACCGTGACCCCATCCACTCACACCCAGCAAGGCTTCTTACCAAAGACAAAAAGAGATACCTGCTCATCCAGGTCCTCAGTTCTTGAGAAAGGATTTTTCTGGAAAAGGCAGGTCAGGAGAGTCCAGGCAGCTTTTGTGTCTTCTCACAGCACCAAAAGCGAAGATGATGCCAAAGAGCTAACTTCCAGTTTGCTGCTACTTAGACTCAAAGGACAGACAGGGGCAAGGCTGAGCCTCAGAGAATAAAGGCATAGGGAAATGAATGTAAGGCTTGGATCAAAGGTCAAACCAATCAAAATAAAATGTTGAGTGGGACAGGAGATTATGGGGAAAGCAACAGAGTTAATCTAAAACCAGAAACTAGAATAATTTCCTCTCATTTTTTGCAGATGTACTTACGTGATTTTACACAGTAAGCCTGAAAGCCTACAGCTCTGTGTGAATTTTATTTATATAAATTAGCTCACTGATGAAAATGGAATTATTCATATAAGGAATATATGCTTACTCCTAGAGCCTGAGCCAGCCCACAGTGAATAGGCTCTGAGTTACTGGCTGAGCTAAACACTATAAACCTCACTCACTTTTCTGTAGGACCCTGGAAAAGATACCTGTTACCACGAGCTTGACCCCCTTCTTTTTAAGTATATAAATCTAGTTAAGGCTAGATAGTAATCAAGTAGTCCTTGTCTTCCTACTACATTTACAAGGTAAGAACACAGGTAATTATATCTAAAAAATACTTCTATTTGAGAATTGCTATAAAATTTAATATGGAGAGAGATTTTGAAGCCTCAGTGAAAATGAAAAGCTAATGCCATTAAATGGCTGAGAGTAATTATTTTTCCAAAGAATGTGGATTATGCTAGTTCTCAGTATAAAAATAAAGAGAATAAAACCATGGTTATAATTTCATCTTGGCAATATAAATAGGACAGACAGATGCTTGATATGGTACAGTAATTATAGATGGCTGAACTGAGAATAAACCTTTTTTGTAGATAATGGTTTCTGATTTTTAAGGCCATTTTAAAATCTATGGTTAGGGTTTTGTCTTCCTGCCAAGGACATAAGTTAAATATTTAGCATAAAGTATAGTGGTGGTTTCTGAGCTTGACTTTTAATTATAGTATGCAAGCAGGCTGATAAGTCATGGGTCAGACAACATGACATTCACTAAATTGAGAGAGATAGGGTTGGTAGGCGTAATGAGATTATAAATTTATCTGATAATCAGAATCGTGTAATGTAACTAAAAGGAAAATTGACCATAGCATCTTTGTGAGTATTCTGTGCTGTGAAAGGACATATGTATGAAGGAAAAGATCTCTGACACGTTCCTGAAACTCAAAGTTGTCTAGCATGGTATCTTTGTGAAGCTGTAGGCTCTGTAATTGGTATGCCATAGCTCTCCTAAACAGATGCAAGAAGAAAAAAAAGGAATGTAGTACTATGGAAAAGTGAGAGGGAAGAGACAGAGTGGCATTGATGTGATCAGATTTAAGGGCATTTCACTTGAAAGAACACCTGAGGCAACAGAAGCAGAAGAGGAAATAAATAATTCAGCAAGAAAATTACATTTCAAAACAATGAGGTTGTCTTTGCCTTTCCCCTCTCAATGAAAGCCACTTTCAAAGAACTTTCTGTAGAAACTTCTGTTGAGCAACACTCTCATCCATTTATATTTGGTGAAACAATGCAATCCTCCTCATGCAGAAGGCTGCTCACTGAAAGGACTGGAGTCTAGAATAAATCTAGCTTCAGGAGTAATTGAAGCGTCAGACACAACCCAGTGTTCTCAGGCCGGATCTCAGCTGGTAGAATTGCCACAGGTTGTCTGACTTCAGCAGAGCTCTGAGGAGTTACGGCAGGGAGCAGCAGTCCCTGGATTGTGGAAAGTTTTCTTAAAGTCAAGTTAATGAAAATGTAAGTTCAGCACACTGCAAACTGACACACAGGAGAAAGGGAAGCATGTTTATCAGCTTGACTTGGCTGTGCTGGGAGTGAAAAGCACAGCATGTTCAATCACTGGAGAATGTGTGCAGCAGATAAGTCTGTACTGTATGGAGAGCTGGAGAAAGTGTGTCTGGGATTTTAAACAGGACTCAGTAAAACTTCATTTATAAGACAAAAATAATTTCAGTTAAACAAGGAATGGCTGTTTTTTACAGTAATTTAAACAGAATTTAGGATATGGCAGAGGAACAGGACAGTCAAACCTTTCATTTATAGTATGTGAGGTACCCCACTGTAAGGTACATCTGCCCTTAACTAGAACTAAGCACTAAGCACTGCAGGGTAACACCCCTCCTAATGAAACGGGGTAAACCCACTTGTACGTACTGTAGTGTAGGACATACCCTTCAGCAGATCCTGTGGGACAGCTCAGAGACTGCAATGTCACACCTAACTTAGCTGTTAATTGTCTTTGGAGCCGTGCTCTTAATTGTGGTGTCACAGCATGGAGATTTTGATGGTAGCAAAGGCCAGCACTGGAAGCATTTGGCCTCTCTTGTCCACTGCTGCTCACCACTGTGCTTTTCTGCTGCCCTTCGCTGAGCTGATGCAACTATTAGTGGGGTTAAGCTCTAAGCAGGACTATCTTAGCTTTCAAAGAAGCTATAAACTACATCCCTGACCCACACCATGAAAATAACCCCAAATCTTGCAGTATTTTCTTCTTAATCCTCATATTTAAGTCCTACAGGCAAGGCCTTACAAATAGATGAATCATCACATCTGATGGGACTGTAACCTAGAGGAGGTGGAAAAGCAAGAAGTGGAATGAACAGGGAAAAGGACAGCACGAGAATTATTTACTGTGGCTTTGTTGCCAGAAAAAGCATAGCAAAGACCACTACTGCAGCTCAGCCTATGTGCTTTTGTAGAGTGTGAATTTACCAGGCTTGGAAGGCAAAGATCTCAGTGGGGCTGCAGATGGCTAGAGAGAAAAATAAAATAAGAGAAGATTGAGATAATTGGAGAAAAGCACCAGATTCCTGTTTCTGAAGTTAAGACATGTTGAAGGTTTTCTACTTCTACTGTACACAGTCTGCTAGGAAAGAGACAGCTCTTATCTATCTGAAAATGTCTTAAAATTGAACTATGCTTTCAAATGAATATATATATATGTATCTCAGGCATGCATTCCAGCTCATACCTAGTGTGATGCTTTCCCATATCTCATTGAACAAAGGTTCCAAAGTTCCTCTGAATACTTTCCTATGTAATTTTAAAGAAAGCATAAAAGAGGAAAAAAACACAACCTCATCTTTTTAAGAAACAAATTCACTTAACTGATAAAGTCCCCAAAAGTGTCAATGCCCAGGAGATTTCCTAACATTTCTCCTATTTTAAGGAATACTGTATTCTGGTTTGAAGTGGAAGAAAATCTCATTGTAAAATTCTCCTTTCTGGGGAGTATCTACTGATTTTTTATGCCACCATAATCCTATGAAACTGTACTGGGCTTCTGTCATCAACTACTTTCTATCCATTAATAGATACTTCTTACTTTTATTTGGGGATTCATGATCGTTATCATGTACAAGGTGAACTGTATTTAATAGAGGAGATTACAGGTACAAGGAAAAATGAGGTAAAAAAAGATGAAACATTTAAACCCTTGTAGAATTCCTACTGATGTCAATAGGAGTCTTTCCACAGGTATAGCGGAGTTTGAGCTATGTCCTTACTTATCTTATGTTTGAGCTGAAAAAAATGCCTGTAGTTACAGATATTAACTAAAAGTCTGCCTACTAAGAACAGAATGAATGATTATACAGTTATATTTCCAAAATTAGATAAGTACTAATTTATGCATATTATGATAGCAGGAAATAAAATGAATTATTGATACTTGAGGAGATTTGAATACAACGATTTACTGCTGTGGACAGGTACACATGCAGTTGCTAGAATAACAGAGGTCTCCTACGCTAAGCTCCTAAAAATAAACTCCAGCTCATTACAATGAATAGCTAAGATTTCAATTCATTCTGTTTAGTGGAATCAAGTCAATATTGTTCACAGAGTGAACAGAATTTACACATGACATATGGTTAAACACTGAAATCCACTGAAGTGTATCTTTGAGTATGACACAGGAATGGTTCTGTTGCATGACTAAAAGCCTCCTTTTTCTAAAGGCAAACTAACCTGTCTATGAAGCCTGGCAGGTGAGTTGCCACTCTGCTGTTGCATGAGTGGGTGACAGAGAACGCAACCAGCCCAAATGTCACAGCAGTACATTCATTCACACTTAGGCTGAGCTGCTTCCAGCTCTTGGAAATTCTGTTTGTAGCTGGGAGGAGGATGCTAATTCCATAGCATCTTTTGAGTAGGTTTTGCTATTCCTGTCACAACTGTGCTATGAAATGCCAGGTGGTATTCACGTCCCACCCCATCTCTTGGTTTGCCTACCAGAGAAATGAAATCACTTACATGGTAAAGAATTCTATGTGAGAAATATAGTTGTATAAAGCAGCTAGGCTAGTTCTATGCTAGATCCGACTTCAGTGAGTACCTGGGGGATACTGCAAAACAAGCAAGCAATTAAATACTAATATTTGCCACATACTGGTAACCTATTATTGATCCCCACATTTGCTTCCACTCTTACTGCAGTATACCTCAGCCAGGATTACTTGTTTCTGAGTGAAGCTTCTAGTGAAAGAAAATCTCCTTGTAAAACTCTCCTTTCTGGGGAGTATTTACTGATTTTTTATTTCTACATCTTTTTAGATATCTTCCCAAGAAAGAGGAAATACACTCTCCAGACTGCAATCCCTTCCTTCCTTAGGCAGCTAGCTGGGAGCGTTAAACATCTCCCATAGACCCCTTTCTCCAGGCACCTGAAAATCACTTGACCACACAGAAGTGCACAGGGCAGTTGAAGAAATAATATTTTTTGCATATTTGTTTTTCAGTGTGTAATGGGTTTTTATTGTTATTGACATTTGTTCGTTGGTCGGGTTTATAATCTGTAAGGAAGGCACTGCCTTCTTTATTAGGTATTGTACAAATGCATAATAAATTAGCCTCCTTAAAGCTCTCCTTGTCTGAAAATCAAAGTGGTCTAGAAATGTAGAGTATAAATGCCTGATACAACAAATGCAGGAGCCAAAGAACTGAGTTAGAGTTACAGTAAAATAATAAGAAGTGAACAATTCTTAGCTGGAGTAGGGATTAACATAGCCACTTGGTATAAACTGGTATGCTTCTGTATGAATCACAAAAATTGAGGCTGGCTTCTTTAAGAGATAGAAATAAGACACAGTTTCCATCTGCTAAAAAGAAAAAAGTCTGTAACAGGGGAATGAAAATTTTTGTTTCAAGAGTGAAATGAGATCCTGCACCCTTCTCCAACTGCATTCAAGAATCAGCAGTTCTTGCAGCTTGCTTCGCCTAAATGAGTGTATTCCTTGAGTGTCTGTTTTTACAGGAATAGGAAGGAAGGAAGACTATAATATCATATTACATATATCCATCCTGAAAGATTTTCAAAGCTTGAATAGACAACACCCAAGTTAACCTGAGCTTTGGAATTAAGCCAAGCTTTGGAATTAACCCTGTTTTAAATATGATGTTGGAATAAATAATCTCTAGAAGTCACTTCCTGCTTTATTTCAACGGTTTCTATGGTCTATGAAGATATTTTACAGTGAACTATTCAATTTTGCAAAATAAGTGCCTTAAGCAAGCCCACAGTACAAGATACCAACACGGCCTCCCAGAATAATCACCCTTGTGTCTGGAAATCAGGTGAGTACCTTTCAACCATAGAAGCTACACTTCACGATGGGGATTGAAATTGTTTGCCAGACTGAGAAAAGGAACCTTATTCTACCACTTTCTAAATGTCATATGTCATTGAAAGTGTCAAATTTGGACATAAGCATAAAACAGGGAAAGAAACAAAATTGAGTTAGAGCTGGGTTATTTGCTGCTACTGAACAAAGCACTGTGGAATCATGGAAAACAAGTTCTTAGCACTAAAACCAACTTGTTTGATGTGTTTATTCTGAAAACCTGAAGAGATAATTTGCAGTTCTAGTAATGATCGAACACTTGTTTCCTGAGCCTTAGCTAAACTTTATACCAAGCACAACATAACCGTGCAGTTTTCAGTACAGTACTATTATGTTAAGTGAGGGGTTAACACAAGGGGTTAACACAGAGGTAGTTTTCCAGTAGGGAGCATAGGGTACTGCAAAATACCTTCTAGATACAGCTTTAAAAGGTTAAACAGCCCCACCTCTGCAAAGTTTCTATCAGGTGATATCACTGAATCACCACAGTGTATATACAGTGTGTATTATCGATTTAGACTGGCACCATCTCAGTCAGACAGATCTCAGACTGCCAAGTGAATTGCCCGTTGGTAGGTAGCTATACAAATGCTGTGAAGACAAGGGGAGGAAATTAAAGGAGCTGAAACATCACATCAAAAAACAGAAGTCATTCTGGAAACAAATCCTGGCACTTGGAAACACTGAACCTTCAGAATTGAGACCCTAAGCTCTATGGCGTTTTACTGGACACCATGAAAGTTAGCATGAGTAGCCCATAGCTGAGTCTTGAGTGAAAGGTCTTCTTGTTTTCTCCATACAAGAGAGAAATATTTATTTTATATATGTCATTCGTGGCAAGTTCAGGAAAGAAGAAATCTCAACACGTCCATAAAGGGGATTTCTCTCCACAAAGGGCAGCTGCTTTTTGCCTTGCTTTCTTCTAGATGGGTATAATCACGTTAGGGAGGGTGACTTTACAAGCTCTGGAGTACCCTGGAAGGGTGAAACTTTTGGAGGACCTGTAAACCTATGTGGTGACAACCCATGGCTGTGTTTGTTTCTCAGCATCGCTGCCTGCTGTTCAAGACTCAAGTGTCCCCTGGAGTCCTCATTGCTGGCTGGAAGGTACAGGCACTTTAATGAACTTCCAAACTTTGCTGAATACACATCTCTAAAACCATAAATTAGGCCTGAAGCTAGTTGTGTTTTGGTTTGGTTGGGTTGTTTTGGTTTGGTTTGTTTTCTTCCTCCAGATGCCGCTGCAGAGATTTTCCAGAATCAAAGCACAAGGTCTTGAAAATCAAAAAAGGCCAATAGAGAGCTGTGTGAGTCAGAGAACTGGCAGCAAGATGCGAGGCTGCTCAGATCCAGCCCACAGGGACAAACCAAATTGTGAGTACCTGAAGGTCACCTCTATCTGCTGGCTCTCAGCTGACCTACATGAAATGAATATTTGGTCTCAGTCCATGGCTCAAGAAGAGAGGGTTATACAGAAACAACTAACAGCTCTTGAGCCTAGCAGTGTCCTGTATAAGGTATTTTTCTGTGCCCGTTTTAATACAGGCTCAGCTTCCCAGTACTATTTGTCCATCACCACCTCTTCCAAAGCTCCAGCAGAGCAACAGCAATCTTCACAAAAGGATATTCAAGGCTGGATCCAGCCCTGCTGGCACTGGGGTATGCCAAACAGTTAAACAATTTGTAAATTACTGTCTCCAAGTTGTTCAGTTGCTCTTTCTCCATCACTTCCCATTCCACCTCCTTAATTTATTCTCACTATTGTTACTTCTTATAGCAGGAAGTACAACATCCTGGCACACAGCTGCTGTCTCTCTTAGCTGGAACAGCGTCTGCTGCTTCTCCCAGTTCCTGGAATGTTTTTATAGACTGTCCCAGCCTTTGATGAAGTACAGCAGGTTCCCCTTGCTACTGCAGACACATGCTGTTGATAAGCTGTGCCAGCACTGAATAAAACACCACTTTTCTTTATATACTCCCCAGTATCTGTTAGCAATGGCCTTAAATTCATGTTAATATGGGTAGTAAATTTTGCCTTTTATGAGACTGGATTTCTTTCTATCACCGAGAAAATCAAATAAAGGTATCCCTTAACACTGAAACTAACAATACGAAAGCCGCAGTTCTCTTTGCATTAGCTTACACTATCCTGAAATAATCAGCCCTCGTAGTATGATACAGTATAGGGGTGTCCTTTTTTTAATTTTAAAGGACAGAAGAGAGGATTCTCTTGCAGTTTCATTTGTGCTGAGAAATACTCTCCTCTGCAGGTAATATCCTGATTTTTCAGTATGAGTTACAGTAGCAAAATCTGCATGATGAAGTAAGGTCTGTGTCTCCTTGTGTATCCATACTTAGCCTGCCTACATCAGGCTGAATCTTTGTGTACTGCCAGAAAATGATGGCAGTTCTTATTAGCGGTGAAGTAATGTGGATTTTTACCTTTAATTTAGACTGTGACCAGTCAGGGAAGTGTGAAAGTGTTTATATGATGGAACTGATGAGGAGGATAAATGTAATTGTGAAAAAATCCTGTAGATTACTGTTCTGCAATTCCTAATATGCTTTCACCTTCTAAACTTGGAGATAAAATATATTTCCTAGTCATTAGTGTTTATAACAGAAAGGAATTTAGTAAAGTAGTATAGAAAATTCATTACTGCACCTGAAGACCTCAGTATGCCATTATACAAAGCAGGCAAGTGTCACCAACTGGCAACAGAGAAATGGTGTAGGAAAGCTTTCAATGCTAAAACAGCACACACTATAATGACTGAGAAGGAGACAGCATTTGCTGTAGACCAAACTAGCCTCTTAAACATATTATCATTAATATAACTTTCAGTGGCAAATCCAGGGATGTTCAAGTATAGAATATTGCAAGCAGCATTTGTAGATGGTACAGAATAGGCTGGTAAGGTTTTCAAGTAATCTCCTAAAATTCCTTGGCCTAAATTTCCTAGTCTCAAGATTGAGCAACACTGCTGTAGGAAATTCTGAGTGCTCTTACATGTCTAGGAAATGAGCTCAGCAGTTTCCTGATTGAATCCATACTGAAGAGGGTATCAAAGGAAAGATTCATATTTGTTCCTGAGCAGAAGCCTCAGAGAGAAGTTCAGATCCAGATGCTACTATGCTTCCTAAGGCAAACTCCACACCATTTCACACTCTTGTTTGTGTGGCTTCCAGAAGCCACCCTAGAAATGCCCAAATTGAGAGAGAGGATTCCTAAATGAGAGTGACTGAGCCTCATTTAGGGCACATTTAAAATAGAAGAAAGTTAATGCTAAAGCACCTCTAAGAACCCATTGTTCTTTTAAATTAAGAATAACAATTAAGGACAAAATTAGCTCATTATAGAACTGAAAAGCTTACATGATTTTTTAAAACTTGGCTTTCTTACAATTTATGAAGTTAAATAACAGATTCTGTGCTATGCAAAGTATAAAACAAGAGAAACAATAGAAATAACTAAGATGCCCACCCCTAGGAGCATACTGATCCTAACTCACGTTGCTTTGTGTCTTGAGTTACTACCTAAGCCTGGGTGAGTTCACATGCATCTCTGAGTGCGCATCATTTTATGTTTCCTTTGAAAAGTTGACAGTCACAGCATCATCTGATAATGGCAAATTGGACAGAACATATTTATCATAGGAATGTTTTCCATTAGCCCATCCTCCAAGAGACAAATACAATTACATATATTGAACGTCACTGCTTTGAGGTCAACACAATTTAGCAAGAGTAAAAATAAATCATCATTGCTGTGCTAGGGAAATAGACACCTTGACTTGCCAACTGCATGACTCTCCTAGTGAGCAGATGTGATTTGTCCTGTTGGGACCAACATTATCTGATGTGTAACCACATACACTGCAGTCAAGCTAGGTCAGGAATTAATCTGGCAGTCTGGAATAAGATTGGCCTGTTTTTTTTTCCAATGGGTAGTTTGATGCCTGCAGGATAGTGATCTGGGATTTATATAGACTTTTCACACATCACCAGGTCCTCTGTGCCCAACATAAGCATGCACTGTTGATTGTCTGTGTAATTCTACCTCTTACAGGCCAGAAACGGAGCCAATACTATTATTGAAGCTGTATATGCGATTTCAGTTACCATGAACAAGATGGTAATTTATCCATCATGATACTTTAACAAGCATACATTTAATGGATGATAGACTTATTATACACATTATAAACTCTTAATAGTATTTTACGCATCTTCTGTCTGGAATTCTGCGACAACCTACCTTATAGCTATGATTAGGAAATGCTGCATCAGGAATAGCCCTAGAAACACAATTTATCATAAGCAGATCATTTATTCTCTTCAAAATGTTCACAGAAATGGATTCAACTTGCACGGTTTCTCTTTTTGTTGTGCATTTTGATGTAATTGTGAAAGTGGCAATATACTGAAGACTGAAATTCTGTGATGACTCATAACTGCTACAAAGATTAAAAGAGAACAGAAAAGAGAAAAATTCTTATAAAATTCTGATACCAATCTTTTAGTTGCGATACTAACAGAGGTCAAACAAAATTCTCATGTTACGATTTGTAATGAGTATCTGTACTAGTACAAAATTAACCTATTTCCACATCACTGTGGGGTTTCACTATTTTTTTCTTAACAGGCAGCATCAAGCTAACTTTCCAAAACTGCTTTCTGTTTGAATTACCTGCATTTGCTCTGCTAACTTGATAAATCAGCAACTGTATATGACTCGCTAGCTGTATCATTAACATTTTAGTATAATAATTGGCATGATGATTGAAGAAAGCAGAACTGTGTGGTGTGAAACTATGCATATCAATCACAAGTGGCAATCCCAGCTTTCTCAATGCTATAAAAAACCCTCTCATTAGTGTCAGTTTCCTTATTCTTATCACATTTAAATCATTTTATTACAAGCAAATGAAAACTGCTTTGTACTTAGCAAACTATTTATTGCAGATGGTAAAGCAGATGACTAAAGGTTCAAGGGTATTACAAAATGGCAGTAGCATCTACACTAAGGAAAACTTTATCAGGTGATCATAAAAAGGTAAAAATTGTTTGAGAATGAATGAAGAAGCTCAGAAGATGTGATGAAAAGTAAGAATTTTGGACAGTTCCCAGAATCATCCTTATGGAACAAAATTCCACCATACCTAACATTTCCCCCAAACTGGTCAGAACATCTTTGACAAACTGGAAAGTGAGTACAGTGTGGGTTTGGATTTATTGGGAACTAGGGAGAAGTGAATTGAAAAAAGATAATAAAATAATCTGTGCCAAAACCCAGATGTGAGAACGGGGAAATGATAAGAAAGGTTGTATCAGCAGATGATCTTTTTCATTATCTCTGCTTCAGTGGGTTTCTTTCTCCCTGCAATGTGTATCTGAAGTTCAAAAGATGAGGAGCTGCAGGTTGCAGGTGCAATAGCACCACAACTACCAGCTTTTCAGTGTTTACAGCTTGTAGGTAGTTGCTTGCACTAACTCAACTCACCCTGTAAGCTCATTTTTATTATTAGTTGCTGCTTGCTGAGGTAGCTCATCATCAATCAGCTCCTTCAAATATGGGCCATCTTAAGTCCACTCACTGATGTGTGTTATAGCTAGGAGATGGCAAACTGGAACTGCAGATGGTGTAACTCATACGAGACAAAGCCAAAATAAATACAAAATTACACGAAGAGAAGTAGCAATGCTGTTGCATCAATGAAAAGAGTCACTTAGCCAAAGTGATGGTCAGAATTACACAAAAGACAGTCCAGAGACGACCCCAGGATAGTTCTGTTGTCCTCTAAAGGAGACAGCTCAGAAGAGCAACAACCAACATAACACAGCGTAGTCTACTGTGAATTCTTTGCAGACAACTGAAAGTATCTAGGTAGGGGTTGAACATGTAAACAGAGATGGGACTTTGCTGCAAATGCTCTCTTCAGCTGTGGATGAGAATGCTTTCAGAAGAGCTTTCATCTCTGTAGTGTAGGCGATGATAAAGTTGTAATTTGGAAACTTAAGTGAAAAATTCATTGCAGATTTTCTGGCTATAGGATGCAAAAAAAGTCTGAAGAAAACCAGAAAACCAGTATATCACTATGTAACTACATCATCTAAAAGAGTAATTTCCTACCACAAGTAGCATTCTCTTTCTGTGCCTCAGCATGTATGCTACCTTAAGAGAATCAAGCTTTCATCTATATATGACAAAGTGGACAGATCAGTGAGTCCTGGGAAACGTAACAGAATTCACACTACTACAGTTTGCTCTAAATTTGATTCAAAATTAAAAATACATCTTTTATGTCCTATGCTCAACAGCCAAGTGCAAGCAAATGTGTGTATTGAATTACAAACTTAATGAAAGAGCCATTTGTTTTTCTGAATTGTACATGAGTGGGTAATTATCTCCAGCAAGCAATTTTCGTCTGCTTGTATATGGAACAATACTGCAATACTACAATACTTCTCCATCTCCAGCATCAATTTATGTACATAATAAGAAGCAGAAAAACAGTCATTGTGACTCGTGTCTTTTACAACAATTGGCTCATTAACCTTAAGTAGATCTCTCTGACCTTAGCACGAATAAAAAAAAGACTAACAACTACAATGACAAGGTATGCGTAGATCCTGCCTGTGCCAGGAAACACATAGGACTCCACTGCCATCTTGCCATAGCTCCCATGCTCTACAGACTGTTCTGGAACAAGACTGAACAGCAAAATGGTTTAGCTGGCACCCAGTACAGTCTAATTGGATGGAAACAAGACCATGCCCACAACAGCAAATAGGTAAAACCGAAGTGTTTTCCTGATTAATTTTCTACTATGATGTTTCTTCAGATTCACAGCTATAATAGGAAATAAGTTGCTCACAGCCATGCCTTTAAATACAGGTTTGGTATCAACCTCAAACAGTTGGCAATGGTCTGTTAGCGGCACTCAGCGGTGCTGTTACTGACTAAATAGCGATGGAGAGGAAGGATTAGTGGAGCTCATTACTGTGGCAGGAAGACAGGAACACTATAGTAGTGCAATAAAAGCCCTTGTTTGTAGAAAAATATCACAAGGTACTGCCTACATCTAGCATATATCTCTGTGAAATGAGGATGGGACCAAATGCTTGAATCTCCTTCAGGCTGAAGGAAACACATTCTGAAATCTTTGTGGTTCTGGTTTAAACACCTTTTCTGAAAACACAAATGTTTGGAAAAATCCCACACCAATAGGATCTGAATTAGCTCAGGAAGGCTTATGAAGCAGATGCTTAAAACTGAAAAAGCAAAAAATGCCACGGGACACAGCAAGAAGCAGCATTTCTTCAGAAATGCCATTATACCGACTGGAAAAACAAATGGTGGAAAATCCTTCTAAGATATGTACATTAAGGAAATGCTTAACAGTTCCCAGAGTTAATAAGAAGTAGCTGTAGTGAGCTAATATATAAATGGAAATAATGTGCAAGATGATAATTTTTACAGATAAGATTTTTTTTCCTGTGCTATTTTTGGATGAATTGGTAAATTGCTTTTCACTATGAGTAATAACTGCTCATGCCACATCATATCACAGATTAATTGTAGTGCAGCTTAATTTTTTTCCCCCTCTTTACCAACTAAGCAGTAACTAAAGCTGATGAAACTGAAACAGTAACCTGCCTGAAACCTGTCCTCAAGTATGAAATGAACTGCCCTCGATACTGGCACTGTTTCATTTAGAAACGTGTAACTTTCAGTAATATGCATCTACTTCATTACATTTTTTAAACATAATTTCTCCTGGTTGAGGGATTACTCATTCAACCAAAACACTGAGCTGCTGCACCTGACTGGCATGCACAAATGCATTGCTCTTATAGCATCAAGGGTTCCAAGCCCAGTCTCTCCGTCACTCCTCTGACTTCAATTATATTAGCAAACAAGATTATTTGATGGATGCACTGACTGGCAGTCAGACAATAAGAATTGTTCTATGCAATGCTATGGAAATGTTTTGCTGGCTAGGCTGAAGGGGACTATGGAAGAAAGCAACAGTTGAGAAAAACCCTTCCACACTTACTGAAAATTTTATTATGAACTTTTGTATTTCCCTTATTATATTGGAAAGAGTAAGGTCTAGATTTTGCTATTATTTGGATGATATGTTTAGATATAGCTAAGTCACATAAATCTTTATATAGCCCTTATATATCTGTGAGGAGGAGGAATTTTACGTATTTTTCATAGTGTTAACACAACACTATCAATTCAGTATCTATGTACACACACATCTGTTGAAAATACTGAGGGCATTTGGCAGTTAAGGACAGCATATGAGAGCACAAGAAAATAAGCACTAGCTGTAAGTTAAGTTTTCACTAATTTGTTTGTACAAGCCTGTGCTTTTCCAGCCTGGATATTCACATGCTGACATACAGAGCACTAAGAATCATCTACTGCAAAACTGGAGATAAATGGCATCTTTGTGACTGAATCTAAACTCATTCTGTGATTCAAAGCCATGCATAAAATTATCCCTGCAATTCATTAATTTGAAGGCTGGCAAGTATTATTAAGCAGAAATTTGCATATAAAAGGTGTTGCTTTTTAAATACTTATGACAGAAAAAATAATGAGTATACAAATAACAAATCTTGCATGAATATGTATATGGCTTAATGGAACCAATACTTAATCTTTTCCCTAAATTTATCTAAACCAAGGAGGCTTACAAGGAGCAGGGTCTGTCAAGGATTCTTCAGAACCATGACAATGCAGCTGAAAGAAGACCCAGAGGGTGTGGGCAAAGGTGTTCTCGAACACTTCCAACCGAAGCGCAGATACTCCAGATCTCACTGCACCAAACCCAGACATGCACCCCCCATGCAGTCACAGGAAACACAGTGCCTACAAGCAGGTTGATGAGTATCCAGAAAAGCTGCACACCTACAGAGGAGGAGTATGGGCTACAGTAACAAGACCATGGGTAACCCAGTGGTGGTGCATCATCTATAGCAATGAAACTGAATACCAAAGTGAAAAAGAAACAGACATTTTCTCTAAGGCAATATAAACATACATTTCCTTTTAGACTTGTTCTGCTTATTTCTAGGATTTCTTCAGTAACTACCATAAAGCCAGACTTGATCTTATATAAAAATGATTTGGTGCCTGTGCATGACACAATCTCTAAGCAGTGTGATACCAAAGCCAGTGCGTACCTTACTGTTATTTGTTAACTCTGCCTTGTATGGAGAACATGATAGTTTTAGGATTTCTTATAATGCAGTTTACATAATTTAGCTGTTTAAAGTTTGGCTCAGGTGGTCTGTCAGCCACTTCCTGAAGGCAGTGCTCCCAAATTCAGTAAATAAATAAGGCAACATAACTGTCATGAGATGGTAGGGAAATCCTATGAGATTCCTCTAAAAGCAGGAGAATCATCTGGAGTAGTTCTCATTTAGCTTGCAGTTCTCCTGCAGGCTCTCCAAAACCAAATGGAAAAATACAGTGTCTGGCCCAAAGTGTTTTCAAGACACAGCTGCACATAATAGAGCTAAAGAGAGGCTCAGTAAGGACATTTTAATCCTGACCTTGTACATGCATACTGTAGTACATCCTTAGGGATGACGATATTTTGATGGCCTAGAAAACTTATGTAACTACCATTTACTGTTTCTGCAAAGCTGTACCTAGAAGAAAGGTTCCAAGCTCGATCTCTTTACATTCTTATATTAATTACGAAAGATGTTTATTATGGCTTCCTTTTCATCAGGCCAGGATTAGAGCAAGAAAACATCCAGGGCACATATTACGTTACTTTGTTAACAGGATTCTTATGTAATTATAAAGCACTAATTAAGTGTTGGCCTATGTTAAACAAAACTGCATGCTAGAGGTATTTATTCATAAATTGCTAGGACAGAAAAAGTATTTTAAAGCATATAAGAAATGTGTTAACTTAATCAGGCAGAGTTGATGGAAAAAGTATTTTCACCTAAACCCCTTACATTATTTACAAGGCTGTAGTACAGCATTTTAAAAAACACGAGTAACCATGAACATAGAAACTGCAGTTACAAGTAGAATCCATTCTGTGAAATGCTAATAGGTCAGCACAATAGGTTTTCAGCACAAACGCTACAGTCTTGGGCACTGCTAAGAGAAGATGTAGGTCTGACAGAGGGAGTAGGGATGAAGGTAAACTTATATTCACAAATTCACCAGAACCCAGGGCTCAATCACAAAATGGGGGATGCCAAGAATATCTGGCATGAAAATAGTTAATATAAGCAAACCTTACAAGGAATGTATGAAGCTCATCCTTTAGGGACTATACTGATATTCAAATAGCAGAGACCAAGACAACAGCTTCACAGGGGTATATTGTCCCATGCCTACAACGGAAGATTTAACACATTTCTGATGGAAGCTCTCTTCTCTTTGATGGCTACAAACCCGGGTGATACCTTCACCTGAACCTGAGACACTGTGAATTTCCTCCTTTCTCTGCTTAGGTGTGAGAGTAACTCCTGTTTGCTATGCAAAAGAGGAGGACAGTGGAGATGAAACTGAGCCTGGGAGGCAGAGAGTTTCTTCTCACTCTCCTGGAGTGACGGTTCAGCACAGCGTTAGCTGCCAGGCGGGTCTGGCCCAAGGCCAGGCTGCCTCTTGCATTCACTGAGCTCACTGGAAAAAGCTTTTATTAACAGAGATCTCTGGTAACTTCTTTGTTCATTGTGACTACCAGGAACCAGCACTTTTGTACTGTAGGCTGCAGTACTGAAACCAGGAGAGAGATAGAGTCCAACCTTTTTACTGATCTATGGCTTCACTCCCCTGTGCTTTTTCAGCTGTATCATGCAGAATCTTTTATTTCTCCATTAATACTTAATACTTAAGGCATTCCAGCCAGGAGTAAAATGAGCCATACAGCCACTGGTGGGGTAATGAAAAGAGCACCTACAAGTCACATAGGCTGCTGGGGAGCCTCACACAAATGGGCAAAACCAGAAGACAAATCTCTCCAGGTAGAGGCTCAGTCTTTGAAACTGGTTCTGCCTGTATTGGCTGCAAAGCCTCTGTGGCCTTGGGAGGAGGAGGACAGCAGTCAGCTATTTCATCACAAGGTTTCTAAACTCTTTACAAACCAAGCTTAACACTAGCTGTCCTAAACACACCCTGGAGGCTCACCAAACCAGCCTGGGGTCTTGCACTCTTACACTCTGAGGCTGTAGGCACTCTACTAGCTGTGGTCTGGGTAGATCAGCAGAGGTTTCACTGGATTACAAGTGAGAGCAGGAGCTATTATCCTCATTGTTTAACTGGGGATGCCATATCACAAAGAGGTTGATAGCTTTAACAAAAATAAACCAGCATGCTCAGGCAGGGAAAAATTTATGCTGGTCTTGATTCTGCAAACAGAACTATTTATCCCCCCAGCCCATGTTAGCATCTTTCTGTCATTCACCTTTGTCATTCCTATTAATTTCTTATAAGACTACTTTTCAAGGAAGAAAAGATATTCCTAGGTTTTATCAGCGGCAGAGGCATTCAATTCCTGAACAAACTGCAATAAATGTAGAGACCATATAAATCCTCAATTAAAATAGATTCACACTGATACAACTTGTCAGCTTTGAATAGTGCTATTAGCCTGCACTCAATCTGGAAGCTGCTTCATAGGCAAACAGAGAAGGCCCTGGTTGTTTTTGTATGATGTGGATTTGTGGTCATCTGACAAAATATTTACCATGTTCTGAGGAATATTTGGCTTCTCTTTGATACAAAAGTAAGACTTTAGACAGCAAAATGAAAATGATGGTAAAATGTTAACTGTGGGTCTTAGTCAGCACTCTTCCCTTATCCTGGAAAGCACAGGAAGTTTCATTAGTGTTAGCTGCTCAGGATTCAGTAGGTTTATCCATGTAGGTAAGCATCATTTAATAGGAGAGAAGGATCTGAATCAGAGCATAAAGCAGTGCAGGAAACATTCTGTCTTTCAGTTTATCTGACTACTCAGTGAGTGACAAGATTAGGAAAGAGCATTTCCTAGCTATACTGTTAGTTGTAGCTCCATCTCCAAACCCAATTATAGACCAAGTTGGATCTTTCCCACCCTGAGAAAAGTTAAAGAAGATAGAGGCAAGGAACCCCTTATAGATGTGTGGGACTTCTGGGCAAGTTTCAAAGGAATTACCCTATTTAGCTCATGCTTTCTTGGGCTTATTTCTTCAGAAGGTATCTGTCAGCATCAATGTTTCAGTTCTGGTTATATTATTATACTGTACAATCTTTTTTACTTTTTAGCAAAATTAATGTGACTAAACAGAAAGTCACCATCTTTCTCTAAGGAGTTGCAGATTTGGGTACATTTTGGTGTTGTCAGAAAATCTGGGGGAAGATTTTAGGTCTTAATAGAAGATGAAGCAATCCTGGTGAGCTGAGATATAGTGAAGTACCACCCTCTTATCAGCACCACAATAACCTTTGTGTGGGTTTGAGTGTTGCTTGGTTACAGAAATATGTTCCCAAATTCAAAAGTTTTATAAGCTTTCCTCAACTATATTGTGTTAGTGGGAATCAAAACTGTCAAATGATCAGTGCAGAAAATTTTTAATAATTGGCCCTATATTCTCTGTAATCTGGGCGATACAGAAAGACAAGTTATAGTAAGGTTCAAGCACTTGAAATGTGCGGCTGTTAATTTGTAGCTTTATCCAATAATTGAAACGTTTCAAAGGAAAGTATCATAAATTGCTAGTATCATAAATTCATCAAAGAAGACCTCTTAAAAAATAACATCCCGTTGGCACACCAGTCTTAAGATCTAGACATATGATATAACTCCATATGGAAATATATGTTGTATTTTTTAAATACCACTACATACAGAAACATTTCCACTTACATCTTTATATACGAAATGTGCTTGTAGGAATCATTGATAGCAAAATTAAAATTCTACTCAACTCACACTCTGATCAACCTAGTGTTTAAGGGAAATGCACACATTTTTAGGTACCTGAGATAACCATCCTATGTATGTCTAAGTTCACTCAGTGCAATGTCAGAGCTCAGAAAGTCATAGCACATTAGCTTTTATAACGATACACTTTTGAATCAAGATGATTTTTCACTATGGGAGAAAAGACATGAGAAAAAGGAAGGTATTGACTCTGGGACTCTGTTGCCCTTAATATTTGCACATAGCTTTCATTGACATCGATGGGATGTCTGTAAAAACCAAAGGCGGAACATGCTCAAGTGAGTAAATTAGAGAGACAGTCATTTTGAGGTAGAGGAACTGGAGTTAAAGAGTAAACTCTACACTCCTTGGGGATCATTTATGGTCTCTAAAGAGGTTAATGTGTGTCCCACAATCTGTTCTCATACGTAAGTTCCTTTAGTCATGCTGAGAAGAAAAGAGGAGTAGAGCAGATGGCCATGACAGATGAAGACAGCAGCCAACACTCCTCCTCAGGCAGAAGGGCCATTTAAACCTAAATGAACTAGTCACTTGAGTGATGTAGAGTGTGATCAGGTAGAAGATCTGGCCTCATTAGAAAGGGAAAACTATACAGCAGGTTGTCCTTGGCATAGAGGGCTCAGGTGCTGCAGTGCACAACTTCCCTGTGCAGTGCACTGGGGCCCTAGAGAGCCTAGACCTGGTTTTAGGAAGAAGATGGTCTACAAGAGCCTGCAAGAGTTATCGAACACAGACAAACATGGAATCCAGCTTCAGCTGGGACAGGCCATGTGTTTTAAATCTGTATAGCCTGTTCCTCACTACAGCTTTAGTACTTTAGTTCTAGTAAGATCCCAGTCCTAAGTCCTTCTTTGAAGACAGGCAAGTAAAACCTCCTGTTAAAAACTGAACTGCCAGCTGTTGCTTGCCATTGAAACTGGCCTTCCAGATCTATTCTGTTGCCCCTAGTTAATTTCTCTTTGCCTTGCTTCCTAGCAGGGGTGGGCTATGGGTGACATGTTTATCACTTGCCCTGACATTCTGTATTTATTTACTTATTTTTATCTCAGCTATGCTGATAACATGCAAGACTTGCTTTAGTTAAATGTGAAAGAAGTGAGAGTATCTCATTTGCTTATGTGCTTTCAAACCTATGATGCCTTTGAATTTCAAAGAAAAAAACTTTTTTTACCACGTTATAGATTATTTCAGATGAGGGCAATTTTTGTCTTAATTGAAAAGACCGGTAAGTTGAAGGTTATCATAGAATCCACGTTGGTCTTATTGGAGTATATTGATTTATCTCACAAGATGCTTCATATTCAGATCTCAGCTAAAAACTAGGTATTATTGAAAACTACTCCATTATTTCATGTTTATTGACATCATCTGCTGTGCATCAAGGCCTGATCTCTAGAATCTGTTAACTGAATTTCAGTTTTTGTTGCTTGGTCAGATGTAAACAAGATTGATTCACGCACAGGGAAGGGCAAACTATTTCTGTAATGCTGTAATCCCTTGCTAACAATCATTTGGCTAGGACAAAGAATTTTGCATTTAAAAGTAGTTGAGATTTGCTTTTCTGAATAATTACTGTGATTGCCTGAGGCTCTTTTGTTGAAATATCAGAGATGAGATGGTTTCAGCAGCTTGATGATAAACTGGACAACTTCTGGCATTTCAATTCTCTTCCAAATCAATACTGACAAAGACTGACCTTGTGCAGAACTTATAAGTATACATTTGCGATGGAATCACTTCACACGTTTATTAAGATCTTATAACCATTATATGTGAATCTCTCAAACCTATTTTTACCATTCCTTGATAAAATGATATGAACTGAATACAAATAAGAGGAAAGATGCGCTTTCTTTGTTGATGTGACTCCCTGATTTGTATTGCAGAAAATATTTGAGTTGTCAGAAAATGCATACTGATATTCCACCATACAGAACCACAATTAAATAAAAGCACTATTACAAATAAATGCACCTATAATAAAATGCAAAAGCAAGGCATGTTTCATGAAAAAATTCAGAGAAGCTGAAGGAATTGGGTTTTTTTTTCTGTAACCAAAACAGCTTTTCTTTGCCAAAACTGTTCTAAGCTTTGTGCTTTAAAAGGTGTACACAGCCTGACATACAAAATCAGCCAAGCTCATAGCTCCTGTTGTTGACTGGCTCGAAGGGAAGTTTGGCTATTGATATATTACCACCCCACCCTGGTAATATATTGATGGTGTCATGATATGTTAGGAAGTGCATAAACTCTGCTTCCAGGAACCACCAGGTGCCATTGCCATCTAAATAGAGCTATAATTTAATACTGGTTGGGGCCTCCTAGAAATAGCAAGGTATTTCTTAGAGGGTATTCCTGAGTGGAAAACCACAGCATCATAAATACACCAACTCCAATCTTGTACTTACCCACTGTGTGGTGCAGGACAGAACACCCTATTCATGTGGGAGCTCAGCTCCTGTTTAGAGATGGCAATATCCAGACTGAAGGGCTCCAGTGAGTACTAAGAAAACTGTCTGTCAGCCTATCACACCAATGCAATAAGGAAATCAGAAGGAGTACAACATGCCTGAAGTCTCTGGACCACTAAAATCCTGCCTGTCTGGGCTGGCCTTTTGGATCCATCAGGAGGAATATGCAAGCACTTAGCCATGAACTAGAGAGGACAGACTGGGTGGATAGAACTGCTTTTGGTAACCACTGAAAAGGCAGGGAGAAGGGTTCAAATTTCTCACTGACAAAACTGGATAGACCTTGCAGGGTGAAGAGCCAAGGGAAGTGGAATCGAGCATAACTCAGCTGAGCATTCCTGAACATTAGCTGAGTTTTAACAGTGCCATTCAGTTAATTTATACAAATTTCAAATGCTGGTATGTGTTCAGGGAGGCACAAGCCTCCTGAAGGCCTGACGTTGCCTTCTCAGACCCCATTTCGTGCATCAGAGTGGCTCTAACATACTCTGCGCTGGGAGGACACGGGATGCCCCAGCTCTCCAGCTCATCTCAGTGTTTTTACACTCCTGAAAGAGCTGAAAATGCTTTTCCTCAACCACACCCCCTGCAATTCTGCTGGGTTCTGTGCCCAGAATATGCTCAAGAGGAGACAGCATTCACACGCTTTCAACCTCTAGCACAAGGGAGCCAACTTTTATTTACACTCAGGAGCAACACAATGACACACACAGAACCTACAAAACAGAGACAGTAAAGGAAAACTACATGAAGAAAAACACTACAAAAGATGGAGGAAGTTCACCAGTTCTGCAAAATGGCTCCTATTAAGTTTTGTGCATTTCATTGAGTATTTGTATGTTTCTCTCTGCTGAATATTTTGAGCTAATGAAAGGGCCCACCTGAGAACTGCCTCTCCCCTTTGAAGAGTTTATCTAGCCTCAAGAGATCCTTGAGATCTCCTGAAAAAAAACCTGTCCCAAACTCCCACTAAGGTTAACTTCAGTTTTACTGCATCAGTATTATGCAATAGTACATCATTATGCCTTGACAATATGCTGAATTCCAGAGAGATATCCAATGGAATCTAGCTAGACTTCCGTATTACTTCTCTTATATCCCAGACCATTGTGGCCACATCAGCAGCAATATGTTCTGTAAAAACAAGGGAAGTGTCTGGCATACAGCTCTGAAAATCCACACAAAGACCTAAGTTTGTGGTTCTTTTCCAAATGAACAGGATTTTTAAATGTATGTATTTCAAATAATGGTGGCTGTCAATATCTTGGAGATACTTTCTGATGGCACAGAAGATGTAAAGTTATTAAACTAATTCCAAATGCTGTTACAACTTACTTCACTTGATTCCTGTTCACTGTGCATTTCAATTGTCTTATTTTCTAGACTGATAAATGAGAACTAAAGATTAAATGAATAATTTAAAAAATTAAATTCAGTTCTAATTGGTTTCTATCAAGCATGGCACCTCTCATACAAAGGTAAAATGACCCAGTGACAAGAATAAAGTTATCTTGTGATGCTTTCCCATTCAATTAAACCTTAACTCTTTCAAGAATTAACTGCATTACAGGAAAAGTTGGCTTTTCATTTACCAGTGCCCAGGTGTCAGCTATTTTTCTTATCTGGGCTATATTCATACATTTGACTATTGCTTGATGTTCTTATCACGCCGAGAATGCATTTACTAGGAAAGGATAATAGAGAATTCATTACTTTAATGCTTCTCAAGTTGTTAAATTAAAAATTGTAATAGTTATGACTTACTTTGTGGCTACTGGTGACCTTTTAACTATGCACTTAACCTTCAGCCATTTTCCAGACAGTTGAATACAAGAAGAATTCTGAATGTAAGATCACCAAGGACAGTACCCTCTTATTTAGAGAGACACCCCTATCTACGTTGTGTGTATGTCAGTGGGAGTGAAGGATTCTTGAAGTGTAACTATTTGCCTATTTTTTTTTAATTAACCCAATCATCTTTTTTTTCACTAGAAAATCCCCAAGCCCAGAGTAAGTTTTGTGTATATATGCCAGCTTTATGTTCACTTGCCATAAAGAAATATACTAGTTATTTTATTGGCAAGAAAAGGAAGGAGCCATGAAACACAAATGAATTAATAAGTAGCCATAGGAAGTAAAATATAAATTCATAAGGGCTGAAGATCCCGTCAGGAGTCCTGCTCATCCAGTTAAAAACACACGTGACTATTCCAAATGAAACTGCACAGCTCTCATACTCATGGGCAAGTACTAGCTGCACACAGCTTGCAAATGATCTAAAACCCAAGAACCACTGGTAAAGCAGTTTGGCAAACAATTACAAATAACACATATATTTAGAGAAGTCCAAGTTTTGGACAACTTGTGAAGAAAAAATGTGGACTAAGTTCATCAGAAATCGCTAGAGCCAAGAAAACAATCTATCACAGTTAGTTCCACTTGAGTACCTCTCAGTCATTAGAAATAAATAACTTTCTCATAAACATACACTAAGCAGATATCTAAATATTGTACTCATTAAAACGTACATTTTACATTTTGTGTCACTAGAGATTTGTTCTACTTATTCGTATGGTGAATCATTACGAATATACATATGGCACTGAAGTGGAACATGGTGAGTAATTACACACTGGTGCAGAAAGACACAGACTGTAATAGGGAGGTGAGGGTGTGCTGTAAGCTCGGCTGCAGGAAGCCCGTCTGCCTGATTCAAAGGCCTGACTTACACCTATCACTGCTACACAAGTGTGTACCTATCAAGACATACATGCAGCGATTAAAGAATGATCCATTGAGCTGATGGCAATAAGGGAATAAAATATCAGCCCAGCACAGAACTGTGGCTTTTATTAAGGGGAAGTTGCTATTGATCTGTTAATTGCAGCTCACATCATTGTGGGTGATTGGTTTCCTTCCACTGCATTGTAAACAAGGAAAGGACACAACTGCTTCTCTTGAGCTGGGTGAAATGAAATTGAGCTATCAAGATGGATTTCCGATTAGGATTCTTTTTTCTTTTCCTTATTTTTTTTTCCCCAAGCCAAGAGTGAATTCCCACTTGAACACTGAGCAGATTTTCTCTTAGATCACATGAAAACTGAGCTATCTGGACACATGCAGTGTCAGATTCTGCAGCCCTTCAGAAATCACTCAATATTGTGGAGATCTGAGCCTGTGTGTTAAAATGAGTTAAGTCAATGCCCTCACTCTGCATTTGTCCTTACTGGTGCCTTCACTGTCCCTCTGAATTTACTTCAAAAGTAAAATGGGAAGGAGGCAGCACAAGAGCAGCACAGGAGCAGACCAGGGGGGAAATTCAGAGAAAAGCAGTAAAAAGCCTGGCGGCTCAGAGCAAAATTGAACTTTGGGGACACCATGATCAGGTCAGGCTCCTTCAGGAAAGGAAGAGCTTCAAGATAGCCTGGAATATGCAAACAATGTTGGGGGGTTTTATTCCCAGGAAAGGAAAAACACAGGGTTTGTTGGTTTGTTTCGTTTTGGAGCCATTTCATTTGATGTAAAATAAAATGCATCACTTTGCTTTTGTCTTCATTGCTTCTCTAAAAATAAACAAATAAATGTTGAGCCCTAGAACCTCAAAACACAGGGAAACTGGAGGAAGGGGAAAAGGGAAGGACATTTTACTTCTAGTAAACGTAAAATTCCATTTCCTTAGAAGCAAATCCAGTGCTGGGCCTCTAAGACAAACAGCTCCAGAAAAAACATTTTTCCTATTACTTTTCCATACACCATTGCTCTTGGTACTATTTAATCTGTAACAGACGATGGATAAAAAGTCCCCCTCCTGTCATGCGCTGATGCTAACTACAAGTTACCGGCATGTGCTTATGTTAAAATATATGACCATTGCCATAAGTAATAATAAATAATAATTAGTGCGAGGTGTCCTTGCCCATGGCAGGGGGGCTGGGATTTGATGATCTTAAGGTCCTTTCCAACCCTCACTATTCTATGATTCTATAATACCAGATACACATGTGTCACATATCAAAGGTCCTCATTAAGAAACACCAGATACCAAATTAATCAGACATTTGAATAAGGTGTTGCCCTGTTGAAGTGGGTAATATTTTTGTCTCCACCTCAGAGTCAGGATTTTAACCTCAGGCCTGCATGTGTTGAAGAGAAACAGAGATCCCCACAGCCACCACTGACTGGGGAGGGGGATATACACCACGTGGGCTGGAGTTAAACCCCAGGGGACTGACCACTGTTAATGCTGCCCTTAAAATGCTGCCAATCTCCTTGCTCAGACATCTTGTCACACACACGGATGGACCTTTTATGTTCCAGCTTTTCTGCCATATGACATTTAACCACAATAAAGACCTATTTTAGCTGAAAAACATTATGAAGGTTCATTGAATAATGACTGTTTACTGGAAATGGAAAGTAAAGTTTTGACCATAAAGGAGTAAAATTCAGAACTCAAGTCATTCGTGCTTACTCTTCCCATCAGCATTTTATTTATTGTTGCTGCTACAGTGAAATAGGTACAGCTAGAGCTTCGGGAAACCCATATGTCAGGCCATACCCTCCAGACCTTCAGGCTAATCCTGACAGCTGCTGAGTCTTATGTTAGACAAGCCTGTCATTTTGTGCACCCAATATATAGATTTTTGGTTTTTGCCCAAAGGTGATCTGCAAGTGAAAAGGGAAAAATGGGTTTGTGCCCCTG
Source organism: Neopsephotus bourkii (assembly GCF_033783945.1). Classification (NCBI taxonomy): domain Eukaryota; kingdom Metazoa; phylum Chordata; class Aves; order Psittaciformes; family Psittacidae; genus Neopsephotus; species Neopsephotus bourkii. The sequence continues at coordinate 2,158,140 of NW_026901430.1, read as the reverse complement.
TTTTTCTGTTCATCAGAAAAGAACCTATGGTATCTGCACTGTATTTACTTAGTTTGTTCTCAGACTGGGAAGGAAGATTTTCTATACCTGCAGCAGGAGAACAGAAGTCTGCAGATACCACAAGAGACACCTCAAAAATGTAGGAAATTCAAGTAGATTTCAGGGATTTGTTATTTTACAAAATGCAGAAGGTTGTGAATTAAGTCTTTAAGGAATAATTCACTATTGAAACAACAGCAGATAGAGGCCACCCATCATGTCCCAGAAGCAGCATCCCTTTTTGGTTTTTTGTTTGTTTTAATTTCCTGCCTTACCAAGATTTCTAAATACAGCACAAATCACCAATAATTAGAACTTAGAAAACCCTAACAGTGTGGTAAAAATTGGTAATTTCTTAGAAGGAAGAAAAAACATTTTCTGCCAGAACACAGTTATATCCAGCTATTTAAGGACTGGGAAACAAGGCTAAGAGTAAATGGTAAACATGTTTTCTAAGCTGTTTTATTCTTCAGAAGCTCACTGTTCTTGGCTAAGAGCTATTTCAAATGGAAACTTCCAAATTTCCAGATTAGTCTGCAGTTCTGGGGTAGCCAGAAAAAGAAAGCAATGTGAAATCCTACATCACAGCTAATGGTGATCACAGGAACTCCAGAACCTGACAGGCTCAGCTGACAAATGCCTGTCCCAGTTCTCTGTCCCCGTCCTTCCTTCTCTCTGTTCCTCCTTTATGCAAAAGTTCTCCCAGGTTTGGCCTTATGGCAGAGGTCAAAGGCAATGTCTGCCTATGAGATAGACTACAGGTAGGTTATTCAAATGCATCTGTATATTACTTTGTGTGTGCTGGGATTATGAAATTCTGTGGCAACAAAAATATTGATCTGAGCTATGCTATGATCTAAGAAGTTTATTTATTAATGCCAGAGGATGCAATTTTATTAAGCCTAAGTACTCCACATCTGAGCATTTTCATGGAGGATGACACAGAAAATATCATATAGCACTGGATGAGTTCTATTAGTGCTGATGAATATATTACTTCCTAAGGAGACACTGTTGATTACGATAATGCATCTGCTACACCTGTGAACACTACAACTGATCCTCTAGCAGGTTATTTGCCTCTGGAGAATCTAAGACAGCTTTTTGGTACTTCAGTGAATCGTAACAAATACGGCTTCTGCCACAGCAACATGAAACATGCAGCACTGCCTTTCACCATCTGACGTAGTGTTCCTTGCTGAATAGAGAAATAAGGGAACGTAATATACCGTAAAGGTAAATGCTCATTGCAAGTGGAATTTGGAATGCATTTGAGAAAATATAAGTACTAACCCCTCCTGAGAGGGATTAGGTGGCAAGGGCTGAACCAGCAAAGTGTGAGGCATCATTGGCGGTGGAAGAAATGCCATTCAGATACTGACAGCAGAGAAACAGAGGCAGAAATCTGGAAATGGTGTGGTGCATTAGGATTGAAAAGAGTTGTAGGTCCACCTGCGGGGCTGAGGAAAATGTTGGAAATGCCAGTGCAGAAGTAGATGAAGACTATGGAGTCCTCCAGAAAGGATAGGTTGGGTCTACCTTATACATGGCTCAGAGCTCCAGCCCTGCTTCCTTGAGCACTGCTGTAGCTTTGTGCCTCCTCTTCAGGGAAATCACGGTGATAAAAGGCCACCTTCTCCCCCATTCCCCACTGAAGCCTGGGTTGGATCCAGCATAGATACACAAAGCTGATCCTGGTCCCCAGCCGCTGCTTTGCACAGCCACAGCTCAGTAATTTCCATGGTGAATCAATTAGAAGGGATAGCAACCGTTTTAGCAAGGGGAAACATAATTTGAATACTGTAACTGAGAAAGGGCAGACACGTGGCTGGTTTATAAGTGTTTTTAAATGGTTGTCTGACTGGGTTTCTTGCTCTCAGGATAGCATTCTGTTCTCAGTTTGGGCTAAAGAGATTTCACAGGCTGTGAATGGTAGGACAAAGTGTCATTTGTTTTCCCTACAGACATAACTGCTTCCTACTCAGCCTTTTCTTCAGAGGTATAATCATGGAAAGACAGAGAACTTGAGCATTTCTGCAGTTGCAGATTGACAACGTTGAAACACAGTCTTGGCCCTTTAAAATGCCATCTGTCTAATGAGAGCAAGGTCTTTTCTTCCCCTCACAAGGATCCAATATATTTTGTTGTATCAGAGAGGAGAAATATAAAAACGTGCAGGACTTAATTTAGGGAGAGTGGACATGACAGAAGAAAATAGTAAGATGAATGTGGGGCTCCTATCTGTGTTATACTAAAACAAGAATAAGGGAACAAGCAAGTGAAGTTGAAGTGCAATGAAGTTTAAAGCTAATAAATACTTTTTGTTCCACATGACTTATAATTAACCTGTCAAGTCAATACTGCAATAAGTCACCGAGACCAGGCATTTAGTATTCACAGAGAGATTTGATAAATGTGGCCCATCAGTTCCAAATAATCTTCCCAAATTCAGATACATTCACAGTCAGGGGTTTAGGATTCAGTTTCAAACTATCAGATAAAACATATAGCTAGAGACTCTTCACAGAATTAAGCAACACATTAAGAAAACCCATATACAATTCAGTAGAGAGACCAGAAATCTCATCCCACTCTAATATTACCCAAATAATTAATTTTATTGATGCTCCAAGCCTTTTTAATGGCATGTACAAATAACTTGTGCCCTTGAAATGTGTCTCAAGCAGAACTTAAATAGATCATTTATTTCAATGATTCATCTCAGAGACATTTTTGTTTTTGTAAGGCTAAACACATTCTGTGTTATGATATCAGATGATTAAAGAAGATCTTCTGAACTAGTCTAAATTAGGCTAAGTAGAAAAATACTGGGGAATTACTTTTAATGATCCATCTTAGATTTATCTGCTCTTCATTAACTGTTTCTTGAAACTAGGCTCTGTCAATGAAGGAAACAACTCACTGGTAAACTTAATACGACTGTTTGCTATCTGTGTTGCCACCAGGAATTTAGTGCCCTTTTAAAGGGAAGTGCAGCTCTTCAAAGGTATAAAAGACTTTCCACAAACGTCTATATTAGCATGGGCTTCTGAAGTGAAAAGTAACAGACGGCAGCAGGACTAGATGCTTGCTAGATGACAAGGACAAAGGGCCTCTCCCTTTGATCCTTTTATTTCTCCATATTTTTCAATCTACTTTCTGTCATCCCAGTAACCAATTCAACAAGTAATGCGTAAAACCTCAATGAAATGAAACACTTGAATGTTTTGTAATGCCTTTTCGTGCTGTACTAATCCATTTTATTTGTCTTTCAAGGTCCATGAGTTTAATGGAACTTGTCGCAGGTCACTGTTTTTTAAGTTTTTCCCCATAAAGTCAGCTGTGCTACATTACAGCTTTCACAGCCAGCAGCCTTTGCGGCAAATAATGCTTTGTGTGAGGACACCAGGATGTAGTACAGAACAGAGCACACAGTGGAGAAAAGCCTCTAACATAGCAGGGTGACCAGTGATGAGCAAGAACTGTTCTTGGTAAAAGTAATGTTGCAGATAGGTCATGCCCTCACCTCAGACTTCCCAGGAATGCTTCTGTGTGTTGCCCAATTCTTCTACATACCTAAATTAAAAGGCCATATGTATGAAATAATATACTTGGATATACTATAAGGAGTGTAAAACTCTGCATTCATCTTGCTTAAATTTCAACAGGTTATTAAAAAGCACATCTCCCCACGTGCCTTACCTACCAGACTCTCCACCTTCCTTAAACTTCCTGCCTGTTAACAAGGCACTGACTCCTTATCAATGCTAAGATAGGAGCAGTGAGAGAGGAAAAATAATCTGTGCTCAAAGACTTAAAATTCTCAGTGTAATACATTGTATGCTACCTACTGATGATTCAGCACAAAATCCACTACTGCACTAAATCTTTCAGTCTCAAGACAGATAACATTGAGCCTAATCTAAGTTCAAAGAAATTATTTCCTCTGATTTACTGGATCACACATGGAGTTTAGCATGAGGAACAGCTTTTGGCTTCTATACTGGCATTCTATTACAGTAAATGAGCAAAATAAAGTCTCTTGTTTTCCCAGCCTAATTATTCAGATTGGTTTTACTGTTTCAGAGAAGCACTCAAAAGCCTCCACAGGTTGATAATATTGTTACTTGTGCCACACAAAGAAGCAGAACTGAGCTAAACAGCAAAAACATTTGACAAAGTGATATAAACCAGAATGTCTCTGTTATTAAAAGTAAGCACAGCTTTATCCTGATAAACAGTGGCCTTGACTTTTAAATACAGAATAGTACACGTGGGACTTGATTGCAGAAGGCAACACATACTGAAGAGCTACAAGATTTTCAAACCCAAACATTACATTCAATACCATAATACCTGTCACTGGATTTTGTTTCGTATCATCATCACAGAACAGCCTGAGTTGGAAGGGACCTTAAAGCTCACTCAGTTCCAACCCTCTGCCACAGGCAGCAATGTCTTCTACTAGATCAGGTTGCTCCAAGCCCTGTCCAGCCTGGCCTTGAACACTGCCACGGATGGGGCAGCCATAACTTCTCTGGGCACCCTGTGCCAGTGCCTCACCACCTTCACAGGCAAGAACTTCTTCCTAATGTCATATATTCTAATATTCTACTATTGTATCTTCATTAGATAACAAATTTGCCTGGGAAGAGGAAACATCTTTCAGTGACTTGTGAATTGACTGTTCTCACACTATATTCTGTAAATAACACTAATGCCAACGCCAGACACCAGAATCCGCCTTCACAAAAGGGCATAAAACACTGTATTAGGTAGGAAGCAAGCCTGGGGAATTAACTAATAATTTGTCCTGCCTGGGTTAAATAATCACACAAAGGTACAACTTGAATTAAACGTAACTCACTCTTCTGGTAGAGCCGTCATTTGACACAGACAGGTTAGCTGCTCTTTCTAGGAGATAGAGAGGCAGCCAGAGAAGAGGGGTTCCAGGATATCATCTAACCACATAGAAAACCTGGCTGTAGCTCTTAGCTTTTGAATACATAAACATCTATTTGAAGGTTTTCACAAGTGAGATTTGAAAGAGCAAATTGTACTTTTCCTGCTCTATTCCATTCTCCACTGAGCTTTATCTCTACATTTTTCTTCTAAGTGATTAGTTACTGCCACACATAGAAGGTACGCTGAAATCCTTTTTCATCCCCGCTTAGCATCTCCCTACAAGGCTTACTTCCAAAATGATTGAAGACAAGAGTTCAGAAACAACAGACGCTGGCAGCCTGCCAGTCACATGCACCCACACAGATGCAAAGTTAAAAATATATCAATTCATGCCTCATACAAGTGGGTACGTAGGATAGAGAGGGCTGATAGAACAGATTGAGGGGGAGAAGTGTATATTCGCAAAGGGCAGTACACATGTATCTGTCAAGCAAAAGGCCATGAAGAAAGAACAGGAGCTTCTGGTACTACTGTGCTGTGGATAGGATGCCTTAGTCAAAACCTTTATTTACTGGGGTTATTTATGCTTAGAAATTTGTACCTGGACTGGGATTCTCATCCCTCCTTTCCTCTATTAAAGTCACAGGACTTGCAACAGAAGACTACTATGGGCACATTACTAAGGGGGTGACATAAACAGTGCTGGTAGGAGAATCTGGTTTCAACTGATCCAAGGTTAGATTTGACTAAGGGATCAATATGACAGACCTGTTTTCTGTGATCACCTGTGCCTCTGCTGGGCTTGACTGGACAGATTTTTTGCCTCTTCTTTCACTGTGGCTGAGCTGTACCTCCAAGGTGGCAGATTCCTCCCACAGAATTCAAGCCAGATTCAATTTCTGGAGAGCCTAAACCCCAAGGACTATACCTTAATTTCAGAGAGTTTGGTTTTTTTTCATTTGTTTGATTTTAGTTTGCTGATTAACTTCTGCTCAAAATTCCCTAATTTGAGCAAATCAATTCTGAGTGATCATTTGGCTCCAGTCTGAAATGTGCTGCTTCCCAAGGACTGCTAATGGCCCAGAAGATACCATGCAGTGAGGAAAAGGTCTTCCCTTTGTTCCTTTAAGCCTTACACTTTTCCTGGGTCTTGTTCTAAGTCTTCTTTTAAGAGACTTATTTCAAACAAAGGGAGCTACCCTTTTAAACGATTTAAAGTAGTGTAATGCCGAGATTTTTATCTATTCTAATGGAAATAATTTGAATTGTGTACTGAACTCATTATCAAAAATAGGCTATGGAAATTTGTTGCGTAATTAATGGTGTCAATCTGGTGGTGCTTTCCTGAGTGCACCCTACTAATCGGAGATGAATCTTCACAAGAAGTTACTAGGGTTCGCTAAGCTGTGAGCTTCTCCCCAGACACCAGGTCAGCAAAACTGACCGTGCACAAGCTGAGCACTCTCAGGGTAGAAACTGTACAAACAGCCACAGAAAGTATGGGTTTAATTTTATGTTGTCTTAGGACCTGTTTTTGTAATAATAAAGTCAAGCCCCAGGAAAAGGGTGAGGTTTGAGGCAAGCAAATCTGAGGACTGGACAGGGCTAAGGTTAGCAGAAGGTTATGTTTATAATCCTAACAAAACTGCATTCTGATTTCTAGCATGAAGGGGGTAAATTACAAACTGATGAAGCTTCTCCACAAATGTGATTTCTATTAATATTAAAGCAGCCATGGGCATACACTGAGGGGAGAATCGGTCTCTAGGGTTTGCTATTTTAACCATCAGTCATACAGTGCAATTGCTGGAAGAAAATAAATGATATAGCAATAGCAACTCTAAAGGCAGATAGAGGACAGAAGAAAGAAAATATTAAATAAGAACAGTCACTATGGAAACAGTTGGATTTTTAGTATTTTAATACCTGGGTGACTCAGAGGAGTGACAATAAAACATGGAACCTTTTGCATTTGGAGGAGGTATCAGTTCAAATTCTGCCCAAGCTAGGGTCAATTCAAAGGTTGTCCTAATAACAGCTTATGTAAAATGACTTCACAGTTTCACTTCATTTTCAAGAGTTAGTATCTCACAAGAAAATGTCTCCACCATGCAAATACCCTAGTTAGAAATCCCAGCAGAAGTCCTGAAAACCTGACTGGGGAGGCAGTGTTTTCTCACTGCTTTTACAATAACAAAGTTGGGACTTGAGGAAGTTTGCTTCCTGCTGTTGCTGCTAATGCAATGCCTGTGAGTGTCAAGATTGCAGTCTCTAAGCCTTGCAACTATGCTTCATGACCACTAAATTAAAAATTAAAGCATACACTGTGTTTGCAAAATAGAGAAAGATTGAAGTTGAGGAATTGCAGAAGAGAAACAAGATATGAAACTATATCTAACATATACCTAAATATGGGAATTTTTTGTAAATCAGTTTGTTCAAGTTACAGTTCCCATCTTTGCTGCCTGGCCTAAAGCCAGGCTCACATACAGCATAGTTAAGACAACTAACTTAAATGCATTGGTATCTCTGTAAAAGCAGAGACATAGCTGTAGGAATGACTGAAACGTATTTTCCTTCACTGTTCAGATAATTTTTTTGTTAAAGAACTAAACTGCAAGGTTGTATTTGGTTTATAATACTGAAGATATAAAGGACTAAATTATCTAGAAAAATGTCCCTCTGATATATTTTCAGTCACACACACAAGTGATTTTTTTTCCTAACATTCTTTGAAGGTGCCCTACTTGCTTGAGCAGACCGAGAGGAAATCTAACACCCCTTCCTCCGTTTCTTTCCTTCAATGCCTACACACTAGACACAATGCAAATCTGGACTGTCGCCTTGGTAGTCTCACTACCAACTGCTGCTGGATCCTGGAGAACATAAAGCAGATGGAGCACATTACCAACAACTCGTTTTGCCAGCAAGTCAATCAGTTGAAAACATCTATGATCTAACTGTATTTTTTAGGAGAAAGTTGCACAGGACAACATTACAGCTTATTAGTAGCCAGAGTACAGGAAAGTACAGGTGAGGAAATCAGAGATAACCTCAACAGATTTCTGTTCTACACAAGTGGCATTCAAAAGACAGGGACTTCATGTGCTTTTAAAAGAAGTCATTGCTAAAAATAAATAGAAAAAGAATTCAAATTCACTCCTCTAACTTACCAAGTGTTCTTAACGACAGTGTGAATATTTTCAGGGCAGTATCACTGATTTCTATACCATACCCATGAAACATTATTGTGTAAGAAAATAGGAGCTGTATTGGACAATGTAACAACTCTAGCCTGATCAACATGTTTCTGAGAACTGTACTGCAAACAGAAGCTTCATTGGGAGACAGAAATGCACCAAGACAGAAGCTGTGAATCCAGGACAGCTCTTATACTGAGTTATTTACAGGTTTCCAAAGCAAAGCCCATAAAATTGGCTGTGCCTTCTAGGCCCTCCACAACTAGAAAGCCACAGCATTAGGAAGAAATGTCTAAATTTTCACTCTCTCATGGGTCTGTAAAAGATGTTGCATTAGCAGAAGTTAAGATTTGGTTTGCAAGAGGAAACTTGGCAGGAAAACCACATACTTGTTGGAAGTCTGTTCCCCAGTGAAGCACAGGGAGAAGCACATTAACCATCATGCAGCATTAGCTTCAAAGGCAAAAGAGTTCTGGCACCAATTTCACTTATGATTACGATATACTACAAATAATTTGTACAAATAATTCTTGTCTAGTCTTGGTCATAAATATTTATTTTCAATAGAAGGAATACAGAATCACTTTTCATGTAATGATACTGCTGGATCTGACACACAAAAACTCTATCAGTTTTTGCAACTGAATTGTACAAGATGCACAGCAGCACTTGTTAACAATGGGAAGGCAGCTTTACACCCTTATGCTTTGATTAAATAGCAATCATGTTATTTTGCTGTTTTGCTCACCATGTATCATACACATCTCATTTCAAAGAGAATTTATATCTACACAAAACCTCAAATGGGACTTGAAGGAGAAGAGGGGGTACGGGTGCAAGATTCCTAATCTCATCATATTTTAATTTCTGGAAAGACAAATTTCCCTTTTGAGCCAAATAAATTTTGTTTAAAAGCATGTGCACAAACACAAAACCCAAATAGTATTTCAGCTTTTTAAAATGCATGGAAAGAACTGAAATCAGAATAATTCTGGTATTTTAAATTTTGTTTGTAATTAACAAAAAAGATCAATCAGCTGCAAAGCAAATGGAAAGGAAAATTAGCATCTTCAAATTGTTCATTAGCCCAGACTGTAACAAATATTTTTGTGGTTTCTTTACCGGCCTCCATTTTCTTTTAGGCTCAGAGCAAATTTTACAAAAGTGTTGTGATCAACAAAATGCATCATTTCTTATAAAACTCTGACATGATGTAGATGCCAGGTTTCTTTCTTGAGGTTCTTTTTATTTGCTCTTCAGGTCTTCATTTATGCTCTCCCTTAGATATATGTGCCTCTTAGCAAAAAGCAAAATTTCCTATCATGTCCTGGTTGGGTCACAAACTATTAAATTCACTACTAATCACAAACCATGGGTTAACTTAGGCATTTAAAATGTTTACAAAAATGTGCTGTGAATTTCTTCCTTTTGTGCATCAGTCAAACTCCAAACCCACTGCATTTCTGTGGGTGTACAAGCAATTTAAATTTCAGCAATTTTCTGTTAGTCAGTATTATCCTTTATTTCCAAGTAGTGGGGAACTCAACTAAAAATTATGATGGGCAAACTTCAAAGGCTTTTGGAGCTTAAGTTTGGTTTGGATGTTGACTCATATGCTGTTAAACACTGCTGCAGAAGTAACGTTCTCCATTGCATTAGACCAGTTTTCGCTAAGCCTTTGATAACCACCCTTGTACACGGGTCTATAGAAGGTCTGCAGAAGAAGCCACAGGTGGATTCCCTGCTGCATTCCTGAAGCCCAGCCAGTCTCATGCTAGCACAGAGGATAACATCTGGCCACTGCAGATCACCAGAAAATTGCTTCTGATTTCAGATTTTGATACACCTTTAAATGAGGCTGGAGCGATGGAAGGTTTTCTTTTCACTCCCCTCATTCGATTCATTTGACCATAGTACTGACACGTGTGAAGATGTGAAGTTTTTTTATCTGCAGCATGACTCCCACATTACCTGATTAAGAATGCTACAGCCCAGCAGGAGATTATCATCGTTCCCACCTTTCAATGAGGAATAAATGTTGCAATCAGGAAATTTACACCACTGTAAAATCCTTACAGGACTGACTGAAATAAGCTCCAGCTTTGTGGTGGTGTGTGTATGAAGATCTTACCGAGTTTGCAAATGTCCTTTTAAACAAGCTGAAATTGAGCCAGGTACTCACAGCTACCCACTGATGAAAATAAAGTCTCCAGTTAAACTACCGGATAATGACATTTAATATCAAATTAAAATAAGAACACTAAAGCATAAAATTAATGACTTTTGTGACGTCTCTGGTGAAACACAGCTGTTTGTCAGATGTTATCTGAGGTGGTCATTTTAAACAAGCTGGGGGTGGTCCACCACTTATGGTTAGCCCTATGCAGAAGGAATTCCCTCTTTTTGTACCTTAATTTTCAGCTTTAGTGCAAAGTCAGATCACCAGCTCCAACTCCCCAGATATGACTTCTGGAAGGGTCAGACACACTCCACACTGTGCTACTACATAATTTTCTGCAAAGAAAGAGTATCTGGAGCTACTGCATACTGTATTCCAATAATGCAGTAGATATACTGGCTCGCTTAATTCAGACCTTGGTTTTGTTCAAAGGATAGAAATTAAAATAAATGAGCTGACTGACAGAGAAGGTGAGCATGAGAGCAAGTATGCTCACTAGAAATACTGCTGAGGTTACTCTTAACTATCACAAATGGAGGCACACTGAAACAGCCCACATAAATCCCCTCCAGCTGAACAAATCAGAAATGCATGTAAGAGAATTAAAAGCTTTTCATTCCTCTTTCTTTCAGGAAATGCTACAGCCCTGTTGTTAAGGAACTTCAACAGACAGTAAAAACCCCAACCTCCTCAGAGTCTAAAGGAAGATAAAAAAAGTTGCCAGTGAGTTCACAGATTGCCAGGGTGTGCACATGCTGCAGGATGCAAGGGCTCTGCACGGCCCCGTTAGCCTGGCATGCCTCAGCTTTCCGAAGAATTTTAATTTCATATACAAATTATCAAGGAGGATTCTCTGAAGCAAAACCCAGAACAGAGTGAATCTGAAATAGCTCTGAGTTCTGAAAATGTCTTAGTAGAAGCTTTCTAAATGCTTCACACAATCATATGCACAAACGTCTGTCCTTAGGAAAACGGTGGTGGAACAAACTACGGGGATAGAATTATGATCCTGAAGGACTCGGTTGTAAAGAGAGATAAGCAGAAGGAGAAAGACTCACCTTTTGGTGACTGGCAGTGACTTTTAACAGCTTGAATCTTGACACAAGCACCTCAGCTAAATGCTTGTCCCTCACGATGATTCACAGGAATGACCTGTCATAACCAGGCTAATGACCAGAAAGAGAGAAAGGAAGATAAAACTCGCTTCTAAGAGAAGTGCTCTTTATTGACATAGTGTTGGTATATTATATGTTGGAGATACATACATTTTTATGTATATATAGAGATATGTATCTAGATAGATTTTTATATATTTCATATATATATATATATATACATATGAATGTTGTCCTAGCTGAAATGGAAATTGGAATATACCAGGACAGTAGTCCAAAGCTTTCCATCAGGGTGCAATATGGGATATTTCCCAAGCTGACTTCCTGAGAGTTTCTTTAGTTTTATTGTGGAAAGCATTTTAAGAAGAAAACCTACTGCTTTATAGTTTGTTTTGGGATTACTATGACTGGACCACTAGAATTAGACCTAACATAAAAATGTCAGCTGAAGTCACTGCAAGGTAGGGAGCCCTTACACTAGTATCTCATTGCCTTCTGGCTAAACAAGGCTGCAGACTAGACTGAATACACTGGGATTTCATTTGCTGTCACTACTATCAATTCTTCAGTGGCCAAACTTGTATGCTTGACGTCAGAGATGGGCTAGGGGCTTGCTTTGATTATTCTATTCAGCAAGCCAAAGGCAAGTGCTCTCACAGCTTCCCACAGAAGCTTTATAATCTGTTACAGTTGCTTTCTTCATCTTGCTGTTTTAGTTGATGCCATAATTATTTTCTCATTTCTAAATTCACTATTAATTTTAATTAAGCTCATCTACAGTCATTAGTTTAGCTAATCTATCTTCACTTTCAAACACACACACACACACACACACACTCCAGTCTTCATTCTGGTGTAGCATTGGCATGGAAAGTTTTAGGCAGAGAGGCAGAAAGATCCACATATGTAGTGAATAAAAGGGCTTATAGCTGCAGCTGGTTGGGGATTTTTTAATTAAGCTTTTCCTATCCAAAAAAGCCAATTAGTTGGGATTGAAAGTTTTCAGAGACCTACATCCTATTTAATAAAATTTTAATCTGAAGTTTCCTCTGGTGAAAAGTAGAAAATAATCGCTAGCTAATGCAAATCAAACTTAGAGGTCAAATCTCATCTATGACAGAGGAGGTACTGAACATGCTGCATTTCATTACAAGAACAGCTTTGAAATCACAAATGCCATCATCACAAGTCCCTCACCATGAAGCTGCTTGAGTGATCTCGTTTTCAGGAGACACTTGGAATTTCATTCAGCACTAGGTCACAGACATCAAATCTCTGAATGTTTTTCATGCAGCTGAAGTCCTCTTCTAAGTTATCCCTCAGTTTTCTTCCACAGTTGTACATTTATGGAGAACTAAATGAGAGAGTAAATAAAATGCATTCTTACTATTATTATTATGACTATTGTTATTTTGTGCCATCTCCTGCTCACAGATTTTAAGTGATGTGTCAATATTTGAGTAGGGCATAATGTTTAGCAAGGAAGTACTAACCTTGTCTGTGTCCTGTGTATGAAAACAAGCATTCTTGTTTAACTAACAACACAATCGATATCGATTAACCACTTCACCAGCTGCTGAATCAGAGAATATTGCCTATGGATTGCATCAGTGCATTGTTTACTTTTATACTTTGCTACTTCAGCTTCTCCTTCAAGCCACAATTATTTCATGCTTGTGCTATCCCTGTCAGACTCTTCTGTCTACAATATTCTGCAGAGTAACAAGGAGTTGCCAAGGTGGACAACATTCACAGTATGTTATCATCCAATGTCCTAATAGTTACTGGGAGCAGATGTTTCAGAAGATAATAAAAGACCCTACAGGAAGCAGACGTGAGACAATCTGCTCTGCATAACTCACATGCAGAACTATAACCAGTCCACAAAGTTTGTCTATATTCTCAGAGCCTGAAAAAATCATGCAGTATCAGCACTTATGCATATGTAGCCTTTCCAGTCTTACCCTGTCAGAAAGCCTTTCCATTTTTTTCTCTTTCCTCCCAGCTATTTCCAATGTCCATCCCAGCAACACACTTCACCTACAAACACCTCTTCAGATATTCAGGTGAATATGCAAATATCAGAACAGGTTTAAGAATCTTTAAAGTGTTCTGTTTAACTATGGACATACCTTCAGCAAAGTTACAAGATTACCCAAAATGAAAGTTACCATATTATTTAGTAAAGCAAGGCAGCGGCAAACTGGCATGATTGTTTTCATTATATATGGAAGTAATGTCTGTAATCTTGGACTAACAGATCATCTTCAGGTCTGACTCTTCTGAGTGAAAGAGTGAAACTGCATTAAATAGGCATTTTCATAAATGCTACTGTTTATGGTGATTCCATGTTTCACTTTCTATACCCTCCACTTACTGTCAATATAAAATAATTCTCCAGGAATTCTTACAATTAGAATTCCACATCACCTGTTCTCTTTGGAGGGAGATGAAATATGCGGATTGCAGCCGAACACTCTGAGGACTGTAAGACTCACATATTCATGTATTCAATTTTATGAACATCTCCAGAGGATAATAAGACAAAATAGAATTTACTTATTTTTACAGCCTGTTCTAGGTCCTCTATATTTTCAAATTCACCATAGATGATTTTTTTTTTCCTCAAATCATTTGGAACAGATCCAAGACCGCTTGAACATGAGTTCCAGCACAGACATTTGGTTGAGAGACAATTTAAATGCTTTTTGGTGATACAGAAAATGCCCTTTCACTTGTGCATCTTTCAACTATGTTACAGATATTGGCACAATAATATCCGCAAGCTTTAAAATGATTACCCACTTACACAGCCTCACAAACACAGAAAAAGAAATACAAGGCAGTCAGCCTTTTCTGACCCCCCAAATCCATCTCTCTGTTGTAGATTTACATGTTTGTGCAGAGATCCTCTGAACTGGCCAAGAAGGGAGGAGTGAGCAAAGGGTGCATTATGAACACTGGGAGAAATGTCAGCATTTCAACCTAAGAGCATATTCTGTTGTCATGACAACATGATGTAAAATGTTTTCTTACAGAAAACGATTGCAATGTAAATGGAAAGGAAACATTCAGTTAATACAGCAAATTCAGATGGTATGTTTTATGAGGTTGTGACATGGATTAAAACACAACATCTATTACCATAAACGATTTTTTTTCTTTTTTTTTTTTAATCCCATACAGAGCAAATGCTTGTTTCAGAAATGGGGTTCTGTAAAAATCTCATTTATCATTAGAAATGAAGTTTAGAAAGTACACTTAAAAAAATAAAAAAAACACATATTTTCTACCAGATATTCAGAAAATGTATGATGGTTTGCTCCCTCATTTTCTATTTAAACTACTGATTTAAAGTAGCTTGATGTTTTATGCAATACCAAGAATCTGTTAAGTGCTGTAGAAACACTTAACATGTCACTGGCCTCCAACCCTGTAATTGCAGTGGTCAAAGGGTAGATAAAGGGAATATCATTATCCCATTTCAAAGCAGGAGCAGAGGCACAGGGCATGTGAAGCCAGAGGCTGAAAAGTCACATGAAAAGCTTCCAACCGTGTTGTGAATTGCATCAAGATTACTGTAGCCCAGTTATGTAGTTTACAATGTCAATCTCATCTGATGCAAAGAGAGGAACTGGTGATTATTTTCCCTCACACATTCACTGATGTTTTCAGTTATTAAAGCTTTCATCACTTAGTTCTATCTAAAATGTTAAAATTTTTGTTATTGCTTGGAAGTGTGACCCATGCCTCGGACCCATGCACTAGAACAGAACAGCGGGGACAGGCATACTGAGGCAGTCCTTGCGGCCGTTGCTCACTGGCCATTAAAATGAATAGATTACATCTCCCACAGTGGCGAGAAAAAATGTATTTTTATGTCAGTCTAAGTGACCTTGTATCACTTAGATGGAGCTGGAGAATTTCTCCCTGCACCCCACACTTCTGCAATAAAGACATATTTAAAAAAGGCAAAAAAACTTGAGAAATATGTCAAGCTGGCTTTCTTTTCTGCTTTGCCAATACAGTCTGCTGTACACAAAAAGCTAAAATATTTAATAACTAATGAATTAGAAGACTTGGATTTGAAATCTTACTTGACAGCTCACAAACAGTATAATTCTTCAAGAATGAATAAAGAAATATTCCCCCAACCTGGCTGCTGCCTCTGGAGAACAAATCTCAGCAGCCAAAGGTTCATCTTGGCTACAGCTGACTACTAGAATAACATCCCTTGGCATTTGGTATTGCGGTGATTTATTTGGTAGCTTGTGGGAGTCAGCAGAGATTGGAGTCCCACAAGGGCAGACACCAGCCTGCACAGACAAGGAGATGCCATCCACCACTTGGAGTGCACAAAGACAGCGGGGTAGAGGAAAGCAGCAGGCCATAAAAGCAGGTCTTGGTTTGCAGCTATCACCCTGGTGTCACTGTTACACCCTTTCTGGTGGGACTTAATTAAAAAAAGGGGACGTGGATAAGCAGGAACATCAGAGGAAAGATCACGTTCATGCCAGTAAATGCAGAAAGGAATTTGAGACCACTGCTGTGTGACAAGCACAAAGTAGTGGGACACACTGTTGACAATGAATTCACACTGGGATTTGAGTGGGTCCAGCATCCTACAGAATCAAACCTCAATGCTTTAAATAAACTGCAGCATTTAGATCTAAAGTCCCTTAGAGAAGGAGGGCTGAATTCAGTTCTGTTTGAAACAGGTGATAAAAGTGATTTACTGGAAAGGTACGTTCTCAGTAGATTCAGCAATTCCAATATAAAAGATTACTTGTCCTGTTAAAAGCTTACAAGTTATCTGTCATCTCAACACTCTGCTCCCTACAATGTCAGCTTCTGGAAAGCTGTGAACTCCCAAGTAATGAAACAATTCAGTCTGTATTAAGAAAAGTATCTTGCATACAGAATTATGGCTTTGCAACCACTTCTAGAAAGTGATCATTGTCTCCTTGCCTCTTTAAAAAAATACGTCTGTGAGCTCTGTATTACATGAGGTATGAAAAAAAGTGGGATGTTAAGACTCCTTTGAGCCACCTTTCCCTTTGCAGTGAAGGCAACTGCCAGCGAAGCACAGTGGGGTTGTCAACCACCTTGGAGCCCTGAAAAGACAGCATGAGCATAGAAAAGCTTTCTAGATGTGCAGCATAGGGAATGTGCATTGAAGCTGCCTGTATGTCAGATGTGTCTTACTGCAGACCTGTCAGACTGGAAACTCTCCTAGGTGATACCTTCATTGAAGGGCCATGTCCTGGTTTCAGCTGGGATAACACTGGCTCTGACACTACTAAGATCTCTCTTAACAGTTTTTAGCAGGAAGGCTGCTGTGTGCCATGGCCTCAATACTACATTAATGAAAATCACAGGTCATTTCTTATTCTTCTACTGTAACCCATATGATCTTATCCCAGGTCCAATTTTGTCCTCCAATTCTCTTCCTGAGTGAAAAGGGCCATATTTGCTTTCTTCTATCCCTTGGTGACCTTATGTTATGAGGATTATAAGCTCCATCATGTGGAAATACTGCTTCATCCATGTCTGTACAGCGCCTAGCACAAAGGAACTCCTCAGGCAGGTAGCTTCTCTAAGGGTTACTGGAATATAATGATAAACAAGTGTCTCTTCCCCCCACACTCCTGAAACTAACAAAATGATTTTAAGAAATCCCAGAACATTCTTAGTTAATGATACATTCCTTACAGGAGTTCAGAATATTACCTGCTATCAAGGATGTTTGAAAAGGAAGTTTAAATGCTACTTTGGAGTATTGTAGTGATAACATAATTTAGGGAACATTGCTGGGGCCTACCCATGATCTTTGACCTAGAAACAAGATTGCAGAATAAGAACCAGCTCCTCCATCTGCTGTATACACGAATAAACTTCCCCAAAAGAGCAATTCGGTTAACTGAACTGATCCCCATACCATTATTGTGATGGTGGGCCTCTACAGGTGGTCTTCTAGATCACATCAAAGACAGCTTGGCTTTCAGATGCAAACATGAGGTTAGGTCAAACTGGCAGGTAGAAAAACACAGCTTTCTTTTTGTAAATTCTATCAACTTGATCGGGGCTTGCTGAGAAACAACCCCATGACACCATTTTAGAAAGGAAAATAGAAAGAAAATACAGATTCACTGTTCTGTTTACTTGAGATTTGAACTTTTAAAGGCATAACTGTGAGAAAAAGAGAACACAAAATAGACTCAAAATTATTATCTTATCTCTGTGGTCACACCTGTGGCTTTGTTGACACAAGGCTACATTGCAAGAGATTATCGAAGTTGCAGCTAACCTTTTTATCTTTGTAGCATCAAGTGAATGTCAAAGTCAGCATCCCAGACACAGAAGATCCTACTTACTCTGTTAACTGCATCAATAACATCGTAACACCTTTTCAACATACATCTCTGAAATACAGCTTGTGAGAAGCAAGATTGCTCACTGGAACAACAAACAAAGAAGCGCAGAGAGACTTCACTAGAAACAGAGAACCTGAGTTATGCCATTGAGATCAATGGAAATTCAGAGGAAAGCCTGAATAAGAAGTCTGGGATTTGACCCTGAGCCAGCTTACACAATTTTCAACAAATTGAGTTTTTACAATCTGGTGGAAGCTCTAATTATGTTGTCATAAAGAAAAAGATCTCAGCACTGCTGAAATCTTATTTCTGAAGCTCTCAAAGATGCATCTATAAAGGATTTTGTTCTGGTAACAGACAATATACGAGGTGTCAGATTAGAGAGTGCAATGTGGGACATGCCACCTCCATCATCTGTCTGACAAGGAAGCAAATAAACAATTGACTGGCTTTTATTAAGTTGTATTAAGGACCACAGTTTCAAGCTCTGACCTCTTCATTTAGACAAAGTTCCCACAGAAAAGAACAATTAGAGGGTGTATTTCATACAGTGGTAAAAATACTCCCTTATTCAAAATGAAACATAGGTTTAAATGCCTTAATTCATGAGATAACAAACATCAGACTTAATAGTTATGTTTCTACTTCAAACATTTCAAAGTGCTCAACCTTCCAAGGAAATGGAAGTTCTCACTTGAACAGATCTGTTCAAAGCCTTCTGGCATAACGACTGGAGTCTCTAGCATTTAAACTATGAGGAAATCTTCATTACTAGTAGTATCTACTGCAGCATCCAAAAGATGGGATTTTTAGAGCAACACAACATGAAAGTAAAAAGCCAACAGAAGTAACACTTGATAGGTGTTGCCTAACCCCCCAGAAAGCTGGCATAACAGATGCCATCTTCATCCAGGAAATAATTCCTTTCAAAGACTTGCTTTAGTTTGTGAAAAACATTAATATTCACACGAAATATTTTCTTTCATGATTTTCTCACTTTTTTAAAATTTGTTTTTAAGGGAAAACATGTATTTCTGGCCTGAACTGCCTAAGAAATTCCTTTAAAATTAGAGCCAAACAGACTTTCATTTCAGCTGTGTTTTAATGATATTAGACAGAAGACTTGTCTGCTGTGGAGAAGGTAATCAGTATTCATTGCCAGCTGAAAGGTGTCGGTTAGGCTGACATGTTGACAATGCTGTGTTTCCACATGTCTAGTTTTAATTCCAAAGCAGAAATTGGTAATATAAAACCATATATTCCTAGGGCTGAGCTGTCACTTAGAACTGGCCATATTTGGTCAGACTAAAATGTGTCACTTGCCCAATATCTTCAAAAGACTAACAAAAAGTACAGTAATTTAACAAACTAAAGCTTTTTTTTTGGTGCATTCTTCCACCGGTGTGGTTTCCTGACCAGAGGCAGTATCACAGAGTGCGTTGTTACAGCAGAGCCTGGGTGTAGAGTACACCTTTAATTTAGGCTTACATTGCTATTGCAAACATGAACTCTTCACACACAGCGGGAGCGGAGCCCGGCTGTTCGCCCTGAAGCTTACAGTACAGACAGGATTTAGTGAAACAAGTTTATATAAATGAGTACAACAAGTCATCCATTCACTTTACCATTCACTTTAAACATTTGCATAAGAGTCTCTGTCTTTTGGCTCACACCGTGAGTGATGAAAGCACCACAACAGCAGGGCAGTGAACACATAGGAATTGGAAGATTTAAGGGAAAAATCAAATGTTACATTTTTCTGTTGACCAAGATCCTCTCTATATATACATCGTTTATTTACTTGTACTAATACATTTTAAAGACAGATTTCTAGGAGAAGGGGTACCACATAGCCAGCCAAGAAGCATGCAAAGGATGAGCCTTACACCTCAACTAAACGGAGGAGAATGCTTGAGGAGGAACAGCTTACTGAGAGGGAAAATGAACAGAGAAAGAGTAAGCAAGAAGTTTTGAGGATTATATTATATTAATCATATTACATTGCATTATACTATGAGGGCTGCAGCATTTAAACACAAAATAAATCACAGTTTCTAGCAATTTGCACCAGCTGCCCAGCACTGTCTGCTCCCAGGCAAAGGATGAGTACCATCCCTCTGCCCCAGTGACTCTCCAGTTGGATACTGCACCACAGATGCTGGAAATGTGTGACATCAACCATTCTGCCTGGCAGGACTGGGGTCTCTCCAAGGGCTGCAGCCTGCTCCAGCAAAAAAAAAAGGCTGGGCATTGGCTTCCTTCACTGTCAGTATCTCCATCTCATCCAACTTCCTCCTGAATAACCAAGCAGCCACTTGGGCATTCCACATGCATGCATTTGTACCTGATGATGTCCTCTTTAGAACAAAAATCCTGCTCACCTTTTAAGTGCTACCATTTCACAATATGCCAACATACTTTATTTTTGGTAATAGCCCTTCACCTAGCACAATAAGATGAGTGCACTCATTCATTCCCTAGATACTATTTAAATAACATTCCTAGCAACAAGCATCCTTTAACAGGAATGCACGGAAATGCTACCGGTTCACCACAATCCTCCCTGTTTAGCTGACAGGCTCACGAGGATGCTGTGCACAGCATCCACTCACTGCACCAGCACCACAGCAGCATGTGAGGCAGAAACATCCCATCTGCAATCTTGCTATGCACTGAAGAGCAAAAGGCCAGCACTTTGGGTAGGTTATCAGTGTGGCCAGGTGTTCCCCCTCCTCACTTAATACCAGATCATGATGTCCATTCAGCCCCTACCATATTTCCAGACTCCCCTTCTTTCTCCCCAGCAGATTTTTCTTGTGCATGTACCTGCTAAGAGGGCTTTACCCTTTTTATTACAGTTCAGTTCAAAGTAAATGTGAAACTCCCCAGTATGTTTGACTTGTGATCAGCAATTTGTTTCATGTGACAAGACTGCTGCTCCCAGGCAGTCTCATTATCTGCAGCAGAGATCAATGCAATATTCTACTTACCTGTGATAAGCTGCATCTTCAGGCCATAACAAAACCTATTTTATAAGGGATCTCTTGACTTGTCTATATATCTAGCAGGTATAGATCTCTCATAAAATTAAAGTAACCTTTATACTCCAACAATAAACCTAATATACAGGTGTATACACATAATGGCATCATAGATTTCATATCATTTATGGATTGCTCTTTCAGCTTTATTTCAGTAGTGATAACAACCTTAGCTATGTCCTGTACTGCCTAATGTATGTAGTTCTAGCTGCACCATCAGATCTGATGTGGTTCAATTTTCACATCCTGTATGGATAAAGCCTTCTCAAACAAACTCTCCTGTCCTCTCTAGAAAACACCCTTAACTCCAGGTAGAGAGGAACTCACTGGAAGTTGTGAAATCCAGGTTTCAGCACCTTAAAAAAATATATGAAAAATAAAACCACTGCCTATAGAAACACCATACAGGGAAACAAACCTGTCATCTAGATACTACTATTTTGCTGAAGTGCTCTCAGAACAGGTTTCCACAGTTAACACTTTCTTCAGTATTCAGGAATGGAGGTACACAAAGGAAGAAAATTACATCTTCTCTTTCGTTCCTTTTTATAGAAACTTCTCCACTTCCAATGGTAAATTGCTCATCTTTTCAACAAAAATGTCAGTGGAAAGCTTGACATGCACTTGCACAGGTGGAGTCAGAGAAGGCAGGGGACTGAGAGTTGGCCAAAACCCTAATTAAATCTAATGTAAACCCTATTAATACTGGCAGATTGTAATCCTGGAGGGACTGGACTGAAACCCACAAACAGTTAAGCAGACTAGGAGAGCACGTGGACATCAGAAGAAAGGCTGAATTCAGGGAAGACTTGGCCCTGGGATGCATGCAGTTCCTCTGTAACAGACAAGGTACTGCCAGCACAGCGCGGCAGCCTCAGCACAGGGGATGTAATAGCTCTTTTCCAGGGGGTGAAAAACCCCCAAACTACTCAGAGATGAAAAAAATACAGCAGTTAATTAAGCTAGGGCTTATTCATACATCTATACAGCAAAGTAGCTTGGTAAACATGTTGCTTTTGTCTGGCAATTAAGAGAAGCAGTTTTTACGACTCCAGCTGATTATCAGAGAATGGAAGGCCAGACCTTTTAAATGTCAGCACTGTTCTACCACCCTCTACATTTTAACAAAGTCGCAGTGTAAAAAGGACTAATTAAAATGTTATGAAAAGGCACACATCCAAAGAGGATATTTGCTGCATTTCTGTACTGGAACCTGAAATGAATTACTTTGTGCTGAAGTTCAGATAGGTGTATTGGAAAAGAAGACTTGATTAACCTGCTTGCTTGCAAGTTCTTTAGGGGTCACTAGTAATATTGTTTTTGTTATTCTGATTGACATTTCACGTTCTCTTAAGCACATTGTAATTTTGCTCTAAGCAATAATGAACTATATGGATGATCTATTTAAAATCTTGAAAGCATTTTCCAATTCTTTCCCCTTCACAACACGTCTCTTGTTCTGGAAGCCTTTTTATGACACAGAAATTAAAAACAGTAAAGATATGAGAGCATTCATAATGCATCATTTAGGTAATATGATTAATTAATGTGAACGAATTCATCATTTTATTCTGGTTATCAAGATGGTTTAAGCAACATAAGATTTTCATCAAGCATGAAATTGGTGCCATGGACTATAGATATCTGTTGGAAACGTACTTCGGAAGCTGTTTTGCACCGCAAGTTACCCTACGTGTTTATTTTCACGCATGTGTGCTGTTTTACACATGCACTTGTTAGAAAGACAAAGCTGTAACTGCTATCACCAGAGCATATACGTACTTCACAAATTAATTATTTGGACAGAAACAACAAATTGTGCTTCAAAAAGCATTGCCAGAGTTTCTCTAATGTGAAGAAAGTGCAGTTAAACTGAACAATTTCTTATCCCATTCCAGTAATCTGTCCTGGTCTTCTGAAATATTAATGAAAGAATAATTATTGCTGCTTATGGTCAAAATAAAATGCTGTTAATAGCACCTGATTTTATAGAGGTTCCTAATATTTTCCCTTTGCAATTGTCCATTTGACTTGCACTTGGCTCCAGTTTATTACTGCCTTCAGTGTTACCAGAGGGGCGCATTTTAAGGGAAAAAACATGTCATTAGGATCAAAATTAGTCATAGAAACATTGATATTTAGAATAAGCAGAAAAAAACATTTGGTTGGAAAACGCAGTATCTCACACCATGTCTGAACAGCCTGAGATCATGTTTATCCAAATCATCACTGGATGTGGAACCACATTTATTAAACAGATTTCACACGGAGCTCATGATAATCCTGCCCTGACTCTCTCCACAGCTGGATCCCCAAGCTGCTGGCCAGCAGGGAAGTGTCTTTTGTAGAGATTATCTGCCAGCAGCAAACTGATGTTTAACTCACAGCAAGACATTCAGACGTTATAGAGCACTGACTGCAGCAGACACTGAAGAATGACAACTTCCTTCATCCCTTTGCCTTGCAATTGTGTTCTTTTAACACTTTAATAGTAGCCCAGTACTAACCTTACCAGGAAGCAGATGAGCTCCCCACCAAGCTTTGATGAGCTGCCTGGGGCCATCCAGTCAGTTGAAATTGTAATTGCAATTGTAATTACAGGACCAAGTAAAAAGGAAAGCGAGGTAGACATGCGGTGATATTCTCTTTGCTTCAAGCCTTTTTTTTTTTTCCTTTTTTTTTTTTTTTTTTTTGTTTGTTTGAATTAAAACTAAACAACCTCTCCCTCCTAAGAAAAAGTCACACTTGAAAATGTAAAACCCTGGAGTGTTGCTGGATTTGCCCGAGCTGCAGTCCGCAAGCTTTCACATCTTTTGAGATTTCTTGGCATTATAAGCAAGAAAAATACCACATTAATAGAACTCAATCGAGCTAAGCTTTTTCAACTATTTCTTTTAAGTGTGGTCTTAGTACAAATGGTTTGGGTTTTTTTTTTATATTAAAAGAACAGGGAAATGTAAACTCTATGTATTTCCTCACAATAGTTTAATTGTAGCATTTGTGCACTAATTGCCAGGAAAATAATTTTCAGTTTAATCCGACAGTGTAAGAAAAGTCTTGTATTAAGGCATGTTATAATAGAAGCAGAAATTCATATTTTGTTTTTGACATTTTGCTCTGTGTTTCCTTTCATTAGAAACAGAAAAAAATCAGGATGATCCTGAGCTTCTGCATCAAAACTAGAGACTATTCCCAAAACTCTTCACCAGTGTAAGGTCTCTCACCTACGGCAAACACAGGCGCATGAATGATTCAGGCTCTGTCATGAAATCCCACACTATGTCCTATATTCTCAGAAACGACATTTGCCTGTAGTTGGGTCACCCTGAAAATACACATACGATTCCTGCTGCATAGGATAAGCTTAGAAGAGAGAACCTTTCTTGCTTAAACAGGCAAGCCATATACTAGAACTATCGCTCTTTCTCTTCTCATAGAATGAACAGACAGACAAGAGTGGATTTTCCTCAGGGTAATCTCCACAGCATGACTTTGTATATACATATTTCTAAGAGCAATATATATATATATATATACTCCTTATACACTCCTATATATATACTCCTCACTCATGTGATTTCAGCAAGTCATTTCATTGTCATTGCCCGACAACTCAGTAAGACATAGCAAGTAACAAAGCCCATCAATTTTCAGTATAATGCAGGTTCACTCCAGCATACCTTCCTAATTTTTAATGCACCCTACCCTTGAGCATAGCTATCTGCTATTACAGGTGAGGCTGCACAAGCATATGGTGAGTGCAGGCCCAGTGAGCTGGAACATCCTGTTTCAGCTGATATTCTGCGGAACTGTTTGGCTCCTGGAGCTCGGCAATATACTTTGATAGGCTTGACTATGCAGCTATAGATCTAGTTTGCTTCCCACACGACTATTGCTCATGCTTCAGTTACCATGCACAAAATTAGTGATAAGTAGTATTAAGCAGAGCACTCTGTATTGCAATTCTGCCCAAGAGGGCTGATAACAGATCCCAGTCTCTTCATGTTTTTTTGCCTTTACAGGAGGCTGAGTGACTGCTTCCCTGGGAAGAAGAAGCACATAAGTATTCTGAGCTTTATGTTAATGCAATGTCTGTCACATCCCTCTTGCACCTTCACTGGGAGCTTTCAAAGTCTTGGTGGAAATACTAAAATGGGAGACCTGTCTGTTAGTGCTTTTTTCAATGGGGACACTATGATGGAGAATTAAGTAGTGAGGATATTTTAGCAGCTTGCCATGCATAAAAAATGCATGATCTTCTGAACACTACTGCTGATAGCAATTAGCATGTATTTATAATACTATGAATAACTGCATTCTTACCTGGCTATTGCAGGACACATGAATAACCTTCCAGCTAGGTGTGCTACAAGCACACAGATTTCTTAATTTAATGCATCCTCAGTCCATTAAGAACAGTAAGAATCCCCTACAGCTACCTCATCTTTTATAGAATCTTGTAAGCAAGTAAATTTTAATTTTCATCTTGGATTAGCACCCATTCCTCAGTGAATGAACTGCACTGTCAGGTATCTGAAACCCATGAAAGAATTGAGAGATACTCAAGAGCTTCAAGCTCTTGGGACATGCAGTCTATTGAGTTCTAAGCCTCTAGGGCTTCTTGAAAAGATCTTAATGGGATCCAACATGGGCAACTTTGACTATCCTGAGCTATTTCAAAGACGTAGCAACCAAAACACAGCAACCATGAATCTGAAAGGCAGCTGACAAATCTAGAAGAGAAGTAGATTTTGCTAAGATTCAAAAGGAAGATTTATATGTCAGATGACTGACTGTATTTCAGAAGCTGTCATTTCTAGGCACATCAGTTGGAGATACTATTATTTATTACTACCTATACAGAGCCCCATACATATTACAATGTATGTCTAGAGTAAGCAAAGACAGAAAGACAGCACCAAAAAAAAACACAGAAAAGAAGTAGGAGGGAAGGGAGAGCAGTTTCATATATATAAATAAAGTGCTTTCTTAAGACTTTGAATACATATCGCCTTTAAATGTTTAGGTTTACTTTTCCATCTCAGCTCGCAAGTTAATTTTGTTTATGAGTTTCTATGTACTATTCTTGAGAATATATTTTATTTCTTTGGATGAGAGTCATATTATCTTGAAGCAATTACGAACTTAATTTATAGTAAACATGTTACAAATAAATTCTGGAGTTGTTCCTGAGGGCTTTCCAGGAACCCTGCTATCCCAAATTTCCTTCTGTCAGTACAGCCTGTTGCTTACAGCCTCTCAACACCCCAGGTTTCTTTCTTCCTTAGAGAAACAATTGTATACATTACTGAAGATGCCATAGCAGAATATTACATTGTATTTTTAACACATGGCATGTTAATGGCATTCAAGTATAAAGTTATCAGCACACCACAAATAATCGCTCTTGAAAAGACATTAAAAATTCAAAGAATACTAAATCATCCCATGTAGGTGATTGAAAGTGATTATAAATTAATAAACATCATAAAAGTTGAAAATTGAGAGTTCTTGAACAGGTAATATAAACATCTAAAAACTTCCTCAAAACAGGGGAGAACAGACCCATCTCTGATGCCACCATCTTATTTCATCTTTGCTGAGCACTGGTACCTGGTTTTAACAAAAAAAAAAACAACCCCAAACAAAAACAAACAGAAGATTTCAGAGAGAATTACTTCTCTGCAGCCTTAGCCTTGGTTTTCAAATGATTCAGCTCTTTTGTCAGCTGCCACAACTGTGTAAAAACCTCTCCTGTCTCAGTTTATATTGGACCTCTAGAAACAAGAAAAAGGTTTTCTGGGCTAGAGGAAATCATTTAGCTTCTACTTCCTCAGCAATTCCATGTGCTGAGGTTTGCTACAGTTTTCATTTTGTGTCAAGTCTTGAAAATGCCAGTTCCTTGCTGAGGGAGTAATCTAGCAATCAAAGAAGAGACTCTCCCACTGATGTCTAATGAGAAAGTTGTAGCTAGAAAGCAGTAACTGTGACCTTTTCATGCTGGGTTTGGACTTTTTGGGGAGCCAGGTGTGGGGATGACACTTATGGCAACACTCCCTGTGGCATCCTCCTCCAACCCCACCATGGTTTTCAACTGACTCCCCCTTTTGCAGTTGAGGTGAGCAGGAAATAAAGCTATTAGCAAGAACATAAGCAAAGACTTTTGATTTTTATGTTGTTCTACATACACAAAGGCAAACAACAGAACTGAATACAGTGGGACCTTTGTTACATATCTTCAAAACCCGTGTGTGTTACAATAAATAAATGGCACAGACTATTGGGTCCTATTAGTGACATTCCACTTACTGTGCTTTAAGATTCAAAACAAAACAAAGTCCAAGTCTTGCTCACAGGATTGTGCCCAGCATTCCTTAGAGAGGTTAGAAATTCATATCCATCCCTTTCGTGGTGACTATGACACGTTTTTCTTATTATAACAGCTTTCAAATTCAAATATAATTTTAGCCAGTTTCTAGCAGAATGTCCTTGGTGAACAAGGCTTCACACCCAGATTTTAAATCATAGTAAGGATTTAGCAGCATGCAGCCTGCTGCTATTAGCAGATGATAGGGTGTTTGCTATCAATACTCTGCCAAACCTTACGTAACAACGGAACACTGACACATAACCTGGATGTACACACAAGCTTAGCAACAATACTGTTGTAGCTGTATCCATACAAGCAAGGCAAGGCTCAACAGCAGAGGAAATTACTATTAGCCTAGATGATACAACTGAGGGGAAAAACCAGACAAGATTTAAGGTATGTGAGGTATTCTTTAGGCCTATTCTTCAAAGACACTGATTCCAAGAAGTTAGAGACGCGACGTGCAAACCTTATTTCTAATCATAACAGTTAGCTAAGTTAAATACACGGCCTTCCCTCAAGAAACCCTTCTTTGCAAGTTGCTTTCAGCTTTAAAACTGTGATTTCGTTCTTTTGCAGTGTCAAAATATTTAACACAGGGACAGATTATTAGTTTGTGTGCTGCATAATAAATTATGCTAAACTAAATGGATTAATGTCTTCTGATAATATTCATTGGCCATGATGCCTCGTTATCCTGAAGCCTGTGTGCTGAAAATAGCAACCAAAGAATTACAACGTTGTAGATTGACTACTCAACTGTTCTTAATGGAGCAGAGGACAACTGGGCAATCCAATCTGACTGCAGTAATAGTAGTTTTGATCAATGGTGACCATGAAGTAATAAATAGAACGTAGATTTCTTATGAACAAATACAAACTTTAGCCATTAAATTAATGAATGCATTTCTTTCATTAGTCTTTGCTTGTCGTTACCAAAAAGGGAATCTCAATGTTCTGAGAATCTAGAACCTGTGCATTTCCAGCTACATCACTGTGCTTTGAAATATTTTTAATTGAAAGTAACTGATAGAATATAATGCAGCATTTATCACCTTGTGCAGGTGACACAAGGCATATAGAGGAATGTTATAACAAATGTTTTATTTAAAGACAGACTTGAAAAGTCTGTGGGAGTAATTGCCAGTTTGTCAGCTGAATCACTTTATCCTTTAGAAGAGCTTTTTGTCATTATATTAGACGATTTCCAATGTCAGTGCAGGCCAATTTATAGAGTAAATGCACCTCAGTGTCACTGTGTTCCATTAATGAATATTAAAATATTATTTTGGGGCTAGTTTTTTTTTTACAAAAAATGTTATTCTTCTTATTCTGATGGGCATTAAGTGGACATACGCATCAAAAAGCTGTTTCTGTGATAAAAAGAACCAAGATCTCGTTTTTAATTCTCCCTTCTTTTCCATGCGTTAAAACCAATAAATAGAATTGTCTACTCATTAACTTGTTAGTATGAGAAAATACTTAGATATAATGTAGAAAAGCCTTAATCCTAAGCCTGAGAAGTTTTACTTATCTTAATGGGATTGTCTGAACCAAACAGCTGGCAGAACTGGACCCTCTGGGCTCAATACACAGTATTTACACAACTATACCGCTACATTGCCAAAAAGCAGACTATATAAACAGCATTTCTAATACTTGTAAATCAATCCAGGACTCTCTGGCATATTTTTAATGCTTACATTCCTTTGAAAGAAAGACACTCTGCTTACATTTAAGACACTGACAGTGAGGCACTGGAATAGGTTGTCCAGGGAGGTTGTGAATGCTTCATCCCTGGCAGTGTTCAAGGCTAGGTTGGACGAGGCCTTGAGTAATATGGTTTAGGGTGAGGTGTCCCTGCCCATGGCAGGGGGGTTGGAACTTGATGATCTTAAGGTCCTTTCCAACCCTAACTATTCTATGATTCTATGATTCTAAAATGTGGCACAATCCACCTTTGAACATGAGAATAAAAAACATCGCAAGGATGTTGTTTGAGTTCTTTGGTTTAACTGAGCAGAAATGTAAAAGATTTACTGGATCAATTACATACTATGAACTTTATTCCCTGATAAACTATTTCAATGTGTATATATCTGGATTATTCACCTATCTGCCTACAAGAAGAAAATGTGTGTGAGACTGATTTGTACTGTTATCTGTAGGAAATACTGCATCTTGTATCTTCTGTAGGAGGGAAGCAGTTGGGAGATGAGTAAGAAATATATGAATCATCTTACGACTACGATCTATATATGACTTCCTCCTTACAGGAAATAATGTTACCTGACAATTTAACCAGCAGTGTGGGGTTCTGACAACTTTGCATAAAGTTTGTTTGAAGAACCCTCATATCTTTAAATCTCTGTAAGATATTTTTAATTTTTTTTTACTAACGATATTCTAAGCACAGATCTGAACAAAATGAAAACTGGAAAATTAAATATGACAAAAAGCAAAAATTTGTTTTTCCAGTGAGAGCTACAAATTGTAAATCAGAGCTATGGTTTGAAACAGAGCCAGCAAAGTTGCCATCTGGTTCTGATTTACAGTTTCATCACTTTAATCATCACAGGTGATTTCACTTTTACACACACACCCCCCTTACCTGTCTCCTTTTAAATTCACATGGATCTGATTTTTTAAAGTTCCTAAATTAATCCTTCCTTTCCTGTGCTCTTTGGGTGGTACCTGATAAACTGATGAATGAACAGCTTTTCCCACCTTCATATTTTCAAGCCATTAAGCAAGCACAACATATTTTGATAGAAGCTTTGCTTGAACTCTTTAACAACTGTCCTTTGAGACTTTTTCAACCTGAGAAGAGACCAAACCCTGTTTAGAAATGTGCTATAACCTCCTTCCAAAGACTATTAAGCATTTTTGAAAACAGTTGCAAATATATTTGTATTTACAAGACTACAAACCTGAACATTTTTTACCTGAGGGACCAAAATCATGGTACTCTTAGAAGAACGGTGATCCTTGACCAAAGACAGGAACCAAAGGAGTTCTCTGTCTTTTGGAAGAAAAGCAAGGAGAGTAAAGTAAAACCAGCAGAACAGCACAGACTCTCACCTTCACTCACTTGAAACACTTTAACGAATAAAACAGGGGAAAAAAAAAATCTTCACAAGTATTTTCCAGCACATTCAAGGCCTCTCTTACAACAATTACGCTTAATAAATGCTCCAACAAATAAATTTTATTTCTTTAAATCCAGTTGAACCAAAGCTTCTGATCAAACCCCATTTCTGACAACTTTCCAATGCCCATTTTTTCCCTGGGTTAACAGGAGACATACTAACAAGTTTTTTCACCCATTCCTCTGAATTTCTGTTTTGTCAGCTCAGTTCTGGACTTACATTAACAACAGCAAAATCATTACATTTCTACCTAGTGTAGGTTTCAGTTGCAAACATCAAATGAATATTGATTTTCTTCTTACAACTGAGAAAGCTTTAACAGACGCAGCAATAGTAATTCCTAGAGTTGGGACAAGTAAAGGTGGAGCTGGGACAAAGAACTAATGTTTTGTTATCGTTGTTAGTACAGCTGAAAATGAGAACTGGAAAAGCTGAATGGGCAAGTGATTCACAGGTCTCTTTTACCTGTGCATACATGGGCTGAAATCATTGGAGTGGCAGGTAAAGCAAAATCTTTTTTTGAGAGTTCTTGAATCTCACAAATACTCCAGAATGATGCACAACAGGCAGGTCTATCCAGCGGGGTAAATAAGAGCTGGA
Source organism: Neopsephotus bourkii (assembly GCF_033783945.1). Taxonomy (NCBI): domain Eukaryota; kingdom Metazoa; phylum Chordata; class Aves; order Psittaciformes; family Psittacidae; genus Neopsephotus; species Neopsephotus bourkii. Next base: position 2,127,168 of record NW_026901430.1, on the reverse strand, counting down.
AGTACGCTGCAGACCCGATGAATGCATTTGCTTTGACTGATTATCTCCATCCTAAAACAAATGAAGCCACTCAAAACCGACCTTATACTGAGGGTTCAGAGGTTCTACATCATATTTTCCGCTCATCTGGCTTTCACTTGTCCCTGTGTCAGAGCAAAAACTGGCAAAAAGATACTCTTAAGGTCCCAGAAATTATGGTTATGTCAAATTTCAGCTTTTATTAAAAAAAAGCCAAAAAACCCCAAACAAAACCAAACAACAACAGAAGTTTTGATTCCTTGTGGTTGTGAAAGACTGCCTGAATCCTCTCATAACTTTATATCAGGTTTGTACCTAACGATATCTAAACAATATTTGTTTCTCAAAGGAGTTTTGAAGAAACTCCTTAAGGATACTCTTACAAGTCAAAACCATCTTCGAGTTTTCTACTTAGTGAGGACAACCAATGAAATTAAAGGTAACACATCTGAGTCTTTCTGAACACAATCAACCTACTCATCACATAATGCCAGACAAAGAGCACCTGATAATTCATGAAGGAACTACACGATTCTAAGACAACTATTTTCTGTAGTCTTGCCAAGAGGAAAGTTGAGTTTTCTCACAAGGCCAATCCATTTAGGGACTGTAGTGATAGGACAAGGGGTAATGGGTTAAAACTTAAACAGAAGAAGTTTAGATTGGATATAAGGAAGAAGTTCTTTACTGTAAGGGTGGTGAGGCACTGGAATGGATTGCCCAGGGAAGCTGTGAATGCTCCATCCCTGGTGGTGTTCAAGGCCATGTTGGACAATGCCTTGAGTGAGATGGTTTAGTGTGAGGTGTCCTTGCCCATGGTATGTGGGTTGGAACTTGATGATCTTAAGGTCTTTCCAACCCTAACTATTCTATGTTTCTGTGATTCTATGATTCTACGTGACTTTATAATCCAAACCCTCCCTTCTTAGGTCTTTCTCTAGGCTTCTTTACTCATCCTTTCAGAGCTAATATTACTTGACAAGGAGCGTTACAATTGAGGTTCTTATTCTTAGATCATGGAAGAATCAACCCCTTCTCTAAAGAATTAAAGAAGTCACAGGTAAGTAGGAAGGTGTTTAGGTGGCTCATTTATCTTAAGTGTTGTCTAGTTAATCAGGACTCTCCGGGTCTATTTCTAACTCAACTGCTGACTTCTTAGATTATTTTGAACAAGTTTAAAATTAGTAGTGACTGGGTCTCGTTCAAAAAGTGTTGTGAGGCTTTGTTAATTGAAGCATGTAAAACGTGCTTGCAATTTAGCAGAACTTTTCTCTATAGTCCTGTAAGTACTGTAATTCTAATAAAATAGTAGATTTAACACTAATCAACTTATCTTTATTTTTAATAAAGGACAAACCAATTATCTCTGGAATTAAAACATGTTACATAAATTGAGTTGAACATCAGTTCTAAAAGATAAGATGTTCATCAGGTTTAATTTCTTGACTTGCTCTGATCAACAGCCCTGCTGAGCCCAGGACGTTTGTCTGACCTCCTTAAGATGTTGCATGCAGTATTCAAAAAATCCAATTCGAGTACCCACCAACAAGAAGCATCCCAAACCTTTTATTTCCTCACAGCCAAAGACACTGTTTAATCAAAATGCAGGAAGACTTATGCAAATGCTGCAGGCAGTAAAGCTCCTCTGTGTACCAGGCCTCCACAGACTTTTTATGCAACTCCTTGGGGATGCGTGTTCTTTTGTACCATCTGGTCCAGGCTGCAGAAAGAAGCTAAACGAGAACTGTTTGGTCCTGAGACTTATCTAGCCCCTTTAGGGAGCATGTAAGAAATAAAATCAGAAAGCTTATGTAGAAATTTCAGGGGGAAAAGTGAAATATGGGTGGGCGAAGAAATACAGATACATATGCTTGAAAATATTGTAGCTTTACTGATTTAAAAATGAATCATAATTGTTGTTAATGACATGACATCAACGTCTTAGATCAAAATATGTGAAACGTCCCCTTATGTCACATAACCAGATTGACATTTAGTCACATAAGCAGCTTTATTTTCAAAGTAACTGTGCAACTTCACTTCTCATTCAAATCAGTTGGATTTACAGGTACTGAGTCATCCAAATAATGAAACGAAATACATAATACATTTTATCACTCTTATAAAGCTGTAGACTGATATCTGAAGCTGACCAAATGAAAGCAATATATATGCAAAACTCTGCAAATTAGCCTCCCAGTACTTATCCACAGCCCTTCACAAATACTTTGAGATACTAGAATATATACTTTTATTATGAGAATACTAAAGTAAATAATAGTGAAAATGTACTATGATTGATCTCAAGCTTTTGTATTAGTTTATTGCTCATAAGCACAGATTGGGGATCTCACTGAATTTTTTCTAACATGGATACAGTGTACCCATCTAAACAGTGTTTCAGGTTTAAAGTTTGATGTAATTTGCTCAGAGAGTATAGGAAAATCAAGAGAGGAAGGAAAAGCAAGGAAGCTCTCTCATTACTCATCTGTCACTGGTCTGTACAATTCAAATACACAAAGTGCTAAATTCAGCCATATATATATGTATCTCCCTGTTAGTATTATGTTTGTTACTCTGCGCATTCAAACAAAGAATAGAATAGTGCTATGATAATAACAACGTATTTGTCAATAAAATATAGTGAAGATTTCAATGGCTGCAAAGAACATTCATGATTATTGACTTTGGCGGAAGCCAAAGACCTTCAATAGTTTCAGCAGAGCCAGGGTAAGAGTTTCACCAAATAATATTCCAAACACCACAGTAATATTTTCATATGCCAAGTTATTTACCCATAAATTTACTCTCCTTCCTACTCACAGGAATAATCTGCGGTTTCACTGAATCTAGTTTCCTGAGGACGTGATGGTAGGACCAAGTCTTACTGCTTCAGCAGGTCACTGCTTTCCTCCATCAGCAGCACTGCTGACAGCAGCCCAAACCCCCAACCACAGGGCCAGAAAGTAGCTGGCAGTGAATGAGAAATCTGTCTCCTACTGCCTATTCCCCAAGTATTGGCAAATGACTCAAACACAGATGTTCCTAACAAAAATCCATGCTTTGGGATTTAGCTGTTTCTGTCCCATAGAAGACAAAAGTGTTCAAATATTTAGTGGTTTCTGACAGTAGCAACACCTGAACAGGCATTATTGCAAATTACTTGGGAAAAAAAATATTTTCCCAGTAAAAAAATAAAATTGCAGTTACTAGCTATTTAAATTTAAAGAACTAACTTTAGTTAGTTAGAACTGCAGAAAGACTGCATTATTGTAATTTCAAAGTTATACTGGAAGGTCAGATGCAAGAATTTAAAGTGTAATCCTGCAGATGCTCTCACAGACATCAAAACAACCCTTCACCATTCAAATTTTCTTGAAATCTACAAACACCATCAGCTTTAGGTCCTATCCAGAACCCCAGAAACAACTAAGTATCTTCTTTATGTTCCCACCATTAAGAAGACATCTCCTCTTAAAAGCACCAGTACCCAGTTAAAGGAAAATGAAGCAAAATATACGAATGAAACCTGGCTCATTCCTTCCCAAAGTGTTGGTTTAGCAGCTGATGATCCCGAACGGTTACTTTCCACACTAGAGCTTCAAGAAGTAGATATCGGATAGAAAAAGCTACTGTATAGCTACTGTATAGAATAGCCTGCAAAAGCCTAGAAAATACTGACCAAGTGTCACTCAAAAGACTGATTGAAAATCCCAAATTATGTGACACAAGACTAATAATATCTCCCTATATTCAGGCAGATTTTACTACCACAGGAGGTGCCTGGTATGCAGGATCTTGGACAATAACATTCCTAGCCTATGAGGAATTTCAAGGAACTAACTTTTGAGGCATCCACAATGTAATGAACATAAGTAACAAAAAAAGTTCAAAGATACCAGTCAGTAATACTGAAACGAGTTAGACAAGGTTTAGTGAAAATGCTTCATTTTGAGCTATTGGCATTCTTAATTTCAAAATACTGAGTTTGGAACTGAATTGCTCACTTCATTTGCATCTACTGAAGAAATTAAAAGGTCAACATTAGAACGCTATTTTAATAATTTAGATTTTGACTAAATGCCAAATTGTTTTCATTGACACTGTTTGTGAACTTCAAATATCTACTGCATATTCTAATGTTCTCAAAATTTATCTTAGCACCTATAACGTTGTGCAGGACAACTGCATGTTTTAGTTGCTTGTTTATTCCTTAGGACTGGGAAAAGCAAGACTTTCATTCTGAAAACAGGAAGAACTATTTTGACAGCCAAGGATTCCTTGTCATTAACAAGGGAACATGTAGGGAGGAGATACCCTCCATGACCTGATCTAAAACCAGAACTCCCCTTCCTTAGAAGATACATATCAGCTTCCAAGTTCAGGTGCATCAGTCTATCTATCCACCTATAGTTTCATTAATCTTCTACAGTCCCCCATATATTCTGGCAATGCCATTGCTTCACTACAAACTAGTCCAGCTAGCACAAGTGACAACATACAAACAGCACACACTGCAGTTATTGTTTCATTAAAATATTTTGAAAACAATTGAAATATTATTCCCACTTCATATCTTTTTCTTATCACCTAGTAATGAATGTCCCAGGTGTCCTCCGGAATGCCATTGGTGTGCCTGTGCATTCTTACCTGCGAGTCTTCTCTGAACTGTGTTATCATTAGCAAATTTTATCAAAAAATCATGTTAAAAAAAAAAAAAGCAAAAGTGGTCATTTGAAGAGCAGATTTTAGACTCTCAAGGCTGATCTAAAAGGGCAGCATTAAAGTTCAGGCAACAATGTCCAAAACCAAGGCAGAGAGAGCAGAACTAGAGCAAGCATACACTTAACTCCTCAAAGGGTATTTATTCATAGCTGCATTTCTTGCTCCTATAAATGCATATGATGCTGGTCATGCTCCAGTCCAAGCTTGTCACTATTTCTTTTGTCTCATGAATTCTTTAATTTGAATTGGTGCTAAGCATTGCTGCCAGCACACAGAATATTAATGATGTAGTTAATGTATATGGAAAACAGAATTGAGGCAATGAAGGAGGTTTTACTGGTCTGTCTGTTTCCAGTTTATCACATTATCAAACTGTTAAAGGTTGCCCTAAGCAGTAGACACTGTAGTTCTAGTTTAGCTGGTAGAAGCACTATTGCTTAACTCCTTTAGCTCCCATCACTCATATGGTAAAAATAAGACAAAACAAGCATAAATAGAAGGAAATCACAATGGAAAGGAGGGCCAACTAGAGGCTGAAAAGAGATTGAAGAGGAAGAAATTATGTTAGAGAATATAAATTAGTTTAGTAAAGGACAAAGGCAGCCATAACAAATGCTGGTAGCATGTCCTGGGGAGAAAAAAAGCAATGGAGGTGTTTTCTATGAGGCAAGATTTGAGTGCAAGAGAATCATGACTGAAATCACTATTTCTAGTGACTGATGTTTTGGTCAATTAAAAGTTGGTCAGACATAGTTAAAAAAAGAAACAATACATCTAAGACAACAATGAAGGCTCCTAGCATCAATGCTTAGGTTAAAGCACTGTCCTGGAGAAAGGAAACACTGAAACCTCTGTTTCTAGCCTGATACTTCCACTTGGAATAAAGCATTTTAAATGCTTTATAAGAAGAAAGCAATAACTGATGCCAGAGTCAGTTGCATTGTAGGAAAATCACTAAGATGAAGAAACTGTAATCACTATAATTAAGTGAATGCTTAATTAGTGCATTTTATGAATCAGAAGGCATGTTTGCAGTGACAGCTTAAGGCACTCCTCCTTGATAACTCCTCACACAAGGGTGGCTCCTGCTCACTGATGCAGGGATGGCCATATGGTGTATGGGGAAAAGCCTGTGGAAAGGGCTTAGGTGAGCAACAGCTTCTCTCCCAACATTACTATCTGCCAGTCAGCAGCATCTCAGCAAGCCCATTGTGGAGCAAGACCACATTGTGATATATGTTACCCAAAACACAGAACAAAATGATACCACCTTTCCCATAAAAGTTGAGCTGTGCTCTCACCTACAGACACGCAGGACTGCTAATGTGCAGCAATGGGTTCTGGCCAGATGTAGATTCAAGGGCCTAAATATAGCGCACAAAGTGGAATATAAGATCATATACACAGCATGCACATTGTCTTCTGATAAAACCCTTCATGTAACCTTTATTACACTGATGAGGCACAGCATGCTACATGTGTCTTTGTAGGTGTTAAAAGACTAATTACATCAATATGCTACATTAATATAGTTTATGATGGAAGGAGACTAATAGATGAGAAGTAGCAATATGCACTTTGAGGAATCAATTGATGGTAATTAGACTCTTATTTTCAGTGTAGGAGCAATTTGACTTCATTTTGAGAAGGTTTTGGGATAAATGATGGAAAAGCAAAGACCTTTTTCTCCTTTGGTGAAAGGCAAAGGATGTGCATTCCTGAGCAGCAAAGTTGAAATGAGGTGAAGCATCACTTGCTAGAACATCAACTGAAATGGATGGGCAAACTTAATGTTGGAATTCTGGTTGCATAACTTTGGCCCCCAAAACAAACCGTAAGTCAATGACTGATTACAATATTACCCAGTCTTTTATTTCTCAGGAGCTGCCAAACTGAGAACAGGATATTATCATGCTAAAAACTTTAAATCAGTTTTATCTCTCCCTGACAGCAGAAGTGTTCATTTGAGTTTTAAATGATTTTGTAAAGACAGGTGAAATACAGCTACCACAATAAAAGCTACATTCACAGTTAGAACAAAAAGTCACTGTTTTCCTACCAACCAGAAATCTCCTGAACTTAATATTTTCACTAGCCCTTGACGGTAACACGGTAGAAGAAAGGGAACGCTTGTGATGAACTAACAGAAGCATGCAATTCAGAAGTCTGATCTGATTAAAAATCAGATTTAGACCTAAATTTTGACCATTTATGGTTCCCTTCTATTACATATCATGGCCTTGGGAAAACTTGTATGGCCACCTTAAAGGCATCAGTCACTGTATCATACATTTAAGTAGTTGAGAGTATAGGAAAATGAGTGACGGAGGGCCATATTCACAAACTTCATCTGCATGCTGCCAAAGTCATTCCTCAAACACCGATTCAACCTCATCCAAGGTTTCACAATGCCTGCCACTTGATGCTACTTATTGCCTAGCAATGGAATAAAACCACACACACTTAGGAAAGGTTATGTTTAATAATCCAGTACATGCCCAACCAGTCAGAATCATTAACTCATTTGCTCATGAATATGTGTCTGCTCTGAGCTCTATTTTAAACTTGTCTCCATTAGGACGTATTTTTAGTTCTGTTTTATTTCTGTGGAGAGTGTAAGGAGCAGAACATTTCATCTCTTGTTCATAAAGGAGATATAAATCATCCCATTCTAAAAAGGTGGAGTGATTTTAGCTCTAGTCCTTTTGCAATCAGTTTGATCCAGCCTAAAAAAAAAAAAAAATGCTTCATCCTGCTTCTGATCTGAGAACATCGTAAATGTTCAGAAATTTGCTTGCATTAAGAGAAATAACGGGGGTTTTTGCTACTTGAATTATTGCTCTGATGTAGAAAATAGGAGCATTACCACAGAAAGGAAGGAGCTACATTATGCTGGAATAACCCACTTGCAGAAATCAGTTGTACTCACTCATGACCAGGCTTGTTACCCCCGATCACAGGACATCTGGTTTCTTCAAGTGCTTACGCACTGCAGGTGTCCAAGTAATACCAGGAAATCACTTGTGGCCTTCAGAATAGAATTGCTTGCTGAGCTTAAAGCTGGAGAGCTTGAGACTGACCAACCTCTGATCAGTCATGGTAGTTTCACAAGAGAATTTCACTCTCCGTTCTCAACCCAGCCCTCAGAAATGCACAGTGCTTTCAAAATGAGACTAGTTGATACTCTGACTTATGGCCATCTCCAACAGAAAGTTATCTTACAGCAACTACTGCCTTCATCAAATAAATTCTGGAATTCACATTTGTTTTCATTTTGACACTGACTGCATGTAAGCATGATAATTATCAGAATAATGATTTTTTTCATATAAAAGAAGGCAAAGTCTATCAAGATTTCTGGGAAGAAAGTAATTTGAAAAGAGCAATAACCATTTGCTAGAATGCAACTTTTTTTTTTTTAAATATAACTGGAGTAGAGGGCTCCTTTTCTATAATTACAAAATTGCTGTTGGTATGACTGATTTAATTTGAATAGCATTCCCTGGGGAAATATACTGTGCTATCAACTTGAAATGATTATGATTATTTGGCCTTCAGCACTAGTGGGATAAAGTCAGCAGCAGATCTGGATGGCAGTATGCCCACAGCTACACCTAATGAAATGAAGCACATCTGTGGCTCTGACAGGAGGAAATACCAGGGAACAAGCTAATCTCAGAGCAACTCATTCCATGCCTGATGCCAGCAGAGTCTCTAGGCACCCACAGGCTATACCCCAAGGTCCTTACTCAGCTTTTACTCAGAATTGAGGGAATTTTGATCACAGACTGGAAACTAAGAGGGGCAGATGTTACATTGAAAAATATTAATATACAGGGGTGGCTGACTCACAGCCTTGTTTGATTTGGCAAGAGATGCTGAGAGGGGTCTTGTGTGAGCCTGGACTGCAAAAGCATGAGGTGACACCTCAATAAGTCATTGCTCCTTACAAACAAAAGTGGTCAAGTATGAAAACTGATATTTTTATGATAAGTTAAATGAAGTGGAACTTCATCAAGCTGGCAATAACTGCTTTATTTTAAGCTGCTCTCCTAAGATCAGCAGGCTAATTTCATACCCTGAGACATTTGTGTGGGAAGCCTTAGCAGTATCTTGCTCTGACATAAAATAGGGGAACAGCCCCAGAGAGCTGGTTCTTGGAAAACTTCTGCTCCAGTAAACAAACCCTCGGTGGCAATTTAGAATATGGGTTTTTAAATCGCACTGACAGGCTGCACAATGTTTCTGTGCTTCTTTTGACTAACAATCTAACAAGCAGATGAAAAGGCAAACCTCTGCATTTGTCAGATCTGCTGGCACTGTACTGTGGGAAATCAAAGCAGGTGATTAGAAGGAAAGAGAGCCAGTATGTAGCCAAATCATAGTTCGAGACAAAGGAGCAACCCACTTGAGGTCATAGATGGAAGGAAACAGCCAGAGCAAAAAGCAAAAAAGAAACCCTAAACATATGCTGTGCAGGAAGAACACAATTTGCCATCCCTCTCCATGGAGACTAAGCTAGACTTTGCTTTCACAGTTCATCTGGCCTCCAAGAGTAAAGAGCTGCCTGTCCAGAGTCTCTGAACCATTTCTGCCCTTGATTTTGTTAATGGTAGCAAACTGGATGGCAAGCATGGCTTCCCTGTTGACTGCTGTCTCTATAAAATGCCAGTTCCTCAGAGGAAAAGGCAATAATGCCAAAAGAAGTAAATGGCTTGTTTTCCATGTAAGAGCAGAAAAGTGTTCTAACTGTAGTAAGCAGTTTTTCCTACTTCTACACAAGGCAAAAGAGGTCTGTGCAAAAATAATCCCCTCTGTTACAGGATAAAAGGTACACATAGTCTAAGAATGACTTAAGCTTTCCTGGGGACTTTATCCTGGGACGTAAAATGATGTATTCAACTTGTGCTGGACCTGTGCAGCAGCCAGTTTCCCTGGGGCTCTTAGGAAGCATCCGGGCCCAATACATCAGCTGTTTATTGTTCAGCTTTTTCATTGTCAGAAATCTGGTTTCCAGTTCTCCCCTCCTGGAATGAGGGCCTGATAAAAGACACAATGCAAAACACAAAACATAACTGGGATGGGGAGAGCAATCCAATTATAATGAGATATGAGCCCAGAGCAGCAACAAAAGCCAGGAACTGAAGGAAAATTACAAAAACAAAGGTGAGAACCTAAATAATTTTCAGAAAATAATTTTGGTTTTTTCTGTAACCCCCAATTCCAAAGGCACCAAAATAAGAAAAGCAGCTTTTGCAGTATTCATCTGTCTGGAAAGGAGGCAAAAATCAGTGTCATATTAATAATCACCATTTTGCTAACTTGACAGAGTCCCATAAATGTTTCTGAGAACACACAAAAACACCAGATAAAATATACCATCTGTCTTCAAGTTCTGCAGGAGCTGGTGCCAGCAGGATAAAACCAGAGCACTAGTTCAGACAAAGGTGGGTGTACAGTACCTATTGACAAGAAAACTACTGCAGGAAAGACTGAAAAAAATAATGTTTTATTGGAGGTAATGAGAAGTATGAAATAGAAAGTACTTCTTTTCCAGGAGAAGGGAATAATGAAAAAAAGCTTTGAAGGCTGAAGTTGATGAAGGATTAAGTAGGGAGGATCAGAATTTCTACAGGAAAGTTTTTATCTATACCTATTATAAACAGGCAGAACATGCCATTAAATCTGCTAAAGTAAAAACTACAGTACTGATGGAATTCACTAAAGCATGACATTTTAAACTTCTGGGCCTCAGGCTGCCCATTGTGCATACGCAGCTTAAGCACCAGCCTAAGGTCTCTGCATGCTCAGTGCAACAACGCATCCCTTTGCAGCATCAAGAACATAGACATCATTCCCAGAAGGGTACACAGTGCCCTTTACAACACAAGCACAATGACATGGCGTGACTTAACAGACTTCAGAGAAAGTAAGAATGTCTTGAAATGTAGGGACAAACTTCCAACAGCACCCTTTATTCTTCAGAGAATGTTGCTGATGTATTTTCTTGACTAACCAAATCGGCATATTTTGACTGTGGCTGTTTGCACAAATTCCACAGACTAAAAAAGATGTAAAATAAGATACCAGTTCTCTAAACCCCCCTTCTGAATAGAGTATATAAAGGCACTCCTACATACAGATAATGCTGCTATCCAGGGTAACACATTGCTGCCTTCGGGTGAATTTACCTGACCCAATGTTCCTATTTGCCATATGAATCAAAACTTCAAAAGACCTTTTGAGTGTGTATCTACTTTGCTGCAGACACATTCTGGAAAACGTTTTGTTGAAATGCTAGCTGCTCTTTATAGTTAAATCAGAACATTTAATATAATACTAGACTGATTTAGGTATCTTTAGACTGATGTAACACCATTTCCTCTAGACTTTGTTCTCAAAAATTACCCTCAAAGGAATTTTTTTTTCTTTTTAAGGGAGTAGCAATGTTGCTATGGAGGAAAGAAATGTTGCTCACATTCTTATTATAAACTGTTTTCAACTGAAAATTTAAGGACATATTTGTAAAGGCTTACACAGTTAAAAGGCAAAAGCTTGGCTAAAAGATAAAATCCTTTTAAGTGCTCTGCTTTCATAGCATGCTACAAATTCATGAAGAAAGAAATACAGGAGGATTGTAAAATTTCATGCCTGACACTTGCATGTTATCTTTGGGAATCCAGACTGAATAGGGCAAGCATAAAAAGAAAATATAAGCTTGTATAACTTATATAATACCACTGTGGTATTATATTGCAGAAATTCTGGACTGAAGCAAACCCAAATCAATAAGAGAGAGGTCTCTCAGCATTTGACATGTGTCCATCTAAATACAAGTTATTTTTTTTCAGACGTTGACCTGTATCCTGAAGGATGCAATTTCAGATTAATAATAAATTCAATAGTACATACACGCTGATCAGTAACATTCATATGCATGGCTAGATACAGACATAGAAACTTGAAAGGATAATTAAGATTTAGCATCTCTATTTATAGAACAAAAGTGAAGCAGATTCATTGTCTTTAAATATGAAGGCTGGAGTGAGCACAGGGTGATATTAGTTGCTAGTGAAAAGATACAGCTCAGTACAAAGCTGTGTTCTTTTTCAGTATAAAATAATAAGTGAGATACAAGAAAAATAAAATGAAAAAATGAAAGGATAGAAGCTACAATGTAGGAAGTGAACAAAAACATGTTCTGAGCCACTGAGACGTATTTTTGTTAAAGAAGTTGAAAAGGACTGAAGAGATTAAAATATCCATAGAGACAAAAGAGCAGAAATTCTGGTAATACAAGTATTTTCTCTTTAAATGAACTACTTGCAAAACAAACATGAGCGACTTTCCATTGCAGAACAATCTAATAGCTACCATTATTTCACAACTGTTCAATTAAAGAAGCCTGTAGTGCTCAGGGAAGTCCACTTTTTAACTGCTGATAATTAAAAATATTTAAGTGAAAACAGTCTGAAAGAGTAACAGTTAATCTGAAAGAAAGGTGTAAAGAAATTTAATTCTCAATTTTTCTTAAATCCCTTATTAGAAAATTAATTATAATCAAAGTAAAGTTAAATGATTCAATGACTCAATTTACATTTCAAAACATTAAAATTGTAGAGCAGAGCTTTTTGGATCTGATATTAGGATTAGCTTTTTCAAATATCCCCAGAGAAAACTTGAAGGCAGTTGGTTTTTTCTTGGTTTTGTTAGTATAGTACCTTTGTATCCAGTGTTCTCTAGAACAGACAGGAAAAGAGGTGGCAAAGTTATTTCAGAAGGCCTAGATTAGAGCTTTTCTTTTAATTGATTTACAAAGACTCGTAGAATGCCACTGAAAACTCCCTATTGCAACTTGCTCACTGCATCTCCACTTTGAATTCTTTATTTGAAGAAGATGACAGCTGCTAGGTTTACATGAAGCGTTAAGCCCTCTCTTTACTCTTTGACAGTTCATTGCTTCAGCTCAGAGAAGTTTCCTTCTCTTCTTCAAATAGAGTGGGTTTTGCACAGCACAGAATTTCCATTTGGATTTGAACCCTCTTGCTCACAATCTCGATGTATCAGTGATCAGCAGTAATTAAAGTGCTGTTGGGATACTCATGTAGTTTTTTTTTCTGTGGAGATTCTAATAAGGGTGCTTTTAATATGAACTTTCAGTTGGGGAAGGAAAGGTGGGCAGACAAAACTATCACTGATTATTTAATACTGGCTAACAGAAAAGAGTAGTTAGATGTAATTCAGAGAAAACACATTCAATGTGGTTATAAAGTGATGCATCAACAGCAATTCTGTCATTTAGATGCAAAACGCAAAAAAAAAGAATTGAATCTCACTGTTAATATTCTTTGCTTTAGTGAGCTGACCTTCTGTATATTGGTGATACAGTTCACACATGGAAAAAAGATGCATGGAAATTGAATCAGGCAACCCTCCTGGAATGAGGAAGGTTTTGCTGACACCAAACTACAGATACTGACAAGAAACAGCAATAGGAAATTTGTTCCAGCCTTTCATCTAACCGTGAAGCAACTGCATTTAAGAATATTATGATAAGGTGAAAGCAAAATAAGAGGCATTGCATAAAATGTACATAAAACAGAGAACCAGAGATACAACGGATAAAAATATGCATAATGTGACTGAAGATTTTTTTGAAGACTTCATTTGAACATATCATATTGTCAGGGTTGCTTGTTTTTTCACATTTCTTTGATGGTTTTCCAGGCTAGCCACCATTTTACAGCATGTGAAGCTGTATCATCGTAATGCACCACCATAAATGCTGTCCATTCCTGTGCAGTAAGACTGCATTGTAGAATGAATAAGAACACACTTTTTGTTTCTCTTCTTCAAAAAAATAAACATCAGGAAAATTCAAAATAGGTTTATATCAACAGTCAATTTTATTTTTTTTGGGGGGGGGGCACTGTCTAAGGGACTTATTCAGCAATGGCCGTTTGAATATCACTTGTGTCATTTATGCCATAATGGCCAATAACAACAATATACTTGACCTAAAACTCTGAACAGCCAGGTTTTCCTTTGCCTTTTGACTGAAAAACACCCCTGGTTCAGAAATTTCTTTTCTGGGACAAATGTGCACCTATGAAAAATTTCCATTAGTGTTTTTTAGGCTCTGCGTATTTAACTGATAGTGTGATCCAGATTTTCCAAGCCCACACTACACAGGGACACTGGTTATATATGTACTGAAACACAAAATGCTTCTTCCTTCTCATCCCTCCAGCTACAGTTTACGATACTTTCTGGCTATGGCTTCCTGTACCACAGCTTTATTCAGTCTTCCTTTTAATTCTTCATGTCTTAGGCACCCTATTTGTGAAAAAAGGATGAATCATAACTTTCAGATAGCTCAGCCTTCTGAAATGCTGTGACACACAATACAAACTGAATTTTAAAACTTCCATGGCTAACAGATTAGCAGCCATCTTCTTCAAGCATAGAACTTAAGCAAACAAGTGTGCAAGATAATAAATGACTAGAAGTGAAATTCTTTGAGTTGAAGCAATTTGAGATAGTGAACTGCTTGGAAGGAGGTTTACAAGCCTTATTTAGTACCTAAAATAACAATAATAATCAGTATTAACAAAGATAGTGGTATGGAATGCTTTCCAAATTCAGATGACTCAAAAAAATCCATTCATTACAGTGATACATTTTTCTCCTCCTAGCTACTAGTGGGTATTCTAAATTATCATACAAGACATACTGGAACTTAATTCAAGAAGAGGAAGGATAATTAAGTTTTTATGTGGTATCTTTGTTGATACTTGATATATATGAGACGATGAAGACAGTAATAGACCAAAAATCGTAACTTCTTTCTTAGTGAAAGTAGAGGATGTAAGCAGTGATGAAGTAGAACAACACAAAGATAACTACTGAGGAAATAAATAAGGATGGCTGTTTTTTACATGGTTGAGCACATTCTTCATAGTGAAGCACCACATCTCCCATAGCTTGTTACCAGCCACTAGCAATTAGGCAGACACTCCAAAATACAGATGTTTCTAAGAGCAAGAGTAACAATAAAACAGTTTTCAGAGAAAAAAAATGCTGATACCTAATACAGTCTGGAGGGAAAATGAGTATTTCACACAGATTTCACTAGCCCTAAGATCAAGATTTATTCACTGATACATGAGTAACTTAGAAGTATGATGTGGTAGGCTGATAAGGAAGCTGGTGAGCAGATTCATGAGGAAAAAAAAAGAAATCAACTAAACATACGGATGGATGACAGAAAATATTAGGAACTACTACAAGTAAGAGACATGGATTAAACCCTAACGACAGAGTCCTGAGCCCCCTGAGATGCAGTAGGGGCACCACTGAGTGATGGCCCTCTCAAAATATATTTGGCACAGTATTTCTGAGTAGATGGTGTCTTCATTTATTATGGAATCATAAAGTTGTACAAATAATGCCTACATATGTAAATAGATGTAGAGAGTAAAAGTTGAATTCAGTTTGTTCAAACAATATGAAAGCCTGAGAATATAAATGTCTGCAAAATGAAAGTGAAGTAATTCATAATGGTCATCACATCACAGGAAAGTACATTGCAGAAATGTATGTGGCATAGCTGCAGGCAACCTGCACATGAATTTCAGGATTTTAGTGAACCAGAAAGGCTGGAGAAACTGAGAAATCAATGTTCCCACTGGCATAGACAGCATTCACACATTTAATTTCTATTAATGCTAAGGGTATTTATGTCCATCACTACCCCATACACCAAGAGAGGAATTAACAGCTAGGTCTATCTTGTTTAGAAAAGGAGGGGGATTAGCTGTATGTTTCTGCCTCCCAGTACAGGACTTACAAGCCTTACATCTTGGGAAATTATCTACTGCTTCAGAAAGTGCCTATGAGAAATTTCAAGCTGCAAATGTCAGCTTTAGAGACCTGGGGAATCCGTGGGATGAATATGCATTTCCATGGACAACAGGGAGAGGAAATCTTCATTTCTCAGAAGAGCAAGGCAGTAACCAGCACCCTGGTGTATGACCCAGAGCTGCAGACTCCACACTGGGAACAGCTCCCTGTACTCAGCGCTCACCTGGCAAGGCAAGCAGAGAGGGTCTCTCACAGGCCACTGTCAAGAAGTAAGAACTCAACAGGTTGGTAAGACACAGCTGTAGGAGTTATATTTCAGCAGATGTTCAAAGCCCAATTAGCTCGCCTTTGGGCTGCTACACTAGTACAGAGGGGATTTAAAATTGCTTTGAGTTCCCTCAGTGTGTAGGAAGTAGACCAGTTCAAGGAAAAGGGTGCTTGAGTGATGCAGAAACACGCTCGTATTAGCAGTCCTAGACCTATGTAGCATGCCATCGCCTTGAGGAACACAGCACTGAAAGTGCCTTGAAATAGCCTTTGCTTCACAGAAAAAAAAAGATCATTTTCTGGTCAATGAACCAGCATAGGATTTATCCTGCATAAAATGTGCACACTAAGGTTCTTTACATTAAGGCAGGAGCAGCATTAAATACAGCATATTGCTTCTCCCAATACTTCCAGCTGCTCAGTGGAACAGAGTTCTCTTGTCCCCTGAGAAAATGTTGCCTCCTTCATGCAAAACCATTTTAAACGGTATTTGGCATTTTTCAGGAAATATTCTTTGTGCTTTAGAAAGGTTCAAGCTAGGACATCATTCCACCCTAGAAGAGAAGCACTTGCTCAGTTTTCACTCCAGTATGGATATTGTAACTGCCAACAGGAGAATAAGGTTCTGTTCCCATGAAAACTAGATCACAGTTTACCTCTGAATACTTTATGTAAGAATGAAAAGATCCAAATATGGAGACCAATTCACAACTATCTGTACCCTGTATCTGTACCAAATCTTCGTTTCTGCTTACATATCCAGGCACAGAAACACTGGAGTGAAGAGGACAATTCAGGAACTGGAAATGCAGAAATTCATATAGTCCTGGAGTAACATTTTTACACTTGCTCTTAATCTATCTGCAAATATATGCACTTACTAATGGTAATGATAGAAGATCAAAAGAGAAAAGATGCTGTTTCCAGCCCCAAACTCCTTTATTCCCCTCCCACTCTATTTGATATTTGCAAAGAGCTCCTGCTCCATTTAAATATCCACACACAAACTGCAAGCCACCCCTTTGTGTTTTCTGAGCATAGTTAAGGAATATTAACAACTGCTCTTTGTTGGCATTACTGTGTGATGTATAAAGGCATTGATAATCATTTGTTAAAAGACATTAAGACATGGGAACTGCAAATATTTGAAATGCAAACTTCAATTAAGAACTAGATTTCATAGAGTATATTTTAAACAGGTCAAATAAGAGTCAAGATTCAAAAGACTGTTTTGTAATGAGCTGTTGAGAGTCTGGATCCCAGTTCTGCAGTGTGAACCACCTTGTAGGAACAAAGTGGCTGCAGGCAAGGAAAAAAAAATCTTTTGTGCAATTTTCTGTTATTTTAGCATGAATAGGTCATCTTTACCTGAACAACTTCACTGAAACCAATGGAGTTCCCCCAGCTCTGGTCTATTAATATCAGGAATAGTTAATATGTATTATTTCACTGGTAGTAGGGGTGGAATGCTGCCCACCTATTTAAATTCTAGAGGCAGAAGTAAGGTTTTCTTAAGCTCTTCTGAATCTCTAGACATTAAAGATAGTTCACACTGGTGAATAGTGCAGGACACTAAGTTCACATGAAGCAAACAAGTGGTAGGAATAATAGTTACTGATTTATCTGCATCTCTTAACACCCCATTGTTAGAATAATGGTCAAGAACTATAATATAATGAAGAACTTAATTTCAGTTTTAAGTACTAGTAGTTGTTAGACCTCCAAAGTACTGACATAACTCTCAAAACAAATATACATGGACAGACTCAGTTTATGTCAGTGTAGATTCTCCACAAACTACTAAAGAAACCCGTGGCTTAACATCACGCTAATTTGCTTTAATTACTTTCTGTGGGTATGTTTCCCCGCCCTTCCCCATTATTTTCTTTATCTATTCTTCATTTCAAGGCAAGTATTAGTTTTCTGTACCCCAAAGTGGCCAAAGTTAACAAAGCGTATCTGTGTGCTCAGAAATAAAAATCAACAGGATTTCTATGAATGAACAACTCATGACTAAATGAAACTGCGTGCTGCGGTTTTGTGGAACTGCAAGCCTGGTCCTATTAAAAAAAGGCGGGTTGAATCTGGAGTAAAGCACAAGTTGGTCAGACGGCTGAGCTAGACGGCACTTATCTCAGGTAGTAAGATAACGAATTGCTTGCTGTTAATTTCTATGTCCATGAAATGCATCCTGCATGAGCACAGGAACTGTTTAAGTGTATAGCGTTAGCCAGGGGGAGATGTGCCAGCAGAATTTGTGTTCCTGCTTTAAAAGACCTTAAGATCCCTTTCCAACCACTCCCCTAACACCTGCCTGACTTTCCACTCAGTGAAGGTGGTAGAAAATTGGAAGTAACCTGGATAATAGCTGAGCCCCTTGTCTCTCCATTTTCCTATAGTCCATGATGATACGTTTCACTTGTTTGCTGTTTCTTTCCTTCTCTTAAGATTCTGCTATCTGAAAAATTAATTCCCTAACTTTTTATTTCACTTTATCAACTGAAATCAGGAAAATTTCCTCCATCTTTACTTCTCAGACAAATAACACTGAGTATTTGAAATTATAAAGAATCCTAAAACTCTTAGGTTCCTTCAGAAATTCAGACCTTGGTTCAAGTATTTTCTTAATGAAGCTGAGATTCATGCTCCAAGATACAGTCAGCTGTATTTCTGGAGTTGAAAATCAACAGAATGTATTTTGGAATGTGCAGAAGGTAGTTTTATTGTACACACCACCCACTCTGATATCAGTAAACCAACATTTCATCACAGCAAAATTTTTTTTTTATTTTATCAAAACTACATTTATTCCACAAATTTTCAAAACTTAAATTATGTATTTTGGGGGAATTATTTCAAGCTTTTAAATAGCAACCTAATTAGTTTAGCATAGATTTTGAAATTAGAACTTCAATTAATGTTCACATTTTCAGGTCCTTAATTTTTTGCTACATTAACCGCATTACTTCAGTTAATAGCTTTTCCTTCCTGCAGTATACAGTTTAACATCTCTAAACATTCCTGTATCAATTACTAAATCTAAATTAAATGTTTATTGGAGTTATTTACTTCTCAACATTCCCAAGCACGTCTATGGTCCATGACTCACAAGCTAAGTTTTGGAAGTCTGTTATGGTACAATGACTATTAATTACATGTAGAGGGCTTGTAAATGAGTGAACAGTTTAAAAAGAGTTTGGATATAACTTAATTTTACCTTTTGGTATCAGAATAACTCTGATGAGGAAACGTGGACTGAAGGTAAATTGCACCGGTATTGCTGTCAACTGAAAATTAATATGTGGTAGGAAAATTATTCTAGAGATTTTCTCTTTAAAAAGCCAAGCTTCTATGTACAGAAAATTAAAGAGTAGGCAAAACGGGTAATTTCATTCAGTCCAGCCTCTGTCACTAGTATGATCTGTTTAGTTCAGGAAGTAAGTACATTGTCCTTTGAAATTGTTTCTCTCTTGCAGGGTTTACACGGGGGGGTTAAAACAATTTCCAGTACCTAAGTCTTCTTCCCCATGCAAGAAGGTGGGGGATTACAATGAGCTTCACTGCAGTACCAGGCAAGGGGAAGGCAGCTGAGATTTTAGTTACATTATTATACGTTTCCCAGAGATGTGTATGGATCACAATACCATATGGTAAAGAACACTTTTTACCTCATATGGACAAGTTGCATATAAATTACACCAAGAGGTTCAATTAAATTTTACTATATTTGATATTATTTTTACCAGTAGAACTATTTTTACTGTTAGTTTGGACCTTGCCCTGCTAAGTGCTAATCTTCTAGAGTTTGTGGGCTATAGGAATCCCACATTCCTTAATGCTCTGGTAACAAAAACACAGTTTGAAGACAACAGCACTTATTTTGTATTTAAAATCTCTCCCTGTGCATCATGCCCTACTTAATGTTACAATTGTTGGGGTGATTGACATGAGCCTCCAATACCAATGGGGTGCAATGCATTGAACACGCTAGTGGGAAAATGTTATTTGCAAAGCTGTTATTTTGAAGGCTAACCTCCGATTTCAGGAAAACATCTTCCAATAACAAAGCCATTACTGCAGGTTATATTGCTTATGAGCTGCAATTTCTACATTAAATTATTGCCCATGACTGACAGCAATGCTCAGATTCATACTGACAGCACATACAACTTATTTCCTGTATCTCCATGCTCTAAACATCTTAATGCTTTAATATCATACCATGTGAATTTTCAAGGTTTTAAACATTGCAATATTTGTTTTCCAGACAAAATATGGGGCAAATGTACTGAAACATTCTTCAACGTGTGCCATTTCAGCACAGCACCAAGTCAATAGCATTGCTTTCAGGTTTAGTATAGCTTAACTTGGGTTGTACAGAGAATATCATTCTGGAGGTCACTTAGCAAGCGTTACACATACACTGCTGGTTGTAACTACAGAAATTCTGACCAGTGTGTCCTCTGAGAATTTAATACAGTGAGGTATCTGGTAAATTATGTGGTGCTTGGCAAGGGGCATTCTGCATAAACCAGATTCCTACAACTGTATTTAGGAAGGACGAGCAACTCAGATCAGATGCACTACTGGTGGGACTAGAGTAAGAAGCAGGTAGTGCAAAATGAGCAAACTGCAGACCCACTGAGTATCTAGACCTAAAAGTTTATTTTAAATGTCCTTTTCCCACTGTCCCCATTGTAGGTCCTTTATACTGGCCCCAGAAACAATCAGCCTCAGCCCAGAAAACAGTCACAGCTGAACCCATATCCCATCTCACCCCTCAGGGAAGACTTCACACACAAACATATTCTAGTTCCTCATCTCCTGCATCTCTCCTAGGCAACCAACTGATGAAGGACTTGGCTCATTCATTTGATTTGTTCCTTCAGGTGACCACCTGTCCTGTTTTGCTGCAAGAGGTTGAGACAATCAATCAAACCTTTGAAGAGCAACAGAAAGCAGTACAAGTGTGAAACTTCATTATTTTCAGTATAGAATTCAGTTTGAAGTGACCCAGTCTTATAAAGGTCCAAGAGTAATAAATTCAAAAAAACCTCTCTCGTTGCATTGAATTGCACACCTAAAATAATCAAGAAAGTGGGCTTTGAATTTCAAAACCTGGGATTAGCCCAGAACACTGTTTCTATACTTACAAGATCAATAAAGAAATAACATGAGAAGAAAAACCCTTTTGGAAAGGTTTTACTGGGCATGCTAACAGTAATGACATTGTCAGGTATAGGCACCCAAGTTATAAAGCTCAGTATTGCAAAGCAAAGAACAGGGCATGGTAGCAGGACAGTTTTTCTTGATAGCATGTGTAAAGTTTGAGGTAAAAGCCCTACCAGAATTTTATGAAAATCTCCTGCAGATTTACTCCTCCAGTGCTGCATTCTCTTTGGAGCTTTACTGTACAGGGTTAATTCTATAGCAGACTGTAGGAGGATGTCAGAGACAAAATTTAAAGGAAAATTAGATAGATTTCCTTTAAGTTTCAGAGAAAGCTTGGATGAATGTTTTAAGAGAAAACCAAAAGGGAAGACTTCCTCAAAGGTCCATGAAGACATCTCCTGCAATTTGACACAGGGGCTCTATTGCCTGAAGAATGCAGAATTGGCAGGTAAATGGTATTTAGGAGAAGCTATTCTTCAAAAGGATTGGAGTTCTGAGTGGTGGAAGGTGATGAACTACATGTACAGATGATAGTTTAGTTTTCTAAGCTGTCTCAACATTTCAGAAGAGGCTCTGCATACTTAGTCTTAATGACTGTGTGCCTTCCTGTAACATTTCCATAACCAAAATAAAGACTGGAAGTAATTCTAACATTGTCTAGAAACCAGGCCCTTGAAGGTATTTAAGTGCTATGAAACATGTAAATATAGGCAATTAGAAGGACACTGTTATGGGAACAACCAGAGGCCATTAGACAATTATCTATGGTTATTTATATGGGACTCTTGACTATAAAAGAAAATTAAACAATGTTGTATTTCAAGATTCACCTTAAAGCAATAAAACTTTGATTAAAAAGTTTCTATGGACACCAACTGAAAACAAATAAGGACTTGATTGAAAACGGTATCTTTTTCTGTGTGGCCACCAGTGCTTAAAACTTACCAACATATTCTAACAGTTTTCAGCTATAACACTTAAAATGTGAATAAGCTACGTGGCTTATGAAACATACTAGGGAAGTTTTGAAAATATAAAGAAAATACTAAGATCATATGATGTAAGATTTGGAAAAAAGCTATGTGGAACTGATCAAAGATATATACGGACCGTATTTGCTAATTAAAGTAGTAGAAATTCAACATTGATTATATTATTGTAAGCAACAGATACTATTTTTCTGTTCAAGTACTGGATATTTGTGTTTTGGAAAAGAAGACTGGTGAGGATGATCAGAACTGAACTATAGCTTCTGTTGAAACCCCAGAGAGGTGGTTCTGGTTTAGACTGGTAATAAGATGCAATAAAGAAGGTGTTATCTAAAATTAGAGATATTCCAAAACTGCCAAGTTCTGCAAAAGTACCATTTGCTTCATCTACACTCCTAACGTGTTTGATCTGCCTGCGTGACAAGATAGTACCACTAGGTAGAAATACCAGTAATTCTTACTTTAGTAAAGCACAGAACATACGCCTCCTTTCGCCATCCCGGAATACACATGAGATGCTTTAGTACAGTTATCAAAACTTAAAGAAAACCACGACAAACTGTTCCTATTTTGATAAAGTACATTAGGTCATTAGGTGCCTAAAATCAGATGGAGAACAACAGGAATGAGAGGAAAGAACAAGCTGCTGAAATGCTAAGCTTAGCTGACTCAGACAGGTTCCCTGGTAACAAAAGCAGTTACATTTATAAATACGCTGCAGCCCCCACGATATGGATTATTTCCCATTGTTTTTTAAAAATGGCTGCTTTAAAAATAAAGATTAAAAAAAAGGAACAAACTTTTGCCAGAATATAATAAAAATTATTCTCTGCTCCTTTGTTCACACTGAATTATCCCAGGACTATTGACTCTTGAGAAACTAATTGCTCACTGTGAGTATAAAGGGAGCAAAATCTCCCTTAGAAATGAGATGCTACCATTAAAATTCAGATATCCAGCTTCCACTCCTACCTTTAGGTTCCCTTTAAACGAAGTATTTCTAATAAAAATATTCTGCTTATTTAGTGCAGTACATAAAAGAAGCACTAAAGTCTATGGCTGTGGGTGTTTTTACATAATTTTAATTTATAACATAATAAAAATACATAATACCTAAAGTACTGCTAAAAATGAACTTTCTTCCTCTCTGCCTTAAGTATTAAGAACTCTATCCACATTTGGATAACTCTGCATTTATTTTAACTTTGTTATAAAATAGATATCAGCTTAAACCATATCAAAATATTATTTGTATAAAAACTGATCTATTTTTTTATACCACTATTTTTCCATATCTGAGTCTTATCAGTCACAACAGCTGCCTGCATAAAGCTGTAACTCACTCTTAAGTCCTCAAAGGTATACAAACTTTATTAGATGGTGACTTAGAGCCATACACTGGAACCCCAGCTAATAGCAGATGTACATTTTAGAGAGTATCTTTTAGAACCAGCTTTAGATTCAAGTATGTTATCTACCAATGTAACAACAAAAATTAAGGGAGTTCTTTTTATAAACATGATAGGTCCAGTTTGCAGAACTGCAACAGGCATTACCAAGCCTGGTGTTAAAATAAAACAACAAAAGAAATACCCAAACCCAGAAGAACCCTATAAGTAAAATTTCTTTTCCAACTCCCATCTCTTTCTAAAATGACAAGACTGGCAACAAACCACAAGAATCAGCAAGCCAGCTCCAGGCAACTTCATTCCCCACCTACACCATCCTTTCCCATGGAAAAGAGATGCATCTGTTCAGTGCTTTCCCTCTCCACCTCTCCTCCCCATCTTTCCTCACTGCATTTCTCCCTGCTCTCTTGAATTCACTGAGCAAAGCAACTTTGGTCCCTGCCACAACAGCTCTCACTGATCACCCAACACTGCAGATCTGGCTTTTCCCAGTCCCCCCCCAGTTCAACTAATACAATTCCTTCTCTCAGCTATCCTAGCACTGGAAAGTGCTGCTGAGCTACTTCCACTGCCTCTTCCCACCTCCAGTCACACTGTCATCAGCCTGCCTTTTCCACCACTGTTCTAATATAATGGTCTCTGGCTCTAGAAAGCTGGGTGCCTTCTGCTTCCCTTAGCATCTCTGATAACAGATGCCCTCCCTGCACAGCACAGCACAATGACTGAACAGACAGCTGTAAATGACTGAACCAAAGGTCTTCAACTGCAATCATACGTTGTTTATTGTTGTTATTAGGCACACTATAAAATAAGAAGTGGACTAAGCAACATATGGAACACTTCAAACTGGGGTAAGGTAACTCCCAGGCACCCAAAAAGTGAGAGGTTTGATTCCAGGAAGGTCCCAGAGCTGCACCCAGCTGGGTATGCAGCACACGTGGAAAGCACAGCTAGTGACTAGCAAGGAAACCCAGAACAGCCCAGTAACTTGCCTATAAGAGGAGCCTATCACTGTACATGGATTAGTTCAAATTTAAATATTGCAACTTGAATGTGGGGATTTTAAGCTCAAAAATGGTTCTAAATTTTGTTGTATGAAGACAGATGGGAAGAATTTGCATATACAAGCCTTAATCTTGTGCTCTGGAGCAGAAGACCCCATTGCAAAGGGGAAGGCAATTACAAAACCAGGTCCCAGAGCATTTTAAAAGTTGCCCTCCTGTTTGCACACCTCCGTTTTAAAACTGAGGTGTTTGGCAGCAGATCCAGGGCACTTAAAAGCCAGCAGCCCAGGCAGAAAGGGACTTGGCAGAGCAGAGCAGGAGGAGGCTGCTTGTGGGAGCACAGCCAGCATGATGGGAGCAGCGCAGAGCACCCTTAAACACAGGGCAAAGTGATCATGCATCCACAGGAGAGAGGAGGTGAATGTTGGGAACAGGGAGCCAAGGGGGGATAATCCACCCTGCTGTGCCAAGACTCACACGTGCAAGACCATTCAGGGTGTGGGGAAACAGCGTGCCTTTGTGGTACAGACAACCAGGCGCAAGAGACAGTGGCTCAAAGCCAAGGTTGTCAGCCTGGAGGAACTCATGGAGGAATGGAGAGGTTGAGAGGGCCCTGCAGGAGCACTGCTGAGCAGTCTCATCTCAAGGCAAGCAGCAAGCCCACTCCTGAGGAGAAAGACAGCAGGAAGACAGAAGTGTTCATACATCAGTTTCAGGAGCAAAATGCAGCAGGACTCACCTAGAGGCTGCAAAGACAAAGAAGGTGCTGGTGGAGGGAGACTGCAAAACCGTGGTTCAGTTTATAGGGTCATAAGGGAATCCAAAATGCATAGATAGCATCTGCTGTCACTGCAAAGCCAGGCTTTGTATTGTCTACACTCATTCAACTTTTCTTCTTCCCCTCCAAACACCAAACAGTCATTCCAGTGAGATAGCTGGTGGTGGTAAACATAGAAAAATTGTTGCTTTGCACAGAAATTTGTCATAAACAGCTTGTAATTATTGGAGGAAGAACATGAAGACTGAGTGAGAACAGATTGAGTGAGAAAACACTGTAGATGGTTTAAAAGAAGTACCTGAGAAACTGACACAAAATATGACAAGCTGGAACAAACTGTCACGATTTCTAAATTCCATCCGGCTCATCAGTGGATCAGAAAGGATCATGGGAATGGTGCTGGGTTGATCAGAACCTTTCACTTGGTCTTGGGCTTTGTTTATTAAACACAAAACCAGTATCTTTAGAAAGTGCTACTGCTGCGGGATGTCCTCCACTCCTTAGAGGAACCAGAAAAATCTTATAAAATGTTCAGTAAAATAGTCATATTTCTGAGAAATCTCCTGTTCCCACCAAGTTACTAAAGCACTGCTGGTGTGAAGCAGCAGCCATGGTTTGCATTCTGATGGTTTTGCACTTTATAACTTGGTGCTTTCTTCAAGAGTTCTCCATCTTTCTATTTTGTGTATAAGACTGAATTTATTTTTTTATCCATTTCACATACTAATGATGACAGCTGAAAGAAGAGAAAAACTAAAAGCCCTTCTCTGAGCCAGATTTTGCCTCCCCCTCCCCTCCAATATTCCTGAACATTTCAGAAATATTCTAGCAAAAATGCTCAGCTCCATCAGGAAACAAAACACTGGTCGCTCGGGCACAGGTTGTGAGCCCTCAGCGTAGTCTTGCTGCAGCCTCTATCTGCTGCGGGCAAGAGGCACAGGTTAGCCCGCAACAAAGCAGTTTTGCAGAGTTCTGAACAATTTTCCTTCAGCAAATGTAATTAAACACTTGCAAATGAATGGCAGCTAGTCAAAACATCCCTGTCCATCCAACCCAGCATTTCTACACTGGACATGTGCAAGCCAAAGCCCAGTACTTTCTCAGCAGTCACTCCCAGGCACAACCCAGGCAGTGAATGGTGGAAGATGAGTCCTACCCATGTTTTTGGAGACCTATGCAAATGGTGGGCAGCTTCACCGATTCCTAACAGCCCAGACTCATGGTGTGGCTACCGTGGGAGGGGATGTGAGCCAGACTCTTACTCATTCCTATTTGCAAGCATGGGTGCATGCGAGTCCAAAACTGCTTCACAGTGAGCTATTTAGAACGAGAAGCATGTTTAAGGGAAAATGACATTTGAGAAAGTCACAATCTGTTTGCCAGTTTTTCCTTTTCCTCTGTCTATCAATTAGCAGCAAATGTATTATTCACCAGCCATTCTTTGCCTCCTTTTTCTTCTATGTGAGCTTTTCTTTTCCTTTCAGTCTTTAAAGCATTTAAGGCAGTCATCGTTTTTCTATATAACATATTAATCTTTAAATTGTGTTAATATTCACATCACTGTCAAAAGCAGAAACTCCTTTGCTGAAGGCTGTGGTACTGTCAGGAAAAATTTAAATTTAGCTCACTATATATACATATATTTTCCCTACTTCCCACACACATGAAAGCTGCACATTCCAGTTGGAACTTCCTTTAAACTCTTTAATTACACAGGTTATTTAGTCTGGCTCTTTCCTTTCTGATTACTTTTTAGCAAAATTAAATGTCTGCCTCTTGCTGCCCTTTCTATATTAGCAGGCCCATTATTGATTTTTATTACCTTCCCAGAGAGAAGGTTTTGCAGCTGATTGTGATTTACACTGTAAGCAGTTCAGTATGCTGAGAATTCACGCTGCCACTGAGCCTGCTAAAGCTGCTTCTCTCACAGCTCAGCTGTGCCCAGCACTGAACCAGGCATCAGTGCAAACGTTACAGAGCTCTGCAATGGGAAATGAAGACACAAATGCTTCCGTAGCAGAAAGAGCACAATGATACTGCTCATTTATGAAGCACTTCCATACCAAAGTAGCTATTTGTCAAAGTTTATAATTTACCAGCTAGCTCCCTAAAGAGGTTCCTATTTGCTCTCCAGTCTACAGCGATGTTTGCAGAAGCAAACATGTTGCTGCTTTTTCTTCACTGGCAATCAACGTAGTGAAAAAGCAGGTGAATGGGAAGGGAGAAAATGAGGGAAACAAAAGTACTGAACATTTTAGATAATATTTGACCTTTTGATAGCCCCAGAAATGATAATGAAGGGGCCGACAATGGATGCTTCAAGTCCAGAAGTGCCAGGACAGTTGGTCACTGATGCATCGATGAGAATTACTTGCAAACAAGTGAAGGGTCAACTCTTAACAGCTACAGACCAGGTTTTCTTTTTCTCTGTTAGGCACATCTGAACAGCAAAGCTCTACACAGCAACATGCTTCAGCAGTAGTACCTATTTTTTATGATACATTCCTACCTGAATGCTTCAGAGACCTGATTTCTCATTGATTATGCCACTTTCAACTCCTAACGGCAGCAGCGCAGAGGAAGCAGAGACTGAAGCAAGAACAAAAAAAGCCTGAAGTGGCAACACTGATTTGTTTTACATTGTAAGTGTATGGTTTTTCTCAGCTACAGTTCTGAAATCCTAAAGCATTGCTTAAATTGTCAAAACCAGATGAAAATGAAAACATAAATTTATGATTCAGAGACAAAGCAGGAGAGGAGCACATTTCAAGCAATATATGGTTTACAGTGGATTGGGAAAATAACTACAGTTAAAATAAATACAAAGCCTGCCGATAAGCCTACTAAAAACAGACAATGCAAGACAGTATAGATTATAAATCTAATGACTAAGAATATACAACACGTTGCAATAATTAGGCCCTCTGCATTTTTCTCAAGTATCTATACAGTTCAATAAAAACACATCTCACCAAAGAATTGATCTGCTTTACAATTTAGACCTTCACAACCTGTGGAATTTATATAATGGGCTGAAAACTTCTCCCTCTACACATTGATCAGTATCCTCAAAGATGGCAGACAAATCCATTTAGCTACTCTTTAAGACTGGAACCTCATTTTAATCAGGGTTGTGGGTACCATTGTGACAGTCACAGAAATAACTGCAGATGAATACGAAGGTACTTGGTGTAGTCACAAACTAACCAGCCAGGTAAGGATTGCAGAGTGAGTGCAATAGCATTTGCCAAAACCCTGCTACAGCTTTCCCCATGGCACTATGCTTCCAGTTGAGCAGCTCCCAGCCTTCTGCTAGAAATGGGCAACGTTTTGCAGCCCCATCAATGCAAGTTCTGAACAAGTGCTGCCCACAACATATCCTCTTGATCACAGTGTAAACAGGAAATCTAATTTTGCTTTTTCTGGAATATATAACACGATATCAGTAAAGTCTCCCTCTCAAACATATGGCTTGTGAGTACTGCTCTAAATCCCAAGGAGCTAAAAAAACCCAATTAATATTTTGTCTCCTTCCTGCAGAATTTCTAGAGTAAAAACAAATTTAAAAGCAATCTCCTTTACTGTTTCCTGAGTCACACAGATCATCTTTCCTTACTTCACAGTGCTTTAGTGGCAACTGTACCTTCCTCTACATGGTGCATTGACTGCACATTGCACTTCAGCCATAGCATGGAATAAACACCTTTGGATGAGCCCATTCATTACATACGCCCATTCACTACAGCACAACCATTCTGGAAACTGTAAAATTAATAGTTTTATAACATCACCAAAACATATCAGATTAATGAAACAAACATTGCAGTCCATCACCTTTCTTTATCACCTTCTGTTCCATTATTAGTGGTTTTATCCATCATTTCCATTTTCTCCCTGGCTTACTGGCATCTGGACCATTTTCCTCTTTTCCTAGTAGCTGAAAGTTAGAGTACATCTAACTCAGTGGAGTTTTGCCATGTAGAGCAGATGGCAGTTCATGTATTTAAGTAATACAGTGTCAAAGGCCAAAGGAATCACTCTTCACATGCCAACCTTTATGCTAAAGTTAATCTGATCTGACTTTGGATCTGGCATATATGACTGTGATGGCATGACAGACCTTTCTTAACTCACCAGCCACCCCAACTACCCCTTCAAACTAAGCTTAATGCCATTATTCACACCAGCATTTTTTTCCTGCACCCCCACAAGCCCTGTGTAATGTTCAGGCCAAAGGGACAAGACCAAAAAGAAGCTACAGGTTTCAAGCATGGCCTTCAAAATGTGACAGCTATGTTTTAAAAGTATTGTCTTTCACTTGGTATTTGAAAATAATGTGAACAAACTCATTTTCAAATTCTGAATCAGAAGCATTTGAATGTTATTACAAAGGAGAGGTCACACCACAAGTGGGTTTTCCTCCTCTGCCAAAAGAATTCACAGTGTTGCAGTATAAAATTGTTTGCCATCTAGCCCTTACTATTTCACAGAACCTGATTCACAACACTGTTAGTAACCTTTATTAAAATTTCATCAGTCATTTCCCTTCAGAAAAGATGATGTATGCAGTTTTTCATGCTACACCAAACACTGGAAGAACAAGATAGACACATTTGAATTTACATAAAGATTGCGAGCTGTTGTTCCAAAGTAATTCTGAAGTGGTGTGCCCTGTGTGTAGGCATTTGATCTGATCACATTTCTGCATATTGAGTGTAACATGTACAAAATCTATAATTGGAGTCTGTTTTCTGAAAAGAGATAAATGGCTTCTTTCTGTTAAAAGATAAAATTATATGTTTCTGGACAGGGTCTTTCAGGCCATTTTTCTAAGTAAATTGACTCTTTTATTTTATCCAATACATATTTAGAATTGATAACAATTTTACCAAAAAAATGCTTACATACTTTTTCTGTTTTAAAAAGGTTACACTGATAAATATACTTTTTTTTTTTTTTTCCCACTGAACCATAAATGTATTTTACTGCTTACTTAAGGGGCATTTATATGTTGGGATTGATTTGTTATCGCATACCTGCCTGCATTAATTTACCACTTCTGGACAAACACCCCTGTTTCTGAGGAGTTATCGCTAGGTGGCTAGGTTCAGTTTTTCTTAGCACTAGCTTATACTTTTGCTAGTCTATATACTTTAAAGACATTACTGCATTTCAGATGGGAACATCATAAGAAAAAGCTCCCTGTACAACATGGAACCGCCCAATCAATCAATTTCCAATGTTCTCTAGTCTTCACAAGCACCGAAATTCAGAGGAAAAATAAAGAAAAATTGATGGATTTTGTTTCACTTAAGTTTTAAATTTTAGTGTCAATTTTCCCTGGCTGGACAGATCATTTTTTCTTATGAATTGCTCATGTCCTCTCAAGTCCACTTTATTCTAAGGTGTATAGTTCACAACAAACAGCCCTCTCAGAACATTTCACCATTTCTTCTACTCCCAAAGTGAGTTGAAAGTTTCCCAAGTTTGCTGCCTTTTCATGAAAACTGCAGATGAACTAAAATCTAAAAGCAGACCTCATCTTCCCACCCTAAAAGTTCAGATCACAAGCACTGCATTTTTCCACAATAACGCTATAACATACAAAAAGTACAGAACAAGAGTCTAATGTGCTAACCTACTCCTTCTGCAGTCTTTAGCAAGAAGGAAGCTGGCATCAGGTCCCAAACTGTGACCCTTCCAAAAATACAGCCAAAGGAGAAAAAAAAAAATGATCATGAATGACTAGGGTGCAATGATGCCCAGATGAGATTGCTGTAGATGAAAGCCTATAAGATTCAAAACATAAGGTAAGTAAACAAGGAAATTTATGTAAGCTAGATAAAAACAAGAGTACAAGGAAGCTGGCTATTAACCTCTCTCTCTGAACTAAGAAAACTCCAGCAAACACTGAGACAGTTTGCAAACCCCACGTAAATCATACACTAGTGCAGAAAATGTGTTATGCAGGCAGAAGAGGAAGATGTCAGAGCTGATGCCACACCACATTAGCAAGCTTTCTGGAAATGGCAAATTGTTGCAGATGTTGGCAAAGGGGAAGAATAGCTCTACATTGTTCCCAACCTTGATGCCTCCACCCCTGCTGCTGAAAGCACCCCATGCAAGTGCTGAGGACCCCACTGGTACACAACAGTCAGAAGTGAGGGATGGGAACCTAACAGTGCCAAACCACAGCTTGTAATGGACTCCTGCAGGCCATCAGCCTTGGCAGCCTCTGCTTTTCCCAACGTTAACCCTAACCCTGTACCACAGCAAACCCTATCACAGCAAAGGGCTGCACTCAATGCATTATCATGTCAAACGATGCTGGCCTTTAGCATCCTTCTTTTAAATGTGCAGATTTTTACAGGCAGCCAAACTCTGCAGCTCCTCCTGTTCCTAACCATGATCCGACTTTAC
The DNA here is from genome assembly GCF_033783945.1 of Neopsephotus bourkii. Classification (NCBI taxonomy): domain Eukaryota; kingdom Metazoa; phylum Chordata; class Aves; order Psittaciformes; family Psittacidae; genus Neopsephotus; species Neopsephotus bourkii. The sequence goes on along the minus strand of NW_026901430.1, from coordinate 2,095,523 downwards.
AGTTTTTACTTTACTACCCTATTCTTAATCCTGACCCTACAGCATACTTATATAAGCAAGAGTAGCATCCTTAGAAAACTCCTCATTTCTAAAAAAACTAAAATAAAATGAGCAAGCATGCCATCCAGGGGCTATTAACAACTAGAGACGCCAAGAGAACAGGGACCAGAGGAGGTCTCTGATGCTGTTTCACCAGACAACTACTTTGTTCCTGTAAATCACAGCACCCACACAGCACCTGCCCACCTGCTCTTCTACACCAGCACAGACAGTGAATTCCAGAAAAGAGCCTGTTCCTTCTAATCTCTGCAAGGAGCTTCTTCATTTCTTTGTCTTTTGAAAACAACATGGTAGGAACAGCACCCTCTTGGAAATAAAGGGATTTTACTGCTTTTATTTTTCCAAGAGTAAAAAAACTCTCAGACTAAAAGATGCAGTGAACTGCCTGCTCCCCATTGCACATTCCTGTCATGCCCTGTTTGTTCTCACACCTCTTGAAATTACAATATTGAATAACAAGATGCATAGAAACAAACATGAGTGAGAGAATCAGCAAGTTTTAAAAAGTAGACTTACACACAGAATTGTATGTGTGTATGTGCCTGTATTTTTTAACACATACATATAAAAAATGCATACACACACACAAAATGGGTATATAAAATAACAGAATACAGCTTATATCACAATGGAACTATTGACAAAATCTTACTTTGCCCTTAAATACTTGGCCTTTTCTGTATTTTATTTTTTTTTCAAAAAGCTGAAGTATATATGTTAACAAAAGGAAGCTGCTGGTCTCTCGTGAGACCTCACTTGGAGTACTGTGTACGGTTCTGGTGTCCTCAACATAAAAAGAACATGTAACTGTTGGAACAAGTCCAGAGAAGGCCACAAGGATGATCAGGGGACTGGAGCACCTCCTGTATGAAGATAGGCTGAGAAAGTTGGGGCTGTTCAGCCTGGAGAAGAGAAGGCTGCGTGGAGACCTCATAGCAGCGTTCCAGTATCTGAAGGGGGACTATAAGGATGCTGGGGAGGGACTCTTCATTAGGGACTGTGGTAATAGGACAAGGGGTAACGGGTTAAAACTTAAACAGGGGAAGTTTAGATTGGATATAAGGAAGAAATTCTTTACTGTGAGGGTGGTGAGGAACTGCAATGGGTTGCCCAGGGAAGCTGTGAATGCTCCATCCCTGGCAGTGTTCCAGGCCAGGCTGGACAGAGCCTTGGGTGGCATGGTTTAGTGTGAGGTGTCCCAGCCCATGGCATGTGGGTTGGAACTTGATGATCTTAAGGTCTTTTCCAACCCTAACTATTCTATGATTCTATGATTCTAAAACCAGCAGTTCCTCTTCCTTCCATACTAGCCCACAAGGTAAGGTCTTGGTCTAATAAAAATTGTATTTCCCAGATTTTCCCAGTCTGTCAGAAAGCTCATCTAAAGTCTTCCAACCTTGTGCTCTGTCTCTTGTACAAAGTTTGAAGGAATTGCACGCTGGCATAGGTTGAGCTACAAGGCAAGGTGGACTTCAGCTCATCAGGCTCACTGGACAAAAAGCATGGCACTTCCATCTGTGTGATCAGCTGCAGAAGAATACCCTTACAGCACAGTGAGTCTTAAGGTGGTTTGTTTGCAGGGCCCAGGGAAGACAAAAGAAAAAGTAAATAAATTATTGTGCCTAATACATGATTTACACACAAGAGAACTGTAGCGGATCCAAGCTACTCAGACTACCAATGCAGATACACTCAGGCCAACCTTTAATAAATATTAACTATTACAGAAAAAGTCATCATTTTTTTGTGCTTCTCAATTAAGCTGCTATTTGAATATTGGCCGATACTACATTTTGTTTTCAATTTTTCTGAGAGTTAAGAAGGTCTTTGTTGGCACTGGGACTGTGATGCATGAACCTCAGCTACTATTCACATTTGGTATCCTGTATATGCCATTCTAACTAATGGGAAAAGCATGAAAATCAATATGTCTCAACCAAGAACTAATACTATCTAAATGACCTATGGCATGCAGCAAAATACACATTTCTCATCATTTTCTAAAGTGAATTCTGCATTTTTAAGCTCTACAGTAATGTGCACATTGAAAATATCTAGAATTAATCTATTACATTTGCAGGGAATGGTAGAATGAATGAACTATGTCTACTTTAGGATGTTTTAATATCAGAGATAAATTTGTATTTTCTAGTAGAACTAAGCAATACAGCTACCAGCAAATTAACCACTGTTGTTTCACATACTTCAAAAAATTCAGACCTCTGGGATCTCCCGTTTCATAGCAAAAAGCTATAAGCCATCCCACAAAGACACCAGGCGCTTTAGAAATTATAAGCTTCTAGCTACACATTGCTGAGTTTTATTCTACATTAGGAATTCTTTTCCAGTCATGTAACAAGACAGAGGTCTTTCTAGTATAATAACCTAATAATAATTAATACCATTGCTTTTTGCATGCCAGTCTTTACATGGCTACATTGTCTGCTACATTCAAAAGGCTTGTATTGTTGTAAATTTGGGAGTGGCTTCTGGGTTCATCGCTCTCATCAAAACTGAAGAATTTTGATAGCCCATAATGCAGAAATTCGGTCACCAGTACCCACGTACTGTTTCCAGAACGCTGCAACTCTGACACATAAATAGTACTTTTTGCCACCCAATCCCACTAAAATCATTATTCCCTGAACATCAGTTAGACAGACCTGTGGCTTCTTGCTAATGAAGAATATATGTTTAAATTTCAGTTTGCCATGTAGATTCAACAAACTTCATCTGACTTTTCTATTGCTTCATCTGGATACTATGCCGCATGACATCTAGCGCATGGTTTTGAGGGGTTAATAGAGAAGAAATATTAGGCTTTCATCAGGTTTCTTTTGGTGTGTAGTTTCCTTGAATTCTGGGTTAAAGATTTTGGCAGCAATTTGCAAGTCCAGTCAGTCAACTCTATGCAAGGTAACCTGACACATGAAATTGCATTTGTGCATCACAGAAATCATCTTCCCAGAAACAACTCTGGATTTCTTTATTTTTTTTATCTTCCAAAAATGTGTTGAAAAGCATTAACAGACCCAAATGAAGAAATCTTTCCTTTTATTTTCTTCTTAGAGAAAAATTTTCAGTTGTTCACTAATTTAACAAAAATAACAATAAGCCACAAGAAGAGTGAAGATGCCCAGAAATCAAACTGTGCTGTACACACAAAGGAAGACAATGTCCCAGGTTCTACAGTTCAGCACAAAAGAATGCACACACTTGCCAAAAATTTGTATGCCAAAAATGAGAAGCCATAATTATAGGATTGTAAAGTTATACACATCTGTGAGAGGGCAGAAGAAAAGGTAAATCTTCAGCTTGCTTAATATATTAGCTCTTCAATAAATGTACCTATTTAAAGAACATAATAGTTCTGTTTTACTGAAGAAAAGCAGTCAACTGCTTTCTATAATTACAACCAAAGAAAAATTTTGTACCCCATTTGAAAGCCAAAGCTACATGAAGAGCAGTAAAACCCTGAAAGAAAGCTTCCCTGTAAGGAGATGGAAAAAAGATTAGCATTTCTCTGAAGTTACTTGCACAGAGAAATGGGTGCTTTCATCTGAGTACTACAGGTCAAATTCATACTAATAAACATGTACCTGATACACTGTGCTTTGCGTAATCTTCCTTCCTGCCCAGACTCCAGCCCTCATTTCACATTTCTGTCAATTCTGTCAAATAGACTGGAATAAAATTGAAATCCTCTGCTTCATTCTTAAAAAAGCTTCTTATTCCATATTCAGCCAAAATCCTTTCTGCTATATGTACCTCTTCAATAAATGTTGCTCCTCCACACTTTACCTCACCCCTCTGCCTCCTCTAGTTAAGACAATCCATGGTGAAAATAAATTAAGAACTTGAAAAGTACAAGTGAAGAAGGCAGAAAATGATTTATTGCAGCACCAAGAATTTAAACTAATAGAACAATACAGCACTTTTTGATCCATCTACAATACCCCACAGGCAGTTTTATTTAAATCAGAGCATTATCTCAAATAAGATGAAGGGAAAAGTAATTCAAAAATATATTCCAGAAATATTTTAAATTGGCTTTGTAGAGACACAAGGGTACTCGCTTTCTGCTGCATTAATACTGATGGGATGATACAGTATCTGTAGAAGCCATGCAATTAGAGCACTATGGGATAGTGCTCACAGGACTCGCTGAACTGTAACACAGTCAGAAAAACAACACAGCATAGTCTTAGATGAGAGAAGTTTAAATAGTCAAGGTACTTATACATTCAGAATGACTGCTGACACTTCTAATAAAGATTTCTAAAGACCTGACATTAGTAATTAGGTGCTTTAAGTCTAAATAATTGAACACATGCTTCCACATTGTTAAATCCTCTTCCTCAAATAGGCAGGAAATTTTGTATTGGCTTCAATTAAACTTTGTATCACACGAGTGATACTTTGTATCACTTGAGTGATACCTGCAAACTGCTTTGACTTGGTGGGGTCCCAATACCTAGTTCAAAATACAGTAAGGTAAGAAACCGCGTTGAAACCAACATCAACCAGCATAGAACAGACCTGCATATGCACCAACACAAAGCAAAGATTTTGGGGGGCTTTGAAGACAATATTCAGTAGTTTTGAAACAACAGAATTCTTAACAATGTATTTGGATTCTTTTATGTGGATGCCCTCTTTCTGCTAAGAGCCTTATTTATTAGCATTTCTACTTCAGTTTTACTCCATCTCTAACTCCACAGTTACTCTACATGCAACTACAAGGACAGTCCTTGTTTTAAACATGAACAGACTCTTCACTGCTAAAAGAGTGGACCCTCAGCAGTTACCTTCTATTTTTCACTGCTTCACTGAAATAAAACTCTCCCCACAGATATACTGCATCAAGAGAAGGGATTCACAGTGATGCTCAGAGAAATAAAATGTGAAAAATTAAGTACTTATTTCTGGGTGTACCACAGCTCCAACCAGAACCACTTTTTCCCAGGGCAAACAAGCATCCTGCCTCCTGCAGCTGTTTAGATTTGGGATCTTCTCCCCCTGGTGCAGCAAGCCTGGAGCAGAGCTGACTTCCCCTCTCACCTTCCTGGGGGCTCCAGGGCTCACAGAAAGCAGCAATTAGCCAACCAGGCCTGCATCGAGTAGGGGACTGCAGGGCAAATGTGCTAGTGATGCAGGCCTGTGTCCTCTGCAAAACAAAAGGCCAGTCATGCTTTCAGGGTACACTGTGGACAGTACTACTGTGCTGCCCCTAGTTTTACTGCAGGCTTATTAAAAGTCCTGTGCCTTACACTAAGCCACAAGGCTTTTCTCCAGCTTGTTTCACTACTGGCCCATTAGCAAACCTTAACATTTTCATTATGTGCAGAGAGAGAGGCAGGCTGCCAGAAGCCACAGACGATGCCCCTAGTGCTACCCTATTGAGTACCGTGTGTAAGCCAGGGCAGAACAGAGGCTGGGATGTTACTGGTTTCTAAAAGGTTGTCATCAGGCTCAGTGAACCTATGTAAGGTACCATCCTTAGGAACACTTTTCAGAAGGGGATAGACAGCCAATAGATTATAGCTAGGCCTGCTCTGTGCCAAAAGGATGAATTACAAGAACACTGCAAACTCCATACTGAAAATGGTGTTCAAACTTGTTTACTTGCGAAATAAATAGCTCTTCTTCAAGCTGCATGTGCCCCATCGCTGGAAGTGTTCAATACCAGGTTGGATGGGGCTTTGAGCAACCTGGTCTAGTAGAACACGTTGGAACTAGATGATTTTTAAAGTCCCTTCCAACCCAAATCATTCTATGGTTCTGTGATAATGTGGAAGACTTGCTACTTTCCTATTTGACCCAAACAAAAGTTTCATTTTCTCACCCAAAAAAAAAGCCCCAGTTTTAAAGTCCAGAAGTGTATATGTGCATACTCTACTCAGCAATACAGCTGCTCCTTTTTGGAAGAAGGCTTTTTAAGCATCTAATTCTTTCCCAGATGCCTTAATATTGGTCAAAAAGAGCCAGAAATCAAAAGATATTTGGTCAGTATCTGTAATATTTTATTAATACTGAAAGATGAAGAAACTAGAAAAAGAGACACTGACAAATGAGGAACTACATTAGTACATAGTTTATCCTATTATTAGCACGCTTCAGGCCTTAAAACTCCCACGAAGAAACCTTAAATCAGGGCTATAAATTTAAACACCCGCAGATACTAGTTATGCTGCAAAAAAAACCTGCTCCGCATCTCGCTCTTTCTCTGCTGAGTCATATGCAGAGCCTCACAGGGAGAGGATATAACTAACATCCTTTGCTCTCATCACTCCAGAAATGCAGCTGAAGTACAGGAAATCATTACCTGGAGCAGGATTTCAGGGAGCTGGATATCTGCATTCTCTCCTCCCAGAACTTATCTACAGGTCCACTGTAAAACCACTCAGCTAAGGACCTCTTACAGGAGAGCTAAATATTAATGTGAGTTGACAGAATTTTGTATAAACTTATTACCAAAGAACTCATCACCTTATCCTTCTGTGGTAAACAGAGATTTGCAGGAGGACTGCCAGGGGCTGGTTAATGCCTCAGTTTCTCATGTAAGGAATGCCCTGCTATCCAGGTTCATTAAAGGACTCTTTATTTGTGCTAGTTATAGCAAAACACAAATAAACCACCCAAATCAGACATGATTAAAAACATTTATAAACAACACATAGGACAAAACAAATCAACCCCATAGCAGGGAAGGGAGCTCGCTCTCTTCTGGAGTGACTGTCTTACCTTACAAGCATTCTTTGGTATGAAATATACTTGCTGTAGCTTACTTCTGAAGCTACATCCAAGCCATTGCAATACAAAGGCCTAAACAAGACTGCTCATGACTGGCTGCTGACTGAGACCAGAATCAGTGGGGGAGCAATGGGGTTGGGGTGAAAGTTCCCCAATCTCCCTTTCTAATACCTGACTAAATTATTCTTTAATCCAATTATTCTCTGCTGGATAGCAATTACAGAGAAATGTGTGGGTTTATCAGCTATTGCATACCAAGTATGTACCATGAAGATATTGTTGTTGCCACTTAGCTATTATTTCCCTAGAATGCGAGTTAAATATTTATGAACAACCTTTCTTAGAAACTTGGTTCATAACTGTAAAAGTATTCCTGAAAATAATTTGGAATACAGTCAGTTGTGCCTTCAGATACAAGAACAATAACATAGAAAATGTCACATTCTGTTTAAAGCTTTTACTTCTAGTAATAAGGTAGCTAGGATCGTCTTTAGGTTAGGTATTTCCAAAGTGATAATTTGATGTCTCTTCATTGCTCTGAAGCAAAGTAGTAGTTTTCAGTGTCATTCTTCATGGACAAAAGTTTGTTTTACCAAATTAGCATCCCACCCAGGTATGGAGATTGATCTGGAGAGGCACAAAGACCAAAATACCTTTATTACCTGCTAGAAGTCTTCCTAAAAGGTACTGGAGATTTTAGCAGGAAAACAGGCAAGATATAGGGAAGTCTGACCCTATTCATGATACAGTAATTTTGTTTTCTTCCAAAAGCACCATATTCAGTGAAAAATTCAGCTCCTACCTTCCCGATAACACATTCTTCATGAAATTCTGAATTATATTAAAAACTTAAAATCCATTTCCTAAACCAGAAAACTTCTACAACATGCCAAACAGCTAAAAACTTCGATGAATTAATAATACAGCTTCAAAGGAAAAACTTGGCAATTTTTATTTTCCTCTATCATTGCCAATAAAATATCTGCCCTTAGACAAAAAGTTCAAATATTCTTATGAAAAGAAATGCAGGTGATTCCTAAAAAAACCCGATGTTATACATAAGCTGATGAGGAAAGTTTTTAGCACTGTATGATAGGGATTATGCAGCAAAGTAATTGAGTGGGTAGCACAAGCACAAGCAAGCAGTGACTAAATTTATGCACTGGCCTTCTTTCAAATACTTTTTGGTTTGGGTTTTTTTTTTTCCTTGAGGATGCAGTTTGTTCCTTTAAATACCCTTTATCAATTGTCTTCCCACAGGCATAATTCTCTCTCAGGGCTGCAATGTCACTAAGTTACCTAGATGCTGAAAGTGCAAGAAAACTTTGACATTCAGAAGCAAACTAATTATTTCGCTTTAATAAATGCTCTGAAAGGCTGCATAAATTAGCATCTTTTAGTACAAAGAAGCCAATGGTCAGGACAAGGAAAAGAAACATACTGCACTAAAAAGTCAAATGTTTTACTTAGCAATTCATTTTTATTTAAAAGAGAGATTTTAACACACCAGTTACTTTTAAATAGTTATCTCCTTTGTACTGGGATGACTTCTTTTCACAAACTGCTAAAATATGCAAAGAAATATTCCATACTTTTATTTTTATGGAAGAGGTTTTGGGTCTAAGCCCTGTTCTCCTGATTCTATCACACACAAACTTTTGACTCTTCTTGGTTCACAAAGAGCTCTGGAGTCATTTTCCCAGGTATTTGTTCAGTCTTGCATTTCTTGTCACCGCTTTATCCAGCCCTGCTGCTCCATCTGACACCTTTCTTGCCTCATGCCTGTGCTGAAAGCAGCACAATCTGGGACCTGTGAAGGGCCGCTTCTCACAGAACAATGGCATGGACTCTGAACAGACTATCTATAGTACACTCTGCATTCATATTTGAATCAACCCTGGAAAAAGAGGTGCAGCAATCTTGTCTTTCAGCATCCTTAGTCTATTCTTAGGGACACCTTTCCTTCCAGTGCTGTACTGACGCACACCTCTACAGAGAACAAAACCTCCTGCTATTTACACAGATCAGTTCTGCCACTATGCAAACCTAGAAACCAATAAACACAAGCAGAATTTTTTTTTTCCTAACATTAAAACCTTACTCACACAAGCAGCACAGGAAAAACCTTGTTAGATTCTGTACCATAACATCACTGTCCATAACACTGTATTAAATTGTAGAGTCACCAGCCCAACTTGGACGCTCTTCACAAATCAATGTAACAAACTGATTCCAACACTTAAATCAGCTCCACAAGCAAAATCACTGTCCAAGTGCCCCTTCAGTTATTTCTGTATTGTGGAACAAGTTGTAGCCCTGTCAATTTAATTGCCAAGGTATAACACTTAACTAGGTCCAGTGACCTAGTTAAATGCTAAAAAATACTTCATCTGCAAACCTGTTATACTTAAAATGGTGGTAGTTAATATCACTATAGCATACAAAAGTTTAAGTTGGTAGAAGAAAGCAACCACTGGGTTTTGTACAGACAAAACCCTTCATAACCATACAAAGTGGCTCTCTTGTCGCTCTAAAGTTTGTGTTACTGTTGAATAGATAAGCCTCCATGGGAAAAGAGCAAAGCAGATTTGTAGTCACCAATGGAGTCCAATGGCTCCAATGTTAATTCTACTGGAGCACACATCTCTGCCACAGAACATGAAGACAGGTGTAGAACCCATGCTCACCCTAAAAAAATGATATGCAAGGCATAAGCATGTCTATCACAAACAAACCCCAAGATTTTAGTCTTCAGGGGCTCCTTTTGATTTATTTTTTAATGGCTGTAGGTGCTGAGGTTACATTCTACTGCAGAGAACATAATTCAGCTGAGAGTGTGAGAAGTTCACCAGGAGATGGTAGATGTCAGCCATTATCTTCTGCAGGCATTTCTATGCTTCGTGACAGGAAAAACATTTCCAATAAATCTGAGAGATACTATTGCCAATGCACAAATGGACCAAGAAAAAATAGTGCATTGAATAAATAACAGAGGAGGAATATAGCAGCACAAGTTTTCAGGCCAAAGCCTAATAAAGTATACTACTGCATTTCCACATCATTACTGAATATGAGCGAATGACCATAAAGCAAATTAGTTTTTTAATCATGTTTTATGGCTTCACACAAAACATAGCTTAACTATGGATTTGATAAATCATGACATACACCACTATGCAAAGTACTTTATGAACATTTATGCTTTAGTACCAAATCACCTATTTGATGCCTGATGAAAATGCCAAAGGACAGCCCAGAGATTATTCAACTGTTGTAGCACTGGGCTGGGCCCAAGGGACAGCTGAACTTTTCTATTCCATGCTGTACTCAAAATCCCATAGCTTGAGCCCACCGTGAGAACTGCGGTCACTCCAGCAGTAGGATTCAATAACTGCAGCAGAGATGCTAAGTTTTTTGATGTGTTGTGTTTGTTTTCTTTCCTTGTGTGAGCTTTTAGTTTGTTTGTTTTTAAATGGAAGGACATAGACCTACGACTAACCATCTTCACACCAAAATCAAAAAGACACTGCAATGCAACCACTAAGGCATCTACTGATGTATGTGAAAGTTACACAATCCCATCCCAATTCAGGACGCTGCATTGATTACAGTACCATTACGGAATCATGTTAGATCAAACTAAGCTGATTTCATACATAGGGTATTAGTGTGGGATTTTACGATGATCCTTTCTTTGACTTATATTTTCAAGTAGATCTGTTCCAAATGTAGTGAGATTATTTAGAGAGAAGAAAAAAAAATGTCTCTCCTCAGTCTTAAAATTGATGTGAATCTGCTTCTAGAAGTTTACATTTTACTTTTACAGGCCTGATGCTGCTATATGCATACCAAGCAATTGATTCAGTGGATTTCTGTGTCTTAAAATATTACAAATTGCTGGACTAAGTCAATATTTATGTCAGCTCCAGTGAGAAAAAATAAAATAAATATGTATGCTGTAAACTATTGCTCAAGGAATGCCAAAACATAACCGAATAAATGGAGGAGACCAATACAAATACCTCCTCACAGGGGCAATGCTTGTCAGAACCACACATAAAAAAATAAATATCCTTGAATATAACATTATACAATATTTGACAGAACTTTAATTACCTACAACAAAGCAATTGGATCATTAGGCATCTTTTCTCTAATTTCCCCTTGTGGGTCAGCACCCATCAGCCTGTGTGTCAAGAGTACTTTGAATAGAGGAAGTGAAAGCATTCCCAAATCATAACTGTAGAGCAAATGCTCCATTTCAGGAGAGGCTCCATTCTAGATATTTAAAGTGAACAATAAAGCCCATCCATGAAGATGGGCATATTATTATGATTTATAAATCAGACAATTTATAAACACGTATTTGTAGGACTGTGATTTTTAATTGTCTAAGCATAACAGACTCCTTCTTATCACACAGATACCTGCAAAGCAAACTGACCAGCAACTCAGCCTTGTGAGTGCAGACAGGAGTCACATTCCTAACTCTTCTTGGTTGTGACATTTGTATTAGTAAAGGGAAAATATAAAAATAATAAAAGAACCCCCACAAACCCACAGACTTTGATCTCTAGTTGTTAGGTTCCAACCAGCACTCACTCAAGCTGTATTCCTTAGTTCAGCAGAAGTGTGTTTATCCCTTTGCCATCAGTTTGGTCAATGACAACACAAATCTGGTCACCCCATTCAATGGAGACAGCCACCCAAGACAGATGCAATGAATTACCCTTGAGTACACAAGGAGCCTGGACAGCTGGTTGGATGTTGAAATTTTGTGGGGAAAGTCATAAAGATACCATGCAAAGTAAGTAGTAGAGACAACATGTACAACATGCCTAGCTAGATCACTTCTGGAAACTGAGGCATGGCTGACCTTCAAGCTCAATTCACTCAAGCTATAACAGAAGCAGAGCTAATCAGAGCCCATACACTCACTGCAAGTGACATCCTGCTAAGGAGTATCCTAAATTCAGGGGTGATGTGTGTAAGAACTATTCAACCTACATGTTAGCAGTTTAGGAAGCAATGGGGGCCAAGTGCCAAGGCACTGAGTGTTCTCTAACTGACCTGGGACACGACTGAAGCAGAACTATTTTGAAATGTGAGTATCCCTTACTGACTTCCCTTTCCAAAGCTGAGACTTTAATCAAGATCACAGCAATTCATATAGAAAGAATTTAGATATTGCTTGTCTGACTTTCATCCAACCCCCCCCCCCCAAAAACCAACACTGGGCAACTGAGCTGACTTCTGCCATCTACATCAATTCAAGGACAAAGCTCCCTTTCTAGAGTTTTAATCATTGAATAAAAGTAGGGCTAAGGTTTGTTCTCTTCACAGAGCATATTAAATGGGAGATTTTATCTGGGCTGTAACAGCAATTCCTACCTCTCACCCCACAAGACAGAAAATGCTTCCTGAAAGAAAGGGCCTGCTTTATCGAAAATGAGACCTTAGCCAACAAAGTGCATAAAGAGAGAAATATCATCAATGGCATTCTGTTTCCTTTTTGCCTCTTTAAGTCTTGAAATCCTTACTTCAATATTCCCTCAGTCAGCCTTATTGAATCATACCCCACATTTTCAGCAACATACCAGTGTTACAAAGCTAGTGCTGAATGAGGTAAAAAAATTGTCTAGTTTAAATTCTATCCAAGAGCCTGTCTCCAGCTGTCTGACCGTGACTCCATGTGGATTTTGCATGCAGTCATTGTACCTGTGTGTACCTGTCCCATCATGTTCAGAGTCAGATTTTCACATGGACACAGAAAAACCTGTGGTCTTCAATAATTCTAATTAGACAATGGAAACAAAGCTTGACAGTGTGCTGTGGAAAAGCCGTGAACAGAGTTAAATTAGATGGAAAGTATAGAAGATTCTATTCTAAAATAATAATCCATAATGTTGATTTATAAACTGGGGGAAGGCAGGGTAGCAGTAGATGAGTAATCACTCACCCCAGGGCATAGATGTCTTTTCTACAAATCCTTTGTTCTAGAATTCCAGTGGGAGATTTTCCCTGAGATATGGCTTTTAGGTATGACAACCAGTGCTTCCTACTTTCACTTGAGTCAGAAAAGCCAATATGCAAATAGTCAGAAATTAAATCCAAATCACTGACAAATGACTGCTTCTGAGAGATGTAAAGTGAGTTCAGTCTCAGAAGCATAAATGGCTGTGTGCTAATCTAGTGCTATGAAAGACCAGCCTACCCAGGCAAAGTAGGAGGATGTCATTAATAAAACACTAGCATTTTGATTTTTCTTTAAAGAATGAGCTTAAGTATGTGACTTTAAAGCGGTGGGTTTTAGAGTCCCACTTATCTGGGAACACCACCATAGTTTGCTACTTCCTTAATTCAGAGCAGAAAGAAGCTAAAGGAGGACAGTAACAGAGCTGCAGGAATCTCCCCAAAGCCCAGCCAATAGATATAAACATACACAAGAGTGAGAAAAAATGGTTATTCCGTGGATGTTCATGTTTAGGATGCACTTAGAGAAATATATTTATAGGTGCTCATAAAAATAAAGGCATTCAGGAAAACCTTTTCAGACACATATGAGAAACAAGCTGTGAGTACATCCACCCTAAGTGTTAAATGCATTTGACAAACCACTAAAAGCATGGAATGCAGGGTTAGGGTTGTTGTTATCCTTTAACTCAGTCTTCTAGATGTGCTCCACTGTGGTATACAGGGTCTTTGACTCTGCTTCAAAAATGAAAAAGTAAGATGAAAATATTTTATTTGCTCATCTTGAAGTTTGCAGTGAAAATGAGGGCTGACTGAAGAGCCTTGTTAAGGCAACTGGGATTTTAAATGGTGAGTGAAAAAATGCAGGAAAACAGCCAAAAGTTCATGTACTGAATGAGGGCTGCCGAGTTAAACATGCCCACTTGGAAATCAGGTCTGGAGCTTAAAATGAAAAATTATATTACGTAATTATGTCAAATTGTGTGCAATTCTGGTCTTCTCTCACTCCCCAATTTCAGAAATTATACAGAAGATCTGGAAACAGTTCAGGAAAGCATGGCAGGGATGGGCAAAGTTAGGAACAGCTGCTGAACCTCTTGAGTGGAAGAGACAAATGATAGAACTGAGGAAGAGGTGTAAGATCACTAGTGGTGTAGAGGAGATATTGGCTGTCCATTCGAAAACAGAGTTAAGGAACTTGGAACAAAAAACAGCAGGAAAAAACAAACACAAAGTTCACATTTTGATTCTGCAAGAAATTGCTATCATAACATTATTTTATGGTAAATTTGGAGTACACAAGTCACTCAGCTGATTCTAGTTTGTTTCAGCTCAGATTATTTGCTACAAATTCCTTGACTGTTTTCAGCCAGCACATTTCAGATGTGTACTGGATTATTCTCCTTTAACTGAATTGTTTCCTGGTTGCTGAGTCATAATGCCTTAAAATGACCAAAGATTTTCAAAAAAGAGTCTTTTGCCATCAAACTCCCAGCAAAGTTGCTTTCAAGCAAGAGCTTTTCATAAAATTCACCATTCAGCTGGCACTCAATTAACTATTTGCAAAAACTGAAAGCAGAAATATTACCAGCAGAAGTATTTATCAAGTGCTTTTTCCATTTGACTGGGACTTGCTGTGAGTCAAGTAGAAACACTGATGTGAATAATGAGCTTTTTTTTCCACAAATGGCAACATGAAATTACAAATAGTCTTTGCAACAGCGGGTGCTGCTGTTCACACACACCAGGTACACTGAGCAACAGACTGTGTGACCACCTCTCAAGGCTTCCATCAAATAAAACAATTAGCCTGGAGTAAAAACTTAAGCTAAAAAATAAGCTGTAAACTGTGAAGATAACTTTTAATGCATAAATAACCAAAAGAATTCAGTCTTCATGGAAGAGTATCTCAGAACTCTAAATTTATGTGAGATCTCATGTATCAATATGACATACATGTGTAAGAAATGAAGACAACAGAGGCTGAACACATTTCCCTTTTCTTCACAGCAAAGACCCTGTTCTGAGGAGTATTCACGTGTGTGCCTATCAGTTTACTTTTCTAACAATACCTGTGGGATTACAGAAATAATTTCTGTTCAGACAGGACCTGTATAAATATTAATAAATATGAAGTCTGCAGGAAAATATGGAGTCAGGAAACTTGGTAATTTTTGCTGTCAGTTAAGTTTGGGCTGCTTCTAGAGAGTGTCTTAAAACTAGCAATAGATGCTACTGTGATAACTTCCCGTTGGTCCAGCTTCCATGACACAAAATGCAATACAGACAAAACTGAAGCAGCTGTAAGTTCATATTAATTCAAAAATGTATATTTTCAACCAGAAAAATTCTGAAGTCTCATTTGAAAACTTAATGGTTGCAAAGAAATTATTTTTTATTATTTTTAATTTTATTCCTTCAATTTGCTACTGTTACTTTGTACCCATCTGTTTTCTTACTGATACAATTTTTACTGCAATTGAATATTTTAATTAAATCTTCCTTTATTCCAAAACTGTCTTCAGCAGTTTTAAAATCATTTGTTGATTGTTTTGATGTTCACTCTCAAACCAAAGATAGAGAACTTCTCATAAAGCAAAAGTTCTGAGGTTGGAGCAGCTGTAATTTAAATCTGCGCCCAACATATACAGCAGAAGAGTATGGAAGAACACTAATTCAGCATTTTTATACTAACCTCCAGGAATCAAAAGAAAAGCAAATGTCCCCAGAGTATCCTGTGAAATTCTCCAGCTCTCATAGTGATCTTCATCAAAGGCTCAAAGACAACTGTCCTAAGAGACACTGAAACAGTGTTTTTGCTCTTAGCACCCGGCCCTAATGACTTTGAGAGGTCCTTCAAACTCTCAGTGACTAGAGCAGCTTCAAAATTTTGACAAAGTAAGCTTGCCTACCCCTATCACTGGTACAAAGCAGTGTGAAGAGCCCTGAACTTCAAGAGAAAGTAGGTTTATGAGCAACATGCAACGCCGCACTATGTTTAACATCTTGGCAATATGTAAGGCTAGAGGTTAGTGAGGATTAAACAATACTACTATTAGAAAAATGTCACTCAACTAAAACTAAAACATTTTGCTGGAGCAGTTTTATTCAAGTAAAACATTAGTTGCAAAAGCCTTCTCTAGGTCAAACGCTTAGCTACAAAGAGGGCAGGAATAAACTGCTCCCCTTGTTACCTGCAATAGGGTATCTCTGGTTCCAGTTTGCTCTGCCTCGCATATTCTAGCTGGCTACTAGGCACAAAGCTAGCAGACATTTTAGCAGACCACCTCTTCTGTTGGAAATGAAACATTTAGAAAAGTAATTATTACTGAGCTCAGGGAAATCCAGTCCAAGCCTCTTCTTTATTTGAGTGCACTGGACTGCTGTGGGTTGTGGCTCACTCATTTTTTTCAGACCAGTGGCCCTCTGTCCCACCAGTTGTCTGTTCAGCAGTCAGCCCAGAAGAGAGAGTTGCTTTTACGGGAAATAAAACCCTGCAAAACTACATCCCGTGTTAAAACCAAAATCCATGACAAACCAGTACAAACCACCTACATAAAGCTGAAATCCTGGTGCACAATTACTGAACGCAACAAGGACAGAATTCTAACAAGAAAAGTAAGCCTCTGTGTGGGATGCAACTTAGGACTTTTCTCTGTCAGGTAAACCATGGCAAAGCAAGATTGCTGGCAAATTTTCTTTTGTCTTCCTTCAAGATTTGATGTGTATATGTTAGTCAGTCTTTAATTTACCTAAGCAGCACAGTTGGCTAAGTGTGGGAGGCTTTTGAATGCTTAAATACTAGAAAAAGAAGCTTTAATACTCCTGCTGCACAACAACAATAATAATAATTTATCATTTCTCCAAGGACATTTATGGCAGATACACAACTCCTGTCATTGTCAAAAGCAACAAAATAACACTAAGTAACAAAACAAGTTTTCCTATACTTTCCAATTAATGTCAATTTATGAATCTCCAAATAACACAGCCAAACATATTTTACTTATTTTCATTTACATACCATGGAAGATCATCTCGGCATCTAAGTGCCTTGATATAACAGTAAAAATAATAACCCTAAAGAAACAGAATAGACAAATAAATGTAAACCTACCAGCTAACAACAACTCTGACCAACCACCTTATCCCTTTTGACAGCTCCAGAACTAAAAAACCTCAAAAAAAGCTGGACTCTGCATTGCGTTCTGAATGCTCAATCTGGGGGTGAAGAACATCCCAAACTATGAAGACACTTTTTCCCAAACAGGAAGAATTCAGTGTAAGCGTTTTTCGCAACTGCAGCTAAAGACAAGAGGGTGTACGTAAGCACTTGTTTCAAGAAATACACATCTTTTTTCTAACCCCTTATATTTCTCCCAGTGACTACCTCAGAGCACCCCTGCAACCTGCTCACAGAGAGTAATTCCACCAGTTGAACAGGTCACTCTGTTATTTCAGTGTCTGTTTGCAGATGGATTTTCGAGATGCATTTTACAATCCACAAAACCTCTAAATTTCGGCAACAAAAAATAAGGTCAGCAGCAATGAAATGCAGCAGAAAATGGTTGCAACCTCTTGGGTGAGTGGTATGTGTGCACAACCAGAACTACAAGCGCTGTTTGTTCATGGATTCTTTAAACTAGGAAACTCAATTACCGATAGCAGCATTACCCTGGCAGAAAGGATTACAGCAAGAGGTAGAAATTCCTCTTGAGCTTCAGGAAAATCTTCAGACCATCCTTTACCTATTTCTATTGTGACTAACTCCACTCCATAACACAGACACCAGCCAGCATATACCTACATGAAGTGGCATTCTTGATGACAATGTAGATCTACGTAACCATGAAAATGAAAGGGGAAAATCCCCACAACTAGTAATTTACTCTAAGAGCCTACAGCAGGCTGGGAACTAGTAGACATCCCATTTGCTAGCTGTGAAATTGCAGCTATCATTTGTTACTGTTCAAATTCTCTGGCAGCTTCTCCAATCCACCAAAGTGCTGGGGCAAAAGAGCAGATTGCTGAGATGTACAGCAGCATTCCTTAGCACAGCCTGACAATGTCAGTGAGATTCATACACCCAGAATGAGCAAGGGGCAAACATTTTTGGGAATTAGCACCTTCTCTCTCCCATCTTCTTATTTCTATGCCCTGCATGCTTGTGGGCGAAGAATAGCAAAAGTGCTGGGACTTGAGGCACAGATCTGTTTCTGGGATCTCCGAGAAGCAACTTAACCACAGGAGAGCACCAAAACCACACCCTGATCAAGGACAACATATAAACTTAGTCTGCTCTGGAGAGCAGTGTTTGGCGGATGGCCACTGACCAAAGATAAGTGCTATAGCTAATGACAAAAGCTAATAAAAATGTGAGGGAAACCAGAAGCAAACTGAGAATCACCACCACAATTTCCTATTCTCCAACAAAACATGAAACATCAGCCTTACAATAAATCACTACAAAGATTGCTAATATTTGAGAGGACATTTTAAAGCAGGAACTAAATGTTGTGTCAGCATGCACTTTTGCTTGACAGAGAAATTGGCAATTTTCCCCTGAAAAGGTCTCCTGGGATTTCTCCAGCCAAAACAGATGAGGCTTTAAAGAGCAAACTGTGCCTCCACAAAGTAGGAGATGGTATCTCTTATATCTGGAAATAAAAAATAAGGGTGTAAACAGTGCTGTTCAGGGTGTATACAGATATGATCACTGTCCTTTTCCATGACAGGAGCACATGTAGGCCTTTCAAAGATTCCCACTTTATACTTGCATTATATAAGGAGGAAAGAAAATCTTATTTGTGCAGCAGTTTGGATAATCCCCTCCTCTTCTTGAGTAAATCTGGGCACAGCACATAGGTGGCCTTTCAAACCGTTCCAAAAGATGTTGGAAGGTTTAGGAAAATGTCAAGTCTTTTACCCAGTGACCGCTCAAAGGGTTTTCAAGTCTTGAGCTACAGCGTGTGTGCACGCACGCTGAGCACAGAGCTGTTGACTGACCTTCAAGATATAAATGCCTTTTTCTTAATCACTAAAATAAAGAAGCCAAACCCAATTTTCTGGCTTAAGAATCATTAAGTCTTAATAAAAAATTATCATAGCTATTGGAGTCTCTCTCTTACAAGTACTCAAAGGAGATGCCTACTTTGCTATCACTAAATGAAAAAGAAATATATTCAATACAAAATAAGTAATGTTATGTAAGAGCATCATTTGGTTTCCAAAGGGCATTTTTAAATTAAAACTTAGTATATAATGTTGAAGCCACCCATGAATGCTGAGCTTTATTAATTTCAGACACTAATGCTCAATGGTTTGAAAATTTTTAATGAGAATGGCCATCTCTGTAGATTGAAGACCTTGAAACACAGAAGTAAAAGCTAACGTCTTGTTTAGCATTTGAAAATGTCACTCTGCCTTTGTAAATCCAAAAATTCCAATAGAAACTTAATTTCTTTCATTTGGCTACTATGTACTACTGCACCTCCATAAGGTACCTGCTCTAAATCAGGTACTAAGAATTGACATCCTTTGTGGAACAAAAGATTTGTTAGGCCTTTGTCCTGGGTTTAGCAGTGGCAGTCATTTTTCTCTTTCTTGGTAGCTGGTGCAGTGCTGTGTTTTGACTTTCGGGCTGGGAACAAAGCTGATAAAAATGATGTTTTGGTTTGGCCAAGGACTTTGTGAGTCTCATGCTCTGCCAGGGAGGAGGGGAAGCTGGGAGGAAGCAGAGACAGGACACCTGACCCAAACTGACCAAAGAGGTATTCCATACCACAGCACGTCATGCCCAGGAGGTAACTGGGAGTTACCCAGAGGGGCTAGAGTGGACTGCAGGGTTGGAGGAGGTATCGGTCGGTGCTTGGTCGGGCTTGGGGGGGCAAGTTGTCGGTCGCCTGGTGATGGGGTGTTGTATTCTCTTCCCTTGTTATTTCCTTTATCATTACTATTATTGGTGGCAGCAGTAGTGATTTGTGTTATACCTTAGTTACTAAACTGTTCTTATCTCAACCCGTGGGAGTTGCATTCTTTTTGATTCTCCTCTCCATCCCTCCGAGAGTAGGGGGAGGGCAAGAAGGGGAGGGGAGTGAGTTAAACTGGATGGGTTTAAACCATGACAGCCTTTTAGAGATAGAGAAAAACATGCCTTAAATTTCAGACTGAAGGTGAAGAAGGCCTTAGCTGCCATCAAATGCATCTTCCCTCATGACCAACAGAACTAACAATACTGACTGAAAATCCAGTTATTACCAATTTTCAGGCAACTGCAAGGAATTACCTTCCTAAATTACCGGATAAGGCAGGATTCCTATATTCCTGCACAGAAGAAATGTGTCATTAAAGAGATCAAAGAAGGAAGTTAAGTGATAACAAAGAGCCTTTCAATTTTAGGGCATGTCAGATTTGAGTTGATTTCTCATGGTTCATTCCACACTTGTGTTGGCAACAACTTTGAAGGATATGAGCTGAATTCGCATACAAGCATTAGGTTCTCCTACCACTAGGAGTGAAGGTTTCTTGTGAGATTCAGTGTATCATTACTAGTCTCCAAAGGAAACGGTACTGAACATTCAAAATTGACCAATACAAAAGACAGTATATGTTCTTAAACAGATTTCTAAAAATAGGACTTTGGTTTTGGTTTCATGCCTCTATTCTTAATAGAATATTGATAGTGTAGAAGTTGCAAACTGAAAGCCCAGAGAGGTCCACATATGAATGTACTCTTATTTTATTTCTATATAATTTTAAAACCTTAGAGAGTCATAAAAACAAAAGTGACAATTTCTAAAAGCACTCACAGAAGTTATAATAAAAACATATGTTTCAACAGTTTAAGTGTCAGCCTGTCTTGTTACCTATAATCTCAGTGATTGAGTTTCTATATTTTGAAGGCAAAAATAGCAATGATATAAGGAAAATCAACTGCAGTTCATTAGTCATGGTACGTTAGATGAAAGCGATTCTTTGGCAATTTTATGGCCATTTTAAAAATGGTGCTTTATCAAAAGAGAAAGTCTTAAGAGATTCATATTTCACTTATTTTTCAGCGGCTGGGTAAGCAACATCTAGAAAAATGGTGATTTGAAGCAGGCTATGCAGAAAGAAGGAAGTGATTGGGAGCTGCAGATGCAGTGCAGATATTCAGCATCTTGTTTACTTGTAGTACCTGACCTACATCTGAGTACCCAAACACTTAGAGGAAGGGAGAGTTCAAAAACCTGATTCGCATTTGAAAGATGTGACACAGACCTCTGTGGAGAACAGTAAACAAACAAGACTGGAGAAAAGCAGCAGATTTCTCTCCCTCCTCCTGCCAAGCAATGTTACATCCTATAGGAAGCCTATGCAACTCAGGCAGTTTTACTCCTCTTGAAAGCAGGGTCTATAGCTAAATTACCGTTGTGAGTAAACTGATGAATACTACCTTCTTAAATAAACCAAAGAGAAACTTTGCGTAGTAAACCCAAAATGCAATTAACCAGACTCTTTGTGATTTTCCTCAAATAAATAATTGTGGAATAAAAGGGACAAGGTGAGACTGTGAATGTAAGAGAGGACATTTCTCTGATATGGACATCAGTTAAATACCATTGGACATGTAAATAGCTATAAAGAAAATATGTTGATTACAGACAAGTATATTTGCTTGTGTGATAGTCTTCATAGGTAACCTTTAGATTCATACAAAGTGATGCATGGGGTAGGGCAGGGGATGGGACAACAGTGAGCTCAAACCTAATTTTCCATACAAAATTACCATCACTTAGGAGCAAGTCTTTAGTATTAGACAAGATCATTTTATGAAAACATCAGCTCAGCTTGGAAAACTATCTTAAAAAAGGAAGTAAAAGTTAGTAATTATTAGGACAGAAGCAAAAAGCAAAACAGAACCATGATACAGTTTTACGAACCTACAGTGTGACCAGATCTGGAGTGCTCCAAACACTTCCAGTTGTCCTAATTTAAATTTAATGGAGCAGAGAAGAGATGATTACCAAAAATGTTATAACTATCATACTGAATACTATTTAATCATCCTGCAAAACAAAAATATAGCATATTATATATATAGCAAAAATATAGCATATTAATGATTTATAATATCATAAACAGTGATAGGGAATGGCTCCTGAGCATTGCTTCCAGTAGAAGAATTAGCTAGACTGCCTTTTGCTGACTTCAAAATACAACTACAAAAAATACAATAATATATCACATCCAATTTCAGTATTGCAACAAAATGAAGCAGTTAAATTAGAAGACTGAATATACTGAGCTGAAGACCAATGTACATGCCTATGGAGAACAATCTGGCTTTCGTAGTTTTCAACTGGTCTGTGATACATGATAAAACAAAATAATTTTCACTAAGTTTTAAATTATGAATGATACAGTGAATTATTAATGTTAAAGGTACCCTAGCATTTGCTCTTAGCTTCAACCACTCTTCTCTGTTTAACAATTCTTCGGTAACACAGACAGCTTTACTGAAGGTAAGAAATAGCAAGCCCTTTCTACACTTCAAATTTCTACACTACACTTCAAAGCACAGAGTCTACATACAGACATCCAACCTGGGAGCCTCTTCAGTCTCCAGAGAGGATTGTACATGATGGCCATCACTAAAACTAACAAAGGTTTCATCCAGTCAGTGATTTAACACCACTGTCAAGGATCTTTACAAGCTACATTGAATCACACTGAAGGCAAAGGGAACATACAAATTAAGGGTCTAAGTCCTGAAAACATCTGGCATCTGAGCTAAAACTACTCATGTTTGACTTAAGTGTTCTATTTCTCCTGAAGCAACAAGGCGGGCATCAGTGATGTGTTTATAGTCCTCCACCTTGTCTCACAGGTTTAAAGCTTTCAGCAATGGCTCCCAGGAAACATCACCATCTACCCACATCCTGCTCTGCTGCAGGGAGTAGCTTCCTTTTCTGTGTAAAACCAGTTTGTGTCATGCTTTGGGCTACTGAGGATATTTTCTCTTGATGGAGAAATTCTAACCCAGGAAACTGTAAACTGCAAGAGTCTTGGGTGGGAGGCAAACATCTCAAGATGAAGCATTTAATTTTTCCTGGCATATAAGCTATTTCTGATTCTAAACAGTTACCCAAAAGTAGAGAGCTAAGAAATCATAGACCATGAAGAATCCAGCCTCTTTTCACCAAAATTAATCAAAGCTGTGTCACTAAAGTTAATGTGAGCAGAATAAAATAAAATCTAGATATTTTCTATTCCTCTATTATGCAAATCAACTGTGACATGCAGAGCTCTATTGCCTATTTCAACAACAGCAGGAACCCAGGTAAGTTAATGCATTTTTCTTTTACAATTTACACTTCAAATTACATGATCACCCACAGCACGCTGCACTGCAAAATACTGCAGCCTGACAAAACACAAGATGAGGATTTCATTGCTTGCAACAAGCACTTCAGGACTGGCAGAAAAATGACTGGCAATATTTTCAAATAACAAATACTCTCATTATGGTAAATAGTCATTGGGTTTTATTTTGGGGCAAAGCCTTTAAGTGTCTCAGTAAAACATTTTTTATATATGCCATTATGAACTGCAGACAACCACCTACTACTGAAAAGTTTACAGAACCATTTAAGCTTTTGTAATCAAACATGGAAATTAATTGACCTTGTGGCATTTAAGATCTGGATTGAATGAAACTGCTCTTTACTAGTAGTCACTAAGACTACATCATAAGACTAGTAGTCACTAAGACTACATCAGACTGTCTATGAAGCTCTACCATCATTGCTCAGACTCTGCAGAGAGCACAGACCACTCTTCCTTCAGTCCTCCTTCCTTTCCAACCTAAATGGACAGTACCACTGCAAAAAGGGCCTCACATTTCCCAGTACTGACTTCATTTATGATATGTCAGAGGGAAAACAATAGCAGGAGGCTAGAAAGGACTTAAGCACTTGCACACCCTTAAGCACTTACACACCCTTTAAAGCCCAATTTGCAGGAAAACCAGCTGTCTTTCCCAAAGAGGGATAGTTATGAGCACAACCTTTTTCAGATAGCCTTGGAAAGTACTCAAGATACTCAAAAGTAATGTTGAATCTCTTCTCAACTGCTAATGAAACATCCTTAGATTTAAACAAGCTAAGAGCTTACTGAAATGCACACACAACACATTTCCTTTGTCGGAGAAAGAAGTGCTGAGAATTCTTGACCAGATACAACAGGATAATATGAATTTTGTCACCAAATGCTAAGCCAGCATACCTATTTCCTCTGAAGCTGTTGAGAAATGCATCAGAACAGGCTAAAAGATTAGACTAAGGTGATCTCAACCCATAAATAGATACCTAAATTGCTAACACCACTCATGAGGAAAAATTGGAACTGAAGGCATTCATTTTCATTCTCAAATGCATGTGCAGCCTCTTCCCATCACACATGCCCCTTCTGTTTCCCAAACTCATTGCAGCACAAGCACGCATAGCACCACATATCTGAACAAGAGGATAAGGGATTTCCTGTGAAGAATATTATAAGAGAAAAAAAAAAGTCACAGTAGATCATACATTTCTTATTTGCAATACTTCAAGGATTTTTGGTCAAAGAAACCTAAATCAAAACTAACAGAAGGAGATTCAATTAGATCTAACATAAAACTATTCAATTTCAGTGCTATCAGACACTGGCAATCCCCTGTCCTATATGCAATATATCCCTTTTGATCTAGGTGCACAGAAGACTCTGAAAGTGTGCAGCAGTTCCCAGATAAAGAGAAAACTTAGTTTGAGCTATAAAGTTAATTGGAGGGGATTTGGAAAGAGAAAGGGTGGCTTTTTCCTGAAAACTCCCCATACTTAGTAACTGTTGCTGATCAAGAGAGTTGTTCAATTCAGATTTTGAGCATTTTATGTAGAGGGTTTTTTAGTTCACTGAAGCTACCAAGGAAGCTTAAGTTGCATCAGAGAATGACATCCTGTTGCATGAAAGAATAGCAACCTGTTGCCTTGAATCCACCTTTCCAGGAATAATAAATAATGAAACAATAAAATAAGTCACATCACAAGTGATACCTGAAAGCTTTGTGGTACAGTCCCCCTTCATCTGAAACATGAAGTAATAATTTAGGAATCCCTTCCTCTCTTATGATCTCACTTCAGCAAAATGAAGCATTCACAGATCTAGTTCACTTCAAGCCAACACAGAACAAGCAGAGTCTAACTCTGAATTTGGCCTTGAATATTTCTGAATACAGCAAAGCTCTGACGTTTTGAAATGTTTATTTATTGAATCTTGCCTGCTTCTATGTGATTTCACAAAAAAAAGTTGAAGGAACCATTGTATAGGCTTCACCTGACACCAGCACACCCTAAAGGATGAATTATTTTTAAATGCATAGTCAGCCAAACTATTTATATTTGTTGACTAGCATTTTCTTTTTGAAAAACAGCTCTTTGGGGTTTTAGTTTAGTCTTGCTCCCTAACGTGGTGAAAACTTACTGCAGTCATCACATCACTACAAGAAGACACTCCCAATTACAACAAGGATTTCTCAGATGACAAAGACCAGATTCTGCAAAGCTACTGCTCTGTCAATATTAAAGACAACTTTTCATTACTCTTTTGTCAATTATAAATACTCTTACTGTTGCACAGAGTTAACTCAGCTGTTGCTGTTCAAGGTTTGCAGTCTGTATATCACCTATGGAAACAATGAATGGTCTACAGGTAACAGTGAGTGGTCACAAAGGATTTATGGAAAGACTTTTTCCCTATGAGGACAGTCAAGCAGTGGAACAGTGCCCAGGGAGGCTCTATGGCTGTACCACCTCTATCCTTGGCATTTTGCAAGGCCCAGCTGGATAAAGCCCTGGTTAATGCACTTCTCTTATGGCTGACCCTGCTTTTAGCAGGAGGTCGGACTAGAGAAAACAACTATGCCACAATTCACTGAAATCCCTTCAAGCTCTCCCTCCCCATTTCTCAGAGGTATGAAAAAAAAAGCAACTTATTTTTATTAAGAATAAAAGCTTGACAAAATAATCTTGCCCCAATTTCCCCTTCTTGTTTTGCATCAGACAAAACATTTCCCCAAAGTCCTTCGTTTTCAGATTATTTTCCAATGTTTAAAAGTTTGATATCTAAACACAACCATATTGTATGTTACGTGACATATTTGACAAGCACTGAAGTCAGCTAGCTTTACACATTTCACAGATAAAAGCCTGGCTGACTGTATATTATTCTTGAAGATAAAATGCACATATAAAATAGGCATGATATCAGCAGTTAAAAAAAAAAAGTATAAAAGAATTAACTTATGATACCACATGATAATTTTTCACGGTTTTTGCTTCTATTTTCCACTGTTTTAAGTTTTTGTAGATACTGGATTTCATAAAGACAACAACGTGACTGAATATGAACATAATGCTTTGCTCTGTTCAGCTGTATGTGACACCTCCAAACATAAACGCCTGTGCCAGGATGCGGAGACAAAGGAGGAATGTGATGAATGTGTAGTTTTCCTCTTAAGCCTAATAAGTTGATTGGAGATTTTATTTCTAAAATCAGTTTCTGAAAGTCTCAGGAAATCTCACTCAGCCACTCTGGTTGCTAAAGAAAAGGTCAATGACTGAAGATGGAAAACAAAGCCTTAGACTACTACAGATTCATTTTCTTAATGATGTAACAGACACTGACCACAGAGTGACTTCTGCATCTGTGCTATTCACTTTTGGAATCTATTTATATTTCTTCCACAAAGCAAGTCTTGGTTCTTTTAACCTCATTACTGCTATCCCCTGCTTCTTCACTAGACAGCAATTTGGGAAAAAAGTCAAACAGAAGTGATTCGTATGCGCTGTGAGTAGAGGCAAGTGCTTAAGACTTCTTTTGTTTTAGAAGTGTTCTTCTTGACAATGACACCTGCAGAACTAAATTTAGGTATTTATCTGTTTCTGGATATGCCAGAGTATCTGAGAAAGACTTACTCCACAGACTGCATAGTTCAGGCTGTTTAAAGTCAGAAAGGGAAGAAAAGAGCTCATTTATATACCAGAACCCATTATAACAGTACACAGTACATTTTTTTACACAGAATCCATCTTTCATTAAAATAATCAGTGAACTATAACTTTAAATGATTGTGGACATTTTCCTTTTTCTCCAATGGGGAAAAAAAGAGAACAGGTTTTTTTCAAACAGTCTATTTTATTAAAGACTGTTGAAACACTTCTGTCTAGATCATCAGTAATGCCTTCCAAATACCACCCATACACAGTTCTTGAACTTGACTGTTGTTGAAAGCTGCTAAGAAAAACATTTATTCATAAAGCTATACCCGCATTTCCCTCTTTTTGGGATGGTATGCCAAAAGTCATTAAAATTTTTGGAATTATTTTTAATTTTTTTATAGAATCTAAACCCTACGTTTTAGTTGTCTTCCAAAACTAACATTCAAGGAACAGATCCTGTAAAATTTATCTCATAAGTAATTCAGTGGAATGCAGATAAATCCTTTCAATTCTGTAAGACAGAATCAATAAATACATATCACTCCAGTAATTAAAGGTTATCCATTCAAACACTACACATTTTATTTTAGATTACAACTTTAACAGACTGTACGTGAATCAGCCCTTTCCCTTTGGAACTCTATTTTCAGGAACTCAGCAAATCCCTTTCCAGAAAATCTGAGTAAGTGCATTACATATTTACACATTTAACAAAAATTTTACTACCTCTTAAAAGCAATATTATTGATATCTTCTGCCACAGACTACTTATATCTGGTAATCCATCACTTCCAAACTAGAACATGCACTGTGCTGCACTACAAGTCATCTAAGGTATTGTGTCTTTGTTTTTACAGATTATGCATACATCTTTTGTCTTTAGGGTGAAACCCAATGGAATTATCTTTCTAAAACCAGAAAGGGTGCTACAGTCTGGCACAGCCATAAATCCCTGCAGCCAGTCTCGTTAGAAGTTCTTTTGTCTGTAGCATGCACCCTGATCAACATACAGAGCCGCTGCTTGGAGAGCTGTGCCTGTTGAAACAGCCAGCTGTGTGTCTCATGTAGGGGAAAGGATTTTTACTTTCCTTTTATTATCAGTCAGATTCATTAAACACTCACATTTTTGGTTGTCCCTTTATCTACTCTGGTCTTAGGCTGACTCCTGAAATTTTACTATTGTTTTAGTCACTAAACTTATAAAATACTGTAATTTGGAAACTCTGTACTTAGCTATACCCAGAATACCCAGAACAGCACTAAAAAGCTGCTTCAGTAACTCTGCCCCCCCACCCCCCCACCCCCATTTTCACAGATGTTAGAGCAAATGCTATAAAACATCAGCTCTGCAGTAACTTTCGTAAAAGAACATCAGAAAAAAAAAAAAACACCCCAAGCCCAAGAGCTGCAGTTTTGTATCAAAAGAAAATTCCTGATAACTGTCAACATCTTAAAGGAAATTTGTACTATTTTTTTTTCACTATCTGCTCACCTCTATATCATTACAAACATGAGGTTACAGTATATTTACCCTGTACCCTGTAGTGATTACACATTTGCTCCATGTATTATCACCTAGTGCCTATTTGTTTCAGCTCTATTCTGAGGCTGAGAGAAAAACTTGGATTGGAGCTGACATGGCACTGCAGCCAAATGGTTACGAGAAGTAATTGGGCAGCAAGCCTGAATGGCCTTTTCATTGCTTTTATTTAAAATTATATTGGTGAGGGATTATTTCCCTCCTCTTTTAACTGGGTACACAATTTTAGGTGGCACATGTCGTCAGCACGTAGTAACTGTGTTTCCAAGGGAACCAAAAGGGATCATTCCCACGGGGCCTGAAGCAAGGTGAGCGTGCTGGGGCTGTAGTTGCTAACACAACAGACAAGGGCTGCTGTTATTGCCATGCGATTGCAGCTCCAAAGAGACACAAGGAAATTAAAAGACTACAACAAAAAAAAAAGGAGTACCATTAACAAAACCCTTCACCTCTGAGACGGCCTTAGGCTCCCCATAAGGCCAGAGCCTGGTGCCAGGGGTGGTTCTGCATAGCAAAAGACTTTCCCTATAAGAGGAATATACTTTGGAAGTTTAAGATAATACCTTGAAAAATAAGAGGCTTACTGGCCTGTCTTTTCCCCCTTCTCTCATCTATACACTGAAGACACCTTTATATTTGGGTCATCATTGCCAGTGGCTTTAGCACATTATCTATCTATCTATCTATTTATCTAAAGAGTATATTTTATCTAAATTTTGTAAATACATTTGTGATCCTCACTGTAAAGGTGAGAGACACCCAGTCATTAACCAGAAAAACTTGCCACCCTGATTTACAAAAAAGTCAACAGTAAGAGGAGATCACTTCAGGCTGGATTTCTCTCAACTCAAAAATTTGCAGGTATCTAGTAAAGGTCTTTACTCATGCTCAAAGAATCCATTTCTTCCATGCTTCCCAACTCTTTTCTGTTTGAAAGGTTGTTTCCCCATCAGTTTTATGTTCAAATTTAGTTTTCTACTACTGGATTGCATCAGGTAAATCCCAAATCTTATAAAATACACAGAATAAGGATTTAATGAAATTCCAGCTGGTAGGAGATAACTGCCACACACATAAAGGAATTTTACTTGTAGGAAGTAAAACACATTTTATCATTAACCTACTAAAGAAAATTAATGGAAATCTGTGGAAGTAAGCTGTTCAAAATTGCATTAATGAGACTAGAAATAAAGCAAAAATAGAATCTGGATGACACTTTCGGTAGGTGGATCCCTAATTACACAGATGTCTGTGACACTGCTGGGGAAAAAAAAAAAATAAGTATCTTTTCCCCACAAAGAAGATGCATCTTTTCATAAAACAGTTTCTCAAGCAATTTAGTTCCTGTATATCTATTGCATTTTCACACGCATACACAAATGAAGCAACCCCCATATAAGCAAAGCATAAGTAAAAGTTTAACTTTAAGCAGGTGGATATCCATTTTAAACTCCATGTTTGATTGTTTTTCTTTAATAGAGCTCTAATTCACCCAAATCAATAGATTTACTGCAGACATACTGAAGGCTGAGAAAAGAGATTAACCAAAATATATAGTTTATTTCTAAAGACCAAGCATATATTTTGTGTGTGCATAGGTCAAATGACACAATAGAAATCCCAAGCAAATGCCCTCCATTGGCAACAGGGGGAAAAGGGAAAGGCTGGAGCTTTCTTGGGCCCCCTCACATAATTCTTACTAGCCTGTCATCAAGTTCTTCTGTCTGATCTGCCCATCCAACTTCAAAGCAAGCCTACAAGAGACTTGGTCACTCTTAATATGGAATTTAAACCCCTTTTTATCAATTCTAGTGCATTTTATCAATTCTACAGCACATGGATGCAGCCTTTGAGAAAGCATGAAAAATTGTAAGTATATCCCAAATTGAGTCTCGACTACAGATTCTAAAAGGACAGGATGCCTGAATCTTTCCTTCATAATCCTACCACTCTTACCTTCTCTATTGTACTCCAGTCCTCCAAACTTTATCATGCTTGTGAAAGCACTATAAGGAGCAACATTTATTTAAGGATGATACTGCACTGGAACATGCAGAAATGTCTGGAGATTCAGTATTATCTGCATGCTACGTTCACAGACTTTTTAGAACTGTACTAAATACCAATACACCCTGTAACTGGTGTTCATGGAATGTGGTCTGAGTAAGAATGTTAAAAGATATTAATATGCAATCACTACAAGCTGCAGTACCTAGCTTTTGTAGTTAAACTCATTTTTCTTCAGATCTCCACTCAAATTTCACTTTTATCATCAGACATTCAGGACTTGCGAATTACTGATGAGAAGATCAGAGAACATAAACCTTTAACAGTGACATTCTTCACTAGTTTGGTAGAATTAACTCATGCAAATTACTGGTCTCTGGAATTCAATGTTTTTTACCATTGTCACCTCTTGTCTAGCTTAGTCTTTTGTTACAAAGATGGAGCTCTCAACACCAGATAAATTATAATAAATATGATAGCATAGGTAATTTTTTAAATTTTCTGTTAAAACTGAAATAACATTTATTCCTTGACAACCCTTCAAAAGGGGATTTCTATGTTATACCTTATATAGTTAAAAATTTCTGACAAAACCACCATTAAATTTTAATATGATTGAGAGTTCTTGACAAATGGTTTTTAAAAGCTTTTTTTCTTTTGTCCAAATGTATTAGCTGTAACAAAATCTCTTTGGAAAATTGTTTCCGAGTAAAGGACACAATTTTCACTATTGATGCTACCCTGGTATTACAGGCAGTTTGGAGAGACAGATCTTCAAATCTCCTCTGTTTCTGATTTAAAGCAGAGCTAAAAATGCATTAGCCATTTTCCTGGAAAGCCCTTAATCACCAATTCACAGGCACTGTCCAGAAGAACATATTCTTCTATGAGTGGTTGCTTTATTTTGTTCTTAAAGTCTCATATTCATCCTGACAGAGAGAAGTTTAGAATTCTTAAAAAATTTTCAAGACAATTTTTTCTCACCCTCACCCACTTCTAATTCTATCAGATCCCTGTGATTATTATTATTATTATTGAAGTATATTTTTATTTTAGAAGCGTAGCTTGCTGATGTATGGTACAATGTTAATTCTTTGTATAGCGTGCCCACCACAACCACATGGAAGTCATTTAGCATCCTCTTCACTTTTATTTCCCTTTTATGCCAAGTAGTTGTGCTTATGAAGAAAATGGTAGTGCCCATCATTCAGTGACCTGTAGGCTTTGAATTAGGATAAGCAGTTCAAACCAGAATGTTGTTACATTGTCAGAAATTTACCCAAAGGTCTTCTCAGAGAGCAGAGCATGTATTCGGGAGGTAGCATAACTGATAAACCTTTAGAGCATGGGAAGTTAACTGCATTCAAAAAGAACATAAACTGTCAAATCTGACAGTCGCTATGCAGAAATGTGGAAGAAATATACATTCCGTAAATTAGCTTGACCGGGATGCTGTGATAACAAATCTATGTGCCTATTTTAACAGCCCAGATAGAATATTTCTACTGTACGAACAGCTACAGGTCTGACAAGGCTCACTGATGTTACAAATATCTACAAGAACAATTGCCTCAGGCCAGTGCTCCCAGCTAACCTATTAAGGATGCAAAGTTCTCAATTCTTTTGATCAGAGTTACAATAAGTTGACTTTTATTTACACATGCCGTGAGGGGAGTTTTATCTTTTACCAAAAAGTAAAACCTCATAAGCCATATCACTGCAGAGGAAAATACAAACACGCTCAAGAAACAAAGCAATCTTTTGATTTTCAAGGTCTGATTTATAACATGCAAGATTAGTCACATCTCAACTGTATCATAGGCCTGAGCTGTTTAAGGCTGGATGGGTTGCTGATGCAGCTTTAAAAAACCTCCTCAAAAACTGCCTTCTTCCCTGAAATATTCCTTCTAAGAGTTCACTTAACACGGCTGACCTTCTTTTGACCAGCCAGATGAATATAGATGTTAACATTATATGGTGTCCTTAGGATGCGTGAGTATAAGCTATCTTCTTTCATCACCACCAAGAATGAAAACACAGCCCATGTAACTGCAGCATCCGCAATTTATGTTCTCAATAAAAACTGTGTAATCCCCATGTAACTGGTAAGTTTAATGTAGCACTTCACAGCAGCCTGAAACCAACCCATCACTGGGAGCCCTGGGATACAAACCATTAGTTGAACCAGATTTTCATACCCACCATTTACTCACTTGAATAAAGTGTATCCTGAGGAAATCTTAAATATAGCCTATTTTATCCAGGAGTGGTACCTCTAGCAGAGAGGTAGGAAGGAAGGAAGGAGATTGGAAGGAAAATTAACATTGCTTAAAATTCCTCAAGTGTTTGAATTTATTTTTTCTTCTAAAGGAAGCGGCAATAGCAAAAGGTTTTTGAGCTCCCCAGTGAGATGCAGGAGTCAACGATCAGTATAGAAGGGTCACCAGGAACATCTAACTAGTCTAACTAAATACTACTACTCAGTGCTCAAATGCTGTTTTGATCTGTTCTTGTGATGAGGCTAAACTCTGTAAGCACAGTACCTGGTACTTATTATTTCTTCTGATCAATTATACATTTGGAGAACTGCAAAGAGAGGATTACTGTAAGTTCAGAATAATGAAAGGATAAGGAAAGCTTTATCCCTAAACCCACCACCTGCAACTCACAGGCATGATTTGCAGTACTTTTGATGTTTTATCTGCTAGAAAACCTGTCTTTAACTGAACTGTGGGTATTTACACTATCTTGAAATACTTGGAGGTATGAGAAATGTCTTTGCTCCTCATAAAGTTTTTCCAGCTGAGTTTCTTATTTTCTTGGAGGACAAAAATCTAATTTTCCTTTTTTATTCCCGTTTTCTTCTACATGTTGTTGTGTCATGTGTGCACTTTCCCCCCCCAGTCACAATAAGACATCACAGTATAAACATCCAAATGAGATTTTTACTCTTGAATTTTGAGTAATGTTGCTTTAAGGACAAAGACACTCCGTACCCTAACAAGGCAATAGCTATAATATTGGATATTTTTTTAATTATTATATCACCTAAAAAAGGAAGAAATGATAACTACTCCCTTGATGAAGCTGGTGATTACTTTCTGAACATTTTGTGTTTCACATAGATTACAAATTAAAATCTCCTTGCCCAGGACAGAGAGGCTAATATGCTTGAGAGAGACAATGCTTTAGCCTGCCATGAATTAGCAAAATCCAATTACAACTAGTATCCAAAATGCTATAAAATGTACCATACTGCTTAAAATTCAGAAATGCTTAAAATCCACATTCTGAAATGAGTTGTGCAAGCAAAAACATCACCAGAGAGCTCATGGAGAGCACACATACTAAGGATGCAAGTGTGGTCAGAGAGAACCCCAGTTAGATTCAAGTACATATTATCAAAAGGGAACTGTGGGTGCTTTCTGGGGGTGAAACAGTACTGTTCTCTAGAAGACTGCAGAACATCAGCTTAATTTGAAAGCTTTCCTGGAACACACTATGTTAATTTTTTTTTCTCCACAGAGAGAGCTGAACACTCCTTTCAAACAGAGTTTTGATGATCTAAACTCTGGAAGCAAAAGATTAAGCTCTCAGCTCAGGTGTAGACTTATAAACACTAGTATATTCAAAGCAGCACAGGATGTTGGCCTCCATATTCAAACAAGCATTTTCTTTTGGCAGAAAATACTGATTCACTGCAACCCCATTGCTTTTCAAGATTTCCCCCTACCCTGTAAAAGTGCACATACACAGTGATGGTACTGGGGAAGGTTTTTCCAGTTCAGGTAAGGATTTCTACCCAAAATAATTTGAAATGAAGGAGACTCAAATATTCTACAGCCCAGACAATGGTCCAAAGGTTAGGGTGGACAAGAAGGATGAGAAAGACCCAGCCATAAATCCCTGCTCTACCAGCCCAGAAGCATTATCTCATTTGCCTTCCAGTGAAGAGAGGAGTTCTATTTTAATTCTGTAACAAAAATAGTTCTCCTGGCATATTGACAGGAAAAGTAAGGTGAAGGGTGGTGATTCAGAGGCTCTGACCTAAAGTCCTGTCTCTGCCCCTGGACAGGTAAGCAGCCTGGAGCAAGACAGGGACAGGATGTTTCCAGTTTCCCACGTAGGACTGGTATACCTGAGCTGTCTTCCATAGGCCAATTGAACATAAAGGTTCATATAAATACTGACTGTGTTCAGCACTATCAAAGTAGTAAACATGATCTGTAGTTCCTTCAAGTTGATTAAAAACTATGGAATATTTCTGATCAACTGAGTGCTTGCACAGACTCACTATACAGCAAAACTGACACCAAACTGTCCTTAAATGATCCAGGACAACACCTGGACAACACAGCCTGAGAATCTTTCTACACTGCTTTTTGCCTGTATTCCCACAGAAAGTAATATTACTCATGGAGAAGGTCATAACATATAATTTTGTGCAATCACAGCTTATAGAAGTTAATTGCAAGAGTTACTTCAATCCCTGGCGCAATACATGCCTTTTAATAAACAACATTTTAATTGAGTGTAATTGTCCACCACAAACTCATT
Source organism: Neopsephotus bourkii (assembly GCF_033783945.1). Taxonomy (NCBI): domain Eukaryota; kingdom Metazoa; phylum Chordata; class Aves; order Psittaciformes; family Psittacidae; genus Neopsephotus; species Neopsephotus bourkii. The sequence continues at coordinate 2,060,618 of NW_026901430.1, read as the reverse complement.
CCATGTACCCAGAGGCAGTTATATTAATTCTTGAAATGCAGAAGGAAGTATAACTATCACATAAATTAAGCTTTAAGACAAAAATGCCCTGACAGACTAGCACTGCTACAAAATAGCAGTAAACATGCACATAATCTGTTTGGAAGCTCACGGTAAGTGCAGATGAGCTGCTCACATTTAGAATTTCTGCAGTGTTTGCTGCTACAGCATTTAAGTTCTCACACGTTAAATAAAAACACCATATGCATCAAGGATGGGTTAGAGGCCATTTCATGAACATTAAAGTGTTTCCTGCTTTTTTTCTCCTCCACTCTAAATGGCAAACATTTCATATATTCTTATAAAACCAGAGTAGCACTAGGAATACAGGTTCTTTGAGAACCGATATAAAGACCACATTCAGACACCACCCACTGTTACTAAAGCAGAATTGATTCATGCTTGAGACGTAACTATTGATCAAATATTATTTACATACTACAGAGTTTCCACCTTAGCATTTCTCAACAGTTTTGAATGAAAACAGGCAATCTCTATTGATAGGTAGAATGGCATCAAGCCAGCCTGAATGTTTACCCTCCAGGCAGCATCACATTCCTTCATCTCTAACAGAATCATCTCGGCAAGCACATGCAAAAACTTCAGCTCTGTGGAGGAGGCAGTATAAAGAGTATACATCGTATGTACCCTCCTTATACGTTATACAGCACAAATAGTGTACAGGCCTGTTGAAAAAAGATTACATGATATTTTTGTTTTTATATTTTTTCTTAAGTGAGGAGACCTTCATTTTACTGATGTTTGAAGTTTTGAAGAAACTTCACATAAACAACTGTTCAATATTACAGTTACAAAAGACAGGGGGAAGAAAGGGCTGTGTGCTCTTCTGATTTCAAATAAAATGACTTTAAACAGTATTCGCAACTGTCCAACAGAAAATGAGTGAGGCATCATATATAGCAATAAAACAAATGTGACATATTAAGACCTTATCTCCATCATAACTAACCAAAAGGTAGCTCAAGGGCACACACTTAGGAACCAGAAATGGTCCACAAATATTTTTGAGTGCTCCAGAAGAGCAAAATGGGAAAAGAAACCAAACCAAAACCAAACCGACACCCTGTCTCATGTCACAGGGCTCTGAGCTCGTTGTGATGTTGCTGTTGTGACTGGCACCATTTTTATACCTCAGACTTAGTCAAATATGTCTAGAAATAAAACAGTTTAAAGAAAACCAAAACTAAAACAAAACCAAAATCAAACCACACTGGTTTTCAATTTAATACATCAAAACCTGCAATTGTCTGCAAGAACATCCATGTCAAGAGGAATTCAAAGTACCTCAAACCATTGAAGAATCTTCTGATGAAGGCCTCTGGAATGCAACATATTGCAATGCCATAGCTAAGCTAAGAAATTTTACGCAATAAGGTGATGTGCTTTGAAGAATAAACAGGGAATCTGCTTGATAATACCTGATCTGGAGGGTTACAAGTAGAATGCTTCATGTTCCCCCAGCTTCCCTTCAAACTATTCAGACATTCAGTGAAATGCAGTTTTATACTATGCTGCTTTGACCCTTGCAGTATTTTATATTTTGAGCAAATGAGCATTACACCCCTTTCCCAGAGGCTAGTGAGAATGTAAAACAGGAAGAAATAGGAATTGCAGCCAATCTAATCACAGAATATTGAAAAGGTCAAACAAGTGCACCACGCCAGTGTAATTTACAAAATGAAAGTTATGAAGAGCTCTTTGATATGGTGGGGGAGTAACAGAAATGAAGCATGCAATCTCTATTTACCCAGTTGTCCAGGGAAGAGAGGGAAACCCCCAAAACAGGGACAGGAAAATGCAAACTCATTTCAGTGTTGCAAGCTTCAAAGTGTCGAGCAACAAAATCTGCCAGCTAATGGATTTTTCTTCCCTCTGAATTGAAATTCATTTTTCCTCAGTCCAACTTAACAGTGACTTGAAGTCAGTTTTCTGGTGCATTGACCTTCTGCTTTTTGGAAATCTACTTTGTTTTAAAAGTGTTTGGAATGCAGGTCAATAAAAATGTGGGGCAAGGGGATATTATGATCGTGAAGGATTTCCTCAGACCTTACGTTACTTCTTGAGTAAGAATTTGAGATGCTGCTTTGCAGTTTAGCAGCCTCTCTGGGCCTTCTTTTTACCTATGGAACAAGGCTGCTGGAGCTCAGTGACTCCTCAAAGTAATGCAAATGACTTTTCATTTCCACACTGAGCCTTCTGCATTTGTTGCATGTTTAATAAGAGCTATTCTACCCATTCGCAAAGGGCTCCAGTGTATAATTTATGAAGAACTATGAACAATAGTGGCAAGAAATTTACATTTATATCTTGGGACCAATGAAATTGCTGCTGCCTTTTTTTTTTTTTAATATATACAATTTTAAAGAAAACCAAATGGAAGAAGAATAATGAAAAGAGTCTTAACCTCTGAGGAAATTGTTAATGCTGAATCAGAAATTTGAGAATTGCAAAGCATGAACAACTACAGCAAAAATCTTCCACCACTCCAAACCTGTTAGGTTTTTGGAGTTCAATGACGCTTTGGATCACACACCATAATACTCAACACAAGGAACAAAAAGCCCTGTTCTTCAGAACTAAAGTGCCTTCAATACACAACTCTGATTGCTTAGGGCAATGCTTTGGGAATGGGGATAACTTGTTCTTGCTCTTTCTGCCCAGGATAGTCCCACCCTAAATACATTAAATACTCTGTAAGAAGCACAGCAGCCAGCATCAATTATCAACATCCTGCCAAAAAAGATTAACCAGCACTACCTTAATGAAGAGGAAGAAATATATTTGGATTTCCTCTTCCAAGTTTTTTATTAACATTTTCTTGTTTATCACATCACAAAGCTCATTATGATGGAATTTTTGAGCTCTCTGTCTTAAGGAACTGTAGGGAAACTATTTGTTCATCACATGTGTAAGGCATGTAAGGAAACAGTAGGATAATTGTGCCAGTGAAACTGCTTCCAAATAAATTCACTTGAAAGGAAAACTGGACCACAATCAAGTACATGTATGGGGAAGAATGAAGCTTCACAAATTAATGCCAATCTAGAAAAATAATGGTACACAAATATGTTGCACAGACATTTGTGTAATGCTTTTAAATTAATGAAAATAAAGAGATATAAGCTATGAAAGGAGGCAATGGGAGGAGAAAGCAAGCAAGGAGAATAAGGGGAAAAAAGCTCGTGTTTCCTTTAAAGGAGGACATATATAGAAAGGCTCTGGAAAGGACAGAGCAACCCAAAAGACCTGGGCAGACATGACATGGAAATATGGCAAGAGTTGATTTTAATGGCTAAACCAGTGTCAAAGAAGGAGAACAGGGAAAAAAGGGAAGAGACACATGCCTGGTGTAATGCAGGCTGGGCTACAATTACACCCTGCCATTCAGCACATTTTTGGGGAAGACAGCAGCAGTGGGCCCTACCACAACACACATTAGCAGTGCAAGGTGCTGGGTTATGCACAGCTCTACTAGCACTTCACAAAGCCCCATAGAAGGTGGTGCATTTTAAGAAATGATCAGGCAGTGCTGGAACTTAACTTGTCACATCTTTGTGAAGAAGAGATGCCAACCTCGAGGCTGCACATAGTCAAATTTTTGTTCCTAGAAGCAGGATAGCTAACAAAACAGGTACAATTTAAATCTGAGCATCTCAAGCAAGCAAAGGGATTCTGTCAGCTGCAGGGCAAAGGCGTGATAAAGGCTATCTAGTCTCCAAAGCAAAACATTGACAGCTTCTATGCCTCACCTTACTTGCTCATTGAGCAAGTATCACTGTCCTATATGAGCATGAGAGACTTAATTCACAGAAAATTACAAACACTGAGTATATCCAAGCTACTGAACATGAGCCCAAGTTATTCCTGGTACAGTCAGTGCTGTTCTGCTGTTACTTGCAACATGAGCAATTTTCTTAGTAAATGTTGTCTAAGATCAGAATCAATCCATGCCACGGGTAATGAAAATTTCAGTGAAAACAGGCATTGCAAGTTATCACTGGCTGCAGCCCTAACCTCTGCTGTTTGTCAATCCTCAAAATATTTCCTCATTCAGATCCCAGTGGTCATAATGAAAAGACTCATCCATCTTTATTACTTCAAAGAGAATGTATTACCATCTAAAATGTCACTTAATTTTCAACACCAACTATGTATTTCCTGGTGAAAAACCTACTTGGAAACCATATCCACAGCACACAGAAAAGATTATTAATATCCAATCAAATGTAACAGTTTTATCCTAACGAATATTTTGTTATCACCACTCACTATGATTTATTGTGATCTATAAAGCTCCTGTTCTCTCCATCCTAAAGAAAAAAAGACTATCTTTATAAAATTAATGTGCTCCCACAGCAAAATTATATTTTTGACTATTTTCAAAAAAGATGAAAATATCATTATGAAACATCACAAATCATGCCTCCTAATAGAAATCTTGGTCTGTTGTGGACTCTGAAATGGCCCATGTGGAATGGCTCATAATTATGGTTCCCATTTATCTCTACTGTGTTGTTCAGCTCAGCTGCAAAGGAAAATTCTCTTGCAGTTATAGCTCCTGGGCCAGACCCTCAGGAGGAGAAGCCAGCACAGCTCCATTAACCAGCTCTTTCCCACAGCATTTCCCTGGGAACTGTTAGGGACACCACATTAGGAGTGAGCTCTCACACAACAGCTGCTGCCCATTGGGCTCAAGTTGCTTGGTCTCTCCCATTGACAACAGCACATCAGCAAAAAAATTAAACAAAGGCAGCAATAATACCATTTCCAGCCATGCAAATGTTGTGTTATACACCTCAAAATCACACAACTCTCCCCCCTGTCCCTATTGCCCAGCCAAGCAATGCTTAAGAATGGTCCCTGCCTCAAGCTAGCTCACAAGAAACGGGTTGGAATGCAGCTCCCTGGTCTGGTGGGTGCAAGAGCTTAGTAACATGAACACAGGCAACTACATACCATGGCTGCAGGGCCAGAAATGGTTGCTGTGCATGTTCAAATATAGATATAGGTTCTCTACCCTGGCAGTTAATCACTATTTTTTGATTTTTCCATCTGCAAGAAAAGGAGGTAGAATTATTCCTTCGACTTTATTAGAATGGTTTGAGACCCTGAAGTGAAAGTCCCTATACCACTATAAAGGACTATTAATAAAGAAAACTGTAACGTTGTTTCAGTACATCACAAGCAAATTTGATTTTTAAAATGACAGCTGACTACTGAAGTATTGATTCCAATTCACCACCTGACAAAATAGCATAAACCTCCTCCAAACTCAATGCAAATGCATGGACCATTGCTTCTTCTCAAAGAAAATGAAGTCTAATTTTACTGTCCCTCAGATTTATTTAAAATGGAGCAAAAATAAGAGAGATAACAGCTACTAACTGGTGTTTCAAAACTAAGCACAAAGAAAATCACAAATTTCGGTACTCAGTCTCTCAGCATCATAGAATTATGTATTTTTCTTTATAGAAAAGCAAAGAAATTACTTCCAATGGTCATATTTTAAAATAAGAAATCACTATACAGTGCCTATGAATTGTTCAAGGTAATGCAGCGCATGTAATATCATAAGAAAGTGCAACCATCCTGAAAACTTTATTTCTTGGCCTTAAAAATGCACTCTCTGCAAGAATATTAATTTTATAAACAAAACTTCCCATAAAAGTACTTTACATTACCTGGCAAGAACATCAGAAGGAGCTTAAAGGGCCAAGACTATATAAAAGAATAATTATGGTTAAGAACAGACTAAACACTTTCCATATGGCAAATGATACCAAAAGCTACTCCCATTAAAAGGGAAGGCAGCAATACCAAGTGCACCATATTTCTTTACTACAGCATTTTTTAAAGGAAACGCTTAAAAGCAGGCTGTGACACACAGTGGTGTCCCAAAGCACTGCCAGCTTCCCTCTGCTATGTGCCAGCTCTTCTCCAGCACTTCCCAGCCCACAGCACACTACAGGAGGGATGCACCAACTCACCACCAAGGGCAAATCTGGTGCTCAGCTGCTAACCCCCACGTGATGGGTCTAATCCAATGCACTCAATGTTTCCTTGGGAGCTTTTTTCCTCTTGCCCATTAAAAAGTAGTTTGGGAACTTCTGGCAAAGAGGCAGTACAGGAATTTTGGGAAATGTGACTTGGACCAACACATTAAGACATCACAGCAAGATTGATGAGTGCATGTCTAAGCTTTCACTTTTCAGCTATGACATCTTAACTGTGGTAATCTCCAATTTCCTCTCCAACTAGTTCTACTTCCAATAGCTGCTGGTTTGTTAACAGATTTTATCAGAACAGCTCAAGACAATCTTGAGGCACAGCTTTGCAAAACGAGCATGAAAGGAAAAGAAGCAACTCTGCTCCTACTTTTTTGAAGCGTTTAGATTTTTCTGCACACATCCTGACATCTGGAATTAACGCTACACCCTCTAAGCAGTATTTCTAAGAGTGGAGTTAAACACTTACTTAGTTACATGATTCCCAGGAAAATACCTTCTGCAGTGAGTTATCTCTAGAAGTTAAGACCAAAAAAAAATTAAAGCCGTCATCAGGATAACTAGGGCCAGACTAAAACCCCTAAACCTTTTAACTCCCACCTGATGTGGTGGCTATTCCCAGAAACCTGCCCCTTTGGCAACAGCAGAAGTAAGCATGAGTGCCACTTCAGTTCTCCATAAAGCAGCTGGTATTTGAGTTAATGGAGATGTAGGCAGTGGCAGAAGACTTTTGCTTTCCCAGGTTATTACAGTTCCCTCATTTGGAATCCCAATTTTATCATAATACCGTTTTTAAATACAAAAATAGGTAGGTGTGATCACAGACCATTCACACAGCCTGCAAATAACACCTTCCCTGCACAGTGGGTGACCCAGCCATGCACTTAGTTACCTTCTGCTGGCATAGCTCCACAAAAGTCAGGGGAGTGATGATGAATTAAGTCAACTGAGGAAAACGGTCACAGGTTCTCATTGAAATATGTAAGAAAAAATAGCCTTTAAAAAGAAAAACAAGAAAAAAACCCAAACAAAGCTAACACAACTGGAATGCCCCCATTCCTCAATCTATTTAAATACAGACAGAAAGCTTACTTAAACTTGGGGTACAGGAAGTAAAAGGAGTCTGTCTTACTAGCAAAGGCCAGAGGGTGAGTAAAGGAAGCTGCTGTGCTGATACTATGCAGCTGCAGGTGTGCTGCAGCCTATCAGCATTGCAGCTCCACAGGCAAACACTGCCCACTTTACTTTCTCCAAGATTTTTAAGCTGTTGTGTAAAAAAAAATAAAAAATTAAAAAAAAAAAATCATTCATTAGCTCACAGCTTGTCTTCAAAAACAGGTATTTATTTCAAAAGCTGAGGATAAGGCTGAGAGCCCTGAAGGCACAGAGGACAGTAACAATGAGTGATGCTACAGAAGATGCTGTGGTGCAAAAGGGTCTTTCAAACCTGCTGGGGGTATGTTGCCTGCTGCCTGGCTTTAATTCCGTGCTAACATTGTCATTTACACCTCTGATGTCAATAATACTGTATACTAATTCCCCCAAGTCCTGAATTCTCAGACACCTTGCTGGTGCTTTAGCAAGTAGTAAGCTAGATTGTGGTTCTATGTCCTGTGAAAAGGGACAATTCTTATTGGAATGGTGAGATTCTGTGTTGGAAATGGGATTCACTGAGTGTATATTGCTAGGCACTAGTGACATTTCTAGCCCCAGAATTTGCACATGTTGGCTTGAGTACAAAATCTGCATGGGACCTTTTGTTTGTTGTGCTCAGAGACAGGAGGCAGTCAGGCCTGCCTTCCCGTCCTCTGGTAAAGGTAAAGTAGATGATGGAGAAGATGTTAGAAAGAGATTCACTTTCTCCTCTACTGTGTCTCTGCTAAGCAGACAATAAGAAATGCCCAGAGATGCATGCAACTATGCCTCTAGTCTTCAATCAAACAGCCAATGTCTAATGAACTTAAAATGCTGTCACCACTGTACTTCATTTCTGACCTGGGCTTTTCAGGCAGCAGAGGTCTCATGGATGTTATCCAAGTTGTTTTTATTTGCACAAGCCAGATCTTCAATTCTAAGTGCATTACACAACCTATGCTTAAAGTGATTCACCATCACTGTAGTCTTCCTGGCTTCCTTCACTTTCAAAAGCAGTTATTTTCCTGACATGATGTAAAGTTTTTTCTTACCTGAAGAAATCACCTTGTCTACTGCAATGTCTAATTCCACCAACACAAGTACAAAATGACTGAGGTGAAAAGATCTGTTAAGTTAGTTATTTTGTGATTTCTATTTAATTTAACCCTATGAAAGTGGGTTAGGTCAGAGTACCTCGAATGCTTAGTTAATGATCCACATATAAGCATTGCCATCCCCAAGAACATTTCTGAACAGGGTGTACTATGGAGTTAAAAAAATAAGCAATTTCTATTACTGAGTTGTGTTTTAAATTCCAGACTGGCCAGTCATGATAAAATACAGAGACAGCTTAAAAATCATCTTCTGATAAAGAAGGAAAAAAAAAAAAAAAGTAATGTTTCAAAGTCTGTTCTTCAAAAACTACCTCTCCCTCAAGAGAAGCTATTCTGTTATTGTGAAAGTGCCAAATGAAGAATCCAGCCCAGATGCAATCAATGCCTTGGCCAACATACCACAGCTTCCCCAGCTTCCCCACTTGTAAAACAGTTTTCCCCAGTTCCTTTTTATCACTCACGTTTCTCTTGGCTTTTTAAATTTTTACTGAGTCTGCACTGCAGGTACACCAGAAAAGCTCTGATCTGTGCTGCACCTCCAAGCACTATTCTATCACATATAAGACCATTCTGAAACAACTCTCCTGTAATTAAAGCATGTCTCTGAAGCACCTGTAAAACCTTACAACCAGGCAAGCATTTTAATTGACTGATGCTATAGCTGAGTTTGCATCTATTATCTACATTCTACTTCATGTAAAGTCACAAGACTGATACAAGCTTCCAATGGAAAAGTGAGGTCTTATTCCACATGACATTATACTACAGTAGATATACAGATCTCAAAAGATCTGGATAGGAAAATACATTCTGGGACTGTAAGAAAGGCTGAAGTACCATGTAACTAATATCAGCTCACAAAGGTCAGGTGTAAGAAAGATACAATAAAGTGATATAACAGGTAAATTACTGTATCTATGGAGATTTTCTACTGAACAAAATTAGTCATGCTAGTAGTGATAATTTCATACTAAAAAGAATTTTTTCCATATTTAAAGTTGATTGAAAGATACTTTTTTTTCTAAGTACACTAAATTATCATGTAATCCAGACCATTTCTAAGTCACTCTAAAGGAACTGAGCCCTGCAAGTAAATTTGTTATATTTCTGCTATATTAAATAAGGCGTTTGTGACTGGGAATGTATCTTGAGGCTCCATTCTGCTGAACTGCACTGCTTTCCTGGCAATGAGCCGAGGAAGGTCAGAGCCTGTAAGAAGGTCTACTCCAGAAGAATGTAACCCCAATCCTTTACCCAGCAGCCCTGCCACTACACATATTGGAGTCACTCGATAAGTGAAGAGCTCACACAAATAATCTTTGCTTTTCTACTGAGCAACATGCATTTCCAGTTTCTCCTCCAGTATCCACAGCTGTGCAGCAAATGCAGGGCACTTCATTTATCAGAAGATGACAGTGCTGACTGAGGTAGTACAATCAGGCAGCCTCTTCCATCTGTTAAATATATGCCTCTATTCCCTCTTAACTTTCTTTTTCCTTTTGCAGGGAGGAGAAGCACAAGTAGTTTTATGCTAAATATTTTGGCCATGTATACAATTTTTGCCTTATTCTTCTTTAACTGACAAGTCAAATTCCCCATGTCAGACCAGCATAGCCATTTATGCCACTCATTGTTTGCTCACAAAAGGATCTACTGAGAATATAATACAGTATTGTCAGATCAGAATGACAGTTGATGATAATGCAAGTTCCTCTGTATTCTGGTTGCCAATATTATAGTCTAACACTTATTGAGGTTTAATGCTCAAGGGAAAAAAGAGAGTGAGGCTCTTACTTCAAACTGCAGCTAGATCAAGTTTAGGAAGAGCATACCTCAATGAAAATGAGTTAATTTAAAAAAAAACTCCCCAAATTTGGAAGAAATCGTGAAAGAGAGATGTATGATAAGTTCTGACGATCAATGACAAACTCTCAATACACACAAGCGTCTTTCAAGCAATATGTTTTATGATTTTGCTGATATTGGTTCACAAGGAGAAAAACAAATCGGCTCTCAGTGCCACTTCAGAACCCTAATTCAGTCTACAAATGTAGCTTAAATTTGTGGCTGGTGCCACTATAAGGTAATAAAGGCTGAGATTTATCATTCAACCTACAATGGATTCAGATCACATTACGATCCCTTCTCAGAATGGTAGGATTATTTTTTTTTGTGAGGGACTAGAAACTTCCTTAGCTCTTGAATTTACTGCCAGTTGCTCTGTAGGAAAAAAGCAGCATAGTAAGTAAAAACAAACCAAGAGACTCTGCCTCTGCAGTGGGCTGGCTGTTCCACAGCCTCTGCTCAAAGCTTTCTCTCTGTTTCCATTCTTTTCATTTGCAATTACTCCTCTGGCAAACGCAACATAACCAAGTTCTCTTATAAACCAAAAATATTTAAAGGGAACAAAGCTGGGAAGAGAGTAAGAAGCATGTGGCTCGATTATCTACATTTTTACAAACTATAAGTGTCAACTGTTTCTTTTCCTATTTTCCTTTCCACTCTGGGGTTACAGCCACTCCTTTTGCCTATAAACGCCCAACTGGTGAATGAGGTCACTTTTTAGAAAGAGAAACCTCAGAAAGCCTAACCCCTAAGAACGTCTTCCTGGATACTAATTCTGTTCAATCTTCTAATAGCAGACAGAAACAATGTGCTTGAGAGAGATTATTGGCTCCAGATAAAGGGATTTCAGGAATCCTTGCAATGAACCATAGAGGAAGAAACACTGGGATCTGGAACAACACTCATAAATTTGATATTAAGAATAATTAAGATATGAAGAACATTATCATCACATCATTGGGGTATGTTCTAAAACAGTGGTATGTGGAAGGGGATCCATCTGTTGCTAAGCAAAAATCATAAATATCTAAAACCAAATATATATCATCAGTTTAACTTCCCTGGGCCACATTCAGCAGTGTGTTTACTTATTCATTTTTTTCTATGAGACATTTCCATCTTTCTCTCCGTACTGACAAAACAAACAGCAAGAATTATGAAACATGAGTCAAAGCTGAAGTTTAAAGCATACAAAATTTTATCTATCTTCTGAGGAAGGCTACTCAGGCAAGTCAGGCCCTGATACAAAGCTATTAACTTGGGTGAAGAGCATGGTTGTAATGGAAATATTCTAGTTGTTTTGCACAGTAGGGTGGAAAAAAGCTTACTCTTAGGAAAATTCAGCCAAGGCTGTCCTGCTTTACTGCAATTTTATGCTTATGTTTCTCATTATCAGAAGAGATTCAACACCCACAGGATTAGTTCCCCTTCTCCATTAGCCTGTCTTTAAAGATTGGGACAATAAATACATAATAAACTGTGGCACACTATAAACAAGCCCTTCCATCTCTTCAGTTCATTTTGGCCTTCTCCATTTCAGCTTCTAAGAATGCAGGTACTTTCTACCTGCAAGCCATCTCTGCTGAGAAAGCAGTGGTACTGAAAGCTAGCAATATCTGGGCTGCAGCTGGAAGCAGACCCTGCATTTTCCACGTGCTCCTTCAGTATATTTCATGCCACAGGTATGACCACAAAGGAAAGATATCAAGACTCAGTTTAGTGGAGGGTACTATTAAAAGGTTGACTTTTGTAAACAGCTATAATTCAGTATATACTTTCTGAATACAAACTTAGGGACCCTCTCTTACGGACAGAACGGGGTTAATTTTTCTCCCATAGGAGAAAAAGAAAGCATGGAAGACAAATCTTAGATCATTTACATTCATCAGCAAATTTTTATCACCAGGAACATCACACGGCTGCAGTCATCCCTCCCCCAGGTTAATGCTGCCTGAGCAGCACAATGTTTATGGGCACCTGGGTAAGCTGGGTGTTCATCTCTAAACAAAGTAATAAATCTTATAATGTGTGATACTCTTACCTATGCACACACAATTTCTTTTTGGAAATTAAATCATCCTAACTACATGTACAGTTTCACCTTCATGTACAGGTTACCCCAGAAGTCTGATAACAACCAGCCCAGCCCTGGCTTCATGCAGTGCTTTCCAAATGCCTCACAGACCACCATCAGGCCACAATGCTCCCAGTTGCATTTCTTTAGATGTCCCAACTCATGTTTTCCTTCTAATCAAGTGACAGAATTTGATGATGTGGCACACAGTTAGTTTTAATTGACAAAGCCAGTGAACATATCAGCATCATACGGCTTCCGCACTCTGTGTAAACCAACCAGCTCTTTGGAAACATACTTGATATTTAGTACAGGTCTTGCTGAGCTTCTTGTCAACACTTCCTTCTCTTCAGCACTGCTCTCAAACCATTCTCCACCCAGCCTGCAGCTGTGCTTAGGATTGCCCTGACCAACATGCAGGACCCTTATATTTGACCTTACTGAACTTGATGAGGTTGGCATTAGCCCAGCTCTCAAGTCTGTCAAGGTCCCTCTGGATGGCATCCCTTCCCTCCAGCATGTCAACTGCACCACACATATGTGCACCTCAGGCTTAAAACAAATGGTTCTTTAAGCTTATATTCCTAGGCAGCTTGAAGAAAAAGAGGTGTGTCATTTTCAAAGCAAATTTCTCAGGATAAGACTGGCCATGCTTTTGCTCTGGAAATAACAGAACTAATAACATTCTCTAATATTACTGAGGATGACTAACATCAGGTTTTTGATAAGTTCCAAAGTGTGCACATTGCAAAATAGCTGTCTGCAGAAACTCAAGCCAGAAATGACTGTGTGGAAATGGAAAACTGATGTGTCTCACTGAACCTTTAGCAAGACTCTAAATATGAGGAATCTAACAATATCTTGCAAAGAGTTTAATTAATACTTTCTTTTAGCACAAATATTACTTTGCCTTACTACATGATATTATTAGCTTCCCACTGTGGGTAATTTTTATGCCCTAGGCATTCAGCTTTAAGCAGTTCTGTGAATGGCTCAGCTTGACCAATTATAAAATAGGAGAAATGTGTATGTGCAGGCTCAATTTAGCACACAATTAGTATTTGTTTTCTTCAATAATAGCTAAATTTTCCTCATACATAACATGCATATACAGCAAACTCTGGGGAAAAATACTTCAGAAACTGTCCTTTTTATTTTTTTTAATAATCACAAACCTGTGGGACAAAGCTCAAGCTCATCCATGAGCCCTTTCTCATTCACAGTCCAGCCAAGCTTAATGAGAATTTTCATGTACACAAATATTGTTAGGACATAAAGCTGTCAGTAGTTCTCTTCACTACTGGATATATTCACACTCTCCCACTCCTCATTGCTCCCCTGTCATTTATGTCTCAGTCCATATTTCATACCCTTTTGTGGCCTGTCCAGTGACGCTCACCTGGCTGCATCCAGTTCTGCCCGTGGCTGCATGGATGTAGTCCCCACAGGCTTTCCAAAAGCAGAGGACGAAGAGGAGCACAAGACTGCTAACCTCTCAGCACCAGCCAGGCAAAACCTATGCTGGGCTGTGTTCTGACCATCATTGCCCATTGTACTCATACATCATTTACCAGCATATAAACTGCTTCCAGTTAATAGAAGTTCTGACATTTTTCATCTATGACCATATAGTCCGAGAAGCTCAACATGATAAAATTTTCCCCAAGCAGTCTTTCAGAAAATGGAAGTATTTATTGCCAACATGAATTAAAATGGCCAAATGCATAGGATTTTTTGTTAAATAGTTTTTATTGATAAAGCTTAATATGTCTTAGTATGTCTGTTTACTTCAGTTTACGGTAATCACTTAATTCTTCTCTGTCACACCCAGAAAGATATTTTAAAGCATAAGATTTCTAGTGTGCTCTGAACCTCACACAGAATTGATTTCAGCACATACAGTACTACTGGTGTCTGATGCTGATGAATTACCCTGCTAGTGAAACACAATTTCTACTACATCAACAAATAGTTTGCTATAAAGGCCATAAGATTCACTCGGTTCCTACAACAAAAGCTCCCATTTCATCTTCATTAATCCTTGTGAAATTCGATAGATAAGAGAAAAATTCCTGCTAGCTACCCTTATGGTACTCTCAACCATTTAGAATGAAAGATAAAAAAAAACTCAACCACCAAACCAACAGAAGTTAGTTTAAGCTGAGAGCCCCAGAGGAGTCTGAGGTCACTATTCAAAACTCTTGTCTCTTATGAAAATGGAAAACTATGCATTCACCTACTAATCTCCCAACACAGATTACTGAAAAGTAATTCTTCCAAGTCCTGAGAACACCACAGATAGAGACCCCCAAAATCTCCTTCAGAACAAAAGAGAAGTACCCAATTTGAACACAACACTGTCTTTCAATTGGATTTTGAATATTTTTAATTCTATTTTCTCATATTTTAAACCTTACAATAGTCCAGTTTTTAAACATTATTATTCTGCTTTAACAAACAAACAAACAAAAAAAAAACACCAAAAACCAAACAAACCCCCCTAAAACACAAACCCAAACCACGACAAAACCAAACACCAAAAAATAACATAGAAAAGAAAATAAAAAATTAACAAAACACCAAAACCTCAACCAACAAAAAAAATTCCCCACACCAGAAGTTGAGAAGTCAATGGACAAGGAAAACGAAATCATTAAGACTCAGGATGGAGAAACTCTTTTGGTGCAGCCAGTTTGCTTTGGAGTGAAGCACAGCTGGGTAAAACATTCCTGTGGCATCTCAGCCAACAGGGAGAAGCAGTTCTGTGTTCTTTCACCATCATTGCTACGAGAATATTCCCTTCACCTGAAAGAGCAGGTGAAATATTAGTGCAAAGCTTAATTTATGGCTGTAATATGAAGCACAGAGAAGCACATGACTTCTCAAAGACACAGTTGAGGATATTCTCCATCAATAACTTTCAACTCTTTATCCAGTGTCATAGAATCATAGAATCATAGAATAGTTAGGGTTGGAAAGGAACTTAAGATCATCAAGTTCCAACCCCCCTGCCATGGGCAGGGACACCTCGCTCTAAACCATATTACCCAAGGCCTCGTCCAACATGTTATACAAGCCCAAATTTGGTGTAGTAGCGGAATGCCTAACTACATATTCTGAGTTTTACTCAGTTTATCCTCATTTCCACACTCATCCCCTGCTGCCAGCACACTGGAATTACTTGCACAAAATAGAAAAAGTTGGGTGCAATATGAAGATGAGAACAACATGCACATGTGTGCTGTATCAGGCTGGAAAAGCCCCCTGCAGCTTCAGCCTCCATACCTCAATGCACACAGGAGGTGAAATTCCACTTCTACAGACTAGAGCCCAGCTCAATTTACCCTAACATCCCTAGCTTCACTGTAGTTGTGGAGAATATGCCTACTGACAGTGTAAGCCCAATTCAACCACTGCTTTTTACCTATCTTAGACAATACCATCTCACAAACAAAAGAATCTCAGATCCCTATTAAAAGTATTCTCCTGTTTGCTGTATTTTCACTTATGGCTTCATTCTCAACAGAACATCACTTCAGACAAACGTTTATTTAGGCTATGTCATCCAGAACCTTGCTTCCATTTGCTTAGGAGCTTTCTCTTATTTTCAGTGACAAACATAACAGGATGAAGTAATCTGAAAAACTACTTTCTCCTTTCAGTTTTGGATAATCTGCTCAGTGAAACATTTCTTCCTCTAAATCCACATACTGTAGTGCTTGAATTGGTAAGAATCTTCATTTCACTCAGTATGAATACAGTAGTACAAACAGTATTAGAACCATACTCTATTATTTGCGAACAAAGTCAAAAGTCTAGATGCACCCAGAATGCTGATTAGTAGAAGCCAGTGAACTTTATGTTCACATCCATAATTGCTGGATCAATGAAGTAATCTTTCAAATACTAACTAAGACCCATCTATGTAATGTGAAACATCAAATTCTGGCACATGAGAAAATAAGGATCCAAACCCAAAACCAAAAAATCCCCAATCGTACACTGACTTCAGTGTCTGGTTAGTGGCTCTACCATGCAGGAAAAAGCAAAGCACCAATCTGACTGCACAGCATCATCCATGCTTCCTTATGGACCAGAACAAGGAAAATTCAGTTCATCTACCATGTGCTACAGCTATCTTGGCAATGCCATGGTGCCTCCTATGTCACTCATGTTTTTTTCTACAAAGAATGAAGGTTATATAAGCTTACTGAGTACCAGTTTCATAAAATAAAGTATGTAGTTGCTCAAGTCACATAACTGGACCGATTCTAGTTTGAGCCACATTCAAGAGACATTCAAAAGGCAAGGCCACAGTGTCTGCCTCCACAAAAAGCCAACAGCATTCTCCAGTGCTGTTCGTTCCCTCTTTCAAATCATGGTTACATAGATAAGATCAACAAGCAGGTACACATGCTATAAGCAGTGTCATTATACCTAGGTTACTGTATGACACAAAGCAATTCTAGTTTCTTAATTAACAAAGGGGCCTTGAAGCAAGGGCATCCAGTCCTACCAAATCCTTGAATATGGCTAAACCTCTGGTCCCACAGAGCAGGTCACAGAACCTCCAAAGAACAGACATTTAAACTCTTCTCTGATGCTGTATTCAGCTGAAATAACTTCTTCACAGAATCTTTTGTTGACACCAATTATAATTTCCATTAGAGTTGCTGAGATTTATCATCACTACAGAAGGATGTGCACTAAACAAAACAGTATGCATATTGCCTGCCCTAGAGAAACCACAATCTAAATTTTTCAGATTTAAGGATTATCTAGCCTTGGAATTAATTCATTAAAAGAAGCAGGGCACATCAAAGAGAGACTGACATGCACAGTTGGACTGGTAGAGAATACATAGGACTTCAGCTGAGTGACAGAAAATGATAACATTAATGGAGAAGAAATTAATGGAGTAAATGCAATATTGAAGCAAGAAGGTGGTGGTAGGAGTAGGCAAGTGGTAAATGACACTGAGCCCCATACGATCATTAGAGGCACAAGTTCACATTAGTTCACAAGCATCCTGCAGTTTTAGACCACGGGTACAGCCATCTTCTCTACACAGATGGCACCTTCCATCCTTAAGGCTCCATAAAGTAAATTTATAAAGTAGGTTGTATTATAAATATTGGAGCACCCTGAACTATGGAGATCCTCATCCTTAGCCTGTAATCAACATTTCTGCCAACCAAGTTCTGTGAGGGGAAATTCCTTCTAGATTGCCCATTAAGACTAGAGTCTTCTTGTCTCCGCCAAGGTCACTGGACCGTGAGATGTTTCTGGCTACGTTTCCCAAGGCAATGAGGCTTAGAAGTCCTAAAGAGGATTTCTCCAGAACTTGGAAGAAATTAGTTCACTGGAGGTGAGAAACACCCAGGTTAATGTCACAGCACTAACTGGAACAGTGGCTAAACCGAACTGTTACACACTCTCCCTGGCTGCAGGCACAGACGCTCTTGCCAGCCTGGCTCTGTACTTCCCTGTGAGCATCAGCACCGAGGGTTGCCAGAAGCTGCAATTACATTCGGGAAAGGGAGAAAGCTATGGGACAAAAAAGAAAGCTAACCTCCCCCCCACTCCCCAACACACACAACCCAGCTCAATTTCATTCTTCATGGAACACGCACTGCTCAAGCAGGCACTGTTTCATCAGATAGGAAAGTTGTTGAAGTGGCAATCTGGGGGGATACAGAATTTCAGGCTCACAGTCATTTGAGTTCCTTTTGAAAATTAGGAGCATGCATATGCCTTAGAGGAGATAATAATAAAGAGAGACCAGATTTAATTTATGGGATATATTTTAATTTACTCCTATGATGATTTAGATGAGGCAATAGTATCTTAAAATGCCTCTGAAACTGCATTTGCCAGCCTCACAGAGTTCAAACCACTTTCCTTTAATAAACTGGTTATTGCTCTTCTTTAAATGTCATTATATTTAACATTTCTTCTTTGTTTCCTGTAGCATTAATCTCAGTTATTGACAGTCAGCATCCATACTCAAGATGAAAGGAATTCTCTTGTCATGATTTAATGCATTTCACATCCTGATAATTCTTTCTTCATTCCTGCTGTTTTAAACAAAACTAGCTAGGAGCACCATTTCTGCCTTTCACTTATAACTGCTGGCTGATAATACAGAAACACATCCAGGGGCAGTTTATTATGTTATCTGTCCCCAATTATTTTTAAGATGATTAATGATTATTCACCACAGCTATGTAATGACTACAAAAGTTCTTTGATATTCCTAAACAACTATCTCCCCAGTTTCTGAAAGCCCACTGAATAGGCATGACTATGCAGTCTGTTGTAAAATTGCCTACAGACAAGTCCTTAATAAACAGCTACCAAAAAACCACTGATTTATATTTTTATCTTACTTGCATTTGGCTATACTATTCCTTATTTGTTTAAAGGAGGCGCTTTTAAACGATGGCTGCAACCCCCAGAGCACTGTTTAATGAATTCTAATGTTAACACGTTCAAAGGCACAAAAGAATTAGCTACTGTAGGCTGTTTGAGCCTCCAGTTTTCTTCCTTTGTTGCTTGTATCATCTCAGAGCACAGTAAATTAGCAGACAAAGAGCAGCATTTTATGAAGTACATTAAAATTTCTTAAAATACAGCTATATTTTCATATTTATAGTGCACAAGCTTCCCATCACTCCTTCCTTCACGATTTGGCAGCAGTGCAGATTACAGAGGGGAGAGACCAGACCTCATTATCCCCCTATAAGTTCCTCAGCCTCTGATCTTCCGTACTTTTGTCCACCAACTCAACAGTCCCTCTGCTTTGACCTCTGGTTTTAAGCAAGTTGCCAGAATTATTATTACAAATGACTGGTCTGAGATGCGAGCTATACACAGGAAAGCACAGCAGTTATTTACATTATGGTATGCTGCAGCATGCAGCTTACTGTTCAAGTAACTTGTTTAGACAGGGGAAATGATGCAGCAGCGACAGGCAGAGGCCAACTCATACCGCAGAGAAGTTGTGCACCACTGAGCATTGCACCAAAGAAAAACAGAAGAACCAGTTCCTACCCCAGTTTATTTTGGTAATGCAAGAGGTGGATACAAACAGATGGGGAAGGAGGAGGGAATGAGAAGACACTCCGATCAGATCATCAGCACCCAAAGTGCTGTCAAGACTTTGGGAGGCAACCTGCCAAAGACAAACTTTAATGAGATTTTTAAGGGGGCGGATGCTCATTAATTTTATGACAAAACATGTAAATATTAAGGGCTTACAAATGCAGTTCACTGCAGTGAAGAAAATGTCATTCTACTAGGAGGAACAGGATTGCCTCTCTGAAGTGGGCACCAAGCAGTATCTGTTGCCTTAACAGTGAAGAGGGTTATCACAATTTGCAACCTGCAAAACCAATCCCCAGGTGCATTTGCTGGCCACCTCCAAGTACCCTCCTAACTCCCCACCCTCATGTCCAAGTCTCCTCTGGAAGGAAAGCAAACGCACAGACCGGACGGGGTTGCAGAGCCACCCTGGATTCCCATGTCTTTCACAGACAGCTCCCCAATCCCGGTCTTCCTTATTCCTGCTGCAGTGCTACAGGCCAGTTCAAACAGCTCCAGGGAGGATACTTTCCTTTGCCATGTGATTTTGGGAGTCATATATCACTGTCTTAGTCACAAACTCCCACTTTGAAAAGTGCTTAGAATGCTTACAAACTTGATTCCCTTCAAAGGCTGTAGATATTATTAGAGCCTAGGTCTCTTTCAGAGAGAGAAATATGGACTTTATTATATTTTATGGTTAAGGAAAGGTTTCCACTAGGGTCTCAGAAGATTGGGAATTCCTAGAATCTGGTGTCCTTCAAAAATATAATCTGTTGATTTACAATATGAAAAATTGAGATTTTTTTAACTGCAATTTTCAAATATAGTTAAGAGAACTCTTACTATAACTCTGAAGCAATAGCTAATTGGTTTTTATTCCTGTCCATGGCAAGGTCATCACTACATACAAGGAAGCAAGATAAGATTTGGGCACTGTTTGTTTAAGGGCTAATTCTTATTCCAAATAATGATTAAAAGAAGACCAAAAAAGGGTTATATTGAATAGAGTAAAGCAATTAAATGATAAAATACAAATGGAAAATGAAAAGCATTTGTAGCTAATGAACATACATCAAGTGACCAATGGTTTCAGGGGATTAGACTCTCATGGTAATAATTACATATTAATGTAATCAGTAACAGCAAATAGTCATTATTCAGTTGAAATAAAATAGCAGCACATACAATTCTGCATCGCAATGGACATTCAGTTCAGATAAATTGAACTATGCTGAAACTTGGTACCAATATATGACCATTTGGAAGACACTTTTGCTACCTCTACTACCCTGAATAGCATTTTTGAGCACAAACAGGATCAAGCATGGTTTGTCCTGAGGATTTTGCAACTTGGAAAAAGCTTGTAAATAAGAGATATTTATTCGAACTTGGACACAGATAACCTTTTGTCATGCAGATTAACTCCTTTTCAAGCACACGGGACACACTCAGGTTTACATGGTACAGCTCCAGTAAGCAGCTCAAGTCTGAGGTTCCTAGGTTTTCATTTTAAGATAACAGAAGTGCCCTGTGATTTGCTTTGAAACCCTGTTCCACAGCAATACTAATCAGAACGTACTGCAGTTGTGAAACCATGGATTAACAAGGTTTACTCTGTGGCTGACGCTTTCAATTCTAGATTGACCACAAACAGAGGACTGAAAACAGAAACTAAAGATCCTTACCATGCTATTCATTCATCCTCTTGACAGTATGCTCTAGTAAGAAGTGCTGCAGTCAGCTCAGCTGTATATATTTCACTGGCAACTCCTTCAGGGAAACACCCCCACACACAGCTCCATGCTTCACTGGACCTCACAACCTAAATAAATTAATAGAATTTGGATATTAGATTTTTAAGGAAATAAAAGTGCTCCAGAAAATGGTATAAGTGGTTCACCAGACAAACTCACTCTTCTTGTGTCAGAAAAGAACAGGGAACATCTTTGCACTTGTATTTGGGAGGAGATCAAACTACGCTGCCATGACTCTGTGAGATTGCCAATGAACACCAAAAATACTCCAGTTCTACCCAGACAGAAGTCTGTGTTGAATATAGCATTATTACGTGATGCTTAGAGCAGGAACTATAAGCAAAGGATTTAAAGTATATCAACATCAGAGGAAAAACTGGATAGTTCAAAATGCCTCTGTGTCTGATGCTCCCACTTCATCCTGATAGACACCTCTTGATAGAACTCCATCTCACATGCCTCTGAGTACCTTGTGGTGCATGGCAAAGAATCAAATACCACAGAGAACCCAGTCTCTGAGAGAATAAGAGCATCAGGCAGGTGCAAACTAGAGCCCTTCTAAGCAGATTCTGAAACCATATACTGACATTTTTTATATACATAAATTCCTGTTCCTTTATGAAAAAAGATGCGTCAACCTAAAAGTCAAGGGTTTCTAGCAAAATGCTACATTCACAGAAATTTTGTCATCTCTAGTGTGGGAGAACAGACTAAGAGCCTATTCACGCTGTTATTCGTGATGTTGTGCCTTCTAGTCTGTAGTTACTGCTCCCTCAGTCAAGGCAAGTAGCTTAATTAGACTGTACTGCAGTTAAGCAGGAGAGTTCACAAAGCTACTAAATACTTCCCATCTGAGGGGGAGTAACATCCGAATGCCAGCAAGATCATGGACTGAATTTGTGAGCAAACTCAAAGTGGACCAAAACCTCTGCTCATTTATTCTGGTAGAAAACGGGTGGGGGGAAGGTGTGTGGAAGTAATAGAAGGGAGAAAGAGAAGCAGGAACCCATTGGAATTATCTGCTGTCAAAACCAGGAAGAGGCTGAAATGGGAGTATAGCAATGAAAACTAGAGGCAGAAGAAATGGCAGCCAAGAAAGGAGGCAGCAACTCCTATAGCAGAAAACTGCTGTACGAGAAAGTCTGTCTTACTCAAACCCAAAACATTACTTTGCTTTTCATGCAAGAACAACATCAAATATATGGGGGGGGGCCCCCCCACGGCAGCATTATTTTCATTCTTCTTCAGTTCCATGACTTCCTGACACTCATTTGCGTACGCCTCATGAGAGCAGACTGGGGCATGACATTCTGATGCATCATTATAAAGGACAAAGTCTACTGAGTACAAAAATGTCACCAGCACAAGACATCTCACCTCCACTCTCTTCTTGATTAAATAACAATAGAATGAGAGCTGTGTTTGTTCATCAAATAGGGAGAAGGGGAAAAAAAAAGTAGGGATAATTCATCACATCAGTAAAAGTCACTTTAAAACAACATAATACAGGAACAAAGTGTTACAAAGCAGTGCAGCTTGGGGGAAAGTTTGGGGATTGTGGTAGAAGAGTATAAAACGGATGCATAAGTGACAGCATTGCAGGTAGGTTGAGTGTGATGCCATTTCCTCACATAGAATCCTTTCTCTCTGCCCTATAAGGAACTACATATGTGTTATGTTATCACTTCACCTGCCCCTTCTCTCTCTCTCACTTGCTCCTCACTAGCCCTGTTGAGAAAGGTGCAGACTCCTGAGAGTCTGCTGAGGCTGCTCATGGTGCTTACTAAACCCACTCCAACTGCTGTTTTCTGTCCCTTCTTTATTCTCTCCTTGTAGTTCCTTTCAGAAGTTTTTGGCCTTTTCTAGTCCCTTAGAACACAAGCATGATTCAGTCATTCACATTTTAAAGCGCCTGACCTTCAACTGTACTTTAGCCTTCCACTTCAACTCTTCTCTAATACACTTTTTGGTTACTATTTCTATCCCTCACTTGGCATTTCTATGAATTTGTTCTAACCAAGACAAATGACTTCATCTTACTCAAGTCTCAGAAACATCACCCTGCTCCCACTGCCCTGTCCAATAACTCCATCATATGTGACCATGCTGATACTCCTGAAATGTCATCTTTTCTCAATCCTTCTCTCGCTTTTTTTGGTAATTCTTTAACATTATCTTGGGTGGATTTTCCTCACAGATTCTGGCATGGCTCCATATACATAATGACTTTGGCCTTCATTTTTCCTCCCATAGCATTTTCCCAGCTGCAAGCTCACAGTTTGTTAGCAGAGAGAGAGGGGAGCTGAGTCAGATATCCACTCCTCCGCTCTTTGGTTCAACAAAAGAAATTTATATGCATTCAGAAGTCTTTGGCCAACTTTGACTCTCTTGTCTGAACACTTTGGCATAATTTCTTCAAATCAGCAGAGGGTAATTATATTCAGAAATACAAAACAAGGCTCTCAACCACATAGAGATGGTATACTATTAACTTCACAAGAAGTTAAAAAATAGCAACAGAAACTTGCTGATGGAATAGGCAGTAGCGTGAATCAACACCTGAATTATAACAAATTTTCAAGAAAGACTTTGAGTGCTGCTTTCTGCTATGAATAACAACTAGTAGGAGGGTGCAAGGAAGGACTATTCCCAACTAGTTAACATCTCAAATCTACTCTTAACAGTAGACAAAATGAATAAAATGAGTGTCTCTCAATGTACCATTTGTTGTGCATCATAACAGAAAATCATTGAAAATCTTCCATACTTTATTGTCACTTTAATAAAAAGCACAACTTCAGTAAAAAGCAATCACCTTCATTTTTGCAGAAAACAAGACAAATTTTAGGATTGTCAGAGAGAAAAAGAAAATCTTCTGGTGGTTTTAACCGAAAGAGCATAAAGGCGTCATAACAGAGTTAGAAACTATTCAGGCTATGAAGCCTCCTACAATGAGTGTCTCATCCTCACACAGAAGTCATCAGTTCCAGGGGATAAAGCCACAAAATCACTGACATCTCATCCCTACTGAACAACTAGGAAATGATGGAAAAATAATGTAAGACACAACTTCCATGACTTTACAAAGTAGAGAAAGTTCTCTTCATTGTACTTTGGTGAAAATACAGATAACTGTACTTCTGTTCAGCCCTCTATCAAAAACAAGATGAAAAACATTTTGTGAAGCTATCAAGGTCTACAGTGACAGAAAAACCTTGTAATCCACTTACTGAGCTTATCAGAGCAAATAGATTAGTGAAAGTGCATCACTAAATGTCCTAAGAAGCACCAAGAACAGCTACAAAATCTGGAAGCGTAGGGTAATATTCCCCAAAAAGCAGGCTGTAACTCTAAATTCCTTCACAGCGAGGTACTGACCAGCTGCCACTGGGAAAGTTGTTCTTAACATGGTTTTCCAGAGTTCAGTGTGTAGAACAAAAATAACAACCACCTGCTTCTTTTGTACAATGAAATAAAATGGTCATCCTAATTCCTCCAGACAGAATGCAACGTGAGTACAGGACTGCAAAACTTAACCTCCAAGCTCCGATCTGAGGGCTGGTACTCCTTTGCCATTTTACTTAGGAACTTTAGCTACTTAAATGCTCACAACAAAGCAAGGGAAATGATAAATAAATAGCTGATTTTTCTTTTCATTTGCTAATGGCACAAATGGCAATCACTTCAAACTTGGAAATATTCCTCACTGGGAATGAATGATAAATGCAGAGTAACTTTGTCACTGACATAAGAGAACACTGCTTGCATTTTGGTCATCAAATCCAATGGATACTTTCCCAACGGGGTAACAAAGGCTGAGATCAAGGTCCCATTTTCAAAAGTTGATGACACCTTTCCAGATGGCTGCTCAGTGAAGGAAAAAGAAGGACTGATCTTCACTGAGGCAGGAGTCTCAAACTTATGTTCAACAAAGTGCAGCTCGGAACTGTGGGCTGCAAAGAACACAAAATTTATTCAGAGATTGAATAGAGCTTGAGTCTGCCATACTCTTCCTACCCCAATGAGCTTCAAAATCAAACCAAGCTTTTGACCCACTTCTCACCTTACAAAGCAAGCAAGTATGCCTTCCTAATTAACAGCATGTCTTCATTTTCCTTCAAAATCTACTCAAAAGGCTACCTGTTTTCTTGCCAATATGAATATTATGAAAAATAAAAAGAACTTTGGCCTTTGGCTCAGATTCAACAATACTCCAAATATTAAATAAGCCAGGAACTTATGTGAGACAACTTAAAAACCAAACTACTGATTAAGCTCAACAACACAACAAAATATCTTGGTATTATTTATGACACATGTAATTGTTATTCAGATTATATGACGCACTAAAGATATTTATAACAATCACTGATTCATTCCGTTTCTTCTAGATTCAATGCCTAAGAACATGAGAGGTTTGAAAGCGATGCTACCATCAAGATTCTAGGCTGCTGTAGGAATTGTTTTGCTAAAGAGTTAAGAGCTATGTAAGCCTACACATTCAATAAAAACTCCCACAAGGAAAGCCTGCACAAAGTTTCTGAACATCATATTGTAACAAAGCCTGAATAAATTCTGGAACTGTCACCCAGACTCCCATGCTCCCCTGAGCTGAATTGCATCCATTACTTCCCGAGTATCATGGTGACAGTCTAAGAACTCATTTGAAGAAGCTGCCTAAGAATTTGTGTCAAACATCCCTTCTTTCTTTTCCCAACACTTGTATTCCAATAGAAAGGACCTCTTCAGTGAAAGGCCTTAAACCCTCTCTGTGACACTTTTGCTGAGAGCTCACTCCTGTTCCCATTTCAAGCATAAGGCATTTTAGCTGCCTTTATGGAAACTGAGCTAGACTCAGTCCACTTTTATCTTACTTTCCCCTTGGTCTGCTGGCAGCTCACTTTAACCTCCCATATGCCCCTGGCACATCGCGCTGGGGCAACACTGTCTTTCTGAGTGCAGGTCTCTCAGGGCTGACCAAAAGTTAAAGGACAGCATTAAGGGTATTGACCAAATGCCTCTTAAATGCTGATGGGCTTGGGACATTCGCCACCTCTCCAGGAAGCCTGTTCCAGTTTTTGACCACCTCCTTCATAAAGAAATGCTTCATCTGTACAAACTTGGTACTGCTACAGAGATTGAAATACTCTGATGTGCTTGCACATCTACTAGCTTTAAAATGTATTTTAAAAGATACACCTCAAGGCCACCCTCAAAATCAGAGATCACAGTATCACAGTATGTTAGAGATTGGAAGGGACCTCAAAAGATCATCTAGTCCAATCCCCCTGCCGGAGCAGGAACACCTAGATAAGGTTACACAGGAACGTGTCCGGGCGGGTTTTGAATGTCTCCAGAGAAGGAGACCCCACAACCCCCCTGGGCAGCCTGTTCCAGTGTTCTGTCACCCTCACTAAGAAGAAGTTTCTTCTCAAGTTTAAGTGGAACCTCTTGTGTTCCAGTTTGTACCCATTGCCCCTTGTCCTATCATTGTTTGCCACTGAGAAGAGCCTGGCTCCATCCTCGTGACACTCCCCCTTTATATATTTATATACACTAATAAGGTCACCCCTCAATCTCCTCTTCTCCAAACTATAGAGACCCAGCTCCCTCAGTCTTTCCTCATAAGGGAGATAAACAAACAACAGAAAATTAAAAAAACTATGAAAAATACCATGGGGCAGAACACAGCTATGTTTTTAGTTGCTTGCATAGAACTTCCTAGTACGAAGAGAAAGGCAAGTCAGAAGTGTAGTAATGCTTCAACATGTGAAGAACTGAATCATGCCTCTCTCTGTACATAAACATGCATGCATTACACTAAAACAAAGGACTATTTAAACATCAAAATTGGCTCAGACATATAACGTTCTGAAAGTGATCTGAGCCCTCTAGTGATGAAGAAAATTAGTGAAGTGTCCACTCTGCTCCCTTCAGTAAAGAAATGTTTCTGATTATGCTTAAAGATGAAGTGACAGTAACACTTTGGTCCCTCCTTAAGTTACATCCTTGTATTTTTTCA
Source organism: Neopsephotus bourkii (assembly GCF_033783945.1). Lineage (NCBI taxonomy): Eukaryota > Metazoa > Chordata > Aves > Psittaciformes > Psittacidae > Neopsephotus > Neopsephotus bourkii. Next base: position 2,033,523 of record NW_026901430.1, on the reverse strand, counting down.
TATGCTAAAACCTAAACTAACACCACAGCTGAGTCACACATGAATCATGTAGAATTTATTATTTTTTTTCTTGATATTAGATATTGTTTCCTTTCTGGGAAGTGTTATGACCCCATTGCTATGCTAATTATTTAAATCCACTAATTGGTTATGAATTTCTAGTTCCTTTCCAGTGATATTTCATGTTTTCTCCCATGAATAAAATGAAGTTTTATGAAAGGAACAAACTAACTTAACATGAGCGCTGGCCACACAGATTAACAAACAGATATTTTCTTCTCACCCTGTTTTCCAGCTCACTTTACTGTCTCACATTCATATTATTGACCTCAGTCCAAATGAAGTAAACCAGTTGCCTTTTAAATGTTTTTAAGCAAAACAACCCTCCCTCCACAAGTTTCTACCACTCTGCGGCATTATACATCATCTCAGATCACATCAGCATATGGTAAATTCTGGTCTGTAGGAAAGACTTGTTTTAAGCTGGCCTGGCCAGCATCCGTGGGTCCAGGACAGCCTTGGCAACCCAGAGGGGCGTAGCTAGACCCCTAGCCTGCCCACCACTGAGCCACAGTGAGCCGTGTTTGCTGCAGAGACACCTATGCAGCATCCCACATCCCAGTCGCCTTTACCAACCAGCTCACAAGTCCTCCCTTCAGAAAACCTGCTCTTTGAGAACAAGCTTTCAGCTACAGCACATGGGTGAATGATCCGTGCTCCATGTCAGAGGCAGAGGATGCTTAGGGCCACACTCATAGCTCCATAAGTGCCTCCAAGGTTAGTATTAGCTGAAGGTCTTTCAGCAGCTCAGTTTCAGAGTTAAGCATTTACTGCTAAAGTCTCACTTGAACATTCATTTTAATCAGTTCCAAAGTGATTAGTAGCACACATTTAAATAGAAGCAGAGACTTCCCAAAATCCCGAACTGAGACCTCAAGAAGAGCAAAGATAGAAATATTTGAGATAAGGGGAAAAAATCCAAAACTTCTGGCACAGCAAGCATTGCCATCAATAACTCAATTAACACAGGAGTAACAATTCAGATTAAAGTCAGACAAGATACATAGCTTCTGGTGATATTTTTAGTCAACACACAGAACACACAGAAAATAAGCGTGCACCAGAAATTTTGAAGAATACAAGGATACAGACCCTTTAAAATACTTTGCACTGTTTGAAGACTAACCTATGTAAAATAGGCTTTGGTTAGACGCTGGAAATTCGTCACTTTCACTCCTTTTAGAGCACCCTAGAGGACAACTTCCTGTGCGTAAACAAACACTTATTCCTGGCTAGTCCTTGGTGATAACTAATAGGAGCCCCCATTAACCACCTGGAAAAAGATAATAATGACTTGTTTAGACTAGACCTCATTAATTAGCAGCACTGCTAAGATGAACAGTTAAATGCTAAGTAGTAAAAAAAAAACAACAAACAAAAATCGAACAAAAAAGGAGGAAGGTGGCCAGCACATGAGGTGGACTTTAAGCTCTGCCTGCTACGAGAAGTACTGCAGCAAAACAGGATGCTAAATTAGTTTCAAGATGCACCACATGCAGCGGTGCATGAAATTATTTCTTATGGTGTGCTGCATAGATCCACCCCCTGTGGGAATGCAAACCTCAAACAGAGATAGCCACAGAAAAAGGACTGTTTGCAGGGGATGTTCAAATCAAGATGCCTGAAGGCACAGGGCACGTGAATTTCACTAACTGCTTTATTCCTGAAACATGTTTAAAATATCAGTAGTGGTGGGTTTAAGTTTAGATGAGCTTCTATGTCTGGATTTCTTCCTTACAACACAGACTGCACAGCTAGATTTCAAATATATATTAGAACTTTAAATCATTTTCCTACTGTGCTACTGCACTGATGGGTCAGGCAAAAACGCATTTTTTCCACAGTCATAAAGTAGTAGCGAAATGAAAGTCCATCAAGAAGAGAACATATTAAAACCACCTCCCAGCAAACTATGAATGGTTTTTTTTACATTGTCTTATTGAAGAAAAAAACTGCATACTTGCCCTGTTCTTGATGCGAGCTGCTCTTACTGCGTAGGCAACGTACTTCAGGGAGAAGTGGGTAGCTGTTTATGGGAACATTCATTTCTGAGATCCATACAACCACCACCTTTATCTTCCCACAACAGCCCAACCACAGTTTGTAACACCAGGGAAAACTGTGATGCAAGGGTTGACTGGAGTGAGAGCCAATTCAAGCCAGGGGACATGGGAGTTCTGCTCCCCATCCCTCCACAACCTGCAGCCTCATCCACACCAACATAAGGTCTCATCTTCACAACTACCATTTCTTTTTTCTTTCTCTTTGCTGTTAGGATGGCAAAAAGCTTACAGACGCTAAGCTGGCAAAGGACAGGCATGATTTGTAAAGCAGTACCACCTCCACACACCTTAAAAAAGCAGTGCAGATGTGAATCTGGAGACAGACCTGAGCTGGTATCTTTAATGGCAATGGGCTACACTTGAGTTTATGTTCATTCAGTAGCCTGCATGCCAACTTGTGCTGCCTAATACAAACATACCCTTGCTTCCACTGCTGGTCTGAATCCTTGCTGTGCCAACTCTACAACTTCTAGTGTTGTGATTGCCAGGCACTAATTGACACCATTTTCCTCATTAAAGCCATTTTCAGCAATGTCATGTACTGTCCTTTTTCACTGCCATTTCCAGATATGAACAGCACCTTTTTTTAGCATATGTAAGCATAACATCCCAACCAACCAGATATGAATATCTCTTTGTTCTTGGAACAGTTGCTGTATTTAACAAAAAATGTGACTTCTCAAATGAAGCAGGAAGAGTGGGTTTTTTCTCCTCACAGATTGGGCTATGCTGGCAGATAACCCAAGAAACTCCCCTTTTTTCTGATTTTTCAATTCAACTGAAGGTTAAAAGTGCCTGCAGGGGAGTTGTTGATCAAATTTAAATCAAAGCAGCAAATGAGAGAGTTGAAGAGGGAGGACACAGCACAGGCCCATCACACCAGGAGCTCATCAGACTTCACATTCTTCCCTTGAGGCCTCACATAAATTCTGTCCGGTTGTTAACTACGTGTGGAGTAATGATCCCAGCTCTACTGATGTCACTTCTCTGTGTAGAAACTGAAGCTAGGGCCAATCCTAGTCAGAAAATATCCAAATGGGACCTACACAGGTAGAATCAGTTAGATTGAGGGCAGCCCTAAGGCCAAGCCTTAACAGCAGGTGCTTTGATGCCCCATGTTCTTGCATGGCCATGCAAAAGTAGGACACAGCAGTAGCCTGGAGGTTGGGGAGCTCAAGAGGTTTAGTCCAGATGGTCCTTTGGGCTATTAACTTGTTTTAATGGATTAGGAGAGAAGCCAGCAGAGTGTTACCACCCACTCCCCATCAGTCAGAAATTGTCCAGCAGCAAATAGAGGCCAGGGAAAGAGTGACCAGAAGTGAAACAAAACAGAGAAAGAGCAGAAGGCTTCTTGCAGCACCTCAGACACAGATGGAGTGCTCTGAAATGTAATGTATGTTTTGGAATGTATATTCAGTCTGACAAAGACTAAAGATTTGGGCAATAGAGCCCCATCTTCCTAAATCACAAGAACTTAGAGCTAAAGGGTGAAATTCAGGATTAAGTCTACCTGTTAACGCAGAAAAAGCTGATGACTCAAATCATACAACGGTAAAGCAGTGCAATAAAGTCACCGGTTATGCTAATCTTTTTACATCCTCTTATCTGCTTAGAATGATGTATGAAAACACAACAATCTCCAGCATAGTTAGACCTTGGGAGGCCCTTCACTATTACATTTAATTTAAAAGTTTTAAAATGCTAATTAATAAACTCATCCACTTAACTATATTATTATAACCGAGATAAACCTCTTGTTTGTAAAGGAAGGTCTAGCAAGATAGCAGTATTAAGTGACAGGCATGAGAGATTAATTTCTAAAGCATTCCTTAATGTCTGACAAACTTTAGACATTAAGGCTGGCTGTGCAGTAGCTCAAACTGTGCTCAGCTTGGGCATGTGCCAGCTAAAGGCTCCCTACTATCCAGCAGCCCATTTTCCAAATTCGAACAAGGTGTGCTTCAATTCTTTCAAGCAACCACAGAAAACTTTTGCTGAGCACTGTTGATTAAATAAGCTTTTCTAAATCCTTTTGTATTCTGGATACTTTACTCATACGCATATGGCCAGTAACTCTGAGAAAACTAAGCACATGCTATCCTGCCAGGGAAGTGGGAAAGAGTCAAGATGTAATAGGGCACAGATCTACCTGCATTTAAACCTGTTACAAAACCTCCAATCCAGTGGACAGGTTTAGACTAATCAACCTCATATTCACCATGGTGAAATTCTTTGCATTTTCCTACTGCCCCCAGGAACTCAAAGTTGTTAATGTGGGATATCCTATAGCACACACACACACACAAAGTTTAGACACTATAGCATAACAAAGCACACTAAATGACTCCACTAATGACTCTGCCCCTGAACTCTCTCACAAAGCTTTTTGAAATTCAAGCCAGAATCTTATAGATCTAGTTCAGAAGACCTGACTATAGTCATTCCACTTTTGCTATTGCTAAGGAGGAAGCTTCTGAGCTTCTTGGTGACATTGCAGAGGAAAACATTTCCAGTGATACAAGATTTCACAAAAACTTACAACCTGATGGTATTTTGCAAGAAAAAGTGGGAAAGTAATTACTAGCATACTTTTTAAAGGGAATTTGACCAGAATTATATACAGCATACAATATTATGCAACATTGATTATTTTTTCATTACAGCAGGTTTTCTCCAAGACACTTAATTTGCAGCATTTCTGACAGCCCTGGGAGCAGGCTTAGTCCTCACTGCAGTCCAGAAAAAAGATACTGCTTATGTTGGAAGCAAACAGCAAGTGTTGATTTTGTTTGTTTTTAAATACTTGCCTAAAAAAGCCTTCCAGGCACAAGCAAATCCTCTACATTTTAACACTGCTTTTTGCAAGAATAGATGGCAATACCTCTCCTTCCATAACCGAGTTTGTACACAGGAGCTAAGTCCTGGGAGGACTGACCTCACCTCCCAGGTTTTCATCCTGGAAAGAAACTCTTTGGATTTCTTTATTTAAAATAAACAACCAAAACCTCAGAAACCAAAACAAGAAAGCTGTCAAAACGTGCTGTGATAAAAACCAATGGAAAACACCCGTTTATGCAATTCTGTAAAAAGAAGCAACTATCGCTCTGACTCAGAAATGCACACTGAGACAGAGATGCTGAGCATGCTCACACAACAGGTAAGCAAAGGACTTGGACAGTCAATAAATATCAGGCTCCATTCAGAAACCAGCTTAGCATTAGCAAAGACTAAACAAAGCTTTTCATAATACTGCTCCACAGGATGTGTACAGATGCATGTCTCAACAAATAATGGATTTTTGTTCTTCATGACAAGTTCTATGCTTCCAAGATGAGGGTGATAAATTAGTTAAAAGCTCAAAGCAGCCAGAGAACTGAAAGATGCAAGATTCTTCAAGATGCTGTGACTCTTCAAGAAGCAGCGTTAAAGCTTATGCCAGCAGCTCTTGCCAAACACAAGTGCAATTAACCAAAGTGAATCTGTAAGAATCTGCAGGGAAAATAAAAAGGGGCAGGAAGATAACGAGACAGGAAAAGGCTCATCAGATCTCAGGTCTGAACTATGAGACAGCACAAAATAGGATGGTCATGTAGCAGAAAGGAAAAGGACCATTGAGCAAAACAGAACATGAGTAGAGAGGGTAAATGGATACAGAAACATAGTAATAAACAAAACAGGTCAGTGAATGTACAAGTGTTTTCAAAACCTTAAGCATGTATCACAGAGAACATAGGAAAACAAGGCATCTATGTGAGAGCATATCCAAGCGGAAACCAAAACTAAGAGGAAGAGATAACTAGTGATAGGACAACAGCAGATTTTCTCCCTTAAAGATAGTGAGTCTGTATGTTCCCAGAAAATGTTAGGAGGTTTTCAGAATTGGCAGGCTTACTTAGACACCCTTCAGTCATCAGATCATGGAACATCATATTAAGACATCAAGAAATAAAGGAGGACAGAATGGGAGGAGACAGTTGTCTCAATGTCCTTGAAATATTAGTGCAAAGAGAGAAGTTTGAAGAGCTCAGTAGTAATTATCTGGCATAAAGGGGAACAGAATCATGCAGCAGTAAGGGAGTGGTGAGGGAGGGAGAAGAGAAGAACAAACCCATGGCCCTAAAGAGCATTCCAGCTAGCATAAATACAAACTCCTGTAACTGCTGATCTCAGGAGTGGAAACACCCAAACATGGGCTTAGGGAAATACATTAATAGAGTATTACGAAGCTTCATCAGAAAAACACAGCATAAAGTAGGAACAGAAGAAATAGAAGAGCAAGTGAAGTCACGCCATTCATTTCACAAACATGCACCAGTGCTGGTGGACCCACGGCTTTCCCCAGAATCCTTTCCTTCCCTTTTGGGGGAGATCTCTAAGCCAACACCTTCCCCACCTGCTCCAGATGCACCAGAAATGCCACGGTGCAGGAAGACCTAGACTGCAGTTTGCATCACAAATGAGAGGACATTTGTGCACAGTTTATCTCTGGGCATATTCTGCTCCCAGGCAGAGGAGACTCCCACCGTGTAGCCTACAGAGACCCTAGGAAGGGCTCCCATGCTCATCAGGAGAAGGGGGAGCACAAGAGGTTCTGTGTCACTGGGCCTCTTCTCCCAACACCTGCACATGGGCAAAAGCACAGGTCCATGCTTCAAATGCACAAGATGCCAGAGCTATAGCAACAGAACACGAAGTTGGAGGCCAAAACATGCATTGCTCGTACAGACAGAGCAAGGCTTGACAATCCAGAGAAGTAAAGCCTGGAAGCATCTGAATCTCCAGAGGTGGAGGGAGACTAAGTCACAACATAACATCAAAAAGCCAAGTAGAAGGCCACTAATGTCTTCAGATCAAACCCAGCAATAATATCAGCAATAATCCTGCAAAGAGGGGCAGACAGCAGAGGGAAAGACAGGCACATCTATGTGGACCTTCTCTCCCCCTACTCTTCAGTCTCCATCTACAAGGGACAGCATTTTCAGTGCTCTCTTATAAAGCAACAGTTAAGACAGAGTCTGAACTAATTGGATCATGTCTCTCCAGAGGTTTTCCAACACTGACAGTGTTAGCATTCCTTTTAAGCTCTTAATATCATGAAGGGAACATAACCTACAGCTCTGAAGAGAGATCAAGTAAAATATCCATGAAATCAATAGTTTCATCTAGTGCATCACAATGCATACCAATACTGCAGCAAATTTTCCACTTTTTGGCAAAAGAATCACAACCAAAAATCAAGAGATATACTGAGAAACAGAAGTGAAGCAGATAAGGATGAGAGGGAAGAGGATGATAGAGCAGATCTTCGAGAGTGCTGTTGACTCTCCTGTGTGCAGGGTAGTATGGCCCACATCCAGCAACCCCTCAGCCAGTTCTGAGTGTGCTCTGCAGACAGGTCCAGGCATGCCTCTATCACCTAGTACACACTTGTGTGGTCTTCTGTTATCCAGAGGCAAATTCTCTATCTCATCAGCACTGCCTATTTTACAAAAATAATGAGGAGTATGCCACATTCCATAACTAAATGGAGTTCTGCAGTAGCTTCGCTCTTCGTCAGTCTCATCTTCAGAATTACAAGTCAGAGGGACAGGCATATAGACTGGGAAATTTTCCACTTCCATCAAAGTAAAAAAGGCAAAACAGTGACTACTCAGCACTGACTGCTCTCGGAAGCCAGAACTATAAAAATGCTACCAGCAGCACTGAAGATGATTTGAGTATACTTTGTATTGTGAGCAACTGCAGTATAGAACAGTGTTGGTGTGCTAGGGCCAGCCAACTTCTCAGTAACCAATAAATTAAAATGTCCTTTCTGACAGTCACTGCACAGACTTCTCAGCAGGGAAATGTTTGTTTGCTTAAACTGAATTTATTTCCAAGGCTTACTGGGGAAGGAGAAAGAACTTCTGGATTTAAATGTACTATATAGCATGCTGGTAAATATATACTGACTGGTAGAAATGCATTAAGGTCAGTGTTCTTCCACTGTTTGTTGCAGGTGTCTTCAAACCTACAAACCCATACTTCTATCCCAGTGGCTCAGAAAAGGAGGATGTTGCTCCAAATCACATTGATCCATTAGATACAAACAAGTTTTTCTAGCACTTAATTTAGCTTGAAAAACACAATATTATCTGTGTCTATAAATTTCACGAGGACTTTTTAATGCTGAAAAAATGTCAGATATGTGTAATAAAGCTATTACTCCTCGTTTAGATGCTAGAACACTTCTCCACAGCAAAATTTCTGACCAAGAAGAGTACAAATAGGTCTCTGATTTTTCTTGAGTTTATACTTACAGAATTACCAAAATGCATGAAGCAAACAAAGAATAATGCACCAGCTAAGAAAGCTTTCCTTGCTTTAGAAAGGGATCTTGAGCTATGCAGTCTTTACAGGGCTTCTTTTAGCAGGGTTTAGGAAAGGTGCACAATGAATGCACAGAGCAAAGAACCACAAAAGTATCACCATCCTGAGCAACACTCAGTCCTGAAAGTCAACAGGAGCTCCATCAGGCAAAAAGATGTATTTCTGCTCACTGAAATAGATCTATAGAGCTTTCAGTAAAATATGATAAACAGCCTAACTCTTAATTTCTTTTTCTATTTGATATTAGGGAATTCTGCATATCAAATTATTAAAGCATTGGATTATTCCATGGAAACTACCATCAGTCTACAGCCCAGACAAACTGTCAGTGTCTTTGAACAGGATTCACCTAACCTAAGTACATGGAAATTTGTTGTCTGTGTATAAGCTAGTCACCTTAGGCTATCTTCATAATCAAAAGGGAGAAACAGGCTTCTGCAGAGGGAAATTTAGATGTACTTAATATTTATATATGGACATTATCTTCAGATATACAATATTTCATGAGTATGTTTTCTCCCTAAACTTAGAATATATCCAAACAAACAGTCAGAAACTGGTTATGGTTAGAAGTGAAAGCAAGGAGACATAACATCAGAAAATAACAGTGCTTTAGAAGGTGATGATTAGAAGTGGTGTTATCTCCTTGAAACTCATACAGCACTTGGGTCAAAATGATTTAACAATACCGCAAGGAGCTTAACCTTCTCAAGCAAAGAGAAAATAGGGAGTGACTCATCATTTAGCACCAATTTGAATTAAATTATTGTACCCTAAGATATTAATTCCTTACCTTCTGGAAAACAAACATACTCATGTTTGGAGTTCACCATCATATTCTGCACCCCTGTGAAACTTCACTAATAAGAATTCTAAAACAGCATTTCCCTACATGACTGCAAATGCTTTTCATCGCATACTTAAAGGATGTGAATTTTGCCTTCACGATTGTTCCTTCAATTCTCATTCAGACTAAGTAGCATCTGGTGTGGCACTTAGTGGGGGACTGATGTCCTTTTTTAATGACTACCAGAAGAGGCAGATACACAAAGGATGAGGAAATAGTGATTAACTTTCTGCTGCTCAGAGTCTCGCAGAGCCTAGTCATATTTCTCTTAATGGTTATACACTTAAGCAAGCAGAACTGTGTATTGTTTATCTGATGAGTTTGCCTTCTCTTAAACAAGAGAGGAGACGCTTGGGGTTACATTCCAACATAAAATGAGAAGCAGAGAACGGATTAATCACTGGAAAGAGAAAATTATACAGGAAAAAATCCCAAACTTCTTCAGTGACTCACTGTCACTTGCCATGCCTAGCCAGGAAAAGTTAGTTGGAATAAAAGAACTCCTAAGTAATATCAAAAGCCAGATCAGCCTGAGCAAGCACTGATGAGACATAACAACCAGCCCAGCTTTTTAGGCTGGGCAGAGGCAGCAGAGGTGCTGATGGTCCTTGTGAAACTCTGGTCTAGTGAGAAGAGCATAAACTTCCTAGGAGAGAGGTCTAAGCTTTAGACTCTTTTCACACTTCACACCTCGGTAGCAGGGGCTGCATGCTCCACCACAGCAGCTCCTCATGCAGCTCACAGTTGAAATTCACTGTACGTATGACTACCTCCCACCCATTGCACTACTATCAGGGTTATCTAAAGAAGTACCCACCAGAAGAAACATGCGCACAGTTTCAGTCTCATTCAGTAAAGCCTGAGATCTCAGCCCCAAGGACTGCCTCTTAATGATTTCAAAACACTGAGTCTCTCAAAGTCTTTCTTCTCTTCTTGCAAAGAGCGGAATGCCTTTACATCTTCATCAAGACAGAAAATGCCTACAGGAATGAACAAATGAGCCCAGATTTCTCATTATTTCATAGTACAAGCACTACATACCTGACCACATAACAGAAGAAGAGAATTAACGTTAGAGACATACAAAATTAATAACCAACACCTTCTGACTCAAAGAAGTGAGTGCAGCAAAACAATACTGAAATGATACCTTTTACTAGCAGCTAAACTAACTCAGATATATTTATGTCATATTGCTGTTGCTGCAGACCAAAGGAAAACATTTAGAAAGGTGAGAACTAATGAGACCAAAGTTGCATCTGCTCGTACTATACCATTTATCTCAGCCTTCTGCAATTTCATCCAGCTGTAAAGAAAGAATAACTCAAAAATCATGGCTCATTGAATCCCTTACAGAGGAAGGAGAATGAATGGACCCTTCCCCATTCAATCATGACTATTTGCAGGGGAAATTGTGCTGAAATAATGGTTTATCAGATACCTCCAGCTGTGTGAGACCCTGCTGTGCCTATCCACTAAATAAGGCACCCAGCAGCACATAACTGATCCAGAAATCCTTTCCCTGATTCTCCATACAGCATCTGCTCTGTTCCTTTGCTTTGTAGCAAAGCTCTAATCTTTCTTGCTTTAAGCTGGCTTGGCCTACCCACTGTGCTGCCTCCTCTGGAAGCAGCAGGATATGGGGATAAGCCCTGGAGCTCCTCCTCAGGTCCACACTCACCAGGCTGGAAGTTCCCAGCACCAATGCGTTCTCCATCCTTCAGGATTTCCTTTCACAACCTTCATCATGGTGGTTAGCACAGAATATGCTCTTCTGAATGACTGTTGTTTTTCTATCCACTTCCTCTATATTACCATCTCAGGAGAGTTAGCCATTATACGTGCAGTTCAGAACTTGTATAGCTGTTTCCTTTCTCTCCCATTGATGCATTTTTTGTTGTTGTCATCTTGTGAATTTCTGCTATAAACTTTCACTTTTACCCACAATGTAATTTAGGTTTTAAGTTAATGCAGTGTTCAGTTTATGATAAGCCTTTTTTGGCTTCTGTTTAGCAGAAAAACTTTAAATGCTAGCTGGTAGAACTCTCCTGTGCCAAGGCTATTAAGCATTTCATCCCTGGCCTATCTCATTGGTTTAAAAGCTGACATAAGCCCAAGTATCTGCTCTCAAGCCTGCATCAATATAGTTCAGCTACTCAGCTAACTTGCTTTCTTACACAGTCATATGACCAGGACCTGTGTTGAACATAATTACACAATGGCTAAGAAGCAGCAAAGCACAAGGAGCTTAAATGTCACGACCCCCCAGAAAGCTGTTGTGTAAAAGCTTTAAAAATGTCAGATGGTTAACCAAGCACAAGATTTAAAAAATAAGGTCTTTGAGTAATTTATTGCTTTGCAAAAGGATCTCTGCCTTCAAAGAGGTCTTCACCAAAAGACATGCCTTGGCTTAGAAACTTGAGTTCTCCTGGGCAAGGAAGACTTTACACTTTGTTATTAATGCTTCCTTTTGTTTTCATTATTAAACACGTGTGAATAAGGAAAAATGCAGATGCAGAACTGCGTTTCCATTGAATGCATCATTAGTTCCCTAGAACACGTTGACATCAATGCTGCAGCATTTTTATTCTTCATAAAAATAATTATGTAAAGAAAGGTTGCCTTACAACTAATAGAGTACATGTTCACTTGAAATGGAAACAGCACAATTGTATTGAAGCTACTGAATGGTAGCGAAGCAACTGACAACCATTTACTGTTGTGGCTTTCAGTAGAAGCCTCAATGCATATCTTCCATTAGGAACAGAAGTGGGATAGTTTCCATTTACCTGAACATCATTTGTTTAATTGTAACATGCATCAGCAAAGCCACTAGATTTTATGACACATGTGAAAGACAGATAATTAATGATAATGGTCTGTTTAATAAATATTCTACTACCAAGCAACGTGACTAATGTAGTGCTAGGGGAAAAAAACAACAAACCAAACAAAAACAACAAAAACACAACCTGGCACACAGAAAAGTTTCAGTTTACACAGGGCCTAGAAAATCTCTTTAAGTGATCCAATTCTATATTACACACTTGGTTTAAGTTTTTGAGGTGCCCTGCTAGAATGAGTAATCATTCATGCCATCACATTCCAGCAGCATGAAGAGGGCAGCACAACACTGAACACACTGAGGAGACAACAGTTCACTAGATGCCAGTTCGTTTGCCATAGTTGACCTGATCCTACCTTAAAACTCAAGTTAATACAAAGAAAAGCAAAGTACTGGCATAAAGGACAACCATTCTCCAAGTCACTAGAAGTATAATTTCTTCAAGCCCGGAAACCTATCTTTTTAGAATTCTAAATAATTATATTCTGCCATTAGAAAAGTTCTGCCTATTCTCCAGCCTCAAGCAGAAAGCCTATCTTTAAGAAGGAAGTGTCCTATTTCATACTGGGAGAGGGGGGGAGCATTGCTTACTTTCATAAAACCCTAGAGGAACATGTGATTCATTTGTTGTTTCCTTTAGCAAATTTTTAAGCCGCTAGAGATTCACCTATTGGTAATTCAAAAGCTGGCACAATTAATGCAAAGATCTGTTCTGAAGTTAAAGTGGTATAGATTAATGTTAGGGAAGGGGGGGGGGGGAGGGAAAGCAAAGGCTTATGATGCAGCAGGTATTTTCTGAAAGTCTAACAAGCATTCAACTCTCATACTCGAAGCATGCTTCAGAAATCATTACCTTCTTCAACCAGCAGGTCGAAGGAGGTGATCCTGCCCCTCTACTCTGCTCTTGTGAGACCTTACCTGGAGTACTGTGTACAGTCCTGGTGTCCTCAACATAAAAAAAAGACATGGAACTGCTGGAACAAGTCCAGAGGAGGCCACGAGGATGATCAGGGGACTGGAGCACCTCCCGTATGAAGACAGGCTGAGAAAGTTGGGGCTGTTTAGTCTGGAGAAGGCTGCATGGAGACCTCATAGCAGCCTTCCAGTATCTGAAGGGGGCCTATAGGGATGCTGGGAAGGGACTCTTCATTAGGGACTGTAGTGATAGGACAAGGGGTAATGGGTTAAAACTTAAACAGGGGAAGTTTAGGTTGGATATAATGAGAAAATTCTTTCCTGTTAGGGTGATGAGGCACTGGAATGGGTTGCCCAAGGAATTTGTGAATGCTCCATCCCTGGTGGTGTCCAAGACCAGGTTGGATGAAGCCTTGGGTGATATGGTTTAGTGTGAGGTGTCCCAGCCCACGGCATGTGGGTTGGAACTTGATGATCTTAAGGTCCTTTCCAACCCTAACCATTCTATGATTCTATGATTCTAATAAGCAGCTGGTTTAGGCAGAGCAATGTGAATTGGGAGATTTGGAGCGTAAGAGCAGAGTTATTTTTTATTTTTTAAATACTTTTATATTTGCACTATAGGTTTTTGATTGGCCTGATAAATAGTACCATTCCTATGAACAAGGAGACAATCATGTCTGGTTTTCAGTTTCAGGCTCTGTAAAGGGTAGGGTTTCATCACTGAGTTCAAAGGACCAGGCTTTCTGATTCACATAAGTTTTCAAACATTATCACCATCTTCTTTTGTCTCATTACTTCTCTTCATAAAGATCTGGGGTCATTACAACAACTCTCCCGCTATGAGATACTGCCTGTTTTGCTTGCAAACAATAATTCTACTTCTGGGTGGATTACAACAAGGCCAGTGAAAAGATCACATCAAACATGCTGTCATCAGCAAATGTCCCCCTAGCCCAGATCCCACCTTCAGCACCAGGATCAAGCTGTGGTGGGTTAGACAGACATAGCCAGGATACAGGACTGACCAACCCCAAGGCTCCTCAGCATAAAGCCTGTCACCTTCCCAGTCAACCCCAGCAAGCTTCATGGCTCTGCTACTTCGCTGGAAGAAAATGAATGCCAAAGAAATCGTTTTTGTTTTGATGGTGGTGGTGGTGATGTTGCCATTTGGAGGAGATAGAGGAGGAGAAGCCTTCCTCTCAGACACGAGGTGGCTGAGGCATTTTCAGCTCAATCTCCTCCCTAGGCCAGGGGAACAACCAACCTATGCAGCCCTTGGTAGCTTTTTGAGAAATCTTTTTATACTTTTATGCAAGTTCCAATCAAGTTTCAAATAAACATGCCAGGCAAAAAAAGTTAATCAAGACAAGAAAGATCAAGAAGAAAGAGTTCACAAAAATGACATGAATCAGGAAAGAATCTGAGATAAGTTTGCAAGAAGTATAGCTGGCAGTGTTAGGTATCAAGCAGCTTTTTCTCAAAGCATAGAAGGGGACTCAGCCAAGGATGAAGAAAGATCATTTCAGAAAGGAATGAAAAATACAGCCACAGAGGATGGTAAAGCAATTCAAGCATTAAATGAATACTTACATGTTTACAACAGAGATGCCTAAAAATCTGTCAGACGACACTGGCTATATATCTGCTATCATGAAAGAGTTCAGAAGCAGTTAAGGGAAAGCATTAAGCTAACTGGAACAGTGGAAATGAAGGACAAGACCACTGGAGAGCCTCAGCTACGTGACAGCCTGAGCACTCTCAGGTTGAACTTGCCGGTTCCATTGATGCATACAACAGATATGGGCTCACTGTATGCCCACTGACTGCAAAGTGGAACTTAGAGACTGTGCTCAGTACTGGCACCACTATCTGCTCACTGAAGCCAGGGAAAGGGGAGGTCTGAACTCCACAAGAATTGATACAAAGGTTATATTAGATACTAAATTCAAGAATGTCCCTAAAAAAACCCTTGATCATATACAAACACCCGGTGTGCAAGATTCACATTGATCAGACTAGTACACTTTTCAAAGGGAAAAATCCACACAAGTCAGCCTCTTAACAGTTGCACGGCACTGCATATGTGTTCATGCAGACAGTGATGCTCCTGAAGAGTCTTAACTTTAAAACAAATTTCTTAACACTCTTACTGCCATTTATTTTGACACTAACAACTCAAACAACATGATTACAGTGTGGAAAACAAAAGAAGTTTAATAAAAGACAACAAAACTGATTTTTAGCTCCAACAGGCTCCAAGCTCTGAGCTAACATGTAGTGAATCATTTGCTTAATGAATAAAGCCTCTTCCTGTTTACAAATTGTCCGAGAACACTTGGCATCTTTCACACAGGCTCCTTATTTGGAATTATTTGTAAAAAATATTTTTCAAATAATTTTGAGATTCCAGATTGCTCACCAGCAGTTCATTGTGATTATGCAAGATTTAAAATAAATAGATGAAAAATAAGTTGAGCTTTCTGGTTCACCTAGTGTTGCACAGCTTATTTTTCATTTCTTAGACTGGATAGCCATTAGTCTCAGACCTTGAAAGGTCTGTGTTCACTAGCTGCAAGTTCAGGTTTCATGCATTTCTCTAAATGTTAATTTAAAATTTGTGGTTTTCCTCATACATCCTCCATAAAATTATTTAATAGGTGGCTAACAAAGAATATATATATATATAAAGGTTTTTCAAAAACCATTGAAATTGCAATTTCAGCTGCTCGCATTTTACATAACTCTACCTTGGACTGAACAGTTTCTTGTAGCATAGCATCCTGCAGGTTAAGTACTGAAAGTACAGGTGCTTAATTGTTTTTTCCACACTCAAGCAGAGCACCACCACTGAAGCCACATGACCATGACTGGGAAATGCAGCCACCTCACCTCACTTGAAAATTACTGTATGAATAACTTTGCAGTCTTCCAGTTACATGTACCTATTTCAGTGGAACTTTCATATAGAACAAATGATATTTACACAAATGGTATCAGCAGAGACAAGAACCCATGTAGTTCACCTCCAAATGAAAGCCTCCACCTCAGAAAGCCTTCAAATATTTCAGTGTACTATATAAAGCAGAGGCTAAGAGAAGCCTGCCAGAAAGCATAACCTGATGATGTAGACCCTTGACCCACTGTGAGATGAGAGCTTCATCAGTCATACTGAAAGTTGCCCCCATCAACCCAACTTTGGAAAGCAATCCTGTTGATCAAATATATATTCTTTCCTTCTGCTTAGGTTACTATTTATGAGATGCAAAAAAAAAAAAAAAAAAAAAGGGAGAGGGGAAGGGAAGAAGTGCACCAGAAGATGTCAACAAGCCAAAGGTTTATTAAACCATGCAGGGACTCAGCCTGAAGCGTCCTCATGTGCTTCACAAAATTATTCCTGAAAAGATCTCTTAGATTTTGTAGAGAGGATAAAGGTGTTTCATGGAGTCCTCACACTCACAGGGCAACTAAATATACATTTTTTCCATTACAAGCCATTTATGTGTAAGATTCTCGACGTTGTGGATCTAATCACATTTACCATAATCCGTGGGAGAAACTAACTTGGAATTCCAGGCGTGTCTTTACAAACATCAGTGGCAGCTCACTCCAACTCATACATTATTTTTATTCCCATGGTCCCTCTCCTTAGTACTGTTAGATTCTTTTTTTTTTAAAGATTTTTTTTTAAAGGAGTATTTCTCTTCCATAATTTTAGCCTTGTTATTTCCAACAGAAAAGAAGCAGAAGGGTTCTGCATTTGCTGAGAATATAAGCTGCAAGTTAGGCACTATTTCTTTAAATTACAATCTGCTTTGTCAAATATCTAGGCAACCTCAGCAGATCATGTTTTAAATAGGACTGGCTTCTTTTAAACAAATCATTTGAAAGCCTGGTTCAGAGTTATTTAAAGCGGTTGGTATTTTATGGCACCACGAACGCTGCACAATGCAACTGCTGAGCTTTAGAAACACAGAAACTAGAAAGTGGGTACAAGAAACTACCATCTGTCCCTCTAAACAATTATCGTCCTGCCATCTGTCTATACACTAGATAATGTTTTTGCTGTCAGTAATATTTGATTCAGAAAGCTCTCTCTATGGATACTAAGAAGAGGAAACCATTTTACGAAAAACAAAATATTACTGATCATTCAGGTTTCCGTTTTCTGCAAGAAAAGCCAGCACTATTTTCTAGTTAGACAACATATGAAGGGTACATTGCAATGACATTGGACTCCTTAATAATAAAAGGCTTCTTCTCCGTCATTACTCCATTATTTATAAAAGTCCTTACTATGTTTATTATAAAAAGCACATGAAAAGCATAAAACCAACCTCAAACTGTGCAAAAGATGAGGAAAAGTTTCTTTGACATTTACTTTGGACTTTCTTCCCCACTTTTGATTTTCTCCATGCCACAGCATCACTTATCAGATGACAAATTTAAGCTCTTCAATGAACCTGACAGCAGTAGTCCTTCATTGGCCAGCCTGAACAGGGTTTAGATGGTTAGCAAAGCCCAACACAGCAGGGACAGAAAGGAGGATTCCTTTGAAGATCCATAGACTGCTGCTGGTTCTGCTCCCTAGCATACTTCAGCTAGTCCAGAAGTGCAGTTACATGGACTGCTAAAAGGACTTCCACTCCCTGGTAATGGCTTTAGGAAAGATACCCTTGAGAAGCCTCTTGTCAGGTCATGAGTTCCCCCCAACACTCTAGGTTTTGCCCTACACTTTGCAATCTTTGAGATGAAAGGCTGTATAGAAATATTGATTACATCTCATTTTGTACTTCCTTGTCTCAACATGATGCAGGTATTACATTACACAACAAATCCTCTAATGTTATCTTGAATTTGAGCATGTCTGGCAGAATTACCCTTTGGTTAGGTAATTAGTATCCTTATTGTAATTATAATTATCAGTACTCCAGTACACTTACACGACCCACCCCAGCAACTTGGATTACCCATGATCTTTCACCAAGACTCAAAAGGACAACAAAAAGCTACATTTGCTTGCAGATTGTTGCAATCCTTCATACTTGACTGCTGCAGAGCCAAAAGAATGTGGCAGCAGACACAGTAACTGAACCAGCATTTGTTCGGAGGCTACTGATAATGATATTTGTAAAATCTGCTGAGTGTTTATTCAATAAAATCGTCTCTATTTCTTGTGGTGGAGGAAGAAAAGAGACAGGATTACATGTTTCATGAAGAGGTTAACAGTAGTTTTTCCTCTTCTGTAACAATTATATCTTTCAAATGTGGAAAAAATAGTTTTGTCATCAAATTCTAATCCTTTACAACAAACAAGTAACCGAAAAACCCTCTAAGCTGTAAGGTTCCAGTGGCAGACCAAATGCATTTCAAGTCAAGAACATATGAAAGGCAAGGATAGCTTCTCAAACCCCTAACTATACTGCAAGTCTTTTTGAATGCGAAAGCAGGGAGATATGGAGGTGTACTTTTATTCAACCTAACTTTGTGGGGAGTATGTTTTTGGGGGAGGGTGGTAGTGTTTGTGTTAACTGAGCACCATGTTTCATATAATATTATAAGAGAACTACTAGTATTATAATAGATCACAAAAAAAATTCCAAAGTACACTGGGCACTGAGGATGGGAGGAAGTTCACAAAGCATTAAAACCCAAAAGGTTCACATCTGCTACTGCAACCTCCCATTACGGTGAAAGAGCACAGGCAGCTTATGTGAAGTGTACTCTAACACACAGCAAGCAAGTGCAGAAAATCCCAACTTAGAAAACACCCAGTTATTACTGAAAAGCTGAATAAGCTCTGCTGTATTTCTCTCTGAATAGGCTCAGGTGTAGCAGATACTCCCTGAAATCATGCAAGTAAATCACAAAACTCATTTTAGCCTGGAAGTTCAAAAAACATGAATATAGATTTAACCAGGGGATGGGACACTACACAGGAGACAGCATAAGAAGGGCACACACCAGCTGGATTTCCTGAGGCATGTATTTTATTCATAAGTGTAAGCTGGTGAATAATTTACACGCAGCAGTACATAGCAGAAGCCACATAAAAACCCTACAGTGACCATTCCTGGACTTGGCTTTCCCAGTTGTTGCACTGAGTTACTACAACTCAGTCTTTTTGCAAACATTTCCACAGTGGAACTGAGAGCACACACGTCAGCTGTTTTATTACAGTTCTGCAAAGTAATGATAGTCTTTGGAAATGTCATTGGGAAAGAATACTTCTGTGTATTTTATATATATATATATATATATATATATACACACACACAGATATATATGTATATATATACAGATATGTGTGTGTATATATCTGTGTATATATATGTATATATAAAGCTCTTTGCATAGTTTTCAACCAAGTGTCTTGAAATAGCAAAAACACATTTTATTAGAACGACAGTTCACCACCAGGCTCCAACTGTTTTGCATTCATGGCGCTGAAAATTGACCAAATAAGTCAGCAAAGCTGCTAAAGCCAACTAGTGTGCTCAGCCGTGTGGTTGGAATTGACTGGCTTAATCTCCACGCTAATTCTAAACTGAACTGGAGAAAACCACATGCTTATCTGAATGAATTTGAGTGAATAGGTTTAATCACTAGAGCTATCCATGCACCAGTACAAGGAATGTCAGGACCTTAACCAAGCCATCGCCCTGCAAACAACTCCCCTCACCAAAAGCATGAAGGCAAAGTCCGATAAGAGTAGCCAGGATTAATGCTTACTGTCAAGGTGGTACTTAAATTCAGAGAACCCACAGAGACAAAAGATGAGAAGAGTCAGGCCTCAGAAGCCAAAAAAATGGTGAATACAGTTTTACAAATAAACATGTATACACACAGCCTGTACCAGAGGCTTGTTAAGCAACCATTTTCTAAGCAATGCTTAGAGAGAAAAGTCAGGCATACAACCTCACCAACTCCTGTAGCCAATACTGCAGCAATCTGAGGAGTCTCTGCCTGATCAGATTATTCTGGACACTTTCACAGAATGGTGCATTATGGAAAATGATGGGAAATTCCAGGATCATTGAAGCAGTCACACTTCTACCACATAGATAGGGTAGAAACAGCTGACAACTGCTGGTTTTTGGAGTGTCCTGGAACACCTTTGCCCAAGCCTTAACAATGCAGTTGCAGTGGCAGTTTGGCAACCAGTTAGTGCCCCAGAGCACGGTCATCAAGCACATCAGGGACTAGACTGAGCAACTTGTTGTGGTTCCTGCAGGCAACGTAATAGCTACATATGAACAGCTTCCAGCTTCAACTGGGATACTGTACTTGCCCTCAAACATCACTGAAACTTGTATCTCACCAGAAATAAGTCCAAAGCTGAGACTATACCAAGAAAACAAAATGCAACTTATTCTATGTTTAAATTACAGTGAAAGATTAAAGTGTTAAAATAAGGATGAAAAACAACTGTAGCCAGCTCATTTTAAGGTTTTTTTTTTTTAATCACTAAATCCAAATATTGGACATTTTTTTGCAAGAACCTCAAATCATGTTTAAGTAGTTCAGCTGAAATGCTTTCCTTATGCTTCACTTTCCCTACACTCTTAAATCACCAGCTTATTTCCAATATTTAGCCTCTAGGCCGCAATCTATTGCTTCTTCATTCAAACCACAAGACAATAAAGAAACCAAACGAACCACTTATACAAATAAACACTGTCCAACCTCATATCAAAGGACAGTCCTCCAGGTTCCAAATACAAGTTCTGCACACCCTCCTCACACACAGCACTTATCTCACCACACCACAAGTAAGCATGCAGTCTGGGAGATAAACTTTTATAAGAAGATTATAAAATCTTTATATTTTGTCTTAGCAAAAGTAACAGTGAAGGCTGCTGCCAAGGTCCAGTGAGCAGAGCATTCCTCCTCATCATCACTCTGGGACTGATGAGACAGACTTCTCAAGTCCTTCTCGCAGTCCCCAGTTTTCCTTCATACACACGACATTCTTCTCGAGTGGAAAACTCATCAAGGGGACAATCTGTGTAGGTAGAAGGGCAGCTTGATAACAGAAAGGGATTAGACGAAGCTAACAGCACAACTAGACAGTAAGATAAATCCAGGCTCTCTGGTATGGAAACAGCAAGGAAAAAGGGATAAAGAATGTCTTTCACCTGATCCCTTTTTAAAGAAAGATTTCCATAATCTCTGAATAATTTTCTTAAGAAATGTTTTCATAACCAGACCACATACCATAGCACCCCACATGAGACAGACCAGGCTGGAAAGTCCTCATCCAGCACTGAGAGAAGGATCTCCAAGGCCCTTATTTCACCTTAGCACCACAACCCACAGGAGATTCACTCTGCTTAGACAGCTTCACCACAACTCTCTTTTGGTCAGGGAAATCAGCTTCCTGCATTCATGACTGCAAGAACAAAATCTGCTCTCAAGTTCCCTCTGTGGTTTGTGAGGGACTCTAAGGAGGCTGTTTCAAGAATCTTGTTTCACTGCTCAAGTACAATTAGCCAAAGTGACTGTCATTAGCTAATTATGGCTAGCTTTGAATGTGGTTTGCTGCTTTGGTGTTTCATTGAGCACTGGCACATTTATTTCATTATCATTTGCTACCTGCGCCTCTAAGGAGTCACCTCTCACTCTCACTCTCAACTAGCTAGAGGCAACATTACTGACCGCAGTGAGGTCTATCACATACTGCTGCCTCCCTTTTTTCCCAGTAGCAGGAAGGCTACAACAGAATCGAGTCTAAAGTGACAGACACATTGCCAGAGCCTGTAGAGACCTCATGGCCAGTCTGTACAAATACTTTTGTAAATGGGTCATAAATTCATAGGAGAAGCATGCATTCACCATCATTTTTACATTTTAACAGCCAAATAGTACAATGCATTAGGAAAGTGCCATAAAAAAAGTAAAGTGACAGTTACCTTTGATGATTTTTCATAGCCATAAACCCTTAGATACAGTCCTGAAACAGGCACTATTTTTTTTTCTTACTGACATTTGTGATAGAAAATGTGAAGTATTCAGGAGGGATATAAGGCAGTAGTGAGAATCCTGTCTCCGGTCTGTCCCTGCACAGACCAAGATCAGCCAGCAGCTTATGGGAAGTGCTTGGTTTCCCCATAAAGGTCATCTTTCTCATGTCTCCTTCCCAACAGTCAGTAGTGACAATCCACTAAGGTGTCCTGTGCATTTCTAAGGTACAGATTTCAGCAATACATCTGCTATAGGGCACCTTGTATCCATTAGGTAACCATCCAGGTTCCCAAAACATTCAACCTGTAAGTGCAGCTGACTCCCAGATGGGAGTGAAAGGGGACTATGGAAAGTACTAGAAATTTTTCCCTCCCTTTCTTTTGTCACTCCATACTAATTATGCAATTCAGATAAGCAAAGGATTTATAATGTTATAACAGAAGGGATTTAAAGGTCCTAATTTTTTTTTATTCCAATCTTTCTCAAACGTGGAAAATGAGAACTCAAAAAGCCAAAGTTATTTTAAGAAGTCGTAAGTTACTGCACTCTACTGCCCAGTACAATGAACTATTCTCAGTTCATGTCAGCTGTTAATAAGGCTTTAACATAATACAGCAACTCAGCTTGATTAAAAATACACCACAAAGAACATTCACCTCTAAAAATAGTTATTAAAAAAAACCAAACACAATGGACAAAGTCAATCTGAAAATATATAGAGGGAAAGGAATAGAAGCAAAAGAGATTAAGTTGGGCAAATCATATTGGATGCCAGGAATTAGTGCATTATTCCAAGCTCATAAAACATTTTTAATACATATATAACCAACACATGCAATAGTGTATTAATCCAGCCAGAGTTCCCAGTCCCAATCACTTATTTTAAACCACAGAACAGAGGACATTCCAGCTTTCTCTTTTCTGATCCTCGCAATAGGTTCAGCCACGCAAAGTAGTGAGAGCTCTGGCATTAACAAATAAAGGCTCTCCGTGTGCATTAAAGATAGAGAAGCCTTGCTCACTGATTTTAGGCTTTAAACTTCTCACAAAAATCCCATCCCTGCTGCTTTACCAGGATAATTCAAGCCAGCTCTGAACTCGCACCACTGATGCTGATTTCATTAAAAGAAAAACCAAGCTCACTTTCCCCAAAATTAAGCAGATGCTCAAATGCTCTGCTGGTTCAGTGCCAGAGCACCCAGCACTTGGGACATTCACACATAATATAAAGGCACTATTCTGCCTATTAACTGTGATTGCTATCATTGTACAGACAGGTAAGTGCAGTGTGAGTATTTAATGGAAAGACTGATGGGAGAGATGATATACTGTTCAAGTTTAGCTACTTGCTGACCCAAGAGACTAACACCTTGTTTGAGAGAACCAAGTGTTAAAAACCATTTTTAAGAACTTGATTCACCTTTTCTCCAAGGCCGAGGTGCTGCAGATTTCAACTGATGACAGGAAATGCCTGCACTAATATCATTTAAACAGGATATTACAATATTTTCTCCAAATCCTATCAGCAATCACCAACACAAATGAAAGAAAATTTGTTGTTTTATGAGTTTGTTCAGCACCTCCATCTCGTGGTATTTCAAGAATCAACACAACCCAAATCTATACTGGCCAAAGAACTCAAGTCTAGGTTCACACCATTCCTAGTATTCCATTAATACTAGGATAATAAATCCTATGATTCTGTAGAGGAATATAAGCCATTATTTATTCAAAACATCACAGGGAATAAAGCCATGACTTTCAGTAATCAAAAAAGGGACAGGGGAAGGAATATTAATATAAGCTGTGCTGATATATTGGTAGTTGTTGAGATGTGCTATTGATAACAGCAATGAAGGCTAAAAAGAAAAACACCAAAAATCCCCAAGTTACTGAGTGACTACCTAGAACCACAGAGGCGATGAATGCAGGGCACAGGTATGATCTTTTACACTCAGGCTGTAAAGCAGAGGTAAGTATTCTCTGTGCTGTCCAAAATATGGGGTTTAATGTGGGGGAGGGTGTCAACTTAAATATGTAGCTAAAATAGGCAACTAAAAAATAGGTAGCATAAATAACTGAAAGGAGTCCATGCCCAATGGCCAGAAACTGATCCCAAGATTAACTGTATTCTAAGACTTCACAAGAAGTGCTGGAACACGCACTATTTCAGAACACATCTGTTAAATGTCTACCTTTTGCCTACAAATCCCAAAACTACTAAGAGAATGACTCATTTTCCCTTTGTAATTCACATACCAAAAGAAAACACTGAGTGTCTAAATCTATCTGGACCCATCCCATCTTTTTTTTTTTTTTTTTAAACAAGCCTTTTATTCAATTTACAGCTGTGAATATTTCCATGAAACGTACATCTCTTTTATGGCTTCCATCCTAAAACCAAGTCACTTGAATCTCAAGTTAGGAATAAGGATTGTTTGTTTCATAGTGATTAAAACCAGCAAGAACAGTCAAAGTGTTTGGGTGCCAAGTCTGTGCAATTTTCTTTCAAAATCCTTGGTGTCCAAGTCAGAGGGATTTAATTTCCATAGATGCCAAACAGCCACTTAAAGGCTCTCCCTGTGCCCTAGCACTAGGATAGCTTAGCTCTGATGTGGGGAGAGAGGAGCTGGGAGGAGGGGAGTTAAACTTCCTCCAGTGCAGGTACAACATTCACAAACATATATTCAGCAATTTCTTCCTACAAAAAACCTTCTCAGATATGTAATGAAATAAAACCCCCACTATTTTGTACTGCTCCTGTGAGAGTGTAATCCCTGAAACATCACCACTGTGAGATGACATGGGCTCTGAAGTGACAAATATTTTAGCAACTTGCCTATCTAGAATATTAAACAAAAAAATTACTCTTATGGGATACACAAACACTTTCAACTAAACCTACAGACATATGTTTGCTGTAATGGACAAAGTGTGCAACAAAAAAAGCAGCCCAGACAGCACGCACTTTCACCCTTATGTATTTTAGCTTCCACAAGAAAGGTTAAGCTTTAGAAAGATCTTATTGAATCTTGTAAGTACTACTTCACCTCAATAGTGTAAAACTCATTTTCTCTTCTCTACTGATATGGATCTATTGAGGCTATTGAACAGACTGAAGTCCAGCCATACAAACTGAGCAAACAGAATTGGTAGAGGTGCCAATAGGTCTGCAAAGATCTTGTGGCCTTTGCAAAGTAAAATAGTCTGGACTTAGGTCAGTAAGTATGTTACTATTTGAGAAACTATCTTAAAAGGGCATATGTTAGTGGAAAATTGAACCGCCTTTAGCTCTGTGTATTTCTTGAATAAAATGACCTAGCTACCAGTGCTTATAATTTGTGAGCTAGGACTTGATCCAAAGCCCATTCCAGTCATCAGAAAGGCTCTCACATTGATGCGAGCAGCCTTTGGATCACGTAATAATTGGTTTTATTCAGTTTTATTTTTCTCCTGAAGCAAAAACCAGCGTCTTTATCCACCAAATATGCACCCCTACCATTACTCTAAGCTTTTCTTATAAACAGAACTCAACTGCTTCAACATCAGAGCCTGCAAACAGATCTGTTCATTTCTGTGTGTAACATGGCAAACATTTTCATCTTCGCAATTACTAGCAGACTGAAACTTCACAAAAACTGGGAGGTTAATTGAGATAATTTTGTGTGAAAAATATTCCTATTAGATGCTTAAGAAAATATTTTTGTTTTATATAATGCATCTCTGGGTTCAGACATTAACTAAGTGGATATGTGAGGTGATCAATTAAATTCAAAACGAATTCATAAATACTGGCAGATTAAACAACACCATATTGCCAACAACTAGTTAAAGCACTTCACCTTTCAGGAGACCTCTCATAAGGACATGACATTTACCAAGTGGGCCAGATGAGATCAGTCCACCAAGACCGTATGCCAGTTGGATGTATTTGCTGACTGATGGTTCAATCAGCACTACAAGAAGGAACCCAGAAATGGCTTCTCTCCTGTCTCAGGAAGTCTCCGCACCCTCATGGAGTAAGACTGCTATGCTGTAAAGTGTAAAAAGGCAGAAAAGGACACAGGGAAAATAATGGAAAAGAAGAAAAAGGCTTCCTGTGCTTTACTTGTGGATAGCAGGCTTATCCCCTGCCTTTCATTTCCACCTCCTGCATAACACCAGACTGTGCTGAAATAAATGCATTCCCAGTCAGCATAGCGTCAGAAAAATTCCTAGAAGAGCCTGTTCCGAAACCACCACTTGTCTGTCAATCCCAGAATGCCATTAACTACAAACCAACTGGTTTAGCAGGAGGCTTTTTCAAATAAATTACTGGAACTTCTCACTGAACTTGGTAACAGTCACTTGGACTGAGCCAAAAAGCCTCAACAGATGTAGACATCCTGCCATGTTTGCTTACACAGGGATACAGCCCATCATCACAGGAGTGGCCATGTGAATGAGAAGTTGATGCATTCTTTCAGATCAATAAAGACGCTGTACAAGAATACAGAGTTTGGGACTGATCAAGTTGCTACTACGAGAAACAAAGCCAAAATGAGGTAAAAAGCATGTAATGATGTGTTTATATTTTCCAACACTTTTATTTCACCATTTTCTTATAATATGGGACATTTTAGAACCATCTGCACAAAAAAGGAAACATTTCCCTCAAAAGATTATTTCCATTTTCAGCAATATAAGTACATACATATGTGCAGAAATACAATATTCTTGCCTCCTAGCAAAAGACAACATATGCAGCTATAAGAGAAAAAAATGAGACCTTAGCTACTGGCACTGTCATTCTAATGGAGAGTTTCAGATCTGCTCCTTCCTCCAGCATCACAGTACAAGGAAGTTTCTGTTTATTTTTTTAATGCAGGCTTACAGGCCCTCTGGCTATTGGAATACAAGCACAAAGGAGATGCAGTGTTAATTTAATTCTGTAGCAAGTTTTCACTGGTGCAGGAGCAACATCAAAGACAGTCTAAGAATATCAAATTAAAGCCATCCATCATGTCTGTTGTCCACATTGTCCAAATGGCTTAACCAATATCAATGAGGATTTAACTGTCACCAGCGAGCAGAAGCACTGGTATCATAGGCCTAAAATTAGTGTAGATTTGAGTAAGTTGTATGATTATTAGCAGGGGTACATTAACACAAGTTCCAGTCCAGCAAATTTAAAGCCTTTAATCAATCTTCATGAAGTAATCAACACCCATTTGTCACCAAAAATATTGATGCTTTGTTAGATTACAGGAGAATACCAAAAAGCTCCTAACTTTATTAACATGAAAGTACTAAGCAGATCAAGTCTAATCAAGGATAGCAGCTACCCTGACTACAGAGTTGTTTTGTCATTTAATCTGCAAGCCTCAGGTTCCCCAGAAGTGTAACGTATGATATACCTGCCTTGTGTGGAAAGCTGAAAGTGTCTCTTTCAGAGCTGAGGCTCTGAAGCCTCATATGTCTACTTTACGAATATATTTCCATTTTCATAAATGCATAGATAATTTTTAGGAAAGTTTTACAGAAACATAGATAATATTAAGAGCAAATAACATCTCAAAAATTATTACAGGCAAAAATACTTGAAGCCACTTGATAAAACCACTACTGTTCTTTCCTTCAGGGAGCCCAAAGCCTGAACTGAACTGCACACTTGTCATTACAACTGGGGATGTTTCATGTCAGACACTCAGCATGTTAAAACACTTCATGTCATCCCCATAACATAAGGGGGTACCTTAAGTATCTTTGCAAATCTCCTGCTAGCTTCACAGCCTGTGAGTGGAGAAAGCCAAGACAAGCTTCCTAGCAGCCTGTGTGATAGTCTGACCTGCAGACACAAGTGTGGAGGAAGACCTGGCACGGGACAGGGCACTGGAAACAGAAGCCAACTGCTCTGGAGCCAAGAACATCCTCTGGGGCAGACCCACAGGGGAAAACAATGGGCAAAACTTATTTATAAAAAAAAAAAAGTAAAAAAAAAAGGGAAAAAATAAAGTAATTAAAAAAAAAAGAAGCATCAATTACTGTACTGGTGGAACCTCTGGCAAGGCCTATTTAAGAAAGGGCAAAATGCAGTGAGTGAGGAGAAAAGCACGAGAAAGACCAAGGGCTGGGCTGGAGGAGGCACCTCAGGTCTCAAGGAGAGCTTCCCCTGCAGCCTTTAAGGGCCCATGCTGGAGCAGGGAAACATGTGAGGAAGAGAAAGTAGCAGCAGATAGGCAACTACCCCCCTATGCCCACCTCTGCACTGCTTAGGGCTGACAGAGGTAGAAGAGTCCGAAGTGAAGGAGCGAAGTCAAGTCTGTAATTAACAGGGGAGGGAAGGTGCACTACATGGTTGTCCTGGGTTTAGCAGTAGCAGTCATTTTTCTCCTTCTTGGTAGCTGGTGCAGTGCTGTGTTTTGACTTTCGGGCTGGGAACAGAGCTGATAAAAATGATGTTTTGGTTTGGCCAAGGACTTTGTGGGCCTAATGCTCTGCCAGGGAGGAGGGGAAGCCGGGAGGAAGCAGAGACAGGACACCTGACCCAAACTGACCAAAGAGGTATTCCATACCACAGCACGTCATGCCCAGGATGCAACTGAGAGTTAGCCGGAAGGGCGAGGGGACTGCAGGATTGGAGGAGGTATGGGTCGGTGCTTGGTCGGGCTTTGGGGGCAAGTTATCGGTCAGCTGTTGATGAGGTGTTGTATTCTCTTCCCTTGTTATTTCCTTTATCACTATTATTATTGGTGGTAGCAGTAGTGATCTGTGTTATATCTTAGTTACTAAACTGTTCTTATCTCAACCCATGGGAGTTGCATTCTTTTTGATTCTCCTCTCCATCCCTCCAGCAGTAGGGGGAGGGCAAGAAGGGGGGGAGTGGGTGAACAAGCTGTCTGGCTGGGGTTAAACCACAACAACGGTTTACCTTTATTTCTACCATTTAGTCTAGTTTTAAATGGCAATAAATTAATTTGACCTAAGTCAAGTTTGTTTTGCTCATGACAGGAATCAACAAGTGATCTCCCTGCCTTTATCTTAACCTATGAGCTTTTTAATCATATTCTGTCCTCCATCCTGTTGGGGACTGAGAGTAGAAAGCAGCTGGGTGGGCATCTGGCAGCCAGACAAGGTCACCTCAACACAACTATCTTGTAAAAATCCCCATACTTATTGCTTGAGGATGAAGGATCTGAAAGCAAGAGGGAACTAGGATGAAGGGAAGCAGGTGTTCTGATTATTCACCATCATCCAGCAAGGGACTTCTGAACCTGTTTTAGGAGACTTGCTAAAATGAAAATATAACTCCAGAAACAATGCAAAACCACTCTCTCCCCCACACACTCAGGCAACAAGGATCTTTGATCTTTTTGAAAAAGCAAACAAAAGAAAAAGAAAAAACCCAAAATCACACAACCACCCCCACAGCCCTCACTGTATACAGGCAGCAGTCCAAAATCCATATTGAAATCTTCAACCATTCCTACTGTGGAAAAAGAAGTTATGATGCCATGTATTTATCAAGCACTAAGATATCAGGAAGTGTCATCCCAGTTCACATAAACAATGCAAAGCAAACAGCAATCACAATCTAAAGCTCCATTTAAGTTTCACTTATGTTTGGAATCGGCTGAGTTATACCACTGCACAAATGATGATTGTCACACTGACTGTGAAAGTAACATTTCATCAGATAAGTCTACCATTTTCAAAAAGAAAAAGAGGAATTAGAAAAAGTAATTTTCCACTCATCACAGAAAGCATAAGGATCACTAAAGATCACTGTAACTGCCATAGTGCTTTTGGTAATTCATATGACCGTTTCTCAATTGTTTGTGGTGGACTGTCACGTATGACAGCGTGCAAATGAACAACATAAAAATAACTCAAGAAACACTTCTGAGAGCAAAACTGCTGCAAAGAGACAAAAAAATATTCCTTGAAAGAAACATGAAAATACAGACACAAAAAATAGGTGGTTGCTACAGAAACAGCTAGAGCATCACAGTAGCATCCACAGTTATTCATACGGATCACTTAACTGAGACAGCAAATTAAATAGAGTCCCTCTCCCTAACAGAACAGAAATGATACATCGCAGTAAGACAAAATCTTTGTATACTGCCAACAGTACATTAGTTCCTTTTAAGTGGGAAAACAATTATAGACTTGGCTGAGAAATAAACTTTTTTCTCCTCTGTGGCTACTCCTACTTCAAATCCTGGAAGCATTGACATGATTTTCATAATTTTTTGTCAGTAGACAGCTGAAATAACAGCAAAACTGATCTGGAAATACTTGAAATATAAAAGTGTAACTAAATCAACTGCTTTAAACTTTTGAAAATATTATCGTTGCAAGTGATAATTCCAACATTATCTTTCAGAGGCATTCCTCTAACTGCAAATAAACAGAAATTCAGTATGAATATTTGCTTGAAACTGCTCAGTTCCTATTCTTTATAGTGTAATGAACTGTGGTACAGATAACTCATTTGGAAGATGAGAAACATTGCAGTCACTTTTCCTCATCTATGAAAATAATTCCATAACTAGAGAGCATACTTTATTTTGTCAGTCTTGAATGCATAAGAAGTTGAATCATGTCCCCAAAAGAGGATTATTTCTTTATTCCACTTTTCTGTTATTTCTATATCCTACAGTAAAAACCAGTTTTCTGAGTGATAGGAATGATTTTTTTGAACAAACACTTTAAAGAAGGGCCTACAGACAGATATTTTTCTGTGATTGTTTATATAATAGTAATTACTTTTATTTTCCTTCATAATATCATTCAGTGACCTTCTAATGAAATAGGGAGTGTTGACTTTTCAGAAATTGTGAGCACTCCTGAGGAGCTGCAGCTTGCAGTAACTACAGAAGGATCATTTGCATGAGGATTATTTTGCAGAGCCATGAATGCACTCCTGAAGTCTTAGACTAGGAAATGCTGCCATGTTCTACCTTCAAATTCCAGTCCTCAATCATAAGACATACAGACTTTATTTTAGCCTACCCTAAGCACAGGAAGAAAAAAAAAAATTTCCTTTGTATGCAGACAGAGCAACCTTCTGTCATACTGATTCGTTAAGGAAGAGCTTTGGTCAAGTTCATTCCAGTTGTACCTACACAGAACTCTATGAATCGATTAAAAAGGCAAAGCCAAAGCCATATGAAAACAGATTGACTCTCTAAACAGCAAGTTTAGATTTACTGTGTTTGAATATAAAGGTACAGATGAGATAAAAGTATATGATTTTTTATGATACGGTTTTTACATGGTGACTATCAAATTTCCCTAAAATTCACTTCAAAATATGATACTGTTCGTTATTTTTCCCAACCCAAGAAAAAATATCAGTTACTTCATGGTAATACTAGCATTCTGTGGAAATAAGATTTAAGCTGAACACAAATAAAATATTGTTGGTCTTTGCAGCCTGCATTCATAATAATATTGTTAATAAACTCATAAAAGGCTTAAGGCTTTTCAATGTCACATCAGAGTCAAGTTACAATCTGACACAGGACATGAAAGAAACCCTAGTGACTGTCTTCACATATTTAAGCAGTACTAGACACTGGATGCCTATCCCCTCTCTTTTTTGTCTTCCTCCTCATTAAAAGATTACAGTACCCTGTAAGGCTCACACCTGAATAGAACAGAGGCAAAACCTCTTCCTTAGTGCTCATGTTCTAAAGTACAAATTTAAGTGGATAAATCCTCATGGTAGAAAGATTCAGCAAGTTCTTAGAGATACTTTAAACACGTAAGGTTAACTGTGCATCAGGGACTTCCTTTGGCACAAACCTTGCAAGAGCTCAAACTACATTAACAGCCTCTGGCTGGAGTGTCTTGCTGTCCCAGATTGGAGCAGCACTAAACCTCCTCAAGAGCTGAGCTGTCACCTGCCTTGCTCCACGCTTGGATGGATGATGCAGAGCAGATGAGAAGAGGTATAGTGGCATTCCATCTTTCTGCAGCAGCATATTTTCCTCAAGGACTCCCCTGCCGCTTTCCCCCTGCAATCAGTCTCTGTGTTCACTTTCTCAGTTTTCCAGACCAGCCCATGATCTTGTTTCACCAGGCTAGAAGTGTTTTACCAGGAACAGTGACCTCATAAAAACAGTATCTGTCCCTTGGTTCTCTGAGCAGGCTGATACTGAGAAGTGGCAGTGATAGAAGATGTTCAGAGCTTTATCGTAAAGAGATAACAGTATATGAAGAACAAAAAACAGCTCGCAAGGGAACTTTTACCAGACGCTAATCATCCCTCTGAGATTTAACAGAGCAGAAACTGCAGACAAGTTCCTTTAGTGTCTTCAAAGTGTGATTATCCTGGGGAAACACCATTACCTGAAATTGCTTAAAATATTTTTCCTTTCCCAAGTTTCCAGAGAAAGTAATAATGCATTTGTACTAGTAGGGGAAAAAAAAACCAACAAACCAAACACAGTTGGCAATGTGGCCTGGAGAGATATATGGCCAAACAACAGTCGGCAATGAACTGTGCAGTTCTGAGTGCAAATCCTATATTGAATACAGCTTATTTATTGGCCTCACTGTGTGTGAGCATTAATTATCTTCAGAGGTGAAGTGATGGCGCATTTATGCACAGCAAGACCTTTTTCCCCAGCAGTAGCTAGCAGATGATACCCAATGCAAGAATTTGAAAGATTTGCTCAGAATTATGATATTTGGCTCTAGGGATTAGCTCCTTTTATCCACCAGTGCAGATAGATAGATAATTCTACTGTTAGGACAGGGTATGATGCAGATTTGTGCTGAAGGTTTACATGTTCATCTGAATGGAGTTAGTGCCTGGCTTCTCTGTTCTGTTTACAATGTTCCTGTCAGATTTAACACCAATGTTCAATGAAAAAAAGAAAAATTATAATTACTAAATATCTCACTGAAAAAAAAACAGTGATGCACAGTAACTACCATGAGCAAAATGAAGTTATAACTGTGACAGAAAAGCAGAACACTGACTGACCTGGCATTACCCTTCCTTACAATTGCTAGGCAGTGACCCAGAATAAAAATCACAGAAAATGTGTTATTTGTTCAGCAAGGACCAGATTGCAAAAGAAATTCCTCCTTGAGATAACACACCCTTCAGTAAGGGAGAGACCAAGTGATGCTAACAACTTCTGAGCTTTACGATTCCCTCCCCTAGGAGAAGACACCTTTCAGGTGTCCACAGCAATGTGTAACTCAGGAGACCAAAAGTGGTTCTGGTCAGCCAAGGTCTGAAAGAACAACACATCTTGTCTAACCTCCATTTTAGGGCAAAAGCTAGACGTTCAGTTCCTCCACCAATCTGTAGGACTCCTGGTTTCCATGAAGAGGGAAACTGAAGTGCACAGCTTGAAAGGGAGCTCAGGTATGCTCCCTTCCAGGTCCCAGAATTTGATGCTACCGAAACCATGACCCCAACTCAGAAGTGACATACAGGGTTCACATGTCCACCTGGCAACCGTGCTCCTCCACCTATCACCAGAATAACACTCTGCCCACCACCCTCAATTTTGCTCTTTGAGGAAAAGCTTCCTTCTTTGAGTGAAGCTCTCAGATTTATCAGCTTCCTTCTACATCTTGTTCCTCCATTATGAAATTAGCAGATAAATAAAGTTTATCCCACATAAATAAAGTCAGATGCACTCTAGACCCAGAGACAGCTGTCCCAGACCAAGTGCCAGCCACCCAGTAGGCAAGATGCCAGAAGCTCATTTTCCTTCATCTTGTTGCCCAAGCATTCAGAGCAAAACATAGCAGCAACTTCTTTTACTAATCACCTATTAAGGGTTCTCAATTACATTACAAAGAAACAGAGTACTTTAAGATTGTTTAACCCATTACAATCCCAGCAGGAAAAACTCAAAAGCTAACAAAATAAGCCTTTAGAAGTAACTTATGAAAAGCTATCCCAGTATGGTTCCTACAGAAGTCTGTTCTTTTCATAAATATTAAAAACTCCAATAAAGATTTGACAGAAAACATCATCTTTGACAGAGACCATTTGGAGCCACCTTCTGAATAAAAAATAAGTTTATCTGTGAAGAAGGTTCTGGAACACCACACACATACACACTTAAAACACTTTGCACCCTTGTTTGCCTTTTCAAGGTGACTCTCACATGTTTTTACACTCTAAGGAACCTCAAATTAAAGGATATAAACAGAAGGGCTGAGGCTACAGTCAAAATTGAGCAGTTGCTGAGAAGGTTTTGAGGAGGCTGCTCAGTCCCACTACATCTCAGCTTTGTTCAAGTCCTGTCACCACCTCCCTAGCCACCTCCACTGCTAAAGAAGAGTGCAGAGAGGTCCTGCTGCAGAACCACGGGAGAAAGCCTTCTTCAGCAAGTATTTTTGTTACCTACTAAAAAGGTATTTCACTGCATTTAAAGAGACAAATTCCTACAGTACATTAGCCCTCTCTGCTGCTGCTACTAGGTGCAGTCATTAATTTTGCCGATGCTGCTGTTAGTCTCATTCAATTCAATGAAGCTTTTGATTCTACTGTTCATGGATCAGGCAGAGATGTTTTAAGAGGAAGAGTTTTGCTCTACTATTTCCTTTCTGGCTGCCAAACTCTGAAGACTGCTTTATGAAAGAAGGCTCTTCCTTACTAATTTCCTGACTACCAGCACTAACCAAAACTAAGCTGGGTACAAGCAGTACTACAAATAGTAGTGGCTAGATGAGAATCTCTTAGAGAGGAGTGTTAAAGAAAAGAACAGCAAAGCAATACCAAAATTCCTCCACCCCAGGGAGGAAAAGAATAGCCCTTACGCTACAGAAGGACTTCAATCGCAGACAAAGGACAGTTGGGCATTTTTCCTTCCTGACGGAAAAATGTAAGTTAGGTAAGCTGGAAAATGCTTCACTGTGAGAATTATGGGACAGGCCTGGGAAGAGTATGACTGGGCGAAAAGGGCCTCCCCTTTAAGTCTCTGGATAGATAGCATGACAAATGTCCCATATCTAAGATATTAGGCACTTAGGATTGACCATCCTGCTGCCAGATGCTACCAACAGAAAGATTGGCTGTGCCAGGGAACTGGCCATTGGAAAGAGCATCTTCTAGTTTTTCCACTGCACAAGCAATACAGCAAGTGAATTGCCCCGCTTCTGAATGTGCAGATAGACTGGGAGGAGACAGCCCAAAGCCCTGCTCCAAACATCAGAATGAGTTGCTACTCCTTCCTTTTCCCATTCTCCAAATGGGTACTCAGTAAATGCAAAAGCTCTTGGCAAAGTAGCTAGAGTAAACATCACACAGCACACAAACTACTTTCTAAAAGATGAGATTTCTTGATAGTAATTTACATTACTACAGAAAACGTCACTGTCCTTTCCTGCCAGCAGGACACACAAGGCTTCTAACAGGCTTCCAATATCATACACTGAACCCTGTAATTCTTGGCAGGATGCAGCAGCTTTGCCTGTGCAAAGCATGACAGGCAGCTCACCATGCCACAGCCCATTAGGATGTGTGATCAGGATGCAGGATGGAACGGCACACTGCAACTGGCAGATTATAATGGCTTTTCACTGTCTGCTATAAGAGGTGCTTCTGCAATGTGCAAGTTAAACTGTGCGCAATACATCAGCAGATGGAGAAGGAGAGTTTAAGGAAACACCTGTCCAAGCTGTTTGGCTACTACTGGCCTTGAAGAGAGGATTTCTTGCTGGGTTTTTCAAAGCACATAGCTAGAGAGGAACAGGAGGCCCAGCAGGTGCACCCAAAATACAAACATACAAACCTGTGGGCCAAAGTCAGGTAAACCCCTGGCTATGAGTTTATGCTGCATTAGTTAACAAGTGGATTTAATGAAGCAAGCATAAGAAAGCTGCAAGGCTTACATCAGTCTGATTTTTTTAACAAGCACATCACCATTAGGGCTTTGGGAGCACTTTGACCTAAGCAGTGTAACTATGACATTAGCAGGTATATCAGCCTTTTTCTTTAAAAAAATCTATCTTGGCTAGTATCAATGCAATTAAATCACCGCTATTTGATGGGGTGGTTGCTACCACTAGAAAATCTTGATTCAGCTGGATAGAAAACAAGTTAAAAAATAAATACATAGTGTCCAGCCAATGAAGAACCTGGCTGTCCTTGCTCCAGTTCAACTCCCTCTCTCACCCACTGGGCTTCACTGGTAACCACTGCAACAGAAGAATTTGACAAGAAACACTGGATGATCCATAAACACATCTCAACAGTAGTTTCAGCTTCCTGTATGACAGGGAGAATAGCTGACATTTGACAGCCTGTCTGCTCATGTAGTCAAGGAATCAGACTGTTTTCCAGAGAGGGTAAATCTGAATGCTGCAGCTATGATAATTCATCATAGTCAGTATTTCAGATAGGCTAGAAGGAGATGGGCAAGGCAGGAGTCCCTGCTTTTAAGGATGCGACATTATGAATTCCACTATGCCTTCAGACACCAAAGGTTTTGTAGATAACCTATTCCTACACCTTCAGAATCCATTAATTCATCTACAAACCAAACTCTCAATAGAAGTCCTCCTGCTTCTGCCTCTCTTGCCTCTCTCTCCCTCCTCCAAATTGCCATCAATACAGCCCTACACCAAAAGTAACTGCTAAGTTTACAAACACAGAGCTGAAGAACCTTTTATTTTTCACCAAAACATGAATTATGAAGCCTTCTTATCCAGGTTTACACTTGATTCCAGACAGTGCGAACTGCTGCGAACAAGGCTTTCGCATAAATGCAGAATGAGATGGTATATTACAATAGCACAACCTGAAGAGCTATCTTATCACCAACTTCACTCAATACTAAAAAAGAAATTCACCAACCTCTCCCCACAAATAACTCACAAAAAAGTAAAAGAGCAACTTGGGAGAGCCAAACTAAGCATTTACACTGATAAGAAAGAATGTGCATAAATACCCAACTTTTGTTAGCAACTGTGACAGAACATCGCATATATTTTCATATCCTTGACACATGTGAGAGAATCCTGTCAAACTGCTGTATTTCTTCATTAGTGTCCAGGATGGGACCTTACAGATGGCACTGAAACTATTTTTTATTTTTCTCTCTGTTAGATGTTTAACAAATATTATTTGGAAATATGTTAGCAAGACTGTCAGCTGCTCTATCAACATGCCATCTCTGAAGTCCACACAGGCATTGCTATTTATGCTAGCTGAAACCTGGCATTTGGATTGCTAAGAGTTGGCAGTTCTATGCATTACTAAGATTCCTTGTCTTTCCATTATTAGAGTCTGTCTTCTTCTTTCTCCTAAGGTTAGCCCATGTACAGACTACAGAATATTTTCATAACAGATCTTGTCCTCAAGCTGATTTGAATGACATACAAACTTTAGCCAAAATAATTCAGCTGTTCTTAACAGCATAGTAAGGAAAGAATGTGTGGATTTTCCTCTGTGACCCTCAGTCAGAGCTTTGAGATCTATCTAGATAGTTTTCTCTATCATAAGTTTCCCCAAAATGGTCAGAAGTCAGATTAGAATAAAAGTGGGAATACTTCGATTAGATAGAGGAAAAACTCAAAAAGACTACAGAAAACAGAATGGAAATGAGATGTATACTCCACTCTCCCACCCACCACATCAGCACAGTAAAGAACTGTATCAGCCTGATGTTCAATGACAGAATGGAAGCAAACTCTGCCCAGTCCCACCTGGTCCCTGGGAAGGTTTTCCTTTATCCCAACAGCTCAGCTGGCAGATCTTAGAATTATCAGTCACTCTTCAAGAGATGCTGGGATTCTCCAATCCCTTTCTTATGCCCTTCAGTCTCCTTAACATTCTTTTGATGAGCAGACTCGCTGCTCATCAGCTCCCTAGGAAATAAGACATTTCTCCATCAGGTGTACCACCTAACCCAATAATTCTAAAGGAAAACATTACAATATAACCAAAAAGGCCAAACACTGTATACCACACCATCAACTTCTCAACAGCTAAAATCTCTTACCAAAGCTCTAGAGATGCTAAACACTTGGAATTCAAGAGGTATGCCACAGGGAGAGAGATTCCCTATATCGTCTTCAGGAAAGTTTATGCAAGCTGGCCAGACTATGAGTCCTGAAGAACTATAAATGAAACGCATTTAACAAAAGCACTCTGTTTTAGTCATGAAAATGCCACATAATCTCATTCTCACCAAATATACTTCATCTTTTCCTACACATAACTGTGACATACATGGCTGTACAGAACTACGACTCGTGCTAGCATTGAAGCTCACCTGAGAGAGTAGTGGAGATGTCAATGCTAAATTAGACCCAAGAGAACAGGAAGAGAAAGGATAGTCTCATAATGAAGGCAACTGAAAGATACTATCAGAGAACGGAAGAGGTAGAGACATAAGCAGTTTACAGAAACTGTTCTTAAACAGTTAGAGTGCAATATTAGCACCAAAGAATCAGATGCTAAAGGTCTTAAATCAAGCACCCCATGCTGGTGGAAGACTTCTGACCTTTATCTCTTTTGTTTCGGTTCTCCTGAGCTGCTGCCACTGCTTCATCTCACAGGTTTGTTGTGAAGATAAAGTCATCATTAGCGCTTGTGAAGCTCTTGGACACTGCAGTGGTGACTGCTGTTAAAAAACCCATGCAGAGATTCAGAACTCCTTTTCAGAGCAGTGTTTGAATAGTGTGCCATAAATAAAGCATGGGACCACACACTGGACAATGGGGAAAACATACTGAATAGATGCTCATTAAGTGTGTGCTATTCATTCTGCTCACTGAATGAGGATCAAGGAAAAAAAGAAAAAGCAGTACATGATCATGTAATTAACAACTGTATCATAATGAAAACACAAGGGGCCTGAATTAGGGTTGCATTGATAGCCTTGTGTTCAATTGCTTAATTTTGGAAACTTAATGATGTTTCTTTAAAGTAGTTTAACATTAAATTTGAATTCTTTCTAGAAAAACTGTATTAGGCAGCATTTGTTAGTAAATGCAAGTAGCCTGATGCATTATGTATATTTGGTTCTCTCCAGGTCTTTCAGTATTCTAAGAATGGTTGCCAAATAACATATCTAACAAGATTTGCCACGATTTCTTTCAATGTATTTTCCTGTTTAAAAACTTTCCATGGATTGAGATATCTCCAATACAAAGCTATTAAATGAAACAGCACTGCTATCATAATTATGCAATGCACTTTTAGTCAAATTTTAACTCGGAAGCTTTTGCTTTGCCTCTCTACAAAACCAAGAAAATTTCTTTTCTATCCTAGAAGGACTAATGTGACAAAATGGGAGTAAGAATTACTGACAGTCCTTTAACAGGACAGTGAAGCCACAACTGTCTGAGGAAATGAAAAGCTGGTGCAAAGCTGTGTCTCAAACATGAATATGTGAAAATACATTCACTGGTAATGTGACCTACTGAGGTATTTCCTATACCAGCATTCCTGTACTTTCCTGTGAGCTAAAACTCGGCCAGCAGTGGTACCCACTATGGCAGAGCTCTTTCAACTCTGTGTTACATTTCCACCATTTCAAACGGGCTTGAATATTACTGTCATGCACATGCAGGCATGGGAACCCAAACTCCTACAAAATTATATTGAGGCTTCAGTTTTGTTTTTTAAGTCCCATTTGGAAAAGACATTGAATTAACTTAATTTGATGTGGGAAGCTAAATCTTTTCATTTTGTTCTAGAAATGCCATGAATTACTACATTCAGTCAACCCTTTTAGCTTGTGATTTCACTAAAGAAATGACCGAGAGTCCAACACGAGAAAGATGGCAAGCCTCAAATACAGGTAAAGACAACAAAAGCGATTATTTACCCTACCATGGACTACACAGGAGTCCAAGGATTTCAATTTGCCTTTTTTGTTTGTTTACTTTTGCTTTTGCCTGGACCACACTTATAAGGCACCTTCCCTTAGTCAGGAGACAGCATCTTTTCCTATAGGTAGAATACATACAGAACACCCCAAGGGGAAGTGTATGCTATGCTCTCCCATGCAGAACATGCTTTTTCATCTTTCTTGCCCCTCACCTTGTCCCCTCAGAATGCAAGATTCCGGTATTCACAGCAAACGTACATCCTCCCAAAGGATGCTCACATAAGGCAATTGAATGAACAAAGTACACGACCTCTTTTGCACACACTAATGCCTCAAGTCAGCTGCAATCTGCCACCAAGTCATTTCATATCCAAAATGTCTTCGCAAAGCAAACAGTAACAAGAAGCAGATGAGAGCTACAATTCTCAGTCAGAACTGATCACCACATTAAAATATATCAGAGCATCTCTGTACTACAATGATGGGTGCCTGGGTACACAGCCTGTTTGTAGCCATAAAAACACCACCACGACTCAGGGACTTGTCTTTTGATGGCCAGGCACAAGCTGTTGGCATCCTGCCCCTTCACAGAAAGCCCGTCTTACTTTTCAGCTGTCCAAGCACATCTCTTAATTGATCTTTTCTCTTGTTCAAGTTGCAGCTTTTATCACAGAATTCACAGATCATTAATCCTTAAAAGAGAGAGGCACCTGAGAAATACACAAGATAGTGAGGAAGAACCTTGCTTTAGGAGTCTAGGTCCAAGTGAAGTCACCAGGGCAGCCATCCAAATTATTTTGTATGGCTGGGGAAATGCTTTGTTTTACATCTTTTGACAAAAGAAAAACCACTCCAAACAAACAAAAAGATGAACTTAAGTCGGTAAATATTTTATCAGAGACCACTCAATAAGTGACATAAATAAAACAGTTACCGACAGCAGAAACAGATGCACATATGTACAGTTCAACCCCTTTAAAAATCCATCTGCCCTGCCTTGTGGATTCTATTGAATATCAGTAACTTTTTAGTTTGTCTATTATGTAGCACCTTGTCCAAACAAGATGCAGTCACTACCTGATAGCACCCAAAGACTGGGTGATGTTTAGGTGTCAAGTATATTTGGAGCAAGTTTTCCACCAGAGCTGGAAAATACAAACAAATTCCTGTAACATGGATTTGTAGGTACATTGTGTAGGTAGTAATCGGCAGAAGCCATTTTTGCTCCAGACACAGACTGGGTCCTTCCTGTCCTGGATACTGCATAGTCTGAGCACATGGTTTCTAGCCAAGACAGATTTACAGCCCTTGGGAAGCATCTTTGCTCAGTGTTGCCCCGGTGAGAAATATGGTATATTAGCTTCATGCAGTGTCACATTACAAGGACAAACAGCTTCCAAGGCCCCCCAAACTGCTCACTTGGGAGATTTTACAGTACCAGGCAAATGCATTGTAAGCCTAAGTAAAGCACATCAACTAAAGAGAAGACATCAGAGAAGGGCATGACCTGCTTATTGCCATGGATCTCTACAGTGTCCCAGGAATCATGCATTGCATGTGACACAGGGCTTCTCACCAGCTTTGGTCTCCCTCTGCAGCCACTCCCGCAGACTTTCCCACACCAAGCAGCAGTGTGGGTCTCAGTA
Organism: Neopsephotus bourkii; assembly: GCF_033783945.1. Taxonomy (NCBI): domain Eukaryota; kingdom Metazoa; phylum Chordata; class Aves; order Psittaciformes; family Psittacidae; genus Neopsephotus; species Neopsephotus bourkii. The sequence goes on along the minus strand of NW_026901430.1, from coordinate 1,992,016 downwards.
CAACTCCTCCAAGCCAGCAGCCTCCACACAGGGGGCTAAGGGAGGAGAGAAGAAGCTCCAAAGCAGACTAAATATTACACGCGCAAGGGACAATTCAAAAGCAGCAAGGGAAAGCCAGTGTCTGCAGAACATGAGTGCTCTGATAAATGAGATGGGATTAAAACTAAAAAAATCACATCTTGTCAGGCTTTAGGTAGCTAAGCAGCTTACAGCTGTTTATATGAGTAAGGAGAGGGCTGAAGAAAGTGAAGTGCAGGATAGTTTGTTACTTATGACCAGGGTGGATGCAGACTTTCATCCAAAGTGTGAAGATCTCACCATTGCACTGGTGTAGGAGCATCACAACAGGCAGGAGCATTGGCCAATGCTAGAGCTATGAAAAGTTAATCAAACGTATATAATTTGATGTTGCACAGTGAAGGATGTCAAAACATCTGGGTATCTCCTTTTAAGTATTTGTACCTTTTAGGACAGGCTCCAGATCAGGGGAGAAACGAGATCACCAGTATCTCAATAATGAGTTAACACGGGCAAAAAGCACCCTTCTCACTCCAGCACATGATCTGCGTTCTCTGTGCTGACTGGCTTTGAGACAGTGCTGTAAAACAGCAGTGGAGCTGGAGAAGTGCTTTCCAACGTATGGCTCCAAGGTTGCTGCTGCTACAGGAAAGCTGGTGTTTTGAAGGAACCTTAGCATGCCATTGCAGAAAAGGCACTTCAATTCCTGCTTTTCTTTCTTTGTGGCTTGCATTTTCTGTTGTCATTCAAACCTGAATGATCTTCAAATGAACTGCTGCTTACAATTACTGCTTCCAGAATGACTACGTTTAATGCTTTCCTGACACACTGTTAGAGATATATTTTATTATTATTATTTTCAAATAGATGCTTAAATGAATAATTTGTATGCACCAGTGAGCTCTACTTGAAATCTAGCAACATGTCTAAAAATAACTGTTGTGCCAATGGGTAAATTTTGGCAAGTCACTGAATCAAAAGGAGTGTGACAGAGGCGATTGGAAGATGAAAATAATGAAGCTGGTTTTTTGCCCTTTTGTTTTCAGCATGAAAAATAACATTTTCCCCTAACAGATGAACATTTGAAGTGCTCTATAGCAGACACCTTTTGTTTTTATTCAATAAGGAGCTGATTCCAACACCCAAACCAACACAAGAATAAACACATTATTTGTATGCATTTTTGGTTCACTTCTAACATCTTTTTTCTTCTTTTTTAATTCAGCTTTCAGAGCGCCTGAAATGCAAAACAGAGTGTCTTGAAGTTCCCCAAGGAAAGCTGCACAACAGATGGTAAGATACTGTAAGGTTTGATTAGAAGAGTCAGTAATATCTACTGGGTTGAGCACAGGCTCGAGAGCCAGGAGCTTTCAAATTTTAATCCCTACTTTACCACTTGCTCGCTGCCTAGCCTATGGTGAGTCACATTGTACCCACATTCTGCACTACTGCAAAATGCAAATATGGGTGATCCTCACAGGATTGTTTAGAAGGATTAGTTCAAGGTTTTACTTTGTTCAGAAGATCTTAAATGCTGACCAAGTGGTAAGAATTGCTTTACCATACTCCATAAGTGAGACGCTATTGTTACACCAAATCAAAATCTGCATTGTTATACAACCCAGAACAGCGCTTCTGGAAAGGTGTGGTTCTAACGCCTTCATTCTAAGCAGATCATCCAGAAAATAACTGGTAATCATCTTGAACAAAACATACTGAGACAAATTTAGTGTGAAATTTTTCATGTGGTCCTTCTACAGAAGTGCTCGTTTAAGGATTTAGTTTATAAACAGAATTCTGGACAACAAAGAAAATAGCAAAAAAGAAAAAAAACACCCAAAACCACTGTAAAACCTACAGCACAGACATCACTGGAAAGAAGTATATCTTCCCAGGAAGGACTTTGCTCTATTAAGAGCTCATAAAATGGCTTAAAAACATGTCTCCTGTCCCAGTGGGGACCTGAAATACTTAACGCTAACAGTGAGAGTTTGTTTCCGCAATATCTGCTTTCATACTTTTCCCCCTTCTACATTTAGAAGCATAATCCAAATTTAAATATTTTAATCCAAAAGCTAAATAGCTTAATGAAAACCAGAAAAAGTGAAAATTTATTATAACATTAATGAAGGCTATACCTAAAAAGCTTTTATAATTGATCCAGCGCCTGTTCCACCACCAGTTGTGACATCTTAAGTGCAACTGATGATTCCTTCAACACCATGCCAAAAGGTAAATCACTTCCACCAAGTGGCATAGTTTCCAGAAATGACCACAGTTAATAATCCTTTGCACAGGCCTGATTCTGCCTACTATGAGAAATTCCTAAGCTTTCTCCTGAGCTTAGAACCTGAGCTGAGAACCTATAGATCAATTATCAGTTAAAGATAAATCATCCCAACATTGTAATTTCTCTTTGCATTTGATCTCCAGAACCCGTTCTATATATTTGAGCTAGGAAATATTTCCTACAGCCCAGTGCCAGCAGCACAGCAGAGGGAAGCACAAGCATCACCAAAGGCTTGGATCTTCACCTACCAGTCTCCTTACCTTGTCCTAACCAGTTTTATGCTAACCCAAAGCACTTGATGCACATCCTCCACATTCAGTTTGCAAAGTTAGTGTGAATGACCCCCATGAAAAGCATGTAGTGGAGAACACTGCTGAACCACAGCTCTCTTGCTGGGCTGATCAATATGTCAACTCTGTAATAAGCATTAAGCACTGAGGAAAATGGCATCAAATAAGTCACACAGAGTCCAGCAGTCAAATCCTACAGCTTGAAGTCACTAAATACATCTAGTCAAACCACAGAAATTGTGTTTACCAGAAAAACCTCCCTGAAAAGTCGTACAAACACAACATTTTTACATTTATGACTGGAATTAAGGGAGATGGTGATGACAGAAAAAAAATCACCCCACAAAGTAAGAAAGTTCAGATGCCTTTCACAGAATGAAAGGTTCCTCCCACATCCATTCAGTAGTGGTTTGTTGCAGGTCTGTGATATTCCTTGGCTCACTACCTGCTGTGTCATCGCTGTCACAAGCCTACGCATTCCTCCAACGCACCATGGCAGCAAAGCCAGAGAGAAATAATTATGGCCATCCCCAATGCTCATCTGTCCACACTACCTAGTCCCAGTGGTAGAAAGGATGTAAGGCACATGAAGTTTAACTTTTGTAAGGCGATGCAGAAACCCAAGAATCAGACTTATGTTAGCAAAGAGTATTTATTCACTCCTGCTTTAATAACAATGAAACCAAAGTGTTTGATGCAGAAAATATTCAAGGCTTTCTTACAGGAAAAAGAAAACAGATGGGAAGGCACTAATCAGCTCAGGGGCAGCAATCTTTTCATTTATACATCCAGAGATGCATGGAATTCAAAGTTCCAGGTTTAGAGTGGAAAACAGTACTTCACATTTCAAGACTGCATAAACATTAAATCAGCCAAGCCCCTAAAGCTGAGTGACTATGGTTGTGGTCCTTAATCAACAACAGCGGTCATTCAGTGCTGTGCCTGAACCAGCAAACGAGGTTATGGAAGAGGTATAAGCAATTGTCAGAGTTGTCAAAAGCATGAATAAGAGCCACTAAAACCCTCTCATACCCCCACAGGCTTGAAAACATTTTTGTATCTGTTTAGCCTTGACATCAGTGTGAGTCACTACTTGGAATCAAAAGAGATTAGGGAGGCTAGATATACTCTAGACACCTACTGAAAGAGCTTCCTGCAGCACTTTGTGAACATGGTTTCTTGTTGTCTGCCCTTAGAAACCCAGACATAACATGTTCCACTTAAAACTTGCTTGCTGTCTCTTTAGTTATTTATATTGTTTCAAAATCTGTTTACTTTGAGGAATGAAAAAAAAACCAAACAACCAAAACAAACAAAACACCAAACCAGAAGCAACCTGAAATATCAACTCCCAGTGCTGTATTTGTCAGATGTATGAAGAAGTGAAGCCTTTCCTCAAACCAAGAACTGCATTTAGATCCTGCTTTGACCTTATATCTCTTATGTACAACTACATGTAAACTACGCTATTATTTCCAAGTACCTTATCGTTTGTTCTGGGCTGTATCTCTGTCCACAGAGATGAGCTGCATTTTGATTTTAAATTTAGGAGCAAAAGGTCAACCTGCATCAGCAACAGAGAATTACAACTGAGACTGAATGGGACCCAGTTTGTTTAGAAAGCAAATATGTACCTGTAAAAGAGATGCCTTTTCATTTCTGTAAAGCAATACCATGAAATGCAAATCTGTTTTCCCATAATGAAATCATTCCACTGATGCTTTTTTCCTCATGCTTAGAATAATTCTTCATACTTTTTTATTCCATTTTTCAGATTAATTCAGGGAAAATCAAGGGCGCCTCTCTCATCAGTTGTGTGCAGTCATGTGGTTATGGTTTGCTTCATATGAGCCTGCTCTTTAGTTAGGATCTACATCACCTTCACTACATTCACAGTTTTGGTCATGCAGGACAGCTAATCTATAGCAATAGCTTCCAATTCCCCCTCCTCTTCTAACAGCCTACCTTATTCATGTTTTCTTCAATTATCTGAGTGCAGAAATGAATGAGGATATGAATTAATTCTATTCCCACACCTGCTGAATACCAAATGATTAATTTTTTTGATGGTAGAAGAGCATTTTGTCTTTCCTACTGACAACAATAAAAGCCTTACAACCAGATATCCTCAGGTATGTGATTACCTTTAAGAAGGCCATTCATTTTTTTATAGACAGCCATTCAATATATGTTTAAAATCACTTCAGTGATAAAAATGTTTCTGCCAAGAAGTTTCCTGTTAGAAAGTCAATAAAAAACAGAAACCATATATACAGTCACAAGTGCAAGGATTTACACCAGCCAATACTCAGGAAAGATAGCTCAGTGCTCTTCCTTCTCAGAGCTGCTCAAGAAAATCTTTGGGCATAAGTTCAGTATGTCTAGTTTAAGTAAGACTCCTGTGCTATTGAACAGCCCCTCAAAAAGATGAAGTTTACCAAACTCCATGATTACTCACTGGACTAAGTTTTTCCCAGAATTCAGGAATTACGGAAAATCATTAAAATCTCTTTTAAGGAAGGGCTCTGTTAAAGAGAGACCTTGAGGATAAATTATTATGGGCTTACCATTTTCCACACATATTACCTTAACTAACAAAGTGGTAAAATTGTTCTCTCCTGTTTACCCAGCTCTCATTCTTGTCTGGCTCAGTGCCCTTACTGCAAGGCTTGGAGAAGTGTACTACAATTACTGAGAAGTGGATTATTTTTAACAGTTCCGTCCCTTTCATTTCCAACGAAACATTGCTTCCTATTATTTGACAGTCATTTCCTAGTATAATTTATAAGGGCAATTGGAAGTAAAAAGGAGTGTTGCTTTTCTAACCAAAATAATAACAGTAATCTAGGACACTTCCAGGCAGTCTGATGTAACGGGAGGTTGGAGCATGAAATTCTGTGGCACTGGAAATGGAGAAATCAGCTCTTCTCCAATATAAATTCTTCAGCTGCATCTTAGCCAAGCTTGAAAATGTCATATAAAAACTAATGCAGACGATCTCAAAGCCAGGAAGATCCATGAGTCCTATAAATTTATGAGGAATTGATGAGTCAGATCTGCAGCCTTTTCTATCATTCAGCTTAAAAAATTGGTGCAACATTAGGCTCAAAGCATTGTGCTTTAGTAACTTACAGGGCAGTCAGAAATACTTTACTTAGGTTTTAATTACTAAGAATTAGTTCTGGGGCAATTGACTGCATTTCCTTATGCTGAAAAAAGCAACAGATATTTGCAAAGTGTAGGCGTTAATTTGGTCTTGTGCTCTCCCTCTGCCTCATCTTGATGTCTCCTTGCTTCTTGGATCATTTTCCTAGCTCCAACCTCCATTACTACTGCAAGGAACATACTTAAAGTAACTCAGTCTGACCAAAACATCTTTATCCCATAGCTCTTGCTCTACTGGTTTTGAGCTTGTTTTCTGCCCATCTCCACGAGTATCTTTTTGTACCCTTTGAAGACTCCTTTTTTATAAAACAGAACTCTAAAACATCAAAATTTGGTATAATAACCTCTACTATGAGAGCACGACATTACACCTAGCTTTTGAACCCAGTGTGTGCAGCCTTGATACCAGCAGAATTTATCAGCCTCACTGCCAAGCACCAGTTTCAGAAATCAAACTGATTTAGCCTCTAAGGGATCAACTTAAAAGCAAAGTATGCAGGCCTTTTAATTTTAGCATGGCCGCAGGACCATGGGCAGTAACTGCAGCAACACAATATCAGTATCAAAGGTTTCCGGACCCTTTAACAAACTGATTTAATGGTCACTGAGAGAGGTGCCAAGTTAAACTTAACTTTGAAAGGTACATTGCAGAGAAGCTCATAAAGGTAGCTGGATATGCTGCACAAAGAGACATTTCTAATTATTCTACACATAGGCAGGAAAAATATGGTACAGAATTTTCTGTTTTTTCTCTGGATGCTCTGCATTATTATTCAAAAACAGAGAGAAAGAAAGACATAAAGCCACTTGAGTATTTTCTGCCCCTCAGTTTACCCTTTCTTTTAATGAGTAAAGCTTACACAGGTATTACATGAATACCTCCAAGCTAGCTTGTCCTTTCCTGTGCCTTGAAAATCCTACTTGGAACCTACATGCCCAGCCTCTGCACATTTTTAAAATTTGAGGTAGTAAGGCTAAGTCAGAAGATAAAAACCAGCGTGGAAGTAGCTGTAGAATTAGATGTTAACATTCCTGTGGGGACAAAGTTACATTTCCTCTATTTCTTAAATCATCTGCTCGAGCTTCTACGCTCTTGTTGAGCATTTTCAAGTTGAGATCAGCTCTTACAGGCTCTTCTCCGATTTCCTTGTCATTGAGCTGAACCTTTCATTGAGGATGACAATTCTTCCAAGGACAATTTAAATCTGACACTTCCGGCCAGCAATTGCCAATCACCCCTTCATATGCGCTAGTCATGTATTCTGCAGAGCCGTGGGGTTTTGACTTAACCTCATTTCACTTCTGACAATCTTTACAAAGGAATTATTTGCAGTTGCTACAATATGTGATGGGTTTGAACTTAGGTCAGGGAGATTGAATTAAAGCAGAGGGCATCCTTGTGATGAAATCATACCAACTTTTCCAAATAAAAAGACTTATCCGCATCAAAGGATTGAATAGTGTAAGTAGTGTCCTTTTGTGATGTGAATTTTCTTCTCATGAGAACAGGTTATGCTTTACTGTCAAAAATATCTAAAGGTCATGGGCATCACTACCTATAGCAATTCATTTCAGTCTATGAAAAATGCTTCACAGTCTCCCCCCACTAAACTGATTTGGCAGCTTAAATTCAGCTGCTGTTTCTCCAGCTCATCTACTCACTTCAAAGACTATATATGTGGTGTGGTGCATCTCATGACATTGCATCACACAACCTCAGGTTCATTTGTATACTGTTAGGTGGTGAATACAAAGTTTAGAAGGCTATAAAAATGTGTTTTCTAAAGGCTTCCATTTAACATGCTGCTCCACTAGAACCATGCAGACACAGGGATGCATCATTAGCAGTACAGTAGTGCTGTTTCTTTGGAAAGGGAAGTAACTGTCATAAAAAAAAAAACATAAACTGCATACAATCAGATAAACTAAGCACAATAAGGTCAGATCAATTCAATCGCAGTACGAATGGAGGGTGTCATTGTCCATATTGGTGAAAGCAATAGCGACTGAACCCACAACCAGATACTTTCATTAGCACACCGCTGACTCCAAAAGTAACCCACATTGGAAACCTCATTTAAGAAGGAGCAAGGCAGCACCACTGAACTCCAAACCTGTGCACTGCTTTGTGCCAATGATCATATTTGAAAGAGCACATCTGAACAGTCAAACTCCTGGTAAGCACTGCTGCATCTGAGATTGCTTCTCCTGCCTCTCTGACCTGTAGAGTTACATACCTGGCACACCACATTAACAGAGCCACAGGGCTTCCCTCAAGGAGAGGCTGGGTATGCCTGCTTTACTACCTGAGCACAGCCTGTGCTGGCTTTCTCTGCTACCTGTCCTTCACAAGACAAGTACAAGACACAGAAGTCCTGTGCAGAGCCCAGGGAACCAGTGTCACCCACTGCCTCTGTGAGGGCACCTGGCTCTGCTTTCCCTTGCTACCAACACAGAGGCCACAGAAACACTTGATCCTACAGTACTTAAAACATGCCAATTTTTATCTCCATTACATCCTTTTATCTTGTAAGGGTAAGCCACAGGTGTTTAACACAGAGATGTGACCCTAATGTGAAGCCAAAGTGACAGAAATAATCCAAGCCTTTTATTAAAAACACCACCCCCTCACTCACCCACAAGTAGCACACTTCTACATGAGGCTATAAAGAAAACAAGATACTGGCTTCAATAACTTCACTCTGTTAACAGCTACTGCAAGGCGCAGTGCAGGGTCTAAACAAACAAAACAACCATTATTGGATTTCTTCTTTAAAGTCACTGTGTGAATTGTTTCCTTAAAACTCTAACACAAATCCCTAGAGCAGCGGAAAAAAACAATGCTGAGATCTCAAGTGGAGCAGAGGGAGTAACTTTAAAATGTAATAATGTGCCTTATTGGAATAAGCTGTTCAGTGTTACACCAAAATGACTCAGGCCTTTGGGCTGCCACACACAAAGTGGTGCAGATTTCAGCTTCCTACCCATACAAAACAGACCTCCGAGTATGTATACTTTGCCTTCAATTGCCGATCTGCAGGAAGAACGTCACTGTCAATGTGACTATGGAAAACAACACAAAACCAAACCAACCAAAAAAAAAAAAACTCCATGTGCTGCATTACTCAAATTTCTTCTCTTTCATGCATTCAAAGTTAAACAAACATTTCTGTGTCACTCCTGTTATCTCAAAGTCACAGGAGCAAAATCTGGATTCTTCTCTGGCTCCTCCATCAGCATAGCTTTTCATTGCACTCCCCTAACAATGAGAACCTTTACTCTTCCCTATAACATGCAAACAAGGGAGGCCCCAGTTTACCTGCCTGATAGTCTTTTTATTTTCCAAAATTAATATATCTGTACTTATACCCAAGTTTTCTGATAAAACAACTACACAATGCAAAACTAGAAATATGATACTTGCCACCCCATGCATATTGCAAATAAGCATTTCATATTGTAAAGATTCCATTTAATCTAATTAAGCATTAAAAAGGATTGTTCCACTTTAACTTGCAGAAACTACTAACTCACATTTTCTGTTTAGTCTACTTTCTTGTGAATACCAGAAATACTGCCTTACAAAGAACAGTACAAGCTCATCATCTGTAAAAGGCACAGTTTCTTCCTGGTGTAAAAATAAACCTGACAAAAGAATCCATTTTTTAAGAAACATGTCACTGAAGGATTTATTGCTTTGCCTCATTTTTCCCCCACAAGTAGCACAGATTTCTTGTTCTCAAGGTCCATTTCTAGCATCCCATGTAATTAAAAATCTGGGGATTGGGTTGTGTCATGGGGATTTTTAAAATGCTAAAGCAGATTTCCTGTAAGTAATGTCAACCTTGGATGCAGACAAGAATCAGTAAGATCTCAGATACTACATTTTAATGGAAATCAGATTTGTCTCATCTTAGGTGGGACTTGTCAACACGACAACACAGCCAGTGGGAATTCTTAGGTAAATGTACCTAGGTAATTTTCCTTCCTTTGTCCAAATGGAGGGGTCTCTCTCAATCACCTGGCAAAGAAAGAGAGCTCTGCCTGCCCAAGAAAGAATTTGCAGACAAATTTTGAGACTCCTCTCATCAACAGCTGGCAGTGACGAGTGTTTTACCTGCCATTATGTAAAACTGTTAACACATGATTCCATCCTACTTATAAATGCAGATCTACGTATACAGACTAAGTTAACGTAGCCTGTAATAAGCCTCACTAATCCGCTAGCTAAGAACAGATTGACATTTAAAACTGTCAAGAAAAAGTCAATGCCTGAAAAGGATTTATCTGCAGAAGCCCAAACCTTCTCAGCTACTCAGTATCATAATAAAAGGCTATAAAAAGGAAACAAAGACTTGGGAAACCTTGACTCAACTGAAGTCAGTAACAGAACTACAAAACCCTCAGAGGAGCCAGGATTTCATTCCTGGCACTTAGGGCTGTGCCTTGAGCTAGTGTACACAAGAAATTCAGAATCCTCTGCTCTCTCGCTTCTCATTGCTTATTTTCCCATCTTGTAGTATCATAAGCCACATGCCTACACTTAGACATACAGTCTTATTGACTTCCAGGGGCTGTTCATCTGTTAACTACAGCAAGTACATATGTATCTTGCTTGCTTGAGGACTGCTGCCCCTTCAAGGCACACATCCTACCATACCTTGTCCCACCAATACTGTAAGAAGTCCCTCAGGGCCAATAACAAATCAGATGAGAAATACCAATGTAGTTTCCCTTCCCTGTGAAGATCTTCAGTGCAAGAACTGCCTTTGAATCTCGTGTGCATAATACCCTGACCCAGACCTCTAAATAATGCTACAATAGAAGTCATTTAAAAATCAGGGCTGAGCTAATTAGACTGCATCCTGGGGACAGTGCTTACAGTGCTGCTACTGCCAGCAGTTAGAGCTAACCTTGTGTGATTCAAGAACAGCACTAACTTCTCACACTTATTTCACCTCCAGAGTTCCTCCATCCTCCTTCTACCCACCCCTTGATCTCCTACCACTTACATGACATTTATTCCTGAAAAGCAGTTCTCTCCATACACAGATCATACATTAGAACTAACTTACAGAAGTTTGACTTCCTAGTACCCCACAGCACTGAAAGAAGCTTTTGCTACTATTTCCTCAAGTACTCAGTTTTGCTCCTTGGTACTACTGTGCTGCATATAGCCTTAGATTAATGTCTTTTCTACTTTTTCACTGATGAAGGAGTTGTCAAATAAACGTGCCCTTTAGCTAGCTGTCAGGGAAAAATAAAGCCTCCTGTGGCATTGAGGAAAAATAGCACAGAGCAGAAAGCAGGATTTTGTATCACAAAGTGCATAAATCTATATTAGCTGAAAGCTGACTTCCATTTGAAACAAAAAAGCAGCTCCCCACTGAAAACCTCACATCTTTTGCAAACATTGTTATTCATTGAAAGCCCCACATCCAGCAGCACAAACCTTAACTTTCCTGCTCCTTCCAGATGCTTTACCACGCTTCTGCCCTCTGGAAAACACAACACAGCCTCCAAGACAGAGCAGGAAACACTTTCATGTGAAGTCAGCCCACAAAGCTACCACATGAAACAATGAGTTCTGCACTCCTTCAGCATTGAGAACAAAGCAGAAATGGCAGAGCCAGCTCCTCAGCAGCTGAACCAACTCAGTTCCTCATCAGGTACAATGAGCCCCAGGTGAACATCAACCCCAGGTTCAGATGATGAGCCCCACGGTGCAAATAAGCACCTGGGGTACACACAGGCCCTAGGAGCCCAAGGTGCATAAACCCCCCAGTGAAGACACGCTCAGGACTGAGTTGTTCTACATTTATATTTCATACCAAAGAGAAGCAGCGTAATTTGGCTTTTGCTTCTTAGTGAAGGAGGAACCTACAATGCAGAGTTTACAGAGGAGCTGCCCAAGGAAGAATGATGAATTTTGGGAAAGGGAGCTAAGAGCATAGAGGAGCACTCCTCAAGGGCACCCTGTTTCTTGAGGCCAAGGCTCCAACCAATGCAGAGCCGTTTCTCTGGAAAATTTCTGTATCCTGTATCATTCATGTATTGCCAAATCCCCCTCATCTTCCAAAGATGAGAACAACGGGAGAGCTGGGGACTTTGCTCCTACCAATACAATCTCACCCTGTCACACTAGAGATCTCTGTTCACCAGGCAAAGCAGAGCTGCATGGGGAAGGGGAGATACAGACCCTCTGTGGGCTGCCATCAGGAAAATATTCCACATTGCTTCTCAAAATAGATAAAATTACCTGAACAGTTTTTACAGCTGTGTCAACTTGAAACAATTTTGCTATTATCCAACTTGCACCATCCAGCCCTAATTAAAAAGCAATCCAGGTAACTGCAAATGAGGGAGTAACTTTATTTTTGCAGTGTAAATTCCCCAGTGAACATAAAAATTAGCAGATGTTTTCACAATAGTGGTTATTTCTTTATCTACAGCACTACTTCATTGCTGGGGGACATTGAGAATCAATCTGTGCTTTTACCAGATGTCTGCATAGTAGCTACTCCTTGATGCACTTGACTTCTTTAATGCCTCAGGATACATACAGCATACATTTGGTAAGAGGCATTTGCATTGGTTCTACGGTTTTATGCTGATCATCATCATGCTTGTTGTCATAAATAATAGGGTACTCCATAAGAGATGTGATTCCGGGTAACAGGACCAAGCAACTGGAAAAAATTCTCCCTCAAATAGGTTTTCAGATTTAAACAGAGATATTGGTTAGCGTGTATGTATTTGCAAACCTATTTCTTTAGGCAAAGATTGGAAAGGCAAGGAGAATCACAAAGTCAATTTTAACTGTGAATATGCACTTAAAAAACACATTAAACTGTACCCTTGTCTGCAGCTCATGCATTTCCCCAGTGCCCTAGAATGAGCTCAACAAGACTGAATTCTGCATGAATTATTTTAGTACTTGAAGGAAGACTTAAACCGTTGGCAGATTTCAGTGAAGTTCTTTCATCTGCACTTGCACCACACGTGAACAGGAGGGAGGGAGAGAGATGGATTGAAAGGACTGTACCTTTAACTTTGTATCTTCAGCCCTAAGCAAAAATACATCCTTAACAGATCGCACAGATGTGATACTAAAGGCTTCTCTCCTGAACTCTGCTTATTTCAAATGCAAAAAAAAAATCTTAAGAGCCTCAGTTAAAAGCATTATTATGATAAAACAACATGAGGAAGAAATGCAAATGGATTGAAGTCTCCTGGTTTAACTAAACAACTGTCTAGGACAGAGACCAGTGAAGGTGGTTTTCACTAATTTGAAAAACAAGAAAAAGATGTGGCTTTTGAATAACACTGTAGAAGTCTGGCCACTTCAGTGCTTTCCAGACTTGAAAACTGAACTCATCATCTGACATCAGCCATGAAACTGCCGGAGCCAGCAACCAGCCTTGAGGCCAGGTCTTGTGCCCAAGCTAGCCACCTTTGGGTGCCACAGACCCAGGGCCCAGGGTAAAGGTAGCAAAGCACTCTGTGTTCAAAGGTTATAAAGCATATATGGATTCATCAGAAGCTTCTTTTCACTGAATGCCCTAGGAAACACTTGTCAGTTGCTTCTTACCTCCCTTAGAGAAAAGAGAGGGTTATTATTATTATTATCATGAGACCCAGAGGAAAGAACCAAAATTGCTGCTTGTGTGTGTAACTCATACATCAGCCTTTATTTTTATTTTCCAGGCTGCTGGGGAGGCTGGGGCCAGAGGTGAGTACATTGAGAGGCTGTCCCTTTGTGCAGCTGCGTGTTCAAATTGATGGGACAGGTCTCAAAATGACAGATGGATGCCTGTAGCTATTTGATATATTCACCGAATGAATAATAAATAAAATGGCAATGCAGTGGCATTTAAAGGGCCTCAGAGTCTATCACCTCCCAGAGAAGCACACCGCCCAACTTCAGATGTTTCACAACAGAGAGCTTTAATATTCTCAAGGCCTTGTTTTACTGTTAGGACTGGGCAAAAAAATGCTGAAGCAGGATTTCAGTTTCTGCTGTACAGAAACAGTCCTTGCTTTGCAGGGATATTCTCAGCAGAGCCTTCACAGGCTTTATAAGCCTACCAGGAAACAGTACTGCTTTGGCTGTAATTAACCCAGAATACCTGTAAATGCCTTAGTCGTGTGCAAGAATGAAAAGCAGCAAAAAGAAGCCACAGCAGCTTCACCAAAAGCCTCTTCCACCACAACCAGTGGAAGAATTTAAATTACATCTTTAATATACACGTGTAGTATTAGGTCTGCTTTTCTTCCACATGATGTAGGAGTATAGAGCAATGACCATAAATACAGGCATTAAATGGGCTCCTTTCTATTACTGGAGGGACGAAATTATATCAGCAAGTTGAGCCTATTTAATATACATCATGCAGCATGTAATAGAGCCTGGTAAATCCTAGCCAAATATGAGCTCATTGTTCTCCTCAACTTGCCATCCCCTTAATATCAGAGCAAATACCCTCCCAAAGAAGCTGCTGCTGCTTCTCCTGAGGTGGTTCATAAAAATCCATAGCAGCCTCCAACTGTAAACAGAAATATGCCACTTAAGTTTTGCTGCAGATTTACTCCCCTACCCAAGACATTTACTGTGATGACAAACGCCGCTGTCTGATAGCAAAGTCATGGCACCTAAAAAACACAGATGTGACTTGCCAATTCCATTTAAAAGCAAAACAAGACAACAAACCATATTGATGCTTGATTTCTTTTAAATATATTTAAATGAAATATTACAAATGTGATCTTATTTAATCTATGTTACTTTCATCACTAAACCGCTGCTAGCTAGGCTTCAGGTAATACCTGAAGCATGAACCACGGTGTTCATGCTGCTCCACTTAAATGCAGATATTTCTATGAGAATTGAGTGGTACCTTGCAAACCAAGCTCATTTAGAGGCAGATCATTTGCCTTCACAGAAGTTGGACACTGCCTGGTCCCCACCTGCTTTGGTCCATGACAGAGAACAGGACATGCCAGTTACTCCTCTGACTTGGATTACTCTCCCTTCCCTATGTTTTGCTCATCACTCTGAAGTGTGTCCCACTGGAAAACCTGCAGTGAGCACTGAAGAGGCAGTAGCAACCACAGCTCTCCCCACAGCCAACAGGTATCTCTACCTCACAGATGTGGCCAAGTTCATGAAGGAATCGCAGGTTGTATATCACATGAAACTGGCAGCCCAGAGCAGTGATTTATGCAAGGTAACTCTGATCTTATTCTCAGCAAAGGCAATTAAACAATTCTTTTTGCTTTCCCAGGTAAGAGTAGTCTATTTTGTCTACAATGTCACAGTGAGCCCATGATATAATTACAATACAGGGCAATATGTTTCATTTCCTTTGCCAAAGCTGCTCCCAACAAGCAACCCACCACCACTAAAAAAATGCACTGGATATAGTATCTCTTTGGGACTTTCAAGATCCTCTTATTTTCTGCCAGAAATAGCTCACTTGCTTACCTGAAAAGTAAAAGGTTATTGTGGCTATAGAGCATTGTACCTCTGACAGGCTTCCTCATCCCAAACAGAAGCTCAAGTGCATCCATCTTATGGTCCCTGGACAGAGAGCTCTCTAGGCACCTGCAGCAAAAGCAGATCTGTGGGTAGATACTACTCAGTGCATGCAACCAAATCCCTCATCCTACCCTATCTGTATAACTTCTCCTACCATGATCTTTGAGACATGCAGTCTGTAGTATACAGGGTAACATGTATGTCTGCAGCACACTTTGTCTCCAGGAACTTCTATCCTGGAAGCCAGCAGACCTTTAAGGTATAAGGTAAGGTATTACAAATTGTATTTGAAAGATCCATCCTCTTAGGGACTTCAGCATATAACTCCACGACTCAATTTTCTACTGGTTTGACCATGGATTTCTCTCTTTACCTGGTATCAGGTACAAATCACTTTGCTCTTGGTGTAAGTATATCTGAAAATTAATTTCTTCTTTCCTGAGGAAGTTATCTTCTCTGCTACAGAGAATCCCAAAAGGTCAGGCTAGCAGTAGTAACTGGGTAGACAGCAAGCTGGAAATGATCTAACATTGTAGGATAAACCTGCAGTACAGAAGAACCCTCTCTGTTTCTCTAGCTTTCCAGAAACTGTAATCTTAACAGCTTGGCTCAGCTCCTCCCAAACCCCTCCCATCAGTCCCCTTCCTATTAAACAAATAAAACTGCCTGTTCTGGCAATATTTAGCAAAATCTTTCCTAGACATTGCATCATCAATGAGATGAAGCTACACAACTCTTTAGATAACCAAGAGAGTCCTGGCAGTGATTTAATGCCTTATTGGGCCTTCTGCCATGAGTTACTGTGGTCCAAACAGTATGAAGAATTTCTGTCGTAGCTTCTAGCACCAGAAACCTAAACAAACACCATTAAACATGAAAAAGGAAATCAGCATCTCCACCAGAAATCCTTAGGAAAGATCCAGCACTGAAGGAGACCTGCATGTATGTGCCTTTCTGGCTTCTCTCCTGAGAAAATTTCCCCTACATGTCTAAGCAGTTCTTTATTTAACAAGCAGCACGTAATAACTTAACAAACTGATAATTCAATAAACTTAATAACTTCATAAACTTAATGACTTAATAAAATAAGTAAGTCTTTGTTTAACAAGGTAATCTTGGGGTCCATGAAGCAGGGAGCATCCAGCAGCCCCATCACAGCACGTGCAGTGGGATGAAGCCAGAAGCCATCCAAGCCCTGACACAGGTCCTGTGTGACAGCCAAGACCTGTCTGTCCTGGGACTGAGATCCCTTGTGACGGCCACACATGTAGAGCCATCCTGGGCTCTGCCAACCCCTTCAAATTCACATCAGAGGTGAAATAAATAATCATACTCGCATACAGACATAGCTAAAACTCAACTGTTCATATGATGCATGTCTTGCACACTAATTCAATAACTGTGTTACAAATTTTCTATAGTTCCCTTCTTTTAATACAAAATCTGCCCCTAAGGAATCAGAGCCTTTATAACCAAAAATGTGCAGCAGTATTTTGGGAAGCATTGCAAAAAAGTCGTACTGACAGCTTTTTTAAAGGTCACTATATACAACACCAAAAACTCTTGCTTCGGTAGAAGGTTTGCTGCTTGTTTCACTGATAAATTAATAATCATCTCCTACATTACTTCAGGGATACAACATCACAAAGATCACACTGGTCTTTGCTACTTGGGGGATATAATGCAGACCATTAATATCCCAATGCACACTTTGACTTGTACAGGCTCTACCTCCAGGATTGACTGCAGCAAATCCCTAGCTGGGAATATGGATTGGTGACAAACAATCATGGTGGAGGGCCTTTTTGCACTGTGGTCTGAGACACATCCCAAAGCTGGTTCACCTTCAGGACACAGCACAAGGCTCATCCATCTGCTCAGACTTTTGCTAAAGGAAGGTGAGGGGAGAGAGATGTCTGTTTACAGCAGAACATGGGTTTGGTTGCAATTGAGTTACTCTTAAAGGCACTGAACTAAGTGTAGTATTTTTTGTGTTTAACAGAGTTGCTTACAAAATATAAATAAGGACAATCACCTTGAATACGGACCCTGGATTCTAGCAAATTTAAGCTACTGGCAACAGACTCCATTTTCTGTGTACTGCAAGATAAGTGATACACTCAAGTTCTCATTCCTACTGATTTCAGTGACACTTTTTTCTATACATCTAAATGTTTTAAAAGTTTTGAAAACAAGGTCCTTTCACTCAAGTTATATAGTTGAAGATTTTGGATTCAACTATTCGATAGCAGAAGGAATTTTTTTTTTTTACATGAAATCACAGAAATTATGCATGTATAACAGTTTTAAATACTAATATCCTGTAGGGTAATTTAAAACTTGTGTTTAAACATTCTGCAATGCAATTTTTTAAATTCAGAATAAAGTAGAGCCATCTGGCATCTCAGGTGGCCCCAGGGTTTCAATGGATTGTACTGAATGGCTGCAGCTGCAGACGTGTTTTTGATAGAAAAGTAATGTTTGTGACATTTAACCTCCAGGTATTTATCTTTTATCCCTTGGAATGCAGAGTCATCACTACTTACTGTGTTATCCATGCCAGGAACTTTTATTGCTACACAAATAGGTTTTCAGTACTGTTGCTAACAGTCACCAAATGCTCTTCACAAGCGCCATGGATTTTTCCAGCTGTCATGCAAAGCAGCCATGATTAATGGTGATTTCACACTATGACCCATTGCTCAAACAGCCCATTGGCCACAGAAGAAGAGAACTTCTACCTCAATTTGCTAAAGCCTTCAGAAAAGGATTACAGTTTTCAGCAACAAAATAAATGTGCATTTAGGTTTGCTGGGTTTAAGTCCTGGCTATAGTCAAAGCTTTGCAGGTCATAGTGGCTGAAAACCTGGAAATACTGCATTTCATTTCCCTTTCCTTAAAAAGGAAGCAATACATTTTCCTATGTTACAGTCGTTCTACAATAAGCTCATTAGCTTTCTAACTTTAATTAGATTCATCAATATCTTAAAGCCTTTTAAAATCTTTACCAGAATTCAACACGGAAGATACTCGAATTCCTATTCAAATGAGAAGCCAAAAATTTATTGTGGGAGAAAATGTTATGATAATTCAAAAATATCTAATAGTTGGGTTGTTGGGGTTTTTTTAAAACAAGCATAGTAATATAATGCTAAAAAATAATAATTTATAATTTTCACATCACAACTGTTCACTGAAATCGGCACAGCCCCATGAAATACACAATTAAGTGGAGAAACAGTTGGATAGAAAAATTTTCAACCATATTTGTGCACAGAGTGGGGTAACTGAATATCAGTTATATTCAGATGTATCAACATTCAGATACTACTTTAGCTGAAGCTGCTCTTAAGGAAATATAGTCAGAGAGTTTATTTTGAAACCATTCGATAGTAGAGTTGGAAAGAGATCAGTTTCAGATCAAAACCAACCCAAAATTAAAAACTGAAAATCTTGTCAGAAAAATCTGCAATATTTAGCAAATGTTAAGCTTTTTATGGAGGAAAAAATGCTTACTTTTGCAGGAACTGTATTTTTTGCAGAAGTGGCATTTTGTATCAGTCAAATTTCTCTGAGAAAGGGTCCCAGCCAACACTTGCCTTCCTGACATCCAGCTGATAATGCTTCTAGAGCTGCAATAAGTATTAAAACTGTGACTCCCAGGGACTAGCAAAGGTACTGCATCTTGCTGCTCTCATTACAAAACCAAACTAAAGGAAAAGGTGGTTTTAAATTCATAGCCACTTTAAAGGTCACAGAAAGTATTATACTATTACAAGATTAGCTAATTATATTATTTATGGAAAGCATTTGTTCTGGGAACAGAGATTAGACATAACTACAATTGGATGTGTCTGTGACAAATCTAGAAATTAAACAAGGCTCCCCTAAAGTCAAAGCCAAGGGTTTTTTTAGCCATAAAACCACTCTGTACATGCTGCCCTGGCAAAAACCTCCTTTCCATAATGTATTACCCTGTGAGCTGCTACTGGTAATGCTAATAGCTCTCAGCAGAGCAACCAGTGGATGCTGAGACTCTAACTGCGTCAGTGTCCAGCCACAAATTCAGGCTCTGGGCATAGAGAAGAGCTGCAAAAAATTAATAAAATTATTCCATTTGAGTTAAGTTGAGGGATGAAACCTCCCCAGAGGACTAAGAAGCAACAGAGAGAAAAATACCAGCTTAGCTTAGGGTTAGTAAGGCATTTGCTGCTATTGTGTCCTGGCAAAGCCTCATGTGCCCATAGATTCAAAAGTGG
Organism: Neopsephotus bourkii; assembly: GCF_033783945.1. NCBI lineage: Eukaryota > Metazoa > Chordata > Aves > Psittaciformes > Psittacidae > Neopsephotus > Neopsephotus bourkii. The sequence continues at coordinate 1,972,456 of NW_026901430.1, read as the reverse complement.
ATTACACATTTCTATGTGAGCTGGTTGGTGGGAAAAGCTGTCATTATTTCAGTTTTCTTCAGATTTCTAACTGAACATTTCTAATTACTGATATTCATGAAGTGGAGGAACATCCAATTATTTAATCAATATGACACAAAATTCTGATTTCCTATGGTTTGGTCACCAAACATTCAGGATCTTTGGCAGTGGATGCAGAAATTTAAATAATGTAATGACTTAAGTCAGAAAAACCTCCTCTTTCCTATCTTTACATAATTTAACAAAGCATTTTAAGGCCAAGCTAGCCCAAAAAGGTTGATTTTAAAGGTTGAGGGGGAGAGGTTGATTCTGCAACCAAAAAAAAATATAACTAGGCTAAGCCTGTTCTGGCTCACTCTGACAAAAAAAACACTACTGATTGTTGGAAGACTGAGTACTCCAAAGGGTTATAAGGCAGGATCAGCTATAGGTGATGGGGGAGAAAACACTGTATTAAGCAACCCAGAAAATTAGGGACAAAACTTCCACAGAAAGTCAAGTATAAGAGTAACATGATGCATTTAAACCTAGTTAGTCCCTGAGCAGTACTTTTGCTTCCTTGCAGCACACATAGTCATTTACACTGGACAGAAGGGATATGCCCTGGCAACTGCTGTAGCTATGTTTTATACTCTTTTTCACAGGTATTATCAAAAAAGTAGAAAATAAGGCAGAACTGTATCCAAATCCTCAGAAGCTTTTTTGCTTGTAAAAAGAAAAAAAACACCAAACAAACAAGCAAAGACTAAAAAAAGAAGTATTCTTATACTTAATCAGCAGCTGAGAAAGTGAAGAAGGTATTGTTGTGACCCTGCCCTACAGTGCTCTTTGCTCAGCCTACAACACTGCCCCAGAGAGAAAGAAATTGCCAGTGATCACTCTTCAGATCACATTCTGCAAGATGAGGGTAGCCAGAACTGATGCTACTTCCCTCTCCACATGCAGCAAGGCCCCTGTCACTCTTCAACCAAACTTTAGCTCTCCTCAGTAAAATCCAAGTTTAAAAATGACCCTGGTAAATTCTGGTCACCTTAAAATATTCCTGTGTAGCCTGGGGAAAAACAATAGCTGCAATGCCATATTTTGCATTGCCAACAATAGTTGCAATGCCAATGAAATTGCTCTGCCATAACCTTTGCCATGTCCTTCTCCCTTTGTGCCTCCCTGGTGGTCTATTACCCAGAGGGAATAATGGAGAATAATTATGCATCTATTACCTCTCTTTTGGCTGGGAGACAGATAGACTCTGGTTGTCCTGATGGTGAGAGATGTTGCTGGGACCAAAGCAGTACTAGCCTGGACCTGGATGCAGAGCCAGGCACAAAGAATTCAGGATCCTAATGTCTATGCTTCTCCCCAAACTCCATTTAAACACGTAACAACTGTAGAGCAGAAAATCTGTCAAATGTGGCCTCTTGTACAACGCTTTCTTCACACTAATGAGACCTGTGTCACCTACCACCTTCTCCCCTGCAACACGCAGATTTTCTTCATTGTTTCCATTCTGAGCCAAAAGAGTTGAAGTCTGATCGTGTTGCTTAGCAATGAAGGAATGGAATAAGGTATGCTTACAGTCTTCCTCCTCTGCTAGGTGTCCTGTAGCGGCCATTACTAGAAAAAATTGACTTTTCCATTATCTTCTTATTGTTTCCATAGCAGTTTCTCCCCTGTTCCTGTAGTATTTGCTTTAGCTTCCCCCCCACCCCAGTATTCTCACATTAACCTTTTCTTAGGCACAGCATCTACTCTCACCCCTCTCAGACATCTAATACATTTCTCAGCTGTAGGCTTTTTGATGGGATTTTTCCACCTCATTCTCAGATAAACTAAATTTATTACAGATTTAAGCAAACAAATCCGGAATGCTGCTGGACAAAACCTGCAGGAGAAATAACCTCTAAGTGAAATAATTACTTTATCTCTTTTAGCCAATGTTCAGTTGACTTTGTGGTGAAAAACTGCCAAAGAGAAAGAAAAATAGAAGGTGTCTGAATCCCATTTTTGCAGTTCAGAAGCCACAAAGCTTTCTTTCTTAGCAAAATCCCTGTTAATTTCAAAGGTGCCCGAAAATGAAAGCTCTGTTTGGGTGCCTGACATTCAAAGGAGGCTCACAACAAAATAAACTGTACTCATACGAGGCCCTTAGACTAATCTCTCCCATACAGCATTAGCTTCACAAGACCCCACTCTGAGGACTGGGGGTGAATTTTTCAGGCCCATTTCTTGAGAAAAGCCACGCTGTATGTCTGTTGAGATCTCATCGTTCTCTCTGGAACAAGGAGTCAAGGAGTATTTGTATGACTGGTGTTCTGAGGTTTGTTACCAAGTGTAGGTACAGTAATGCAACTATATGTTCGCGGCAGGTAAATCACGTAACACATTAGTGTACTAATACTCACTCCATCATCATAAAACAGACAGAAGAGTTTTGTGCATTCAGGCTTCACGCCGCCTTCAGTTTCTGCTGGGATGCTTATTAGATTTGTGGTGTCAATAATCACGTTAGTGCAAATGGTTAAGGGGCAGTTCCCTCAAGAAAGATCACAGCTCAGGAGGGAATTATCCATATCTAATTACAGTTCATGCTGCTGCTGGACATTCTCCTGGCTTTGCTGTCTGCCCGCTGTCGTCCTGTTTTAAAAAGCACTGACTATGCTTTAGGCATTGGATCAGGTATTTGGACATCAAGGCCCTGTATCTAAGCGTGCCATCCTACAGTCAAACGTGTGCTGAAGATCCGGCACAGGGACAGTGGGCAGTGACCACATCGGATCCTCTCCTGGAAAGGTGGGAGCAGGAAGTGTCACCAGAGGGCTCTGTAACAGCAGTCCTGTATCTTCCCTGTTGGGTTCACACCTGCATTTCCTCCTGTGATACCTTTCTCTTCCCTGGCTTTTTGCTCTTCAATGAGCTGTAACTTGCTGGAAAACACAGGCTGCCCAGAGCCTTGCTCCGAACAGCAGGATTCTGCATGGAGGCAAAGCTCAAAGCAGGTCTTGGGTCATTCAATCTCAGGAGCAAGGGCTGGATTTTGCTGTATGAGCCTCGGTACAGTGCATTCTTTGCCCAGAGTGCCAGTGGAGTGCCAACAACAGCTAATGAGTACATGGCGCAGTCTGGGGATGCAGCAGAGCCTGTTTCAGTAGCACAGTGAATAATATCAAGACTGGTAAAGAAATGCAGCTTTCTGTGACTTAGAGCCACACGGGCAACACAAACAACACAGTGTGCTATAGCACGATCCTTCTGTGCAGACTCCTGCACCAGCTTTAATTGCAATTGCTTTAAATTTGTAAAGAGCCTGGAGGCTTGAGGTCCCACTCATTAGCGTCTTGGCAAAATCTCCCAGTCCTGGGCTGCTTCCAGAAGACTCACGTCTGTGGCAGGGTCAGGTTCTTAGCCTGTGTTCACCCTGGCTCGAACCAATAAAATAATTATATGAGATTTCTTTTTTTTATATTGCAGCCATGACACTTATATCTGAACACTTTGCAGCCTGAGATATGTTTTCATAAATGCATCAATCATCCACTGTTTTTTTAGCCAAGATGTTTTCAGGAAATTGCAATGACCATCAAAGATCATGCTATTCAACAAAAATCATTTTAAAATGTAAAGTCTCATAAATTCTTCAGTGACTACAGCTGCCTAGATTGAAATCAAAACCCAGATGAAAATACTGTATTTACTTATTTATTTCAGAAGACAGAATGTGGAGAGCTGCCTCCTTCTGAAACCACGGGTTAGTCCAGAACAAGCGTGTCTGGGCTTTGAGATCCCGCTTCACGTAAAGCTACCCTGTAACACCAGGGCTCAGCACACTTGAGACACCTACCTAATGAAACAGAAGCAGTAGGCCAGGATCTCTTGCCTACTCCATCTGTAATCCCATCACTTACACTGCCTGACTCCTGAGGGACACGCTTACGGGGCGAGAGTCAGATCCTCATCTTTTATTTGATTTATTTAAAAAAATCTTTTCTATTCCCTAAGATACTTTTTTCTCCCTGCAGCTCTTCCAATCATCACTGTTGCAAGTTTTACTTGTCAGCTCCTGATTTGTATTTTTCTTCCATCCATGAAATAGCTTCTATATCTCTAAATCAACATTAAAATCGTATGGCCAATGTTTCTGAACAGAAAAGATCAGTCAACAGGGGAGATGGCTTCACCATCCATAATACATGCTCTGGCACCAGTGTCATTTATGCATCTGCTTAACCAAACAAGACAAGCTTCAACATACAAGATGGGGAAAGATATGATATAGCAGAAAAGTATTTTAATCAAGCTACAAAAAGCTTGCTGTCTAATCATGCTCTGAGGCCAGCATTAAGGTCCTTACTCAGTGAGATGTGACAGAGGGACAATTGCAACTGCAAGCACTGGGAATATCAAGAGCAGACAACAGTTGTCCCAAAGACTAATGCTGCTTTTTTCCTCATATTAGGACTCCTTTTTACAGCCACACTAAAGCATCACCACAATACAAATGTAGGGGTAAACGCAGGGTAACAGCAAACTCAGTCTTCTGCTACCTGGAATTCACCTTAGAATTCAATTTCTTCTTTTTACTCAAAGTTTTGTTGGGTTTATTTTTTTCCAGTTTGCTTTTCCAACAGAGACCGTTTGAAGGTAAAATGAAAAGCTGGTGCAGAACTTCATCTAGCTGCAGGAAAACTGAAGATTCAGATGCCTTCCCTGTATGTAAAAAGGTACTAATATCACTAGATCCAGAATAAAATGTTAAGTGTCCCTATGGTATTTCAGAGGAATCAAAGGATAAAAGGAACAGTTTGCAAGCTAATTCTCTGTATGTAACAGAGTATTTGTCCAGATTTAGAATATGATCTTCAGGGAGGCTAAGGGGAGAAAGGCTACCAAATCCCATTGAAAAGCAATGAAAATTCACCTTCTAAGGGAATTCAGATTCAGATTCAATTTTTTATTTCTACATTTCATCCTTTTAGTACCTAACATTCATAAAATTAGTGAAAATATCTAAAAAGTTCTTGTCAAACAGCTCAGATTCTAATGGAGCATTCAAAAGAATTATATTATGGCAAGTACCATCCTGGTGAAAGAACGAAAATAACAATACAATCTGGACTTCCCATGTGTAAAGTGAAGGGAAAGCAAACTAGTTATTAACATGTTACTAATTCTAAAACATTAGTGATAGATACTGGAAGTTAAAGCAATGAACTATGAGTGGCCAATAGGTTAAATACAGTACAACAAGACTTGAAAACACAGGTGGAAAAGAGAATTCTAGATAAGGAAAAAATCCATTATTTGGAACAGGTTTTGTTTTTTTTTTCCAGTCAATGTAGAAACGTTGAGCAGATGGTTCTGCTTTGTACGTGATGGATAACACTGTGAGTTAAAGAGGGGAAAAAAAGAATATTCCTGAAGACATGAAAGAACCAGCCAAAGCTACTGCTGTTTCCGAACTAACAGGCCCAGATATTGAGTGGGGAGCTGAAGATGTCTCTGAACTTCTCTACTTTTAGCATATCCCAGAAATAAGGAAAATTTTAAAGGGAGGTAGGACTGCCAGCTTAGTTTGTGCATTTAAAAGGGCAAAGGCAACGCAGAAAGGGCAGCAGTGACTGCACACCTTACAGATAAACATATGGTATAAACCTGATATTTGCTGCCAGTTAACTGCCATGAGTAAAATTCCTTTTAATACAGCACTTAATTAGAGCAATGTAATACATTTGGAGACAAGTCAGGGTGTTCAATCAAAAAACAGAGGTACAAAGAAAAGCTTAGGGACCATTACAGGTTAACAGCCTCAAGATGATTTCCCAGTAGTCTGCACTGGCAAAAAAGCTCTAATACCATCCTTGAATGTTTAAAAAGAAGACAACTGGAGAAGAACAAAGTCAGTACCACCTCTAAGCCTAGCATTAGTGAAACAGTTATTAGGCTGTGGGTCCTAGTCTGATTCAAGGAAGATGTGAAAAAGCGATGAGCACTTTAAAAGAGAGTCACAAATGTGCTTCACTAGCTGGAAAATATGCCTTACAATGCAGGGCTTAAGGCATTAAATAAATTTAGCTCTCAAGGAAAGCTTCAGCTGTAGCTTGATCACTGTACATTCAGGTGAAAGAGATAGCTGTGGTGGCAGCTTTGCAAAGTTGTTGACAAAGATAAAACAAGACCCAACAGATGGGAGTTGAAGTCACACAAATTCAGACTGGAATAAGAAATAATTTACCAATGCAAATGCTAATGAAGCACTGGAACATTTTTTTCACTGAAGGTGATAGACTTCTCTTAGTGTAAGCCTTTAAAATTAGATGGAACACTTTAAAAAGATGTTCTTTAAACCATACATCATTTGAAGTGCTGCACAAGATCCATCCTCAGTAGCCTGGAGGAATTACATTGCCCCTGCACTGACTTCAACTTCCACACATTACTTGCAGCTTTGCATGAAGACATCTTACCTAATTATTATACCGTAAGGCCAATACAGACTCCAGTAACATTCAGAAATGATTTCTCTTCTTCCCCCTTATGGCCCCATGAGGCACTGCTCAGATTCTGCATATTTTTTTGTTTCCAAGTTCTGAAATTTCAAAAACTGTCTACAGCTACAGCAAAGACTGCACATGAGGTTACCCACCACTCTCCCATGGTGTTGAGAAGCACCAGTGTTTCTGTTTCAAGATGCCCAGCAAATCTGAAGTCAGACATTTAACCTCAGCAGATAAAAAATTTACCTCAGCAGCTGCTTTGGGGTTTTGTGCCTACTCTGCAGCTTTGGCTCCTAGAATTATTTAAGCAAATTTCCCCTGATCAAGTCCTTACAATTTAACAGAGTTTGTGTTCTGGGGACAACTCTCTCTAATTTCTTTCAGTAGACAAGCTGAAAACCAAAACACTCAAATTAACCAAGTAACCAAGGTCAATCAAGCATATTGGGCTAGTGCAAGGAAAAAAAAGGTCATATAAAAAAATGAATAATAGGTGAAAATAGAAAGATACGTAGGTGCTTTCTGCTCTGAAACTGCAAAATAAGGATGCCCATGCATGGCACTGAAGGTTTATAAACACACATAAAATGCATCTTTATGAGTAAAAGGAAAAAAAACCAAATCTTTTGACCCAGCACCTCTCTGAGCCTTACTGAAAATGAACATCCCATTAGCATTGCCAGTGAGATGCTCTAATTATGCACTTTCAGCACGTTACTGTTTCTTGACAAAATTTGAGTTGATGGCATGAAGGACATTCCTACCACTCAAAATAGCTACTATAATAATCTTGTGTAACACCAATCACTGGGAAATACAGTCTATAAACTGGCTTCTCAAAGAAGCTTAGGATGATCCTTTGCCCTCTTCTTTCACCAGACGAAAAAAGGAAAGAAAAGACATGGTGCAGTACTTTCATTTACATAGCTAAACAAGTGCAGTAGTCCTACCCCAAATCCAGATGACTTCCCTAAAGCCACTGCAATCTTATAGGTTAACAATTGGAAATGTATTTTCTTAACTCAGAGGAAAGGGAGGGAAACAAGGAATATCAGAGACAAGAACTACATACACTTTCATACATATTCAATGGATCCTATTTACAAAAACCTCTTCAAATGCTACTCTGTTTAAATAATCTGTGAGTGGAGAAAGTCAATACCTTTTAGCTTATCTCATTGTTATTTATAACAGCTTATTGCATGTTAATTCTTCCAACTGTTCTATTGGATTTCCACACGAAATATGCTAAAAGCCCATGTAAGCGACATATATTTTATTAATGAACTGTGATCCACCACCATGGAAGAGAACATTTGATTTCTCCATTTTTGCCACACTGGTACAACATTACCCTTGGATTCTAGATAACAGATTTATTCCAGATATTCTGCGCTCAGTCACCTTTCCTGCTTATTAATAATAAATACCCTAACCTACCTGCAGACACCATTAGAAACTGATGATACTTCCCAACAACCTCTTCCTCTAACGGCAACCAATGCAACTACCCCCAAATGAAAATCATGAAAAGTAAAGAGAAGGAAAGCAGAACAAGAATAAGCAAGTCAGAAGATTCAACATCTTCAACCAATATGAATGAAGGAAAACTGTCCAAAAACTATTACATGATCTAAGCTGAAGCACACTGAAATCAACAGAAGTGTTTCAAGATACTTTTAGGTGAGATGCTTTCATTCCAGTTCTAATCTGAGTCCAGGGCTCAACAAAATTCCCGATTCAAACACATCTCTATTATTTATAATGTACACGGTACCCGTACGTCCATGCCATGCACACCTCTCATCTCTGAAGGCTGTGCTTCTGCATGTTGGTATTTTCATTATGAAAATAACCAAGTGTTGGAAACAAAATCATATGCTGTGGGGCAGGAATCTTAACTCCCTAACTTTGCATATGAAAGAAGTACATATACTTCTCTAGTAAGAACATTAATATCAGGCTACAGCAAACTAAAGGGAAAAATCTCATGATTCATGCCTTCATGGCTCCCAAATACCTGTCTAAATATTCTAGTAATTTATGTTTGAAATAACCTATAGAAGAACTCTTTTACAAGCACATAATGCAATCAATTCATCCCTATGTCTGCTGTGGAGGTGTGATATAATTAAAACTACAACTCTATTCCTGCTGGATAATGTGTTTCTTCATAATGTGACCTGTTAGCATTAGCTTCCTCTTGAAATGTCACTCCTCTTCTTTCACAATGCTGAATTTCCAAATATCCAGGATTGTATCTATGTTTGGTGACCTACCCCACAAATGTGTTACTAAGCTTAATTAATAAATGTTTGTTCAGTGCAATATAAATTCTAAGCAGTGATTTTAAAACTGGTGTGAAACTTGGAATTTGCTGGCTAAATTTCTGCAGGAGTTGTTGCATATGCAAAAGACATTCTGCTCTCTACTCCCAGATCTGTGGTTGTCACAGTGATTAAAACCCCATGTTTCCTAAACAATTAACTAACATAGTCTATTAAATCTCATTTTATTACATTGAATGGATTGAATTGGTACAATAATCCAACTCGGAAGCAAGACAGAATTTACATATCTTTTTCAGAAAATGGATGAGACATAAAATGAACGACACGGTGGATAAAACCAAATCCTAGCTTGTTCTCACTCTGTTTTTGCATTTGATTTTCTCTGCGGTACTATAAACAAGTTTTAGCAGTGATAGACTCAGATTATGTAGAAACCAAAGAGAGAAAGCTCTCTAGGCTACCAAAACAATTCACTTTAAATAGAATGAACGCATTGCTCAGTATGTTTTGACAAATTTAAATATGCTATCAGCTCAAATGTTTGCTTTCTCTGACTAGTTCTGATGGAGACAGTAATGCACGTTGGGTGTCCCATGCTCCAACTTGAATACTTGAATTCAGTTTTGTGATTTGGAAAGTTTTTCTGTTAGCGCTTCAAATGGAATATATGACCTGCCATTCATTTATATTTCCTATGTAATTAGTATCTGGCAAGTAAAACAAATTAGGTGCTTGATAAACACACGCAATTATATTTTCAAAGCAGTTGTATTTATGCTTGGAAGGAAGGACAGTTTTATGAATATGTAATCAAGGATGTAAAATTGGAAAGAAAACAAAATAGAGCATAGTTAATTTGGTGGTAGCGACAAATTAACACTATGCCAAGCCCTCTGCACATGCACTGCCCTGATAAACTTGTTATTAGCAAAGGTTCCCTCTAAGAGGAGCTTGGTAATCCTTCTTTTGTGTTTGCTCTTCTTTATTAGTCCTTTGAGAAAATATTGTTTATAAAATAAAGATCTGGACAAGTAAAGATAACAAAGTCCCCATTTCCTGCCTAACCTGCTTAATAGCTAACAAGCTGGGAATATATAGCTTTCTTTCTATTTCCTTTATATATTTGGCTACAGGTGTGTGCTGCACACCAGCGATTACCAAGCATTCATGAGCAGCTGTGCCTCCAAATGAAAGATGAAACTGAACTGAAAGTTTGTTTGAAATGGAAGTAAAACCTGGCAGATGGCAGCATCCAGAAATAGCACCACTGAAACGGAAATTTTTGTGCAGCTACTGCTCCAGAGCACTGGTGAGAACAGGGAGGGAAGACGACCCAGCAACAATCTACAAGGGTAAAGGGGAAAAAGTAGGGAAGAAAAACCATAGAAGGGATGGGAAGAAGAGAGGAAAATAAGATTCAGATGTCAATGGCTAAAAAATAAAGAACAGAAATTTAGAGAAGGATCTGTTAGCAAAAGGAAATAATTACAAGTATCTATGAGATGGGTTTACTTCTAGAGCAAAACAAAAACTAGTGGAAGCATATGGAAAAACTAATCATTTAGAGAAAGAAAGTGAAAACTCATCAGCTGTCAGGATCAAAGAATTTAAATCCTAATATGCGTCTGACACATTAAGGAAAGACACACTTTTTTTACTACATATTGTGGAAAGTCATCATGCTGAAACAAGTGTAGATGTAAGCTTTTGAAGAAATATGGGGTTAAAGGCAGATGCCAAAAGGAACATACAATAGATTCATTTTAGGAATTTTGCAAGAGAAAACCGTGACCATCAATTTCTTTTGTTGTGATTTGGTTCTTTTTTCTGTTAGCTAAAATCATCACTAACACGAGAATGAGGAGAGGGGAAATACCAAACTCAACACGCAACTTTGCTGGGTTTCACTCTCTGTGAATCACAGAGCACAGCAAACCACAATGCCCAGGCAAAGATCTCCATACGTGTGTTTCCTCTTGTGAGCGGGTGGGCTGCAGGACTGAGGCTGTGCATTTGTCGGTGGCAGACACAGAGCAGAAGCTCACGGCCAGCAGCTCTGCAGTGTGCTCTGTGTAGCTTTCACCAAGGTGGAGCTTTGTGGGCTGCAGTGCCACTGGCAGAACCTGTGCTTCTCTTGTAGAATCCTGTTTAGAGCTGACTACAGCTTTGCATAATTATTTGAGCCAAAATTTCCTAGAAATACCCTAAAGCTCAATTTGAGAGGAAAGGCCACCTAAAGTGATTCAGACTTTGGCCATTCCCCATTGGAGTGATAATACATCCTTCCAATGACAGTAATACCTCCGAATATCACAGTGGTCTTGTAAGAGCAATTCATCTTTATCAGGAATACAGGCTTTTGCCTTTGACATATTTATGCATAGCTCCACTCTGCAAAGCTTCTGTAACTCTCAATAAGAAGGTTTGAAAGTGTCTAAATCACTTTTCAAAGTGGGATTTTGCCCACAAAAGTCACATAAATCTCCAGAAAAAAAACCACATAACCAACTCCGTTTTGATCAATTGTCATTAAATGAATCCTATCATGCTTTCTAAGTAAGGAGGCCAGAAGAAATGAGTTGTTCTCTATTCACTGTGCAACACACAAGGTGGAAAAATATAATGTAACAGAGTAATTAGAAATTGTAAATTAAGATCACATCTTGAGCTGTAGGAATAACCTTAAACTCAAACATTCCACTTTAGAAATGTCCTTTTCATTTAATGTTGTCTTTTGGCTGCAGCTCATATCAGACCATTCAGTGGTCTGAAATCTGTAAAATCACAGGGCAGATTATTCTGATGATTTAAAAAGATTTCTAATCACTCTGCTGACAACTGTGCCTCCCTGAAAAGACTGGTACAAATGATTCAGACGAGTTGCTCGTGACAACTGCTTTGCAAAACTCTTCTAATATGACTCACTTTATGATGATTCATTTGCTTTTTCATCATTTTAAAACAAACTTTCCTGTGTGAAGTTTAAAGACCTCATTGAAGAGAAAATTTGCAATTGCAAAGCTCTATTTTTTTATTAGAGACAGAACTGCTGCTTTGCCGAAACAAAGCTCTTCTGAGCAATTTTCATTTCTAGCCTTGTAAACCAACCCCAATCTGAGTACAATGCTGAAAACAGTGACATCAGATATTTTGCAGCATGGGTGGGTTACTAGGTGATGCTGCAAAGTTCTGCAACGTTATCCAAAATCCCAAGCTTTCCCAAAACTACAATCATTATATTGTATTCACCCATCAAATAAATGTCTGGTCAATGAAGTGAAAAACTTGTGAAAAGTTTCTTATTTGCACCAATAGATTTTCTTTAAAAGTTAATTCTACACATCTTAAATAGCAGCTGAGTTCTTCCTGTACAATGAATATTTGTTTTGCTAAGAAAGTGTAGGGCAACTGCTTTACAAACTTGGGAGCTACTGAGGTCTATTGATTGGGGATTTCTATTTTAGTTTGAAGTCTAAGATCTTTCTTATATGTTGCCAGAAGACCTGACTTACAACCAGTGCTTAACAGACCTACACTGAAAGTAACACATACATAAGAACAAAATATTGTCTTAATATATTTGATCAGTCACAGTGGCTGTATGGAAAAGTCAGCAAACTTACAACCAAGGGAATGCCCCTAATACTTGGAAATTTCACTCACATTTCAACTCCCCAAGAGACAACATCTATGATTCCCACATGAATAGTCCTACACAGGTAAGCAGAATTCTGTAGAGACCCAAACCAAAGAAAGCTGTCTATTGCTGCTACACTGATGGACTTCTGAGTCAATAGCATGGATTAATGGGCTTCTGCTAAATACTGAGAAACTAAACAGACAGCCCTAGGTTGAGGGAGGGAATTAAATTACTTCCTACAGTCAATTAACAATAGGAGTGTGACAGGAACACCAAAACCAAGGGAATACAAAGTCAAATCTGAAACTGTGTCCTCATCAAATGCTGCTGTCCCAAAGGATACACGATTGCAAAATAGCAGAAGATTTTGCAAACTGGGCATGCTTTGCTCTGCAGTTGCTAAATCTCTGGAGGGAACTTTTTCAGGAGCCCGGATTTCACACATCATGTTTGTTGGTTAGAACCGTGATACCCAGGTAGAAGGGCCTGAGACTTCTGAAGAGGCTGAAAGAAACTGGTTATGCAAACACCAGTCAGAAAATAATTTTTTCTTTTATATGTTGCTAATGTAAAACAAATAAACAATCCAATGTTGTGCAACATGCAGATCCATTCAACCAGTCATTCCAAATGAATGATAGAATATACTAGAGAGGGCAAAATCTCTTTCCATTATACACAAATTACTGTTCTGTATTCACCCAGTAAAGCAAGATTGAGTAAAGTATTATTATAATGAACATGTTGGGAAGGCAAGAATCTATAAACTCTCTCCCCTGTTATATTTGTGCCATTCTAGTTGTTTCGCAGTGTTTTCAGTGTGTTCTCATTTTCTCAGAAATCTGGATTTCAACTCTTTGGTGATATTTTACTTAGAAAGCAACAAGTTTTCTCCACATTCTCACAGCGGCTGAACTCTGAGCTTAACTTAAAATCCCCAGGTCTCTTCCTACGAAGAACAAAGTTATACTTCCACATTGCACCTATTTAGGAAAGAAAAACCTGGTACTTCTGAGTGATGTGAAAGAAGGTTAGCAAGTGGTTCTGGAGATCTTTCTGGCAAAGCTGCTCAGCTCTTACATAATACCTATTAAAGGACAATACTGCTCATCCTTATTGTAAAAGTATTCTCACCTAGAGCTTGCTTTCTGCCTCGAGCAGCTTGTTTGCCCTCAAGCCTGTTGATACAAATACGCTCTTTTTCTTGGTATCTGCAATACCCATGGAAAAGCCTGAAGCAAAAGGAAGGAAAGATAATAAAGGTGTTTCAAACATTCTCCCTGATGGTCAAAAAAAATGAGCAGTGGAAGAATGTAGCTCTAGCCTAATAAATGGGACCAGGCAAACACCCATGAATACAATGAGACATACAGGTGACTTTATCTGGCCCACAAATAAATACTTGTATGATATGCTATCATTAATCAAAAGCAGAATTCTATACCTCTTTATGTTCATTTCTGATTTCACCTGCACCAAAATTATAGTCATTTCTTTTGCAATGCCTCTCCAAATCTTTAACAAATTCAGCCACAATCAGCCTCCTGTCAAAACCATGTCAAGCATCTATTTACTGGTAAAGAGATAACAAACAAAAAAAAAAAAAAAAGGAAAAGGAAGAAAACTAGGCTAAAAAAAAAAAAGGAAAAACCCCACAGATAAATCAAACACATTTCAACTTTCTGTTTGCTCTGACAAACTTTATGGGCCATGTACCAAAAGCTCTAAGCAGAGCCTAAAACTTGCAGTGGGAATTAACTAAGCATGCACTGATTACTAATAAAAAAAAAATGTATGTCTGCTTTAAAGCTGTATAATAATCTTAAAAGACAAGTTCGAAATACTGTATTTTATTACTATGCCCCTCTGTTCTTTACCATTTTATTCTCTGAGCATCCTTAGAGTCACATGTGTGCTGCTGAACCACCAACCTGTAGGACTCCATCAGTCAAATCCACATTTGTTAACATTTTTGTCATCAGTTGAGGCTCACCCATTGTAGGGCACACACTGAAATCAGCACAGACAACTGAAATGCACTGCTACTGGGCCTGACTGCAATCCAGTGTATAAGGTGTGACAAGGCATGGTGCCCTAAAACTTCCTAACCTCCCAAGTTTAACAGAATGTTTAATTTCCCCTTCTGAGTACTGATAAATCAGTATCTTTTACAGCATCTGCTGACCTGCTGCACTATCCCAATTACCCACAGCTACTCCACACCTGATGGTAGCATTCTTATCTGCTGCTAACACAACACGGCAGTGCATTCATTCCACCTCTAGACAATTAACCCCCTGTCTGAATCATATTGCCAGATTGGAATTTCTCAGGGACTCAAAATATTTTATTAAAAGCTTCACAGGCTAAATGCTAGCAGCCCTAACTCTCTTTTTTGTGGAGTTCCCCAGGGAGGAATAAAAGACTCGATTTGGCTGAGTAGCCTTTGTTTTCAGAAGCTGACGATATCAGAGGGCTGTAGATAGTGAGTATAATCCTACAATACGAGATTTTTTGATGTTCAGCTCTAAGTGAAGTGGATGCCTAAGTTATTAGTGTACATAATAGTTGCCCCTTGAATCAAACTATGTAATTAATACAGAGATATGAGCTCGCTAAGTTAGAAGTTAAATAGCATCAGCATAAAGCTTGATATCAATGTTGCTTTCATTAAACATCAAGAGGGAAAAAAACATACAGACACTCTTTGATTCTCTTTAACTACTATTATTCTCTTGGTGACTTGCAGTAGAGTTTTGAAACATATATGACCTGGTACACACTGGATTTGCTACCCTTGTATTATACACATTAATGTATTTCAATTAAAAATCAGATAAGCATCTGATTTACTTCACAGTTTCTTTATAAATAGCATACTGTCTGGTAGGTCCAAGGAAGATCTAGCAGAAATTATCACAAATGCATGAATAATCTTGCAATACACAGGCAAAGCCATGTCATATATGCAAATGTCTTGCAAATCCCATCTGAATCCACTCTGAAAATAGAAGCTTATGTTTTATTACAACACTTTCATACTGTAACAAGTTCACTTGCCTAATTCATAAGAAAAAGTCTTATCCAACATCTTGAAATTAGTGCCTTAGAGAATTCATAGAGAGCCAAAATGAAAATCTACTTGGACACCAAACTTTGCATATTCAGTACTGAGAAAGGAAATACATTCATGGGTGAAAGATTATTTCTCATCAAAAATGCCCTGAAAGAAGAATGAACCTTTTCTGAACATTCTTCATTATTCTCTCAATTTGGGGTTGGCAGCATCACTAGCAGCCTAACTAGAGTCACACCAGAAACTGAATTCATTTGAGATCTTTTAACAGAAAACTAGTGAGAGCCAAAGAAATTGTGATCAGGATAGCAGGACACGATACTCAAAAATGCATTAAAATAAAAGACAACTGGGATAGCAATCTGTTTTGCTCTAACCACTTGATCCATACAGTGCAATGGGAGCATCTGCAAACATAACTGACTCATCTGAGCATCTAAAAGGTAAAGCTCCCCGAAGGAGGAAGGCTATCACTGCCAGAGACAAAGACATTATTCATCCATCAGTATTGCCAAGTGTTTGTGAGTTTGGTTTTAACAGAATTCTTATAAACTTAGATCATCAAAGGAACAAATCTAAAAATCTATCAGCTAAATGAAATATTAAACACCTATATTCAAATCTAAACACAGTATCTAAACCATAATATGTAAGCAGTCACATGGTAACAGATTCCAGCATTACAAGTAAAAGCTCCAGTGAGTCAGCTCTTGGAGGTGAGCAGGAAGACTGAAAGCCAACAGGCAGACAGATTCACTTGAAGAAGAATAGAGGACAAAGGATTTGCCTGAGTAACACTGACCATAACCCAATGAGTTATGAGGCAAACCTGAGTAAGAACAGTGATTGCAATTCCATCTTCCAGTGCTCTAAAGCTGCTTTTCAACTAAATTTCTTCCAAACATATTGTACGAAAGCAACTTTAGAAAATTTAACAGAGTAAATAAAAATATTGCATCTTTTCAACGGATTTTACTAGATGTCAACTGCAAGGACGGAGTTTAAATGCACAGATGTTTAATTAGACCTACCTTATTTTCATCTTTAAGGTAGCATCTGCCAGTCTCCATTAGCAGACTTCACCAGAGAACAACATTTTGTCTGCTTCAGGGAACTCAGTGAAACCCATTTCCTTATTTTTTCAGTAATATTTTGTGATATAGCAACATTACTCTGTATGTGTGAAAGTAAACACCGGGCAGGTATACACCTTACCATGGATTCCCTTATCATGTAATTAGCTCCCTTGGTTATGGAGTGCTCCTGTACTAAAGGAAACAAGGACTAGGTCTACATATTACTCACTTTTACAGTATAGGATAATTAAAACATCAGATGTAGAGTTTTCCTTTTGCTTAATCTATTTACAAACACTGTGAATGACAGAGAACCAAGAAAACTCTTGCTTATTTCTACTGTGTGCAGGAGGTTGTCATGCTGAAGTGCTGTAGTTAACATTTCCTAATACTTCATCTCATGGGATGAAGCAATTTCCTGAGATTAGAAAGGAAGGGGTGACTGTTTTAATTAACCTGCTGTTACTAAAAATCCAAGGATATTAATTCCACATCTCTAAATGGGTGTAAGATAGTCATTTTTTCTTACAGAAAAAAAAAATCTTTCTTCTGTTAACAGAAGAATTCTTCCCAATTTCCATTTTTAATAAATACTCTTTGTCCACACAAGGACAATTACAATCCTCCAATATAAGCAGACAGCTTTTCACAAACACTCAGTCTCACAAATAAAACCAGTGCAGCAAAACAAACATTTAGACTGTTGCTGCCCTTCAACTAAAATACGGTGACAGCTGTAGCCACTGTGTAACAGAGAACAGCAGAGGAAGAGAAAACACTTGGTCATATCAAGATGGACAAGGGAATTAAGGGAAGTAGAAGAGTGAAAAATATGTGACACACTGTGTTCACATGCTGACTTCACAGAGTGGGCAGGAATCATCTTCAAAGTGAAAAATAGCCCTGTGAAATTATTTCAATCTGTTACCCACAGACTATCTCTAGAACACCCAGAAGTGATTCTCAGCTACAGAAAACTAATTTCAGAAAACACAACAGCAAAGTCAGTCCTTGGGAATGATCAGGAAATCCTTTTTAAAATAGTCTAGGAATTTCCACTAAGGAGGCTTTTAAAAGTCGAGTCCAGAATGCGTTGGCATGCTTGCAAATGTAAGCTTCAAAACACTAACCAATGTTAAACTGCTATAACCAATGCTATTAATTCATTTTCAAGAACAGTAAGAGAAAACAGCTTTGTAAAAGGGAATTTAAATGATACACAATTCACGCCCCACTTTTTAGCTTTCCACAAGGAGACCTTTAAACCACTGTTTGTAATTAAAACTAATAGCTATATATTATAACACTATATACCATAACACTATATACCATAGTTACTTATGGCAGTTACTATAAGTAACTTCTAATTTCACCCACTCCCTAGTGGCAGTTACTAGGGATGAAGCCCAACATGCTATATAGTCTGTCAGAGCCAGTCAGACAGATTTGACACATCAGAACAAAGGGATGGAAACAGCCAGCTCATGAAAGCATGCAGCTCCAAAAGGCATGCAAAAAAAACAGGAGGCACTTCCCACGGATACTGAAGCCCATGCAAAGACAGAGGTGTACATCAAATAGTCAGTTCTTGACTTTCTAACCTATTGTTTTCCTGTCACTCTTTGCCTTCCTTCTTGAAGTCTATTATAATGATGTATTTTGAACTTGGTCCTTCAAGAAATGAGGCATATGTGGTTGTGTTGCTTGGCCACCTGTCAGTTTGCTATTTTCCCTCAGTCACATTTTGAACCTATTGAACAATTTCAGCCAATTTGACAGAAGGCTAAAGGTCTGAAACAATGAAATTTCAGCATACTTCATCAAAAGCTATAACTAAAATAAAGGCCCAGCCTGTTGCTGCATGCGTGTAGCTAGCCAGGCAGCATCACACTGCCAACCAACCCACTCAGACCGGAGGGGATGGAGGCGAGCTCGACTTACATGCAAATCCATTGGAAGACATACTTTATCAGCAGTGCTTTACATCAGTCAACATAATTTTACTGTGGTGACATCTTCAGGCTTCAGCCAAAAATCAGGTAATATTCACAGGAGGATATTTTTTCTTTTAGTTTTGTTCTTTTTTTTTTTTCTCCAAATAGGTTACAATCCAAGACAAAACCAGAGGAATGGGGCACATTAGTGGTAAAATGGGAAGAAGACCAGAGATAGTATAACAATTTCATATCCATGTGCTGAAAATAAACACAAATGGCCATGATAGCGAGAGGTTCAGAATTCCCACACACCAGATTTTCTATCAGAATTCCCAGACACCAGATTTTCTATCAAAATTCCCAGACACCAGATTTTCTATCTATCTCATACAATTTCTGGCTTACAACCATAAACACTGGGAATTCTGAGTTATTCAACAGCACATAAAAATCTTGTAGCCATCTTCAGTTATTACATGCTAGTTTTCCAGGTGGGAACACTGGAAATTCTGTACTAGGTCTAAGCAAACATTAATTTAGTCTTAAATATAACTGTCCTCAGCTGTGACCAGGAAGGAAGGAGTAAATGACACCTTCACATTCTTTGTGGTTTTATAGATACCTATCATATTTTTCCTCAATTATTTCCTTTCTAGATGGATGAACCCCAGTCCATTTGGTATAAACTCTTAGAGAAACCTTTCAGAGCTTCTGACCATTCTTCAGCACCCTCATAACCCTTTTACAAGCACTTCCAATGCTGGGTGTATCTTCACAGAGAGGACAGAACTGTGCATTCAACAAGTGGCCAAATAGGGAATATATGGTGGTAAAGCAATGTTCCCAGCTTTGTTATGATTTCCTTTACTAATAATGCCTCAAATTCTATTTTATTGCTAAGAAATTAATTCTTTAGAAAGATATTCACAATGGCTCCAAGATTTTTTCACTGAACAATAATAGAGGTTTGAGAGTCCCCTTCTGTGTATCTGTAGTTCAGTTTATGTTTCCCACATGCATTAATTTTTGAAACACTAAATTTTATATCATTTTTCTTTGTCATGCAGTAGTGTGTTTCTGTTATTATTTCCATCTTTCTCCCACTCCCCCATTTTTGATTAACATCTTCAACATACCCTCTAAATCTTTTCTGTATTTCACATTCAAAAGCATATAACCTTATCTCTACATGCTTGTGACTTGCACCTTCAGGTTTTAACAGCAATGCTAAAGTAGATCATAGTAGTGCAAATAGTTTGACATTACCAAGGAAAATTTTCAACTGGCTGCAACAAGACATAAAGTCAAATTCACTGTGTTAATTTTCCTATCAAACAATTCAATAACACTGTCAGTGCTTTCTTCTTTCTGTAGCTTCCGGTCACTGATTTTGTGTACTTCATCAATATATATAGTGTCTATGCCTTTACATAATGGATATTTTGAAAATATTTCCTGAAGTCTCTCTCAGCACCATGTGGAATTATGAAGATTGTTTGTAATGTGATTAGGAAGTCTTAAATACTGTTTTGTGCAATGAAGATGCACTATGACAATATTTGAGTGGATGAGTCAACCCAGATTTTGATTTCATGAAAGCAGGACTGCATAACAAAGTGTGAGGCAGCAGCCTCATTGACAGTACAGTCACATACTGCCTCCCTCATTGAAAATACAGTCACATGTCATTATGCTACTTTTTATACAATATGATATCTACCTATTTTTAGCAAGCACCATGTTGAATGCAAGTAGAATAAAGTATGGCATGACTGCCCCTTGTGCTATTTTAGTCAAACACAGGGTGAAAGGCAAAGTGTTTTCACAGACAGTGAAAATGTTTAGGCAGAAACAGTGAATGTTGAGGCAGAAGGGTATTACATTAGGGTTCATAAGTACTGGAACACAAGAGGTTCCACTTAAACTTGAGAAGAAACTTCTTCTCAGTGAGGGTGACAGAACACTGGAACAGGCTGCCCAGGGGGGTTGTGGGGTCTCCTTCTCTGGAGACATTCAAAACCCGCCTGGACACGTTCCTGTGTAACCTTATCTAGGTGTTCCTGCTCCGGCAGGGGGATTGGACTAGATGATCTTTTGAGGTCCCTTCCAATCTCTAACATACTGTGATACTGTGATACTCTACTTAACCTAGGCTGCAAAGTTACCTAACAACTGCACTAACTAAAGGTGTGATGTTCAGTAGGGCATATTTTTACCAACAAATACATAGCAAAAAACATCTGGTTTTCAGCTCTTCACTGCAGCTATTTTTAGTGTGTGAGTTTTTGCTTCTGTGTTTTTCAAGATAGTTGACCATACTAATACTGTTGAAAGAATTATGTCAAATTGCATCATATCATAAGAAATAATTGAACCAAAGGCAGGGTATTTTAAAGCTCTGGGAACGTACTGTCACCACCAATAAATAAAAAACCCCAAACCACTGTATTTCTTAAAAGCAAATACTGACTGCCTATTTTGCTGGAGTTATGGCTAGCAATATTATAAGGAATTTAGGGAGAAGAAAAGACCTTTCTTTACTTCAATCCTAATTGTAACAAAAACTTAGCATACATCTCTCTAGCACTTGAATAGAAAATCCAATACCTTTATCTCTGAGGAGCTCCAATCCAAACTACAGGGGAAAAAAAAGATACGGATCTGGAACTTCGTTAAGATTACAGAAGTTGCATCTGGTTTACTCAGATATCAATTTAAAAGAAATGATAGGGCTAGAAGGGATGCTTAGAGGTCACAAAGTCCATCTCCTTGCCTCAAAGCGGATTCAAGTGCCTCTATACAACTCCTGACAGATGTTTGTCTAGTACATCCAGAGATGAATATGGCATTAACTCTCAAGGAAATTTATTTCAGTGCTGGGACTTAAAATGGCTCTACAGGATTGTTTCTGAGCCAAAAATAATAATAAAGAAAGAACTCCAGAAAGCTGACAGGAGTAGAACATGCACTTTAGGGTAACAGTTCTCCCTGGATGAAAGCTGAAAGTATCCTCTAACAAAGCACAGGAGAAAAATCAACAAAATGCAAGTAGGAAGCATCAAACAAAGGCTGTAACAACTTCCTAAGTCTGAGCCTAAAAATAAGCAACTAGAACAAATAAATACAGGCTGTTTACTAAAGAAAGTTCAGAATGAAGTTTTTTAAATAAACAAAATATATCACCAAGGAACAGGATCACTATGAATTGCAATTCCAGTCCTCAGTAACAAAAGAACAGCACTAACTGCATATTACTGATTTTCCAGGAAGGTGACAATGACTCCGAAGAGCATCAAAAAGGACAAAAACTATAACAATAATAGAACGTTTCAACTGCACTCACATAAACTGGGTAGGTGCCAGTGTAGCTGATACCGAGACAAAGTTCTTCAATAACATAAACAGATGTTTTCTGAAGAAACTTCTTAGGGGACAGAAAGAAAAAAAATCTGACTCTTGGTAGTGTGACCTTATTCAGGAAACTGCTTTCAAAGGCCCAGTATTATGGCAAAGTCCCATAGTGTAGTCAAATATAACATAAGTGAAACAAAAAATCTTCTGTACCTGTGCTTAGCTTAAAAAAGGGAAATAGGTAAGAAGTAGCAGCCAAAACCTTGTATTTTTGAAGGTTGAAGATTATATAATGACATCAGCTAAAACAACATATGAAAAAAGCTTTAGTTGCTCTAAAAGAACAGTATGGTCCAATAACAGAGGCTATCAGAAGCAAGAAGACACACTTCAAACAGTTCAAACGTTCCAAGAAGGAAAGCAGGAAAGAACATTTAGCAAGCTATATACAAAAATAAAAAAAGTAAACATAAACTTCTTGTAATCTTTTACTGAGAAACTTGAGGAAGGCGCTAAAACAGTATCTTCTTAAAGCATAGCCAAACATGTAGGCTACCAGTCTCTCTGCAGGACTAAGTGACAACAGAAGTACAAAGGGAACATTCAAGGAGGACAGAGCTGAGAAGACAAGCTATTAAATTAGTGCAGCCAGGATATGCACAGCCACTTAGACCTAACAACCTTTTGGGTTATACAAGAGGATTTATCTTCAGCTGATGTGTTAGGAGAAGGGGGAGCAAAAAAAATCTGGTAAAAGGAATAGTAACACATTATAGGACATAGAGTAGCATCATGAATCTTAAATATAAAACTCCTGTGCTGCTATGCTGATCACTTAAAATACCATTTGCATCAGATGAGTGGAAGATGGTAAATGTGAGCCAATGGGTGCCCAGTTTTTAAAATAAGTGTTTAAGGGATCTAGAGAATTACAGCAAGTGTATCTGCACCCACTCAAACCACAGAATAATGTGCAAAGGAAACAGCAGACACAGGAAAAAACCTGTTACAGGAAAAAGGAGTCAACACAGTCCTCATACAGGTAAGCCATGCCATTGAAACTTGTTCTCTGTAGGGCAAAGACAAGCCAGTTTACATGCTGGTTGTGAATTTTCTAAAGGTTTTTGGCAGGATTTCTTAACCAAAGGTTCATAAAATGCCATAGGAATGTCTTCTCATGGATTAATAACAGATTGAAAGGATAGGACACTAAAGTAGGAATAAATAGTAAGACTTCAAATGAAGCTTCTGCCCTGAGGTTTGTGCTATTTAGCATTTTCATAAATGATCTGAAAAAGGAGCTGCAGGGATAGCAACATTTGCTTCTGGTGACAAATTATTCAGGGTAGTAAAAAGGCAAGCAAACTGCAGACTTGCATAGGGATTTCATGATACAGAATGATTAGGCAATAAACATGCAGACAAAATTCAGTGTAAGTAAATGTGAAGTATCACACATGGAAAAGGAACCTTAACTATGCATATTCAGTGACTGAGTCTAAAGTAGCTATTAACTTTCAGGAAAGCTATCTCAGAGTTCAGTAGATAGTACCATGAAAACATCAGCTTGGTACTCAGAAGCACTTAAAAAGGCAAATAAAGTGTTAGGAATTATCAGAAAGGAAGAGAGAATGACAGAGAAAACACCATTATGCCATTTTATAACTCCATAGTGAGCCGGCTGCTGCCTGAAATCTGATTTCCCCATTTTGGAAAGCACCAAAGACCAGAGGAGGTACAGAGAACTGCAGCAACAGTGATCTTCAGGACACAGAAACAACAACAGAGAGAAAATTCTGGTATTTCAGGATTCCCATCAAGTGGAAATCTTAGGGTAGAGGAGAAATTCATTTTGGAAATGCCAGCATATCTCGATTCTGGAACACAAGATGCTGCTTAGGACTTTGACAGCTGTAACTGAAACTGCTAAGTTCCGTGGCTCAAATACTCTAAGGACTCAGCGTCTCAGTCCCAGAGGGCACTAATTACTTTAGTCACCTTCATTCATGGCCTGCATGGCAGCCACAGCCCTGGCTAACCTGAATGGATGTGATCTGTTCCACTGCAGGAACCCAAGCCTAAAAATTCCCGCTGAAGACTTCAACCAAGCGTCTGAAGAGCTCCAGCCTGTACTAAGATTTCAGTGGATCCCACACTCAAGAACCAGGACAGAAACAGTTATCAAGGCTCACATGTAACATGCCTGTGCAAATGCATTTGCCTTCATCCTCATCAAGTGTGCAGCTTCCCATTGAAACTCAGACTCTCACTTGTCAAATAATTATCACAAAAGAATTGGAACTTGAAAATAATTTTTCTGAGAGCCTTTATGCACAGTCTGAAAGGGAAGACCACACTGGAACAGGGTAGGAGAGCATTCAAGTACCTATAGATAAGGACAGATATGGAGAAGAAATTGAAGACCATCTTAAAATGTTTCTTTTTACCATTCAAGAAGCATGTGTAAAGCAGGTCATTAAGCTGACTTGCTTAAGGTCTGAGAAAACACCTGCAGCACTGCTTACCAGCCTTTCTGAGTCAGTAAATGTATTGATAGCCAGCTTCCCAGCTGCCAGTATTCTATTTTTCAAATGTCTCTCCAAGGCAATTAACAGAAAAAATTTTAGTCACATAGACTCGAAGTAAAATAAAATCATTCTGCTCTACAGTAAAGTTTATGGTAATAATGAGATTAAGGAGGCACCTCAGTCTGGCAGGTAAAGACAAAACGGGTTCTAAGGGCTGGAAACTGAGACTGGACAGAATCAGAGCAGAAGCATTTTTCACAGTGAAATTAAACAAACTTGGGAGCAGTTCACCAAAGGATATTTAATATCTTTATACGTGCATTTTCTAGAAGACATGTTCTACTGCAAACAGAAATTAATACCATAACCTGTGTTACACAGGAGGTTAGACTGGATAATCACAGTCTGCTCTTTGCTTCTACAATACGCGAAGCTGAAAACATAAATCACAAAAAGCACCTAATACTTTTAAAAAGTGAAATTAGTTCATTGGAAAATATAAATCCTGTACAAGAGGAATTCCCATGGCTAATACACCAGAACACAGCCCTGAAGGCTTACAGCCTTTGCATGATTGTTTTTGTACCTTTTAAAATATATGAAATTCATGACCGTGACCAGTAACTTATGAAGTAAGACCACAAAGATAGAGCAAACTGTAATCTTAATTTTAAAAGGTTTATGATTAATATGCTGCAACTAATTTTCTCATCTTCCTTACAAGCTTCTACTTTATTACTAATCCTTTGACCTAAATTAAAGATTAAAATGTATTTCCTCTTTTTCTTAAAAGGAATAGAAGATAATGGTTTGTGATTTACTTACCATGTCCCATTTCTGCCTCTCACATATGCTTGTATCATACCTACAAGCTTTCATGAGCTTCCAAAACAATGTCAGTCCTGGTCTTGTCATCACTTTTATTACTAAAAAGAAAGCAAAACAGTGAAAACTGTTATTAACAAGCAAGCATAGTAACAACAGCATGTGACTCACTGGGCAGAGATATATCAGCTTGAAAAAGTTTAGGCAAAATGTCATTGAGCATCAGCTGACAGCTGTCCTTTCTCAGTTATATTTAAGAGTTTAAATGAATTTAATGAATGATTAGAACAGGAAATTCAGCTGAAACCATCAAGTTTGTCACATTCTGATCAGACATTATGTGCCTTGTGGTTTCTGACCAAAATCCCAAACAACCTTGGCTTCCTGCAATTGTCTTAAATTCCTTCTTTTACTTCTACCCTATTTTACTGAACTGAAATAAAGCAGCTTCTAATTTCACAGATTTCATGACATTTTCACACATCTTTAATACAAATAGTAGCTAACATTGAAGCCCAGACTAACACAGCACCTCTTCAGACTGATTCCTAACACACAATATGGTGTGGCACCAGTTTCAAAACCTAGTATTTCTAGCTGATAAATAACTTACTGCAGTTGAAACTCCAGACCACTTGAAGGCAATGGGAATGCTGCCTTGGCTCAATTTAGACCGGAGATTCATCATTTCACTGAAAGCTTTATATTTGTTACAATAAAAAAAGCACATTGTTGGGTTTTTTTTTGTCTTAATCCTTGTGCATAAGTATTAAAAGCATTCTATTAAACATTTTAAAAATGCAAACTCAAAGGAATGGCTTTATCATAGGTACAGTAAACCATCCTTTCATATATAATTTGTATCCACATTAAGGTTCAGAAACCATCAATTAGCAATTACTTTACCATGTTACAGTTATTGGAGGAAAAGAGAAGCCCCAGAAGCAAGGTTGTGCTTCCTCTCACTTTATTTGATTCAACCTGGGTTGGGGGTTTTTTGCGCTTTTGGAGCAGTTGGGTCAGACTCTGCTTATTCAGCTACAGATACATATGTATTTAATATATTTGAGAACAATACATACAGGTATACAGAATATGAACAGCCTGCCCTTTATTCAAGGGAATCACAGCTCTTCTCTCAAGTGAAACAGAACTACTCAGTTCCCTTATTATCTCTCAATTTACAGAAATAATCTCAAGTTTCACTGATTAATGATTATAGATCCATCAATGAAAAGCCGTGATTAGCTACCTCATTAATGTTAATGCACCACCTATCTGGAATGCTGTAGTGAGAAACAGTGAAAAACTAATTTCTACTAATGGACTTTTTCCTCTCTTTAGTATTGTGATAAATGTAATAACGTAATTGGTTTTGTTGCTGTTACAGGCAAAACTGAGTCCTCAGATATGCTAGCCATTTGTATGAGCATAAATTTACACAAGTAGATACTCTTTTGTATTTCTTGAAAGTAAAGATAAAAAGAATCACAGAAGAGTCTAAACAAACAGGGAAAGTAAATATGCCAGCATTATAAGAGGTATGTCATGACTTGAGATACATCACACATGTACTTAAAAGTATTATGAACATTATGAGTAATTTCAAGATGCATCATCAATGATGACTGCATATGCAACTGATGCAGTTGGGTGTAGATGCATGGCCATGGGGGCTGACAGATTTCACTGAGCCCATGACATGTGCCTTGCCTATCTGCAATTGCTGTATTTGAGTGAATTTTCTGCTGTGGCAGCAGTAATCCAGGCATACAATTACAACATCTTTGAGAAAACTCATCCAAAGAACAAATAAGCTCGCTTAAAAAAACCCCAAATTGTTCATATTGCCCTGACTCATAAATCTATGGTGCACTTAATTAAATTCAATAGGCAATTTTAGGGAGAGATAAACAATCAAGGAACCTCTACTAAATGATAAATTCCAAATAAACATAATCCATTTTGCATTTTAATTCCAATGTTGCTTGTGCTTGTCAGGGCCAACACCTGCCTTGCACATCCTTTTTCTTCTTGAAAACAGTTCTAATGTAATGAAATTAAGGAAATATACTACAAAACACTTTTTTTTTTTTTTAATTAGGTAACCCAGCCCATCCTCCATAGACACACAGAAGAAAGGCTGGGCAAGACAACCAAATTTTTTATTATGCCAAGCAGCTTTTCTTTAATGATTCTTTTCCTACTGACCCCTCTGGAGAACAGCAATTAGCATGCTGCTTGTCCAGATCCATCAACAATAGCACCTATAAAGCTGTAAATATGCCATGCATGTGTTAGATTTATTATGGCATCTTCCAGTCTGATAGATTTATACTTTTTTTTTTCCTTGTAAAAGGGAGAACTGCTGTACAAAATAAAGAAGATCATTTTAAAGCAGCAGTCCTCAGCTATGTGTAAGAGCCCATCTGAATCTATCCAGATTCTCCTGCTACTCCCATCACCTTGAAATCACCATTTCCTACACTCAGCCTCTCTCCCACCACCCCTAGACAAGACCATCTCTTGCTGTTGATGTTGTGTCTCACCATGTTTGTCATTTTCCAGAATCCTGTTTCATGTATGATTGGGGAATAGAAACCAGTTAAGTCACAGGTCCTGAATTCTGCTAATTTCCACCTAGGTGTGATGGAAAGCTTTCTCTGTTCAGACTGAACCATTCCTCAAGTCTCTCAAGCCTGAGAAACAGCAGACACTTCCCACCTCCCCTTTTCTCATGCCTACGTTCTTCTTCACAGATTGTTCTCCCGAGAACCAAAAAGCCAAGCTTTCTGTCACTCCTGCTGCTGAGCACTGCACAGAACAAGTTTGGTCTGCAGGCAGGTGGGGGGATTTCTGTTGCCAACAGCCGGGAAGTGTTACCCAAGGCCATGCCGACTTGGTGCAGCTGTTGGAGCAAGGCTGGAGGTGGGCAGAGAGAGCTAGCGATAAATGGAGGAAAACATTTCTGTTCAACAACTGAAAAAGTAAAGGCAAAAAACCCCAAAACCTAGAGAAGCTGACAGGTGGTAAATCGTGAAATGTTTCATATGGATTTTTGGAAAGATATAGGAAACCACCATGTGGTGCTCCCACACATAGTTTTATAATATATGTGTGTCTGTCAATGAAACAAAGAGCAAGGGAGCAAGGGAGACATGCACACTGCAGAAATGTTATATGAATGCTTTTCAGCTTCTTGTCACTGGGCTGCTTTCACTCCACCCACTAAACCTGGAATAGCATCCTAGTTTCTCTAAGTCTGGCATCTTCTCTGTTCTTCTTTTTTAAGCTCACAGTCGACCACTCGCTTCACTTCTCAGATCTTTGTTCTTCTTGTTCTCCCTGGGCCTCTGCCTCCTCTCTAGACTTGTGGTAGTTTAAGACCTAATTAAATCCTGCATCAAGTAATTCTTTCATACCATCCTTCACTCTTTTTTTCATTATCTTCCTAATTTGTTTAAATTCTGCACAGATTAAGATACTTTCTTGATGCCTCTGACACGACATCCCTGAAAAGATGAAAGTTATGGATGCTTGTAAGTAATAATTCGGTTGAATAAGGGCAGAGCCTGCAGTGTTGCTTAAAATGCCCATTTTCCAAGGCCTTTAAAACTCTTAAATGTGGGGCTACCCATATTCCCATTGCATTCCCATTGCTTGGTTCTGTATTTTGAACCTACTAGATAGGTCATTGCAGAGTCTCCAAATGCAAAAGTGCAGGTTCCTGACATGCATTATGAACAGAAAATTAGTATGGACATGGAAAAGCTTAGGTTTCTTTTTCTTAAGAGATCAATAGAGAAAGTAATTTGGGGATAGAAACAGTTATTCATGTTTCTAAACTTATTAAAAATTTTGGTGATATTTTGAGCATAATGAGTTTTTGAGCCTTACAGGCAGTTCCAAGAAAATTCCACATGCAATTTTAATTCTTCCTCGTTTCTCTACAAACATGGAATTAAAATACAAGGAAAAAGCAACACAAGTACTGCTTTGTATATTAGAAATATATTACGGATTTATGTATTTAGGATATTATATTAAGGATAAACAAATGATTAATGGTCACAGAAAAGAAAACCCAAAACTATCACTCTGGGTGGTGTTGGCTCAGTTTCCAGAGGTACTATGTATATCTTGAATAATAACTTGAATTTGATTTTTTGATTCTTTCTGCATCACAAAGGTTAATATAGATCCTGGGGTGTTAATACGAAACTAAACTGTCTTATTCAGTAGACAAGATGTTGCACTGTCAACCAACTGGAGCTTTCACATGACCAGCTGAGCTACCAAAATTGCTCCTAGCCAGGATGCTGTGGTCATTTTTAAGGTACTTCATAATGAACAGGCATTTGACATGCTTAGATGTCAGCACAGTTGGGTTTTCATCTAATAGGACCTCAGGCTCTGCTATTAGAAGGATCTTGGTGACTGAGAGATGCAAGGCTCAAATGTCAGACATATAATATTTATTAAAGGCAGCAGAAGAAAAGGTTGCACCCACCCCATGTAAAATGACTTCTGAATTGAATGGAAAGTATCACAGTTCCCAGTGGTAGAAAAGTCAGCAATTACATACTGTTACATCCTTAAAAATATAAGAAAGCCTTCTGCTTTCTCCAGACAGAACCAGAGGCTTCTGCCTGTCAACCAAAATGAAATTATCAAGAACAACTGCAGGCTCCTGTCAGGTTCCAGGCAAACAATGCAGCGTGCAGTACAGCAAAACATCTGTAAGCATGCACACATATACCCCTTAGTGCTTCCTGCTTCCCAGACTAGGAGTATCAGATCTACAGTCTCCTTCACTGTATTCTTCACTAAAGTAAAACTATAAGGTAGGGGAATCACAATTATAAGTGAAAGCTAAATGGCAGTACATAGTACTTAAGTTTCCTAAGCAACACTCATGAGAGGCCTGTTGCAATAACACAACTGGATTATGATTGTGCAAAATGACCCAATACTACACAGCTGTTACAAGTTCTATAGGAGCATTCTGAGATCTTGAATATGCTTCTAGAAAGTGCATTTTGATTGTTCCTAAAGATGGTAAATCAGTGTCTGAATTTATGTTCTCAGAATTTTTTTGTAAACATTTTATCTAAGATATCCAGACCAGTAAATTGCATCCATACCTCTGTTTCTTCTCATCCAGAGTCAAAAATCTACATTTTGGGTATTGGTGTCTGATTCAGATATTTGTAAGTCCAGATTTCACCCTGAAATATTGAAGAGTTAAGTGTTAAAATTCCAGCTTGATCCACCCGTTAGCTCCCAATCCTTATGGTTCAATGGAAAATTACTTTGGGTCCTGCAGCTCCCTGCCTTCTGTTCCTAAGAAGAATTTCTTCCATATGATATTTGCTGCATATGTGAAAAACAAATTTATCACCCAAATGCATATATTTTCAATGGTCTGAAAGAACAGTGATTCAAATAGTGATTCAAATTTTCAGCAGCAGTAATACTACAGAGATTAGGGAAAAATGCTCTAGAATTCTTCTTAAAGAAGAAATACGTGGAACAATAACAATGCAAACAATCCTTCCCATATGAAGCATGCAAAAAACTATTAGTGATGGAGAAAAAATTGCAGTGCATTTAGACAACTTAATGTATAAAGCTTCCCAAAATAATTAAAAGAAATCCTACAAACTTTTCAACCCAAGTGGAATCTTTTCATTTACTGAATTAAAGGAATTACAAATGTCTTGATGAATGTGAATTTTCAGTCCCTGGGAAGAATAGCCTATTAAGAATCTTACCCACACACAACCTCTTACACACACACCAGTACTGTCGAATCCTTGCTCAATGCCAGGACCCTCTTGATGTGTGTGGCATCAAAATCTAAGCATCACGCTGCCATCACCACGGTAACCACTGGACCACCAAAATTTCAGAAAGCAAACAAACCGCATACTCCTACTTGTCTCATTATGCACTGAGAAAGATATTTATTTCTTCCTAAGTTATGATGGCATTGTGAGAAAGCTGATGTGAAACAGCCACTGCCATGTCCAAATGCTATATTACTTGAAGACAACAACTGAGATCAGTCAGTCCTCTCAGCAAGCGTTGCACTAGTTGACAGTGGAGGCAGTATAATGTCCGTGAATGCTGTATCTTGGGCTGTGGGACTAATAGCTTCAAAGAGTATTTTTAGCAACACTTGGAGTCTCAAACTGAGAGTCCAGAACAATCAGGGGACAACCCTGACTGAGGAGGGTTACTAACTGGAGCTGTGCCATTCACACAATTCTTCCTTTGGCCCTTCATGTTTGCAAGCAGTATCTTCCAGGAAACTGTGAAACATCCATGCCAGAACTGCAGCTGGCAGCTGAGGAGGAAATGTAAGGTGAAGTTATCATATGTGTACTGCACCAAAAGGCTTTTCCTCTAAAGCATCGACATCTATGCAAAATACACTGAAAGATAATGCAACATTCATGAACACTCTCAAGGAGCTGCCCTTTGTGGGCCTTTGCATCTCCCTAGCAAGGGACCAGATCTTTAAATCAGTTCACTCCTGAGGACTTGGTAACACGTCAGGGTTCACTATATCAAAAAGCATGGACATGTTTACCTGCTGGCCACAGCTAAAAGGTAGGTAACCTGCTCTGCCAAGATACAGTTGTACCCTGGCCTGAAGACCAGCAATGATGCCTGAGTGTAGCAAATAGAATAACGCTCTTATCTACAGCTCTAAATCCATTTATATTCTCACTTGCACATGACTTATGTTGGTTTCAGTGGGTGGCAATTCTACTTCTCTGACAGTATTTTATAATAAAAGATCTAAAGTAAAGAGGGAAATACATTCTGATTCCAACAGTGCACTCAGGATGGAAACAGATTTCCTGCTGAACTCATTCTTGTAGATGTATTTTATTGGTTTGATAAAGCATCAGCAGTAAAAAATGAATATGTGAAATTTATCAATTAACTGACATCAGCCCAAGACAAATCTCTAGCACCTCATGAGTCTGCAGCAGCTGCCTATACCTGCAATGCTGTTGGATGCACTCTGGTAGCCATACACTAGCTCTTTTCAAGCAATTTTCATTTTCATGAATGTAAATACTTTTATTCTCAATTCTTACGTGCAAAGGCTTTTAAGTGAGCAAGAGAAAAAAACATGCCAAGATGTACTTATGTTATATTCCTATTTTTATGGCTTTTCCTTGTAATGCCAAAGTACCGTGCATTTATTTGGTTTGACCCAATTAAACAAGACATGAAAACCTACTTCACTGCAGTTCACTGATGCCAGCCACTGCCGCAAATGACAAACACAAGGGCTTATTGGATTACTGCTGCGCACGGGAATGTACTCAAAGGCTGAAATGTAAAAACATAAAATGAAAAATGCAGCTGTCCTCCAAACAGAACTTACTGCTGGTGAGGATTTACACTGCATTTCTGTAAATACAAGCACAATATATTTACTGGAGAAACTGTAAAAGGTAATGAGCTAATTTACATAGGAAAGGTCAGTCCTTATACAATGAGGATACAATGTAAGTGTACTGTTAAGAAGCCCTGGAAAAGGTATCTTAAAGTACTGAAAATCTAATAGAAATTGGCAGACACAATAAAAGGTATAACACCAGTACCTAAACACAACCTGCTTATGCCTGAAGTCTGATCATCAGCATGAATGAATGTCTAAGGACATCAGTCAGAAAACTTTGGTGCTTTGTAGTTAGGAACTCATACTTAAAAATCCACTCTCCCTTTCCCAGCTTCTTTCTACCATTTCTCGCTCATAGACTGGCAAGTGGAAGAGACATTGATGTCACTTAAACATCTTTCTGCATAAGTTACAGTTGTCATAAGGCTTGCATCCAATGAATAAATGCACTTGCATTTGCCTGCAGTTGTAAAACTGAAGCCTCCATACAGCAAACCGCTTACTTTCACCAAACTACACTTCCTCTAGGTGTCCTGTCCTGTGCCAGCCTATGCAAAGCTCCACGCTTGGCTTTAATTTAGATCTGTTCCTTCGCTCTAAGCTCCAAGGACTGTGCCAGGAATGAATGTGCTTGCTTGCATGAGACACTGTGACTCTGCCACCACAGATCATGCTGAACAGCACGCTCTATCTCTCCGCTTGGCCAGAGTAAAGAATACAGGCAAAATATGAAGAGCACTCCAGAGCCTGAGATGCCATAGCCAGTGTGCAAGAACTGTGGTGTGCCACAAAGAACTGCATCTACCAATACAGCAGCGACAGCAGTAAAAAAGTTATCCCCAAAGGAAGGAGATGGATACATTGCACCATTGCAGCAGAAACCTGTTAAGAAGTGGAGTTTGCTATACTTTTCCTTTTAAAACACTTAATAGTAAACTGTTTAAGTAAAACTTGGTCTCCTATCTTCTGCTTCGCTTGAAATTCTTTGTGGGAGGCATGAATCACAAAAGATATGACAACCAGCGTATCTGGAGGAGTAGCTCTTGGCTTTCTGACTCTCAGAACAGAAAATAATGATAAGAATATTGGCAAAGGCTACAAGCAGGCTTTGGGGACTGTGGCTATCTAAGTTTCAAATGGGATTAGTGACTGCCTGTTCTCCTCTGTGTGGATTCATCACTTCTGAGACCCCCTTGGTTAACCAGCTGCTTCTGTTATTGATGATGGAACAGAAGTCAGTTGAGAGGAATGCCTCAGAAGCCCCTCACAAATCAATGGGCCCCTCCCAGGAGATACACGAGCATTACTGTTACCAAGGATGGGCTCAGTGCTTTCCGCTTCCCCAAAGGGCTTGATCATGCAGGATTAGAATCACAGAACAGTTAGGGTCGGAAAGGACCTTAACATCATCCAGTTACACCCCCCCTGCCACGAGCAGGGACAGAACTTTTACTGCACGGCTCAGCACGGCTCGGCTCGGCTCGGAGAACCGAGGAACCGGGGCACCGAGGGCTCTGGGGCAGCCCGGCAGCGGAATAGGGGCAGGCGGGACGGTGCGGGGCTGCTGTCCCGGCATGCAGCGGAGACCGTGCCTCCCTTCCCATCCCTCCCGCCGGAGGCACCCGTGCTCCTTGCGGCCGCTCGGTGCCCCGGTCTCCAACGGCAAGAGGAGCCCATGCCCTGCCTACTGTGTGCCTGCACCCGGCAGAGCCGGGCGCTCCTCTTAGCAAGTCCCAGAACCATCGCAGCAGCATTCCTGGGAGAGGATTTTGTATTTAATGGAATTCAGGCTTTGGATGATGGGGGCTCTTTCATTTTGGAATTGCTGAACAAGGGAATTCTGTTCCTGCAAATTTGAGTTTCAAAGAATACTCTCCTGCCATATGAGAAAACCCATTTTAGCCCAGCCAAGCACAGCACTGTTTAGCGCAGTTCAGACAAGTTTAGCCTAGCCCAAACCAGTATAGCCCAGTTCAGACCAGTCCAGCCTAGTTTAGCAAAGTTCAGACTAGCTTACCTCAGTTCAGCCCAGTTTAGCATATTTCAGCCCAGTTAAGTCTGGTTTAGCCTATTTGAGACCAATATAGCCCAACCCAGCACAGTTTGGACCACTTTAGCACAGTATAGTTCAGTTTACCCCACGTAAGCCCAGACCTGCCCAGTTCTGCCCAGTTTAGCCCAGCCCAGCTCAATTCAGCCCAGTTTAGTCCAATTCAGACTTCTCCAGACCAGTTTAGCACAGTTCAGACCAATTTAGCCAAATTTAGACCAGTCCAGCACACCTTAGCCCTCTTGAGCCCAGTTTAGCCCACTTCAGCCCAGTTTAGCCCAATCCGGCACAGTTTAGACCACTTCAGAGCAGCCCAGCAAAATTTAGTCCAATTCAGCCCAGTCCAGCCCATTTGTAGTCAAGCTCAGATCTGTCCAGCCCACTGAGGCCCAGTTCAAACACTCCAGCCCAGTTCAGCCACTCAAACCCAATTTGGCCCACTTCAGCCTAGTTTAGCCCACTTCAGCCCACTCCAGCCCAGTTTAGCCCACTTCAGCACAGTTCAGCCTTGTCCAGCCCAGTTCAGCCCAGTATAGCCCAGCCCAGCCTCGTTTAGCCCAGTTAAGCCTAGTTTAGTCTATTCAGACCAGTCTAGCCCAGTTTAGCCCAGTCCAGTGCAATTAAGCCCAGCCAAGAATAGTTTAGCCCAGTCCAGCCCATTTTAGCCCAGTTCAGACCTGTAGAGATTAGTTTAGCCCAGTCCACCCCAACTAAGCCCACACGAGCCCACCCAAGAACAGTTCAGCCAGGTTTAGCCCAATTTGGCTCAGCCAGCCCAGCCCAGCTCAGTTTAGCACAGATTAGACCAGCTCAGCTCAGTCCAGCTCAGCTCAGTCCAGCACAGCTCAGTCCATTCCAGTTTAGCCCAATTAAGGCCAGTCCGTTTAGCCCAGTCCACACAAGTTTAGCCCACTTCAGCTCATTTTAAACCTGTCCTGCCAGGCTCAGACAGGTCCAGCCCAGTTCAGACCAATGTAGCCAAGGCCAGCCCAGTTTATCCTAGCCCAGTCCAGTTTAGTCCAGTAAAGCCCACTTTCATCCAGTACATCTCAGTTTAGCCCAACGTAGCCCAGCCCAGAACAGTCCACCCCAGTTTAGCCCAGCCCAGACCCACTTTAGCCCAGTGCACACCAGTCCAGCCTAATTTATCTCATTTCACTTTACCCCAGTTCAGCCCAGCCCAGCCCAGCCCAGCCCATTCCAGTTCATCCCAGTTCTGCCCACTTTAGCCCAGCACAGCCAACTTTAGCCCTGTCCATTCCAGCTTAGCCCAGCCCAGCCCACTTTAGCCCTATTCAGCCTACTTTAGCCCTCTCCAGACCAATTTAGCCCAGCCCAGCCTAGTTTTATTTCAGATAAAGAGAGCACTGGGCTGGTTTAGAACTGCTGAGTGTGCTGCTTTGCTAGTTGTGATTCAGTGAAGTAGATGCTCTGTTGGTCAACAGCAATGCCTCAGCCAACACACACAAGCATATATTGCCCATAGGACCTGATAGGACTCTTTGGAATGAAACATGACCTCAGATATTCATGCTGGCTGCTCTTGCTTTTACTGGTCCAGGTTTCTTGCTTTTCAAAGCAGTTCTAGAGGGTGCTGACCTGGCCACTGCTCTTGGACAACAGCAAGAGTAACCAAAAGCCCTGGAGAAGGCTCACCACACAGAGTAGCCACACTCCTAAGGTCCCAAGGAAGGATCCTGCCAAGATGTGGTCAGGTTTGACAGTCCATGCTAACGGATGGCCTTGCAGGGGGACTAGAGGGGAGGTATTCTAGCGAAATGATGTGCAGCTGGACATACAGCAGAAAATTCTGTTCTGGAGGTTTTGTAAGTACTAAAAGTCTAAGGAATTTTATTTCTCAGCCAAGTGTGGTCTGACGGTGTTTTTATAGCTTTCCCTTGCAATGTCAATGTACCATGATTTATTTGGTTTGACCTAATTAAGAAATATACTGAAAGTCTACTGGGGTCATTCTAATTTTGAACTAGTACAGAATTGTAAAGAGAGATTCCTCCATCTCTCAAAACATATAAATCTTATACTGGGTATTGTCCCCAAAGCCAAATTAAAATCTCTGAACAGCATTACCTATTTTTCCATCTTTATTTCTCTTTGTACTAGTATTCACAGTAGTAAATGCACAATGATATTATACCCCTGTCTTCAGCTGATAATGAACAATCCACTAGATAGATATGTAGCTGTCATTTTGCTTCTAGGATCCATGGTACATACTGAAAGGACATTACAGGGTTTCAGAACTGTGAGTTTGATATGTGTAAATGTTTTTAAAGTTCTACTGACAATGGAAATTCATTCTGTGAGCTATACATCACTAGACTCATGTCAGAGTACATGATATTAAATTTCAGTCATTTTGGCATGCTGTTCTCCTGGTGATGTGGCAAATAACTTGGAAGCATTCAGGCAGCTTCTAATTTCATTTACAACAGGTTTTTTTGACACAACAGCAAACCGAGCACATCCCAGTTCAAAATAGTGTATGGAAGTTAATTTTCCAGTTACTTTGGTGACATACAGCAATACTAAAGAGCAGGTTTCCTGATTCTGCTCTGGAATAAATGTATCGATAAATTTCAAAGGAAACATTTTTGGGAAGAAAATAAAAATCACGTATCCATTATCTACTCTAAGATTTGTTTCAAATGTGAGTTCTCACTTATTAACCTTTGTGTCACAGCGTATCTCACTATCCTTCTCTGCATAATCCTGTCAGCTGTGCAAATTTGAATGACTATCTTCAAGTGGCAGTTATGTAAAAATTCACTCATTTTATCATCAAAAATAAAAGTCAGTAATTTCAGTCAATCTTTGCATTGTTCAAAACCCCACTGACCAATCAGATGTCAGTGCTTTGTCTAGTGCTGATTGTAACTTTGTGCCTCCATTATGCAAAGTGGATGATACAGTGATCCTCAGTCACAGCCCTTCCTGCTCCTCAAACATCTCCTAAAGAGTGTTAGGCAATTACCCTCTTGTCACACTTGCATTGTCTGACAGTGAAGCACAACTGTGACCAGGAAAAAAAGATAAAACGTCATTGCCTGGAACAGATTCACAGCCCTTGATAAATCCTCACAAATCACTGCAAAGCTTCTCTTTCCACTTCCCACAGTGCTGCAGGACAACAGCACACACCACCCCATGGCTCAGGGTGGAGCAGTAAGAAACTTTCCCCTCCTTAAGTGCCTCAGAGAGAGATGCACAGTGAAACCAGCTCAGTTTTACACCAAGAGTTACACTTGCAAAACTCTAACATAGAACTGAAAGAAGCTTTAGCAGAACAGGAATGTGATACGGGTACTTTAAAATCACTGCTTGGGAAACCAAGCCCAATGCAAGGCACAGTCTGAGTTTCAGTTAGATGTTTGCCAAAAATACAGTAAGCTTGAGCTAGGACCTAAACCCATTAGTGGTCTAGTTTCACACAGACTTTAGATTTTAGGCTGTAAATGTCACCCAGCTCATGCAGTCATTAGTCATCCCTATGCACAATATATACATACAGAGGCAAAATGAATGTGGTTGCCGACTTCTACAAAGAGCCCTTATGAACACCTGTCTTGAACATTAATAATATGGATAGGAGAGTAAATTGGTTTCAATATATAGAAAACTCTCAAACTTCTTTTGCTAGAGCTGGGGTAGAACCTCTGCTGGCATTTATATAAATTCAATTCTTATATTTTTTTAATCTCAATGATTTTTCTCTGTACTTCAAGAATCCAGATAAACAGGGACTGAATACTGAAATGCTATGACGAAAGAAATTGATATAAGATTTCCAGTCCAAGACTGATGAATGAAATGGCTAGAGCAGCCAATTAGCATCCAAAGGCTAATTCCCTGTCTGCATACACAAATAAGAGTTCCATTGGGCAGAGAATTTGCTCCCCCAGTGCTGTGACTGCTGACCAAAATTGAATCTATTCTCCTACAGCATACTGGCCTGACAGCATCTTGCTGTTGCTTTTGCAAGTTCACAGCTAAAAGTGAGATAAAAGACCAAATCAGAGACCCTCACATTCCAGTTTATCTTCACAGCCAAACCTGCACTGTTAGCTACTAGCTCTGCCATGTCATGTCTTCTCCCACAGTCCTTGCATATTCAGCTGCCCCATAATGACTCATCCCCTTCTCCATCTGGAAAGAACATTCTCTCTGTATTCTTTTGAGGAAGGCTAATAAACTGCCTGAGTCATCACCATTTTTCACATGGCCTGGTCTTAACGTTTCAGTACTCTGGCTTAGACAATATCCACTTGGAGGAGTTCTTTGCTCAGCAGCAGGAAAGAAAATAACTTGACTCCCTAATGAAAATCTCAAAAACATCCCAACTACTAAAGGGTAATGAGACATGGCCCTGATTGATTGCCTAATAACCTTTATCTAGATACTAATGAATGTAATAAATTGTTGAATTTATGGGCAGCCCCTGCTCAGAGACCATCTTTTAAAGCACCTACTTGGAGAACACAAAGTTGTGACGTTCCAGCTTCATTTTTACTGAGAAAAAAAAAAGGCCTGTGCAAGTGTAGACTTGAACTGACAATCAATCATCTGAGATGTTAAAGTGAAACAGTCTAGGAGAATAAATCAGCATTAAGTAAAGTTTGAGTATTACTAGGGAAAAAAAAACCCTGTCTAAAGGTTCAGACATACTTGAAGGTCACAAGGGCCAGCCTGAACAGTAATATGGTTTTATCACTGCAGTTATTTATTACTATATTTGGTAATTAATTAGTATCTTAGAATCAAGTCCTGGGTAGAAAATCTTCCTAGCATGTCAGAACCAACTGTGACACTTGCAATCCTCAAAGCAACTTGGGGTACTAAATCCCTGCTCCAAACTCACAATTTCTTCAGTCCATATTTCCAAAGGTATTTACGTATCTAACTCTCATGTAAATCAATGTGCTGACTGTAAGGCTTTGTATCTGAAGTGCTTTCAATATCATTTAGACTTCCCAGATTTGGAAAGTAGACCTTGCAGGCTTGCTAATATTTTTAAGCCATTTAGACTCTTACCCATTATGCTCTAAAAGAAGGAAAATTAGTAAGAGATCTGGGATAAAAGCAGGGTAACCTATATAGAAACTATTTGGATTGCCAGTTCTCATATTTGATGGGCAGAAAGTGCCTTATGATTTTTGTGTCACTTGGCATTTCCAGGTCTATTTTATTCCTCCACTTCTTTAGGCTACAAACTTGTAGCCAGTTTTTAAGGTGTTTTTGTAGCTAGAGGACTCCTTGCCACACACAGCCTGCATTTCTCCAGTTCCAGCAATAAAGTCAAACCTCAGTGTCAAACTCCAGCTGATCATCACACATGTACCAGAAATGTACAATGTGTTCTGGCCCTTTCCCCTCCAGCTCAAGGACACTGGCCGTGCCCAAGAAGCACCTGGCAGTTCCCTCAGGCCATGGGCTCTGCTCCAGTCTCATTAAGAAAGCCAGTGGGTAGGATGAATCCAGCAGGATAAAATTGGGTCTAAAATGATTGGGGGTAGATTGATGGTAGCAGAGCATCTCTCAGTGGGACAGGGCACAGCCTATTGCTCTTGACATGATACACTAAGAGCAAGCATTACCCCATGATTGCTGCTAATAGATTCTCTGTACTTGGGGACCAGTTTTAGCACTAGCTACCTTCAAAAGAAAACAGATAACACTTCCAGCATGTGCATAGCAAAAACAATTTTTCCCTACTTTTTACAAACCTGAAACAAGTCCTAAGAACTCCCGTTCTTAGACTGAAAACATTTCATGTGAAGGCAAGCACAGTAACATCAATAAAGCCTATTTACAGAAGCATTTATGAATCATGCTCATTTCACCAGTGCAAATACTAATAGCCTTTTACTTCTTTTTATGTTAGCATTGCTTGCCACACAAAATCGATGTCAGTATAAATGAACAGCTTACAAGAGAAAGTTTCCAATATCATCTCCACTTTAAGATTCTGATGTTGGTTTTCCAACTTTCTGAAAGATTCAGTATAAATCAGCAGTAACTTTGCGGCAACATGAAAGCCCATGATCACAAATATTCATAGAAACAGCAAGAGATATACCTTTACTTTTCCAAAGAGAGTTGATTCTCTTGTGAAATGTACTAATCTGTACTACAGACCATTTGATTTTTATTCTCTGAGAGAGAACATTTAACTCTTACCAGGTGATGGTCTCTACATGACTGCCTATTCCCTGTGTTGGGAAAAGCAGTGTTTCAGATGCTTTGTGTGGTGTTAACAATGTCTGCTCAGGACTGCAGAGAAAGCTGCAATAGCTGTAGCAATGATTTATGAGCAAAGTGCAGTTACGCAGTCTCACCAGAAAGCTTCTCTCAATGTGCAGCACAAGGTCTTTTAGAAACACCTCTACCTTGCACCCTGCTATTCCTGGTGCCTAAAGAACTTAACCTACAATACTGGGCTCAATTGCTGCCACTGTAAAGTTACAGTATCTACCAAACAGAAATAACAGATGCATCTCCACGATAGGTCTCGCAGGTGTAGCTGGGACTAGCAATATGTGAGAAACTCCAGAGCTAGCTAGTATCGGCAAAGTTACAAAGGAGACCTTGCTTAGGAAGGCAAAGCTCATTTATCACTTCTTTTAGGAAGCTGTACTCAAAGGTATGATTTTTTTCAAATTTCCTTTTTCTTTTGAAACCTTGAACAGCAAATAATTTTTGCAAGCACTGCAAAGTATGAAAATGTTTCCAAGGAGGAATCTCAGATACTGGTCTGACTGAATGATGTTACTAATATTATTTTTTAAAATCCGACATTAACAGCTATTTCCAAAATTGGAAATCTCAGGGCTTTGACAGGTTTATTTTCTGAAGGCACCCATATTGTGCAAATTAAACAAATATAAAAATTATAAACATTTTTAAAGCTAAAAATACAGCTAAGGTTCAATTAACTGCTAAGACGCAGACACTGTCACCTCAGCACTATGTAATTTCAAACTGCAAAGTTATCTTGCTTATATTTTTCTCACTATGCAGAGGAAGGAGGAATAGGAAACAAATTCTGCATTTTATTGTATCTAAGTACATGCTCCTCCTTGGAAATACATAGTATAAACATAAATATACCACACAGTATGACTTCAATTATCTTATACTTCTGTCACACAACAGAGCTGTAAAACAGTGACACTAACTACCGAAACATGCTCTAACTAAATCACCACATAATGCTACCAGCATAAATACTATCTCCATCTTCACTCACCCTATCTGTTATTGTTGTCTACTATACTCAAACAACATTCCAAAGTACCACTTTCCAAGCAGATGACTTTGCTTTTTGTTACTTCTGTAAATACACTGACCAAGAAATTAAAATGATAATGGAAAAACATTAAAAAAGCATCAGATTAACTAATTAATGTCCAACCAACTTTTAGTAAAGGGGATGATAAATTTATCTTTATGATGTTGTTAAATACCAGGGAAACAGAACCACTAAAATTTTCTGCATGACTATGAATTAATGCTTTCTGTGAATAAAAGGAGTTACAGGAAGCTATCCTGGTTTGTATATTAAACTGAGCTTTGGTCTTCCTGCCTCATCATAACTAAAATGATTGATTTAACCTTAACAGTAACCATTAAGTATTAGGAAAGCATTACTGCAGCAAGGGAGATACACGTGGGTGCCACCAATTCAGTGACAGTATGTGCCCTGTATAAATAATAGGCTTAGCACTAGATTCATCAAAGGGAGCATAGGAAGATGTCTTGAAAGGGAGAGAGGGAAAATGAATTCGATGAATCATGTAAGTGGCAGCCTACATCTTGAGGGAACAGTCCTACATACTGTAATTATGAATGTGTTACATGCAGAGTTTTATCAGGGAATGCTGAAGAGCGGAGCTTACAAAGAGCACGTTGGTGGGTACTCTACCTGGGTGGTTCCAGTTCTGGGCCAAAGATTCTGAACCTGGCTGGGACAGGCCCCAGTGGGACTCAGAGTTCCACAGTCTCTTCTGCAAGGCACCATCTGGCA
Organism: Neopsephotus bourkii; assembly: GCF_033783945.1. NCBI lineage: Eukaryota > Metazoa > Chordata > Aves > Psittaciformes > Psittacidae > Neopsephotus > Neopsephotus bourkii. Next base: position 1,929,709 of record NW_026901430.1, on the reverse strand, counting down.
GAAGGAAGGACATACAAGACTGCAGATGCACTTTATAAGGGTCATTATCTTGCTGCAGAGCTCCTGTCAATCACAGGTCAAAAGGGCAGCAGCCAGTCCCTCAGCCAAGCCAATCTTGTATAATTTAGGGGAACTCATTTGCAGCTTCTTTCCAACTCAAGTGCATAGGACATTTAGCATTTGCATTTATAGAATAAAACCGACTCAAATAATTTAGAAAACCTATGTGTTACAGTATTCAGGAGAAATATGGTACTAGAATAGTTAATACTGATGCTAGCTGGAAACACATTCTTCTCTTTTTTGCCCTCTTTCTTTCTTTCAAAGGCAGCAGGGGGTGGAGAAGAAGTGCTGCCTGCCATCTATCCCCAGGACTGACCCCTTCATCACCCAGACTGGCTACCAGAGCCCACCATCTCCCTCTCTCTTTTCCAGCAGGCCCAGGGTTCCTTCTATTGAAAATCCATGTGTGGTGGCAGGTGGGGAGCACAGTCTGCGCTCACAGCCAGGTCCCTGCTGGAACAAGGATCTAAAATGCCCTCACAGATTCCCCCAGTTTATGCATATCCTGAAGATTCTCATATTGAGAAAGTTATTTGGAAGCTCAAGAGCTACTGAAAGAGAGACAGATGCAATACTATCACATCACTGATTGTGTCATCCAAACAGCAAACTACACAGAGTAAATCCCCACTACAGCTTTCATAGCTCATGATTTATAAGCAACTCACAGACTGAGTTGTAATTACATACAGCATTCACTGAATAATTTCAAATTAATGAATGTGTTCATGAGTACTTAAGGCCCTTTCACAGATCATTCATACACAAAAAGTATGTCAGAAGCACCACAAGAACTTCTGGGAAATAGGCTTTCACTGTGTGTGTGGGGGGGGTTATAAGTTTAAATTCTCATTGAATCTTTGCTAAATTAAGAGAAGGAAGTCTTCTCATCCAGATTTAGATTATACACTTGGCTGGGTTATCAGAGGGTTTAAATGAAGCCCATGCTATTGAAATCAATAGAAGAACACAACGTTAGATACATTTAGCTTCTAGCTCACTATTGTGGCAATCCTCTTCATGCAGTGTCACAGCTGTAGTGGGAAAAGGGTTTACAACCACCTCCCTCCACAGAACCCTGCTTAAGCAGCAGCAACTATTTTAAGAAACTACGTTCCATTTTGCCCTAATACTTTCAGACACCGTACCTGAAAACGAGTTGAGACAAAACTGATTAGCAATGAAGTCTAAATAGTATTGTAGGAACAGCCTTTGGCCTTGCAGCCATCTTTACTGAGGTAGAAAATTAAATTGATGAGCTGTATCACAACATTTTGTCACTACCAAGCCATTTCATTCTGCTGCTTGGCTAGGAGGCTATGCCCCATGTTGTTAGTTAAGCAGTTGGTCAAAGAAATTCAATAATACATAGTTTTGGGAATTGATTTTAGTGAAGTGTTAAATGGGGAGCTAAACAAGAAAAACTAAATAAGCTGTAGCTTGGCCTAAGATGGGAAATGGAAGCTCCTTCACCCTTATACTTCCTTCTTCCTTCTCTCCTCCAGCTACCCTTGGGAAAGTAAGAACAATTTGAGGTCTTCAAGAATTCTGAAGCATTTTCAAAGCTCTTCCAGGTGTTTCCACCAGCCACTTCTCCTTCAAACTGCGAAGCAGAGGTAAGGCAGGACTAGAAAGGATCTCCCAGGTAATCAGTTGTCTGACTGTGAAGGAACAATGCAAATTCAGATTATAAGATATCAAGCAATATTTTTCTTAAAGAATGACAAGACAGGAAATGGGATGTTCTGTATTTTCTATCTAACTTCTTCACATCTATCTCAGAAAATTCCCATGCAACAGATTTTAAGGCTCTGTCTAGTTTTTAATTGCTGATAGTTCATGCTAGCCTACACTGTACACTTGAAAGTTTGACAGATCATAGAGATTTTCCCCAGGTAGAGCAATGGCTGCTGGAAGCACAAGTGTAGCAGCTTTAATTTTAAACCCTATATTTTTCTCTATAACTTAAACATTTCCTTTAAGTGCCATATAAAAGAACTGTATGATACAGCTGACCTAGTTTTTACTGAGCTTCAGTGCAATGCCTATCAACTCTGTGATGAGCTGACATTGACCTGAACTAAAAACTTGTAGTTTTATAACAGCTCATTGTAAAGGTGATCATTTATTGTCACTGCCACACAGATGCCAATGGACTGACGGGGAGAAATTTCTAAACAACAAATAGAAGACAAAAATATTTTTCACAAGAGCATAAAAGACAGCATTTAGGATATATCAGGGACCTTTGGTGAACCTACTGCTGAGTAAAATGCACAAGCTTAATAGAATACAATTAAAAATTAAGTGACGTATTATCATATGTACAACTTTGTCACCTAAAATTGATTTACCTAATACCTCTAAATAAATCATTTTGCTCTTCTTCACTTTCAATATACTTTATACATAAGAATAGGTTTCATAGGAATCACAAGCTAATCTATTGCTAGCCTAGATGTCTACAAAGGGCTGACACAAAATTCTTGATTCAAATGGGAGTGTATTGCTAGGTTTGGCCTTACTTCGCATTACAAGATCCATGAGAACTGCAATTCAAATCAGTGATGGGAAAAATAAATGGCAAAACAAATTACATTTATTACCACTTCAAAAAATAATCATGAAATCAAATTCCCAGGAGATGGCATTTTTACTTTCTTTCCTCATTTTTTTTTAAAGCTGTTAACTCATCCCAGCCTAGAAGATAATACTTAAGACCTCAAAAAAAAAAAACAAAAAAAAAAAACCACCATATACACTGTTCCAGCTAACCTGGAATTTCTCCCTAAGAGAAGTAAGGCAGTGGCAGCAGCACACCAGGCTGACAATGCACATAGGGTGGCTGTTGCCTTCTTCCTGCCACATGACACAGAGCAGGCATCCAACTAGGAAGGCTAACAAGGTGAGGGAAAAGTCTCACATCCATGCTTCCTTCAGAAATCTGCTCCTGAGGCTCATCTGAAATTTTTCCAAGGCCTGGTGAGACTTAAATGTTAGAGAGCAGTTTCGATGTATCCACAACCAACCACTGACCTGTGGGCTGGAGAGCCAGGTCTTTTCAGAACAGGATACCTTTGGACCCAAGCAGTACATACATGTAGAGTGCTGCCTGTCCATAACCTTTCAGTAACACAGAAACAACTGAGAGGAAACACACAGTTATCTTTTCCACTGACAGTTCTTCTGTAAGCTGTAATTTTGATATGAAAAAGAAAATACATTTTTATAAGCCAGGAAGAAGGCAGAAGAAAACCTATTACACAGATGTCATAACTACTATCCAGTCATTTGGTAAAATCCCAAGAACACTTGTCATCATCTTTTGCATTTTACTGATCTCACAGTGTGTAGTAAAAGAAACACCTGTGAAAACAAATGCAAGAGTGATTGCACATTCAGTCTGAGAAAGTTACATTTTGCTATCCTGCAAAATCAATGATGAACATTTCAAGCAGGAGATCAGTGAGTGCCATACACTGCTGTTTGGTTGGCAAAGCAGTGATCTGTGTTAAATGGCAGAAATCCTACACCTTCCAGCCAAGAGGTGACCACATCCTACTGGTCTCTCAGTCCATGCTTTTACAAGCTCTCCATGTTAAAAATGAAGATCAAGGGAAAGAAAACTAGATACTTTTAACTTCGTATGGCACACCTCACCTCAGGAACAGAAAGCACTGGATCATATTGGCAAAATCCCATCCCCAAGTTACAGAAACTAATCAAGAAAGGAAAATACTTTTTCAAATGTCATATCCAATTCTAACATGTCTCCCTGGATTAAATGACAGTATCTGTACAAATCTGAATTTAAATCCTGCACTCTTCTTGGCTATCTGCAGAACTTCATGTGTTTTAACAGGAAAACAGAGAAAAAAGTTGAGCAGCATCTAAGCACTCTTTCAAGAAAGTCTGTGCTTATACATTATGTGTGTTCCTTCACCCTTCTTTAATTTTTCACACCTACAGAGCAAGTCCTTTCCAAGTCTCTTTTTGCTTTGCATTAGCTGAATTTAATTGTAAGTGCTAACTGAGAAGTCTCCGAGTCTCTCAGCTCATTAGTGAAACATGCATCAAAAGAGTTAAGTAGGCTACTGACATTTTATCATCTTGTACCTTTAAGCTTATTTTAATGAGAACAGGTCCATTTTTTTTAGTAAATTCATAAATAAATTTCCTCATAATGAATTGCCTCTCCATGAAATTTTAAGATGGATTTGAATTTGTCAGGAGATGGATGATTCCCTTTGTAATTAACTAATGTATCAAAAGGGATCATTTATAATATCTGTGGTCAACGTCAGTCAGAACTGTTACAGGGCAACACAGTAGGGCATGACTAATGAGCACATGATGGAGTCAAAACTGACAGACAGAGAAGTCATAAATCTTTAATTTGCATCCTGAATTTCACATTTGAAATGGGCAGTTTGTATCAAAGTGACGTGCTTTGTGGGCAAGCTACAAGCTTGAAGTCAATGTCAAATCTGAAACATGTAGCTAGCCATTCCTCTCTTCAGAAAATGGCTGGAGAATTGCACACTGATTCTCACAGTCTCCTTAGGTACCGGTGTGGACAGAAAGGCACCAGGACCTATTCCACTTCCATCAGCAGATTTTCTAAAATGTTATGTTTCTCATGAGTGCCCCTGAAAATTGAAGTATTGATTACATAATATAATAAAGTGATGGGTGCTCTACAAATACCCAAGATCAATAGAAGTCTTTTCCTGCTTATCCTAGACAGCAACAGCCTGCATCTCCACTCTAAATATTGACTCCTCTTAGCTTAGCTCCTCTGCTCCAACCCAATTTGTTCCACCCCAGCAACTTTCTTACTCAGTCCTCTATATAACCACTCTCAAAATAAGGCTGCTTGAGCATCTGACGCTTACTTTCATGAAAGTCCTGCAACTCTTTTCAGTGTATCCCAACCCTTCTATGAATGGTTATGAACAGATTGTGTTATGTCTTGGAAAAGGAACATTACAGTGTAAACTCAATTCTCTTACTCTAGTTCAAGGAAGTTCTGTTCAAACCTGTGGTCAGTGCTGTAGCGGAAGCCAGACTGAAAGGTTTAATCATGTCACAGTGTGGATGGGATGACTATGCAGTCATGGAGCTACATCTCTGTCATGTGGCCAATCAATGCTCAGAGGAGAAAAAGAGGCTGTAAATCCCATACTCTCCTCCTCAAATATCACTGTTTGGGTTTTTAAAGAAGTGATGGCTATTAGGCTATGCATATATTCATTATCAAGCAGCATGGAATAGTAGCTGATCTACAGAGCAGAAGGATGCTGATGTCCTGATATCCATAATATGCATATTCCAGGGCATTTCTTCCACTTCAGATTAGCTGCAGTCTGGTCCTGTGGACTGAAGAAAGCCCATTTGCACTGGGAGTACTTCAGCTGTGTTCCTGTGTGCATCTTCTAGTTTTGTTCTGTCTAGAAGGAATCCACTTCACATGCTTTGAGACTGCTCTCCAATGATAATCCAAGTACATGTGGAGGGATGAGCACACTAGTTTCAATATATGCTTCTGAGCTAAACCAAAACTATTAATATAGTCACACCTCACAGTGACTGCAAAAGGTCCAAGAGCTAGCTTCAGTGTTAACATGCATGTTTGAAACCAGTGAGCCATGCCACATGCAGGACCATTCCTTTGTCTAACAGAGGCTAAGAGACAGGGAATGGTGCTGCATTCACCCAGGCTCTGCCCAACAGCATGCATCTCCCTTGGCTGGGCATGGAATCATGTTATGTCCATTCCTGGCTGCCCAAAGAGCTGTAGACACATATAATTAAGGGAAGCATAATGGTCATAAGAAGTGGGGTCACACATAATGGTAGGGAAAAAAGTTGACAAATATGACCTCCTGTTGACATCAGACCAAACAGCTTTCATAAGCTAAATTGCTTGGATGAGTTGGGTATGCCTGAGGAAGTTTTATTGCATTGATTTTGTTTCTAACATCACCAAAAAAAGATTATAATTTAATACAAATATTTTTTAAAAATCACCACATCAATTACTGATTTAGTTTTGCTTCTAATACTTCTTACCCCTTATCCAACCTGCCCACTCATTCCTGGTTTTTCAGTCATAGCAGAATGAAACCTTACTGTCACAGTTAATATTACTATTAATAACAATGTGTGACACCATCCAGATCTGAGTCATGTCTTTCTGGCATAAAAGTTGTCTTTAGAAGCACATGGTGCTAGGCCTAGCCTATACGCAGCTACAGAGACTGGACAGAGATGTTGGGAGCTTTACACACCATATGGAATGAGCAAAAATTAGCCAGGAATCACACAAAGGGGCTAGGAACACTGCCAGCATTTAGAGAAGGCATTCCCTCAAGTCTGGGACATGCAGCAGATGAAGGAGAAAGCTTTTTGGATTAAAGCCTTCTGTATTATACAGCAAGGGCTCATTATGGCTCTGCGTGCCCTTAGAGGTAAAATTTTGGTTATCAGCTGCCACTTTGTGTTTAAAAAGCAATCGTTCAAACATGATTTCTACACAGGGATAGCAAAGCTTTCCCAACATGAGGGTTAAATAAGGTCTGTGATACAAGAATTCCACTTAGTCAATGTCAAGAGACTACCCTTAATATTATAGCATGGATTTACTCCATACAACAGCAGCTTGTGTATGTGGCAACATGCTGTATTTATGAAACTCTTTAACAAATATCCTCAATGGTTCCAAGCTGGGAGCAACCTAATGGAAATGTATTCTGCAATCTACATGCTAAATCATCCTTCTGAAGGTCATGTTTTTCCACCTCATTGTGTTTGAGTCAGCTCCTGGTAGATGGCCATATTTCCTGAGACACAGTGCCACAAAGGGCAAAATAAGGGGAACATTTTTGCCTATAATCAGAATATTTTTGCTTTCAGGGGTTTAAAGCTTTAACAGCTACTTGGAATCTCACATAGGGCACGTAATAATGAGGCTTGTTAAGGAGCACTCAAAAAAAATGAAAAGTACAACCAGATATATTTGCTGAATTACTCTTCAGCAGAGGACTTTCTTTCACCTACTTTTTTGGTAGTGTGAAGACTAGTTCACAGCCAAGGAACTCAGCGACATTTTTCAGAGGAAGGATGTATATCTGCTCTTTTTTATTTCATCTTTATAAGCCTGCTGAGAGACAAAGAGGAAGAAAGGATTTTAAGTTCCTATACTTAATACTCATTTCACGACAGAGTACTTAAAACATTCAGTACCTTACAATCAAATATATGTCAGCTTGGATTTCACATACCAGATTTTCATTTGCAATGTCTGTATTTCTCACTGTAGATCTTTATAATCTATTTAACATTGCTTCCATAAAGTATGTGGTACGTTATGTGGAAGACCGGAAAGACACAGATTTATTTGATACACACACACCTTTTTTTTTATTTTTAAAATGTTTGTCTTCTCAGTTCTAAATAAAACAATGTTGCATTAAGGCCTAAGGCCGATTCAAAACCTCTGGTAGTCAGTAGTCAGTAAATACTTTCTCTTTGTAAGAGAGTATCAAATATGTATCAAGTAAAACCACTTGCAAATCATGCTGAATTAACTGAATTGCTTCAATCTAAATCCAGACATTTTCTATTTATTTTAGTAAAAATATTATTTGTTATGGTTTCAAAATATACTATTAACTGTTTATCAAAATTAAGCCTACATTCAATTCTAATGTTTTGGGATTTTTTTCCCCCATTAACAACCTTTTCTGTATTTTTAAAAATTTTGCAGCCCAAAATATCTTTTGCTTGAGCAGCTCAGGGTACACCTAATCCTAGACAAACCCAAAAGAAAGATGCTGTATTTTCCATAAGAGATACTGTTCTCTCATAGACCCATAACTACATATGAATATGACTGTGTGATCACAAAATCTAATAACACCTGATTTAATCTATTCAGAGAGTAATTCATGCCACTTGCTTCCTCCTCTGCTGAACCATTCTTCAAACTGTACATTAGAAAACATGCTCCAAGAATCACAGAAATGTTGGTTGGACAGGACTTCTGGAGGCACTCACCCATGTCAGGAGTATCTAATACACTCACCCTCTTAAAATAACAAATGAAAAGTAAGTAACTGCCTGTTGAATAACATACCACACAACATGTAAGCTGTGAGCAAAACTGGGCCCTAAGTAATGGCACTAAACGTTCTTAGGCTAAATTCAGTCTAACACCAGTTTTGGGTACAAACAATGCTCTATTTCACAAATTTATTTCTCTACAGACTTGTCTATGTATGTTTAAAATCCCAGAGATAATCCCACTCTCTGCAGTGCAGCAGATGATTGTCACTACATTAGTTAATTTAATACTGCCCCTTAACCTAGAACAGGAGAGGGCCATCTGAAAAAGCCACCCATACAAACAAAAGGAGGGAGCAATAAATGACCTAACAGCTCTCTCCATCTCTAGGTCGCATGAATAAAACCTACTGCGTCAGCAAACTGGTGACATCCACCGCACAGCAGATTGCTTCTCCCAGTGAAGTGAACCACAGAGACCAGCTGTTTCTGGATTAAACTGGAAGCAACACTGAACACAATGAAAGTAGGTTATTACAGAAAGAAAACACTGCAGTAAATGCAAATCTCAGGAGATTCATTTGTCTCCTACACTATACATATTCCGAAGGTACATTTATCTATCTGTTGTGATTGTGATTCCAGTTGTGACTGAGGTAACACCCCAGTGTCTGTAGACACACCTGGATCAGCTTTTAGTTAGCTCACGTAGCAGTATCAGTGAGGATGCCACTAAGGAATTACTGGATTTCAGTGCCAGTCTCCCTGGTAGGTTTGGTGAGCTTCATACCAGAGCACAGCCTGCCCTGCTCTGGGGAACCTATGCCATCTCAGTGCAAGCTGCTCAGGTATGCCAGCTACATGCATCCACACACACATACTGCCTGCCTACAGTATAAGCTAACACACTCTGGTCTCATGATCCAGTTCCTACAGACTTTGAATCATAAAACAGTTAGGGTTGGAAAGGACCTTAAGATCATCCAGTTCCAACCCGCATGCCATGCGCAGGGACACCTCACACTAAACCATGCCACCCAAGGCTCTGTCCAACCTGGCCTTGGACACCACCAGGGATGGAGCATTCACAGCTTCCCTGGGCAACCCATTCCAGTGCCTCACCACCCTTACAGGAAAGAACTTCCTCCTCATGTCCAGTCGAAACTTCCCGTTTAAGTTTCAACCCGTTACCCCCTGTCCTGTCACTACAGTCCCTAATGAAGGGTCCCTCCCCAGCACCCTTATAGGCCCCCTTCAGATACTGGAACGCTGCTAGGAGGTCTCCACGCAGCCTTCTCTTCTCCAGGCTAAACAGCCCCAACTTTCTCAGCCTATCTTCATACGGGAGGTATGCCTTGCACTAGCAGAAGGCACTGAATACCCATAACCATGTCTCAGCCCAGGCATTCACTCTAACACCCTCTGGGAAGGAGGCGTGTACCTTCTGACGGGATAAGAGCTGTGGATTGTCTCTTCATGGTTTCACCATCTGAGCTGATTTGCAAAAAGCAGGTGTGCAATGTGTTTTTTGGAAGTCTTCTGCGCTCATCCAGTCCAGCTGGGTTTCCACATCTCTGACACTAGCAAGGCTCGAAGCCTCAGTCTGAAGCAGGACATGCTCCTCAACCAAATGGGTCCAAATCCCTATGAACCTGCTTTTATTTCCTCGTGATCATTTCTAGAAACGCCTGAGCTGTTTCCCTTGGGAAAACATGCTGAAACATGAGAGCCTGAGAACAACAGGACTCCATCAGAGAGAAGGTCCATCCGGACCAATACTCTTGTCTCCAAAGTGGCCAACCATCAGTGTCTAAAGGACAGCCTATGAGCAGAGCAGCTCTACTTCAGCCAGGGTTCTGGGGGTGTTCTAAGGCCTCAGCGGCTGGGACCCAGCTCCTCTGGGACCCCCACCTCACCACTTCCTGCCAAGGGCCCATAGGATGTGGCTCAGCTCAGCCCATGCCCTTCAGCCCTGACCGAGCCACGCTGTAGCTGTGCCTTTCCCTGTCACCTGAATGCCTCTGGGTCCTGCGCTGCAGAGAGCTGCTCTCCTGGGTGCATGCCCTAGACCTAGGGCATCGCTTGTCATGCGTAACTGTAGGCGTAACATAACCTGTACCAATTCTAGTCTAGTCTAGCCTAGTGTAGTCCGTTTCATTCTCTTCCATTCCATTCCATTCCATTCCCTACACTCACCCTGAGCTGAATAACAGTGACACTGATTTCTCGGCACTGTCAGGAGTTTTCGGCTCCAAAAACGCTTTCAAGAACGCAAAACACAAACCTTTCACGTGGAAACAAGATTTTATTATTCCATTTGATTTTGGTTTGGTTTCTTAGAGTTTACGTTCTTTTAGAATCATTACCTCTCAGAATCATAGAATAGTGCGGCTTGGACAGGACCCCACGACTGCCTTGTTCCAACCACCCTGCCATTTTCAGGGATGCCTCACACCAGAAACAGGTCGCCCAAGGCTCGGTGCACCCTGGTCTTATAGCACGCCAGGAGATGTCACCTACAGGTCTGTAGGGGCTGGTCTTATAAACGCCAGCAGTTGTCACCTAAGGGACTGTACAACGTGTTGTAAGTCGCCGTACGATGACACCCTATGGTCTGTACAACGCGGTGGTATGTGCTGTACATCACCATGGGAAAAAGCACACACAGCTTCTTTAGGCAACCCGTTCCAGTGCTCAGCACCCTGACACTTCTTCCTTATATCCAACATGAAAGTCTGATGCTATTCTTTAAGAGCATCGTCACCAAACACAGACAAATGCGCAAGAAGTAGTAGAAGGCAGCGCAGGGTAGCACGGGCTATTTCCTAAAGCATGACACCTATCCATGATAAGCACACAACTGACTTCCAACACTCTCTTGTTTGCTGCGCTTCCTGGCCAGGGATGCAGGCAGAGTGCTCTCGTGCCTGCCCGGCACTGCTCTTGCACACAGGGAGAGCTGAAGAGTGGCAACTGCTGATGGGGCAGCAAGGCTGGAGCCCTTCCAAGCACAGGCTGCTGTGCAGAACCCCCAGGGAGATGAAGCTAAGGGAAGAGCAGAGCTCGCTCCCACTCCAAGCTTGCGCCGGGCAATGGAGCCAAGGAGAGCCAGGGCACGAGAGCGCCTTGGAGGTGCAAGAGCAGCAGGCAAGAACCGAGTCCAAAGGGGAACCCTGGCCAGGGGATGTGCTCAATGCTACGGAGGACAAGCAGCAACTCCCGGGCAATCACCTGGGAGGCCAGAAAGGTTCCTCCCCCCGGATGCGGGGCACGAGGGCCACCTGCGTGGAGCACGAGCAGCAGCCTTTGGGCCACAACAGCCCAAAGGATCCCCATGAAGGGGCTGTGCTCGGTCTGCGGAGGAGGCAAAAAAAACCCCGGGGACACTCAGGTCCTCCGTGGGGAAAAAAAGCCTTCCCCCCGCAGCTGCAGGACACAGGGGGCCATCTGCGTGGTGCACGAGCAGCAGGCAGTAACCCAGCAGAATGGACCAGAGGAGCCCTGACAAGTGCTCCTGCTCCATGCTCAGAGGAAGGCAAAAAACCCCCGGGGACCAGTGCCAATTTGCCCCGGGGGAAAATTCCTTCCTGACCCCAGTGCTGGCGATCGGCTATCCCTGAGCATGGCAGCAGGACCTGCTCCTGCTCCACAGCCTGGGCACGCCTCTCAGGAGATACCCAAGCCCTATTCTTCCTCCACCTGGAGCCACCTCAGGGCCTTCTAACAGAAGCACTGCCAGCCCTGGAAACACCTCTGCATCCTATTGCTTATGGCTGCTGCCCCTGGCTCTGGGGCGGATGAGGATGCTCAGCTCTACAGTGCTCCTCAAGAAGACATTCCTACGCTCTGCCCATGCCTATCCAGCCCAAAAGGACCGCTATCCCTCCCCGGAGCTAAGAAACTGTTCCCACCACCAGCTGCCCTTGCAGCTTACAGCCTCCAGCAGCCTTCACCTCCCGCTGCTCTTCCTGCCTGAGCCCCCTGCAGGTAACTCCAGAAGCTCAAGGCCTTCCTCTGTGATGTCCCAGGGCTGCCCCGTGCCACCTCTGCCACGGGACACAGCAGGCTGCTCCCTTTTATCCTGTCCTGGGGCATTGTGACTCCTGCGTTGCCAGGTGCTGGCATGGAACACAATGGAACTGGGAGTGGAGCTGGGCAGAAAGGAATGCAATAGAGTGGAGTGGAATGAAACAGAACAGTCATGGAATGCAATAGAATACAAATGGAATACCCCAATAACTCATTATGGGATTCAGGGAGAAAGGAACAGCATGGGCAAGCAAAACTCAGATGTCTGGCTATCCCTGAACCGACTCCTCTGAAGAGCTCTCCATCTTTTTGCGAGCCCATCTGTCAGAAACTGATCCAAAATCAGACTCCACTGTCCACTGACTGCTATGAGAAGCTGAGATGGAGTTCCACCTATCTCTTATCTCAGAGATGGATGGCAGGAGTTGAGATAAGACTCCAATACCCATGGCCTGGGAGAAGGGTGTGAGGAGCTGAAATGGGACTGCACCCACCATTGCCTGAGGGATGAGTGGGAAAGAGCTAAGACTCTTCCACCCATTATCTGGAGGAATGGTGTGAGGAATTCCTGCCTGTGAATTCCTATCCCAGGAACTGCTGCAGACAGGGGCAGCTGAAGAGCTGGCTGTAAGGGGGGGACGTCTGCTCTACCAGGAACATGTAAGACGGGACATGAATGAACAGAGGTGCTCCCCACAGCTCATTATAAAAGGAGGAAAAGGTAATCACAAAAAGGCAAACTAGTAAACCGAATCACATCCAGAATGCAAAAACTGGCTCATGTTCCTGTCCAAACCTGGAAAGGATGGGAGCTTGACCCTTTTTCCTGGCTTCTGGGAGGCCCATGTGTTAAACAAACTTGATTTTGCTTGTTATGCGGATTTGCTGTGGTTTTAATTTTACCTTGTATTATTCCTTGTCTACTTCAATTAATTTGAAGTGTTGTAACAAACATGCAATTTGTAACCAGCACCTCTCCTGAATGAAGTAAAGAAATCCTTCAAGACTTGTCTAACCTTCTCTGCTCAGTCACACCCCAGCAGGTCACTGTTCAGGACCCAAGCACAGCACACCATTCTAGCTGACTACAAGCTGCTGGGATGATGCCAGAACCTCCTAGGCTATGTTACATGTGATTCTGGACTAGGTGAACAGTAGGGTCTCAGCTGACCTTCAAATTCACAAATCTATTACTTTCAGTATGTGATTAGTTAATAATAAACAATTCCAATGCTTTTTGTGCAGTTCCAAAGGTTTTTGTCCCTTTTCCATCTATGATTCATTTTCCCTTTTAATTCCATCATCTATTTTTAAAATCCAACAAAAAGCCCTGCAATCACGAACACCACAGGTAGACTACATTTTGAGTAGAATACTGCAATCTGCTATTTGTTTTAAATTTCTTTTTTCATTTCAAACACTATCATAAGCATTTTACAGAAAAATGCCTTCTAAAATCCATAAAGAAATGATGACATTTTGCACTTATCACCAAAGTAATTTTGTGATTGTACTGCTAAGCTCTTTAATTGTAATTGATTATTTCCAATTTTCCCTGAGAATTGAAATCTAAGATTCGGCTCAGTTACTCTATTCTGACTGACCTTGACTACATCAGATGCAACACTTGTTGAAACTGAACAAAACTGATTCCCTCTTCTGAATATTTTGAAAGATTAAGAGTGAAATTGTAAATTCAGTATCAACCAGAGTAATACCAAGGTCACATAAGTTAAACCAGCTACATCTGAGCACTCAGGATGTAACTGGGGAGCAGATGCATTAAAGGCTTTTACCATGTTTTCTTTAATCCACAAAGCACTTGACTTTTCTGAAGAAATGAAGAACAGCACAGAGAAAGCCCCACCAGCTCCGTGAAGCTGTTAAAGAAACTCACTAACCACAAACAGAAATACCCAGTGCAGATTAAAAACTAGTTAGAGAAATCTGACATCTATTACACCCAAACTGCCAATTTTAAATCCTAGGGGGAAAAAAAAAAAAAAAAAAAAAAAAAGTGAAAAATTATCACTTAGCAACAAGAGCTAAAATTTGATTTCCAAGGCAAGCTTTACCTTTCATACACAGGTAAGAAAGTTACAGTAGGACACAGGGAAACCAGTGTATTGAAAGGATTAACACAGAGGGAGAAATAACCTTCACTGAAACACAGACATACCCAAGTAGCCTGTAAATCAACTAGTTGCACAGAAGAAGCAATGTGATCACAGCAGCACAGAGCTGAGGGCAAGCTGCTGTGTTGCTCTGCCCTGTCACACCATAAAGCCAAAAGCACTCAGGACAGGAGGAAGATGGGCAGTGCATCACATAAGGAAGCCCTTGCACTGCTATACACCATTCCTTAGATTTGGTCCTCCTGCACATCAAGCTTTTTCCTAGTACAGCTGGCACTGTATTCATCTGTTTCCTTGCATGTTAAGGCTGACTGTGAATGCAGTGTACATCCTAGACAGTGCTGTGTACATCCTAAATCCTGTCCCCGCTAGTCTCAGTTACCCAGACGTCTTTCAAGCCTCACTGACAAAACACAAAATAAAGAATTCTCCAAGGTACCTCCTCTTTCATTCACCTTCCCTGAACATTAATTCTTCACCACCTGCCTCCTTTGCAGGTTTTCCACAGGCTGCTGTTGTGCTTTGTTCTGGGGAACTTTCTGAGAAGGATCCTTGAGCAGTGGGACTGGGGACGCTTCCCGGCTGCCATGACAACTAGTTTACAAACCACATCCTTAAGTCAGAGGAGCATGCACTGTCTTGGGAGAGAAATCTAACCCAGCTGCACTGTGCCTTTTCCCACTGAAAGAATTGGTGTCTAGCCATCCAGGGGGTAAGGCTCAGAGGGCAGGCAGGGCCACTCCTCCCATGCAGCTTGGCAAGCCAGTGGCTGCCCCGTGTCCACCTTCAGCACAGCTTAGCTGCATCCCCCTGCATCACTCTCCAAGAGAGCAAATTCAAAATGCTAAACATTCAGACAATACAGCTGAACACAATGCAGAGATGCACTCTGATCTCAAAGGAAGCTTCTACGTTATCTGGATCAATAAAATCAATACTAAATAGCGTAAGTAATTTTGGCATATCTCTACTGTCAAGTTTTACATTTTATATATTTTACACAGATCAAAACCTACTAGGTTTGTTCTTGCTTCTGATATTTTCTTCTATCTTTCTCCCATCAAATCTATATCGTAAAGCTCTTTGGCAACTAACCTTGATGCCAGAAAACATAAAGCTGAAAAACTCCTTGCTCTGAAATCAAAAACATTTGGTAAGGAATGGTAATCCTTTTGAGAGGTGATACAAATAGAATGCAGTGCAACACTCTCAAATTCAAATTTCTGCAGTTATTTCCATGAAGACATCTTACATTTAGTTTCTACTACAGAACTTCTTGTACCACACAGTTCCAACAGCATACATTCTGTCACTGGGAACCATCATTACATTTTTGTAAATATATCTTAAGATTCAGTATCAGGTCCTTAAAATGCTTCAGCTAAAGCAATCTTGTTCTAAAAATACAGTGTAGGGTATACTTTCAGAACTCAAAGACCACCAATATCTGCAGATGATAAAACAATAAATGCCTGGATTTGCATATCATCTAGCTGACAATTTAATGCAAATTATCTGTAATTCCCAACCACCAGACACTATCACTGGCAATTACCTGGTTTTTGCCATGAGAGTTCCAGAGTTGCTCACTATCTTCAAGTATCTGTCCTCACAGTGTCCATGGCAGTTAGCAGTAAACTCGAGTCCTCTGTCCCTCTCATAGACTTAACTGAGCACAAACAGAAGAATTCAGCGCGAAATTTGGCACACGCCAAATTCAGCTGTGCTTTCAGTGCCGGATAAGCCTGTAAAGTAGAGCCAACAGTATCACTGAGACATAATGCATATAGTAAGATCCCCCCCCACGAAAAAAAACAAACTGCTGGTACATCTACTTTGTAGACTAAAGGGAGTTTCCATAGATGAAGAGCCCAAAATTACTACAGGAAGCCAATGTTCATTTGCTCAAGACTCTTACCGGACAAACACTGCTTCCTCTCAACCCTGCTAAAAACCCAACAGAAACAAGTCTATGAGCAGCTCTTCCATAATGAACATGGTATATTATAACTAGTTAAAATGCAGAAAGTGGACCAGGCTTTTTCTGTTTATTAATTTGTCGTGCTTTGAACCCAGCCAGAGAGCTTGTCCACTTACTCCCTCCTCCTTCTTGCCCTCCCCCTACTCTCAGAGGGACGGAGAGGAGAATCAAAAAGAATGCAACTCCCACGGGTTGAGATAAGAACAGTTTAGTAACTAAGGTATAACACAAATCACTACTGCTACCACCAATAATAGTAATGATAAAGGAAATAACAAGGGAAGAGAATACAACACCCCATCACCAGGCGACCGATAACTTGCCCCCCCAGCCCGACCAAGCACCGACCGATACCTCCTCCAACCCTGCAGTCCACTCTCTAGCCCCCTTCCGGGTCACTCTCCCAGCTACATCCTGGGCATGACGTGCTGTGGTATGGAATACCTCTTTGGTCAGTTTGGGTCAGGTGTCCTGTCTCTGCTTCCTCCCGGCTTCCCCTCCTCCCTGGCAGAGCATGAGGCCCACAAAGTCCTTGGCCAAACCAAAACATCATTGTTTTCAGCTCTGTTCCCAGCCCGAAAGTCAAAACACAGCACTGCACCAGCTACCAAGAAAGAGAAAAATGACTGCTACTGCTAAACCCAGGACATTATCCACCCCTTATTCCATACCATTCACGTCATGCTCAGATCCCACATTTTCAATATACCATCACTCTGATCTAAGTGCACTCTCATCGTAGTGCATGGACCAGTCCCTATAAAGCTGCTGAGTCCATCTGGTCCATGATGTCAGGCTCCATCTCTTGTAACAGTCTTTCAGAGCAGGAGAGGGTGTCTGCAGTGTTCACACACATGAATAACATGGGCAATAGTGTCAATTGCTAAGTCCACCCCTCGATCATGAGTCCATCTCGATGTTGCATCTCTGCTCTGTTGGCCTTAAGGGTCATGGGCCCACCAGGCTCAAAATAATTCACTGTCCTTCCATCTCCAATGCTTCCAAAGCACTGGAGGGGCCCAGTGGACTAGATACTTGCCCATACTGTCCCACATGCCCTGCCACTCATGGCTGTACACCCTTGGGGGAAACCTCTTGGTCCTCCCATATCGTTGTCTAACCCCAGACAAGACCCAAACCTGACTCTGCTTAAATTTCGGTATCAGACAAAATGATGGTGGGTAAAACACACTCTGTGTGTGTGACAACATGCTGATCTCCATCACAATCAGCAGGCAGGTCCCAAGGATACCCAAAGGCCATCCAAAACCTTCAGAACTCTCAAGCGATGCTGCTGTACTTGTCACTGGGGCTGGTGTAGCTGCTGTGCTTGCCGGCTCTCCCACCACCAGCTTCTCTTTTCCTGAGTCCAGCTCTTCCTCCTCTGCCTTGCTGGGAAATGCTCCGGGGTCTCCTGCGTCCTCCTGGGGCTCGGCGGGCGGCTTCCAGGGAATGCTCTCGGCCACCGCGGGGCTGGGCTCGGCCGCGGGGCTCGGCTCGGCTGCCGCCTTCTCCCGCTGCTCGGCAGCCGCCTCCTTCCGCTCCTCGACCGCCCCGACCTCCTCCACCGTCAGCCGCTCCCTGCCGGCCTCCGGCCCCGCTCCCACTTGGTGCCCGGGGCCGCTCTCCCGGGCCGCTTCAGCAGCCGCCGGCTCCCGGGGCCGCGTCCCCTCGGCTTCCCATAGCCTCACGCAGACGGAGGCGAGGGCGAGGCCCAGGACGGTGAGGAGCAGCCGGACGGCCAGGGACCAGTCCACGGCCACGTCCATCCCACCCTGCTGCTGGAGCCCGCCCGTATTACAAGTAATTGCCATAAAGTACAGTGAGACAGGAACCTTAGCCCAAGCCCCACACTTGATAAACACTAACACAGCAAATACCGGCTCTAAGTAAGTTACAACATTCTGAAGATGTGAGATCAAGAGGAACAACTCTGAGAGCCAATAAATCAGCATTGTGACGAGTGACTATTAATCCGGTCAGATCTGTTGTTATCTCAACCCCTTCGTGCCCCACGTTGGGCGCCAAAAAGAACTGTCGTGGTTTGAACCCAGCCAGAGAGCTTGTCCACTTACTCCCTCCTCCTTCTTGCCCTCCCCCTACTCTCGGAGGGACGGAGAATCAAAAAGAATGCAACTCCTATGGGTTGAGATAAG
The DNA here is from genome assembly GCF_033783945.1 of Neopsephotus bourkii. Lineage (NCBI taxonomy): Eukaryota > Metazoa > Chordata > Aves > Psittaciformes > Psittacidae > Neopsephotus > Neopsephotus bourkii. The sequence continues at coordinate 1,911,281 of NW_026901430.1, read as the reverse complement.
AACAGTTTAGTAACTAAGGTATAACACAAATCACTACTGCTACCACCAATAATAGTAATGATAAAGGAAACAACAAGGGAAGAGAATACAACACCCCATCACCAGGCGACTTATAACTTGGCCCCCCCCAGCCCGACCAAGCACCGACCGATACCTCCTCCAACCCTGCAGTCCACTCTCGCCCTTCCGGGTAACTCCCCAGTTATACCCTGGGCATGACGTGCTGTGGTATGGAATACCTCTTTGGTCAGTTTGGGTCAGGTGTCCTGTCCCTGCTTCCTCCCGGCTTCCCCTCCTCCCTGGCAGAGCATTAGGCCCACAAAGTCCTTGGCCAAACCAAAACATCATTTTTATCAGCTCTGTTCCCAGCCCGAAAGTCAAAACACAGCACTGCACCAGCTACCAAGAAGGAGAAAAATGACTGCCACTGCTAAACCCAGGACAAATTTAAAATAGAAATATGAAAAATATGTATTCTCCAGGCAGGAAAAATACTTATAATACAAAGAAAGGGTAATGCTGAAAGTGCTCATTATCTATCATCTATAGCTCATTGTAAAATTCAAAAATATTTAAAAAATCAGCGTAAAAACTTAGCAATATATATTTACTTGCATATGCATAAGTTTGCATTTACGTAATAATGTATTTATCTTTTTATTAAAACCAAATTTTTTAGAGCTAACACATGTTCCTGTGTCAGAGGTTCTGAATTACCAGCAATTTCATTCTTGAGCTCTTTCAATCAGCGTGAGAAAAGTTCAATTTCTGTAAAGACACTTTGACTTCAATTTATGAAAAGTAGTTTCTGTTTACTGACTGGTGGGGTTTCTTTCATATCATTCATAATCTAATTAGATTTTCTTCACTTTCTGAATAGGATTCATGAATTCATCACAAGGACCGCAGACAGTTGTGAAAGCCCCCTTAAGACGGACGTGGGTTAAATACCATTACAGACGGGTGAACAAGTATCAGCTAATTTTCTACCTACATCATGCTTGCTGAGAATTCAGATCTTGCCAATTTCCCTTGTACCTATGAAATATTAGAGACAACAGGAGCAGAAAGCTGGAAAGCTAAACATGAAAGAAAGCATTCATGAAAGAATAATAAACTACACACCATGATGTGCCCTGCTTCTGGCTTCAGTAGGTTTTTGCAAGAGTAAGAAGTTATAGACTTTACCCTTAAGTAGAAAAACTGTTCATGGGTAAACCGTGGAGCAAGACAAGTACTTGTACAGGCACTCTGTGGATTTTTCTTTTTTTTTTTTCTTTTTTTCTTTTTTTCTTTTTTTTTTCTCCTGACATTTAACAAAGGATCAATACACGCTATATATTCCACACTGTCATTTTTTTAGCTTTAAGAAAAGTATCTGCATTAAAAAGCTTATACTGACAGACCACATGCTGGACTTTCCTTATCCCTAAACAGTAGCTTGTAACTGGTAAAACTTGTATTCATAGAATGGTTTGGATTAGAAGGGACCTTAAAGATGATCTAGTTACAAAAGATCTTTCTTTTCCAGGATGCCCTATATCAAAAAAACTAGAAAAACTCCTGCTACGACTGTCCTGTTTGTTCTGCATCTCTGTGGTGTTTTAAGTAAGTTAGCTTCCATGAAGCTGGCTTAATATGAATGTAACAACTCAAATCAATTATATTAATTCCTGATTTCTACCAGGTAGCAGCCAGAGGGAAATTAACCTCGTAGCTGAGAACTGGAACATAAATCTGATTTCCAAAACTTTACACTTGATGGACTACCTTGGAGGCAAAAATTAGGTGGGTAAATCTACGGTGTTTCCTTTGCAAATTCTCACTGGCTTCAGCAGCACTGCACACAAAACAAATGCATAGGAATTAATCACGAATACAGGTGTCGCAAATTGAACTCCCTTAGAGATTTTATTAGACAAATCAGTGAATTATTTTCCCAGTATTCTTCAATAAAGCTGTAATTAGGAGTGTATATTCCAAAGATTTTCAATGAAATGCCAGACAGTCCAACAACGTGAACGACAGTTGTTTAAAAACCTGGCAAGCACAAAGGTTTTTTTCCTAGTAAAATCTTTTGATAACTCCCAAAAATTTTTAACCATCCAATATATTCCAGCTTGGTCATGTTAGTACGGATGACTAAAGAGAACTACAAGCTAACAAATCAACAAGATTAGTGAAAGCTTCACTTTGGTTTACGGTCACTTAGTGAGAGGCAATGCAATTCTCATTCACTAGATCCCACATTTATAGATGAGTAAGGCAGTTTTTCACATAAAAGGAACGTTCTTTTATGAAACAATAAATAAAAGAACCTTTTCCTTCATAGCTACAAAAAGGGACTCAGAGAATATGGAATACTAGGAGACAGCATTTTTCCCTGAGTAGCATTTTATGAAACATCCAGCTTCTAGCAGAGTAATTGTTCAGTAGTGAAACAGGCACATCATGATGAACTATTTCAAACTGTTGCAATTGTGCTGCTGACTGTGATATGCTCCTCCACCTCAAAGTTCATTTCTGAGCACAGTAAGAAAAGGAGAACGTCAGAAGGGCAAAAGGAAGCCCGTGGTTAACTAAAGTCTGGTCCATGCGGAGACAAAACCATCAGCTTTTCAAAGTGCTACCTGTTAACATTTCCAAGAAACACTATACTTCATTTACTTTGAAAGATGTTTCAATACTGGGTTTTATTTCCAAGTAAAGTTCTTCCACCTAAGTATTTAGTAATATTAATGCAGATTTAGCACTGAATACCCATAACCATGTCTCAGCCCAGGCATTCACTCTAACACCCTCTGGGAAGGAGGCGTGTACCTTCTGACGGGATAAGAGCTGTGGATTGTCTCTTCATGGTTTCACCATCTGAGCTGATTTGCAAAAAGCAGGTGTGCAATGTGTTTTTTGGAAGTCTTCTGCGCTCATCCAGTCCAGCTGGGTTTCCACATCTCTGACACTAGCAAGGCTCGAAGCCTCAGTCTGAAGCAGGACATGCTCCTCAACCAAATGGGTCCAAATCCCTATGAACCTGCTTTTATTTCCTCGTGCTCATTTCTAGAAACGCCTGAGCTGTTTCCCTTGGGAAAACATGCTGAAACATGAGAGCCTGAGAACAACAGGACTCCATCAGAGAGAAGGTCCATCCGGACCAATACTCTTGTCTCCAAAGTGGCCAACCATCAGTGTCTAAAGGACAGCCTATGAGCAGAGCAGCTCTACTTCAGCCAGGGTTCTGGGGGTGTTCTAAGGCCTCAGCGGCTGGGACCCAGCTCCTCTGGGACCCCCACCTCACCACTTCCTGCCAAGGGCCCATAGGATGTGGCTCAGCTCAGCCCATGCCCTTCAGCCCTGACCGAGCCACGCTGTAGCTGTGCCTTTCCCTGTCACCTGAATGCCTCTGGGTCCTGCGCTGCAGAGAGCTGCTCTCCTGGGTGCATGCCCTAGACCTAGGGCATCGCTTGTCATGCGTAACTGTAGGCGTAACATAACCTGTACCAATTCTAGTCTAGTCTAGCCTAGTGTAGTCCGTTTCATTCTCTTCCATTCCATTAAATTCCATTCCATTCCATTCCATTCCATTCCATTCCATTCCATTCCATTCCATTCCCTACACTCACCCTGAGCTGAATAACAGTGACACTGATTTCTCGGCACTGTCAGGAGTTTTCGGCTCCAAAAACGCTTTCAAGAACGCAAAACACAAACCTTTCACGTGGAAACAAGATTTTATTATTCCATTTGATTTTGGTTTGGTTTCTTAGAGTTTACGTTCTTTTAGAATCATTACCTCTCAGAATCATAGAATAGTGCGGCTTGGACAGGACCCCACGACTGCCTTGTTCCAACCACCCTGCCATTTTCAGGGATGCCTCACACCAGAAACAGGTCGCCCAAGGCTCGGTGCATCCTGGTCTTATACCACGCCAGGAGATCCCACGTACAGGTCTGTAGGGGCTGCTCTTATAGCACGCCAGGAGATGTCACCTACAGGTCTGTAGGGGCTGGTCTTATAAACGCCAGTAGTTGTCACCTAAGGGACTGTACAACGTGTTGTAAGTCGCCGTAGGATGACACCCAAGGATCTGTACAACTCGGTGATATGCGCTGTACGTCACCATGGGAAAAAGCACACCCAGCTTCTTTGGGCAACCTGTTCCAGTGCTCAGCACCCTGACACTTCTTCCTTATATCCAACATGAAAGTCTGATGCTATTCTTTAAGAGCATCGTCACCAAACACAGACAAATGCGCAAGAAGTAGTAGAAGAAGGCAGCGCAGGGTAGCACGGGCTATTTCCTAAAGCATGACACCTATCCATGATAAGCACACAACTGACTTCCAACACTCTCTTGTTTGCTGCGCTTCCTGGCCAGGGATGCAGGCAGAGTGCTCTCGTGCCTGCCCGGCACTGCTCTTGCACACAGGGAGAGCTGAAGAGTGGCAACTGCTGATGGGGCAGCAAGGCTGGAGCCCTTCCAAGCACAGGCTGCTGTGCAGAACCCCCAGGGAGATGAAGCTAAGGGAAGAGCAGAGCTCGCTCCCACTCCAAGCTTGCGCCGGGCAATGGAGCCAAGGAGAGCCAGGGCACGAGAGCGCCTTGGAGGTGCAAGAGCAGCAGGCAAGAACCGAGTCCAAAGGGGAACCCTGGCCAGGGGATGTGCTCAATGCTACGGAGGACAAGCAGCAACTCCCAGGCAATCCCCTGAGAGGCCAAAAAGGTTCCTCCCCCCGGATGCGGGGCACGAGGGCCGCCTGCGTGGAGCACGAGCAGCAGCCTTTGGGCCACAACAGCCCAAAGGATCCCCATGAAGGGGCTGCGCTCGGCTGCGGAGGAGGCAAAAAAAACCCCGGGGACACTCTCAGGTCCTCCGTGGGGAAAAAAAGCCTTCCCCCCGCAGCTGCAGGACACAGGGGGCCATCTGCGTGGTGCACGAGCAGCAGGCAGTAACCCAGCAGAATGGACCAGAGGAGCCCTGACAAGTGCTCCTGCTCCATGCTCAGAGGAAGGCAAAAAACCCCCAGGGGACCAGTGCCAATCTGCCGAGAGGCCCTTCCTGACCCATGCTGGCGATGGCTATCCCTGAGCATGGCAGCAGGACCTGCTCCTGCTCCACAGCCTGGGCACGCCTCTCAGGAGATACCCAAGCCCTATTCTTCCTCCACCTGGAGCCACCTAGGGCCTTCTAACAGAAGCACTGCCAGCCCTGGAGACGCTGCATCCTATTGCTTATGGCTGCTGCCCCTGGCTCTGGGGCGGATGAGGATGCTCAGCTCTACAGTGCTCCTCAAGAAGACATTCCTACGCTCTGCCCATGCCTATCCAGCCCAAAAGGACCGCTATCCCTCCCCGGAGCTCAGAAGCTGTTCCCACCACCAGCTGCCCTTGCAGCTTACAGCCTCCAGCAGCCTTCACCTCCCCGCTGCTCTTCCTGCCTGAGCCCCCTGCAGGTAACTCCAGAAGCTCAAGGCCTTCCTCTGTGATGTCCCAGGGCTGCCCCGTGCCACCTCTGCCACGGGACACAGCAGGCTGCTCCCTTTTATCCTGTCCTGGGGCATTGTGACTCCTGCGTTGCCAGGTGCTGGCATGGAACACAATGGAACTGGGAGTGGAGCTGGGCAGAAAGGAATGCAATAGAGTGGAGTGGAATGAAACAGAACAGTCATGGAATGCAATAGAATACAAATGGAATACCCCAATAACTCATTATGGGATTCAGGGAGAAAGGAACAGCATGGGCAAGCAAAACTCAGATGTCTGGCTATCCCTGAACCGACTCCTCTGAAGAGCTCTCCATCTTTTTGCGAGCCCATCTGTCAGAAACTGATCCAAAATCAGACTCCACTGTCCACTGACTGCTATGAGAAGCTGAGATGGAGTTCCACCTATCTCTTATCTCAGAGATGGATGGCAGGAGTTGAGATAAGACTCCAATACCCATGGCCTGGGAGAAGGGTGTGAGGAGCTGAAATGGGACTGCACCCACCATTGCCTGAGGGATGAGTGGGAAAGAGCTAAGACTCTTCCACCCATTATCTGGAGGAATGGTGTGAGGAATTCCTGCCTGTGAATTCCTACCCCAGGAACTGCTGCAGACAGGGGCAGCTGAAGAGCTGGCTGTAAGGGGGGGAAGTCTGCTCTACCAGGAACATGTAAGACGGGACATGAATGAACAGAGGTGCTCCCCACAGCTCATTATAAAAGGAGGAAAAGGTAATCACAAAAAGGCAAACTAGTAAACCGAATCACATCCGAAATACAAAAACTGGCTCATGTTCCTGTCCAAACCTGGAAAGGATGGGAGCTTGACCCTTTTTCCTGGCTTCCGGGAGGCCCGTGGGTTAAACAAACTTGATTTTGCTTGTTATGTGGCTTTCCTATGGTTTTAGTTTTACCTTGTATTGTTCCTTGTCACGTTCAACTAATTCGGAGCGTTGTAACAAACATGCAATTTGTAACCACTGCCAACATCCAAGTTCATTTCTGAGCACAGTAAGAAAGGGAGAACGTCAGAAGGGCAAAAGGAAGCCCGTGGTTAACTAAAGTCTGGTCCATGCGGAGACAAAACCATCAGCTTTTCAAAGTGCTACCTGTTAACATTTCCAATAAAGACTATACTTCATTTACTTTGAAAGATGTTTCAATACTGGGTTTTATTTCCAAGTAAAGTTCTTCCACCTAAGTATTTAGTGATATTAATGCAGATTTAGCAACGTTAAGACGTGGCAGATTTCATTTTTGAAGCAACTTAGCAAATAATAACAATGACTTTGAACTCTTAAAACTGAGGATAAATTTGAACGTTTCCCTTCAACATTTTCTAGTTCAAATTCAGTATTTTTAATCCAAAACAAATTTTATCTGAAATGTTCACAATTAAAATGCAATGTTTTCTTCTGCAATGTACTCCTTTCATCAAATATCAATCTGTACAGATATTTACTAAAAGCAAGAATAAACATTTCAACTTGACAGTATCCACGTTTTTCTTCTAAATTCAAAAATATTGAATGTTTTGGGGTTTAGTCCAACCTAAAATTGCAGTTTCCCTATTTGGGTGAATTACTGGGGGCTAGAAGAGCTCGAGTATTCATCAGCCAAGTAACTTACAACAAAAATCCAAAGACGTTACCTGTTGTCACTAGCTAGGAACATGAGTATATGCTAAAATGCTTGGATGAGGAAACTTTTTTCTTAAACGCTCTGCTAATTCAAGGCCTTAAAAGTAAAACCATAACTAAAATAACAATGGTAACTTTTGCCTCTAGTCTCTACTGCAATGGACAGCTACAGTACAGGCATTACTTCCTTGATATTTGGCATTGTGAACAAAATAGGTACAGAGTAACTTACTAGCACCAACCGTAGGAAATAGTGGCAACTCCTTTGATACTTCAACATGGAAATCAAGGATTAAAGGGACTTTAAACTCTTTTTTGAAAAATAAGGTCATCAGTGAGGATGCCACTAAGGAATTACTGGATTTCAGTGCCAGTCTCCCTGGTAGGTTTGGTGAGCTTCATACCAGAGCACAGCCTGCCCTGCTCTGGGGAACCTACGCCATCTCAGTGCAAGCTGCTCAGGTATGCCAGCTACATGCATCCACACACACATACTGCCTGCCTACAGTATAAGCTAACACACTCTGGTCTCATGATCCAGTTCCTACAGACTTTGAATCATAAAACAGTTAGGGTTGGAAAGGACCTTAAGATCATCCAGTTCCAACCCGCATGCCATGCGCAGGGACACCTCACACTAAACCATGCCACCCAAGGCTCTGTCCAACCTGGCCTTGGACACCACCAGGGATGGAGCATTCACAGCTTCCCTGGGCAACCCATTCCAGTGCCTCACCACCCTTACAGGAAAGAACTTCCTCCTCATGTCCAGTCGAAACTTCCCGTTTAAGTTTCAACCCGTTACCCCCTGTCCTATCACTACAGTCCCTAATGAAGGGTCCCTCCCCAGCACCCTTATAGGCCCCCTTCAGATACTGGAACGCTGCTAGGAGGTCTCCACGCAGCCTTCTCTTCTCCAGGCTAAACAGCCCCAACTTTCTCAGCCTATCTTCATACGGGAGGTATGCCTTGCACTAGCAGAAGGCACTGAATACCCATAACCATATCTCAGCCCAGGCATTCACTCTAACACCCTCTGGGAAGGAGGCGTGTACCTTCTGACGGGATAAGAGCTGTGGATTGTCTCTTCATGGTTTCACCATCTGAGCTGATTTGCAAAAAGCAGGTGTGCAATGTGTTTTTTGGAAGTCTTCTGCGCTCATCCAGTCCAGCTGGGTTTCCACATCTCTGACACTAGCAAGGCTCGAAGCCTCAGTCTGAAGCAGGACATGCTCCTCAACCAAATGGGTCCAAATCCCTATGAACCTGCTTTTATTTCCTCGTGATCATTTCTAGAAACGCCTGAGCTGTTTCCCTTGGGAAAACATGCTGAAACATGAGAGCCTGAGAACAACAGGACTCCGTCAGAGAGAAGGTCCATCCGGACCAATACTCTTGTCTCCAAAGTGGCCAACCATCAGTGTCTAAAGGACAGCCTATGAGCAGAGCAGCTCTACTTCAGCCAGGGTTCTGGGGGTGTTCTAAGGCCTCAGCGGCTGGGACCCAGCTCCTCTGGGACCCCCACCTCACCACTTCCTGCCAAGGGCCCATAGGATGTGGCTCAGCTCAGCCCATGCCCTTCAGCCCTGACCGAGCCACGCTGTAGCTGTGCCTTTCCCTGTCACCTGAATGCCTCTGGGTCCTGCGCTGAAGAGAGCTGCTCTCCTGGATGCATGCCCTAGACCTAGGGCATCGCTTGTCATGCGTAACTGTAGGCGTAACATAACCTGTACCAATTCTAGTCTAGTCTAGCCTAGTGTAGTCCGTTTCATTCTCTTCCATTCCATTCCATTCCATTCCCTACACTCACCCTGAGCTGAATAACAGTGACACTGATTTCTCGGCACTGTCAGGAGTTTTCGGCTCCAAAAACGCTTTCAAGAACGCAAAACACAAACCTTTCACGTGGAAACAAGATTTTATTATTCCATTTGATTTTGGTTTGGTTTCTTAGAGTTTACGTTCTTTTAGAATCATTACCTCTCAGAATCATAGAATAGTGCGGCTTGGACAGGACCCCACGACTGCCTTGTTCCAACCACCCTGCCATTTTCAGGGACGCCTCACACCAGAAACAGGTCGCCCAAGGCTCGGTGCACCCTGGTCTTATGGCACGCCAGGAGATGTCACCTACAAGTCTGTAGGGGCTGGTCTTATAAACGCCAGCAGTTGTCACCTAAGGGACTGTACAACGTGTTGTAAGTCGCCGTACGATGACACCCAAGGATCTGTACAACTCGGTGATATGCGCTGTACGTCACCATGGGAAAAAGCACACCCAGCTTCTTTGGGCAACCTGTTCCAGTGCTCAGCACCCTGACACTTCTTCCTTATATCCAACATGAAAGTCTGATGCTATTCTTTAAGAGCATCGTCACCAAACACAGACAAATGCGCAAGAAGTAGTAGAAGAAGGCAGCGCAGGGTAGCACGGGCTATTTCCTAAAGCATGACACCTATCCATGATAAGCACACAACTGACTTCCAACACTCTCTTGTTTGCTGCGCTTCCTGGCCAGGGATGCAGGCAGAGTGCTCTCGTGCCTGCCCGGCACTGCTCTTGCACACAGGGAGAGCTGAAGAGTGGCAACTGCTGATGGGGCAGCAAGGCTGGAGCCCTTCCAAGCACAGGCTGCTGTGCAGAACCCCCAGGGAGATGAAGCTAAGGGAAGAGCAGAGCTCGCTCCCACTCCAAGCTTGCACCGGGCAATGGAGCCAAGGAGAGCCAGGGCACGAGAGCGCCTTGGAGGTGCAAGAGCAGCAGGCAAGAACCGAGTCCAAAGGGGAACCCTGGCCAGGGGATGTGCTCAATGCTACGGAGGACAAGCAGCAACTCCCGGGCAATCCCCTGAGAGGCCAAAAAGGTTCCTCCCCCCGGATGCGGGGCACGAGGGCCGCCTGCGTGGAGCACGAGCAGCAGCCTTTGGGCCACAACAGCCCAAAGGATCCCCATGAAGGGGCTGCGCTCGGCTGCGGAGGAGGCAAAAAAAACCCCGGGGACACTCTCAGGTCCTCCGTGGGGAAAAAAAGCCTTCCCCCCGCAGCTGCAGGACACAGGGGGCCATCTGCGTGGTGCACGAGCAGCAGGCAGTAACCCAGCAGAATGGACCAGAGGAGCCCTGACAAGTGCTCCTGCTCCATGCTCAGAGGAAGGCAAAAAACCCCCGGGGACCAGTGCCAATTTGCCCCGGGGGAAAATTCCTTCCTGACCCCAGTGCTGGCGATCGGCTATCCCTGAGCATGGCAGCAGGACCTGCTCCTGCTCCACAGCCTGGGCACGCCTCTCAGGAGATACCCAAGCCCTATTCTTCCTCCACCTGGAGCCACCTCAGGGCCTTCTAACAGAAGCACTGCCAGCCCTGGAAACACCTCTGCATCCTATTGCTTATGGCTGCTGCCCCTGGCTCTGGGGCGGATGAGGATGCTCAGCTCTACAGTGCTCCTCAAGAAGACATTCCTACGCTCTGCCCATGCCTATCCAGCCCAAAAGGACCGCTATCCCTCCCCGGAGCTAAGAAGCTGTTCCCACCACCAGCTGCCCTTGCAGCTTACAGCCTCCAGCAGCCTTCACCTCCCGCTGCTCTTCCTGCCTGAGCCCCCTGCAGGTAACTCCAGAAGCTCAAGGCCTTCCTCTGTGATGTCCCAGGGCTGCCCCGTGCCACCTCTGCCACGGGACACAGCAGGCTGCTCCCTTTTATCCTGTCCTGGGGCATTGTGACTCCTGCGTTGCCAGGTGCTGGCATGGAACACAATGGAACTGGGAGTGGAGCTGGGCAGAAAGGAATGCAATAGAGTGGAGTGGAATGAAACAGAATAGTCATGGAATGCAATAGAATACAAATGGAATACCCCAATAACTCATTATGGGATTCAGGGAGAAAGGAACAGCATGGGCAAGCAAAACTCAGATGTCTGGCTATCCCTGAACCGACTCCTCTGAAGAGCTCTCCATCTTTTTGCGAGCCCATCTGTCAGAAACTGATCCAAAATCAGACTCCACTGTCCACTGACTGCTATGAGAAGCTGAGATGGAGTTCCACCTATCTCTTATCTCAGAGATGGTTGGCAGGAGTTAAGACTTCAATACTCAGGGCCTGGGAGAAGGGTGTGAGGAGCTGAAATGGGACTGCACCCACCATTGCCTGAGGGATGAGTGGGAAAGAGCTAAGACTCTTCCACCCCTTATCTGGAGGAATGGTGTGAGGAATTCCTGCCTGTGAATTCCTATTGCAGGAACTGCTGCAGACAGGGGCAGCAGGCTTTAAACTGTTTTTCTGAGAGTGGCATCACTCCCACTGGTGCAGATTAACATTGTATTGGCATTCAGTGCATTTACTGTTAATGGCATTGGACATTGTCAGTGATGTAACCAGGCAGGGCAGGCTGAGCTCACTCTGAATTCTGAAAACATTATAATTGGGAGTATAGATTTTCAGCAACCCGTGGTCTCAGTGCGAGAAGTCAACAGCATGCTCCATCACACTGACCTTTAGGAAAGTAAAGAGTTCGAAGGCTTATGGGAATAGTCCTGTGTCTGGTATTTGACTAGTCTAAACACATTCTTGTTAAGCCATAATGACTTTAAATAAATTCATGGTGGAGCTCCCTGGTTTACAGCAGCGCTTTTTCATTTCCTTTACCTTTTTTTTATCTCTGTTACCATTCAGTGCTCTACTCATCTGAATAGTGATCTAGTTGTCTGCTGAGATGTGAGCAGGCAGTGGCAGCAGCAAGGCAAGCCCCTTGTTTGTCACTCACCATGAGTGTTCATGCAGGTACTTCACACCCACTGAGGAGAGAACATCACTGCTGCTTGGCTGAGCACACAGCTCCACAGCACACTCTGTCACCTAAGCACAGACAAAGGAAGGGTGGAGAAAAGAGAAGTGTCTGTGCACAACCCCTCGCTCCGCTTAAGAAGTTTATGATGAACTTTATGGACATAAATACTCTCTGGGAATGCCTATGAATTCCTGCCTATATTAAAGAGCTGGGGAACATCTCACAGGGGCTTGCGGTGGTTGTGTGCTTTTATCACCATCTGAAACATTCTCCTGTGTTTCTTTCGTTACTCTACACAGAAGAGTAGGGAGAAGGCAGCACAACTTCTGAGAGCCTTCATCAGGCTGTTCCTGGAGTCTGAGGACCTCAAGAAAGCACAAGAAAACGTGGTTCTTTGTTGTTTCGTATCAGTCTTCTCTGATTTCCCTTCCCCCATCTTTTTACAGCTCTCAGTAGCACAACCTTGAAGAGTCTTTTCATCTTTAAACTGATTAAAAATTTTTTTCACACACAGAAAGCAAGATGTGACTCCATGCTATGTGTACTTAATGGAAGAAATATGCTATATATGCTTCATTAAGTTATTTGTGAAATTGCATTAGTGCCATTCCATTAGTATACCTCTTTCAGCTACATCTGTGGCCTGTTTTTGACAGGCAAATTACCAGTTTCATAAGTCTATTTTGAGTTAGTAATGATCTTCTAATGTGTTGAAAAATATCAATCTTGAAAGCAATTGGAAAAGAAAATAATACATTTCTCAATATAATGAGAGCAAAAATATCTGCTGTGGGGCAAAATGATTATCAAATTTCTTAAAACAAGAAATTACAGGGGGATTTTGATACTTCATTACAATTACAACCTTATGAATAGATGAACATTAACCTCGAAATAAAATGTCACAGTGAAGTCAATATTGATTAGAAGAAGCTTAAAGAAAGCTTTTACTGCATTAAAATCTTTTAATATACCTGGAAAAATATAGAAAGAATAAAAATTAATATGGTAACTATGCACTAAAGTGTGAGAAAAATTTAATACTTTTTTTACTCTGCACAGTAATAATTCCTTTAAAAGAAATGAAACATTACTGGTCCTGGTGTGGGTGCTAATAAAAAGCTGAGATTTAACATAATATTAACAATTTTTTACTTTCTAGCCACTGTTTCATACTGAGATCTTATTTTAAATCATACCACAGTATGGTTTAAGGTGTAAGATGCTATTTTCCAACTTCCTTCCAAGATTAATGACAACAAACTGGATTCAGTTGGCTCTTCACTTAAGATCAAGGTCTCATGTTAAGCATCTTAAATATAAACACAAGGAGTTACAGCATCTTGCTGGAAGAACTTACAGTCCAAGAATTTGGAGCATACCGATCTACCATGTTCTCATCTGCTGTGCTGGTGCAGAACTAACCATGTACATTACATGTGTCAGAATTGTTATTAAGTAGGCTCTATGTGGCCACAATCTGCTGGAGTGAACAGGGGAAAGAAGATGAGGGTTAGGGTGGCATATTCATTTAATGTTTCTTGATGATACTTTATCATCAGGATGGTTTTAAATAAAGAAACACAATATCTACATTTAATTTCTCTAAGCTCTTGAGTACGCCTGTCCTTTCTTCTGCCGGGCTGCTGACCTTTCAAAACAAATCAAGGACCTTGTGTCAGGTTTCAATTCAGTTATATTAGATGTATTAAGATACTGAATAGGTAGTAGCTGTTTCACTAGACTAATAAAGATCACCTTAAGGGGAAAAGAAGCACTGAAATTAATAAACAATGGAATCAGTAAAGCTGATGGTTGTATAATAATTCTGTATGCCAAAAACCCAATTTAGAAGGAGAAGTATGCATGTCTCAATTTCTTGAGGGTCTTCTCATGTGAAAAGAATATATATTTGAGTGGAAAACATACTAGAAGTATCAGTGACTGAAACAACACAATGAATTACAGCACCACTTGAAGGCAGCTGCCTCCAAACACTTTGATTTTACTCTGAAATGAAAGACGTTTGGCAGGATTCTGCCAGTGACAAAAAAAAAACAATTTAGATGGTTTGTTTAGAGTACTAAATAGCAAAGTAGGGCAATAAGCTACTTCACAATTAAAATTGAATAGTAAATAGTTCAGGATTGTTTTACAGCTTCTCTGGACAAGTTAATGGTGCCCTTCAATATTTGTAAGTATGTGAAGTTGAGAAGCCCTTCAAGTTGATCAGCTCACAACTCTGACTCTTCACTTATTAAACGTTGTTGGTCATCATAGAAGAGCATATGATGTCTTATACTGATGAAGGAGTATAAAGTCTTGTTAAGCTGAGCATAAGCACATCTCTATTTAAAAAAAAATCTCATTCATTTTATCTCAAAATATGACAGTGAGGACATCTGTATTTTGTGTCATGGGGCTTCCAAACCGAAGCAAATTAGGCTGATCTACAATTCCTGTTCTTTACAATTCTTGCCATTACCTGATACATACTGTTCTTCACCCTTTGTTACGAGTGCTCTACCACGAGCACAATGAGAAAAGCCCTACCATAAAGGTAGAAGTTCTGAATTATTGCCACTCTCTAGTTGTAATCTTTCAATATCTTGCTTACTCTGGACTGATTATCACTTACTTGTAAAATTAAGGACAGACATCTGAAAAGACATATATAAAATGCCTCACTTACTTATAGGCATTAACCATAGCCAAAAATTCATGCAGCTTGAGCAGCTTTAAAGGGATGCAGCTAAAATCAAAGGCAACGCCACTGAGAATTTTCTCATGTAAAGCCATATCTCAAGTTCATTAGTGTATTTGCTTCTGCCTTTTATAAGCACAACTGTAAATCGCAGTCTTCCTAGCCTCACAGATTTTAGCGAGTATCAACACAAGAGAGCATCTGGCCCCAATTACAGCTCACAAAAGTTAAAGCTACAAGGCTCATAAGCACCTAGGACAAATGAACCACAAAGAAAGAAAAGCATCATTCAAGAAAGCCTAGAAATAAGAACTATTAATAGCTACAGACCTGTGAGACTAGGAAAACAGTACACATGTGCCCCACATTCATGAAAAGGTTACAGGGAGCACCATTAGGTCATGAATCACACAGATAGAAAAGCTACTTCACAAATAAGTGGGGTTTTGGATTTTTGTTGTCTTTTTTTTTTTTTGGGGGGGGGGTATTGGTTTGGTTTGGTTTAACTTCCTTGTCATAAAAATGTTGGGTTTGAGTCCAAATGCCCTAAATGATGTCTCAGTAACACAAAAGCACATACGTAACTTGACTGCTTTCATACAGAATGTATAAAGCTCAATACCTAAGTATGAGGTTGATTTACAGACTGCTTATAAATTTTCATTCTCCTTGACTTCTACAGACACAGCAAAACTCCACAAAAATGGTTCATTTTTTTATATAGGATAAAATGAAGATCCTGCCAGCATTGCTTATGCTGCATGGAGGGATACCTATTCAAGTCTGTCCATCTGTTTTTACCAAATAAAAGGCCCTCTGCTGCTAACTCTTCATTCCATGTTTTAAAGAACACATACACGGGTCGATCAAGCGTTCTTCAGACCACATCATCCTTAGGTTGTGAAAAGGCAAACAGGCACATGAAAATGGATGAAAAGGTAGGTCACGGCTAGGCAGCACCTGACAATGGTGGCTCTACTCCTTGCCTCCACCTTTTGCAAGCCTGAACTGCTCATGATGTAACCACCATAAACAGCTTTCTAGAAAGAACACCTAAGGGCATTAGGATCTGAAGCACATTTTTTTTTGACAGTACTAAACCTTAAAATAGGGTGAGTTTAGGTTGAATGGATTGTTTTCTTCCCTTCAAAGACTGAAGCAGACTGGTGTCAGAGGAGCAGGAATTACTTAAACCTCTGATAATGTACAGTACATTTTAATATTCCAGCTCCACTCAGGTGCTAAAATAATTATGTGTATTTATAGAAGCACTTTTAGGGACCAGAGATTTGGATGTTGGCGTATGTGATCAAAGTAATTCTATAAAGAGGTGCTAAGGCCAGGATTTCATGACCTTTATATTTGTCAGAGTTGTTGGTTCAATAAAGGTCAAGATGTGTGACAAAATTCAAGCCTGTCTGAGCCAATTAATGACAAGTAACCAGACCATTAAAAATCTCATTTATGCTGAGCAGTCAAGTGGGTTATGTGAGGGCAGTCTGTACCTTAAATAGCCTACACACTCAGTTACAGGCTTGCAATGGAATAATAAAGGACAGAAGGCAGCAGAATGAGAGAATACTTAAAGTTTTAGAGGAAGATAATCTTTCTGGCTTGACCAGCAGAGACAGAAACACACAAATAAAAAGAAATATTAATTAAACAGTAGCATTTCTTTATTTCATTGTAAGAATTGGTATTTCACAGGAGAAAATGACCAAAAAAATGAATATTAAAAATTCATGGCTATATTGTATTGGTAAAATGCATGGGGAAAAAAAAAAAACAAATCTTCAATACAGCTATATGGAGATTGTCAAGCATTCAAGCATCAGTAATGTGCTGCAATAATATATTAAAGAAATAGTTTGAAAGTACCAAACTGCTCAGGGATCTCTTTCAAAACCCTGGAGATATGAACAAATAAACCGTGACTCTAATCATGAGTCAAAGAGGAAAATTAGAACCTGAACTATACCGTTAATCTCTGCTAACGCTAACTGTCGTCCCTAACAAAACTCAGGCCCACAATTCTTGAGGGTTTTTTTTTGGTTGGGGTTTGGGGTTTTTTTTTTGTATTATTTTGTTTTAAAATTGTTGTGAAAATAAGATGGTGATTTTAAGTCTTTCTCTGGCCCAAGGTCCTAAATGTTTGCATTTAACTAAGGCCTTTTGAAAACATCAAAAGAGACAGCAGGTTTCTTTCATTCAGACACCGTGGATTTTACCATAATGGCAAAAGGATTTCACTGGCTTAGATTTTAGTTTCTTCTGATATAGAGGCAATCTTTATTTCATAAAAATTTACAGAATCCTGCTCAGTCAGATCAGGTGCAAGGCTGGTGAAAGGAATATGTTCAAAAATAAAAGCCAGCTTGTACATATTTTCTATTAAATCGGGATATATAAACTGTGACTTTTATTTCGACCTGCACATAACTTTCTGTTAAAACCAACACTAAACATTGCAAAGTATCAGTTATATTGCTAGCAAAATCCTGTTCCCAATAGTACAATAAAGATTACATCCACACTATCTCTGCAGCTATAACCCTGCACTGGGACTAACTGAAGAGTGGGAACGCGTGCCGTCAAACTCTGAACCATCAAACCACGCTGCCAGAGGAAGGACAAACTCACTGATTCTGATATCCATGCTGCCCACACAGACACCAGACATGGACTTAAACACAGGCGGAAGAGAGCATCCTGCCAGGGATCTGAGAGCTGGACAGGCATGATATGCCCCAGTGCTGTGGGGAAGGACTGGGATGGTGAACAGACCAGCATGGCTTGAGGCTGCAGAAACCTCAGCATAAGGAGCTACAGCCCCAGCCCAGCCCCAGCCCAGCCCCAGCCTGAGTGTCATGATAAAATAGTAGATAACCTCATATTCATACCAGAACTACATCCCCCCATGGCAGTGTTGCCCCAACAGGTCCAAGCAGCAAGGAAACGCTCTGGGACAGAAATGAGACACCAGTCCTCCCTCAACCTCAAAGATACAAGACAAAGAAACACATTTGTGGCATTTTTGCTCAAATTTGCTTAAATTACCTAACCATGACCTTTTTTTTTCTTTTTTTTTTTTCCTTTTAACAGCTCATTATAACTTCTCTGAAGGCATTTAGTTAACTTGGTAAATTCTGATCTGTGGTAGGCTGTTTTTAAAGCAGACTGACAGACACCTTCATATAAGGACAAGACACCTTCAATTTTTATACAGCAGAGAAGTTTTATTTTTGTAACTACACACTGCAATCACACATGCAGTGCCTCTGCTACCACAGCAATGGGGGTTGATGGGGCTGCGCCGTCTTTAGACACAAAATGGGTTCCTGTGCCAGACTCAGGCTGCCTGCATGGTCTTACGCTTGCATCCATTTGGTTTCTACTTCTCACATGTATAAACTTAAGCACACAAGTCTCTAATAATTCAAATATATGATGCTTAGTGCACTATACAAGCAACTACTGAGACTGGGACTTGTGTTACAAGATCCCCTTTGGCACTTTCCGGAAAAGCCTTTTAAATAAAACTCAAAGTCACCTCCAAGGGGAACAGATATTTACCTTGCTTACTTTCTTCCTCTCACCACATGTCTCCACTGCTATTTTAGCTGTAATTCAGCAACTCTTCTCCCTTCCCAGTGTGTTCTCCCCAACATTAAATTCAGACTCATTCTTCACCCACGTCCCTGCAACCTTTCCTCAGCCCAGGTTGGCTCTTTGAGCCCCTCTTCTCTCCTGCTGCCTCCCTCTCCCCTTTCTCCTCGTGTCTTTCCAGCATCCTTTCATTAATAAAATAAGGGGGAACCTTCTTAATGTATTTTTCCCGCTTTACTATAGCTGAAACAGTGGAGTTTAGCTCCTAGGCAAAAATTGTCTCACAGTATTCATGAGATTTATGTATATAAGAATAGTGAAAAAAAAAAATCTATTTTATGATGGATACAGTAATAAATTATTCTACATTTCATCTGTTATAGCAAAACAAGTCCTCACTAACAAAAGCACATTCATCCAAAATGTAGGAATTTGAAGTAAACACAGTTCCTTTACAACTGTTATTTTTGTGAATTTTGCTGGAGATGAGAAAGACTATAAAAAGATATTCTGTTTAGGTGTTTCTCTAGACTTTAGCTTTCCTTTGAGTAAGACCTAGTCAGAGATATAAATACACCCAAGAATAAGATGCAGTTCTGGAATAAACTATTCTTGTATTTCATCTTTTACCAGGAAAACTCTGAGCAAATGATTAGCCTAAACTACTTACAGTGCTTCAGCTTTGGGGTCTGGTTTGTTTAACAACATGAGGCAGAAATTGCACTTTGGAATTAGGAGGATCTGCAAGTTATATCTATGAAACCTCACGTCTGCTTTGTGCAAGGCAGAGTCATCCACGACATTCACGAACTTATTTATGGCAATGAAATAGTGTTGTAAGAGAACATCTTAGACAAATAAAAAGAAAAATTAAAGGGTTTGAACATGCTCCAAATTACCTGCACAACCCAAAAACTTCCTATGCGCAATGTTTGAAAAGTCTGTATTTCTAGGAATGAGACAGGAACAAATTCATAGTGTAGGAAAGTCTCTAATAATCCCAAACTGCAGATGACATAGATAAAATTACATTTGTTTGGAAAATTTTTCTTATCAGGAGCATCTTAGTGACAACTATGCAAACTTATCAATTGTTTTTAATCCAAAAGACATGTTGAATACTAGGAAATCTGCAACATCCAAACCAGAAACCCTGCAGAACTCCAGTCCATTTATAAAGAATCAGTTTGCAGATTCTCAGCATTTAGCTTCCTCTGAATGGTATGACTAAAGAAACTGAAAACTCTCTACTGGTATTTCTGTAATGCAATTTAAAACATGACTCCCCTCTGCTTTGCAGCGATTAGATAGTACAATCACTTTTCACACTGTGTGAAGCTGAAGCTCTAGCTTTACAAATAGATACAAGCCTGAGAATCCCAAAATGAAAGGTAATAATGTATTTGTATTTCTTTCCAAGTCTAATTCCTTTACTCATCTAACTTCAGAATGACTGAAGAATATACAAGCTGCAGGTAAACTGGCAGGTTTTCAATTTAGCAGTGCATTGCAGTTTTCATATTCTTCACCTTAGCCAGCATTTTATTTTGCTGACAGTAACCTTTAACAGAATGCAGCTTAATTATAATCAGCAGTACCTGATCAGCAGGACTACTTTAAAACTTTTTCTTTGGCTACTAAACATACGAATTAAATCTGCCCCATAGCTACCTTTACAATCTGCAACGCTTAATTTAACAACCTACATTATGCTTATACTCGAAATGTAATCTGAAAATCATTTATGGATGGTCACAGCTGCTTACCTAATGAGCACTCAAAAGACTGAAAAAAAATTGATTGTGCCTTGGGAATCAGTGTACAACTTACAAACTCTGTAAGTCTGAGCCAGTCTGCAAACTCTGTTCTGATGGCCAGCTCTGCAGGCTTATAGCTGTATGTGGAGAGTGCTGTAGCTCCTATTTGCTGCTCCAAAGCAACTTACAAATATAATTCACTAAATAATATTTGGACAAAATAATACTTTTATTGTATCTTGGAAAAAAAATCTGCATAATTGCTCCAGAACTTTGCTGAGCCCTCCAGGTCCTACTAGAATAACAATTGTAGTAATAATACCAATAGTGGCTTCACAACATCCAATTCAGCCCAACAACGTACACTTTCAACTTCCCAACAGTGTACTGAGGATTTCAGCTTCAGTGCCCAGCTATTCAATTCTGGGGCATACTGTGGTAGACGCTTAATTTTAGACTCTACGTTAATTAAATAAAGGTAGCATGTTCTACTCCTCTTGAGTACATCAAACTGACTGGGAGTAGGTGCATCCAGGCTGCATTAACGCTCTCCATTTCTTGCTAATATGCCTCAAAGGACACATACACATAATACCACTGACTTTAACATGCTCATATGAAACCAGAGCAAAGTTTAGGCATCTACTTATGGCCTCAATTCAAGAAAGCTTTCCCATGTATCTTTCACAAAAAACAGTCAAGCCTTATCTCTGGTAACGCTTAAGTGCCACCCTAAGCATGGGAGGACTTTACTGCACCTTAGATTGCTGCTGTGTTCAAAGGGAGTTTGTTTTTAGACATCATGTCCAGAAGTCCATACCCAGGAAGACAGTCACAGGTATAACAGAAATCAGTCAATCCACAAGTTCCCTGCCTTCTGCCACCACATCTGCCTCACTCTGAGTATAACTGCTACAAATTGAAAATAACAGCGTTTCCTTTCTACATTGTTTCAGCCTCAATAGCTGCACAGATAACCCACGATTGAAATCAAGAGTTGTAGATGAGAAATTTAGATATAATTGAGCGTGAAGCATCTCATTTCAGACAAATTGTTTCACTTTAATACATACAAGTGTACCAGTAAAAGATGTTTTGAATTGCAAAATCCAATCAATGAAAGTGTAAAAGAAATTAGTTACATTTTGCAAAACACATAGGAAAAATGTCTTCTATTGAACTAAAAAGCACATTTTCTTCCTCATGAAATAGCAGGGTTTTTAGTAACTATTCTACGGTACATAAATCACATTCAGCCTAGAAGTGCATGTATTAAAGATAGAATTTCAGTAGCCAGTAAAGCTCAAGGAGTTCCTACCTTTGCTGAATAGCTAATTAGAGCGGTCATTTATCATTCAGGCTCAGAAGAGATAAAAAGGATGGAAAACAAAAGAAACAATAAATACATGTGGTGGTGAGCCAACTCAACAAGCTGTGTCATCAGCTGAATTTTGTAAGTTTCAAAAATTCATTGTCAACAGAAACAGAGTGAAATACCATCACAGGGAGATTCTGCAGCATGGCTAAGGTGGTACAGGCCACCTCTTGGGAGTCCATAAGCAGCCACTGTGCAAAGATATAAACATATTACTGAGTTTTACATCTGCCATATTAGGACTAGCATGAATTTGTGTTAAACTGATGAAATTAATGGACTGTTTTAACTAGGGCTCATTTCTTCTTAGACAACTATCCATTTAGATGAAGAGCTCTATGACAGTTTGTTATGGTGGGGTTCTGTAGAAATTAGAGAAAGGCATATTCCTTTCCTTACTGAAGGCTTAGAGAGTTGCTATCCCTGAAGTAGAGTCATAGAATGGTTTTGGTTGGAAGGGACCTTAAAATCATCTAGTTCCAACCCCCCTGCCATGGGGCTGGAACCATATATGCCTTCACCTTGCTGTCTACTTTCTTCCACGTAAGAAACATTGCCCAGTGTACCTTTTGGGGCAGCTTGTTGTGCAACCAGCTCCAATGTTCTTACATAATAAAAATCACAGTTCATAAAAACATGTCTTTGAGATGCTCTAATCTCACATCTCTCTGTAAAAGTCTTTGTGTAGAAGAAAGGAGTCAGAAGAGAAAGGGTCAATGTACAAAGCTCCAGAAAAATTTCAAGAGTCCTGAAGCAAGCAAATGAAATTGAAACGAGATGAAAAGCTAAGACAAGGGAACTGAGAAGTTCGCGTAGTTCACTAAAGACAGCATCCCATCTCATTCTTAACAAGTGCCAAAATCAGGCTGTCCCCAACCCCATTTCTAATAAACGCTTCTGATGGTGATAATACTGGAGAGCACTGATCGAATCCAAGGCAGCCTGGCAAATTGTTCTCTGTAATAAAAATATGGGCACCTAATCATAAAATTCTGGCTATGTCCAACTATCTCTTGTAGGAAAAGGTAGTAATGAGAACTTTATTAACTAAAATCAGTAGTGTACACAACAGCAAGTTGTTACAGCTACAAAACCTATTGCATTGCGACTGGAGACTATGCAAGGAGTTGTATGATATCTGAAGCCAGGTAAGCACCACAAATTACAGATGTAAGCAAGCTATTTGTATGGTATTAACATATTTAAATTCAGGACTGCTCTTTAGAATCCTTGTTATAAAAGGACTGATTTATCTGGTGGGCAAGTAACAAATCAATATAATGGCAAACATAACACTATGTTTTGTAAAACTTACTGTATTATGACATGATATAGTGTTTAAAATGTTTTTAGCACACTGTGGCTCTCACATAAAAATTAGACAATAATAGCTGATTTTGGGAATGCAAAACCTTATCTGGCCTACCAGGTTTTACATATATTTTTTAAAAAGACAGATAACTTGTTGGCTGATCTCATCTCTAGAGGGAAAAAAAGCTCTTGCTTTATAAAACTTCTACCCATGACTTGACACCATTTAGCAATGTCTGCGTATCAAAGCACATCCACTGATACATCTACCCCTATCTTCCCCCCTACTAATATCTGACTAAAGATCATAATTTTGAGGAAGGATGCTATCCTTTGTATAACAACAGGATAGGTCAGATGACAATAGCATCTCTTTAAATGAATGCCACTTGAGCACAAATTCCTCTTTATTTGCGTTTGGGTTTTTTCTGCTAAAAACTTAGTGCAAGTGATCTAATACTGATTTGGTTACTTTAAATATTATTTAAATCCAAACCAAACTAATTACGCTTAACCCTCCCCCACCTTGAGAAACTGCAGTTTCTCTAGTTAAATTTTTCTTATCTGTAGTCAACTGTTAGATCAGTGAAAAATGCCATTGTGAGTGGAAAATATTTTTTGTTAGCTGATAAAAGAAATTCTTCTGTCCCTAATATACTGTCTTTATAGGCATAGATTAGCTCCCACGCATATCAACATACCAGACTGAAAGTGGAATGAGAGAAGGAGAATGATGGGTATAGTTACATTGCCAGCTAAGAGACAATGCCAGGAGAAGGGGGAGCAGGATGTTGTCTTCCCAAGTGAGGGTTCAGGCAAGATCAATCTGCTTCTTGTAGTTCTGAGGCCTTTCATACAAATGATAAACACCATCAGC
Source organism: Neopsephotus bourkii (assembly GCF_033783945.1). Taxonomy (NCBI): domain Eukaryota; kingdom Metazoa; phylum Chordata; class Aves; order Psittaciformes; family Psittacidae; genus Neopsephotus; species Neopsephotus bourkii. The sequence continues at coordinate 1,887,747 of NW_026901430.1, read as the reverse complement.
ACACATTTGGGAAAATTCCAGATTAAACCTCCCTACAGCATGGCAATGCTTAACACAAACTCAGTTGAAACAACTGCTGCATCATGCCCCTGAGGCAACAGGAAGCCAGTGAAGATAACACAATTCTTTCGTACACTGTATAGTTTTGCCATGGGCTTCTGAGGATCCATCTGCCTAGAAGGTGTTTGAGAAATGAAAGCTGTTATCTTGATTTTAATTGTTATGAATGGTTTTGATCAAGCAGTGAGCCTTTATTCAACAAGCATGGCTATTGCTCTGCAGATCTGACCCATTAATTATTATGTACTTTGAAATAAATTTAAAATAAATATTTAAATGCAACTGTCCCTGCTTACTGCAAACCCCTGATTTCAGATTCAGATGCATCATTTTGGCGCGCCATGAACAAATTACCCTTTCTTTAATGACAGCCTCAGCAGCAAAAGCACCAGAAGCATGCTCAAGTCTGGAGCGTTATAACTTAACAGCAAGCAATGTGCCTTGGGCTGGCACTGTCAGGAGAGGGCATGGATTGGGAAGAATATTTTAAAAATCAATCCTCTAGGCAAGTTCAGGAAGAGTGTAAGAGAAGTCACATAAAAGCTTTAAAGTCCCCGACATCTATAACGTTTGTGTAGTGAAGTGAAAGGGTAGGAAGGCAGATTATTAGACAGAGTTTGAATCGGTTAAGAAGTACCAAAATACTCAGTATGAAAAGTATTGAGATCCTTGGTCTAGGAGGAAAAAAAGAAAGCCAGACAGTGCTTCGTTTTCAGGCAGATTCTCAACACAGTGGAAGCCAAGCTAGCCACTTGCTAACAATAAAGTGCAGTCATGAGAACAGGCATTAAAGCAACGTGAGCAGTTTGATGGGAACTCAAAGATGCCACACAAAGGCTCCATCAGTTTGTGTTCTGCTATTACTAGGCATAGCAATACGATTCTGACAAGATTCTCATGTCTGTCAGAAACAGGTGTGCTATTGGACAGTGAGGACAAATGAGCTGGTGCTTGTACTTTCAATTCTATTCCCTCACTGGAATTAAATTGTGCTATACTTTTTGGTGGGGGACACTCCTTTCTGTCAAGTTGTTGAATAAGGATTCCTATGTTTGGAAAGATCCCCCCAGGGAGTTAACACTAATACCAACATCATTACTTTCAATCTTGTCCTGTATGAAACACACTCCCAGACTGTTATGCGTCTTCATCTGGGTATACTTCTCCCTCTATTTCAGATGGTTGGTTACAAAGAGGGCTTCTTAGAGCTGCTGCGAATACCCAGATAAGTACTGGTTTTATATGTAAAAAAATCTTTACATATGTGAAAAATCTTTGAGACTTTAGACAAAAAATACTTGGGAGCCTTTACTGATACTGATGCAATTCCTGCTATGCTGTTTAAATAAAAGAACACCTACAGGGCAAATTAAACTGTTTCCAGAATTGACTTAGAGTTAAGCCATCAGACAAAGACAATCAATAGTGAAAGGTTTCCTCTCCATCTCCAATTTTGGTTGGGGTTTGGGTTTTGTTTTTTTTTTTTATTTTACTGTTGTTTGTAACTTGGTTCAATGCACTTTATCAGGTTACCTGGTGACTGTAGTCTCTACCACACACAGGTACATTGGACTAAATCAAAAACAAGGGAAAGTCTTCAACACACTTCCACATTATTTCTCAGATTTATACTTTTTACCTTCTTCATCCTTTTAACCTCAAGCTGAGGTCTCTAATTTCAGAAGTTAGCACACTTAGCACACTAAGTTCAGAAGCACATGTCTCACTCTGACTGCTTTAATAAACTGCAGCAAAGCCCTATTGCTTTAGTGCTAAAAGATCTATACAAACTTCAAAGCATGTTTTTCTGAGCTGGTTTAATGACAAGGAGCCCACAGTAATAAGTTAGCCACAACAGCTAATCTGCACTCCACCATCGTTCTTTAGGTTGTGTTTTACCCTCAGTTTTGAATTTGGACCCCCACCACCACACTGGAGAAGGAAGTAGAAAAGAAATGAGTTCCACTTAAAATATTAGAGGCAAATTGCCTTTAGTGCAGCACACCATTAGCAAGTTTTTAAGACCCAGATACATCCTCCTTTTAAGCAAAGTGAGAGCTCCAGCAGGAGAAGCAAGAGATTATGATCCTCTTCATCTACATTCTGTGCCAGCCCTAAATATAATAAAGTAAGAGTTACTCTGAATATTCCATTCATTTTTTACCATTACTCTTCTCTTCCCTTTCAGGAAAGGCTTTCAGTGTGTTGATTATATTTCTGTGCTGAGTTTCTAGAAATACTTAATCTAAAGTGACAATCTGACTAAATACAGTAGCTGCCATTTCACGTAGCCAGCAAAAGAGGTGAAAAAGTCAGTCTGCTGCTTCATTCTTTGTGAAATGGATAATATAGCCCAGAGAATAGACATATAACACTTTCTGTCCATCAGCCTACTGCCTTCATTTTATAGCTTTATCTCCTATCTTAAAGCTACTTGTTTACCCAGTCACTCTTATCTTCCTTCTATGTGAAACTTCTTTGCAATAAATAAAATGCCTTGTGCTTGCCATGCCTTCGGATCATTTTGATTTCAAACACAGTCAAGATTTCATTTTGACTGCCCTTCAAAAAATGATATTCCATATTATGCCACAGCACCAGAACATACCTATATAGGATAATATTACTGGTTTGGTATTTTTTCTGTTTGTTTGCTAAGCAAAACAAAATACATGATTTATTTTTTTTTCATTTTTGATTTAGGGCAATTTCACTGAATTAAAAGGAACCAATATTAGTGGAGCTGCAGAAGGGAGTTCCAAAAGTCAATACAAAGATGAGCATAAACTAAGTTGACTACCTATGACTACCTGTAAGAAAAAGAAACTATTGTACTGATTAATCTACTACTGAGACAGGTCTTAGCAAGATTATTTTCACTGTTCATTGAACCTCATAAAATATTTAGATGATCTCAGAACTTCAGCTGACAAACACACTGACGGCAGTAAGAGGAGTTTTAGTTTGATGCAACGATGCTGGAAGTAAAAATGAAGAAGCTCCTCTATCAATAGTGTTAGAAATTAGCTTCGTTGCATGAACCTAGGAATATAATTTATCTTTTTCCATTCACATGCAAATGCACTATTCCAAATGCACAAAAGATATCCCAAGGAAGAAATTAAAACATTATAGATTCTAATACTAGGGTTATTACGTGCCAACGAAGTTTTGCACTAGGCTTTGTTTCAGGTTCTGTGTGATATGACAGCTGTTTCTATTCAGATGATACTTTAAAGGAAACATTTTCTGTAATTTCAGCTGACTCACTCGAACCAGCAATACTCTGCTTTAAAACACCATTGAGAAAATGCAAAGCATTTCTTCACTGAAGACAGCATTTACTGTTCTTATCTAATGCAAATGTTAGAATCAACAAGCCTGTGCAAATGCCAATATTGCTTGTCCCCCTTCAGATGATTTCACACCTAACACAGCAACAGACACAATTTTCCAGAAAGCACATTAAAAAGCAGTTTAAAATGTATCACTGTGTATTATCTCTATGGTAAATAACGCAGTAGGTCCCAGATGGCTGTTCTAAACAAAGAAAAAACACAAAAACAACCCTGAAACACAACAAGGTCTGTGATATAAACTCAAGTGGGACTAATATTTATAATCCCTAAGAGAGACACCACCCTAGCATGAATAAAACTTTTTCTAGTAAGGGCCAGCCAACAAGTTGTCAAGTTAATACATTATTTTCTTCTGAAGACAGAAATGTTAAAGTAGCAAAACCACCTTTTCCAGCTACTCCTGGACAAGTTCCACCCCATTTCACCAAGTAGAAGACAGACATGTGGGCTGATAAGATTAAATGATTATTTACAGTAGGATGAAGCAAGTATGTATAGAGGTCTCCAGGAGAAACATAATACTGAGATCACTTTGCCTTGTCGGAAGTTGCTCTAACCATATCCCCAAACAGTGCAAACAGCCCTGCATCTCTAAGAAACACAAGGCAGCAAAGCTTGCTGGCTTGCCAATGCCAGAACAATGTGTGAAGCACCAAGGGATGAGCCATATGGTAATAAGAAAATGGCAGCCATTTAGGTGGCCATAGGAGGATAGCTTGTTTTGTGGTCAGTGATCAAAACTAAAATGGAAAAAGCAGGAAGACTGGAGAAAGCACCTGGCACTGCCAACTGGAACATCTGATGCCATAAAACAGGTTGGTGATTATGCAGATGTAATCCTTCACAAATCTGTAGCAGCATATGGTGAACAGGAGAATGAAGATAGCCAAAATACCAAAGCATACTTCCTATTAGGGGCTGCTGAAGATATCTAAGAGCTGTAAGTATGACCAAACATGACTAAGACTAGTGAATATTCATGTGCCTTCAAAATGAGGATAATGGAGAAAACCATTGCTGTGAGCAAAATACTGGTTTTGAGAAAGAAGAAAAAAAAAAAAAAAGAAAAAAAGGCACTAAAACCAAACTGAGGATCTAAATCCATGTTAAATGTAAGCCACTCCACTGATGGAATTGTTTCCAGTGCCTTCACAGATAAGGTGACCACTCTTGATGAGTTGGGGGTTTCTCACCATTTGGACTTGGCTGAAACCCATAAACCAGAGTCATGCAAAGCAGATATTGATGTATCAGAGCCCTGGTACTTGCATTTAGCTTCAGCACACCTCTCATCTCAGCACTCCCTAAGCCTTTTATTTTAATGTGTCAACTCCTCCTTGCCCTTTCATCCCTCCTGCCTACTTATGAGAGATGTGATCCCAGCTGCTAACCCTCATTCTGGCACTGTGCACTGTGCTAGTCTCTCCTTTGATGAAATCACACATAATTCATTCCTCTCAAGGCTCAGGGCAGGTGCTGCAAAAGGAATGGCAAACACAGCTAGGTCAGTGACAGGGAAGTGAGCCACCAGCACTTGGCTAGCTCCAGCATTAGCTCCTGCTCTGCTTAGCAGCATGGATGCTGTGTGTCAGGTTAGTTAAACCAGCACTCCCCAGCACATCAGTTGGCTACCAAACAGCACTTGCATGGCACTGAACTGAAGATACACCCTGGGAAAACTTGCTTGGATGAAGTTTCAATATTGTTGCTTCTACTTATAATACTTTCCAAATATACTGTGCATATTTCTGCTTCCTTAAAGCATCAGGCTTTGTATTCTATCCTTTCTAGAATAAACAAACACAGTGTACCAAATGGGTGTGGGGAAAAAATCTACTGTAAATTCGATTTACATATCCCCTAACTTTCCAGATAGAGCAGATCATCATCACTATGCACAGCAGATCACATCCTATAGGACACAAAGACACTCCCAAGGCTGTGTCAAATCCATCAGTGGGGTTCTGCTAATTGATAAAAGAATGTTTGAGGCTGGAAGCCAGTCCAGGTTCATGTCACGTCCCCCTCCCAGCTGACACTGAAATACTATGTTGATGCTGTAAGCATCAACTATGCAGTTCTCCTCAAAGACCTGCTGCCATCTGTTGCCAAAGCACATCAGAAGGGGATGGCAAGAGTCTTTAGCCCATCACCTTCTCACGTGATAAGTGGAGAGACAGGGAGCAGCAAAGGCAGTCCCATGCTGCCAACAATTTCAGTAACAGATTAATTGAAAGTGGCAGAAAGAAATGGGATGATACAGACTGACTGGAGTGAAATTACTCAGTATTTGGCCAATTCAGTACATGCAATTTTTATAGAATTTTTTGAAAGAACGTTTTGTTCTGCTTTAATTAACACCAAATAGGTGAGATGGGTAAGGAAACAGAGGCAGAGACACACACAACACAGGCATCCTAAAGCAGAACCCAGGACATCAGCTCTATGTCTCTTGCCCCAGACACACAGATCATTCCTCAAGAGAGCTCAGTATTCTAATACATTTCACAAGGAAACAAATCCATTAAGGATTATCCTGCACTGAGGATGCAACTATTTTATTCCATATTCTCATTATATTTGCTTCCTGGTCACTTGAATCTTTTTGTCATATTTTCAGCTCTTATTAAAGCATAAAACTTATATATTGGCTCTAGTTTGGATGTATTCCTACTGTATTATAAATATTTATCAGGCAAAAGATACAAAGTTGTAAGAATGAAAAAAGTAGCAATAAAGCATAGGATAAATCATTATGTCAAAAAGTTTGCAAAAAGAATCGAGTATTAAATTACTCCAGATGCCTGTGTGTCCTCTCTGACAGAGTTCCTCGACAGCCCCACATTTATAACAGGAACAAATTAAAGCAAGAAACACAAAGGCAATTTGTTTCAGTGAAGGGGAAGAAATGTTTCTAACTTCAGAGGATGGCTGGCCCAGAGCAGACAGACTCACTAGACTTCAGTCACACAGCACTGAAAACTGATTAGCAGAGCCATTACTGCAGTGAATGGTGCCTGTTAAATTGAAAGCAAAAGCCAAAATGTAAAATCTTTATTCCATCTTATTAAATGGCTATTAAATAATAGAAATGCACCAGTAAGTATTTCAGAATGACATTTACAAGCAATAAAGCACAGAAGACAAGGCAGACAATTTTATCCCAAGTGTGTTATCGTAGTACAGAGACAGGTTTTGGAAGGATGTCAAGGGGCAACAGGAGGTCACTCCAAGGACCATGGGTCTGTACTGCTTCTTACTTTATGTGCTTACTCTCCATACGTGTTTCCAGTCCAGACAAGAGCAACCCATGCCCAGGCATAGATAAGATCACAAATTTACAGCCAACAAGGCAAAAGGCCACCAACCAGATTGTTTCTTTCATGGCTAAACTGACTGTCCCCCTCTCCAGCAGTGCCTAGAGGCAGATCTGGCATCCCAGTGCCCTGTCCTGTCCTCCCACAGGGAATACTTCAGCAACCTGTAAAGACGGACATCAGAGGTGGCAGGGCCTCTAGCATCTTTTCCCACATGCAGCTATTTTGAGGTCAGCTCCCAGCTCAGCTCACAGAACTCATACCAAGGCCACCTCCTCCAAGCCAGCTGCCCACCGCACCACCAGCATCTCCCACAGGAGAGAAGAGGTGCACCAGCCCTGTTAGAAACAAGGACAGCTAGGAAAAAGAAAAGTGTGGAAACATAGGATGGCAAAAACCCTTCTGCACCAGAACAAGCCCAGGAGCAAAGACAGGAAGGCAGGACAATGAGCAGGTTCAGCAGTCAGAGTTTTCTTCCCAGCACCTGTGCTTTGTACAGAGCTAGCCACAGCAGCAAGCACACCTTATGTGTCTGAGATGCACTGAGCCTTGTCCCCCATCCATTTATCCCAGGTGAACCAAACTTAGTGAACACAGGGCAAATTCTCTCAGCTGGGAAAGACTCCTGTGAGCAGTGAAACATAAATGCAGAAACTCTTCTAAACACCTCATCCGCAGTGCTGCAGAGTTCCCTGCTGCCGAGGATGAGCCTGCAGCAGCGTGTTTCTGTGCTCTGCAGAGTGCTTGCCCGCGGAAGGGCTTTGTCATCAGGCTTGCAGAGAATGGCCCTTGTTAAAACAATGGGATATTTTCTTTTGTATTAGTAGCAGAACTGACACAAAGGAATGCAAAAAAACCCGCACAACAATACCAAAGCAAGCAGATGTGCCTCAGCACCACACAGGCTTCCTGGCCATCTGCAATTACTTTCATTTACATGATGTTTCCAGCTACAGCTGAGGGCAAGGAGACCTTGAGGCTGTCACCCCTTTGCAGAGCTAAACCAAGGCCCTTTTTCCTTTGTCTCAGGTAGAAAGCCTCCCAGCTTTGTGTGATTACTCTGCAATCGCTCCCTTGAGAGTTAAAAACTGTATTTTCTAAGTAGTATGAGGATTTTACTTGAGCATTCACACAGATGTGAACCACTTCTTGGTCCATCTTCTCACAGACATCATTTGCACAAACCTTGATGACACGACGGTTATCTTCAAAGCCTGGCATCTCTCCCTGTGCAGTTCGCCACACAACTTTATCCAGTACTAAAAAGCATTTCAGGAAGATAGGTTCATCATCCCACAGATCCACTTTCTGCAATAGCACAATCCATTATTCTCACTGTTTCCTATTTCACATCTGCTTTCTGATTTCCTCTTCCTTCCCTATAGTGTAACAGGGGCATGCAGAGTGATTGTGCCACAGTGATACTGGTGTGCCCAACCCCTAACTGAACACACACTACTACTACAGTAGGCTATTTCCTCCACAAAGATACCAGGACCAAATGCCAAATTGATTTCTCTGTAACTCTTTCCCCAGACACTGATCAGGCTGAGCTCTGTCCTGAAGAAGCTGTAGAAATTCATAATGAGGTGATCTTTCAATACTGATAGGGAAATAATGCTGGACCACCTCAGACCACCGCAGAATAGCACCTGGCCTCTGAGAAACAGCAATATCTGACTCCCAGTAGAGATACTAAACAGATACACACTGCCATAATGCCTTTCTTGAGCAAAATACTGCTAGGATACTTGTCTGATCTGGTTTCTTCGGAGCTCTGCAGCCCACTTGCTTCATTTTTGTTACCAGCCCCAATTTAACAAGATGTTTAGGTATGTCAGGGCAGAGCTTTAAGTCATGTATATGCTTGGGGAACATGGCTCATGAAACCATGGCCGACGGTTTTAGCTCCATCAGCTCTGTGTTTGCTGCTGAGAGCAGTATGACAAGCTGGATGCAATAGAGAGGTTTGTTGTTTAAACAATTTAGCAATTAACAAACCAAAAGACACTGTGAAATGTGCTCTGTATATAGATGTTTTCCACAGATCATTGTTGCTGTCTTGTCTTGGAAGAAATGCGTCATAAGATGAGCATTAGTTCTTTTTTCATGGTGGTGTAGCCATGACTTGATATTTGTAAGAGGAAGCAATGCAAATACTTCATAAATGCCTTTAATAGCGTAATTCAGCTGAGAGGCAACAGTAATGAGCAGCTTCCTTCAGACACTGAGAAAACAGACAGCTTTGTCTGATTGCATCTCAATATTTTGTTAAAACAGAGATTGCTGCAAATGAGTAGATTAACAAAGTATGATGGAGTAGGTGTGTACAGCGAAAGATCACGGTCACTGTCAGGTATCATACTGTGCAAGGGAAAACAAATGGGAAAGTGAAGAAAAATGGGTGTCTTCAAATTTTGTCCATATTAAATGAATATCAATTTTATCCACTTCAAATGAATTATAAGTTCTGTGAGTGAGCAGATTTATGTATGCTTTGAGATGGTACTGAATAATCTTCTTGTTAACAAAATAGCTCAAACATGACAGATTTAAAAGAAATTCTGATTTAGGTTCAGGTAACTGAATTTTGGAAGTTTAGAGAATTGCAGGTATATATACATATATATGGTGGCTCTAACAGAAGTGGATATTTAAAAAATCAAGTCAACAAAGCCAAGAGTAGCATTATTTATTCATTCACACTTTGAAAGGTGAAATGCCAAACTGAGCAATAAGTTGTTTCTCGCTTAGTTATGCGTCCTCTGCATTTAGCAAGGCATAACCCTGTTTTCACAAAGTATCTCCTGTGTTTTCCTAACCTAATGCTTCACCAGTTCTTTGACACCCCTTAACTGTAATTACACTTCCTCTGGAATTGCACCCTAAATAGAAATTGAACTATTCATGCTGCAAATTGAAACTCTTCAATGCGAAGCCATACAAATAACTAGCATTAGCATTAACCTCCTCCCAAGATTTGATAAGATCACTCCTGTTTCTCAGAAAGATGATGCTAATTGCTGCTATTTTATCAAGTCCAGGCAGACACGCTCAAACTAACAAGTAAATGCTTGAATGACCCAGAAAAACATCTGGGTCTTTAACCTTTAGAATAAGTGGATGACCTCATGTGAAGATCCCCTAAATCTGCAGCCACAGTCAGAGCTGCTGTATATGGGAGCTAACAGAGTGACAGCAGGCAGCATTTCACCCATCTTAAAATCAGGGTTTGTGGCACTACGCAAAACAACAAACCAAAAACTCTTTGGGGATCGTATAGCAACTGAGGATGAAACAACACAAGAACACTACCACGAGCTTTGTTAGAACAAGGATTAAAGCACCCACAGACATCAGTGGTGCCAAGTCATAATCCTACCTCGCTTCAGCCTCTCTGAAGCTCCCCAGCTGCACACAGGCCAGCTCCTCAGGAAGCACTCGACCAGCACCTGCCCCAACCTCTCCAGTAGCTTGGCCTTTACTAAAGGATGCAGTTAATTACTACTTCACCCTCTCCATTTCACTTCCCAGCTAGCTTGTGTCACTGTAACTCATTAAGACACACCTTGGGTTAGGCTCAGATCTTCCTCATCATCCCAGCCTTTGGGAGAGCCAAACCAAACTGACAAGACAAGGCCTGAAAGTACAGCTACAACAGCCATCAGTAATGATAACTGAAGAAATACTATTGCCCTTTGTTCATCTAGAATATATGACTGTCGAATGTTAAACGACTTATTTATATTTTCCTAATTGCTGATATCAACAGCAGGTCTTACTGGTCAGATGACTGACATACTGCCACGGCTGTTAGTACAGCAGGACACATAGAGGCAGGACACTGTCCTTCTGCACTTACATGCCTGCCTGAATTTCCACTAGGAAGATCTGATCTCTCATCCCTCCGCATCTCCAAGCCAAAGTAAAGAGAATTGCCAATTCTTTGCTTGCCATGCTTAACATTACAGTTGGTTATCTGCTATATGAAACAATCACTCAACAAAATCAAATGCTCTGATTTTAATAGATCTTTTAATGAAGTGTGTGCAATATCCAGAGGAAAGTTCTTCTGCAGTAAGAAAAACAAATGTATATGCTAGAGGAACCTATCCTGCAAGGGAAAGAAACTAGGCTGCAGGAATAAGCACACAATTTTCACCTCTCACTTCTTCAATTTCATTATGGAAGACTTCAGAATATTTGCTTGGCATAAATGCATTACCTCTATGAACCAGAATGGCTGAGATCAAATTATTTCAATAGAAAAATTGTATCAACATTTGTTCTTGAAACGCAGCATTATGATAACGTGCTTTACACTGGGAACATTTCTACAAACACCTCTTTTTTTTAGATAATAACAGCAGTTCTCCTCCTGCTGATCAGACTATAAATATTCTCAGGTAATTAATTAGTAAGAGTCCAACTAATTCATTACTGCAGGCCTAGTTATACATTATTATATTTGTTAAAGGCACATGACAACATTCACTGACCAAATTCACAATATTCATCTACAGAAAGCAGTAAATTTACAACAGAACCAACTTTAGCATGAGAAAGAAAATTAAGGAGGCAGCAGCACGGCCTTACACCAGGGACATAGTTTATTGCCTAATCTAGGAGCCAAGCTCTCCTTCCATGAAATGGCTCAAAATGCCTTTCCTAGTCCACAAAAAAGACACAGTAACCCCATAACTCCTTCTGAATAGTTCTCAACCACAGAGCTAGATAATTAGAAATTATCTGCATATTAATATATATACTATACATATATGCTCTATATATATACACTTTGCATACTTGCTTACAAGGAATCTAGAGAGGAACTTTTTACAAGGGCATGTAGTGATAGGAGAAGGGGTAATGGTTTTAAAGTGAAAAAGGGCAAATTTAGGTTGGATATTAGGAAGAAATTCTTCCCTGTGAGGTGAACACCATCCCTGGCAGTTTTCAAGGCCAGGCTGGAAGGGCTTTGGAGCAACCTGGTCTAGTGGAAGGTATCCCTGCTCATGGCAGGGGCTTGGAACTGGATGAGCTTTAGGCTTCCTTCCAACCCAAAGCATTCTATGATTCTATGAGAACATTATCATATTCATTACATATGTTCCTGCTGTACCTCTTAAAACCCAGTGATCCTTCTTCCAGCCCACCCCAGATGCAGAGCCAGGTCTTTCATACTTTACAAGGGATTCACTAGCAGGGTCAGCAGGGGATGGTGGCTCCCGTAATCAGCCCCAGGCAGGCAGTGAGTAAGGCAGCAGCAGCTGTGTTGGTTGAGGAAACACAATTCATTTTGTGCTGCCTCGGGGAGGGGGATGTTTGAATTAATAAAGAGGGTTGCAAGGAAAAGCCTGAAAGTGATCTGAGCATGTTGTTTAATCCTTACTACCCTAGCAGGCTATGCTAATCCTGCCCAGCACCATCTGAGAGCTGAAACAGCTGCTAGCTGCCTTCATTTTTATTTATTAGCTAAAGGAGCCACCCACAAAAAAGATGCATCTTAACATTCCTACAGATGAACCTAGGAAAGAGGAGTGTGAGTACTTGTATAGACATTTTCAGGTTAGATTTGTGCTCTTTAATTAAGCAACACATTAAGAACAAGAACAAAACACAGTAGAAACAAGTCCTTGTGGAAGCTCACGCTACCTTTCCTGCCAGTTCTAAACCTGAATTTTAATAGCTCACCCTGCTATTCTCTTTGCTCCAGTTTCAAAAAATCCATTGCAGGCAAATACAGTTTAAGGTTATCATCTTCAAGAGTCCTTCGCAGCTTGTTGTTCTGGAAACAGCATCTGTGAGTCTGTCTGTTATCTGAATCCCTGCATTACTTTACATCAGCTGTGAAACTGCTTATGCTAACTGGGTAACAGAACATTTCCCTGTGGATTTGTGAGCCTAAACTCCACATGCTGCCTATGGACAACTTGCACCTGGTCTCCTTTGTCAGCCATTTCATATGAAGTCACAAGAGCAACAAGAGGATCCTAAAAAGAATAATCTGTGTAAGTCCCTATGCAGCAATACCGGGAAACTTAGCTCAATGAAGTGCATTACTAACACCATTTGGAAGGAGAAAAGTACCAGAAACATCCCTAACTGGGCTGAAGTATTCACATGTTTAAAGATGGGAGGTATGAAATTTTCACCTATGATTATATTACATGACTTAAGATTTGAATGCAAGACGTCTCTAATATAAAAGGAACTTACAGAAAGAGATCACTTTCAGAGCTTCTGGTAACCCACATGAGAAAAAACAGGATGTTTTTATCACCTCTGGGATGCTGGTTTTCCTGGCTGTGGACAGCAACACTATGTACCAGCCAGTATCCACCACTGCAGTGCTACCACCCTGCAGCAGCAGCACAAAGACTTGCCATCACACACATCTGGTGCCTCAAACCTCCTATGGGATGTTCTCCATCTCAGCAAGACAATATGTACCATTAAGAAAAGATGCTTCAACTTGGAAAGGCTGAAAACAGAGACTGGATACACACACACAAAAAAACCACAGATAACAGTCCTATGACTGGTGTTAAAAGACACTGAGGAGGAAGATGAGCATCTTTCCAGAAGCTGCCTGGGTTAAGGCAGCTAGAAGCAACTGAGGTGAAGCATTAATGGGGGTCAGAGTGTTCCCACCAGCTTATTAAGGGCAGCTCCTGGCCCAGATGAGGTGAGCAAGAGTTTCCTCCAAGGGCAGGTGAGCAGTCACAACCTCTGGGCCCTCTCCAGCCACCCCAAGGAGCATTAGTCAGTGACCCAGTTTTCCCAGACCTCCCTCCCAGCATCATTCCCTGTCCCACTTCTTCCAGCCCTCAGGCTAGGGGAGGAAAATGCAGGTTTGCCTCCTCTGCTGAGAAGCCTTGGACCAGTCTGAGAAACTCTATGGTTTTTGCACCTTCCATTGAAATTTCTGAGCTGTTTACTCAGTTTGCAACTGTATGAGCAAAATGCATGAGCAACGTATGCCAGAGACTGTAGGACAGTGTAACTCCATTGTTAGCTGGGCTAGAGATGGCTTGCACCAGCCGTTTGGAGGATCCCAGGTTGCTAACACACACTTAGAACAATCAAGACCTTAGCAACAAACCTCAGCACCCAACTACCATCACAGCACAAACAAGTAACCAAAAACACAGCACACAAATGACTGAGCCTGAGACCCAGTGAGCCTGAGAGCCCAGTAGGTCTGCAGGCTCCCATTCCTGACCAATTCCCTGCATACAGGGGACATAAACCAGCCAGACAAGCTAAAGGGTAGAAATCACCAGGCACAAGATTTGCCACCTCTATTCACCAAGCAATTTTTTTCCATGGTAAATTGTGTTTTCATACCAGCACAGCTTTCTGCTGTATAATCCTACCACACATTTCAGCCACAGCAATGACAGCCATGTCTCTGGAATAAAAACAGCCATTATTACTGATCATAAAAAGAGAAGTTTATAATTGGGCTATAGCACTTACTAGCCTGTTTTAATGGTGCATTATATCACCTCATGTTTTCATTTTTATTAAAAGAAATAATTTTCATTGCTTGTGGGTTTATAAAAAGATAAACAGGAACTGATTATTCAACATTTTCAGAGAGTCCCTTCATTGAAGAAGCTTCCATGGAAGGAACTGAGTAGTTACAAATACTGAATTCAAAGTCTTTCACCTTTTTTCTTGTCCTAGCTTTCAAGCAGACAATATTATGGGTATTTTTCCTCTCTTGCTTAATTATCATTGCAGCCAATCCACTGGAGAAGGGAATAGTATAGCTTTTACTGAAAGGGTCATCTGACTACTTAACACATATACTCTATGACAAGTAATAATTTAAATCCACTTTGTCTTTTTATTTTTCACATAAGTTAATTGAGTTGTGACAACATATTTAGAAATACGTTGTCAATGAGCATTAACTACATTTTATGTCTCTATTTTGTATTTTACCACCTTGTCAAAAAACAGATTTACAATAGAATTCAAAATATGAACTTTCTGGTGCCCGAACACGTCTAGATGGTGAATTAGCTGCCATTAGTAAGAAATTGTTCAAAATTTGCATTTATAACACTTGGTTGGGAACAACTAAGCCTATGTATGAATTTATACGCATTAAAAGCTTATGTTAGTATTTTGTGTGAGATTTTACTGGCAATTCCTTGGTTTTGATGAGCGTTGTACTTCATAAAATGGATGTTCTGAATTTCATGGGAAAATGTACTACAGGATGTAAATGCAGCAAGCAGAATATATTATTGTAAAGAAGTCTTAAATCCAGCAGTACAACATTTCAGCTTCAGTCAACAGCAAACAGGAAGAAGGATCACTAGGAGAATACTTCAAACACTCAGCACCATGTGTCCAATGCCTGGGGTCTGCCTGGTCACCATGGGTCTTCAGACAAGTCAGCTTGTTGCTGGATGTACCACATTTCTGTGCCACTGGGAAACGTCACAGTTGGTTTGAGTTTACTTTATATTCTATTTGTGTCAATATACAGAGTTTTCTGTGTCTGAAATCTCTGGTTTGGGCTTGTTTGATTCCCATGAAGGGTTCCTAGTTTTACCATAATTCCACTCTTTGAGATCATTTATATTAATTAGGAAATTCACCCATTCCACCAGTCCTCAAACTACTACAACAACACACAATGCAAAGACACCAGACAACGTTATGATTTCATTTACTACTTTTCATCTTCTTGAAATTTAAGTAAAATTTTTATCAAGTCATAGGTGAG
Source organism: Neopsephotus bourkii (assembly GCF_033783945.1). NCBI lineage: Eukaryota > Metazoa > Chordata > Aves > Psittaciformes > Psittacidae > Neopsephotus > Neopsephotus bourkii. The sequence goes on along the minus strand of NW_026901430.1, from coordinate 1,872,265 downwards.
AAAGCGTTTTTAACAAGGAGATTCTACTTCTTTTGTCTGTATCACAAAATTAGAACAATGATATCTGTGCTAAAAAAGACAGAACTGGGATTAGAAAGAGAAATACCTCTCAGAACAGAACCAAGCCTCTGGTTTAATTAATACTATTCCACTTTATATCACTGCTGCATAGAATAAAATGTAAGGTAATAATTAGGTATTAGTATTCATTTTCATGAAGCATCTGGGAACAGTACCAACATTACATCCTCTTTGAAATATCTAATGAAAGGAAATACAACACAGCAGAAAAAACACTTTTTCTTTAGATTATTAAGTATTACTGGCTTTTGGGGCAAAACTAATGTGCACAGGGAAACACCAGCAGTCTGTTATTCCAGTGCCCTGCTGAAAGGAACAGAGCTACAAACAGGTTTTGTTCTGAAAATCAGAGACATACTGCATTAAAATAAGATGCTTGCCTGGAGTAACACTGGGTTTTACAATGCCAAGCAGAGAGTTGACTTAAAAGTTCTTCTCAGTGATTGCATAAGCAGATGATCAGGTAGAACACTGGTCCAACATTTCTTTTAGCAGGCCATGAACTCACATCAAAGAACTAAAAAGTAAACTCGAGTACAGAGTGCTGAACATGCAGATTTGATACTGGGAAATACACTGCACAAATAACAGAACAGTCCAACAATGCTTAGAGATACAATTTATAAACAACATTTGCTGGCTCTCCATTATTCCATTCCATGTAATAAATCACTACTGTGCATCCTAACATCTGTGTCCCAGATTCCCCAGAGAGCTCAGAAAAGCACAGAGCAAACTATCATAGCAAGGACAGACCTACCTGTACCAGAAAGAAACCAATTACAGGTACAGGTGTCTAAAATGAACAGCTATATTACTTAAACTATCCCTTTTGCCTGCTTTTTAAAAGTCTTACAGGATTGCATCACTGAACTATTTTCTGAGTCAATTCTTTCCCAAGTACTTTCTCAATGTAAGGAAATGAGCTCAAGACAGCAGGTGGGTATAAGGAGAATAGTTCAGGGCAATATGACCCATAGTGTGCTCTGCAAGAAAAGAAATCAAAGCATTTCACATAAGATCACAGCAGTCTCTCTGAAGGTCTGATCTTCCCATGTGTTAAAAAATTTTACTTCCCGAAGCCTACAGGACAGGAGAATGTCAATAACTCTATAACTGTCCATGGAGCCCTTAGCATTTAGAGAGCTGTAGGAAGGGAAAAATAAACCCAGCTCTCATAAACATGGTCTCAAAGAGAAAAAGAGAGAAGGGTCTTACCTCTTGTCAAACCTCAATACAGTGAAGCAATAAATTCAAACATCTGGTGTGCTGAGTAAGTGGATAAAGATCCAGCACAGAAAAGCTCTGACCCAGACCTGGCCCGTAGGTGGGATGGGGCACAGAGCAGATGAACAGCAGCTGGCCTGGAGGGTCCGTGCATTGCCTCATCTGCCAGGGAAACAGGCATGGCCATCCCCACTTCAGGGATGGAGGGAATGAGAGTCACATTAATGCTGCTGGAAGTGGCTAGCCCTGGTACAGAGAAATTGCAAGAAGAAAGAGTAAAGAAGCATCGAACCTCCCAGTATGCAGTGTAGTCAGAGGTTCCTGCTAATGGTAAGAGAGTTCTACAAGTTTTCCCTTATCCCACTGAGCTTGGTTATTTGAAAAATGGTGCTCTTTAGTTCTTTGCCCAGCAGAAAATAACTACATTTGCTCTAACACAGCACAACAAAACATTAACAAAATGTTACTAATCACCAGAGAACAGCATCCTCCAAAATTAGCTCTGCATAAGCCAGAGGAAATTCTTGCTATGCATGAATGAGGCCCAGCTCGAAAAAGAAAAAAACTTCTGTTCCCTAAACAAATAAAGCCATTCCCTCTTTCTTAAGGAACTGGAACATTTTTTCTTTCCATTTTTCCTACAAATACCCTTCCTGCAGAAGAATGCCCATGATATCTACTAAAGAACAGCTCTGCAGCAAAACCTTGCTGCCACCTTTCAGTCTTTTATAACATTGGAGTGCTGCAGCATTGCTGCAGCACACACTGGTACCTCTCACAGTTATGGGTCCCTCTGGAAATGATCGTGCCAGGTAAACAAAGGGAAAAAGGACCAGGATTTATTACATGAACACAGTCTCCTTTTCTTCACTGACTTCCACTTCAGTATTTGCTATTTTCCTATGAAAGCTCTGCCCTCTGCAGCGTGCAAAGCCCAAGGCCCAGCACCTCCTAAAACCAAAGGCATACAGGATGGAGCAAAGCTACCCCAAACCTGGTTTCTAGCCAGAACCTCAGTGTGCCTGGCCCCAATGGCCCCAACTGCCAGGCATGAGGGAGGGAGCTGTGACCATCCCCACCAAACTGTGGTCTGTCAGCCCCTCAGCATGTCTCTGAGCCCATGTCCCAGCAAGAGGTGCTGCAGCAGCATTGACCTTGTGCCTAGGCATGGGCTGGGAGGTTGGAGAGCTTGTAGGTGAAAAACAACATCTAAGAAGAGAGGGAATGAGGAAGGTGACTTGGGGAAAGGAAGTGAAATTATTGGAGTCAAAAATTCAAGCTGCTGATTTCACCATTGACTCAAATCATGGCTGATGTAAAAAATTAAAATCAGCTGAACTTTCCCCAGTTGCACTCTCAGAACTGATTTTTTCAAGATAGATAAGTTCTTGCCACCTTGTAACCATCAAGGCATTTGATTAATAACTAAACATTCCTTTTACACTCTTTGACCCATCTTTTTAAGCAACCAACAGGGTATGCTACAGACACAGTAAAGCACTCACACTGCTTGACTCATGGACTTGCAGGTTTTCTATTTGACTGCAGAACACTTGGAACACTCTCTCACATTCTATCGGGGAACTCTGTGTGGAAACTGGAACCCAAATCTTTTATCTAATCCTTTCTCCAACTCCTCTAATATGAGACCAAAACCACTTCTTTTGATAGAAACTGCAGAACTGGAAAGGGACATATTGGAAGATGAAAAGGGATCTGGACCACTTTGGTGGGACAGAGCTAGAGGTGGATTTTCTTCCACCAGCCAGACCTGGCAACCACACTCTTTCCAAGCTTGCTTGATACAGAGTACTTCTCAGTGACAATCATCTCCATGGATGAGGTATCCCAAACTCCATCTGGATATTCTGAGCGAAACCACATGCAGAACCCACAAACTCTGCCACATCATGCTGATAAAACAGTGCTCTGGATAAAGTTCTTTATGAATCTTTCTGTTAAAAGATTTTACACACGCACTTGTTACAGACTCCCACAAAGACTGTATAGGTGCCTTATACTTCTCATGGCTGCTTCACACCTGAAGACTGGAATTTAGCTTTGAATTATTCCATGTACAAAATTCCTTTCCCCCTCCCCATTTTGGGCTTACGTCTGCTCCAAAGCTTTCCTTGGCCGCACACTGGGAAGAAATGCTCACAGCATTCTGCCCAGTGCTCTGGGCAATATCTCATCAACTGCTGCACACATTTTATTATCAAAGCTGATGGTCAGACTGGAGACATGAAAACTCTCCCAACTGCAACTGATTGAGGGTGCTCCTGAGCCACTGGGGACAACTGAAATCTCAGATCAGACCGTGGAAACTCACCCAACTGCAATCTGTTTACACAGACCTCTGCAAAAAAAGACCAGTAACACTTCCCAGCTTTGTTCAAAGCCACAGTGATGCCCCCAGGCCTGTTTTATCCTCCAACGAGCTATTGTTTAATATGCCAAGAAGTTTTTTAGCTGTTCCACTTTCTTCTTGCCCTCATTGAGCTTCAAGGGGAAAACCAAACTTGTTTCTCCCCAGGATGTGCCAAACTGGGGACCGGTGGAAAGGGTGAAGAGGATGAAAGGACCAGATGCATTTCACCTGTTTTGCCTTTCTAACAGATGGGAGGCTATTCTTCTGCTCATGAATCTCCTGTCTCAAAAAGGAAATATGAGCCAAAACCCTGAGGGAAATGGGCTTGAAGCTTCTTACATATTTCCTGGTGAGCTCAGGTGGGGTGAAAATAAACTTCTGTCCCTTTGCACTCAACCTCATTGCATCCAACCGCAGCATTTGATGCAAGTTCCCTGAAATAATTTCAAAAGTAGATGCTGAAATTAATCTTCTCTCACATTGCACCAACACAGGATTACTCACCGCCTGGCACAGAGACATGGAGATCTCAGGGATGGATGCCCTTGCAGAAAAGCCCACCACAGTCTACGCCAACAGCTCCATCCTGCAGTTGTTTAGGAGTTATATTCTTTGTATTTCCTCCCATTTCTCAGACTTCGGGTGCAGGACACAACAGAACTCCTGATGAGCATTCAGGTAGTCAGAACAGTCCTACCAACAACTTCAGCTTTCCATCTGCCAGATGGAGATAGGAACAGCCAAATAGGCAAAGAAATTAATTTACCATGTTAAACCCCAACTATTTGCATTGTGACTGTATAAAGACAGAACCAGGATCCTTACACTGAGAAATTGCAAAGAACAGCACTTCAAATTAAACAAAAAGTCTCTCTCTAATCAGTGCTACAAATTGCAGGAGGTCAGGAGCTGTTCTTTATGCAAGCACACTGCTCCTACCATCAGCACTGCTATTAGGCTGAAGGGAACAAATGTTACTCTCCTTCAAAAAGATACTGGCCAAGGTCAAAGCTTATGTCATCACAAATGGAGAACATGAGAAGCCTACACGTTGCTTTCAGCAAGAGTTCATTTTGCTGACATACAGTTTTCTATTCATTTAGGACATTTCCATCTAAGATTAAAAGCCGGAGGGCTCAGTGCTGACCTTCCTCCAACAATTAAAAAGAACACAAAATCTTCGGGCTTCAGAGACAAAAAAAAAATTGATGACAGTTTAGTCTTAGATAACACAGCATCAATGAGCCCAATCGATATTGCACACAAGACAGTCAGCAATTTAGGCATCTTGTTACATTCCTTTTCTGGGGGGGGGGGCGGGTATGCATACTAGCAAAAGGAAAAAAAAAAAATCTGTAAGCATCAAAGCACAGTAGAGAAAAGCTGATAATTGACTACAATTGCAGCTCAGTATCCTATTTCTGAAAAGATACTACCAGAATAATTAGCGGCATTCTCCAAGACTCATTTTCTCCAAGATCTTAAACAAATATTCATTTTTGGTTAGCTATTAATTGTACTGGAGACTTATTTATCGTCAAGGACAGCAAAGCCAACACAAAAGGGGTTTATTGAATATTTTCATCTAAATAAAAAGCATGGTTCTGTTTGGGAGCAGAGCTATGCTGGCTGCATTACATTATTCTCAAAGCCAAGTTCAACCGATCAGTTTTCCAAGACTGCAAAAAATAAAAGGGACAGAAATTGAAAGTACAATTTTAAGACCCCATAAATTATGATCTATAAGTCAAATGCACATGATTACCCTCTATTAGAGGCATTTGGTTTTATTATGTTTCAATTTCAGTGGATTTGGATTTCTTTTTCTTCCCTCTCCAGAAACTGAAGTTGTGATTCATCACAATTTATGTGACTATTCTAACTGCTGCTTTGTGGCCGCCTGACCCAGCTGTGTTCCTAGAATTTGCCTCTTTTTCTCCTTCATGCAAAGGGTCCCCAGTGTCAAGAAAACTCAGTGTCAGGACATGGAGGAAGCACCTGAAACAACTCCCCCCTTGCATCTCTGAGCAACCTTTAGTTGAAGGAGCTGGAGCTGGCCAGGTTTCCAAATGCTAGTTTGCCTGTCTGAAAATGCTGGCGTCCAGCAGGTTTCTTTCTTGCTGAAAGTTATCATACCAGGCCTTGAGCTACACTTCCTTTTGAAGGAAAACTTTTAAGTAGAGGCCTTTCACTACCAGGCTGATGTCACAAACCCTTCTCAAAAGAATGACTGCAGTAGCTCTAACAAACGTCTCAAAATGACCTGTTTAACAGGGAGGATGCAGCAGCCACCCTAGTTCCTACAGATGGAGATTGCCAGGGTGAGATCCATTGCAGAAGACAGGACTCCAAGTCAGGTACTGCAGTATTAACCATCTAGATTGTTAGTTTCCAGGACTGAAACTCAAGCTTAAAGTTAAGTCTTTGGGCAGGTGCTACTACTACATGGTATTGTTAAGTCTAAATGACTTCCTATACTCTGGATCCAAAGCAGATGCTTTCCTGAGAAAGAGCACCTATAGATAGCTTTTAAAAGAAATTATTTGTCCCAAAATGTGACCAACAGTACAGAAGATATTATCTGTCCCTGATACAACCGCAAATACCTTTCTACCTGCCAATTATCTGTGTTGTTCATGTCTAGATTAACACTGATGTCATTCCAGGCCTCTCTGAGATCAGATATTATTTAACTGATCATAAATAGACCATTATTACGATAAGTTTATGCTCCCCACAGCCCAAACAGGGCAAGAAGGAATGTTTCAACATCAGTGTAGCTACCTCATTTCCCCAGGAAGTTAAAGGTTCCAAGTCTGAAAGCTGCTGCTTTGGAAAAGTTAGGTAAATAACAGGAAAGAGAAATCCCCCAAAAATTAGATGTTGGCAAAGCACAATGAACAGTTGTGTAACTGGTGTACACACTCCCTGGTTGCACACCTCTGATGTTTAATAAGGATTCTGGTTGCATTACATACACATGCAAGAATAGTTGACTTTTCAGTCACCACAGGAGGTGGTGGCTCCAGTGAGGAAAAGTTGCTAGGTAAGAGGCATTAGGTTGTCTAGCAGAATAAACTGATACTTCCTTTCTAGAAAGGTAATAACGACACAGACAAAAAAGCAAGCTTTCACTGAAGTGCAGACCATGGCATACTAAGGAGCTAATTAACACTGAGCAACACAAATTTATGACTTTCATTTAAAAAAAAAAAAAAGTAAAAAAAAGGGATAAAAACATGAGATAAATATTTGTGAGTGCCTACTTGAGAAACAATTGAGAACTGGATTGGTAAAATCAGACTCCCTCCATGCATTTCAAGTAAGCATTGATTGGAAATGTCAAAGAATCAAAATCTCATTAACAGGAATTTTACCTGCATTGATCTGACCCTCTGTCCAGTCAGCAGAAGTGTTGGGTTATGTTTATGCAGTGGAGAAATACCATGAATGGATGGTTAAGCTAAAAAGCAAGACATATTAAGCAGAGACACTGACACGTTTTTACTCTCAGGCAATTCAACTGATCTATGATTATTTCATTACTAAAGTTTTATTAACCAAACAGGTTGCTGTTTCGGGCTGGGTTTTGGGGATTTTTTTAAACTAGGAAGATGATTTATTAATCCTCTTACACAGCTCCCATCACAAACTAAACACATATTGAGCCTGAGTCTGTTCCCACTCAGGCAAGGCCCTGGAGTTGCTCTGATACAAAACTGAAGTGAATGTGAAGAGAATCAGGCTCTCAGATTACACCAGATACATACTTTCTTCCAGTGGTAATAGTATACATGGTACCTTACGAACAGGCAAGTAGTTTAGGAGGTTTAAAAGCACAGGGTCAGTCTTTAAATGCTTCAAAAATAAAGGCAGTTCATGCAAACCCATGTAACTCAAGATACCAACTGATGCCAATCAAAAACACCACTGATTTTTTCTAAGAAACAGCTATGTTGAATAGCCAATGAAAACTGCAGTTAAAGGATCATTTTCAATCCCCCAAAACACATGAATTAAGTAATCTGCTGATATGAAAAAGAACCAAAGCATAGAGTTTCTCAGCTCTCAGTTTAGGCACAGCCCCAGTACTGGATTTTGCAACCATGTTCAACAGGCTTCAGAAGCAAACTACCTTGGTTCCTCCCTGACCCCCCACGCAGCATTTCCCTGCTGATGGCCTCAAGCCTCTCCAAAGAGGACCATTTGCTTCTATTGAAAGGGGGCATCTGCACTGAAACTTGTCCTGAGGCTGCCTCTATTGCAACTTCCCCGCACTTCTCCAGGTGCTGCCTTTTCCCCACTGCAACACCATCCCTCCCCAACCTGCCCCACTTTTAGCACAACTCACGCTTTTCATCCTAGACCATCTCTCATAAGCCTGCACAGCCACATTTCCTGCTAAGCTTTTCTTATCCATTCCTCTGCTCCAGAGCATCTTTTTTTGTACATTACCTTCTCTATCGTGTAAACTGTTATACACATCCTATCCAGTTCACAGTGCATGCCTGAGCTGAAGCCTTCCAGCTATTCTACTGGAATACTACCCCTACCCCAAGCTCCCTGACACTCATGAACAGCAAAATAATTATTCACTAGGTTAGATGTGTCCATTTTTAAAGTCCTTTTAGTAAAATTTAGCTGCTCTGGTTTCTGATGTGCCTCCCCCATCTACTTTGGGAGACTGTTTTATAGTCTCACATTTCCTAATTTTATCCCTCATTCAATCCTGAATAATTATTTCCTGTTTGATGCTTATACCCTTAAAATAGTTTCTGATTATCTCAGTCTAAGACCCTCCATTGTCACTTAGCTAAGTCATATGTCTCAGATTCTTCTTCCTTCCTGGTATAAACTGTATTCTCAAATGGGGTTTTTTGTTAAGATTGTCACTGCCTAGGAATGAATCCCACAAAAAGATTTTAATTTGATGGTGTTGCCCTCCAAAAGCCACCTAACGCTACCCCTAGCAGCTAAAAAAAACAGACAAGTGAAAAGCTTGCTTTTTGTCTTTGAAGCAAAGCAGGTGTCTCGTTAACACCGGGCAACCCAAACTCATTACTTCCACAAGGGTAAGAGACAAAAATATTTGCACTCTCTACCTGGTGCTCTCTAGAACTCCTGCTCGTGTTTGTTGTCATGCACTAATTGACTGCAGGTCTTGCTGACTGCTTCCTTAGTTTGTCAGTGTCTCCCAAGTCAGAAAGCTTGTAAAACATTTAGATGGATGATATCATGTCAAAAAGTTTTACAGCAATAAATCAAAAAGCACACATGGAGTAAGAATGTAAACCCTGCACCCTCATCCTTACAAACAGCAGTTGAGTCCCATCTCACTGAAGACGCTATGGTGACATAGCCAGGAGTCCAAAGACTTGCAGAATAACTTGACAGTTCTGTCACAGACTTCTTATGTGATCACATTCTAGATCAAGCAACTTGTAGCAAATGAGTTTTCTAGTTCTAAACAAAAGATAATAGGATTTCCCTCTTTCACAAGGATGTTGCAAGTATAATTATATTGATGATTATCAGGTACCCAAAAAACTATTGCAGTGGGCCAATATAAGACCTGAAAATGATGATACAATGAGTCATAATGCATAACATATTCATTTTGAAAATGTGACCTTTCGTTGTCAATCCTTCTTAAGCTAGAAAGGGCAGATGTGGATTTTTCAATTTACAAGCCTGAAAATTGCAAATTGAAAAGAATTCACTTCTGCCCTCTGCTGTGAGACAGCTAAGTACGAATGACAAGTAGACATGCTCTAAATAGAACAACTTTAATTTCTTTTGAAAGCCATTTACAAAAAATCCTGTTCTCTCCGTTTCTTCTTCATAGAAAACCATTTTGGGGTAGAAGACAAGTTCTCAGTAGCGATATGAAGATGATAAGTAAACCTGTGTTGCCATCAAACACATTCTTTGAATACAGTATTTTCTAACAAAGGAATTATTTTTGCAAGTCAATGAGCAAAAACAGAATAATTAATGTCAATAGTAGATGATGCACCCTTAGCAGTAGTAGGAAACTAATTGCCACTAACACACATTACAACATCTAATGATTCTGGTTTAAAACAGCTCCTGTTAAGAAACGGCCTGATCACAGGGAATTATTTGCATTCGCTATATGGCAAGAAACAATTGGTGACGAGACCTTTGTTTCAACATACTTGATGTGTGACAAAATTAATGCTGTGGAATTGATGGCCAGCTGTTGAGTTCCAAATACTGCTTTGTTTGATTTTAAAACTCAAAAGCATTACTGTTTTTCAGGTTATGATTGAATACAGCCCTGAGAGCTCAGGTTCAAATACTGCAGGAAATTTTAAACACTCCTGCTATGATATTTTGTCTTTTAATAACTAGGATCCTATAGAACAATGCACACTTGCTCATAAATAATGGGAAATATTGTCTTGCCTTGGACTCTACCCTAATTAGTGTGATCCGAATGTAACCATAAATCACACTTTAGTGTATAAACTGGGCTTTACTCAAAAGACATACTTCAAAACTACTGAACCTGGAATTCATGTGCAGGGAGCTACAAGGTCCACACACTCTCCCCAGCCTTCCCTATTCCATTGCCTCTCCCACATAACATCCTCCAAAACCAGCTCCTTTTTCTGTACTCCAAAGTAGAGCACATATGCACCCACAGGCACATCATGCTACAGTGAGGTTCTACCTTCCCTTGGGCTGAATAGAGATGTTTTCAACATCCTCCATGCTGCCAGCCTAGTAGGGAATTTCCTGTGGGTTTAGATACTGTTTGGTTGTTGGCATATGGCAAGTCGTTCTTTACAACAGGCCTGTACATAGCAGTTTGCAGAGATACACAAGTGAGCTCTCAAAAGCCACATTAGGTCCTAGAAGCCATATATCTACGTCAGTCCAAGTGTTGAGTCAGGTACCATAAGAAATGCATGTTCTTTCCAATACCACTGCTAGCACGAGTGGGCATGTATTCAATGATGTGGACCAAACCACTGATCAGCCATTGTCAATGTAGCAAGTTTCACTGAGCAGGCATAAAGACCCTATGTGGAAAGAAACATAGCAAGGTAACTGGAAAATCCAGCTTTGGTGGTGCCAGCATCAGACACCACCAGCAACAGACAGATTTTGTTTCCAAATCACAGGAGAAAAGTCTTTTCCCACTCATTCCTGGAAGGTGCAGAACACAGAATATACGTGGCTCAGTTGTTGGCATCAGGCAGAAAGTAAAATGTTCGCATGCACACAAAATAGTACATCACGCTATATTTAATTATTCTGATGTCTCTACGGTGCATGCTTCTGAAAAAAAAACCCAAAATCATCAGCTGTGTGTAATTAAAAGCAGGGCTTCCAATAAATTAAAGAATGAGAAGTGCAAGGGCAGGCAGACAGACCAAACCTCCTGTAGGTCATTATCATGATCAAGCACAAAACTGTTAGCACTTACATACTAGGGGTTTGCAATGAAAAACAACAGATTTCAGCAAATGGCAGAATTATCCTTGTTAAGGTCAATTCTCAGAAAAGGACATTGTCACAGAAAGCCAGAGCATTTCCCAGGTAAGTGCTACATGGACCAGCTTAATAGAGTTGCAGTAAGACAGATGCCCACTGCTCCTCCACTCCTTTCCCACTCTTCACACTCAGGCTACTGCTCAGAACAGGCAGGTCCCCTGAGCTTTGCTGCAGGCAATTCCTAGGACACCCCAACTGATGCAAGACAGCAGATCACAGCTTGCACTCCCAGGTGTCCCAGGCCATGCAAACTGGACACAAAGCTCATGTTTTGCTTTCTTCTCTCGCTCAACCTACAAAGGATGCAGCAGTACCTCACACAAATCCAGAGGATACAGATCCTGAATTCATGCAGTGCTACTCACCAGAACTTGGGTGCATCCAAGTGGCCACACCTCACAGTGGCAGGTGAGCCAGGATCCAAGGGCAACACCATGTCAGATAGTGCCACAGCATCCTCAACAAGGGCACAATCCCACAGTGCCAAGCAAGCACCCCAGAGCAGATCTGTGATGGAAGCCATAGTGATGACCAGAGGCGGGTCAGCAGGTCAAGCCAGGAACTCAAGTCAACAAGACAAAATTAGGACCAGTGAGATGCCTAGCAGGGCACAGGCACACAGCATAGCTCAGGCAAGAGCCAAAGGCAAGGGGTTTGAGCTTACAGACACCTCCTCACCAAAAAGTTCCAGATGAGATTTGTGCAAACTTTTACCAGCTCTTCTGAGCAGTCAGAGTAATGGTATGGAGCTCTGATCACTAGGTAAGCGCACAGTGCTGTGGAAATGCCCATGGCAGCAGTGCCCAAGGGGAACCTTCGAAACTCCCCTTCAGCCGTTTCTAATTTGTGGTCTCATTGATCCCTCCTCCTACCTCTGCATCTTGCAAGTGTCTTAACACACCTACACCCAAAGCATTTTCATTTTAAAGTCTTAATCTTTCCAAAGAACTAATACTCTCCTGATTCATTATTTTTGCATTCAACTCATTAATCTCCCTACTTGTCAAGGGCACTCAGAATTGAGCAATAGCACCAAAAACCTCCTTCTCCTGTCATGAACCACCCCCTTGGATCAGCATAAACACCCACTAATATCAAAAGGCCAAATCAGTGTTCACAGAAACAGATTTGTGCACTCACAACACACCTACTTCTAACCTTTCTCTCAGACATACAACAGGGAAATTGGCATGCCCTTTGCATATTCCATGCATATGGAGGGAAACTGGCCTATTTTCCTGGCTCCATTCATCTCCTCCTGTTCTCTGAAGTCTACAGAGGCAGTTAGTCTTTCTTTAGTAGGAACTGTAGGAGTGCCTTATTTTTATGCTATTGATCATTGCAGTGTCTGTGTGGTACAGCTAATGTAAAGTAATTCACTCATGAAAAGTATGAAGACTCTCAGTCAGGGAAGTCTTTAAATGTTTTTGAACAGAGGCTAGCCCCACAAAATTAAGAAGGAAACAGTAAAGGAAAACCAAGGAGGAAATACTAAGGATTTTCAAATATCTGTCCTAACTGCTTCCTAAAGACCTTGCAAAAGGCCAGGAGAGGGGTAAGCAATAAATAAGATGCAGGAAAAGCCTTGTTAACAAAACTGGCTCTTTTGGAGGCTACTTTCAACAGCAAACATGGTCATGATCTGACATTCAAGAGACGGAACCCTTTATCTCAATTTCTCCTCCCACCTTTCCTGCTCTTTCACATAAAAATAAAAGTTTTTCAAAAAAGCATTGGGAGCAAAGACTCAGTCCCTCCTGTTCATGTCCTGCAGAATCAGTGGCAGTCCCAACAAGTTACCACGACATATTTATTGAAAGCCTGTGGTATGGTGGAAATGAAAACTGAAGCCATTATAACCACCAAGATCATCATTCAGTTATAAAAGAAATACCCATTATTCCTCATCTCCCATCATCTCCATGAAGAGCTCAAGAGAATGGCTACCTGCCAAAGGGCAGGCCACCTTCTCCCCTTCCTCATCAAACTCAAATACTACCCTCCCTTGTGTGAACTGTCACCTCAGCAAGGCCTGGAGAAGAATTCCTGGCATGAAGGTGCTGTGCAGGGCAGAGCTGCTGCTAACACAAAGTTGTCTAAGTTACCATCACTGCTGTGGTGACAGCACCATGTGAAAAACACCTAAGGTATCTCTCCTTGTAGAAATGCATCCAGCCTAGGAAAGCAGCCACAGCACCATGGGAGATGGTGTAGCTTTAGATTAACACTAGCTTCTGAACTAGCTTCAATAAAGGGGAAAAAACAGACTCTCAAAGCATAGGGATTTAGGACTTGTTTGAGGATTCTTTAAAATTCTTTTTTCCGCACTTCCTAGGTCAAGAATAGCCTAAGAAATAATCTTTAAAATTGTTTCAAGACTTATTAAACCTGACAAGAGACTTCAAGTAAAGGAAATCCTCATAAACTCTTGGGAGTTTATCAAAGTCTGTGTACATTGCATCTGAAATCAATAATCCTGCACAATCTACAGCGTAAGTGCCTACGTTCTCTCTCACAGCAACAAAATTGCATTCAGGAGGATGCTGCCTAGATCTACCTACCTTAAGCAATAACACAAGAACCATTAGGAATCCCTTTAGCATTTGCTTGCAAACAGAGTACATACCATAATTATTAACAACTAATATTGAATAGCCAGCAGTTCAGGTGCCCTATTTAAGGCCAAGTTAACTCCAAGAAGAGCCCCTAATCATGCCTACAGGGCTGTTCTGCTTTCTTGCACTCTTCAAAATTTGCTCTCTCCCCCACCACTTCTGACCAAAGGAGGCATTTGAGAGTCTCAGGTCCAGCCCTGGATGATACTTGGGAAACCTTGAGGCTTCTTCATCAGATCTCACTGCTTCAATCAGGGTACACATCTCCACACAGGTTACTTCTGCTCAGTCAAAATGTGAAACTATTCTTGAGCTATTTCCTTAGAGTGATCCCACTAAATTACACAGTTCATATGAAAAAGTTGGTTCAACTGACCCTTAGGACACAGGTAGGACAAAATCAAATTTAAGTTTTGCTAACATTGCTGCTTAGTCAAGACAGCTGATAAATTCTACAGCACTTTAGGGCACTGCATTATCAGCCTCAACAATAATTTGCTAGAAGTGAATTGAGCTCAGTCAGCCCAGTGCCTCAATTCAAGTGTCAGACACTGAAAATTTATGGGATAAATAAAGCCCCACTACATAAAAACTGGATATCCAGGAATGCACCCCAGGCGATGCCACCCACAGGTCTTTTGCTCAGTACCAGTGGAAACCTCCTAATGAAACCATTTCTGAACACCTATTTCTGCATCAGGCATGGACACAACCATTGGCTTGAACTTCTGCTATTTCTCCAACTGGCGAGATTCTTAAGCCCCATCTCTCCTTCTTGAGAAGCTGTCTCATCATTCCTTTCTTTGACAAATAAATACTTTTAGTGACCTCTTTCTTCAACACATTTAGTAGAAAAATGCAAGTAATGGAAAAAGTTCTGATTTCCATGACACTATCACCTCTCTGTGGGATATGAAAATCCATATAGTTTCCAATTCTTACTACAATAGTAAGGAAAAGAAAATATTCTTTAAATCTAAAAGGTACAAAAGTGACCCAAACAAAAGTCAAAGTTTTTGCAGGACTTTTGCCTCTTATGTGATTACTTGCTTCTGATTGGTTCTGACTGAAGCTTATATCAATTTTCATGAAAGCAAGAATAAAGATGAAACCTAGGAAAGTCCCCTCATCTGAAATTTGCACTCACACATACACGTATTTCATTTCCAACTTCAAAAATCAATAACAGAAATCAATAACTGATCAGGAAAGCATGATTTAACAGAATAACATCAGCATGTCTTAAAATATTTTTCAAGTAAACAAGTTTCAAGTTGGGATCAATTCAGGATTAAGAGAGCAACTAAAGTTGCAACATAGAAGCTGGTTATTACATCAAAGGTAACGATGCTCGCTCTCTGGCTCCAAAACCATTTGAGAACATATTTGCATTACTACCAGCAAGACAGCCTACCATTTATTTGTCATTAGTTTCACCAGGTCACGAAAGAAATGATTGTATTAACTGTAACACATATTATTTAGTAGGAACCCCTGTCCATTTCTTGCACAATAATTCATGCTCAAATTTATGGGAGGCATAAAATTCCTGTGGTAAAGCGTCTGTAAGAGAACTAATGTATCTTGTGTGACAGTTATTGACAGCCAAAAGAACTCCTAACTTGTAATATGTCCTAGTTAATTGGTACCTTTGGTCTCAAAGAAGACACATTAAATAAATGTTTTTTAACTATTTCTCTTTGTTTGAAGTACACAGTGAAGTCCACAGTGACCTCATTTAGACTTTATCATCAGCTTTTTTAAACAGGTTCCTTCAATCCCCATGTGGTAGATTAGACTGGACCTTGAGAACAGATTAATTTACAAAGTACCATCATCAAGCTTCAAGAGAATGGAGTCATTCCAAAATCAACTTTTATCAGGTACCAAGTGTATGTTGAAAGTGGCTTCTTGTACATCTGTGCACGACAATATGAAGCTACAGAAAAAACAAACACTTTTGCAGTGAGAATACTGCCTTAGCAAAGGAACCTGTAAGAACAAACAAACAAAACTAACACTGCTGTGACTCACTACACTGTCAATCTGAGGAGGAAAAGAGAGAATAATATATTTCTCAATGGATTTTTGCAAGTCTTTTTACTCATAAACACTCATAAACGGCGATCCTGAATGGCGTGTTACGAAGATTGCTGCAATCTCCTGCCCACATGCATGTGCAAATTCCCTGCATCCAGGGAAGACACCCACTATGTGTAGTTAAGTCTTTGCAGGGTAAAGATTTGGGATACTCAGTTTCAATAACTGCAACTTAATGTTTCCTACATATAACTAATATCTCCCTTGATATTTTAAGGAAAGATTCAGACGAAGAACATGAAAGTAGACAGAAACCTACTGTTTCTGTCAGGACAACAGCTGGAAGATGGTGATGCAACATTAGTTTAGAATATCTATAGCCACAACTCTTGTTTCTGCAGAAATTTCTGAACAGGATGTTCAAGCATGGGAGTCACCGAATAAAGTGGAACTTTAAATGAGATTTGGAGAAGGTGAACATCCAATCAAGGAGAGAATGGCAGGAGGAGCATTCATCTGGAGAAGAGGTGGACAGCAAAGGTTACAAATGCAGCCCTGGAAATGCTTCCCCTCCCCAGGTAGCTCTTTAAGGACTGGTGTGTTCTCCCCTTGCTGTGGGGCACAGGGCTCCCAAACCTCAGGGGACAGAGGGCAGGTGACATCTCCCATGGAAAAAGCTATAACTGGCAACAGAAGATGAAAGAGATGTTGACCTAATAAAGGTTCTCCCTCTGAGCTGGTCTCACAGGGACTCCAGTAGAGGTTAGAGACCACACAGTGTATCTGAAAAAAGACAAAATTCAAAGTAACAGAGCCTGGTATTTCTGCCAAAGACCAGAAAAGTGTACTGCTCCAAGTGCAGGAAGAGCTCTTTCTTGTGAGGAAACATACCATTATAACACTACAATATACATTACTATACACTGCCTGCTATGGAAGGGCAAACAGTATTTGATTTGGCATAAAACTGGGACAGTGGAAAGATACAAAATTTGAACCACAAAGCCCATCACTCTCAGTTAAACCACCAAAACACTTTGAATACATTGGAAGTGACACAGATTCTGCAGGGTGATGCTGTATACCACACTTCTCTGGGGATTGTCAAGGAGTAAAAATAGCTGCACCTTTAGAGGAACTGGATTTATTGCATTAAAAACCATACTGTATAAAAGGTAATATAATACATTGGTACCCAAGCTCTGCAATTAAACAGTTAACTCTTGCAGACTTTGGATTAATCTTTAACTAAACTGAAAGCAGCAATACCCCCCACCCACCTCTGTTCATAAACTGGTAGCCACATGTTATTTACATCTGTCACTTCACACAGTCCCACCTGAGTCACCTTTTCCTTCTCTGCATGATCTACATCATGCATCAGAACTCTTGCCTTACTTTAACTCATTAATGCTCTACAAACAGGTTGTGGATTTTAAGAGGTCACTCATTACACGTGTAACTGATGGTCTTCTGTGCAAATTAAATGAAAAAAAAAAAGAAAAATCAACCTTTTCAAAAGGACTCGGTCACTCCTAGTGGGAATAACTCAAACCTATGCAAGTATCCACACTGTTTTTGTCTTCTGTGTTTTGTTCTTGTGAATAAGAATTAGCTCAACCAAATGTTTGTGAAGAAGTGATTAAAATGGTATGCAATATCAGCAAATCAAATCAGAGGTTTTATTCACAAGAACATTCACAAATACTTTATTACTATATCCATTCAACTCCAATCTGAGCTTTTCAGGCTCCACTTCATACACTCAGCAGCCTCTCCTCAATAGCTTTTAACAGATTTGTTGTTTGCTTCTGTTGCAAGTCTCTGTTACTCTTAGTATTAAATCTGGTTTTGTGTTAATTACACATTTAACATATCAGCACAGTAACAGGTAGGAGAAGTTAGATTGGGTCTTTTCCTTTTTCTACATAACTTCATCGGGAAACACTGCAAGGAGTAGAAAACATTCATCTTGAAAGCAGAGGAGACCAAAACAGAGTGCAAATGTGAAACCAATGAGAATTTACAAGAAAATTTCTCTACATGTGAAGATTCAAGTCTGTGTTCAGCACTCTTGACCTGCTGTAGCAGAAGACTGGAAGTTCAGTCACCTGGTTTTATTTCTTCTGTTCCTTCAGAATATTTTTCCCAAACAAACCCAACTTCAGAAGTGGGGGGCACACATTGTAAAAACATTACGAAGATAAAACAGCAGTGCATTCATCTCTGTATGAATCATCTAACAGAAGAAAACCAAGTACACTGATTAGGCTTTCTGCAATGGGAAGCAGGATGAATGTTCTGCAAGTCACAGCTAATAAAGACACCATTTCACAGTAGGCCCATTCTCCCCTGAGCACACAAGTAATCCAGGTCAGGTGCCCAGTTGGGGGTGGGCTGCTAACTTTCCAGCATAATAATTGAAGGAAACAACAGAGGACAGTGACTGTAATGCTGCAGTGCGGTACAGACAGTGCCCCAAAATTCACTTTCTTATTTCTGTGTGACAAATGATTCCCGTTTCTGTCCCTGGGGAGAAATGACTCACTGGATTTTTAGCTCCCTGAAGAGAAGTTTGTGCTCTGCTGTCTTCACCCTCTAATACCGTTTTGTTTTCTTTATGCTTTAACTATTGTCCAGTCTAAGTCTGAAGGAGTAACATAAAGCAGGAGCCGTTTGTTACTCCTTTGGTTTTTTACGTCCTTACTGCTCAAGACAATTTTTTTGTCTTGATTCTAAGAAAACCACCACCACCACCACAAATTCTCTCTTCCAAACCATACAAGAAGCAAAATTGCAATGCTGATGGGTTTTACGGTACCAGTTGTGATGCAAAAAACTGGCGAGCTATTTATACAAGAAGGGAAGGCCAAGGAAAGGGGACAATGGCTGAAGCAATGCTGAGAGCCTGGTGTTTTATAATAGTCATAGAATAGTTTGGGCTGGAAGGGACCCTAAAGCTCATCCAGTTCCAACTCCCTGCCATGGGAGAGACATCTTCCACTAGAGCAGGTTGCTCCAAGCCCTGTCCAACCTGGCCTTGAACACTGCCAGGGATGGGGCAGCCACAGCTTCTCTGGGCACCCTGTGCCAACGCCTCAGCACCCACACAAGAAAAAACTTCTTTATGGTATCTAATCTAAATCTACTTCCTTTCAGCTTAAATCCATTCCCCCTTGTCCTGTCCTTACAAGGATTTCCAGCATTTTTCAGAAAAATGGGCATTTTCTGTAAAAGCATACTGCAAAGAGCAGCAGAAGGATGAGACACAGGAAGGAGTGATGGGGAAAAACTCAGACTGTTTTCTTACTACTAGACCTCTAAGGCATTGATAGAATGTTTTCAAACAGAACCCTGCTTGCAGCTTGCTGTGGTTTAACCCCAGCAGCAGCTCAGCCCCACGCAGCCACTCACTCCCCTACAGCAGCACAGGGAGAGAATCAGAAAAGCAGAAGTGAGAAAACTCCTGCTTGAGATAAAGGCAGTTTAATGGGCACAGCAAAAGCTGCACTCAAGCAAAACCAGGCAAGGAATTCATTCACCACTTCCAGGTGTTCAGCCATCCCCAGGACAGCAGGGCTCTATCACACCTAACAGTGACTTGGGAAGACAAACACCAACACTGCCAATGTCCCCACTTCCTCCTCTGCTCTTCCCATGCCGAGCACGATGCCACACGATCTGGGATATCCCTGGGGTCAGTCGGGGTCAGCTGTCCCACTGTGCCGCCTCCCAACTCCTGGGGCACCCCCAGCCTCCTCATTTGACTCTGCATAAGTGCTGCTCAGCAGTACCGGAACATCCCTGTGTTATCAGCACTGTTCTCAGCACAGATCCAAACCATCGCCCCGTGCCAGCTCCTGTGGAGAAAATTAACCCTACCCCAGCCCAAACCAGCACAACAACAGCCTGTTTGCAACAGCAGTGTATTTATTGTGAGATTGCAGGAGCAGCTCAATTAATCAGATGCTTGCAAGGTGCTGTATCTGAAATGACATAACATGTCAAGATCTCCTGAATACTGTTTATTCTTTAAAGGGCAATTTTGTAAAGATTTTGTTTGCAATTTATGGTTCAGAAACACTGGAAACTAATGATTTGTAACCAAAATGAAATCTATGTCTCCTATTGATTTTGGTTTATTTACTTGGAAACAGTATTGATTCCCAAAAGATGCATCTAAGCACCAAGTCTGAAGCCTAAAGAATTTCCATACCATTGATTAATAGATGCTATCTATCAATTTCACTTTTAATGAGGCATTTTCTCTCCCATGAGATACTGTATTAGTGAAAGGTCAAACATGGATTTTGCACAGGAGAGAAACAGCGCACACAACCAGCCTCAACTCTGGAACAGCTGATTGCTTTCCTTCTTTAATAAAATCATGAACAATCGTTTTCCTTCCTGACCCCAAGAAGTATTTTATCAACATGCTTTGTTCTTTCGATAGTCAGCTCTGTTAACATCTAACCTATGGCTTTGGTTGGAATTTCTTTAAAACTAAGCCTGTTTTCAGCTTGTAGTTTTACAGGACATGACAGAAACCTGATTCATGACCAGATCAGTGCATTACAAATAATAATAATGATCGTCATTAAAGAAATCCCCATTACTCTTTGGGGCACATTTCCTTTGGGCCAAATGCAGTTACCTGTAAAATGCTCTTAAACAAAACCAGAAAAAAAATGGAATGGACAGTCAATACAGAGTCATTCATAAAGGAAGCTGATTTGCAATTATATTCACCAATGCACTGGGAAATACACATCACTAGGAATTCAGTAAGTAATACAAGTGCTTATTATACATTCAGCTTGGTAAATGATGAGAAAATTTCCTCCAGGCCTCAAAGAGAATAGCTTTAAATAAATCCTTACGGATTACTGATACTTCCAGTAGCACTTTGCAGCATGCAGGCAGAATACGCAAGATATCACATTAGAAAGGTTGAAAAATATGGAATTTGCATCCACGGAAGTCGGGGGTGACAGGGTAGCAGGGCCCAACATCATCAGCCAGTTGCAAACCTACCACACATGCAGCCCATCACCTTTCTCAGCAAAGCCAGCACTCGTCCACAGGCTGTATGAAGTCTGAGCCTCTGCAGAACACACAGCAGAACTGACGAGCTTTTCTGCCTTCCTGAATAAAAACTGCAGCAGCAGAATCAGCCAAAGAAGTGCCACACATCACCTATGTTAAACGCATCTATACTAAACAGCAGCCAACAGTAATTCTCTCAATCTGCTCACTAGTATTTAGGGAATAGAGGATGAAATGCTGACCATATAAAGCACGCTGCGCAGGATTGGGTTTATTGCTAAAAAATGTGGCACTTCCTTATCATGTCACAAATCAGCTCTGAGAGAATAAGCACATACATTTTCCAAACAGTATATTAAATCAATTGTCACTAAGAAAATAGAAAGTGTGGTAGCAACATGAACAATTGTGTGCTGCCTGGCAGACAGAGAATATAAGCAGTTTCTTTAATTGCATATTGGCAGTTCCATTCACACTGATACAATCAGGTTGCATCAGTAATTGTATCATGATCTCCCCCTTTAGAGGTTTACCACCAGCTTCAAGAAAGGCTTCCTAGTGCCAAAATTTGGTGTCTGAGGTCCATATTACCAACCTGCATGCAGGCACATTCAGAAGAAACACTGAATGCTCAAAACCCAGGCTCCCCCTCGCTAAAACATGACTGCACTATTTATTTATATATACTTTTTTTTTTCCTGTACAGTTCTTTTACAGTACTACAAATGCAGGGAAATAACCAGGAAGAGAAAATCATTACCAGTGACAGCTAATCCATCTGCAAACACCACTTCCCTCCCACAGCCACAGGGAAGCACAGCTCCGCCACACCAGCTGGGGCTCAATGAAACGCTCCTGGGCCCAGCTGTTTGTAGGTGAGCAATTCACTAACAGGAGCCCAGACAAATCCAATTACTCCCAAACTCTTAGGATGAGATCATGTATTTTTATAATGGTTATTATGGGTTTAGGGTAACTGTTAATCTAAATAAGGTTCCACAGATTAAAATAAATGGTTTTCCAGGCACTGGTGTTAAAAAAAAAAAGGAACAAATGCTTTAATGAATTTCCCCTTGAAAGCAGTTTACCTTTAAAAGTTCACTCACTTCTTTCACCTGCCCACATATCCCAGGGTTTCTACTGCCACCTCCTACAGTCTTGAGGATCAGAGCAACCAAGAAACAGGACAAACACCAGATACCAAGAAAAATGAAGTCTTCCCGTTAGTGACACATACGACGAGTTGTCCTTAAAGAATAAAATGCTAATGAGGAGCTGCTAATGTCAGAGCCCAAGACAGATGAAGTGACTGAAATCAGCCAACCAAAAAAATCATCATGTACTACCAAAGGTAATTAATGCTGAACCTGCATCTCTGTACTGCAGAAACCTGCAATTGAGGAAACCATCTGGAATTTGGGAACCAATCAGGAGCACTGCAGGCACATTTATTTGGATGAAAAACTAAACAAACAAGGTCACCTTGAGAAATTATACATATTTGCATACCTTTTTAAGTTACAAATATTCAAAGTCTATCCTTTCAAAACACGTACACTGTAGGAGCAGAAATGTGTAGGAAAGAAAACTTGTTTCAGAGCAGCAGCTACCCAGTTTTAGATAAAAGGTGCTTTCAGAAGTGCCAAAAGAACACAATGGCATGAGCTTTAATTTTCCCACAAATCAAAAACCTCGGAGAAAACTGCTAAACCATTTATATTACTATTGTGGCAGTGTGTAATTGTTTCCATGGATATGTTAATCCAGATTTAGCCGTGACACAAGCTGTTTAGTAGAGCAAGCTTAACACTGACATTCCAGCATTCATATTCTGTCGAGTACCTAGAGTTTTTAGTAGATTTTTCTCCCTTGCACTTAAAGAGAAAAGAGGTGGCCTTGAGATACTTTCATATTCAGAGCACTAGGTTTGTCTCAGTTGGCAGGGCTTTTCTTATTGCCAGAGGTCATTAGGATTCTACAATACCTGAAACACATATACAGCCTGCTTTGGTTACATATGTGGCCTCAATCCCGGTGGTTTAAATTAAGCCAGGTGCTTATCTTAACCTGAGTTTCGCTTCAAAGTTTCCATTGCTAACCAGACAGCTTCAACATCCATTTAAAAAAAAATATCAGATTAGGTATGTCTAAATGCATGGAATCATCTTCTGCTCCCTACCACACAGCTTTTATTTTGGCAAAAATAAGAAATACAGAAATGACAAGAAATATTAGGTACCTACAAAGGTCATTATTAAACAGTCTCTAGTCTTAATGTTACCTGGCATTCCCATTTGTCATTAAGTGCAGAGGGAACGCCTGGTAACCTACCAACCTTGTCTTTTTGCAGAGGCATGCTAAGTTTCCCTCTCAACCACTTAAAACCTTAGCAGAGTGAAGAAAGGAGAACAGACACAGTTCATGTGCAGTTTCCCTGTACTATGGTGCTATTATTAAGAAGAAGAAAAAAAAGAATTCTGAGAAGACAGTTGTAATTGTACTTTCAAAAAGGGTGAGATATTTATGACAGCCTTTTTCCTCATGTCCAGAAAGAGAACTTCATCTGCCACTGAATGGTACAAACATCTTTCATTGCTTGAAGAACATTTGTTTAACTTGGACCTCCTCTTCCTCTCCCCATGTTTATTGTATATAGAGCTGTGAATCCCAGATTTTCCAAAGTAAATCCTTATAAGACCTTGTTTATAGTTCTGCCCTTCATTGGAAGCTGGTCATTAATAAACCACACACAGATCTTAAATGTGAACTTTAGAGGGTTTGCCAAAGTATGTTGACAGCCCTACCCTCATACCAGCTTTTTTGTAGAGCGTGCATAATACAAACTAAACTTTATGAGCATTTATATTTACAGTATTTCAATATGTGAAGCCAGATTACTCTGTCTTAAATATTCAGGAAGGCATACAGAATAGCTACAGTTCTAAACCCAACAATGTTTCAGTGATTTTACTTGGTATTTACATTTAACTGAGAAAGAGCAGCAGAGTGAGGACAGGCAGTAGCTGAGCACTCTCCTACACACCATCACGGACACAAGGTGTGGGTAAAGAGAGGAGGGAGGAGACAGGTAGTCCCAGCAACCTCCTTTAGCAACAGGGCCACCATCCCTCTCTGGAGAGCACCACAGGGGACGCCAGCTCTTGCAAACCAGAGATGTGTTAACCACCCTCAGAAAATGAGATGCAGAGAGCACAAAGGAGAGGCCTTCCTGTTTATCACATTTAATAATGCACCTTATTATTTTCACACTTTTCTTAACCTTTGTCCACTAGCACTTTGGTTTTGTAAGCACTGCTATGTCTGTATAGCCTGCCACACATTAGGATCCCCCAGGCCATCTGGTGATCCACCAAACCAAGATAGAGGAACTGGTTTTCAGTAACCAACTCCCAAATTATCATCCACAGTGCCCAAAGATGAGGGTGCACTTAAAATTCATGCATTCACCCAAGAGCCATAAGGCACAACCCAAGAAGCAGAATCACAGTTTAGTGGCTGGTGCCAGACAGGGAAACACCTACAAATAGAAGGGAAGATGGATGCTTGGGCCAGGAGGTTCCTGCAAAGCTTTGCACTGCACCATGCAAGCTGCTCTGTTCACAGTAAGGTCAGAGCACTAAAGTCAGATGCAGCAGAACCCCTTAACCCTTCATAGCATCCTGGTCCAGCTTGCTGTGAATCCAAGTGTCTGGAAATCGCATTGTGCCATCACCACCTCTCCCTGCTTCCACACAAGGCCGCTGCTGAGCACGAGCTGTGCTGTGACACTGAACTGAGCCACATTTTTTTGTGACTGCAGTTCCATCCAAAGAAATAAGCCTTCCCAAAGAATATGAGGATATCCATAGTGCTGTTTCTCTCTCATCACAGAGGAAGGAAAAAACATTAAAGATGCTCTGAAGAAAGGTGCACAGATATAAATTCTTCCTTGCAGCATTCTGCAGGGCTATAGATATAATACAAGTCTGGAGTAGACAGTAGTTTCCCACTGACTTTGATAGGATTTGGGTTTGGTCCTTGATGGGAAAAAAAAATATATATATACACATATATACGCATACATATATATATATAAAAGAGAGAGAGCATGCTATCAGGTTTTAAAAGAGCTCCAGCAAATGCAGTTACTGCTGCATTACAGGACTAGTAAACAAAAATCATTACCTGTAATTCATCCATCTCCGAGGGAACTGCCCTTTAAGAACTACAGATTTGTAACAGAAAAAGAACATTATCATCCTTTTTATCCCAGATCCTGGGAGAAGGAAATACGCCAGAAAAAGACAATAAGACATTGATTTCCACTGCAAGAATGAAAGAATTACTCATCAGACGGCTCCTCTCATTAAAAAAGTTTACATTCACAATGAAGGGGAGAAATCCTACCCTGGACTTAGGTGTAGCACAGGGAAGAAAAAAACAGAGATCCTTAATAAACTGAAGAGATACATTAGAGAAATACGAAATCCTCAATCAAAGGATTTAAGTGAAAACAGATTTGGGAAAGGATTTCATTTTATTTAAAGACTTTCATTTGACTTTTAAATGCTTCCACACTTTTTAATACCCAAAAAAAAACCATGACTCTTGTCAAGATAAAACTTCCGAAATTTCCTTTTGCAGAAGAGCGATGTCCTTGAGGTGCTCAGCACTTTGATGTGATCTGAGCATGGCGCCTGCTTCCACCTGCAGGAAGCAGAGCTCCAGACAAACACTAAACAGAAATACATTTCATAGAAATGAAGTATGAGAAAGGAAACATGTAAATATTGCTAGACTAACATCTCATCGGTTTTGTCTTCCTAAACAGTGCTCTGACATGATGGATGTGCTGCTGACACCCAGAGTTATAGTGGTTGCCACTTTTAAAGATCTTGTTTTAAATCTAAAGCGCAGAAACAGCTACACTGTAGGTATTAATAAATAAAGGGATTTCTGACAGCTATGAAAAGGGGAGAAGTTAGATATGTCCTGCCAAGTTAAACCCAAAATTTAGGGCTTATAACAAGCTTCAGCAAAAGCTAAGACAATCAGAAAGTTTCCAGGACATGATTTCTTTTCATTTTAATGAAATCAAAGACCAAGCACTTCTCTCAACAGGTAACTCCTGGGTCTCTAATCCAAGAACATTAGTAAAAGCAGTGTTTCACTAATAAGCCACTAACTTACATACAGCTGGTGTTGAGGATAGTCTGGGTGTACCATGTACCAGACAGAATAAACCAAAGCAGAAGCATCCCACATTCTTATCTCAACCACTGCCCACTGCATACCCTCACATGGTATTCATATACCATAATATGATGATATGCCATCATATTGTCACCTCCCTGGATGAGACTCAAAGGCATTTGCAGGTAGCACATTCCAAACACCATAAACACACCCCAACTCACACTATTTTTCTTCATTACAGTAGTTTACCATCCATGCTCAGAAGTGAATTGAATGGAGTTTATAGGTTGGGAGAGGACGAGTGAGGGAGGAGAAAGGACGTCTGTAGTACTTAATAGGGCTATATATTTATATCAGAAATGAAAGGCATTAGAAAACCTGTTCTGCTGAATGATATTTTGCAATATCATACATTTAACAGGAAAAGCATTCAGACACTTATCCAGCAATAGTTGTGGGTTGTTTAGATGGATGGAAAATAAGAGCATGAGTCAAGGCTATAAACCTTCTGATTTATAAAGGGATGTCACTGTATTAGTAAAAAGGTGATTCAGTCAATATCCAGAAAGCTTTGAAGTAAATGTGACTTACAACTAAATAAGAACATGTTATGAAATTTTATATACTGTGCTAGTGAAAAGTCGTATTACAGAGCATCTGTTCTTACAAATGACCTGAAACTCACAATAATTTCTGAATTGTTATTTCAGAGATGATGGCACATGCATTTTACTAAATACTGGTATTGTTGCTTATTTTTCATGCCACAAACATGCATTTCATTTTTCTTTTCTTCGGAAACAATAACTGTCAGTGCTGAGGAACAAGGCAGAGTGCTTGCTGCATGCAGCTTGGGGAGAACAGCAGTCAGGCTCATGGGATGGGTATGACAGAAGAATACGGAAACACAAATCAGGAAAGCAAACACTTATCATAAGCAGAAGTTTTGCAAAGCTCTACAATGCACGAAAGCACAGGGCACCTCAGCACGTGTAGTTAAGCTATAACAACATGATTTCACATGGTTATCCATCATCATTAGAACCTTCCTGAATTCCCTGCAGGATGCAAGATCTCGATACATTTCACTTAACCTATCTCTTTAATCTCACTTCACTCAAGTAAAGAATTGGTGACAGCAGCACTTGCTGCCCTCCCCTCCCCTTTTATCTCTCCATACTCCCTGCCACACAGCAAGGGCAGGCAGAGCCGCACATGCTGCTGGAGATGGAGCAGCCACCATCAGTGTGGCTTCCCAGGGCCTAGCCCTGTCTCTGCTGTAATAGTGACATGCTGAGGCTGAAGGTGTGAATGAAGGCACATTTGGAGCCCAGAGGCTCCCTGCATCACAGATCCATGCACCACACCAGTGCAGTACAGTAGCTCTGGGCTGCACCATACTTCACCCCTTTGTGGGACTTCATGCCTTGGGAGGTACCTGTAGCAAACTAGGACTGAGCATCAGCATCATGATGTGAGCCATCACTACAACTCAAATTAATTCTAATGGGATCTCATCAGTAACACAGCCTTAGCCACAGATATTAATGTGATTCATGCTCTTGGGGATCTCATCCCATTCCTCCAACTTAATATGTTTCTACATCACAGACAGCAACATCAGCTTCTCAGTACATCTCCAAGTTACACACATGTGCCTATTACTCTCTTTTAGCAGTTCCAATCCATGACTTTGCTGCAAAAAAGTATACTGAAGATCCAGCCAAACAACAACAGTTACAGAGCTGCTTGCTATTTGTGTTAAACAGAAGTTGGAGCAGCATGACATGACAGACAGACCCCAGAGGCACCACAGGAGGTGGAGGTTCTGCTCCTACATCTGCTGCTAGCCTGTTGGGTGACCTTGAACTGCTCCATTCACTACAGCATCACATCTATAAAGCTAAGCCAATACATCTGACCTCCTTAGAGATGAGCTTTGAGCTCTACCCATGAAAAGCTCTTTGAAAGAGCATGGGGGTACTGCATTATTACTGGACAGATACATTAGCCCAGTTCTATAGGGATCAGTTTACGACACAGAGAGGCAGGGAAAAATAGCTGAAGCTAGTGCTAGTGAAGGGACATTTTCAGAACAATTACAGAAAAATGCCAGATCTCTAACCCTGGAGTCCAGAGCACCAGGCAGCGTTTGAAAGGATTCTGAGACCAGCTAACTACAACACAAGCTCTACAGGAATGACTATGCTGGTGTCACAAGATGGACAGGATTTGTGTCGGTTGTTTTGTTGTTCTGGTTTTTCTGTTGGGTTTTGTGAATATATTTTTTTAATTGTTTGGTTCAGGGTATTTTTTTGTTTCATTTTGGTTTCCCACTGTTTTAACTCCTTCATCTGTAAGGCCTTTTCATTTCTGCCAAACATACCACACTTCTGGTTTAAGGAAGTTCTTGGACAAACATTCATGTATGGAGGAAGCATCATTAAAACCAGTGGGTTCTTCAAGACAAAGTATATCTGGGATGGTAATAATTGATCTTAAGAATAGATCTTCCACTGTTCTGAGCTGGGAAAAGCCAAAGCATGTGTCCTGCACAAGAATACATCCTCGGAGGTCTCTAGCAGCTCAGATGGTCCCAAACAACCAATAACAAACACATCCAAGAGATGGCAGTCTGCCTTCCCACATCTCTTTCCAGGGCTGGTATATTGAGGCAGAAGCTGTTTGAGGACACTTTTCAAAACAGACTTGCAAACCTCTGAAGTGTGACCTCATCCTAAATCATTAGGAACCATTTTGGGGATCAAACTGAGATTCTAGGAGTAATTACGGGAAAGTTTCCAGGGAACAAAGACAATATGTGAGACAGTTGAAAACCCAGTAACATAAAAAGAATGGTAGTAGGGAATGAAAATAAGCAGAAACAGCAAGATTTCAGAAGAAACAATGGCCAAAACATTTTCCCTTCAACTTGTAGCATAAGAAAGATAACAATAAAATGGATATTAAAGAGAACAGCAATTTTACCATGTTATGGTAAGTCACATTTTTTACATTCATATCAGTTAAAGAAAACCTGTGCAAATTACCAATATTTCAAGAGCATATAAAGAAATCTCCCCCCTCTTTTTTTTTTTTTTTTCTTTTTAAACCCCATTATTTCCTTAGGATTAGATACTGGCATCAAAAACACTGTGGACAAGGACCAGACTGCTCAGGTCTCTCACAACCAGCCTTCAGGCATAAACAATGGCTACAAATACTAGAAACCTGCAAACACAGAGAGTAACAAAACCAGCAGCCATCAACAGCCTTCCACTTCAACACTTATAAGTTAAGATCAGCCACACACAAGAAAAGCTGCTGTTCTCCTGCTAGCCAGTTACTGCCTGATTAAGTTATGCACCTGTGATTCCAGCAGCTATCCCAAGAGCACAGGGCTGAAACGCAACCCAGAGCTATAAATGAAAGCATTGGTATGTACAGAGAAAAACTGCTTGTTTTCAGCTAAGGCCAACACAGCTTCTGCTGATGGCAGGACCTGTTCCCTTCTGAGATGCTCCAGGCTGCTGCACGTAACAGCTAAGGGCGTAACAAAGACTACTCCTCTTCTGTGTGCTTGGCTTTTTCCACTTTCAGCTGATTCTCACAGGCAGCTGTTATCACCTGACAGCACACTGACCTAGATGCCAGTTTGCCTGAAGGCGAAAGCCAAGCCATACCTTTCCAAGGGTTTTTATAACATTCAGACACTGTTGGTACCTAGTCAGATGGTTCTTCCAGCTATTTTTACAATCAGTAACGAAAGAGTCACCTTGCCCCTGCTTCTCAAGTGTGTACATTCATTCAATTCCACAAACAATCGGGACAAATGCAAACTCAAGGTTTTTCATGCCCAGTGAAGAGGTAGAAACAGATTGTGTAAGGCATTGTTAAAGGGTTTTCTGTCATTCACACCAAACAAAAATTCTTTCAACTTTGAAAAGTTGAACCTGTTACTCTGAAAAACTCCAGATATCCAATACAATAGTACCTGCTTTTCCTTGCTACATGCCTGAAAACGTTCACATGGACTCCAATTACCAGTCTCTCTTGAGTCATATGAATATAAAAAGCATCTGTAGTTCCCAAAATATCAGTAATTTAAAACCTTCCAAAATCAGCAGACTTGAAGAAACGTCGTGCTGCTTTGGTCAGTTTCAGGGGCTTCTGCATGCATGAATCCAGAAGCCCCTGAAACACAAGCATATGGAAACCTTGGTAAAGTTTTTCCACTATCACCAGAAAAAGAATTACACTGTGCCAAGTCCTATATCCTTCCTGTACCCAAAGGGAAAAGCAAGCACTGAGGATAGCCAGCCTGAGCAAACATTTGGGAGAATTGCTGCACATGGGAAAGCGTAACAGGCTGCAGAAGTCAGACTCTTATACAAGTATCTTTGCTTAAGCACAAATCCTCCATAGCACACAAACCCCATCCACCAGCTTAGCGAGTGCACAAACCACTATTTGGAGACCAGCAGCCTGACACCAGACAGGATACCTCTCCCCTCCACTGTTACAATCTGTTGCAAGTACTCACTTGTAAGCACAGGTCAAGATGAGATGCTATACCAGACAACACCTTAGTCTCACCCAATAAATTTAATTCTTATGGCTTTACCCTCACTTCAGCCATGGAAAAAGTGTTCAAAGCAACACCTTGTGACTTTCCTTGAATATGAACTTGCTGCTATATGAAGAGCTACATCCTTGGCCTCGCCTCTCATCTCCACCAGCAATCAGAATCCAAGGTGAGAGGGTGTTTTCAGAGGGAAACTCACCCATTCCAGCATCTTTCCATCCATCTACAGCTGCTAATATACCTCTACCCACAGCCTCAGTAGGGTTGGTTTCCCATAGCCCTGATGGTGCAAGAGGGGCTTCGCTTGGGAAATGTGAGCTTAAGAACAGAGCATTGCTAAAGCTCGCTGACAAATAAGTACAGCATGAAAAACAGGACTCCTATGTGCCACCAAGTCCATTTATTTTTTCTATGAAAGATAAAACAATTTTCTGTTGAGAACTTTTTGTATTAAAACCTGCTCAGCAGATAAGAAATTAATTTGATGCTGTAACAAACCATTTTTACAAACTGTAGGAAAAGACAAGTGTGAAAATTACAGTTATTTATATTCAGACAAACAGCTGACAAGACTGCACAACAGCCCAGCAGCACAACAGCAATGGCTCAGAGTGAAATACATTAGCCTGGCATTTTTAATTAAAAATTTTCTGCTTCCTAGAATGCACCAATTGTCATCTCTTTCTCCATGTCACAGATGAACAGAATAACCTTTAAATGCTTTTATGTAATAAACTATTCATATATTAAATATAGAAAGAAACAAAATGAGTTTATCTTCAGAGGCTTTTCTTTGGCATATATGTTGTAATTGAAGTGCTGAGTGATGCATCCTACAAGAAACTGGAGGGTGGGGAAGCAAGAAGCTGCCTTTGACAGCTAGATCAGGGAGGAGGCTGTTTCTGTTTTGTTATTTTTAGAGTTTGGATAGTCTAGCTCACTTATATCTCAATGTGCGTTTCAGATACTGTTACATTATTCCCTGATGAAGGACAATTAATTGGTTTGGTGCTGCATGGTGAGATGCTTGCATGTTGTACAGTGCTGCTAACTTGTGGCCTCTGATGTTTTCCCTCAAGATCAGGCTCCTGAGAGGTTCTCAAGTTTCAGAGATTGCTTTAAGAATCTTTTCAGCTTCTGTAGCTTTAGAGGCAGGAGTTAACCATGAAGCAGTCTATGACTGGAAACCAATCTAAAAAAAATTGGCACTGCTTCAGCAATGTTATGATTTTCTCGGTGCAGGAATTTGCAGTACCGCCACAAGTCTCAGAACACATGAGCCCAGTGACTTCCTAAGCTTATCACAAGCACTTTGTCTCATAGAAGCTCAACAGGTATAAGTGCAAACTTCTGCACTTGCCTCAGTGAAAGCCAGGGCAGCAAGAAGATTCCTCCACCTTGTTCTTAACGGAACATACTTAAGCTCCGACTTACTCTTCTATCTGAGCATTGAAGAGGGGGGAAGAGGAACGAGGGTAGTTCTTTTCCCTTGTCCTCCTGAATAACAGAAATAATAAATACTAGAAAGCCTCATTCTCTGCAAAATTATAGTTGTCAGATCATCACTATTCCCCTGCCACAAATTCGGCAATTATTTCTCAGTTTAGCCAAATGCTCACCTGCCATTTCTGTCCGCTTTCATTTAAACACAGGCCTCAGGGGACTTAATAAATTGAATCAGTTCACAATCATTGCCAAGATATAAAATTTGTTTATTTTTTAGCACCACATGTTGGACTGGGAGGAATGGCAGGGGGGAAAGGGGAGAATTGTGCGGCTCTCTGCTGGGAAAGCAAATAGGTTTCCTCGATCTAAATCAACTTGTCCTGAAAAAAAAACTTTATCAATACGCTGGTATTTCTCATACCCTACACAAAACCCACACAACTCAAAGAAACTGTGCATTAACTTCCTTCCTGCTTATTTTAACAGGGATCTGAACTTTAAGGGACATGAGAAGCACAGTGCGCATGCTGGGGAAGGTAGTACATACTTGCTCTGGGACTGTAGAAGTAAGCCATTACTTAAATTGAGTTTAATTACTCCAGTTTAATTAATTTAAAGCAATTCAGCATGTCTTGGCCTTTTTATATCCCAAATGAACAATATATTTCTAACCTTCCACATCACCAAAATTAATGAGAATATCATGCATATTATTTCTAAGTACAGAATTATGCAAGACTGGAAGGGACCTTAGTGTCTTTCAGTCTAGGACACACCTGAAGGCCTGTATGACACAAGAAACCTTTGCAAACTTTAACAGAAAGCCTCTATGCCTTCCTATGCTCATAGCCAAGCACACTAAACGGGGTGACAGACAGGAAAGAGAAAATTCAACACACAAAATTAACATACATAAAACCTATTTTTTTTCCCGTATTCAGAATGCAAACTCTCCATGGCAACATTGCACAAAATAATTCTGGGTGCATTTGGGATTCTCCTCAGAAAAGTTAGTCCTTCGATTAAGCAAAGTTGATCAAGTCTATCCCTCCTGCAGCCTGGTGGAACACACAAGGTTCCAAGCACTTAGCCTAGCACT
The DNA here is from genome assembly GCF_033783945.1 of Neopsephotus bourkii. NCBI lineage: Eukaryota > Metazoa > Chordata > Aves > Psittaciformes > Psittacidae > Neopsephotus > Neopsephotus bourkii. The sequence goes on along the minus strand of NW_026901430.1, from coordinate 1,839,035 downwards.
GACACAGTAGGTATGTTACTGTTGACTGGCTCTTCTTCTTGGGCCAACTGTGACGGACTGATGAAGTATCAGAATTTTCTTATTTGAGGAACTGGGCACTGGAAGACTTTTTGGCATTCCATATACTAGTAAACCCATCTATGAAATGCTTTGATATAGCTGCACCAATTGTCTGATCCACTTAGTCCCCTATTAATGCATCTGATTTTATATTACAGATAATAATTTATCCATATCATTTCCCACTGCAGCTTAATGCACGAAACAGTCATGTACAAATGAAATAAAACAGTACAAACATGCATCAGCACACACCTTGAGCACTAACAAATCTATCTGCATATGATTTATTGTGAACTATGCTCACTGCTCATAAATGTAGCAACTTACATTAAATCAAGCACTTTATTCAAGCACAAGTAGAGAAGAAGGGATGTAAAAAAGTGCAGCAGGGGGTATTTGATACCATAAATACTAATTATTTTTATTTTTGTTATCATGCAGCATTGTTACTGTCAATGTTACTTGGGTCTCTAATATTATATTTCTATATTTTGAAGTATTAAGATTTCCTTTAACAGTAAATTATCTTCTGATATGTACTACTTGTTTGGGTGATAATTAATATCCCGTGTTGTGATTTCTCTCTTTTTGCTCTTAAATGATTACAAGCATGCCAGCCTTAACTCCATCTCACCGCAGGGGGTTATCTACCAGTGTGAGTAAAAGCATACAGTGAAATGCTGTACTCTGATTTCTTTCTGGTGGGATTATTTTGATGAGGGTATTTGCTACTGGATTGTGTAACTGAATAGGGAATTTTGTTGCATTGTCAATACTGCACTTTCCTACTATAAAGCTGGGAAGGAAAAAGGGGAGTAATATTTATGGATGACTAGGAAACCAAGCATCAAATGGAAAGGTAACACATCCTACAACATATCCTACAAATCTACAATTTCAGAACACTAATGAATCCTGAATGTCCTCCAACACCATTCGGCTTGTTAGTCTTATTATTAGTCTTGCTGGAAAATCTGCACATTTTCTTCTAATTGCCATCAGCATATGAAAAAATATGCACATGCCCCTTTTATTATCTTCCAAGCCTGTCTCTACACCAGCATCCCTACACAAGATGAAGGATGGGGCAGATCCTGTGGTTCACTGGCCATATCACACCATGTGTCACCCTTTGCAAACTGAATGTTTATTGGAAACCTGGTGCCAAATCATCTGTAGGTGACCTGATTATACAGCCCTTGCCCTGGGAGGAGAGGCTGAGACAGCTGGGCTGCCCCAGAATAGCGCTGTTTCAAGGGGCCTCACATCAGCCTCCCCATCCTTACATTGAGGTTGAAGAGGTGGAGCCAGGCTCTTCCAACTTTATGCACCTTCAGCCAATACCTATGATTGCATCAGTCATTACCTTCATAAAAAGTAATCATAAAATGATAAAAGTGTATCAGCTGAAATCTATGCTTATACAGACCACAAATAATCAAACAAGAAAAACCACGCACAAGCCATGCCTAAAGAAGTGTGCAAGGGACAAAATAAGAAACAGTATTTGACTGCAGGGAATTTACAGGCAGAGAAAGAAGATGACTTCACTAGGCTCAGAGCAGTGACTAACCAGGCTTAAGCATCACCAAGACTGCTGAGATCCTCCCTCATGCACTTCAGACACACACCACACACACCCCACGGCTGAGCACAGCCAGGGAACACTTCCTAACAAACAGTACAGATGAGACCACACTGCTGGGCAGGGGAGAGAGAAGGGAGAATGTGCGCTGCTCTGTGCCACTTGGACCTCAGTGCTAGAGAGCAGTCCTCGCCTCTTACTCACCATTACAGCTGCTTTACTGACCCACCGGCTTACCACACCTTTAAGTTCTGAGCACTCTTCTTTCTCTCCCCTGTTTCTGGTTAAATTTATTTTTTCTGCAATGATTAGAAGAATGATTAAGAGACACCCATAAATAAATTCAGTGAGCACATGAGATCACAACACAACAATATTTGATGTTGTATTACTTGCTGCTAATCTTATGCAAACCTTGCTTCCCATCATCCAGTTAAATGCAAATCTTAGCTAATTTTTGCTTATAAAAAATTTGCATTTAGAAGAACTTTGCTATCGTTCATATGATGAAGTCTACATTATGATTTGCATGCAAGACTCATAGGAACAGCATAACCTAGCTCTCGATGTCATTTTATCTCATGAATCCAGCCTTCAACCTGGCTCATGTTAGATGAAAACAAATCTTAAAATATTCCATCCAGCGCCAGCACAGCATCTTTAAGCAGCACCACCTTTCTATCACAATTTCTCTTTGCATTTAAGGCAGCGCTGTCAGTAATCATTCAGCATCTTTTTTTATTCCAGCCCTTTCCTAAAAAACACAAACCCAGCAAATTAAATAAACAGTGAGTTGCCAGGAAAGAAATAAAATAGTGAGTTTGCCAAATGAACCATTACAGACTTAATCAAAGGAAAACCACTTAACCAATTCGATAGAACCTCCAGGTTATGCATGCTGTATCACACTATAGCAAATGAAAACTCTATACAATATTAATGCAATTACATCTATGCTAAAGATCAAGGAAGTGACACCTATAGAAATCAGAGAAGGTTAAAGCAAAAAACATGTACAGAGCTCTCCAAAATGCATTCAAAGTCCCCTAGGAGCAAAATATCTTGATGTTTCCAGTGCTTCCTCAATCCAAATAGTCTGAATACAGCATCAGAGATTGGTTTTACACAGAGGTGGGCACAGATAGCAAGCTTCCAGGTTGAACATGGGTGTATTTAAATTCATAGCTTTGGCTTATAGAACAGTTAGGGTTGGAAAGGACCTTAAGATCATCAAGTTCCAACAATGTTGATAAGCATTTTAACACTTATGTTCAGTATGCTGAGCTACTGCATGAGAAACAGGAACAAAGAAGAAAGAACAGCAAAATTAAATCAAAGAACCTTGGGGGCCGGCTCAGCTTAGCTATAGGCAGGGATGGTAAATCTTGCTACCCTCATTCAAAGTGTCTTCTGGGAGAGCTGACTGATGCCTTTGCTAAGATGAGAAAGACTACCACTGAACTGAGACCAAAAACAAGGGAGCAGAGCATCTCCATAAGCAGTTAGGATTTACCTGGAAAAAAAAACATAAGATGGAAAAAAATAAAAATATATAAGTTTTGCATTTTGCAACAATTAGAGGCTTGAAATATGGGGAAATGTTCCCCACACACAAAACTGTATATCAAGGCAAAGAGGGGAGAAAAAAAAAAGTTTATATTAATCTCCAAAATCAGATGAGGATTGACACCTTTGATTCTAACAAGGATTAGGGAAAGCAGTCCTACTCTGTTAAGAATGACCTTAAAATGACTTTCTTTGCAGACAAGTGGCAGCAGTGCAAGTAGTCAGGAACAGTTTGATTAATATGCAATCCTTCAGATCATCTTTAGCTTACATCCAACAATGCAGTTCACTCTGGGGTGGGTTTTATTACTTTATCTGGAGGAAACCTACATCATTTTTCATACACTGACACAACTTTGCCTTTGAAAATGATACCTGATTCAGCAAGAGGTGCAAACAGATGTAAGTACTATCTGCACATTCAGAAAGTGCATTCTGCCCAGTTCATTCCTCTGACAGAGCCCTGGTGCTCCATTCTGTTAATTATGGACTATTAAATTACAGAAAGAAATAGATGTGTGTGCATACTGGCAAGAAAGATTTTAACGTACATGCGATGAAGATGTTTAAACCTCTTCTGCTTCTTTAGGAAACCATGTCCACTAACTTCTCACAGCTTTCATTCAACTCTCAACCAAGTTTTTTCCAGTAGAGATTTAGAGAAGTACATGTATGCCCATCACACTGCCTTTGGCAATTTCCTCTAGTTCACGTCCACATCTTTACCCTCATCTGAGAGGCACCTGAATTTCTTTTTCCTTAGATGACTTCTCTATCCATTGTACTAGAACCTTCTTGCTAAGGCCTCCATAACTTGCAGTTTTGCCTCAGTTCAGCATCCCACTAATCCAATCCATGTTCAGCAACTACCTAGAACACATTTTAAACAGCAACATACAACGTTTAAGCAACGTATGACCCTTAAGTATCAGCAACAGTAAGTTTCCAACTTGTTTGGATGTTTTATTTTCATTTCATAATTGGTGTTTAAGCTTCTAACACTAGTAGCACCTTTTAAAATCTCAAGACCATCTATCTTTTCCTCTTCTCTCCCTGCCCTCTCCTACTGTCATTTTGCCTGCATCTAGTGGTATTAACTGCATTCATCTAGCACGCAACAGCAGGGAAAAAATATCTGATGGACCAAAGCACAGACTTAAAGTCCACATTACTGACAATCTTCAGTCTAAGAGTTAGGCTCAGGGTTTAACAAAAGGATACAAACACAGGACAAGACAAATAGCTGTTTCTTATAAGCCTCTTTACTGTGCAAGGTCCCCATTATCATTCTCCAGCAGCAATAAATTTCTGTGGGAATTAACCATCTCTCAAAACTACCCCATCGATCAGTATAACAGTCAGATGCTGCTAAGTACTGCCTCAAGGGAGGATGCTGTCTTTTCAAAGTTCTGTTATCACCAGGAACTGGAAAAACCCTGCATTTCCAAGCTAGAGTGAACTTCCAGAACAGCCACTCTGCTTCAGTGCCGTATTATTTTCCACTGTATTAAAAGCAACAATAATAGTTAATCTTCCTTTCTCTCAGCACCTTTTTCCCCCTTCCTATGCTACTCATGACCTTATGCACTTCACCACCATATTAAGCATTATCAGACACTTGATAGCCCAAGAGAGGCTATTACCACTCAAAACCAGAAAATCCAGACACAGTCTCTCAGTATGGCTAACTTTCTCTCACATTTTATTATAGTGAATGCAGTAACTGACTTATCAGACCTCAAGATTTTGCTTACCATCATCCTAAAAAATCCCATCTCTCACCTCTCAAAGGTCAGAGGTGGGAGCCCAGGATGGGAATTTCTGCCACCCAAATTTCACTGCAGTTTTTGCCAGCTTAAAACATGAAAAAATCTTGGCAAACCCTTTCTGAACACAACTGGATTTTCTGCACAGCTTTTCATTCAGTTTTTGAGAACAGCTGTAGTCACACAGTCTCACTTCAAAGATTAGTGCAGATAATTAAAGAAAGGGCTCATTTACTCCTCAGTAGCTTGCAGAAAACTTTCTTCTCAATATGTGGCTTTTCTCTCCTCCCTCTCCTTTCTTCCATAATCACTATTTGTAACTTATTCTATATGCCTAATTAAACATGGGCTGCAACTGATCTCAAGTCTCAAATTTCAGCTTATCTTTGTATTTGTACAAGATGTTCTCATTTCATAAGTCAATTGACCTAAAGCGTGGACAAGATGCTAAATCTTCTGCTGGTTAGAACAGTCAAACATAAATACTGCAGCATCCACCATTGTGTAACAGTATTTTCATTTCACAGCCATGCTTCCAACATATGCCAGCATAGGGAAACAAAGTGGAAGAAAAGAGACCAGATGTTTGCCTCCCAAAAAGCCAGGTAAGCATAAAGTTAAAAGAATTAGAATGAAGAAAAACAAAAATCTGCTATAAAAATCCACTGAGATAAGAAATAGTGTATTCATGACCAACTACTTAGTTGAATCTTGTCTGCAGGGTGAAGACTATTCTATGATTCTATGACAAGGCAAGAAAACCACTATTTTTCCCATTGTGTCTTCTGTACTATTTCCCTGCAACAGTTAATATGCACAAAAAAGCTTCCTACGTGAAGGACTGTTTTTCCAAAACCCAACGTTCAACTGAAAGGAAAAAGACAAATAAAGATAATTAGTAATAGCAAATGACTTAAAGCAAGGCTGTCTTTAGAAAACACTGGTCTATAAATGACAACGCAGGCAGAGGGACTGTTACCCTCAAGCATTCACATCTCAAAGTTATTATTCCTTCTATTTTATTCCTTTTCATTAAGCACATAATGTAAACAACATGAGTTTTCCTGGGTCTGGTACCTTCAACAGCCAAATTCACAGGTGGGGTAGGTTCTGTTATACTTTTAAATACACCATGGGAATGGCACTGGGGAAGCAGGCATGGGAAGCACTGCTCCCTCCTCACTCCCAACTACCAAACCTGAACTCTCAATTCAACTGCAGCCGTGGTGCTTTATGTTGACCACCATACTACTGGGTTAGAAGAGACACAGCACAGCACAGGCCCCCTATCATGCTTGCACATCCTTGAGAGATGAACCCAGCTACTGACATGAAGAAAACTACCCAAGACATTCACCATTGCAGATGTGCGGGGTAACACAGCAGTGGGCTCCAAATCCACATCTGACAGATAAATAGCAGTCGCTGGACTGCTGAGATACTTCAGCATTTAGGTACTATTTCGTACGATATTGTGTTATACTTGGTCCAAAGGAAAGAAACAAACTCAAGTTCGTACTTCTTAGAATCTGGCCTCTAGTTCTGGTAGTGAATCATCAATCCTAAAAAGCATAAGGTAACTGCAGCACCAACATTGACATGAATCTCAAAAAGCAAAAACACTATCTACACCACCAACACTGAAGTGAAACTCTCAGAAAGCAGGAAGAAAGTACTGTCACCCCCCAAGATGACCACCATTACCTAGTGTCGCAACAGTTCCTGAAGAACAAAGAAGCATGTAAAAACAACCCAGAAAAGACAGGAAAATAAATAAGTATAGCAATTTTCACTCCAGGTTGATGAGCTGGCTAACTTTGGAAGGCCAATAATTATTCAATGGCTGTTCCTGAACAGATCATAGGACCATAGAATAGATAGGGTTGGAAATGACATTAACATCATAAAGTTCCAACGCGCATGCCATGCGCAGGGACACCTCACACTAAACCATGCCACCCAAGGCTCTGTCCAACCTGGCCTTGGACACCACCAGGGATGGAGCATTCACAGCTTCCCTGGGCAACCCATTCCAGTGCCTCACCACCCTTACAGGAAAGAACTTCCTCCTCATGTCCAGTCGAAACTTCCCGTTTAAGTTTCAACCCGTTACCCCTTGTCCTATCACTACAGTCCCTAATGAAGGGTCCCTACCCAGCATCCTTACAGGCCCCCTTCAGATACTGGAACGCTGCTACGAGGTCTCCACGCAGCCTTCTCTTCTCCAGGCTAAACAGCCCCAACTTTCTCAGCCTATCTTCATACGGGAGGTATGCCTTGCACTAGCAGAAGGCACAGAATACCCATAACCATGTCTCAGCCCAGGCATTCACTCTAACACCCTCTGGGAAGGAGGCGTGTACCTTCTGACAGGATAAGAGCTGTGGATTGTCTCTTCATGGTTTCACCATCTGAGCTGATTTGCAAAAAGCAGGTGTGCAATGTGTTTTTTGGAAGTCTTCTGCGCTCATCCAGTCCAGCTGGGTTTCCACATCTCTGACACTAGCAAGGCTCGAAGCCTCAGTCTGAAGCAGGACATGCTCCTCAACCAAATGGGTCCAAATCCCTATGAACCTGCTTTTATTTCCTCGTGATCATTTCTAGAAACGCCTGAGCTGTTTCCCTTGGGAAAACATGCTGAAACATGAGAGCCTGAGAACAACAGGACTCCGTCAGAGAGAAGGTCCATCCGGACCAATACTCTTGTCCCCAGAGTGGCCAACCATCAGTGTCTAAAGGAGAGCCTATGAGCAGAGCAGCTCTACTTCAGCCAGGGTTCTGGGGGTGTTCTAAGGCCTCAGCAGCTGGGAACCAGCTTCTATGGGACCCCCACCTCACCACTTCCTGCCAAGGGCCCATAGGATGTGGCTCAGCTCAGCCCATGCCCTTCAGCCCTGACCGAGCCACGCTGTAGCTGTGCCTTTCCCTGTCACCTGAATGCCTCTGGGTCCTGCGCTGCAGAGAGCTGCTCTCCTGGGTGCATGCCCTAGACCTAGGGCATCGCTTGTCATGCGTAACTGTAGGCGTAACATAACCTGTACCAATTCTAGTCTAGTCTAGCCTAGTGTAGCCTGTTTCATTCTCTTCCATTCTATTCCATTCCATTCTATTCCCTACGCTCACCCTGAGCTGAATAACAGGGACACAGATTACTCTTCAATGCCAGGGGTTTTCGGCTCCAAAAACGCTTTCAAGAACGCAAAACACAAACCTTTCACGTGGAAACAAGATTTTATTATTCCATTTGATTTTGGTTTGGTTTCTTAGAGTTTACGTTCTTTTAGAATCATTACCTCTCAGAATCATAGAATAGTGCGGCTTGGACAGGACCCCACGACTGCCTTGTTCCAACCACCCTGCCATTTTCAGGGATGCCTCACACCAGAAACAGGTCGCCCAAGGCTCGGTGCATCCTGGTCTTATACCACGCCAGGAGATCCCACGTACAGGTCTGTAGGGGCTGCTCTTATAGCACGCCAGGAGATGTCACCTACAGGTCTGTAGGGGCTGGTCTTATAAACGCCAGTAGTTGTCACCTAAGGGACTGTACAACGTGTTGTAAGTCGCCGTAGGATGACACCCAAGGGTCTGTACAACGCTGTGATATGCGCTGTACGTCACCATGGGAAAAAGCACACACAGCATCTTTAAGCAACCTGTTCCAGTGCTCAGCACCCTGACACTTCTTCCTTAAATCCAACATGAAAGTCTGATGCTATTCTTTAAGAGCATCGTCACCAAACACAGACAAATGCGCAAGAAGAGGTAGAAGAAGGCAGCGCAGGACAGCACGGGCTATTTCCTAAAGCATGACACCTATCCATGATAAGCACACAACTGACTTCCAACACTCGCTCGTTTGCTGCGCTTCCTGGCCAGGGATGCAGGCAGAGTGCTCTCGTGCCTGCCTAGCACTGCTGTTGCACACAGGGAGAGCTGAAGAGTGGCAACTGCTGATGGGGCAGCAAGGCTGGAGCCCTTCCAAGCACAATCTGCTGTGCAGAACCCCCAGGGAGATGAAGCTAAGGGAAGAGCAGAGCTCGCTCCCACTGGGCAATGGAGCCAAGGAGAGCCAGGGCACGAGAGCGCCTTGGAGGTGCAAGAGCAGCAGGCAAGAACCGAGTCCAAAGGGGAACCCTGGCCAGGGGATGTGCTCAATGCTACGGAGGACAAGCAGCAACTCCCGGGCAATCCCCTGGGAGGCCAGAAAGGTTCCTCCCCCCGGATGCGGGGCACGAGGGCCGCCTGCGTGGAGCACGAGCAGCAGCCTTTGGGCCACAACAGCCCAAAGGATCCCCATGAAGGGGCTGCGCTCGGCTGCGGAGGAGGCAAAAAAAACCCCGGGGACACTCTCAGGTCCTCCGTGGGGAAAAAAAGCCTTCCCCCCGCAGCTGCAGGACACAGGGGGCCATCTGCGTGGTGCACGAGCAGCAGGCAGTAACCCAGCAGAATGGACCAGAGGAGCCCTGACAAGTGCTCCTGCTCCATGCTCAGAGGAAGGCAAAAAACCCCCGGGGACCAGTGCCAATTTGCCCCGGGGGAAAATTCCTTCCTGACCCCAGTGCTGGCGATCGGCTATCCCTGAGCATGGCAGCAGGACCTGCTCCTGCTCCACAGCCTGGGCACGCCTCTCAGGAGATACCCAAGCCCTATTCTTCCTCCACCTGGAGCCACCTCAGGGCCTTCTAACAGAAGCACTGCCAGCCCTGGAAACACCTCTGCATCCTATTGCTTATGGCTGCTGCCCCTGGCTCTGGGGCGGATGAGGATGCTCAGCTCTACAGTGCTCCTCAAGAAGACATTCCTACGCTCTGCCCATGCCTATCCAGCCCAAAAGGACCGCTATCCCTCCCCGGAGCTAAGAAGCTGTTCCCACCACCAGCTGCCCTTGCAGCTTACAGCCTCCAGCAGCCTTCACCTCCCGCTGCTCTTCCTGCCTGAGCCCCCTGCAGGTAACTCCAGAAGCTCAAGCCCTTCCTCTGTGATGTCCCAGGGCTGCCCCAGGGCTGCCCCGTGCCACCTCTGCCACGGGACACAGCAGGCTGCTCCCTTTTATCCTGTCCTGGGGCATTGTGACTCCTGCGTTGCCAGGTGCTGGCATGGAACACAATGGAACTGGGAGTGGAGCTGGGCAGAAAGGAATGCAATAGAGTGGAGTGGAATGAAACAGAATAGTCATGGAATGCAATAGAATACAAATGGAATACCCCAATAACTCATTATGGGATTCAGGGAGAAAGGAACAGCACAGGGCAAGCAAAACTCAGATGTCTGGCTATCCCTGAACCGATTCCTCTGAAGAGCTCTCCATCTTTTTGCGAGCGCATTTGTCACATTTGGGCTTTTTTTTATTTCAGTATATCGTGGAATACCTGGAGTTTCTAACACTGGACTTCGTAGATGCTGATACAAACAATTATTTTTTAACTATCGCACTCACTTTAGAGTAATATGTGAATATTTTCATATTAATTTGGTTTTGTAGCAATTTGTTTGGCTTTAACTTTATGCTGAAGGTCTCACAGGCAGTAATAATGGGTGAAGGACTTGCAAGTGCAAACAACTAAAAGCTCTAATTGTTTTATTCCTTAATAATATGTTACAAAATTGAAGACTACTCAGAAGCTTTAGCTAATACACGAAGTGGTTGTCTAGTTATATAGTGGAGCCACAAGAATTATTACGTTAATTCCCTGGAATTTCCTCTACCTTACAATTTTCTTTTGAGAGCTATTCAGGGCGGTAATTTTTGTCTTTAAAATTCTATCTGATCTGGGAAGGTTACTGGGGGACAGGACTGAATCTAATATATCCTGCTATAAGAAAAGAATGTATTTAGAAATGGCATAAATTCTGCATCTTTTTGCCTTTATTTTGTTCCTTCTTACTTACTAAGGCAGGAGGCAGCACTGGGTCTGTCCAACCCCACAAGGACCTTGAAATTTCGTTCACTTTCTCCCACACTGAAATCCAGTGTAATTAAATTATAGGCATGCTTGGAGTCTTGGTCTAAGGAAGTCAAGAAAGGGAGAAAAATGTTACTGTGCATTCCCATTCTAACCTTGTATTATCTTCCATGTTACCAGAAGGGAAACCCTATTCGCACTTTGAATTTACTAGCTTTAAACAGGCAGCCACCAGTTATCAGACACTAACATGAAGGGAAAGTTTACATAACAAGTATTCAGTACAGCTGGAAGTAGCAAAAGAACTTTGTGAGCACTATTGATTAAACAGAATTTAAGCACTATTTCTTCCCTGTTCACAGCTGTCAAAAATAATTTCTGCTCTCTAGTCTGACTCACTTCCTTTGAACCCACTTGATGTGAAGACTTAAAATGACCATTTTATTCCTTACCCTCATGCGCTGACAGCACAGATCTAGCTGAGCTAAGAAATCAGAGCTCTTAAGATGGGGGGGAAGTTGTCAATTTTGGTTTCATCTTTCTATCATAAACTGTGAAGAAAGACAAGGTATCTTTATGACTGAAATTTAGTTTTCCCCAGTTTCATCTAGAAAGAAAACCCATATGCCTGGTAACAGATCTTGTAAATTCTGCTTAGAGAGAAAAATTCATCTCAATGCTATAGTCATTGCCCCAACATAGGTCAAATGTCACCACAGAAAAAAATAATTAGCTTTTTGCCTACATGCTTTGCCTTTTGAGTTCTGCTTCTGTCTATATTGTTTTTCTTCTCACTGTTCCACCTACTGAAACCAAGACACTTCACTATAAAGCTGCAGTAGTACAGTTCCTAATAAAGCAAGTACAGTTACAGAGGACATCATGATTCCCCTTAAACCTTCTCCTTTGAGGACTGGTCCAAAATTCAGTTGCTGGGCAGAACGCATTCCCATATTGTTTCCCAAACAAGAAAACATTACTTGTTGCTATGGTGTTGCAAGAGGAAGGATAAATAAAATCATCATACATCAGTCTGACAAAATATGACCTAAAGTTCTTTCAGACCATGGTGTTTCTAACACATCTTCACAGCTTCATATAAGAAACACAGAACAGTGACAACAAAGAAGCACCTGAAGCGAAAAAAAATTACACGTCTGTCACTCCTCCAATGTTAAATGCAGTTAATTATAGCAGCTTTATATCTTAGTGCAAGATGCTGAAATTCTTAGTAATTCAAGGTGCATTCAGTCAACTATTCTCCTGCTGGCAAAAAAAAGACAAACTTACTTTGATTTTGCTTTCCTGGGTGTACAGTGAATACTCGTCACAAACCACTAACCTCCAGCCTTGTTACTGGTGCCCAGACCATATAGCAGGAATCCCAATCTGGGTTATCACCAACCCATCAAAATGCTGTCAAAGGGAAAACACCCATCAAAATGCCAGGTAATGGAGGTATCTGGAGAAGAGGAACAGAACATGGGAAAACACAAAAACTGAGCATGGGAAGATGGATTCTGTATTCTTAGAGCAGGAATACCTGTCTATTAAAAAAAAAAAGAAGTGTTAACCAAGAGGTGAATTGATGCCAGGCAGATGCTTTGGGTCCTAAGCACTGATAATCACAGGCTTCCCTTTGGCTAATGAGAACCAACCTTGGCAGAACTAGAATTCACAACTGATGTGGTGCCACTATTTTCCTTTGCATAGTTTCAGTATGTTTGCTTGAGAACTATTAGGTTTATTATTTCAGGCCTATAAAACACAGCATATCAAAGGAAGACAGGAGAGTAATATTAAAAATAGAAACCAAGCCTATGTAAAACTAAAAATCAACAGTACAGTCTTATTTCTTTCACTTCATGCATAGAAGTGATATCTACTGTTAACATTTCACAAGCTTTGACAAATTCCCGTTTTCCTTATCAGTCTTTAGGCATATTCTTCCTGCTTTACTACACTGGGAGGGAGTCCCGAAGTACTTTCTGTTTGGCACATTAAAAACTGAGCTTTAAAGTATTAATTTAATTTAAACTATGCAACTTTGTGAAAACAACGTAAAATATTGGGAGTATAAAGAGAACAGGGGGAAGTAAGTGCATCTGGGTTCACTTCAGTTTAAAAACATTCCCTGCTTCTACAGAAGGTATTTATCATTCCAGTGATTTCATTTATTAGGGTGAAATCTCTATTTGTAGGTTGGTTTTGGTTTTGTTTTCCAAGAAGACACAGGAAATACCCACCTTAAAAAAACCACTGTAGGTTTCAGGACCTCATATCCTGAATCTGCAATGAGTTTATTAATTATACATTGTTCTTAATGCATAATTATGTAAAGTGCAACAAATTTGGTCTGATTTAGTTTTCCCTTATGGGGTAAGAGTACATCCATATTTAATAAGACCATCATAGCAAAAGTGAAAGTCTAAGCTCCCTGCACTGCCCAAGGTTATGAAGACAGTAAATTAGAGTTCAGTGTGGGTCTTTTGAGGGAAACGCAGCAATTAAACAGTGTCCAAAACCTACTCTTTTTTAGTGAAATACTAAAACCCCAAACATCACACTAACAGTTTTTCTACAAAACCAGTAATATTTTCAAATATCACATCAGTGACATTCACTATATATAAGCTTTCAGATAAAACACAAGAGACATGATATTGTTTTAGTCTGCCAGCAATAGGCCATGTATTTTTTAAGTATTCTACTCAATGTTTCCAAGTGTTCTTCCTAAAGGCATTTCAGCTCCCTTCTCCCTAGCACTTGAAACCACACCCAGATTACTCCTAACTCTATTTAAGCTCTCCATCAGTCTGTTCTGTATCTTTAGTTACTATTTTAGATAGAAAACCCTGAAAACAGAATTACTTCAGTCTACAGACAGCACAAAAAGAGCTGGTGCAGAAGTAAGACCATTGCTAATATACTCAAGATAATTATTATAGATCTGAAAAAGCACTTCTTCCCTGATGTGCAAGTGATTGAAAAAGTAACAGAAAGCTTCTGGTGACAGGCAAGAGGGGAAGAAACACTCAAACCTCTCAGCCAGATTCACTGCAGGCTGCATGGCTGAAGTGCAATTTATGGAGATGCAGAGGTACAGACAAGAAAAGAACACTGTTGATGAAACAGGTTAATTTGTAACACCTTAAAGGACACTGACCCGGAGATGACATGGGAGCAGTTGAGTAGGAAGAAAGCCCAGCAGCACAGCAAGAAAACTGGGTAGAAAACATGCATCAGGAAGTCCCATCAGTGATGTGCTAGAAAGTACAAGCTTAAATTTGAAGCAATAGGAAAAGAGAGGAACAACAACATGACCAAAATACAGGGCAAAACCATGTGATCAATTTCAAAACTAAGACTTCTTTTTTTGCTATAACATTCAAATAAAACAATTCAGATTTCCATCTCCAAAATCTCCCACTGCAGCTTGCGAGAATATTTCCAAGAATTCCTTATACACGTTGGCCTTGTCAGGCTTTCCTCTGGAGCAGTGTCAATGCATCATGCATCAAAAAAGTACCAAAAGAAACTCATAAAAACCAAAGACAATAACAAGCTATGCATAATGCCACAGCAGATGGCAACCTGCAGAGTTCAGGAGTTTGAAAGCTTTCAATTCTAGCATCAAAACCTTGACTGAATTTTGCTAAGGAAATTAAAAAGGGGTAGTTTCAGAAGATAGAAACTTCTGCAAGTTCCAAAAGTAACTCAAAAGCCTAGAACAGCCTATCCAGTCTAATGTAGCCTAATCTTTATTTTCTTAGCAGCTTTGCCAGCATCCCACAAACCATTTTTGAGAAATTTCATAACATTTCATACAGTTTTCCATGAAATCCAGTTTCCACAGATATCCATTTTGCAAAAGCCCCAGAAGAAGAGGAACAGAGGATGACTCTGATGGCTAATTTCCACCAGGCTCACTGACATCCAGCTCACTGAGCAAAAGCTGGGGTGGTCTGAGCTCCCACACTTGATATTACCCCTGTAAGAGTTTGCCTTTTCTGGGTTCCTTCCATCATTTCCATATCCAGTGTCTTCATGGGAGTGACTTTAGCAATAACAGAATGATGATAATGTAAAGCTGTGCATTTCATTAAAGTCAGCCTGAATACATCAAAGCAAACGTAAAAATAGCTCAGTCCACTCTTGGTAAAAGTTGTTTTGAAGCCATACTCTACCCATGCTTTTCTCTGCCTTTTCTCAAACTAAAGCTTTCTTTCACTACCACAAGTAAAATCCTCTGTAGATTTTCTTCCCTTAAGACATCCCCTCATTTATAAGCAGTGCTGATTGCATGAAAATTGGCACATGAAATATCAGAATGAAAAACAATCTTCAAGGCCTTAAACATAAAAATTGAATCTAATGTTTACATTTGAAGAAAAAAAGCTGAAGATGCTGCCTTACGAAAATGCAGAAGAAACCTGAAAGCATCTAGAATATTAAATTAAAACCATTTCTCTGAAGCAGAAGATAAGTTGAAGTTTAGAAAAGAAGGGAAAGGCGACAGTGACAAATGTAGCAACTCGGAAACTGAGAAAGAAAGAAGAGCGTGAGAAGTTATGGAGGAGGAGAGCAGAGAGGACTAATAAAAGGAGAAGCTTTGGAGGAAGGACAGGAAACTCTGGGTAGCTCTGTATGAATCAAATTGTGTTCCATGGCAGTAAAACAGAAATGGGTAACCTCATCCCTCTTCTGACATCACCAACCTCAGTAGGGTTAAAAAGATTAAAGAGACTGCAAAATACTAAGCTGAAGTCTCTGCACTAAAACCCTCTTAGCTCAGTGCATAAATAGCTCATCTCCCTCATGGGATTTTCAGTTCCATTATCTAAAGGCAGCTGACATTTACAGCTTTGATACTGAGAAAGGCAACAATCTAGATCACTTAGGAAAAGGGATCTTTCCACAGACCTCCAGGTTGTGGTGGAGTTGAAGATTTCTTTCTCCTGCTCTCTCCCACTGCAGCTTTTGACACAGAGCACATGAACTTTCCGGTCTTCGGACTAAACATTTTTCTTAACAGACATGGAAGCCATTTAACGATCTGCTTGCAGGGGCTCAGGAGACATGCAAGGAGAACGGATGTTTCTGTGAAATTGTCTCAATTCAACATCTGCTGTATAGATGCTTGTGATTGCAGCAGACTGGATTCAGCAATCCATGTGCTCCCTGGCTATCCTGTAGCTTCAGTCATTTCTTTTCACTGCAAGGTAGCAAGGTATGAAAAATGTAACCCTAAGACTGAAAAAAATTAGACACACAAGAAGAGAAAGCTACAGAGCACCATACACACAGCTCAAGTTAAAGAGTTTCTTGATACCCCAAGGGTCATTATCACCACAGGAAACTTCACAACGTCAGAAATTAATTGCTTAACAATGACAACCACTGATAGAACAGATGTTAATGCTCATTATCATATTAAGAATCTGGCCAGATAGTTAAACACCCCTGAAGCCACAGGAACATTACCTCACAAAAGTAATTTTAATTCAGCTAAAATGTTCTTGACCATTTGTATTGTACTTTTGGATTGCTGACAGCAGTGTCCAGTCTCCAGCCCCTCTAATCAACACATGTTTTCCTGACAATCTGCAGATGAGTTGGCTATTTATCCCAGGATTCTTTAGCAAATGACAAAAGCAAGGCACTGCTGGAAGTATTTAACTTTGCAAGAGCCTGAAGGGCACCAAAGCACTTTGCAAATTATTCTATTTGAATTTCTAGAGCTACATCTCTGGTTTTAATGCCTTTGGAGAGCACATCATGTTTGTTTCCTGATACAACCATTTCTCTGTACTGCTTATCCTGCACAATTCCCCCAACAGCCACCCACCTTTTTTCACACCAGCCCATACACACCATGTGTTCTAGCTGAGCATGAAAATACCACCTTTTCATGCCACCAAACTGGCCAAGGACACCTTCAAAGAACAAATACAGATGCAATCCAAATAGGCTGCCAATCCAAACCAATGATGCTACAAGTCCAAACCAATCTGGCTCCATGGTTTTGCCAGCCAAAGTAGGAATCATTCAGCCTCAGCTGGTAACACAAGAACTAAGGTATACAATTTCAATAGCATACCAACATTTTTCTTTAGCTCTCTGTTCATAAATGAAGCTTGCTTTTGTTAGTTTCCATATCACCTACATTGTGCACTCTTCAGTTTGAGTGGTTAATGCATATCTTTCAGCCCTCTCTTATACACAGCTTTTCTAATTCACATGGCATTCAACACTAACAGCAATGACCTGAAAAAGCAACTGGCCTATAGTTAACTGCTGTCCGTATTGCCCCAGTAAGAAACATAATCCATTAAAGACCATATAAGTGGAACTGGTGCTTATCAGATAAAATGCAACTTAGGAAAAAATTAAACCAAAGCCAAGAGAGTTAAAGTACCATTGAGGTTTAGGGAAAAATGGACTATGAAAGAACCCATGAAATACAGTAGCACTATAGGAGTTCTCTCTCACACACAGAGCCCTCTGATTCCTTGCAGATTCCTTGTGTTTGAAGTAAACACCTTTGAACAGCACTTACAGGAAAGGACCCAGGGGCCCGCTGGGACCGTGGGGTGTCCTAACACCCTGCAGGACCAGGCCACAGCATTCCCTGTTACTCCAGGTTGCCTTCAGTGCAGCCACTGTGCAGCACCATGCACCCTGGTCATGCCAAAGGAACAGGGGCCATGGGATCAAAGGAAGACCCATGGGGATCAAAGGGAACCTGCTGCTGAGCCAGCAGTGCTGGGTCATCCCCTCCTGCTCAACAGCCATTTCTACTAAGCCTTCGAGGGTTGTTCAGCCAAGGGGACACTGCTGACTACCACCCTTGCCATAAACCTCAATTTGTACTTTCCCCCAAACAATGCATTCAGTTTTTCTATCTGGCTGTTCACTGCCACAAGCAATAAATAGCTCAGACAAGTGAATCCCCACCAAACCATCTGTTTAACCAAGGCCCACATCAGCAGTAACCAAGAAGTATTCCCAGCCATGTTTGGGAAGTGGCACCATGAAATGA
The DNA here is from genome assembly GCF_033783945.1 of Neopsephotus bourkii. Taxonomy (NCBI): domain Eukaryota; kingdom Metazoa; phylum Chordata; class Aves; order Psittaciformes; family Psittacidae; genus Neopsephotus; species Neopsephotus bourkii. Next base: position 1,821,107 of record NW_026901430.1, on the reverse strand, counting down.
GCAGCCTCAGTCCAAGTTCCAGAAGAGAAAAAGTTCTTTTGTAACTGGCATGAGCAAAGTCTCACTGCCAGAAACTTCAGGTTTTAAGATGCAGCACTGAATTCAGTCCATCAATTACATTCCTACACATGGACATGGGAGAATTTTAACCCATCCATCTTCTAACAGCCAAGCACAGACTGTGTTTAAAGCAAAGAGATAAACATACAAAACTAGATTTTTCTTCCTTTTGTACTAAAAGAATTATTATACCAACTTGGGCTTTACTTTCCTAACACTCTGAACACTTAGACCACCTGCTTAGACAGCATGCTTCTTCCTGCAAACACTGCTGGTCGGGGGAAAACATGTTCTTCCTGTTCCAGCCAAGTTAATGCTGCACTTTGAATCCTTGGTGGAGCAAAGAGTTGACACAGTGTCAACATGAAAAATGCCAATTAGCATGCTTTACCATGACAACCACTGCATCTTCTGAAGAAGCTAGAGACGTTTTTACATCTTCTCAGGGAATCAAGCTGTTAGTAAACTCCATGGGTTCACGCTCCTTTCAAGAAGAGCTAGTTATTCTTCCATACCAGAGATGTAAAAGGATAACATCAGAAATGGGAGAAAAAGCTATTTCAATGCTGAGGTAGAACAAAAATCAGGAGTGACCAAAGAGAAAATTAAGTCCTTGTTAGGAATCAACTCACTAATTAAGAAATATATGTAGTTTGCTGGTTTGTTTTTTGTTTTGTTCTTTGAAGGATCTTCAATATTCTTCCTGCAAACTATTTGTGATTGACAGTCACCTACCTATGACTTTCATCTTCATAATGAGGAAGAATTGCAACAATCCATTAAAGAGCAGAGATAACGTGTTAGTCTTTTTAATAGAGAAACTACCAGAGATGCAAAGGGAATTCTTAAGGTAGACTGGTTGTCACAAGCCCTTTGAACAACTTTCCTTCCAACTCACTTTTCCAGATCCTAAACCTTCAAGTCTGGAACAGAATACAGTATCTGGGAAAACAGAGACACCTGTTTACATCTTCATGGTGAAGGTACAGCTTAATGGCTTTAGGGAAAATTAAGTAGAAATTTCCCTCTTGCTTTCTTCAAATGCTTGAAAGCATATTCTGACCTGGGGCCTCCAAGCTCAGACAAACAGAAGGGCAAGCACCCCTCTGTCTGCTTTCAACATGAAGCAGCTTCACCAGGAGTTCCTCTGCTCAACTGCAGAAACAAAGGTCCTCAGTCCAGCTCATAGCAACTTCAGCAGTCTCATGCTTTCCTCAGAGCAGTGCAAAAAACACATTCCAACACTTTGAACATACATAAAAAGGGGAGTATGATGGTTTTAAGCTGTTTTCACCAAATCAATCAGCACACTGACTTTTTCATAGCACCTCCTGTGAACACATCTTCTAGCATTCAGTAGGATGTGGAGAAATGCCTCGAGAATCTGAATTACCTGCTATTGTTAAGCATCTATTAAATTCTATACTATTCTTCTATAAGGGATATACTGTTTTGAACTGAGCAGCTTGAATTTCATTTCATGACTCGGCCTGAGGCCAGAGGAGTGCAGGACAGGTCTGTCCATTATGTGTCTGGAAGTCATAACAACTGTTACCAATTTCTAAGGCAGTTTTATTTAATGGCATCTATCACAGCTCTGCATCACTTCACAGGTACTGTCTCAACCCAGCACTCAGGCAAAATAACTGAACCATCATACTCCAAAGGGCAGTGGTAACTGTGCCCTGCAGCAGTGATTAGTAACCAAAAGGTCAATGTTTAAAATGAGGTTTTGCTGTTTCACTTCATATGAGCAATTTTGGACTAATAGCTGTCCCATCTCTTATTAGTGCTAAGTAGTACGTCCTACTATGAAAGCCCTGCAGGGCACACCTGACTATGTTTTCATTTTTTTACTCCTAATACCTTCAGGCATGCTCCTTGAGCTGGCAGAGGAATATTATTTATGTTTTGGTTAGAAAGTAGATAGACTCTGCATTTTGATAGGTTTGGTGTACTGCATTTCTAGGATTCACAATTTGCACTCAGCCAAGTGATTGAAAACCCTTGAGACTCCCATTACTAAATGGAGAGTGATCTAGACAAATGTTACTGTTCTAATCATTTATACCTCTCGAAGGCATCAGCCACGCAGCCACAGATCAACAATCTCAAGGTAAGTGTAAAAGACTGTTTTCATGCTTATCAGTTTGCATGTTTGAAATGGTAATATTCTTCCTTACAGTTAACAAACGAGATGCTCAATTTACTGCTAATGTTTTTAGAAGCTGACATTTGTAATTCAGTGCATTCAAATCAAAATGTAAAGGATGATTTTATGACTTTCAGCAGAGAGGTTTCCAGCACTTCTGGCAGGAATATCTTTCCACCCTAAATAACCACCACCACTTTCAACAGTAGGCTCGATTCTAACTTCATCCAGATGTGTGGGAGTTTATGCATGAGCCCTTGATTATGCCTAGATTTTTCACTTCCAGCAGAGGATGCGGCACCTTCATGTCATCAGATCGTTGTAGTCCCTATAATTATCTTGTCTCCTTAGATATTTTTTTCCTTAGGCTTTCCAAAGATGATTCTCCTCAGAAATTATTACACCCAGGAAGATGACATTCATTAAATACAGCAAGGCAATGCTAATACCAAGGACAAGGAAGGAAAAGGGGTTGAGATTTTATCCTTTTCATTCAAGAAAGCAGAATAAAGTTATTTTCATTATAATTCTGGAATGGGAAGAGATCAGTTTAGAGTCCTAAATTCTATAAATCTCCAAAGCACTATTTTTCCACAGACATTTCACATTTATTTTTAAACTTTTTCACTGAATGAAAATTTATCTGCATCTTCCAAGATGAAACATGATTCCTGGGCTAAACAAGTACCTGTGTAATACCCACTCAAAGCATCAAATATCCAGGGGGATAATTCCTACTTCTCCCCTTTGCCATTTGCATTTAAATAGTCTGGTATTTCACTAGGGAGAAAATTACATTTAAAATGATATAACCTGTATTAGTTATACTTTTGTGAACAGAAAATTAGAATTACTAAAATAATTACACAAAACCTCTTGAGAAGCCAAGAGATACAAACAATAAAGGCCAAAGCTGAACTTATGCATCAAAGTTCTTTGACTCTCTAAATCTACTCAATATTATCTGTGACTTTGGAAGTGACATTATTCCTCTAGAGGTCCAATAGCTGCATTAAACTGATAACGCATGTCTATATATCTTAGGGAAAAGTAATAAACCCTGCTGTGAAACACTATTTCCGTAGTATCTTGGAGGAAAGATAACTTTTTACACAAACTCATTTTTCATTACCACAGCATTGTCTTCTGTCTCAAACAGGATATAAGATTATTCCACAGACAACTTCAAAAATGAGTGTTTATCCAAGCTCACCCTTTACACAAAAGCTGCCCATCTTGAGAAATGAATAAAAACAGAAATGCATTATATTCCACCAGAAAGCAAGAGACAACACTAGAGATCAGCGGAGCTAAACTATTTCAAGTTCTTTTCAAGGCAGAGACATCACCTCCCATGTTAAAAAAAAGACGGTTTGAGAAAAGACATTTTTACAATGAGCCATTTCTCACTTTTCCTGTAGCAGAATAAGTAAACTGAAACATTATTAACTACATCATAGGACCTTAGGAATGGTCATTTTCCACTTCTTCCTAAACTAGTTACCTTTTGCACTGCATCCAGACATCACTTTCTTACTGTATTTTCTCCACCTTCTCTAGAAGCCTTTAGAGAAAGCTTGGTGTATGGGTTCCAATGCTCTAAAGATACAGGCATCAGCTTCCTCATGGCAGGGAAATCCTCAGTGCAGACTGGGCCCTCCAGCCATGTTAATGCTGTGAGGTCCACAAGGACAACCATTTACAGTACTTATACAACTTCCTTCTAATTTAATTTCCCACTGAAGATGTCTTTGAAAGATTAGCACTACTGTAATGAGATAATATGTCATTATAATCCTACCAGCACAGAACAACTCAGACTTTACTGCTGCCAGCAGTACAACTGCAGAGTTAATGTCATCCTTCTACTGCTGGAATGGGAAGGAAGCAGGGGTCCATCCGAACCTCTGCTCCAGCATTGCGAGGGACACAGAAGACTTAGTTTGGGCTCTAAAGCAGCAATAAGATCTCTGCTCTTGGAGTCCCTCTGAAAGCAGAGTTTGCCATACTACTTCCACATGGGGCACACATGCCTTTGGCCTTGCTACTGACCCTTGTTAGTCTAGGGCATGCATCATCACCATACACCCGCATGCTCCAAGCACAACATTTGTTCTCCATCTGCAGGTACTCCCTAACTATCCTTAGCAATGCTGATGCAACTTTAACACTGACCAACCAGCAGGTATGCTATTGATTAGAATTATAACTTTAGGAGTCCTTTCCAGCACAGTGCTACAGACTCAAATCCTAATTTAGCAAAAACTCTTGAGTTGTACAAGGAACTGCTCCTGCCATGGGGCTGCTCACAGTCTGAGCTGTAAGAACATGCTTAAGGGTAATGCAACACTCTGCTGAGTTTAAGGTACTCATTAGCCAGTCACCCACTGGCACCATTCAAGAAAGTTCCTGACCCCTGTTCTGCTTGGCAACCCTCATCTCCCACTAACTTATATCCACTGACCTGGAATTTCATAATCTTATGGAACTTTTAAACCACACTAATGAGTTCTTAGAAACAAGATATAAACTTCAGAACTAGTCAAGACATGATTGGGAAAGGTGAGACTCATTCAGCCTAGCAGCCTGTGTCAGATGAAACCTCCAGCAACTTGGGAAGCTCCTCAAGGACAGGTGATGATGAACAGGTATATCCCAAGGAGTTCTAGATGAATAAAAAAAACATCAATACCTTTCAAGCCTATATTATCCATAAATACATATTTAAATTGGAGTTTTGTAATTGTAAGTTACTGGTAAACCTGTGGCAGAAAGCTTCACAAGAATATCCAAACATAGTATTAAAAACATACTTTACCTCTTGTTATAAACTGAAGAGAAGAAGAGGAAACATCACAAACTAACCCCGTTTAGGAGGGTTGGGGAGAATGCTTGGAGGTTTTTATGTGTGGGGTTTCTCTGTTTGGTTGGTGAGGGGTGTTTTTTTGTTTTTAACTAAAACAGACATAAGTTTGAGGGATTGGCTTGGTTTCTGGAATATGGCAAAAAGAATTCCTCTTTTCCCAAAACTCACACAGCAAGATTGACTACAAAAAAAAAAAAAAAAAACTACTAGTTAGCACAAATTTGTGAACTTTTTCAGCTTAAATCTGCCTTTTATTTTAGCAGGAGTGAGGGGTGCAAAGATAACTGTAACATCTACCTTAAGTAGTGAGAGAAAGGGAGAAAAGGAGGGATTTACAAGAAGTTTCCAGAGTGAGGGCTGAGAGATCCCAGATTAATCACTCAAATCACACAGTTCCAGGGAAGGGCAAGAGTGGTGACTGCATAAAGCCAAGGCTTGACTCAGACACTCCTTACACCTCAGAAAACCCTTGGTTAAGTTTCTGCTGTGACCGGTTCAAGCCAAAGATTTGAACATAAATCCACATAACCCAGTAAGCGATGTAATCCCCAGTTATCACTGCCTGGCAGGGACAGGACTCCTTCAGAGCTGTGCTCCTTTTATAAATAAATATTTACTGCAGGCAAGATACAAAGCCAAGTTATGGCATACAGCCAATATGTAACAGACTACAAGGTCCAGTGTCCTTCCCACAAAGTTTTAATTTACTTACACAAAGAACAGCTCCAGCTGCAGAGGTTAAGACCAAACCCCCAGAGAGTTCTGAAGCAGAAGCTTTCCCTTCTTGTTGCCGAAAGTCTTCACTCAAAAAAGATATCAGAGGAAAAAGAAAATCTAGAACAGAAATTAATAAAGAGCTCATCTCCTCCGCACCACACAAAGAGACAGCCAGTTTACAGAGGGGCAATATAAAAAGGAAGAGAGTTTCCAAAATCTCCCCAAGATTTTAGAAAGCACTGCATTTTTACATTGCATTGATTATAATTCTGAGAATTATTGTTGAAGTTATTTAAAGACTGTTTTTTCTAAGGGTACTGCTGAAATAGAGTCCCGAGATAGCCGAGATGACAGTCAATGAAAATATACACCCGTGCAAGCTGCTCTGCTCTCAATCACATATAAGAAGCAATATTCATTTTTTACAGTATGCAAAATAGTTTTAGTACTGCATCAGGGAGCTTTGCTTTATTTGTTTACTTTCAAGGAGTCAGGAAACCCAGCTGGTTATTTCTTTTCTTATTAAAAAGAGACACTGAGGCAAATGGGAAGAGCTCTTAGTGCTGGAAATAAAAATTAGATTAAGTTTTTCAGCCCATTTCCTAAATCCCCTATAGGTACAGCTTGTGTCAGTTTCCTTTACACACCCCAAAAGTCTCAGCTAACTACTGTCCTTAACCAGGCACCACTGACCATACACATGTCCAGCCAAGATGTGCACTCACCTGGGTGCAGCCACATTAACAGGGTGTTCTGTCCTACATAGAACTTGAACAAGCATGGGAGGATCATCATGGATACAAATGAAACAGCCCTGTTCAGGCAAAACACCCCATTAATATTAGAGGTTATGGTGCAAAATGGCCCTTAATGCAGTTGGTGAGCCAGAATCATTTTCTGCCTTGGAGGCAAAATCCTCTCTGTAGATCTCTTGCCCTGCATAGAGATATGCACTACGGACTTCAGATATACTGAATACATTCATACATATAACATGCATTCTTAGATAATCTACGCTTTTACAAATGCTGCTCCTGGAACAAAACTCCTCAGGTATCAATTATAATAGGAGAAATAATAACTTCAAAGAAATACCATTAATGTGTATGGAACATTCTTTGACCAAAACCAGTAAGATTAAGTATATGTGTGTGCTGCAAAGTGACTCTAGCAGTTTTAAGAAATAAGGGCACTGGTAATATTCCCCAGTATATTTCTCTCCTCTAATAGCTTTACTACCCATGTTGCAGGCAGCTCTTCGCTGCTCTTCAACCAGCTACTCACCAGAGTCTGCACTGTAGGCAGACATAAGCTTTCCTGCTGCCTACCTGAATCCCTATGTTCACTTTTCACAAGCAGAACAGACACACAGAAAAGGTTACATCCTCCTCCATTTTAATATGCTCTTGGTTGGTGAGTTGTAAGGTTCAGTTTCTGCTAAGACCTTACTCAGTCCAGAAAGTGAAAGCAATACACCCACAAGATGGGAAATAGGATGTGCAGATGTGACCTGATGCAGATCAGTAACTGTGCAGTTCAGGGCAATTGATTTCTAGTTCTTACCACATTTAAGTACTAATCCTGCCTAAGCCTTAAGAATTCCTTATTTTTGTATTAATATCACTGGCAACCAACTGTTCCAAATGATAGCTTATCAGATACATTTTTTTACCCTCCTGGTTGATTTTGCTTATAAACAAATCACAAGAAAGTGCTGTAGGAAGGTAAGCCTTCTGCATAAGGATCATAGAATCACTGAACGGTTTAGGTTGGAAAGGTCCTTTAGAAGTCATCCAGTCCAACCCCCCCTTCAGCAAGCAGGGACATCTTCAACTAGATCAGGTTGCTCACAGCCCTGTCCAGCCTTGGCCTTGAGTGTTTCCAGGGATGAAACATCTACCACTTCCCTGGGCAACCCATTCCAGAGTTTCACCACCCTTACTGTTGAAAATTTCTTCCTTAGATCTAGTCTAAAAATACCTTCTTTCAGTTTAAAGCTGTTACCTCTTGTTGTACCTCTTGGTACAACAGACCCTGCTAGAAAGTCTCTCCCCACCTTTTTTTTGAGCCACCTTTAAGTACTAAAAGGCCATAATTAGGTCTCCCCAGAGCCTTCCATTCTCCAGGCTGAACAATCCCAGCTCTCTCAGCCTTTGCTCACAGGAGAGATGTTCATCCCTCTGATCATTTTCATGGCCCTCCTCTAGACCCATTCCAACACAATCCATTCCATTAAATCCATTTCATTCATTTCATTTATTCATTTCTACCAACTGTAAAACAAAATTTAAAACAAATACAAGTTACAAAATAGAAAAGAAGATCAGTCTGCCACAACAAGAAAAATAAAGATTTTGACATAAGAGAGAAATACATATAAATGCCAGGCAAGAGGTCATGCTAACAAACAGCCTTGAGACAAGTTTGAACTAGTCATTAAAAATTGATGAGCTAAGACACAACTGGTTCCATGGGCTTGCATGCAGAGCCACCTATGTAAAGCTTTGGCAATCTCACTTCCCCAGAAACAAAGGATGCACTCGATGCCTGCACGTATATGAGACAGTAGTTCACCAAGATTCCTGCAACTGTAACTAGCACTAGGGAAAACAGGTTTAAGAAACCATCTGCGAAACACCGCTGTACCAGCATGACAAACCCTAACATCTCTTCCTTCTAGAGGGATGAGAAAAACAACCCAATAAGCTCACCCTCCACAGCTGTGGTGCGCCCAAGGCAGAAACTTTACACTTTCCCTTTTCTTTGCCCTCCACAAAGCTCAGTAAAACAATCCAAACCAACCCTCAGCAGGCTGCTTGAGTATGTCAGATGGGTAAAATACATCCTGATAAACACACTGGAGTGTGGTTGTGATTATAAAAAAAACAACCCACACACAACAAGCACACAAAACAGCCAACTCTGTAATAGTCTTACAGGTAAAACATCACCCTGAAAGACCTGGTTACTAACTCAACAGCCTCTGCTGGAAATATATGATGGCCATAATAACACTTAGAATGGACAGAATCATGCTGAAAAGGAGGGATAAAAAGCCAGTGGCTATTTCCAGTCTGCCTGAGAAAAAGCACACAACACAACTCCAGCTGTTTAAATTCAGCACCACATCCCTTGTGCTGCCTGATGCAATACCTTATATAAAAACAGCGCTGCAATACAAGGAACAGCCCCCCAGGCAGGGCAGACAGAAGAGCTAAAACACTGCAACAAACAGCACATGCCCCTCATTAGTGCTGCTGGGACTGTGGAGAGCAGCCTTGACAGCAGCCTCCATGCCTGCAACACACTGGAGAGTTAGGATTATTTGAACAAGTGCCTTTTCCTCTCAGAGAAAATATCAGCCAAAAAGCTTTGGGAATGGAGGGAGGTTGAAGAGAAAAAGGGCAAATGCCTGAGGAGAACAGGAAGACCTTTATGCACACTCCGTCCTGGCAAAAAGAAAGAAAAAACATCCACCACACCACTACTCTTATTTAAAAAGCTATATTCTGGGGTGACGAGGACAGCTCATCTCCATTACAGGCAGCCAGAACCTGCAGGATCAGCGTGCTCCATCACACATGACCTTTTCAGCTTTGTAAGCTGCTGGTGTCCAGGCATAGCAACTGGCAGAGGAAGATGCAGGGAGAGCCCAGCTAACCCAAGGACAGTTGGTGCCTGGGAGAAACTCCTGCCAATGCTTCTGGGAAAGCCAAAACCAGTAGACTGCCCCATCCAGGAAAGCAACTTGCTGCAGGTCCTTCCCGTTACAGGTGCACTGACAAACAGTGAGCAGGGTCTGATGAAGTTGTTCAGCTCAGGGCTAGGAAACCTGATGGAAAGAAGCCTATTGTGAGGGAGTGGTTCAGGGCTACAGCTGATCATTCACAGCACAGACCCCAAACAGCCAACATACTCCCACTTGTTATGAAATCCACTGGCCTCATATACATAGCATCGAGAAGAGACTGGATGCCCAGCTTTCTGAAGCAGACAAGGCTTCAGGCTTCCAGAATTCTACTTGAAATTACAACACAAGAGCAGCCATATGGTGTTAGGTCAAACATTAACTCTTCCTGTGTCCTAACACTGGCCATAAGCAGAGGCCACAGGGAAGTAAGAAGGGGATAAAGATAAATAATGCTTCCCCTCGTTCTTCCTCAACCTTTCAAATCCTGACCCAGGTATTTAATACTACTCAGTGTTTTTTCTGTCTTCACAAGCAGACACTACCGTCTGGTTCCAGACCTGAAGGGCTGGTAAGAGTCTGGTTGTACCTAAGGGCTACCACCACCAAGAGCATCAGGTACTCTTACCAAGAGCAAATCTCTGCAGAAAGAAAGGAGACTGATTTGGGAAACCTTCCTGTGCCTTCCAAGGACAGCAAGAAGAAAAAGCTTCCCTCCATTTTATTCACTCTGATGCAGAGCTACCCACCAGGGGTGGCACAGGGCACCTCTTTCCAGTTCACCCAACTCCTCTCCACATTCACGATCAGCCCTGAGAGAGCAGGAGGGGACAGCGAAAGCAGACACCATCTGCAGAGCTCTGCAAACAGCAGCCAATGGTGACAGACTGTGTCCCTGCACTTCAATGCAGTACCCCTCTCACAGCCAGGCTCTGAGCAGAGCACACAGATTAAAGGCTGTGCTGCTGACTACGGTCACAGTTATACCCATCACACCAAGAAGAGACCTCACTGAATGCCTCAGACATTTCAGCAGTTGACAAGGTACAATCCAAAGGACGACGCAGTTAAACTATAAAGCTAATTTGGCTGAGAGCACAAGGTGTTTGCTTTATCATAACCAAAGGCAGCAAGTACTTCCTTTGCTCTATCTGATGGTAGGTTCAACACACTGCAGATATAAATTAATTTCACAGACTTAGCACCTAGAACAGGGAGACATTCAAAAGTAGAAATCTGTATTATTTGTGAAACAGCATTTCGTCCTGTATTTGTAATCTGTTCTGTCCATACCTCAGTCAGCAGAGTTCATCAATAAGCAGCTTTAGCTCCAAATTTCTGCAGCTTTTATACTTTCCTTTTTTTTATTTACTTATGCTCACAATGGTCTCATAACAATAGAATTCCTCAGGGTAATATGCTAGGGCTTAGGAAGAAGACCTCAAATCATTTTGCTTGTATTTGTTTGCCCACCCTATGCGACTGGCCTCCACTGTAACAACTGCCACCAGAGATTTTGCTGTCCTGGACCACTGCACATACAGCAGGAGCAAACTCCACTCCTGCACAGCTTTCACTTTTTCAATCAGTTAAAGGCCACCCATGTGCCATGCAAAAAGTTTCACCTGCATCAACCTCCCACTGCTTGATCTGGAAAACTTCACATCCTAACCATAGACCTCTCACATACAGCAGAGCAGGATGTAAACACAGCGAGTCAAGAACTTCTCAGACTTAAGAATTTGAAGAGGAATTCACACACAGAAGAAACCTAGAAAACTGCTGCCTAACTTGCAGAAACATTGCTAAATTCTCTATGACAAAACATTTTTTGGTTGAGAGAAAAAAAACTCTGTGAATTCCCATCCTCTCATAAAATAGAAAACTGACTTCTTACTTTCTAATTATTGTGCAGCTACAAAACACAGTCATGTCATCACTGTACAGGACACTAAATACAACATCTGTATTTATTTGGGTACAGTAGCACTAAATACAAGAAGAATCTATAATGACCAGTTTAGTCATCACCCCAGGAAAACAAACAGGCTTAAAAGTGAACCAGAGGAATTTCAGATTTTGGACTCCAGAGTAAAAAACAGCACACACTGTTGTGCCAAATTAACAAAAAACCAACAGAGAGGCATGGGAAATGCTCAGAAATCACTGCAAGGGCTGATCCCAAAACTGTGTCACCAAGCCCATCATGAGGCAAGGAGAGACCAGATGGACCAACAGAAGATCCTCAATCAGATGGCCCCAAACAATTACATAGTCCATGGTTTAAAACATACCAGAAGTGATGGAGATCATTTTGCTTTTATTCCCATCTGTCCCTGGCTCACTTAAAGAGGCTTCAGAAACTCTTTCCAAAGGGAAGTACTGCTGTTCCCAGGCATAAAGAATCCAGGTAATAAATTCTGTAAGCTTTCTGCTCAGCTCCCTGTGTGACTTTGAAATAAGGCAGAATTCTTGAAATAGAAACTTTACATATACAGCACCAAAAACTTGAGGTTATAACAGCATTACAGCCAAAGCCAGTTGTGGCTGAAGTCCACACACTTAAGGTAAGCACTCTGAAGCGACAGAGGAAATAAGTATTTGTTATTGGCAACCATTTCTTTTCCAGATAAAATCATGGCTACACTGATTCCCCTATAGCTTTTAGCAGCTGTATTGAGGTCCACTTATACATTGCACTGCATATCAGACATTGCCAGCAGTACTTTTGCTACTACCCCTGCTAAACTGGACTACCTCTGCTACTAACAGTCTAACACCCATAAACGCATCAGGACTCCAACACACAACATAGCTTGTTTCTTACTGCAAACCACATAACCTGTTTCTCATCTTCACTTCAGCATGCAGCCTCCCCTCCATAGACATCAGATGCCGACATTCAGTACAGAATATAAGAAGTTAATCCTCTGCTCTAAGGACCAAGTTGCTGGAAGGAAGACCCAAAAGGAAAGGGACAAAAAAAGCAGCATCAGGATCATCATCTTGTAAAGCTGTCTGCATCAATGTAAGCTGTGTTAGACAGGGAGCAACCAGCTTTATCCAAAAGGATTGCACATGGATAGGGTGCATAAGAGGATGGTTACCCATAGGGAAACAGTTACTTTTTCTCTTATGCCACCAAAGTCCCATACCATAAGGGATGCAGCCTGTAATAAATTCTCATGCAAGTTGGATATTTGCTGAAGGAGAGCACTAATGTCATGAAAAGGAATTCCATTTTGCCATTTTGAGGGAGACAACCATCTTTAAAGGTGAACAGACATCAAACAATATAACCAACAAGAGTTTCCTCTTGATTTTTAAAGGATCTGTGTTTCTCTTTCCCATCTCCTGCATTCTGAATGGCTTTTTCTGCAGCAGTTACTCTGAGCAGGCTATTTGCAGTGCTACATGATCAATTCCTCCAACTTTACTGTCCTACTTCCTTGCAGACTGAGCTCCCTGACCTGTGACTGAGCCTTCCACTGTGATCAGCTTCATCAGGGCTCCCTCTACCTCACTGTCTAATGAGCTTAGAACAATTCTGAACACCTTGTCATGGTTTCACTTTAATAGATTATTTTTCCTTAATTGAAACAGGCAGGGGCAGCAGCACCAGAGCCACCCTTCAGATGCCATGGCTGAGGTGCATACTTCAGAATCAAGGGTTGGGGTGTTTCCCCATCTCCTTCCATTCTTATGGTTCCTTTTGACATTTTGGAGCTCAGAGAGCTCCATACCCATGCAAGAGAAATAATCCCTCAATTTGGCCAGCTGAAGGCTCCTAGTAAAAGCAACAAATTAACAGTAATGGATTACAAGTAAACTGGGTTCTCCTCATCTGCAGCCACACTCTGCCCCCAAGGGACAAGTTTTATAAATACAGTGTTGTTATCATTCAGTCGTTCCCCTGGAATCTAGATTCTCACCTCTTTATCAGTGACAGGTAGCGTTGTCAAAGGAAACGTTAAAGACCCATCATGATAACCCATGGAGCAAAGAGCAGACCTGAAGGCTCGAGATCATCAAGCCATTTGCATTTCTGCTGCAAACAGCTTGCACTGCAGCTGCAAAGCAGGCCTGACGTAATCCCTAAGTTTCCTATTCATCTTCATAAAATTCTCATTTTACACAGCAACAGTGTAAAGCCAGTTAAACACAAGAAGGATTTTAGAGGTTTCCAGAGAACTGATGTCATTCGGGAACACTGTACTCATTTTACACATTATGTTTGAAAAAGACAAACAAATCACAAAGAAACACAGCAAATGCTTTATGAGTTCATAAATCTAAGTCTACAGATATGCAGGGGCAAACATATGAATCTTTAAGCATCATAATTTATGCACACAAAAGGATTAATTTTAACTTTACAATATTTAGAATATGAGCAAAACATGCTGCATCAGAAGCAGATATATGAGGCACTAAAATAGCACTAACTAAAAACATTTTATTAGTTGCTCCATTGCACATATTCAAAGGTAATGGTCTAACCATGTAACAGAGCGCATCAGTAGCAGAGATGCTGCGAGAACAGTCACACAGCACATGTGTAGTGCCTAACACATGCTCTAGTTTAGCTGATCATCCTGTAAATTTTCCTTTTTTCTCCCCCCTTTTCTTCTCCATCAAGAAGGATCATGAAGAACAAACGCACAAGAAAGGGTCCCGATTTGCAGCTGGTGGAATGCAATGTTATATTCTTTGTTCTACATTCCTCTGCTGCCTGTCAACACAGGTGGTGCTCAAATGTATAATGGCAGAACATAATCAGCATTCATGCACAGCCAAGAATCATGCAAGTCTACAGAGCAGCAAAGCTAATGTGCTTTAAAGAAAAAAGGAGTACAACCTGGACACAATTTAGAGCTTTTTTTAACCCAAATTTTATCCCTGTATTTCAGCTACATCTGTCTGTTCTGCAGCAAAGCATCCCCATGTGCCAGCAGCTGAAAGCTGTATCAGCCGTGCTTCAGTGGGGCAGAAAAGTACCTTCTGTTTAAAGAAATAGGACACAAGAGTAATCTTAACAGGCAAAATTTAACGCAACATTGCCCACCAGCTTCTGGGGTGATGTGTATGATTATGTACTTGGAAATGCACTGAATTATGGTAAAGGCTCAGGTGTTACAGGCACTTGAGACATGGCCATATGACATGATTCCCCATACGTGTGTGTCTGCACACCCATACACACTAGTAGAAGGCACCACCACTGGTTTAATCTCAGTTTACAGGAGATTCATGCTATGGCCAGAGCATAAGGCACTCTGTAACAAACAGGCAGACCCCTGGTTAAACAGAGCAAAAGCACATAGCTAGCATGAAGATGTAATAGCCATGGGAAGTTCTCAGTGCCTCAGGATGTTCAGGTACTCTCCACTGACTCTGATTTAAATTCTAACCCAGTTTCAAACTTGAAGACACTGAGAACACAGAAAACATGCTCAATGCTGCACCAGAACAAGCCATCAACCCTGTACATCCCTCACCTTAGCCTTTGCCCCAAGCCCATTTTGCTTTTCACAAATGCTAATACTGCCCCATAAGCTTACTTGGAGAGGTCACAAGTAAGTTATGTGCAGTCACAGAATCCATCAATCAGAAGCCATCCTTACCCAGCATGGACCTGGAGTCAGCAAACCCCTCTACCCAGGCATTGTGTGTCTACCCAGGTCTTGTGGGTATGAACTGAGCTCCACCAAGACACATGGAAGCATTCTTTCTATGTATCAACAACCTGAAGCACAAGGTGTTATCACAAGCAAGTCTTATATCCATTTTGTAAATAAGCACAGTAAGACATGATTCCATACTAATCTCTCATCTCAATGGTATCTCAAGTAACACTTTCAGCCCTTACTCCCAGCTGCTTGCCCAGATTTTCCAGCACAAGAAAGTACAAGTGCAAAGTCAGTTTTAAGTAAAGCAAAACACAGGGTAGACACTTGGCTGGCCTTAGCTGGGACCAATTAGCAAAGGCCCACTAGCTCTGTAATGATCAAGGCTGTGCCACAATTGGTAACCCTCCCTTTAAGTAGAACATAGTTATGATCTGGATAGTTCCAGTTGTTTCCCTCCTATTGCCCAATCTTCCATCTTTCTCCCACACAGACGCCCACATTGCTACTATTTTTTGCTCAGTTTTAAGAGGTCATTCACATTTCCCTTTCTATTACTTTCATTGCAACGCCTGATTAACAGTAGACAGTAATAGTAGCTTTTATAGGAGAAAGCTTTCCATCAGTAGATCACCAAGCTTCAAATGGCAACCTGCATCACCCTGTTTAGAGATGAGGAAACATCCAGGAGAATAAAGTGACTCATGCACCATCCAGCAAACTAATAGCAAGGCTAGATATAGAACCTGGTATTCCCAGTGCCTCATGTACCATGTTCTGAGGCTGCTCTCTCAGTAAAGTAGCAGCTTGCTTACTGTTCTCACAAATTAGACTATCATCAGGATACAATAAAGAGCTTTTTCTACAATTCAAAGCTGTTCCAGTCGCTGCTGTTGTATGCTCTGGCCAAGGCCTTCAAAGAAGTTTGAAACAGAAATGCATATAGGAAGTTTAAGAGATAGTTTAGGACTGGAAACAAGGATATAATATGGTGCAAATACTCAAACTACAGTTGGGATCTTAAGTCTAAAAGAAAAAACATACAAAAAATAAGCTTAATGTGAAAGAAAACATACCCATATATTACAAATACCAACATATACAGTTATAAACACAATATATTTTAGCATTTATCCAGTGAAGTAGGGCATCAAATATTAACGAGTGCTCTTACTATTTCAAGTGCAATCTCACTTTCAGGAACAACATGTTATAGAAGCTTTGTGCAGCACATTCAAAATCATTGTAGTTAAAATAAATTACATGTTTGGATTCAATTATCAGTCCCTGATGAGTCACAGCCCTCAGGTGGCATTTATTTAGGGGAAAATGTATATACACATAATCTTGGAAGCCTCCAGCACCAAAAAGAACATTCAAAGGGAGGGTGAATTTAAGCATTTGGGAAAAAAATGAGAGGTACCTTAACCAGCAGGTTCAACCTCCCAGCTGCTGGAAAAAATACGTATTGCTTGTCTCAGGCATCCTTCAATCTGACCTGCAAAGCAAGCAAATTTACAGTAACATCCAGTACGTTACTGAGGCTCACGGGCTGTGAGCCAGTCTCCATTATTTTCATTTCCCATACACATATGGGCAAAAGTCTTAACCACATCAAGGTCATTCAATACCAACACCATTAAATTAAGTTTGCCTCTAAAATGAGGCCTCATTATCAAGACTAATTAAAGGATGACAAAACCTTCTGAATTGTTCCAATCCTCCGTGAAGGCTTATTCAAGACCAGAGCATTCCTTAGAAAATAAGTTGATTTAAATTATTAAAAGCTATTTTAATCTCTGTGTTAAAGGTCTTGTGACTTCCAGCACTAGAACTGTTTAAATTGCTACAATACATGATTTCTCTATTTGCACTTACACCACATGCTTTTTATTGATCATCTGGACTCACAAGCTCCCCTGTCTGTCAATTATCCATCAATGTTTGGAAACCACAGTATACAGGGAAAAGGCATGATGCAATACGCCATTTTATCCCAAGAACACTGGTTCCACAGGGGCAGATTGTACCACTTACAGGACCTTATTCCTGACATTAGCATTTTATATTTCCAGTTCACATAGGATGCCAAAACTTGTTGAGTAGTTCTCAGTGCTAGAACAAAAACAAACTCATTTCTTAGTGGCTCATATAGTTAGTATTACCTACACAGCATCAGACACATAAGCAATGCTTTGTGAACTCATCCAGGAACTGAATCTCAATTCCAAAGTGCCTGATAAAGTTAGCAGAGTGGCACAGATAATGGAAAGAATATAAAAAGGCTTGCACTCCTCTCCAGAGAGACCTCTGTGGGTCTTCAACCTCAGGAAGAAGCTTCTGATATCTATTTGCAGACTCTATGTGGAATAGAAACTGTTCCCCTTCCTCCTCTTATATCTATTGCTACACACAAAGAAACATCTCCCACAAGCTTCACCTTCTCTGAATCTCCCTTCCACCCATTACAGGCAACACAGAGATCTCCACTGTGTGCTTGAAAGAGATGGAGAGCCCCAGACTGTAAAATCATTTTAAGGTTGCAAAGGTCAAAGAAACTGCAACACTTAGCTAAGCACTGCTTACAAGTTTCTTTATTTTCAGAGGAAGAACAGATTATCTAAGTGAAAAGTTTCTTATGGTGCCATTGCAATTAACAAAGCACCTAAAAATCTTTCACCTGAACACTGCAAATGAGAACAACCAGCTTCCCCCTAGCTTAGTCATCTCAGTCTTTGCCATGAGACCCATGCCTCAGAGAAGCTCTGTCTCCACCTCCTCCCAGGGCTGTGCTCACCCCTCTGAGCTGCCCCATCATCAGCTTTACCCTTGCAGCAAACTCAGTCCTCAGCCTACTGCCATCAGTTGTTTCAATTTGATTTAATTAACCCTGCTGTATATATCCCCAGGCCTGAAACAGTAACTTACTTCCATTTTCACCATTACATGTAGGATAAATGGTAGAAATGGCTTCAGCCATTCATGCTAAAGCAGAAAGGTCTATCACATCCATCTGCTTTAACCAGGTCTTTGAGAAGCGGCTACCATCAAGGCCTTCTTCCTGCAGACCAGATGTTATTGCCAGCAGGATTACTGCTTATTGCTGCTCAGCATGAAATGCAGGTGAAGCATCCACACAGTTCACAAGAGTGTTTCCATGCTATGCACACAGGAAAGCTGAAAGCAGCTGAAAATCTTGCAAGACAACCAATAGTAAAAGGTTCTATGCTGCATTTCTCAGACCCATGCCAAGGGGGATGGATGTGGTCTGTTCTCCATAATTAGATGCTCTCATTGCCTGATCAAGAACACAGTGATAAATCAAATTAATACTGGAAATTACAGTTGCCACAAGAAATTGCATGAACAGAGTATTGGCAGTGGGGTTTTTAAGCACTAAAGCTGCCAGGGAGCAGGGAAAAAAAGCTGGAGAAAGGAATCTAATCCAGAGGAGCAGATACAATGGTACTAAAGAACAGCATGCCCAGACCTTTTGAAGGCACACAGACTGTGGTGACTATTTGGAAAAAGGTGCAAGACTTCTAGAAAGATTTTTTTTCCCCCCACTTTTTTTTCCTTGAGGGTATGTGGTTCCAAGAAAGAAAAGAGACTTCTTCGGGCTCTGAAGACTGGGGTGAAAACCCATCTAACACTGTCCCACCTCTAGCATGTGGAAATTAAACTGATAAATTTGCCACCCAGAATACTTCTTGCATAATACTTGTTGCTGAAGCAGGCTCCTTCACATCATCATTTTCTTCTGCCCTGCTGGGTCCATCCCTGGGCTTTAATTCTTTTGATGAACTTCTGTCACTTTGCCTGACACTGACCTGTCTTGACCCTTGGAGAAAAATATCCCAGAATGGAAAAATATAAAGAAAAAAGAAAGGATAGCAATGGATTGTCACTGTAAAAAGCATTTACCCCATTCCCCAATGTTCTACATCAAAAAGTCACTCAAAATCCAAGTCATCAATCATTTCTCTATTACCGCAAAACATATTATAATCCATTTGTATGCTTTGCCAATTTTAAGATTAAAATTACTCTGTCAAGACATTTTTATAGCTTTTAATTTTTCTCTTTCATTTTTTTACTCATATTTTAATACCCTCTCACTGGGCTTGAAAAGCAAATGTCTTTCCCTATTGATTCTGTTCTTTCCCTTTGGCAAACACTGATTCCCTCCCATCCCATCCCAAGTTATGAATAAATCAAAAATGAACACATCTGTTCTGTTTCATGACAGCAGTTTCTCAGTATCAGCTGTGGCCTCCCTCTAAGTTTCATCATTCATGACTCAGCACTACAAAAGGTCAAACAAACTAGAGTCATTCTGTCATCCACCAGTTTGCCACCACTAATGTTCTACCCTTGTTAAGCAACTTGCTCTCTGGTTACATAGGGATCTGCAGTACTTTGACATTGTGGGGATATAGCTAACAAATGAGGAAAGTGGTTAAATTGTCCAAGTATTTCTGAAAACTGAGAAGGCAGCAGAAACTCAAGACAAAGGAAAAAAGCAAGGTGTTTTGTCATCAACTGAACACAATCTTTTGGACACCTGAGGAATCCAAGCAGATAAGACTTGGAAGAAAAGGAGTGAGAAAACAAAGCAGACATTAATGATAAGCAAGAATGGCAGGAGCTGGGCAAGGATTTTATAGCACTAAATCCTGGAGTTGAGGACGTAATGCAGCACTTCAATGCCCAAATCTCTCCACGGTTCTAGGTATATAGGGGAGACTGACTCCATATAATTCCAGGTTAAAGTTAAAGCCCACAGAGATCAGAGGATATATTCATCAGTCACCTTTAAATGCAGGGATGAACTTTATCTGATACAACCTCAAACAACAGCCAGAATGCTGTTAGAAATGACACAGAGACAGATTAACTGTCTCTTGTCTCCCTCAAACTGCCTGTGGCTTGGTTCAGTATGGGAAACAGATCACATCCATCTGTAATTACCTGTATGTGTGTAAAGAATACTGTACTTGCCTGGCTAAACACAAAACCAGTGGTAATTCAGGCCAAAAAACACACATTTAGAAAGGGGTTTCACTGGTCACTGCATGAAACCATTTCTTTCTTTTGAATAAATATGGTATCAGACTGCCAAAGCACATCTGCAAGGGAGCCCAGAATCCCTTCAGAACATATTAGACAGGCAGCCCAAGACGTTTATGTAACACTTCACACCATCTTGAGGTAAATACTCAAAGCCAACACTAACGCTTTTCATATGATGAACAGAAAAAACCCACCACACAAACAGCTGAAGGGAATAAAACCAGCTCCAGCATCACTGGTCCTTAACCTGCCTGCTTCAAGGAAGACACACTAGCACATTTTGTGCTGCACTTCACCTCTCCCTGGGATTTCAGGGCATTTCACTCCCTGAGGCAGGTAGGATTTTGAGACGGTTTACATCAGTATTTTTAGATGTTACTTTTATTTCTTAGCTGCTCTTTCACCAGAACCAATATGCATTTCACCACCCACAGCAGCTCAGCTAGCAAATTTGTCACATAAGTAACTGCCAACAGGTATCACTGAGAAGCCAAGGAAGAAAACAAAGATATGCAGAAAATGGACTTGAAGTACAAAGTATTAAACACATACGCTACAGACTAGTGGGAAAAAAGCCAATTAAACATTAGTTTAGACACTGAGGATAAACAGTGTTTAATTTATGCCCCAATATTTCAGAAAATCGAAGATCTTCCTCACAGGACAAAACAGCAGGTTTTACAAGTGTCAGTCCATGGGACAAAACTCTACTTCCTTTTGACAAAGTCCACTGCCTTTCCAACCACCTTTCAACTTCACAGCAAGCACATCCTGAAATCTGGGTGGTTACACTGCGAGTGGAAATGCAGAAATTAAAGGACTGCACAAGGAATAGGGACACCCAAGCAGAAATTTGGGAATATGAGCAGAACGACCATGGTGAAAGGTAACAGCAGAGCCTGAGATGAGTTGAGTCAGGGCAGACTCTAATCTCAAGTCCCCTGGCAGACACACTCTGCAAGAAGTCCCTGCTGTGGAATTGCTCTGCATTGACTGCAAAGACAACATAGTTTTCCTCTAAGTTATGCCAGGTTGGCTTGGAACTTTATGCGAAAGCAGAGCCTTTGTGCCCGTGTTTCTCTTTTTGCCTCTCTGCCACAGTCACATATAAACCTATTTGTTGATGGCAATCCACTTGGACAGAGGTCTTCAAGGTTACTAAATTCCTCAAATTTCATGCAAGACAATCTGGTAGAGAAAAAAATTGTTATAGTGAACAGAGAGAGTAAGAAGTAAGTGTGAGTTCAGCCCTTACTAATCATCAAGAAACCTTCCTGGGAAAGCCTAGTTTTAAGTGTCCTAGTTGCCAAAAAATTGTCTCTCAAACTTTGCAGTTCTTAGATATGAGAGATTCCATCTCTTATTCACATTATTTTATGTTGCTACGAACCCTCCAGAGCACACTCTTAGTTATAAACTCAGTTGAAGCTCTTCCCATATTCTGTCTCCCCAGCTCATTCACACAATTTGTAAATTCTCTGATGTCTTATAAAGCTCTACCTCACTACTGTAGCTTTAGAATAATTTGGTTAAAAACCCAATCAACCATGAGACACAAAGCCATAGGAAATGAGTTTTCATTAGTTCTGCTAGTCACAAAAGTACTTGTTTATTAGTACAGAAGCAGCTGGAATATATTTGGTTTCCGCACACTGCTTCCCAAATTTTACTCTCAAAACCAAGAACAGCTGGGACATAAGATTACTGACAGTTGCCTGTAACCTTATTAAAAAAAGAATAGTATCACAAGATAAAGCCCCAATCTGTCGGGGAAGAGCACACCAGGGTACGGTAAGAAAGTTGCCAAAAAGGAGGCTGTATTTCTGCAATCTTTACTGGCTATCTAGAAAAAGAAATAAAGACATGTTAATGAAAGCAGGCAGGTGATGAGAGCCAGGGGCATGCTGTCAACAACAGAAAATTCCAGAGTCTAACAGCAGAACAAGGAAAATGCTGTGGGTGTCCCTCAAGTTATCACTCACATCTTACAAGTGAGCTCCCTTTAACCTGGCTGTCCACAACATGGATGTTAAATGGTAGAGCTTTGCATGCAAGACTACCAGTCTGTACTCTGCTACTTATCTGAAGCAGTCTGTTGTACAATACAGCATAATACAATGAGACAAAAGAGCTTTCCCACTCCCTTCTATAAGCCTGATGCATCTGCAATTTAACCAGGGCAGAGGGCAAACAGTGGTAAAAATTTTATTACCAGACAGTCAAAAATTGGGTCTGCAAGAACAAGCAAAGTCAATAAAGAAAATAGCTCATCAAGGGCTAGAGACAGCCTGCATGGCTGAATAGTCTCTTTAGAGATGAGGATGATCCACTGCAAAGCCTCTAGTTGGGACTTGCTTAATGCCCTGCTCCAACACAGATCTCTGCCAAAGCACTGAACCTCATGGCAGCACATAGTCTTGCATTAGACACAGACACCTAACTGCCTTTGCAGTCAATTAATGAAGGAGTCGAGTACTTCAGAAGTTCTCCCCATATTCAGATCATCATCTGTGAAAGGGTCAGGTAATAAGAAGAGACTGCAGAAAGGACTAAGACATTAGACTGACAGCAATAGATGGATGGGGCTCTGAGGTTTGGCTGAAGTACTTTCCTAGCTTCTCTAGCAACACAGACACAAAGCAAACAGTGGAAGAACCTCTGGAGCAGATAAAGTAGAATCACCTGAACTTCAACATTTTTTTTCTAGGCTTTTTTGATTCTTTTAAGTACAAGCTACTATTTATCTTCATCAACAGAAGCTGGTAGCCATGGTACTTAAGCAGCAAGGCTGTTATTCGTACCATTCTCTGAGCAACAGCATTGTATTTGCCAAAATAGTAGACTAATGAATGATTTTTACAGGACTATCCTAAGGGGGGGGGGGGGAAGCAGTAGCAAAAAGGAATTCCTTGGATGAAAACATCTACAGCTCTCCTAAAAACCTGGACAGCCTTGTGTCTTTAGAGTCCCAGCATCCCGTATCTACAAATGAACTTTCTATTCCTGTACCGCATGAGACAGAGGAAACTATTTCTTCCCTTTTACAGATGAGAAATGAAGCAGTGACTTATTCCTAGAGGGACTTGTAAGAGCTCATACCTGAAGTGCATTTTGCTGCAGGGCAGCCTGGCAGGACTATGAAAAGCAGAGATAAAAAAAAATAAAGCCATCACTGAAAAATCCACTGAGCTCACCAAGAGTGGCATGGAATGGCTTGGCAAGCCTCGGGGCAGCAGACAGAACAAGGCAGACCTGAAAACAGAAGAACTAGGAGGGACAGTGGTTGGGACTGGAGGCAGCTAAAACTTGCAGATCCAGATTTTTGGACTTCTGCAGAGTAGCAGCACTGGTTTTGCACAGGACTTAAGACAGCTCCTGCTCTGCCTTCTACAACCTACAGAAAATAGGACTGCCCAAGTATTCCTACCACTGAGTTATTCCTTCCACTACTAGTGGCAGCCCATGCCTCACCAGGAGTTCAAGCATCCAAAATTAAGGCTAGAATCCTCTCTCATGCCTTTAGCTTATCTTAAAGCAGGAAAAGTATTCTGGACAACAAAGCAGAGACTCCTTTTACTATCAGTAAATCACATACCCTCCTTTTGGGCAATAATAAATACCTGCAGTTATGACTGAGTGAACTACTTTTGGAGCTTATGCCCAGACCTTTATCCTTACTGAACGGAAGACATGATACCTATACAGCCACTCTAATGAAGTTAAAGCATGATAAATACAAGGGATCTGCTTAACGTACAGAGTTTGCAGGTGGTCTGAGCAGCGGGAATCACGCAAGCCAAAGCATCAGGCCTTGAAGATAACCAAGTCTCTGAAAGTCACCAAAGCCTGGTGGCTGCAGGCTGGGATGTAACTGCTACCTGGGTCTGCCTCCCTCACTGTTGGGGAAGCTGCCTCAACCACATTGCTCTCAGCTTCCAGATCCAAGTTACACAGAGGAAAGCAAAGTTACCAAACAAAAAGTAGTCTGTCAGAGTGTGCTGCCTCTGGTTTGGTTCAGTGTTTTCCTGCCTTCTCCTCCTTCCCCGCTTCAGAGAAGACCAACAAGATTGCAGTTAAATCCTGTGTCTTTCAGACAAAGAGGAAACTTAATTGCAGTCTTCAGGAGACTGAATTTCTATTGAATGAGATAATGAAGCATAACCAATTGCATTTTGGTGCCAGGGCTCTGAAGGCAATTTGCTAAGAAGCAGAGGTGTGGAGCAATCTCCTCAGTGGAGTGATTCACTGAAACACAGCAGCTGGCAGAGACAATCAGCCTCAGATAGAAGAGTTTCACAGATGACAGTAAGAAGAGCTTGTAAAAGGCTCCAGCTTAGGTAAACTGGGACAGACATACCAACACTGAACAGCTAATTAATAACAATTATTACTAGAATTAGCAATATACATATAGGTTCTTTCCTATAAATGCTGAAGCAAAAATATTTGCTGTTAACATAATAAAAGCACCAAATTAGTCATGCAGTCTCTAAGTAACCCCCTGCTGTCAGCAGTGCCTGGATTGAACAAAGATGCTGCTCCACACTGAAATGTCTAACTCCAGCTCTGAATAAATGGATTCTTACAATGCTTATTAAATCACTACACAATAACTAGTGCTATGTCACAGGAAGCCTTGCTTTCTACTGCTAGGGAAAAAAAAACCCAAGCTCAACAGCTTTATTTTTCAGTGTATTTTTGGAATGTGCTTCTATGAGCTTAGATGATGGTGTTGAGTCATAAGCTCTGGGATTCATCTATTCAATAGCCTATGCTCAGGTATCTGGAATGCAAAAGGCTGGGAAAGAGAGATATGAGCCTTTGGTTCTTTACCAGCTCAGTATGTCCTACATTCCACAAAGTATTTCCTTCCTCCAAAAGCAACTTAAAGAATAACTTAAGCAATCTATAGAGGTACCTCTTTATCTTACATGCTGCTGCACAAACACCTGACATACTGGAAAATCCAAGCTGCACTCTGCAAAGATATATCTGATCTCCCACAGGAAACCAATTCTTTTATCACTGGTGAAGGAAATACAGTCCTTTGTGCAGAGTCAGCTCCAAGTTGTGAGAATTCAGCAGCTCTGTCACTCAGGATCACATGCTCACTTAAAGAACAGATGAGCCAAACATTTGGAAACAGAATCAAGACCTGAACCAGCACCGAAATTTCTACAAGCTTGTCAAGAGCCAGTCAACCTACCACCTAACTGACATGACTGTCATTCAAGAATACCCACCACATTTAGGTTCACCTGAACACCTCCCACCCACCCTCTAAACCCAAAAATCAATTGGCTGAAAGTAGAATTGACTACAGCGGAAAAAGAAATAGATCACATTCTTGTAGACAACTGTCCATAGAGCTGGGTCACACACCCCTCTCAGAGTGGGAATAGGATCAGAAAGAAAGATGTTACTGCATTTTCTGTCCCTCTCTAATGACTTTTTGCAGACACTTGCACAAGACAGAATTTAACAGAGCAAAGTCTGTCAGGAACTCCTCAGGCTGTCATGATCCGGAGAAGATTTAAATTAGGAAAGAAATTGTACAGCCTTAGTCTCAGCTGTGAGACCTCAAACATAACATCCATCATTCAATGAGAATGCCTATAAAATGGAATCTTGTTGAATGTCAGGAAGAAAGGGCTTAGGGTTTGTAGCAAGTCAAGTAAACAGTTCCCATCTTGACTCTCAGATGGCAGTCACAGGAGTGTGACTAAACATGTTCCCTAAGACAAAATGCATGAAACAAAATACTCTGTTACTCTAACTTCACAGTTCTAATAGGCAAGAGGATTTGAATCAACACTTCTAGATACTGGTAACTCTGGATTAAGATGTACAGCAATTCACAGTTCATTCCTAATCAACACCTTAAACCAAGAACTGTGTATCTCAATAGTCCTGGATTCTGGTGAGTTGGCTGCAGGTCTTAGCTGGTTTAGCTGTACACATTTAGCACAGAGTAGCTACACAGAGCAAGAGATGGATAAAGACCATGCAGTGCTGTCATCAGCAAGTTCCCAAGCAATCCAGCTCCTCTGCTCTTCAGACAGTGCTGTTTTCAAGAAAGACCAGTGTTTCTGGACAGAATTATTTGATATGTCACAAAGTGTCAGGGATTTGTTTAATGAATTAGAAAAACAGAACTTACCATCACTCATACTTTGCACACTACAAAACTGCCATCGCAGACTGTAAGATGCCATGTGCCTGCAGTAACATTTGTGGAGGATAGATATGTGCCAAATTCCAGTGTCATGGGTGAAAAGTGACATTAACAAGGATTGAGGGTTTGTATCTTTGCATCCAATGCCCCATCCACAAACAGTGCAAACACTTAACATGCTGCTGCCTTGGCAGTCTACCTTTGCCCTGCAAGCAGCCATGGGCCAAAGCACGCTTTTACAGGCCCTCCAGCACTGACATAAGCATGCTTCCACTGAAATCAATGGGAATTTCTTCACTAAGCTAATGACAGGAAACCCTGGCCAACACCAGTCCCATCTGTACCAAGTATAATCTATCATTCTAACAAAGAAAATTCATTCATACACAAAGCAAATGAATATTCAGCACAGCTATACATGATACTGAGTCCAGTAGCATTATCAGCTAGATAACAACCACAAGCAGAGAAAACAGCATTCTTGCTGGTCTGTACTGAATCTGAAAAGGCAAATGGCACATTATTTATCACCAGCCTCTGTGCCACCCAGTCCCTTAGCAGATGCTTTTAAGTTTTTTCATTTCTCAGAGATTTCAGCTATTGTTTATCTGTCATCCCCATCTGCTAAAACACTCATCTGCTTCTCTGAGCTTTGACTGAGAATGTCACAACTTCTATTTTCACTTCTCAGAGCCCATTTTATAATTGGATGGCTCGCTCCCCAGCATAATCATTTTACAGGGAACCAAAGCATAATTCTGTCTGTCAGGTTCCTTAAAATATATTAAGGAATCTCCTGCATTCCCAGAGGGTCAAAAGTCTTACACTGTTGATTGCTGACAGTATTTGCAATAGGCAGAAGACTGGTGCTTTATTCCATGTATTCTGTCCCTAAGCATCCTCTTTTGGCCAGGTTCAGAGACAGGCTGCTGTGCTAAATGGAAACAAGACCTGTGTGGAAGTATTTACGTTTCCTAATGGATCTGAAATGAAAAGCAACATGTACATAATCACTTAATAGTGCAAGTCTCCTTCAATGACCAGGTGCACCCTCTATTTTATCCTTCCAATCTGTTTGTAGATGCTATGTTTTCCAATCCATCAAAGTAATCAAGACAGAATCATCACATTAATAAAAACCTAAGTGATAACTTAAGATCACAGAAGGCAAGCATCAAAAAGCTGCATTAAAGCTGTAAACCTGCCCAAACCAATGACTCGTTTCTCCTTCCAGTGAAATGAACATTACAGTTCATCAACAGTATTGGGGGGGATTCTATCAGGATGATTATTCCCTTTCTTCATTTTCAAATTTTCTGTATGTAAACAGCTTTTGAAAAGCAAAGTCAAATCTGTCCAAAGATCTCTACAAAATCTGTTCTACGGGAGACGTCATGCAATACTTGTCAACTCTCACCATTTCACAGCCAATAACCGCTTCAGCAAGAAATTCTCAGTCATGCAACATCATCATCTCATCCTGGCTGAGCTCCCTTTGCTGTCCTTATCTCCAACCGCTGAACCTGCCTCACCTTTTCAGAACCTATTTCTATCAAATGCCAGGAAGATCGCAGGGATTGTCAGCTCCCACATGAGTGGGACACAGCTCTGCAGAGAGACAGAGGACACGATTTTCGAAATACGAAAGAAAAATAGCTTTCTTCCAAAAGAAAAAGCAACAAGAAAGCCTTCATATTAATGGGTAAATCAAATAAAGGAGCAGTTGCTTATGCAAGGTAACAATACACCCAGGGAATACTTTTGCTAATAGCACTGCAAGGAAGCTCTATGATGGCAAGTGTGCTGCAGCAAGACCACATGTATAATAAGCACAGCCTAGGCCACACCAAACCTTTTTATTCCTCTTACAAGTGAATGTTAGTGGAAGAATGAGCAATACAGACTGAAAGCACCTAGTTAAGGGATGAAGAAAAAAAAGAACCAGCTCAGGGGATTGTTTTTCTACGTTACCGATCAGCAAAATGTGTTTTGTCCCCCTCAAGCCACATGATGCAACTTACGAGTGGCTGGGGGAGAATTAACCTTTGGACAAGCAAAAGCTTTTGATGGAAACCCAAGAGTGTCAGGTTTTGGAAAAGGCAGTCTCAGATCCGGGGCTAAAAGTAGTAACAGGCAGATGCCTGGTGGACTCACTGCTTTGCTAATGCAGGAGTCACTGATGCACTCTAAATGAGCAAGAGAAACTGCTCCTGACAGCTTTACTGTATGGCATGGACCAGCAAAACCACCCTGTGTCATGCATACTGTCCCTCACCTTGCAGATCCAGCACCATCAGCAGCAGGAACTCAGCTCTCTTCCAGCATATTCTAGCTCCATTCCTTTTCGTCTGAGCAAGGTATTCAAGAATGTTTAAACTGGTCTTAGATCCTGCACAGACATAATGCCAGGAAGTTCTACCAGGAAAGAGTTTTGAAGTGCATTCTGCTCAGTCATTAGGGGATTTCAGAGCTTTTGCTATTTAAACCAAACAGTAGCAGTTTAATCCTCAACTTCTAAGCCAGGCAGCTTTACTTCCCAAGGAGAAAGACAGGACAGACCTCACCAAGGACACCATTCCTCAGGGAATCATTCAATACATGTACTAATATTTTTTCCCCAACAACTTTGCTGCCCTATTTTAGTAGCAGTTATTGTTACACTGATTTTCCATTCCTTTGTGTTTATCTCATGGGTTGCAGTTTTAGTAACAATAGCAAAAATAAGCAGATAGTCTGCCTATTCCAATTGTATTCTACTAAAAATCCATCACAATTTATGAATTTGTGAGCTGTAATTGGCTACAAAACATGGGGAGAACACAGCAATATGCAATGTTAACTTTTCTCGTTCTAGAATACAGCAATTGAACTACAAGTAAGCAAACAATACTAGGGAAATATCTCCTGCATTAACAAGAAAGAGTCACTACCTTATTACTAACAGTCCCAAAGCATAATTTGTGTTCATCTGTGCCAGAAATATTCAGTTGTTCTTTAATAGCAAGAAGTCAGTCAGCTGCCCTTGCTCTTCTCCCTAATTATGAAAAATGCAATCCTTCTAATTTTGAATTATAATAAAAACACCGCCCAAGGCTGTCCAAATTCCTCTTCCTACACATGTATTGTCCTTGAACAAATGCAAAGTAGCCAATGCATCAACTTGTGAAAAAACTCTTCACAGGTAAGTACCGAGAGAACGCTCTGCACGTGTCCTTGATGCATACCATAACATTGCATTTCAATGAGAAATCCATGTTTGCAACCTTCACTGGTGAGGTACAATAACACATTTTAGTACATATTCTCCCCTGGTCACTGCCCCTTAATATCTACAGGAAACACTCACTACAAATATCCTACTAACATTTCACGCATAGTAAAGCATTGAGCTTTTCCATACATGATGCAGTGTATTAGAGGAACATCTGAAGACTGCAGTCAGTCTTATCACAGCCTGCTGTTGCAAAGTGACTTAAGTACAGACAGCTTCATACTGCTGCTTCTTTGCACAGAGCAGAGCTTCACATAAGGCATTTATCTGTACCACCACAAACCACAGCACTGGCCTGAAACACTGATGAGTTTTACATCCATGACTGAACATCATGGTGCTTTCTCCATCAAAGCTAAAAGTAAGCTTTACACACATTTACTTCAAGGGAACTAAAATTTACCCTAAATTCAAGCTAATTACACTTCACAGCATTTTCAGTCAGTGATTCTAAAGGCTTCCTAAAAGTCTCAGGCTTGATACTAAAGTCACCTGCATAAAGAACCACACTAACACAAAGGACAGTTCAAAGCAGGGAACACACCCTTGAAGCAATCATCCAGCAGGTCACCACAGCCACCATTGATATACAGCTGTGTTTGAGATACAGAGGATGAAGAAGGGACAGAGACACACATGGCAAGCAATTGCCAACACAAAACTAAAAAATAAAGAATGTTGTATTTGTATTTAATTGCAGAGAGGTAATTTCATTATACACAAAGGGTGAAGTTATCTGTTCTTGTAAGACCCACTGTACCAGTTTAATAAGCCACAAGTGAGCAAAACCCCTTGCCACAGGGTGGCAATCATCATCCTGTGCTCCCCTGCATGGTCATAGAAAAACTATTCCAGGGGGGATGTTCATCCCAAACTGATACACCATAGCTCAGGAAAACATCCAGGGGATGTCCACTTCCTGCAGCATAGGTCCAAGAGGGCCAAAACCAATACAATGACATTCATGCACTGTTGAATCCCAGTTCTCCTGATTCCTACCAAAACACATTTGTTCAACTTCTTGCTATAATTTGTTAGTGCAGCTTCAGCACAGTACTTGCCTCAGCCACAAGACTTGTGCTTGGCACAGAGCCCAGAGAAGCTCCCATCCACCACAGGTTCCTCCCTCAGAGTGCATTTATCAGCACAGCCTGCACGTCATAAAAACAATTTCTAAGTTAGTGTTACTTTAGCTTCACCTCCTATTTCAGTGACCCAGCAGACATGCTCTGCTACACTGGAGAGGGGCTCATCTTCCTCTGCCTCATTCTTTCCATAAGGATTTTTCCCTCTGCAGCATGGCTGCAATATTCATCCCTGGCAGTCACATGAAGCTGCTCACTTCACCTACAAAAAAGTCTCCAGGCACAGTGGTAGGAAGAATGGATCATTTAGTCTCAGCACTATCATAGAAGGAAAAAGAGGCACCTGAAGAGCCATACCTTTCTGCAACAAGGTACTTACTTCCTACAGGGGCTCAAATACAAGTGCTCAACTGGGATAACCCTGCTTTTTTTGCCAAATCACAGCCTAGCAGAATATAGCTTCAGGTACTCAAAGAAGTCTGGATTTTTGTTTGTGTTTGATTTTTGGCTCGTTTCTGACATGGGTTCACGCTCCCAGAAGCAAGTAATTTCACAAGTTCTCCTAGACAGTAAGTAAATACATTATGGTTCTGCATGAAGGAACTGCAATATATACTGAAAATCAGTGCCTGCATAATTCTGAGGGCAAGAACTTCAGGATATAATTTTACTTCAATATCTTACATATTTACATGCTCTCACTGGGTACCAATAAAAGATTAACAGCATTCTGTTTGAATATAGCTCTGCTATGTATGTTTGATAAAAAGTGTGCTATTAAAGCAGCTTTGATCTATTCACTGCATGGCCTAGCCCCATTTCCTATTTAGAGAACAAACAGTGAAGTCATAATCATAGAAAATTACAGTCAACAGGTTTGAAAATACGACCAAACTGTGGGATGCCAGGCAAAAAGCCTGCGGCTGGCACAGGAAAACTCTTAACTCAGAAAAGCCACTGTAGTCCCCCTTTGTTTTATTGACAGGGTAGCCAGGCCCCATGATGGTTTTGGCCTGCTGGAGCACAGCAAAGACCCTCGAAAGGGACCTCCAATTAAACAGCACTAGGGTTTCCATGCAGTAAAGAAAAAGACCAATAGCAGAAGAGCAGCAGTGCCCAGGGTGTGACATGGGAGCACAGAGACCTTGCTGCTCAGCAGCTATGCAGGACCATAACCCAGAGACAGCAGTTTGAACAGCCCTCCATGCCCCTACAGACATCCTTCTGGGTGTAAGGTGCATTACAACCCACTTTGCTATTACACAGGGAACACAAAGCTCAGCTTCCCTGTCTAGAGCTCTATGTAAGCAGCTGAGGTCAGTCATTTTTTCCAGGAAGAATTTACCTGATCCATCTTTTACTTCAAGTCAGATTCAAAAGCTTTGTCTTCAGCTTCAAAGTCACTAAACAAACAGCATAAGATTATGTACACAGTTTACGTAGTTTACAAGAGACTATGTACCCGTCAACCATCATTCACAGCAGATGTTAGCTTAGATGCAGTAGTGAGAATATCTTGGTGAAGGCTGAAATAATGAAAAGCAATCCCTGCAGTCATATATTGCCAGCAAATCAATGCACCACTCAGGCTTAGGGAGAGAGATATCTCCATAACAAAAGGCAGTTCAATTTTGATATTCACAGACTTCAAAACTAAGCCCACCTGACGAAATACCACCAGCAAGGCTATTAACCAGGCAAACCAAGCTTTATGTTTCTTTCTTGGGGTTTGGGGGTATTTGTGGATTATTTTTTTTGTTGTTGTTGTTTTGGTCTGCTTCGAAGTCTAAAGTTAAATAAGGCCTGGAAAATTCTAATGGGTTTTACTATGATGAACTGAAAACTGATGCAAAGTCTTGTATGATTTCACTGCAACTGATACAAGAACCATAGCACATCACTGGGCTACAGCCCAGTTTTGCACAATCATATGTAATATCTGGCAAATGCCATGACTCACACCACAGAATTTATCCATAAATTAGAAACTTTGGTTATAAAAAAAATGCATAATTTTTTTCCCAAATGACAAATTGCCACCATCTTTCACATTCTTCTAATAAAAAACAACTGCTGTCACCTTACAGGTTTTGCACTTAAGCCTTTGAAATCTCCCTGTTTGGCATCCTTTGAACACCAGGCAATTTTAAATATCTTATCAACTAGGAAGTCCAGGTGGCAAAAGAAGGTTGATTGAAAACAAAGATTGAACTGTAACTCTGAACAGTTTATCCTCTGAAGGAGACAGAAGAACAAACTGCAATACAGTTCACATGAGTGAAGCTGTATAATTGCAAAACACAATCTCTGCCCATGGATGAAAACAAACCTTCCCTATCAATATTTATAAGTTTGGTATTTCCAAATCTCATTAGAGCATGTCTGATATCTCACAGGTTGTGTAGAAAATAAAAAAACAATGTGATATTTGCCATCGCTTCTGACAAATGCAGCTTCTTTTTAAACACTGTCCTGCATCCGCTACCCTGTGCTCACTGAATGTTCCATCTGATGTTCTGCTTTAGGGAGTGTTTGTTACTGTGTGTAGCAGAGCATGTCACAGTAAAGCTTATGCTTGGAAAAAGTCAAGCCTGCCTAACATACATTGTTCTCCAACCTAGTACAAATAAGTATTTTAGTCACTTCCCCTCTTCTCCAGTCAGGCTGATGTTTTTCTCCAGTCTCTAGCCACAGCATTTTCCTCTGGGCCTCCTTCTCATTTACACAGTTTGGTAAAAGAAACACTCTTCCAAATAACTTTGCTTTGAACGAAAAGCTTGGTTGGAATTTCCAGACCTTCAGGGCAAGATCTCCAAAGCCACCAATGAGACCTCAGAAGAAAAGAAATCTTCAAATCCATAGTAGCCTCAGAGGCAGACAACAGATCCATGCATAGGAAGCGTGCACAAGTGCACACATGCCTTTGCACATGCAAATCAACAAGACAGGATCAAAACACTCTGCAGTATACATTTGTATCAATTCAAATGTAAATTATATACACACACACTTTTTTGGGAGTTCAAAGGGAGGGTGGGCTGCAGGGAGGTAACAAAGGGCAGAAGCTATTAGCAGGAAGGGACATTGCCTAATTCACAGTCCTAAGGCCACCCATGTTCAAGATCCATGCAATACTGAACATCCTTAGTACATTGCTGATGACATCCTGGTACAAATTAAAGCTGCCTAAAGACTACAACAATAACCAGTGGTAGCTCACCTGTGCTAGTTGCCAGTGCTGTCACAGGAAAGACAAATACTTATCTACCCCGCAGGGGTGTTGTGAGGATTAACTAGAGCTAATGTTTGTACAATACTGTGAACATGTACAGTGCAATGTAAGTGCAAAGTATTATCATCTTTGCCATACTGAGGGAGTTTGAGTCTCCACAGAGGGACCATTTCTGAGAGCTGTCACTGCCATGCCAGCACTGCTCATCTGGTACTTTCTGCCTTCTTGCCTGACATGACAATGTGCATAAAGCAACAGTTGCAGATCTAATTGTTTGTGGTTAATAAGACTTATGTACGTACTTGATGCTTCACGTGTTGCTAGTTTTATGAGAGAATTTATCTCCTTGGACACATTAACCCTGAAATGGTTGTCAAGCACTGGAACAGGCTGCCCAAGGGAAGTGGTAGAGCCACCATCCCTGGAGGTATTTAAAAGATGCGTAGATGTGGTGCTTTGGGATGTGGTTTAGTAGTGCATTTGGCAATGTTATATTCATGGTTGGACTCAATCTTAAAAGTCTTTTCCAACCTAAACAGTTCTACGATTACCCTGAAAACATACACTGGGATCCATGAGACCTCTCCTTCACCGCCAGGCCTGAAAACTGAGACTGGGCTCCTCAGTCCACAGCAGGAGCTCTGACTCAAAGGTTTCCTAAGCCACATGAAAAGTCTGCAAGTTTTAAAGTCCTAGTTTACATTTCACCAAGAACGCCTCCATCAGAAGGTTTCAGTTTTGTACTGTATATATGACAGTTTGTCAAAAGCAAGCCCATAACCTGTACCTGGAAACAACTGTTGTGATTATGAATGCAAAAGAGAGGTTACCAATACTTGTGCATTTCCCAAGAGGGAACATGTGAGCTCTTGACTGATGCATAGTCATGATGAACAGCACAGAGAGGGTGAGAGGAGCTTCATACAGAGCAACCACCAGGCAAACCACTCTGCTAAGCACATGCAGTGAGCTGAGCCAGTGATAACCAATCCACACTAGGTCATGAGTTGTCCAAATGAAACCCTATCTACAGCAAGGATGCAGATGCAATCTGAGAATGATATTGTACATTTTTGTAGTCTACCAACAGTGCCGAGAAGGGACCCTGAGGGAGGCCACAGGTTTGCTTAAGTGCACGACCAGAAGAGGCTTCATCAGTGAGCTGAAGAGTGGTACAAACATCTACAGCCTTTGATTAGCCTAAGTCATGCCACGTGTGTCAAATGGATTAGCCCTAAACAGAGACTATAGCATTTATTCCCCACAAACTATTCCAAATATAGGGCTTGGAAAAAAAAAAAAAAAACCAAACAAAACCAGTTCCTCCAATATAAAAACTGAGCCCTCATCCTGTCAGCACTTCAGTGAACATGATGACTTCTCATGATTTAGTACAGCTACCAGGCATTAAACAAGGACTCTGCTATTTTTAGCAGTATAAACAATGACATAGCTGTTTGGGGAACTCTCTTCCATTGGATCTTGAGGATATTGAAGTAGAGTTGGTATTCAAGTACTACTGAAGAGAAATTAAGGATGAAATTCCTCTGAAAACAAATAGCACAAATCACCCCTACTGAGCGCAGAGGACCACTCTGGTGTATTTGCAACACATTGCCAGAAATATTTCACATCTCCCTCATACTGAAATAACAGCATACGACAATAACACATTCTTTTCCTCTGACATGAGTGCTTACATTTAATAATCCCTAGAAGGCATGCCAGAAATCTAAAGCAATTCAAGAACAGAAAAATAAGAAGTAAATATGAAAATAAACTGTCATTTTAGCATGATCCCTCCTAATTACAAGTAAACAATGAGATGTAAAAGAGAACTATGTTCTCCTTTTTGTTCCACAGGAATGCTTTAGGAATATGCTAGCTCCTGTCCTCTCGAGTTGCCTGAGGCAACAATTATTGCTACTGTAGGGATACAGTCACTCCCCTTCACCAGTGAGGTCTCATCAGCTATCCTCATTTGGAGCTTCTGGAGCAATCTCAAGACAACAAATCAGCAAGTGAAACATGACTGTATTGTGAGTAATAAGGTGCTTTTCTATATTCACCACAAAATGCTGTAGTCACAATCAAAAGCTTCCCGTCATCTTTAATATATCAGAAGTGTCTTATAACAAACCCTTTCAGAAAGAAAAAAAACAAATATATACATGTAGATATGAAAGAATTTCCCCACTGTTACAGTCAGCAAATTTAAAAAGACAAAGAGCTCACTTGATCAGGAAAACAGCATATTAAGATGTTGTTAAGCTAGCAGTCTTCAGTATTTATTATAAGCAAAAACATCCCTCAGGAGCTGTGCTGTTTAGGAACATATGTCTATACTAACAGACATTTATCTGTTCAAGACTAAGTCTCTGAACCTAGATCAAATGACTCCCCATTATGGCTGAGTAAGAAGAGTTCAGAAACATACTTACAATACCATGTTTCCTTCATAAAATAGCACCCTCTCGTGTTAAAAACCGTTTTCAACATTACCCATTCCAATACCCAATAGCAGGGTGCTTGCACCCTCATGTATGAGGGTCCCCTGGGTAAAGTGTAAGCTGAACAGTCCCAAAAATGCACTCATAACTTGCCAACTCGCTGAACAAGCTGTTAAGGAAGAGGTAGTGAAGTCCCTGAGGCTTGGAGGCAGGACTCTTTTTTTAAATTGCCTGAAGATACTTCTTTCTTTGAGAAGTTTTCCCTAACAGTTACTGAGATCAGCAATGACCTACGAAGAACCACACACCTGGGGTGCTGTGAAAGCTGGATTTGGAGGCACAGCAAGGAAGAAGGGAGGATGCACAGTTTGGGCACTGACCTAGTAGGAGCCCCAGATTTAAATCTTTATTTCAGTAAGAACTGCTGGTATCAATTCGAGCAGACTGAGCTCCTCTGTCCTGGGGACATCACCAGCACCACCCCTCGCAGAGCACTAAGCAGGCAAGTACATTGGACCCCATGAAGAAATTCAATACTGTGTCAACGGGGCACAGTAACCGTGAGCAACGATGGATGCTGGAATAAGTCAGGAGGTGGTGTTTCATGAGGCAGCCTTTCATCCTCAAGGCCAGAACTCAAAAGAGGGCTGAAGCAACAGTTCATAGAATTCAGCCCTTTTAACCTTTTTATTACACACACATACATTGAGTCACCCCCAGACAGGCTTCTCAGCATGTAAGGTTTGCAGCAGAGAAGAGTTTGTACCAAAGATTTCGGGAGGTACAGGACAACCAAAAAAGGTAGTTCATTGCAAGCTGTATTTCTGCTGTAAAATAAGCATGCACAGACCTTGGGTGCCAGAAAGAAGTTAGCACTGGCCTTGCAGGTTCTTAACAAGAGGCACAGAATGAAGCCCTTACAGCATCACTCATGGTCACCAAGCTCCCCCACAGTGTCTGAGTGCTCATGTCTTTCTTTCAAAGACCAGTAATAATTTTAATTTCCAAGCCAGAAGTTTGCCAGGCACTGTTCACCTGCCTTGAACACTGTCTGTGAGAAGTAACTCAGCTAAGGTGGTCTTCTTTAAAGACCTGATAGTATTTTGTCCAGTTTTGCTTCTCAAAACTCATGTAGTAAAGCTAGGGCACCAGGTGCACAAACACTGCTTTTACCATGTAAAAACATACTAGTAACATTGTTCTGTGAAAGGTGGCTTTGGGCAAACTAAGTCCAGTAAACATAATCTTCATTTTTTGGTAAGTGGCAAAATAACTGCCTGGGGAAGGCTCTGAAAGCAAATTAAGCAGAAGGAGTTTCATGCAGGTCTCACAGCAGAGTACCTGTTGTGACACATGAACTGTAGCAGGGAGGGAAGGACTGGCTGAACTGACCCCAACAGCAACACATTGCAAACCCCCTTCCACCTCCACTACACAGCCATGGTTGAAAAGAATGAGCTTGCTACCAAGTAAATACAAGCCCACTACCTTCCTTTGATGTTTCAGTGCATAACCTCCACAAACTAGGCTTTTTGTTTGTTTGTTTTTAGCACCCACAAAGGACAGGGATACATGAAATACTAGCAAAGCTGCCTTCAATTGGCAATGTCAAGGCAAAAGGTTGGAGATAATCGCTTGATGGTAACTGTACAAATGAACAGTTTCTTTGGGAAGAAACTACCTTGGCCTTTTTCTAGACTGCAGAGATTTATCCCAATTCAAGGGGCTGCCCCATGTAGTCACAGACCCTGCTCCTGCCAAGAAACAGAGTAAGAGGTGCTATATAGCTCCAAGGATGTGTGCCTTACCCTTCCAGGTGGTCACCAGGAGCAAGACAAAAAGGTTACTAACAGCAAGACAGGTTTAACCAGATCCTCTAAAGCATCTCTAACCAAGCTGTTTCAGCTGCAAAGGGCTATTCTCATAGCCTGGACTCAAGAGTACAACAGCCTTAAAGTCACACTCTTCCTCCCCACTCTCCCCTCTGCACACTCAGGGAGTAGGAGAGCTCCTGGCAGAGCCTGCGTGCATCCAGCCATGATGCTGTTATGTCACCCAGGGATAATCTTAGGCTGGAAAAAAAACTCCAAACAGGAATAAAAAAAAAATAATCAACTTTAATGCTGGTTTTGCTTCTGTAAGCAAATACAAAGCATCTGCTGGGGGGTGTCCAGCTGCTGAAAACAGCAAGGTGCAGCCCAGCTTCACATGGGGCCCCTCTGTGTACAGGCCATGGTCCATGGGGTGCAGTCTCAAAATCTATTCACCCACTAAGACCACCAGTACCAAAGGGGATATATTAGTGAAACAAGAGCTTTGTGGTGGTGTTATCACATGCTACATCTAACAAAACAAGAACAATCAAGCAGGTCAGCATGAGCTCTTCCTCTGTGCACAGGCAGGGAAGGACAGCTGGCTGTGCTGTTTTTCCCTGCACTTTATCTAGGAGCATTCTGTACAACTCTTTTTTGCTTGCTTTTCCTTTCTTTTTTTTTTTCCTTTAAATCTCTGCAGTGTGCAGAAGCTGGACTCTGGCTAGAAAGTACTAGCATTAGCAGTGCTCAGAAATCAAGGTGTTGGAAACATTTTAAAGATGAAAGCACTTAACAAGTGCAGGTATGGAAAGCAGAACTAGCATTTATGAACCTCTGAAAACTTGAAGTTATTTTGCATGAAACCAAATAACCTGCCATCAATTCAAATGGATGGTAGAAAAAAAACAGATGCAATCTTGCAAGTCTTCTGATTATTTAAGTTATAGATCATAGAATGGTTAGAAAGATCCTATAGTTCCAACCCCCCTGCCTTGGGCAGGGGTACCTTACACTCAACTTATGTTGCCTAAGGCTCTGTTCGACCTGTCCTTGAACACTGCCAGGGATGGAGCATTCACAACTTCCCTGGGCAACCCATTCCAGTGCCTCACCACCCTAACAGGAAAGAATTTCCTCCTTATATCCAATCTGAACTTCCCCTGTTTAAGTTTTAACCCATTACCCCTTGTCCTACCACTACAGTCCCTAATGAAGAGTCCCTCCCCAGCACCCCTATAGGCCCCCTTCAGTCACTGGAAGGCTGCTAGGAGGTCTCCACGCAGCCTTCTCTTCTCCAGGCTGAACAGCCCCAACTTTCTCAGCCTATCTTCATACGGGAGGTGGTCCAGCTCCCTGATCATCCTCGTGGCCCTCCTCTGGACTTGTTCCAACAGTTCCATGTCCTTTTTATGTTGAGGACACCAGAACTGCACACAGTACTCCAGGTAAGGTCTCATGAGAGCAGAATAGAGGGGCAGGATCACCTCCTTTGACCTGCTGGTCACACTCCTTTTGATGCAGCCCAGGATCTGGTTGGCTTTCTGGGCTGCAAGCACACACTGAGGCCTGCTCATGTTAAGTTTCTCATCAACCAGCACCCCCAAGTCTTTCTCCTCAGGGCTGCTCTGAATCTCTTCTCTGACCAACCTGTAACTGTGAAAATTTGCTTA
Source organism: Neopsephotus bourkii (assembly GCF_033783945.1). Lineage (NCBI taxonomy): Eukaryota > Metazoa > Chordata > Aves > Psittaciformes > Psittacidae > Neopsephotus > Neopsephotus bourkii. The sequence continues at coordinate 1,781,227 of NW_026901430.1, read as the reverse complement.
AAGAATTAGTTTTCAACGTTCAGGGCTCAGCCCTAACCTATGCTAAACATTCCACATTTTCATTTACTATTACAAAGAAAAGCCTGCAACTCAGACTTGGGCTCTACATAACAGACTTCCTGCTGGACCATTCCACCTGTCCAGCTGTGCTTGCACTATTAGGCACTCCACACTGTACCTACCTCAATCCTTGTAGTGCCTTTTGATAAGGTGCTTCCTTTTGCACCATGCAAAATGTCATTTCACCAACAGCCTCTGTAGTTAACCTTAGAAGTTACTTCCTTGCAGTGATGGGAAAACACACAAATTGGACACACTACAGGTTTCTAAAACATGCAAAGATATAAGCATACAGCCCCCCTGATGACTGATTTAAAAACCACAGTAGAGAAAGGCTGAGGTTAAGAGCAGAGCACTGCTGAAATGATTTTACAGTAAGTACTTGTACCAAAAAAATGCAGCCAGTGAAGTGATAATATTCTGTGTTTTAAACAGACTTACCACCCTCTTTTAGAGGGAAAATTGAATTAAACAGTTTCTCAGCCTGAGTTTCTAACTCTCAGTATTACAGTGACAGAAAAAGTTGAGCAGACTGCCTGTGCCACTTGTGACCTGAGGCATGGGGATTGTTTCCAAGGGCTAGGATGGATCAGAAAGTTATGTGAATTAAGGGTTCCTCTTTCCTGCAGCTTCATGGTAAGCTCCTAGATTCAGCAAGAACAAACGTGTCAAAACATTCAAGCTCTCTCAAAAGAACCTCAAAAATGTTGAAGGGACAGTGCATTAGAGGAAAAGTAGTTCAGGATTTTCACTTTGGCATGGAACAAAGCTTTCTCAATTCAAGGCAGTGTGAAACAATTCTGTGCTTCCGTTCAGCCTCCAGAATACCAGTTATTCACAGCTTTTGATAAAGACTGTGCTGCTGCTGCTGCTGGCTACCTCTCGAGGCTAAGCCTCCAAGAAACCATATTCCTCATGCTCTTCTGCCAGCCACTGTACTGTTATTGGTGTGTCATGTCATCCCATCCTCATCACCCCACAAAAAAAGCCACTGTAAATTAAGGGACTTGAAGTACTCAAAGGTCTGGAGAACGTGTGTTCACCAGGAACTGGGTACCTACGTTTAGGCCAATGATGAAAAGGGTGAAACTATGTGTTTTCTTTTAAGTACTACACATGAAGCAAACTGCACACCTGCTTTCCAATTTTGATTAACAAAGTTTTCCAAACAAAGGTCTTCAGAAAAGGATCTTTTGTAGCAATTTTCTACAACCTTTTCCATGCATATATGTATTACTAGATTACATAATCACAGGTTCTGAGGGAAAAAAATAAGATAGGGAATTCCTAGAGAGAATTACAGTGATGGTAACCTGGTGAGTTGATAACCCCTGCCCCTGCATACCATGTTTTTCCAACATGGTCATTTCTACTACAGTATTACTGGCAAACAATCAGCAACAAACTCAGAAGCATGTGAATGCGTTCAAATGATTAACAGTTCAGTCATGCTTAAACTGGACTTCTCTGTATGCACACCATCATGCACTCTGATTATATTAGCATTTGTTCTCAATCACCATGGCAGTCATTAGACTATTAATAATGTCTGACACATACCTCATCTATGCCAAATACAAAGGTAGAGAAAACAGGTATCCCCTATTACTGTTTGGGAATCAGTGGCTGTTGAGATGACATTTGAAATGTCTGAGCAGAAAGCTCTCCTGTACAGAAGTTCTCATTTTCTATCGCTCCAATGATGACTATAACAGAGGGTGCAAACCTCAATCTGTTTTAATTAACAGTTGAAGGGGTTTGTACTGGGCATACCATATTCGGAACAGGTATCCTTCAAGAAAAGCACTTTAGTATGAAAGTGTTATCAATGTAAAGGAAAGAAAGACTACACACCCCTAAGGATTACTGCAAGCCAGTCTAATCATATTAGATCAAATATATGTCCAATGTAGGAAAAAAATAAGTCTAAGGTAGCTAGGAGCAAGCCAGGTGAAATTGCTACCTTTGTCTACAGGGTTAAATCAAAACATTATTTCTGTAATTAGCCTGTGTTTTATGGAAATCAGCATCATCCCTCTAAAGTTATAGCCTGGCTTAAACTTTTGATGTTATTGCTCTGGTTCTTTAGAAAGCTGGGAAGATTGTACGTGAATATTTCAGGAGTACTGCCCAGGCTTAGCAGAGACAAAAATATTATGTGAAGTCAAGTCAACACTGCTTTGCATCATGGTGTCCTGCTTACCAGACAGTTGACCCAGCAACACAGGCCAGGCTAAGGCTGGATTTCAGGCCTGTCCTTATCACTTGGAAAGGGCACATTGCCTTTGGGATTCAGAGAGAATAATTTCAGAAGAGAGATATTCTCCCACTAGCAAGATCTGAGGTGTAAGGACAATCCAAACAAGGGCACTTCTTTACCGCAGATAAACAACCTGAAAACAAACATCTATTGAGCAAGCCGGAGGGCAGGGGTACCTGGCAGAGGATGGTTTAAACAGACAGCCTGCAGGCCACTGCAGCTCTCACCTACTCAGGATGAAGTCTTTCCCCATAGAAGCACCTAAGCACTGGCACAGCATGTGCCAAGACATTTGAGCATTCTTGTTGTGACATATACCTTGATACTAAAAGAAACAAGGACCATGAGTTCAGAGGCTCTTCTGCCTCCCTTCGGGACTGGTTATACTCCAGCAGATGACTGGAAAAGTAAAAATGCATATAACAAGAAAGAAGCGCTTGCAGGCACTCCACTACTGTCAGTCACAGAGATTCTCATTCAACATGCTGCCATCCAAATGCAAAAGGTTGAAGCCATTCTGAAAATACACATTGTACTCAGACTGCCTTTTGCCCAAGGATGTTTTGTGGATGAGAACCTGACAGTCATTAAGCTTCCCAATGCCCCTGTAAGGCCAGCCCATTGCTTCCAGGGAATATAGCAGCAAAGCTATGAAGCTCTGAAAAGCTTTCAAACTAACATCGCCCTCCTAGAAATTAACATCAGGAAACTCACTTGCAAACCAATCATCACCTTTTGCCATGTAGCAGAGCCAAATTTAGGCCTCATTTTAAGTGGGTAGATAGCCGCAAGACAGATTGTGGAGCTGAAAAATGAATTGTTAGCTCTTCACAACAAATAAACTGAAGAGACCACTACAGTTTTCCTGAATTTAATTCTTACAAATATATCTTGTCCCCCTTATGGCCTGTACACTGGTTCTCTAAACCTTTTTGATTCTCCTAGATTGTAACATGCCCACTGCTTCCCAGACAGGTGCTCAGAGGCTTGAGTGTTCTGTGAAAGAAGTGGATATTAGAAAGATAATAGCCATGTTCTGTGAAAGGTTTTATTTTCACTTACATTGTAGAAGCATCCAGAGGTGTGAACCACAAACAAATCCTCCTTCTACTAGCACCCACAAAACAGACAATTCTCACCAGAAAAGCATCTTGCACTGACAATGAAAGCTGAAAAGATGGGAATCAAAACAGAGAGCAAGAAACAGAAATTGCCCAAGGTCATGTGGGTGTTCATATTAATGAAAGGTTTGCAACTAGATCTTACATTTTCCACTTCAGTGATACCCCGTAAGCCAAAGTGTTGTATTCTTCTGAGTACACTACTGCCATCCTTTACAAGTCCTGAGGATTAGCCACGTTATTTCCAGGTGTACTTCAAACACTGAAAAACCTTTCCTAAGAAACCTTGAAAAACTCTCATGTGACCAAACCTTCCACAAAGAGGCCTCAAAGTTGACATATTTAAACCAATGGAACACCACACATAACCCACTGTTCCACAACATCTCCCACTGCTGACCCAACATATACACAAAGGTATGGGAATAAGCTACAGCATGCAATGAGTTGCCTTTAGTTCTAACACATCAGTTCATACTACTAGAAACATCACACTACGCAACCTCTGTGGTTCAGGTCTCAGTACTGCAAGTAGAGGCTAATGCAAACTATTCCAGTTAATGAAAATAGGGCCATTCTCACAAGCCTGCTGGATGAGAGTTATAGGATGACTAAAGTTGTAGCATGCTGTGAACTTAAGAATCTGAGTCTTAAACTGTGTGGTGTGCAGCATGAAAGCCTGTCTGAGTAATTGCCAGAACAAGTAATTGAGTCCTCATATTCTGAACTAACACTGCCTGAGGGTCTTAATACCCTGCAATTACACAATCCCACCTCTTATCCACAGACCTTAGGATCTGACATGATTTAAATCAAATCTGTCAAATCATAGGATTGTTCTGGGCAGAGTATTTCCTCCCCAGAACAACCCTAAGTGCCACATAAACTGATAGGAATCATAATTCAGACTTTGCCACATACACATGCAATGAGTCACAAGATTTCCCCCCACATACCCACTGCTAGAGCATAAGATATTATTTCATTTAACAGTGCAGCACAAAGCATCAAATCAGTATGTCACCAATTTCCACTGTCCCCAGGAGCGTTCTATTTTGCTATAAGAAAGTAACTCAAATAAAATATCTAAAACTGAGAAAGTAGGCAAGTACATTATGGGAAAAACATTCAAGTCTGTATGCAACATATGGAGACCTGGGCAAAGACCACTTTCCCTGCAATACAGCCTTGCATCAGACAAAGGCTGATGGATACATGAGCCTTGTTCAGTAGAATCCAGAGGAATTCTAACACTTAACTTCAAAAGGAGCGCAATCCTACCTGAAGACCTGTGTCAGCAGAAAGGTAGCACCCTGCTATCAAGTGCTTTAGCATGATTGCATTTCCATTTCATTAGAGATGTCTGTGTTTGCCTTTCATTAAGCATCTTGCCAGTCAAGATGTCTAGCTTCCCAAGATGACTTTCTGTACTGTATTGGGACTGCACTGGAGCATGTTATATTCAATCCTAGATTACATTCTGCAGTTCAGTTTCATCCAAAAGAAAACCAGGTTACATACTCCAAGACAGCCCCATGATGCAAACAAGGGTACCCAAAGTGAGGACAGTTAGGAGACAAATTTCAGAACCATGTTGTTAATCCAAGCTAAAATGCTAACGTAGCATCACAGAGCATTTGCTCTCCCTGCTGCAAAGACTCACAAATAATACAGCCTACCTGAGCTTTGGATAGCAATTCTTGCAAGAGGCAAGAAAATTTCAGAGCCCATGGGGCTCCTGAGCCTTCGAGCTCACCTGGGAGGCACAGAGTTTTACTCTAACAGATTTCTGCATTATACTAACTCAGATCTTGTTTCAGCTGAGTGACAGCCATGGAGATCGTGCAAACAGAGACCTGACCAGGTGTGACCGTAGGAGGTGCTGAATCACAACCATCTCTCACAGATGATTCACAAATGCAGAACAAGTTCTTAAAGGCAAACAGGATGCAGTGAGTGTTTTACGATCAAGATCTATCTTCCAGCAATACAGTTATCTCAGCAATGTTTTCACAAAGTGAAAAGATCATCCCACAAGATGCTGCAGTACACAAGACCCTCAAGCTAAAGCTAAAATCAAATCTCAATCCAACATGGAAATTTGGATACATGCTTCCTATACAGAACAGAATCTGCAGTGGTCAAAAGCTTGGATATAGTCCAGGAAGTCTTCTTCCCACAGGGGAGCATTTCCTCTTTATTGTTCTTCGCTGTGAAGCCTTTCCCCTGGGAGCTGCTTGGCACAAATCTCTAAGCCAGCTTTCAGTTTAAAAGGGCTCTCAGTGACAGAATCCTGGTGCAGGCAGAACTCGGTGTCTTGTGCAGACAGTCCTCTCACAGGGTAAAGCCACCCCAGTTAAGTTATTGGCAATTAGGAGCAAGGAAAGAGAACATCCTCTGCACAGTGTTGAAAGCCCATGAGTCTTCGTGGTCCATTTTAAAAAGACACGCATCTGCTTTGAGCTGCCCACATTTACACAGCAAGATTAAGGCCTACAGCTTTATTCTTCCATGGCTAAGTATTTCCACAAAGGTATAAGAATCATGACAAATCTCTTCTGTTAGCAAATTTAATTACAAGTTTTACCTTAATAAAGCCTCAGGCTTTTACTGATATAAGAGGCATTTCCTAGCATGCATTTGGATGAGAAAGTGCTGAAAGTATTGAAGTTAATCTCTGAAGTTAACTTAATGCCAGGAAAAGTTCCCGTTTCCCACAGCATGCCATAAAGTTTTTGACATGTTATGAAATACAGCACTTTTTATGCCCAACTAGCACAGTGACATTTGAACAGACTTTAAAGGATCTCAGAGAACACCTAACCCAGCAAAGCCACCAACAACTGCCTTCTCTAAACATACATAACTTTGCATTATATGCAAACAGTTTGCACCTCTCTGCTCCTCACATTAGTGGAGACAGATGTGTTAGGCTGAGAGCCTTCAATAACCACGTGGATTCTAGGAAAACCCAGCTGTACAGCTCCCAGAGCACATGGCATTCTCAGTTTTAACACACTTTTCCTAAGAGACTGTGGTTAGGACATCCCCATTTCCAACATAGGTTTACAATACATTTCTTAAGAAATGTATGTGTGAACTGTAACTATTTTGTAGCTGATTAGGGGAGAGGACAAAACAGGACTCCATTGGGACTAAATACACCCAAAGATATAAAACACCATGTTAAAGTTCTCAAGCCCAGTTCAGGCTGACCGAGATTTGAATCTTCACTGTGCCAAGTGCCTTAACAACCGGTCTGTTGTTATTTCCAGCTTTCCCCCAAAGCTTCCCCATACTCCTGAAAACCCAAGTTTTAAATTTATCAAAAATGGCAAGCTACCATGAAGCAAACTGAATGTTAAAAGGCTCTGGGAGAGCTTTAGGCCACCATCTACACAGGCCAACACAGCTTGCCACAGGCAGGAGTGTTTTAGATTGCAAATATTAACAGAAACACAAATGCAAGATCAAGTCAAAAGATTCCCATTTGTCAGAGACTGGAAGGTCCTTGTGTATCATAACCAGTCTAGCCAAAGTGCAGGTCTGCTTCCTTCTGAAATATGCTCAGAGGGATCATAGGACCCTTCATTTGTCAGTCCCTGGCTGAATGATCGCCACTTTCAACACTGTGGTTCATCTCCTACAGCTCCCACCAGGCAGCAACACCAGGGCCTTCACTATACAAAAGAATGGATGTTTTATACCCTCTTATCCTCATGCCAACAACAGCCTTTACCAGGAACTAATCTTTACCCAGCCTCCAGCTGGAGTCTTCACCCTGCCTGATATTTATTTGCTTGATATAATTTATAAGCAAACATATCCTCTCTCAGCCTTTGTTATACCATGCTAAGCAAGCAAGCCAACCTCTTCCAGTCTCCTCTCATAAAGTGGGCCATTTCCTTTATCACACTAACAACCTTTCTTTCCACCAGTTTATTTTCCTTGGACACGGGTCATCAGAACTATACACAATATTCCAGAAGAGATCAATTCAGGTTCTTGTTAGGTAGCATTTACACCCTCCACTGGAAGCAGCTCTCACCAATACATTCTAATTCTCTCCAATTCCAACCCCTCAGTCTCCTGCAGGTTCTCCATCCCCATTTTCTTCACTTCTAACTGCTGTCCCCCAAACACAAAGCCAGCAGCTGCCACTTCCACACTCAAGACAGTTCTCTTAAGGGCAAAGTAAGGTTGTCAGGGGAGGGAACACTCAGACAGCACTCCCCATCCTGCAATAACAGATTGGACACGACACAGGTAGCAGAGTCCTGTCACAGTGGGAATTTTAAAGTGTTTGAGAGCACAGCATGGCCAAAGTTGGGCAAATCTCCCTTGACATAACAATTCAACCAGGTTAACCAGACACAGAAATACCAAGACCAGTTAAAGGACTGCCCTAGCTGTCCCAGTAACATTGCTAGAGTTTCTCATGCAAAAGATGACCAACTCACTTCTTTAACAAAAAATCTTCCCTTTAATATTTTATTGGTAACCCTCATCTCTCTCAATTACAACTGGACTGATTTTATTCACTTGTCTAAATTTTAACTGGAAAGCTGAAGAAACACTTCCAAATGTAGCAACAAGCACTCTGCAGGCTTTACTTCTGCCACTGGACAGACAGCGTGTTGAATTCAATTCCTATTTACACATTGTTCTATTAGCTGAAAGATCTCACTCAGTAGTGATGGGCACAGTTGCCTGGAAGCCCATTATAATATGCAATGCCCATTATCCTGAAAATCAGACACAGAAGTATAAATTGCGTTTCATACTGTAATACATGCAGCATGCCTAATGTGGAAACTATATATACTTGTGTCGTTTGTTATAACCAACAGCCTTCATACAACACAAAATCCAATTCCACAGTTCAGCAGATACTTCAGACTTTCGTAATTTTACTCCAGCTTTATCTTCAACATCTTGGGGGTTGGAAAAAGTGAATTTAAGATGCTCAGTAACCTTCAAATCAGACTTCCAAACAATCAGGACTTAATGAGATTATGCAAGATGCTAAAAAGCTGCATGTACTGTGCAAAAATTGCCATGTTCTTTGGTTATAGCCTTCTACTGCCAGTGGGTGCCTTCACTATGTTTCAATTGCCCCACTAAGAAATATATTAATTAAATTATACAAGTCCTTGTTAAAAATATGTACTTACAAACTCAGGAAATATTGAAAAGCATGCAGAACTATTCTGTGCTTCTCATGAATACCATGTGGTAAAACTGTATGGCATCCTGTCACACAAAAACACAACCCACACTGGAGCTTCAGATCAACCGCATGTATTTACAAGTCTGTAACTCCGGGAATTTTTTTTGTGGGAAGATGCAAGGTCACAGAGGAAATTTTGTTATGAATGAGGAAAAAAGGCTTCTTAAATCAAGCACTATTTCATTGAAGGAGACTGCTCTTTTCAGATACCGAGTCCCAGTTTGGAAAGCACATTTTTCCCATTGTAGTGAAAAGCCAGATTCAAACATTGACTTAAAATGAATGCAGCAGGGCATTCAGTAACACTGCGCTAGTTAAATACTGACATCTACAGTCGTGTCTTGGGAAGAAAAGATTGTCTCTGGAGTAGGATCCAGCAGTCACTGGCACCCTTTGCAAAGTATTGCCCTGTACTCACAATCAATGGGCACCTCCCTGTTTATAACTACCTGGTGCAAAACTGGTTGTGCAGGTTAAGGGTTATGCCATGACATCAGACCTGCCAGAAATACTATTTGCTATTAACAACAAAATTCAGATGCATGCCGAAGAGCAACACTGCTATGAGGAGGCAGAAAATAAACACACAACTCAAAGCCAGGCCCATGGCTTGGTTCTTCAATACTGCTTAAACATCTGTAATTTCAACTGAAGTTTACTCTGTGCACACTCTGACGAGAAGCACCCTGCAGTTTCTACTGCTCTCAATGGGTAGTGAGGTTTTTAATTACACTATATTATTATACTATATATACTACATATACTAATTATACTACTAATTACACCAGTAATTGCAATTGAAATAGGAAAAAAGCTAACCTGATAACTTACATAAGTGAGCCATAAGCCAACAAGCAAAATTGAATTAATGACAACTGTAATTTTGACTATATTTTGTTCTAAAAAGGAAATAACAATTACAGCCAGAGTGAGTATTTAAATTAGACAGTTAACACCAGCTTGGCCTTAAATTTTGCTCAGGTGGGACCAGATTCCCCAACCTGCACAAATCCCTCCCAGCTGTTTGCCTTTAAAATGACCATTACATTACATACCTCAAACTCACTCCTGCTGAACAGCTGACACCATACTGCTGTTCATCTATAGCTTGCACATACATAGACCATCTCTTCATCTGTGCATACTAAGGCTGATTTTATCAGTCAATGTGATACCAGGGAATAAAGCGTTAACATTGTGCCTGCTTGCTTAAGCAGTCATTGTGCTTAGTGAGGCAGAACCATAGGACTCAAAGTTGCTAGAATGGTGAAGCAGAATTGTAGGAGTTATAACTGCTAAGCAGAGTTGGAGTAGATAAGATTCATAACATTTAAGACTGTCTTGTTTAAATAGTATCCATAGAAAGAAAAGGAACAAAAGATAACCAGAGTAACAAAACTTGTAAGCTTGACAAGTTTCTGCTTTAAGATACATAAAACCGGCTTGTACAGAACCTGAGGTCTGGACAGAAGCTGAAACCCTATTGAGTCTGCATGAAAACAAGAGTTTACTCACAGTGATCAAGAGGAACTACAGGCCTTCATCCTCACGACCTCCTAACAATCACCACCAGGAGGCACTGCACAAGTGCACCAATGGGACGAATGCCAGAAAACTAATTATAATACTAGAGAGGAATAAGTTTTGCATATGTATTAGGTGTGAAGCAATCTCATGTTTGTGTAATCATTATATGCAATATAAACAAACTGAGTGACAAAGGAAGGGTGCGCATGCTTCTGGAGGAGCAATCCCCCATGCGCCTCAGCACTGAATAAAAGCGTACCTACTTTACAACTTTTAACGAGTTGTGGAGGCTACCCGTGTATCAAATGCCCACTCACATTAAAAGGATCAGCTGCCTCAAGGATCATTTTAAACCTTCAGAGATTCACTTCCTTCAAAGTGACCTGAGCTCACTTTATTGTGCCATCTTCAACATTCCCCTGAAGAAAAATCCCAAGGCACACAGCAGGGAGGAACAGTTAAGAGGGACACACAAAACCAATTACTAGCAGAGAAAGGGGAAAAAAAATCATCCCACATGTTAGTTTCTGCTTCCTATCTGAAGAGGAAAAGCTGCAATTCTTATGTGGAAATACAACATAAAAGATTAGAAAAGCGGAAAAAGAGTAGAAAAATGGATGGATGGATGAACTGACGAAGAGAATCAAGTAAGCTGTTATTACAAGTGGCCTCTTACCATGAAGAGCTTAAGCCCTTAACTTCTGCCAAGTTGGAGGGCACTCATCTATTCTCAGAGAAGGTTCTCATTAGGGAAGGTTCTCTTTAAAAAGCAACATTCAGACCCTCAGCTTTATTGTTTTTCTCTTGCCTGCCAGTCAGAGGGGGGTTTATTACCTTAATTTCCTCTCAGTTGGTGGACTGGATTTTCCTGACTCAGAGTGAGGAAATCCTCTTTTACCAGTATCTTTTAATGCATATAATACCAGGCTACTCTATAAACAATGCTACTGCACATTGCCCTTATGATCACTGATTAGATTTAGAACAACTGTTGCTCTCTTGGCAATTTGCACTCTTCTTAGTAGAGCAAGTCACAGTCAGGTCAAGCAGCATCAAAAACATCTAGGTGTTTCAGGCTGGAGCTAGCTCTTCCCTTTCTCAGAAGTGCTTAAACTTGCAACCTCTGTCAGGGTTCACCATCATTTATCCAATTATCCTGCTTTTATTACCTGATGACAAATCTGAGTTCATAAACACCTTGCCTGAAAACTCCATCTTGCAACTTGTGTGATTTTCTATTCACAGTTTTTGCTTTTAACAACCAAGGGTCTTGTCAGTTGTCACCCACGATGATTATACCCTGTCCACCCACATATCCCAACATTACAATTCAGTTCACATCCGCTGCACTCTGCACAGGGTTTTGCCCTGTATACCAGTCATCATAACATCTGGGCTAAGTTACACGGAAGTCTTTGGATGGTAAGCAAAGGATTAACAGGGATGTCAGGAAGGCTCCCAGGTACATAGCTATAGAGTCCTGGGTGCACAAAGCAAGCAGAGTAAAGAACTAATCTGCAGAAGGTTGTAAAACCAGTGAAATACAAAACTGTGTATCCTCCTGTTCTGTCATGTTCCTCTGAGATCAATAATAGATACATCGGGCTATGTGTGCCATATTTCAGGATTAATTCAAAACAGGAACACAGAATAGACCTCAGTTTTTGGTCTGCTTTCAAGTCTTTGCCTCACAAAATAATTAATTTCCTTCACATCTGACCCAGAATATCACAGACTGGAAAGACAGAGAGCAGAGAGAAACCAAATTCAAAAATGCATCTCTTAAAAATTTCTTGGGAATACATTATGGTTTTTCACCCAGATTGCCAGCCTTGACCCCCTTACTCCCCAGTCTCCATGCATGAAGCTTCCCCCACCAAAAGAACACCTTGAGTGGAGGAGCCATTTCTGCAAAGTCCTCAAGAAGCTGAGTTCTTTTCTTTTCCCAGTCCTTTCACCAAACAGGAGGAGCCAAGCACACCTTTGTGTCACTTGGGCAAATGAAAGACTATGCAAATAACCGACTGTAAAATCCAATTATGACAGCATTGAAAAGGTTTTATGCAAGACTGCTGGTCTGCAAGAAAAGCAGATGGCAGCTTTTAAACTACAGGTAAAGAACAACCAGTTTGTTCATTTACTTAAATGTTAATCATTGAAATATTGCTTCTTTTAAGATTTGTGCTTCAATTTGTGGTTCTATTTATTGAAGAAGTTATGTAACTCGCTAGCACACTAGCTGAAAGGCAAGTTTCTTTTCAGTATTGATACCAAACCCTATCTTGTCACAGAGAAAGCTATTTTTCAGAGTTTCACCTTGGAAACAAAAACTGTCAGCTAAGGCAAAGAGATAGGGAATGCAATCAAAGGATAAGAGGAGGAAAACTCTTAACTGCAAATCCCTGGACTACATCCATCATCACTCAAAGAAACAAAACCTGTACCTGGGTGTTTATGTGTCACTATAATCTATACAGGGAGGGCAGGTTTTATACTATTATAGTCATAATTACACAATGTTGCATTAATCTTCAGCAAAAATATAAACAAAAGTATGTTTTAAGAGGCCTTTACAGAGCTCCAATTTGCTCTCAAGTAGTGATCTCAAGCCTGTTATTACATCTCTTCCCATCTTTTCCCAACATAATCAAGCCACACTTAAAGAGACTTGTTCCTATTAATGGAAACAAGGAAAGAGGACAGGATGCAGTGTTTTACCTTGCAAAAGAGTTTTGACACTACCTCCCATGCTCCCCCAAAAAGCAGTTTTCCAACTTATGAGCAAGAAATATTTCAGCTTTTATTGTGAAGCATTTTCACCTAGTTTATAGAAGAGAATGATTGATGTGGCACCTGTATTAGTCTCTCTTGTGGGTTACGTTTTCAGTCAGATCACATACAATTGCAATGCATAGGAACATTATTATCACTGGGAATACTTTAGGGGAAACACACTTGGTCGCAAAAACAAATCCTAAGAAGGTTTCCAGGTAGGGTCTTGCTCAGGATACCTGAGAAACACTGTCTGCACCTAAGCTTAGAACCACATAAAGGGTCTGATCAGCAGTCAGGGTATTGTCCCAGAAGGCAGCATCACCCATGACTGTGAAGCCAAGCTTGTAACAGATGTGGCAACCCCATCTCAGCCACACTATTAACACATCATTATGATCTGCCAGCAGATGGATAACACCTCTATTAAGAAGCAACAGGGTATTTCACATCCCACTGTTATTCTAATAGCATTTATTAAACACAGACCTCAAGAGCCATGACAAAAAATTGCCTTCCCTGCATACTGCAATATACTTTAAATTGTTTTAAACCCAAATACATCTACTGCTGTTTTCCTGAAACTATGGAAGGGGCAAAGTGAGATTACCAGAGCTCCAAAAATACCCATCCCTTCCCTGGGAAGCTGCCCCAGCGCTGCCTGGAACAGCCCCTCCAGTTCCAGCCAGGTGTGCCCAACAAGCACAACACCAAATCAACAGCAACCTCCAAAATGTTGCTGACATTGAAATCGTAACTTGGTATAGAATAAAGACCAGCTTTTTAATGGTACCATAAAAAGCCTATTCTTTTAATATATTCTCACAGATCATTAATAGCTTCTCCATCTCAATTAAACATTTAGTTTCAATAAACCGATGGCACGATAACGGAAACTCATCTGCTAGTTCTTATATGTATTTGAAAGACAATGGCAGGCACATTTGGCAATAATACTCCCTATTACTGTTAGCAGCCATGGTGATACATACAGTCAAAAGACATCCTTGAAACTACATCAATTTTTAGTTTCCATTGACTACAAGAGCAACAGGTTAATCCTGGGCACAGGCAATGTGCTAGGCAGGATTGCCACATCTTCCTTGCATCAAGTCACCAACCCTTCCTCATCACCTCAGAGCCCATTTTGCCCTTCCACATTGTATTAAGTCTTCGCTGGTACTCCCTACAGCAGAGGTTTTCCTCTTTCCCCATCCTCTAAGGAAGTTCACTGTCATTTTCCCTGTTCTCCTCACACTGGTATTTTATACAAATAAAACCCTTTTCAGAGCACCTATTATAGTAAAGCAAAAATAATAAAGTTTTGCTGTATAATTGGGTATGATAAACATCATAGAGTGACATCTTAAAGGGACTATTTGCTTAAGTATGATTTTGAAATCTGTTGTGAGCAAACAGACTTGCATCCCTAAACTTACAAATGTTCCTGGAATATTTGCTAATTCAGACATTCCTTTTAGCATCCATTTGAAAGATGAGGTTTTCATCCCTTATATTTGAGCATGTTCTTAGATTTGCTAATGGCAATAAAGGTATTTCTCAAATATACACACAAAAAAAAACAAACCACAAAACCACCTTTCTTCAGTAGAGGACCAACAACATCAAAAACTTAGACTGACACCTGAATGCTGGAGCTTATAAACTAGAAGTCAGTCAGAATCGTGAAGGCTCCTAACTCCTCTTCAAGCCCTATCCAGAAATATTTGTTATTTTTTCTTAATATATATAATGCAGTCCTAGAGATCCTTATGGAAGACTAATGAAGTGCAAAAGTATTACATACTTCTAAGGGTACTGAGCATTTTACATTTCTACTTAGATTTTGAGCTGTAATCAGATCATAAGTGTGTTATGAGCTGTAGCCATATAATCCAAAATTTATGCAATACTGTAGTCGAATTTGAATATTTAATATTGAATATAGCATATAAGAACATTTGGCAGGAAAGAGACTATGCTACATTATTCAAAATGCTTATAATCCACAATACATATAATTCCTATGATAAAAATTCATCATCTGCTCTTCCCCATTTCACCATTTTAAGACCATTAATAAATATTTTTTGCTTGAATAATATATTGAACAAATTGCCATAACCAAAAAACAAAACTGGAGAAGGAAGAGATTAAAAAGGCATTTGCAGATCTCATAAGATAACCAAGCAAGACAGTCATTCCCACTCTCCCCTGGCAAATATATAGCTGTGTTTATGTCAAATCAACTAAATCAATTATCTATTAAAAAAATGCAGAAGTTTCACTGCTTTTAGAGTCACAGCCATAAACTTGATAAATGCCAACTTCAGTGTTCACTGGCTACCATACGACAAGACTGGAATCACTCTTCAAAGACTGTCCTTTATCAATTAGTTCATAATGTAAGTATTTAACATGCAGAGACACTTCCCATTTTCTTCATTACTCCTACAACCCCAGTGCTAGAATAAAGAATAGTAACATAACAATCACTTGTTCTTTTGTTTTCTTGGGTTGTTTTAATTCAGGCTTTTAGTTCAGAAATGAACATTCTCCCAACAATGCAGCGTTGGCTTTGCTCATTTCTTCCTGTTATTACATTCTGTAATTATCAAGAGCCTCAAGCACCCCTTCCAAAACTGAATTTACTACATTATTCAAACTGTCCATCCATCACTAGCCATCACCTGTTCCCTAGAGATCCTGGCATGCTATCGGTCAACATGCTCTGGTGCACAGGGCAGGTGGCACAGACAGCCCGAGGAGGCAATTTCCCCTTGGAAGCTCACTAGCCAATTCCCTAGCATGGAGACGGGAAGCTCTGAGAGTACAAGAGAAACAAGAGATTCATAAGGTGAACTGTTTGAACATTAGAGTTACCATTCCGAGGAGCACGACACAGCCTGTGCTCCCAAGAAAGCATGGAAAAAAAATTCATTTTTTGTTTTGTTTGGGGTTTTTTTGCAAGGGAAACATTTCCAAAGGAGAACCAAACTTCCACACACAAAGGAAGATGTATGATCCATGCACAGCCAAGATTCAGAGGATTATGAAAGCACTCACAAAATTAAGATTGTCAATAGGCTGGAGGGAGAAAAGCACAGTAAACTCCCGCCTGAACATACAAAGTCTTATTCTTCCCCATCCAAATACATTCACCCATGCCAGCAGTCTTACTTTACTGAAATACTGGCTTTTTTCAGGTAGTCCTAGGCATTGTAGCTTTTCCAAGTGGGCCATCCTTATCTGCCCCCTCCTCCAGCCAGCTTCTGTCACCTCTTTCTTCTCATTAACAGAAAAGCAGTAGCTCTGGGTATTTTCAGAGTACACCATTCACCAGTGACTGCGATCCATACACTGAAGAAGTGAGAAAAATGCAAAAAGAACAAAACGCCCTCAAAATAGATTTGAAGGGATAAGAAAAACTGCTATCATAAATAATGCAGGATCCAGGGGAATAAGCCTTAGAAACCACCACACTCCAAGCAAGTTTCCAGATGTACAAGAAGGCCAGGCATTTATGTTCAATTCCTGACTGATTTAATTGGTATGCTCAGCAAACCCACAAGACAAACTACAGGCAAAGTTATAATTGCCCTGATTACATAGCTCTGCAAGAAGCTTTCAACAAAATAACATGCAGCATTTTTCCTTTATTTATATCTAACACTGAAAACATCATGGACAATCCATTTTTAAAACCTCCTCTAAAGAAACCGCTATCAGAAGCAAAGAATAATAAAAACAGGAGGTGGAAAGACAGTGATCTAGACAGTACCTTGAAGTACATCCCATCTGCTTTTAACATCTCTATTTTGTTTTGTTTAGAAAAGCTTGTTAAAAAACCCAGCAGCTTTAACAACAAAAATAGCAATTCATGATGCAATTTCTTGATGCCATGGTGTAGCAATGAAGATCTTTGTTGGTTTTTGAGAGATAAAAGATGTTTTCTCTCACTAAATAGGCTCACAAAGCCAGGTTTGCAGCACAAACATTGCCCTCTAACTTGAGCTGAATTTCTTCCACTCTACTGCTGACATACATGTCAACTTAATCAATAGGTTATACTCAACTGTCAGAGTTTTTTCTCCACTTATATTTTATCTTGCTCTTCAATTGTTAGAAAGGAAGGAAAAATGAGCTACCTGAACCAACATAAAGCCGAACACTGCAGAAAACCTTTCTCCTGCAGCCTGCAAAGATGAACCTCTCCCCCAGCTGTTCTTCACACCAGTGCACAAAGGAGAGTTGTGCCGGACTGTAATGCTTTCACTCCAGACACATGTGCTTCTAGTAGAGGCAGGAGACCATGTTATTCCTTTCAGGAAAAAAAAAAAACCAAAACCTTTCTTTATCATTGACAAAGGCCTGTTTCATCTCTGACTCAAGAGCTCTGTCTGCAGGAAATAATACACGTGTGCCTGTGGACCAGCACAGGTACATGGAAAAACACCACCACTATCATAACATTTCCCAAAGTATTATCCACCTTTACCAATGTGTTCCCCATTTACCAAGCATTCTTAACCTCCAGTGGAGATGTATTTTGCCAAGATACAGTCTTCTCCTGACACTTTGAGAGCTTACCGGCACAAGCACTGACCACTTCTCTTACTGACAACATCAGGCAGTTTCCTACTTCTTTCAGAGATCAGTGATCTGTGATCACTGATTCATATTGAATTACCTGTCTTAATTCCTACCTGCATTGGCTGGCCCATTTAATCCCTCTTCATTAAGTACCATCACTTTTACCACTTTAACAGAATGACCACTAAATTTAGTCTGGTATCTGCTGATCATTTGGAGGTAAATAAAAGTCTCAATGAGACCTGAATCACTACACATATTCTGACCCCAGGTCAGCAAAGCAGAGCTGCACAGTCTGACCTCTAAATGGAGGAAGGCACCAGCTGGAACATGGAAATCTAGCTGGGAATTCCTGCTCCACCCCATTTTCTGTGGTCCGGAAAAATACTTTTGGCCCATGGTTGATTTTCCTAAATGGTACCTAGGTATTTACCAGAGCTTTCAAGCAGACCCAAGTAGGTTGCTCACTCCCAAAGCCAGTGGTAAGGGAACACATAACCTCCCTTGGACATTTTAAATCCACCCAGGTATCAATCTGCATAACTACGTGAACACAGCTAGTCCTTAGCTTCTGTCTTGACTGCCTCCCACTGAAATTAAACCAAAGTTTAATAAATATATATATATACATTAAGAGAGAGAGACAGAGAGAGTGAACCAGAAGCTCTATTGGCATGAGTCTGGTACACATTCATTTGGCATAAATGTGGTCCAGCAGATTTGCTGCCTCACTGCCTAAAATAAACTAAAAACAAAGCTGCAGATTCAAAGCTTCACACTTCATCCTTGGAAGCCTGGGGTAGTTCTGGAGGATAGCTGCGAAAGCTACAAATGGCAATAATACATTTTTAATAAAATCACCATTTTAAATCATTTGCTTTCACCATCTATTTTGCAAGTCTCAGAGGAACCCAAAAGCCATTCATTTTTAAATATTATGAAGAATCTAAAAGATCACTCCAGCTATAAATACATGTTATGAATGGAGTTCAGTACGGAGGACGAAAGCTGTAAAATAATGCCTGGGGGAATTAAAAATGTACTGGGGCATTGATATAACACTGACAGGCAGAGGCCAAGTGCATTATTTCAGCATCAAGGTAACTTTTCTGTCTCAAGGACAATATTTTACACAGTGATCGCTTGGGGAAAAAAAAAAAAAACACCAAAAAAAACCCCAGTATTTCTTTTATTACACTTCTCTGTATTTTTTCCCCCCACACCCACATGTTGAAATTGCTATAAATCCTGTTAGCTCAGGGCAACATTATCCATTTCATTTGTTTGGGTGACACGCTCCTGAGCACATGCTGGTTTTTTCCACACTACTTCCCGATTTTCCAGAAAACTGTGCCTATTAGGTTGTTTGAGCAAGTTAAGGGACAGGAGGAAGAAATCAGGAGCTCTTGGCACAGCTGCAGTGATCCTGACCCCCATGGAGATGAAGAGCAGTACGGTACAGAAAAATCAATGCACCCCTCAACTGCAGTCACAAATTCCACATGTGATGTAGGTTCTCCTGCAGTGAATTGCCAGGTTGTTAAGCAGCACAAAACACAAGCAGGAATCTGTCTTTCAAGAGACACCGAGGAAAAGAAATATATACACACATACTCTTTCAGCACATTACCCTCAGCAGTGCTGCAACTCCCCACAAAGTCAGGGCACTGCACCTCTAAAAGCAGTTTGCTTTGTGCTCCAGCAGGAACCATTTCACATGCACAGCGCTCCAGCCTGGCCACTGCTATGAAGCAGTGCGTCCAACAGCTGTGAAAGCAAGCTTTCCAAATGCAAGAGCCATAAAGGGACTCTTGGTCAGCACAGCAGCGCTGGTAGGGAAGAGGAGAGCACACTGGTGCACAGCGCCAACTGGGCACTGGCAGCACCCTGCATGCTCCAGCTGCATCGCAGAAGGTTGCTGGGCTCTACCCAAGTCTTTCACCCATTCTCAGTCCAGTAACCATAGATAACCTTGGACTGTTTTCCTCCTGCAGCATCTCCACACATGAAGGTTTTTCCTAGCCAACCATAAACCCATTTTCTCCATTCCCCTTGCACTAATGCTAAATCATGCAGAAGTGAAGAATATGAAGCAGGTCTAAGGCATTTTCAGAGCTACAGGTTTCTCTGATTAACAGCCAGTAGACTGGCTGGGAAAAAACAAAACTACATGGGCAGCAACACAGCCAATTGTTGCAGTACAGAGCCAGCTGCAGCATCTTACTCTGCTGCCAGGGAGAAGGATCACTACGGAGTTTGCCAAGGTTTGTTATAATTCCGACCGTATTCCAATCATAAGAAGCAGCTCCCTTGCCTAGGCTTTGTGAAGTTGCTGCATCTTGAATTTTGGTCACTAGCTCATTATGTCATTAGTTTTCAGACAGACTAATTCCTGTTAGTCCTTGAGAAGAGCAGCTCCTTCAACTCTGAAGAGTCCCTTTGGCCCCCTTGGCCACAGAAAAGTGGTTTAATACAAGCATTTCTGAGGCACGCAGAGCTTGACTTACAGACCAGTATATTAAATACCCAGTGAAAATAAATGGCCATAGAGAGCCTGTATAGGAAAGACCAACAAAGACACTGTTGCAGGCACATGCTGACATACAGTATCATTACCACTGCCTTAGCATCTGCATGGCAACCTAGGAACAGAACCAGCACTGCACTTTCCCTCCTGACATATTGCAGAGTGCTGCATTCCTATCATTTATGCTTCTCTTCTGTTTTCATCACCTGCACAGTAATACCTGTCTGTCTAGGCAGACTCAATAGTAACTCTCAGGGAAACATTTCCTCTTCTACCCAGGCTGAAGATCCCATGCTGTGTGCTGCTGCTTGTGCTGGCACTACAGCAAATGAAACAGGTTGGGTCAAGGAAGACCGATGGCTTTGTTTGACCGAATTACAGAAACAAGCAGCTGAAGGGAACACAGGAGAAGTTATATCTTGAATTTCATCAAGCATCCACTACAGTGCCTCACAAAATCACCAAAGCATCTGAATCAAATTGGTTTGGACAGAAGCACTGTCAAATGGTTTTAAAGTTAACTGGAAATCATCAGCAAAGAGCAACACTGGGCAGCAGTGTTTTGAACAAGAACAACATACTTAAGCGTGTTTTCACAGGGATTAGCAATAGTTATGTGCATATATAAGTATATAACAGTTTATACAATATTTCTTCTGAAGCATCTGGAAGAGCAAATAACTAGCAGACTAAATTTGTAAATAGTAATTGCATAGAACAAAAAAGAGCTGGTTGGAATTGAAAGAATAACAGTACAACCACTTGCAGTGCAACAAACTCATAGTCTTAACAGGTGTGAAAGCACCATGGCAAGAAAGAAGTGGTAAAGCAGTAAGAGCGAAAGAGATGCTTTGCCATTTGGCCAGCGAAGTAGCAGAATCATGACTTAAGGCTTTATTGTTGCTTTATCATGACTTAAGGCTATTATTATTCAAACAAGTTTCCATTCTCCTAAGTAGGTAAGTTCACAGGGACATGACAGCTAGTTATGAGATGTACCATCATTTGGTAAGGGCTGGCCATCTGAAGAATAGACTGATCTCAGTGAAGTCAAGAAGGTTTAAGATATCTATATTTATTAGATGCTGGGAGGTTTTCCTCATTAATTAGCTGCTCAGGGAAAATCACTTGCAAGGAAGAAGGAATGCAATAAAAGCTGACACTTGCAAATGCTAGCAAGAAACAGATGGTCCTGCTTTGTCACGGAGAGAAGGCTATGGATTCGAGTCTCAATCTGTAAATACTATTCCCTTTCTTTTGCACTATATAAATCTGGAAATAAGGTTCCCCTAATATTATATAGTCTAGACATCAGACTCAGGCTGACTTTACTGCTTTCTAATTCACTTTCTGTCAAGTCCATATCAGAAATACACAAATTTTCCTCTTATTTCTGTCTGCTGTCAATATACCTCAGGTCTCACACATGAGAGGAATCTTCATTAACAGCCTACGATCTGTTTTACACAGCCAATCTCACACCTGATTAAGTTACTAGATAAAACACATTAAATTTCAGGTCCTACTTCCCTTTATCAACTCTAAGGTAACACTCCACACTATAAAATAACAAGCCTTGCTCTTAATCTTCAGTAGCATCTATATAGTACAAGATTAAGCAGAGTCATATCACCCTTGGCTCCCCAGCTCACCTACCCTCACTGCTCCCCAGCATCTAACTTGTTTAGCCACCACCAGGGTAGGACACCTGGTATGTAAAGTTATGCTTCACATTAACAGGAGCTAAGCAGCCTCTGCTTGCTTGTAATTCAAATACATTATTGCTAATACAAACTATTTCCAAACCCTGCTCTACAACCAAGACCAGCCCTAGGGCCATCATTAGCAGTTGAACCAAGGCAGGAGACAGTCAAGGCAATGAGTCAAAACAACAACAGCTAGAGCAGATATTACTGCTGGTATTCTGGGCACACTGCCTGCCTCATGCCTGTCTAACCCGACCCATTGGTGCTGTGCACACAACAAAGCAGCAGCCTAGTGACACTTCACTCCCAAAGCCATCAAAGCACGCAAGATCTGCTGCTCCTGAAGTACAAGCCACACAATGCACAGAATGGCATGTTGTCATGGGTGCTCTGCAAAAGAGTGCAGTGTTACCAAACTCCAGAGGCTGCTCTCTGAGCTAGATCAACATGAGTTATGACTGTGTGCTCATGAGTGGCACACTAGTCACACCACTTCATTTTCTTTTCTTTTTTTAAATGGGAAGGGAATGGAAGGGAACAGAAGGGAACATGCTAGCCAACAGAAGTACATCCAGGCACACCAAGCACAACCCAGTGAAACATGCAAGTCACCAGCTAGTATCCTAATCATGTAAATACAGCATATATGGTTTAAGTGAAAAAACACCAACCTTGTGATCAGCAGCACCAAGTGCCACTAGTAACAGGCCTCAGAGACGGATATTAAAGCCAACACTATTTAAAGTATTTTCTAAATGACCTGGGCAGTATTTTCAGCAAGTTTCCAGTCATCTGGTCCCATTTGTAGTCAACACAAATTGAGACCAATGCTTAAAATTCTGATTAGGTATTTGCATGCATTTCCCCCCACCATGCAAGTGATCAAACCCCAGAACAGGGGCCAGGCAGGTGGGGAAGCTTTATCCTTGGAAACTTTTAACACTTAACTGGGCAAAAGTCTGAGCAGCATGATCCAAGCTGGCCCTGCTTCAAGCAGGGCATCTCTGAACAGAGGACTCCCTGAGGTCCCTCCCAACCCAAGTTATTTTATAGCAGCATTAGTTGATACATCAGCTGCAGGGCCTGTGCTTTTGGATACCCTCTATACAAGATTACAATGAGTTATGGAAATCTGAGCATCCTGAATAACACCCTACCTTCAGGTTTCTTCATTGTTCAAGTTTCTAGCTTCTGACATAAACCAAATTAGATTTTACTCAATACTAAGCTGCAATGGACAGACTGCCTAATGAGTATAGAAACTTCCACAAGCCAGATTGCCTCTCCTTCATGGCAGTTGTTACAGTGACACATTTTGAGCTCAGGAGCCACTTTCAAGGCAAATTATGCAAACTACACAAGTTCTCCTCAGAATGAGGTACAAAGCTCAGGTCAGCCATTTTATAGATTAAAAAGAAAAATAATGCACAACAAAACTCCTGATGGCCAACGTGAGTAATTACTTACCTAACTAAAAGCACATTTACCCCTGTGCCCTGAATGCTCTAGAGATTGTCTCCCCATGGTTTTTGTAAGCAGAATAATTCTTAGGCTAAACTAGTTCACTCTGCTGTGATAAACTGTTGCCTGTAGATGCACTGAATCTGCAGGAATAAGAAAAAGGAACCTCTCTTTCTAGTAACACTGCTGGAGAAGAGCAGAACACAAAAGCATTCATTTTTAGCCACAGCACAATGAGTAATGAAGAAATAAATAAATTATAATTGGTTAAATTACTGCTGTCCGTCATTTAGGAATCTTCTTGTTCAGCAGTTGATGTTTTCCTCCCTTAGCTCTTTACAATGCACAGGTGGAGCAGAGGTAGAGGAATATTTGCAGATGCATTTGGATAGCAGTTTTACACCCATTCAGTAATCTATTGAGATCTGAAAGTTGCTGACCCTGCCAACAAATAGCAATTGTAAGTTCAGTAGGATCTGGCTGTCTTAAAGGCTTGCTTTAAGGAAGCCTTTAGCTTATTAACATGATGCCAGCTTACAAAATAAATTCAGAAGAATTTTTTGCTTGTAAAGTATGTAGCAGCATTATACATATGAACAGCCCGAGACCTGCAATGCATTTTTCTGGTTAGTTGGCATTTTTGTGATACTAATGGTTCTATTAAGCAAGTAAGTACCTGAAAAATATTCAAGAAATTTATTCTAAGTAACAGACCATTTCTGCTTATGGATGAGGTTCTACAGAAATATGGACTGTAAAATATCTTTTTTGGTAGAAAACCACCACACTTTCCAGGATATTAACATTTAAGCAGTAATCAGAAGAATAAGGCTCAACTAATTACAATCCTGTGTCCTTTCAACAGTTTTCAAGGAAATGAAAGCTGCAGCCACAAAAGGCCTGAGCAGAGTTTTGTAGCTCCTCATGTTTTAGTGTTGTTTTGCCTTGTGAAGGAGCATGTGGCATATAAATTACACTCCCAGTGTCCTGTGCACCATACAAACACCACAATGCACTGCAGAAAGGAACCACAAAGGTCCACTCACTAAACACAGAACCCTTTATAAGCTTCAGCTGAAACATATCCTAATTGTTGTCATGAACACTAGGACCAGTGGCACTACTCAGAACACAGTCCAGAAATAAAATATCACCACCAATCCCTCCCACATTCTTTCCTCTGGTTTATTAGTGATGTTCAGAGATCTCTATTGTTATGAGCCCGACTCCAGTGGTAATTAATGTGAACTCCCAACAGCACAACAGGAGCCTCTTCAGGTTGTCAGCAGGAAGTGCCGAGAGCACAGAAAGCCCATTTCTCCAAAACAGTTTCTCTTTCAACTGCAGAGACGAACCTCCCCACACAGCTTGAAAAGTCTCCTGAACTTTTTGAACAAAAGGAAGTCTCTTTGAATGACCACACTGCTACTTTTTTCCTCTCTTCTGTGCTAATACCTTTCCCCAGCTGCCACTGCTACATTTTCCACTGACACCACAAAAGCTGTTGACCTGGCCAGCAAATACCCCTTACAAATTCACTAGGCACAAGCTGTCTTTAAGCCTTGCTATAAAGAAACCTATCTAACCTCAAGATCAAGTACACAGAAAGTCACAAGTTCAGATCCCTCTTGCCAGAAGAAACTCAAGCACACTGCTCCAAGGTGGATGCTCTGGCAACAGGCTACCTGGGACAAAGGACAGAAAGCAATGCTTGCATTCGTATCAGCTAAAGTAGATCTACTCCACATGGAATACTTACACAATCATTGATCAGAGAGAAGCACAATACTCTATGTATACTACCAGAGAAAAACCACCTGGGCTGCAGTGCTTCCTCTCTGCCCCAGTTTATTGCTATTTTAAGTAACTTAGGATTCCCCGTTTCTCTGCAAATCCAAACAGAAAACACCATACTCACTCTTTCTCCTCCCAGCAGCCAGCAGCTCCCCTCTCCAAAGGGCACGTAGTCTAACAGAGCACTCGTCCAGAAGATGGGCTAAATCTTCCAAAATAAAAGAAACACCATTAGTCCTGCCCACACTACTACTTTCTCCTTCAACAGGACAAGAAAAAAAAACCCTAGTCTCCTACAGAGACCCTCACAACTACCTGTTAGACGAGCAGCCTCAACAAAGACAAGCTCAGAGAGAGTGTAGCCCCAGCTATATCACTGGTGTGATTTACAGCACAGGTGTGATTTATTTCTCCCTGAGCCAAGTAGCTACAGAAATCAAATACACCTGAAGACATGGGCTCCTCCAGGGTTAATACAGAGATCATAACTTCGGACTTAAAGGCCTCAAAGTAGTAGCTTGTCCCCTATCTGCCTTCCTGAGGATCGACACCCAAGTAAATTCAGATAGAAGGAGTAAGCCTCTGCTGGGCACCACAGTCTCCCTTCATTTTTTAAGTATTATTCATTTAGGACTTGGTGTAAATGTGGGTGAAAGCCCAGCCCCTCAAGGAATAACCACCTTCAGCCTTGGCCTGTGTGCAGTGACCTTGACAACTTTTCACCACCAATTTTCAATCACAGATGATGGATTAATCAAGGCTGATTTGAACCAGCTGCACTCTGTCAGAGTCTTTGCTCTGATCTTCACGCTGCAATAACTTTCCATTTTAACTGATCCTGCAGGGCTGAGGCTGTTAAAACAGCAGAGCTCTCCTTGCCTCCCTTTGGCCACAAAAAAGGGAAAAAGAAAAGCAATTTTCACTAATACTACTAAGGTGATTTTCACAATAGTGAGCAGGCTGACATGACCCCATTTCTGCCTAATGCCTGTGTGTGCACATGTCCTCATTAGCTCAGGCTTCAGAAACTGACCTCAGATTTTAAACTCGGTAGACCAGAGAAGAGGAGGAGAAGCTTGCACCACAAACTCACAGCCGGAGAGGATTACTCATAAATTTCCCATCTCTTTCTGTGCAATTTGCTTGCTGCCTTTGAAGGAAAAAATTTAGTGCTATCCCCAGTCTCTATCATGGATTGTAATAGTTGCCATATAAATGCATCTCACTGCTTATCCATCACAATAAAGCACATTTTGTGGAGGCCTGTACATCCCCAAGGCCTAAATCAAAAGCTGGTAGTGGACTGTTTGCTGTCTGATTCCCAGCACACGCGCACACACAAGCACAAGCTTGCCTGTTAATACCATTTTTAGACGAACAGTAATCGACTGACTGCTCCAGGCACAGTTTCATGTGAGAGCTACTCGATTTAGTGAGGTGGAAGGGCAGAGGGATAGCATGCAGCCACCAGGAAAGCCAAAATCCAGGATGGATGAAGCTGGCATGCCAGCCACTGGGGCACAGGCTCTAAGCACCCACCCGCACTCCCATCCTGAGACAAGGAACTGCAGAACATTACCCAAATGACCCAGTCAGCTCCATTCCACAATCTCAGACAGCTCCTTTATTACTTCTGACAAAAGCTGCTCACTTCCCCCTTGTCTGGGTGAACACAAATCCTTCCCAAAGCATCAGGAATCATTTCAGCTTCCGATTTTGGTTGTAGGGAGCCTGCTGTCAACACAGGAGACAACAGCACCAGATGAAAGAGCCCGTCTACTGTCTTTCCTCATCCCACAGCAGGCCATCCAGATTAGACACACTCTTGTTGCTGCTTGCTAGCATGCTAGTTCTTTTAAGTATGCTTTCCTTTCCACACTGGGCTTAGCATACAACAGGAAATTTTGCATCACAATCCAGCTTTCCACTCAACTGATTGCTTCTGTCCACCCAGAAATACCTGGGGTCACAAGTACCTCTCTGCTGCTAGAGCCCCACATTACCAGGCACAGCAACACTGCCAGTGAACTGAGGGTTAACAGCAACTTCACTGACACAAGTGCTTAGAGAATTAGATCCTGGAAGGATCATGGGAATCAAGAGTACTTACCAACCACTAAATTAAACTGTTTATTGACCTCCTTGCACAGGCTCTCATTTCCACCATTCCCTGTAGGGTAGCATAGAAAGGAGTATCAGCTTTCAAGCTGGCTGGGATTCAGCACTGGTACATCAGCTGCAGCACCACTGATTCTGAGAGACAAGTCTTCATTTCACCCAGTGGATGATCTCAGCAGATTCCCATCTCCACGTGTCAACAAAGCTGCCTGACCAGACTTCTTTCAGTCTAAATATCGGAGTGCATGACTACATCAGGAGCTTGGGGCCCCCATAGGTAACTCTTTCCAACCTTCCCGGTTCCTCCAGAGAAACCTAAAAATTCTGAAGACCATACAGGCATATCATAATGTTATAGAATTAAATCTACAACAGCTTCTAAAACAACTTCAGTGAAAAATAATCAGCAGTATTCAGTAAGACAGAAACATACCAAGGTGGCTCCCTTTAAATGCTACAGTAGAAGAAGCTACTCTGAAACATGCAATCCTGACAAGGCCAGAGCTGTGAAGAGACATCAGAAGGCTCAGAGGGCTCATCAGATAAAAAAAAGGCATTAAGAGATGGTCCCCACCAGGTCAGTTTCAGTGATGGAGCACCACTGATCATCTCTAAGGGACAGCTCTTCGCTTTGTGACCCAAGCAGAGATTGGAGTGGACAGAAATGGGAATTCACATACAACCCAACGTCCATTCCCTCTGATGCAGAAGATGTGATGGGTACAGTCCCTTCTAGCACATTAATGCTCGCATCCTGCTCCTTTCTTGTCTCATTTGATTGGAGGAGAAAGGGTTCATCAGCATCATCTGAGTCTTCATGACAAACACTTGAACTAACTCTTCAGCGGAGAAATACTTGCAGCCCATTTCTCTCTGATATTTATTATTCCAGGCTGACTGCAGAAATAAGGCACTGATTACATGCAGTTCATGTTTTGAATATTAACTTCCCAACCATAGAAAGTAAAAACATTTCAGTTTAAACTAAACTTTAGCTTTTATGAGACAAAACACCAGTTTAAAAAAAAAAAAAAAAAAAATCACTTTACCAAGCCTGTCCTGTATCCCTGGGTCTGGTGCTGAAAGCCAACACCTGAGCAAATGCTGCAATCCCAGCAGCCATTTGAACCCAGGCAAGTCACTTAATCATGCTGTGCTTCCCTCTTCTCATAGGAATAATGCATAGCCACTTCACTGGGGTAATGCAAAGCTGATTTCATTAGCATTCACAAAGTGCTTTCTGCCCAGCAGAGGAAAGTATTAGGGAAATGCTAAGAATCTCCACTGCTGGGCTTCTCTTCTAAACTCGCTCTTTTCATAAGTTATGTCCTACGAAGCATGGAAAAATTTCTTAGAACCTGCTTAATCAAGAAAGCAAACATATCCTCACTTGCCGAACAGAGGCTTGTAATTATGGGAGAAGAAGGCAGAAACAGCACACACATGCATTAACATTGATGTTAACGCTCCAAATTAGTTGAACATGACAAGGAACAATACAAGGTTAAATTAAAACCACAGCAAAGCCACATAACAAGCAAAATCAAGTTTGTTTAACCCACGGGCCTCCCGGAAGCCAGGAAAAAGGGTCAAGCTCCCATCCTTTCCAGGTTTGGACAGGAACATGAGCCAGTTTTTGTATTCCGGATGTGATTCGGTTTACTAGTTTGCCTTTTTGGAATGACCTTTTCCTCCTTTTATAATGAGCTGTGGGGAGCACCTCTGTTCATTCATGTCCCGTCTTACATGTTCCTGGTAGAGCAGACTTCCCCCCCTTACAGCCAGCTCTTCAGCTGCCCCTGTCTGCAGCAGTTCCTGGGATAGGAATTCACAGGCAGGAATTCCTCACACCATTCCTCCAGATAATGGGTGGAAGAGTCTTAGCTCTTTCCCACTCATCCCTCAGGCAATGGTGGGTGCAGTCCCATTTCAGCTCCTCACACCCTTCTCCCAGGCCATGGGTATTGGAGTCTTATCTCAACTCCTGCCATCCATCTCTGAGATAAGAGATAGGTGGAACTCCATCTCAGCTTCTCATAGCAGTCAGTGGACAGTGGAGTCTGATTTTGGATCAGTTTCTGACAGATGGGCTCGCAAAAAGATGGAGAGCTCTTCAGAGGAGTCGGTTCAGGGATAGCCAGACATCTGAGTTTTGCTTGCCCATGCTGTTCCTTTCTCCCTGAATCCCATAATGAGTTATTGGGGTATTCCATTTGTATTCTATTGCATTCCATGACTATTCTGTTTCATTCCACTCCACTCTATTGCATTCCTTTCTGCCCAGCTCCACTCCCAGTTCCATTGTGTTCCATGCCAGCACCTGGCAACGCAGGAGTCACAATGCCCCAGGACAGGATAAAAGGGAGCAGCCTGCTGTGTCCCGTGGCAGAGGTGGCACGGGGCAGCCCTGGGACATCACAGAGGAAGGCCTTGAGCTTCTGGAGTTACCTGCAGGGGGCTCAGGCAGGAAGAGCAGAGGGAGGTGAAGGCTGCTGGAGGCTGTAAGCTGCAAGGGCAGCTGGTGGTGGGAACAGCTTCTTAGCTCCGGGGAGGGATAGCGGTCCTTTTGGGCTGGATAGGCATGGGCAGAGCGTAGGAATGTCTTCTTGAGGAGCACTGTAGAGCTGAGCATCCTCATCCGCCCCAGAGCCAGGGGCAGCAGCCATAAGCAATAGGATGCAGAGGTGTTTCCAGGGCTGGCAGTGCTTCTGTTAGAAGGCCCTGAGGTGGCTCCAGGTGGAGGAAGAATAGGGCTTGGGTATCTCCTGAGAGGCGTGCCCAGGCTGTGGAGCAGGAGCAGGTCCTGCTGCCATGCTCAGGGATAGCCGATCGCCAGCACTGGGGTCAGGAAGGAATTTTCCCCCGGGGCAAATTGGCACTGGTCCCCGGGGGTTTTTTGCCTTCCTCTGAGCATGGAGCAGGAGCACTTGTCAGGGCTCCTCTGGTCCATTCTGCTGGGTTACTGCCTGCTGCTCGTGCACCACGCAGATGGCCCCCTGTGTCCTGCAGCTGCAGGGGGAAGGCTTTTTTTCCCCACGGAGGACCTGAGAGTGTCCCCGGGGTTTTTTTGCCTTCTCCGCAGCCGAGCGCAGCCCCTTCATGGGGATCCTTTGGGCTGTTGTGGCCCAAAGGCTGCTGCTCGTGCTCCACGCAGGTGGCCCTCGTGCCCCGCATCGGGGGGGAGGAACCTTTCTGGCCTCCCAGGGGATTGCCCGGGAGTTGCTGCTTGTCCTCCGTAGCATTGAGCACATCCCCTGGCCAGGGTTCCCCTTTGGACTCGGTTCTTGCCTGCTGCTCTTGCACCTCCAAGGCGCTCTTGTGCCCTGGCTCTCTTTGGCTCCATTGCCCGGTGCAAGCTTGGAGTGGGAGCGAGCTCTGCTCCTCCCTTAGCTTCATCTCCCTGGGGGCTCTGCACAGCAGCCTGTGCTTGGAAGGGCTCCAGCCTTGCTGCCCCATCAGCAGTTGCCACTCTTCAGCTCTCCCTGTGTGCAAGAGCAGTGCCGGGCAGGCACGAGAGCACTCTGCCTGCATCCCTGGCCAGGAAGCGCAGCAAACAAGAGAGTGTTGGAAGTCAGTTGTGTTCTTATCATGGATAGGTGTCATGCTTTAGGAAATAGCCCGTGCTACCCTGCGCTGCCTTCTTCTACTGCTTCTTGCGCATTTTTGTGTGGTCTGTGATGATGCTCTTAAAGAATAGCATCAAATTGTCATGTTGGATATAAGGAAGAAGTGGCAGGGTGCTGTCAGGGTGCTGAGCATTGGAACAGGTTGCCTAAAGAAGCTGTGTGTGCGTTTTCCCATGGCGATGTACAGCACATACCACCGCGTTGTACAGACCCTTGGGTGTCACCGTACGTCAACATACAACACCACATTGCACAGACCCTTAGGTGACATCTGCTGGCATTTATAAGACCAGTATGCACCGAACCCTGGGCAACCTGTTTCTGGTGTGAGGCGTCCCTGAAAATGGCAGGGTGGTTGGAACAAGGCGCTCGTGAGGTCCTCTCCGAGCCGAACTGTTCTATGATTCTGGGATGTGATGATTCTAAAAGAACGTAAACTCTAAGAAACCAAATCAAAATCAAACGGAATAATAAAATAAAATCTTGTTTCCACATGAAAGCTTTGTGATTTGTGTTCTTGAAAGTGTTTCAAGGCACTGGAATGGGTTGTGCAGGGAAACTGTGAATACTCCATCCCTGGTGGTGTCCAAGGCCAGGTTGGACAGAGCCTTGGGTGGCATGGTTTAGTGTGTTGTGTCCCTGCCCATGGCATGCGGGTTGGAACTGGATGATCTTAAGGTCCTTTCCAACCCTAACTATTCTATGATTCTATGATTCTATGAATATACTTTATTAGGTCTGGGAAATACAGAATATTTCTCTAGACTAAAAGCTATATTGCTTCTGTTCTGTGATATTGCTGAAGCTCAGGTGCTCAGAATTTGTGTCAGCACCTTCCAATATGTTTAAAGTTCCAACATGTTGTAAAGTGAAGCTTTAATTATTTTCTTGTCATTTTACTGTTGTTGATCTGCTACAATAACAGTGTATTATGTCACAGAACAGAGACATGACATGGGCAAATAATACTGATGGGGAATTCTGGCAAAAAAAAAGTCGCCTTTGTTACATTAATAAGCTTTTCCTATAGGGCAAACTCAGCTCTAGCTGCCGCAGTCTTAATTTCTGATTTGTTTGGAATCTGTTTTGATTTTCTGTCTCTTGTTAAATACAATTCTCTTCTGGGCTCTGTTTTATGCATTGATTTTTGCAATTGCATCCATATTACACTGGGACCCAAATCCACAGTTCTCTAATTCAGATTACACAGAAAAGTGTAGGCAATCCCAAACTCTTTTTCTTTTTTTAATTAGAGAAATACTTTGCCTCTTAAACAAGGATGGGACTGAGGCTAGTTACAGCACCATGTGTTCCCACAGTCAAGGGTATTCATCAGGAAGGGATGGACTGCTGACTTTTTAAGGATATACTAAAAATCTTTCTCTCTGGACTATACTTTGTATTTGAGAAACTTACAGTTTAATGGCACCATCAAACTGTTATTTTAAATAGCTGTGCTCCTGAGTAGCCATCAGTTCTGCACTGAGAGAGAATACAGAGAACCTAAAAACCTCTTCTGCACATGCCTCATCTCTAATGCAGCTCATGATGGGTTTTTCCTCTTAAATAATCACAAGTGGGTCTGACATTTTTATTTCAAGCAGGGTCATTTTTACTGGTTTTTACAGCTATCAGGTTAGTTTTAGCATGTATTCATCTCAAAAATACACGCAGAGAGCAGGAAGATCATTACCACCATGCAGACCTGGTTTCTATTCCTGCAAAGTCATTTAGGGCTTTTTTGGAAAATGCAGGGGCAGACAGAGGCCAAGTTTTGTACCCCTGCTCTCAGTTCAGTAACTCCACTGCTGAAGACTGTACCTGTGTCAGCACAGCACCACACCCAACCTAATCCACTTGTTTGCTCTCTAACAAGAAGCTCCTCCAGCTTGTCTTCAACCGGAATGTGAGAATGCAACAGCTCTGAGGATTACAGTTCAAAATTAACTGGGCTTGAGACCATCCCATTTGTAAGGAACAAATATTATTAATTACTTTTTGGTGTTTTGCAGCTGAAGTTACTGAGCTTGTAGAATTACTTGGTGAGTATGAAACAGAGGATGATACTTAAACTTTGAGAGCCATTAAAGTGGTAGAGATCTGAGTTTGATTCATATAAAAGCAAACAAGAATACTAGCTATCAGCTGACAATTTCTGCTGCTATAGCAAATGCTGTTTCAAAGGCAATGAAACCTCTGTACCTAAAACACCCTTGCATCCTCTCTTGAATTCAGTTCAAATAAATATTTCAATCACAAACATCTTATAGAGATAATCAGAATATTGTCGAGGACAAGAATCTCATTCCTGTTTTTCCTCTTCCACCCCCCCCAGTTTCTTCCTACAATGGATATGCTGCAAGATAGAGATGCCCATGGAACTATTTCACTAATGTTAAGAGATTTAGTTTCCTTTTAGGAAATAGCCTATTAGAACTAGACACATGCTAGAGTGCTTGCTTTCAAAATAGCCAAGAAATAGCCCAACAGGGGTTTTGGCATTGTTTTGGTGTGGGGTTTGGGGGCATAAGCGAGGGCTCCCTCCTCACCCCTCTTCAAGCAGAGCACGATCTGTATGTGTTTCTGATATACTGGCCACTGTCTGCTATTTGCTCATCACGTTTATCAAGGAGTCTGGAGTAGTTTAAGTACCCTCACTGTGTTCTCATTTTCATTTAAGAGATTGCCGTCTCCCCATCAACTCAGAGAGAGCAGAGCAGTCCCTGTGATGTACTACTCTACCACAGCACTGACCAGTCACACAGGAAGAGACTCTTTGTACAGTTGGTTCTTAAGAAGATGAAGTTTTCTGTTGCTCCACCACAGTGATTATTTTTGTGTGTCATTATTTCGAACTCTTTCTGCTTCATTATAAAAACACCATTTGCTAGAGCTAAGGCAGCAAGCACAGTAACATTTCAAGGCAGAGTGGATTAATCAATACAGCCTCTACAGCAGAAAAGCACAATGTCACTCTCACTGGGAAGGTGAAGGCTTCATTTCAAGCTGCTCTCCATCCTCCTAATTAAGCACTTTATAACTCATCTTCTACAAAAAGGCTCAGCTCCCAGTTATAGAAACAAACACCTCTGTTGAGAAACAGATGTGAATATAACTGAAGTCAAAACATAATAACCCATCTGTAGGAGAAAGAAAGAAGGAAAGGAGAAAGGGAGGAAAGGGGGAAAGGAGGGGGGGAAGAGATTGATTCAAACATGATAGTCCCTAATCCATCTGGAATAGTTAGGCTTGACCCATACACACCTGCTATTTTCTGTAGAGTATTCCCAAGCCTCAGGGTCACTGAGGCTTCAACCTGGCAAGAAGAAAGGGCCAAGAGAGGTTTCCCAGCCATCCTTTTCACTAACACCCCATCCCATTGTCAAAGAGCAATGGTACTGGGGTGCTGTGAGACACACAGCATGCAGTCTTGCACTCACCAGAACTCAGAAAGCCAGATTTTTATTCCCAAGGCCAGGAATATAATACTGAACCAGGAAGCTGTTGAGTGTTAAGGCTCACAATGTCACTTCAGCTTCACTAAGTGACTTGTGTGAGCTCCACATCAAACATTCAGTCTTTTAGTTATGCTTACAAAAAACTGTAAGTACAACTAATATGTACCCTTATAAACAGGACACTGTGTTCCACTGTACCTTGTGAGTGCAGATAATTTACACCACCCCACAACGCACCCAGATCAAACCAGAGCAGTGGGAGCCACCGAAGCCCTGAGTTAATTGCAGTAGGAGCTGTTTGCTCTGACTCCTGTACAGCCCCACCAATACCATCACCCTTTGTCACTCACAGTCCCTCTATCCATGCAACTTGCAACTCAGCCTCTAGATTTAAGGTAAATGTCTTACAGGAAGAAAACCAGCCCTGGTCTTTTCCACTTCCAAGCCATCATTTTATCATATTTTGTAGGAATCGTCCTCAGAGTCCAAGACAAATATTGTGCCATGAGCCGTATACATAAAACACTGCAGTTTATTCTGTATCATGCTGCTAGTCTTCCAGTGTAATTTAATGCATGTGATTTTACAGCCAGTCTTTCAACAGCAGATGTCAACCAGTCAGAATTATATGGCTTACAAGACCTCTTACTGGCAAGAGTTTAGATGTGTGCTTGAAGGGCACCTGGTGTTAAAATGCGACAGGCAGTAGATTAACCCATACCTTAACAAAGGATGAAGTTTTCAGATAGGTCTTTCTCTCCCAGAACACAGCCAGTTCCTGGGGTCTGTTCTGCCTGTACAGTGTAAAGGCTTGTAACTGTGAACTCATCTAGCCCTTGGGTGTGGCTCAGGACAAGATGGAGCTGCCTGCAAGCTCCCAGGGGAGCAGCATTCTCTTTACTGAGGTGAAGCTAGCTGGCTGTTATTTTACTTTCCCCCTTCAGAAAGATACTTGCTTAGAAACAAATGCAATCAAGACACCGTTGTACTGACCAGTGTGTCAGAGGGAAAGCAGCTCTGCTCCAGTGTGCAATCTCCCACCACATTAGTCTTTCACCTCAAATTAAGGAAAAGTTTCATTTTCTTCAGCTTCCAAGTCTATCTAAAAGCACATCCAGTAGCAAGTCTTCTACATATCTACCTCATTGTCCAGTGCAGAGAATCAGAAACAAACATCCCTCAGAATCAGCTACAGCCACTGCAGGGAACTACCAGCCTTTGAATGAAAGGTACTAAGGATGATACATGGAATAGCCTCAGGAATATACTGTTTGGCCACTGGCTTCTACTATTCTTTTCTATATCTCAGTACTACAGTGACTACCTTCAAGACAAGGAACTTCTGTTCCTGAAGTTCTGCCAGTGGTGGTGAATGCATATAGTCTGCTTTGAGATGCTTTCTGATAGAGACACTGCTACCTCTTCTGAAGTTCTTCTGCAGCTCCATCTAGGTTTTTTTCCCAAAAGGATGAAGTTAAACTACCAAATGATGTAAACTTTTCCTTACTTTTATTCAGTGTTCCAACAATAATAAACAAGCAAGGGCTGAAGCCAGGATCTAGCTTAGTAGGGTAAAAGTCTATTCCTTTCTGCACAAGTTGCTATAAACAGTTATCTTCCAAGATACTTCAACAGCTATTCTCACAAGCATTTTATATGAAGACAAAAGACACTTTAGGTTAAATAAATAAATAAATAAAATTATTTTGTTTTATCTTGTTTGGTCCACGGTTGACAACTGAGGCAACCATTTCACTGTCTAGCTGAAGATTTTGTAGCAGCCATAGGAAGAAGTCACTGACCCACTTGCCTGCACAAAGTTAATCCTGAAGGAAGGATTTATTTCATCAGATCAGAAACAGTCCCCAGCTCTCAGTTTCTTTCAATGGCTGCCTGTGAAACAGCTGAAGTAGGCTCTAGAATTTTCTACCAAGCCTTAATTTCCTAGCATGGCCACCTTTGTATCCTTGCCTCTCCAGGATCCTTTTCAGAACCCATCTGCAAGACATCTTGACTCTTTCACCCTTATAAATGAAGCTGGCTAATTTTCGAAGTCACCACTTCCTTTGGCATTGTCTGGATTACTGTCGCATTATTGCATCTGCTTATCTCAAGTATTTTCCTTGCTTTTCCCATTTCCTTTAACACAACTGATAGTACTGCAGTAATGCCTCATTACCCATCTGAGTACTCATTAACACACCATGAGCACAGTCTGCCAGAGCAATGTAAATAGAGATAACAAAGCTCAACATGCAAAGTCCCCTTGCAGGGCTGCTCCACCTTGCAGCATGGACACAACTACCCAGTCCTTGGTTAGCTGGATCAGTTCCCCAGTCTTACCTTGAGAAGAGCCAGAGATCACAGCGATGTCTGCTCTCACCATGCTGGGCTGACTGTACATACACACAGCCCTGACACCTCCTAAGCAAATGTGCTTTGCTCTGCAAGCACAGAAGAGTAGTTTCCTCTGCTGAGCTGATGCAGTGCAGCAGGCTGGTCCCAGCACCACCTATGTGACCTGAGAACAGCTCACAGAGGGATAGGCTCAGCCACAACAGGCCTTCAAGATGCAGCCTGAGCAGCCCTGCCCTAAAAATGTAGCACATAGTACTCAAGGACACGCAGGCACCCACCAGGCAAGGTGCTGGTAACACACTCCCTGGTGCTAGACAACATGAGAGCTACTAAACTGAAATCCAATTTTAATCCCCTTGTTGAGTGAGCTCACATAAGTTCAAAATGCAGCTTTCTATCATTGCTATAGATCTCATCTCCTTAGACAGGGTGAGGAGAGTAAATCAACAGAAGTATCGTTACTAAACCATAGGAGAAATGGGTATACTGGGCCTTAGTTGGTTTTCTAACTACAGCTTTGATTCACCTATTTTTCTTAAGCCTGTCTCATCTGTGAAGCTTTCCAAACCAGTATCATTTCAGTGCCTAGCTGAGCTATAAAGCTTCCACTATTCCTCATTCAGCTTAATGGAGCACTCAAGCCTCTACACTAAAAACTGTGGCACCACATGGAGAGAATAGATATGCCTAAGTTTAATGCTCACTATAGCTAACGGTCATTTATGTTAATAGACACTTTTGTTTCTTTGAATTAATCTTCCTCTGGGATTTTTTTTATACCATAAATCAGGACAGATTATTTCCCTTACCATTTAGAATCCTCTTCTTTCTCAGATACTAAGAACAGAGAAAGACAATGACAAGCAATCAAATTACCATATCCTAATGAACTACCATTTGTCAGCTGAGCCAGAGTGACTGTTTCCTTGCATGTAGCAGGTAAACATCAGAATGGCTTGAGGAAGGTGATTAAAGCCAGTATGTTTAATTGTGCATTTGCAATAGGCTGAGAGAGCACTGTCAACCACTAACAGCTGCTTGCCTTCACATCTTCATCAACTGCAGCCTCTTGCCCTTACTCCACATTTTCATTTCAGACTTTTCCCAACTGGGAAAGTTTCTCTCAACACTGGCTACTCCAGCCAGTTCCTGCTGGACTTCCCAAGCCTCTGAGTGCTGGAAAGGGATGCATTCCTGTACAATGCCTGTTTGTGGACCACCAGCACAGGGAGATGAAAAGGCTTGCCTGGTGTCCTAGGAAGCCAGAGAGCAGCTCTATTCTCAGCTCTGCAGGAGACATTTTGATATTTCTTATGCCTCCTTTTCCTCACATCTGAATTGAGAATAACTTTGCTGAATATCCTGAGATCCCTGGTGAAAGAGTATGATCTGTAACACTCCAGGAGAAGCTCATGCCCAAATGTGACATCTTGAATGACTGCAGCATATATACACTTGAGACCTCAGCTACTACATGAAAAACAATCATCCTCTCCTATCCAATAAAGGGTTAAGGGTTCAAAAGAAACAGTTTTAGCAGTTCTGGGTGCAGTATTAGCTCAAATGCATGAGTTGAATCTGTATGGCATATTAATGATTCCCAGCAAGGAAACAATTTCAGGAGCTATTCATTTCAGCAATAGTTTTCATTCTATCTAAATACTGGAAGCAATAAAGGCTCCTACACACTCAGTAAAATAGATGAGGAAATGGCATAGTATGAAAATCAGAGAGTAGGAGATAGATGTCAGAGTTCCAAGGAGTAGAAGGTAATATTTTTCCTGTTCCAGCTTTACGTCCATGAAGGGGCACACACAAAGCCTGTTTTGGATTTCAGCATGGTATCCAAAGGTAGGAGCCTGTATTCCCCCCAAGGAGAATACAAGGTGAAAGAAGGGGGTGTTTCCAACTGAGGTTCAGACAACCAAAAGATTATGTGCCTAAAACAGGAAAGGGGAAAACAGCTGGACTTGCCTAACATTAGCCCTTCAGAAACACCACTGCTGTTTTGAGACTCCGTAACAGAAATGAGAGAAAGCTTAGCACAAGTTAACTCCGCTATGCGCAGCATGGGAAAAACAGTGCATGCTTAGTCCCAGACTGCCATCATACTCTCATGATGCCCTGCACAATGCCACTTCCATGGGTCCACGTATTTCTTTTTACAAAGGCCTGATCTTACAGACAGCTGGGTACTACAGGATGGCTCAAGCAGCCTCTGGCTGGTCCACACAGAAATATGTTAGTTTCTCCTAACAGGATGTTGTCAACTTCTGCTCTTGGTCATGTCTGTGAAGACAATGCACAAGTAGCACCGTGTACTTCAGCAACAAACACTAAGGATCCGATCTTTCTTCATACAAATACAGATTATAATAGAAAAGTTTGTGGGAGCTTTTACATCATAGTAATTGGAGCTGGATCAAACCCCAGATGAAGGACAGCATTCCCCACATAGACAAAGGGCAACTGTGACATGCAGCCCTTTCATCTCCTTACTGTCAGACCATCCCAACAGTTACATCAGCACTGCACAGAGACCAAGGTTTTGTCCTGGCTCCTGTCATCCAGCATTTGAATAGACTTAAATACTACAGTACCATTCCCACAAAACACTAGGCTGTTACAGGCAGGAATAATCGCTTCTCTCTCTGGCAGGATGCATAGAGATTGATGGGGAGTCATAAAGGAAATGCCCCCCAGCAAAATCAGTGCAATGCTTTACTTTGTACAATCTGATGCTGAAGCATTCTATTTGGCCACAGCTGGAGGCAGGTACTATGCTACTGCTTTTCAAGGAATTTATATCTATCCTCTTTCTTCTAAAGGAACAGTAACAAAACGTCAAATATCAAAAACCTCTCAGGCATTCAGGAAGCCCATAGTGCATCTGGCACTGCTTTCTGAATGCATCACTGCTAGTGCTCTGCCATGTCCCCTACGCTCTGTGTATTGGATGTTCTCACCTGAGCTGTGCTTTGAATACCAGCTACTTGTGGGATCACCTCAGATATTTTTCGTGTTCAAGCAGCTCTGCAGCAATGCTTCCCTCAACAGTATTTCAGCCTTGCTGCTACCTAATCAGTCCAAACAGATCAGCACTCAGTTTCCCCAGAGTCTGTAGAAATGGGGCTTATTCTAAGAGAATGCTAAAGGTTTCTGATAAGAGCTGAAGCCTCCTCTGTCATTGACCTCAGGAGGGATTAAAACCATTGAACCTCTTGCAGAGAAATCTGTCTACATCCAGCCAGCAAGTTCTGGGGTAGGATGCACACATCACACACCAGAGACAAACAATTCACTTGCAATGTCTTTAATGCTGTCATCGTAGGGGAGGAGAAGAACATTTTATCACTCACTGTCCTGGCTCTGTTCGTTGCTGATGGGAGTAATTTCTTAGAACTGTTACTCTTAGTAATTATAAGCTTGCAGGAACCCTGGGCATAGGGCTAAAGGATTACTGAATCTAACCTCCTTTTCTTAAAATTCTGCCATATAATCCCACTCACAAGACTTGCAAATTCAGGCTTTAAACTAGCAAGACAGCTTGCTCCCAGTGCTCTATGGAGATGGCTTTTCAACACAGTGTCCTGCTGTGGTTTTAGCAAGTTTTATATAACACTTACTCTCTTTACAGCTCTACCTGCAAAGTACTTCAAAAGATTCTCTGTTAAGTCTACCACAGTAAACCTGCTGACTCCATAATACAACCTCAAAGTAATTCTAGGTCAAACCTTTAATCAAAGAGACCTCTGTAAGCTTCTTCTCACCCTTATTAAAGAGATTTACAAAACCATGAAGGAGGCTGGAGAGTTAATGATGTGCCATTTAAATAGACTCCATTAAGATTTGGGTATTTTTATCTTTTAGGAAAAAAGCATTTGCAGATTATAACTCTAAGGAGACAATTATAAGAGCATTCTGAGAGTCTTTTCACTTGATCTATACAGTGGAGAAATGGTACAGCAGAGTGTAGGAAAGAAAATACACTGCCTAAGCCTTTTTCTTGAATAGGATCCTAACTAGCCATGTTGCAGCTGCAGTGAAGTGTCTTATGTTCCTCTGATTTATTACTATAAGGGCCACATCATCTGCCAAAGTGTGCTTGTAAGAAATTAAATGGTTTCCAAAGGAAACATTAGAATAAAACAGATTTTAGATTTGCATTTTTACCCTGATTAGTGTCTGTGAAGCTCCTTTGAAAACTTTTGTATCAAACATAAATACAAAATTATGGCCAAATGCAGTTGGAATCTGGGAAGGTTTCAGGAAGGAAGCCCAGTTACCCACAGAAAGGGATGAAGAGACTGTTGACAGTTTGCATGAGAATGCAAAACAGTACTGAAAGAGAAAGGAAGCGGCAACCTTCCAGCATGGTGAGCCTTGGACCGCTTTCTGTCTAACATGATGAGTTGTTCACAGGACTAAGTTATTCTGTTACCCTTTTAGCTCAATCTTGGACACCAAGCTTCAAATCAAATAAAAGTAACAAATTAAGAGCTTGATCCTGCACTCCAACTTCCCTTTCACTTCAAATTGAGGAAGAGGAGTGCCATTCAGACCTATATTAATGTTGGTCGTGGTGGTATTCCTGATGGGCTTCCAACCAGAAAAATCCCCAAAGAAGAAAACTCCAACAATTAGCCTAGATACTGCTGACAGAAAATTAGGGAGCATAGCAGAAAATGAAGCAGCAATATTTCCATTGATCCCAATAGCATCAGTGAACCTCAGAGTCAGCCTTTCAGGACATTCACGTGCTGATGAGCATTTCTGTCAAAGTTGTATCAGGTTCTCAGTTTCAAAAGGAAGGAAATGCAACCTCACAATATTTGTTCATAATTGTAAGACTTTGCTTTGTTGTCCTGCTAAGTCAGGAAAACTGAGTGCAACTGTAGAGAAGTGCCAACACTTCCATCAGAAAGACCTTGGGAAGATACAGTATGAGTCTGTTACACTTCTTTATTTGTCATTAAAGCATGGAAAGAGGAAAAGTAAAATACAAATACATGGAAAATACATAAATATGTAATAATCTAAACAGATTGGCAAGCTGTGCTATTGGGTGCTCTGTCATGAATGCCCAGAAGTTTACTACTACTAACAGGCCAAACAAACTTGATCAGTATTAACTTGAAGCTGTATAACGCACCAAAACACAAGCAGTAAGAAAGGACTGACATCTAAGGTGAAAGAATGTAGATTAGGTATTAGGAAAAAATTCCCCACTATGAGTGTGGTGGGACACTGGCACAGGTTGCCCAAAGAAGCTGTAGCTGCCCCATCCTTGGCAGTGTTCAAGTGGGTTGGAACTAGAAGAGCTTTAAGGTCCCTTGCAACCCAAACCATTCTGTGATTCTACAATTCTAAGGAGGTGACTTGATCTTCAGATGTGTCAGGAAGTTGCTTCTGGCAAATTACTGTTGTCCCAGATAGCAGGCATTCTGTAGAATAATTGCTAACTTTAGTTTTCCAGGATAGGAATCAAAAAGCACAGTGTTCCCATGAGACACTGGGAATAAACCAGCGTTGGTAGTTAACACCACAGAGGAAAATTCTCCCCTGGGTTTACACAGCCTTCAGGGGGAATGTAAAAAGTCCCAGGGAATAATCAGATGCATGAACAGCTGGAAATACGTGGCTAATCATTAAAAGATATGGTTTTCTGTACTGTGTCTTCCCACATTTACCTGTGTTCCTCCAAGACAAGCTTGGCAAAGCTTCTACGGGGGATTATTTCTGATTTTCAGTTTGCAATAGCAGTTGCAATAGCACTTCCCTATAAACCATGAGTATCTCCATCCACACTCAAGGAGCACAAGTTACACAACCTCAGTACCTTAATTCATTTGCTTTAGCACTAAATTATAAAAGGATGACCCAGAACGGTTCAGCCTTCTACCTGCTTCCTTTTCTTGTTTCACAGTCAAAACAAGCACCTCACCTGAACAACTTTCCTTTCCTTCCTTCGTTATGATGAAGCCCATCAGATTTGTCTCAGAACCACAAAATGTCAGGATCAGCCCATGAGTATCCTTTCAAGTGTATGGCGCAGTTGTCTGCCTATATATTTTTTTCT
Organism: Neopsephotus bourkii; assembly: GCF_033783945.1. Lineage (NCBI taxonomy): Eukaryota > Metazoa > Chordata > Aves > Psittaciformes > Psittacidae > Neopsephotus > Neopsephotus bourkii. The sequence continues at coordinate 1,738,537 of NW_026901430.1, read as the reverse complement.
ACGATCCCATTCCAGTTACCATGTCCCAAAGCCTTTTCCTCATGCAGAGAAGCCAAGTAACACATAAGAACTGGCAACTTCTTGAAGGATGTTCAAGACATGCTGCTGAGAGTGTATTTTTTAACTGCTTAGGATTAATAACTAAAACTGATTCAGCATTGAGAATCTTTTAACTTTATTCTTATCAGGAAAAATCGTGTTCAACTACGAGATGAGTAGTATCATTAAAATTCTATTTCAGAGAACTGCTGTTAAGTGATAATTTTGCTCTTCAAATTCAGAGAGAGGATTAATAATTGAATCCAAAGACCTAGTTACATATTTTGGTGGGTTTGTTTCCTAATAGGGGAAATGGCTTGAGCAGAAATCCATTAAAATTTTTAGTATTCCCATGCTAGTCTGAGTCAAAGCTTTTCCATTAAGTATCACAGTCATAATGGCATTAAACCACTTAAGCAGCAAAACCAGCACATAATTATCACTTTTAATTCAATCTTTTGGAGTGGGAATAGATACTGTATATCACTGACAATTCACACTCCTAAAGAGATTCTTCTGTTCCTTCATAGCAGCTTCACAGCCTCTTGTACTGATAGAACTGACCCAAACATTCATAAATTTTCTCAAGAAAAATTCCTCAGAATAATGAAATAGCAAAATTAAGCCCAAATGAAACAAGGTGGAACAATCAGCTACAGCTTTATTCCTCCCTTAAGGTAAGATGTTTAGATATGAGCAGGAGCTAAGGCACCATTATCCATGTATCTGCACATCAACATCTGAAACCACGAGGGCACTCTCAGAATTATGCCATTTGCACATATTGAAAAGAAAAAAAAAACAAGTCCCACATAGAGAATATAGAGTATATGGAAGCTCTATAGAAAGGGAGAACAGCAAAGACTATGCAGTATGTAGCATCCCCTCCCTTGCCCCTCAACAGGCTCCACTGCATTTACTGCCTAGGACCTCTTTCCCTTGGGAACTGGGAAGTGTGGCATCTTATCTGTACCTGCTGCCCCAAGCAGCAGTGACAACGGCTTGCTCCCTGCCGTCAGAGGAGGTGTGGCTGGTGCGATCAGAACCAGTATTCACTTTGCACCACTGCCATCCTCAGTGCCAGCACTGCAGAGAGCCAGGAGCTGAGCACTGTAGGGTCAGAGATCCCCCAGATGCCTTTCTCCTGCTGCCCCCTCCCATCCAGTGAAGCCTCTGGCACACTGTGGATACTACCATAGTGCTAAGGAGCACCTTCGCATTTTTGTATGTTTTAAAAGGCTCCTTAAAGGCCAGTAAAAGGCAGAGCACAGGAGCGCTGTGGTTCAGTCGCTGACAGCAGTGCCTCTGCTAAAGGCTGCAGCGCAGTAGCTGCAGTAGCAGAAGGCTGTGCAGGTCAGTCTCAATGCAGCCCGTTATTTACAAGCCCAGCTGAAAGAAACCAGACAGCATGCTAGGACTGGCCAAGCTGAGCCCCTGTGAGACAACACAACACTGTCAGCATCTCTTTGAAAGAGAAAGAGGTTAAAATCTGACACACCAACTGATCCCAAGTGCAGCTATCAGACCCTCTGTGCTCTCCTCTTTTGCTTGCAGTCTGTGTTACTGCCTACTGACATGCGCACACTATTAGCTCTGCTTACATCCCTGCTTCACCAGAAAGCATAAAGCTTCTGCATGTGATCGCAGTGTCAGTGACAGCATCTCCTCCTACACAGGACAAGTTCTCTCTTTCATGGGTCCTCAGCTAGCACATAATGAAACAGTTCTTCCCCTGCCCCACAACCAGGCATATAATATTCACGGAACACCTCCTCTCTGCTAAATCACAGATTTACAAGAGCAGTACGGGGCTCCGAGTCACTGCTCTAACATTATTAATAATTCCAGTTTGTTGCAAACATAGCTAGCAGACATATTGGTTTTTCCTCTGCACATACGGCTCAGGAGTCTCCTATTTCAACATCAGTATAGGAAAGCAAATGTCTCCTTGAAGAGTCTGGTACTTCAGAATCTGTTTCCTTGGCAAAATGAAGGATTATCAACATTTGGTACAAGAAAGCATCTCTTGGAAGCTACAGACATTCAGGCCTATCAAATGCTCTGCTACTTCGATATTTCCTCTTCTTCCTCTTCCCTTAGCGGGCCAACATCAACAGAACTTCACAGATCTTTCCATCTAGTAACAATAACTATTTACTCACCACAACCCTTTTTAAAACAAATACCATGCCAGAAGCTTTTGTGTCTCTCCAAGTTTCAGGTAACCAAACCACAGCATTGTCTAAAGACTTCCTAGGACACTGGACCAAAACACAAACCTCATTTGTGCTCAGGCTCCACAAACTGTCTGCAAATCGTGTCAAGGCAGAGCCCAAAGAGCAAGGCTCCCCTTCTGCCTTCTCTGTGTGCCACAGGGCTGTCTTTGCCACCGCTGCTCGCAGTGGCGCTTCTCACCTGTGCAATCTGAGCCTGAAAAACCATAATTTGAAACTGTAATTTTCTACAGAGGGCCTTTTTCGAATAACCTCAATCTGACAAAAAGCAAGCTCCTTAAAGATGCAGCAAAATCACTTCATCACTGCTTCATGCATTTTATTTTAAAGGGCTATTAAGAACCCATTCTTTCTGATAGAATGCTATTCTCATCTCCACTTTTTTTTTCTTTGGAACCCTGAAAAATAAGATTTCTCTGCCTTTTTTTTTTCCCTGTTCCTATTTGATCAATGATTATTCTTTTTTTCCTGTGCTTCTAAGAGAGTTGACATTAAAATGTCTAGTTCCTATTCTCTTTCTGTTGTATTTGTGCATCGGAGCCATTCACAATGATGTCAGCTCAGCTCTGGGCATTGTCTCTGCTACTTTAATTCCAGCAGAAGCTAGGAGGCCCATTAGCATTCTCTTGACTGATTCAGCATACCCAGAGAATAAGATGGGGTTTGCGTTCAGCTACAACATTAAAACCTAAAGAAGTTATAAAGCAGTCCTAAGTTGGTAAGTCTTTTTGGAGTCACTCATTTTTCGCTTCTCATATACCATCCTGTGCTTGAGGACACCATTTAAATAATGGTCATTTCAATGCCAAGCCTTTCCTTGACAGTGCTCATGATTGACAGAGGCAATAAAAGTGATTTAAAACTATTGTTTAACATAGTTAATCAATTCCACACATTTCAAGGCTAGAAGATTGTATTTATGCATTATCTGCTATAAAATATGGGCTATAAAATTTCACCCTGTAATTCCAGCATTTCGTCCAACAATTGGAGAGGACGTTTTTTCAGAGGTAAATATTTCAACCTGAGTTTTGAAATTAGTATTGAAAGTACAACACTATATTTCCTCTTGGCTTTAAAGCTTTTTTCCTTTGCTCAGTGCCTACCTCTGTGTCTAGGTCTTGGTGTCATACATGGCTGTGCGCACTTCCCCAGGATGAAGACTACAAGGAGTCCATCCATGTTTTTCCAGATTTCAGATTCTGTGTGGGAAACTAAAGTGAAGAAGAGGATGCAGGGCAAAAGAGGAGGCTAAAGTTTGGCTACAGAAACCATCCTCCTACAAAAGAAATGCTGGTTGAGCAGCTCCCTGTGAAGCAGATGAAGTCTGGCTCTACCCACCTGCAAACCAGACTCTCCACCTCCCTATTTTATGACTTTAAAATGGGTATTCCCAAATCTTTTCCAACAATAGGATTAAAAACCTTGACAGACATGTTTGTTCAACTGTGCACGTTATGAGCTGAATGAAACAATGGAAGTAGCAGGCACGTAACAGAACAGTAATAACTGGGCTTCATAAAAGTCCTTTTCCTGCACTGTCTCTGTTGGCTTCAGTGGGAGTTCAACTGGTTAAGATGAGAGCTTGCAGTCTTCAGCCCACAACCACACCTGACCCCCTCTTCTGATGGAGTCAGATGAACGGGTGGAACTTGCATGTTTCCCAATAGCTTCAGCACTATGTGCACATGTGCAACGTGACAACAAAATCAAATGTCCAGGTGCAACCATGCCTCTGCATTTCTCATAATTTCAACAGTATCTTCTGATTAGGGCTTCTTTCTACACAGCATAAATTGCAGCTGGTGTCTTAACCACCCAGAAACGTCTGCAATAGCTCACCTCTAGCTTCAGTTACCCATTCTGAATGTTACTGCACTGCTCTACACCAGGCTCTCTGCTGCACGCTTCTATAACAGAGAGACAGATGAGTCTGTTTCCAAGAGAGTGGACAGTCATTTGTGATCATTAACAAGCAGTCACTGTAAAAGATAACAACTCATGTGTCAGCTAAAACATTTGGCATTAATTGGAACAAAGTTCCTATCAAATATGTTTTCATAATAGCCAATCTCTCACGGACTTCTTGGACCACACAGTGAGAACATAATGTTTGATGGCTTTCCTTGGAGGCAGGAAAGAGCATCAGAAGGCAAACACAGCTGCAGCCAGGGAGGAAAGACAAACAGAAAACAGCAGGGGATCAAGCTGTCTGTCAAGAAGCAACCAACCATGGAGCTCTTTAGCTCTGTCATCAGTTTAGATCCCGGCACAGGTACATAAGTTTCAAATGCTGCTGTTCTTTGATAGGGTGGTACAGATACTATGAAGGATCAGCAGGAAGTAAGGGGTGAAGCTGCAGCTGACAAACACAGTGGACAGCAAGTCAGCACTCAAAGCTGAAATCTGGGCGATAGTCTGTATGCAGACATACTGCATGTTTTAATACAAAGCTAATGCACAGCCATCTGCAGTGATCTTTGAGGAGTCAGTCCTGGTTCATTCCTACTGTATGACTCAGCATCTCCCCTCTCTTTCCTCACTTAACTTCCACCTTAGGGCTGGCTCTCCCTTAGTTAGGACACTGGACTGGTTCCAGCCCAGGGCAGAATGACTTCCAACACTGATCTCCTGCAGTTTTAAAAACATTTCTTGTAATAATTCGAGATGGATAGTTTACAGGAGTACATGTGTGCCTAAATGAGCTCTAATATTGCCACAAAATACTCATTAATGGCTGTTGTGAGAGCTTATGCAATACCATGCCCCATCCCTGGCAGTGTTCAAGGCCAGGTTAGACAGGGCTTTCAGCAGCCTGATCTAGTGGAAGGTGTCCCTGTCCGTGGCAGGGGGGTTGGAACTGGGTGAGTTTTAAGGTCCCTTCTAACACAAACCATTCTGTGATTCTGTGATTCTGCAACTATGCCATTTTAGTCCTTTTAATACCATGCAACACAGAAGCCAGGAAAGCCTCTTCAGGTTTGTAACATGCTCTACATGTTGCTTAAACTGTTTCTTCACTGATCTGCTGCTGGATAAAGCAATGTGGAAAACATATTAAAGTGACAGTCAAGATGTGTAGCTACATTAGTCATTCTGTCAGAGCCTTGGAAAGAACCTCTCTGAAGTGAAGCAGGAAAACAATTTGTTGAAGCATCAGCCCAAGCAGCAAGTCTCCACTCATTCAAAACTCTCCATAGCACATCATCAAGCAACTGCTGAAGACCTGAAAGCCACAATTGATTCTGCAAACAGGAGGAACTTTGAACTGACCTCCAGTCTCTGGTATGTGGTAACAACGTGCATGTCCACCTATTTGTGTCTTAAAAGCAGGCGGGTGGAAAAAGATAGGAGTGTAGTAACAGAACTACCTGAATGTACAAACTGACAGTCTTTTCCTATTAGTGTGTAACTGAGGTTTAGTTCCCCCAAATGAAGCCGTTCTGCACATACACCAACCCAACCAAAATAACCATTTTGTAGCATTTTTACCTGAACCACAAGCAATGGCTCCCCAGGGCCAGAACAGTCAAACAGCCCATCTTTTTACAGATCTTTTTTTGCCAAAGATAACACTGCTAAGCTTTGATGTTTACAGTACAGCCATGAGCATAAAAAAAAAAAACCTTACCTGAATAACTGAGGCATCTGGGGAACCCAATTAAGATGCCAGAGGATCCAGAGCAGCCCAGTGGTAAATTGACTTAAATAAAACCCACTAAGTTCATCCAACTGGGGCATATCTTACAACATCGAGAAAACCTATATAGGACTGTATCCTAACCACTGTGTGGGCCTAAGGGTATACTACGATCAGCTAATAAAGAGATAAAACACATAAAACCCTTTTTTATTCAAGTTGCTTGTGGAAAAGGGAACAAATGATCGTTCAGTGATGCTCCTTCAGCTCAGGTGGTCAGTTCTACCTTCCTGAGAGATGATGCGTAGAAAGTGATTCTTACATCTTTCAATGTGGAGCTCGGGAATGATGATCACTAAAGGAAATGAAAAGTTATGTTAGTAGAAAAATTGGCTGTACTCTTTAAAAAATAAGATAAATATAAGGAAGAAGTTCTTTGGCTGTTTCATCCCTGCCAGTGTTCAAGGCCAGGGTGGATGGGGCTTGGAGCAACCTGCTCTAGTGGAAGGTGTCCCTGCCCATGGCAGGGGGCCGCAACTGCAGCTTTAAGGTCCCTTCCAACACGAACGATTCTGGGATTCTCTATTAACTAATGTTGTGCGCCTGCTGTGTTCTGTGCTGCAGGAAACAAGTGAGATGCACCATGCTTCCAGCACAGTTTATTGTATTGGTGCGGAAATTGAATATAGGGCAATATCCCATTGGCGTCAGCAGATTCGATCCTGGCAATGGTTTAAGGCGGGTTCTGCCCTTCCTTTGCCATGCTGTCCCCATTCATCAACGTTCTAATTTCAAAGCGGAGAGTTTGTGCTGGAAATTCACACCGCTTCCCGATTCGGTCAGGTCAACACCTTCACAGGGCGGCTCAGGTCGGTACAGCGAGCACATGTAATGGACCCCGGCAGCGCTCCCGCACGGTGCTGCCCCGGCGGGACAGCGGAGCGGGACCCCCTGCGGCAGCCCAGCGGGAGCGGCGAGCGGTCCTTCCCCACCACATGGCGGGGCCACATCAGCGCAGCGTCGAACCCCTGCCTGAAGGCAGCGGCCTGAGCGCGCCAAGAGCGGCCGCCACGGCTGGCGGCCAGACAGGGGCAGAACGCCGCGGGGACGGCGGGGGGACGGGGGGGGGGGGGGCAGGCGGGCAGCGGGGATCGATGAGCACCGGGAGAGGGCGGAGGGACCGGCACCGGGACCGGGACCGCGCTCCGAGTTGGCATCCGCACCGCCAGGTGGCGCCTTCGCACCAGCGAGCGCGCGGCGCCTAGAAGGGCAGCGCGCTGCGCTTCCGGTTGGGGCGGGGGCTGGTGCCGGTGTCCTGTCACGGGCGGCACCGGTAAGCGGCGGGCGGGGCGGTGCGGTCCGGTCCGTGTCAGCGGGGGACGCGGGGCACGGGACCGGTCCCAGCCACAGCGGCCGTGAGGGTCCGCCGGGGCTCCGGCTGTCTCGGAGGTCTGCGGCGGGCGGGGCGAAGCGCTGTGAGCGGGGTCGCGAGCGGGAGGGGGCGTGGTTGAACGGCGAGAAGCGGGAGCGAGGGGGTCTGGCTCCGGGAGGGGTCCGCTGGGCAGCGCCGCCGCGCTCGGGCCGGGACGTGGCTGCGACATCTCGGTGCTCCGGGCGCGGCGGGGCCGGGTGGTCACGGCCGCGGGGCAGGTCCCGTGTACGAGAGCCCAGGGTGTTCTGCCGTGCTGGTAACGGCAGCGAAAGAGACCGGAACTTGTTGGGTTTGCCACCTCTTTCACCGACGGTGTCCGTGATTTAAGGGAACTGCACCCGCGGTTGGAAATGGAAGAACACATTAAAACTGTGGGGGATCTGCCATAGTAAAGTTATTGCTGTAAGTTCTCACAGCGTGTCTCCTTTCTAGGGAAAATGATGTCCGAAAGCAGCTCCTTCGTGAAGGGGGTGGTGCTGGGAGGAGCCTTCTGCATGCTGGTCACACTCCTGGGACACATGAAGGTAGGCCACGGGACTAAAGCCCATCGCCACGAGCATCATCATATCCAGGCTCCCAACAAAGAAGATGTCCTAAACCTGTCAGAAGGTGAACGCATGGAGCTTAGTAAAAGTATCCGCGTTTATTGTATCATCCTCGTGAAACCCAAAGATCTGGGGCACTGGGCTGCAGTCAGAGAGACATGGAGCAAGCACTGCGACAAGGTGGAATTCTACAGCTCAGAAAATGTCAAAGTGTTTGACTCTGTAGCCCTTAACACAAATGATATGTGGGTGATGATGAGAAAAGCTTACAAGATAACATATGAACGCTATAAAGATGAATTCAGCTGGTTCTTCCTTGCGTATCCAACAACATTTGCTATTATTGAAAACCTCAAATATTTCTTACTGAAAAAAGACCCCTCACAGCCTTTTTATATAGGCCACACTGTGAAATCTGGTGACCTTGAGTATGTAGATGGTGAGGGAGGAATCGTCTTAAGCATTGAATCACTAAGACGATTCTCCCGTATTGTTGAAGACTCTGACAAGTGCCCAGAGCAAGGAGGCATGATTTGGAAGCTTGCGGAGGACAAACAGCTCGCGATCTGCCTGAAGTACACTGGAGTGTTTGCTGAAAATGCAGAAGATTCAGAAGGAAAAGATGTCTTCAACACCAAGTCGGTCAATGCTCTCATTAAGGAAGCAATGTCTACTCACCCTCAGCAGGTGGTGGATGGCTGCTGCTCTGACATGGCCATCACCTTCAGCGGTCTGGCCCCGAACCACATGCATGTGATGATGTATGGTGTCTACAGGCTGCGACCCTACGGCCACACATACAACGATGCACTGGTGTTCTTGCCACCTCCAGGCTCAGACAATGACTGATGTGTCCTCAAAGCAGACCTGGAACCACAGAGGTGGCTCTTCTCACCACATACGTTTGTACTGACACGTTTCATTTTGTACCTGGTGGTACTGGTGTACAGGTTCTTTTTGCACATTGAGGTTTGGTAAAGCTCTTCATTTTAAAAGTGGAAGGAGAACTTTTTTCTAAATCTTTTATACAGAAATGTTTCTGGCTTTTGACACTGCTGGAATGAAATTATAAATAAATTGTTAATGTTTATAATAAAAGGAAATTAAGTTTATATGGGGGGTTTGTACATGTAAATATTTATTAATGAAAACCCAAATGAAGTTTAGTCTACTGTTATATATATATTTTTTGCAAGACTTTGATTCTTTCAATTCTTCCGGGCATTTCTAGAATGTCTTTATATCTTTCTAGATATACCAATCTGTATCAAGACATACCAATAAAACTGGCTACAGCTGCAATTTCAAAGACTAATTTTAAGCCATTTCCTTTACACTAAATACACAAGAGTTTGAGGTGTGCTGTGTACGCACAGCTATTTGCTCCATGCACAGCCTCCCAGCCCCATCAGGAATTAGCAGGAAGCAAGCGAACAAGAGATCTGTCAGGAAATTGCAGCAGAGAAATACCAAGTGACCTTTGGACTGCTGGTTTTAAGTAGACAAAGGAGGTAACTGTATTTGAATAAGTATTACCATGGTCAGGTAGCCTGTTAGCACAAGAGTAATTGCTCATTTCAAATTTCACTCCATAGATAAGCATATTAAGAGTAAAGGTTCAGTATTATTTTCAGTCCTGTTAATGGTACTAATAGCATTTACAAGGAAGAAGTTAGTTAAATGTCAATACAAACATAGATGCTTTTTACACAATAGAGTGCACATGAAGTCAGATTTATCCAAGTTACCAGGTCACACTCTCATACTCCCTTCCAGCCACAGCAAGAAGGGATAAAGAGCACTTCAGAGTTTATTCCATTTAGAATTTACTGACCCAACCTGGATGTTTCAAGCTTTAGATGCAGTACCTTCCTTACCTGGTACATCTAAGACTGTTGCAAGCTTTGTTGGTACTACAACGTCCATGAAAGACCTGGTAAGAGAATGTTACTTCCCTTTCTTTAACAGGCCATTTTTAATACCTCAGCCTGTCCTGAGCTGCCAGGGGCAGGTGGGGGAATGACACAACTGCGTGAGAGCCAAAGAAAACATCCACATTTTAAGCATCAGATCCTTCATTTTTGACAGGAAGGGCAAAACAGCTGCTCAGAGCCCCAAGCAGGACACCACAGCTCAGCTGTTTTGAAAAGTGCAGCTTGTCTCACCTCTTGCACCCTCTTAGCTGACACATCAAGGCAAACACATACATGACTGCTGCCAAAGCCTAGAGAAAAATCAGTATTTTGGGGTTCTATGAAATTGGTATGCAAATTAATTCAAGCATGATTTAACTCATCTTTTCTACAGAATCACTGTTAAAAGGTTAGATCCACAGTTGGGAATACTGACAAAGCAGATAAAGTAAAATTTTTATTTCAGTGTTGTTTCTGATAGTAAAGACCCCACTGCAACACTGGCAGTCATAGGGCAGAACAAGGAAAAAGAACAGGAATTACCATAAATCTCATTTATCACAAGAGTTGAGAAGTACTGTAATACAACAGGAGGAGACAAGATGGAAAGGCAAAAAGCCACAGCACTCAAGACTAGCTTGTTTTAGGAAAAAAAGATCCACTGAAGCACTAACAAGAAATGAGTACACATTTACAGCAGTCTGTCAGATGGATAAAAATGTCCATTAGCATTCTGAAGGGAAGGTCTGACCAAACTTTCTTCTGCAGCACTGCTTCTGCATCACCTTAATTTGTCTTCCTACATTAATAGTTTCAGATTTATGGTCATCTTCACACATACCATCTTTCAAATCTCTCCTGTAAAATTACTTACAGTAGCATGCATTAGGAAACACACTCCATCTCCCATGTCGTAACTTGACTTTAGAATCAGATACCACCTCTGCCACTACGTTCTGTAAAGGTCCCAGTGTGGGGAAGCCAACACGCAGAACAGCACTGACACAAGGTAGCTGCATACAAAATTACCTTCTGCCACTACGTGTTAGAATAGACTAGAAATATTAATAAACACTTCCAGAGACAGAGTTACAAGTGGTAGACCTTAAAGTTTTTTTAGTTTATTAAATGATTCCACAGCACAGGCTGTTTTCCATGGATGTAGCTTTAGGTGTGCAGTCACTGAACAGAGTTGGCATATCCAGACAAATACACAGTGCTCTTTAACCCGTTCTGTAGGTGTACATACACGTGGCAGTGTGCACAAGCAGAGATCTGGTTTGAAGGTCCACCTGAAGAAGTTACTCCTGGCTACACTGATAACTATGTTTTGCTACTGTGCCTTTGTTAGATAGTGATTTTGTTTCTGCTTCTAAAATAAGGCGGCGAACGGGGAGTACAGCATCAGGCACCAGGCTGGCACACACTCCACTGGGAGCATGCCCACATTAGTAAGAACACTATAAGGAGAGAGATATCAAACAGTGTGTTGGCAGGTAGAAACTTGAACATATATATATATATATATGCTTCAGATACGAACTAGCATAAAAATTTCTAGTCCACATACCAGTCTTTAATAAATCCTATGCAGATAAAGGCATATTAAAAAGAGAAAATCCTTATGTAAAATACTGAAATAAATGCTGTTAATAAATTAAGTTAAAAAATAATGACAAAAAAAATGATTCAAGAAACAGGTAGACTAAAAAGATGTTAATCAGAAGAAAAGAACTGAAATGTTTCAGAGGTTTTATAAACCGTATTAAATTACATTTCACATACACTGTTACTCTTTTAGAAGAGCATAAAAATGTAAACATTTCTTGCCTTTTTCCTCCTTTTTGTTTGAAATAGTCTACTCACAGTCCATGCACAATCTTGCCATCAATTATCTTCAGTCACTGAAGACTTGACTTTAAGACAAAAGAACTGTAATAAAAAGAAATCTAGAAAACTATTGTAGCCTAACAGAACTTTTGCATTCACTTGATTTATTTAGCATAGCCACAGAACAAAATAATTTGTACATTCAGTCACATTAAAAATAAGGAATTACAAAGCAGTCCACATTTAATCTAAGTGCATTCCTTTGGAGTAACAGTTCTTTTTGTTTCACTTGTACGTCTTCATATGCCAAAGGCCATCATTTAAATAGTGGATATTTTCGATACCAATCCCTTTGTTGACCTTCTCACTGCAGGGGGAAGGAAAAGGTACAGAAGTATTAGCTAGGTTAAATATTACAGCACTACAAAATACAGTATTTCAAGTAGAATATGCAACATTTATCAACTGGAAGGGAAGAAGCTATTATCCAATGTGTCACAATCTTCAACAGCAGGTAGACAAGAAACAGTATTTGCTATTACATGTACCCACTTTGTTGAATGATACGAGGACAGTATTTGCCTTCCGTGTTTTCTCAACAAACATTCCACAGTATTTTTAACTACTTCTTCATGGGAAGCGGGTTTCAGACAGCACTTTTGCTACTTATTTTAAGCTATTCCCTGTGAAAGTAGCAGAACAGTTTTAAGTGACTGTCCTCATCCAAGCACAGGAGGTTGTGTAACATAGCTAGAATGTGGAATTTGACAAGTTCTAGCTCCAGGTGCACCAATGACACAATCAAATACGAGTAAGGTGCTTCACTGATGGTTGTGGACACCTACCAACTTAATAAAGTGTTGCAAATGCTACATTTAAGAGCCAAGGACTTGCAGTATGTCACAGACATAATAACTTTCTACGTCTTTTAAGTCAGGTTGTCTTTTAAAGACGATTGGTTTATGTGCCTGATTTGGATTTGTGTTCATCTTTTTTCCAGTACCTTATTTCACAGAAAAAATCTAGTTTTGTCACCATAAACAAGACAAATCTCTTCATTCTAGGGCTGAGACAAGTTTCATTCCAGGACTGAGACAAGTTTCATTCCCCTGGAGAATATAATTTACTGTATTTACGCTAAGTGTCCCATTACTTATACAACTTGTCTAAAAGTAATCAGGGAGGAAAATACCACTACGTTAATCGCAACAACACATCATGTACCATAGTCACACTAAGTGACAAATCATACTGTTGCACTATTTCCATACTAACAGGCTGCACAGATCAGTATCATTCCTCTCCAGTTCATGTTGCTTCTCACAGGAACAGGATATTCAGCTGCAAGGCTGCTGAATTTAAAGTTAGGATTAGGAATACAGATGACTTTGATTTGCAGCAATCACAGCAGATATAGGACTGGGACAGAAGCAGCTACTCTTTCCACCTGCTCCTGGAGACTTTTGAGGGCACTACAAAGAACCCTAAGGAATGTAATTCCTCAACAGCTACAGAAGGTCCAAATCCAGGTTGCTGCAGTCCCACTCTATCCCTGTCCTCTGTAACACATTTCCACCTCTTTTCCCAGTGCTCTTAGGACCATAGAGTGACCCAGCACAGATGATGATCCTGCTGCAAATTATCTCCACATGAAAGAGCAACTTGTTTGCATCAAAATCAGCTTCCTCCCACACACAAGTGCTAGATGGGGCTGGAACCAACAGCAGCCCAAACCTGCTGGGTGCAGCTTACAACCTGCTGTGAGCGGCTTACAACCTGCTGTGAGCTATTACAGAACTTAAAGTGATAAAGTGGTTCAACTACTTATGATTTAGCTCTACCTGAATGCTACAAACAATTAACATCCATTTCTATTTTCTGTCTCTTTTCCTTCTCAAATAATTTTCACTTGGCATTTATTCCCTGAACAGGCTTCTGCATTTCACAAGAAGCTCATCTAAGCTGGCAACGACATCAAGCAGGAATCCTGGGTGTGAGCTCAAGGTAAAGAAAAAGAGAAGGTCACAGAGAAAAGCCCAACTGTCAACCAAGTGCCAGCATGACTTTAGTCTCTGCTGTCCCTGCAGACAAAAAAACTACTTTCAACCCCCTCAAATCCAAATTATATCTCTTGCCCAGCCCAGGCAGTAGGTACTCCATACAAGTATTTCTTTGTTCAGCAAGACCTTTGATAAAATATCATTACAGAGCAAGAAACACTGACATTCACTGGCAGTACAAATGCCGTGCATCTTAAAAATCCATATTCACATGAAAAGAACTATTTTGATTTCAGTCAGTAAATGAATAAGCAGGGAAGCTATTCCCTTCCTCCTGTTCTTCCCCTATTAATCAACACAATGCAATCTTAACAAATTCTGTACTTGAGCAACATATGCTGCAACAGCAATGCAGTAGCCTTGACAGTAGTGTTTATATTTCAAACTAGCATAAGAATAATGACATGGGGCAAGTTGTATTTCAATTTTTAACACACTTACATGTCCTCAGCTGACATCTTCATTACTCCCACACATAATGCATGTTGTTTTCCCTCTGCCATTATTGCCTACAAATTACCGCTAAGGAAAACAGACTGGTTTTAAAACTGTTTCAGAAAAGCAGTATGAGGAAACAAATTCCCAAAAAGGTTTCAAAATCCAGTGTTGAACTTTTAATAACTCTAGAGCTCCAGCTCTTAAAAGGTAAGAAAAACAATGCACTGCATTTAAGAATTGAATCACAGTGTGTAGAACAAAGCATGTATTTAGGAACTTCGAACACCAGTTACAGAAAAAGATCTCCCACACTACATTCCTTTGTTCGTAACACTGATGGCCTCATCCTTTCTGAAACAAAACTGCACGTTTGTGGGATCATTTTAGATTCCAAGGTACAGAGGATTTGAGACACAAACCTAAAAAAAAGCAGAAGTACTGAAATCAGATGCATCTTTTCAAAGCTTAGCAACACTGATGCTAACTACTGATCTCTTCCAATGGCATCTAACAACAAAAGCAGCACAGCTTGGTGGTTTTAATGCTGTGTGCACTCTGGGTTCCTTTCTCAGTAATATAATGAACAGGAGTGAATTAGCATATTTTCCTCTTTTTGCATATGCTAATTTCATCAATTACCTAAGAGTAAGTCCTAACTATAGCAAAGCTGATCCTAGACTTCTTTCCAAATTCCCTAGGAACACGAACAAATTCTTCTGTAACTGAAGGCAGTAGACAAGTTAAACTGTACCTCATCTGTTTTTACAATTCTGCCTAAACTCAAAGGAGCTCCACTTCTCAATTAGATTAGTGGAACAGCATCCCGCCCAACAGCACAACAGGACTAAATATTTGGTTTGGAACATCACAGTAAGTAAAAAAAAAAAAATTTAAGGACAATGTTAACCTTGCTGAGGAACATCTGAACCTCTGCAGCTCTCTTCAGATTACTAGTTATTCCATGAAACACCACTAAAATAAACAGAAGTTCAGATTATGAGCAGCTGAGAACAGAAGAACATAAATGTAACTCATCTCACAGCAAGCAGTAATTCATAGTTAAAGAAGGATACAACAACAGTATCAATGGCAGCGGGGTAAAGTTTTGCTCCAGGAGACGTCAGGCCAGGGCACATTATATTAGCTCCACTTAGTACAAACTTAATGGCGCCTTTATCAACCTGCTGATGTGGTAGAATAAATGGGTCTAGGAGGGGAAAGATACAGCATCACAATTAACATGGTAAAATGACAACATGAATAACTCATTATCAAGGCAGTTTAGATGTGGCAATTAGATATATAATGTGCTAAGAGGGTAAGAAGTTTGCGAAGCAATTACTGAAGCTCCTGCCCCTCTGTGCTGCCCCAAAAGGACACAAGTAATGCTCTCACAGATCACACCTTTTATCCAAGAACAAAAGGGGATTCCAACGCTGAGCCCATGCCTCCTCTGTATTCATATACTGAGTAACAATTTGAACAAGTTCCCCCAGTGAAAACAACCACACAAGAGCCCACATACTAAGAGGTCTTAAAACTAAGGGCTCTTAAACCCCTCAAATTACACAACCAAGCCCTTCCATGAAGAAGAAACAGTTCAACATTAACAGGACAAAAAAGGCAAAGATGGACAAAATTCATGAAAGATGTTGGCTTTCCAAGCCAGCCTTCAAGTGCACACACCTTCATCAAGTATTTCAAATACTGAGATTTGACTGAACATTTCTAAGGATACCTACCCTCATCAAAACCAGAATAACAAAATCAAGCAGAACAATGCGAACAGCAAGAAAAATAATGCAAGAGTAAACTGTAAACAGTACACAACCACAAATCCTTATAGGAGACAAGTACATATTACATTATTGAACTCATGAGTAAAGAATTGTACCCTAATAAGAAGGAAGTGAAAAGGAAGACTTGAAAGAACAAGGACAGGAATTAACAAAAGGAAATTCAGATCTCTGTCCTAGGGAAGGTCTCTCAAGATTTTCTTTTTTTGCAGAGCATTGCACAATTTAATTCTTAGGTATCAAATTTCAGATTGTTTAACATACAGCATTACAGCAAATATGAGGGAAGCAATCCACACAGGTATCTGAAATAGCAAAGCAATATGTTACACTTGAGAAAGCATATTGTATCTTTAAGAGCTATCCTAGATACATACATAAAATATGTAAGCAGTAAGTTCTTTTTAATTGGGTTCTACAGAAGTCCTGTGGAAACATGCTCTTGCTCCTCTCCCCATCCCTCCCACCCTCAGGAAACTTACATTTGTGAAGCAACCTTAGTGTCGGGTAGAAAATCCCTTCTCTTTGTCTGAAGAACAGCAGCTCCCCGTTCACAGTGAGGATTTCTATATGTTCATGGCTGGAAGGTTAAGAAAAAAAAAGTTATTCCAATAGGTGCCTCAGCTTTTCAGAGTTTAAATGAAAGATTTCACTTCACAAAGTCTGCTCTCCCTTGGCATCTGAGGATTGAGACAGTCAATTAGCAAGAAAATTTTAAACTTGTAATGGTTTGTTCTTCAGCACTGGACCCTGCACGCTGCCTGCCCCTTAATAAAGGGAGAAGAAATCTACAAATATTCAGATTTTCACTTTGTTTTAAATGCGACAGAGGATAAGGAGAAAGAATCAGCAAAGCTATGCTACCTCTGTAAGATAAAAATTAAAAGAAAATACTCCAGATAATATATGGAAGCCCAAAGACAGTAAAAAAAAAACAAAAACACACACATACTGGAAGCTATTCAAACAAGTTCAAGCTTCCATATCCATAAAGCTGAATGCTTTACTGAACAACAGGCTGATTATGTGGAGAGTCCTTAAATAGGTTACATATTCACTACTAGGCGTTTTTGTTTTCATCAAACAATAGTACCTTCAAGAGTGTGATGAGCACATAGAAGCTGTCTGGTTTGCACACAACATAGACCATTATCTATTAAGAAACAATAAGTGTTTTTCAAGAACACCAGGTTCATTGACTATACAAAGCAAACATAAAGGAAGAAACCCCAGCACCTTGGTAGAAAAGTTTAAGAGAAAAGAAACTTACCATCTTACTATTTTGACTGGGTCTTTCTTTGGCATGATCTGGTTTAGCCATGGTTCAATAACAGGAAACTGGTCTATCAGTTGATTCTTAATTCCTTTAATAACTGAAGTCTTCAGCTGGATGCAGTTTGATACATTCTCCTTTTCATCAAATCTGTCAAGCGAGTGAAAACGTTTCAGAAATGCATAGTTTACTGCCCAAGAGATGCCATATCTCAGCAAGACTCTTCAGAAGCATTTACAAATTTGCTGAAAAACATTAACAGTATCACACTTGCCCAACTTTCAAACTTAGGATGTCACGAGGCATAAATTGCCCCCTAGGAACAGTAGGGTTAGGGAAAGGCAGGGGGTCCCCAGCCGTAGGCTGTCTTTGTTCATACACTTTATATGCATCCACGAAACACGGTTTTAGTCAGGTCAGATAGACCTTAGCACAAAGCATTACTTCATTCAACCCCTAGAGCAGACATGGCTGGTAACACAAACACCTATGGCCCTGTTCACATCTATCTGTAAGAATCCTTCACCTTCACCACAGCCGCAGAACCGCCCTCTGTACTACCTAGAAGCTCACACAAGTTCATGACTCAGCTCACTGTCTAGGGTTTTGTTTCTTCACAAGCAAGTGCCCAAACCGCCCAAACCAGCGCCCCCGGAGGCAAAGCTGGCTGCGGGGCCGCGCCCGGTGCCCCAAGGAGACCCCAGCAACCGGCAGGGAGAGAGGCCAGCTGCTCCAATCCCAGCCCCCGAGAAAGGCCCGGCCAGGCCAGGCCGAGCCCTGGTACTGAGGGGGCTGAAAGCCCGTCCTAACCCCCTTCCCCCACCCCTCCCGCCGACCCGCAGACCCACTCACTTCTTGAACATCCTGGGGGTGGGGGGCGCCGGGCTGGCGAGGCGGGCGGGTGCCTGGGGCCGGCGGGCGGGCACCCACAGCCTCCACGCTCCCTCACACGAGGCTCCCAACCCTCCCCTCCGCGCCAGCCGGAAGCGCCGCCCGCTTTACGGCCTGTCGCGCTGCTCCATGACAACGGAACGCACGCAGCATCGCTGGGGTTGACGGGAACTACAATTCCCAGCGGACGGCAAGGCGCCTTGGCGCATGCGCACTGCGCTCCCCTGGTCCCGGTCTACGTTCCCGTGCGCTCTGTAAGCGAGCGTCACAAATGGGCTCCACCGAACCGGCCGCGGGGCTTCCCCAGGAGCCAGGCGCTAGTTACGGGCTGTTTTCCCAGGTAACACCTCCATTTGCATTGAAATAAATCCCTTGGAAGCGCTAATAGCTACTAACAGTGTTTAAACACAGTGTACGTTTAATAGGACGAAGCGTGGCCACCTTCCTCCTCCTCCACCCAGCTCACAAAGGGACACGAGATCCTGCCGACAGCGCTTGGGATAAAATACCCAAGGCATTTATTGTAACAGAGAAAAGACTGAAGCCAGGCGGGAACCAGTAACAGGAAGGGAAGGTGCTGAAAAAAACCTGTCTCGCTGTGAAGATTTCAGCTGCCAGCCAGAGAGATGGGGTCTGGTGAAGACAACTGCACTACACGGCGGTTATTTGAATCAAATAAGGTTTTGGTTGGTGATGGCTGCAGGAATTGTAAATTATCAGCAGACAAAGGTGGATAGAAGGAACTCATCATACTGCCTTTTGAGTCTCAAGAGCAGACATGCATGTTTGTGTTCTTTTGGCAGGTACCTACTGTATAAGCACATGTAGAGGCAACTGCCCTGTTTCTTTTCAGAGTAATGGAAATGTTTCCTCTGGCATGAAGAGAAGGGAGAGGGTATAAAAGACCTCAGCAATTATGTTAAGCACCAAGTTCTTTTTTCTATACAAAACAAATTAATCAGGTTTGATACTATAACAAATAATTAAAACCTAGTATTTAGAGAGTTACATCGGTCAAATAAAGTAAAACCAAGCCTTCGTATGTGGTATCATTTATTCAAATAGTGAAATACACAGTCAGGAACACACTTAACTGGCATTTAACTCGTGGATGCCACCTCCACCTATTTTGTAGCATCACTAAAAATACTGAGCTATAAATTCAGTTTTAACTGGAACACAGCATCATTGCTCATGCCCAGATTAGAAAGCGGGAACAGGAGTTTATCACACTGACAAACCACTCCACACAGGTTGATAAGAGTTCAATCCCCATGTTCAAAAACAGCTGCCCTCCGATTCGGCTCCTGGTGCTTCACCGGTGGAAGGACCAGGATGGACACCAGAGCCGAGGAAAAAAAAAAAAAAACAACAAACAAACAAACAAAAAACCCCCAAACAAAATAAAACAAAACCAAGCTTAATAAGTTTCAAGTAACCTGGGGATGAATCCAAGACTTGGAGGAACAGATAGACTGGTTGAAACAAGAACTGCTAACTGAAAAAGCGAGAGGGGTAGTGCAACCACAAGCCTTACGAGCCACCACCTAAGCAGCATCATGGTGGCAGATACAGAACCTATCTGCTTCTCAAGAACTGATAACCTGGAGGAGGGGGTATATTTGTGTCCTCCTGCCTACAGGTCCATGGGAATGCCTGCAAAGTTTGTCAAGCCTTTCCATGATCTGGACAGACAAATGGAAGAACCTGATGCTTCAGCTACAGGAGCTGAACGTGAATACCCCAAGCAGAATGAGATAGAGGAAGAGAAAAACCAACGATGGCTAAACATCATTTGGGAGCAACTGAAAAGTTAACAGTTTGAATATGTGTGTTTGTAAAATAGCTATTGTTAGAGGCTTTGATTTTGTGTATGAAACCACCTGTATTTACTAGCCAGTTGCTGATAAGAAACTACACCTTGTATTATATGGATTTGTCACTTGTTAGAGTATGCAAATTTGTAGTAGCTGCTAGAAAATGCTAAAGCAAAAGATAGAAATATTCTAATACAATGGTAGTGTTATAAAGCAGGCAATGGAACAAATTAAGAGGGTGAGAGAATTCCACTGGTAAGAAATTTCTTTGGCTAGTCCCTTACTGGCATCAGCATCTTCAACATGCTGCTGCACCCTGTAATAGTTACTCTGCTAATGTAAATCTGTGTGTGTGCCTTGCCATAGTAACAGCTTGTTATTGGATGAAGCAGGTGAAACTGCATTGGCAACAAGGTGCAAGGACTGAGGCTGACCAAATGCCTGCTACCACAATCAAGGGCAAGACTGGGTTGGCCTCTGTGCCTGCCACCAAGAAGAACCTTTAGCTCCGCTGCTGGCTAACCCAGCAGGCGTGGAGCGGTGGGGACACATGCCATGCCAGACCTTGATGTGAAGGATGGCCTCCCCTGTTACCAGAGAGCCATACGTGTTGCATGAATCTCTCAGGCCATAGTAGCTCTATATACAAGGAGCTGCAACAACTCAAAGACAATTTACACAAATTAAAGGAAGGTGACTCTTGGGACCTCACCTCTTGGTTAAGATCACTGGGACTAGGATCCTGGCTAAGCAGTATTTTAACTCATTCTTTACCTGTATGTATCTTGCTTTTGCTTATCTTGATTTGTTTGCCTTGTATTATTCAATATATTCAGCAAAGCCTTATGAAAATTGTAACAAATATGCTTGAAAAAGAAAAAGGGGGAATTGTGGAAGCATGGTTGGCAGGCAAGGGTTACGTTCCCATGGCTGAACTTGGCCAGGGACCAGTTTTGTAAAAGTCAGTAAGAAACCCAGCTCAGTAAAAAACACCAGCTGTGCAGGGGGGTAAACTGACCTTGTAGTTAACGAGTATCTTGAAGGGAGGAATAAGGAGGTTAGAAAACGGGATGTGCCTGTAAATAATAAAACCACAGAAGTTTCCCAAGAATATGTGTGAATAACAGCCTAGCTCTATATAAACCCCAGGCTTAAGCAGAATAAACGGATCACTTCTATCAATCATACTGGTTGTGCTGTGTTCCCTCCGCATCGCGACGACATAGAGTCTCCGACAATAGGTTTTGTGCTCCTCAGAATAACTTCTATGAAATAATAGTTTGCCAAGTAAAGCATCCCTGCAGGTGTGTTCACATTTTTAAAACTGTAGTGAAATACCACATTCCCACCTCAAGTGTTACAAGGTAAGCTTTTACCCTCAGGGACTCCTAACAAATATGGCACAGCTCACTGAAGAAAAAAAAACACCTGAACCACAGCATAAAACAGCAACATTAGTTCCTCGTTTTCAAAAATGGCTTTTGCCAACAGGAAGCTCTTCTCTCTGTTCTGCTGCCTTAAAGCACTTGGACCACTGACTCCTCCAGGACTGAGCTAACTTAGCTACATGTCCTTGCTTGGGCTAATTTACGACCTTGAGAGGCTCCTTGAGTTGTTTCATTTTGCAACCTATTTCTCAGGCCTTATCAACAGGAGGAAGCCTACATTGTTTTGAGAGAAGACATCTGGTTCTCTTGTTGCATACTCTCCTTATCTTGAAAATCCTTGTAGCTTCTATACACAGTGAAATACTAGTTTAAGAATCCTTGTAGCCCTAAGTCTCTATAGTCAGTGAAATACTAATTTAATTTGGTATCACACCCAGCAAATGGCTTTACAGCCCCAACAGAAACCACCCCTTAGGATCATATGCTAAACAGAAAGAATTAAAATCTTTCCCCCATGTTTCAGTGGGAAAAGGGCTCCCCCAGTGCTCCACCTTGACTCACTCACTCTTCACGTATCCCAGAGCACGACTGACCTAGGGCTGCGGTCTGACTGATGGGACACAGCTGCCAATGCCTCCCCACCTGAAGGACAGCATGGAAGGATAACTCTTCCGCTTCTCCACTTCCTTATGTCTCCTCTTTCATAGTCCAATCATTTTCGCCAAGCAAGAAACTGCAGACACTTAAGATCTTTTACATCCCTACACCTCTTACATTACTTGGCTTGAGTTAACACAACAGTTACTGGTAATAGAGGAAAACCTGACAATGTAATTGTATCAGTTTTATTTCCTTAGCAAACCTGTTTCTTTTTATTACATCTGATTTGGAAAGTAACTTACTTTTTTGTAATTTGTGAGCAAAGCATCCTGTCCTAAAGCCAGTCACAATCAGACTGAAGGTCTAGTTGATTTTGGTTTCTTCGTAATCTTAAAGATGTGCTTTTCTACCTATAACCAGCACTGTGTTTCAGGCCTCAGGAGCCACCTGACAGCTACTCAGACAGCAAAAGCTCTGCAGAATTACTGTCACACCTCCATGAACCACCATTTATCAGGACAAGTCCGCTATCATTTTCCACCGAACACAGACACAGCAGCCTCTCCAGAGCAGCTCTGCAGTCAGAGGGCAGGGAGACACTCTTGGCCGAAGTCCCTGGAAGAATCCCTTCTGGAACAAAACCTCATCACTTGATACTTTTTCTGCAGTTATTTCTCAATAACCATTAAATCATACCAACACTCTCGGAAAGCTCACATTTCCTTTGGTAACAGACACAGCAGCAACAAGGAAGAGCCACTAATGGTCCATGGTTTCTATTTTTGCTTCCAGATGTTTAAAAATAAGTAAATACTAGAAGCCACCACCCCAGGCCCTAGTGCAGTGCAAGTCTACATATATATTAAAATCATATTAAAAAGTTGATGCTAAATGATCGGTTACATAGCAGTGTAAGGAAACCCATTCACAGGACCAGCTCGCAGGCCGCCGCCATCATTCCAATCCCGGCCTCAGCTCTGACAGACGCGGCTGGGCCCCGAATTTACCTCAGCCGGAGCGCACAGCTGCGGTCACCGGCAGACGGCCGACAGTCGTGACCCGCCGCACTGACAGATGGGAAGGGAGGGGATAGGACCCCAAGCTCCCGATACGGACCGCGACGAGGGCCAAGCCTCGCGCCCCGCGGCCGCCCGCCGGGCCCCGCCCCCTCCGCCTTCACGCCACACGGAGCGGGACAGCCACGTCCCCTTCCTGCGGGAAGCGGTAACGAGCGCGGCAGTTACGAGCGGCCGGCAACTATGATCACTTCCGGTAGGCCAGAGGGCAGCGGGAAGCAGTGGGGGGTGGTGGCGGCAGCGGGACCGTGCGCCCGAGGTGGGACCCGCCGCCTTACCCGGGCTGCCCGGCCGCGCTTCCGGGCGGCCGCGCCCCGGCATGCACGGCGACCGGATATGCCGCCATCTTTAGGCTCCCTCTCTGCCGTGTATTGACAATAACAAGCCCCGGGCCGGGCCGTCCCCCCTCAGGCAGCGCGAGCAGGCGGCAGCGAGGGGGGAAGGCGGGAGCCCCAGGAGAGCGGGCCGCGGGGGAAGAGCGGGCCGGGCGGCGGCGGGGCAGCGGGAGCTGTGTGGGGCGAGGGGCTGGAGCCGAGGCGTGAGGGAGACGCGCTCAGCCTTCCCCGCTGCTGCTCGGAGGAGACGAGGCGGCCGGAGCAGGAGGGGAGCGAAAGGAAAAGCCGGGGGATCGGGCAGCCGCGGGGAGATACTGGTACTGGAGAGAAGAATCGAACTAGTGAGTGGCGAGAGGCAGGAACAGGAGACGCTCCGCTGAGAAGGGAGTAAAAGCAAGAAAGCAGAGACCAACTACGTGAAGAAACAAAGTAATTAAAAAAAGGGGGGAAGAGAGAAGATAAAGTAATTCCTTCAAGAAAGAAGAAAGCGGCGGAGAGGGAAGACGGAAGGACTATACTGATGAGAGAGAGGAGTTGAAAGATCCCCTCGAGAGACACAGAGCAGGGACTGACTCAAACTCTCTCTCTCTCTGTCACATCACAAGGATTTGATGCCCCTCAGCCTGTTCACTTCTGTGTGTTCATGTTTCCCACAGGTTTCTCTTCCCCCAACCCCCCAGCTGCAGCCCAGGAGGTCAGACCTGCCACTGATGGTAATACCAGCAGCAGCTCCTCCTGCAAGAAGAGAAAGTTAAATAACAGCAGCAACAGCAATTCTGAAAGAGAGGAATTTGATTCCATTTCTTCCTGTGCCTCCTCTCCTTCCAAGAACACCTCCTCATCGTCTTCTTCCATCATCTCCACCTCCTCGTGCTCCTCCTCAGGGGTTGCCTCTTCTAACCATCACCTCCAGAAGAAGCTGCGCTTTGAGGACTCCGTGGATTTTGTTGGACTCGATGTGAAGATGGCTGAAGAGTCCTCTTCATCCTCCTCTCCTGCTGCCTCTTCTCAACAGCAGCACCAACAACAGCTCAAAAATAAAAGCCTTTTAATTTCGTCAGTGGCTGTGGGGCACCATGCAAATGGCCTGACCAAAGCTGCCTCCTCTACTGTTTCCAGTTTCGCCAACAGTAAACCTGGCTCCGCTAAGAAATTAGTGATCAAGAACTTTAAAGGTAACAGGCCATAATTTGTCACAACCTGTGGGGAGCTGATGCTCACCTTCGTGTTTTGTTTTCGACGTGAAAACCGGTTGGCTTTCAAATAGCTCCAGGTTTTACAGGAAATGCTTTTCTGTGGTGAATGTTTCTATGCTTATGTAAAGGGCGAATAATGTCTTATGATGCATACTTGCCCAGTCATGTATACATCCTGAGCTGCACTTTGCTGTTTGGGATTATTTTTCAGACTCCTTTCACTCCGTCTGTTGAGGAGGCCTTAACTTGTTTGTTAAGACGAGAGCTTTTACTACATTAAGTGTGTAAATTACTTTTATTCAGACTTCTAAGGTTTGATTCCTCTTTTCTAGTAATCCTAATTCAGGGTTTAGTGTATGTGTGTGTATAAATATATATTAGTCCAGTGTATGATAAATCTTTGCACAGACTGTGAGGGTTTTGTTTTGAAACTGGGCCTGAATCTATAGGTGCCTTGCATCTATCCATGTTGTCTGTTTATAGGTTAATCTGCCTGTGCTTAGTTTTAAATGGTGAAACTAAGGTGATTATCAGGCTATTATGGCGGATTTCCTTTCTGGTTTCCCCACCTGCCATTAAAGTAGGTAGTTCAGATTTTTGCTGAGTGTTTTCCTTGCAATATCTTCGCTGTGATTTTATTATTTAACTCTTTCTTGTCTTTTCTGTCTTAACATATTCTCACTTTACAAGTTTATATTACTTTATAAATTCTCTCAAAAGATGTTTGAGATTTTCAAATACTGTTACTAGAAACCAGCTGAAGCACAGAAGTTAAACTTTTCTATGGTGATGCTGCTTCATTTTCTATCAAACAAAACCACAAATAGGCAGAAAGCTTGGCTAAACTTCTGTTGTTTTTTTCCCCACAAAGATGAGGAAATCATAGGCTTTCTTACTTCCTGCCTCTTGTTATCTTGTAGTCTGGTAGTTTCCTTTCTTGGGTTGAGGTTGGTTTTTTTCCCCATGTGTTGGGGTTGGTGGAGGGTGTGAGACAAGGGGTCAGGTGAAAGATGTTACTGGCATTAAAAATGATTTCTAAATACACATTTGATAGAAATTTTCGGTAGAGACATCACACAAGTTAAGGATTAGGATTCTTTTAGCCACGGTGTTTTACAGCAATTCGTGATCACATTGTAACTTTTTGCTCTAAGGTCCTCAGAAATGTTGTCTGCCCATTATGTCATTATCATTTAATTTTATTAATTTAAATTTTATAGTTATGATGTATGATAGTGCGAAATAGAGGCCATTCTTCTGTTGCTTGTACACTGTTACCTATAAGGGAAGTCAACTTTTCGTGTTTAAAGTATTTGTTAAATATCATGGATTGCATGGTGCTGTGATCATCATTGCTTATGAATTGGTATTTGAATCACTTGCTTAAAAAGGTTGTCTGAGGAATTTACCAGCTTTGCTTTTTATTTACTCTCAAATGCTAAACTGAATACTCATTTTATGGTTGTTGCCTTTATCTTAAGTGTGATAGCAGTAACATCCTTCACAACTTAAATAACTTCCTAAAATGCAGAATCATGGTATTTACTGCTGAGTAGCATACTCATTAGCTGTTAGTAAAACCAGGCAGGTCTTGTAGTTAGTTTCTCCAGATTCTTATAATACAGTTAATGCTGGGATGTTGCCAATACTGTAGGGAAATGCTTGGCGGGATAAAAATAAACCCAACAAACTTCTCTCTCTGTTACTTCTAGAGAAATCATAAAGCTTTACAATTTGATTTTTACCTCCAGGTATGAAAAAGTCAATTTCAATAGAGTATAAACTCTGGGCCAATTTCACGTGTTGGTGGCATGGATACGAATGTGCCTTCCTAAATTTTCTCCTTCTCTGTTTGGGAACATGCTTATTAGAACTAAAAATAGTCATTTTAGCTAGTTATGAGAACGCAGAGAATTTTAAAATAGTCCTTGTATTCTGTGGCTGTGACTTGGAGAATCTTTCTTAGCTTGTTGTAAATGTTTTAGTCCTGTTGAAGCTGCTGCATAGCAGGGGCATCTTTAGAGATGCCCCTGAGAGGTTAAGAAAAGTAATAGAAAGATTCAAATCTGTGAAGCTTGAGCTATTTGAACATTAAAAGAGGGGATAACTCTTAACAAAAATCCACTGACCAAAGGCAAGAGAGACATAACTGGATTACTTGTAAGTAGGAAGATTTTTCTTGCCACCATAAAGCCTGTATTATAATTACAATATTTCCATGTGTGTTTCTCAAGGGTTTCTTTCCAACTGTTAGTACAGGGTAGAGCTAATCAGCAGTAAATTGAAAAAAAAAAGAAAATATACACAACTGTATTTATTAACCCACATCATTTTGGGCTTTTTTTAGCTGTATTGTCTTTGTAGAGAAAAAGCGTGATGAAGATGTAGATCATTCTTGCTGGTTTTTAGCCTTTATCCCTTCTTGAGTTGCTCAGACACAGTATTGTGATTTTTATTAATCACGTGTCCTGTTTGGGCTACAGATGCTGTGATGTGTATGTGAAGAACAATGCTGAATTTTTTCAATGCATCTGCTTTTTCTAAAGAATTTTCAAACTCTCTATCATTTATTTTAAAGATAAACCCAAATTGCCTGAAAACTACACAGATGAAACCTGGCAAAAACTGAAAGAAGCTGTAGAAGCTATCCAGAACAGTACTTCAATTAAGTACAATTTAGAGGAGCTCTATCAGGTAAGTGCTTTAAATAAGAGCAATGGGGTAGAGCTTTTTGCGTTGTTGGGTTTTTTTTCCTGGCTTGATACAGTGGTAAGAATACGAGATTTTGCTTGGTAGCTGCTTTTGTCAAACACAGAATTAAATAAGGCAAGGAGCTGTATCCCCTTTACTGTTTCAGGGTTTATAGTGTGTAGCTGCTAAAGGAAAAATACGAAATCCTAAAACACTGGTGTTTAGGTAAGAAAAAGATGATTTTATATTAAAATATAATCATCTTTCTGAAGGCAACGTCTGTTCTCGTTTGAAGATCATAAATCACTTAGAAACTAAAATGTTTTATTTTACTTCCTAAAAGTAAATAGAAGACCATTTTTCTCCATGAATTGTATTATTTTGATTTGGTTGTGATTTTCTTACCAGTCAGTATTCTGTCTATTCTAACAACCGAGAGTCAAATTTTCTTCCCAGAAACAGGTCTGATTGCTTTGCCCTAAATATTTCAGGAAGTCATCAGACTTGAACCACATTTCCTAACTTTTTTTTTACAAGCTCCACTTCTGCTTTTTCAGCTGAATGTGTTAGGGAGACTCTCCCCCTCCTCACCTTTTCCCTACTAACATCATGGTACTTGTGGTTTTAGTGGCCTAGCAACAGTACTACTTTAATTAGGTATTAAGAAGCACTTACACTTTTTACTCTACTTTTAAAGCCTGGTTGGCTGTTTGATTTGTTCCTCTGTGTGTATATAGCTTTCTCTCCGTCTGTTTTTAGTGTCTCTTCTTCCCCTGTCCTCAAAGTTGCATTTGGATACGACAGATTTCTCAGAAAAGCTGGGAATAAAAATTCTGTTTGCCAAGGTCTGGGGACAGACTTAGGGGAGGATAAATGGCCATTTCTCATGGAACCAGGTTCCTCAGTCCAGTATGTTTCTGTGCTCATAATAATCTTTTATAATGTTAACTTTTAACAGTTTGTCAGGATGATGCACAGTACTGTTAGTTCTG
Source organism: Neopsephotus bourkii (assembly GCF_033783945.1). Lineage (NCBI taxonomy): Eukaryota > Metazoa > Chordata > Aves > Psittaciformes > Psittacidae > Neopsephotus > Neopsephotus bourkii. The sequence goes on along the minus strand of NW_026901430.1, from coordinate 1,710,351 downwards.
CAAAACTTGTGAAACTAATAACAAATTGCAACCCACTGCATTGGCTGGTATTGTAAATTACTTTAGATTGAACAACAGAGCAAATAACTGATAATTAAATATGTGAAGGATATGCAAAATTGTTTAAAAATACAAAGTTCTACTGAAAGCCTTGCTTCTGCTTCACAATTATCACTCACATTGCTGCTCGCTTTTACCACAGGCCTAATTTTACATTGCTTGTGCTCAAAAAAAAAAAAAACAAAGAAAAAGCACTTTTTTCTTTTCAACCTTAATTTTAACACTGCAGTAACTTCCTTTTCAATGAAATAGGTGCAAACAAATTAGATTTTTTTTTTAATAAATCTAAAAATAAATGCCTTGATTAAAAATAGTAATAGGAATCACTAGTGTTTTTAAATGCTATTTAAACTAATGTCATTTCTGAACAGCTGCTTGGTAAATGGATCTGATGCCAAATATGCCTTGGCAGACACCATTATCCAGGCATAGAGGGGAACTGCAGAAGTTGTGCTGCACACCTTAAAATGAGATACTAGGGTTTTTTTCATGGAATTAAACTTCTTGAGTTTGGTTTAACTCTGCTCTGTGCTGGAAAATTGCACTGGGCAAACATTTTGAAGCTTTATTTCTCTGTGGGACTCTAGATTCATGTTTGCTTTGTTCCTCCTCAGCTAGAGAAGTGATACACATCTTCAAGTGGTTGAAGTGCTGCAGGATTGAAAGCTTCTTTATTAAAGTAATTTTCCCTAAATTAGCACGAGAAAGTAGAGATCCAGATCTTTGGTACCAGATCCCTAGTTTTTGTTTGGTTTTGTTCATTTTGGTTGGTTGTTTTTTTTTTAAATCGCAGCGTTAAATGCTTCTGGAGTTTCTGCTTTTGCTCTCATCAAAGCTGTGTTCAGTTCTCTTCCCCAGCACACAAACCCAAGTGTGGATGCTGCAGTTTGATGGGATGGAGAGCCAACCAAAAAAGCCCAACAACAGAATATGTCTTACCCAAAAGCAGTATGATTCTTTGCCATCAGATGCTGTGACCGTCTTTAGGGCACAGATTCCCTGATCAAAGCCTTTGTTCCTCTAATTCAGAACAAGATAATTGTGTGAACTAGAGCCCCTAAAGTTCTTGGGAATTTTTGATATATTGTTATTATGTAGCACCAGTAAATAAATTTGGAAGGCATAATATTGCAGTAGTGGTGTTATGCGCGACAGAGCAAATGTTAGTAAAAGGTTTTGTATCAGTGTCTTTAGAAAGTTTAATCTCTTAAAAAAAAAAGTGCGAATTAAGTATAATTCACAAAATATTTCTATGGATGTTACCAGTGAAGATGTAGAAGTTTTGCACTTGATGTTCAAACACTCAATACTAGCAGATGTGTGTTTAACACTGGGGAGTTTCTGATACACAAATGAAAAAGCACAGCTTTATATGATCATTACATAAATGTAAGTGTATATTAATAGACGTTAACTTGCTTCACTAAGAGTTAATGGAATGCGTTTGTCCATCTGCAGTGCAGAGGCTAATCCTTTTAAGGATTTGGAGCAGTATATGTCAATAGTACTTGCTTTGATAGACAGCAGTTACAAAAACGTTGGTAGTTGAGACAGATGAAGTATGGCAAAGTGGCCACTGGTGTCCAGGGCTGACAGGTAGAAGCGAGAGAGCTGTGGTTGTACAGGCAACCAGCAGCTTCTAAAATACTCATCTTCCCAGCTCTCAGTAGGCTTCTCCAAATCAAATGGGAGAAAAGAAGAAATGCATTTATTTCACTTACTGGGGTATAATCAGGCTCTTGAAGTGTAGTGGTTTTATCTACTTTTTCTTCTGAAATGAGAGTAGTGGTTATTTCTGGTTTTGCTGCTGTTGCATCTAGAGCCTGGCCCTGCCGGTACAGCAGCAGAACAGAGCTAAGCTGTGCCCATAACCTACTCTGAACAGTGAGCTATAGAATGTGTTTTCCTATCACATTGCTGTATTTGCTTTGAGTTTCTTACAGTGTTAAGGCGGAGAACTGAATTTGTTGCTATTTCCAAATACTAAGACATGTACACTTCAGTGATAACTCTGGCTTTCTTAATTATCATTCAGACCTGGTTTAGTCTTAACTGGCATACTCACTTTCTTGCTGTATTTGTTTGTTTCTGATGGTAAGCTTATGGAGGGTCGGTTTTCTTTTGTGGTTTCTGTTGTGTGGGTTGGTTTGTTGTGGGGTTTGGGGTTTTGTGGAGGGTTTTTTTTGTTAGTGTTATTTGGCTCCTCCTTGTCCTACAGCCAGTATTAGCTGTAGTGCACTTGATCTGGAAAGTTGTGTACTGTTGATACTGAGACTGATATCCTATGATAAACCGAGGAACTTCTTGTTTAGTTGTTTTGATTCTTGCTATGCTTCTAGTGATGGCTGCTTACTGTTTGCTGGTGGCTCCTATTTGGACTGTTGGGAAATACCCTGAGGAGCTTAGTGTAATGGAGTAGATCTGCTCTGTTTATGTCTGAACTATGCTGTCCCTGCATGGCTGCCTGCAGCTGCTTTCAGTTTTCTTCCCGTGAGCTGGTTGTACTGGCAACTGAAGTATTTTACGTATATTTAAAAAAAAAAAAGTAAAATCGAAAGGCATTATACTCTTCTCTCTAGCTTCCACAGGTGTTTTACAGAATAATTGCATATTGTGTCTTCATCAGTCTGCAAACAGTTAAAGTTGTTTTCGAAATCTGGGCAATTGGTATTCATTTTGGAAAAGTCTTGAGTTACACTTAGGGATTAAGAATACTTGTTGGCTTGAGCAGTCTCCAAGACAGGTCCCCATTAAACTACTTTTCACTTCTCACTGTGAAGCACAGCAGAATATCTTCTAATACTTACTTATGATCTAGAAATCTGAGCTTTGTCACTGCACATATCCGGAATGTAGTAGTTCTAAAAATGAGCCTTTCCAAAAATAATTTTTAGTATAAAAATTGTTCAGGAGTACAACAACTTATTCAGGCAAGGGGTTGATGGATGGAGATATATATATATATATATAAAATATGTGTGTATATATATGTACTTTTGGGGATGAGGGAAGCTTAATCAAGGAGAGAGCTGCAAAACTAACACTGGTAGTGCTTTTCTACTAGTATCAGTGTGACTTGCAGAGCACAGCAGTTAATAAAATTAAGACCTTAAGTGTCTGCTTTGAAGTATGAAGCCCAGCAAGCTGCTGGAACATATTAAACTAACAAACATGTTCTTAGAGACGCAAGGCCTGCAGTTCCTTACGAGATATCAGTACCCCAACTGAAATTAATAAACTGTAAGCTGTTCAGGGCATGGCCTTCCTTTGTCTCTTATTACCACTGTAGTTCCATATCTGATGGTTTGCATGCAGCATTTAACTCTAATTTAAAGCTGGTAGATTTTTGAGTGAGAAGCAGAAGAATTCCATGGTTGGTTTGGGTTTTTTTTTCCTGTTTCCTTGTAAAACCACATATAAGCATCATATAAGCAGATTTCTTAGTATCTGTTTCTCTTTACTTCAGGCTGTTGAAAATCTCTGCTCCTACAAGATCTCTGCAAACTTGTACAAACAATTGAGACAGATCTGTGAAGACCACATTAAAGCACAAATTCACCAGTTCAGAGAATATCCTTTTTTCAGCTGTTGACAAGCCAGAGCATTTTTACCTGCCAGTTTGTGGTGATGGATTTCTTTGACTAGTTCTGAATTCCTAGTTCTTGCATGATTAGGTTAGGTTTTATTTTTCTGTGAGACTTCACAGAACACTACTAGTTCCTTTATGTCTAAGCTGTGAGAAAGTCTGAGAAAGCTTCATTGGTATTTGTGGAATGCTTAACTTGTCACAAAAGCTGATATTAAACTTAGAGCAAGGGTAAAAAAGACTGTATTGGCTTTACCACCTCATGCCTTTATATATGCTGAAGTTGCCATGCTCAGGTGAACAGGAAAGTCTTCCAACAAGTAGTTCTTGTTTTCTTTTTGATAAGTGCTAGTGGTCTGGCAGCATACAGTGTTAGAGAGTCTGAGAATCAGAATGTTTTCTTTTCAAAAGTTTTGAGTTGCATCACATTGAGATCCCATTAAGTGGATATTAATAGTACCAAAACTATGCAATGAACTGAGTAAAAGTTAAATTTCAAGGACAAAATTTATCTCTTAAGGTTATCTCTTAACATGAGCTGATGTTACAGTAGCTGTGTAGTGGTGGCTCTTAAATCTGTTATGAATTGTTGGTAATTGAGGTGTGGGGCTATATATGTTTGTTCCACTCCTCGGGGATGGAGGATTAGACAAAGCACTCAAAAGTATTTCAATCCTTGTTTTATTAAAATCATTTTGATTTCTCACTATTTGAAATCATTTTGATTTCTCACTATTAACACAAGGGCTCTCATTAAAAATAAATATGTTGCATGAAGTTAACTCAATCTTTTGGGGAGTAGGTGAGGTTGTTGTGCTCTGTTAAGTGTCTTTAAAAAAATAATAATGTTGGTTCATTTCATTGCTAACACTACCTGTTAATCATAGTTTCCTTAATTATTTCTTCATGGATTCATTGGATAGTGTCCTTTTTCTAAAGAAAATAGACAAATGTTGGCAAGATCACTGCAGACAAATGGTAAGTTTGTTGTCTTTTTAAAGAAAACCAGTTTACTAGTCAGTATATGTTTTGCTTAACTTTTTTCCTTTACAAATGTATTGTGCTTCTGAAATGTTGTTTTAAATTTACATAAGGCTTCATGGTGAAATACAACTCTGTCTAGTTTTGTCAGAAATCAAGCCTTGAAAATACTTGTCTGTAGTGTGGTTTTTGACACATTGGTCTGATCTTTGACCCACGCACCCCCAACTCCTAACTGTTGTTTCTATACAGACCTGTCTTCTTTTATGCCTATCATAAAAGGAGCTGTTCTTTGCTAGAGAAAGATGATAAATGTCACACAGATCGTCTCACTGAGATTGGCAGAATTATCTTAAATCAGCAGTGTCTAAGAAAGCACTGCCTGAAACTTGTCAGTGGGTATTTTTGTTGTTGTTGAGCGTGATCTGTGTTGCTTTTCAGTTTCAAGAGTAAAATGATTGTGGGGTTTCTTTATTCTTTCTCATAATAGATTATGATTAGAAGTATCTTTTTGTTCTTGGACCGAACTTATGTACTTCAGAATTCAATGCTGCCATCTATTTGGTAAGAGCACAAAGAATAAAATTATTGGGGGGGATATTTAAATTACCACATGTATCCTGCTGATTTTCTTATAGCAACCTGTACATTAAATGATGAATGCATACATGCCTGTTGCAAAGGGAGATATCACTTTATGTTTATTTGCCTTGAGTTACAGGATTCTTCTAGAATAGCTGTGATAGCAAATTTCAGCTAGGTACATATCGACCTCCCTTTTGTACACTTAAAGGAAAGGGCGTGTTTAACAACTGAAGTGCAAGGGTTTGGGTTAACCAGTTAGTGGCTTCAATGTACACAGTATTCAAAGTTCTTTAATTACTTTTAAATAGAAGAATTTACCTAGAATAAAAAGAAGTTACTCTCCTATCAACTCAACCTCTGTGCTGCTCCCCCCACTATTTTAATAACTAGCAAATGCCCTACAGTGCCTTTGGTACTACCTGAATTACCTTGCCAGAGATTGAAGGAGTGGAGATGGAGGATGCACATTCTGGCTTTTCCTAAAAGTGTCCCAGCTCACAGTTACAAATTAATGGAAGGTTTTAACTGGGATGCCCAAAGCAGAGATCCTTGACTTTCACGTCACTGAGTTCTAAGCTATGCCTAAGAATTAGAGATTAGAAAGGGATGGACAAAGAAAATTATCCAACACCTTAAACATGGAATTGGGACCTTGGGTGACATTATCCTTTTCTTGTGAAGGGTGCTGTTCATTCAGTTTCCATCATCCTGCCAACCAACTCAGAAATAAAGACACTGGAACGTTAGGTGGTTATTTAGGGAAAAATATGTGCTTTTGTCTTTAAAATCTGTATCTTACCGTTGATACTTTATGACAGCTTACTTTAATGTTTATGTGTGCGTCTTGAGTCATTTGGGGGAAGAGGAATTAGAATTTGAAGAATGCTAGCATTTATTGTCTTCTCTATTTGATCCAGATAAAATTTTATATATTGGGCTTGATTCTTATGCCATATATTGAACAGTATTTTCTTCCTAGGGATATGGGTCTAGAATTGTTCAGAACTCATATCATCAGTGATCAGAAAGTTCAGAACAAAACTATTGATGGCATTCTTCTCCTGATTGAGAGGGAAAGAAATGGTGAGGCTATCGATAGGAGTTTACTGCGAAGCCTTCTAAGCATGCTTTCTGACTTACAGGTGAGTAAACTTTTTTCACTTTAAAACTGGTGAAGAGTTCAGATTCTTATTTAATGCTCAGTAAGTTTTACCCTGCATTGCTATTATGTTGTTTCCCTAGATTTATCAAGACTCTTTCGAACATAGATTCTTGGAAGAGACTAACCGTCTGTATGCAGCAGAGGGACAGAGGCTTATGCAGGAACGAGAGGTATTTTGAATGTTTGACAATATTTGTCATGTCTAATGACCAAGTATTTGTCAGGAAAAGGAACTATTTTGCTGCGTTATCCAATATACCAGGCAATAATGTGACCTTTATGTTTTATAGTACTCTGAAAAAGGAAATTCACATGCAGACTTCAATCACAATGCCAATGATTTCTGCTTAGAACTGCTGCTGTCAGACCTGTACTGTCTTCCCACACACACACACCTTGATTTATTTCTTTTTAAGATTTTTTTTAAATGTACAAAACTACTCTGGCATTTTCAGGTTCCAGAATATCTTCACCATGTCAACAAGCGCTTGGAAGAAGAAGCAGACAGGATAATCACTTACTTAGATCAGAGCACACAGTAAGTGCAGTTTTGCTTGGTATTATTAGCCATTTGGGTCTTCTGTTGAGGGCCATCTAATAGCTACAGTTTATTTCAGTTATTGACTGACCATCAAATGCTTCTCACTTCTGACAATTCGTTGTTTACATTGAAGCACTGTATTGGCTGACACAGCTAATATCCTTTCCTTCTATTTTGACATAAATGCTGTAGGTCATTTGGTTGGAAAAAAACAGGCTGCCGCCCCCAGTCCAAAGGGCTCTCTTGAGATGAAATGCAATTAATTGAGCACCATCCTATCTGAAAAAGATAGGACCTGGGACAGAGAATTCTAAAGCTAAAGACTGAATATTTACATTAAAATATTTGCATGTTATTTATGGAGGTTGGTAAATTACTGAGTAACGTCAGTCTTCAGTCTTCTTACTTAGAGACAGGATTTCCTGTAACGCAGTCAAGCGGAGGTCATAACTGACAGGACAGGAGAAATGTTCTCCAATATAAAGCCATAGCTATTGTGTCTGAGAGAAAATGTAAGTCACTATTAGAACAAAACTTTTTGAGCAAGTGGTGGCAGCTTAAAGGGCAGGCACAGAGGATCTCTCTGAGAGGATCCTCTAATACATTTTTGTTTCCTTCCTCCTTCGGCTGTTAAAAACATTTGGCCTGTTTAGTGGCTTCCTTCTTCCACACCATTATTCGTGGCCAATTCCCTATTTTGTTTTAATACTTCTTGACTCATGAGGGGTTTTTTTTCTCCTTGGTTTGTCTCCCAAGACAGTCTCCTCCTACAGAACAGGAGACGATAAATTCTTTGTCAGGCTTTTGCCCAGTTTCTTCACTGATGGAATCACTGTCCAGCTCCGTAGAGGTCACATACAACAGGCTTATTGTGTGAACTAAACAGCCAGTCAGCAAAGAGGAAAAAAAGGTTGCTTACTGGGGAGGAAAAAGGATAAATATGTGTATAATCATTTTAGGTCCTTGGCCACAGATAAATAGAGCACTCCCAATGACAAGTGTAGTTAACATAATCTCAAAAAAAGGATTTAAAACTGTCAGTAATGGAAAAAGGAAAAATAACTCTATAAACATTTTTTCTTTAGGAAGCCACTAATTGCTACTGTAGAAAAGCAGCTTCTAGGTGAACATTTAACAGCCATTCTTCAGAAAGGTAATCTTTCTTCTTTATAGAAACATTTCTAATTACTGCTTTGGGGCTTTCAATTCCTGTGCTGAACAATAAAGTGGCAGATCAAGGTGCTGCAGGAAGACACAAGCTATGCCATTCCTTAATGCTTTTTGCTACTCCTGAACTTTTCAGTTCATGAAATAGCATTGACCATTTTGCAAGAGGGCAAATATTCTCCTTGTCAGAAGAAAGGAGAGACAGTGCTGTCTTCAGATATGCAGCAAAGCAAAAGAAAAATTGTAACAGGAAGTTCTTGATTTCAGTGTGTTAAATAGCATCTTGAAGACTTGGAGATAAAGGAGTAGCCTTCAGATGATGGGGAAACATTTGATTACTTGCTGCTTACAAAAAGCAGCTTTTTCTAAAAATTTTGTATGTTGCCTCTGTTCTGCAATAGTCTGTGGAGTCAGGTGACCCTCTGTTGCACTAAGGGATAGTCTGGAAATAGATATGGGTGCAGGAAAGGTTGAGTAATAAAAGAATATAAAGTCCTTACTAGACAGATTATGGGTGAAACAGGTTTGTGAGCATCTTCTGCAAGTTTGTGACAGACTGTTGAGAGGAGTATCAAGTTTGCAATGTTTATCTGGCTACTTTCTTAGAACCTTGCTGTGGAGCATCAGGCAGGCCTTCTCTTCCCAAATGTTAAAAAATGAAAGATTAAGGTATTTCTTGAAGCTGCCTGCCTTCAAATATGTCTAAAATCTATTCTACAGCTGGAATTGAACCCCAGAGCTCTGTCTTTCCAAGGAACTTTTCCTACAGATCAGTAGTGTAAAAGTTTCAGATCTTCAGGGAAAAATAAAGCAGAAGTAAGCAAAGGTATTGTGTATGTAAAGTACTAAAAGCCTAAGATGCACAGTGCAGTTAGGTAGCTGAAAATAAAAGAAAACCACTAATTGCTTCATTAAAAAAACCTAGCTTTGAAGAGGCCCCTTCAGTAATAATATGCTGCACTTTCTTTGAATTACTCTGATTTTCACTTTTACTGAAATTCTCTCATGTGCAGGTTTAAACCACCTTCTTGATGAAAACCGGATTCAGGACTTGTCTCTTCTGTATCAGCTGTTCAGCCGTGTGAGAGGTGGAGTACAGGTTCTCTTGCAACACTGGATTGAGTACATAAAGGTACTGTTCCTGGAACTCTGGAACAGACACCGATACTATCTTGACGGGGTTTATACACAGATACTTTAGTCATCTAGATGAACTATTGCATTTTACTAAGAAGCAAAGGCTACTTGCTTATAAACATATATTTGGTGAGGCACTGGAATAGGTTGCCCAAGGAGGTTGTGAATGCTCCATCCCTGGCAGTGTTCAAGGCCAGGTTGGACGAGGCCTTGGGTGATATGGTTTAGAGCGAGGTGTCCCTGCCCATGGCAGGGGGGTTGGAACTTGATGATCTTAAGGTCCTTTCCAACCCTAACTGTTCTATGATTTAATAAGCAGCTTTTGAAACTGTACTGGGAAAAGTACAGTAACTGCTCTAGCCCTGTTGAAGAAAATACTGAACATTCAGTTGAACTACTGAACTCCAAATAAATTTGGAGGTTTTACATGGCTTATAGTTAGCTGGGGGGACAACTGTATTTCTCCAGTAGATATTTTGGTAATGGCAGAATGTTTCTGTCTTCTCCCTGGTAAAATTTCGTGGTAGTATGAGTGGTAGCTTAAGTTACCAACCATTTTAAGTTCAAAAAGCACCTGAATATCACTTCAGATGTTTCATCTTACTAATCGGTGGAAATGTTGTCACAGAAAGTATGGTGGTTGTGAAGGAAGGCTCTCTAATAGCATAGCAGTACTCTTAAATAAAACAGAGTTTAGTGGGAGGTTTAGCTGTGTGAAACCTGAAGATATAGATATTTAAAAATGGTATGTTACTTTTATCATGCTTAAGTTTATTTGTTCAGGCAGTTCTGAATCTGCTTATTTATTCATAGGTTGGTTCTGAATCAACATACAAGGTCTAGGAATGATTATAAAGTAAATAATAGTAAACTACTTATGTTGTGCCAGTGGAACTAATATGAATACCAGAAACAAGACATTACAAAGATAACTTGGGCTTTTAAAAGTCTTGTAATTTAAATTCATCATTCAGGCTAACTGAAAGATATGGTTTATTTTGCAGGCATTTGGTAGCACCATAGTAATTAATCCAGAAAAAGACAAAACCATGGTCCAAGAACTACTTGATTTTAAAGACAAAGTTGACCACATTATTGATGTTTGCTTTCTCAAGAACGAGAAGTTTGTAAATGCCATGAAAGAAGCCTTTGAAACATTCATTAACAAAAGACCAAATAAGCCAGCTGAACTCATAGGTATTTTTCTTCAGTTTCTCTCCATGTGAGAATTTGGGTGGGGGACAAGAGGGAGTTGCTGATGCAGCTTACAGATGGGATATGATGGAGTTATGTGTTAAAGACATGATGTACAGTGCATTGTCAAACTGGTGAACTACTGTGCCTTGTTATGCAAGTGAACCATTTCATAGGATAGTATTAAACGTTAAGAAAAAGCTCTGTTCAGCAGTTCACTGGCTAGGCTATAGAAAAATGAAGAACATTAGAATGTGGGCATTCCAGCAATTGACTGGTGTCCAGATGTAAGCATACTGCTAGTAATTTGACTTTTTCAGAAGCTTACATAACTGTGCTACCAGCACATGTGCACAGAGCTATGAGGGACTCTATATACCTGTTTTAATACATAAAAGTGAAGAGGGATGAGGATGCTCTTTACCTCATGTTACAGGGACAGAGCCCCTGTTTGCAATGAACGGTGTTTACAGATGTGTGCATTACAGGCCTGGCTGTCTGCACTTTGAATACCTTAACGGTTTCCCCACAGAGTGAATAATACCTGCCTTGCAGTCTCTTGTGCTGTTAGGCTTGTGGGGTAATGCTTTCTGCCTCCCTTTTTAAAATTAATTCACTAACTATAATGTGCTTACCAGACCATCTGAAATTAAACCAAACAGTAATCTGCTAGAGAAATTCCGCATTTAAGTAACTGGTTTACCTATTTCAGTTCTGATCTTTTTGCTTCTATTATAGCCGTGTCAGTCTATACCAGTGGTGACTTTTTGCTTTGAGATCATATGGATATATGGACCAGGACATTTTTTTTATACGCACAGGAATCTTTTTTTAATATTATGTATGCTGATAAAGTTATGATAGAGTAATTGCTTATCTGAAAAAAGAGATTAGGCTGTAATGTTTTTACAACTTTATAGCCTCTATTAAAATATATCAGGCTAGCTGCAATGAAACTGGTTTCAAGGTGATTTCAGGATCATTTACCTTTCCAAAAGATTTTACAATATTAGATGTAGAAAAAACAAATTATTGTTCCATTATGATGCTCAGCATTTGTTAAACTTTCTATTCCTCAATACTTTTAGCTAAATATGTAGATTCAAAGCTTCGTGCAGGCAACAAAGAAGCTACTGATGAAGAACTTGAAAAAATGCTGGATAAAATTATGATCATATTTAGATTCATATATGGTAAGTTGTGGGGTTTTTTGTGGGGGTACAGTTGTTTAACCAGTAACATAAAGGTATTTTCAAAATATTTTTTGCAGTCTGTGTGCATTTTCAAGTGCTCTGTCTCTGTAGATGCAGTTTGCTGGTATAGCGCTGTTTAAGGCTACTGTTAGCTTTACTGAGCTTTGAATTGGGGCTAAGTAAGGTTTGTATAAAACAAACAATGATTTGTGATGACTGTCAAATCTCACCTTTTACAGGAAAAGATGTCTTTGAGGCCTTCTATAAAAAAGATCTAGCAAAGAGACTATTAGTTGGGAAGAGTGCATCAGTGGATGCTGAAAAATCCATGCTTTCCAAACTCAAACATGGTAAATGTCTATCAGTTTGCTTTCTTCTAAAAACAGTCGTCTTTAAAAAACAGGCTTTCCTAGTAATGCTGTTGGTAATTCCCTTTTACATGAGCTGGTGTGCAAATCTTGAATGACTGGTGGATTTTGAAAGAGATTCATTTGCTTTTAGTTCTGTAATTATAGCAGCAATAGTCAAAAGTCAGGAGCTTAAAGTGCACGGTGTATCTTGGCCTGTGGGACAGAGCTGAGGTTCCCTGCTGAGTAAGCCAGTGATGTGCTCAGAGAACTTGATGACTTCTGCTTGTTACTCATTCTGTATAAGGACTTGAAACATCAAGCTGCCAGCTACCAGTCTTCTAGCCTGGTCTTCATTGTTCCATAGGATGGAGTCTCTGGGTGGTGAGAGTAAAATTTTTAGAACTTGATCTTATTCTAAGAGACAGTTTGGCAGGCAGCTGGTAAGGATCAGAGATGTTGTCTAAGTGATAGGTTGCAGGTGGAGTCCTAGGATGACCCATCATGTCCATGTGGAAAAAAAATGGGTTGCAAAATAGCTGCCATATTAAAACATTTCCCCCCCCTTGTTTATAACCTTATTCTGTATCTTAATTGGAATCCAGGACTTTAGGTAAGAATATAGGCTGAAATAGGTAGTCTTGCTTCAAAGTACGTTCTGATACTTGGAATAGCTACTCTGTGGTGTTGAAAATGAAGACTAATTTTTAAGATTTGCATTTTATCTTTTATAGAATGTGGAGCTGCTTTCACCAGCAAACTTGAAGGAATGTTTAAAGATATGGAGCTTTCAAAAGACATAATGATTCAGTTTAAACAGGTACTGTGGGAAAGCCTGCCATGGCGCCTTCATTTACTTGCTTTTTGAATTAGTTATTCTCAGCCTAATGAGAGCATACAGGGTGTCCTCAGTTGTGTACATTTGTATTGCAATTAAGTTAAACTTCTTTTGAGTTACTCCCATTGCCTGTAATGTTCTTACACTAAAAAGACTTTGCAGGTGATAGCTTTTGAAAGCAGCGGACGAAAGCCCAACTGGGAACACAGTCTCTACTGAAATTCAGTCAGAATCTATTTCTTAATTCTGTGCTGCGTGTGCTTTTTTAATGTTTTACTGCATTTATTAATGGTTTTCATGAACAATGAAGCAAAAAACCTGACACCAGAAGTTTCTTATAAAAGATAAATAAACACCCACACACCTCCAAATCACCAGCAGTAATAAAAGAACTGTAAACTTAAAAAACATTTTATACACCACTATATCTGATGAACTGGCTAATAAGTTTGGTCCTGTAATGTTTTGATTACAAGCAAATTTTAACATTCTTTCATCCGTTCACACATCTGGGTTCATCTTCGTATCAGCCTACTAAAGCACTCATTTTGCTGTTTTTGTATAGAAGTGCCTTTAGAACATCAGAAAAGTGCTTTTTCTTAATCTTATTTTTATGTATGTAACTTGCAGTTAATACAGGAAAGACATCATAAGGTTACTTCTCTTCTGTGCTCTAACTCCTCAGATCTACCTGAAATATGTTCAATAAGCATTGAATTATTTCAGTTTACTTTGTTTCTGTCTGCAGTATATGCAAAATCAGAATGTCCCTGGCAACATTGAACTGACAGTGAATATTCTGACTATGGGTTACTGGCCAACCTATGTGCCTATGGAGGTCCATTTGCCCCCTGAGGTAATGAATACTGACATATTATACCACCTATCAGCCTATCAGTAATGCATCTTGATGTCAACTGCAGCTGGGTTTGAAATATGCATGTGTTCTCTAGAAAGAAGTGCAGAAGTGTCTTCTTTAAATAGTTTTTTCTTTTTTTGCAATTCCCTTTATCTCTCTGAGCCTTCGCTTATGGCTCACTTGATTGCAGAGGGAAGGATAATTTTAAAGTAGAAACTGTGTTTTAGTGTTTTGGGTTTTTTTCTTTCTTTAGATGGTAAAACTTCAGGAGATTTTCAAGACCTTTTATTTAGGAAAACACAGTGGTAGGAAACTTCAGTGGCAGTCAACATTAGGACACTGTGTACTAAAAGCAGAATTTAAAGAGGTGAGTGTATTTTCTTTCTCATATTTCTGCTGCTTTGCCGATTCAGAGTATGGATTGTAACTTAGGGATATATTTGGAAGGTTATTTGTGCCATGATAGAAAACTTGGCACTGCTTTTGCAATTACTTTTAACTTTTTACCTTTTGCTATCATTTCCAGAGTTGGTAGTTTCTGGAATGGATGTATCAATGAGGGAGGGAAAGGCTGTTGGTTACTGCTTGGGGAAAATAGCCAGTGGGTGTAGTTGAATATTAAAGAAAGCACTAATTTTTGTACTGAGGAGAAGAAAAAGGAGGAGGCTGTGTTCCACAGATGATTTTAATTCAACTGACAGCATTAAGTATCTTTACAGTAAGCTTTTCACTACTGAAACAGAGAAAAGTTTTGGGTTGTACCAGAACACAACTATTTGCAGAGGGTTGCCAGTTACTCCCCTTCAGCATTTCTTTATGGGCACAAATGTATTTCAAGAAAATGAATCTTGGAGTAGGAATGCTTACCAGTTCTGGTGTTTATTAAAATGTTAATGGTAAAACAAATATGATCAAACTTAGTTATTTCAAAGATCCTATAGCTGTATTTCTTAAACTAATGTTTGTGTTGCACATTGATTTAAAGGTCTTCCAAACTGTAATTTTAAGCATTCACTGCTTTAGGATTTGCCTTGAGTAAGTTGGTGCATGTCTTGGGTGAGTGTTGTCACTGGATACTCTTTCTGATCTCTAGCTTATTCTGTATTTCATAGTAATACAAGGTGACCAGTAGCTCGTTATCCATTTGAGAATATGAAAAACTAAATAATATCCTTTAAGTGAAATAATTGACATGCAAGAGTGTCTGTGTCATTGTTATTACTGTGCTCCCTTCCCCTCCCACCCTCAAAGAAGAAAAAATTAAAATCAGCCTAGTGATGCCTGTTAATTTCCCTTGTGACAGGGAAAAAAAGAACTTCAGGTCTCCTTGTTCCAGACACTGGTGCTGCTCATGTTTAATGAAGGAGAGGAGTTCAGTTTAGAGGAGATAAAGCAAGCCACTGGGATAGGTTGGTATTGAAAACAGATGACTACTTCCAAACATTCTTTCTTAAAAAAACCTAAACAACTTGTTTCTGCTTTAGAGGACGGAGAGCTGAGGAGGACACTTCAATCTCTGGCTTGCGGCAAAGCCAGAGTACTGACTAAAAGCCCCAAAGGCAAAGATGTAGAAGATGGTGATAAATTCACATGTAATGATGATTTCAGACATAAGCTCTTCAGGATAAAGATCAACCAAATTCAGATGAAAGAAACGGTATATTCATTTTAATCCTCTGGGGTTTAGATCGTTCGGTCTTAGTGCCTGTCTTATTGCCTAACCATTTACATGCTTCTTTTTCCTCTCAGTTGTAATATACATGCTGATAGCTTTGTAAATTACACATCATTTGGATGATAGCACGTGTCTACCATTGCTGATTTAAATGTGTACTTCCATACCAATGTAGGCGTCAGTGATTCTAGATGTCTCTAACAAGGTTGTTAAAGGGAAGTTCAAATTAGTGAATGTTCTTTTATGTTCTTTTCACCCCTGATCATTCCCTGGAGCTTTACTGAATGATTTGTGAACATAGAAACAAGTTCACAGTGAATTTTCCCTGTCAGCCATCCAGTGTAAAATCTGTGCAAAGATTTTAATTCCTTGCAAAAGGGTTTTTTTTAACAGACAGACTTCATATTTTTAAAGAATTTCTGTCAGGTATTTGACAACAGACATTTTACAGTCTTAGCTCTATGAAGAATAGTTCTGACAGTTCTAGTGCTCCCTTTAAAACTTTTCTAAATGGATCCTTCAGGTGGAGGAACAGGCAAGCACTACAGAGAGAGTTTTCCAGGACAGGCAATATCAGATTGATGCTGCAATTGTACGAATCATGAAGATGCGCAAGACGCTGAGTCATAACCTGCTTGTGTCGGAGGTCTACAACCAGCTTAAATTCCCAGTAAAGGTGTAGTACTGATTTTAATTCTTCTAAAACCTTTTATTACTTTTTATATTCCCTGGTTGTCTTTAGTTGAACAGCACTTCTATCCAAAACATGCATGTTTGTACTACTGGGAAAGACAAATACTTTCAGACTTCCTAAAGTGCCAGCTGCATTCCCTTGTCTGAAAATTACCTCAGGCTTTTAGTGAGTTAATAAAACCTATTAACCAAAGGCTTCTAGAACTGGAGTGTGTTGGCAATAACTGTGAAGCTAGCTCTCCTTGTTCTTGTATTGAGGTGTTCTTGGGGACAAGGAGAAAATGATTCAGATACGTAATGCAGAATTCATAGCATCATAGAATGTTTTTTGTTGGAAGGGGCCTTAAAGCTCATCTAGGTCCAACTCCCCTTCCACTAGACCAGGTTGTTCAAAGCCCTGTCCAACTTGGCCTTGAACACTTGGTTTTGATTCTTAATTTGGTTGACACTTGTTAATAAATTAGGAACCAGTAAACATTCAGTGCATATTCCAGACATTGGTTAATACATACACACATACATATAGATGGCATAAAAATTAGATACTGGTAAATGTCTCAAAGCTAATGAAGCCCACAGTTGCAAGATGAAATCAATAGCCTATTGTGTACAAATAGAAATGGATTTTCAAATACAGTGATATATCTCTTTTGAGTTCAAATATACAGTCCTTTCTATCAATGGGAATGCAAGATAAAAAGTACTGCCATCTCATTCTGCAGGTTTGTCCCTGCAGTCCTGTAAGTACTGTATGAACTGCAGTTGGGCTTTGCAGGGTTATAACAGATTTAAACGCACTCTCTGACTCTATCATGAGGTATCAGTATGAAGTCCTTCACCCATAGAATTCATAGGGCACCAAAACTATTGTAAAACTCACATCAAGATGAATTGAAACTGGTGCCATTTTTACCAAGTAAAAGTCAGAAATAGAAACATTTTGGTACATAGTACATGAATTGCAGCTCTTTAGAGCTCAGTTTAAACAGCAATAAATATCTTTATCTGCTGTAAAAAGTTTATGCTTTAGCTGCAAGTGACAAGCTAATTTAGTTACTTTCTCTTGAATTATACATTGCAGACTTTAGAAGCTTTGATGCTTTAAGTGTTTGGGGTTTTTTTCCAATTGTAATTCCTGTTTCCTCAGCCATTTTAAATAGGAAGGATATTGGGCTTAAGTAGAAAGAAAGAACTGAGAAACATAGACTGCAAAGTAATAATGCTGACATCTGCTTTATTTTACAGCCTGCTGACCTTAAGAAGAGAATAGAATCCTTAATTGACAGGGACTACATGGAAAGAGATAAAGAAAACCCCAACCAGTACAACTATATTGCATAAACATATGTTGGCCTTTGTTTTACTGCACACTTGGTGTCATACACAGTTGCCAGTGGATAAACTAGCCTGTTGATCCCGTTAATTGACTTTTTATACTACCGATGATTGAATGAAAGCAGTGTAATGGAAAAGTATAGTAGAGTGGACTTCTTTCAGTGGTTAACATGCCCATTTAAAGAGTACTATTTACATTTTAAGAAGAATGCTGTTGAACTCTTTGCATGTTATTTAGTAAGATGTGCAGAAAGCTGAAAGAAAGTACCTGGTCTTTGTGATTCCATTTGTCTCTGGGTCTGAAGAGGAGTCCCTTGATATATGACAGATGTCTTTCACACCTTTAAAAGGAAACAGGAGGTTAATATAAGAAAATAGCCTTTAAAATGCTTAAACTGCATGCAAACTTTTAATTTACTGTACAGAATGCATTTCAGTTAGTAACATACCATTGGTTTGGTTGATGCCCACGCTTGGGTTTTTCCCTTGAGGGAGGGAAAACAGGGAATAAGCTAAGCTATGCTTATTGCTGATCTAATGGAAAATATTCTTGGTCATAATTAGGAAAAATGGTACCAATATAAAACAGTGTATAAAGTTTGCAGTGTGGGCATACATACTGTATATAAACAAACACCATTCTTGAAGAACTGCTACAACGAAACAAGTCCAGATTAGATTTATATGGCTTGCCTATAAGACTTAGTGTTCACCTTTGGGAATTTTAAGCATAAAACAGCCATAATGGAAAAAGTGACAGTTTTTACTAGTCATGGGTAGGAGGCCTTCACCTCTTGGCAGCAATACTCTAGAAAAGCAGATCTATTTACAGGTATCTATGAAAAGCCACACTCTTCTTGTGGTAAAGCTGTAAGAACAAAAATTGCAAATGGATTTTAATACTTGTTTTGCTTTGCAACATTCTAAACTTGAACTAACCTCAAGGTTTAGACAGGGCAGCTCTTCTGAAGTCTGCCCTGCTTTGGATTGCTTTAACTTAAAGCTTTAAGAACTCAGCCCTAGATGTGGCAGGCCTCCTAGAACCCAGAAGCCTACCTCTCATATATAAAGTTAAGTATTGCTGTGAGGCATCTAAAATATATTTTCTTAGATGACCAGAGAGCATTCTTTGCATCTTTATAAGACATGGGAGATTAAGTCACTTGAATGTAGAGCTTTGTTTCAACAAGATGCATTATTTTTATTGCTATAGCAGCATGTGCCAGGAATATATGGGGGGAGGGAGTGTCAGCAGAAAAGGTAACTCCTCCATGTAACAGTTCTTCCTTGCCCAGCAGGCTTTAGACCTACCATCAGCTGTGTTGCAGAGCACAATGAAAAACCTCATCCTCTTTCAGGCACTGATAGTCCTGGGGAATACCAGATATTTCTTGGAAGCAAGAC
Source organism: Neopsephotus bourkii (assembly GCF_033783945.1). Classification (NCBI taxonomy): domain Eukaryota; kingdom Metazoa; phylum Chordata; class Aves; order Psittaciformes; family Psittacidae; genus Neopsephotus; species Neopsephotus bourkii. Next base: position 1,691,594 of record NW_026901430.1, on the reverse strand, counting down.
ATTACTTTTGTTTAGTGGCAGTGTAACTTAGCTCTCTATGATCTATAACTTCTATCACTGTGATTCCACATTCAGGGGTGTGCATGTGCGAGAGAGGGTGAGTGTGTGTATGTGTGTGTATTTTGTATCTGACACATCCCATCCTTATTGCTTTTTTGATTTACTGTTTAATTCCATATTTCCCCCAGCTGTGTTTTCTCTCAAGCTCTTTTATATGCAGCCCTCAGCTGACAGATGATGCAGATGGGGTTTTTTTCCTCCTACTAAATTATTTGCTGTCATCTTCTAGTAACTGTCATACAGCTCCTTGTGATCTGCAGAAAATCTACCTTATCCTTTGACACTATTGCAGCATAACCACTGGTAAACATCCAGGACCACCCTTGCCTCTGCAAGAAAAGTACTAACAGTAGAGTTATCTGATAAGAAACTTGAAGACTGCTCCTGCAAATCTTTAAGTATTAGTTCAGATAGAGATCCACTGGGGAGGAAAGAACAGCTCCCCAGAACATTCTGTATTTTGCATTCAGTGTTCCTTTTTGTTGTACGTGTTTTGTATCTTTAGCCAATAAAAGACTCCTTTTAAAAAGGTGGTTTTGAGAAGGAGCATAAAACTTAACTCTTTGGGAGACACGAAATGATGAGTATCAGTATTGAAGTGGTTCCATTCAGTCTGTTGTAGCATATAAATCTAACACCACTACATGTTTAAAATACCTATTTTGGTAAACTCCTCCCTCATTAGACAAGTGTGTTGCAATCAGTCAGCCTAACCAGAAAGGTCTGAAGGTTTATTTATTTTTTTATCCCATCCATTTCAGTAAGTTAAACGCAGAAAATATTACATAGAAAGTGTCCTCAAATCTCATCAGAGTTCCACGATCTGAGGCAGACCCTAAGCGGCAATCTAGTTAAAGCAACCCAAAGAATGGACTTTGAGAGCCCTGGCTATGCCAAGAGAAGAGGTGAACGAGGGGAGGGGAGAACTCTTCTCCTTGTATCTGCATGGGGTTTCCCCAAGAACTTGTTCATCTCTGCTAAGGAATCGCTCATTCCTGGTTAATGACAAAGCTGCAGCCAAGATTTACTGTCCAGCCGTACAACTCTGCAACTTCTTGCTGGGATCATGTGCCTGCCTATTGAGCCATATATATCTCTGTAAGAAAAATGAAAGTGGGCTTGGACCACAGCTCATCTGGCTAGAACACAGCTTGTCTGTTTGGCCACACATTTTTAATCTTGACTCTTGCATGCAGTTTATAGCACCTTGTTCATAAGAAATTGCAGTTTATTCTTAGAAATATATATTTTAGGTTTTTTAATCTTTATACCCATAAATGGACTATTTTTTTGTCTTGGCTGGTTTAAAAAGTGACCATTTTGTTTAAATGCTGTAACTGCAAATGTGTTGTAAGTGTTGTTTTGTTCTATAGTTTACACAAAGGTGCCAAAGTAAATAGTTAATAAAAATCCCCCAAACCCAAGCAAACTGTTGCATTGCTTTAGCTGTTCTTCGAATTTTGGTCTCTGCTCTTTTTTGGGGTTGGTTTTTTTTGGGGGGGGTTTCAGCCTTTCAGTTTTTCCCAGACATATCATTTGCCCAATGCTTTCTTTAAAAAAAAAAATCAAAAAAAAAAAAAGTGCATCTAAAGAAATGTTCAAATACCACTTTTTTAGTGATTTCATATAGTAGGAAGAATATTTTCTTTGAAACGTTACACTAAAATTGTAAGAGTACAGCAGCATTCAAAAATGTAATATACTTTTTGTATAACAGTTCTTCAGAGTGTGTCTGGAGTGGGGAAGAAAACTAACCCTGTTACTTTTCAGAAGCCTCTTCCCTCAGCTACCAGGATATGAAATTGTGCTTTTTCACTGCATCAAAGTTATAGTTTATGCAGACTTGCAAACGGGGCATGTATCACCATTGCATCCTTCGATGCAAAGAGCAGCAAAACCTTTTTTATGTTTCATAAGTCTGATATGGGTACAGAGAGTCTTTCTTAAGTTGGTAAATAATGTAAATACATGTCCTTTCAGAGAGTGAGTCTGTTATCTAGGTATTTTGTGTCATTTAATAAATATTAAAACAGTTTTGTGTTGATAAACCCCTGTGTGTAAAATGCCTTCTTACTCAAAGTTCTGTATGTTGGGCTTATTAATGTTTGTGGCTTCTTTAAATTCTTTAGCTTGTGCTTTGATAGCAAAATACTTGTTTGCTACTTAAGTATAATAATCACCAATTCCTCCTTTATTCAGTCATTAAAATCCCTTGAGTTTTCTAAGTGGCTTCCATTCCTGAATTTTATTTTTTTTTTACCAAGTCTTCCATCAGGTTAATGGGGAGGAAGGGAGTAAACATCCTACAAACTGAATTGGGATTAGAATGTGTAAAGTGCCAGAAATGGTGCCACACTACCAAAGCTGCTGGCTCATTGCTAGTACAGGAGGCTTCTCTCCTGCTGTATGATTATTCCTTGTTTCCCAGTAAAGCTAGTACGTTTTTTTAATGGCTGTGGCACAATTACTGAAGTACAGGACAGGGCTGGACAAGGAACCTGTTTCTGTTACTGGTGATGACCAACTGGGCCATTCTTAATTTTTCTTCAGCCGTTTGGAGCCACTGGCCTAAATCAGAATTTGTTGGGTATTTTCAGGCCCTTCCTGGTGCAGGTGCTCTGAGGACTCTGGAGAGGGGTGGCAGGGTGTTCTAATCTTGCTTTCCAGGCTCTGGAGGGGTGGTTTGAGAATGGGAGAGCTATGGCACAGTAAGCCGATGCTCCAAACTGATCTCTCCTGAAGGCGTGTATGCTGCAGGGAGGCTGACCTTGCACAGCACTGCTGTAACCCCTCGTGTGGTGGGTTTGAATCGGAATGGTGAATGTCTTCCAGTAATGCTGCTCACGTGTGTGTGTTCTGTTACAGTGTGGAGGCATTTAAATGCATGGGATGATTTTTCCACTAACAATTTCTTCTTAAGAGTTTTTCCTATTTCTTCACAATCCTACAGAATTTTGTTGCTAGAAATTAATCATACAGGAGCATATTCCCAGAGGTCAGAAAATACTTTCTGTTACTGTATAAAGTGCAATATACATTGCCGTTCTTTCTCCTGATTTTGAGCGAAACTGTTGCAAAGTTAAATTTAAGGCAATAGATTTGGATTTGCCTTGCTTAGGGGGTTGTTTGGGTTTTTTTCCTTTTAAGAGGAAAGGGTTTGTGGGCATATTGTGCTATTTAGAAAACAAGCACCTGAAAACTTACTTGAGGGGTTGAGCCACTGGACTTTATGCAGGTATCTTGTAAAATACAGAGTTAATTGGGAAGAGGAGCAGTGGATGTTGATCAGCCTACAATGGAGCAAGTTCTTCTGGTTAACCGCTTCCTGATACAAGCTCATCTCCTGTAAGAGTCATCCTTAAATGACTTAAAATTTGTCTTGCTGCTGCTTATGGGAAATAAGCATTAAGATGAGAATTCAAGAAGAAAAGTAACTTTGAAAGTTAATGTTTTAACATCAGTAAGACATTGCAGCTCCATAGAGGAAGCCTTTTCCTTAAACTTCAGAAAAGGAGTTCACATCCAGTAAATACTAAATTTTTACTGTTATGCATTTACACACAGCTGGCACCATAACAAGGTCTGACTGCAGGATCCTGCTGAGAACGCCAAGTCCGAGTGAAGGTTTCCAATTAGTCTTTTAATAGTTCTTCAGTCAGAGCTGGGTGCCTCCAGAGAAGGGCCCCTACCCCAGCTCATGCTTCCCAGTTATACCCGTTCCACAAATCACCCCATCCCCAATCCAGGCACCTAATTCTTGTCAGTGATTTCTCTTGATTTCTCAGTGGGTTTCACTGATGCTGGGCTGGCTGCCTCCTGAAGTTACTTCACTCTTTTGGAATTGTCCTTATCTTTTTCATTCCACTTATATCTGCAGCACACAGTGGGTTCTTTGTTAGCAGCGTTAGTTTTATCAAAAGTTTATGCTTGGTGAGCTCTTGTAGCTGAAGGCTTCAGCTGCTTTAGTGGCTAATGCTAAGCTATTAATGCCAAATTGTATTCAGAGAGAATATAGTATGCAACATCAATGGTAGTTCTTTAACTTACTCCTTAAAATAATCAGTTTGTCAGCTTGCAGTGCCTCTATTTTAGAGCTGGAGGAAAATAGGGATGTCACTAGGTACTTCTGTGTTAAAGTGCTGAAGTAATTGTAACTTGCTTTGTAGCTGTAAAAGGTACAAAATTTTGCCTTTTCAAGAAGGGGTAAGTTTAGAGGTTCTGCTCCATCTAATGGTATTTTCAGTAATAAGGAGGTTGCAGTAGCTGCTTTTCCAGTAGATCCAACGTTAGATGCTTTTGCAATTAAAGCAGGCAGAGGGTCAGGATCAGACTCTAATAATGCCCTGTCCATTGCAGGGCTCAAAGGTTGTGATGCTTCTTTGCAAAGCTTAATCACTATCACATTGCAGACTGAGAGGGCTAAGTATGCAAAGCAAATTGCATCCAAGATTGCATGAAATGGATTTCTTTGTACCACGTGGAGTGGGAAGTAGTTATAATACAGCATGAAATATCAGTGCTGGATTATTAGTAAAATGTTCACTTAATATGCAGCTCTTTTCCCCTCCCAGACCAAACTCTCATGGAATTGCCACAATGCATGTTCTGTTTTACCACTGTGTAGTCTGCAAAACTTGAAGCGTATCTGAGAACAATTTGTTACTATGGTCAAAAGCAGATACCTTTCTCAAAAGCAGTCCCTTAACTGTATCAAGAAAATCCTTCAGCTGGTGCTAGGTTAAGGCTCAAAGCAAGGCTGCTCTACTAATTACGATTAGAACCTGGACAAGACACAGTGCAGACCGAGTTCTGCCACGTGTGTGCTGGGGAAGAGGTACAGCTTTTAGGCATGAGATGGGAACAGATTACAAAATACAGCCTCTGCAGAGGTGAGCTGAAACCTTGTCACCGTGCAGGTAAAGCTTGCAGGCTGCCACCAGGGGGTAGGTCAGACTCCATCCTCTGGAGAACTGGTTCTGCAACCGAAGGGCTGCAATCCTGCGTATCTGTCCTAGTTTCAGTTTCGATAAGAGTTCATTTTCTTCCTAGTAACTAGTACAGAGCTGTATTTTGGTTTCAGTCTGAGAACATTTACTGGCAGGCTGGGCTTAATCTACAACAGTATCCCTTCAGTTTCTTCCTTGTTATTCCTACGGCAACACTGCTGCTTCATAATCCGAGCTCCAAAAGCAGACAGGAAGCCTCAAACTGGAGTGAGATCATTCCCCGGAAGAGTTTTGTTGCTCAGGACAATGAAGTGAACAGGCATTAACTCGGGGTTCGCCAGACGTGGTTTTCTATCTCTGTCAGAGCTGGAAACTGTAGACTAATTACATATATGGTTAATTACATATATGGTTATTTCATATATCATCTGCCCTGATGTGCTCTCTGTAAAAGGGGTGTAATGTTATTCTAGGTCACGGCACTGCAGTCCTGCAGTTAAAATATCCAGATATTAAAATGACTATATAAGACAGCCTCCCTTCCAGCCCTGTATTTTAGATATAACTTCCTCTGCTGCTGAGTTTTCTCAAGAACAGTTACAGCCAACACATCTTTGATAAGAGTTGAAGTGGGAGGTGGCTCGTGAGCAGAGCCATTCTCACATGACTTGTGCTCTGAAGCTGACAGATGTGTATCTCCAGCAAGTTAGCAATGTATGTTGATAGACACAAAACTGACATTTTTGTACTCTGCTTTTACAAGCCCAAAGAACGTGTTGAGCTGTCAGTCAAACGATTTTTTTCCCCACGTTAAACAGATCTACATCTAGAAGTAGTTTGGCATGACTCACGAAATGCATAGATCTCATCAGCTGCCACATGGTAACCCAGCTGCTGAGTGCCCTGGTACACGTCGCACCCAGCAACAGCTGGAAACGCTGCTGAGCGTGGCAGCCTACCCCAACCCTGCACCTTGCAGCACGGCCTGCTGTCCCCGTGTGGGTCAGCGAAGGAGCACCGGCTGCACCAGCTCCCCAGGCACCCAGCGTGTGATCAAACCAAACAGCACGTACGCGAGCGGTGTTTGTGTAACAGGCTTGTGACAAGCTACCGCCGCCTCTGCCTGGGCTTCTTCCTGCTCGACGGGGATTGCGTTGTTCCCGCTGTGTCGCAACACCGCGTTCCAGCGCGCTCCTGCAGGAAGCCCGCGGTGGCTGCAGCACCCTACCCTGCGCGGCCCCACCACCGCTGCTGTTTTTGGCATTTCACGTGATTGCCCCAGCCTTGACTCAGCAGTTTGCTGCGGCTCTGTTTAATGGTTTGGTTTCCCACCACCACCTCCTCCAGAAACCGGTCACCTCAGAAGCACTGCCATCTGCTCCAGCGCAGCGAGCCGCAGCTTTCACACGCTTCAGAGAAGTCGTTCTGCAGAGCCAGCGGAGCGGAGCTGTCGGGAGCCATCCCTCCGCAGCACACGCAGCTCAAGTGCTGCAGGTGTCACACTATGCTGGGCAAAGCAGGGCCTTCGTTACGGTGTGCGAATCCCCAGGTTACAAACGGTCTGCATGAGAAGGTGCATAGCTGTAACTCTCACAGCTGCTGGCACGATCCCAAGAAGGCCCCTGTGGTTCATCCTCCCGGGCCAAGTGAATCTGTGACCTGTCTAAGAGGCGTTAATCTCTTCCTTTTTCCGGCTTTCCCATGTGAAATGGTACCAAACCTGTCCTCTGCCACCGGGAAAGGAGTAATTTGTTTTGGCACAATCTTGTCCCTGGAAAAATACAGAAAATTCCGTGTTGTTTAGAGAGACATCTTAAGAGAATGAATAAAAATAATTAGAATAAAATAGTGATTACTGCATGTCCTAGCTATTTCCTCTTCATTCTTTTTATCACAAGCTGTACTCTTCTGCACCAGCAATCAGAAATATGAAGTTACTCAGTGCTTCACTAAACAGTGGACACTTTGCTTCTGCCCCCACACATCCATCAATTTTTGCAAGTCCCTGGGTTGAGGAAAATTTGATTACAGATAGAGTACCTAACCAGCTGAAACTGCTGAAGGGCTCACAAAGGATTAAGTATATGCTGGACATCAAAAATACGATGAGAATGGCAGTCACAGAACAGCTGATATGTTTTAAATTAGGCATGAACTTATGTTCCTTGATAAACCAAAGCTTTAAAAAGAAATCACAAGGTTTTGCATATTTGTTCTCAGTACATGGGAACAGATCACCTTCTTAAAATTACTGACACCAGACTAAGTATAACATGCAGCAAAAATGTAATGCCATACAGAAACATTCAGTCCTCGTTTTCACAGCCAGCAATAAACATAAGGAACATCCCAGAAAAGCACGATCAGCTTGCCATCCATCAGTGGCTCCCAAAATCACGCCAAAATCATTTCTCTCCAGTAAGCAAAAGGCTGAGGCATCTTCTCTGCATCATGGTAACAACCATTCACACTTCCCTCTGCCACTACAGTCCGACTGTCACACAAATTTTACCATTAAGACTGCCACTGTCCACAAAGAAATTACTTGTGTTAAATAAGATGCAGTGTTAACACTGAGGTTGAATCCTACAAGTACTGAATATCATAGCTTTCCATGGAATTCCAGAGGAATCAGACAACATCTGAACCCAACCACTACTTTTTTTTTTCCTTTTTTTTTTTTTTTCTGGAGGAAGCTGGAGGATTTGTTAGTCACGAGAGGAACAGAGTTCCATTTTGCTCCCTGCAAACAGGAGGCAGTCTTTGGGACCTGCCCAAAAAAATCTCTATCTAGAGAGAACAGTGCCAAAACGGAGCTTCTGACAGCTGGCTGGGCAAGAGGAGACTATCACTGTGCTAATAATGCAAAAGCACATTGTTTTTAACAGCCTTTTAACACATTCAGACCACTGCAGCATGTAGGCTTTGCAGGGCAAGATTTATCGTATATATGAACGCAAGGTGCCTGTACCAGCTCCCAGCAGGTGGAATCTGATCCCCTGGTCTCCCCAAGGACCCCACACAAGGGCAGAAACCCCTTGGGCAGCCTTTGTGGCCACCTCATCACTGTCGCTAGGGCCAGCCTTGACATACCTACACCACAGGCACATCGCTGTCCCCTGCGATACCGTGTGATAATGAAAATAAACCACCAGTTCAGTGTCTCTGAATTCACACAACTTCACCTTTTCATTAAGCTACTCCTATAGCCAGTCTGGTACTGACTTAACTGAAATCAGGATTAGTGCATACACTGTTTTTACACAGCTCCAAGGGAGGAACTGCGCTTTCTTCTATCTTTACTGATACAGCAAAGAAGAAGTGAGCCATACACCTGCTAAGATCACAGTAAGATGCTGTAACACCACAAAGTGCCTATGGAAGGCAGGGATGGAGATACCTGGAGGGCAAAGCAATCAGATGCAAACAAATAATTCTGTGTTCTGATGTTAATGATGACCTTTCTGGTGCAAAACAATGTATTTTTCATTATGCTAAATTACATAAACTATACTTCTCTTTTAATACCACATCAGTTGCTACTTTTATTCTGTGCTCTTTCTCCTAATGTCTTTCTCTTAATAGTGAAATCCTCTTAGTGCAATTGCTTCTAACTCCCTGATAGATCACTTTTTAAACACAGGACTTTGCACTAAAACAGTGAAGCCTGAGGAGATGTAAAAGCCCCAGCAGCAGGACTCTCCCTGGCTTCTGAAATGCCCCATTCTTCACGGTGAAGACAGACAGCTTGCTGCCTTCAGAATCTGTGGTTTCATCTGTGCTGCTGTTACTGGATGCTCCCCCACAGCCTACAGCAAGTGCTGGCTCAGTTATTAAATATAAAGTTTATTTCTCCACATGCAACAATGCTCAAACAGACGCATGTGTGGGTATGTAATACACAAGGTAAGTTGGTTCTAATGCAGTTATTAAGCACAAAAACAAAAGCAAAGAAGCAGTGAACACATCTGACCACACAAGTGTTTGTGTGCGGAAGCCCCATTAGTACCACTGGTTGCAGTGGTGGTCCTGGCCTGCCAAGTTTGGTTTTGTGGCACTCTTTGGGAAAGTACACTATTGCAAGTATACAGCCGAGAGAATTTAACTGACATTTAATCACAGATTGCATTATTTCCATTTCCTCAACTCTTCACAACCGCTTTCCTATCAACACCACCTGCACTCCAACTGCCTCAATCAGGTCAATGTGTTTGACTGTCTTCTTCAAGAGCTTAGATTTCATTTCCCCATGACTGGGGATATCTCTAAATGCCTGATTATTCAAAGTACTATTTGCAGATATCCCCCAGCATCAGAACCAGGAATATGCTATTCAATGAGGGCCCTTCCTCGCTGAGTCTAGAGCTCCAGTCTCCTCAGGCAGCTGAGCATCTGCCTGCCATTTTCCCTCCTGTCTCTTGGCCTCAAACTCTTCTTCCCGTCTCCCTTTTCTCTGCCAAGCCAGCTTCTTTTTCCCTCATCAACATCCTCCAGGCTGCAATCCAACATCCACCACACTTTACACCTCCGTTAAGTCTCAGATCCACCAGGTTTCCTGTCCACTGACATCTTCTCCCTCTTTTCTCCCTCATTTGCACCAGGAAGCTGCTTTCTCCCATTTTCTGTCCCACGTTTTACATTGCAGGCCTGGCTAAATCACAGCAAAGCGTCCCAGTTCCCTGTGCTATTGCCAGCTAGTGCCGGCCTCCCTAAAGCAGGGAAGCTTTACAGAGCCCATGGCTGGAAGGGTTTCTGCCCAGTCACGGGGGAGGCAGAGTCTCCGGAGAACCCGAGGACGTCCCTGGCCGAGAGGATGGGCGCAGCCCTGACAGACCTAGAGACACCCGCAGCCACGGCAGGGCTGAGCAGAGCCATGTCCTAGCCCCCATGACCCTGCATGGCAGCCCGCTGCACTGCCCTGCCGCTCCTGCACCACTGACTTAAACACTGAGTTCAATTTAATCCGTTTCTCCCTCTTTTTACTGATTGTATGCATGGAAAACAGCTTAATTCTTTACTTGTGGCAGCGAAGGCCTCTCTGTTAAACCTCTCTCGATGCGCATCTTCTCTCAGCCTTCACAACCTACAGAAGCCCTTCTGGAGACAGCAACGGCTGCCGGGGGGCGAACCAGACCGCCGTCAACACGCTCGTGCCGGGCCCAGGCCGCTCCCTCAGCGCCCGCCCGAGGCGGTACGCGACGCGCAACCCATCCGCGACCCATGGAATCGAGCCCCGGCGCGGCGATTGGCGGCGCCGCCCCGCCCCTCCCCTCACATGACCGTTGTCGAGGGCTCGGTCGCTCTCGCTGTTTCTCGGCGCGCCCACAGTCAGCATGGGGCCGCGGCGCGCCTTCGTCCCGCTCTTCTTGCTGCTGCTCGGCACCTTCGGTGAGCGCGGCCGTGCCCGGTCCTGCGGGACCCGGTGGCGGCGGAGACGGGCGGGGGGAGGAGGGGGGGCAGGTGTCCCCGCTGGCGCGTGCCGCCCCCTCCCCCGCCCTTTCGCGCACGTGACGCTGCGTCGGGCAACGGTCGGTCGGGCGCGGGGCTGCCGCGGCCCTCACAGGCCTTGGGGCCGCCCCAGCCCCGCGGTGTTTGCCGCAGGCCAGCCCCGGCGCGCTGCCACCCCCGGAGGGGAGCGGGGCCTGTTGCTGGTGCCGCCGCAGTGGCACAGTGCCGTGGGGCCGGGCAAGGTGGTAGCGAGTGTGCCTCACCCGAGGGCCCGCCCGCAGGTGTAGCCTGCTCGCTGCGGGCCCACCGGCGCGGCGCTTCCCAACGGGTGGGGAGCTGCAGGCGGGGATGTCGCCATCCCGCTCTCCTCACCTACGCCTGACTCGGGCCGTGGGGTCAGCGGCCACCACCGCGCACAGCAGCGCTGCCCGGGGGGTGCCGCGAATGGGGTTCATCGGGGTACGATCCAACCACTGTGGGAAGTTACCCGGAAACGTGAAGGGAGTTCAACGTCCCTGCGTCTAGAGAGAGAAAACACAGTGCGGGCGCCCTGATCCCACTGCTTAAGAGGTCAACTTGAGCCATACCACTGGTAGACTGGCCTACCAGCAGTATATTGTTTAAGTGCTGTGTTCATGCACTCAGTGTGTCAGCACAAATTAATGGTCATTTAGGTTATTAGTCTCTGTCAGGTAAATAAACTATACAACATTCTCTCGTTGTTTAATCCAGTTTTGATAAGTTTGTGGTGTGCTTCCTAGTTGTAATGCTTTTTAGAAATCTAGCTATTCTTGCAGTGTTTGGCAAATTGAATCCGGCCCTGAAATAATTCACTGCTATGTAGTGAGCTGCCCTCTTAAGTAATTCTAGAAAATGAAGTAAAAGCAATGGCTTAGTAGCTAATAATGGTATTTTATAGTTTTTTTCCAGTCTGATGCAGTGGAAGTAGATGTAAAGGATGGCACTAATGCTACATGCCTGTATGCAAACTGGATGATGAAATTCTTGATAACATATGAAACAAACAGTAGTGATTATGTAAGTACTTGGAGGTAACTTTTGTTGACAGTTGTTATTTTGACCTAAGTGAAGGTTTAAGTACACTGTCACTGAGGGCCTTTGGTTTGTTACTTTTCCATTTTTTACTAAGTCAGTTATTAAGAGTATTCCTAAATATTTATTCTAAAACCAAGCATAAGTTCCCAATTAATAATACAAATAACTGAAAATGCCCTATTGCACTTACTTAATTGACATATTGGTAAACCTGATGGATTTTATCGCTGTAGTAATGTTCTTAGCCTAGGTAGTAAATGTAGATTGTAGTTCAGCACAGCCGAGATTTATAGGCAGGTTGGAGTTCTACTTTTGCACGTGAACCTGCTGTGACTCCTTTCTTACTCACATGTCAGGGAGCCTTTTTCTTAACTTTGTAGAACAACTTAATCCTGCTGATCTTGTGCAAGGTCCTGTGTAACTCCAGCAGGTTTATAATATTGTCATGGGAAGAACTTCTGTCTGTAAAAGCATTTAAGCCTACCCTCCTCTTCTAGAAAAACACAACCTTGAACCTGTCATCCAATGTGACACATGATGGAAGCGTCTGTGGCAATGACACAAAAGCTGCACTTCTGGCAGTACAGTTTGGAGAAGGTCACTCTTGGAGTGTTAACTTCACAAAAACCAATGAAACTTACCAGGCGGACTTCATCACATTTACCTACAACACCAATGATACCACTGTTTTTCCTGATGCTAAAAGAAAAGGTAATGTTCAGTGCAGAATCCTTCGTACAAAACAGTTTTGGCTGCAAGTGCCCGATCTTATGTCCCTGACCTTGGTTGGCTTTTTCAAAGTGAGAAGGACTAATAATGTATCTAATAACTTACGTGGCCATGCATTGCCTAACTGTTCATTGTACCTGCCAGTTGGGTAAGAGTACAGACTAGTTAGCTTCACTAATATGTGATTCGTTGAAGTGGAATGGAAGAGGAATGTTAACTGTTTGAACAGCCTTTATCAGTGAGGTGCTGCTCCTAGACAATGAGCACATGGAAGATTCACTTTAGTGTGCGCTACTTGACCTTCCTCCTAGCAAAGCGATACTGTGTTAGGCTTTCCATGGACTAATACAGACTAATAATAGAGTGGGGTTTTTTCCTTCAATTAAAAACTTAGATAAAAGGATTTACCTTTCTAATGGCTTGTCTAGTTCTGAAAGCACGATTACTTCTCTGCATTACTTTGCACTTCAGGTCAGGACCCATAGGTAAAACATTTAAGAGAGGTTAGGATTGCTAAACTTAATTGATTATATTTTTGTCTTATCAAATAAAGCATAACAGTGTTTATAAATGTTCTTGTAGTTCATAAAGCATTAAAATATTTGTGCTTATTTGTAGGACCAGTCACTATTGTTGTAAAGGTTACTATGCAGCCAGTTCAACTGAATAACGTCTTTGTGTGTCATAATACCGACTTCCTTGAAGCAGAAAGTGTAACACAGATATTCTGGAACGTTACTGTGCAGGCGTTTGTTCAGAATGGCACAATTGGTAAAAAAGGTGAGCATTTCAATTTGTGAATGAGCTTTCTTTGTACTGCGTCTTAGGGCAGGGAGCAAAGCCCCATAATAAAAAAATCCACCAGTTCTAAGATGTGCTGTGTCGAATAATACACATTTAAATATCCTTTAGTACATCTTTCCGTGTTCCTGGAAAAACAGATAAGTAGGAGACAGGTTTAATTTTGGGGTTTTTTGATACATAGTCAGGTAGATTGTTCCCATGCCAAGGTGATAGTGTAATAAAGTGTACATTCCAGTTAGTGAGGTATTAAAAATAAGCACTTCAAAACTACTGTTGCTGACTAGATCATTTGAGCTTCAAGGTTTTTAACTGACTGTCTTCCATTTTCACTGGTAGCCTCTGTTTTGGTTTGTTGTTGGGTTTGGTTTTTTTTCATTTAAACAGTTCAGAGCCTATTAAGAGATGAGCATGTCATCCTGCTACATATAACTTAATAGGGTTGCTTATTTTGTCTACAGCAAATGCATATCACACTTATAACCATCTGTCTTTGAGTGTTTCACTTTTGTGTGTCAGAGTTAAGCAGTATTGCATATGCTACATGGATTCAAAACTGAGAGCATTACAGAATTTCTGAGAAAAAATGATAGCTGTAAAGTATTTGGAATACTGGACCATAGTGTTGAGTTTAAGACTTGTGACTTGATTAGCAGACCCGCCGTGAGAAGCTGATATCTGCATTAAACTGACCCCTGAGTTGTAAGAGTTCAATACAGTTTCAGCACTAAAATGATGATTAAATTTCTTTTCAGAGTCTAGGTGTCATGCGGATACACCTACTTCAGCACCTACAGTTCCTCCTACTGTTGCCAATGTAACTACTGCATCTACTACCACTGCATCACCTGCTCCAACTACTGCTCCCAAACCTGTGGAGAATCCAGAAACAGGAAACTATTCTCTTAAAAGTGGAAATAAAACTTGTCTTCTGGCTAATGTGGGGCTGCAGCTGAACGTCTCCCAAGACAAGGTGCTTCTCTTCTATTTTAGAAAAGTATAAAGGTGGTTGTAGTTGTCTGGTATGAAATCTGAGTGCAGGGTATTGGCTTTGTGTGCTGCTCGCTGTCCAGAGCTGCTTCTAAATATTGTACATAACATCTCTCTGACATCAGAATACTTCTGTGGCCTAGTATTCAGCTTTAAAACCTTATATGGTTTCGCTTTAACCTGTTGCTGGAAGTACTTCTAACATTATTAAAAGCCTGAAACTTCCTTTATTTTAAGGCAGTTGGTCCCTGCAGATACAGTCTTTTCCCCACAGAGGGAGCCAGAGCTAACCTGATGTATTGGGTCAACAAAATAGGACCTCACTGAGCAGTTTGTTTGCTTTAGCCTTACCAGCATGTAAACTTAACTCAAGTAGCCTTGATTTGGTAGTAGCTAGACTTAATCCTCCTGTGGTCATCTTCATGACAAGCTCTTCTAGTCTAAGACTGCTACTGACTGAAACAGTGTCTTCCTGACAGCAGCTGCATGGCCTTGATGTGGTATGTCTGTGTTTCAGCCTCTTCTGATCAACATCAACCCAAAGACAACTAGCGCAGATGGTGCCTGTGGTAACACAACAGCTACTCTGAAATTGAATGATGGAAATAGCACATTGATTGGTTTCACGTTTGTTGTTGTAAGTATCTTCTCTTACTTTATATTTCCAACAGCATTACATGATGATCACTGATAGTAAACCCTTCAGTCACTTGCTAGTGGTAGTCTGTTCCCATATAGAATGTGGAGCTGGCTAGCTGACTGCCTCAAGACAAACTAAATACTGTTTTAAAGCTGTAGAAACTGTAAGACACTGGTAGATATGTTAGCCTTTGTAAAGCATGTGTTCTTAAAACTGCAGAATGCACACTGACACTTCATTCTTTTTTTCTTAAACAGAAAAATGTAAGCAAAACTGCACAAAAATTTTACCTGAAAGAGGTGAATGTGACACTGCTCAATCACCTGAATGGTTCTGGTAAGCAATTGTATCTGCCTTAAAGCCAAGTCTAAGCTTTTATTTAATGTCTGTATTTATCAAATACTTCTGAGGTTGTTTTTTTTTCAGTGCTGTTCATGCTTACTGTTGCTTCCTACTTTAACCCTTACGTTAGTAGGAACAAAAGCAATAAGCAGAAATAGCTGTAAGAGTTACTTTAAACAGCAGTGTGGGACTATTCTCTTTTCCTGAAACTTCTGCTAATGCGTGTCTATACAAATTGAGGGTGGTGAGGCACTAGAACAGAGAAGCTGTGGATGCCCCATCCATAGAAGTGTTAAAGGCCAGGTTGGACAGGGCTTTGAGCAACCTGGTGTAGTGGAAGATGTCCCTCCCTGCCTGTGGCAGTGGGTTGGAACTAGATGTTCTTTAGGGTCTCTTTCAACCCAAACCATCTTACGAAATTAAGAGATCTTCTTTATAACGTTTCCAGGAACAGATTTTTGATGTGTGAAATACAGTTGTACCAATGATGAAGCTACTTAAACCAGCTGTTGTCTTTGACTGAAGATGCTGCTGTATCTTCCAACCACTTCTACTTAGCTGTAACTGGGAAAAGAGACCAGTGCTGTAAAAACAAAAGCATACTTGTTTCCAAATGGAAAGTATGGGGGCTTTTTTGAACTTGCTTGTCAAGTCTGTTGCAGTTAAAAGGGCATCCCAACACAGTGTTGGGATGAATGGAGGTACAAGAAAAGCCTGTGTGGAGAATAGGATACTGTTAAGTATTATAGTAACTTCAGTGCCTGATTCCTCTTGGTTAAGCAGATCAGTCGCACTTCAGACTACCTTGTTTTTCAGAGTAGTCAGTGTTGAAAAGTTGACCCCCCTCTAGATTCAGGTCCTTAGTCTTATGATTGTATTAGCAACATTCTTGCGTTTGAAGTGGGCATATAAATTTCTTGTTTTCTTTCTTTTTTTTTTTTCCTCTTTGTTTAGTCATCTCAAATGCAGATAACAGCAATTTCAGCAAGTGGGATGCTTTCCTTGGCACTTCTTATATGTGTCAGAAAGAGCAAACTCTTGAAATTAGCGACAATATTCAAATACATACATTTAATCTGTGGATTCAGCCATTCCTTGTGGAGGAAAATAAGTTCTCTACAGGTAAGAGTTCTTTTGTTAATTCTTGCAATGCTTGCAAAATTGTTACTTGCTAAAAAGCACCAGCATTGGGGTTTACGCATGGAATGGAGAGAAGTTTGGAGTCTGACATTGAAGTTCAGGGAAAACTTTGTCCTTGCTTAAAAAATAATCCACTACGTATGGTGGTTCTCCTTCATAAGACTTGAAGGAGCTAGAGACACTCTAACTAAGAGGGACTTAAGTGTTGCCTTGCAGCATCTGATACCATCCTGAAATACAGCTCTTCGTAGCTCGAATATGTAAGAAAATGGGGCAAAACCTCAGCACAAGTGGACTTTGGTAGCTGTTAGATGTTTAGTTTCTTTTTACCTGTCAGTCTAAGGAACAGGAGTGTTGAGGGGGAAAATGAATTGACAAAGCTGCTTTCAGAAGCAGTCTTGAATATCCAGAACTAAAGAAAGATTCTGAAATGTTTGTGTTATCCTGGTCTTGTGTGGGGAAAACTGGAATGGTTTAAGTGACCTCTTTCTTAATATTTAGTGTAACCTGGTGTTTGTATTTAATGACAGTACTTGCACTACAGTCTTGTAAGGCTAATCTGTAGGCACATAGATTGGGTGCATATTTTTTCGCTTCCCTTTTTTTTTTTTTAGGTAGAGGTAAGTTAGTTCCCCAGACACATGCAGGGTGAACAGTATTGATCATAATGCATGTTGTAGAGTTAGGGCCCCATTTCACTCTGTAGTTCAAGTTGCAGATAGCTTTCTTCTCCTCATTAGAGTTATTTCATCTCTCTTTAACACATCTCCATTCTGGATAGGTTCTTGATACCAAATTAAGGTCACTTTATTCCTAATGAGTAAAAGCACCAGTCTTGCCTTGATCATGAAGTAGATGAGCCTGGTTCTGTCTTAAAAGTAGAAGAATGGCTACTCTCTTGTCTAATAAAGATCCTATGCATGTGAAAACTCGTACACTGGTAGGTTACTATAGTTTATCAAACATTCCAAGCGATTACAATGCTTAGACGTACCCTTGAGACCTGTGCAGTTCTTTCTCTCTTAGCTCAAAGATGTAATAGTACTTGGGTTTTGAACCTTCAGATTTTTATACCACACTTGGCAAGTATTTTGTCTTTATTTATTCCTTGTTGCAACATTTTTTTCATCTACAGCCCAGGAGTGTTCGCTGGATGATGACGACATTCTAATCCCAATTGTAGTTGGTGCCGCACTTGCTGGCTTGATTGCCATTATAGTGCTTGCTTACGTAATTGGCAGAAGAAAAAGCTATGCTGGATATCAAACTTTGTGAATCTAAGTGTGATTCCTGTTCTGATTTCACTCTAAACAAAGCAAGTGCAAGTTCTGAAGTCCAAAAAAGACCCAAAACTTAGGAGTAATTACTAGCCACAGCTAACTGGAGTTGAGAAACAAAGAGAGAGTGTTTATCTCAGATGAAGCAGAACTACATTTTTAGTTTTCCTGCTCTAAGAAGACAACATGGGTTTCATAGCTGTTTTGAAGATGTCAAATACTGAATGAATTGTTAGGCTAAGGATTTTATCTTGCAAAAACCCTAAAATGTTTAGGATTTATTTCTGCTTTTTACAAACCGTAGCCTGACACAAGGATACATTCTAAACTAATGTGCATTGGGCAACTCCCAGAATAGCATAGAATTTGTACTTGCTTCTCTCCTCTGCGTTCCTTAGTTGTTGTCATAATTGTGGGTTAAGCTGGCAGTATTAGTCACTATGTTGACTTGTATAGTATTTAACAAGGATTGTACGATGCCCAGTAACAACTTTGTTTTTCATAGAATGGAACTTGAGGCTGGTGATTAAGTGATCTTTTGAAGTGGCAGCAGTAACTTACTTAGCTTTGACAGAGTATGAGTAGTTTACTCCTGCCTTGGTGTAGTTTTGGGAATCATTCCTATACCCTGGCTGTACAAATAAAATGGGTAACCTGTACTTGCCAAATGGTTGATACATAGGAAGACTTCAGTGCTGTTTCCAAATGCTTTCAGAAATGAAAAAAGGAAAATTACTGTTAAGCACTGAATTCTTCATCACTTATTATACCTTGGCAGTCATCTAAAATACTCATCTGAGGCAGAGTTCTGCTAAATTAATGCAAGCTTTTCTGCTGGCATCAGTTTAAAGGGAATAACCTTTCTAAATATTCCAGAACTTTAAAGTGCACTTAACTTTATATCATACTCTGCACAGAACTGGTCTGTCTTGTTGCTTTGAATGACCATTGTTTAAAGATGCTTTCATTTAATGAGCCAGTATCTGTTGTTGCAGCTTGAGCTGTCCTTAAATCTTCATCTTGACTGGTTCTCTGCCAATCAAAATTCCCACTATAACAGCCCGCCATTGGCATTCTGAATGTTTAATGTACTTTGTGTTTGATTGTTTGCTGTGTAGCATTTATTAATGTTAAGAATGGAAAAGCCAAACAAGTCTCAGATGGACCCACAACACCTGTTTTTCCTTGCTGTATGGAAAGGATAACTAGCTTAACAAATAAATGCAGTGCAACTGGACTGTTCTTAAACTGCAGCTCTGTAGAGACTAACCCTTGCTGCACAACTTCTCTCTGGCCTCCGTGTGCTCTAATACAGTTTTTACTGCATGGGAAAAACACCCCAAGTCTTCAGACTTCTAGATAAGTGTGGCTTTTTTGCATATGTCATAACATGAGCTGCCTAAACTGATTATTTAATGAACATAACGTTGTCTCCCTCTTTAGAATGAGTTTAGCCTGCATCAAAGCTGGTTTAGTGTTTTATTAGTGTTTCCTAGGGTTGTAGAGATGTCTGTGGCATGTTTGTATACAAATCATAAAACACACTTCTTTCAGTAATTTCTTTAATTTTTTGTAAAAACAGTTTACTCTGACACTAGCCAAGGAAGCAAGTATGGGTGGGTAATGCTTACTATAGCTTGTAGCCTACAGCTTCAATTTTGCGTCAGTTACTGAAATTCATTTTAATGAAAGTGAGGAACTACTATAAGGTTAATTCTGAAACAGGCTTCAAGACTTACCATTTTAATAAAAAAAAAAAAAGTGGATCTAATGATTTTCATATTAATATATCCTGAAATGCAGAAGTTTATCTAGATTTTTAACATTTTTGTGACTGATGTGCAGTGGCACCAGTTACACATGCATTTCTGTTAAGGAGTAGTTACCACACTGTACTCATCTGACCATGCAAATTTTCGGACTGTGCACGGTTTCCAACAGAGAAGATTAGTGCAGACTGCTCCAAAAATACAACAGTACTAGGAGTACCTTTGCTAAACCCTGCAACTTACTCTTCATGTGCAAGTATATTGGCTCAGAGATTCAAGTACTCCTAGACTGATGTGCAGATAACTGGTTCAAAAAACATCTAAGTTTCACCTGAATGCCTGTTGTTATAAAACCACTAGTTTTCTTGTATGTATTGCTCCATAGAGAACTGTCAACCTGTTCAACATGTGCTCTAAATAATAAAGATTGTTCTATTTCTTAAGGAAACTTGGTCATGTTTTTTAACCAATTTGAAAAAGGACATCTTGTACTGTCTTTTTAAAAAGAAAATAAACTAAATGAGTAAGGTCAACTTCAGTCAGTCTGCATCAGAGAGTCTGTTCTGTAGCTGGTGAAGGTGCTCCTCAAAGCACACTCTGTGTCTTAATACCTTGTTTTGCAGCGCCTTCTGGCCCAATCCACTGGCAGAAGACAGTTGGGGAACTGACTGAGGCACTGTACATCTAGTTCAACATTTGGAATTTGCTTGTCAGGTTTTTTTTTGTCAGTTGTCTTCACATCCAGGCAGGATGTTTTTAGGGTTGATTTTTTTGCCATCTTAAATGGGTGAGCTATGAACAGCTCAGTTTCTCCTTGCAGTTGCCCTGGAAAATTGAATTGCTCTCTGCATTCCGCAGAAGTACGAAAGCCTTAGGGAGCTGCCTTGGAATTGGCTGGGAGTTTCATCCTCTGTGGTGGAGGCTGTGTTGATCTTGTTTGTGCTGTCAGTTCTTCTGGTGACAGTAATACTGCATACTGTTTTTCTGAATTGAAAGAGTCTAGTCTTCCTTCTTTTTTCAGCCTATTTTGTGAACTCTATGGCCATATGACAAGAGGAAAAAGTGCAGTTTAATCCTGTACCCTTTCTTGGTTCTAGCCTGCACTGCTTACATAATCACTGTGTTGGAGCTACCTTCTTACCTGCTACACAAGGTCAAAATAATGTTAGCACCTTCCTGAAGTGTAAGCTGAAGTTTTTTTACTGTGAAGAACACAAGTATTTTAATAGGCTCTTGTTAAAGAGCTTAACAGTGGGGCTCCTAAGAATGCAAATCAAAGTGAATTTAACCTATGATGGGACTGCAGACGTCAAATTATCAGGACAAGTCAGTCTGCAGGAGTTGCTACTGTCATTTTCAAGACAGTATGTAATGGAATTTTGAGTCTGTTAGGATGTTTAGGAAGGGGAGCTATTGCTTTTGCGTTTTGGGAGGAGGTCAGGGCTTTGTGGATGGCTGACTGATGTCCTGCTGGGGAAAGGCACAACTGGTCTGAATAACTAGAGGGAGATGATAGTGTTAAATTCTTCTATTCAAATGTATTTCTTTTTCAGACTTGCCCTTTTTCTGTTTAGCTGAGGTCTGTAGCCCAGAGGCAGGGAACTTAGTTGTACGCAGGAGTAGGAACAGCTCTGAGAGGATTAGTTATCCTAGTACCTACTGGCTTACTTTCCTGGGTGTGAGAAATGCTGTAATGTTGGATATGAGTAGTTTTTAAATGGAAAAGTTTAACTTTATTTGAAAAATAATCTGAATTCAAAAGATGCTTTGCTTGTGGAGCCAGACAAAGGGCTTGTTAAAAGAAAGCATTGTTAGGTTCAAACATAAACTATGACAACTAATAGTTCATAACTTACTGATTCATTAGTTCCGCTTCTGCCAAACTATTACACATTGACTCAGAATATTAAAGACATGCAGAAGCATGTAAAAGAAATAGTTTTGTTCTGGTCTGTGGAAACAGCGTTTGACTTGCATGAGCTTGTGGGTGTTGAATGTTGATGTGTATAAACTATCCTAGACTGAGGTTGGGTTTGATTACTATTGACTGTGCCTTACATAGTTTACTGACTACTAAAATCATGCTCTAAGATACCAAGATTTCTGCTCTTTTAGCTTAAAGGCGCCGTCCATAATTCTGGTCCTCAAAAGAAGCTTTTCCAGCCAATGAACATCTCTTTTAATTTTAAGTTTGCCACAGTGTTTTCTGTGGTGCAGCATGTACCAATAAAACCACAAAATTTGGGGCCATTGGTTGTGTCCCGTGATTGGAATTAAAAGGGAAGATAGCTTTTATACTAAGGTTAAAATGTTGGGAGTGAAAATTTCTGGTTATTTTAAATGAAGACGTGTTCAACAAAGCACGTGGAAAAAGCCCTGGCCTGGATGAGGATTCTGCTGCTTGGGGTGCACAGTTACCAGGTTGTGCATCTGAAGATACTGCTGTGGACCTTCTAAGCATTGTACATAACAACACATGGACAGACGTGTGCCAGCAGCAGTGGCAAACTGGAGAGAGGTAAAGGATGGAATGTTCTGGCCCTTTTTATCCTGGAAATTCCTTGTAACAGTGCCATAGTGTGACGCATATGGCAGCAATCTCCTTCCTTTAAAGAAGAGAGGGAATTTCTTGTTGCTGCCTGCTTGGGCACCTTTCATCCTTAGGAAATTAATTCATGTTTAGTATTGATGGCCCTTTATACAGCATGTAGTAGTTAAATTGTGTACATTGATCTTCAGTGAACAAAGTTGACTAGATACCAAATACAGTTCTCTTTTTAAGATACTTGCACACTTTCTCAATAGTCAGAATATTCTGGAATAGCTCACTGTATAAGGTATGTATTTCCTTTCCACTTTTTTCCCCCTTTCCCAGTGTTGTTCTGGCAGTAGGTGCCTTCAGATTGTCTGAGTTCAGCATTTTCAGGTGCTGAACCTCCCGTGGTGTATTTTTCCTCTTAGCCAATGGCCCTTCATGAAGGGCTACTGCACTGTAGTGAGCTAAATCAAAACAATGAATTTCCCATAACTAATGCTGGTCCAGTCAGAGGCTCAAATGGCTTAAATATTCACTTAGAACAATAACTTTGGGTAACGCATTGAAAGTGTGCATGACGCTCTGCTCTAATAGAAACCCAAGCAAAGAGTTTTATGAGGAGCTCTGCTTTGTTAAAAGCATGCAAGCCAAGCACCCTTACAGTGCTGAAGCAGTACATGGACACTGTGTCATCTCTTGTAAAATAACTCACCTTGGCACCACTTAGGTGGAGCTCTGCTCTCTCTACCAACAGGAAGAAGGCCAAGCCCTGCCTCCATGCCTAGGGTGGATCACCGAGTTGGAAATCAGTTCCTAGTGTTGTTTGAATCCTTGCATGAGTGTTTGTACCAGCAAGGAGTTCATCACATATTTTATAACCTGTGGATTAAGAATCACCATAGTGTTACAGCTGTCCCGCTGTTGATTTCAGTAAGGTCTGTGTAGTTTTCAGCTGAAACCAATAACCCTTTTCTTGTACTTGGATCGAAACTAAATAAAGTTACTCACTCAAGGAGAGAAGTCTTTCTGTGTTTTACATTCAGTGCTTTCAGCATATGTATCTTGGCTGTCTCTTTGTCACTTGGTGTGCTGTCTGCTGGTTCTCTTTGTGTCCAGAAGCTGGAGAACATTGAAGGTTTGGGAAGTCCCTTGACAAAGCAGCGATACACCAGTCTGTCTTTTCCTTTGTTGTTACACTGCTGTTAACTCGGGTATGATCAGCTAACGTGTGCTGTTTTGTATACTGCTTGCTAGAACAAGAAGACATTAAAAGTACAAATACAAATGGTGTGTAATCCATACATGTAAAGAAATCAGTCTTTCTCAACTCTTTATTCGTTTTTTTTATTTAACTCATTTATGTTATATGTATTGCTGTATCTAATCCAGTGTTAAGGTCTCAAAAGTGTCTGCTCCTTGCTTGCTTTGGTTTCTAATGCTTGGTTTCCTTTACTAATTTATTCTCCCTTGCCTTTTTTTTCTTCTTCTTTCTGCAGCTGAAGAATGCTTGGCTGATTCTGACCTGAACTTTCTTATTCCCATCGCAGTGGGCATGGCACTTGGCTTCCTTATCATTCTTGTCTTTATATCTTACCTCATTGGAAGAAGAAAAAGTCGTACTGGCTATCAGTCTGTATAATCCCTTAATTCTGCCTCTGTTGCCACCTTCCTTGCTCTTCTTTTCTCAGACTCCCTGATCTGCCCCTTTAGAAAGAAGAAAAACAAATGAATTCATAGGGTTTCTATTAAAAAATCCCAAACCCATTTCACAACAGAATAACTTGCCATGGGCCTGAAGATGAGCTACGGAATTACCCAAAGCTACTGTATGATTTTGGAGAAAGTAAGTGTGCCAAGGACCATAGAATTGAGTAGGGTTGATGTGTGTCTACGTGAGAATATGTGATTCTTCTGAGTAAAGAAGGCATCTACCAAACTGAATTTCTGTTGTTTAATCTTTTTATACAAGAAAATTTCTAGTCGCATACAGCTCATCTCAGATAGGGCTAAAGCTAAAACCATAATTCAAGGTGTGAATGCTGTGTTGAAAGGGACTCTATGCGCTTTGGGAAATGAATACCAAGCTCTTAACAGACTTCTGGGAACTTGGCACATGGCTGTTGTCTTTCATTAGCAGCTTGTTCTTGTGAGTGAGTCGGAATTTCCTATCCCTTCTGAACATAAAGGCAGTCTGTGACCTCACTAATAAACTAAAAGTATAAGAATATCTGATGGTTTTAGTAAATTAATTTGTTTAGCATCAGTATGGAGAAGTTGACAGCTAGTGTATGTTAAATAGCTTAGCACCAGCACGACGTCTTACTGTCTTTATTCACCGAGATAAGGCTCAGTCTTGGAGAACTTGTGCTACCCAGCAAAGCCAACAGGCTGCTGAAGGGAATATGTCCCGTGCTGTTTTGTTTGTGTTCTCCCTTTTGTTCTGAGCTCAATTGTGAAATTGGGCAGGAGGCTGGAATTCCACTGGCTGCAGCTTGTCTTGGCTTTGATTCTGTGCCCATAAAAGAAACTACACTGCATTTCAGCGCTGGTTCATGTGAGGCTCAAGAGGATTTTGAGAGCTCTCAAAGACTGACTAAGAACACAGATTGTTCAGTGATTCCTGCAGTTCCTTTGGACAGCTTTCATAGATTAATAGGGTATCACTGAACAGCTGTGATCTAGGCATGTTGGTGAAGACAAAACCAGTCTGTTTTGATAGGATTAATCTGCTTTTACCCTCCTAATTATTGCTCCATCACACAAGGGTTGAATAGCATAAGAGCACAAATTTCTATTATGAGGAATGCTGATCGTAAAGCAGAAACTAAAATATACATTTAGTGAAGAAAGTGACTTCCAAAGAAGTAAGAGCATCATCTTGTTTGAAGATGCTTCCTTGTCATTAACGCTATAACTTTTATTTCTATGTTCCATATCTAAGCTGTACCAAAGTAGAAGCTACTTGTTTGTGGTTGTGTTCTGCTTCATTCCTATCAGGTTCAGGTTGATAAGATGAAAGGAGCTTCTTACTCTTTCTGTCTTTAGTCCACCTTGGTAAAAGTCTTTTGGAGCGTGTAAACCCTGGTTTCCAACTGTGGGACAGCTCAAGAGCTGCCAGGTCTGCAGAGGGCTGACGACACACAGATTCGGTCCTCTACAACAAGTGTTTGCTTAAGCTGCCTTAATACTTAATCTCTTTGTGTATTAAGCCTCTATCTACGTGGTAGGGAAAGCACCTTCAATAATTCACATACACAAAGGAGATGGTCAACACTGATGTTTAAGTAACTTGCAATAGCTATATATTTAGGGAAGGGAGATTTCTAAAGAGTTAGCTTTTGTGCTTGAGAAATACCTGTACGTTCAATCATCCCTGTCCGTTGACCAAATATAAGCTTTGCCTGAATCTGACAAAACTGGTTTTTGCACCACCACAAAGGGGCTCTTGAACCAAGTTGTCTTTGTTTTTCTTAGGACTGTAAGTTACTGCTGCGGGGTTGGATTGTGTGCTTTGGGTTTGGTTGCCTTGGTCTCGTGTTGTACCTTTGCTCTCGCAATACTGTTTCCCTGCCAGAGTGGTAAACGGTGAATTGTTTCGAGACTGGCAAAGCTGAGTAACGCCAGCTTGTCGGGTGTGCTGCTTCCCTGCTGCCAGCAGATGGATTCCATCGATGGTTTCATGCTCAGATTGGAGATCCAAGAGTTCTGCATCACTTTTGCTAGGTTATTTTAGTCAAATGCGGTAATTTCCTAGATGCACACGTATATATATATATATATGTATTTTATATATACATACAAAGTATTATTTTGGGCTTCACTAGAAGTCAAAAATTGAGTCAGCACTTTAAGGTTGTTGTAGTGTGAGAAGTGGTGTATGCAATTCTCCAACTCCTGAAATGACTGTACAAACATGCTGAAAGCTATGTGTTTGGAAAATAAAGTTAACTACAGTGTTTATAAAGCTGTGTTTAAATAGACCTGCATGTCATTTCTGAGAGCTTTTCCAACAGGATTGTCAACATGCCTGGATGTGGATGCTCATGGGGAAACAGAAACTTTTGTTTTCAAGCTGTTCACACATTTATAGCCAAATTAGTTGATCTTTCTTTGATTGGATCAAAACATGGGTCCAGTGTCTGATAAAGGACCAGCTGCTTCAAGAATCCTTCCAATAAGCAGGTAGAGAATAGATATAAATAGGATTTTGTCCTGTTGCTAGCTGGAGAGCTGTTAATTTCATGGCTGGAAGTATGAAGGATCCTACAGAAATATGGATGATTTAAAAGAACTAAAGCATTTGACACTAAGGGAAATGTTTGCAGGATTAACTTATTCCTGATGCCAAAGGAAGAGCTGCTACCAAGGCAGCACCTTCCTTGGTAGAAGCTGATTTGTGTTGGTCAGAACATGCCCTTTCGGATAAGTTGTGCAGGCAGAATGATGGTGTTGCCCTAGCTCTAGCAGTGTCATGTGGATAACTGCATCTGAGCAAAATTAGCTCCTAAACTACCTCTGGTTTAGGTTTTTAACAGTTCTTACTAGTTTTTGCCCAACAGTTTTTTGTGATATTTAGCATATAGTAAGTCTTATTGTACTGGGCTCCTGAACTCTCCCCTAGAAAGTTAATTAAGTGCCCAAAATTCAAGGATCACATTATATACTGCCTTGAAATTCAGTCCCTAACTGGCGAGCACAGGATGTTAAAGTCACAAACTGCATCTCTTACACCAGTGTTTTAAGAATGGTACCGTGGAGTTAATTTTAATGGAGTCACTTTATTTTTAATACAAAAATGACTTCTTAAGGGACTTATGTAGATCAGGAAACAGTGGCAGGTTGGGTACCTGGACTAGGATGTAGGACAAGCATACCATAATGCACTTGTTCCGTCAGTAATTTTAGTAAGTGTGCTCTGCAACTAGTACATTATCCCAAGGTGTCCTGGCCTGCCGTGTTCTCATCGCTCCTAGCACATGGAGTGTAGTTCATCTGTTGGATGCGAAGGGTACACAGGCCAGGGAGGGTGAGGCTGCTTAGGTCAGCAGTGCTCCACTCTGACAGGGGCACATGTGCTTCATAGGTCTTTGAGGGTGATCAGCTGATGACTTTGCTTACCCACATTGACCTCTTAAAGATTAAACAACAGCATTTCCCTGTGGTCTTCTGCAGCATTGTAGCTGCAAACTCCCTGGAACAGGGAAGAACAAGCCTGAAATATCTGGGGAGCAGGGGTCTAAGGTGTTTCACTGGCACTTCTTTGCCAGGGGAAGGAGGTGCCATCAACCTGTGAACCACGACAGAGAGAAGAGCTCCTTTCACTCCTCCCTGCCTTTAAACTTAATGAGGATTCTCGGGGCAGAGAGAAGCACTGGGGGAGGAGGAGGAGGGAGAAGTGCTTTAATCTTCCCGCTTCAGAAAGGAACCGTTAGAAAGGTTCAAGGGCAAACAATTTTCTACATGACCTTTGCTCCACCACCTTGGGTGTGCTGAACAAGCTGTGTGAAATGCTGCAGTCAAATGCTCCTAGTGCTCAACATCCTAGGAGGCATTTTGAAACCTGCTGTTTTCCCTTCTTAACCGTGTCTTTGCAGGCATAATCCAGAATTTTTGCTCTTTATTATTTTAACAAAGATAGTGCTATAATAAACTGTTCTCTTGGTAGCTGTTGCCTGAGAAATACACATAAAACTATGGTACAGTTTAAAATGTAGAGCCAGGAAAAATGCATTCCACAGGAGTCACCCATAAAAGACCTTATGAAAATAGTGTTCAGATACCAGAGGGGTTTTTTAATCAAAACCAAAATGCTTTTGCAGGTTGTCTGTCCAGATGACTTTTAATTTTTACTAGTAATGATTTACATCAGATGGTGAAAAATGTGCTTCCAGGTCCATTGCATCTCATTTGTTTTGTAACTATGAACAAAAATAAATTAACAAAAATCTCCATGTGCCTGTTTTTCCTAGAAGAAAAATATGCTGGCTTTATGCTTTAGAAAGGAAAAAGCCTCTGATTGACTTAACCTAAGTGCCCAGTGTCTGCAGTGGCTACTTTCCAATGCTCAGTGTGAAGATGATTCTGCCCAGGAAGCGGTCACTGTTAAGGTCATTGATAATACCTTCCCCATGCAGACTGCACTGAATTGGGACCAAATTATTCCTCTTCACATCTGTAAAGTGCATAGCCACCAGTGGGGACGTATAGTTGACCTGAAACGAAGAGAGGTGTAAGTGAAATTTTTGAGGGAGCAGAAAAGCAAGCAGTGCTTTCATGTGCAGTAAAAATCACTGGTAATGGGTTCATGGTTCCCAGGTGCCCAAGTGCATTTGCCTGGTCCTTGGGATGCTGAAGCTGAGCCTTTCTGTGCCCATACCTCAGAGGGATGTGATCACATCCAAGTTTTGCACTGCACCGTGCCTCTTGGGTTGATTAGCCAGGACAAGCATCACCAGATAAAGGGACTCTCAAATACTTCCTGCTGTTCTAAAAACTGACCTATGGCTTGCAGTAAGACATTTGTGGTGTTCCTCAGATCTGTGTGCTGGAAGGACATGCACACTGGGGCTGTTACTCATCCTCAGCCAGCAGCAGTATGACAACAGGGGGCTGGAGCACCTCCTGTATGAAGATAGGCTGAGAAAGTTGGGGCTGTTCAGCCTGGAGAAGAGAAGGCTGCGTGGAGACCTCATAGCAGCCTTCCAGTATCTGAAGGGGGCCTATAGGGATGCTGGGGATGGACTCTTCATTAGGGACTGTAGTGATAGGACAAGGGGTAATGGGTTAAAACTTAAACAGGGGAAGTTTAGATTGGATATAAGGAGGAAATTCTTTACTGTAAGGGTGGTGAGACACTGGAATGGGTTGCCCTGGGAGGTTGTGAATGCTCCATCCCTGGTGGTGCCCAAGGCCAGGTTGCACAGAGCCTTGGGTGGCATGCTTTAGTGTGAGGTGTCCCTGTCCATGGCAGGAGGGTTGGAACTGAATGATCTAAAGGTCCTTTCCAACCCAAATCATTCTATGATTCTATGAACAGGAGTCTAGTGCCTGCCTCACCTTCCATTTCAGCTTTTATTCTGAAGGTGCGTTACCTCCTATCACAATACAGCCCAGCACAGACCAAAGCAGTGCTGGATGGCATGTTCAGAAATAGTCGCTGGTGTTGGACTGCTTTAAACCACCCAGCCTGAAGTGGTTTTGACATAGCTTTGACAGAAAACCCATCCTGTTCCTCTTTTGTCTCTTAACCCCTGACTTCCCTAACGCCCTGGGAAACGCTGGTGTTGAGACCTTCTCTGGGAGTTAGCACAGTCTCAGTCTCCAGATGATGAACTTAATCATTCCCATTGCTGCCAGGGGGCAACCAGAATCCCCAAGGATTTTCCTCAGTTTGTCAGAGACAGAAATAGAGCACTGTAGTCCCAGTGCCCGCGGCCTCTCTCCTGCCTGCATCTGCCCAAAATAGCCAGAAAGCACATCTGTACCCTGTGCAGCAGCTCCTGCCCTCTCCTCACCAAGGAGACATAGCGAAGATGCCAGAGTCCTTACTTACATGAGTGAACTTGCCATAGTAGGGGTAATACATGAGATCAAATGTCCCGTTTCCAGGGTAGAAGTCCACAGCTCTGAGATCGCTCTCATTGCCTTTCTGTGATTGGAAAAAAACAAAGGGACACAGAATGCAGCTCCCTTCAGGATAGTGTGAAGGAGCTTTACTACTGAAACCTCTTGCAAATCCCTGTCAGGGCTCAGCTGCACTTGCCTCCATGCAGAGTTTGCTGTGAGAGCCAGCTGCTGCTGCAGTGAGTGGAGCATAACAGTGCTATGAAGACACAGGCAAGGTTACAGGATTTGTGCCTGTCAGTCCCTCCCTGCACTTGTCTAGTTCTGTACTGCTCTCTGCCCGGGCAGTGGGAGCCCTTCCTTCACCCTGTTGCTGGGAGCTTGCAGGGCACTCCCAGGACCAAGGGTCCTGCAGAGCAGTAGGGATGGATGTGAGCAGCTCCTGCCTCTGCGCCCTGAGCTGCAGGCTCTAGCTGGTACCCAGCACCCAGCGCTGCCCTCAGGGGCTGAGCAGGGCACTGGTGGTGAGCCTGGCTCTGGCAGCACACAGAGGGCAAGAGTGGGAAGCAGGAGACTGGTGCGCTGCACCCAGAGGCATTGGCAGTGCTGGGTCCTGTGACTGAGGCTCAAATGGGGATGAATATTGGTGGGGTCCATCAGAGGGAGACATTTGGCCTTCTATGCACCATGCTGACAAGCACAAAGGAAAGCAGTACCTGCACTTTGCAGTCCACTCTCACAGGGACCCCAGCGCCAGGGCGGTAGCCTATGATCTGCAAAAACAAAAGACACCCGTGCTTGTAGGAAATGCAGCGGTAAACACGTGCAGCCTCCCTTCTCCAGGGCTTAAGCTGGAATTAAGGAAGGAATTAAGATAACGAGCTTTCTCTGTACCCGGTTCATCTTCAGCAGGATGCAGGGCTGGCCTTTAGAGTAGCCAAACGTTGGGTCCTCAATGCCAGAGCAGTTCCGCAGAAGGGAGCGTTTGAACTGGCAGGCCTTCTTCTCCTCGCTTTCATTGCCCCCCTGGATGAAGTACTGTCCTGAGATGCACTCAATATTCTTCTCCTCTTGAACTTTGTCATCGTAAGCTGGCGGGGACCAAGAGACTTGTTAACATTTCTCGAGTCCTGCACATACCCACACTCTCAGAGTACATCCGCATGTCAAGGGAGTTAGAAAGTCCCACCTGGAAAGGCAAGGCTCCTGCGACCATTTTAGGAGCCTCTCTTTCTAGACTCATGAGATGCCCACAAGGAGATCCCTGCACTGCTGTGTGCCTGTGTGCACGGGTGCAAACAACTTGCCAATATGACCCTGGGGTGGCTAAGAGCTTACCTGCTAGGAAGTGGTGCATGCTGTCCACGTAGGGCTGCCACGTGCTGGGCTGAGAGACATTGAACGCAATGGTGAACCCATTCAAGTACGGTCTGATCATTACTCCTGGAGAAGGAGACAGACCCTGTTAGAGCAAATGTAGGTGGACTTGGGGTGGATGTGGATGTGGGGTGTGAGTTGCTGGGGCTGGTTACACTGCGATTGGGCTCAGGGCTGGGCACAGGATGAGAGCAGCAGCACCAGCTCACAAACCCTCTCCTAAACCAGCTGATCCCTTACCTCCATTTCACACCCAGAGAGCACAAAATATCCCAGGAAATACGGGGAACCTAGAGGATCTCAGTAGCACTGCAGGAAAGTGGTGGGCTTGGGTATGCACACAGGTGCTGAGGGGTCCAGGCTCCAGACAGGAATAAGGGTGAGGGGCCTTGTGTTCCCCACCAACATGGGGAAACACAGGGAAACTGCTGCTTCTGACACAGGGAAAGCAGTTTTGAACATTATCTTACCAGGACTCCCCAAAATAATAATGCATAAAACCTTAATTTGCATTTTATTTTGAAGATATGAGGTATAAAGGGGCAGCAGCTGAAATGAATGGACATCACCTATGAAAGGCCCAAACCTTTAAAACTGGAATTTTCCTTGAGAATAGTGATAACAATAATTAGCATAATTGGAATAACAGTATCATTAGAATGAATGCTATATAAGATGCCTGATCCCCTGCAGAGAACCTACAGCACTCACAGTGCTCTGAGGTAAGTGATAACACCCTGTGTTATGGAGGGCTGGTTGCCCATGGGAGCATACAGCTCCATCAGAGCTTTACCCACGTCCCTGCCATGCCATTCCAGGAGTACACTGGTGCAGGGAGGTGCCTGAGGCCAGGCTGGGGGCACGTACCTGGCGGAGACACGCGGTCCCGGTATGTCGGTGTGTAGGGGCTCAGCGTGAGCAGCATCACGTACAAGCAAAAGGCAAACATTCCCGCCAGGCACGTGTAGAAGACGAAGTAAAACAGCAAGATCAAGCCTGCGAAAGAGAGAGGGCACGTTGCTGTAAGCGCAACTGGAGCACGTCCCACGGGGAGCGTCCCACAGGGATGCACAGCCGTGCTCAGCACGGCGTCCTCCGCAGCTCCGAGTCCGTCATGGAGGTGGGAGCTCACAGCCCCCCTCCGTACACAGACCCTGGCATTTCTGGATGCCTGACACGCTCCTTGCCCAGCCCCAGGGCTGGGGCAGTGGCTGCTTTGCTCTGACCCCTTTTGCCTCGTGGCCATTCCCAGGGCTGGGTCAGGACCAGGTCTGTGTGCCCACCTGCCTCAGCTCTCTCTGACAGACAGACCCAGTCTTGGCTCTTGTCCTTCCACCCCCTCTTGGCATGGTAACATGTACCCAGCAGCTTCCACTTGTCTCCTGGCCTGACTCCTGTCACCTGCATGGCCGGGATACCAGCGCTGGGCATCGCTCAGGGGCTGTGGCACCGCTGGCTCTGTCACAGCCCTGACATCTCAGGAATGGGTTTGTTTTTCCTATGGACCAGGCTGATGGCTGAGGATGTCTCAAGAGGCCACAGCCTATGAATAAAACCCAGCGGCTCAGAAAGCAAAGTGAAGCCCTAAGGCAAACATTTCCCAGGAGAAACGTGCCGCAGCCCAGAGGAGCCCTGGGAACGCAGATGTGCTCTCCTGCCGTGCTTCTGCCGGGGCCACGGTGCTGGGAACCACTGCAGGGCCGTGTCCTGCTGTGTGCTGAGCTGGGGCAGAGGGAACCATCACTGCTGCTGGTGGCACAGCAGGGACAATGTCCAACCCTGCCACAATGCTGGGATGTTGCCTCTACACCAGCCTGGTGAAGCTGGAGCTGCTGCCGGTGCCGAGCCACTGCTTGTTGGGACATGGTGCTGCTGCCATCCCTGTCTTCAGTTTCCTGCAGTGCAGCAGGAAGCATTGTCACCGTCAGAGCCGGGTGTGCAGCCTTTCCCAGGGGCTGCAGCCTCCAGTGCTGACCCTGTGGCCAGCCAGCTCCCTGCATTATGGCAGTGCGAGTCCCCGGAGCCCCCTGTCCCTGGGGAACACCTTCATGGCCAGCGCAGGGGAGCAGCCCCAGGCTGGGCCAACTCCCTCCTCCTCACCTGTGAGATGAGAGTGGGAAAGTTCAGCTCCATTCACCTCCAAATGCTCTCACTTTAAAAGAAGATTGGATTTTCACAGTAGCTTCAAGGCCTCTCTCCTGCCCCCCTGCACGGGCATGTGAGCGCACACGCGTGTGCAGCCGCGGTATGTGTGTCCATAGGGCAGTGTGGCTGTATAGCACACCGGGATGCTCCCAGGGTGCAGGAGGACCCTGCACCCTCCCCGAGGCTGTAAATAAATAACTTTCAGCAATAGCCAGCTGGGCCCACATCCATTCCTCCCGCAGAGCTTTTCTCGGCACCTGGAAGAGCCAAACCCACGTCCCTAAGGACTCTCGCCCGCGTACTGCTCCCGCACTCCAGCCTGCACCTTCCCATCCAGCAAAGGAGCAGCAAAACCCAGCTGCCCTCATGGCCAGGAAAGGGCACGTGGATTTCTGCCCCAGGCTCATGCCTGCACACTTTCAGACTCCTCTGGTGCTTATGGGTCCTTTGTTTCTCCTGGCTGCCACCACAGGCTTTGCAGAGCACTCAGCCAGGGCACAGGCAGGCTGTGGGGCTTGCGAGCTCATTGCCAGTGCCAGTCAACAAGGGCTGCAAAGGCTGAGCAGCAGCCCCTGATAATTTACACTTACACCCATATGGATGTGCACATGATGCTAAGGCTAAGATCTTCACTGCTGTGGGGGCTATGTGCTGTCAGGAGACCAGAGCTGCAAAGGGGGATGGCACCAGTGTGCTGTGGCACCTTGCTCTCAGACTGAGCCTGCAGGAGAGCTCACCATGGGCTGCTCTTAATCTCCCAGGGCACCTCCAGGCTCAGTTATAGTTTCTGAAGGCCACACAGATATGGATCAAATAGGGTGCCCAAAACCCTCACTGTCATATCCCAGCCACCATCCCCAACAGCACATATGGGCCCTGTTGTTGGCACCACGTCATGCCCTGGGAAGCTGTGGGGTGACGGTGACGACCGGCCCTTCCTGCCCCAGAGCACATGCAGGCATTGAGGGCTGTGTGGCCTCGCAGTGAGCACCCTCCCCACACCACCTGCCCTGTGATTCAGGTGCTCTTTCCCCACCAACACTGATGAACCCAAAGCCACCTCCCCGCAGGTTCCTGACTTACACGGGCAGGAGCCAGGCTGCTGGCAGCAGCAGAGGTGCATGGCTGTGGCAGCCTGACCTGCAGCCCCTGCGATCACTCAGCCTCTTAATTCCTCCCCAGCACATGGTCTGGGCAGCCCAAAATCTTTGCTTTCACATTCTCAGTCAACATTAACATCCAGACCAAGGGTATCTTTCCCAAGGTTTCTGCTCATCCTCCTCACTAGTTCTTTATTGCACTGGTTAGAAACATCTACCCTGAAAATGTGGGACAGGGGTAGTCAGTCCGAGCTATCGAGGACGTTCACAGGCAAGTGCATCCATTGTGAAGGAGAAAAGGCAACGATCCCTGAAAGCGGGGTTGAGCAAGGACCTACCCCAGCTCTTGGCCGTTCTCCCCAGGCATGTTTTCTCCTCCGGGTTCCACAGGAATATCTTCATCTCCCCAGCCAGGTCTGCCCAGGTTTTGCTCCCCATGTCTGCTTTGGTCTTGTTCTCTCTTCTGTCAGGAACCCAGACCTCCTCGTCCTGCTTATTTTCCTGCAAGAGTTACAGAACACAGCCCCCACATCCAGGCTGAACATCCCATTGGCCAAAAATAAATGCAAAAGCACTTAATAGCTGGAAATGTTTCAAATTTCCATTTTCCCATCATCACTCTTGAGTTAAAGAGAGGCAGATTTGGCTGTTGTAACTTAAGATCGCTTAGATCCCAGCATCCATTTTTCCATGACACGTACATCACTGCCGTCACACTGGGCACTGTCTCCTTGTCCTGGCATTTACAGAAACTCATCTTTTTCCACCTGTGTGAACATGACCAAAGAAAACCTGTGATCTGGGGTTGTTCCCACGCTTCTGCAACATCTCTGAGCACAAGCGCACGTCTTCGGTGCTACCACAGATGACAGCGGGTGACATTATTTGAGGTCACCCAGCTTGTTTTTCTTGGCGCGTGAGCAAGTGTTCAGCCTTTGGAGAAATCCCTGTGTTGTTACTCTTTAATTGCACTGCGTTCCATGGAAAAGCATCTCCCCAGGTGGTGAGAATTTGCATTTTGCCTCGGTGGTGAAAACTCGTTTGTACAGAGCTCAGGAACAATCTCTCTGTACCTGGGCCTGGCTAAGAGTCCCTTGAGACAAGACATGGCAGATGTCCCTAACCACCCCTGAACCTGGGCAGGCTCTGTGTCTTCAAAAGCAGGCAGTGATCTGGGACACAGTGCAGACCTTGCTTTGGGCTCAGGGCAGGGCTGGGGACAAGGGGTGATGCTGAGATCTGGGTGAGTTCATCACCTCCCTGTGCTGCAGGGCTCAGCCTCTCCTGGCTGGGTCAGAGCCACGCTCGCCCGCCCTGGCCACATTTCCCCGAGGGCACTGTGCCCACTGTGAGCCCCATGGTAGCTGCACTGGCACCATCATCCCATGTCTGCACTAAGGGCCATGGAAACCTGCCAGCCATAGGCACCTGTTGGACCCAGGGCTGGCAAGCAGGATATTCACACCCCAGGGGAGGCCAGGGGAGCTGGGACGTGGCCGATGGCTTAGCAGAAAGTCTGCCTTGGAAACACCCTCAATTCAGGCAGATTAAACTCTGCTCAGACACATAAATACTGTGAAACAGTGAGAACGGGGGGAAAGGACAGACTCCAAAGCCCGAATTCATGCCTTGAAGGGCCCGGTCAGACCCAGGGGGGCTGTAAACCATCACCATCATCCCACTGATTGCACCCATCGGCCCTGGCTAAAGCCCCCGTGGGGTTCTGCTGGGAGCATGCCTGCGTCAGAGCGCTGCTGCCGCTGCCCGCACAGCAAAGGCACTGCCTGGCCCCGGTCCCACTCCCCGGGCTGGAGCCTGCCCTGAGCCAGCTCCTGCACGGCCACAGCCCTGCTCCATGCACAGCTGGTGAAACCAGGGCATTCTGGAGTGGGGAAGCAGCAGCCCCAGCAGAAGTGGCCAGCAGGGAATGGGAGAGAAGTGCAGAAGCTGCCGGCTGCCAGGACACCTGCAAATGAGCAAGTGATGGAAGAGGAGCAGGAGGGGTTCTCCTTCCTCCCACTCTTCTCCCCATTGAACTAAAGAGCTATTGGTAGCTGTTCTGGAAGCATTTTCTCAGACACTCAAGGTAGCAGGGGCTGCTCAGGGGGACTCTGCACCGATGCTTAGTGCTGCTTTAGGAAAAGACCTTTGAATTTCACACCAGCTGCAGCTCAGAGGCAGTGAGGGCAGTGCATAGGCTGCATGCAGAGCCCTGGCCCAGAAGCTGCTACCAATGCTTTGAGCTGTTGCGGGGACATAGAGACAGCCACCCATGGGCTCTCACCCTGGGAACTCCATGGCTCTACCCTGCAGAAGCCTTTTGCAAGGAGGAAAGTTTCTATGTTTCATCCAGCACACAGTGACGAGTCCCGTCCTGATAACTGGGAGAGATCACAGGGGCTCCAAGGGGCATGGGAAGGCTGAGGCGGTCCCATCCTCTTCCCACAGGGAGGGAAGTCTGTGTGGAGCAGGTGGAAAGACGGGATGAGCCCTCTGCCAGGTCCCTGGCAGAGATCCCTATGCTGGGGAGCTAGGTTAGGTCTGGACTGCAACACCTCCAAGGTGTTACCTCTGCAGCCCAAGACCAGAGGTGGACTCGGAGCAGTCCCTTGCACTTGGAGAAGGGACAGGAGGAGCAGCAGGGTTTGGGGCAAGAGCGTGCTGGGGCAGGAAGGGGGCACAGCCACAGCGGAACCTCTCAGGACACTGTGCAGCCCCAGGCTGCTGCCTGCCCTGCATCTGGGGTGACCCTGGGTGGCAAAGCAAAGCTGGGGTACATCCCTGTAGGGATCATGCTGTGCTGATGGGCAGGGGTGTCCTCGGGGTGCCAGGTGGTTTCCCTGGACCAGGTCAGATCTCAACAGCAGGTTGCTCATTCTGAAAGCCAGGTCTGCAGAGGCTGGCCCATGGCAGATGTCCACAACCCTCCTAGACCCCCTCACTGCCCAGAACCACCGGCCAGCCCCCCTGCTGCCCCTTCCCCCCTCAGTACAAAGTGCTTACACTTTGCCTGAGGGATGAAGTAGCATTTCCTAGAGCAAAGTAGCTGTATTTATCATTCACAAAGCAGGCCATTGACAGTAGCCCCCGCCTCACCTCTCACAGGGTGGCCAGCAGCCCCCAGAACACTCACCACCTGCCGGTGGGGGCTCCTGCGCTGGCCCTCCGTGCCCCCAGCGCTGCTGTTCCTGTCCATCCCTGGGTGGGAAACACAGAGAAACGGGAGCGTTAGCACCGCCGGAGTGCAGCGCTGAGCCCGGCAGCACCAGCCCCATCATGGGTGCCGTGTTGCCCCTGCTCGCGGGGACCTGCAGGCACAGCTCCCCAGCCCCGCAGCTCCCCCCAGAAAGGCTGAGTGAGCCTGGCTGCACCAAGACCTTTGGCTGTCTGCAGGGAACTACACTGCTTTCCCTCCCTACGCGGCAGGACTTCGGCGTTAGGGAGCAGATAAAAAAATAACTTCCTTTCCTAAGCGGGGGGAGCTCAATGCAACAGGATCCTGCCCCGAGCCCCCTGGCATCTGGTGCCCTTTGCAGCACCCTCAGCATCCTGACCTGTGCCCAAGTCCCCATCAATGCCAGCCAGCGCCCTACATGGGAAAGGAAGCGGGGCTCTCTGCCCCAGGGAGACCGTGTAGCTGTTAATAAACATTAGGAAATCTCTAGGGCTTTTGATGGCCACATGTATCTGTCAATATGTGCTTGTCAGTCACGGCGGGGCTGTGGTTAATGCTTGCAAAATCGCTTTTGCAGTGAAGGAGCAGTGCGAGGGGACAGGTCTATATTTATCCCTTTGGATTGAGACAACAGCTAGGAACACAGTATCAGCTTCCATGACCCGTCTGTAAGAGCCAGTCACAGCTACCAAGACAAAATCCAGAGGGACACCTTGCTGGGACACCCTGCTGGGACACCCTGCAGACAGGGTATCAGGTTTTCCCACATCAATGAATTACAGGCACAGGATGGTCATTAGGAGCACAAGGGTGCATGCTGAGTGCTGCTCCTGTCAGGGGCTGGCATGGTAGAGTGCTGGGGAGAGCACGGAATGGGGCACTGATGTCCGGCCAGCCTTGCTAAAACACAGCAGTGTGCAAGGACTGCCTGTCCCTGGCTGTGCCCCATGCAGCTCTCGAGGAACAGCGGGGCTTGTTTGACACCGTCTGTCCCAGCAGCAGCTCAGCACCATCCACCAGCTCATTCCCTAGGCACGTTTCCAATGGGGCCAGCAGCCTGTCCCTTCACAGGAGAGCCGGGCCCTATTAACGAAGGGAAAAGGCTGCCTTGCCCCTTCCTGGGGCTTTGCCCAGGGACAAGGGGACGTCTGTTCCCGGCTCCTGCAGGGCAGCACCGCGCTGTCCAAGCCAGCAAAGCACCATTTCTCCCTTTCCTCCCCTGAGCATGGCTGAAAGCCGCTCGCCGGCTGTGCTAATAAATGGGCGCCGCGGGAAGGAAAGAGGTCTGGCAGCAGCCCCGGTCTGCGCCGAGTTGGCCGGGGCTGCCGCACGCCTGCGGCTGGGCATGCAGGCAGGGCTGGCTCGGCACCGGTGCCTACCCGCAGGCAGGCCCGCGGCAGGACGCGTGCAGGCAGCCGTGCTCACAGCCAGGCTGGGGCGCCGGGGATGGAGACCTGCTGCCCAAAGCTCGACAGCTGGGATGGGGCACAGGGACTGAACACGGCCTGGGCCATCGTGGGGCAGCAGCAGCTCCCCAGGAGCACACGCACCCCATGGCAGTGGTTGTGCTGCCGCGCAGCCTGGCCCTGGCACAGTGGAAGAGGGAGCTGAGACCCATCCCCTCCGTCACTGACATGGAGTGGGGGTGACCGAGCAGGAGGGGACCAGTGCCAGCCCCACACAGGCAGTGATTACAGGGCTCCTCTAGTTCATCCGAGGTAAATAATCACTGTTTTCTCTGGAGGTGACGTGTTCTTTGCCATTAATTGATCGGGGCATTCGTAACTTGCCTCTTGCGCTACTGTCAGCGCACACTTTCTTTTCTCCTGGGAGAAGCTGGCAATCAGCCTCCTGTCCAATAAAAGTGTGGGGGGTTTTAAAGCAGAGATAGGATTCATTTCTTTTAACTTGATGAAATATGCTTTGGCTTGAAATAATTACATGATTTGCACTTAGCACCTTTCAGCCCAGGGCATTAAAGTGACTTACAAGCAATTATGAAGCCTGCCGAGAAGATGTTTTTATCCCCATTTTACAGATGCAATATGGAAAACAGGGGTTGAGGGCCTGCCCTGGCCAGGGATGCAGGGATCTTGCGGGTGTCCTGGAAGTTCTGCCGCCATGGGACAGGGCAC
The DNA here is from genome assembly GCF_033783945.1 of Neopsephotus bourkii. Taxonomy (NCBI): domain Eukaryota; kingdom Metazoa; phylum Chordata; class Aves; order Psittaciformes; family Psittacidae; genus Neopsephotus; species Neopsephotus bourkii. The sequence continues at coordinate 1,652,365 of NW_026901430.1, read as the reverse complement.
AGTCAGCAACAGGCGTCACCACCAGAGCAGGGATCACAGAGCCGTGTCGGTGGCTACCTGGGACTGCCATCAGCATCGCAAGGATGAGGAGGGACCCGGGAAGGATGGGGGACAGAGAGGTGCCAGGGAGGTGTTTGGGGAAGGACAGTGGCCTGGAGCAGCAGGGCTGGAGAGGGCCTGGGAGCTGCTGGGGTGCAAAGAAGAAAGATGGGGAGAGGGCGGGAGGCCCCCGGCCGGGCTGCGGAAAGGGTCCGTGGCCGGGAACCTCCTGAGATGGGGCAGGACCTCTACCCCTCTCTCAGGAAACGCCCTCCGGGGCGCATCTCTCCGCTGGTTTCCAGAGGAACGGGACGGGCGCGCAGTACTTTGGGAGGAAGGGCACGGAGCCATGGTCCTTCCCGGTTATACACGAACCCGCCGCCGGGCGGTACGTACGGTACATACAGTGCGGTACCGTACATACAGTGCGGTACGGTAGGCTTCGGGGCGGGGCGGTTTGGCCCCGCAGCTCTCTCCGCTCCCGCCCCAGCGCGCAGGCGCGGCGGAGCCGGTGCCGGGGCTCTGTCCGCCGCCGTGGCCCGTTGGGCTGCGGCGGGGAGCAGCGGCGGCAGCAGCATGCGGCAGTCCCTGACTCAGCAGCGCCCGGGCGGCGTTGCCCTGCCCGACTCCGTGGGTAAGTGCCGCGGGAGGCGGCAGCGGGAGGTTCCGCCGGGCCGGGAGGATGCTCCGCGCTGCGGGGCGGTGCGCGGGGTCCGGGGGCGCTGCGGCCATTTTGGGCGGTGGGTCCCCACGGGCGCCGCCGTCGCATCAGACAGACGGGACCCGATGCGCCCGACCTCGCCGCGGCCGGGCGCTGCCTGCTCCGGTCCCATCCCCGCCCGACCCCGACGCTGTTCGGGCGCTGTTTCAGCCGCAGGGACACGGTCCGTATCTCCCCCTTCGAGGCCGCACCGCCCGGGTGCGGGGCTGCGGCAGAGCGAGACCCCCGAGGGGCGCTGGCTGCCCGGGCTCCCCGCAGCATCCTTTGGAGCGGCTGCTCGCAGCGCTCCTGCACAGCGCTAATTAGGTCAGAGAGCCCCTCGCACCGCTCCGCGCCCGCTGCTAATTGCGGTTTCGCCACCTTCCACCCACCCAAGCGGGAGATGAAACACCCAGACACCCGCAGGCCCCCCCCCCCGTGGGCTGCCGGCAGGGCCCCGTATGGGACCGGAGGGTCGTGTCTCGTACACTGTTGTAGCAGAGAAATGGAGCAGGAGGAGGAGAAGGGTTTGGAAGGAGAACAGCTCCGTGCCGGTTGCCCCCGGTTCTCCCAGGGTAAAAGTTAAAGCTGCCTTCCTGGTGCTATTTCGCACTTATTCTTTGCTCCTGGCTTTTCCTCCCCAAGAACAAGATGGAGAAGATGCCTCTGTGCCATCTTGGCTATTTTCTTCTGATAATTATGAGACAAAACCAGCAAGTAAATCAGGGGCAGTACAAAGATCTGTATTACAAACTTTTTAAGTAATCTGTAAAAAACCTACAATGTCGTTTTTAGAGTGAGCTTATGTATGGGAACTATAATGAGAGGATGTTTCTGAGGCTTACAATAAAAATGATCTTTCTGAAGCCTTTCCACGTTCGAAGTGTCATTTTAGCAAAAAGAAATAGCCAGACTACAAATAGCATTAATGTCCTTGCACTTTCCTCAGAGTTAAGCACAGTGTTTCAAATCAACAGTACGCATGCTGAGGTAGGCACCGCAAGTGTTGAATATCTAACTTGGATAAATTGCAGAGAAAAAGCTGCTACTATCTCTTAAAAAGCAGAGATAGCGAAGCTGTTGTAGCTCCACTTCTGTGTGTAAAGCTGTACCAAGTAGCAAAGAGGAAAATTATTTAATGGGGAATAATTTCAGCAGAAATTAATGTTGAGAGAGGATTTTGATAGGGCAGCCCATCAGCAGCTCTCACTGGAGATGCTGAGTATGAGTCCATCTATGTTGAAGCAGCTGCAGGCATCCCTACAGAAGTACAAAACAATTTTCTCAATAGGCACCTAACAGAATGGGTTTTCAGAGAAAGAAAAAATGGAATTAGTGTCTCAGTACAGAGCTGAAGTGGAGGTAATCACGTTATCTTCTATTTCGCATCTCTCTCCAGTATTGCGGTAAAGGATCATGGTTGGTTTTGTCATGACTTGGAATAAAAGCTTTTTTTAAGGAATATTGAAAAGCTTTCAGAAGTTTTCCGGGTGAAAACCTTTTGTTTCACTTCTGTACTGCATGTTGGTGTGTGCCAGTTGTGAGCTGGGAAACAATGTTGAAATGTAAGAGCAGAAAAACATGGTGGTTCTGAAAAAAGCTCAGAATCCGTAAGCACTTCAAGCTGCTACGTTTTGAGCCTCTTCCTGCAAAATTCAGTTATAAAATACTCTAGGTTTTGAGAAAACAAATTTACATATTTTCAGGGTTTTTTCATTGTAACTTTATGAAGCATCCGTGATGAAAATTCAGGTTTGCATGTGTAAACTCCGCACCTGTGGACCCACAATGCTCCCTAAGCTCTGCTCTGCAGGATGGTTTTGCATAGCACACAAACATCTGCACACCCACACAGCCTAACCGTGAAGAGTTTAAGCTGTGTAAGGAACGTGTGGCTGGATTCACTTATCTTCTGCTCATTTGCCAGCCCAGCTGTAGCCGTAACAAGGGCTGGATACTCTACTATGTAAGCAAGACAACCTTGTTCTTTCTCTCCTTTCAGAACTACTTCTATGTAAAAAGTAGCAGATTTTTTTCTCCAGTTTCTAAAGTTTTGTTCAGCTAAACCTTTGGTACTTTGGAATTTTAAGATGTTTAAGTGGCACTTGCATTTAAATTATTACGTTGGAACTAGAGTATGGCACAAGCTGTAGTATTTGGGAGGCGATACGTACAGAATGGCCAGATATATTGGTGAATTCTGAAGGCTTTAGAAGGCCACAGTTTATATCATTAACTTATTTAGCATATTTAGGAGAATAAACTATTAACATATTAACCCCAAACAGTTGGGTACCTTTATATCCATCCTCTGAAAAATGGCATGAAAAGGTAAGGATCACTGATAAAAGATTCTGTCTGGATCCTAGGGTTCTCTAAAAGTTAGTGAATTTCATTTTGTTTGAGATTAGCAAATTCATTCTATTTCACTCCATTCAGTCTAGCTGTTCACTCCTGCTAAGGACTAACAGTTGCCAGGATCCTTGCTGTTAGACCCAGCGATGTCCCAGTGGCAGTCACACCAGAAGGTTTGTGGGTGGAGAGCTTTCCATCCAGAGGCACTGGTCTGTCAAAAAGGGTGTTGCTTTTCTTTATCAAACTCTCTGGCTATTAATCTCCATGTTTTGGCCATTTGAAACCCAAATTTAGGACTTGTTTGTGATTTCAAGCTAAACTGGGTGTGGGTGAAATGATCCAGGCCTGTGCCCATGGCAGCTGTGCCAGCTCAGAGCATGGGATGGAGAAGGGAGCACTCCTGCTAGCAGCATGGCTGGAGTGGGTGTGGAGGAGCCGGGAGCTGCTGCACTTTTCCCTGGGGAGAGCTGTCCCTGCAGAAGAAGGGAGATAACTTGTACCAGTGTGCGTGTCCTTATGGCTGCATCCGCATAGCTGTTAAGGTATCTCTCTAGCTGTGCCCCAGATGTGTGCAGACCCTAAAGAAGGGCCTGTGGGCACATCTTCAAGACAGAAAACTGCCCAGCAAGGCCTGGTGTGCTCCTTTCCCTGGAAAATTTGGACAAGGGGCTTGTGCTCAGCTTGGCTGAGTCTTTCCTCCCAGCCTTTACACAGTTGTTTTACCTCACCATGTAAAGGCTTGGCTCAGATGGGGGTTTCCAGCATGGTTTGTTTTAGAGAACACACTTGGTGATGGTGGAAGCAGCTCCTTGCTCTTGAGAAACATCCCTGCCCTTCTCTGAAACACTCTGAGAAGGTCTGGTAGCGTGCACATCACTTGGGAGCCTCAGGGGTGGGAAATACCCTTGTCTGTTCCTGGTGTGCATTGGAGATCCTCAGGCTGCAGGGATGGCACACAGAGTGGCCCAGCAGCCCACAGGGAGCATGGCAGGGGACCTGTGATCTGTTATCCTGCCAGCCACTCCTGCAGGTGCCGGGTTATGTCTACATAATGTATGAAATATAACCAAAAGGACTGTTCTACAAAGTGATGTAAAGATGGCAGAGCACACGCTGAACAAACACGCCTAAAGATGTTGCTGAGTGTAACGGCGCAGCCAGCTTGCCTCTTAGCTGATGGAATCACTACTTTATACTTATGCTCATTTGAGAGATCTATAAATATATAAAAGAAAAAAATCATAATCAGGCAGCTGTAGATGAGTTTTACTAATCCACAAATCCATTATTCAAGCATCTAAAAATACCTGGTCCTTGCTGAAAGTAGAGGATGATACTACAGGAGAGGGAGAAGTGGCTGTTACTGGTGATGGCTCATTTACATGGGAAATTGTGGATGCAATATAATTACAGCCAAGATTTTCCCCTTAATTCAAGTGGCGTACAGTGCGGCTATTAACTTTGATGTAAGTAGACAGATCAGAAAATACAGAAGTGCCTAATGGTAATATTTCTCATCAGCTCAATTGCCTCAGGCCAGAGGGGCTGGGGGGCCCTTATGTATCCAAATGAGCTTTGCAGAGTTACAGTTCTTAAAGCTCTCCTCATCAACATCAGAGCAATGATAAGTGAATGTGAATTCAGATGCCCTAGTAACGCTTGATAAAGCGTGTTAGTGAAGGTGAAAAGTGACATCCAAACCCAAAAATATACTCAAGAAAGAAAATTCACCACAATGTGGTTGGCGGTGGGAGGAAAAAATGACGGTACCATGACTGTCCCCTGATGGAATCAGCAAATTCTGTTGTGTGTGTGTGTGTTTTTAGGGTCGTTCAATAGAAGAAAAAGAAATTCCCTCTACGTAACTGTGACTCTCCTCATTGTGTCAGTATTAATTCTAACGGTGGGCCTAGCTGCTACAACAAGAACCCAAAATGTGACTGTTGGAGGTTATTACCCAGGGGTTATTGTAAGTATAGAACTCCTAGGTAGGTCTAGAAAACTTATTGCCTACAAAGTCCCTTGTAATGCTGCAAATGTTTTAAAGGGTGATCTTGTCCTGAATATTGTGCTCAGCTACTTCATTGCCATTTGATTTATTTGTTTTATTATTATTTTGCACCTACTGCTCATTCCCATGCAAAAGTCCCAGCCAAGTGGCAGCCTTCTCTGAGCTTAGATAATAACATGCTTTTGAGCTGTGAGACAGATCAATAGGTCTTATGTCAGTCAAAGCAGTCTTAAAACTTCTTTGTTTTTACACACATCACATTAACCCCAGGCAGAAGTAAGGCAAAGAAGGACCACAGGTGCCAAGAACAGCTGAGAGACCAGGCCTTGAAATACTGTTCACGTGGACTAATGGTCATAAAGTTCACTTGCAGAAGCGTTTAATCTGAAGTCCCTGAGTGAGAAGCACATTAGCATAGCTGTGGCAGCTTGCCAGGTGAGCATGCACATCAAAGCAGGTAGCACATCAACTTCTTCTCTTTTGCCAGTGGTAAAGGGCAATCCTGTAGCTTCAAATAGCTTAATTTAGAGAAGACCACTGGTGCCCAGCTTTCTCGACAGCAGATACGGAACCTCCTGCAGAAGCATAAGGGGCAAGTACATTGTGCCGCTCCCTGCATTAGGAGAGGTCTAGTATGAGCTTCAAAGCAAATCCTGGTCTGTTCCTATCTGAGACATGCTCAAAAAGAAGCACAAAAAGACTGAGCTGCAGAATTAGGTGTCTTGGTAGGTGGAGCGTACCTTCAGCCCCCAAGCCAGAGGCTCCTGGTGTAACAGCTGAGCAGTGCTATGCATTCAGGTTTGGAGACTTAAAGCCAGTCCAGATAACTAGGTAGAGACTTGTTCCTGCCTTGTTACAGTTTGATTTATTTGCCATACATTGCTGATCTTGGGGAGGCTTATACTTCTCTGTGGATAAGCTCTTCCATGACTGTCCCTTTACAGCCATTAGTGTGGAATGTTGTTACAGACTGTGTTGGGTCTCCTTGGTGGTTTCTGTCTTGTCTCAGTAACTCCTGCATTGAATCCTGATCTTTTTTAGGGAGAAGTATAGAAGGGAGGTGTTAAGAAAGGTGACAGGATGGCTTCAAACTCTCCACACTTGGCCTACGCTCTGTCAGCCTGAATTGAACCTCGTGCTTCAGAGCAGGCCCTGCAGACTGACGCAGATGGGTAGAGCCTGTTGTTCCCATCCCCTTGACATCTCCTGTGCTATTTATGCTCCAGGAGCATCAGCATCGCTTATGCTTTTGTAAGACTCAGTCTACTCAAGGAATTAATGGATTCCTAGACCTGGGAAGGGTGTTGAGTTACTTTATTCAGAGGCACCCTTGACAGTTTGCGTTTGTCACCAAATTCCCCCTCATTAATCTGCTGTATAGAAATGCGTGACGACCTCACTTGTTTCCCTGCGCAGGAGAACGTTTCAGTGTGCTGCTGGATGCTTCAGCGGGTGCTTAAAATAGCTGGTGTTTCGTAACAAGCTGGGATTTCTCCCTTTACTGTGGAGAAAGGGCTTGCTGTGGTGCAGGAGTACTTGGTGAGTTGTCCTCGAGCAGACGCCTTCCACAGCCCTGAAGAAGCAGCTCATTGCAAGCCTTGTCATCCAGAACTTGACACAAATGTTAGGCCTGTGTGCATCTCCATCAGGCATTTCTGTACCTTGAGTACCTTGCATTGGTAAGGAATAGAGCGGAAGTCTCTTCAGGTGCTGGGTGACTTCTCACTGCGTGGACCAGATCCATGGATGGGATCATCTCATGGGACATCAGATGTCTCATCAGTGCCGTGCCTAGCACACCAGTCTTTCCTCCTTTCACTTATGTCTCTTGTACAAACACCTCTTGTGCAAGGAGACATGCAAAGAAGTGGCTGTCTGATGAGGGGATTTAGCTTCCCAGGCCTCTGCTCCCAAGGAAGGACAGAACAAGGCACTGAAAACTTCCCTGCATCAGTGGGATTTTGTTTGGTTGTGGTTTTGTGGGGGTTTGTTGGATTTTTTTCCCCAGACAGCGCAATTCCTCACTGACACAACCAGAGGCTGCAATAACCTGTCCTGTAGCCAGGCTGCCTTCAGCCTCCTCCATGGTCACCAACACCTTCACAGCTACATCTACGAACACCCTGGCTGTGCCTCTGTACGAAATACCCTCGCCCATGGCTGGATATCTGACCTGGGCCTGGGAAGCCCAGAGTAACAGTGATGCTCAGCAGACAAAAGTAACAATCAGGTGCAGAGGGCAAGCACCCTTATGGAGGCAAAGCTCTTTGACATACATGCGTTGTCTCCAAGTTATACCAGCTTCCAGCATCTGTGTAAATGATTGACCTTTCTTAGGCTTTGACTGGTGAAACTCTGTAACAGCTCCTTGTCAAGCATGCTGGCTTGGGGCTTTACTCTGGAAAAGCACATTCATTTTGTGTCCTGTCCTTTCAGACAAACATCCCAAATATCACCATCAATAAGTGATGCAATGGGTGCAGATTACTGAGATTTCTTTGTGCCATCCGTAGAAGAACGAGCAGTTTTAATATTAATGCAACGAAAATTCCCATTAATTAATGAGAATCCACTGATTTATTCAGTCCTCACCTGTTGTATGTACAGACTTGCTCTAATTTCTTCTCTTTGGATTATCTTTAGTATTTCAACTTTGAGGTGAAATTAACACTATTGTGTTAGATCAAGCTCAAAGGGCACAGAACACTTTTCTTTAGCATTTGCCTTAGTTGTGTGTTGCCACACAACTTCTTGAGCAAAGTAAAAAGCCAAGAAGCACTAGCAGATCAGTTTGGGGAGGTTCAGCAGGGCCCCAGGCTCTCTGCGCTGCCTGCCTGCTGCCCCAGTGTTAAGCAGCACCCAGCTTTGTTGCTGTGCTTCCTGCCATGGTAGTTTATCCCTGATGTGAGGGCTCAGAGTGGAAGGCAGGCAGCCAGGAAGCTTTAAGCCCTGCCATTTGAGCCAGCAGCCCTAGCAGCCCACAGCACTGCACCAAATGTTTCTGGGCTTAAGCAGAGCGGGTGAAGATTTAAGCCCAAATTTCATGGCTTTTGTGTCTGCTGATCTCCGCACATGCCTCTGCTTGCTAGCATCGGATTTATTAAACCGTTGGTTTCTATTCTTGGATCTTAAAATACGGATTCCAGGTTAGTTGACTCATTCTTGAATCACTGCAGCTTGTCTCACACCTTATTCTGCTTCCTCAGGAGTTAGCCAGTTATTTGGCGTTCTCACCCAGATCTTCACTGCCTCCCTAATTTATTGACTGGATTTTTATCCCCTTCATACAACCACTTCAACTGTAGGACTTTCCTGGCATTTTTCATTTTGCCAGCTCTTAGAAGCAGAGTTGGATATGCTCTACACCTCAACGACCTTTCTCAGTGTGACACAGAAGTATTTCTGCATCCCCCCCCCCCCAGTCCATGATTCCTGGTTGACGACCCTGTTTCTGGCCTGGCTGAGGTCTGCTTTGTCCTAGAAACTTCTGTTTAGTGGAGCTAAATAGGTTAAGGCTATGGAGAAAGGAGGTGGGAAATCGCACTCCTGTCTGACTTCACTGAGCTGAAATAAGAGGAGTGTTTCCAGTTATGGCAGCAGGAAAAGATGCTCTTGCTGGAGTAGCTTATTCTGTTGGCTGGGCTGGCAGGAGCTCTTCTGGTGGAAGACCCTGGTTGATGCATCCCCACCCCTGGAAATGAGGGAGGAGTAGAAGAAGGCAGAAAACTGCTAAATTGTCCCAAGTATAATCCTCCTGTATTCCATGCTTCCTATCTAGAAACTCTCTGAGTTGACAACAGTTGATTGCTCACACCCTTGGTGGGGTTACAAAAGCCTGGTCCTTCAATTGCTAGTGATGTGGTCCTGCTAGGTTTGTATCTGGAGGCTCCTGAACATTCGTAGGGCTGTTCCAAGACAGCAAAGCATATCCTCATCCACCAGCCATTTCTCAGCATCACTGGGAAGGGAATAGAATTCAGAACTCATCCTTTTGGTTTCTGCACGTGCTTTTAGTGTCATATAAGGGATCCACTTGATAGTTCCTACTTGTGAGAGACTTCACTGATTCCTTGCTGAAGAATGAGTGCTCACACATCCCCAGTTTGTTCTTTTGCTGCTTCTGGATTTAGTTTTGTTCTGTCTGTATGTAAAATATGTTTATTCTCCTGATCTAAATGCTAACAATATGTTGTTTTTCAGCTTGGTTTTGGGTCGTTTCTTGGAATAATTGGATCAAACTTGATAGAAAACAAAAGGCAAATGGTAAGTTCATTGTAAAACCTTCTTTTTTAACAAATGGCTCAAATTTTGCATGTAAAGAGTGTTACTGGTTTTCCTGACTCTGCTAGGATAGTGTTGCTTATCTGTTGAGAACTAGAGATGGTTTCTAGCAGGCGAGGAGAACAAGTCTGTTAACCCTGATATTTTTAAATGAAAATGAAGAGAAAAGCTGAAGGAAGCACAAAGTGACTTTACATAGTCTCATTGAACTCAGTGGGTTTTGTTTTAAAGGGCTTGAAATTGAGTGTTTGGAGTTTCTAGCACAGTGCTTCACGGACTCATGCCCAGTGCTTTGTTTCTGCTGAGCTGGCACAGTATGGGATACATAATATAGTGAATAACATAAGCATAATACATTTATTTGTCATCTTTTAAAGTAAATTCTTAGAGGCTCTACAAAAATTGCTTTTGGCTTCTTCCTAAGGAAAGGCTAGAGGAGAAGATCAAGCAGGTAGTATAACCCAGCCCAGAGACCGAAGGTGAAATCCCTTAGAGGGCCCAGCAGAAAGTCCATCCTGAGGACAGGAGTGCACAAAGCTCTCTGCTCTGTATGTGTCTAGAGAATAAGTCACTCAAGATACCAGCGTGTTGAAAACACGAAGATTGGTGTAATTGAAAAGCAACCAACTTCTCTGGTGTTGCTGATTAACACACGCATTGTTGGTCCTTGCTTCCAAGCACCTCTTCAAGTAGGAAGGCAGGCCAAGAAACTTGGCATGCTGTAAAGCAGTAGCTGGGGACCTGAGCAGCACAGAGGATGCTGGCTAGACCAGATGTGTGTACACAGCACTCTGGTTCCCTCCTTACACTGCAAGGAGGCTCTTGTGTGCTGGGCCTGGGCAGCCACTGTCTAGGCAGGTCTCTAGTGTCCCTTTAGGTATTGGAACAGGCTTCCCAAGGAAGTGGTGGAATCGCTGTTCCTGGAAATGTACAAAAACTGTGTAGACAAGGCCCGTAGTGACATGGTTTAGTGGTGGACTTGGCAGGCCTGGGGCAACAGCTGGACTTAAACTAAGCTTGATCTTAAAGGTCTTTTCCAACCTTTTCCAATTCTGTGATTCTGTGATCCCGTGGGAGTAATGTTCAGAAGAGAGCAGTGGGCAGCGAGCATGCAGATAGCACAAATCAGACAAGACCAACACTGCTGATACAATATGATCACAACTAAGTTTGTGCTGGGGTCTGAGGAGTCTCTCTGCAGTGGGGACAGAGCTGGCCCACATTACCCACTTTGGCAAGCGCAGGAGAGTGATGTGGCCTTGGCTGGGTCTCTGATGGCCTCTTAATGTGTCTTGCAGATACTGTTTCACAAGCCTCTCATCCTCCTGCCACTGCCTCAAGGAAGGGGCTGTAGTATTTGGAGGTGTCAGTAGCAGGTCTGAGGGTGAGGGAAGTTTTTGGGAGAATTTAGCAAAAGGAGTGAGATCAGAAGAGGCTGGTACCTGATGCGGGCAGGTAAGACTGAGATTGACAGCCTGTGTTCTCTGTGTGACACATGTGGCTGATGAGAGATAGCAAATGGGGAGGTTCAGTCCAGCTCATGTAGCATCCTGTTGGTATGTCTGCCTCCTGCTTCCTGCTCAGCTCTCCAGGGAGAGGGGCTGCAATCCCCCCCCCAGTGACTGCCCCGTGCTCTGGTAGTGAGATCCCTCCAGCCTTCCTCATGTGAGGCTGCACAGCACGAAGGGGAGGTCGTCCGTCCCTGCAGCCTGTCCCACAGGCCCAGCGCTGCTGCTCTTGCAGGAATGGAGAGGGGATGTGGGGATCTGGTTAGCAGGGTGTGCTGCTGAGCAAGGCTAAAGCACACTTGCCAAGCTGCTGAGGGATTTGGGAGACATCTGTGCTTGTCCTAATCCAGAGGCTTGCCCTTTGCTTTGCGAACAGTGAGCTCCCTGCAGAGCGGGAGGGAGAAGGGTAGGCAGCCCTTTGAGGAGGGCAGAGCTGCCTTTCCCACAGTTAGGGTGCAGGGAAGGTGGGTTTCCCAGTGGATATATTTGGTTGTTTTCACCCTGGCTCTAGAAGAACAGCGTGTCCTGTTCTTTCTGTCCTAGCAGCATGTCAGTGTCTGGTTGAGCAGTGGCCATGTAATGCCAGTCTCGTATTCTTCACAGGAGTGCCCGTGAGTGACACAGCAGGGCTCTGACTTGACTGACTTTTTCATTCTGAGCCCTGGATAACCCGTGTTAATTCTTTTCCTCTCTCTATTGTTTTGTGTCCTAAGCAGCATGCATGACCCAGCTCTGCAGGGATTGCATCACTGCTGCTGCGGTTGGCAGCTCCAGTGTCTGTCTGACCGCACAGAGGACATGCAGTAGCTGTCACTCACTGTCCCCTTGCCTTAGGCACAGCCCATCCTTTCCCAGGAGCAGCTTTGTCCATTCCATGTTTCCACAATCCCACTGGTAGTGCGGGATTATTTTATCTGTGTGAACTTCCCAGTGTCCTGGTTTGCTGAAAGGCAGTTCTGGTGTTGGTTGTTGCGCAGTGGCTCTTTAATGATGGCAGGATTATGCTGCCATGTTCTTGTGCATGTTTCTGCTCATAACATGGCTGTGGAGCATGAGGAGTCGAGCAAGCCAGCGTGGCTGAGGGCTAGAGCTAACCTGAAGCAGCACTCCTCACTTCTCTCCGGCCTGCCGACAGGAATAGACCTCTCTCATTTTTCCTACCCCAGTGTATTCGCTTTCATGCCATGTGTCTGCATTCCCCACTTGTCGAGGTAAGGGAGAGCTTTCCTGCCCCAGGGAGGGCCAGCTGCCCAGCAGCTCTGCCTGCCAGCGCTGCCAGCACCTCTGACTTACACACCCGAGCTGCGCTCAGCAGTTCTCAAGTGAGGGGTCAGTGTTCAGATGCCTTTGTGTCAGTCAGACATGCCATGGAAAAGTAATAACCAACAGCTTCACAGCCCTTGTGTCCCTGGACCATGGCCCAAAGGGAACCTCAGCCCAGGGTGCTCCTGCTTCGTGTTCTGCACTGTCCAAACCCAGCTTGTTCTTGTCCGAATGCTGCTTGTCGTGGCTGGCCTCAGCAGGAGTTAGATGAGCGAAGACCAATTACTGCTGTCACACAGCTCTTAAGAGGGACTTCTGCTTGCTGCTGTGACAGGATTGGCAACCCCAGATTGAAAATCTTGTTGACAATCATGAGATTAGTTGAAAACCATGGGGGATGTGTGTGTTTAAATTAATTTGTATGGTTTTATTTGCTGTTTGATTATCATAAATTCTCAGTGTCTGTTTTTCAGGCTTTTCTTTCTCCAGCTGAGAGAAAAAACAGTGTAAATAAAGTGAGCAAGCCGTTTTCTAACACCTGATCCTTATATCCTAGTAGGGCTGTTAGGAAAATAATCATCATTAACCTTGTTTTATTTTAAATAACTGTATTAGCAGCTGCTATCTGCAACCAGGGGTGACCGACAAATACCCTCTTGTGTATATTTAGTGTTTGGCTCTCTTCCCATCTCCAAGGGTCATGCTATTTAGGGAGAATATCCTCTTTCATGTGTGCACGAAACAAAGGACAATACAGAGGAAGACTAAACTTGCTACTAAATAACCTAAGCCATAAACCCCATTTCTTCCATGCACCAAGACTGCAAGAAGCTGTGCTTCCTCCCCTTGTGTGGTTTCACTGGCTGTGGTAGTGAAACAGCGTGACTGCTGTAATGGATAGTGCAAGTTGTGATCCAGCTGCGGAGATGGCATGGGCCTGAGTGGAGAGGAAACGCTGGTGTTCATAGCTGACAGAAACAGGGTCCCACCACAGGACCTGATCCGGGCAAACTTGCCACCTGCTGCCATCTGCAAGTATTTTGTGGCACAGCATCTAATGGTCCAGTAATAGCTTGTTACTAGTGATGGTGACCTGTGGGTATGGTCATTGGGTTAACTTCACAGTATCCTCTGTCTACTCCTGCATGTCTTGAATACTTGCCTCATCTAGAAAACCGTTTTATTTTCTCTCATTTTGAAGCTCATGGAACTAAGCAATTGTACAGTGACTGTTTCCATTGTCCCAAGGGAGCCCTCCTGCATGTCCACTCATTGCTCAAGCTGACCTGGTCTGAACGTGGATGTTGCTGGAGGAAGGTCTGTTTTCACTGAGAGAGGTTTAGGTAAAACCACTGTGATTAACCTAAAAATCCTGAGATACTTTAAAAATACATACAGGATCCTTCTGGCTTGTGTTTGTCAAGGGGTTTGGCTTGTCTTTCTGAGAACTGGATACTTGTGCAGTGGCAGGAACCAAGGGTTTCGACACACTTAGCACCTGGAGCTTTAAAACAAACATCCCCGTGCCAGGAGACCTGCGATACCTGTGAGTGCTGGGCAAGCTGTTACTTTTGTATTTGTGCTGTTAGTGACTTTTATTATTGCCTAAAGCTCCCGATGACCAGAGTTGCCTTTGTACTTGCAGAAAGGCAGTTTTTAACTCCTGGCAGCAACCAACACTTGAAGGCTGTGATCACTGGAGTGGAAAACCACCAGGGAAGAACCCAATTAAGCTTTCAGTTCTTTAAGTGGAAGTACTACTGTTCCCCAAGCTATGTCTTTGTGAACCTGTTTGCCACACTTGCCCTCCCTCCACAGCCCTGTCCATATCCCTGGTGTGCTTTGGCAAGGGAGGTTGGTACTGGGAGCTCTGTGTGTGATAAGCTGGTCTGGAGCCTGCTACCAGTGGCTGGGCGGCTGCTCAGGAGTGAGGAGAAGGGTTGTGTCAGCACTCGTGCATGGTCCCCCAGCTGAGCACTGGCACTTGGCAGACATGGTGTTTAAAGTGGTGTAGTTGGAGTAGAGACTGTTTGTCATACCTGGGTGGGAGGTTGAGTGTTTCTGGTTTATCTTCTGAATGCTTTCACCCTAATGTTAAGAATGGGCAGGATGTGGCCAGTGGAAGAGGATCATAGAATCACAGAATGGTTTTGAGTTGGAACGGGTCTTAAAGCTCATCCAGTTCCAACCCTCTGCCATGGGCAGGGACACCTTCCACTAGAAACAGGTTGCTCCAAGCCCTATCCAACCTGGCCTTTAACACTGCCAGGGATGGGGCAGCCACAGCTTCTCTGGGCACCCTGTGCCAGCGCCTCAGCACCCTCACAGGGAAGAGCTTCTTTGTAGTCTCTGAATCTACCCTCCTTCAGTTTAAAGCCATTACCCCTTGTCTTATCTCTATATGACCTGTAAAAAGACTCTCCAGATTTCTTGTAGCCTTCCTTTAGGCACTGGAGCTGCTTTAAGGTCCCTCTGGAGCCTTCTCTTGTCCAGGCTGAACCAGCCCAGCTCTCTCAACCTGGCCTCAGAGCAGAGCTGCTCCAGCCTTTGCAGCATCTCCATGGCCTTCTCTGGACTGGCTTCGCGTCCCTCTTGTGTTGGGGGCCCCAGAGCTGGCCACAGTGTTCCAGGTGGGGTCTCACCAAAGTGCAGAAGAGGGGGAGAATCACCTCCTTCCACCTCTTGGATCAGACTTGTCTAAATTCCCTCCTTGAGCTGAAGGTGGATATGTCTTTCCTTGCAGCTCCCCAAGCCTGTGGGCACCAAGAAGCCCAGCCAGGCTGCTGTGAGGGTGTATAACACCCATGGCATAGGCTGATCACTTGCCTTCTGGTCTCATAAATTCATGCTTAATGCCTGCATTAAAGTGTTGTTTCCAGAAGGTGCAGTCCCACCAGAGAGGGTCATTTACAGTGGTCTCCTATGGCCTTCCAGCCTGGGGAGTGTGCACAGGAGCAGCTCACACAGCGCTCCAGGATGGGGAGAGAAGAAATCCCCTCCTTTCTCTCCAGGGAAGAGTTAAGGAGAGCACAGCCAGAAGAGGAGGTGTATCCTCAGCCTAAGTTTAGCTGGAGTCGTGGACGAACTTGCATTACAATATCAAGTCCCCAGAGTACCAGTCTGGCACAACTCTACTACTGCTGCCGCCTTGCAGGAGCAGACGTGCTCCTTGGAGATGCACATCCCATTGCCTTCAATGAGACCAGCAGCCTGGGCAGACATTTGGGTCATTGATTGCTTGAGGCCTTATTGACTGTGGTTTACGTATCCGTGTGGAGAGGGCACGAAACGCTTGGTTGTGGAGAGGTGGATGATACTTTGCTTTGTTTTCATTTCTCAGCTGGTTGCATCGATCGTCTTCATCAGCTTCGGCGTCATCGCTGCGTTCTGCTGTGCCATAGTAGACGGTGTCTTTGCTGCCAGACACATAGTAAGTGCTTCCAGGAAAACACAGGTCCTGCAATGCTTTTGCTCAAGGAAAACAAGTGATGGTGGCTATAATCCCGTATCAGGCCCCATCGGACTCTGTGAATATGCATCATGTGCTGAATGCTGGTTTAAATCATAAACATCAGGGAAATGTATCCGTTTTTAAAAAATATTTTGAAATTAACAGCAAGCATTAAGATCTAAGAGCTTTATTTTAGGGGTTCTTGTGTATGCTTTATGTGTTTACCGAGCGTCAGAACTATGGGAGGTAATGTGAATTACAGCTATTGCCAAGGGACAATATCTGAGCAGTTGCATCTACTGTATTTAAAATGTTAGCAGAGGTAGTTCTTAATGCTAATTGAACCACTGGATCTTGTAGTGGAGTGAAGCAATTTGATACAAAGCTCATTAAAGTGTTACAGTGTAAACAGAAAGCACTGCAGTAGGTTCTCAGCTTCCATTTGATGACTTGAAAAAATACGAGCTACTGCTGTCGTGACCAATTGCTAGTACAGTGGGATGTGCAAAAGCTTCAGTTATTGGTATAGAAATTAAAAACCACAATTCCATTTCAACTTTTTAATTGAAACATGGGCAAACAGATTTTTGTCTTGCAGCTCTGTGGTTTGATGACTTTTTTTGTTTAGATTTCTGGCAAAATGGGATGAAAAATGCAGATTTGGGGTTTATTTGTGATCAGAATGGAAGGGAATTTCAGACAGTCAGAATTACCCCTGCAGTGGGAACTCCTCATTATTCTCCTTGTAAAGCTGGCTTCCCTTTCCTGCCTCTGCGCGTTCCAGTGGTAGAAAGACGACAGCTGGACAGCAGGATTTGCTGACAGAGCAATGGGCAGCTCCGCTCAGCTGCGTGATAGGTCTCTGTCTGTCTGCATGCAACCACCAAGTTCTGTCCGTCTCTGACCCCCCTCGTGAAGACGTGAGGCGTTAGCTTTGCTAGAAAGGTGAAGCTCCTTTGACTCCTGGTCCTGGCCGGGTGGGTCAGAGCCCTGCAGACTGGCTCTGGGGTGCTGACCTAATGGGTTGGGTGATGGCATGAGCTGGCACCTGCTCCTGGCTGGCCTCGGGGCTGTCTGCATGCCTGAGGTGGCCAGACCTGAGCAGCTGGGATGACAAGGGCTCTGGTTTCTGCATCTTGATGAACGAACACGCTTTTGGCCTCACTTCACCCCTGAACGGTCCAGAAATGTCACTGTCTGTCTGGAGACGTGCTCCTGCCACACTAGCACATAGCGTTCTCCCTGCCGCTGCCCTGCCACCCTGAGCTTTGGATCAGATCCCCAGAGAGCAAGTCTGGCTGCTCCTTGGAAGGTCTCCCTGGTGTGGATACGCATCCAGCGTTGCTTTCCCCGAGGTTTTGCCCTGGGGACCAGACTGCCCCAAAGTGAGACGCTAATGCATGTGTGCAGGCTGAGCCATTGGTAATCTTCCAGAGCTTTCCTACAAGTCAAGAGCCCAGAAAGACAAATGTGTCATCAATTTAAGGAGCAGTTGTTATGATTCAGCATGAAGAACCCTCAGAAACACGTCAGGCAGCCCTGGGATGTGTCTGGGAAGGGCTTGAGGAATGAATCATTCAGTTTGGGGTGGGTTACCCTCACCCAAATGAGCCTGGCTTAATGGCCTGCGCCTCCCATGCTAGCTGCAACAAATACATGCCTCCAAGGACCAGGGTTAAGCAACATCTGAGGCTCAGGGGCTGGGTGGGGAGCTGCTGTCTGTGTGGGTGTTGCAGAACACCACTGTATTGAGGTGCTGATGCGAGAGCAGGGTCTCTCTAAAGCCTTTTCCCACACCAGTGAGCTGAGGTTGATTCTGATGCAATGCTAAGCCTGGTGCTTTGTCGTTGGCAGGATCTGAGGCCGCTGTACGCAGGGCGATGTCAGTACTACTCCAAGAGCACGACTCCACCTGAGGTGAGAGCAGGGTTGGCTGTGCTGTCTCTGTGAAGGGGTGGAGGATAGGAAAACAAAGCAGTTTATCCAGTTCTTCAGCTGCACATTCATTGCAGGAGCAGGGTGGTGGGTTAAGAGTATATCCAGCAGTAATTTTGGAGGATACAAACAACACATAACAGCTTCTGCACCTCTGCTGTCTAGTGTCTTCTTCAAAGAGAATCCCATTGGGGATGGATGTTCCTGCCACACACTGATAGTGTGTGGACATCCTTGCCTGCCTTTGCTGTGCACTGGGAATCAATCAGATCCTCAGAAGTTCCCAAGTAGTTTTGAATAACCACTGTATTCCAAATTAAAATGCAAAGTACTACCCAGTGGCACTGGGGGAGACCATTATCTTTTCAGCCCAAAGACCACCCATATGAGTTTGGGTGTTCCTACCCACAGGCAGACAGTTAACCACATTAGTCAGTTATTCACCAGTATGGGAATCTTGCTCAGACTGTATCATGCTATTGACAGCACTTTGCTGTGACTTGCTGTGTGGTGAGGAGTGTTATTTCAGCAAGGTCTTGGCTACTTGTAGAAGAGTTGCACAACCCCCTTCCTTTGCAGGCATGTGCTTATCTGTGACTTCCCCATGGTGAAAGGAAATGCTGGTCTGTTCTAGTCCAGTGTGTCTCTATTCCAGTATAACTGTGTACTCTGTAGGAGCTGTGCTGCAAGATAAGGGGAAGAAAAGTCTTCCTGGGGCTCATCTGGAGATCAGCATAAACTCTGCATGCAGAGCAGGCCAGATAGCACTGGAAACCATGTTTGGTGATTATGTCCTTGTGTGCTTGATGTGTTTTTTCTGTATTCACACAGGCAATCTGTCACCCACAGCGCCGTGCGCCTTGCACACCGAAAATAAAAACCAACACCTGCTTCTGCTGTGACCTGTACAACTGTGGGAAGTGAGTAAGCTGACAGTGCCATTGCTGGCTGTGGGGAGGGCGAGCATTGGTCATGCTGGTTTGCACTGTCTGAAGGGCTAGGACAGGGCAGGGACAAAACATCACTTAATGACAGCTGCTGTGGGAAGGGATCCTGAGCTGTGGTTGCTAGCCGCAAGGGCTCCCAGGCAACAGGCAACCAAGGAAAGGGTTATATGAAATACACTAAAGCCGTCCCAGCTATGGGTGAGCTCCAGGCCAGCCCAGGTGGAAAAATAAAGATGGTAGGAGTTTACATTACTTCCATGCTTGGTGCCTTCCCCAGATTTTCCTCTATTGAGTGTCCCTTGTTTGCTGGGTTTTGTTTTGTTTTAGAAGATGGAAGATGCAGAAACTGGGACACAGTGCTTCCTTCCCTTGTCACCATTTTATTCTGCACCCTGCTAACAGAGGAGAATTGGCAGGCTGGTACCACCTGCCTGTTCACAAATCAGTGTCCTCTCTGCCCAGTGAATATCTCGCATGGTCCCAAGAGGCTGGAAGGTGTACAGCACTGTGCAAAGATGAGTCAGAAGGGTGGTTACCAATCGAGAACCCCTGCATAGTGATCACACCACCATTAAATGCGGCTACTGTGCCTAAGCCAGCTTAATTTACAGCATGCACTGCTTCTGTCATTTGGAGAGTCTAATATGTGTCATCAAGCAATTAATAAATTGATTTTTTTAATGCTGGCTCTTGCCTAGGGCTGTTTCAGGCTTAGTGTTTCTCATAGTACTTAGTTGGGCTGGCCCTCATTTAAACCATTGGTGATGGTGGAGGAAGATCAAAAGCTGCTGTTGGAGAGGGTGGTTCCGCATGCTGGAAAGGGTAATCCCTGGTCTCTGCAGGACTTTGTTTCTGTGAAAGCCTTTGCAGAGGGGTGAAGCTCACATTTTCCTTTGACAGTTTACAGAACATGATCCCTTTTTACTTGCTGGAGAGAGCGATACACAGGGAGGTGATTGGAATAGAAAAACTTGTAACTTTTGTGTGTTTGCTTTTTTATTTTCCTATGCTGTTGTTTTTTTTTCCTCCAGTTGGGCTGGTTCAGGGTCCTGCCTCTGACCCATCTTCTCCTAAGATACCAGTTGTTACCACCTCAGTCTTGCTCAGTACCATACATGCGTTCTGCACTGCACTGATCCTTTTGGGATCTCAATAAGAAAGGCACAGACACTCAAGGCTGGTTAGCTCTCATATTAAGTCAAGATGGACATTATAGAAAACATGATAACAATCTTGCATTTCTCCTGATGCTGGGAGCCCCGTCGTGGCAGCATTGGGGCCCCTTCCCATTGATAAGTACATGCTGTACTTATCTTGAAGTGCTGAATGTTCTCCGTGGTAAACCAAGACTTGCTGAAAGCTTTACACTCGCACACATCTCCATAGGAACGAGCTCCTGCAAACAATACACACAGGTTGCATTGTTAAAGGCAGTCACAGTATGTGCTCAGGTTATATAGAGGTCATGCAGGCTAACATACAGGATTTTACAACCTGTGGTTACACTCTCCTTGATTCTACTTGAAATCCCTGTCTCCGTGTTGCAATGTATTCTGCCGTTGCCTGCTTTGTGATAAGGAAAAAAGGAAAGGAAGAAACCGAAGTTGCGTAATGAGGGAAGGAGGGTGGCTTGTGAAAGGGGGCAGGTTCCTGCAGCCCTTGCAGTAACTGCTTAGGAACTGAACCTGAATCTCCGGCTTCTTGGCCTTAAGTATGTCTGTTCTTCCCTATTTGAGGCCCTTGTGCAGTTTGAGCCTAACCCTGTATGTGAGCTCACAGATAAGTCATTCGTAAGCCCTTAGTATTGTTTATCCCTGATAAACATGTTTTCTTAAGGGGAATTTGGTGTAGCCCACTACATCTGGTCAGCAATGCTGAAGGCCACCCTGTTCCCCAAGCGACAGAAGTCATTACTGAAGAATCCCACCTGCAAGGCCACATGTTGCAGGAGACACTCTTCCCTTTCCAAAATAATGACCTCAGTGGGTTTGGCCAAGTCTTCTCCATCTCTTCTCTGCATGTGGAGAAGCTTAAAAATGGGAGCAGAAAGACCTCTGTCTTCCAGCCTGTGCCATTGTGGAGCTGCAGTGGGCAGCTGAGTTGGCCGTGCTCTGTGGTGCTGTGCTGTCCTGTGCCCGTCCCACCCAGCCGCTCGTGGCTGTGAGGAGCACAGACTGATTTCCCTGGGTAATTAATTCCAAGATCAGTTTGTCCTTGGGAAGCCTCCCAAGGCTCTGTGGAGATTTCAGATGATAGAAATGAGAGGCAGATTCAGACCTAAGGTCATCTGGGTATTCGCAGACCTTGAAGGACTTGTTTGTTTCACAACAGATCAAGCCATCTTCTGCCACTGTCATGCAGGGAGAGCTCAGATGCCACAAGCATGGGATGTAGCAGGCTTATCCCTGCTCCTTCCGTAGTTAGGTCCAGGCTATCGTTAAGTTGCAGAGTGCATTTTACTGTCCAGCAGAAGTGTTTAGATTTTATGATGTGTTGCATTGTTTTATCATTATTGTTGGGGTTCTTTTCTAATTTAGCAGGGTAGAGATTTCTGGAGGCTACTATGAATACATTGATGTCAGCAGCTGCCAGGACATCATCCATCTTTACCACTTGCTTTGGTCGGCAACAATTCTGAACATAGTGGGGCTGTTCCTAGGGATCATCACAGCAGCGATACTTGGAGGCTTTAAAGACATGGTAAGATGGTACCAATTTCTCTGTGCGTTAAATGACAAGTCAGGCAAATTGCCTTTTAAAATTGATTGGTGGTGTTTCAGTGCAGATGGTCTGTACATCAGAGCAATCAGGCTGGAAAGGAGGTCATGAAACAACTTTTAAGGAGAAACTGGGGATTATTTACTTTTCTGATCTGGTGTCACCACCCAAAGACAATTGGGAAATTTGAACAAAATCAGGAGATTGCATTTCCTTCAGGAAATTTCTCAGAGGTGTTGGCAGTACCAGGATGATGAATAAAAATAAGCTGTTAGTTAAAAATCAATCTTCCTTTTCATAGCACTGACCTTCTACAAGGAAATGTGTGGTGGTTGCTCATGAATTGTTGATTTTATAGCAGTAGTAGGCTTCTGAGCGTTACAGACTGCTTAAACAGCCGTGTTAGGCTGAAACTCTCCATCTGGTTTCTGGTGCAGAATCTGAGAGGATGAACTGGAGACCAGAACCAGGTGAAAGATTGCAAACATAAGATAATGAAAAAAACACGCTGTTCTTACAACATGAGCTTTGAAATACCCCCACTTCACCTGGCTGCCTGTTACCTTCCATAGAGAGTTGTCTGCAGAGGACAAACCAATGGGGAGAACTGAACATTCAGTAGATAAATTTGGGTTGCTTTTTCTTTTCAATTTCTTGTGAGTCCTTCAGAACAATACCAAAATGAGACCCTCAGAAAAGAACATTTGTAGTGCGTTATTTTACAAACAACCGTTGGGCCCTGCACTAAGTGTGCCTGATTTCAGAACTCTGAGCTTTCCTGCAGTCTTCACAGACCTTCACTCACCAACATCTTCCCAGACAAAACAGAGGACGTGTTCCCAGCTATGCACCGTGGCCTTTGAGACGTGATCCACACCAGGCAGCCTGTAAACCTCTGCAAATAGAAGTGTCTGTGAGCAGCAGCAGTGCAAGAGGAGTTGAAATATGCTGATCTCAGAGTAATCAAAATGAATGGGTTCTTTTTCCTACTTATGAAGATGCAGTCTGAACAGTACTGGTGTGGGCTCAGTCTGTGGGATCTGAGAGGAAACAATGGGTGGCTGAGGAATGAAATGACCTTAGGGCTCACCTGCTGCCTAAGAGGGAACAGGATCGCTGATGGCTAATTCAACAGAGTTGAGCTCTAGAGCCAAACAGTGCACCTTTAAATCATTTCTGCTTTCATTCAGCTGCCAGCTTGCTGTGACTTGATTAAGTAGCCTGAGATTCTCTTCCTTTTGCTTTAACAGACTCCTTCCCTCCCTACGCTGAACTGTGCGGTTGAAAATGCACACCCTTCGGTGTCCTACTACTCAAGGCCACAAGTGACATCTTATAACACCTACTACCACAGCACTCCTCACCTGCCTCCCTACTCCGCATACGACTTCCAGGTAGGGAACGTTACAGGCTGTTTTCTTGTTTAACAGCAAGGTTAAATCCAGCCAGTCTGCAGGACTCCAGAGGCCTGTCTTCCTGTCATCCACACAGTTTACTTTTCCTGTTCCTGCAGAGAATATCAAATCTTTCCTGCTAGACTCTGGTCCATAGCAGTGCTGTCTCTTACAAAGGCAGTGTTTTCCTGAAAGCTGTCTTTGAAAGAGAAGGCAACAGAGCTTGCTGCCTGCCTCCCCTGTTGTTCAGAGGCCACATTAAAAATAGGCATTGCCTCTGGCACTGCAGTGCTCTGAGGGTAGAGGCAAAGTGAGGTGTTCAGGTGCTAGTTTTTATTAGGCCAACTGCTACGACTGTGAGAAACAGATGAGCTTTTGAAAACAAGCTATTTGAGCTCCTGAAGACACATACAGACTGAAAAGCTATTCTGTCATGGGTTTTTCCACATGCTGCAGCTGGTCTAAGAATGTTCCCTATGAACATCACCTCTGCTGTAACACATCCCTTCCTCTTCTGAGTTATGGAGCTGTGCTGTTAGCAGTGTGTGACTGCACATGAACTCCCCTGTAAACATCAGCTTTCACTTGTTGAAGCAGATGAGGACACTTCCTACTCAACTCTTCCTTCAAGTGGATGTTACCACAGTGGTGATATTAACTGTCATGGTTTAAACCCAGCAATCTGGCCTTTCTGGGTGACCTCCCTTAGTTTATGTACTGGGCATGACATGCTGTGGTATGGAATACCCCTATGGTTAGTTCAGGTCAGGTGTCCTGACCAACTTCCTCCCGGCTTTTTGTGTCCCTCCTCATTGGCAGAGCATGAGAGACTGAACAGTCCTTGACCAGGGTAAACACTGAGCAACAACTGAAACACCGGTGTGTTATCAGCACTGACAGACTAAAGCCAAAACACAGCAGTTGCACCAGATACTAGGATGAAAATTGTCTCTATCCCAGCTGAAATCAAGACATTAACTTAATATATCAGATGTTTTCTTTGTAACCATCAGGGCTGGAGACTTACTTTATGACGAAAGCATAAGATCTTAGACACCAGCTTAGAGGTTTGCTCTGTGATAGACACCATCTCCCTCATCAGAGCCATTAGAGGTAACGTGAATCTAGACCTTCATGGTTTTAGTGCTAGTACCATTAGACAACACTGTTGTCAGGGCCTCCTAGAAACTCCTGAACACTTACAGCAGAATTTCTAGAGTTATTTACGCATATTTGTGAGTAATTTTTTATATTAAAACAACCTGGGACAGTCATTAGTGGTGTATTAACATTTTACATTGACAAAAATGCCAACCTCAGCGCGTACCAAACCAGCTCTGCTGCAAAGTCCTCCTCTCAGCTGCTTGGCTGGTATTAAGTGCTGTTTAACTCAGGGTTTATTTGTAGTGCAGCCACAGTACCGGCAGCGAGCTCAGCATGGGTGGATTTGCCCTGCTTTTCAACCAGAAGTGCTGCTGGGGCTCTGCTAACGCTTACAGCATGGCCAGATGGATGAAAGTCTCTCCATGTCTCACTGCTGTGAGCACAGGTGTTGGCTTAGGAGCCAGCACAAAAGCAGGGCTTAAACTGAGGTAATTCATACTTAAAATAGCCAACTCTCTCTTTAAACTGCAATTACAAGTCTGAGCCTTGCTTGTCTTGTAGGGACCTTGAGGACCTGCATGAAAGCATTAGCTGAAGCCTCTGGCTGTGGAGACTTGCCTTGCCTTGAGCAAGAGCGAGTAGCTCTAGATTACTAGATACTGGTGTTACAGATACCCTAACCCCAGCAGTGTCTGTGCCACCCTGCACCTTCTCCCTGGCCATCCTACAGCATATGGAGCAAGCCCAAGTTTGCCTCTCAAATCCCTTTCAAAGGCTGCACTACCTCTGGAGCAAGAACTGGCCAACTGACTTGGTCAGGGAATCATGCCAACAGCATAAGAAGAACCCCTCAGTGGTCCCCTCTGGCCACTATGATTCAAATACGTTACCCACTGCCAGCGACTGCTGGTGCCCATGAAGGACCAACACTAACAGTTTATGGAATAACACTCTTTGTTAATATAAAATCATGACAAATTAAGGTTCATGCGTTGCCAGTGATGATATCGGACTGCAAAAACATATTTAAAGCAATATTCAGACAGGCTCTAATCTTCAGTAAAAGCATTCAGCACTCAGAGTGTAAATCTTACCCAGTAGGCATCCCTATGAGGGAGAAGACGGGTTCAGCCCATTGACCGATCCCAGTAGTTACATTGGAGTCTTTGACTCTTCCTCCATCCTCGACTTACTTTTGTACTATTTCTGTATGTTTAGGTGGAGCCTGAGTAACTCTAGTCATTCATTCTTTTATTATTGATTGGTGTAAAATTCTCTCACTTCTTCTTTAAAGATACAGCTGGTAAAAATATAAAGCAGATGCTTGGTGAGGGGCAGTCATCCATTGGAGGTGGTAACTTTGGGATGGAGGTGTGCATTAGTATTATAATGAGATTATAAGGAGCAAGGTTCACCTAAGGGAAGTCATTTTGCCATGGTTGCTGGCTCAGCAACAGACATGTGTTACATTTCCCATTTGACAGCTGCTATGTGGCTTATCAGCTGTATGGTACCATCACGTTCCTGCTCCTGCGGGGAGTACAACAGAGCCTGGCCATGCTGTCTCCACTCTGCTCCACCCTCCATTGCTCCTGTAGGATAGCAGGTTGTGTTTCCTAGGGAACCATGGTGGAGTAGATTCCATGCATGCCAACCATCAGGCATGTACAGGTTTTGTTTCTTCACCTTTTCAAGCTTTTTGCTTACTGAACGAGGACGTTATTTTAATTTCTGGCAGGTTTTAGTTGTGGTTAAGAGAAAAAGTAATATAAAAAGAAATTACCTGCAGCCTGTTCGTTGTTGCTACTGGCTGATGTGTGAAACCCACGATTTGAGAGTGACTCATCAGTTCACTGTTGTCCAGCCTCTGTGAAATGCAGTAGGTACACATAAGTGATGAGAAAGCAATTTTTGTTTGGTTTGCTGTTTTTAAATGCCTTCTAGGAGTCTCGTTATGCAAAAGTGTTACTTACAGGCTGTGCTTACCTTGAATGCAACAAGTTATTTGAAAACTTATTGGTATGTGTACATATGTTTTGCAGAAGTGAGCCTTGAAGTGTTAATTTTGCACTGCTTGTTAGTGAAGCATTGCTTTGCCAGGGTCCTTTACATGAAGAAGTATTTACATTACAGCTTTCTTGCTGTCTCCCTGCAGCATTCCAGTGTGTTTCCAGCCTCCACTCCTTCTGGCCTCTCTGATGACCCCCAGTCAATGTCGCCATCTCCCAGCTATATGTGGTCCTCCAATGCGCCGCCTCGTTACTCACCACCGTATTTCCCACCTTTTGAAAAGCCACCTCCTTATACACCATAAAGAATGTCGGAAAGAAGAGAAAAATACTTGCCATTGAAATAATTGTGAACATTTTGTATTTATATTTTACTGTGGGAGGGAGCAGGAGGATAGAGACAGAAGATAATTGCAAATACAAATCTTAGATTGGACTGTTCTTTCTTGCGAGACTTATTTCAGGGGGTTAACAACAGAGTATGAGGAAGGGGACATACTGCTGATGTTTTGCAGTGTTGGTGAGTAGTGAGTGACCTAAATTCCAGCCTCCTTGTTTTACCCCGAGGTTCATGTAGTCCTTGGTTTTTAATAAAGTGATACAACACAGAAGATAGATTCTGGTCTGCCTTACTCCATCTTGTGCCAAGCTGAAGTAAAGGTAGCCAAGATTGACAGTTGCCGAAGAGTGTCAGTCTGTTTAAGGTAAGGGTGCTTGCAGACAGCTCAACTTAATGCTTGTTTTGTTTGGCCTTGGGGCTCCAGTTGCTGAGGTTTTCTGGGGCCACAGAACACAGCTCACAACACTTGTTGGTTTAGGGCCTAAAAATCCTGGGACGAACCACAACCATCTCAACCTTTAATGCTAATGCAAAGAGATACATCACAGGGTATTTTCATGTATGTCTAGAAAAACTGTTGGAATATTGCCTTTTTTTTTTTTTTAGGGAAAAATGTTCAATAGGCAAGCTGGTTTTATTTCAGGATGCTTCTTAAGATGGAAGGTGAAATGGAGTTGTCTCTGAATTCTGTGTAAGTTAATGCTGAAGTCAAACAGTTTGGGTGGTTGTACTGCCTCAATCTTCCTTTTATTCCTATGAAGAGCATTAGGAACTGTCCACAAGACACTGAAACAGTGCAGTGCAAACATTATTGTTCCCCACCCGCTTTCTGTTTGGTTGGGTATTTTTGGTTTGGGTTTTTTTCTTCAAGCTTGTACTTTTAACTTTTCTGATGGACTGAATCAGCACCCTGAATAAGCACTGGTTTAGTAGCTGTCTTAACAGGCTGCACATAAGGACTATCCACCACTTGTCCAGGATGTGAGTCTCACGTGGATAAATTTCAACACCCTGTAATATAGGATGAAACTGATAGGAATTTGCAATTATTGTTGTGACTTTCATTTAATCTTCAGCTGCTGACTTTGCTGATTGATCTAGATTCCAACAGATGTTGCATGCATCCTGCATAACAAAAGAAGGTCAGCTTTGTTATGTGACACACTGTCCTCTAAAGTGTGGTTCTACTCCAGGAAGTGATTTCAGATGACAGCATTCAGATCTGAGCTGCTCAACCTGAGCATTCTCAACCACTTACTTCAGGGATAAAAATAAGGTATCAATGTTTTATTCCTTATTTCCTATTACTTTAATTTCCTTGGCATCAGATCGTTGATCCTAACCCACAGTTCTCTTTACTTTCAACTGATGGGGACAACAAGGCACCTAAAATCTAAACCTGGCTTTCGGAATCTAAAAGAGGAATATGTGCTGGGGGGTTGGATTTTAAACTGTGGCATCTACTTTCAGTGTAGAAAGAAAAAAGTAAATACTGTCAACATGGAAAATGAACACTGAAGTCTCTGATCTCACTTCTCAAAGTACACCCGCACTTTGTAATGCTGGTTTTGTTTGCAAAGCCTTCAGGCTGGGCTATGTGTTACCCTTCTCATTTCCACTGTCAAGTAACAATCAGTGTATTAATAAGCTAAAGGATGATAAAGTTTATCCAGAAGCAAGTGTAACTTTTCTTCAGTAGCAAACAGCTGGAGAAATACAACTCAAGGGATTTAAAGCAGTAGTGTACGCAGAACATCTCCCGGTGACGTGTTGTTTTACTACAGATTGTCAAAGTGCAACTCCTATAAATTTGCATACTGGAAATAAATCTGTATCCTAGGGCATCATCCATTTTGTATTACATTTTCCTGAATTAAATCGTGATAAAGAGATCATGGGCAATTTCAAAATTGTACAGTACTTCTGATAAAACTCTCACAAAACTAGAATCAGAAAGGCACGTTAATACAGTCTCAGAAAACATTAATTGCTGCATCTCTGAAATAAAAGTCGTGTCCCATTTCTGACCAACATACTCTACCATTTGTGCCTGACAGCTAAATAGGGCTAGAAGGACTAGGGGACACTACAGGACAGGACTAAGAAACCCATGGAGGGAACATAAATGAGTGGCAGAGAAACAATTAGGAAATGATTGTATCGATAGTTTTGAGTTGGCAAAGACTAAACTTTGGAAATTATCCAAATTCTCACGTTTTTTCCCAAGGAATATTTAAGCAAAAATTACATTGCTGCTTTAAATTCACTGTAAAAGGACAAGTTCATTTTCACATTTAAAATGATTACCAATGGGATCTTCCGTTGAATTACCCATTTCCTTCTGCTTGAGTAAAACTGTTTAATGTAAATGCAACATTCTGCACTGTATTCATCATTTCTTATGAGAATGTCAAGATTGTGACTCATATGTACCCTTTTATTACTTTACCAAAGTTAAATAAAATTGTGTGACTTTTGTAAACATTTATAAATTGCATTTTACATTTCAGCAACTTTCCTGTTTTACAAGCATCTTGAATGTTAGTTGAGGAATTCCTATATAATATCATCGTGCATTAAATACAAAACCCCAAAATCCAGCCCCCAAAAACCCCACACACTCACATAAAAAAAATGCTGTATTGGAACCGGTGTTTCTATCAGGATTAGCCAGAGACACATTTTAAGTTCTGTTTATAAATGCTCCAGATCCTCCCACACTTCATCATTCTGCAGTTCTACCCACGTAACAGAGTGCCCTAACTTCAATCACTGACTTGTCATTGCTGCTGATTTTTTGCTTAATACAGAGGCAAATAACCCAGACAGGGCAGTGCCAGCATCTCCTCTTACTTTCATGTTTACTCTATTACTTTGGGCCTTATTTTGTCCTTATGCTGTCAGCTGCTCTTTAATGTTAGCAAAATTAGGTGGAAGCCCAGTGACAAGGAGATAAAGGCATATAAATAATCATTTGATATGTTACTTATTAAATTGCATTCCTTACCTGTAATAAGATGTCTGCATAAAGTAACTACGTTTTCTGCACATTAGCTGCAGTTCACCAACAATCTGACTCTTCCCAATCTGCAACCCAGTAAGAGGAGCCCTAACCACAAGTTAGCTGAAATGCAGTGCACTGGTCACTGTATACATATATATATATGCATACATATATATATATATATGAATGTACTATTTATGTTTTTCTTGGTTTCTAGCTCATTTGCAATGACAGTAGTACTGTTCTGAGGGTGTGTATCACCCCATTCAGCTTACCATACACAGTGGAGTTTTTCAGTTAATTTGCTTTCTTGGAAAGTGTTTTACCCAAAAAAAACCCCAAAACCAACCCCCAAAACCAAACCAACCAATCAACCCCCCCCAGTCAAACACCAAAAAATTTAAGCCCCAAATAGAAACACCTCCCCTCCCACCCGAGTTCCCTGCTATTCCTAAAGGAAGAGGAAGCTACAAACTACTGGTAATAACATGTTACACTGTATAAATTGTCATTAAAAAGAAACATGCTACACCCATCTTTAGAATTAAAGGGGTTTTATTATTTTGCCATAGAAAGCTCTAAGAACTAATACCAAGTTTTGATTAATGAAAAGAAAAACACAACTTCAAAAAGTATGTTAAAGGAAATACTGTACAACTATATACATTACAGATCTGGCAAAAATGACAAAATGATTCACATGGAACAATTCCTAGGTAATAGCTCTAGAATCTGATGTCCAATGTATATAGTTGTCAGCTTCTGCATCTTTTTATAAGCTGCATGCCTTAACAGTACAAAATAAATAAGCAGTCAATTGTTATCTCAATGTTTAATTCTTGTACTGGAATGCTATGGTATGAATCCCCAAAGAAACACACAGTGAGGATGCAACCACCACTGCCATATTCTGCAGCAGACCGTTAATGGTTTTATTTGTATGTAAACGACAGTGAGGTTTGTTACCATATTCTGTTCAATTTTTAAAATTTAATATAAATGCTTTTTTTCAGATTCAATCTTTTTGTTTCATTACCCCAAAGCCAATTTCTTAATATTTACATACTTTTTTTTCATTAAAGTGGAAGCTAAGTGTTTACAAAACAACCAGCCAGAACAAATGTTAAGTGCAATAGCTGGAAATCTAAATATGAAAGCTCATGGCCCCATAAAAGTTTTAAACAAATGAATTTAACATGTTTCCAAACCAATAAATACTGAAAAGTGAAATAAAAAATAAAAACACCTTTACATAATCTCTGGACTTTGGATATCAAAAATCACTTCCAAGGAAAACCAAAGACCCTGAGACACATGCAAGCACAAGTCTTCTAGCAAAAATAGTTACACAGCCCTAATTTTCCAGTTTTCCTCCAAAAAGAGACCTTTACTAGGCACAGTTTAAAGTTTTAAATATATCAGCAGCAAATATTACTAGCTGTTATGTTTAGTTATTACTGAATGTACACTTTGCAACCTATGCTTAATTCCAGATGTATGTCAATAACAAAAACAACATTGTCTTTATCTTGTCAAAAAGTTCATGAAGTCTCCATAAAGCACACAGCCAGCTCCGTCAGAGCTACTTGTGCTAAAACAGGTAATCAGAACTTACATCTTGTGAGGACACTGCTGAAATACCATCTTCAGTAACACCCAGCTTTCAGCATTTGAAAGCATACCCCCATTATATGCACCAGGGTCTGCAATATGATCTGGAAATAATCATGTACATCGTGCTCTTGGCCTACAAAACTTAAGCGCTGAAAATTACATGCATAAGGTAAACAAATCGTCCTCTTTCTCCCTTTGTTCCTCATACAGATTTCTGGTACCCTTTTTTTACAGCTCAAGTTGTATTTGAGCCATTTACCATTTAAACGTTATCCTGTCTAGAGTGCTACAGGCCTAAAACCTTAACTTTGATAGGATCAAGATGCTTACTTAAAACATGAAAAAGAAAACCCTTTGAGTGTAATTTAAGCAACAAAAGGTTACGATAACTAGTACTATGTATGACAATCCTCAGTCATCTCTAGAACTTGAGCAGTTTTCGTATTACCATTTACAAAAATACCACAAATCACTAAATCTGAAATGCTAAACTATGACTCCAGTAAACAGCTGTTTGTTTTTCCCAGATGGACTACTTCCTGTTCAAGCTGGACATCTAATTTATCTTCTAAGTGCTTAAAATTGGACCAATTACACGGAGGAAAAAAAAAAAAGACAATACAATAAACCCCAAACTGAGAGTATGTGACAAGTAGGCAACTGCAGAGAAATGACACTTTGGATTACCGTGGACAGAGGGTATTTTTTGACTGTTTAGTCCTCATGCTTCCACACCATATAAATGGGGTGAAGAAAAGAATCCAAATCCCTGTTTCACTTAAAAGACCTACCCACATGGGCACAGGAGACCCTCAGCTGTCTCAGTGCTAAAGCTGACACAACACTTACACTATTTCGTAGTTCTGAGAAGTAAATTTCAAAGCCTTCAGCTAAATTAAAAAAAAAAAGTATTACTTTTTTTTTAATATCAGACTGATGTCACTCTTCTTGAAGAGTAAAAAAAGGAACAGTGCTTTATTCCAAACGACTGGCATCTTTGAAAACCTAACATTACTCCTCAAAATTTAAAAAGGCAAAATTATCTCCTTCCGAAGTGTTTTAAGCTCCTTCACTATTGAGCTTTGTGGGCATTTGGTTTTTTTTTCCCACTGCAAAGAGTAAAATGTAACAGTCCAGACACTGCTCACCATGCTGCCAAGTATGTATCAAGTTTGTTCAAGTTAGCCCTAGCTGAGTATCTCTCAAGAGCCAAGACTATTTGCATGAAGACAGATGATTCCATAGTGCTCATAAAACTAGAACTAAGATTCTATCTCAAAAATACACTACTCCAAACTACTGGATCAGTTATTTTGGACCCCTGCAGTAATGCACTGTTCACAAAAATAAATATGAGTTGTGGGATTTCTTTTTAAATGGTTCCACATTCAAGAGGCTATGAAAAGCCTTACTCTTTTCTTGGTTAATGTCTCAACAGAATTCAGCATTAAAGTGCCAACATGAAAGAAAGGGTTTACACAGTAAGCATGGGTACTATTACTTCAGAAGAAAGACTTTGAGCTCTTTTGAAGAAATTGTACCTTTTCACACTACAAATCCCCACAACTGGATCAAAATTAACATATCAGAAAAGCCTGCCAGCTCCTTGGAAATTTATCACCCTCTACGGAAGGAAACTTTCAGTAAATTGCTTCCACAAATCACTTGCAGCTGCTAATGATCCATCTAAGGTCTACCATTAGATTACTTGGTAGAAGAAATTAACTTGTTTTCACTTTAACATTTGATTTACAGCAATTTTAACAGTTCAGGTAAAACAAGTGCAAGTATTTCTGCACTGGATCGGTTTTCCAGCATTTGATGTATTTCAG
The DNA here is from genome assembly GCF_033783945.1 of Neopsephotus bourkii. Classification (NCBI taxonomy): domain Eukaryota; kingdom Metazoa; phylum Chordata; class Aves; order Psittaciformes; family Psittacidae; genus Neopsephotus; species Neopsephotus bourkii. Next base: position 1,619,860 of record NW_026901430.1, on the reverse strand, counting down.
TAGGATTCTGGTATTACAAACTCAAATTCAGTACTTCCCTCTGACTGATTCTGTTTAAACATTGCTTCATTTGCCTGTGGAACGAAAATGTCATCCCAGGTAATCTGTCTGGCTGGAGGGTTAGATGGTGTTCCTTCAGTGCCATCTTTCCCTGAGCCAACCCGATAAACAATTCCACCCTCATTTATTACTGGTATATTGCTGGAGCGATCACTAATGTATGCATACTGCCTGATCCGCAGCGACCTGCAAGGGTGCAACCGATAAAGCTTGTTATCTCCAGAAGGGTCTTGGCTATGAACCGATCTTATGTGGGAGGCCATAACTTGGTAGTTGATGAAGGATTTGCCACACGTCAAGCACTGGTACCTTCGCTCACCCGTATGGTGGATTTCATGCTTCGTACGGTATTCTGCAAGAGGAAAGACTTTGTGACAGTATCGACATGGATACTTCTTCTCCCAGGAATGAACGTTAAAATGTCTCCGTAAACTCGTCAGACACGCATATGATCTCTCACACACAACACAAATGTAGTAGACTCTTCCATCCACTATGAGCTCGTAATGGTCATCGTGCTTTACTTTCATGCGTTTCCTGTTTGAAGAGTCACCACCAGATGTTTTAGGTGTCTCATCGGGCTTGGCTTTGCTTTCCTCGGAATCACCCTTTACAGGAATGACAATGTCATATGTATCCTCACCAATATTTGCATAAACCTTGCAGCCAGTGGATAGGCCTTCTATTTCAGTTGCTGTATCTAATGTTATGATTTTCTGCCCTTCTGCCGCATGCTTTGACGCTAGACCTGAATTGAATTCCTTGTTGTTTCCACTAAGGACATCTGAGATTTTTATTTTAATTTCTCCAGGTTTAGAAGATGTCTCTTGTGAAACCTGTTTTTTCTGCACACCTGATCCTTCAGCGGTTGCTGCCTTAGGAACAGAAGGCTGCTGAACCAAAGAGCTACTGCTGACCGAACCAGGACTAGAGGAGCTAATGACATCAACATCATCTTCAACAACCACTTCATCATCAACAGCAGTTGTTTCCGCTTTAGTTGAGGAGCCATTATCAGGTGGCTGCTGGTTCTCCTCAACTAAATTAATTGTGGGGAGCACATGTGTTTGATGCGAGGAGCTGGCACTGAGTGCCACGTTCAGAAGAGGCTTATTTAGCACAATGATATTAGGAGTCAAATGCTGTGGTGTTGCAGAGACAAGTGACTCGGCACTTGACTGTGTTTGATTTGGGTTCAGCTGACTGGCAGACGAAGCGAGTTTTTGAGCTGCTGTGGTGCTCGTCAAATAGGGAGAGACACCACTGCCACATGAATTTGGGTCAGAAACGCCAACTGAACTTGGGCAAGGCTGGTTCTGGGTTGCAGCATTTTTATCTTTAGCACATTCTTTTGGAGGGACAATCTCAGAGCAAAAAATTACATCTTCATCCTCATCATCTGAATCCCTCACTGTAATTTTTGTAGTCTCATATTCTATGCCACGTAAGGAGAATGACTGCGTTATAACCGGCATTCCATCTGTTACCTCTTGACTCTCTGGCCTTATTACAGGTACTTGTGTTTCAGCATCCTTTTGTCCTGGATTAGAAGATGAACTTTGTGAAGCACCATCTTTGACCTCACTTGTAATGATTTTTCCTTCAGACGGAGGTACACCCAGCTCAGCTATGAATTTAACACCCAGCTGCTGCCCTGACTTAATCAGTTCATCGAGCAAATCGGATCGAATGCTGATTATTTTGGAACTATAAATATAGTTAAGAATTTCTGCAAAGATTTCTGCTCTTACAAAGCTCAGTTCAACCACCGGCCCAGCCACTGGGAAAAGATGGTGAAAGTAAGTGCTTGAGGCTGAAAGGATGTTCCTGTGGGCTCGAAATTTCCGGTCCTCCACGATGACAGTAACATCACAAAAAAGTCCGTGGCCACGTTGTTCATTCAAAGACTGGAGGAGCACACTGGAGTACTGTGTGTCTGTTGCTGAAATCAGTTTTTTCCCCTCCATTCCTACAAAGAGAAAGTAAAAGGCATCAAATCAGTGAAAACAGAGGTTTACGGTTTTAACTGCATGGCAAAGGTCCGACATTTCCTGTTTATTCAGCCCTTTGAAAACCAAAAACGAATCTGACATCCTATTCACAGGCTTATATGCTATATATAGAACTCTCTAAATTTGTTTCTTGTTATTTGTCCCTTCACCTTCTACACACAGGTACGTGCAATTCTGAGTATACCCTCTACTCTTACAAGGTGAGGAAAAGACAAACAACTGCGTATCTGATTCAAGAGCAGATAAGGTAAATTTGAAAACCAAGAAGACGCAAGATTCAGGTCACTTGAAAGACTTTAAACGTGATTAGAGAATTATTTTTAATTGTGAGAATATTCCATAAATAGTTATGAGAAAACCCGATAACATCCCCATTATTTATAGGCCAGACATTAAAACCAGTGCATCAATATACCACCCATCAACAAAGATTCATGCAAATGCTACTGACACTTCTTTTTTTTTTCCCCCAGAAAAATAAAGTTCGGGTTTTATCCCTCCTCACAGGGTTACAAGGCTGCTTTGTGTCTGAAACCAAGACACTGAGGCAGCATGGCAACAAAACAACATTCACATACACGAACGGCGAGTTCAAAGCTGTCAGTCCTTGATTTTACTCGTTAAACTTTATTTCTGTGCGCCTGAAGTGGGTGGAATGAGGAGGCCGAGCCCACCCCACCCCCCCCCGCCGGCGCCAGACCTCGCTCCCCCGCTGCCCCCGGTGAACTTTACCCTGCAAACCAGCCTCTCGGGCTAGAGATGCCACGGCCGCGGGCTCCGCGGGAGCAGCAAGGGCGGCGGCGCTTACCGGCTGCGGGCCTCGAGAGCTGACGGGCGGCCCCCTCCGCCGCCTCCGTTCGGACAGGCCGTGCCCGCCGCCGCCGCTTCCTGCTCCGGGCAAGGCGAGCGGAGGGGCCGCCCGTTCCGGCGGCGGGGAGGGGGAGAGCAGGGCGGCACGGCGGCGCGCAGGAGGAAGACGAGGATCCACGTTACCTGCGCTGCGGCCGCCAGCTCCTGCCGCGCACAACAGCCGCGGCCGCCGCTGGTGCTCTGCCACAGCCCCGCTGCGCTGCCGCCAGGGAGCGCTGCAGCTCTGCCCTCCCCCGCGGGCCGCCGTGCTCCGCCCGAGCGCGCTCGTCACGCCCCGGTGCGCCCTGACCCGAGCGGCCTCGGAAGCCTTCGAGCGCGCTCGGGACCAGAGGGCGGGGCGGGGCGGGGCTGTACCGCCGCCAGCAGTGTCTCCTGCCGGGCTGCCCGGGCGTGCCGTGCCCCTGCTGGGGGCGGCTTCCCCCGCTCGGCCTCCAGCCCAGCGGGCGGGCTCAGGTGGGCGGTGGCTCGCAGGAGCCTCCGGCCCCGCTGCTTCTCTCAACCCCTTGGTGTCGAGGGCCGGTTACAGGCCCCAAGACCCCTGGAAGGCTCCCGCCCCGCCAGCCCCCGGCGCTGCTCTGCAGGAGGCCTTGAGCAGCCGAGGGCCGAACACGCGGGCCTCACTTCGGCCTTGACAATCCTTGCCTGGCTCCCAGCACTCCCCTCGCTCCAGGGGAGGCCTGAAGTAGCCCCCCCAACACCTGCCTTACCTCTGGCCATGTTGGATAAGGCTGTGGAGCTGTGCTGGCCACAGGTTATTTACCACTGCGGCTCAGTTCCTTCCCGGGGGAGGGAACCAGGCTGGCACTACTCTGCCAACCACTGGTGCAGCTGGCACCCTGGCCTGACAATGTAACCCAAACCAGAGCACCCAGGCTCATGCTGCAGGAGCATCCGTTCTGTATTCTGTGCACCATGGTGGCACCGATCAAACTCCACTGTGCAGTCCCTTGACAAAATGCAGCTCTCGGCACATCAACAGTCATCAAAGTGACGTATCCACAATGTGGGCTCTCAGAACTGTCACTGTTCCTGAACACTCAAAGAGCACCAAGAACATACAAGATATTTTTCACCTTCAGTTACTGATCTGTTCTTTTCTTTTTTCCCTATGGATTTTACAACTTGAACCACAGGGGTTTGTGATTTTTCTCATGATTCAAAACCCTTGCCAAGAACAACTGTCCTCCTATCAAGTTCAACCAGAAACACTAACAGGCCACAAATGACTGCAATCCCTCACTGCACGTATCAGCAACAAAATGGTCCTGCCTGGCTTTATGCACCCTGCCAGCAAGAAAATCACCTGCCATGCTCCCTGTATTGTATAGCTAGTAGCAAAAGTGCCTTTTTGAAGCCAGCCTTCAGATCTGAAATGTTACAAAGCTGTTTTCTCCTTATTTACAGGTTTTCTAGAGAGTTGAGTAGAAAAGAATAAATAATAGAAAATAGTAATTGAGGAAAAGATTGGCTTTCCTTCCTCATGCAACCCCTCAACTCAGTTCTTCTCCTTTGATATAGGTTCTCAGACATCTTTACACAGGGGGTTATATTAAATGAGAGTAACATTTATTTAATTCTTAATGTTCAAAAACCGTGTAGATGAGGCCCTCAGTCACACGGGTTTGTGATGGCCTTGTCACTGCTGGGGAATAGTTGGATTTTATGATCTTAAAGGTCTTTTCCAACATGACTGATTCTATGATTCTATATTCACCTTGTCACAGACAGCACAGAGCTAACGCTTTAGTGAAGCTGCCACTCAGTCCCACTGCGCCTGAACACACAATGTCAATGCAAGTATTTTTTTGTCTACCATGCACCTCTTAGTTTTGGGTTGGTTTGGGGTTTTTTTCCCTTTTATTTTTATGTAAGGCTAGGAAGTGTTTGGTGAGCTGACTCGCATAACAAATTAAAAGATAGTGACAAATTGAACCATTTTATCTAAGATACTGACAAGAAATGTCTAGCACCTGGGTAATGTCCTTGGAATTGAGAAAATTGAGACAGAGTAGCAACTTCTATTTTGATGCATAGAAGTGATCCTCTGGGAGGGAGGCTCTGAAAATACACAGCACAACTTTAAAGACTCACAGCATCAGGTGTAGGTTTCTGTGAGAAGACAAAACCCCCATTGCAACACAGGGACAACTTTTGAGTAATTTGAAGATCTCACTTTTAAAAATGCAGCTTGTGGGAACAGATTCTTTTAAAGACAACTCTGAGAAAAAGCAGCATCTTCTGCCATGAGAAATGTATTTTACACTGAAATAAATTAAACTTGGTAAACAGAACGGTGAATTTCCCCTTACAGCCTGCAGTGAAATCAAAATTAAAGTACGACTATTTTTAGGGACAGAAATACCATTCCACTGTGGAATTTCAAATAAAATACCCCTGCTTCTGAAAGGACAATCAAAATATTAATTTCTACCATTCATGTACCAAAGAATTTTCAGAGTATTTTTCCTGTCAGTCCCATTATCTATAAAACCTCATATAACTGAATTTAAAGTCCAGTGATACTTTTTATTGATATCAGTACTTGTAGATGCTGTAGTTACATACTGTATATATGTGCATTGTACAGCCTATGTATAAAAATACTTCTAATCACTACCCTACAAATGATGTGGACTATTGTACAGGGAGGTTGTACCAGGGGGTATTGCTTTGGACTATTGTACAAGGGGGTTAGGTAAATTGTACAGGGGGGTTGTACAAGGGGGTACTGCTTAAGTTACATAGCTTGCTTAACAGATATATCGCTCAGCAAATACCTATCGTGCTTTACCATGCAGTACCAGAACATAACCTCCTAATAAGGAAAACAGTTATTTAAGTTTCAGCAAAAACCATTTGGACATAGACCAGACTCATCCAGGCTCCTAAAGAGCATGTGTGAGGACCAAGGGTGAAAAGTTCAGGCCCGAGGAAGGCTTGTTTACTTCATCTGAAGACCCCTGCCCACGACCACCAGGAGACACTGTGCATGTGCGAAGGACCTTTGAGCTCATTATAATACGAAGCGGGGAAAGGACATAAATATATATAGGTGTATTGTGTAACCTAATGCATATGTAGTACTTTAGAGGATAAATGTAGAGGAAAACGACACTGAGGTGCTCATGCTTTTGGAGGATTAGTCCCCCATGCGCCTCAGCTGAATAAAGGCATACCTACTTTACAACTTTGGCGAGTTGTGGAGTCTTATTCTGCGCATCACATGAAGTAACACAGGTGCAGAGTGCTCCTGAGATGTTTCAGTCACTGTCTTGCCAAGGCAGGCCCTGGGTGCCAACGTGCAGGGCCGGACCACAGGCGCTGCCCAAGCTGCTGTATCCACCTGTGATGAGCACTGCAGTGCCCAGTACCCCTGACCCCCCCACACCGCTCTCCTCTCAGCCCCCAAACCCAGGCTCCAGCACACAGCACGCTGCCACCAGCCACGTTTCAGGGTCTTCCACCCCTTTTCTGCTCCAAGTCCTGGCTGTGGGAAATCCCAGGGGAAAAGCAAGAAGGGCTACATGCCTCAAAGGCCTCAGGGTGCATTTACCTGCCACACAGACAGATCCCCACATTACATGTCTGGTTCAGCAGCTTCTATCCCTCTCATGAGTCGGGGCCATGACCTCCTGTAACCAGTGCTGGGAGCACATAGTGACTCGGACTTCCTCCTGGGGACATCTCATCACACCGCATGGGTAAATAAGCTTGGGCAGCCTGTGAGGAGAGCATGGCTATGGACAGCAGTCTTAGGATCACTCTGGGTTGCAAGTTCTTCCTAAGGCTGGAAGCTCAGGGAGATAAAGTCACTGTGCCTTAATTCATGCTGTATGGATTCAGCCACTGCGGGCTTCTGGCTGTCTCATTCAAATGACCCGACTGCCGATCAAAACAACAGCCTTTTAGAAGACAGCCTTGTCTAGTTTAACTGGACAAGCCGTAGTCACTGATACTCAAAACAGAGATACCAGGCCGTCCTCAGCCAGACACAGGGTACAGTAGCACCGAACACATACACAAACCTCTGGTAATATCGTTATGTGCCTATTCCCCGCAGGAGCCCACCAGCGTAACGCCGCGTTCCAAGGCAGAGCAGGAGCAACTTGTTTTTCCCACAGAGCACCGCCGGAAGGTGCTCAAACCTGGCACCTGCGGGGAAGGGCGCGCACAGAGGCGGGACAGAGACCGGCCTCCCGGAACTCCTGATTTGTACCATTTTCTCCCAAAACCGCGGCTGTTCCGGGCGCTCCTCACATGCTGCCACCGGCTGCCACAGCCGCGACGGGCCGGTCTGGGCAGTGCCCTGTCGATAAATCTTTAAACACCGGCAGTGAAGGCTCCGGGCGGCGCTGGGGCCCGGGGAAAGGGGAAGCCCCGGCGCCCACAGCCCTGCGGGTTCCGGGGAGTCCCCATCTTGCCCTCGGCGGCGGGGCCGTGAGCTGTCCGCCGGGCAGTACTGCTCCCGGGCAGCCCTGGACAGCTCCCGGCCTGCACCGCCGCTACCCCCACCCCGCCGCCCGCTCCGCCATACCTGGCGCAGCCGCTTCCCGCACGTCCATGCTGTCGGGCGGCCCCGCGGCACAAAGCGAGCCGCCACCGGGAGCGCCGCGGAGCTGTCCCACTTCCGCCTCGCCCAACCGGGAGGGAGCCGGAAGTCGCGCGCCACCCGGAAGTGTGTCATTCGCCGCGGCCGCCATGGCGCCGGCGTCGCGGTCCCGCAGCCCTCCCGCCGCCAGCCCCGAGCGCCGCGGCCGTCGGTCGCGCTCCCGCTCCCGCGAGCGCAACGGGCTGAAGCGGCCGAACCATCGGCGGAGCCGCAGCTGGTCCCGCTCTCGCGAGCGCACCCCCGGCGGGCCGCGCGCTGCCGCGCACCACGGCCACTACCACGGCAAGGCCTGGCCCGAGTACTATGAGAAGGAGAAGGAGGAGATCCTGCGGCAGAGGTGAGCGCCGCGCCCGAGCCTCCTCCCGTTTGTGTACGGTCCCTTCGCGGCCTGTCTTTGCGGCGGTCCTTGAGTGTGCCTTGTATGCGCTTTAGGTGATCAGAAACGGCAACAGAACATCAGGCTTAAAGCGTTGACGTTGGGTGTGGCACTTCCATAGCTACGTTCCAAGCAGTTGACCTGGGTTCGATTCCCAGCCAACGCACCACAAGGGTACCATCCGCGTCCCAGTCCTTTTTGATTAGTTTTCTGGCATTTTAATGACAACCTCACATGAAAAAATCTCTAGAGTTTCATTAGCTCTGTTCTCTATTCTTTCTCAGTTCTGAGATGACATTGAAAGCTTTAGAAGTTTTCTAGAATAGCTGGGCTTTTGAAGGGTCGGGCCTGGTTAGTGCTTGGATGGGAGACCACCTGGGAATCCTGGGTGCTGTAGGCTTTTACCACCCTGAAAATGCCCGATCTCGTCTGATCTTGGTCAGTGAAGGTGTTCTCCATTGCAGGAGACTCAATGAAAGAGAGAGGATCGGAGAACTGGGGGCACCTGAAGTCTGGGGGCTGTCACCAAAGGTTCCTGACCCTGAGTAAGACATATTCGTTCTTCTTTTCCTCTGTTTTTTATGATATTGATTATATGTTAGTTCAGTTTACAAAAATGTCTTATCCCACTACTAGTCCCTTTTAGTTCATATGTGTCACTTCATTTCTGAACTATAATGAAATTACTACTTCCCCTTCCCCAGCTTCCCCTATTTTCCCAGAAATAATTCCCCAGTTAATTCCAACTACCAGTTTTGCAAGACATTATTTATTGTAGGTCAGACAACCTTTGTGTTGTGGTTCTGAAACCAATTCCCATGCTGTAAATCAGCTGTTTGCTTGCTCTATTGCCAGCACTGACTCAAAATCTGCAACTGTGTGTTTGGCCACGTGTACATTTGGTCTTGAATACTGCACAACAGTCTGTAAATAGCCAACTTCTTATTTTCATTCAGTTCTGATGAGCATACACCGGTAGAAGACGAAGAGGCAAAATCTAAGAGTAGTTCTTCAGATTCCAGTTCAGAAGGTATTTTGTTTTGCTTACACAGCTTGTTTTGAAAATGAGAAGCTGATGAAGTCTAGAATCTCTTGCTTGCAAGAGGTTCACCAGCTTGGATAGGTAGAAGTGTGTGTGGTGAGCTCCAGTTTGAAGGAGAGTGTTGCGTTGGGAAGATTGAGATGTGTATGGAGCTAGATGAACTTTGTCTACTCCCTAATTATTAAGGTTACCTTTTAAAAACCTTCTAGAGGAAAAAAAGAAAAAGAAGAAGAAAAGGAAGAAGAAAAAGCGGAAGGGATCCAAAAGAAAACGCAGAAAACATTCTGAGGACAGCGACAGCGAATCGGAGTCTGAGGACTCCAGTGGTAAGAGAGGGTTTCAGCTAACACGTGTGATGTGAGAGCTCTTCTCCTGCTCCTCTGAACGCAAAGTGACACTTCTGGCTTTTGTTGCACACTTAAAATGTTCTGAAATTACAGAGCTGCAGCACCAATCTGGTGTTCTTCTCTTTCATCTTCTTGCTGGGTTTGCAGTGCATTTTCCTTGAGTGCTTGTGGTCTGGCTTTAGGAAATAGGATTTCTGAATTTCCTAGAATGGTTTGGGTTAGAAGGGATCTTAAGGATCATCTAGTTCTACCTCCCTGCCATGGACAGGGACATCTTCCACTAGAGCAGGTTGCTCCAAGCCCCGTCCAACCTGGCCTTGAACACTGCCAGGGATGGAGCAGCCACAGCTTCTCTGGGCAACCTCTGCCAGGGCCTCACCACTCTCATAATGAAGAATATCTTCCCAGTTTCTAATCTAAGGCTCCCCTCTGTCAGTTTAAAGCCATTCCCCCTGGCACTACCTGCCCTTGTAAAATTTAGCACCCATTGGGCACCCCATGCCAGAAATACATTTGATATGTTCTCATAGCAAACAATATTGCAGGTAGCTCTGTACTTTTGCAGTATTGCTTGCTACCTAAGCAAATCATGTCCGAGCAGCTGTGTACTAAGGCATTCTGGTGGAGGTAGTTATTCACAGTGCAGTAAACTACTTAGTTATAGCTAATCATCTCTTTTTGATAATATACATACTTTCATTTTTTCAGATGAAGATAGAAAGAAAAGCAGGAAGAAGAAAAAGAAAAACAGAAAGTAAGTTTCCAGGTGGTTGTATGTAATTCTACCCACTTTTGGCCAGAGGGCAGCGCCAGCAGGTAGTGAGGAAAGCTAAGTGAGCATTCTTGTTAGGGCTGTAAATGCTCTTGAGTAACCTTAATTTGATGGATTTTCTTTAAATCTGCAGAACCACACAGCAGAGGACTCACTGCAATCATAGGGAGCAACTTTCTAACACTATATGGCAGGTGTAACAGTGTATATGTTGTCTTTGTTTTGCTGTAAGGCATTTTCTTCTATGAGACAACAGTCTGCATGCAGACAAGCCAGGTCTTCCCCCCAAACTTGCATTGAGAAACCGGTGACTTGAATATGGTTCCAAGCACTTTATTTCATCTTAGATTTTGGGAAATAACATGTCTGTCTTTGACTTTATCACAGGAAGAAGTACAAGAAAAAGAAAAATAAGAAGAGTAGGAAGGAATCCAGTGATTCGAGTAGTGAAGATTCTGATGAAGAAATGTTTCAAGGGGAAGATCTCTGGATTGAGAGATCAAGTAGGTTCACCTGGCTTTAAACTTGCATCAAAACTTGTTAGTTTCCTTTTGACTTTTGTTAGGTGTTGCTGATCTGTGTAACTGTTCTGATAACAAAAACCAAAAGGCATAGTATTAATCTTCCTCATTATTTGATTGTTACAGAAAATATGGAAGCTGATAGCTTGATTGGACCAGAAGCTCCCAAAACTCATGCATCTCAGGATGACAGGCCTTTGAAGTGAGTAGCCAGCTCTTAACAGTATTTTGATCAAATTGACTGAATGAAGCCTGAAGGTTACTCTTCAAAAGGGCTGTTCTAAGAGCCTGGTATGCATCAGAGAGAAACGCAGTGCCAGAAACTCACAGGCACAAGTAGCAGTGGTGTGAGCCTTTATGCTGGCCTAAATCCAGGTAGAAGAATCTGGTTTATGCTTTTTAGCCTTGATTCCCAGGAAATCAATTTTAAGATGCCTTTATGCTAATGCTCTGCAGTATTGTGAGTTTACAGTGTCTTCATTACCATTTAATCAGAAAGTATTAGTTTAAGAATTTCTTGCTTGTGTTAGCCATAAGGAAAAACAGGCCAGTTAATGGGAAAGAAGCTGGATGTTTAACTCCTTCTCTCTCTATTAGAGACTGAAATCAGCACTTACTTTTTTTTTAAGCTATGGACATGCCCTCTTGCCTGGTGAAGGTGCAGCAATGGCAGAATACGTAAAAGCAGGAAAACGTATACCCCGGAGAGGTGAAATTGGCTTGACCAGTGAAGAGATTGCATCATTTGAGAGCTCTGGTTATGTCATGAGTGGCAGCAGGTATTGTTTTGATGGTGATAATGGTTCAGTGATATTTTAAAGAGCTGCTTCTGCTGCTAGCTGCTTAGAAGACTGCTTCCAAGCTCAGGTTGAAAGCATGGAAGAGAAGGTGCTCTGTGTGCTTGCAGTAATCCACACTAAACTCGCTCTTGCTATAGATAGATGATATATCTATCCAATTTGGGTTTGGAAGAACACTTCATCCTCAAGAGCAAAAATTCTTTCTAGCTAATTACAGATAATTACATTTTCTAGGTAAGTACACTTGTAATTATCTTAGTTTTCAAATGAGGAGATGCTAGTGTCAGGTGGCTCAAAGGTGGTGTGTTTGGACAGCAGTGGTGACGCACTGGCTCCTCAGTAAGAGAATAATCCAAGGGTGAGAGGTTGGCTATGCTTTTTTCTCTCTGAGTCCAATAGGAATTTCCCTTAAATTTTGATAAGGCAGCAGCTGACACCCTTGGGGTAGGTTGGGCTTTCTGGCTGACTGCCTGAGAGCAACCACCACCAGAAGTCAGTTTCTTGCTCTGTCATGCTCCTTCATGGGAAAGTTTGTGTGCAGTTTGGATGCTCTAGTGTAGGTATCTTTATAAGCCACTCAAATCATTCAGCCCAGTTGAGGGATGTAAACTGTGATGGGGCATTACTTCCCTCTGTTCATGCTGAATGTTCTCCTCTGCAGACATCGCCGAATGGAAGCTGTGCGTCTGCGTAAAGAGAACCAGATATACAGTGCAGATGAGAAGAGAGCTCTGGCATCCTTCAACCAGGAGGAGAGGAGAAAACGAGAGAATAAGATCCTGGCAAGCTTCCGAGAGATGGTCTACAGAAAGACTAAAGGCAAAGAGGAAAAATAATTCTTCATTTGGACTGGACACCACAGGTTCTACCAGGCAGCAGCTGACCTGTTCCAGTTGTGACTTGACAAAAAACCTTCCAGTGCTGCAGTGCTTTTCACCCAGCAGGGTCAAGCCTCAGGAGTGGATTCCTTGGATCAAGGAAAGAGCTGCTTTTGTCAGATTTTCTTGGATGGTTTGCTCTCCGTTCACAAGGAATGCCTGTAAAATGAAAGGCTACAAAAGGCAGGGAAGGCAGGGAAGATGAAAGGTGCAATATTCTGAGCTCACTTTGAATCAGACAAGCAGAAGGATTCCATGGGAGGGCTTTGTTACCTAATGCTGATAAGTGAGATTTTCCATTTGTATTGATTAATCATAGAATAATTCAGGTTGCAAAAGACCTTTAACAAGCTACTGGAAACAGTAGCAAAAAATGAAGGAATTCTAAGTTCCTGTTTAAGATCCAAGTCTCTCCACTTGATCTAGATCTGGTTTTGTGGTTTTTTTCCTCAACACAGTTTTGTTTAGTTTGTGGCTCAAACTAGACCTGTAAATAGAAATGAGTTTGTAATTTAATACAGATGGGCTTCAGTTACTTTAAAGCAAGCACATTGCAACTTGGTGGACTGCAGCTTGGTGTTTGGGGTGTATTACATATCCATGGAGGCCTGTGGTGAATAACTAAGTTGCTTGCTTCTTTTTCTCCTATGTCATACATAGGTATCGGGAGCAGTAGGTGCAGTGATTGGAACCCCTGCATGTACAAAGGTGGTAACAAGGATGCATCTTTCAATTTATTCGAAATTCCTTTATTCATGGAAGTGTCTACAGTAAAATCCTATTTTAATTTCTCTGCTATTTTAATTTGGTCTGGTTTAGCAGTATTATATGCATTTCTTTAAACTGTACTTGGAGGCTTACTCTGGATAGTGCTTCTGTGATTCAACTGCATATTTCCAAATATACCCCCTGAGCCACCTTTTTCTCAGATGCTTTTAAAACCAAAGTGTTTTCTAGATGGTTGTTTTGTTCACCTAAATCTCTGTGTTGTACTTCTGGCAGCAGAGAGATGTCCTCTATGTTTGTATAAAGAAAATAAAAGTCCTGTAATGTTTGGCCTGGAGTTCTGCAAGTGTGTGCAGACAGCAAGTCCAGCCCACCTGGCTTCTTCCTGTTTACACTCTGTTCTGTCCTGCTGTACCCATCCATTCTTATATATTCTCTCCTCTGTCCTGCTGAGGAGTGGACTGATGAAGCAGCTTTGGTGGCATCTGGCACCCAGGTGGGGTCAACACACAACAGATACAAGGTTTGCATACATATGTCTTTATTAGAGTTAAATGATTTTATATAGGTAAGTGGATTCTTCAGAAGATCCATCACCTTAGTCTATGTTCTCCAGACCCTGAAAAAGAAACGGTATCATCTATATGTGCACCTTTATTATTCCTAACTTGCAGAAGAGCATAGCTGAAAATGCAGGTTTTGTAAAAAAAATAGCTAAGAACACAAGTAAGAAAACGCAGATGCCCCCGGCAGGGTTAGGGTTAACCCTAACCCATAGCCTTGAGCAACTAGTGTCCAGCTCAGAGCCCAGCACAGGGCTTCTGCTCCCCTCCCACTGCTGCCTGCCCACCGCTCCCAGCACCTGCCTTGGACACGTAGTACTTGTTGACCCCCGACACCCGCCTGTCTCTCTCCATCAGCGTCCACTGGTAGGTATAACGGGCGATCCTCTTCTCCTGCAGGCGAGAACTGCGCTGCCGGTACGGCCCCGGGAGAGAGGCTCCCAGGGAATTTCAAGGGAAGGAGCCCAGGAAAGGAAGAGAACCCAAGAGGAAAAGGTGTGGGGAAGGAAGCCCCGGCGGAAGCGCAGCCCCAGTATCTCGACCCACGGGCGGGGCCGCAGGGGAAAGGGGAGGGAAGACGGCCCAGTGTCCTCCCCCCACGCTGACCTTGCCGCCGTTACTCCAGCGCTGCATGAAGATGGTAGAGAGGCCGGGGATGGCAAGGCAGACGCCCATGATGGCCATGCCGGGCAGGATCTCGTACCACATCCCGCCGCTGCCCTGTTGCGGTTCCCCGCACCAGCACCGCCGACCGGCCTCCCTGCGAGCACTCCCAGCTTCCCCCGCGCCGCCGTCACTACGCAGACACGCCGGGAGGCGTAGTGCGGCGGGACCGCGCGGGGCACGCCGGGAGCCGTAGTGCGGCGGGGCCGCGGCGGGGCGGCCTTGGCCGAGGGTGCGGTTCGTGGCCCTTTAAGGCGCAGTCGCGGGAGAAGCGGTGGCCTGGGATGAAGGAGGACAAGGAGAACGCGAGGCCCAAGGAGCGGCGCGGGGCCGCCACCGGGCTGGGGACTCTGCTGGGGGCGGGGTCGGGCACGGGCACCGCCGCCGCTGGGGACAGCAGGACCGGCACTGCTGAGCTCGACCGCCTCGAGCGGCCCAAGGACAAGAAGGAGACGCTCAGCAAGGTGGGGCCTGCGCGGTGCGATCCCCCCAGTCCCGCTGTAACGGGCCTCGCTCGGTGCCGCTGGAGGCGGCCTTTGTGGGGCGGGGGGAGCTGGGTCCTCGCCGGGAAGGGGTGTGAGGGGTGGTTGGCGGCAGCGAGCGCTGCGGGCCGCCCCAACCCATGTGTCCGTGCCGCAGGTGGTGATCCGGCGGCTGCCGCCCAGCCTGACGAAGGAGCAGCTGGAGGAGCATCTCCAGCCCCTGCCCGAGCATGACTACTTCGAGTTCTTCGCCAACGACTCCAGGTACGGCCGCCGGCCCCTTCCCCGGGGCGGCTCCCCAGAGCTGCTGCTGCCGTCAGCCGGGCCGCCCAGTGAGCCTGGCTGTGTGGGTCTTGTCTTTGTGCAGCTTGTACCCTCACATGTTCTCGAGAGCCTACATCAACTTCAAAAACCAGGAAGACATAGTCCTCTTCAGGGATCGCTTTGACGGCTATGTTTTTGTCGACCACAAAGGCAAGTGAGCAGCGCTCGGCTGTGTGCGTCTCTCCTGGTGTGTGCAGCGTGTGAGCTGTATTGTAGAGGGATGAATGTAAGCAGCCCAGTGTGCCACTTGAGGTTTGTTTGGATTTAGTGCCTTAAATGAGTGCTCTGCAGTATTTCAGAGAACAAGGTCTTATGCTTTGTGAAAGCTAATTTAAGACATTCTTCTATATTTCTAAATCGATCTTATAGTGTTATGTGTAAACCCCAGTAAAGTGTATGTCAAGATGGTAACGGTATCAAGATAAACCCAGTTGTTGCATTCCTAAGGTTAATGCTTGCATTGTCATACCTGAGGGGGAAGCCTAAGAAGTTAAAATGGGTGGGTGGTGGTGCTGTCCAAGCTAAACGAAGCTGAGATTAATGGTGCCATGCTCCACTGCTCCCTTTGTCTGTTCTGTACACTTCTAACGGCTTATTTTTGGTCAGTTTTTAATCTGTGTTATTGCTTGATCTAGTTTACACCTGAGTAGATCATCTTGATTCAGTAAAAGGAGTGGCTTGTTTCTTGCAGCCTGAAGTTGTAAAAGCAAGTGGTTTCTGGAGACCTACATCTGTAGTTAATATGTTGTTTAATTTATTGGTTAAACATCCAAGTATTTGTGTCACCACTTACTGCTTTTTCTGAATGCATGTTAGGTATTCAGTAAATCTCATGTCTTTAAATTTTGCATTTCAAACCTACTTACATTGCATAGCGCTAAAACATCTTAATCTGTCATTGAAAGCCCTTAAATTTACAGATTTAGCAAAAACTTTACCAAGAGTCTTCCTGTTGGCTCTATTAGGCTGAGGATTTCACCTTGAACTTTGTGGTTTACTTTTCATCCAGCCAGCTGCTTTATGTGACATAAAGCTCTGTCCACAAGACCCTCCCACATTTAGAATGGTTGCATGACAAGGTTCTAATAAAATAGCCTCTTTTAAATAGCCTGGTTTGCAGTGTAACAGGATGCTGTATTTGCCATACCCAGCGGCAACATTTGATTTATGCAGCCATAAATGTGGCATTCTAGTCAAAAGATGAAACTTTAGAAGTATGACTGTAATGTGTTGCACTGTATTGTCTTTTGCCAAAAATTGAGATTTGCCCCAGTTACATTAACTTAAAACATTATCTTGCACTTGCACAATGATAGCAGAGCCTGTAGGATGAGGATATTGTGTGGTGTGGTATAGCTGAGGTGGCTGAACTGACCGTTGTGGGCAGTCTTAAATGTAGCATTTCCATCTTGTGAGTGTGTTACTTTGCCTTTTTGTCGATGTTGTGAGAGTGTTTAATTCATGAATTCTGCTGTCTCTAAAATGCTTTTTCATTAAATGGCTTTCACAATACCAGACTTTTTTAATGCTCTCCAAGTAGTCTCTTCTAGTATTGAATATTTCTTGTGAGACTTATCTTCCTGCTGTAGACATGGATAATATACTCTGTATCTGGTTCATCTCTATTTTAATGCATTTTTCCCTGTGCTCTTAACAGGTCAGGAATATGCTGCCATAGTTGAGTTTGCACCTTTCCAAAAAGCTGCAAAAAAGAAGAGTAAGAAAAAGGATGCGAAAACTGGAACTATTGAAGATGGTATAACTGCTCGCTAGTTTGTTTTGCATGTGTGCACTTGAAATCCTTAGCAGTAATTTGAATATTCTGTGTTGTGGTTTGACACCAGCTATCAACTCAGCACCACACAGATGCTCACTCCCCCTGCCCCTCATCCCAGTGGGATGGGAAGGAGAATCAGAAAAAGCTAAAACCCATGGGTTGAGATAAGAACAGTTTAATTATTGTAATAAGTAAATTATGATTGTAATGGAAAGGGAGACAACAGAAAGAAAGGAATAAAACCCCAAAGAAACACAATACAATTGCTCATCACCCACTGACCAACACTTAGACCAGCCCAAGCAGTGATCAGTGCCTCCCAGACAACTCCTCCAGTTTATATACTGGGCATGACATGCTGTGATAAGGAAATACCCCTTTGGCTAGTTCAGGTTATGTGTTCTGTCTCTGCTCCCTTCTCACTTCTTGTGTCCCTCCTCACTGACAGCGTATGAGACTGAAAAGTCCCGTATCGGGGTAAGCACTGCTAGCAACAACTGTATTATCCACATTACTCTCAGACTAAAGCCAAAACACAACTCTGCAGCAGCTACTAGGGATAAAATTAACTTTATCCCAACTGAAACCAGAACAAAATTTTTTACTGTGACACTGTAGTTTATTGACAGAATATTTGCTTGATTATAGCTTATTAGCACTGCTTGGGCAGCTGCAAGTCTATTAAATATGATTGTTCCAGACAAACATAACACAGCAGCTCATTTGAGAGCTGCCAGTTTATGAACAGGTGACATAAACACCACAGCTTATGCAGATTAACCCAGAATTCCAGCAGTGCACAAGGAAAATTCATTTCATGCTACGGTTTCTTTTTTCCTTTTTCTTCCCTCCCCTGTAGATCCAGAGTACAAGAAGTTTCTGGAAAGTTACAGTGCAGATGATGAAAAATTAACTTCCACTCCAGAAACTTTGTTGGAGGAAATAGAGGCAAGAAACAAAGAGCTCATAGGTATGGAAATCTATGTACTACAGCAACATTTTCCTAGAGCACAAAGGAATGTATGTGGTGTAATTTGAAGCTGTGATTTTTATTTTTTCTTTTCACCCTTCAGGAGACTGAATTCTTATGTGTGCTTGTTACGTATTTATTAAACCTTTAGGCTAATACTACTCAGTGTACTTTGTTTTGCTCCCATAGTCTAAATTCTTTTCTAGATTTAAGTTTTATATGATAATGTCTGTGCTTGTTTTAAGATGTTAGTCACATCTGCTAGCTGAACTAGGCTGTGGAGTGGCTGCATTTCAGTGAGATGCAGTGATGTTCCATGCATGCAGAAGTTAAGAGATTCTGTGGTTGGGTAAAATATCACAAAAATGACCAGAATGCTCTTTCAAAATGAGAGAATCTGGGAAAAGCCTAATGCAGACTGAATGTCCCATTACAGAGAGGTATACTGTGTATCACTAAAGAAGGTTATAGAATCCTAATAGTTGCCGCTGTTCAGGGGTAGGATTGGAAGACTTGTTTTACTGCTGTATTGCTTATGTGAGAGGAGACAGGCTGGAAAATCCATAAAGCTTTTTCATTTCACGTAGGGTTTTGTTGCAGTATTGAATAAGGCAGATTGTTTACATTTGTTTTATATATTCTCTAGCTAAAAAGACTACTCCATTATTGAACTTCTTGAAAAATAAACAGGTAAGACTTATCTCCAGACTCTTCTTATTTCTTGAAAGTCCAATTGGCTCATTTAAAGCATGGGTGTGTATATTGTAGCACGTATGTTGATATGTTTCTGCCCTCTTGAAGAAAAGCTTTTGACCCAACTTGTTAACATCTGGTTCACATACTTTAAACTACCAGAACTTTGGAGGAATGGTGGTGCTTTATGTGTGTTCTGGTCACAGCTAAATGTTGCTTGTGAACCAGATGTACTGTCAAACTAGATTCATTTTCAGTGCTGTTCTGACTCAGGTCTTTGTAGAGCGTCTTTCTCCCAGCACATAATAACATTTTAACTTTTAGCAATGGAGGAAATAACAGGGCAGATTTCATTAAAAATAGAATTATAAAGGCTGAGGTTACTATTGTCTGTGTTGGTTGATTTTTTTAAGATAGTACAAGGTAAGGGTCATGAAAGAGGGGGGAAAAAAATGAAATGCTGCTGTAACATGTTCAGGTTCACAACAGAATAATAGGGACAACAGGACTGTTTTTCTTTTACAATGGGGGGGGGGTTTGAGGTGAGTTACTTTATCACTGTGGCACAGTATCTTTTTAGGCTTAAAGGGATCTTTTCTAGATCTGGAAAGACACTGTTTCTCTTTGGTTTTACACACACAGAGACTGAGAGAAGAAAAAAGAGAGGAGAGGAGGAGGAGAGAACTGGAAAGAAAAAGACAAAGAGAAGAAGAAAGAAGAAAATGGAAAGAGGAGGAGAGAAGGAAGAGGAAAGAAGCAGAAAAACTGAAGAAGGTAGACAGATGCCCAGAAAAAGAAAGAGACAGATCAAAAGAAGAACCAAAGATTAAGGTCTAGAACAGTTCTTTATTATAAACTGTTACACTCCCTTTCCCCTATTATTTGTATATCAGTCTCTCAGAATGTGCTTTGAGTATTGTGAGAAGAATCACATGGGTTTGGTGTTAGTAGATTACTACTTTTTTGTAATATTCAATATTAGGCATTGTAAAGTTTTACATGCTGTAATGCTTCATAGTAATATTTAAAGCTTTTGTCATGTGACTGTTGTACATGCTATGGTGAACAAAACTGTGAATTCACTATGGAATGGAGACTTTTTAAGCTTTCTAAACTGGCCTGTTTTAGGAGAAAAATACTAGTCTGCTCTGTGGATAATGCTTACTCATACACTCCAGCTTTTAGAAATACTGCAATTTGCAGTAGTATTACTTTAATGTTTGTTTCTTACTGGACTGTGGTTCCTTTGCAATTTTGGTGTTGTGCCAGACAATACCTATGAAAGTGAGCTTTTTAGTTGAGACTTCTGTTTTCTTTGTAGCTGCTTAAGAAGCCTGAAAAAGATGAAAAAGACTTGGAGAGAAAAGAAAAATCCAAGAAACTGGAAAAAGAGACTCTGAGGGAGGAAAAAATTGCGAGTAGTGCATCTGCCAAACGATCTGATGGGGAGACAAAAGAAGAGAAGGCAAAAAAGTATTCTAGTACTTGCTATAAATATATATATGTATATGTAACTTGTTTCCTGAACGTACTGAGGCTTAGGCTGCTCTGCCATGACTGTTTTGTAATTCCTCTGCAATTAGTTTTCTGATAGAAGGCACAGGATATGTTCTTTGTGACAGTACATATACCCCTGGTTGCAGAAAGCTGTGTGAATTACCTGACTAGTTCTTCACTAGTGGACAAATTTTGATGTTTTGGAACTCTGCAAAAGAAGCCCAGGTGTGGGTGACCTGCAGCAGGCTGTGAGCACTGTCTTTGCGATTGGAGAATTAGAGCTGTGCAAGAGGAGAGATGTGCTACAGTTATTAGTCCCTTTAAGTCTTGTAAAATGTCAAAGTGGAAGGTGTAATTCTTAACAGCTCTGTGATCTGGTCAAGTTTCAGTTCTGCCATGTGAAAAACAGAGATAAGACAGAGAAATCCAGGTGCTTTCCAGAGCCAGAGGAGACTTGGCCAGCTGTGTGAGTAGGAGCCTAGGAAGTGCCAGAGGTCAGCATCATCTTAGGTTCTCATGCATGACTTGAGTTAATGCAGCTTCCCAAAAGCTCCCTAGAACCTACCAGTGTGTCGTCTTCATATTGCAAACTTACACCAGTATTACATTGATCTCCCAGCTCTGATGAATCTTTTGAGCTTAATTTTCAGTTTTGTTTTCATACAGATCAGAAGATGAGTGTGTAAAGGACTACAGGGACCGAGATAGAGATTATGAAAGAGACAGAGAATATGAGAGAGCACAAAGGGAGAAACTGAGGCGCCAAGAAGAGGAGCGTCGGAGGCAGAAAGAGCGCTTTGAGAAAGAGAAGGTTTTTAGAAGAAAAGAGGAAGAGGTGAAAAAGGAGAGAGACTTACTCAGAGAAAAGGGAAAGAAAAGTGATCTTACAGACTTTACCAGCAGCACGGACAAATCTGACAAAGTAACCAAAGATGATAAGAAAGAGGATACAATTAAGAGGGATCGTATCAGAAACAAGGTGCTGGATTTCTTTAAATACATGTGTCTGATTCATATGGACCAGTTTGTGGGCTTTAGGGTAAAAGCAGTTCAAGGAGAGAACCGTGTGGTTTCTCTGTTGAAAGTTCTCCCTGTTCTGGTAACAAACTCTGCCATTGCTAGAAAGTTTGCCTGTTTGTGTACTAAACTTTGCTTAAACTCTTTGCCACTGTATAGGAATTAAGCCATGATACCGTGGGCTAAATTGTAAAGACACCAGTTCCTTTTCATTTGCTGACTTACGCCTTAGACTGTATCTTTATAAAGTGTCAGCAGAGCATCAGTAATCTTCATGTGTCTCTTGCTGACACTATACATGCCTGAAAGTACATCTTGAAGTAAGAGAGTGATTGAACAGGGTCCCTCAAATGGGGACAAGACTGCTACATGCAGAATATGACAGAAGATCTCCCGTAGACTGAAGAAAGAATGTCTCGGGCATAGTTTTATATACCCTGCAAATCTGTTGTATGCAGGTTTTCCATGTCAATTAAGGCATTTTTGGATACAAATGAAACTCGGGGGTTTGAAGAAGCTTGAAGTTGGCCTCTGTTGTGAGAGAGGGCAAGTTGAACTCATTTCAGGAGGAAGCTCTTTACAGATAACTTCAGCTGTGCACAGTGGTGTTTGTGCCTTGAACCGGGGTGTTGCCTTACAACAGAGACAACCTTGATTTGAAACAGTTGAAGTTACCTTGCAAACGTGGTGGAATAATTTAACTTAGAACAGCTTGAAAAGTTTGAGCCATTTCTAGTATCACTGATGCCATCATAACTACGATGGCTTGGGGCTATGAAAGAGTCTAAATAGTTTTGATTTATTTCAGGATCGTCCAGCAATGCAGCTGTACCAGCCAGGAGCCCGAAGCCGAAGCAGATTGTGTCAGTATGAAGACAGTGCTGCAAAGCCCGCAGATCAGGGTGCGGATAAGAAACAAGAGAGTGAGACGAGTAATATGAAGGAAGAGGAGTGACTAGCATGCAAGCCTTATGTGTTCTGACTGTCTGTGCGGCCAAAGAGCATGTACTACGCAATCCAGAAGTGCCTTCGAAGCGAAGAAGGAACAAAGGAAGACAAGGGGGCATTGTGCTGTTGGATGTTAAAAGAACCTCAGCTGTAGATTTGGAATTTGAAATGTGTTCTCATTGTATTTTCAGTTATTTGAATTTATTTTCCCAGCATCTAAACTACATCAGAGAAGAGAATCTTTGCAGAGTAGAAAGACTTTATGGCCTTAAGTATGATAATAAATGAGTCATGCAGTCAGGAGGAGATGACACCTGGATCTGAAGCCAGAGCTTTACTGTAAGGCGATGGGAGCCAGTGTTTGATGTGCTTAAGCAGAGCAAGCTTGAAGTTGCCCGGAGTTAACACAGGTGTTGTGTGGCAGTGATAGCTGAGTGATGTCAGTCTGGCACGGAGACAGGTACACAGGCTGAGGCAGTTGAGGTGCCGATGAAGAGGAGAAGCCTCTGGCACAGGAAGAGGAGAACGCTTGGCATATCAGTGATAATGCTAGGGAGGGAGAGACCTTCCTCTTTCCTGGTTCTCTGGATATTAAGTAACTAAGTTGGAGTGTATGAATAAGCTGGCTTAATATTGGAATACTTCTTGACAAATTCTCATGTAAAGTCTACCTACATTGAAACGCTTACTTTTAATCAAATGTAGCTGGTTTGGGCATCCTGTTCTTTTGCAGCATTCTCCCTTCACCGTCTGGAGCGTTACCGCACTCCTGTCCTCCCTCATAACTTGAACTGTTGTTTTACAGCCCAGAAAGAGACTTCACCAGTAGCAGCTCCTCCTAAGCTAGCGAATTTTAGCCATAGCTGTTTTGTACTAAACCCAATAAACTCGCACAAACTCGTGCCGCCGCCGTCCCTCACTGCGCCTTGTGTGCGCCGGGCCGCCAGGGGTCGCTGCTGCCGCGCAGCCCGCGCCCCTTCCGCCTCGCCTCTCGCCGCTTTCCCCCGCCCCTTCCGCCTCTTCCGTCGCCACCATCGCTGGGACGCCAGGGTACTCCGCGCCATGGTGAGACTATCTGCCGCCATCCGCTCCCGGGGCGCGATATTTCGGGCCCCTGTCGCTGCTGCTGGCTGGTTTGCGTTCCCCGCAGCCCGGGGGGGGGCGGGAGACGGCGGGAAGGCTCTGGGTCCAACGTTCCGTTCCATTTCATGGCTCGCTGAGGCCTTGCGGCCTGCCCGCCACCGTGCCCTGCTCTGCGTCGGCGCGGTTGAGCTCCCGCGGGGGGCGGCCGGCCCGGGCCCGGCTGCCAGGCGGTGGCTGATGTGTGGGCCTAACGGCTGCTCTCTCTTCTAGTCGTCTCACAAGACGTTCAAGATCAAGCGCTTCCTTGCCAAGAAGCAGAAGCAGAACCGGCCAATCCCACAGTGGATTCGCATGAAGACTGGCAATAAGATCAGGTAATGGTTTGTTGCTTTCTAGTCAGGCTGCATGTGCCGCTTGGGCTGAAGTCAGAAGCTGGTTGTGTAAAAAAAGTTTATGCAAGTAACAGTGCAGTTTTCTGGCTGTGAATTCCATATGGGAGCACTGGTGCAGACCCACAACTCCAGGTACTGTTGGCCTGTTGTGTTTTCTTGAGGCAGTGTGGAGCTTCCATGCCAGTTTCTTCTGTAGCAGTCCAGTTCATGCCAGTGCTCTGCAAGGATCCACAGGTGTTTGGTGTTCGCACATGTAAATTAAAGGCATGAACTTACTTGTGGATGATTTACTGCAGAAGTTGTATCCTGGTAGCCTCTGCTGCTGATGTTGTCCTACCAACACCTTCCCCCTCACTCAGAGCTGTCCCTCTGCGATCCTGCATCTCAAGGAACAGTACCTCACTGAGCAGGGGTGTTCTGAGACACAGATTTTAAGGGAGCAAAGGGCTTCTTGGGTGTATGTGAGATAAAGTTGACAGTGTAAGATCCTTGCTACATCACTGCAGAATTGATTTGCAACAGTTCCTTTTTGTTTGCCCATAGTGTTTGTTTTCAAGCGTTGTATTTAGAAAAATGCAGTAAGAGCAGACTGTAAAAATACTGGGTGAATGTGAGGCATGCAAAAGGTGGTGTATATCTAAGCCCTCTGGTTTAAAAGCTTCAGCCAGTGTAATTTGTTCACTTACACCGTGTCACTGGCTTTTTACCTCATACACTTCCTTGTCTAAACTTTCTATGGGAACAGGATTCTTTCTCCCAGATTGTTTTTTTGTCCTGGGTAGTCAGTAGAGTGTCAGTAGCAGTGGCTGGGTCAAGCAGTGAAAGGGCACAGACTTGCCACGTTTCTTTCTAGGTAGAATCAGTATTGTGTACCCCAAACTGTATCCTTGTCTTCCAGACACCAACTTGCAGTTGGGTTCTGTTTGCACTACTAATTGCACTACTTTGGAATAGTTTATCATGGAAAAAATTGGTTTGTCTTACGGCACTTTAGTACATTGATCACCAGTTTTTCCCAACCTGTGCTAAAGCAGGCTGCAATTGCAGTGCTTCCTCCTGTGGGAGTACTGCCATTCTCCTGCTGAGAGAGTCTCTGTTAACAAGTCTCCTTGGTTTCACCTGTACAGTGGTGAAACCATTTGTTCTTAACAGGTACAAGTACATACTGATAAATTAATATACTTTACTGGAAGATAGCCTTTACATATGCTGCTCTGCTTCCAAATTTTGAAGAAAACTGATACTTTTTGTGTTAGATTATGAACTACATTCAGGAGGTAGTTTTTCCTTATCTTTGGACAATCAGTACAAGATCACAGGTCTTGTCTCCAAAGGAGGAGGGAAGATGTTCACATGTCAGTGCTGCATCTCTGCAGGCACCTTTACCTCCTTGAGGTCTAGATTCTGTTGCAGAAATGTGCTATAGTGATGAGGTGGAAATTCTAAACTGAGTTCACAGCTGATGATTGTTGGCAGCTTCCCATTCTAGCACATAAAAAAGATTTCAGGTCCTTACCATTTAGTTAATTCAAGGTGGTTTTACTCCACCTGGATCCTCAAATGTGTGTGCCCTTTGCTAATGTACACTACTTTTGTCTTAGGTACAACTCCAAAAGGAGGCACTGGAGAAGGACCAAACTGGGATTGTAAGAGGGACTATCTCCTGAGAACTCTAATAACACTTGTCTTTCTGCGTCAGACTGATACACCTGTGGCTGTTTGGCACCCCCAAGTGATTCCCTCTGTAGTGTTGGACTGCACTCCCCAGATGTGTGGTTTATGGTGGTTTTTTTTGTAAGCTAGTCTGGGATATTTCTGTTAACTGGGAAAATCTTGGAAGTAATTTGCATCTGAAACATAAAGACTGTGTTCTGTTAGTGTTCTTTCTTTCAGGCATCATCATGAGTGTTGACAGTGTACAGGTTTACTAATAAATACAGACCTGGATGACTTGGTTGAAATTATTTCATCTATATATATATGGTGGGATAGTAACAGAATAAAAACTAATGTTACTGTGAGTATAATCTCCGTGTGAGAAACCGTTATCAGATAGAGCAGGCCCTGTCTTCCTTTCCACTTACTGTAAACCTCTTGGAGCAAAGCATGCCATTTCTTTTAAGGAAAGAGTAAAAATCAGAACTGATTTTTAAAGGAGTTAATGTGGAAAAGGGCACCATGGTACTTGGCAAATGCTGAAACGTTATGTGCCCACAGGTGCTGTAAGAACACTTGCCCATGGAGTGAGAGCATGGGGCTGAGATGATCATTGGTACTCACAAACAAAGCAGCATATGGGCAAGGCTGCCCTGAGCACTGCCTGTCCTGAGTCTGCTCAGGGAGCTTCATACCCCAGCAGCTCTGGCCCCACTTCTGGAGCGCTGGCTCTCAGGTGGGATGTGGTGCAGGGCAGCCCATGGAGTCTGGGGTTAAGATGCTGGCTGGAGAGTGGATGCAGTGGAATAATCAGGTGAAATAAGGGTTTCACTAAGGAGATAGGAAAGGAGGGGGGAAGAATAGGGCACAGGCAGTGGATAGATTTAGCTCCTATAAAATGCCACAATCTTACAACTTGTAGTACATAATGGCTGCATTTTCCTTAGAATGACCACCTGAGTTGTGTCTGGAGCTTTGTGTTGACTTGATCAAGTTGGTCTTGATGCCAGACAAAGGTGTTTTAAAATAATGTTCTCAGCAGGAGCATAGTAACTGAAGATGCTGCTCAAAGGAAGAGTTAGTACCTATTTAAAAAAGGGACAAAGGAAGGAGTTAAACTGCCCAGAGAAATCATCACTCCAGCTCCCCAGCTGGGCATGTGCAATGTCACCTACATACTGCAGGGAGGAGGAGGAGGAGGCTGTGCCTCAGCACCACCCTGTGTGCCTGCTGCTCCTTTCCCTTCTGCAGTGCAGACCTGATACAGGTGCTCTGGTCAGCAGGAAATAACTGAAGGTGCAAACCTGTTCTTGAATGTGGCTGCTGCAGAGCCCATCCTGACGCTGAGGTGCTGTTTTCTGGGTTCAGGCTGCTGCGGTAGCTCAGTTTTTGGGTGGCAGCTTCCTGAGGAAGCCTCAGGCTGCCATATGTTCCGTTGTTGCTGCTTTTCATGTTGAAGGTAAATAGATACATCTCCTTCATGTTCTGTTTCACAGCAAATAATGCTGGGCAGCAGCATATGCTGAGCACGCATAAATGCATAACAAACAGATGCCTCGCTCAGAGATCCTGACAGTCTTATAAGATGTGCTGGAAGTTTCCGTGAGCACAGCAGAGCAAGGCTGGGATTTTTATCATCTTCAGGCCACTTCAGATGTAACTTCTAGCCCCTTTCCTGTCTGGTAAAGAGTAGTTTCTACCTCGCTATCGGGGGGGGGGGGAAGCAGTAAGTCACTGCAACAGGAAAGCAGCAAACAGCATTGCCAGAGATGTTTCAACAGAGGCCCAGGTGCTGCAAACACTTTTACCCCATGTTTTTTAAATCTCTTCTGTGCTCTTCTCTCTGAAACAAGTGTTTAGGAAATAACAGCACTGGTGAGGGTCAAAGATCAGCCTTGGAGCCTTGTGAACAGCCCTCTGCCTTTCCCCATCACCACTGCCGGCAGGCAGAGCTGCGCGCATAGTTTCTCTTTATTTGTGTCTATGAGGACCTAACTGACGGGGAGAAAAGTAATTTTTTTAGAATGGAAAGAGTTTTCTCCATGGCATTTGTGGGAAGCCTTTCCTAAGTAATAGATTGAACTATTACTGTTTGTTAGATAATCTCCCAATACTCTTCTATTTTTATTAGGAGGAAGCAGCTTCTACCAAGGAGCTGCTTTGGAAGATAACCCCTCATAATACTTTTCCCCATTTGACTGCTTTTCAAATTGGACATGAAGGGATAGCATGAAGTAAATTTACTACAAATTAGAATTGGGTTAAACTCAGTTTTCTTCAGAACCTTAACCAACACAAATACCTCTGGGTGTGAATGATTTCTGCTGCCCTGTGGCAGCTCTCTTTGCCCTCGCCTTCCCTGCAAGTTGTAAGGGAGGTCAGGGATCTCTGCAGAACTGGGCTAATGCACAGTAACTAAGACATCAGCAGAAGTTTTAAAGAAGAAAAAAAACCAATTTGGATATTCTAGCCCATTTTTGTGGCTAGGCTTTCATTTGAGTGAGACGCAAAGCATACAAAGATTATATACCTCGGTATTTTTAAAATGTCTGTATTTGCAAACTGACTTCCCCTCTGTAGGTCTGAAAAAAACCATGGAATGAGGAGTGGTGTCTGGGGCAAACATGATGCACAGCAGCAGAAAGGGTACTGGCATTTGCTCTGAGGAGAGGATCCCTTGCAGGGCAGGCAAGGCAGAGGTGGCATTGATGAGTGTGTTGTAACACCAGGCTCTGGTCTTGCTCCTTCTGAAGTGCCTGCCTAATTTGCCTCAGAGCAGAATGCAGCTTCAAACCCATGGCCAAAAGATGGTTGGGAAGCTGCCTGTAGGCGATTTGGATAGCTGTCAAGGGGAGGCAAGTACTAAAAATTGTTTAATCTTACTTAAGTGTGGCATTTGCCAGTTAAATTTTACTTTCCAATGGAAGTCCAGGTTTCCGGGTGCAGCATGACTAAGCTGCAGTTTCAAATGCCAAGGAAACTGCTCCTTCAAGGAAGTTCTCACTAATTGCACTGGTGCCTTACTCAGAGAAGAATGTCAGGAGTGGTCCTGCACCTTCTGCTTAACAGCATGCTGCTGTGAAAGGGTGAGAGAGGACTAATGGGTCAAAAAATACTTCAGTAGACATGCACCCACCTGTCTTACCAACAGTGCTGTGGCTACCAGAACTAAGGGCTGCTGGTGTTCTGACATCAGTGCTTTTCATGGAGTTTTGTGCTGCTGTGGCCAGGCTTGTTGGAAGCCAGCCTGTTGTCCTGTGGTATGGATGTGGCCAGAGGGACTCTGGAAGGAGGTATGTTGTTACAGTCCTTAATGAGAGTGAAAGCCTTACAAACCCAGTGTAGATCAGGCATTAAATCCATTCGCTGTATGTTTTGTATGTCTCTGCTGCTGACCTTGGTGATTAAGATGTCCAGACACGTCTATGTGTCCACCCTGTCACCTGGGTGACAGTGTCACCTGTCACTGTCCAGTCACCAGATTACTGTCTGCTTATCTGGAGGATGTTCTTCCATGTATTGTCCCCTGCAGACTGTGTTATTCCAGTGTCTGAGCAGCATTTCACAATCTGAATATAAATGGAGTGATGTCTCTGCAAGAGCTTTTGCACTGTGATGGGGAACAGAAACTCCCCATGTGCTGTCTGAGAGCCACTTCTCAAATGGGGTTGCTATTTAAGGGGGTAGAAGTGGTCTCATGCTGATGAAAAAGGGGAAGTTGTTTTTCTGAATATATTTTGAAGCAGCCCTGGCTTTTGAGAATGTGAAAAGCAAGCTGAAATCAGCTGGGCAGAGCTCCATTTGGTGAAACAAACACAAACAGGCAAGGTGAAGTTTCGCCTGTTTAATGAATTTACCAGTACATACACACAGGGTTATGCTGCTATAGGGACATTTCTCAAGAGTTTCATTTTTGAGCATGACCTCAGTAGCAACAAAGATAATCGCTCAGCCTTTGTACATTTTCCATGGTTTTGAGCAATGAGTCATTGTTCCAGAGCTGCTCATCAACTCCAGTCCCTGCGGGAGCCACCACATGGCACCCTCCTGGGTGTCCCTCCTGCCTCCTCCACTCCTGCCCCCATCTCCAGTGGGGCTGAGCATCTCAGGCCCCCCTGGATGGGGGTCCCAGGGAGGGGCTGCCAGGGGGGAGTTGTCTTGTACTTTGAAAACTTTGTTTTGCTGTGCACTCCAGCTCTTACTTTGAGAAACAGCTTTAGCTCGTTATAGACAAACAGCAACCCAGAGGAGGTACATGTAGAAGAGGTCTGGAAACCTCACAGGGAGCTGGAAAGTGTTTGTGGCTGGAGGCACAGCCTGCTTGTCTGTACTCACTCTCCCTGCCAACAGGAAAGCATACATAAAAAAGTGTTTGGGGGGTTGTTTCTGAAGCCATAGTTGCTTCTCCATGGTCAGCCCAGTGCCAGGCCTCTGGCATCACAAGTGTGCTTGCGAAATATGTGATCCTGTTCTGCCAGTGTCTCCATCCAGGCACCTGAGGTGCCACGACAAGTCCAACTTCACAGCATTACTGGGAGCCAGGGGAGTGCTGCGTGGTTCTGAGTTACTGGTTGGGCTTAAACCACGACACAGCCTCATATTATAGGTGGGACAACAAAGACACCAAGTCGCTGCATGACCCACCTGCAGTCACACACAAAGTCTGTCAGCAGCCTGGGATGGGCATCCAAACATCCACCTCAGGACAGTACATGGATATAGAGGGTCAGCATCCCCACAGAGGCATGCGGGGTGTTGCAGAAGCAGCTCCCCACAGCAATGCCAGCATGTGAGCCCCCACTGTGGGGCTTTGCTGGGCTGTGGCAAGGAATGCCCATCAGCAGGGGTGCGGGAAAAATCCCCTCTGGACACATGCATGGTTGCCATGGTTGCCACACACACGAATACCAGCACAAGCCCCGAAAGACCACATGAGACCCAGGTGGCCACAGTGCCCCCATGCAGGAGGTCAAGCCCTGCTTGGCTGGGATTTCAAGTGCCCGGTTCCCAGCCCCTCACAGGCTCTTCCAGCTACTGTTCAGCTTAGGTTTGCAGGAGAACGGGGCCAGGGGAGCTTTAGCGCTCTTGGAAGAAAGTAAATGCCTGTCGGACAAAGACCCGGAGGGTCGACATGCTCCAGGAGCGCTGGGCTTTCCCCTCAGCCCTAGAGTCCACACAGTCCTGCCCTGCCCTGGCCTCACTGGATGACTTACAGTTGTTGTTGGTGTTGTGAGAGCACAGCTGGACCAAGTCCTCCTCCAAGGCCCCCGCCAGCTCCTTCAGCTCCTGGGAGGTGTCTGCACTCAGGTACTGCCAAGCCTTGCGTCCGTTGTGGTCCCTGCGGCTGGTGTCTGCCCCATAAGCTCCCACCAGCACTTTGATGAGCAGTTCGTGTCCCTGCAGGGCAGCCACATGCAAGGGGGTGAAGCCACCGCTGGCCGTAGGGATGTTCACATTGATGGGATAGCCCTTCTTCTGGGCATGGGAGATGACCTGGATGAAGCTCTCATAGTGGCCATGCTTGGCAAGCCAGTGGAGAGCGGTGAAGCCTGTCACAAAGTCTTTCCTGTTCAGCAGACTGGGATCTAGGTCCAGCAGCCTGATGATGTTGTCTGCATCACCCTGGGCCACTGTCAGCAGCCATTCATGCTCCAGGGGATCCAGGGCAAGGGACAGCACTTCGGGGCTCTGCTCGGCCTTCTGCTCTTGGTGTGTCCCTGGAAGGACACCGCTGACATCGGACGTCTTCTGAGCGGTGGCAAACCGCATGGTGCTGCCGGGGCTGTTGCTCTGCAGGAGAATTTCCTTCAGCTCCTTCCTCCGGGTGCTGCCGGAGCCAACAGAGAGCCGGCCTGCAGTCCTGCCCCAGCTCCCCAGGCTCTGGCTGACGCTCCTGTTGGTGTCCATCCTCTGCAGCGAATGGAAACGCTCCCTGCTCCCTGTCGTGCCTGGCCAGAGATGGGAGATGCGGGCCAGGCTCCCCGCTTTGGGCAGCGTGCCTTCCCGGAAGGTGGATGCCCGGGCAATGCCAGCAACCCTCGGCTCAGCCGAGCCCTGCGCCCGCTCCCGCCGGGCCATGTCGGTGCTTCCCGCGTGGCCGGCCGGCAGCCCGCTCCCCTCCCCGGCAGGGCTCAGCTCGCAGCCCGCACCCCACACTTCCTGCCCCGCCGTTAGGCAAAGGAGGAACCAACTCCACAGGGCGGGCACGGCTGCTGCACTGCCGGGGCGGCGCAGTGACCTTTGGTCACGCTGCACCCGTGGCTGCCGCCGGCGCCGGGCACAGCCAGAGCCAGAGCCAGGGGCTGGCCGGCTCCCTGGGCTCCTCACCTGAGGTGACACAGAGGGAGAGCAGGGGAGCGCGGGACCAGCGGGTTTGGGCAGCCCAAT
The DNA here is from genome assembly GCF_033783945.1 of Neopsephotus bourkii. Lineage (NCBI taxonomy): Eukaryota > Metazoa > Chordata > Aves > Psittaciformes > Psittacidae > Neopsephotus > Neopsephotus bourkii. Next base: position 1,588,395 of record NW_026901430.1, on the reverse strand, counting down.
GCTGCTGTTGTGGAGGGAATTTGATTAACTGCGTTCTTCTCTCTAGTCCTCTGGCATTCGTGGCTTAGCATTAGCAGCCAAAGTATCTGAAGCCTTCAGCTGCAAGAGCTGACAGCAGGTAAGCGTGGTAAAACTAAAGCTGCTAACAAAGAACTCACTGAATTCAGCAGATACAAGCATAATGGAGAGGGACCAAAGAGGTGAAAGCCAGCCCAGTGACTGTGAAACCCAGTGAGACAATTAAGAGACCAGCCACCAGAATGAAGTGATTGGTCTTGGGGATGGGGTGATTTGCGGAACAGGTATAACTGGGAGGCATGAATTGGGATAGGGATCCCCCTCTTGAGGCACCCAGCTCCAGCTGTGACTGAAGAACTATTAAAAGACTAATAGGAAACCTTCACTTGGACTTGGCATTCTCTTTTGCAGTGACTGGTGTGTGTAAATCTGTAACACCTGTGTGTTAACACCTGTGTTACACTGGTGTGTGTAAATCCTGGGGACACCTCCTTTGGTCTCAGGAGCATCTCAAAGTTCCAGGTGCCTTGCTGGGGGCACCTGCAGTACAGCCCCCCCAAACTGCTCCCCACCATTGCAATGCTTCTCCGTACTGCTGTGCTCAGGAAGGACAACGTTGCTGCTCCAAGGGGCTAGTGGCGGGTGGGTCTCCATGCTGTAAGGGAGCCCCAGCCCAGCACGGTGATTTGGGGCCCTTGCCACTCAGTGTTTCAGCCCAGCAGCATTGTGGCCTTCCTCTCTTGCTGTGTTTCACTTCCCAGCAAGGCCCCATGCCCGGTGTTGGTGACTGCAGCCACCAGCAGTTTGTACCCCAACTTTATTAGGAATCAGGACAAGTTCCTCTGCCTTGGAAGCCTCCAGTCCTCTCTCCCAAGACCTTTCTTGTCCTTGACTCCTCAGACTCCCACAGCATGGCTGAACTGTCACATGGCCTGAGGGCTGCTCAGGCAGAGCCACACCAGCCCCTTCAACCCTTTTTCCTTTCCTTCCCTGTTTTATCCTTGTTCCAGCCTGCCCCAGGCTGACTTTCAGCCCCTAAGTAGCTTTGCCTTTCTTCAGCCACTTGGACCAGGTTTTCTGGGATGTGTGGGGAACTGGTATCATTCCATAAAGCCCAAATGACTGGTTGTGAAAACCTAATTGTCCCCTCGCTCCCTTTCTGGAATGCCTGGTTTTGTCACTGGCTGTTGGTGGCTTCTGTGGGCTCCGGCCGTGCACAGCCCTGGGATCCCGCGGCCCACGTTAACAGAGGAGCCACAGGGCAGTCGGGCGGGTCCCCCCGGGCCCTGAGGAGTCAGTGCGGGGGAAGCTCCGCCAAGCGGCGCGCGGGCAGGGTGCGGGGTGCGGGCAGGGTCCCCGCGGGCCTGGCCGTCCTCTGGGGCCGCGGAGTCGCTGGAGCAGGGCTCACAGCCCCGCTGCCCGCCCGCCACTGCCGCCCGCCTCGCGCCCCTCGGCCCGCCGCTCCCCGCCACACAGCGGCCGCGGCCCCGCCCGCAGGCAGGGCTGCACCATCGCGGGCGGTCGAGGGGGGGGACCGGCAGCCCTGCGCCTCCCGGAGCGGGGCAGCGGCGGCGGCGGGACTGAGCTGGGTGGGGTGTCGGCAGAGCGGGGAGAGGTGTCGGTGGCGCGGGGGGCGAGGGGCGCTCGGCTGGGGGGGGCGGATCAGCTTTCCCCCCCTCCCCTGCGTGGCATCGCGGTGGGCGCGCCCGGAGCTGCCCGCCCGCCCGCTCGGCTGGGGCGGGCCCTGTGGCGGGCTCGTAGCGATGGCGGCGGCCGAGGTGGCGCGGCAGGTGAGAGCGGACCGGGGGCGCTGCTGCCGCCGGCCTCCAGCGGGCCGGGAGCGGACGGGCCGGCAGGCGGGAGCTCCTGGCCGGAGCGGGGCGGGTAGGGCCGGGCTGGGGCGAGTCAGGGGGCGCCGGGCGGGGCGTGGGCTGCGGGGACACCGGCCCGGCGCTTCCCGCGGGTCTGGGGCTCGGGGCGGGCGGCGGCGGCCTCCCGGGAGGGTCGTGGTTTGTCGGCCCCGCTGAGGGGAGCCGCGGTTACCTCGGGGAAACGCATGGGGTCCCCACCGCTGGCTGTGGGGCAGCCGCCCAGCCCGGCGACCTTGGGCTGCCTGCACCAGGGTGAGCCCGGGGGTCCTGCCCTGCCGGTACCTGCGTCCCTGGGCCCCGCCGCGGCTACTGAGGGACCTGCATTCCGGGGCGGGTCGGACTGCCGTGCTGGGGAGGCCTCATCCTGCACCCGTACGCAGGGCTGGAGGCCGCTTGCCAGGCCAGAGGGTGGTAGTGGGCACTGAGCCCCTTGGCATCCCTGTTTCTCTAGGGATGCTGTTCTCCTCCCAGAGAAACTGTCATCTGTGCCTGTTAGTGATTGCTGCAGGGAAGGACATCCATCCATCCGTCCAGCACCCTGTGCTGTGGAGGAGCTGTTGGACCTCTCACTGTACGTTGGCACCGCATCCTTGCTGCGCTGTGTCCCCAGGGGTCCCCCTGCGGTGTCATCCCTGCTGCCCACAGCCACTCCTTCCACTGCTGATGCTCACCAGCGTTCCAGCGTGGCACAAAGCTTGCTGTGTGCTGCAGAGAATTATCCAGAAGAGGAGCAGAGGGAGTTGAGCCACCTCTGCTTTTGTTAGAGTAATGCTAACAAGGAATCTCTATCAGTTTTGCATTTGGAAGCTTTTTGTCGTGTTTTGATGGGCTTCCAACTTTGGTGTCCCTGTGTTAGTACACAAATAATACTTGAGGTGAATGCTTGCTGTTCCGTCTTCAAAGCAGTACATTTTAGCATGGACCCAGTCTTGTTGAACGGGTAGATGTAGCCATTCCTTGCCAGTTTGTGATGTTATTTCCTCCTGGCCATACCCGTTGCCTTGTATGTGACTGCCAAGGTATGTAAAGTGACTCACTTGCTCCCCTGTCTTTTAAAGAAATTGAGCATTAGGCTTCCCTAAGATAATGTACAGGAGTTTCAGTGTCTGCTCATGGCCTGGAATGAATTATGATACAGCACAGCCTCTTCAAAGGCAAAAGGGAAAGCTGGCTATGAGCTGGACATGAAATTAGTGTGCTGCAAATTGGAGGTGTCTTTGTGGAGACAGACAACCTGTCAGCCCAGATCTTGGGCATCTGATTGTGGCCATGGTTCACAGAGCACAGAGCAGCTGTAAGAGCTGCCAGTGAGGTTAAATATGCGAGCTGAGGCTGGGTATGGGGAGATGTTGGGGTCACCACCCTGCCCCTGTCCCTGGTCTAACCCGCAGGTCAGGTTGGTGTAGCCCCCTCCTGGGGTGATCCTATCACTGCCAGGGCTGAGGCCCCTCTCCTGTCCTCTGCCGGCATGGAGGGTGCAGGATTCAAGCGCTCCCCATGGGTGCAGAGGACCGGCTCTTAGGCCACTGTCTAACTCTGAATCTCTGTAGTACAGGTCAGAAAAATCTGATATTTTAATTGCTGGAGGAGACTTCTCCTGGGAGCGTATGCAGTGCAGTGTCCGCAGGGGCATAAAGAAATAGAATCTTAAGAGCTGTCAGAATTTGAGATTTTGGAAGCACTTGGCCATTTGTGAACGTTGAATGTCTGAATGATGCAATCAGTGTGCCTGAAGAGGGTGGTCAGTGTCAGGAGCTTTGGTGAGACACTTCTTGCTTTCCATGGTGGCTGATGCAAAAGTATTTATCTCCCACTTTTCTGTTCTTTTATATGCACCCTGACAATTTGTTATCAGCCAAGCAAGGAAAACAAATACTTTCTCTACACTTTGCATTCTTTCTTTGCATTTATCTTGTGGAGGATGTTTATACTGTCTGCTGGATAATTCTGTCATTGCATAAGAGAATTACACACTTGTACAAGTGAGAAGTAATTGGTACAAGTGTTGCTCTAATTTGCTGTTTAATGAGAGCCAAATGTAGTCTGGGGAAGTGGATGCCATAACACTGAGAGTGTGAGAAGGGATCTGGTGGTGTTCTGGCTTAAAGATAATGTGTAAGCTTGAATTCAGGTTGTGCCTTGCTTTGGGATTTGACATTTAACTTCTTGTGCAAGAGTTGTCTCAGGCATAGGGGTTAACCCTGTGTCTCAGCTTTTGGGGTGGCAGAGGGGAGGGGGTGGCAGCTGGCAGCATGGTCAGTGGTGATGGAGTTCCATATGCATTGCTTGATTTGTTTTCATTGCTGGATGGTGCTGTTATGTTTGTTGCAGCCCTTTAGAAATCCGCTGCAGGGAGTTTCTAAGGCCTCAGAGTTTGAAGTGATTCTTACCTGGGCAGAGGTGGGAAATTGTGTCAGAAGTACAAAATGTCAGTTATCAGTCTCCTCAACAGAAAGTCTTTCCAGTTATATGCAGAAGTATTGTACTCCAGTCTTCAGGAGTGTTTTCTTATTGTGCAGGCTCATTTGGATGCTGGATGCCTTTAGTTCAGAGATGTAGCATTTAGTTGCTGTGCTCTGCCCGAATATCACCAGGTGGAGGCTTTTCCTTTGACATGGTGTCCTTTCTCATTGTTCCCTTAGTCCAGACCACCAGAAACTGTTCTGAATGTGGAGTGTTGAGATTTGCAATGAGCAGCACCACTGCATTATCTTGTGAAGCAAGCTCTGTGGTAACGGCCTCTTAGTGCTCTGAGGATATCAGGAGGTGACAGTGCTATACCTGCTTGTGTAAAGCAGGTCAAGGCAGAGACACACGTTCAGCAGGATTTTCCTCTAATCATGGGGTTTTTTTTCATCCCAAGGACCCTGGAATGACCCAAACTTCTGGAGTCTAAATCTGGCCCATTTTATGTAAACTAATATTTAATTTATAGTGCTTTCAGGCTTGGAGTAATTTATTATAACATCTTTGTATTTTCCATATATTTCTGATTAGTTCTCTCTAAGATTTAGAGTGGCAGCAGTGGTTTCTGTGGCATGGAGAAGCCCTAACAAAAGGTGTGTAAATCCTCCAAAGACAGATTAAAAATAAATAACCTCTTCAAGAGCCTGCTCCTTATTTTCACTCTGCAAAAGACACCCCGGTAATGCAGCAAGAGAGCATGCTGCTCTTTTTGTTCTTCTAATCTTGTTTGTGGCAAACATGCTTTGCTTCCTCTCAAGCAACAACAGCCCATTCTATCCTGGAGATCGGAGAGGGGCGGGGGGGGGGGGGTGTCACTCTGTGTGTATCGGGGAAATAAAAAGGCATCTGGTATCTTGGTGTGGTGCCAGTGTTCACATTGGCTTCCCAGAGATCCTGTCTTTGTCTTAGTTCCAAGGAGATGCTAACTTTAAAGAGTTTGGAAGGATTGTTGGCCATCCAGTGCTTACTGGTGCTTCTGGGAACAGCCTTCACACATACAATAGTTCAGTCCTGCTCACCTTGGTACCTCTTTATATGTTTTACGTTTGACCTGAAAGACTGTTGTTGAAGATAAGTAATGAAGATCCCTCTTGAGCACTTTTATCAGCAAAAAGCTTATAAACTTGACATATTCTCCTTCAGTTTTGAACAAGGTAATCCAAATCCACATTTAATGTACAGGCAGGATGACTAATTGCTGGGTTCGTATGTTGTTTATGGTGATGCTATTTATATATAGCAGTGTTCTGGATACTGACACCACTTGGTGCATGGAGACTGGTGACTTGCACTGTTTCTTGGTGGATCAGATAGAAAATGTTTCTTTTTATCTCTGCAGGTTTGGTAATTGCTGACAGCTTTCTGATGTGTGTCAAAACTAGTACGATCTTAAAACACTATTTCTTATTTTTTCACACTACATCTGATCTCTTGATGCCTTGGCCAAGCAGCTTTGGGTTTTTAGCCAGAGGAGCAGAATATTACCTCCTGGCTGCGTATGTAACATGAAGGCTCAGCTGCTGCGGCTGGAAATCAGATTTTGCAGTACTTGTTTCCTGGCCTGTAGCAGATGTGAACTGTGGTTTAACTGCATTATAAAACCACAGGTGACTAGAAAAAGAGGCTACAGGAAATTACTTGCAGGCTGAATTCTGTGTGATGGTAAATGCCTCCTCTCAGCTGAGAGCAACTTTAACTTCTACCATTTATTTTATTCCATCTGGATCACACTTATATTTAGGGATGAGAAAAAGATTTGTTCTTAATGAGAGCCTACACTCCTGCCCACACTTCCTGGGGAGAGTAGTGTTCAGTCTTCCAATGATGCAGTTTTATGGCTGAGTATTAAAAATACGCTTGATATTTCTCCTTCCCTTTCTGCCTGAGGTTCTGTCTCATGCCTTTGTGGACTCTGTCCACCCATCTGTTCTTCACCTGGGCCATGGTGCTGTTGCTGCAGATCAAACACTGCCATGAGGTACTCCAACACTGGGTTTGTTTCGATGAAAGCAGTTTGGGAGAGGTTGTATTATCATAAGATCTGCGTGCCTGCCAGTTTCCCTTTCTTCTGCTTTAGCTGTTTATTTGTGAACTGTTGGGCCTTGGAGCTGCATCCTCACAACGCAAAAACAGAACCTGCTGGGGAACTCAAGCACCTTCCTGATGAACATGTCGTTTGGAGGCATGGTGCTCAGGAATTAATAAAGCACCATATTTGGTGAACATCTTGGCAGGAAGAGTCAGACTGATACACAAAATATGGCTAAGGGAAAACATATTTACACATCACAGAGTGGTAAGCATGGTTAATGGTTGGAGTGTATTTGGAGCCTCTTTGGGGGAAAAAGCCCTCATCAGGAAAGCAGTAATGAGGCAAGTAATCATACTCTGGCAGGCTACTGTAGGAAATGCAGTCCTTGGGGATGTTTTCCTGACCTAAAATACCAGTGCCTTTAGCAGAAGAAGGAAAACCAGTATGTCTGTCCCCATAGAAAGGCTTTCAAGATATGTGGAAACATGATTCTGAAAGAGTAAGTTTAAATTACACCCTATAAACTATTGCCTTTTGGCTGTAGTATTTCTTGGAAACCAGTGATGTTCCTGAAAGGCCAGTGGGAAACTTTCTGTGTTTGACACTAAAATACATTTGCTCCAGAAAGCAAAATACGTTATTGGGGAGTTGCAGGAGGGGAACTTCCAAGTACACAGAAATACACAGGGCTAGCACTGACTCTCTGTGTTACATGATGCCATTTCTGAGGTTGAGCCTCTGTGTATGGTTTGTTACTACTTCTGTGCATGTTTGGAACATGGAGTGCCTTGGCGTACATAGATAGGACTTTGTGCAATGGCCAGGTGAAAGTTTCTGCCTGCCCCTCCAGAAGCAAACATCTGTGCTGGATGGGGAGCACAGCTGGAGCTGGAGCTCAGCTCTTCTGCTCCCTAGGATAGAAAGGGGACTCCTGGCTGGGGGATGGCGTTAGTGGTGTTGGGCACAGGAAGGAGCAGGTTGTGGGAGCAGCTTCTCATGAAGTCCTTTGGGTGGCTGTGCAAGAGCAGCCTGTGCCCCCAAGCAGGCAGCTGTTCCCAAACTCCTATGCAGGCTCCCCTCTGATGGGGCTGCATGTTTTTTCCCTGTTTGGTTCCTTGCTTTGAAAGATACGCTCTAAAACTTGGATACCAGCACGCAGAGCTGGAGACCTGCTGCTTTACATGGCCTGGCCTCCTGCCTGTGCAGCTTGCTTCAGCAATCCCCGATTTTCTGGTGCTAATGACTATTTTATAGATTTGGGAAGGCTCCTGTTTGCAGTCTGAGATTTTAATCTTTGCAACAATATAGGAGATATCACTGCATTTGATACCTTGAAGACTGTATTTTCTGCTGTTCCAGTGCTACAGCACTTGAGCTTTGCAGAGATAGAGTGTTTGGGTTGTTCAATTCCTAGATGTAGGTACAGTTTTCCTAACTGTTTCTAGCTAGATTCTGTAATTGCAGCTGTAAATGTGAATTACATGTGAGTTACAATTCACATTAAGTGAATTGCAATATGTTTATAGGTGGAGGTATCATTAATATGTTCCTTTGCATGGGTTTCTTTTTGTTTTCAGTGTTAGACTTGAGTGTCTATGTAATTTCTCAAGAAACAAATGTTTTGCTGCCCCTATTTCAGCAGCTGTGTTTGGTTTTGCACAGTTTAATGTTTTTCTGACAGGGCTATCTTCTAATGTGCCCCAGATGAAACATGCTGTTTGTGCTGCCTGGATTAGTTTTGGAGAAGAGGGAAGCACAGTGACACAATTCACAGTGTATGTGCAAATCTCTGCTTGGACTGTGCAGTTGATTCTACTTGGGAGGTCTTAAGGATTTATACAGATAAGTGTATTTTGCTTGAACATGACACAACTGTTTCATTGTGTTTCAGGGTGAAGGCTGTCGTACTGTCCCACTTTCCGGACATGTAGGATTTGACAGTTTGCCTGACCAGCTGGTTAATAAGTCAGTTAATCATGGGTTTTGTTTCAACATCCTGTGTGTGGGTGAGTATTTCCATTTTGGGAAGTTTTCTTGCTGAAAAGGGCTTCTCTGCAGCTGGATGTGGCTTGTAGGTGACAGTTAACAAGGTAGCTTGGATTTAAATTTCCCCGACTGTACTGTTTTCAGTAACAAGATTTACTGGTGCCCTGGGAAATCCCTGCTGGGCTTATGCAGTATAGCTTTCTACCAGCAGGGAACCATAGGAATAAAATACCTGAAATCCCACGCTTTGATTATGATCTTTATTTTCCTAGTATGTTGGAATTTCATGTTTTTAAAGGAAAATAGGTACTCATGCCAGAGACTTTTGTTCAGAGTTTTTGTTTGGTTGGGCGTGGGGTTATTATTGTAATTATTTTAACAAAATACCAGTCATGCTCCTCTTCAATCACTAAAAACTATTTTTTTTTCCCTCCTCCTTCTGTGTATGCTTGAATTAAAATAGTGTTTGGCCAGGCCTTAGCTGGTCAGATGGTTATCCAGGCTGCCATGTGGTCTGGGTCTCAGCTGTGGCCTGGCACTGTAGTAGGACTTGGTGTCTGGCCCTGCAGCGTCTGCCTGTCTCACAGGTCTTCCCCAGGGTTAGATTCCCAAATGGTGTCTCAGAGGCACTCCTAGGGGACAGAAGTAAAATCTTGTGTGGCTTTGATTCAGTAGTTTGGTTAGGTAGATAAGAAAATTTATAATAGAGAATTAATTGTGTGACGGGACAATTAGTTTGGTTTACTGGTGATGGTGCCTTGCATCCGGGTGCAGGAGGATATTGTGTGGCTATGGCTGCTCAGGGTAGGCCCCTGTCTGCAGATGCTCCCAGTTGTGCCTGGCATGACAGAGGGGAGAGCTACAGCTGTGGACACCTCCTGGGGACTCAGCTGGTGAGCAGCTCTGCACCCACACAAAGGTTGTCTGTACCCTCTGAGACAGATCCAGCTCCTGGTGTGGACCTGGTGTTTGTCCAGGACAGGGTTAAGTCTGAGACAAGAGGAGTAGAGTGAGGAGGGGGGAGCTGAGCCCCATTAAATGGAGCTGAGAAGAAAACTTTCCCTGACAATGGCATTCCTGTGAGATGATAAACTTTGCTGACAAGTGGAGGTCACTGTCAGGCTGAGTTGCTGGGTGCTTTCCACAGTACATGAATGTGATATGACCTAGTGAAACTCTCATCCTAAAGACTGAAGTCTTGAAGTATATCCTTTTGCATTTATTCAGCTGTTGTGCTGGGTTGTTTTTTTTTTTTGCAAGTTATAGGTGTAGCAGTAGATGCCTCCTGTGATATATATTCACTTTGATGTGTGGAGAGGAACTGAATGCTTCTGCTTTCCTCTGCAGAATGGAAATGGAATGCATTGATTGCTTGTTGATGTGAATAACATGAACTCACCAAGATCAATGTACATCAGTTATTAATGTCAGTCGTTTATGAATAGTAATAATGCAAACATGGTCAACCTTGAAATAAAGAAACTTTATAGAAGAAATTAATAGAATCCATTGGGAAAAGATACACAAATCTTGATTTGAGGAGGTCAGGATTTAAAATGCCTTGTAAGAGGTGTCTGGTCCTCTGTTAACTTGTGGTAACAAAGTTAAACTCTTAAACAACCTAAAGAAATAAAAGAAACCCTCCCAGAATCCATCTGTCATTTATTCCATTGGGTCTCACTTGTATTGCAGGAGTTTGGGGTGAAAATGGGAAGAACAGGGAGCAAATGAGGATTGGGGCCTACAGAACAAGTAGATGAATTGATCCCATAATAAGGCCGCTAAGTATGGTATAAAGGCACTTTATTGCCCCCTATTTTTCAGCTATGTGTGGCATCTGTTGGGGGAAAAAATGCAGTGACAGTTTTGCACTGGATCTGAGCCACTGATTCCTCCAGCTCCTGGTGGAAGAGCCAGAGAAAGCCTCAGAAATGACTCCTAGCAGCACGTCCAGAGGGGAGCAATTTTTAGCTCTTCTCATGCTAAAAGCTGTTCCCCTTTGAGACTAGAGCCAAAGATAGAATAAATGAGCAAACCTTTAATAAGAAGTGAGGGGTTATGGATGTTTTCTTTGATACTTTATTCCTCAGCACAACAATTTTCTTCCAAAAGCTTTCATGATAAAATGTTCAGTGCAAAGGCTGGAGAAGCATTTAATGGCTGAGACCTTCTGTGCTGACGGTATTTCTCAGTGAGATGGGGAAAAGAAAGAGGAAGAAAAGATTACGTGTTTTTTAATGTAAGCTCTTTCAGTTTTGGCCAGGATAGATTGTAGTTGCACTATACCATTATAAGCAGGAGTTTCTCCTTCCTCTCTAAGGGCAGTTGCAGCGGGATTCCTAACCAGTCTATTCAGTGCAAGGAGAAATGGCTGTTCTGAGGCAGCTTTCTTTTCCCATGAGCTGTACCACAACTGCTTGAGGTCCCTCACTCCAGATGAGTGAGCCTTCTCCCCTTGGTGTGTGAGAACTCTCACTGGCTGGGGAAGGGAGGGATGAGCACAGGTTCCCTCACACAGAGCTGCCATCTGCTCTCCAGCAGGCAGCTTTCCATGGGGTGGTGAGCTGTTCAGCCTGGAAGTCGCCCAGTGGTTGGTGTTGTGGTCACTGATGCAGCCAGCTGAGAAAAGAACAGGGTTTCTCCAACCAAAAAGCCATTGGACTCCTTAGCTCTCGCTGCTGGTCCCCTGTGGTGCAGAATGGTGTCTGGGAGCCTGGTAGTCCTCTGAGGGAGTTCAACACCTTTTGTGAGCCCATGTTGCTTCTCTTGTCGCTGCAGCACAGCCTTTGCCTTCTGATGGGTGAATCACAGAGTGTCTTTGCATGCCTGTCAGATGAAAATAATTGTTTTTTCCTCTCAGTGAGAGATGGCCTTATCAGGCTGAGGTGCCTCAGGGCTTATCTCAGTCAACCTGCTACACTGGATTAGCTCCCATTTCTTCACATGAAAGGGCTGTGCATGCATATACATTTCCTTTAAGATTGGATTATTTGATATCTGGAGCTACAGTCGTTAATCTCATGGAGGACGGGTGTTGCTCTCATGTGAAAGGGCACTCTCGTGAAAGCTGTCTCATGCCTTTGAACAGGGAAGTACTCCAAGGGCTCCTCTGTCCTCATACAGAATTGACTGAGGATGATATGACTGGGGCCTCTTAAATCCTCAGTGATGTAGAGTAGGGGGACAGCGAGCAGTTGTTTGGTTTTGCACTTAACATGTCCTGGGGGAAAGCAAATTAAATCAGAAGGCACAAAAAAGGCAGCACAACTTTTGTGGTTATAATTCAGCTTACTGCTGCAGGGTGCTTAGGGTACTGAAATCTCTGTGGAAGCAAGAAGCCATGAAAGTGCCATCAGCTCAAAGGTTTTGGTTTGGGAAGCTGGGAACTTCCCAGGGGAAGAAGCATTTGCTGTTTGCACAGCTGCTTCTGTTCCTCCACCTTAGCTACTGACCAGTGTCAGAGACGGGTATGGGAGCTCCTCACCTTCAGTAGCTGAATGGGAGAGAGTGGCCCTTGTCCCAGCTGTGTTTTTGCAAGTGATGTCACTGCTCAGTCAATGAGGGATTTGATGAACTGCTTCTGTAGAGCACCGCAGACACCGTGTGCATGTGCACTGGAGCAGGGAGCATGTCTCAGGAGGCTCAGAGGAGGCGTGGGGAGCTCAGCACAGTGTTTCTAGCCTGGCAGGTTCTTGGGTGTTAACAGTGGATGGTGTCTCCTGGGCACTGGTGTGGGGTTAGTGTGTGTCCACAGCCTCACTGGTGTGGTGTCTCTTGCCACTTTTTTATCATGCCTCTGAAAATCATGAGCCTTAGCAGCAAAAATCCATCTCACAATGAAAGGCTCTGACAGCTTTTCAGTAGCTGTCAGAGTGTCCTGGTGCAGACCTCTCACTAAAGGTCACTCTCCCTGCCCTGTCATCGCCACAGCACTTTGTCAGCCCTGCTGCAGGAGAGCAGACCACAGCTGAGTTGCATAATCCCCAAGTACAGTTTTGAGATCTAATCACATGTGTGCTAGAAGCCTGACACCAGGAAATAATCTCCCTGCCAGGGATGCCTCTCACTTGGTTTGTATACACTGCTGCCTTTTCCATGGTGATTCTGCCTCCCTTAATCCCCATTCATCGTTTCTGCTTTTTGGAGAAGATTCCGGCGCTGTCAGCTGGAACACGCACAGACTACTTGTCCTTTTCATCAGACCATCTGTTCCATCTGGACTTCTGGCCGTGCAAGAAGCAGTTGGCACCATTTACATCTTCCAGCCAGCAGAAAGTTGCCTCTGTGTGAGGCAGAAACTCCAAGGACATTCAGAAACCCTTCCTTCTGTCATTCTGCCCTTCAGATAGCACTGCTCCCTAGCTCTGGTCATACTTAACACAGTGAAGCACTTTGTTGACATCTTCAGTCTGTTACCATCTCGTGTTGCTCTGTCAGTGTTAACATCCTCTGTCTTGTAGCTGAGGCAGTTACTCCTCTCTCCTCCAGTCTTCCTCTTCCCTGGCAGGCTTTAATGATCCCATGATGTGTCAGTGTGGGGATGGGTGTATCTGCTGACTCAATGTCATTTCTGGTGTGCAGGCTCCACGTTTGAGATGCCATGTTAGTGGTGGGGTGTTTTGTGTTTCAAGCATGAAGTTATAGGGGTTTGGGTAGGCAGCTCCCACCTATGGCAAAATACCTTCCTCATCCACAAGGAAAACCCCCAGTGTGTGAATTCTGAGTTGCTGTTGCTGGCCCTGTGTAGCTGGCATGAGATGGAGTATAAAAGCAAGTTCTGTCTTAAAAATATGCCTGTATCTCTTTTGCACTTCTCCTGCCCCCTCCCACCCCAGACAGTTAAAGTCACTTGTGCTAGAAACAACACATTAGATTGATTTAACATAGGCAACGATTAGCCAGATCAGGATGCATTTAAACAATAGTCTTGGCCTCGTATGAACCCCTTTCACCGAAAAAGAGGCAGAAACAAGAGGTGTTTTACAGGGTGTTTTGTCTGCCTGGAAGCCAGTGTGACTTAAACACAACTGTGTGTATCCTCAGCTGAGAGCAGCTCCCTGCCCTGATCACCAGTGGGGATCCCCTGTCCTGCAGCCCTGGGTGCAGGCTGCTGGATCTGTGTCTGCTGCAGGGGCCATCAGGCTGTGAGGTGGAGAACTTGAGGCAGCAGCACAAGAGGTTTTTTAGGCCAGTGGGAGGGTGTAGCTCCTGCACCTCAGGACTGAAGCTCCCCTGTCCTGAGATGCCCCATCGGGGTTCCTGGCATTCCCAGGCAAGCAGCCAGCTCCCTGCACTGTCCCACCCATCCCTTGGCAGGGGTTCTGGAAATGCTGCAGCCCTCTCAGCCTGTTTAGATTTTGGCCTTTTTTTTTACACTGCTTTTTCCTGGCATCCCTGAGAAGGGCCTGGCAGGTCATGCAGGCTGCCTGCTGTTAACCCTCAACATCTCAGTTCAGACTGGGGCAGTGCTTTGTGACCTGCTCACTGTTTGGGGCACTTGGTACCCGAAAAGCCCAGAGCATGAGATTCCAAGTCAGTGAAGGGTTTGACGTGATCAGCCGCAAGTCTTCTGAGTGGTCCAGCTCATTCTTCCAGTGACAGAGATAACCTTGTGCTTTGCTGGGTCCCTTGTGCTGGTGCTCTCTGTTTGTGGTGGTGTAAAATTGGCTGATGCATTGACATAGCACAAGGGATTGCAGCAATTCCAGCTCCTGGTGCTGACTCTGTCTTCTTTTTTGCAAACAAGATTGGTGCAAAGAGCAACTGGACTTGTGCCTATTCTGGCTGTAACTGGAATTATTTGGTGGTGGAGCATAGCTCTAGGTGTACATTGACTTTCAAATGTTAGTGGATCTTGCTGCCTCTAGAAAGATATCTGATATATGATCATGGCAATCAGAGACTGCTCAGTTCCCAGAGCAGAGGATGTTTTCCCTGCCCTGTCTGTCCTGTACTTCAGCCTTGACTGAGAAAAGTCTCTTCTGGGGCCAAGAGAGAGGAATTTGCCTGCTTGCAGTGGTGAGGCTTTGAGATTTGGACAGGGGAGGATGGGGAGGAGTTTCCCCTTGTTGAATTGGGCATTTCATGCAAGTTTGGATCTGTTGCAGAGCTCTAAACCTACAAAAATAAGAAGCTCTTTTCTTCTGAGCAAAGTAGGAAAATGATGAAGTTGTCTTGGTTGGGAGCTGAGGGCTTGGGGAGGGAGGGGAAGGCTGCTTCAGCCAGACACAGGCTCCCTGTGGTCCTGTAGCGGGCTGGAGCAGCAGCCTTCACTTGCTTATCCTGAAGTTCCAGCAAAAGCCATCTGGGCTGCTCAGAAATCCCTGTTTTCCCCAAACACAGCACCCCTCCCAGGGCAGCAGGCCAGACTGCTCACGAAGTCAGATCCTTGGAGTGTAGAAAGCTGGCCCCGATGTCAGAGCGTGGTAAGGGAGGCTGCCCTGTGGAATGAGTGCACGGAGGGTTGTGTTTTGTTCTTCCTGGGATGTATCTAAAACAAATTTAAGACTGGGATTTGTCTCTTCCTTACAGACAAGAAAATAGTTCCCTGTTGGTAGATGGAATCCAAGTAACAGCTCAGTGCTGCAGAGCTTTTGGAAGCAGATTCTGGAGTGTTGTATAGCATGTAGCTCCTAAAGTATGGAAGCCAGATAGAACAGAAAATGTCCCCTCCCAGTCTAGAAGGCTGATCCTCCACTCAGTCTGCTGTGAGTACAGGAAAAACTGCACAACTTGCTGGAGGACTAGAACCAGTTCTCATTGCTTCCACACAGGAGGAGGCTGTTTCAGTGGCTGTTTGTTAAAGACATTGATCTGGAGCATCTTTATTTGGAAATGGCAATAAGCCCTACTTTTTAATGAAAACAGCATCTTCTGTAGTGTGATTGTGGGTTTATGCAGGATCTGAACGATGCTTTCCCCTTTGCCTTTTCACCTCTCCTTTTTCATCTCTATTTTCTAGCGATATTAATGGCCATTAGACTGTGAAATGTAATTTGCCTGGAACACAGACCTCCCATTGTACACAGCTTTCTGTTTGCCAGACGATCCTTTTGGAGCATGAGATCTGCTTTCAACTGCTACAGTTTTACCCCTGTTAATGTTTGGAAGCTGAAAGGCTGGGGCATGTTAATATTCAACAGAATGTTTCAACGCTCTTTTTCTCAAATAGGGGAAACTGGCCTTGGCAAGTCCACCCTCATGGACACACTTTTCAACACCAAGTTTGAAGGTGACCCAGCATCTCACTCACAGCCTGGGGTCCAGCTGAAATCCAGTACATACGACCTGCAAGAGAGCAATGTCAACCTCAAGCTGACTATTGTGAGCACAGTGGGCTTTGGTGATCAGATCAATAAAGAGGACAGGTGAGTGAAAGGAGAGAGAGGCTGTATCGTGACCTGATTTTCTCATTAAGGGTCTCTCCCCATGCCCTATTTGGGTCAGACTGCACAGTAAAGTTTTTCTCCTTCCTTCTCATGGATTGTCCTTGACATCTCTTTGGGATGGCACAGGTAGAAGAGCAGGTAGAGGCTGTGGTGTGTCAGCAGTATTTCAACTATTAAAGCATCTTTTCTCATGCTGTCAGATCAATATCTGCCCTGCTGACAGCCTTCTGCCCAAATTCATCTGGTGGGAAGAGTGGAGAGTTCCAGGGCATCTGTGCTTGTTTCCTTGTGCTGTGCTGACCACAAGCTGCCAAGCAAACCACTTGGCTTAACAGCCACTTCTGGGAGGGCTCTTACGTGTTGCCAGAGGAAGCACGATAGATGTGCACTGAGATACCTTGGGGAAGTATCTCTGGCAGCTCACAACCAAGCCTGGCTAGAGCGTGGGGGTTAAAGGGTGTGCAGATGGGATTTGCTTTGTTGTGGGTCTGTTACGTTTTATCTTTAGTTCTAAGATGCACTGATGTCCTTTACATTGTGGATCTGACAGGCTCTGTATTTCTGATGGCCTTGCACCCTTACATTTCAAAGTGTGAGAGTCCATGGTGTGTCTCCTGTCCTCTGCTGAATTTCTAGTACTGTGTTTTGCCAAATCGGCTCCTGGCATCTGCTGTAGGACCACATCTCCTTGTCAGTAGTTCAGCTTTAAAATTCCTTACTGGTGGGGAGGAAGGGAGATTGAGATGGTTGGTCTTGGGAAGTGAAACTAACAAGTAGCTTGTTTCTTGGAAGCAAGCAGTGGAGCCCTGTCTCTTTACCTCTTTGACTATGAGATGTGTAAGTCTTCTCTTTTTTCCTTTCATCAAAGCTATAAGCCCATTGTTGAATTCATTGATGCTCAGTTTGAAGCCTACTTGCAAGAAGAACTGAAGATAAGAAGGGTCTTGCACAACTACCATGACACCCGGATACATGCTTGCTTGTACTTCATTGCTCCAACAGGCCACTCGCTGAAATCCCTGGACTTGGTAACAATGAAGAAGCTTGACAGCAAGGTAGGCTTGTTTAATTCTTACTGAGCAGGTTCACCATGTGCTGCTTTTCCAGAGCACATCTCCCCTCCTCGAATAGCCCTTAGACCAGTGGACATGACTGGTTTGGCAGATAAAGCCTATGTGTTTATGGAGCACTTTGTAAGTTGTATTGCAGACTTGGAAAAGCATCCTGGAGCAAAGCTGAGGGCTTCTTACCGCTCTGTTCTTTCCTAGGTGAACATCATTCCCATCATTGCCAAATCTGATGCCATTTCCAAGAGTGAGCTGACCAAATTTAAAATTAAAATCACAAGTGAACTGGTTAGTAATGGGGTTCAAATCTACCAGTTCCCAACAGATGATGAATCAGTGGCGGAGATAAATGGAACAATGAATGTAAGTGATGTAGTGCTTCCTCTTCTCCCAGAACAGCACTGTTGCTGTAGGGGTTGGTGGCCCATATTGGAATGCTTCTGAAATCCACTTTCCTTCTTCTTTTGTGTCTTAAAAGCAGAGGATTGCACCGGCATCCAATCCTTGCAGTGTCAGCCTAGGCTATCAGAGCCTTCTGGTAGGCTATTGCTTCTCTGGTGGGCTTTTCTAGTCAGACCCTCCCCCCCCACCAGTCTTTTAACCCCTTCCTTGTCTTAGTGTGTATCTATTGAGGGATACACGTAGGAAATCAGACAGATAGTGAGGCTGTGCAGGGCAAGGACAGTCTTTGTTTTCCTAGGCTGTTGTTTCCTGAAAAGCCCTGCTTCCAGGGCTCTTCTCTTGCCTGTGGCTGTTCCTTGCCACAGGGACCACTGATAATCCTTCTTGACCACATGTGCAGAAGTGTTTGTGGATGGTGCTGCTGCTAGTGTATGGTCTGTCTTGAAGGCAGGAGGAACTACAGCTGTAGAAATAAGGTGACAAATTACCCCTTCCAGAGCTGGCTAGGGGAGTTTCCCCCATGTTGTGATGTGGAGGCTGTTCAGTTCAGACAGCTTTGTTTCCTTCCCCTCCAGTGTTTTGTATCCCCCTGCCCTTTGCAATGAGACAGCCTTTTGCTGAAAATCAGCTTCCTTCAACTTGGAAGACCACTTTCCTTTTCCTGCTGCTTGCCCTCTCCCGCAAAGCAGGCTCAGCTCTGTGTCCCTCTGGGTGCTGGTGTGTCAGCTTGATCGCAGAGGTAGCTCAGCATGGGAAGTGACCCAGAAGGCTGCATTGCACAGAGCCTTCGCATGGCCCCATCAGACTGACCAGCAGCCCCACTTACTCTACATGTCCTATTCGAGAGCTGGGAGGCCGAGGAATGAAAGCTGAAGAACCCATCTTTGGGAGTGCTTGCAGGCAGTTTTGCAGTACTCAAGGTTTGACTGTATGAGCCACACTCCAGAAACAGGGAACATCATCTCTGAAATCTCTTGCTTGTACCAGCTGTTATAAACTTGACCCAGTTTTCAGATAACCTGTGGAATTAAAACTTCATTACCTGCTATTGAGAGCAGTCCAGGGTCACTGATCTTTCATATAGTTGGGGATATCCATATCCTGGGGCCCTTTTAATTGCCCAGAGATCAGCTTGCTTTAAAAGATGGTAGCCAACAAATGTCACTGCACAAAACTCAGCAGAAGAGGTGGGTGCAGGGAGTTGGCAACTTTATTTTTAAGTGCTGAAGCCTTGCACTTGACTTTTTTGCAGTTTGGCAGGATGCAGTATACTTCCCAGGAGCAAGCGGAGGTGGGGAGAGATCTCACTTACTGCACAACATATATGCAGCAAAGTATGATGGCGGTGTCTGGGGGTTTGCTTGGCAGCCTGAGATTGGGGAATGAGTGTGAGGTGTGGTCTTCTGAGCCTAGAGAGGTGTTAGGAGTGTTTCTGTTCTGACTGCTGAGCTTGCACTGGGTGAGTGTCTTAGGTGTGTGATCCCTGAATTTGGCCTCCTTTGTCCCCTGGCTTTGCAGCCGTCTAGCAGTGGCTGCACACAGCATCAACATCAGGAGGATTTGTAAATCCATTGTCATTTCTTTGGGTTTCTCAGAACCAGTTTTGAGTGCTGTAGGATTTGAGGGGGGGTGCTAAGGTTGATCCCAACTCAGCTGCAGGAAGCATGAGGTTATGGAGTGTTAGTATGGGGCAGGCTTAGCACAGCCCCAGGAACGCAGAGTCCTTCCCAGCTCAGCCTGCAGCAGACCTTTGGGAATACATGGACGTGGAGGCTGGCCCCGTGCAGGGTTGTGTTCAGTCCTTCATTGCCACAGCTGAAGCAAGTGGGAGGAAAGAGCTGTTACTCCGGGGATGAAGGACAGATCTCATGATCCAATAGAGGGATGTGTCTTGTGCTCCAGTGTGAGCTGAGGGAGAGGTGAGAGGATAAAATCAAGAAGGCTCCAAGACCTCTTTTATTGCTTCTGTGCTTGTGCAGATGTTCTCAGCTACGGCAAGCCCTTGGAACAGCACCGCAGTCAGAGCCGCGCAGCATGTTGTTTGAGCTGTTGTTCTGGTGCTAGTCTTGCACTGGCTCATCTCACCTGAGACCCCGTGGCTGGGAGGATCAGCCAGGTAGAGGATATAGAGTGGTAGCACTAACAAGGTTTCCAAAAAGACCCTCCCTTCTCCCTCCTTGTCTTGGGCTAGTGGTCAGTGACTAGAGTCCCTGAGATTAGCGTGTGCATAATGACTGTCTTGCTCAGTGGCTGTGCTAACCTCTGTGTGCTGGCAAGGCAGCCAGAGTTGAGAGGGACTGACGTGGCTATCACTGAATGTGTTCCAGGCCCACTTGCCATTTGCAGTGATCGGGAGCACGGAGGAGCTGAAAATAGGAAACAAAATGATGAAAGCTCGTCAGTACCCCTGGGGCACTGTGCAAGGTGAGTTGAGCCCTGGGATTTTCAAGGCATGAATGGTGACACTTCTGCCAGGAGGCAGTGAGCTCTCATAAGAGAAACAAGGGTCTGCTGGACTTCTAATGTTTCTCTAGGAATTACCCTTTGTTAAATCCTTGTGTCAGGCCTATAGCGACAGTTTTCTCTGCTCAGAAGGGCTGTTAACCAATTGGAGGAGTAGACAGGTGGGGAATGTGGGAAAAGACCTTTGTTTCTGCCCCCATCTTATCCTTATGTCTTCTTACAGTGGAGAATGAAGCTCACTGTGATTTTGTGAAGCTGCGGGAGATGCTGATCCGTGTAAATATGGAAGACCTTCGTGAACAGACCCACACACGCCACTATGAGCTGTACCGACGATGCAAGCTGGAAGAGATGGGTTTCAAGGACACTGATCCAGACAGCAAACCCTTCAGGTAGGATCCTTGAGGAGACTGGAGAGCTTGAGAGAAGCATTGTTGGATGCACTGCATGTGTGTGTGTGTGTCCTTGAGAGAGCATGTGAAGAACCAGTGCAGCAAGAATACCTGCCAGGTCAGATAAATCCAGACTTCAGCAAAGGTGCTGGCTGAATGAGAGGTGAAAACCCAGATAGCTTGTTTAGGATTGACTCGGAAACTGCAGGTATAGGAGTAGAAATGTCTGTGCTGTAGGGATACAGCAGTGTCCTTCTGAACTAGTGTGTGTTGCCAGTTGGTCTCTTCGAATTGCCCAGCATTCAACATACAGAAAAGGGCAGTAGCTTACAGACCTCAGAAAAGGTTGGATAAAGGTGGCCTCAGGCACACGTGGGTGGGTGAGTACCAGATGTGCTGTGGACAAGCAGTATTCATGGTAAGGGTCTGATTTCAGAGGCTCAGGGGAAGCCGTGTTTGTCCCAAGTCATGTCATTGGACTTCCCTTTCTTTTTAGCTTACAAGAAACTTATGAAGCCAAAAGAAACGAGTTTCTGGGAGAACTGCAGAAAAAGGAAGAGGCAATGAGGCAAATGTTTGTCCAGAGGGTCAAGGAAAAAGAAGCAGAGCTGAAGGAGGCTGAAAAAGAGGTGAAGACTGCACTACTTGTCTCTTCATGGTTGTGAGTGATAGATCTACTCCCAGGCAGTTAGCTGCTGCCAAAGTACTTTCTGCAGAGTGTGGTTTAGGACTTTATTACCAAGAAGTCTAAAGTTCAACTTGGGATCATGGGGACATTAATGTGTTCATACTGTAGGACAAAACTAGATCACACTGCTTGTAGTGTACAACTCACTGCGCCATGAAAGTGCAGTCTTGATTCTGATGGAGAGTGGCAGTGTGGCAGAATTCAAGGAGAGAAACAGCTCCAGATATAAACTTCTTATATAAAAAATTACACTGAGCATTGGGAAAAATCCATTAATTTACTGACCTTTAAAGTGGAATAAGGCCCCTGGAAATGGATTAAATATTTTTTTTCCATTACATTCTCCCAGTCCTCTATTAGTCTGTGCAGTGGTGCATCACTAGAACACTGCCTGGTCTGTAAGCTGTTGTGGAAGGAGATTTTTCCCTGCCCTTTTTCTAAGCAGTGTCAGCTTAGGGGGCTAGAAATGATGTAGAGACCAGTGGAGCCTTGCAGGTTCAGGTCTCACGGAATCCTTCCATCTTTCTCTTTTCCTGTGAAGAGAATATCTGGTAGTGCTGGGTCATGCTCAGCTCTCTCCTTTTTCTCCAGCTGCATGAAAAGTTTGATCGCCTGAAAAAGTTACATCAGGATGAAAAAAAGAAGCTAGAGGATAAGAAAAAGTCTCTGGATGATGAAGTAAATGCATTTAAACAAAGGAAGACAGCAGCTGAATTGCTTCAGTCTCAGGCTCAGCAGGCTGGAGGATCTCAAACTCTTAAAAGAGATAAGGAAAGGAAAAAGTAAGTTGGTAACCTGGGGTATTTGTTTTTGGGAATGGTTCTCCTTTACTATTTTTCTGGGTGTCTCTGTTTCCCAACCTAGCGAGTCCTTACCAAGGGAAGGTTTGCAGACAGATTTAGTCCCTGGTGAGGCTGAGCAGTAGCTGGAAGTATTTTACTTTTAGTTATCATCCTGAAGAGTAGGGAGCAGAGCTGACCTCCCCCCTTGCTTGCTGACAGCATGGGAGAGGATGAACTTGTTTTTATTCCCCAAGATTCCAAGGCTCCTCCCTTGGTCTGACAGTGCTTGTAATGAAGTGGAACAATCTTGTCTGCCAAGGATAGGGTGTGGATAGTAGGGATTTCCCACTATCCTCAGAGAGGAGTGTTTCCTGTCTCAGGGTCTTACTTGTTTAGGATGGGAGAAAGGTTATACTGTGGAAATTATGAGGGCAACTAATAGTCTTGAATTCTGGAATCTGCAGCTCCTTGTTAGTGCTTGTACCCTTCTCCAGCCCTAAACCAGCTTTTTGCCCTCCACAGAAACAATGAGAGATATTGCATGGCTTTAGCAGGAGTTCCCCATGCCAGGGAGTGGGGTGACAGTATCCAGCCCCTTATCAGGATCCTGTGATCTGTGCTGTCTGCAGTGCCCATGCCAGGCTCCTAATGCTCCTCAGTTGCTCAAGAGTACAGGTGAAACAGTTCTCCCAGTTCACACAGCAATGAGCAGTTCCTTTTCTTCTCACTGCGGTATGCTTCCCAAAATGGAGTGCTGTGCCACCTTAGCATGTGTGCAAAGAGCAGTGAACAGATAAAGTAAGGGTTTGGTTTCTGTACCCCTGCCATAATCCCCTCTCTGCACATCCCTGAGGCAAATCCAGAGTACATTTTGCCTGCATGACATGGTCTTAAGTACATGGAGAAGTGCTGTTAATATGAACAATATGGCACGTGCCCAAAAAGTTTGTCAGGGAAAATAGCTCTTGGCCGTTAAGCCTGGAATCAGGAGAGGAAAAACCCAATAACCAGAATGAGATCCTGGTTTAGCCTTTCCAGTTTTGAGCTGGAGCTGCTTCAGTGTCAACATTCTTTTGTGATGAGCAATTAGTGCTGCTCTTTTCTCACTTGTCCGTTCCTTTTTCCACTGTGGATTTTGATTTGCTCTTTTGAATTACCTTCAGGGATTTTTACTATCTTTTCATACTGGGAGCTTGGACTGTGTAAGGAATATACAACTGAAGTCAGTCAGGGTAAGGAATGCAGAAAAGGGAGATGTAGTGTAAGCGATCAGTCACTGGCCAAGTCACACTCTTGTTCCCAGAAGCAGTTCTGATTCTGGAAGAGCTCCTTAACATCAAGCACATTCACATGGTACCATCTGTGTCAGTTTAGGATTCTGAAAAGCACAGAAAACACCATGAAAGAGATAGGTCAGTGCTTGAGTAAGGCTTGGTATTAGGGGGCTTCTCTCTCCTTCGGGAAAATAGCTGTCAGAAATAGTGCTGCTCTCTGTACTCTGTAGCTTCTTCATTTGTCCTTAATAATTCATTTCAGTATTTAGATCATAAATATCTCTAACAATCCATAAATTTCACAAGCTGTAACTTAATTTTATCTTGTTTACTAGTAGTTGGCAGTACACTGGCCTTTTTCTTTCACAGGTGACTCTTCTAAACCCAAGCTCTATAATTTGCACTAATCATGACTTAGTTTCTTTTGTTTGTTTGTTACATAGTTATCATCATGATTAGCTCTTACACATATGCTGTTTTACAGTTAGCTGCTGTTTGGCTGCATGGTGCATGAGGCACATTGTTCTGGTAAGCGTCATTAACTAATATAGACCTCACAATGGGATCAGTTGCAGTTCCTAAAAAAGCAGACCCTGTGCAAGGCCAGAAGCCTATAAGTGTTATCTGTGCCTTCCTCTGCTTTCACCCTTACTATAAGTGCTCTACCAGTCTCTCTCTACATAATGCAGTTGTGGAAAAAGGTTGCAGTGATGTTTGTTTTTAAAGATTCTGCAAAGTAAAATGCAGAGAGACGAAGTATTAGGGCATGAAACACAGAAAAAGGATTAGATCCTCTTCCTTTTAAACCTTCCCAGCACTTTGTTGGCTCTGTTTTCTATATTCCATCTCCCTTACAAATAAATGATATTTTTTAATCCCATAGGCCATGTTGATACTATGGCAACAATTGCTATGGAGACGTGGTGCTGATGACAGAACCCAGCTAGCCATGAAAATGTTACTCCCTTTTCCTTCCCTCCCACCCCTTCAAGCTAGAGTATTAACTTGTGGTTACAGTGAAAGACTAGTTTCTATCCTCCCCTCCACATGCTGACAAATGGTAAAATCTGACATACCTAGAGCTTTTCTTTGTCCCCTAGCACCAGAGAATCACCAAACTGTGTGTGTGTGTATGTGTGTGTGTATGTATGTATGAGGGGGCATTAAAGAAGCTACTGCCGAGTAACCAAACCAATATTCACTTGCTGACTAATTATAGTTGATTGTCCAAAACCATGAGAGATGATGGGCTGAGCATTTAGCGGATAATGAAAGCTCTGAAGAGAAACTGAGAGACTTTTTTAACAGTCAGATTGGTAACTCATGGACTGGATGTTCAATTTTATTGGACAGACACAGATCTATGCCAAGAGTGCCCATGGCTAGGGTGAGGCTAGTAGTAGATGAGGGCTGTATTTGATACGTGAGGAGGCTTGTGAAGGATATAGGCCACCTGAAAGGGTTAAAAAGTCTGGCCACAAGCAGGTGTCTGCAGTACAAAGTGCCAGCATCTATTGTAAAATGAAGGTTCATTTAAACTAAGATGTGTAAGAAATGCACCTGCCTGGCAGGAGAACAGCATCCTCATTAGGGTTATTAGTTCAACTGCTAATGACAGTGGTGTACTTACAGCTGGGTTGGGTGTGTTTAATTGAGCATTTTTAATTTGCTGTTGATTCTCTGGTGAGAGGAAAAAGAAAGCTTTCACAGGGATGTCTTGCTTCTATTAACCAAGGCAAGGGTAACAGCACCCCAAGCTGAGGTGCACAGGTCTCTCAGAGAAGGAACATGTTGGAACAGCAGCACTTAACTATAGAATGCCCTGAAAACTCAGCCTCGAGTCCACCCTTCCCTGCAGACAAAACCAGGATTTACATTCTCTCCAGGACATGGTCCAAACTAACTTATGGTCTGCCCTTTAATAGGGAAAAGCCGATTCCATGGTTCCTTCCCTCTTTGCCCTACCAAGGGAAATGGAAAAGCAAGTAAACCTTCTGCTGTCAGTGAGAGGCATTTGAATTTAATTTCAATGGGATGTTCCACTCAACAGAAGAGCTTCAGAAGGGTCTTGCACGGGCTCAAACTGGAGCTTACAGTTGGCTTGAGCAGTCTGGTTGAATGAATGTCTCTGCTGCCAACGGTAACTGTAAAACAATGAAAAGAACAATTCTCTGCTTATCAGGCTCTGAATGTGGAAAAATAAGCTCAAATAATGAGAGTGTTCATTCTGGTGCTGGGTATGAAGGCACAGCTAAAGTGCAATTAGAGTGAACATCACTGATTTTTGTTGGTTTTGGATTGCTTTTGACAGTCCTCAGAACTGTACGCTATTGTGTGCTGGGCTTTAAATCAAATGAAGTTCTTTGTTCCTAGTATACAAATGCAGACAGTGTCTTTTTCAGTGGGCATTTGTCATTGCTAAATTAAATATGTATATATGGTACTTTTCCAGCATTCATAAAAATACTCCCCATATTGATCCATAAAGTATTGCAGGGCTCCACTGTTTTGCAAGGATACAGATGGGGCACAGTTGAGTCCTGTAGCTTGCAAAACTGTGAAAGGATTGTTTTAGAAGATAAATTTGGTTCATCCCATTGTTGAGTGTGTGTGCATGTGTGTGTCTGCATAAAGCATGTTTTGTAATCAAATTAAACCTTACTAACACTTAGCAACATTTCTTTTTGTGTGTTTGTGTGTTAGGAAACATTTATATTCTTGTTTTGTTTGTGGTTTTTGTTTGTTGGTTTGTTGTTTGGTTTTTTTTTTTTTTTTGTCATTAATCCATAAAACCATTAATCTGCCTTTTTCTTTCATTTTCAGTTCGGGTTTCCTGTAGAACCTTTCCCTTCACACCAGAAGCGAATGCCCCCACATTTGGTTAACACGCAGCTATGCCATTGTGCCTGTTTGCTCACTTTTACTCATTGCTCCCTTCCTGCGCTCACCATTTTGTTTTAAGCAAAAGTCCACACCCTTGGCTGTTGTGGGTTATGGTTGTTCTTGTGAAGAACTCAGCAACAGCCTACATGGAACTGGCAAGAGATGCTCATTGCTGACACCTCCTCCCTTTGGGCAGCAGCAGGCTCACAGAGCTGGTGTCCCCTCTTTTCATTGCTCAGCTCTTTGCCTCTCCTCCTCCATGTGCAAGGGCTGCATGGCAGCTGCTTGGTGCTGAGCGTTCAGCACTTCCAGGGACTGATGCTGCCATGGGCTGGGACATGCTGTCTCCAGAGACTGCCTGCCCTCTCCCCTTATTAATTTGCCTCATTAACGCCTCATTACCCCCTGCGCTGCCTTGTGTGACTCAGTTTTAAAGGACTTTTTGACATCCTCACAAGCGTGGGCCTGAGTCCCAACCTCTAGTCCCCAGCCTTGGGGGAATCTCAAACTTGGATCCACGGTCTGCAACTAAGTGTTCTCTGAATGCTGCAGGGGTCACGAAGGATCTCTTGCCTTGTCTCCCTCTCAGTGTGCTGGCCTGGATGCACATCCTGGATCCAATCTCAGGGAAAGCTGGTCACCTTGCTGTACATACCAGTGTTGGTGAAGAAAGACGATGACGTTTGACTTTCTTCTCAGTGTTTCCAACCATTTCTGTTTTTAATTCAAAAATTACTACCTTTTTTTTATTATTTGGCATCTGTTTAGAAGTGTACAGGTGCTGGCAGGTTGCTTCTCTTATTTTCTATTCAGCAAAGCCTTGTTTTACTGCAAGATTTGCACTAACAAGTAGGGTGTTTTGCTCACTGGGGCCAAGAGTCCACTCTGGCCAAGTGCAACTGTGGTTTGCCTGCAGGTGTCTTCACTGTGTATTTCTGGATGAGTTTTGTTTTTGAATAAAGACTTCAGACAGTGAATTCTGGTTAACATTTACTTCTTTTGTTTTTTGTTTTCTTTGCCCTTCTTTTACAGTAACCCATGGCTCTGTACTGAGTAATTACCCCTGAATACAATGGGCTGGAATGGACCTTCATTAACTTGTTAAATCGGAGGGTCTAATAAAACGTGACAGCATTTCAGCTGTGACCTTTCCATGGTGTTACCCTTGCTCTCTCCTATATCCTCATTGTGATTTTGGCTTTGCTATGTACCGGTGGTTATTGCTTTTATTAAACAATGTAAAATTAGTCCTAAAGAGGCTTAGGATGCTGCAGCTTTAAATCCTACTATTTTCTTTCCCTTACAATTAATGGATTCCCCTTTCTCCTGGTCTCTCTCCTCCCAGATAGATAAGGGATGTCAAAATAAGTTCTGTGAGTTATTTTTGCTGGCAAAATAACAGCGCAGATTAAATTTATTTATTGGTGACATTAAATAACACCACCTTAATTATCCCATAGTTGAGGGATTAAAAAACTCTTTTCTCCTTATACTTGGTGTCATTCTCATGACATCATCTATCTGGTTTAATTTGCTTTTATTTTTTCTTTTGCTAATTCATGCTGCCTGAATTACCAGCATGTAATCCTCATTTCCACTTCAGACTTGCTCCTTGTGCACTGTGTGCAGGCTGAGTTCACTGTAAGTGGGTGAACCCACATGTCCCAACCCTGCTGAAAGATCAGGCTGCGTGTTGCCAAATAGCTTCAACAAAATCCCTTAAACCCAGGGTTTTCAGACGATAAGCACACTTCTGACCCAGCTAGGCTAGGTAATGCTGGGTTTAGTGCTGAGCATTTCACTAGGAGGGTGGTCTGGGGGCTGCAGAAGCCTCGTGAACAGTGTCTGTGCAGCACATGAGTCCAGCTGGCTGTGCACAGCAGCAGCATACCATGTGCAGGAACCCAGAACCAGCAATGGTCTGTCATTGGCAGCAGTCAGGCAGTTAAAACTCCTGCTTGCAGTGTATTTTCTAAGGTATTCAGTTTCACCATGAATACAGTTTTATTTCCCGTAAGTCTTTGATGGTTTGGGGTTTGGTTTTGGTTTTTTAAGCAAGTTAAAATCATTTGAATATTTACTTCTTCCTGTATTGCTGACTGTTGGCCTGATCCCCAAACCAATCCATATCAGTCTGCCAGTGAGTTGAGGAACCTGCTCTAGTGGAAGGTGTCCCTGCCCGTGGCAGGGGCTTGGAACTGGGTGATCTTTAAGGTCCCTTCCAACCCAAACCATTCTAAGATTTCTAGATTATCTGCTAAAAGAACCATTTAATGTGGGGGTTTAAACCTTACTGCAGGCCACTGGCTGTTCTTCCTGACCATCTCTGTTACTACAATGTTGTTTAAAGTTTTATAAAGTCTTCTTAGAGACTTTAATGAAAAAAGGTTTTTACTTGTGTGATTTCCTTGAAGTACCAGAGGTACCACAGGGAGGTGCCATCTCCTCTGTCAGCTGTTCCCGTGTTGCATCTCTCTCTCCTGCTTTTTGAATGCCTTTCTCTTTTTGCTAATCCTCTTTTTTTTCTCTTTTTTTCCCCCTTTTCTCTCTCTGTAGCTTTTTTTAATCTGTTTTCGCCAGCTGCACTGGGTCTGAGGGAGAAGACTGCCACTTCTAGAAGAGTTTAAGGGTCACGTCTGGGGAGGGGGGGAACAAATCTTCAGTGTTAGTGTCTCGGGAAGAAGCTCTTTTACTGACTTGCATGATACCTAAAATTGAAGTGTCTTGTAATTTGTGTGACAAGACAGGGTAGTACGGGGGAGCTGGTTGTTTACTTGGGAGTTTGAAGAGCAGCAGAAACGGGAGGTTGGGACTAACGATGTAGCAAATACATTTTCAAACGTTGTTATGGGCATATTTTTTTTCTAGTTCTGTCTTTAATAATACAAATGTTGCGGGCTTCCATGGGGGGCGAAGCCTGAGGAGTATTTTCAATATGCTGTTGTTTGGTTTTGGGAACTGTGCATTAGGGTCGCGGGAAACCTGAACACGGTGCGATTTGCTCTGTTGGCAGCCACGAAATATTTAATTTTAACAAAGAAATAAAGTAAGAAAAACTCTGTGTTGTCGTTGGTGTCCTCCTGTGTCTCAGCACCTTAAACAGGCTCTCTTGGCCACGGGACGTGGGTCCAGTGGTACTCGGTTTTTGTTTTCCTGACTAAACCTCCTCTTGTTTGACGTTAGAAGAGAGGAGATGAGGGAGAGACGATGGAAGGCGCTGGTGCGTTAGCACTGCTGAGCCATCCGTACCCCGGAGCGTGCTGGGGCCGGCCTTGATGGGTCCTGCCTCATCCACATGTGTGCCTGCCGCGTTCATCTCCGTTCCACACGTGGCAGCGTGCAGGAGCTGCGCCAGCTGCCGTGTTCACACAAGCAGCACTGCAGAACCGGCAGTGCTTCGCCTCGCACCTTGCTAACTCCACAGTTAAATAAAGCACCGGGACAGCCAGCCGGCGGGCTGCCGTGTGTGCTGCTGGCCCCGGCTGGACGCACCGGCACAGCGAGCTGAGCCTATAGCTCTGTGCGGCCACCGGGAAGCAAAACGCAGCCTGACGCTGGGGTCAGCAAAGGTCATGGGGAGCCTTGGCCTCGTTGGGGCAGGGGAAAGGTCTCAGGCTCCTCCGATCCGGTACCCGGCGGGGAGGAGCTGCTGCGGTGTCCGCTGGGGCTGGCCGGGCCGGCGGGAGCTTGCGGGCCGGTGTCCGCTGCCAGGGCAGCCCCGGAGGCCTCTGCCACCGCCTCGGCCCGGCTGCGCCCGCGGCTGTCGCCAGGGGTCGCGCTAGAGCGGCGGCACCGTCCCGCAGCGGCGGCGGTTTCTCGCGGCGTCTCGCGAGCTCCTGACGAGGCGCCGGCTGGGCCGCTCTGCCCCGTTCGGCGCGACTGAGGTGGGGGGGCTCCCGCTGCACCGGAACGGGCGGGGCCGCGGCGGCCGGGAGGGGCGGGGGCCCGGGGGGCCGAGTCCGGGCCGGGCTGGGGCTCCCCGGTTGCCGGTAAGAAGGCGCGGCCTGGTCCGCACGTGGGGCCTGGTCCGCTCTGGCGCGCTTGGGCTGTTGCGGTGCCCGCCGGCGGGTACGGCCCCTCGCCCGCTATGGCGCCGCCGGAGCTGGAGAGCGTGCCCGAGGCGGTGCTGGAGCAGTGGCGGCAGTACAACGAGACCGAGCGGCAGTGGGAGCTGCGCCGCCGCTTCATCCTCCGCCACCTCAGCGGCTATCCCGGCGCAGCCATCGACCAGCTGCTGTCGCTCTCCGTGCTCTGGACCAACCACATCTTCATGGGCTGCAGGTGAGGCGGGGTGCGGCGGGGCTGCGGGCGGGGCCTGGTGCCGCGGTCAGGCGGGGGTGCCCCGGTCTGTCAGGGGGTCCCGGGTACCGCTGGCGGCTGGAGGGGTCGGGGAAGAAGCTGGAAGCTGCCGGACGGAGGAGGGCCTGGCGGGGAGGAGGGGCTGTGGCGGTGCCGGTGCTGCTGGGCTGAGCCTCGGCCCAACTGCATCCAGAAGTAACCGCGGAAGAGCCTGGGGAGAGCTCGGGGCGGAGAACTTCGGTTCCTGGGCAGTTGTCTTTGCTCCAATACGGGTTTGAACGCGGGGGGGAGCGAGCTGTTGACAGAGTGTATGTTCTTTGAGAGTAGTTCTTGGTGTCCCAGCCCTGGGACAATACCGTCCGGTATTGCGCTTTGTAATTCAAGCTAGGAAGAAAGCATCCCTGTAAGCATGAAGCAGCCTGTAGAGTCCTCTGAGAGCTCAGGTTTTCTGGGGGAAGCAGGCTGCGGGAAGGAAGAGGTTTCACTCGTTCAGGATCACTGTTTACACACAGGAACCACTGTACCGTAACCGGCAACAGCGGGAGCGTCACCGCGTCCTGACTGACACTTCTGATGGGTGATTATTTTTAACCAGACGTAAGGCTTTAAAGACAGAAGCAACTGCTGACCCACCAGCTTCAGCAGTGCAGGGGCAGCAGGGCCTGTAAGCACTGAAGGGCAAATAGCTTGGCGGTTGTTAATGTTAGTATCCCGAAGCTATTCTGGGGAATGTTTTATTGTGTAGAGCCAAAGCAACACGTTTGAGTGCAGCTCTGCATGTTTTCTTAGCTCTTTCTGGTCCAAGTGCTAAACTGTTCTGCTGTGCAAGCACCAGCATTGAACATAGTTTTGAAACAGCTTCGAATTCCCGAGCCTGAGTAGTATGTTAAAGTTGAGCATGTCTTCTCTTTGGTCCATTAGCTCATCTTAATGTGTTTGTGTGCTGACTTAATGGAGGGTTTTCTTCGTGAGAGTGCTGTGGGGAGCCAGTGCAATAACGTAGTTATAGGGTGCTGATAGCAGAAGTGAGGAGCTGCGTGGCAAGATCTCAGGTCCTTAAAAAACGATTCAGTTTAGGCCTGTTTGTGCACGCACTTGTCCTGTGTATGCTCTTAGGGGAGACATGAGCAGTAGATGTAGGCATAATGTGGTCCAGAGCTGGGATGGGGAGGATGTACCCCCAAAGCTTGTGTTGTGTGTGAGTGTGGACACACGATACGGGCACAGTGAATGTGCTGCACTGTTGAAAAGCATTGGCAGCTTTACTGAGCTCCCTGGGGAAGGGTGGGGAGCCACAGCTCTCTCTGGAGCTGCCTTTTGCTGCTGGGAAAGAGCTGCTGTTGCTGTGTCAAGTTAACAGCTTCGGAGCTTGTGGGGTTTTTGTCATTCTCTCTCAAGTTGTTGTTTGGGGTTTGGTGAAGTTTTTTAAGCTTTTTGTGGTGGTGTTTTTCATGTTGACACTTGCTCACTGAAGACAACCTGTTGTCAGGGTACATACAAATCAGAGCCTTTGCTGGTGAACTCTGAGGGAGTGT
The DNA here is from genome assembly GCF_033783945.1 of Neopsephotus bourkii. Taxonomy (NCBI): domain Eukaryota; kingdom Metazoa; phylum Chordata; class Aves; order Psittaciformes; family Psittacidae; genus Neopsephotus; species Neopsephotus bourkii. The sequence goes on along the minus strand of NW_026901430.1, from coordinate 1,556,849 downwards.
TCTGCTGGGCATGCTCTGGAGAGTGTCCAGAAGGCTTAGAAATCACAGTCTGTGAGGAAGGAGTTAAGTAACAGGATTCATTTAGTCCAGGGGTGCATGAGGGGAGATGTGTATGCTCTAAGATGTGTTAAAGGAGGGTGAGGAGGAGGAGCAGTGTGCTCCAGAGCTACTGGGATCAGGATAAGAGGTAACGTATTTCAGTCACACCAGTCTTTCAGTGTTGGAGGTATGGGATCCATGCCTCCATAGTCAGTCTCCACAGCCAGAGATTTCTAAGGCCAGGTTAGACAGACACATGTTGGGACAGGTTGATCTCCCCTGGGCAGAAATCTGAGCTCAAAACATCTCTGTCCTTTGTGAAGAAGAGTGACACACTCATGTCAAATCTAACGCTGTTCTTGCATGCTGCTGGAAAAGGGCATTGTCCTTCATGTTCCCATCACAGGTAATGCACTGTTCTCCTTGAAAAGCAGAGAGGAAAGGAGATTCCCACCCTTCTCTCCTGGCTGCAGGAGAAAGTATCACCACTGTCCGCTTCCCTTTGATCCCTCTTGGTGTTTTCTTCCTGTGCACATTTCCAGTGCCTCTGCTGGGGGCTGAGCTGTGCTGTGTACCTGCAGGTGAAGCAGGGACCGCAGCAGTGCGTGTTCAGAGTTCTCACCCAGTAACTTAAACGGGTCTGGTTTCTGCCTAGCTCTCTAAATCAGGAACAGGAGGGGCATCTCTTGAGTGGCTTTCCAGAGCCCTTGGAACAGTATAGTATTTAAAAACTTGTGCAAGTTATTGCAGCACTGGCTGCTGGGACAGCTGTGGGCTCCCGTCCATGTGCTGTGACCTGATGCTTCTTGAGACTTGAAGGTGAGCACACCATGGAACTGCTGTCAGAGGTTAGTTTCGGGCCATGTTTGTAGGTTCTCCTTGGTTAGAAAGGTTTGGGCTTTTTCTTGCTCAGCTTCAGTGTGCACATGGCTCAAAAACATATGAGAGATCCCCAGAGCAATGGAAAACGTGTCTGGTGGGGGGATGTACAGTGCGTGTGCTGCCTGTGGAACTGCTGGCGTGCTGCAGGTGGGTGAGGGTGTACAGAGAGTTCCTCACAGCCACCTCACCTCTGTCGTGGTGAGGGCTTGGAGACATTTCAGTTACAGCCACAATGCTAGAAATCAGTGTGGCCTTTTAAAGAGTGGTTGATAGGGGCTGAGCAGAGCCTTTGTCATCTGACATCCGCAGTGTCAGGATTGGTGATGTGCTGTCTGACAGCTGCTGACCCCACAAAGTTTCACTTGTTCCTGTGTACTGAAACTGCGATGCCCACAGACTCCTTGTGCGCACCCCTGTCCTCCTCAGTGTTCCCAGTAGCTCTGCCAAATGGTGTATTTTGACAGGTAATGCACTGAAATTTAAAACCCTGTCAGTTTGGTGGCTTGTTGTTCACAAAGGGGTTCACTTAGAGCCAGGTGGCTTATGAGATGCTGTGCAGGCTGTTGTGCCAGCACTGAGCTAGCTGTGTGTCATGGTTTAACCCCAGCCAGACAGCTTGTTACCCACTCCCCCCCCCCTTGCCCTCCCCCTACTCCTGAAGGGACGGAGAGGAAAATCAGAAAGAATGCAACTCCCATGGGTTGAGATAAGAACAGTTTAGTAACTAAGGTATAACACAAATCACTACTGCTACCACCAGTAATAGTAATGATAAAGGAAACAACAAGGGAAGAGAATACAACACCCCAGCACCAGCCGACCGATAACTCGCCCCCCCCAGCCCGACCAAGCACCGACCGATACCTCCTCCAACCCTGCAGTCCACTCTCGCCCTTTTGGGTAACTCCCAGCTACATCCTGGGCATGACGTGCTGTGGTATGGAATACCTCCTTGGTCAGTTTGGGTCAGGTGTCCTGTCTCTGCTTCCTCCCGACTTCCCCTCCTCCCTGACAGAGCATGAGGCCCACAAAGTCCTTGGCCAAACCAAAACATCATTTTTATCAGCTCTGTCCCCAGCCCGAAAGTCAGAACACAGCACTGCACCAGCTACCAAGAAGGAGAAAAATGACTGCTACTGCTAAACCCAGGACACTGTGGCACAAGGCTGGTAGTCAGCTCCTGTGTTAATACTCCAGCAAAATTGGGAAGTATCTCCCTTGCATCAGGTACTGTGTCTTGGGCAGCTTTCTTTCTTGTTTTGCGTGATAAAAGGCTGTGTGTGTGTCCATGTTGCCCCTGTGGGACAAGTTCTAACCACTCTGCTGTTGAATCCACACAGATATGGCATGCAGGTCATGGAGAAGGTTCTCAAGATGGCTGAAGGCATCGACATCGGGGAAATGAGAACATACGAGTTGGTTCCTAGCAGGAAGCTGAAAAGATGCCACTCTCCATCTGACAGTGAGTATATCTGATCTGCTTGTGCACTGAAGGAGACGCCCTTCCCTGTCACTGTGTGGTGAGCATCAGTGGGAGTGAGGGGAGAGCAGTGTGCCACGGGGCTGCCTCAAGAGAGCCGGCTCCACAAACGGAAGGGAAGCAGCCATGATATACTCCACTGGACTGCAGCAGCTTCCCTCATCTGCCATGCTGTGGGTGTACATAATTAATGCAGAATCCTCTTTTTGCTTAAGAAAATACGATTTTTCATTGAAATTGCCAGGTAATTGATTTTCCCAAGTGCTAGTGTTAGGGAATTGAGCCTGTGTAATATCTCTCTGCCCTTCTTTACTGCGGTGAGGGGTCATGTTCCAGCTGAGAAGCGGTAGTACACATGCATGGAGATGGGAAACTCAGCTTATTGATTTCGAGTTATGACCTGCCTGGAGCACTGGGGGTGAGGGCTGGGGTTAATGTATTTTTCCCCTCTCTGTGGACCTGGAAGGGTCCTGCACAGCCAGCTCGGCCCCGTGGTCCCAGGGATCCATGTTCCAGCTGTAGCTTTTCCAGGGGTGGAAAGGCAGCAGGCAGAGAGGGCTGCAGTTCAACCCCTGCCGCTGGCTCCTCTCCAGCCTCTCGGAGCTCCCTGCCCTCTCTGGAGTGGAGTTCCTGTGTGCAGGTCATGGATGTGAGTGGGCAAGCCCTGGTGTTGTGAGCGGTGTCAGGCAGTTTGGCTGTTTAAAGCACAAATGGTCAGGCAGCACAGGCTCCTCTGGGCTTGGGTATAATCCCGGCTTTGCCAAGGTTTCTTCCCTTGCTTTGACACTCAGCAATCTTCCTGTGCTTCCATGGACAGGCTGCAAAACTGAGAAGAATGCTCCATGTTTGTGTGTCAGGCAGCAGCTCTGCAGGAAGGGTTCTGGATTGCACGTTGCACAGGCAGCATCGAGAGCTGTTCTGCTGCCGAGAGCCTTTAGATGCTGCTGCAGTGCAATCATCTAAATATCAAACTGAGCAAGAAATGCAAACCTTGCCATAGTTCATTAAAACCGACGAGTGAAGGATTTAACTCATGTAAGAGCTCTGTCACCTGACTGAAACAGGAAGGTCTGTTTATGCTGCACCTAACGTGGGTTTTTTACCTGCACTGAACTAGGCTGTGGTAACTACACTGTGGTAGTGTGATGTCCAGACAGATGTGTTGCCTGACCTGTATTGCAGTTGCACACATTGGCACTGGATTAGGCAGCTCATTCCAAGGCACTGAGGTGGCTTTTTGAACCTTGATGAAATTACATACATGTACCACTTCAGTGGCTGTGGGCCAAGTCTTTCACAGGAGAAGTCTTGTATAACCATCTTCTAGATGTAACTCACTTACCAGCTATTCCATTCTTGGTTTCTGCAGTAGCTTTGCACGTCAGGGCATTCTGCCTCACTTGAATTTCATCTGGTTAAGAAACAAGAGGTTTACCAGTAATGTGTGATGGTCCCCCCCAGCCACCGCAGCTGTCAGCTGAGGCTGGGGCAGATTCCTCCATGTTTGGTATCCTTTAGCTAACAGTAGTTATATCTTCAGAAAACAGTTCTATTAACAGTCATTAGGAGCCCTGCTTGTTTTGGGAGGGAGGGTTCAGCATCACTGTGCTCCTCCATCAAATGAGAACACCTGCAGATGAAGCAGTTTATCTGAGATCACCCCGCAGCCCTGCAGAGCTGAGGCTCCTGTCCTGTTCTGGTGTTCTGTCTTACTGGACATGGTTTTTACTTGGTTTAGTAGCTTTGAATGATGAACTTCAGAAGTGACTGGATGGGTTCAGTGGGCAATGCTGTGGGGCAGACCAAGTGATTTGGACCTAAAATCCATGTAGCTAAATGTTTTTGTAGCTGTGGAGCTGGAAATAGCAGCATAGTGACCCACAGAAGAACAAGCGGTCTTACTTGTTCAGTTGTGAATGTGTTCAGAAGAAACCTTTCGGTTTGTGGCTAAGAGGAGGGGATGCTGTGTTCAGAGCCTGCAGGCTCCTCCCGGAGATCACTGTCTGAAAACACTGTCTCCCTGTCACAGCATGTATTGGTAATCTTGTCATTGTCTTCCTCCCTGTAGGTCCAGAGCTGGAGGAGGTTCCTGAGCCGCCCAAAAAGATGGCCCCCAGGTTCCGGGTGCGACCACGTTTTGAACCCATACACTTTGTCACCAGTGCTGAGAAGGATGGCAGGAGGGAAGAGTCTCTGGATAACCAAACGCAGGAGGTGACCCAGGAGGCAAACACAAACAGCATAGCACAGCCAGCTGAAAACTGCACCAATTCCTTTGTGAGTGCACGGGACACAGATCCACAGCTCTCCAACTCCGCTGGGCTTGGCTTTGCAGGCCCGGCAGCAGCAGCCAAGAAGGCTGTGAATAGCATGGACTCTACCACAAACAGCACATTGCAGGTTTCTGTTTCTCCTTCGACCGTCCAGTCTGTGTCAGAGACTTTCCCTCCATCAGCTATAACGCTGAAGCAGAGTTTTATTGAGAAACTGTCAGCAGCTGTCTGGAAAAATCTTTCTAACCCAGATGCGAGCGCGGGGGCTGACAAAATTAACTTCACCTATCTCTTGACGCGTTCAATTCAGGCCTGCAAGACAAATCCTGAGTATATTTATGTTCCTCTGAAAGAAATCGCCCCCGCTGACCTCCCCAAGAGCAAGAAGCTCCTCACGGATGGCTTCGCTTGCGAGGTGCGGTGTCAGAACGTCTACCTGGCCACCGGGTACGCCGGCAGCAAAAACGGGTCCCGGGATCGAGCGGCGGAGCTGGCGGTCAAGCTGCTCAAGAAGCCTGTGGAAGTGAGGGTTGTGCAGCGGAAGTTCAAGCACACCTACCACGAGGACCTGGTGGTGTGCGAGGCAGGCGTGAGTCGCCCGGATTTCCCTCCTGCTCTCAAACCCCACGAGGAGTTTGTAGCTGCCAACAGGGACTGTGTCCCGATGCAGCCCGGTACTGAATCCATGAAAGGTTCTGCTAATACCAACAAACACTGGACTAGTTTTGTCCTCACCGAGAATGCCAGCGATGCAATAGGAATCCTTAACAATTCTGCCTCATATAACAAAATGTCTGTTGAATATAAATATGAATTGATGCCCAACCGCTCGTGGCGCTGCCAGGTGTATCTGCAGGACCACTGCCTTGCCGAGGGATTTGGCACTAAAAAGACCAGCAAGCATGCAGCCGCTGAGGAGGCACTGAAGATCCTGCAGAAGATGCAGTCAAACATAGCAGCCATCAAAGTGACCCAGGTTCAGAAGGTGGGCTGCTCATCACGGGGCCCTGGGAGGAAGAAGGACCTGAAGGACCTCGTGGTTTATGAGAACTCCAGTAACCCGGTGTGCACGCTGAATGACACTGCCCAGTTCAACAAGATGACGGTAGAGTACGTCTTTGAGAGGATGACTGGCATGCGGTGGAAGTGCAAGGTGCTGCTTGAAGACGAATTCATCGCAGAAGCAGTTGGAGTGAAGAAATCTGTCAAGCATGAGGCAGCAGAGGAAGCTGTGAAAATCCTCAAAAAGACTCAGCCAACTGTTGTCAATAACCTGAAGAAAGGCACCGTCGAAGACGTCATCTCCCGAAACGAGATCCGGGGTCGGTCAGCTGAAGAGGCTTTCAAACAGAAGATCAAAGAAGACAACATTGGGAATCAAATATTAAGGAAGATGGGCTGGACAGGCGGTGGCCTGGGGAAAGCCGGGGAAGGAATTAGAGAGCCTATTTCAGTGAAGGAGCAGTTTAAAAGGGAAGGACTTGGGCTTGATGTGGAAAGGGTCAACAAAATCGCTAAAAGAGATATTGAAGAGATCATTCGGAACTATGCACGCTCAGAGAGCCACATTGACTTGACTTTCTCTAGAGAACTGACCATGGATGAGAGGAAGCAGATCCATCAGATCGCCCAAAAATATGGTCTTAAAAGTAAATCTCACGGGCAGGGTCACAACAGGTACTTGGTGGTAAGCAGGAAGCGGCGCAAGGAGGATCTGTTGGACCAGCTGAAGCAGGAGGGCCAGGTTGGGCACTATGAGCTGATTATGCCACAGGCAAACTGAGGGCATGTGTCCCTTTGACTAGAGACTGAGCTGCCCGGATACTCGGTGAAAGAGATGCTGCATTTTTCCTGTCATGGGCTACATCAATGTTAAAAGTCCTTCACTTTATCATTTCTAAAGCATTGCTAGACATTTAGAACTGACCGAGTTCTGTTCCAAGTATCTTAGCACAGCCCAAAAGCAGTAGTGCTGTCACTGTATGTGTCTTTGATATTACCTGTTCCTTCACGTTTTAATAGTTTTGTAATAGCAAAACCACGTGTCCGACGAGGAGGAATTTGACATCATTTAAAATTCTGGTTCCCATCTTCTTGACCAAGGAAGTAAAAGGAAAAAAAAAAAAAAGCCCTTTTTTAAAAAAAAATAAAAACAAAACATAAAAAAGAAAATTGCAAAAAGCAAAGGAAATGCAGTCTGAGGGAATAAAGCCTGTATGTAAAGTTGGCATTAATGAAAATAAAGGTTTATTTCTGGAAAAAAGCCCAGGATTTGTCACACTTTGTAAAGGACAAAAATAATGTGTGAAATCTGTGTTTATTCTTGAGAAATATATATATATATATATTATATATATCTATGTATACCAAGGTCTTGTCTCTGCTGTATGTGTATGTATGAGATGTCCTCAACCAGTTTAACCACAGTTTTAATTCATAGCTTTCTACCTTGAGTCTCCCATCCTGAGAGTTCCCGAATGCACTTTCATCAGCAGCATGTCAGACTGAGATAATCCCAGGGCATTTCTACCTTGGAGCTCCGCTTGACATGTGCAGATGAAACACCATGTGAGGTGTGAAGCACAAGTGGAGGTAACCGCAGAGCCCACGCTCCGGGCGGCTCGTGGGCACCGTTATGCAACTGAGTTTTGTACTTTGAATAAGAGCTCTTTAATCCAGAGCAAAACCAAAGCTGTGCCTGAGGATTCCTCTGCTCTGTTACTGTACCTGTGCCTGTGCCTGTGCGTGTCAGGGGCGAGTCACAGCTGAACTCCTGGTGTAGCTCTGCCATGTGGTGCGAGCGTGGTGTCTCTCTGGGATGCAGGGGCTGGAAAGCAGGCTGACCTCTGCCTCTTACCACAGAACATGAGCTGTGGAGGACTGCTTGCTTCATGCTTGCAAACCAGAGCTTAGGCGTTGACCTTGGAAGAGCCACGAGTGAGATGCTGTTTTTTCTGTCACAGGTAGCACAAACCCGGTCCTAATAAGTATTTTTTCTCTGTTGCCTTGTCTCAGCTCTCTCTTTTTTCTGCCTCTCCCTCTTTTTACATCCTCCTCTAGCTTTTTTTCCCACCTCCTGTTTTCTCTTTGGATCCTCACAGCACAGAGGAGAGCGTGACCGACCTCCACTGATGCAGCAGAATATCCTGGTGATGTGCAGTCAGAGGCACTTCCAGCCCCGCAGTGTGAGCAGGACGCAGCTGCCCTGGCAGGTAAGCCTGTCTTGGGAAGGGCATGAGCTGCAGCACAGTGTCCACTGGCTGGGACTGGTGAAACAGGAACGTGTTGCTGCTGCTGCCTTTGCTGAAAAATAATGTGGCAGTTAATTCTGAATGTATGTTGGGGTTTGGTGGTGTTTGGGGTTTTGTGTTATTCCCTCTGTACTGCTGAAAGAGCGCTGGGTTGAAGCAGATGGTGATGTAGGAGTGGTACTTTCTAGGCAGATATTCCTGCAGCAGGCAGGCGTGCTGCTCCCCCTCCCTAGCTTGGATATGCTGCAGGTCTTGTAGGCTTGGTGATACTGAGACAGGCAGCAAGAGCCCCACTGCAGGATTTGGGATGAGAAGTGCCTGTTCAGGGGAGCAGGAGCTGGCTGAATGTAACAGTTCCTCAGCAGGGGCAGCTGTCCAGGGCCTTGCTCTGCCTGTTGCTGTGACTTGGCTACCCATCTTAGCACAGCTACAGAATGGTTTGTACTGGAAGGGACCTTAAAGATCATGCAGTTCCAACCCCTGTTCACTGCTGAGTGCAGTACCCTTGGCAGGGCGCGCCTGTTACCGTTCTGTCTTGTTAGTGGCTGTAGATTTGTCTGGGTGTTGCTGTTGGAGCTAAACCTTTGTCGCTGGTGTGTCTATAGAGCTGTAAGCTTGGCTGGAGAGCCAGGACCTGCTGGAGAATTGGTGGATGAAGGCCATGCTAAAAGGGGTATAAAGGTCAGGGTTTGTTTCTTCTTGCAGCTCTGTGCTGCTTGTTTCCTCCTGCTTTAAGAGTCCCACACCACGCTGTTGGGTATGGTGGTTGGGTTTCTGGTGGTTTTAGTGGCTGTCAAGACAAATACAAAACTGGAGGTGCCGATACAGGGGCTTCTGCACCATGAGGACTTGGGCCATTCAGAAAGGTTCTGCTGGCAATAGCATGCAGGAATCCTTCCGGCTAGGCCAGGGGCAAGGGACGCGTGGTTGGCTTCAGTCACCCCTACTGGTGCAAGTGGGGGGCTGGTTTTTGCACTGGTCTATAACCTGGTGTAACGAAGGGCTTTGCTGCTTGACTGGCTCTGCCTTAGGGAAGTTTTGCACAGGGACTGCTTAAAAAACACTTAACTTTGAGGTAGATTCATTCCATACACACCTGAGAGATGCCAGATGCAGCTGTAATGACAGTTACGACACTGTCCATTAGGAGGAGCATGTGTACCTCAGGTACTTCAATGGCAAAAGGCTCTTCAGTGGAATGAGCTCTGTCACAGCAGGTACAAATAATCCTTGCTTCCCCTTTTGAAAGAACCTGGCAGCTTCTATCTTAATTGCAGAGCAAAGTAGCACCAGTTTTTGGTGTCAGTCATTTTAAATCCTGTTCTCCCCCTCACAAGATGGGAGGAAAGTATGATTCCTGTATCCATTCATTATTGAGCCTGTTCAGTTGCTGAAACCAACTCATAATCATCTTTGTCAATGGCTCATTCACAGGCATTGAACTTCCTGCAAGTGCTTTATATGCTGTGGCTGGTGTTTGCCCATTTCTGTGCTGCAAGGGCAAGTCCCAGTCCCTGCACTAGGGCTGGCACAGCGCTCATCACACTGCTGCCCCTCAGCCCTGCCCTAAGGGTCTACCTGCAGCTCAGTCCCGCAGCAGCCTCCTACAGCCCCATTAAAATAACCACAGCTATACACCTCTTGCCTATTTATACAATAAGCACTAAGGTTACACTTTATTTACAACTTTTGAAAAATGTACAGTTTCTTACATGGGTTACTTGTGCAAAGTTGTACTTCTCAACTAACAGACCAATGTGCACACAAAGGACACGGGAACAGTGGACAACACAGTCGTAAGCTCCGTCCCACCCTGCTGCTTAAGGTACTGTATCCAAACGTACAAACTCAGCCCTACCAAAAAAGTGAGTCTGGACTTACAAATGTTGGTTTGGTTTTGGGGTTTGGTGGTGGTTTGTTTCTTTTCAGAGTTGAAAAAATACTTCCATGAAACTGAAGGGAAACTCAAGCATGCAGCAGCAGCTCACACAAACCACAATCATCTACCAAGAGCAGAACTGCAGAGAGTCAAGTGCCCACCCGTACTTTATCACAAAGGTGGCTCCCCAAGGACTTGTCTTTCTCAGCTAAAGGTAAGGGGCAGGTGAAAGACACTGAGGGAGTAATTCCACTGCTGGAACACTTCAGGGTTTATCTCTTCCTTAATGTGGAAGGTGTCTTTCTCAGAGTACCCCAGCTCTACTTGGGCTTGTCCAGTAATGCCTCAGTGACAGGAGTACAGAAATCAGTGAAGCGCTTGCTGTAGGCATGTCCTTTAAACTAAAATAAAAATGGGGGGTGTTTGTCACCCAAGCAAAGGTCAGAGTACCACAGCTGTAGTGATTTATGTATACTTGTACATAAATCCTGCATGTGAAGTGCACAAGTAACTAGCAGTCCACAGTCTCACTTAACTATTTGAATTGGAATCAATTTGTTTGGTTTTGTTTTTTACCATGAGTAAGGAGTTGAAACCAATACAGAAGGGAAACAAGGTTATTTCTTCACTCTGTACGTACAAATACAGTGGGGTCTAAACCAATAGTAGAGGTAAATGACCAGCCTGGACACATCAGCACTTTAGTTAATATCAGTTAAAAAATGTGTATGTATATAAACATCCCTTTATCAAGCTACACATAAGCATCACTGTGTATAACACAATTACAATTAAAAGCTTAGTGTACACTACAGAAATGCACAATACTGCCCTAAGACTGGAGAGGGGGCACAAGAAATGGATTCAGCATCAGTAACTCTTTTGCAAGTAACCCAAGTACAGAACACTTGACTTCAAAGTGGGTGTTTTCTGATGTCCAAGGAGAAGAAGCTTCAGCAAGGGAGGGTGGCAACAGCACAACAGCTATTCTGCTTTCAAAGTAAATGCTAGGAGGAAAAAGATGACTCAGACACTTTGTTTATTTTCCTCATCAACAGAGTGTTCATTTGCATCATCCTGGGTCAACAGTCACGCCAGCTCTGTTCTACTATTGCAGAGACCCGTTTTTCATATTCCCGCTTATTCTCTTGGTATAGCTGAGCTGCCTGGCTGTTTGCTGGGCTGTTGGGGTTTGGCTCATCCAATAGAGACTGCACAAAGAGAAAGAGATTCTTAGGCACTGGAGAGTATGCATAGTTTTCCAACATACTCCATTAAGAGTGCAGAGGTTAATTACATACAGCAGGTACATGGCATTATTCCAGCTGTAAGTTACTGGAAGCATTTGCTGTCGCTCTTACAGCAGTGCAGGTGGCACTGCAACTTGACAGCCAAGCAGCAATACCCAAGCAATGTGATCACAGGACAGGCCCCTTCAGTGACTACCTACTGTCACTGTTAGTTTATACCTGGGAATTACTCATACCTTAGCACATATCAAGGTATAGATGCTATACTGGCTAGCAGGAGGCAAAGCAAAGTGTTTCCTGAGCTGTTTTTGTCAAAGCATCCTAATTTCATTCTGCCTTTTCATGCAGGGTTCATTTTACCTGTATGGATGTTAAGATGGAAGAGACATCATAAGTAGGACTCCAACGATTCTGAAGAATATCCAGACATATACTACCATCTGCATAGACTAGAAAAGGTTTAAGAAGAATGGCTTAACACAGAAGTTGTACAGCTCTCAGTATGTCCTAGCATTGCCTGCTCCTGAAAAACCTATGTACTGACAAACACTACAATAGCATCAGACAGCAAACAAGCCTGTAGGAAGGAACAGGTGAAGCTCGTCACCAACAACTGCCTGTGGTATTTAAACTCAACCCCTGCTTTTTCTTTACATCAAGCTTCTCTGTGACATTGCAACTACCATGAATAGATTTTAAGACAAAAAAAAATAAGCTACCCACAAGTGAACCAAATAAAGAACACAAGCCAAGAGCTGTTCACAGGTAAGGCTTCCCCAGGAAGTATCTCCAACAGTCAGGGTCTAGCATTCTAAAGCTCACAGCAGCTTTAGAAGAACCCTCCCTCAGGGCACTTCACTTACCTGCTACATTTGAAAGTTTCTAGTACTCCTTCACAAAGCTAGTATTTGTTGGAGACAAGGAATAGAGCTGCAACCTTTAATTACCAGAGAAGGGGGTTAATTACATGATCTGTCACTCACTGTAGCTGGTAACACCACATTTTGAGGTATGTCATTCTTACTGGCATTTTGGGGAAGTGATAAAAGACAACTGCAGTCAGTAGCATCAAATATCCAGTGTCCATACATACTGCTGTATATGCAGTACATACAGATAAAATACCAAGGCACTGCTCTTTAAGTATAACATATTCCTCTGTAAGGTTTAACAACAGGCAGTTGAGAGAGAAGTATCTTGATACTGTGCTGTAATACCTGAAAGGTCAGAGGCTCCATTTATTGCCCCTTTCATTTCAAGCCTGAGCACTGCTCACATATTCATCCTTACTAAACCTACACAGAACCACATTGGAATGTTGCTTACTTATTAAATAGTGGAAATTTTGATAATAAACGGACCTTTTTCTACAACAATATAAAAAGCTAGAACTTGAAAATAAGCAGTATTGTCTATGTACTTACCATTTGGATGAAACATTTTAGAGACAAATCTAACAGTGGGTGGCTTATTCGGATATTCTTCTGTGAATTCTATTGTAAGTTTGAAAGTTCCTGGAGTTGAAAGAGAGATAAGTAACCTTTACTCAGAATGAATTTACACAAGGGATGAGCAAGCAGCATCCCTCCACAAGCACAAACTGGTACTATTGTGCTGGTATGTACGTGCTGGATAGGGACTACAGATTGCTCAGTTCTACAACAATTCTCCTACTCTCTTTGGAGTTAATCATTGACTCCAGCCAACAGTGGTATAAGAGTATCTCCTGTGAATTACTTTTATTGCCAAACCCACTACCCCAGTCAAAGGGTTGCTGTTAGGAAATAAATCTTCCCTTTAGTTTTCCTTTCACAAAGCCTAATCTCGGCGCACTGTAAAAACAGCACAAGTGGGTGTATAACCATCTGTGCAACAGGCCATGATTTAGTAAGTCCTAGAGATGGGAATATGCATCATGACAAGGACCTGCTTAGTTATTTCCTGTTTCAATTTCAAGAAAATACTTTTTTATCAACAACTGTAAGTAATCACATCCTATTGCAGAAAAATAATATTGAAAGCAGCATCCAAATGAGACACTTGAAAACCCTGATCAGTTACTTCAGACTAACTAGTCTTCATCTGAGAAAGACTAAGCATAGAAAACTCTGCAGTTAACCCAATCACTTTACCAGGCTGCACCAACACAAGTGATTTTAGCCCTTCTCAGGCTGTGACAATCTGAGAATAAGAAGTCTGTCAACTAAATTTGCATAAATGTGGTTCCAGGGGACTAAGCACTGCTAGTGAGTCAGAGCAGTTAACTAAGGACCTCTAGATACTCCAAGCTGCTCTTGCCATTCTATCACCTCAGCAACCCATCTGGGAGGCAGTTTATGGGTACACGCAGAGAGATCCATCCATCGGAAGCACCTTCATATCAAAATACAACTCTCCTCTAAGAGGAACACGCCTTCCAGTAACAACTGAAACAACGTGCCAGGGCAGACACATTACCTTTTCTGAAAGGGCATCCTCATGTATCTGTGACAGGTCCATCCCCCCCAACACTCAGTGCCCAAATTAAAACTCAGGGGCTCAGATGTAAAGCTCAATCTTGCTTCCTACTGCGAGGAAGCTTTCCAGCACTAATATCATTAATGTATTCTTTCCTTTGGCTGACAAACGTGTGCCAACAACTGGTAGCCAGAGAACAGAATATTCAGTCCATTTCCTTTTTTCAGATCAGCTGGGACCTGCGGGATTTCCCAGGGACTCCTTCCTTTATAAGGAGATAAACTATAACATTGAGTTGCAATAAATGAAGGTCATTGCTTTGACATTCCAGTTTGCATATGAAGACACAGTACAGATGCTTCAGAGCTATCTGTACAGCAGTGGGAAGTCTAAACATCCTAAAAATAAGGTTGTGCATGTTTGGCTTTTATTAGCAGCCTAACATCCAAAGAGCAGAGAGCCAGCAGTGTGCTATCTCACTGCAAAACAAAAGGAACGGGTAGGATAGCTAAGATCATTCAAGTCAGCAGAAGTGTGCAGTGGAGACTTCCAAGCTTCACTGCAGCTAATCCAGAAGCAGAGCCAGATCTGAGATCAGCTTGAATCCAGCACTGGAAAGTTATTAGCAACTTCCACCAGCTGTGAACATCAGCTCAGGTCTACCCTTCCTTCCCTACATGATGACAATCCCAAGCAGTATTGGCCCTTTGGAATCAAATGCTTAGGGATTTTAATCTAAATTTTAGAACTTCCCAGCTCTCCCTGCCCTAGTTCTGGTTCTCAGCAGCCTCCTTACAAAGCAGGAAAGCAGGCACTTTCTTCTGTGGAAGAGTGACTAAGCAAGCAGTAGGCTGTAAACTGAGCACAAACCATCAAACAGTAGATTTCAACAAGCATACTTGAGAAAATGAATGCTATTCTTGAACACTGACTGAAGTGGGAGCAGAGGGAACAGATAAAATGGCTGAAAATCAGTAACGGGGGCAGTTTGATCTTAGAATCCATTTAAAAATACTGAGAGCAAGGGAAGCATCTGCCCCATCAGAGACAGGAGAGCATCACTTTGAAAACAAACCTGAGCAAGTGGTTAGACAGTATCCAGCTGCAGCATCTACCTACTCAAATCTCCTAGTCAAAAAACTAGGGTAGCAATAGCTCTTTGATAGAGCTCCACAGTCCTCAACACCTCATTGCTGAGCTTTAATAAGGAATGAGTCCAGAGAGCTGATGAATCAATGTCCAAGGGTCACTCACATGGAAAGGCCACATAAGTCAAGCAGGTATAATTACACACTGCTCAGGACAAGGCCCTCAGTGCCTAGTCTCTTCTGCCACTAATTTCAAAGCTTTCAACTGATATTCTTTGCAACTTACCCTAGACAGCCAGTTTTAAAACATAAAATATCATATTCTTTGTCATTATTATGACATACTAGGACCATCACTGATCTTAGGCGGACATCCTCTTTTCTCTCTTCTACCTTTTCCATCTGTCTCTCCTACCTCAGGACATGAGACTCTACCATGGATAACAGGGAGGTTTCTCCATGACTGTACACTGCCCCCATTAACCCCTGCCAGAGCAGCACCCATGTTCCTGCCAGGCCTTTCTTGCTGCAGGGAACAAGAGCAGCCCGTTCTATTCCACTGAGCATAAAACAGGGACTATCTCCTCCCCTCCCACATGAGGATACAGAATCCATATCCCATATACAAGGAACAAACCACACAAAAGGCAAACACCTTGCTGCCTTGCTCTTTCTGATGGCAGCAAGGCAGGATACTACAATAGCTATGCTACTTTTAACTCTCTCCTAACCAGGAATCTTGCACTACCATGAAATCATCATCCAGTTTCTGAAGGACTGGGAGAGCTGGGTTTCCATCATGGGGACAGCACTACCACTTGAGATGCCACACAGAGAGATTCTTAGAAATATGGTGAAGGGCAGGATAATATCCCCGGGGTCCTACTGCAGACACCTGCAATCAAATCCTCTTCAACCAGAAGATAGAAGTTATGCTGCTGTTCTAAATTAGTAGTTGCTCCTAGGGCAAGCCAGCCTGCACACTGAGCTGTGAAAACACCCTCTGAAGTCTGGAGGTGGAGGGGCAGGAGGGTTTCAGCTGCATTATGCTGCACAGCAAGTAAACAAATGTGTCTGAACTTCAGGTTTTCAGTTCAGACAAAGCTAAGAAACCTTGGAAGCTGAGACTGGAGAAGAGCCTCACCAGAAGGAGGCTAAAGAACAGTAATTCTCACAATGTTGAAATGATTACACCTCTAGTTCAACAAATAAATAAATGAACTTCATGGGCTACCTTCACAAGAACTAAGGTATCTGAAGTCTTACATTATCACCAGGAAGAGAAAAAAGCCTAAGAACAAAAATACAAAGTGACTTATGAGGAACGCTGCCCTGCAAAGGCTTCATGAGAAGGATTACAGGGCTCCAGTGTACCTCTGACTCACAAGGGCCTGCACAGTTATAAAACAAGCCCAAACTAACAATACTGTTAAATACAGAATTCCCTTAATTTTACCTACATTAAGCTAAACTGCATCTGAACTGTCATACCCTGCTCAACAGAAAAGCACAGCTGAGGCACCAATATACCCTTATATATACATAGGCACTGCTTAGTATTTTGTTATCTAGCACAATTTAAGGTATGTCTCAGCGCGAAGGAGATAAGCAGATCCTTCAACACAAGACATCGCTGTTCTCCTGAGCACACACTGTGAAAGCACACACACTTTGCTATGGAAAGAGCAATCCATCACATACCAAGATCATATTATGAGATCAGCCACAGCAGCAGGACAGCAACAGCAGACTCAAGCATGTGTGAACTTCAAACTGCTGCAAACACAACACGTCCTAAGTACCCCAGATAAAGACACAGTGCTGCCACAGTGGAAAGCAGGGAGGAAATCAATATGTCAAAGCTCTCAAAAGCAGACTCCAACCTCCATCAACTAAATGGAAATGTATGGAAAAAAGCCCTTATAGCATCTGTTAACCTCACACTGAGCTGGAACAGCCTGAACGTGGAAACAACCTACATTTTAGCACACTGGAAGGAGGTGGCTTTCTGCTCCACCAGTGAATCACTATTAGTGGCAATGCACCAAGAACCTAAGCAGCTCTCACAACCCTCACATAACTTTAAGGGAGCCCTTCTTTTAGGTTTAGAAGATGACATAACAGAATACATTTAGTCAAACTGTTCTATTATGCAATGATACAGAATATTCAAGTTTGAAACATCAGAATTCTGAAGCAGCTACTATAGCAAGTTTCTTAAGAGATCAAATACATTAGAAGAATTTTGGAGTCTCGGGGGTTTTCTTAGGACTGAAATATTTAAAATCTTCAAAATCTTCACAGGAGGAAAAATCAAAATAACCTGCACTTTACAGGCATGCCCACAGGTGCTACCTCCAAGGATAAACAGAGACAAAGAAGTGAGCCAAGAACAACGTAAGAGTGAAGGAATTTTTCCTATGCTTTTGCCATGAGTCATGCAGATCTAGGATTAATTATAGCCTGCACTGAAAGTATCTTAAATAACAATAAAAAACTGCATCACTGATTTCAGTTAGACAGTATTTCATGTCGAACAAGTTTTCACAGAGGTGCTGAAGTATTCAGACAGCACCAGCAAAGGCAGAAGACAATGAGACCACGTGTACACTACCAGGACACAGGTATGTTACAAGGACTTATTTAGTCACCTTTTAACATTCAGAAGTTTTTAATTTTTAACCCTGACCAGTACTGATTGCAGCAGTGAAGTAGATACCAAGACAAAAACCCAAAAAAATATCTGTTCTGAGCTTCCTCAACCAATCGGCCCATTTCCTACTACAGCTGACTCACACTGGAACTTACTCGCAAAGCACTTCCAGCTTCAGGAAAAACAGCTCAAAACAAATGACACTTCTGTACCAGGTTTTTGATAGTTCTCCAAATATGAGTGTCCCTAAAAACACGATCCAGGATTCAAAAGAAAAGCTTGGAGATCCTTAAAATGGTACAGTAAATCAGGCTTAGCATAGTCAGATTTAGTGATTACAAACAAGCACCTACAAGCTACTTTGTATGTTTCTGTAAATCAACACAGCAATCTAGAGCAACACGTTGGAGTAGGGGAAAAGAAACAGTGTTTACACAAGCACAGTACACAGGTGCGTGCACCTACATCCTCGTCCCCAGACCCCCACCTGTTGCCCAGTCAAGGCAGCGCGCACTGAGGCCACATCAAACTGCAGCGAACCCCGACAAAGCCAAACCCGAGGCCCGCACGCCGCACTTACCGTCCTCGAAAGGGGTCCCCTCAGGCCTAGAAGAGGGAAGAAGCAGAGGACAGTGTCACCCGTGGGCTTCCGGCTCTGTCCCCCGCCGGGAGACACAAGAGGCAGTGGCCCCCGCACCTGCCGCCCCCGGCCCCCACCCGACTTACCCGAAGATGACGGCGTTCCACACCATGATGTTGTTCTCGGAAGGGGCCCCGCTCACCCCGGCCGGGGGATCCTCCTGCAACCTGCGGGCACAGAGAGCGCTGACGCGCCGGACCCACTACCCCTTCAGTGCTTCCCCCCGGCGGCCGCCCCTGCGCACTTCGCGTAACCCAGGCAGGTAGCTACACGCCCCTGCGCAAACAGCGTAACCCGCAGACAGACGGCGCCTACCGGCGCTACGCAATCAGCGGAGCGCGCCCTACCCCGCCGCCATGTTGTGCTGCCCCCCTTCTCTCCCGGCAGAGCGGGGCCCTTCGTCCTCCTCCCGCCCGCCCTCTCCTTTCCCTTCAGCCGGCGACCTCTGTACCTCTTGAAGTCCCGCATGAGGCGCCTACGGGCCGGAGTGGACATGGCGGGCTCAGGGTTATAGATCACTCATACAATGCCAGAGGGAGCACGGGGTGCCCGGAGACGGCGACGAGCTCCAACTGAGGCAGCGGTAGCGCTAAGGAACAGGAGCGATCGCGGCCTCTACCACTGAGGCGGACGCAGGGGGGCCTGGGCTGCACCGATTCCTGCGCCGGCTGCCGGGCGATCCCGGAACGTACCAACGGCGCGGGGAGAAAAGGCGGAGCCGGATATCGCAGAGCCCCCAACCTGGCCTCTACCACCGCGGCAGGGGGGTGGTGCCTAAAGCAGCGGGGCTGTACCAACGGCTGTGGCGGAGAGGGGTGGAGGCACGTGACCTTTGACGTCACGAGAGCGGCCCGGTCCCGGCAGCAGTCGCGTTGACCCCTCCTGCGTTTCCGCCGTATTTCGGTTGCCACGGGGGCTCGTTCCCAGTGCCCCTGGGAGAGAACGGGGCGAGCGGGAGGGTGGGAGTGAGATAAAGGCAGTTCAATGGGTGCAGCAAAGCCAAGCACGGAATTAATTCAGCTATCCCCAGGACAGCAGGGCTCCACAACAATGACGCCATCACTCCCGTTCCTCCTCCTGTTACACTTCATTTCCTGCTTCCTCTGAAAGCTTTCCAAGGGAAAATAACCTCTTTTCTACCTCTTTTTCAACAGCCTTTGGGAGTTAAGAATTCCTCTGCTGTTGTTTGGAGCAGACAGGATAGGCCCTGTTTATCCAGCTGATCCTCACTTGCGACGATGTAATACAGACATCTGGGGAGCTGGCTTCAGAGGAGACTCTGCCTTTAACAGAAGTTAACAAAACCACTGCTGTCCTGGCTGCATTGAAAACCTCCCATTCCTGACCATTCCTGCCCTGACCCAGCTTGTGCAGTAAGAAATGGATCAGCTCCTGGGGCTTGTCCAAAAGGGGCTCTGCTCAGTGCTTTGCTTTTGGTTACACAAGGGCCTGTGCTCGCAGAAGATCCCGTTCACAAGAGAGATCCCCACTTTTAGGAGCTCCCGGGGGGTGCAGTCGGACAGAGCTGGCACAGTGTGTGAAGGGATGGGGTCACCCTCTCCCGCTCCCCTGCCAAGCTCAGGCCGGTTTGTGAAATGACCCAAGGTCTCAAATCGGCCGCTGCAGCGCGCGTTTAACGCACAATGGCGCTGCCCTGAACTGTGCCTCGTCCCCCCCGCCGCACACCCGGCTCCCCTCTGGGGAGAAACCACCGTGCCTCGGGAACGAGTAAAGGCCAACCACCGCGGGACGCCCGGAAGCAGACATTGTTTTTCCAAAGACCTTGGCGAGCTCACGCTCCGCGGGCGGAGCCGCGGGGAGGCCGGGCCTGGGGCGGGGAAGCCGGGCCTGGGCGGTGTGGGGAGGCCGCTGCGAGCCGCCGCCATGCCCAAGGTGGTGTCTCGCTCCGTCGTGTGCTCCGACACCCGCGACCGCGAGGAGTACGACGATGGGGAGAAGCCGCTTCACGTTTACTACTGCCTGTGCGGGCAGATGGTGCTGGTGCTGGGTGAGCCGCGGCGGTGGGCGCGCAGCCCTGAGGGCCCGGGAGGCGGCGGGGCGCGGGGGGCAGGGGTTGGGGCAGCGGTGCCGGCCCCGCCGCCAGCCAGGCCCCGCCGCTCTCCGCAGACTGCCAGCTGGAGAAGCTGCCGATGCGGCCGCGGGACCGCGCCCGGGTGATGGACGCCGCCAAGCACGCCCATAAGTTCTGCAACGCAGAGGAGGAAGAGAGCGTTTTCCTGCGCAGGTGGGCCCCGGCTCTGCCTCCCGAGGCCCGCGGAGGGGCCGCCCTGCTCTGGCCCTGTGCTCTCACGGTGCTGGGGTCCCTCACCCGGGCACCGTGCCTGCTGTCTGCACGCTCC
Source organism: Neopsephotus bourkii (assembly GCF_033783945.1). Lineage (NCBI taxonomy): Eukaryota > Metazoa > Chordata > Aves > Psittaciformes > Psittacidae > Neopsephotus > Neopsephotus bourkii. Next base: position 1,536,597 of record NW_026901430.1, on the reverse strand, counting down.
TCTTAACCTCTTCTTTCCCCCCCCAGACCTGAAGGCATAGAGCGGCAGTTCAGGAAGAAGTGTGGCAAGTGAGTGATCGTGTTGGCTCTTTAGTGACATTGACACCCTGGCTTTGCGGTAATGTAGGAATCCAGAATCCCAGACTGGTTTGGGTTGGAAGGGATGGACCCTAAAGCTCACTCAGTTCCAGCCCCCTGCCATGGGCAGGGACATCTTCTGCTAGATCAGGTTGCTCCAAGCCCTGTCCGTCCTGGCCTTGAACACTGCCAGGGATGGGGCAGCCACAGCTGCTCTGCACAGCCTGTGCCAGTGCCTCTCCATAGTGAAGAGCTTCTTCCCAATCTCTACTCTAATTCTACCCTCTTTCAGTTTAAAGCCAGTCCCCCTTGTCCTATCCCTAAATGTCCTTGTAAAAAGCCCCTCTCCAGGTTTCTTGTAGCCCCTTTAGGCACTGGAGCTGCTCTAAGGTCTCCCCAGAGTGTTCTCTTCTCCAGGCTGACCCAGCCCAGCTCTCTCAGCCTGGCTCCAGCACAGAGCTGCTCCAGCCCTTAGAGCATCTCTGTGGCCTTCTCTGGACTTGTTCCAACAGGTCCACAGCCTTCACATGCTGGGGGCCTGAGTTGAACACCTTACTCCAGAATCTGTGTTCTCTCACAGCTAGATGTGCTTCTGTTTCCAGGTGTGGACTACTGCTCTTTTATCAACACCAACAGAAAAATGCTCCTGTGACGTTCATTGTTGACGGTGCTGTGGTCAAATTTGGCCAGGGTTTTGGGAAAACAAACATATATACTCAGAAACAAGAACCTCCCAAAAAGGTAATCAGCTTTAGATAAGTAAAAAGGTTATCTCTGCTTTTCAATAAGGTGTGGTGAGGAAAATCACTTAATGGCAGGGGCAAAGGGGAGAAAAAAAGAAAAGGACCTCGAAACAATAGCTCAGTTTGGTGTCTTCTGCCTTCCTTAAGTTTTCCTTTACAGAGGTCACTGCAGCTTGGAGTTGTAGCACTACAGGAAAGCAAAATAACGTGGGAAATCTAGATTGTGCCTGACATTTAGGCTCAGTTGCCAGAAAGTTTCGATTGTAATTAGGTCTGCACAGCGATTCTCAAAATATGACGCATCTATTATATATCAGTGAGTTTGCTTCTGATAATGACAGCTCTATCCCCTGAAATCACTGGGGATGATTCTCCTTTGCCACCCACAGAGCTCAGGTAATCCTAACAAATTGCATGAGAAGCCTTAAAAGCATTGGAGGGGGAGTGATCCCTAGTGGCAGAGCTGTTGCCAAGGTTTAAGGAAATACTTTGCTTCCCACCTAGGTGATGATGACCAAACGGACCAAAGACATGGGCAAGTTCAGTTCTGTCACAGTCTCCACAATTGATGAAGAGGAGGAGGAGATTGAAGCGGTGAGTTTTGTCTCTCCTTGGTGGCAGTTGCATCTGAACCTAGTAGCTGTTCTGAACACTGGTAAGAGCCAGTGGTCATCTCACCATTTGGATGAGGTGGTGTTACTTTGGGGTTTGCTGTTGCAAAGTGACATCGTGTGTGTTTCAGAGGGAGATTGCAGACTCCTACGCACAGAATGCAAAAGTGATTGAGAAACAGCTGGAACGCAAAGGCATGAGCAAAAGGCGGCTACAGGAGTTGGTGAGTGTCTTTCTTTGGTGTTCAATGTGAATTCCTGAGATCTGTTGTCTTTGTACACAAAAGCTGCTTGCAGAATGGACTAAATATCCTTGTACAGTCCTAGCTAACTTGTAGCACTGGGAGGATCACCTTTCCTTTACAGGTTTTATAGAGATGTTCTGCTAGTCCTTCTGTTGAACAGAACTGACTGAAGAGCACCTAGCAGAGCTTTTGCCAGGTGACTTTCCGTGTTGGTCAAGGAACAAGGAAAGGGAAAACCAGGCCATGGCTTTGCCAACTAGAGCACCCCCTAAAGCTGTGCTGTCAAGCCTCTTTGCCAGAGCAGGTCTCTGCCAGGAGGTGTCAGGCAAGCTGAGGCCAAGATCCTCCTTGCTGGAGGAGCTGCCAGCTCAGCTGGTACCTAAAGGGTTACTTGAAGAATTAATGGGAAGAACATCACAGCTGATCTTACCTGCTGTGACAGGATAGTGTTGCAGGGGAGAGGGGAAATGTGTAGCTTCCACATGCGGACAGAAGAGATGAAATTGTCTCCTGTGCAGTTAGTTTGGGACTTCTTATGGTTTTAAAGGTGGTCATTGTCCTGTACATCAGGGGAGGAGGGAGCCAGAAAGAACTTGAGCTACTCTTGCTCCTGGTGTGAGAAAGCTTGCCCAGTGGTGAGACGAGATGACCAAACCTCACTGGAGCAGTGAAGGGAAACATATCCAGCCTTTATTTCATTCTGTCTTAATTTTCTTAATCAGGCTGAGTTGGAAGCCAAGAAAGCCAAGATGAAAGGAACCCTGATTGATAACCAGTTCAAGTGAAATGCTGCACATCTGCTGACTATTCAGAGAGCAGAAGGCTACCAGGAGCTATCACAGATCTGTCAACAGAGCAGAAGTAACAGACAGTGTTCAAGGGTAATGTGCTGCATGCAGCCAGCTTGGAGGATGAGTAACTCTCTCTCATAACCGATACTCTGGTACCAATTTTAGTAACTCCAATGGCACTGGAGACTTTGCTGAAGCTGCAGTTCTCTACAGATGCAGTGTTAGGAGCAAGCTGCTCCAGCCAGAATATTTACTGTTGGAAAATCTTCACTGGGTGCCTTCCTGAGTTCAAATACCCACCTTTTTATTTTGGTAGTTTTCAAATGTGTAAGGTTTGCATAAGTGTATTAGAGCTATAGGTCAACTGTACAACAAAGAAATGGCTACAAAAGTAAGCTCTGTGCCTGTTGTTTATTTTGTTACTTTAAATGTCCAAAATGTGCAGCAGGTGGAGACATGTGCCATTCACACACAGTCTGAGGAGACTGGGTGCCAGGCTGGGGACAGTGCTGCTGCTCACCCTGAGCAGCAGACAGGTTGTCAGAGGCTTGGCTGCAGCTCTTAACCCTCAGCTCCTGTTGAACATTGGAAAGCTGCAGCTTGACAGAATTGCACTGTCCCAACAGACAACTGCCTGCTACAAGAGAATGAAATCCAACCCTGTTCTGAACTACTGAAACCAAAACCTTCCTGCCTGTTATACAATAATCGTATGAGTACAGATAGGCAGTTGGAGGTTACTTGTACAATGGGCAATATAACTGCAAGTGTGAACTAACCCATTCTGTAAACCAGAATCAGTACTTGGCGATGTAAAATGTGAAGGAGAAGGAAAAATTGTTTTGAATGCGCTGACCACTAAGGACTTGGATAAAGACAGCGTTAAGAATGGGAGCATAAAGGACCTTGTTTGGGAAATAATATTTTGTGTCTCTTGTGTGATGTAGTAACAGTGCTCTATAGTCCTTGTTGCTTTACTTGGGATTAAATACCGTGTTACGGATTTGAAATGAAATACTTTTCCTAGGATGTTCTTACTCTACCAAGTATTATAAAATAACCTGAACAATGACCACGATGCTTCATCCCCCACAATTGTTATGGAAGACTTCATAATCAATAAAGATTTTCCATCTGGTTTTATAACCCTGACTGGGAAAATGGCTCTGTTTAGCCTAAGGATGTATCCTCCCTTTTCTTGGGAGGCAGTGAGTTTTGCCCCAGAGCTGGCAGACACCATGTGTCCCTTGGTTGTGTGACAATGTAATGCCAAGCTGGGTAAATGCATGTGACAACCTGAGCAGTGCTGATCTAGTTCACTGCTGATCATCTGTTAATCTGAAGCCTATTCCCAGAAGCCTGTGTCCCGTGACAGGATACTTAGGAAGGGTAGGAGCAATGAGTCGGTACACCTTTGTTACACAAACACCTTTTCCGAGTGTGGTGGCAGAGTCCAGCCAGGTGAAAGCCTTTTTTCCCCGGGGAGCTGCACAAGCACCAAATAACCACAGGTTGGTCGCTACATTAAGAAGTTTTTTCCAAGCAGGAGTCAAAGACTGACATTTGAAAATGGGTATTGAACCCTGCGAGGCCTGCTGGGATGCAGGCTTCAGTTGTCATAAAGGATGAAGTACAGTCCCACTTCAAGTGACACCCAGACAAAAGCTCAGGGAAAGCGATTTACAGTTAGGGTTAAGGTTGGGAGTGACAAAACACAGAGCTTCAGCTGATATGAGCTGTGAAGGGGCTGCCGGGGGGGCTGGGGCTATCTGTGGGGTTTTGAAGCACAAAGGAGATTCGGGGAGTGCAGAGCTCAGCACAAGTTGTCCAAAGTAGCCATTACCAACTGCCATCAACTTCTTCAGCTGCACACCTTGAGCCTGGAGGCAGTGTTCATGGTATAAGCACTCCTCCATTCTGGCTTTTACACCAGGCCGTGTTCAGTGGTTTTCATTTCTGTCATTAAAGATCTGCCTAGTTGGCTCAGGACTTGCTCAGGGACTCAGTCAGAAAGGGGAGTATGTAGGCTGTCCACTGTACACAGGCTGTACACTCTAGTTACACAGTCAACAGCTGAATCATCTCCACAGAGGCTCTGATCCAATACATTATTATGTATTACTTATCCTGCCCGGATCTAGTTCACAACAATTTAAGTCAAACTGGGTTTTTCATTTCTAGATCTAAATGAACTAAAAGATGTTAGCTGACTATCAACAGGAAGCAGGGGCACCTAGTTCAAATGCTTGATTAAATGTCTATTATAACAGATAAAAGTAACCTTTCTGCAGAGTTTCCCACATCCTGGCAGCAGCTGGGTGATCTGCAGCAGTGTTCAGAGCAAAGAAGAGCCAAGATGTGAAAGCCAGCATTCGTTTTTATAAATCTGTAGATACAGGCAAGTGCTAGATTTGTTTCTGTAACTGAGCACTATATTGTATGTAAGAACTTGTCTGGATGCAGAGGCATTCCAAAGCAAAGCAGTACGTGAAACTGAAGTGGAAGAGGGGATCTATTCCAATAATAATGCCCCACATGGCGGGACTTACCTTTACATGTTTCCTGGCTTAGTCCAGTCCAGTTTCCAGACACCTTCGCAAGAACCTAGTCTGAATTACTGTGTCAGAGTAGCTCTACAAGGTTATGCCTTGTTCCTCATAACCTGCAAAAAAGCCCCACACAGTCCTCCCAGTCACTGTCTGGCCCTGCACCCATCACCAGCAGAGAGAGGAGGGAAGCTCAGCCATCACTCCTGCATATGGGACAAGTCCCAGAGCCTTGTTCCCATCTCTGCTGCCATTAGCACCTCCCAAATCCCACTAGCAAGAGGGTGGCAGCCCCTGCCTTGCCTTTCCTGGCACTCCAGATGATGACTGATCCCACAGCCCCAAGCCCAGCCAGAGAGGTCCAAGTGGCAGACAGCTGGCAAGGGGCAAGGCCAGACACCCAGCACCATTCATCACCTGTCCCAGCCACTGACAAGTGTTCCATACAATCCCATGTGCAGCCATGCTGTATCAACAGCTCCTAAGCCTGGGATTTATGGCCACCAGAGGAGGGGCTGAGATGAAAGCAGCGACACAGGCGCTTGCCCACCCTTCCCTGCCAGCAATGGGGCCAGTACACCAGGGCGGGCATGGCTTCTGTGGAGGAAACTATGAACTATGAGATGTTCAGCACTACCCACGGGAGAACCATATTCAAAAGGAAAACCCACCCTCCCATCTCAGGGCAGCACAGCCTGGACTCAATGCTTTGCCACTAGCTGGCACCAGGCCCCTTCCTGTCCTCAGTTTCCCCACAAGAACAAAGTCCTTAATCCCTCTGTAATGTCCTTCTGTGACACGCAAAAGGAGCAGCTGCACCCCCAGCCTGCTTACCCAGATAAAGCTGCTCCTGCAGAGCTGCCGGGAGAGGGAGGTTAAATCCCATGGGAGCCAGAGGGGTCTGCCAGCCTGTGCTCCCAGCAGCACAGCACAGGGAAAACCCATTGAGGGCTCTACCCCTCATCTCCCATGCCCCAGTGCTTGTTTCCCAAGTCCAAATGCAGAAACTAACCTGGGTAGCTACAACTCATTTCACTCAGTGCCAGCCCTGCACCCCAAGCCCAGTGCAAAATGCTGCAGGGCTGAGGACATAATGTGTTCCCTAACTCAGCTCCTTTTCAGTCCAACGCAATAGCCTGGCTCAGCATCTTGGTCACCCACCACTGTGTGGAGGAAGAAATGATGCACTTACCCCTGTGTGCCAACGGACCAGCCACACATCTCCTGTAGAAGGGAGAGGAAAGGATGCGCCATGCTCAGCAGCCAGCAGCATTTCAGAGCAGCCCTTGAAATCTGGAACATGTTAGCAGCAGGAGCAGTAAGACCCAAGAGCCCTTCATTAATCAGCTGGCATTTGTGCAGCAGGAGAGGTCTCCCAGTAAGGCTGCCCCATGGCACAGCCCCCTGTCAGCCTGCTGCCTGCTCTCCTCAGCCCTCAGCACACTGCCCACCATGTGTGACATTGCTCCATGGATCACAGGCAGCAGGGGATCTCACCAGGAGCCCAGGGGCAATTGAAAAACACCAGCAAAGGCTTTTGGCTCAGCAGCATGGCAATCTTAACATGCAGACATTCCCCATCATGAACACACATGGCCATTGACAGGGTCACATGTCCCACCACCCGCAGTGGGACAGTGCTGCACACTCATGCCCAGCTGCTCCATTTAGATTTCAGCAATAAAAACAATTACTACACTTTGCAACACAAGGGATTGTTTAGCTGTCTCAGCAGTGGTTGAGCCTGGTGTCAGTGATTGCGATCAACTGCTCTGAGCAGGCCTGGACGGCCAAAGGACCAAAGCCATGGGGGCAGCGAGAAGACTCACTCATCTAGAGGTCAAAGGACCAGACCATCCACTCACCACCCCAGCTCCCCAGTCAGAAACCCAGCAGCTGCACTGTGGCATGCTCACAGACCCACAGAGATCTCTGGGTAAAGGCCAAGCCACACACATTGCCCAGCCTTGCAGTGTTTGCCCCAAATGCCCCAGCAGCATGAAGGAATTTCCCCCTTGCCCTAGAATTTGAGGCTGGGACAACCTTAACTTCTAGTGGTAAGGGATGAGCCTGGGGATGCAACTCCCTGCCTGGCAAGCACAGCTCTGCCTCAGGAGCTTGCTGGCTGTGCCCAGCTCTACACCCCCAAAGCACAACATCCCATGCGTGGGCAAAGCAGGCCAGGGGCTGCACAGATGAGCAGCAATTACCTGCACTTAGGTTCTCTGGCTGGGTTTTAGCATGCCTGAATAGACAGCTCAGTTTCTAAGTCAGAGTACATGATGCCAGCTCTGTTTCTCCAGACAGCAACAAATACCTCTCTCCAGCCTCCCAGGCATCCAACACCATGAGGAAGGCTGTGCTTTGCAAAGGAAGACTTAGGCACTTGGCACCTTCAAAACAAGGTTTCATCCCCTTCAGGGACCAGAGGGGCCTGAGACAGGACTGGTGGCACAGAGCCAGCACACATGGGCCACCCCAGCCCACGCCTGGGCAGGGAACCACTGGGCAGGAAACACTGCAGAGCTTCCCTGGCAGACAGCCCTGTGTTTACCTGCTGGAGGTAGTTAGCAGGTAGCGAGGCGTGCAGGATGGAGGTGGTTCCTTCTCCTCCTTCTCTATAGTCACTGCAGACTCCCGCCCCCCTCATGCTGCAAGAACAAACATGGGATGAAGAAAGATGGTTTCAGATTTTTATTTCTTTGTACTCTTTAAGCAGGAGTGACTAAAACAGAAACCATGGTGAGTCCCATCAGGGAGAGTAACTTGATAAAGGCAGTGCAGGCAGTTGCTCCTGCCCCATGCCAACCTGTATAAACATCAGCCATTGCTGTTCAGTAACTAGATGGTTTTCAAACAAGTCCATGAAAGGTAGTGGACTATATGTAACAACATGCCAGTTCACAACAGAAAGCAACTTATGTGTACTTCTTGATTTCACCACAGAGGACCAAGACACAAGCACCACCCATTTCTCGAAGTACATCTGACCATGCACCTTTGAAAACACCTTGGAGCCCTTGTCCTGGGCAATCTTCCGCCAGCAGTCAAGGGTGCCCGTGTACATTATGTCAGCTGCAGGAGACAGACAGCATCAGGAATCGGATGCCCATGACACATGACATCCAGGTTCAACATGGCCTAAGATCCTCCAGCTTCATAAACTCAAGTGCAGCCCATTTCTTGACTGACTTTCTCCAGTATTAGCACATAAGAGCACAAGACTGCCCAGGAGATACATTGCTGCTACATTACCCCTAGAAGACACTGGAAGGAACAGTTTGAGCAGAAGGCAGCTACTGTTTGCTTTGACACCAACACTTCCAGACCCAAAAGCCATTGCACGATCAGCCAGGCCGTGCCTGCTACCAGGGATGGCTCCTCTTGGCCCAGAGACACTAGTTTGCAACATCCCTGGGCAAGTTCTGCTGTTCCTACCCACTGAATGAATACCTGACTTGTGCACAACACCTTACAGGTATGTTGTGGAGACTAAACCATCCATATACCCTGCCTGTAATCCACTTCTGCAGCCTCCCTCACACCCCCGGTTTAGAAGGGGTGAGGATACCTACACAGCTTGGTGAAAGCCAAGCCACTCTGCCTTCACCTCAGCTCCACCACCAACTGTTGATTCAGGGATGCCTGATACTTTCTACGCAAGGAAGAAGAAACTAACCTCCTTCCCAGCCAGACAACGGACAGCATCAAAAGGGCATGATGCAAAACCAGCGACAGCAGTGACGGTCTGAGTGATCATCCAGTTGACAATGATGGGGGTGTTCCTTGGGTCTGGGAGCATGCCTGTGGGAAAGAGGTTTTGATGAGAACGGCTGGTGAGCCACCAGCACGTCACTACAGGCCTGCCGCAGCCCAGGATCCCCCTTTTAGTACCATTTTGGTCAACCTACCCTTCACAGTGTTATAGATGCCAAAGTAGGCAGCTCTGTAGATGATGATACCCTGGAGAGACACACTGAAGCCCTGGTACAGGCCCTTGAGGCCGTCTGACTGGAAGACATTGAGCAGGCGGTCAGTGAGCCCACTGAACTCCTGGTCAGCCTTGGCTTTGCCCACATCTGCTCCCAGGTGGGTTCAGGAAACATCAAGTGAGTAGGTGATGCACAGGGAGGTAGCACCAGCAGCACCCCTGGACGCCAGGTTACCAGCAAAGTACTGCCAGAACTGGGTTTGCTTGTCCACATCACCCAGGAAGATCTGCTTATACTTATCCTTGAAGGCGAAGTTGAGGGCCTGGCTGGGGAAGTTCCGGATCACATTAGCCAGGTTGCCATGCCAGAAGGAGAGGATGCTCTGCTGACGGGGGATGCACACCATGCAGTTGATGGTGCCCTTTTAGTGCTTACTGGCTGAGAACTGCTTGCTGGCTTGCTGCACCTGTGGAGGGTGAGACACAGCCGTCAGCACCACTGCCCCGCGGCCCCCTGACCCCGGCAACCACATCCTTGCTGCCACCCCAGCCCTTACCTGCAGCAGCAGCTTCACCCTCTCCATAGGGGTGACGGGGTCTTGGAGATGGCGGCCGCCACCCCACTGGTGAGGAAATCCTTAGTGAAGGACAGGGCTGCATCTGTCATGGCGAGAGGTGGCGGGCGGGGAGGTGAAGTGGGGTGAGAGGCAGCGCTGCAGCGGAGGATGAAATGGTTGCCTTATATAGGGGTGGCGGCGGGCACGTTGGGTGGTATGCACTGCCACATCCCGCTCACCCACTGCGGCTGTGGGAGGGGGACAGGGCTGGCTTGGCAACCTCAGGTGGCACACAAACCGCTGATGCCCAGCACGGGAGCGCTGGGTGGGCTCCCCTGTGGGGCCTTGCATCCCGCCCAAGCGCATCTGCACCGCCTGAGCACCGCCATGAAGACAGCCCAGCACTGCTGCGGCTCAGACCCCACTGAGAGAACTCTACTAGTGTCACCCTGGGTGACCCCCACCCCGACACCTCTGCCAGTACTGTCACCTGCACACCGGATGCTCAGGGAGTCACAGACCTCCGGGCACTGTATGTATTCCCTGAGCCCAGCTATGATGAGGTGCTCAGACCTATACCCCACCATGCACCCCTCCCACCTCCACTGCACCCAAACATCACCTGAGCTACAGTTCACCTGCCCAATAGCCGTCCCTGTGACAGCTGGTTCTTGGTGACCACACACCGTTTTACCCATCAGTGACCCACTGCTAAAGTGCTTTGTTTCAATGCTGTCTTAAATATTTTAGCGTTCTCTTTTGGGGATTTCTCTTGCACAGATGTGATTACGCAAAGCAGAGGCTTGGTTGGGAAAATGGTACTCAGTGATTTATAGGTCCTAGGAGTACATTACGATACAAAGGTGTTTATTAGCATATCCAAAACAAATTAGAGGTACCTTTTGGGCTCACTTGACTCTTAGCAAGTTTGAAGAGCTGATCAGACATTCACACGCACCCATCACTCAATCTTTGAAATCTATTTAGAGATACAATGTTAGTAAAAAACATACAGGTATGCCTGGACAAGGCAAGGGGACTCTATGGAAAGCTAATCCTTCCCAACACAAGTCACATCTCCTTATTCACACATCCCAAATAAGTCTCACCATTATCACCTGCACTGTGCAGATGGGGAAACAGAGGCCCAGATAAACACGGTCACTAGGCAGGTTGATTACAGAGCCAAAAGCATGCACAATGTGTGATGCATGAGCCACCAGACCTGCTCGCTACCATCTTAATTTTTTGCTATCAATGTTTGCATTTCTTCTCTGAGAAGAAAACAAATATGAAGCACTCTGAAGCAGAACTGAGCAGGCTCTGTAAGAGAGATACTGCAAGACCTTAGCTGTAGGGTACATCAGTGTCAGGTTCCAGGTGCAAGGAAGGCCTTAAAGTTATCACAAATCCTTCTGTGCATCTCTCGCCATGGTCACAGGCTGTTCCTGCATCAATCTCCATTGCCCTACCCTGCTGTGACCTGGTCTACCAAGCAGTTTCTGCTCATTTCCACCCAGCAGGGACATAAACATTACAAAACCACACACAGATCAGCAGGCAAATCCTGTGTGAGGGCAGGAATGCAGCAGCTGTAATTCACACCTTGCCACAGCCTGGCAAGTGGGACATGTCATAGCCTTCCCACGTGGACACAGGGTTTAAGGTTTTCTACCAGAAGGCACTAGGACGAGGCTATTCCATAGCTGTACTTCTACAAAGGAACTGGAGCAATACTGCAGGTCCTCAGCTGTAATACCAGGATGATCTTTTACTGTCCAAAAGCTCACTAGACTGCTTAGAGGCCTATCATCAATTGCGTCAGCACTGGCAATAACCCACTGGTCTTGCAGAGAGGTTGCTGCCTGCAGAAACCATCTGTGGCTCCTGGATCACAGCAGTTAAACTGGAAACACCACAACTTGTGTTCACAGTGCTATCCTGCTGGCAAGTTCTGAGCAGCAAAGCAGGCCTGGGTCTGTGCACAGGAACCCAAAAGTAGTTCAATATAAAAATAGAGCTTTAAGAATACCAAAACAATGTGACAAGGCTCATGGCTCTGAAATCCTCAACACATGTACATTTTCAGGAAACAGAGAGCTTCAGGAAAACTGTTTTTCAAAGCCTGAAACAATTCACATATGCACGGTAAAAACACAGGAGAAAGGGAGGGAGATTTTCTACTATGCACTTAAGTTTTCAAGATTGTCATTCCGGAGCATTACAGTTTGTTTGCACATTACAGTTCTCTCTTAGCAAAAGCCCAGTTGCAGCAGCAGCATATTTTCAGCCAAAAAATCATTCAAAATCATTATCTTTGACTAAGTCTCGAAAACTGAAGAGGGGATTCTGGAGTGTGACTGAACTGACACTAATTCTGCAGCCACAGAATGGCACATCTACACAGTATTGCCAAAAAAAAAAGAGATTTCAGTAGAAATTCCTGCATGTTGTACATATTCCATTTAAAATTTTTGGCTGACTCAGTATTTCAGATTACTTAAAAGATACCCACTTAAATTTTCTTACTATTTTTAAGATGCAACCTCTACTCTCACCTCAGTTATCTTGCCTTTCTGCAAGTGGTTTTCTCTCAAAATGGCTATTCTGTATTGTAAAGCACCTTGAGTAACATAAGTTCAAGTTCCAATTGCCCAGTGTTTTCCGACTAGTTGCACCTCTCCTCTTCAGTCTGTGCTTGCTATTCATATCGCTTGTGTCCGTTCAGCAAACGAGAGACAAGATTTACTTGTTTGTGGTATTAAAACCATGCAGTCCACTGAAACGCTGGTACCTGTGGCTGAGCGTGTCTGTCTTCTGAAGTTCCTTAAAAAAGGCAGTGTGTGTATCCCCAACAGACACTCTAATGTCAGTTCTCAAGAGCTGATTTCCTTGGCTCAAAACTTTCCCTCCGGAGGCGCTTTAACTCTCTCAGTTCTTGTGGCTGTAAACTCTGGTCCACGCCAGGGGTTAGCTTGTAATTTAAAGGAGACTCAATATAACCATTTCTGTACAGACAGACCCGCTTGCAGAACTCAAAGGTGCTAAACATAACACCGAAGTATGGGACAATCTGATAAAATAATGAAAAAAAGGAACGTAAGATGAAAAAAGAAGCAAGATGAGACTCACTAGTAGTGTTTTTAGCTGAGATGTTTTAAAACAGGGAACTTCCAGGACTTCAAATCTGTTCTGCTAACAGAGCTGTACTTATCGATATAGTCACTCTCACCTGAAACTAGGCTGGCACCTGCAGCATGCTAAAAGTAGTTTATTATTGGTACATAATTAATTATAACAGATTTGGGAGGAACAAGGTCTGTGCTAGCTTATCACAACTTGTCAAACACCTAAGCAAATCCTAAGCAACCTCACCAAATCCCAGTAGGAAATGTGGGATTTATTCTACATAAGCAGAGTGTACAATTTTCTTTTGCCCTTTGCAGAATGAGCAGCTCTGGTGCCATGTGGCTTTACACCAGCTGAGGTAGGGCCAGGCACATGCAGGCCATTACAACCAATCACATTTAGCACTCAGTAGCTGACCTGTAGTGCTCCATGTAGGCAATCCTCAGTACAGCACTAGAAAATGTATTTATGTAAAATAAATGACCTTCTGTTTAAGCTATCATGCTTTATTTTATGGTTTCAACTCAGCAAGGACTGTAGTAACAAATTGACTGATTGATGGCTTGGCTTCGCAAATGAAGATTTGGGAAGGGCTTTACCCAGGCTTACTAAAAGCGCGATGGATGACTAAGAGGGCAATGTGGGATTGGCAAATCTGGTTGGAACAAAGGCTGCTTGGTCATTCAGGATGTTTCTGAACAAGACTGTCATCTCCTGGGTCAATCTCGAGCTACCAGTGTCCTGAAATAGCTGATCCAAAGTACTACTTTTGACTTCTGGGGAAATGGCTTACACAAGTGCAATTTTATTTACAGCTTAGTCCAACATGTCAAATTACTGGAGCTCACCTGAGAAGTAAAACTTGTTTAGCTGTTGTAAGTGGATCATTTGCAATCCTCCATCTGTACCCTACCTTGTATGTTAGCAGCACTCACTTCTCTGAGGACATGCAAACGAACTTGGAAGTAGTGACATCGAGAAACCAAGCTTACACTGGGGGAAGTATGACCCAGTCTGAATTCCGAAGTAGTCTGTAGCCTGACTGAGGTTATACCTCTCATCTATAAACTGCTAACAAGTACAGAGGCATACCATAACTTTAAAACCCAAGTGCCCAAATGTGTACCTTGATTACTTTAGGATGAAAGCAAAACCTCACCTTGAGCAGACTGGGTGTGAGCCCGCTCCAAAGTCCAAGCACACCTTTGTTCTTCACAGTTTGCCGGAAGCAGTCAGCCATGCCAGTAAAATAGACATCAACTGCTCCATAGTGGGGAAGCCAAGGACTCTGGGCCTGTCCAAGAGACAAGCAGGGAGACTCAGAACAAGCAAAGGAAAACCAAAGTAACTAAAGATCATTTTCTCCATTCTGGTACATAAGGAATACTTAATGCCAGGTTTCACCAGACTGATCTGGATTCTTTCATCAACCCAAATGAGTCAGCTATTTTGCCTTGAAATACAAACTAAAAAGGAAGGGAATTCATTCTCTGATAGGTACAAAAGAGAAAGAGAGCAGTAATTTCACACAGCACTTCCTTTTGTACCATGTTACTACTGAAATAAGGTATTTGACATCACTGGGAGGGGAGCACCTATGAGGGGGAAGATTGGGGCTGGCCCCAGATACCACTCTGCCTTCCTGTAATTCTGATCAAAACAGAGAGTGTGAGTGTGAGTGTGAAGGGTAACTGTAGTATGGGTTGAGCAGCAACAGCACAGTAGAAACTGAAGTACACTAAGGGCTGTAGGTGAGCAGTTGACGCCTATGCTGTTATCTTTGCTACATGGTCAGTTGATCCAGACTAGTTAGTTAGCTTGGGAACATTCTGAAGGACTGCAGCTACATTTCCAACGGCAGTACAGAGAGTATTTGTGCACATAGAAGTGTAGTGTGTCATTTTTAACAGTAAACTCCTTCCTTCATTAATCTCCTACTGTGTTAGCACAGACAGGATAACCTGACCTTGAATAATCTCACCCTCATCCGTCTATGCACATGCAGCCATGGGTTTGCTTTGCATTGGGAAATCGGGGTTTCACCCAAAACACATGGCAAAATGACACTTCTCAGTCAGGAGTGTGTGGGGACCCCAGCACACAGGCTGATCACTATGTACAAGCTGATCACCACAGGGCAGAAAGTTTGATAAAATGGGACTTGTACATTTCACTTATCAGTGAATACAGATATCACTATCCCATCACTGGTCTGGAACACCATGTGGTGGAGCATTTTTTCCCTCCTTGGCCACACTGACCTGCAGCTTCTCAGAGCTGCTAAGCCTATAACAAGCCTCCCATAAATCAACACGCGGTGATAACATTTTCTAGATGCCTCAGCTACAGCATTTAAAATACTTGGCAACTTCAGTGCTGGAAATGGAAACAGATCAAAACTCATACTACAAATAAATAAGGGAAGTTGCTAATCAAACAGTTTTAATGCTATTGCATCCTCTTCCATTACTGGCAAGTTTACTGCTAAACCAGAGAAGCTAACAAAAAAACCCCATGCCCTAAACACTCCTCACACTAACTGCACAGCCTTCTTTATCTACAAATAAAGTAACATATCACAATTTTTTTCCTCACTTTTTTTTGTGTGCATGACTGAAATGCATGTGAAATACTTCTGATGGCAGGTAACAGGTAAAACCATATCATTTCCTATATGGACAGGACTTTGGGAGGTGGTTTTGGGAAAGCAGCTGTCTGCACTGAGAAAGAAGGCAATAGGCTTCCACTACATCTTAATTTGTTGTCTTCTGGATCTTCTTTAACATGTCCTGGCTCTTTCACCCCAGAAGAGAGTAGGGCTGAGGACTTAATCCATAGTGGTTTACACTTTAAGCAGGAGAGAACAGCAGCTTTTGCTTCTCTCTGAACTTTCTCAGCAGTGCACCTGATTTGTAAGAGAGGGATCACATTTGTGGGGGAGAAAGTATTTCAACTGCTCTACTTGCTCATCCCCTTTATGTCTTTGTTGGCCTTATTAACTCCATGGGGCTACAGCTGTTTCCTAACTGGTGCAAGCTCCCATGTTTTCCTGTTTTAGGATGCAGAGAGGCTGATGTTATGGGATTTAACTGTTGTGATTTTACAGTATTTCGAGCCCTGCCTTTGCAGGTAGTTCAAGGTAACAGAAGTAGTCTGGTAGCCAAGGGTCATATACATCTTCACTTAATGCTCACTGCTAGAAGGAAGCTCAGCTGACTGCTTGGCTCTGTTACTTAAAGGATGTATGGTTTTAAAAAGCAATAGCTAAATGCAGCAGTGACAAGGAGAGAAGTAACTTTTCAAGCCTTAACTCACAGTACTTGAGAAACCACTGCACAAGGACTCCCATGACTGTACTGCAGAAGATACTGAGTGCTGCAACTGAGACTTCAGGGACCAGTTCCACTAAGAATAGTGATATTAGCACCAGCGATGCTTAGAACAGCAGTTATAGGAGAGTTGGATTCAAAACCCTGTTCTGCTTTCTGGACTATTAGCCAGTTTGCATGAGCTTTTTTTTGGAAAAGGATGTAATAGACAGCCAAGCAGTGAAGAGGGACAGGTTTCTAAAATGCTTCAGGAAAGCAGGAATGCTGTTAACATGCAATTCCCCTCCTTTTAAGTCCCTTTGTGGTTAGACAGGGCATTGACAGAATTAACTGCATAAGTTTGATTTAATCCCCTTCATGACTGTATAACTCGCAAAGACACATATCAAGGAGTTTTGATGACAGTTCTCCTGTCTATAACACCAAGACAGGCCACAAGCACGCTGCAGGTTTCAGTAAGATTCTACATGCAGTAAACACATCCAGAAGACAGTTGAAAAGGAACAGATAATGCAAACCCCAGATTTCTAATTTGCCCACAGACACTGACCTCTTCAAGAGATTTACTGAAGGATTATTTAGAGTAACATTCACCACAGATATAGCCATTTTCAAGGCTTCAGTCTGAGGGGTGCAGTTTGCTTTGCCAGTCTTTCTGCTTTACTTATGTTTCTAGGACCCTATGCACACTATTTCAGTAACAATTGTCTGCAGAGTCTCAGAATCACCTACTGCAAAAGGAAAACTGAAAACTCCATCAGTGTGTAGTTAAAACTTCAGTATTTTGGAACACAGCTAAACAAAGTTAAAATGTATTAATGGAAACAACAGGGAAGTGTTTCATCTAGCTCTGTTTTTAATGGAAAAATAAACAAATAGCTGTGGGTGGTTCTGCATCATCTAAGCATGTCTACAACACTGCAATCCTCCTAACTGCCCTGTGGCACCAGAGCCAGAAAATGGAATGAACAAAACAGATCAAACCGGTTGCTCTACCTTTCTTGCACAAACCTACTACAACACAATTCAAACAGCTAATCTCATACCAAAAATATCAGGTTTGACAGACAGTGCATGCCACGTACCCTCAAAACAGCTTGAATTCCTTTCTTTCGACACCCCTTGACACTATGGGCTGCTGCACGGAAACCTGTTTGTTACGAACGTTTCTAAAGACTTCCTTCCCACCTTCCCTTAGTTAAGGCTGTCTCACACTGCAGGAGGCTGGAGACACAGTACAGCTCACTGTGCTGCTAAGAGTGCCAAGCTGTTAGTCATAGTGGTAGTGGGACTAAGTTGCTAATCGTTTTACTGCTGATGGAAGATGGCTTCTCTAAATGATTAAAGCACATCAAATGCAGAATCAGCTCTATCCGCTCTCTCACAAACACGATTTTAAAGTATCCAGAGGCCACCAAGTCTACCAAGACAGTGATACACCCCCAGTTAGCACTGTTCTATTTCTATAATAGAAACCCAATAGAGAAATGGGTATAAAAAAACCTCAAACCCACAACTACCTGCACTCACTTTTTTATATATAAACAAATTGTTTAAACAAGGGTAAAGTGTCGTGATAAAACTGAAGTTAATTGTTACCTGAAGACCCTGTAGACACCATCTCTCCCATTGTCCCATCACAAGGTGAACGCTAGAACGACATTTTGTAACTGATCTCACAGACCCTTATAAAGGGTTCCCCTTTAATGACCTCCCCCAGCCCCTCTCATCCTCCTAGGACTGAAGGATGAACATAGCTCACTACAGCTGCAGTGGGAACCATGCCCATCAAAAGATCAGTCACTTTGACTCTTCCCAAGGCTCAGAGTAGCTCCACAGGGACCAAGCAGAGCCCACCAGCTCAGGGTGAGGCCACTTGAGCCTGAGCCCCATACAGATTAAAAGCTGCCACCTGCACTTTAGGCCATTTTGGTTTGCACCTATGTGAATTTATGTGTATCAGAGACTATTTGGAAATACTTCCCTCGCAATTCATGTACTTTATCCAAATTTCCTGATTCTAAAGTTTGTTGTAAAAAGGTTTCCTATTTATTGATTTTTTGAGCATGCTCTACTGTTGACACAAAGTATGAACGATAGACTAACAGTGAATGGCTCCCATGGGTGGTATGCTACCCTGATGGTAGATACAGTAAAATTGCTTGTTATTTATGTATTTTCAACAGATTCAGGTGTCCTACACTTCTGAGCAATTAAAAACAACGAGTACAAGAAGGCACTTTACAACACAGTTCAAGAGTTCACACTCTTAATCTGGAAGCTAAAATAAGAAGTCTTTGCTGTCTGGGTTAATCAGGACACATTCAACAGGCAAGCGTAAGTGTAGGTCAAAGGAAACTGAAGGACAAGGACTGCAGTTTACATTCAAGCTAATGCCACTAACAGTCAACAGAAATTTTGCTCAAGTGAAGGCTGAATGCTTGAAAGAGTATTTAATTTCACTCACAAGAAAGGATTAAAATGTAAATAAATGCTAATACTGGGGAGAAGAGCATGTATTCACTTGGGCTAATTACTCCTTCCTCCTGAGGACAGCCTTATTTGGAAGTTGTCATTGTGTCAGTGGTTTGATAAAGCTGGTTTTACCCTGGCTAAAGTCCACCCAAAGGTGTCCCAAAGGTATGTAGAAGGTAACGATGACAGGCTATGAGGAGGCAACCAGTTACAGAGCAGCACTGCAGCACAGCTGACCTCCAGCTTCCTGCACTCTAGGAACATGTTGTCCTTTCCTCTGTACCTGAACTGGGGCCAAAACATCTCATCTTTCTGAGATCAGTGACACCAAAGGAACCAAACTGTTTACTGCTTGCTCAGAAGGTTTACTTCTGGCTCGAAATGTGTTATTGCCAGGCTGTTGTACCCTGAGGCTTCATGGTAGGTTGCAGAATCATAGAATAGTTAGGGATGGAAAGGACCTTAAGATCATCAAGTTCCAACCCCCCTGCCATGGGCAGGGACACCTTGCTCTAAACCATATCACCCAAGGCCTCGTCCAACCTGGCCTTGAACACTGCCAGGTATGGAGCATTCACAACCTCCCTGGGCAACCTATTCCAGTGCCTCACCACCCAATCCCTCCCTCTGCTGCTAAGCTTTCCCTGCTTCACACCTGTGGTACGAAAAAATCTTTGCTATGGCACACAGAGGCCTTTTCCTCAAGATAGAGCAAACCCCTTACATGGGCACCTCTGGATAGTTTCTGAATCCCTCCCAGTGGGTCAGCTCAATCCCTACAAACTGCTGCACCATTTTCATGCACATCAGCACTAGTTTATTTAACACAAACCCTTGAGCAGACTAGCTTGGTCCCACTTTTCACACAGTGAATAGCAACACTAGGATCTCCTGCTGTCTGTATAGGAACTGAGGAGAAAATTAATGTTTTATAGGACTGTGACTTTACAGAGGTCATCTTTCCGTTGGCCTTATGCAGATGAGGTAAGGAATTACATCAAATCAAAAAAATACATAAAGGAAGAGTGACCATGAAGTTTTAGCTCCTGTTTATGGAATATTTTGCATAATTAATCACCTTACATGTCACAGGCACATCATTCTAAGCACAGACAAATGGATACAAGGCTCTCCTGTACAACTGATCAAAAGCACTCATGTTAGAGATAACAGTGATAGCTATCACTCTGAGACATTACAGTCTCCCTGCTGAAAATTACAGCTGCAGCAGTTGTGTGCACAGCAGCACACCCCAACCCGTGTCAGGCCATCAGCTGGGCGAGCTTAGAGTGTAAAGAGGTGGGCTGAGTTAACCTGATTTGCCCTAAAGCAGATGAAAGCTCTCGCTCACACTACACTGCTCAAGGGCTGTGGAGGCTGCAAGAGGCCAATGGCAGCTGGCACTGCCAAATCTTAGGACTGGAAGCATGATGGCCACTCCAGTGTTCAGACAAAAATCATCCAGATTGCTGATCAAAGCTGTTACAGAAGGCGAAGCTCATGTTACGCTCAGTAGCTTTTTTCAGGCATTGTCTCAACCATTTATTGGAGCAAATACTTCTCAAAGCAGCAGGGCACTCTTCTGCAACAGCCTCAGAAAGTGGTATAAAATATCTTTATAGCAACATCAACAAAACAATAGAAATTGCTGGTAGCTCAGAGCATTTAGGCATAGGGAGAAAAGAAGGAAGGAAGAAGGGATTTTACCAAACCCAGAATATGACACCTATTACCTAGTTGCTAGTAAGTACCACCAGGGCCTGGGGTCCTGGCTGATGCCTGAATGGCAACAGCAAGAAGAAGGGGAGCATGAGATCACAGGGAGAACTAAGAATGCTAAGGCAAGGACAGAATAGCTAGCAACAACACAAGCCTTACTTCCACAGGAAACCAGGCTAGAAGTAGAAGCTCCTTATTTGCTTCCACACTATGGAATTTGCCAGTCTGTGGTCAAACAGCTCAGTCTCTGACAATTTTGAAGGCTAAGGCTCCCATGCTGCTCACTGTTAAAGGGTCTCTGTGCACAAAGTCTCAGAGCACGTCTGCTTTTGAGATGTCGTGTGGACCACATGACCCAAAAAGCATTTCTTATTTTAAACCAGGTCATGACTCCAATAACTTTCATATTCCCAGCTGACAAGAACACAGATCTGACAAACAGCAGCGACACCACAGTCTGAGAGCTCTCAGAGGCTGCCGTGCCAGCCCCAGTGGCCATCTCCAATGACACAGTGCTCTTTTCAAACGGCTCCTGTTTAAACAACACAGGAGCACTGTCTCCTCCCTTCAGCAGGGAGATGTTCTAAAGAACATCTAGCATTTTCATTTCCAAAGCTTTGTTTATAACCCAGCCACAGGGCTCCTGTTAGACTGACATTCACACATGAGGAGCATAGCGGATGACTTCTAAATAAATACTTGTATAACAGTGCTACTTTTAAAAAGAGACTTCTGTATCTCCTTTAACTGACTTCAGACTAGAAATGTGCCAATAGGGCACAAAATTGCATTTACTTTAAACAGGCTACCTCACAAAGGGAATGACTGCTTAGTTTTCCCCAGGTTACTAAGATATCACAGCATTTACACCATTTACAACAGATTTTACACTTGCAGAGCATCTTGTGTTCCAAAGAACCAAAAGAAACCCCTCCAACAAGACCCCCAAATACATTGCAGAGTTACAGGCAGCTGAGGCCTAACCCATTCATTTTTGTCACTGAAATAGGCCACTTCATGGCTAATGTATCGCGACAGTCTACACTACCCAAGAACAGTGAGTCTGTTTGCCTATGGCAGTGGAGTGAATTCAAAGGCTGAATTTTAAAACAGAAGGATCACTACAAAGCAATGCTTTCCCCAGAGAGATGTCCTCACAACTCGAGGATGCTGTGCAGTCAACACCAAAACTGTGCTGAATCCTGTAGTATATTAAAAGTATGCTTATTCTGTATTACAAGGAGTTGATGGTAAAGCTATACCTTAGTAGCATTTATTGATGAATGAGAGTTTCAGACTAGTTTTAGTCACAGAAATTAAATTATACCATCAAAATATGGTATAATTTACAAACTTGTGCAAACTATGCAAAGTTTGTTCATGTAAGCAGGAGAAGTGACTGTACATCAGTGGAGTAGCTGTGAAACTTTAGGGGCATCTTTGTGCATTTTTCCTAACAGAACTGCTGAAGTCACAGGTTAATTTGGAAGGAAGGCTGAGAAGTGCCAGCCAGGAGTCTCTGAGCCTGCCTCTGCGGGTCATGTGCACAGAGGGAAGCATCAGACTTGGGTATTACATTTGCTCCGACCATTTCCATGTTTGTAGGTTTTCAATTCTACACATAGCCTGGGATCAGTGTCATTCTAATAATAATCTTCCATATGGCATATAACAGCTCTAAATTAATCTTCCCTTACTGAAATGCCAGAGCTCAGTCCAATATGCATATATGAAGGACTTGATAGGCAAAAAAGATTATGTGGGAAGTGGAAACATATTACCAGTGCTTCCCTTAGAACCAGGCTCACTCGTTGCAGGTATTTCCATGTTTAAAGTAAAAGAATAAAGTGTTCTTGTGTGCAAGTCTGCAAGGTAAAAGTACAGTATTATTGCTTCAATACTGGCTCTAACAAAGAATATGATATTACAAGGATCATGAGGTAAGGAAGGAAAGCCAAGAATAACAGTCAAAGATATGAATAAGGATCAGTAAGTCTTTGTTCAGAAACTGATGTAGCACAAGAGTGAGTCAGGAAAGCATTTGATATAGATATCTCTCTGAATAACCTTCTCCTTCACTAACCCCCTTCTACAGATGCACAACAAAAGCCATATTTCCATGCTGAAACATGCATACAGTACCTCTTAATTCTCTAACATACCCATCAGGAGCAAAGTGAGAAAAGGAAGATAAAGGAACAAAATTAGGATAAGCAGAACATAGAGGACTGACATATTCAGTTAATACTCACTCATATTAATAAACACTTTTTTTAAGAAAAACATAAAAAAATAAAGTATATTCAGCAAACACAGCATCTTTGTTAAAAAAACAAGATGAACACAATAAAGGTAATTCTAATAGCAGAGGGGGAAGAAGCCATGGTTACAGAGCAAATCTGACATCAAAATCTTCACCAAAACACAGGGGAAGCATCATTCACTGACAATTCCTACCCCCACAGATGTCGGTGACAGAAGCTGCCAATGTCAGAAGCGTAGGATTCAGAGACGTAAAATGAGAAAGGATGAATCAACATTATTACAACTGAGATTAACCTTATCCTTCCTCCGTGTGAGAACAATTTAAGCACTGGCTAGATGAGAAGATACATGGAGCTAATTCTTCCAAGACTGCCTAGCATGTCAGGTCTGACCTGGATATTCTGGTCTCAGGCTTGTACTCCATCACAGAATCAGAAGAGAGCTTACATCCTAGTTTCTCAGTTTTTGAAGCTCTTGAGACCACTTTACAACTCCCTGGTTCTCCATCACCAATGGGTTCACTGGAAAAGTCCTCTCTGGCAATATACTACCACCTACATCTGTCAGATCAGTGCGACAGAAGGGAAAGAAAAGGAATCTGATACTGCCCTCTGCAATGTGCTGGGTTCCTCCTCATACATTAAACCATTGTTCACTGCTTCAAAACAAAGCCAGTTATTTCCCTACACACACTGCAGAGCACTCACAGTAGCCCTGGGGCAGGCGAGGCTCTGGTGCTCTCATCTTTCTATCAGCTAGAAAGTTAAATTACTGAATGGAGACTGATCAGAATATGACGTCTGAGAAAAACTGTGATCGAAAATATCTGCTCCCCTTTTTCCTACAGAACACTAAAATGTCCTGAAGCTATTTTTTCCCCTTCTTTATTTGCCCCCTTTCTTAAGTCTCTTTGCATGGTATCTTTCCTGGTGGTATTCTCTCTTCTGACCATGACCCTGCAAACTGAGCAGGCCAGCAAGGAAGCACAAAGCAGAACTGACCCCTACAAACCTGGGCCCTACCCTGGTGCTAACTGTGAAAAACAAACTTCTTGGATGATCTTATCATGAGTTCCAGTGAGCTCTTAGTTATCAGCTTGGGTGTGATCAACAGGTCTCATTCTGGGAAAAGCCCCTACGACTTATGTTCAGGACCCAAACAGATTATGGGCTTTCACACCTAGGCAGCTAGTTCTTCTGAAACACCTTTACCTTCTCCCATGCCTTCAGAATAAATCACTGAACAGGTGTTTCCCTAAGCTTGCAAAATCACTGTTCAGTTGTTTCAATGCACCTATGAGAAAAAAATCCTCTGTTACTGGACCTTTTTCCACCCCAAGTATTTTTAGTATATCCACTTCCTACATATTTAGACAATAAACCCAGTTTGCTTCTTATTTCTAGAATGCCAATGCTTTAAGCATCTCTTTGGTGAAAGAGTACAGCCTAGTGGCAGAAAATGAAAGATGGGCCATTGTTCCACTTCTCTACTTGCCTGGCGAGACAAAGCATGATGCAGAACTTGACATCACACCAGTTACAAATGAAAGTTACTTCTGAATGGATTACAAAATCTGAATGTTCCACTAACTGATACATTGACAGAAAATATTAAAGGGAAAACAGAACAACAAATCCCTGTCTTCCTTTATTTTTTTAGGGCAACAGTATTGGTGTGAGCTTAAGGATATAAAGAAAAAGAGGACTTGTAAGGGGCAATTGGCTTTCTTAGACCCGCTGATACAGCTGGAAAAAATGATCAAATTTTCCTGCTGACAATCTCTTTTTCACCTGAGTCATTTTATGAGATACCTGATGAAAGGGTTCAGCTTAAAGTTTCACTTCTGGACACGTGAGCTGGTCTGATAAAAGACATTACTTCTCCAGCTGAGGTCCTCTGTTACAAGATTGAGAGAATGCAATGAAACCTCCTGTGCCACTGGATCTGAACCCTGCCTGAAAAAGGCAACCTGGGGAGCAGAAGAGTGGAATTCAGTTTCACTGACCTTTTGCTAGCTTGTGATTTACAAACCAGGCCCTACTTGATGAAGGGGACAGGGACCTAAATAATGCTGCCACACCAAATGACTGGTGTTTTTTTGTGTTGTTGTGGTTTTTGTTTGGTTTTTTTGTTGTTTGTTTGTTGGGTTTTGTTTGTTTTTAGTAAGATCACAAAAGCTTCCCATAAATCTGCAGTCCCATGAACTAGGCTGAAAGAGCAAACTCGTATGCTCCAACCAGAGAGCCACCAGATGGTAACAGCTATTCACGGATAATACAAAATGATATGGTAACTCTCATGTTGCTGATGCTCTAGGAAAGCAGCAGCACCAGCAACTGGGAAGTCACTTGTTAACAAGAGGAGTTGGAAATAAGAAAAGGATAGTTCTGATCCTTCAGACATAAAACATGCTGTGCTTGTTCTTGTGACTGCCAGTACATAAGTCAGGCATAAATGGCAACACAAAGGCTTTGGAAATGATATGGATCTTATTCATCCTGCCTACCACTACCAGGACTTAATTCCTGTATTGACTGAAGGTTTGCCAATTATGAACTGTGAGAATTTAATGGAATTGCTATGAAAAATAAATTAAATAAAGCTGAAGATACAGAGCCTGAGAGTATACATATATCCAATGACAGTACTTGAGCCCACTTTAAAAGTGTAACAGTGATTTTCAGACCTAAACCAAACCAAAACCAAACTAAAATACAATCAACCTAAACCAAAGTCTCTGTAGCCTACTGAGAAACAGTGGCACTCATGATCATCCAACTAGTCTTGTCCGAAGTGCCTGGAACAAACAACTGTAACAAAGTACTAGTAACACGAATGCTCTGTACCTGCATCTTCCTCTTGACAGTCTCAAAGGGGAAGGAAAGTGTCTGTGCCACAGCAGCTGCTACACAGCCATTGATGAAGTTCTGAAGAGGAGTGAAATGAACAATGGGTTCTTGCCAGATTTTGTCCAGATTGATGTAAACAAAGAATGAGCCAGCAGAAAATGGCACAGCACCTAGAAAGCAAACCAGACAAGTTTATAGCAACACACTGTACACGAAGAAAACAGAGCTGCTCATCACATAATCTAGAAAGACAGGATGAGTTTGCTGACAGTTTGCACCCCACATTGCTCAAACTCGTTCAGTATTTTTGAAGAACTTTACTTTTTAGTCACTGCTTTACCACCAAACACCCATACTGTAGTGCACAGATGTGCTGACAGGGGCATACATTTACATAGTAAAATGCAAATGTTGCCAGAATTATTAACTGCTTTAGTCTCATGACAAGTCAGCTCTTTCACCAGGTTTCTCTTTTGGGACAAGCTCTTACTCCAGTCCATCCCAACCCTGGCAGCTGTACAGGTACACAGAGTGGCCTCTTCAGTCAAAGCTTATCAGGGATACTTCTCTCCTCTTTCGCTTGTTTCATGGTCTCATCAATTTTGTAGTGGAATTATACATTATTGTTGTTGTTCTTGTTATTTTATAACGTCATATTGTGGAAAGCTGGACTCAAAGTTAAATGGCATTTTTAAAAGCTAGGAAGAGTAAAAAGTAATATAAAGAGGGGATATCACTAATCATCACTTTTCATATCAGTTATACATTACTGCTCATACTGGTTTCACTGAACAACCAGGGAACACTGTCACACACAGACAAGAATTAGGAATACCATGTGTGTGTATTTATTTAAGAGTTGAATGGTGCAAATCTTGCATCAGAGCACAACTAGATCATCTAGAAAAGAAGGAAAAGAGTATTTTGTTGAATACTTAACCATAAATAAAATGCTATGCACTTGGTCATAATTAGAAGTAATAAAGCTGCAGCAATCACTGTTGTGCTTTGCAAACGTTTCTGCTGAAGGCTACAGAAAAACATTACTATTTGCTTTTGAAATCAAGTGAGCAAATGAACGCAGTACACAGCTGCACTAAACACTGTGCAATGAGGTGATCCTTCCCCAGTATTATTTTACCTAATATAGCTGGTGAAACGCCACGGTAGAGTGCAAGGAGTCCTTCTTGATGATAAATTTTGTAAAAAGCATGAACAATTCCTTCATAAGATGGTTCCAGTCGGTTCTGCACAATGAGCCGTGTTTTAATCACATCCGTGGGGTAAGTCACGATGGTTGCAACCATGCCAGCCAGGCTTCCTGCCATGATGGCTCTCCAGTGGGAAATATGACCCAACTCATCAGTAAAAAGTATAACAAGTCTCGAATGAACACAAAGAAGAGGTACTGTTAGTGACAGTACGAATACAACATGTGAAAAATTAAGGTAGAATATTCTTGATGTAATTGTTCTTCTGCCCACAAGCCCCTTCAGCAGCAGGAGCTGAAACTTTAACGTGTTTCATCCAAGACCTTGCTATATATAACCCCACACAAGCATCAGAACCTCTGTGAAACAGAATATGTGAGTGGACAAGCATAAGCAGTCTAAAAATGTGTCTCAGAGCCCAAAGAGAACTTGGGTAAGTCCATGTTGCACTGAAGTGCAGAAATGAAAAAGTTACAGTTAATAACAGAGTCAGGGCCTGGAATACATAACTCAGCAAATGCAATTTGCTTTGATTTTACTGAGCTAAAATACTTTCAGTACCTGAAAGAGCTTTTTTAGAAGCAGCTTGCATAGCTCTACCTGCACCACACTTAGCAGAGATGAAGCTCCTATAGTTTGAGCTGTGGAGCCATGCTGGAGGCCCAGAGCACCAATTCAACAATGAGAAAAACCTTCAAAGATAGAACTTGTTTGCTTTGCAAGAGACTTTTACAGAAATTTTTGACCACAGAATCCTCATTTATATTTCCATCCAGAGGATGAAAATTACCATGACTTAAAGCATGTCTGCAAGAGATTGTCTGATGATCAGAGACATCAGTACACACACCCAGTCAAAGCTATCATGTATGAAGAAATACACAAATAACGTCATCACAGGCCTTCTGAGAGCAACTGAACCTTTCTCTGCTGCTTACTTTGGGACAGAAAGGTCCACAGGGATACATCACTAGAGAAGATGTCTGTCATGGCACTATTATGCTCAGGAAGTTAAATCTAAATCTGAAATGTTTAAATTGAAGCACAGAGTTTTAAAGGCTAACCTACAACTCATACATTTGTGACACCCAGAAGGACTTTCCTGTGTACACAGAGCACTCCTACATCAGGGAGAAGTGTCACGGGGGGCGGAAAGAAGCAAGTAAAAAGATTTGAAAGGACAATCTTAGCTGAAGGCAAAGAAAATTACTATTCTATTTTAGAAGCATGAATTGCCTAAACAGCAGATTTACGTTTAAACTACCCAGTGTTACCACGTCCAAAATAATTTACAAACATTTACAAGTCACTGCTTGCTCAGTTGATGTTTTCTCACATGATCGCGCATTTTCTTTCTACTGCATGACAGGTCCCTGCATCTACTTGTCTCGTGCCCTGGAGACAGGCCAGTACAGAAAGACCAGCTGAGCAGAAGCAATAGGGCACAAACCTTTTTTCCTTCGTGTCTGGTACTTCTTTACTGAAGTTGCCATGTAACATTTCTCTGTGTTTTCTGCCTTTATATACACCACTTTCCAACTAGAAAATACAGCCCCCAAAAAGTCCACAAATATATGAACAATATGCCTAGGTGGCTTTTATTTAATTTTCTGTCAGCCTACTTCCATTTGTTTTTCCAAAGAACACCCGGTGCAAACCAGAGAGAAACTATAGCCTTGTGAAACTGTTTCAAGCTGAATAAAGTGAGCTATTTCGCTCAAGATCAACTGGTTTATAAACATACATCACCCTGGCTCTTCTGGGAACTTTTAAATCACTGTTTCTGCCCTCCCATTACCACGATGCCCACTCCCCCGTGTGACCACCGCATCCATTACAGGCAGGACACAACAAAGCAGCCCAGTTCCAGGGTCGCTTCATCTGGCACTTCCTGAGAGGCAGTGGCAGAGCGGGGAGGACAACTCCTGCTCAGGCAGATGAATGACAGACCCATAGCGTCAGCCTGGGTAAGAACCGCAGCGCACCGGATTGGCCAGCACAGGCTGAGACCACGCTTCTCCCCACCCAGCACGGCCCAGCATCGCCCAGCTGGGCAGAAATGTCAAGTGCATTCCGTACACACGGCTGGCCTGAATTCAAACCGAAACAAAACAAGAAGTGGCAGAACACGCTGGTGCGTGCCAACAGCCGGGCACTCCCCTCACAGACCAACAGATACTGGCAGCAACAGGGAATCCTAGGAAACAGCACGGGTTGGCAGAGCTCAGCCAGCACTGCTCCATGTTGATCCTGCCGCATTCATTCCAGTGTTTACCCTAATTTGCCTGTGTATTATTGAAAACAAGATCTTAAAAGCAAATAATGCCAAGTATGAACTTCAAACCAGATCAAATTTGCATAACAACCCCTGCATGACTGGGAAGAAGATTTAAATAATGGTTTTGTTATTTTCTTTGATACAGACAATATAAACACTTGAGAGCGTATTAAAGTGTTGCAAAGAGCAGCCAGCAGTCAGTTGCAGGCAGCACGGTAACTTCATTTCTGAAGGAATCCAGCAACAGACTATCCACCTTTCACCTTCTGAACACCTATGCCTTTATGAGCAGCTGCTGACCAGGCCCTAAGAGTTGCTACGTGCTGAATAAACAAGTCATTATCCAGAGTACATGCCCTGGGGTGAGAGCACACACAGCCAGTCAGCCACCCTTGAGACACCTAAGAGCCCCTACGCACGAAGCTGTCCATTTTCCAACCCCTCTTCTGCAACTGACACGAAAGGCGAGAGAGCGCAGGCGGGGCCGGGCCCGAGCCAGCTCGCTTACCGGCGGGAGGCGGCCAGCTGCAGCGCGCTGTAGGGGAAGAGGCGCAGGCAGGCGGTGAGGTTCCCCTTCCAGAGCGCCCGCACGCCCTCGGCCCGGCACAGGCTCGGCCCGGCGCTGCGCAGCCCCCGCCGGCAGTGCCAGGTGCCCACCTGCGCCAGCACCGTCAGCAGCTCCAGCGGCGCCGTCAGGCTGAGGCTCAGCGCGCCCGCCAGCGCGGCGCAGCCCAGCCGCTGCACGGCCGTCACCCGCGCGTCCCGCCGCCAGGTGGCCATGGCCCGCGGGCCGCCCCCCGCACCACCGGAGCGGATCCGCTCGGCGCGGTGGCGGCGGCGGCTCCCGGCCCGGCGGGGGCTGCCAGAGCGGGGGGCGGTGCCCACAGCTCGGGTGCTGTGAGGCGAGGCCCCGCCCAGGGCGCGCTGTCTGGAGGCGGGAGGGAAAGGCGGGCGCTGCTCGCATCGCTTCGTTTGGGCCAGCGCTGCCGCCCGGGAGCGCCCCGTCCTTAGGGGCGGCTTGCAGCCGGGCGGGCAGCTACGGGCCGGCGAGCCTCGGGCCTGGGCGGTAGCAGCATGGAGGAGATACGCAGTGCTCGCTGCTCCTGAGTGTATTCACATACACACAATATTGCACCATCATACAATCGTAGAATGGTTTGGGTTGGAAAGGACGTTGTATTTGCTTGGTGGAAAGAAAACGGTTAATCACCATGGAGGAGAAAAAATTGTTCCAAGTTAGATTTCAAAACAGCAGTAAATGGGTATAAACTTCAACAGTAAATGGGTATAAACTTCCTTATACATTAACACCGCTTGGAAACAGAAGATTTCTAACCATAAAAGGGGGATATTTCTAGGGGTTTGTGTTTCTTGCTCATCTGCACAAGACAAACCTCAAGATTCTTCCTGAGCACAGTTTTTTTCCACCCAGTCTTCCCATTTCCATTTCTCATTTTTGGCTGAGTTTTTGTGTACATGTTCTGGCTGATAAAATGAATCAGCAGATAATGTCAGCCTTCTGCAGCACAATCTAAACAACGGAAAAGATGGTGGTTGGGGTGAATTTGCCCATTGTTATTTTTTCTCTTGTGTAAAGGGACCTGCTAAAATAAAACCAGTCATTAAAATGATAATAATAAAACGAATATTAAATAACAGATTTTTACTAGCAGGAACTAAGATTACTAAAAAATAACACTTGAAATTTTATCTTTCCTGACAGCCCAGTCAAATTTACATTGTTTATGCCCTATTTAGTTTCCTGCACCTCACAAGCTATCACTGCAGAACCAACCAGAGCAAGTGAATCCTCTGAGGAAACTGATTTTCTTTTGCTGCTTTTCTTATTCATATAAAATATGTTTTTATTATAGTTGGAGACTGTCATTGAACATACATCTTATGCAAGTGAGTCCTTCGTACGAACTAGTCCGAAATCACTTTTACTTACTAGAAGATACCCGTGCATTTCTTTATACTTTGTCTTGCACTCACACCATCTTTTAAATGTCTCAGACACCCTTGCAAGGAGAACATCAATTTCTGGGTTGGTTTTGGTGGGGTTTTGGGGTGGTGGGGTTTTTTTTGTCTCTGCAAGTATTTTGGTCACTATCAATGAGTTGCTTCAGGATAATATAGTTGTGGATAACATCAGGATCAGGCACAACACAGAAATCTGCCACACACTGGTTTTATTAATAAAGTGGTGTTGGAGCTTGCTGTCACTTTAAATGTCAAATTAAATTCCATTCTGCTCTGACTCTGTCTTCCTCAAACATGTCAGCACCTAACAAGAATGTGTTTAAAGTCTCACAGGAAACTTCTGAGGTCAGGGAGGGAGAATGAACAAAGCTGTCAAAGAAACCACTCTTCAGCCCATGCCATCCTCACATACAAGTTAGAAAAGCTCTAGATTTAGCACTACTCAGAGGTGTTCAGTTGCCACTGCTTTCCAGGACATTTGCTGGAGACTTCCAGGGCAACAAAATGCTCAGGGTCCATTCCTTCACTGGTGGTGGGAGGAGAAGCCACTCTAATGAGCAGTTCCATTGCCCAATGACCAATAGTGAGAATTAGCAGATCTGCCTGTGACAACCCAGGACGTCTGCTACCAAGCCAGAAATAGAACCTTACAGTTCCTCTCCTGTGACTTAATCACAAGCCTGCCCTTCTGTACTAAGAGCAATGCACAGTGCTAGCTGGCTTTGCTGGTTTTAAAGCAGACTTTAGAAAATGGAAGCCACCAAAACTTCTTCAATTTCTCGGTGTCTACAACAGAAAGCTCATGCTAGAATTAATGCTGTTGACACATTCTAACCATAGCTCAGGAATGCTAGAAACCAAATTATATTAAGAAGAATTGTGTATTCTGGACTTTCTGTACAAAGAAACTCCAGAATGTCCTTGCATGTCTGGCAGGACAGCTTATGTTATGGAGACTAATTCTCCTAACAGCCAAAACTTACCAAACACCCACATATATACAAAGTATTTGAGGTAACCTTGTAGATTAAACCCACCATCGTACAGAAAGACCTGGCAGGAAAGTTAAACATGTTAAAAAACAAAACAAAACAAAACACCACCAGGTACTTTTTAATACTGCCTTAATGAAATGCAAGTTGAACAAATTTTCCATGCAGCCAGCCAGTGGATGGCAGTATTCAACCCATCATTCAGGTGTTCCCACATTCAGAAAGTGGTTGTGGAGTTAAGCTACTTCTCACTCAGTAACTGATCATATCACTTCTAGGGAAAGAATATTTCAGCAGTGCACAGATTAGTTTCAGGAGCCAAACTTGCAAAGACAGCCATCTGCAATAAGGAAGGTTGTATCATTGTTATTTATGTAATAAAACTATGCAAGTTTCCTAATGTCCCTTGGAACAGTTCTTGGTGTTGTATTTCAACATTAAATGCAAAATGAGGTTTGATTTTTTCCTATAGATTGTACAACCTAAAGGTAGGGAGACAATAGTCTCAATATGGAAAGTCATTTCAGCTTTTAAATTACTTGAGCAGTATGCAGCATCCAGACATAATTCCTGAAATGACATTACCGAGCCACAGGGAGAACCATAGCCAAGGTTCTTACTTGCATGTACTAAAACATGCTTCATGCCCAAAGCTTCTTTCAACCCCTTTCCTCCCCAGCCTATTCCTGAAGCTCCCAGGCAAAGCTTGTTTACATGCATGGGTTGCCAGGCTCCAAATCAAACCCAATCAGTCAGTTACGATGGTGCAATATCTGTGTCAACACGCCTCTGAATTAAAAGTTGATTTACTCAAATCCACTTTAGTTAAATTAGAATAAACCCAGAATAAACAGATGAGCTGGTTCTGCAGTCCTTTGCACCAGTTTTGCCTAAACTGATTTTTGAAGACATCACATGGGTTGTGCAGGTAGGGTTTCACCTTTCCTTGCTGTTCACTTTTAAGAAGAAAGTTTTTGTAGGAGTAGAGATAATATAGAGTCTGTACAGTCTAGATAGGTAACAGATGGGATGAAGCCTAGAAGACTGCAGGTTTCAGAGAAAAGTGAAACTATTCTGCAAGAGGGAGATGTGGGATAATTATGCCACTGGATGTCTCAGACATTGTATCTTTTGCATAAACTGAGATAGCTAATACTGGCTCAAAACTATCTGCAGAATAACTCCATGTTTTCCCATTGCCTGTATAAACATCCAATCCACTTCTACAGAAAGGTGCTCAGTCTCCCGTATTTTTTTGCAGCAATGATTTCCAGAGTTCACTGTGTAAAAGTGAATCAGTTCCTTCATCCACTGTGTAAAAGTGAATCATCCTTTCATCAGTTTTGGATGTGGACCTCTTAATTAATATGACATAGCACTTCTCAACATGAGACTGTTGCCAGAATGATTTGCTTAACATCAGGTTTCCCTGTCTCCTTTGCCAGAGGAAATACAACTTGCTCATTTGCAGCGTAACTCACTACACTGCTCCAGCAATGTGCTCAATCCTAGGAAGCAAGATATGCCACAACTGCAGAACACCTCAGTTTCCAGTAGTTTGCTCTCTGAAATACAGAATATATTTACATATAGTTTACTTAATCACTGGTAAGAAATTGTTGGGATTTATTTCTGCAACCAAGAGGCACAGTATGAGTTTTCTACTTCTCTGTATCAGTTAGTACCTCTGGTAGCAAAGGTACCAAGGTGTGATAACATTGGTTGGAACACATTGTGCTTAAAAAGAAAGATAGCATTCTTATGCCAGTCATAAGCCTAAGAAAATGAAACCAAAAGCCTCTAAACCACTTCACTGGCAACAAGAAAATCATAGGTATTTGTGACAGAGCTTTAACAGAGCTCGGTATGAAAGAAAACTTTACTCATTGTTTGTCATTTCATTATTACAAAATAGTTGCCAATGAAAATAGAAATGTACTTTTTGTATAACCCCTCTCATAATAGGAAAACCAAAATATTAACAACATTGTCTCCTGAACTACTGGGTGTGTGTCTTCTTATCTTTTATTTCTGTACCCTACTCTTGGATATTGAAACAGCTACCTTAAGCTTTTTATTGAAGAGTTAAACCATTAAAGTTTCTCAGCCTATTGCATCTTCAGGAAAACAGCAGGTCCAGAGCAGATGGATATAATGACCCTGCAGCTGCAAACTGATCTCAAATTCTACTTTGCCTGTTTGGGTTTGGAAAAATATACATAGAATGGAAAACAAAAAATCCCATAACTTAGAGACAGAATCTTTCAGTTTAACCCCTTGTACCATCAAAACAAAACTTTATCTTTTAAGATGGAAAATGCAAACAGATGTCAGTGTATAATAAACTAGAAAACCTTCCCAATTCAAGGAGAACCAACAACTGTGGAGAAGACAACTAGACCCCAAAAAAACATTTGTAGGGAAAGGCAGTATCTTTATGGTATCAACTTGTATAGTAAGAAAACGCAGACATGCTTTTTGCACATACGGTTGTAACAGAAATAGACTTGCACACTAAAGAAATATGATTGTTCTCAGATTGTAATTGCATACATAGCTATTAGACCACCTGAAATAAAGAGGTGCTTGGTACACACCTCTGCCAGCAGCCCCAACCTCATGTGCATCCTACAATCATCGACCATCACAGTTACAGCCATACTACCACAACAGGAGAAATAAGGCGTTTGTTTCTGAAGTAAAGAAGTACTGCAAAGTGTGGACAGTACCTTCTGTGGTGTGCTGGTGAGGCACTGACACCTGGAGAGCTGCTGCGCTGCAGGGAGCTGACTGCTGTACAACCAAGAGACAGGTGAGCTGCATTTCCACTGCTTGAACATTTATGCTAAACCAGGGAAAAGCTGAAATTAATCCTCACACGCATATTCCTCATATGAAGTAGCGGTGGATGAGCTGCCTTTATTACAAGACAAACACGGTATCATGTCACCCCCCTGTAACTAGGCCTTCACCCTGCCTGAACGAGGCAACTGCTGAGGAAGTAACTGGGGTTTTCTTTACGCAACACACAGTGACCACAGGCCAAAGATACCTGGCAGCACGCAGGCTCCAGTCAGAGGTGGGCATGCAGGGCAGCCACGGGCCCTTCAGAATGAAGAGCAGGGCAGGAAGCTGCTGTCACCTCCTGGGGCTCCTCCTTGTCCCGCTTTATGACTCGCTAGGCACACGCGAGACGCCCACACCCCGCACGGCCGCGCCAGCTGCACCGCCCCTTCCCCGCGCTCTGGCCGCTAAGAAATGGCCCCCCCACGGCGGCAGCGCCCCCCGGGGCTGGGGTCGAGGCGAGCAGCCGGGCCCGGCCCAGCGCCAGGCGGCGGGAGGAGAGGGCGCTGCGGGCCGCGCCCCAGGGGCGGGTCCCTCGCCGCTCCCGGCGTGCGCCACGCTCCGCCCCGGGGTGGAGGCGGGAAGAGCTCCGGGCGGCGGGGAGCGGTGGTAGCGGCCGCCGGAGGGGTAAGGGGAGCTGGGCCGCTGCGGCCTGCAGGTAGTGGGGTGTGGCTGGCTGAGGGCAGCCGCTGCTGCTGGAGGCGCCTTTGGGCCGGTGGCCCGGCTCGGTGCCCCGCTCCTTCGGGGGAAGCAGCCGCCGCAGGAGGGTGCTGGGGGCGCCGGGGAGCGGTCCCTGTGGGGAACCTACCTGCCGCTCACCTCCGTGTCGGGCGGGCCAAGCCCGCTGCCGCCGGGGCTCCCTTGGGGTGGAGCGGTTCCCGGCAGCATCCCAGAGCCCGCGGCCCTGCCGTGCTCCCCTCTGGCTGCGGGGCGGCGTTGGGAGGAGCGTCACCCCCTCCCTGGGCCGCGGGTCCCTGGGCCCTGGGGTTCCTGGCCGGGTCTCGGGGGTCTGGTGATGGAGCTCGGGCCTTTTCCTCCCGAGCAGTGAGAGCGCGGCCTTTCGGCTGCAGCGTCCATTGAGATGGGGTTGGTTTGCGTTTTCTTTATCCTCACCTCAAAACGCAGCATGAAGCAGCGGCGTGAGGAGCGTTTGCTTTAAAACGCCCTTTTATTGTGATATTTGCGTGAACAGCTCCTGTTCACTTAATTTTGGACAGAGTAAGCTGAATAAATTAGTGCTGTCTCTTGAAAAATCTGTTTAAAACTCTTGTTTAAACTTCTCTAAGTGACTCTTTCTGTTAAACGCTTTTTCCCCTGGCTGGAAAGCTCTTTCTTGCTGCTGTGGATCAGTACATAACGCTTGCCACATTGCTGCTTGCTTGTAGGTGCTCTTGCATACCTGCCTCTGTGGAATTAAGGTATTTCCTGTGCCTTAAGCTCTCCTTTTGGTGGAGCTGCTCAGGGCTGCGCTGTGTATGAGGGCAGGGAAACAACTGCCTGAGAAGCAACCGGGCTAAATGAGATTTATTTGTGTTTTCTCCAGGCTAGATCTCTTCCCTGACCTGGCTGATGGTGTGGGCCCAGAAACAGTAGTGATGGCCCAGGGCCTGGTATGAGTGACCAGATGGTAAGAGCTGTTTCAGCTGGTGGTACTGTGAGCAGGTGTGAGGGGCACCTTTGGATCCAGTTATTCTCACTGTTTGCATTTTGCTCATATGGGCTGTATGGGTTTTTTCAGTTTAGATATTGCCAGGCTATTGTTTTCTCAAAGTGTAATTTTCTTTTGACCTGTTCACTTGTGTGACATGTTTTAGGGTGTTCTAAGATAATTCAGTCAATGCTAAAAGGATCACACAGCTATTCAGAAAAACCATTTTAGGTTTATCCTCGTGGTTTTCTTTAAGCCTACTAAATGATTATTGTACATTAGCAGCAGCTTGGGTTGTGGGGATGTTTAAATGGTGATTGAAAGTAGCCTTAAAAGTGGTAATTTGCTGTGAATGTTGCTGACCATATTAGTGCTTCTTGTGCATTGGGGGTTGTTTTGCCTTGGAGAATGTTAGAATATTACAACAAAAACTACTTGGGGGCTGAAGAAATGTCTTTCAGTAAAGGAGGGGACTGTGAGTGAGTTCTCAAAGAGCTCAAGCTGTATATTTTATGTAAGAAAGGTGACTGAGAAGCACGTGGACTATAACATGTAATGTATGGCAAGTGGCAGGTTTGTACTGTGCCTTCAACCAGAGTCGGGTTCCTTCCTGGAAGGGATGCTTCAGTTCAGTACAGTTAGCACAGGCCAGAGTAAGTGATCTGATGGCCTGTTGTTGCCCTGATCAGCTTGAATCTGTTCTAAAATACTGTATTATTTTAGGCCCCTGAGATATAGGAAGTTACTGGGTTTCACAGGAATTCCTCAGCAGAGTTGGGAGTTGATCACAGATCTGTGGAGTCCCAGGTCAGTACCTTGATTCCCCTTTATCCATTTAAGTAACACCCTTTTTTTTTTTGAGTATATATATCAGGGTTATGAGAGCAGATGATCACAGAAAAAGGCATGCAGGTGGCATGGTACAGTTTAGCCTGCAGTTAGCATAGTAAACCCTAGTGCAAGGGCAAGTGTGTCCTGATGTTATAACTGTGGCAGAATAGCTAAAAGGAAATAATAATTAGGTAGAGGGGTTGAATGTCAAGTTCCCTGTGGTTAATCAGTTGGAACAGCTAACTCCAAAGTAAACAGCTTATTAGTATGTCAGGATTGATTCCAAAAGGCCATGCTGCTGAGCAGCCACCCAGTGGATCAGCCAGTGAATAATTCTGTGCTTTGTACACAGTTATGTGATGAGAAATGCATTTCTGATGCTTGAGGAGCTCCTGGCTGTGAAAAAGAGTGGGGAGGAGCAAGGATAATGGTCTGCACTGGCAAACCACTGTAGCTTACTTGGCAACATGAAGAGACTTTTGGGCTTACTTTTAGGTGATTTCTTGCAGTAGTAGGAATACGGTTGCAGCCATGGTGGTGTAAGGATGTAAGTGAACAAAGATTTGCAAGGGCAGGGTGATATCTGTTGTTTTGATAGAAGCTGTACTTGCAAAACAGAACAAACTTTTGGGTGGATACACCAGCTGCAGGTTTCAGCATCAGTATCCTGGATGTTTTAACATGCTGCACCTCAGATCTTGGTGTGACAG
The DNA here is from genome assembly GCF_033783945.1 of Neopsephotus bourkii. NCBI lineage: Eukaryota > Metazoa > Chordata > Aves > Psittaciformes > Psittacidae > Neopsephotus > Neopsephotus bourkii. Next base: position 1,498,833 of record NW_026901430.1, on the reverse strand, counting down.
AAAAAGTGTAGTTGATACATTACAGATAGCTTTAGGAAGCTCTTTACCTTAATGCATGATGACCAGGAAGGGCTCTAGAGACTACTAATTTTTCCAGTTTTGTAATCAGTACTCTGGGTGTAATTGCTTTGCTTATGTGAGATACTGAAGTTGCATCTGTCTGCATACATGGCTGTGTTCAGAAGTTAATCCGGAGATACTCAGCCTTTCCTGACAAACTTGTGGTTAATTCTGAGTGAATTTGGCAACAGTTCCTTAACAGGGACTATTAAGTGCTGCAGTCTGTGCTGTACACTGTTGCTTCCAGAGATTAATGTTTTGTTTTTCTTCTTTCTTTTTAATTACAATAGCTTTTCCTTCAGTACGTAAGTATTGGGTATTTTTTTCCTTTATCATTCTGAATAAAGTGTAGTCACCCTCTTTTACCAGACAGCTTCTTCCACTGCACTGTCTTCCCGTGCAGATTCCTATATTAAAGGCAAACAGGTATTTTTAAGTAATGGCAGCATAGTGTATAACCTGTGACAACCACCTTATGGACTTTTTCCATGTTGCTTCAGAGGAAGCTTTAATATGACGCTCCTGAAGTTCTCTATGTATATGCGTCTTCTTTTGTTCTCTTTTGGTTTAGTGTGTTACTTATGTTAAAATGGTGGCTAAAAAGAGAGAATATTACAGCATATGGGCAGCATTAAAATATACTAACCTTTATTAGCAACTAGCTGCTGACATTTTGTGGAAGAAACTGGTGCAGATGGTGGTTTGCCAGCTTCTGCTCTTTTTAACTTGAAGTTAGGCCTGAGAAGTCTTTGCTAACGGGAAGCTGCTCTGTAAAGTTTTTAGATGCTTAAGCATGTGAGGGGAAAAAACCTGTTATTATCCTGTCTGTACTGGGTATAGGGATACTGATATATTCATGTACCTGAACTTAAGTCCTTTAATCAAAAAAGAGCGTTTTACTGTTTTGATTTCCTGAAAAATTGGTGTGGGTAAGCTTAAAGTTGTAAATATTTTTAGTGTGGTTGGCACTGAAACTGGGAGATGATCTCTGGAGCTGGTGAAGGCTCCTGGACAGATCCTTGGCTTCTTCTTGTTTAACATGAAGTAGGTGCAGCAGCTGCCCTAATTTATGTGGTTCTTAGCTAGTAAGGGGTACCCTTTCTTTTCTCTGTACCTTTTTGCTTGAGTATGTTGAGAGGTGAGTACATTTAAGTGCTATGCATAGCCTGGAATTACAAGAGAAAAGTTGCAACCTGGAAGCTTGATTTCAGCACCTAATAGTTTACCTCTATAAGTACTTACTAGAGTGGACCCTGGTTTGCTGTTTTTTCACAGCAGGTAATTTCTAAACTGTGACCCAAAAATGTTACCCTCTATGCTGGAAGTAACACTTCATATTATCTATTTTTTCAGTGTGAATACACCTTGATGCAGTTTGCCTGTTTTCTTTTAGTGTGGTCACAACTGGGCATTTGAAGCTGGTTAAATGCAGTACACATCAACGGAATTTATCAATTTTTAAGCAAGAAAGCAAGGATTTGATCAAAAGATACTGCTGTAGGAGTTGGTGAACTAGTTTTGGCAGAACTGTCTGAGTCCTGCAGATAGGAATGCTTTGCTGAGCATACTGAACTTTGAGTCCCCTGAAGAGCATGCCAGGAACATGTTTGGTATGATGTCAGACTGTGAGCCACTTATGTCACAGCATAAGGAGACATTTGGAAGCAGGGTGTTTGAGCTCGATTGCCAAGTCAGTGTCCACATCAGAAGAGGTGTTCTGGTATGCCAGGGTGGAGAGAGGTATTCTCACGAGCGCAGTAGTATTTTGGTAGCCAGCTGGGGTGCCTCATTTGCTCAGCAGGTTGTCTGTGTTTGTATAAACACATGGCAAACTGGATTGCTAAGTCTGATTCTGCTTCTTCTGTGACAGGTGATTTTTGGTACCAGACATTTTAGTGAAGGAGCCATAAGAAAGAGAAGCCTGGAAAAACTAAAGCTGCAAGAGCGCGTTCGGAAAAGGGGGGAAAAGAGATGGGGTTGAAAGGTGAGAGTGTATTTTTAGAGACTGTCCCATTTTCTTGAGATTTGTTACACTACCTTATGCCAAGTGAAATCCAGGAGTGGCCACTGTAAAAAAAAAAACAGGCTTTGAGGAAATGGGAGTTGGAGAACTTGAAGTGATACTATACAGTTTTTAATTGTATTCCTGTTGAAAACAAAAGCATTATAATGATTGTGTGTGTAAGGCATCAGATGGAGGGGTCTGCGTTATGAGAAAGGTTGGACTAGGGACACCCTGAGGTCCCTTTTGGTTTGGGTTGTTCTGTGATTCTGTGGGCCTGGAGTGAGATCAGAGAGCTTTTGCTCTCAAGTTTCCCTGAGGTGTGATAGCTGAAGATTCTGCATGTGGGCTGTTTGTATTGCTCTGTGCTGCAGCATCACAAATTAACGTCTTTATGCCCTGAAGAAAAATGAGTGTGATGTACATTTCTAGGTGCCTCCCAGCTGCCCGGAAGGTCCAAACTTCCAAAAAATACTTTTAAACACTTTATTGCCTGAACACTTTGTTCTTTGAATTTTCTGGAGTTTTCTGTGGTGTAGCATGTTGATTGTTTGGTAGATCTGCTTTCTGCAGGGTAAGGTTTCCAGACAGTAGTGACACCTTGTCATGATTTAACCCCAGCTGGCAACTAAGCCCTGCAACAGCCACTGGCTTCTTCCCCCAACAGTGCGGTGGGGGAGAGAATCAGAAGGGCAAAAAAGTGAGAAATCTCCTGCTTGAGAAAAAGACAGTTTAATGGGTTCAGCAAAAGCTGCACTCAAGCAAAGCCAGACAAGGAATTCAGTCAGCACTTCCCATGGTCAGGCAAATGTTCAGCATTTGCCTGTCCCATGTCCCCAGCATGTCCTCCAGGACAGCAGGGCTCCATCACATAACAGTGACTTGGGAAGACAAATGCCATCACTGCCAGTGCCCCCCCCTTCCTCCTTCTCCCCAAGCTTCCCATGCCGAGCATGATGCCACATGGTCTGGGATATCCCTGGGGTCAGTCAGGGTCAGCTGTCCTACTGTGTCCTCTCCTAGGTCCTGGTGCACCCCCAAGCCTCCTTGCTGATGGGGTCAGGTGAGGAGCAGAAAAGGCCTTGACTCAGTGTTAGTGCTGCTTAGCAGTAGTGGGCATGTAATGTCTCTTAAATGGGACCCTCATGTTAATCTGTAGGGGGGATTTGTTAATTTAAGAACTGCATTCAGATGTTTAATCTCTAGGTGTGTCCTTGGAGACAAAAGTTGATGTGACTCTTGTCCTGGCAATGCTTATGAAGAAAACTGTAGAATACAAACCATTTGAAGAGGCAAAGAACTTCCTAAACGCGTGCTCACTTGGATGCATGTCATCTATGTGCCATGTTTTTTTAAGCATGTTAATTTAACAAACAAGATTCCTTATTAGCCACATGTGGATTCTTGGTGACTGGTTGCTTATTATTAGCACTTCAAACACCTGCATCCAATCCCCAGGACTCAAACTGTAAACCAAGTGTCATCTAAATTGTCCCATATTGATAATTACCTAGAAAAACACGTGGCGATGAAAAGAAGTTCGAGAGAGGAAAAAGAAAGCTAAACTCAAGAGGAGAGAGGCAGATAGATGGAGATGAGAAACATCCCCCAAAGCAGCAGAAGGTACCAGCTGAAGAACAGCAGTGGCCAGAGAATATGCCTGAATGGGAAGAAAGGAAATCCCTGCTAGCTCAGAGAAGAGTGGAGGCTGTCAGACTGCTTACAGTGCTGTTAAGCCATGTGAAAGTAAGATTATTTCAAAACATATTTTAAATTTTGAAGGATATTTATTAAAGCTTGAATAATTCACTAGACATTTGATGTCTTGATACTGATATGAGTGCCTTGGGACTGACTGAACACTCAGAAGGCTTGAGGGCTGAGTTTTGTGACAGTCTGCTCTCAGTCTTGCCCTAAGAGCAAAAGTAGTGCATTTCCACCCAGAAACATTGCCTTTGATGCTTGTTCCAGGCCTTGTCATTACTAAAGAAAAATAGGTCTGGAAGGGCTATATCAGCTCTGTTAGACTTGATCCCGCATTGGAAACAAGTTGTTTCGGGGTGGGGATGCATATGATGGTATCTCTGTTGTTTTGGTCTCAGTTCTGCAAGTGACACAATTAAAGTGACACAGATTACACCAGCTGCATTTCTCAAAGACTTTCTTTTGTGGCCAACACTAAGCTGTCAGTTTTATTTCAGTTTGATTCAGGTAACGTCTTGAGAAAATCAGCAGAGGAATGATAAAAATGTGTTTTGCACACAAATTCATGTTTGAAGGATTATTTTAGTGCTCTGGGCTAAAAGTTTTCAGTGAAAACAGGTGTTTTCATTTCTCAGGGCTGCTAACATGGCTTTATCTTCATTATTTGCAAAGAAAAATTTGCTTGCATCTTTTAACAAGTGTATGTTTTCCTCAATTCTTAAAGATTTCTGGAAGCTTATAATTTACTAAGAGTTGAAGTCAGAGGCTACCCTTGCCATTCTGCATGAGTTTAGGGCCCCATAACATCTGACATTGGCCTTCTTAATGGTGAAGGTGACGTGTAAATAAACTTCTATTTTCTTGGTTTCGCAGTTGGCAAGTCAAAAAGTGGATCCTTCATGGGGCGTAAGGAAGGAGGATTCCTTCTCTGAAACAGCATTAACAGACATACATCAGGAACTGATTAACTCCCATTATCACACGCACAAAGAGTTGAAACATAAGGAGGAGTTTAAGTGCCCGCTAACCCTAAAAAGTAGCAGCTTATGTAGCGAGGAAGGAGATGTGAGTAACTTCCGTGTATCTGCTTGTCATATAGTCAGGACGATTTTAAATGACCCCTCTCCAGCCCTGCGTTCTCACGGACAGCCTGGCAGAGATGCGTGCAACTCCTTTGGCTGTGGATCTTTGCTGATTACAGTTACGCAAGACCGCAGGGTCATCCAGCCTCTCGAGGGAAGGAACTGCCCAGCACTGAACGTAGCTCACACACAGACAGTGTCTGATGAAGACTCTTGCAAAAAGCAAAAGGTTTATGAGACTGATGAGTTCATCCATTATTTACTAAACTACTATCGGACTCCGCACTATGCACGTGTTTGCTTAGAGCCAAAAAACACTGCGCACAAGTCCTGGTGGAAGAGAGTGGTATCTGGTGGTGGTAGTGCTTTTGACATCAGCTTGAGTAACAAACATGGTCAGCACTTCAGAGAAGTGAATCCTGTACAAAACCTCAACAAGAGAAATTGTAGTAGTGGTGATAATGGTAGACTGGTGATTGCTGTTGGGGAGCTTGAGTCAACGGACACAGTGTTAGAAAACAAGGCCTGTGGGGGGAGGCTTGCGAAAGAGTTGCAAGTGCAGAGGAATGACTTGCTCACTGTTGGTAACTTACCCTATGCTGAACTGAATCATTCTTTGGATTGCACTGCTGTTACTCATGATAAGGAATTCAAACAAGAAGATGGTAGCGGTGAAGGTATTGTACCATACAAAACATGTAGATCTGCTTGCAAATTAAAGGAACTGTTGGAAGAGATCAGTGATTCTGACTACTTTAGAGAGGCAAGTAGCAGCTCAGTGAAGAGAATAGAAAGGTGTGAAGAAATTTACAGCAATTGCAACAGAGGGTGCTTACCTGCAAGAGCTGGGGAAAGCAAATTACTGGTTTACCTTAAAAATGTAACTCTGGAAGGTCAAGAGAAGGAAAGCAGCAAATGTAGCTTCTGTTCTAATTCTGTCGATCAGGGCCTGGCAAGGCAGTGTGAACATAATCTTAAGAAGTCATGCAAGAGGTCTAGTAGTAAATTGAGGCACGAAGGACAGAAAAGCAAGAGACAGTCCAGGGAAGAGGAGAGGAATACTCGCAAAATGAAGAAAAAGAGAAAAAAGCTTTCTTTTAATCTTTTATCTGATGAATGTGGCTTTTCAGAGACGGACAGTTGTGTGCAGCTGGAGTCGCTCAGAAAGATACAAGGAAAATGTAAGAAAATGTTGCACAAAAAAGTGAAATTCAAGACCCTTCACACCACCATGGCAGCACCAGATGTTACCCCTTGTGATGGCTCACTACTCCAGGAGACCCTCCAGAGGACAGGTGAGAAAGAGGGACACCAGATCTAAGGTGCCTGAATGTGACAGGTCTCTGGCAGGTGAGATAACCTGCCAGTTCTTACAGTGGTGACTGGTGGTTTTAAAAAGCATTAGGAAGTATAAACATGGCATAAAAAAAGAGTGCAACTTCTCTCCAGCTAAAACACTACACATAGGTGTAGTTGAAGAGCAGCATTCATCTTATTAATGGGATAGCAAAGTGTCTATCACGGGCAGATAGGTGGTTCTGGTGTTAATAACAACACGCGTGCTAACAATTCAACATGCTTTAGACAGCTAAAAACATTTTTGGGCAGCTCAATATGTGGTACATCTGGGTGGGAATTACTGTCTAAAGTTATTGGCTCTATATATAGGTAGTCATCTGATCATGCAGGATTGCAACATTTCTGGCTATTGTTACAGCCTTTTCACAATTTACTAAGCTTTCAGTTCATTGGCAGATACTTTACAGCTCTCTCCCCATACCCTTTCTCTCACCAACCTCTGACAAACTATTTTCAAGTAACTTTTCCATATACTTACCCACAGGAGATGAGAGGAGATTAATGTTGAGAAAACAGGTGGATGCAGATGTCAGAGGATGCCCTCTATTTCCTCTTGAGATAATTCAGACAGACCCCTGCTCAGATACTTTCTGTGGAGCAGAGCCCAGAAGAGGATGCTGAACAGCTACTGTGTAACAGCTCTTAAGCTTTTATATACAAGTGGGAGAAGAAAGCCCTTTGATTAAAAGGTACATGAAATAGTTGGGGGGTTTGTTGCTTAGGTGATTTCTTTGGTTAGAATATCTAACTGGTGTAATGAGTCGCAAAACAAGAACCTGTGTTTGCCTTTTGGGTAACAGGACCAAAACTTTCCCTAGGGCCAGACAAACTTTCATGGACCAGTTGCTAAGAATTTGAAAGGATACAGATTGAGATCTCGGGTTGTTAAACTCTGATTAAATGTAGGGAACCGTGTAAATATGAAGTTACAGTATTTCATAATAAGGAGGAAAATACATAGCTATAGAAATCTAGAGCAAACATATGAAGTTCCTCCTCAATCAGATTGTTAAAATGGTGGGACTGGAAGGTGTGGGTGACATTTATTCTAAATTGTGGAAAGTAATAGATCCCATAAACCCACCCTGGAAAAATGCTTGTTTTCTATTCAGAATTCTAGAGGTGTTTCTGCAAGTTTGCTGGTCCCTGGGAGGAACCCAAGTTTCATGAGATTTTGAAGGCACGCTCAGTAAGATTGCTGTTTAGTGTGACTTTGCTTACAGATAATTTCAGAGGAATTGTGAAATGTTGACAGACTTGTGCTGCATGTGGATAAAAATGTGAAAATGCAATCTAGGGGTTTGAGTTATATCTGTATTTATTCAGCTGGCTATGTTTAGAAGACAGACACTATTGCTTTTGGACAAAGTCTCTTAGCAAGATGTAGAAGACCAATTCTAAGTAAAATACACTGATTATTTCAGCTTTCATTTTACTATGCTTTATTTATTACATGTCAGTATACTAAGTTAATGTGATAATGTTGCCTTTGTTACCTAGAATCGTACCCATGTTTGTAACTTCTGCTCTAATAAATAGTAATAATAACAAATATATTGTAATTGTTCGTGATAGTTAGGTTTCCCCCAGTGTTCAGTACTGGTGATTCCCACAGGCTTCTAAAGCTGGGTTTTATCAGTCTTCTCTGTTCACATGTTCAGGTGTTGAACCAGATGTTGAGTGCCTTTTCAGGGTCATGAATGACAAATGGTTGCTACTCAAAGTACTGTTAACCTATTACTTTTATCTAAAAAAAAATGTTATTTTCTTGACAGAAATATTTTGACTATTTTGGAGAACGTTTATGCTCCTCTGAAGTCTCCTTTTTAGTATTTTATAGAGTTATAATGAAGACCAGCTATTGTATGTTGAGTGTGTACAATGTTGCAGTTGCACTGGTGTGACGTAACCAAGGGTGGTTTTTCTCTATGCAATATCTGTGGAGTAAAGATGACAGAACTTCCCCCTCTGTCAGTCTATAAGCAGTTCTGTGTCCATAGCTCCCCTGTTCCCGTGAGCCAGACCTTCCCATTACCTGTGAGGAAGTACTTCTTTCTGTTAGGCTGGGCAGCCTAACCAATTTCATTGGGTGTAAATTCCCAGTGCTTTATCAACATGTTGTCACAATATTCAGTAACAAATACACCAGTTCTGCAATTGCTTCTGGCATTCACCTATATTGACTGAAACTGATAAAGCGAATCATCTCTCAAAGTCCTCATTCCTTGTAAAACTTTCATTGTAAATAAACTACATGTGCATTTTGAAGTGTGAGACACCATTGTAATCTTCATAGTGAAACAGAACTTTTGTTTCCTATTTGCTTACAGGTAGAGTTATTTAGAGCCTGTTTTCGGGTGGTTTACTGTTAATTTCTTACATTTCCTATCAACATACTACATTTGAGCCACATCCTTTCATATGCTGGACTGGTCAGTATAATTTAATTATCCTGAAGGCTAATCTTTAAAGATACATGTAACAGCTTACTTTAAAACTCTCGGAATGTATACCTTTGCAGGTTAAATTTCAGTCGTTACAGGAATAAATTACAATGTTTACTCAATTGGAATGTTTAATAGGCAAAAAGATGCATTAAAAGCAGAATTTGTATAGTTCAGTAGTAGAAATGTGAAACATTGCTGGCATAATTTGACACCTTTCAGTCTGAGCTTGGTGGGTGCTGTTGTACTGAGCTGGTGTTTCAAGAGCTTAGGGTTTTGATGGAAACGCTGTTTACTCTGTCATGTATGAAGTAGTGCAGTAAGACTGTGGATCCTGTGATCAAACCTGACCTCTGTACAGACTAATGAAAATATTTCCTTATGGATCTAGTGAGAACAAGAGTCTTCTCAAGGGAGCTGTCTGAAGTGAGCTTTGTTATCAGAACACATGGCCTATTGGCTGTACCTTCTGCTGAATGCTGAAGTCACAGTCCTGCAGGCTGCTTTTAAAGTAGAAATACACAGTGCTCATCATTATATCAGTCCATCTGCTTGAAATACAAGAATGCAGCCAATGATGAGACAAAGCCCTTAATCCAGAGATTCCAGGCAATGAATAAAAATGCCTCACCTTTTGTAAAACCCATTACATAACTCTCATTCATTACTGAGCTGCTTTTTGTTTAACTGAAACAGCATGAAGTAAGAGCCAATAAGGATGATTAAGAGCAGGTAGAGTCCAGATAAAAGAACATCTGAATTTTACAAAGCAGTTGACAGTATGACAGAACAGGTTGGACGTGAGATGCTGCTCAGTTGTTCTGACTTGCCTAGAGCTCCTCAAGTATGGCCTTGTGGCACTTGAGTAACGGATGTTCAGACGCTTTAGCGACAGTCTCTGCTCTTAGTTGGTCATCTTGTCCTGCTTGGTTAATGATGTACAGCCTGATAAGCTACCTGGCACAGGTCTTTTCTGCTTAGTCATTGCAGCTGGTCACTGCTGAGGGAAGGGATCAAGTTGCAATGAACAAAGAGCAAAAGAGAAGCTAAAACCCAGCCCTTGTTTCCAGCACACTAGAAGAAAATACAATCTGTGAGTCACACTGCTTTTGTGACTCACTTTTCCCCCTTTCATAACAAATTCTCTTTGTTTTCTCTTAAAAATTATTGGTCTTACCAAAGTGTAAGACTTCCTTCCCAGGAGGCACAGATGCTTAACATTAAGCTTTGTCCTGTGTTACCGCTTGTTTTCTGTGTACTTCTTATTTATTACTGTTGTTCTTCGTGATGCATCATGTTGTAACATAAAGATTAATACTTCAAATAGCATTCAGTTCCTCAGGATATGTTATGGACTAACTTAAAGAGCCAGCTGGTTAGGTCTGCTGAAGGGTAGGTTATAGCCTAGCCTAGCTCCACTATGACAGCCTTCCAATGCTCAAGGTTTTGTACAGCGTTAACAATTACTTGGGCCTTTTAATGCCTAACTCTCTTTTTGTAACAGCAAAGCACATTATACAACATGAACACAGTCTATACTGTAGAAATTACAGAGCCACGTTTAGAGGTGTTCAGTTAGAACATATATGTGTTGGATAATGTAAGACACTGGAGAAAGACAAAAAACCCTTGAAACATTGGGGGAGGATTAAGTATCACATTCAGTTGCAGTAAATAAAAACAAACACCACCATTATGCAAGAGTATTTTATTTCCTGCCTTAAATAAAAGCACGTTACTGATCTGAGGTAAACCGTTAGTAGTTTGCAAGGAGTATAAATGTCTCTAAAAAGAAAATCTCAACACAAGGGTCATGGCAAAATTTACATTAGTCTCTAGACCTCCCCTGGGTAGTTCATGCAATTACCACTTACGCAAGCCGCCTGGCTCAAATGACAGCACTCTTCAGTTGAAGGCCCAGTGTAACCCAAAGAAAATGCCATGGTAGTGGTAGGACTAAGGGAAAGTTGGTTGCTCTCACCACAGATGGTCTTGGGCACTTTAGCATGTTGTGTCAACTTGTTTATGAAAGTTGCTGTTGTGCAATGCACTCTACTTCCAAACAGTTTTGCCTAGTTTACACCTTCCCACTCCGGACTCAGTTTATCATTTTGGCCATGCTGTGAAACTGAAACAGCTTGGCCAGACAGCGGAACCAAAGAAACTAAACAGAGAGAACTACCCCAGACAGACATCTAAGCAGAATCACCTGGACAAGAAACACATGAGTGGATGAGTGGTCAGTTTTGAACCTGATGATGATGATGATGAAGCATGTTTACATCTTCCCTTGGTCAAATCCATTTACCCAGCATGCTCTGGGAGGAGACTAGGTTAGATAGTCGGAACAAACCTAGTAATTAAGCAGAGATGTGAGCTAAGAGAGCAAGTAAGTTTAAAGCAATTCAAAGGTCAGGTCCCGCAGGTACAGCATTGCAGGAGATTGTGCTGCTTCTTTTAATGGCAACATTCCACAGCAACAAAGGCCTCAATGCTGAAACAGCTTATACCATGTTTTATTTTGTACAGGAAACTCATATGTTGAACAGGAACATTTTGCTGCTGGTTAAAGCTGCATGTACAAGGGCACTTGTTAATCACACCATACCAGCAAGTTGCCTTTTTTAGGCCTAGGAATCAACTGCAGCTTATCTTTCCTGTTTAATACCATTTCATTAAAATTCACAGAAGAGTTTTAGTAAGAGGAAAAATAAATGAATAGTCCAGTTGAGTCACACTTCATGATGTACCTGGTTTTTAGTGATTTCTAGTTACACCTGGTATCTTAAACCTTCGTAACACTTCAGATGTGCTTTAAAAGTATTAATCCATGCATCATTATGCATGACTGAATACATCAAGTATTCATCAGTATTAATTAAAAGTATCTAGAAGTGATTTAACCTCTCAAACATTCTTACCTTTTTTAAAAGCAGTTCCTTCTGTAAGCTGCCGTGTAACTCCTTAAAAGCCAAATTATCTTATCAAATATCAAAATATTGAATTACATTGCACAACAAATGAGCATGATGCTTCATGGACAAACAAAATATAGTCCTTTTTTCTAAAGGAATTACAATCCAAGACCCAGATCCCACAGAATTAATGTGAAACAAGAGTTAGTGGAATTTGTGTTGCATATGTGAAGTTACTCTCGTGCTTGTGTCTGCAGTGCTAGGTTCTGAATTTAAATCTGGATTTCAGCTTACTCTGTGCTAAATGGTGATAGAGGAAAAACAGGAGTAGTCCTTTATTGCCAAAATTTACTTTATCAACAGACATTTTTGTGCATACTTCAGATATGCAGGTTTAAAGGAAGACAAATCTTAGACCTTTAGTGGTTTGCCACTGAATTTGAAAAGAAAACCTTTGAACAGAAGCAACTCAGTGTAACTCTGGACCTTTTGTAAGCACTGCTGCTGTTGCAACTTATAAAAAGAAGTGGAATGTTACAAATGATCCTTTACAATTCAAAACCAGATTGTTCCTCACTGCACTTTCTAGTCTTTCTTTGCATCCTTGGCATCTTTCTCTTCTTCATCAGAGTATACAGTGGGTTCTTCCCCCTCCTTCAGCAGGTTACCAACATGGTGATACTTAACTGGGAGAGAAAAAAAAAAGAACACAAGTCATTATTCTGCCCTGAACTTAGGAGTTTTTTAACTCCTCTGCTTCATTCCTGAATTGACAGAATGCCTGTATTATAATAAACGTGTCTCAAGTGACTTGTTCTAAACATTAGGGGAAGCAGAAAAGCCACAATCAACTACCTGAACTACTATTAATGTTGTAGTAAGTGTAAGAAACACAAAAAGTGAGTGTGTTCTCCTATTGCTTAAGCCAAAAGACGTGTAAAATGAAGGTCTCATCCAGCTAAAGAAACAGAATCCTGGATTAGATTATTTCTCTTGCCAGAGTCAAAGACATTTTTTCAACCAGTGGCATTAAAATATTTAGGTTACGTATTATACACAGAGGCAGGTACATGTGTGCACACATGTACACAACTTTCAAGGGCTTTTATTTGGTGTAATGCATGTTGAAAATACCCAATATAGATCCTTTCTCCCAAAGATAAAGAAAGATCTATTATCCGATTATGCAGCTAAGCATCTGTCTTACTCTATATCTCTTTCTGAACATGTAAAAATGCTAAGATTGTATATGTGTAAGAACTGAGAGCTATGCTATGTTGCTCATCTGTCAACTTCAACAAAGCAAAAGATGCCTCTGGCTACAGGTATTTCAGACTAGTGTTGTTATTATAATTAGTGAGAATTTAAAGCAATTAATTGCCAAATTTACTAGAAACATAGTAATAAAAAGAGTACAGTTTGCTGTCAATCCTGATGCCCAGCTCTTGAAAAGGTAGATTTAAACATTAGTTGAGGTCAGGTATTTGGTAGTGTAGTTCTACAACATGCTTGTTAGCACAATAAAACAGCCATTCAGTGTGGCATGAATAAGTCTTCATTAAGACAGGAAGAGCGCCAAAATAGTAGGGGCACATCAGGTCAGGACTGAGAGGTTCTAATGGCATTATGTGGAGGAAAGCTCCATTCTAGCTAGTGATAGTAAATCTTTAATACCAAACAAAACACTTAAAGTAACATTTGATTTGATTCTCTATGGGAGAAGGTCAGCTGGATACAGTTGTCTGTGAATCTGACAAAACTACCACAAGGCCATGCAGAGTCACTTACTTAGAATAAAAAAAAGTTATATCAAGAGCACAAAGGCAAAAAAAGCCTAGTTTAAAGTCTTCAAAACTGAAAAAAAAGCCAAGAAGTAATAATTCAAACGTTTACTCTTATTTCTGAGAAGCTTCATTTCTCAGAACATTAAAATCCAATCCTCTCTATAAATGGGGTCTTATCTGTATCAAAAACATGCTCTTAATTTCCAATTCCTGTGAACTTTTTGTGTGGTCTTATAGATCCTGCCTATGATGGAATGCTTCCATCTCTCCCAGTGTTCTGTAAGGAGCAGAGGGAAGAAGAACACAGAAGGAAAACATGGCATTTCTCTTAATTCTTTTGAATAATGGTAATTTCAGTAATACTTAGCAAACTGAGGTATTAACTCAAAGTAAGTTTCCAGACTGATGCTTCCAGCTGGTAACCGCCTTTTAGCCGTTGCTTCCCTTATTACACACTAGTTAGTTACTTCTTTGTAAATTGGTTTAAAATAGCTTACAAGTGAATTGTGACTCCCAGTCCCTCAAGGTCTCTTGCTGTGTAGCGTCGAGATCAGAGAGGTCATCATAGTCATCTCTCAGAGCCTCCTTATCCAGGCAGAAAGTGGCGAGACCTCGGGATGCATCTCTTCCAGCAAAAATCCCATATGGGCCCTCTTTAAAACAGGAACAGAAGCAGCATTATCAGAGAGGTAACAGATGCTGTGTGATCACGGATCAGAGTCCTCAGACTCAAACAGATGATGAGCTCCTACACTGACCTGTGGTCAGAGATGCCTCAATTTTCTGACATGTTTTAAAGTTTTATTCTACTTGGTAATGAGGGAAAACAGAGGAAGATGACAAGAAACAAAACCATGTTAAGAGATACTGAGTTTGCTGAAACATCAGGACAATGAGCCACAGAATGGTGTGTGGCACATACAAACAAGGTAATAAGTATACAAATCAGGAAGTGTAGCCTTGGAAGGAAGAACAGAGGAAGATTTGTAAAGTCTGAGGTGAAATGGAAGTTTTCTAAGAGATGCTCCTGACTTAAAGAGCTGAAAGGATGACTTGACAGAAATTATCAACTTGGAACATCTATTAAAACTTTCAAAATGGAAGATGAACTCAAATGACCAAAACATGCAACTTGCAGTAAATCGGAGATACCAAGGCAGACTCTTGCTAAACTTCATTAAAGATTAACTTGCTCGCATGACAAGCTGAAAATTGAGATATCACATGTTGCAACTAGACATTGAAAGTTCTTTGTCAGGGAGCTTAAAGAAGTTGTTAACTCAGGTTATTGTAGTGAGCATGACATCTCCCACACCTCCAAGAGCCAGCTTTTTCCCAAACTCATCAGAAGACTTTTACTGCTTTATTAAAATGAAAGCCAAATTGGGCAGACACTGTGATGAACCATTCAGCAATTATCAAATTGCAGGCAGCTTTTACTATTGTCAAAGAAGGTGGCATCCAAAGCACGCTCCTAAAGTCAAGTGGTTTTTAACTCGCACAAATACAAAACTGCACATCTAACTCAGCCTGACTGCTGCAGAATGCAAAGTTACAGTCAAGCACCACTCAGTGACAGTCTCCAGCCCATGTCTGGACCAAAGGTAATAATCTCATGCTTCCAAATACGAGTCTCCTGCACTATTCTCCTTATCTCTGAGTAATGCTCGCAGCTCACTATAGCAGCTACCAGCTCTGGACAGCTCAGGAGTAGTTATGCCTGACAGATCCTGGTACAAGTTATCAAGCCCCAGTGAGACTTTTTAACACGAGGCCTCTTACAAAGAAAAACCCATATCCTAGTGGAGGTGATAAAACTGTCCCCTGGGTGCACATAGTCCAGTCACCTCATCGCTAGCTGCTCTGCAAGCCCTTGCACAGCTTACCCAAGCTGTGCACGTTTCATCCGCCTGCACTCCTGATAAGAAGCTGGTTTAATCTAAATTGCTGTGTATTTAGTATAAATATTATGCAAAAGAGTGATGTCCACTAAAAGTCGCAAATGGAATGTAAACACTGAGAAAACACTGCTGCTGCTGCCCTGCAGCAGGCAAAGGCACCCGAGAGTGATGAAGCCACCCAACAGCGGCACAACTCCCCCCCGGAAAATAGAGATTCATGAACAGGCGTGGGCTGGCAAAGCCGGCGCTTCCACAGCAGCGGGGCCCGGCTCCGGAGCCAGGCAACAGCAGTAATCTTGCCCTCCGCCCCACCGGGCAGGCAGACAGGCAGGCAGCTCTCCCAGCGCTGCTGTTGCGTGATTCTGTCACAGCCGAGCTGCGCACACCCTTCCCAGCTCCCAGATCTCCGGATCGTGAGCAGGGCCGAGAGGGCGCGGGCAGCTTCGCCCAGCGTTCACCCAGCAGGGCAGGCGGCGGGCCAGGCATTATCACGGAGGCCGCCGATCCCCGAGCCGCCAGCCCCGGGCCCGGCCCTGCCTGCGGGGCCTGAGCGGCGGCCACGCCGCCGAGGCCCCCCGTGATCCCTCCGTGCACAAAGAGCCGCGGGCTCCCGGGCTGGGCCAGCCCCGCCGCCCTCACCGGGCCCGTAGAACTTCCTGGCGCGGGTCACGTCGAACACTTTGCCGTTGATGGCCATGAGGATGCGGGGGTCGCGCACCCCATCGTAGAGCCGCAGCTGCTCCAGCGTGAAGTCACGGCGCTTCATCTTGGGCAGCGGCGGCGGGTCCGCCTCGCCCGCCTGCGCCGCGGGCTGCTCGCCCCGCAGGATCCGGTAGAGCAGGAAGAGGCAGAGGCTCAGCAGGGTCAGGTTGAGCGGGGAGCTCACAATCTCCAGCAGCAGGCCGCCCCCCTCGGCCGCCGCCGCCTCCTCGCCGGCCACCGCCAGCTCCTCGCGGGCCATCGCGCTCGCCTGCGTTCCGGCACGGCGGGGTCTGAGTCGCGGCGCAGCGGAGGGGAGGGAGGAGGAGCCAGGCCGCTGAGGGGCAGGAGAAGGGCGGTGCTGAGGGCGGGTTGAGGCGTGGCTGCCGCTTTCTGTGTGGGGGCCTCAGTACCGGATGGTTCTTGACGCGGCTCCGGCACTAGGTGGTGGTGTGCGGCAGGCGATGGCGAGAGCAGCTCGAGTAGTCCGCGACCCTGCGAGGAACGCCGTGCAGCTGAGGCGAGGACGGCTCCGTGGAGGGTGCCGCCGGCCGCCATTCCTTCGCGTGGCTGCAGCAGGTCAGCTCGGGCAGGGTCGGGCAGGGCAGGTTCGGGGCGCTGCGGTGGCCGCTCCGTGCCGCATGGTCTGACAGAACTAAATCTCGGAGTTCCGTTAGGAGAGTGCTGGAGCCGGTGCTGGCCTGCTGGGAACCGGCCGGTCCCTCCCCGCGCTCCATCCCTCTGTGTGAGCCGTTGCTTTCCTGACGGAACAGTTATCTTTTTGGTGTGATCGTGTCGAACTCGAAGTGGGACAGGAAGGAGGAAATTGACAGAGTTCTGGGGTTTCCCCATTCAGGTTCATACTCCCTGTACCCAAAGCCACAGAAGCAGCGAGCACAAGGCACTGTTATAACATGAAGGAGTGTCCAGTTGTGGACACATTCAGGCTTCTGTTCAGTGGAAATTTTGGTGAAGTAAAACTTAAGATGAAGGAAGTATTAACTTGATGTATCTACTGAATATGGTGTTTACAGAGAGCACCTGGAGTGCTGAATACAGCTAAGTGCTACTGGTGTTGCCTACTCCTTGGTATCAGGTGTGAGAAGGCAGAAGTGATGTTTTGGGTCAGAGTAGTTGTCTCTTCTAATTGTGTCCTTGTCATCCTTCAGAACGAACTCAAATCAGTGTCCAGTCAGAGTATCATCAATTCCTCCACATAAGCAGGTGGTATCACTCAGGGTGTACGTGCAGCAGAAATACAGTGTTACTAGCCTTGAGCTTGCAGTGTAGCTTGGCAGGTGGTTCATAATCCCTGCTTCAGTGGATGAAGGCTGCTTTTACTGAACCTGTCATTGGGACATTTAGTTAAGTAAAATCGAAGTAAGTGAGTTTAATTTAATTTCTAACTCTCAGTGTTAGGAAGCTTTTAACTTGGTGAGCCACTGCAGCTACTGATTAGAAGTTTTTTGCCTTTTGGGATACACTCAAGACCTCTCAGTACTAAAGTACTTAAACATGTTGGCTCTTGCAAGATAGGGTTTGGATCCACCTGTTGTCTGATTTGATAAGCTCGTCTTACTGATCTGCGCTTGGACCTTGATCTGGCCTTCCATGGTATACACTGACTTTTGCTTCTACCTCCTGCGTAACTTAGAAATCTCATTGTTTCATTGCCCTGGTGACTAAGATATGTACCTTGTAATAAAGTAGGTCTGTGTTTTGGTCCTGTTTAGGATAGCAGATAAATCTCTGAAACTTTAGAAGTACTCCATCTAGGAGAATTATTACCTGCATGACAGTTAATTCTGCTCAGTGTAGACGTGACAATTACACATCATTGTGTTGATATTACCTGTTAGAGGAATAGGTATAGAAAACACAGAAATTTGAAAGGATTTTTTAATTTCTTTTTTTATAATGCATTTTGTTTAAGAGAGAAGAAAAAAAAAAAAAAGAACAGACTTCAGAACAACCCCAACCCTGAATGTGACCATGAATCAGACCCCAAAGGGAGGGCAAAAGCAGCTCTGTTTATGCCTAGTATCCCAGAGAGTTCATCCAAGAACAGTTCATTCTTAGATAAGGAAGGGCCATGAAATATTACCAAGATTAATGGACTCTCCAGTTATCTGCCCCACGAGCACTGGTACTGCAAGTGACAGTTGCCCAGCTTCAATCTCTCTTCTTTTTTTTTTTCTTTTTTTTTTTTTACTTTGCAGCATATTAAAAAAATATTTATACACCTCAGAATGCATCTTTCTTAAGAGAAAATAAACCCAGATATTTATAAATAAATGGGGATAAATAAAATTATGGTGAGTCTGAATGATCTAAATTCATGAGCCCTGTGTTATACATTTCTTGCTAGCGAGTTTACTTTTTACTTGGCAATTCCTTCCAAGAGAACTGAGGTTCTACTCAGAATGGAGTTGGCCCCAATTCTGGTTAAATACCACAGGCATTAGCTATTGTCCCAGACAGGTTTTCCTTTCTATTCTGTAGACAACAATAGTTTCCTCCTTGAAACCATTCTGTTAACATCTATAAGATGAGTTGATAAAGCAGTTTCAATATTATGCTCTCTTCTTACTAATTGAAGAAAGCATTTGAGCTCAGAGGACTTTCATATTCTTGCAAATAAGAGTAGTTAAGTTTTAAAATATTCCTTGTGTTTTTGATAAACAGCATCTGTTAGGAGATGGAGCAAAATTAGCTTCATTACACCTCAGCATTCTTCTTACTGCTTTATTTCCACTTTGGAACTTGTCTGATAGTTTTAATGATTTTTTTTTTAGAGCATATTTAACACTTCTAAACAAAGTGTGCTTTGCCTACCTTCCCCATAACCTTGGCATACACTGGGACCACATTGTTGCCAAGTCGGTTTGGTCCTTGCATTCTTTCATTGTTCCTTTGGAAGACATCCACAGGAATTCTTTTCTCTAAGTTACCTGATTGACAATTTTAATTTATCTAGTCCTCAGATTAAAAGCGTAGACCATGTTTCTGCTGGACCCCTTCTTTAGTTTTTATTTCCATCTCCATCACATTTCTGTTTATTTTTCAGTTGCATCTTTTGACTTTCTAGCTGTGCTAAGTGTGAGAAGAAAGAACTTTGCAATGTGAAGATGGCACCATGCCAAAGGCAATCAAGATCCTGTCATTCCTGAAGATAAATGTGTAAACATCTGCAGCATAAAACAGCTCCAGATGGGAATTTTTACCAAGTGTTAGAAAATGTGTCAGTGGAGGGGTTGGAAAAGCAGAGGCTGCTCATGCTGGGGAATTGCTTTTCTCAGAAACATACTGATGTGAGCTTGCAACTAAAATCTCCCCCCACCCCCGGCCTCGTCTTCCCCTTTTCTTACTTGTCTTCTATGCCGCCAGGACTATGGGTTTTGATCCAGTGATGGCAAAAAGGACTGACAGTCGCTGTGACAAAGCTTGCTTTGGCAGTGTGTACAGCAGCTACGCTAGGAAGTTTTGGAGATGTCTTTTAACTATATATGAAAATGTGTGTGTGAGTTCTCAGTATGGGCTCTGGTTTTGAAAGGCAGCAGATGTCAGAACCAATCTGGACAAGCTGTAAATACTTCTGGAAGAGGCAAGGAAAAAAAGAAAACATAAGTCTGCATGTGGTTCTTGTGATGTGACAGTCTCAGTATCCCTGGAAAGCATGCTGGTTGACGCTGGAAGAGTAAGTCAAATCCCTGGCTTCCTGAAAATAACAACTTGGATTTGCTTAGAGGTCTGATGAGCCAAGAAGGGTATATGTACCAAAAATAACTGATGACACGAAGGAGACTTGGTGCATTCACAGATTGAGCCAACTCAGTAGCCCTGTTAGAGTAGAAGATGTGATCTCTGCTCCCTTGGTGTCCGATAGGGAAATGGTCTCCATTGCACGTACCTGTGTGCTTCACAAGGACCAGCTTTACCTACACACCCTTCCCCGGCCGCGTCCGTGCGGCCCCGTTCGCCTTCTCCCACGAGGAGAGCTCCCCCAGCCATACCCGGTGCGAGGGAGGTGGGGCCTGCTACCTGGTGCGCTAGACCCGGTGTCCGGGGCGCTCTCTGGGCGGGGCCGCTCCGGGGCGGTGGGTGCGGAGCAGCGCGGGGCGCTCGGGCGGCTGCCGGTGAGTGGCGGGGTCGGGGAATGATGGACACGGTGACGGGCGCGGCTCCGTACCCGCCGGCGGCAGCGGGAGGGCTCCTGCCCGGTGCTCCCGCTCTGTCTTGCCCCTCGGAGCGGAGCCGCGGCGGCGAGAGCTGGGGTTTGGCGGCCGTGGGATAACGCGAACGGGCGTTTCGTGCCGTACGCGAGCGGCGTGAGCTTTCATTTCAGTGATGCTCCCTTTGTTCACATGTTATATTCACCGGTTGCTGCCCGAGGTCTCCTTACTGCTCCCGCGAGTGTGGGGTCTGTCGGGCATCCTTAACTAACAGCTTTGCGGTCTTTCAGTGACAGATCTCTGCAGTGTGTACCCTGGAACAATGTTTTAACCGATATTGGTTAGCTGGAGTAGTCACGGTTATTAATACGAGCTGGACTTTGTTTTGTCTCTTGCATTGTTAGTAGAGTTGCTGGCTGTGTCCCAGGTGCAGAGTCTTAAGGCTGGTGTTGGGGTCTGAAGAGTCCGTGAGATCTCAGAGCACGTGTGGAGTAGAGACGTTAGAAAAGTAGTAGGGTCTTGTAAAGGGAGCAGATCTGATCCATAACCTGTAGTGGAATGAAGACACCCACTGTGTCGTTTCTTTCACGATTATTTTCTGATAAACTCCATAGTTTAAGAGCTTGATCTTACAAACAACTGTATGCAGGGGTAAAGCACATAACGACTTCGATGAATTTCCTGTTGTAATTATCCTTTGTGCAAGTAGGAGTGGCTCATGTGAGGTCAAGTCCTTTCATCAAGGTAAAAAGCTGCAGGTGGGGTATGAGCACAGAATATCCTACAGAATGTCGCTGTAAATCTTTTACACTTTGTGTTGTTCTTCTAATATTTGGAGGAAACTGGAGGAGGTTGCAGGTAACTTGAAGTGTACTGTTAGGAACCTTCAAAAGGGAAAGGCAAGTTTGATGGCATTATCTTTTATATCTTCATGACTGTGAGTTCTCTATTTCTTTTTCTGTCACACAAAATAATAAATTATAATTAGGACTCCAGTACCTTTGCAGGTAGATATGAGAAATGCAAATATATATTTATCTTGCTGTTATAAAATAAATACAATGAAAAATTAATCCAGTCATTTCATGGGTATTGAATCACTTTTTGCACTCTTTGGCTGAGCAGTTGTTTATAGTCTGGTCTTTTTGCTATATAATGTATGGACCAGTACATTGCTAGTGCTTCAGGCCAATTCCTGAAGAATACTGCACCTGAAAAGTTATGTTGAGTTAGTGAAATAACTCATCTGTTTCGAAGGAATGCCAGTAGATGACTTATCACAAGTCAGTAGATGATAATAATGTCAGCAGATGACTTATCTCCAGGCTGAGATAATCATAAAAAAATGCAGCCTTATTGCACAAGTGGGGTGTGAGGTCTGCATGGATTCCAAAACTGTCCAACCCAAGAGAGAATTTGGGTCCATATCCACAAAATTCAAAGTTGGTTCAGTTTTTACTTGCTATAGTATAAGAAGGTGCGGAGTACTTCTTACCTTGGACTATATGACTGACTCAAGTTTAGTATCTATGTACATTTATGTGATTATGGATGTATAGAAATGCTTTCTCTACTAAGCAAAACCAAACTGTCTGGACGTTACATGAACCAAAAGTAAACTCCTACATTTTTTTTAGATCATTGTGAGTTGTGATGGAACTATCCTGAAAATGAAATATCATAGATTCCTGTGACCACAAAGATGGAGATATGCCCAGTGCAGATTTGATGAGTCAAAACTCTTCATCCTTTGGAACCCACAGCACAGGCTTTTGGCTGTATTCAGACATTTGGGAAGTAGATTCCCTTTTAGGCTTCTTTTTTAGTCTTCACGGGAGCCAGTAAGTGCAGACTTAACCAGCAAAAGTTAACTTTTATAACTTAAGTTTTACTGTCATTGGCTTCCATTTCAAAGTTAATACTTGTCTCCACTTGAAATGTGTCTTATCTACCAGTCAGAGAATTTACTGCAGAGAAATGCAGAGCTGTGTTTTCTTTTAGCAGAAGATGCACAACAGTCAAGCAAGAAACAAGAAATTGTGCTGGGTCTAAAGACCAGCTTAATACAGGCCCATTTATTTAGATTCTAAATTAAATAAGTTTATTTAGAAATCACTGGTTATTTAGAATATTTCATAAGAAAGCACTAGCTGTGAGTGCAGATACTGGGATCATGCATAACTTTGAAAGAAGGTCTGAGATGTTTCTCAGTTTTGAAGAGCTGTGAAAGTGGGCACTCAGTGACCAACGCTTTGTGTAAGTGGGAATGGGTCTAATATGTTTAATACCAACAAACACATCTTTAATCCTTACTCTAATCTCTGCTAAAATCCACTACAACTTTGACCAGAATGCTTAGTGTATCTGATACTGTTGAAGTGTGTTAGAGATTCATTCATATTTATTTATATGAGCTCTCTCTCTGTAAATGAAAAGAAAGTACACATTGGTTTAGCAAGCTGGTGAGCTAATTTTTTATGTATCTTTTTTTTCTCCTGAGGAGTTTTCACTAATCCTTGTGTTTGTGCTGTGGATTGTGTATGTGGTGTGGTTGGTCTCAGTATCTTCAGTTATGTAACAGAAGCATCATGCTGTGCAGTGAGTCAAAAGGGACAAAGCAGCATGACTCTAGTCCCTGCTGTACATCAGACTGCAAGCTCAGGCTATGATAGGAAGAGCTGAATTCGGTGGAAAAGCTGTCATTGAATTTAATGAGCTCTGGATATGGCCCAAACTCAAGAATCATTGTCTTGACTTTATTGGAATGCCACCAGCATCATGTTGAGTCATGCATACACAGATACATATACATACTCTTCAAGTTTAAAATAGCTTTTAGAAGGAATGCCAATGCCACAAGCATAGATGCTGTTTGAATTTCATCAGTTTCTTCTAAATGAATTCAAACACATGTCAAGTAACAAAATCTCATGCAATAGGTTTCAGTGGAAATGCAGTCCTGTCCCTTCGTCATCCCCCCAGATGAGTTTTTATGCCAATTCTTCTGTCTGTTTAAGGTCAATCTATTGCATAGTTTAAGCATAAAACTAAACAGATTTCTCTCCCTCTGGAGAGGTTTATCTCTGTATCTTTGGTTGACAGCTTACATGTGCAATGGAAGGAGTGCTACAAGTTAGAACTTGAAATCACCTCTTTGAGCAGCAGATACAGGGATTTACAGCTGATGTCATTAACAAGGGTTGTTTTAACTACTGTTCCTCCCTCGCCCCTGCTGACTGTTACATTTCCCCTATAAATCTTACGAGATCTCATCAGCTCGTAGCTCGCACAGCCAAGTGATCATATGCAAGACTATGAACATTCTTCTGACCAAACAAAACCAGGCAAAACTGCCAAAACACGTAGTCAGCTTGAATGCAGGATCATTAAAGATTCAGAAACTGAAAATGAAAAAAGCATCAATTATTATTTCCTATACCCGCTTGTTGAAGCTGTCACGTAGTTTTTCCGACTCAGGAATGCTGAATTTGGGTGGCTGCAGTTCTTGAAGCTCTTAAAACTGTAGGAAGTAACGAGTGTCTTATTTCACAGCTTCTTTTTGAATTGCTGCTTAAAAGCCTGCAGGGGAAATGGAGGTTAGTTCATTATTTTGCTTACAACTTTGACGCCCTCTCTGGAGCTAACCTTAGCAAAATAGTATGTGGAGTTATATGGCCAATCCTGCTTTCACCGCTGTTCTTTGGCTTTTCTTCTGCTCTTCCAGCTCTTTCTTCTTTCTGCTGAACATGCATTTCTTAAATTTAACTGATATTTACTAGTAGTAGCAAGAGTTTGCCATCATTCACAGATGTCTGTTCAATATTACTGCTATAGTTTGCCAGGAAGCATTACAGTAGCTTGCAGTCATGGGTGTTCTTTCCTTTCTCCCAGTTTACACTTTACGAGACATTGTATTGTACTAGTTTATCAGGGAAAGGATACCTGCCAGCAGATAAGGGTTAATGCTGCTATAGTTTGGCTGGTTTTTTGCCAGTCTTTGCTCTTTATATATATAAAAAGATTCCTAGCTTAGGAGAGCTGAAGCTACAGCCTTTGGCATGCAACCTGGGGATATTTGTCTTGCCCTGGATCGTGGTGTCTGGCAAACCTGCACCTTTCCCAGGCCTGTTGCTGACTTGCTGTATGGGGCTGCAGCCAGATAACAAGAGTGTAAGGCTCTTCCTTGCAGTGTCAGGATAAATTTTATGCCTATGGTTCAAGGAGCTATTTGTATATTCCTAAGCACTGCTATAGACAGGAGGGGAAGGTTTAGAGATGATGCATTCTCTCATCCTGTTTTCTTTCAAACAGTGTCAGGATTTCTGAGTTCTCCTGAATTTACTCTGTTTTTCTTTTTTTTTTTTAATATATGATACATATCATTATCTCAGCAGGAGGAAGTGAAGGGTGAGGAAAAGCAAGCAGGGTAGGTAGGCTGTGTACTTTACTTCTCAAATGAGAAACAGTCCAAGAGTTTCTCTACAAACTATAGATCCATAACATAACTCAGGAATATGCTACAAGGAAGAAGTGCGTATGAACAGTGTTTGCTTGGTTCTGTTACCTTTTCAATCTATATGTTGTATTTGAGTCTGCCAGCAAATGTTCCAACACTCGTTGGGAGCTTGTGGATTTATATTATTGTCTCTTTAAATCTTAGTTAAAAAAAAAGGGAAATGTCACCACGATATTATGGAGAATGGGGCATAGAAAACCTCCTGTGCATTGGTAGAGCAAACTCTGCTGGAGGTGCCTTGTGTTCAACACTAATGGAAGTTTTTTCCAAATTCCTTTCTTCCTTTTTTTCTTTTTTCCCAGCTATATTAAGAAAGACCTTATTTGCAGATGCATAAAGCTTTAAGTGCTTAAACATTTTGATCTTTGAAGGAGTCATAGCATGCAGCTATTCAATGTCAGAGTGAGTTTCAAACCCACAGTGCACCATGTTTGTATGCTCAGTTCAAGAGTGAGCAGAAGAATATTAGACTGTTCATACACCTGCTGTTAACTACCAGCATGTACTATTTTTAATGTTCTTACAATAAATGAGCTTAAAGCAAGAAATATGAGTCAAGGAAAGACTCCTTTATCTCAGAAGTTCTTGCTTTAGTTGATTTGTCAAGCTTCAAAGCTATGAATAAGGGTTTATTTTATCTTTTTAATGTGCAGCAGTGGAAAATGATGTTAAATAGAGGAAAGAGGAGAAAAGAAACAAACCAGTCATTACTGTTGTGATGAGTCTGAAGAAACTATGTTATAAACAATACCACAACTTTTGTGGTTTGGATTAGAAGAAAAAGGGAATACAAGCAATTTATGTGCTCTGATTCTGGTGATCACATTTCTTCTGCTCTGCTGGCCCTTAAACCACGGCCATTGCTGCTGCTCTTCATTCTGCAGTGACAAGGGGCATAAAAACAGTCATAGGGTGTCACTGAGGTTGTTATTCTACTATAGAGCAAAGTCATATGACCTCGTTCCTCCAAAGGAAATATACTGAAGATTTTTCATTTTGGTGGAAGGGGTGTTACATTTGTAGTGTGTATGGGATTCTTCAGAGATAATGTTTTTGTAACTGATTCTGATAAAGATAACAACTTATGAACGCTGTTTTTACAGAAGACCAGTGGTTGTTCTGCAACATTAAATGGCATTTCCTTTACATGTTTTTTACTAATATCCCATTACATGGGATGGTGAGAAAACTTTGCACAAACTAGGAATAAAATCTAGAAATCTTACTAGGGTTTTGTGTTTGTAGTTGGTTGCAGTTGCATTTGTGAAATACTGAATCTCATCTGCACTGAGAAAATATTACAATAGAGGCATTACGTAATCAGGAAAGTGGTGCCAATCCGTCCTGTAACTTAGCTCATCAACCTTTGGTTGCTTTTAAATACTAGCTACTTTTATACACATTACGTATAAGTAGTCCTCTGTAGTTGCAGGGATTTCTTTTTTTTTTTTCATGACCAAAGGATGCTCTCTGAGTGCAGAACAAGTATGGCTAATCTTTAAGCTTCACACTAGCTTATCTCTGGGCACTATACTGAGTCCCTTGAGGACTCAATTAATACCGTGCCAGACAGTATTAGTCATATCAGCATCTATGTTATACCTAAAGGAGCTGTTTCCTGAGAGGATCTGTTTATATTCCTGTGTAGGTGCTGATGTAGCCTGTAGGAGGGGTCGGTGTCTTTTCAGCCACATGGTGTATGGTGACAACTGCTTCTCTTCCCGTTTACACCTGCAGCATCAGCTGGTACTTCACTGTATGGAAACTACCTAGGTGGAAGGAACTGCTTAGTAGTGAGGATTCTATACCTGCAGTCAGTGCCAGAGGATCCCAAGTAAAGAGGCTGTTTAAAGGCTAGCAATAGGGGTTGGAGGAGTGAGGCTGGGAGTGGCATTTATCCCAGGAAAGCTGTAGGTATCCCCTAATCTCTGTGGTAAAGCAGAAAGATACTAAAGCATGATCTTAAGTTTGTAATGACTCTAAACTGCAGCTTTTTCAGGTACTGGTGATCCTGGAATGGCAGACCCATCAGCTCTGTGTATTACTTAAATGTATGTACAGATCTGTGGTTAAACTGTTTGAAATGGGAAAGACCAAACGGAAATCCAGTTGAAGCATGTGGTTATGAGTTAGTGACACAGAACTATAGCTTATTCAACAGTTTTAGGAAAAATTCTTCTGCAATTAGCTTATTCCCTGCCTCTGGGTATTTATTAGATATTTTCCCTTCCCATTATGATGGGAACAGCTCCAGCATATTTAAGAGACAATCGGGAGCACACTTTGGTATTTAAAGGTTCCCAGAACTTGAATTTTGAGTAATGCATTGGGCTGCTGTGCAAGGACTCTGCTGAGCTGTGGGTCTGTTCTGGTGAAATTGGCTCAGTATGAGGTATTTTTTATTATGTGATGATTTTAAAACTCTGGACAGGCTGGGCCAACTCATGTAGTGCAGTCATTGATTTCAAATTTAACTCAGCGTTTTGATGCCAGTGATCCTGTAAGAGTTCCCACGGCTGAAGGCTGGCTAGTGAACTTAAAGTTATCTTGGATATTTATAGGGTGCCTATTCTTGTAGGGTCCTTCTGGCTCTCCTTATTGAGTGAGGGAGCTCAACCAGGAGCTTTGGGTTCAGTTGCAGTTTGTGGATTCTAGAATAGTCACTGAATTACTCTGCCTCAGTTCTCCCAGCTGTATCTGCAGTATGGAGTAATATATTCTGTGCAGAGGGATGCAGGTCTGGTGTTTGTGATTAATCTTGCAGATATCAAGTGGTAAGAGTAAATTTATTACTCAATTCTTTCTACTTATTTTGCAGTTTGTGGAATGAGCCAAGTGCTGTACTTGGGCCTTTACACAGAGGAAAGCTACCAAAGAAAGCGTGATATTGCCATTGCCTACTAATTTGAGTTAAATGTCAAGATTGTGCAGTTTTGACTTTTATTTTTCTGTTCCTTTCCCCTTGGAGCAATAAAAGCTGCAGGCAGGACATTATGGGACCCCACTGCCCTTCTCTGGAGGTTAATGGTCACTTTATCTTTAGCCTTGTGTTTGCAGGCACTGGAGTCAGACAGCCTTTTCCCCAGAGCTACACTTCTGTGATTTCCGGTATTGTGACTTCAGCTGACAACACTGAGATGGTATCAGAGATGACCTTCGCTTTTGAATTTTCATTTCAGTCACAGCTGAAATTCAGGATGTTGATGGCTTTAGGAATATTATTCCAGATGTTGAGCCTCTGGTTCTCCTCTTGTTTATACCTGTACAAACAAATCAGGAGTAATTCTGGAGAGGTGGGCCTACATTTTAGGGCAAAACTAATATACATGGGAAGTCATTAAACTTGATTGCTGTTCACAGCACAAACATTAGTGGCAATGCTGGTCTGATCTGTCTCCAAAGGAGCTTGGCAAGAGTACTGCAAGGACATAGACTGGATCTATCCCTAGAGAGGAATTTGGGTAGAATGGGGTGTGGAAAACTCAATTCATTATTCACATCGTCTCAGGATATTTGTTTAGATTCACTGTTAGCTCTGATGTTCGACATCTAGACTAGGCACTGGTCCATGTGCCGGTAGCTACATACTGCCTTCTCACATTTCTTTCCAGATGGTCTTGTGTATTGGTGCCTGCCTGAACACTGAGAAGGAAAAGTTGTGTTGTTGGAACTTAATATTTTTAACATGGTATTTTCTTAAGTCAGAATGTGTAGAAATAGTGCTCCTTTGTTCAGCTTCTGCACTCCCCACCCTTAGACAAAAGAACCATAGTTTCCCAGTATATTAAATATTGACCATGCTCCTATTTTCACAGGAAATACCAAGCTCTTCCACTGTGTCAAAAATAATCTGCTTTTCATCCAGACTTATTAAAATCTTAGGTTTTTAGATTTATGGTCTTGGATAAGAAAAGATACGTGAGAGGCAGCACATCCTGGCTATATTGTGTGTGTGTACAGGGATGCTGTTACTTTTCTATAAATAAATGACATATTTATATGCAAATCAATCCTTGTAGATTTGTAAAATGTCAAACCCTTCTATCTCTATCACTTGTTTGGCAATGGGTGTTTTCTGACACTGAAGCCTGAGTTTACATCTGTGATCCTGTTGCAAATCTAGGGGAAATTACCTTTCAGAATAACACATGGCCTGACCTTCATCTCTAGATAATCCAGGAAGAGTTCACATGTGACTGTGAGGACACACAGGACAGATTTAGCAGACCAGTATCTTTATGGCCGTATTTAGAACTCAGTAACTCACTGAATACCCCACACCACAGTTTTCTTTCACTCCTTCCTCAGAGGTGAAGACAGCGTGTTTGTGGTAAACTGCAAGAAATGACTCAACCTCAGAATTACCCAACATTGGAATCAAAGAGCTCATATGTATTGCTGCTTTCTTTACAATATTCTTTTTATCGAAGGAGCTTATGGGAAGTCCTCTAACTGGGAATAACAACAACTGAAATCCCCCACAAAGTGTAAAAATAGATATAATTAGAGCAACATAGAGTAATTACACTCCAGGCCAAGTATGGCAAATTCTTCAGGCTTATATGCATGAATACAAAGCTGATACAGGGCATAGTTAGAGCCCCCTGACTTTCAGTTTCAGGGACAGGCTTTGACCCTCATTTTCCTCCTAATATTAATCACAGATGGATGTATAAACTCTGCAAGGCAGAAATCCTCTTATCTCTTCACTTCTTTGTTTTGTACACAGTACTGTGTTTGATTGCAGCCCTGTTTGTTTAGAGCTCTGATGCTGCAGCTTTCATCAGTGATGCATATTTAGTTGTTTCTTTAGCATTGAAAGGCTTTCACTGAATATTTCCAAGCCAGGCCTATTTGCCAGCCTGGCAATATCACTTGTAAGAAAGCTGAATCAATTTCTGCTTCAGGTAATTGTTTCCTGAAAGTCACATTTGTGTTAGCACACAGGTAAACAATCAACATGCCCAATGCAGAGGTATGGAAAGAGTGACTTGCAATGTTATTGGTTAGATTTCTGTGCAGGGCTTATTCCATGGTGCAATGAAAGGAGTGCTTTACATGCAGTTCAGCTGGAATGGCACATTTTTATAAATACTTGGGCAAGATCAAATGCAACATAAAGAAATAGCCTGAAAGTTCTCAGGTAACCCAGGCTTCATTGCTCAGTGGTGAAGACATGAGAACTGGAAGCTAGACTGTTGGATTTGCCCTACCTACCTCATTTGGTGTTGACACACTGACAGGGTCACTTTTTCAGAGTGACACAAATGAACAGAAGATGTCAGTTTTTTTGGGGTACACAGCCCTGCCCTGAAAGGAGGGAAGGGTCTGTAGAGCTGCATAGCTTCAACAGCAACACGGGATGCAGGAGGGCATGTGGTGCTGGAGTTGACAGTAGCTGGGAAAGGTGGAGAGAGGTAAAGTAACTGAAAAGTGCAAAATATTGCTAGGGGTACAAATGCAACATATGTAAGAAATACACAGGATCTTCATTATATAAAATCCAGGTGCCCATAGATCAGTATATGATAGCTCAGCACATTGCAGTGGTGATAGGAAGAGCTGTAAACTTCCTTTAGTGAATTCTCACCTGATAGACGCTGTTTTTTGCAACAGCAAAACCTACCAGAGGAACACAGTCAAGTGGGACTTTGTTATAGTGAATAGGAGAGGCGGAAGTAGCCTTGATTTTGGTAGAGGCTAAAGGCTGAAAATGAGAGACCAAAGTCTGCTTTGTTGTCAAGAATTCGGTTCAGAGACACCAAAATACACAGGGAATCTGAAATGACAGGATTTCTGTTCCTACCTCTACATTTGTTTGGTCAAAAATTTACATGAAAGTTTCATTCTTTTCTGAAAGTAAATTAAAAATCTATATAAGTCAAACATCCATGTTTGTGAATCATGGGATTTCCTGTGTGATGACTGCATGCATGCCAGCTCTGAATGGACGTTTTGCCAAGTGTGAAGTGGTGGCTACCTGAGAGCTAGGGAGGCAAGGACATTGTGAGCCCTCAGAGATCTTGCAAGAGGCTGTAAGAAAAGGAGTAGGTCTGTTGGACATGAAACATATTTTGAGTTGCTGGTTGTGTGTAGCTCCCAACACTTCTGCTGTCAGGCTGCTGGCGTGCCTCGTGTACGTATGTATGTGTAGGAAGTGACTGTGGAAACATGCCACTGTTTTTTAGCTCACTTTGAGTTTCCCTCGTTGGATTACTAATTGTGTTGGTTACTTATGTTGAAGAGACCTTTCTTGCAACGACATAGGTGAAAATGCCTGTGGAACAACTACCTTGCTGATTCTAGGAGCTATATTTTGGTGCAAGCATTTCTCAGGGATTGTGTTTCTGGGCCTTGCTCAGACTTGCCTCCCTCATTCCCTCTGGAGAAATTAAGAAACTTGTTGAGAAGTTTATCAGGCACTGGGAGCTCTGCTGTTACCTCTCCATCACTGCCAGTAGCACTGGGAGGGCAGCTTGCCACCTGCTCTGCTTCTCTCTGCAGACTCAGAAGATGAACTGAGGTGTATTTGGATGTGCAGTGGTCACAGGGGTGTAGGCTGTTGAGGGAAAGCACTGACAGTGAGTTTGAAGAAGCCAATGGGGAAGATTGTAATTTTCAAAGGAAAGTGGGCCCAAACTGAGCTATTTCAATCAAGCCAAGCCACAAACTTTAGAGGAAATCCAGACCTGATTCAGCTTCCAGGTGTTTAAACTTGCTGTCTTCCTTATCTTTAATGAACCATCTTTACTTTGCCAAAGTCTGTATTTGTGGTTATTTGTTGTTCATCTACTTTCTAAGCTGAAAACAGTTTTAATTAATTAATTGGCAGTAGAGCAGCCTATTTGCTGTAGCACTTTGGAAGTGAAGAGCTAATGTCAGCACAGTGACTGTTTGGCTGTCAGACCTGGGGTAAAGTCTTACTTGCACTGATTTACCTGTGGACATAGAGCCATGATGTTTATCAGCATCTGAGTTTCAGATCTGTACCCAAAAATCTCAGTGTGTAGCAATTTGGAGCTGTGCTAGTGATAGAGAGGCAGAGCAGTGAATAATAAATGGTACCATGAAGTGGCTTGGAGACTGATATGAAGATAGAGAATCAAAAATGATCGAATCCTGAGGTGGGGTAATTATTTTTAATGACTGTTTACTAGTCTGTGCTTCTTGGAAAGTGAGGGGGTTTCTAGATGGTGCAATGTCTGTTGCTGAACTGCCAGTTCCTGGGAGCAGGTCTGTTTGACCTAAATGGAACCCAACAGATGAAGATTTGCGTGTTCAAGTAGGTTATTTCAAGACAAAAATACATGAAAGAAAAAAGAATAGTGAAAGAAAACGTATTCTGAAGGCAAACTATGTGAGGAGGTTATGAGACAGGGAATCTGCTTTATGTTAGCAAAAGATCTGAGCTTTTGAAGCTTGTGGGCCAGTTATACCGGTTAAAGTGATGAAATTCTTCCAAAGCCATCAGGATTACACCCTTCCACTGGCTTTAGGGATTGGGTCTTCCCACTGGCAGGCCATTAGATCTTTTTTGCTTTTGAACACAAATGTGAATTTCTCATAAAGTCTCCTTCATTTCTTACTAGAAATGTTTCTGTTGGCAGCATTTTCTGGACTAAATGCCAACCAGATTTCAGATGCAATCCTAAATCCAAGGTTTTGTACATTAAGCCAGTCAGAAGGTTTCTCCGGTAATCTCCAGGAATTCCTTTTTGGCAGTTGATACCCAAACCCGGAGCCTTGATTTTGGCTCTTTTTCTGTAGGCTTTTTCTAATGGCTGGAGCCTAATGCTCTCTAGTTGGCCTTTTCTATTGGGATTAAGAGTTCAGCATGAAGTCATCATGACAAATGCAATAATTGAGGACAACAGGGAAACTCACTGGGTAAAGCTTCAACTGGTGTTACTGTGTTATTGCTTCTTGGTCTGTTCCCAGGAGAGAGAAAGTGTATTAGCTTAAGGTCGGGTTTGATTTGTAGCTCTTGTGTGCATGTCACTGAAGTTGAATGCTTGTAGAGGTTTTCTCTTCCTGTTATGCGGGAAAATAGAGTGGAATATGATTTGGTTCCTGTTTGTGATGGCCCTTGCACTTGCTGACGTTTATTATGTGTGTCATGGCTTTTCTTTGTGTAAGGAGCTTTGTAGAACGTAGCCAAATGGTGTTGGCTGTTCATAGATTTCAAAGTTCTGCACTGCTGCAAAACTAGCTGTATCAGTTATGGGACTCCTCACCAGAGTGTGTTTTTCTCAAACTTCATGTGTCTGTTACGGGAAAGGTGTTAGCATATTTCTTTGTTAGTATTCCAAAAGAACTGTTCCACTTAGGTCTGGTCTTGCTTCTCAATGCTTTTAAACGAACTTGTATAGAAATACTC
Organism: Neopsephotus bourkii; assembly: GCF_033783945.1. Classification (NCBI taxonomy): domain Eukaryota; kingdom Metazoa; phylum Chordata; class Aves; order Psittaciformes; family Psittacidae; genus Neopsephotus; species Neopsephotus bourkii. The sequence continues at coordinate 1,465,818 of NW_026901430.1, read as the reverse complement.
CTATAGTACTTCCTCTTACTGGCTTGCCAGACTCAAATATTGAAATGTTATGTAGTAGCTGAGAAATACAAATAAATGGGATTTTCTTCTGATATTTTAGGAAGAATTGTAAATCTTTCTTTTGCAATTACGATAGTTATGAACTTAGTACACTTAAGTATGCATGCTTGTTTTTTAATCAATAGCTGATACTCTTACCAAGACACGTGCCTCCAGGAACAGGCTAACACTTTGTTACTGACTGCTGATTCTCCCTGGTTATGCGCAGGCAGCACAAGCAATGTCTTGCCTCACCTCTCTGCTTTTACCTCAACAGAGGTCATTAACAGCTGTGATACATTTCCATATGAATTTAATGCAGAGTCAGAAATGTGTGAAGCTTGGGTCACCCCTGTAAATGAAGCTGCTTGAGGTTTCTATTCCCCAGCATTAAACCGTAGCCATTCTCCTCCTTCTACACCCAGTGAAGACCTCCTTAGTTGTGGTAGTAACTACGGTTACTCACTGGTACAGAGGGCATCATCAGGCAGTGTTTGTCTCACATGGTGTGTGTACTGGCTGCTTTGAATTCCAGAGCTTTTTTCCTGACGTTGCAATATTGCAGGGATTTATTTTTTATTTTCTTTTTTGCTGTTAATGTGCAGAGTAGCTTGTTAGAATAAACTGTGATTTACAGAGAGATGGGGTAATACCTGTTCTGGAAGGCCCCCTGCACCCTCTTTGTGCTGGAGAATGACTACAGTTTTTAGTGGTTATTTCAAAGATGTTGCAAGTATTTTCTGTAGCCTTTCTCCGTCTAAAAACTAACAATAACAATTAATCTCCTCGGGGCTTCTCCACATCCTAATTACAACCAAGCCTTTCATTAGTCCCACAGGGAGACAGAATCAAATGCCATATGGTATTTTACACTTAGGATGCTGTGCTTACCAGGAGCTGGAAGGAGACAGGAAAAGGGGGAGTTAACAATTCATAACCATTTATGGAACAGGCACAGCCCTCCTTGGACCCAGTTCAGCAGAGTCTGAGGGCCTCAGATCAGGAACTTTATCTGGCTGGTAAGTGCATCGGCATGCTGGCTTTCTTGTGTGCGTGTATGGGCATTTGGTGAGCAGGATAGGAAGCTGCAGGATCCACACACCAGGATGAATTAAGTGTGCACACGTCTCCCAGGAAGGACCATGGCTGGGTTCTACGGTTGCCTGAAAAGTAAAAAGTAAGTGCCATGCTGAGCCCTCCCCTCCACCTTTCCCAAGTGAGCTGAGTCTGGGGCATACTTCGAAATGCTGTCTTTGTTGTATTTCAGCAGCAGCACTGAACAAAGTGCTTATGCTTTGAGGGTGAGGTACCATTCTGAGTGCAAAAGTGCAAAAAATCAGTCCTGGCTGAAATACCACATTGGTGAAAATTGGTCATGTTTTTTCCCTTAGAGGTATAAACATGAAATATTGAAAAAGGAATTAAGAACCTTTTCCTGTCTAATTATAGCAAGAGGAAAAAATGTCCTCTTCCTTATAGCTATATTGTTCATATATTAACATATAAAAATAAGAAATACAGAAATGCACACTGGCTTTTAAAAAATACTCAGAAATGTGGCAGTGAGTGCTCTTGAGAGTTTGATGTGCTCAGTTTTTGTATAAGCAACCTGAGGTTTGTTTCTGTAATCGCTCCCTGTTGACAGATTTGGTTGTATTTAAAATAAATATTTTTATTGCTTCACTGACATATTCTGCTGGAGCAGACTATAAAGGGAGAAGAGAATGGGACAATGCATGTTGGTCTTTGTGCTTTAAACCACCCCAAAGATATGTTCTGTTTTTCCTTTGACATTCTCCCTGCTAGGGAATGGAACAAAAATTGGTGCTGCACAAACTGAGCAGTGGGTTTTGACGATGTTTTACATCAGCAGACTGTAGAGGGCTCTTTTCTTGCATAAAGTGTGGGATGGCAGAAAGTGGAAGTGCACAGTGAAAGGCAAGCAAAGTTGTATCTTAAGGCTTAAGATGTGAATACTGATAGTTAAATGTATGGGTAGGTCCTGGTTAGCAGAGGGGGGAAAAGACATTTCAAAAGTGAAGCTGGCAAGTCACTGGTTCTCCTTTGCCCTCTTCTAAAGGTTGTATCCCTCATAACAACAGTTTGTCTCACATTACTCTTATAGAAATGTGCATTGTCAAAGGCACGCAATTCCTATTGGATTTCAGTTAGCATTTCCATCCTATATTGACTCTTTTCCTCCTTTGAAATTTGTAACAGTGTCTATGAGTGGGAATTAATGTTTGGAAAGTAAGTCTGCCTTAGATAAAGGGGAATAATGCAGTGAGAACTAACAAAAGGGCTAAGAACGAGTCCTGATGAAGTTAGAAGGATTGGCGCTTGAATTGTCCCCGTCCCTCCCCCCGAACCCTCCAGCATCTAATGCAGTTAAAAGAAAACTGGAAGTCTGAGAGAAGCTAAAACAGCCGGGCAGATGAAGCTTCTTTTGTGTGGTGCATGATCCTGGTAGGTCCCAACCTGATTTATGAGGAACATGGTTTTTTTCTTCAGTGCATTCTTATTTCTTGTTACCTTTACAAGTTACACTTGATATCTATACAGACTGTATTCCTCAACCTGTTATTTCAGCCCTGTGATGTGTTCCCAAGGGCAATTATTAGTACTTTGCAGTCATTACAGATTTCATGTACTGCTTTGGCTGTGATTATTGAGGTTAAAATGAGTCTGAGACACCAACTGCAGTAACAGCGATGCTTTTAGCCTATGATTAATTTTGGATGAAATTTGTTTGGAGTTTGACATGAAGTATTTGTCTTTCTGGACCACTGGGTCGTTGGAACAGCTTCCCCAAATCCTCACGTGGTCATCTGACCTGTAGGAGTTATTTGCTTTCTGATTTAAAACTGGTTTGGAATGAATAGACTTTTATGTTTTAAGCAGTTGGCTTGGGTATGAGCAGGGATTTGGACAAAGCACATAGAGCTCAGCCCAAGCCATGGAACCTGCATTGACACTGGGAAGGCACCCAGGCTGTTTGAAAAGCTGTTCTGGGTAATGCTCTGCTGTGCTGCTGTCACACTTACCTTCACTCACTCACATTTTGCAAGGGGAGCAAATGCTCTGCCTTGGTACACTGCAGTATGTCTGAGTATGATCTCTGTGCAGAGAGCCGTGTCCCTGTGCTTTGTTAATGTTCTTTTATGAGATATCTCATAAAAAATAAAAAGCCTAAAGCCTAATTCAGGTAATTATTCATCACAGCCCCCATCTTGGCTGCTATTCCACTGAAATAAAGGTTTTAGTTTGCTTTTATATTTCTCTTTAACCAGCATCTGCAACCTTAAGAATCTTAAATTGTTCTTCCAGTAAGTTTATAGCTCATCATCCTTGCTACAGAGTTTTGTTGTGCATGGTCCTGGTATGGTGTCAGAAAGATATTAGACCTGGACACATAGAACGAATTTTTCTAAAGCCTATGGAGGAATCTTTTCATATATCTCTCAGTTTTTGGTACTAGCCAAATACATAGTTATGAGCAGAAAGTGTGGTTGCTGGAATACTAAGGTTCACTGATGGTCAACGCAAACTGCCAATTTCCAAAGACAAATATAGTGTGTTAGAAGTTATATAAAATATTTGTCTGAAGGCTTTGCATGCCAGCTCGGAACTGGTTTCTATAGCAGCCTATAAGCAAATGTATTTAACTGGTCGGTATTTAATGTGGTCACTCAGGATTTCATGATGCCTTTCACGAGGAATCCCAGCATTATGGACATATTTCAGTTTGAATGTGCTCTGCTATGCCAAGCTCTGCAATTCCAGCAGGATATTGTATTATTTTCTTTTAGCTTGAAATTGTCAAAAAGTACTGATGTGCACTCTTATCCTGCAAAGAAGTTCAGCATTTGGGCAAAGCAAGTTCATCAATGGATGCATCAGTATAATTTTTAATTTATTTTTAGATCGTTGTAAATATGAAGTGATGTTATGACCACAAAATCAAGTAAAATGTGTTTTCTGGTTTAGGTGCTGTTGCTTTGGTGCTGTAGCTCGTGTTGTTGCCTGTCCAGATGAGTCTTAGGAAGAGCTTTTGGTGTTTACTGATACAGTTGCAAAGATGGTGTAGATGGATAACCAGCTGAGCTGCCTGTTCACTGCCTCCTGCACCTTTGCCTCAAGCCCTCTTGTTGGAGAGGCTCACAGGGGACAGTGGCAGGAGTGCCAGGAGTCCCCTCATTCTTGGTGCATAATCCACTTCTTACAGCTTTTATATGTGTGTGGGGTCCTTACAGCTCTTGGTTGCCCATCCACAGCAAGCAGCTGTTGTTTTATCTTGGACACTAGCAAGTGAATTGGAAGTGGTTTAAAGCTCCACCAACTGCTACTGAAGTAGCAGCTTGGCACTGTAGGGAACGGGGCAGTTTAGAACTGTTGGTTCTTCTCTTGTCAGCAGCTTATTCACCCCCTGTGGCCCCTCTCACTTTCTGAAGGCATGTAATCACTGCAGGGTTGAAGTAGCTGTGTTTACTGACTGTCCACAGCACATGATGTTTTGCCGTTTGGCCCAGTTTAATACATGGAGCATCTCTCCAGGTGTCTCAGGTTATTTAAAGTGAGACACTGAGTCCTCTGGACATCTTGCTCATGGCATCCCTCTGCATACCTGTGCTTAGCTCGACAGTGGTCTGTGGTGTCAGTGGGGCTGTCAAGAGGCCCTGCGACTTTGGACTTGGTGTGTTCTGGTTGGGAGCTGTGACAGAGCTGGTGCCATGGTCCTGTGGTGATCTGGGGGTCTGTGTGTGTGGCCAGTGAATTTTGGTGAGGCGAAAGGCTTCCTATGAACACTTTGGATTCTTATGTATTTGTTTACCTTTATTGTGCACCACATTATTTATTGTACACACAGGATTTCCCAGCAAGGGCAAGAAGCACTCATTAACTGCTTTTCAGTGGTGCTTTTTTGAGAGAAAAACATCTGAGGATGAGAGGTGGTTCCTGCCCAGCAAAGCAAGTCCACCAGTGCAGAGACAACCCCTAGATCCACAAAGGAGTTACAATATTGGGTTTTAAGAAACAGCTTATGGAATGTGCAAGAGGCAGAGCATTGAACAGGAAGATGGAGAGCTCTCCCAGCTGGGACAAGTCAGGCAGAGTGAGCTGAGGTTAAAGGACTCCCCAGGCATTGTGAGTCTCTCGGGGAAATCTTTTAATACACAGCCTATGAGCATGTTCCTGTACATGGCAATTATACAGAGCATTTGGACATTTGTGAGCATTTTATCTTCAGCTCACAGAGGTTGTTCAGTGCTATGCCTGATATTAAATGTGTGGAGGCTTAAGTCCTCTTTTCTTACTCAGAAATAGTAGAAAGGGTGAACAAAAGCAGTCAGGAGGTGGCAGAGCCATGGCACTGCAGACAGTTGGGCACAGTTAGTACAATGGTGCTGTATTATTAACAAAAAGATCAACTATTTCTCTTTGTTGATTCATTCCATTTTACTCATCTCTATGCAAGAAGTTCAGTTCTGGCTTAATACACCAGTGAGTACACATTTCCCAGTCCCCCTCATTCTGTTCATGTTTCTCTCTGGATAGTGTTTGTTTTAGCAGCCACAGTGATGTGGTGCATTTTGCTGGCTGTTAGGCAGAGGAATTCCAAGCAGTTATGCCCGTTTGTATGGTTTCAGTAGAACAGTCCTTCCCCTATCACTAAGGTGCTGAATATTTGACAGTTGTACACCTCTAATGCTGCCTGTTCTACTTCTCTTGCACTTGAGAAGTAGAAGTAGAAGCTTCTTGGTTTAGGACAATCTGCAGAATGTGATTCTCACTCTCCTGCACCATTTGACTGTCATTGTTTTGCCAGACTGAGCTGTGAAAACACCTTGTCATAATTTTGTCTTCTGATCTCTTCTTATACAGAAACTTCTGCTGCTCAGAGTGTGTAGGTTTGTACCCTTACAGCCAGCTGGAGAGATCAGTTTGTCATTTTCTCCTTGTACAGAGGTCTGGAAAGTTTAGTGGCTGTGATGTGAACCCTAGAATTGGGTTTAGAAGCTGAATGTGGGACAAAACTGGTAGGTCCAAGGTGTGCTCCCTACACCTACCTGAGCTGGTGTAGGGCAGCTAGAGCTGATCACCATTCAAACTTAGGAAAATCTCAGATAGGTCTGTCTGTGGGAAAACAGGAAAAAACCTCAAAGTTATTCCAAGGTTGATGTTCTCTCTACCCCTGCCAATTTCTCCTAAGAGTAAGAAAACAGTTCAGTGCAAAGTGCTCTACTAGAGCATGATCCAAGCTTATACAGTTCTGCATTAAATCTGTTGCAATTTTAGAGTTGGTAAAACTATTATGGATCACAGAGTTTTAAGCAGTATTTTGAATACAGCAAATACAAGCTGAGAATTTTGATGTATTTTTTTAATCTTGTTATATTATTCATAATTATTTGTATCAAGCAGGTGGCTCTGCAAGGCTCTATTGTGGGAGTCACTGCTTAACCAAACAAAAAAGTCAGTCAGTTGATATCCTGTGTGATTTTGCTTGCAGATGCTGAGCTGTCACTGTTCATCTCTGCATTAACAGCCAGGGTTGTGCTAACAGCTCAACATTCCCAGCACCACATACTTGAAAAAGCCAAGACCTGGGCTACACACATAATTATTCATTTTTTAACTGTATGGTTATACTGGTATGTGCTGCTGCATTCATATGGGTGTGCAGGTGCCAGGGTGTTCTGCGGTCTGTCCTATCACCATGTTACAGCACGTTGGTATCTTTGTGACTGCTGTGGTTCAACCCCAGTGGCAGCTCAGCCCCACACAGCCACTCATTTCCATAGTGGCACAGGGAGAGAATCGAAAAAGCAAAAGTGAGACAACTCCTGCTTGAGATAAAGGCAGTTTAATGGGTACAGCAAAAGCTGCACTCAAGCAAAGTCAAACAAGGAATTCATTCAACACTTCCCGTGGTCAGGCAGGTGTTCAGCCATCCCCAGAACAGCAGGGCTCCGTCACACCTAACAGTGACTTGGGAAGACATACGCCATCATTCCCAATGTCCCCTCTTCTTCCTTCTCCCCCAGCTTCCCATGCTGAGCACGATGCCAAATGGTCTGGGATATCCCTGGGGTCAGTTGGGGTCAGCTGTCTCACTGTGCCCCCTCCCAGGTCCTGGTCCACCCCCAGCCTCCTTATTTGACCCTGTGTAAGTGCTGCTCAGCAGTAACGGAACATCCCAGTGTTATCAGCACTGTTCTCAGCACAGATCCAAACCATCACCCCACGCCAGCTCCTATAGAGAAAATTAACTATCCCAGCCCAAACCAGCACACTGTTAGAGGGGACTGCAGCACTCTCAGCCAGAGCAGGGTAACTTAGCTCTGCAGACAAAGCTGCCTGATTTTGCCTTTACCCATCTAGGCAGAGCCAAGGCAGCATTCCAGCTTATTTTTTGTGGTGGTTGTTTCTTTTGGCTTCTGAGTTTCAGGGATCTGGTGCTAATTAGTGAAATAAATGTTTGACTTTTATTCATGATTAATGCATTTATGCTTACTCATTCTCAAAAATATGTAACACTACACTTTTGCCATGGCTTGTAAGTATCACTCATCTAACAACACGGTTTTGATCCCTACAGTAGCTCAGATGCAAATGAGATGTATTTGAATGCTCTAGGCCAGAATTATGATGCAGACATCGTGTTCATTGTCAAGCTAACCATGAAGGTGGGAAAATACAGATCTGATGGAGGTGCAGAGGAATTGTTTGCTGGTTCACCCTAGCAGTCGAACTACTTTCCGTCATATCAGTTTAGTGAAAAGAATGCTCAAGAAGTGGAAGTTTCATTTCTTTCCTTTGAATGATGCAAATTGTCTTATTGCTTCCTTTCTTGAAGACTTGGCATGTGAAGGTCTTACAGAAGGTCTGTCCACACCTGATTCCCTCCCCATTGCCTAGTTGTCAGTACCCTCTTGCAGTCCTTGTCTTTGGTGTCATCTTCCTGGGTTTTTCTGTCATGTTTTCTGTCATGTACTCTCTTTGCTCCCTGATTTTATCATACCTTCTTTAAAACACTGTTGAACATAGCTTGGTATTCCATTGGTGCAAAACAGCATTAGTTCAGGTAATCTTAATTTATATTATTTTATTTTAGAGGTATTTGTGTCTCCAATCCTGGAGAATTGGGGTCCCTTTTTAGTGGTTGCTCATACTAAAGAGAAAAGTCAGTAGATGCCCTTGGGACAGAAATGGCTCAGGGACTGCTTTAAGCACATGCATGATCTCCCTTGGCTCTGACAGTTCTCCATGTGCTTCCAGACCAAGTGTACTTCAGAAGTTGACTAACTTGAGGCTCTAGAGAGAAGCAACCAGGAGAGAAGAGCAGGGACAGCAGGAGGTTTCCTTTAGAGCAAAAGAGGGGAGACACAACTACAGAAGAGCTCCTTCTGTAAGCATGGAAGCCACCACAGGCCTTTCTTCATCAGGAGCCAAAATGGGGTCTGAATTCCAGAAATACCCAGGGGCGGTGGGTTTAGCCAGCCAGACAGTATCTTTCAACATAGGAAGGAGCTGGTCTTGCTTTTATTTGTATATGTGCGCAGGCAGTAGATGTTGCTCTAGCTAGGTTTTGGAACTTCATATGAAGAGAGATTTCCTGAGTTTCCTGCCAAAGGCAGCATCTGAGACCACAAAGCCTGTGTTTTATTTGCTCTTTTATAGCCAAAAGATGGCTGACTGTTTCTGTGGCACTTTGATCTTCAGAGTGAAAATTTGTAACACAGTTCACCCTGGAAATTCCTCTTATAGCCTCTCTTTTTTTCCAGTGCACTTTGAATTCTTGGGCATTAAATATCTGTTTTGTCTCCTCTTGGAAGAAATGTGTCCTGGAAGTTTGGGGTATCTGAAGGTATTTTTTTTTTTAATTATTTTTCCAATCCTCAAGCTGTTCTTTAACCAAATTGAGGGGTGTCTGTTTTGGAAAAACCTTAAAAAAAAAAGAAAAAAAGAAAAAAAAAAGCTTTAGACATAGCCTAAAGTGCCATGTTTCAGTTCTGGCATTCCATTTGCTATTGTTTCAGCCTCGTTTCCCTGCAATATTCAAACAGCTTAATTGGGTAAAAATGTCTCCAGACTGTTTTTCAGGCACAGGATGTAATGATTTTTCTCATTTTGTTAGAATAAGATCTTGGAAATCAGTATGAGACTCAAGTGAGGGGTATGGCAGGTATGCAGGCTGCTCTTGCATAATTTTGTGGGTTTTGTTATTATCTTTTGTGTAGTGGTAGCACTTGATAGCAGTGTCAATTGGTTTGATTCTGGCATGTTGGTCTCCTATAGTGGAGACAGTGCTTAGCTCATCCACAGGGATCATTAAGCTTTCCAGGCATTCATTGTGACCATCTCGATTCCACAGGTAAAGAAACTCGAGGCTAAGCAATAAATAACTCTGCTACCATCAGCAGTCCGGTAATTTGCCCTGTTATCCAGTGATAGAGCCAGGAAAATCAGCCAGTTCTCCCAAGTCTCAGCTCAGTAGTCTCCATCTGCAAGCATATGTTTAAAAGATGAGCTGTCTCAAAGATTTTGCTGTCTAAACTAATAATAGTCACCTTCACAGTTTGCAGATATTGGAAATTCCCATGGAATTTTATCAGACAACACGATTTTTCAAGCTCTTGTAGAGCATGTTGAAGCCAGCTGATGGTAAACTCCTTTCCTTAGCTACCTTTTGGTGATCCCTGCAAAGCAGCCTGTGGACTTCCAGGGCTTTACTCATCACAGGTCAGGTATCAGTCATCTGTCTTTATGCTGGGAGGCCACAGGTGGAACAAAGTCAATTAGAAGCTTGGAAAGGGAGTAAAAAGCACACAGAAGGTAGAAAACAGTGCGCAGATATGCACAGCACCAGGTCTGGCATGGAAGATGATGCGTATTTGTTGCATTTGTCACACGGGGAGGCAGAGGCAATAAGCTTTACTTCATGCTGACATCTTGACTCCCATTACCATGAGGCATGTCTGCTATTTAGTGATTGTGGCTTGACATTTCCTGTTGCTTCGCTCTTGAAACTGTTTCCAAAGGCAGTAATGCTCACTGGGTGAGGCTCCCAAACTGTCCAAGGCAGCCTTTGGTTACATCCTCCTTGATTTTTAAATGCATGTTCCCCTTCCTTCCCAACTACTCCCAATGTATCCATGTCAAGTAGATCTGAGAGTGCCTGCTGCTGCTGGCAACGTACTAGCTCCTTAACACAGTTGCTGGATGACTCTGCTGCTGCTTTTACTTCTTTTTAGGAAGAGTAGAAGATCCTCATTCCAGCTGTTTCCTGCAATTTCCCCAGTGTGGTAGTGTGAAGAAAAGGAATTACTACATGGGAATAGCACCAACTTATTCCTATGCTAATGCCAAATGGTGCAATTCAACCAAGTTGTTTAATGTACATTCTTTTAAAATGGAGGCAGTCTGGGCCCAAAATGTTGGTTGAGTTCTTGGGTGTGCTTAGATCGTGACTATGTTGGTGCTAGTCTTGATTTGAGCAAAGTTCTGTCATATTTCTCCTGATTGGTGCAGATCAGAAAATGCACTAGAAAAATTATGATAAATTTATCAGGATGGGCTATTCAGAAATATTTGACTTAGTTTTTGGCAAAGAGGCAGATATCTGCTCTACTGTCTGAGCAGCTACCGACTTGCAGTGGAGATCCTTGCACTGACAGCACCTACACCAGGTCACGCTAATAAGCACTGCAGAGTAATTAGCTGTATGAGGCCAGCTTGAAGTGATATGTCCAAACCAGCATAATCTCTCTGGCGTGGGTGCCAAGTGTCACAAAACTGTGGTATCTTGGACTTCAGTTTGGCCTCTCAAACCGAGTACAAGCCAACAGTTGCTCTACTACTGCTCCCTGCCTCATGTTTAAGGTACCACAGGTCTGTGTATATATACTGCAGTCATGTCTCCACTGCAGAGAGACCCTTCTGCAGTGGTTTAGCAAATGGCATGGCTGCTGAGAGGGCATGAGTCTGTGGGGACAGGCATGGGACAGAGGCATTTACTCTCTCAGTTCCTGCACTGGTAGCAGAGTGCATTTCCATTGCTTTCTCTAGTAGCTTTTGAATGTTTTTCTCTCATTTGCCCTTCCCCCTTCTTATCCTTTTGGCTTCTCTCACAATTACAGACTAAGCCTGTGTGACTGTATGAAAGGCATTTCCTCCTGTTACTTTTTTTTTTCTTAAGTCAGCTTCAGCCCACCAGCTGCTTTCCATTAGTGTTACACACACGCGCGCTGGGAGGGCAGCACATAATGCTTCAGGCACTGCTGAATTGCAGAAATCCTTCAGAATCGCTGTCAGGCAGAGGCTTCTCAAAGCAGAATGTAGGTGAAAAGAGTTCAGCACACTGGGACCTGTCTTCTGGCATGCCTTCTCAGAGAAGCCAAGGTGTGGGGACACAGGGTGGTGAGGGGGTGTTCGAATGCAAAGTGTGAAAGCTGTGAGTAGATCTCTTTATGTTGATGGTTGTTTGCTCTGGATATCTCATCGGGGGTCAGAGCTGAATGTTGTCTGTTGCTGTGGGGAATTATGGCCTCCTACTTGATGCTGGGAGAGTATTTTATTGATATTAAATACTACCTAGTTGCTTATCCAGACTTCCTCGCAGCTACTATTGCTGTATTATTTCTGATCCTTGGAAAAGGACCTTAAATGTCCTTAAACCCTCCCTCCTTTGGTGCATATTACAAGAGCAATATTCATTAACTTTGTAAACTCCTTCTGTCACTGGTAGTGGAGGCAGTAGCAAGTGTGGTAATATAAGCTGCTGATCGTGCTGCTCTCTGATGCCTACCTGAAACAGTCATGGTCTGACTAGGATTTGTCAGCTAAGAACTGGCAAAACCCCCTGGGAATTTCATCCTGGAAACACTATAGAACAGAGTACAATGTAATCAGCTGTGCAAGGTCAGATCCCAGTTCCTTCCATCATGTTGGGTTGTAGTCTGTTTCAGCAAAGTTTTTGTGGGAACCCACACTATTCAGCATGTTCCCTGAATGTGGAACTTGAAGTGCAGTTTGCTCGGCTCATTGCATGGAGAGCAAAGGGAGCTTTGTTTGTTGGGTTTCTGATATGCTCAAGGGGTGTGAAAATTGAATAGAAATCTTGCTGGCTCTGCTGTTGCTTTATGGTTGACTCTGAAATCCTGTTCTGTGGAGCTGCAGAGGGTGAACTTCATTTAATTGTTGGATTAGTGAGTTCATTGATAGTTCCTTGCAGGGTTCCCAGGGAGGGAAGCAATTAACCACATTTTGTCAGAACAAAGTCGTCTCGTGTGCTTTAATAAGATACAGTACAAATTTAACCTGTCAGTCACCTTTTGCTGCAGAATGTATTCTGAATACTAAACCATCTTGCATTCTGTGTTTCTTTGAAACTTGGTGTTCAGAAGAAATAGAGGGGCTTTCTTTGAGGTCCTTCAGTAGCTTTGGAGCATGTTCGGGGGGGGGGCTGGCTGCAGGGTGGTGGCCTAGAGGACCAGATGAGGGGTGTGCGTTTTCCTCTGCTGATCCATCTTGCTGTGCAAAATGTGTGTCCTGAAATCTGGAGCATAAGCTTGATTTCACATAATTTTTGTAGCATGAAGGAAATTGATCTTTAAAAGCTCTAGGCAAAAATTTCTTCTCTTCCTCTTGGCTGCTTGCCATTGTCTGTCTCCTATAGGCTATGAAGATGCTAACTGAATGCAGTGCCTCGTATTCTTGAGTCTTTATTTCCTCAAGCATTTAGTTGATAGGAAAGGGGCTGTTTAGGCTTCAGCATCTCCTTTGATCACTCTGTCATAAGATCTTCCAGAATGCTTGTACAGAAGCATGGGAATGAAGCTGAAGAAGCACTGAAGTTGGGGTAGGAGCTTGCTTGCTGGGCAGTCTCCAAGTCTTCTGCTCCACTGGAGAGACAGCAAGGAGGCTCTGTCCCTTTTCTGAGGCTGAGCAGAAAGTGTTTTTGTTTGTCTTGGGCCTTTGTTAAATGCAGGAAGCATGAGTCCTGTACAGTGTTAACTTCCCAGGAGTCCTTAAATACACAAACCAAGCACTGAAAGGGAATTGGCTTGTCTTCTTTTAGCATTCTCCTCTACCTCCCACGAGGTACATATTCAGTAATGTACTCAGCAACAAAAAGGGAATGGTCAGAACACCACGCTGGGACTTTATTTCTTTTGTCCTATCACTGCCTTCCCATAGCGCACTGCAAATATCTGCAGCTGCCCCAGCTTCTAAAAGGGAGACAAGGATATTTCTCCTCTTCCTGGAGATTTCTTTTTTTTTTTTTAACCTTTAGGCTCATTAGTTCCTTTAATGAGTCAAGGAGCTCCAAGTGAATGCAACACAGTAGGGTTATTAATGGAAGTTTTGTATGGGATACTAGGGAGCCTAGATTTGAACCATGAAACCAGCTGAGTGGTGATCGCTATGTCCTGTGTCCTGCTTTGAAAGTAAAGCAAGTTCTCCAACTTTATAGGAATTTTATTGCTTTAAAATACACCCTTGCAATGCAAACAGGGTCTAGTAATGTCAGGTCGATTGTTGTGATTGCATCTATATAGGAAGCCACTTGAATACTTGCAAGTAATTCATTCTTAGGTATAATAATCCAGCCCATCAAACTGTACAAGGGAAGACGAACACCTTGGAGTCAATCCTTGCTGCTCTCAGTAGATACAGTCTTTTCCATGGCTTTACATGGGAATTGGTGCAGGGAGGCAGGACCAGGTCTGGTTTTTAAGGTGTCTAGCAGAGACTGAGCATCTTCTTTGTATTGTACCTCTGCAACAGGAGGCCTGTGCGTATGCAGGGATTGCAAATGCTGTTTGAGAGAGGACTAAGAGCATGACTAGAAAGTTGTAGAATGAGGAAATATGCCCACTGTTCCACTTTTACTAGGAAGCAAACAGGAGGCGTGACTTGACAACTCTGCTACCTTGGCTGGCCATAGCTATCATCTGTCCCTGCCTGATGGCTCCCCCACTGAGAAGACAGTCTCCTTCATTGCTATGTGAGGGATGCTGTCCTCTAGCATCAACTAGCCTGAAGAATATCAGAAGTAGTGCTCTAAAAGGGCATTTGTTTAACCTGATGTTTTTATCACTGAAAATCCATATGCCTACAGCGTTTGTTTAAAACTTTGTCTCTAATGGCATAATGCTCTGGGAAAGCTCTCAGGGTGCACATGGTTAGTACAGCTGACTGAACTGAGTGTACATGGTATTGACACATCCTGACACTGCATCTGTCAGCTGTCATTAAGGCCTGGAAGTGGTGAATGTCTGAAGGTTCGATAAGTTAATGCCTGTGCACTCACATGTATTTGTATTGATGGGGTTTTGTCCTCTTTTTCTGCATTACTTTGATCCAGTTTAGGGTTTGCTGCTCAGAGCATTTGCTAGCTCTTTTCTGTAAAGTACAACTCACTGCCACCAGAATTTGAAGTCCAAGTGTTAATTGCCAACTTTCCTTCAGGTGTATCATCAAGCTTTTAATGGTGGGACTTACACTTTGCTGTAAATGTGTATCTTTTCCTGGTCATTGCTAACGTAAAGCTTGGAAAAATCTGTGATGTTCAGTTCATTGGAAAAAGATGATACTGCGATGAGGCACCAAACCATTAGGTCCTAAATGGGGCATATTTGCCAACAACCAGTGCACCCTTGCAATTGACACTTGACCTCCACATGCTTCAGAGAACTCAGCTGTAAAATCGAGTTAATGCTGGAGCTGACTTGACTGTGAAGAGACTGCCTCAGAGCTGAACTGCTTTACAATTACAGTTCTACTTGTATAAAAGATAAACCAATTGGAAGTAAATGCTTGCAGTTATAATAAATGTAGCAGTCAAAATATTTCTAAAGGCTGGAGGGATTCTGAGTGATCAGCTGAAATGATTGAGTAATTCAAATGAATGTAGAGCTGGTGGTAACAAAGGTTGATCTGAAAGCAGCATTTTCTCTTGCTTTGATTTTATTGCAGGTGGGTAAAGCAGAAGAAGGGACTTGCCAGTTTGTCCTTGTAAGTTTGTTGAATGCTTTCTTGATATTTTACTTCAGATGCACTTCCCTTCCCCTCAAGAAAAATCTAACATGGTCAATGTGCATGGTGTATGAAGTTGAGCGGGAAAATTTGAGCTGAGTTTCATTATAATGTGGAGAAATAGTCTATGAGAAAGTCTGCTGATGAACACTTTAATCAAAATGTGCACATTTTCATGGATAAGTGATGAGATGTGAGGCAAGAAAAGGGAGAAGAGTTGAATGGTTATGATAATCCAAAAGGGAAAAAATCTTACAAGTCTTTGTTTTTGTTGCTTCTCAGTATATCTAACACAATTGTTTCAAGAACTTCCTGTGTGTCTTATTTTGAAAAGATGTAACCATTTCTGGTTGCTGCAATGACTTTTTCACTGATTTTAGTAAGTTGAATGAGTTTGTTTAGAACTACAGTATGTTAATGCATTCCTGTGTTCACTGCTCACAGATGATCTGTTATAAAACAGAGAACCACTCCAGTCTATCTCCTCCCTTTCTCCCTACGTTCAGCAGCATGGCAGTCTGTGTATCTGGGTGGCTGGTACAGGGAAAGCTTACTCTGTGGTCTGGTTTTGCAGGAACTCTGCCTCTTATCTCCATGGTCTGCTCCCCTCCCTTTTTTTTTGGTGACAGTCCCACCACCTCTGCCTCTGATTGTCTGCACCTTATCTTTTAAGGCTATCTGAGGACGTGGGCTCACAGGAAAGTCCCAGTGCTTTGGGGTATGACAGGTTATAGAGTGTGTGGGTGGTAGAGACGAAATAGAATAGTTTACTGATGGACCAAATTTGTACAGAATCATAATCTTGCTTGCTGTTGAGATGCTTGTCTTGGCGGTGTTCTTACACCACTTTGAGGTGGAAAAATGTTAGATGAGGTCTGTGCAGAAAGGGGAGCAGGATTGGTTGCTGGGTATTTTCATTTGTTTGTAAAGATTTCTTACTCTTTAAGTCCTGACAAAGTATACTGGAACTGCTAACTATGTAAATGTATCATCTAGATATCTCCCAGAAAAAAAGCCAGTATTTACGAGCTGCCCTGCTAAACTGTCACATTTCCATTGTTGCTTGACATTTGTACTTTAACAGTCTGCAGCTTAATTCTTTTGTCTCCGACAGACACCCATTTGGGAGTCTTGGAAAATACAAAGTGGAGCCAGTTAACATTGAATGATCTTAAAACTAGGCTGCACTTTTGTTTTCATCGAGCAGGAAGATGATGCCATCAGCTAATTTGGTTGATCAATAGCCCTGCCTGCGATAAGGTTTCAAAGCTTGTGGCTAGAAGCTGATTGCACTGGATCCAAAATAAATTTGATCTATCGGTTTCCACTGATGTAGCATAGCTCAGGATGATGCTTCAGTGCTGATGCTTAACTAATTTTAATAATGCTGACAGACTAGACTGGTGCCTGCTGTGAGGACACTGGAACACATGAACCCTTGGCAGCAGAGCACTTATTTGTGGGTGTGTTTTACAGTAGCATGGAGCTGTCATGCTCTAGTGAAGAGCAGTCATAAAGGCTCGTTATTCTGAGACTGGGAAGCATCACAGTCTTTGCTGAGCAAGTTTAATGACATCTTTCATTAATGCAAACTTTGGTCCTGGTTTCCTAAAAAGACAGAGGTACTGCTAAGAAGTTAAACTGGTTTGTTAGTTTTGGCTGGAGGTATGTTACTGAAAAATGAGTAGAAGTTCTGTGGCCAAAGTGCAAAAAAGTGTGTGAGCTGTGTCTGTGATCAGAGTTTGGGTATGGACCTTCAGAAAGGATCCCACTATATTCTTTTTTTTTCATGCTAGGTGGGACCATATTCTACTAGGAAGGTAGGCAAAAATATAACTGATGCTTTCATCTCTTTTTCAGTGACTACATCATGGCTACAGGACCAACAGAGGTCACACAGTCACCTGAAACAGGAGACACACTTGAAGAATATACGGGTAAGCAGGTGTTCTGTGAATGTATAGCTGATTTGGAAGTCAGGATTTATTTTCTTCATGGTCAGGGGTCTGTAGTGACTTGTTTTGCAGCATTGTTTTGGGTTTTGTAGTGTAAAAAAAAAAATCTGCATGGCTTTGTCAGCTGGCAATACTATGGGAAGGGTCTTTGAATGTCCAGTACTGTAGGGTCATCCCCTGATGGAGGATATTCTTTTTGATTCTGGCTTGGATTTAAAAAAATAGAACATTAGAGCTTGAAGGGCTGTTTGTTGTGCAGGCTTTGATGGATCCTACAGAGGTGGGAGCTGAGCCTTTAGCTAGCCTCTGGCTGTGAGAACAGTTCCAGCATCCCCACTGCAGCCTCACTTGCTGCTTCTGGCCACAGATAACCACTTACTACTTATTCTTTAATCTAGTGGCATAGCCTGATGCAAGCAGCCATGAGGGAATGGAATAATAGGCAAGAAAGGAAAATATCTTACTTATGTCAACAAGTTGTCTTAATTAAAGGTAACCCTCTTTTCCAGTGTTCAGACTCTTCCCGAGGGCATAGGTGAATGTGAAGAACAGCATATGAAGTTGAGGTGTTTCAAAAAGTGGCTGTCGTATCACTTGATTTGTTTTCTTTTCTTTGGCTAATGTCTCCCAGTCATCTTAGATGTTTGTGTTTCGAAGGTCATCTTGCTTTGTCCTTTAGAAATACATTTGTCACTTCCAAAATATTGGTAGAAAGAGAAGCAAATGGCAAAGTGACTGATAGACTGCATAGCAGATGGATGGGACGAAGAAAGTGTAATGGTGGATGCTTGGCAGTGGTTGAAAGCTTAAATTTGTGATCTAGTTTATCGAGATGTTCCGGTGGTACCCATGGCATGCTGGTGAACCTGTATGAGACCCACACATACAAATTTTGTACTCATGGTCACTGGAAGATTCACAAAATGGATCAGATCCTAAGCTGGGTCACAGGGAAGGCAGGAGATGGCTTCCTGGTTTAAGTGTTGGCTCTAAAACCAGTGGGAATATTTCTGGCTGTAACTGAACCAAAACTTTTCTAAGTTAAAGGCTGCTGTACTGTTGCTGAAATATTCAAGAGACACTTGATGGACCTGGATAAAGCCATTTTTGGTTCTTTTGCTTACTTCCCATGTGATTTAGGATTGCCTCACCTCTTCCTTTTTACCTCTTCCTAACTGGTTTGTGATGTGAAGGCTCCAGAAGGCTAAAATCCCTAGCCTTTACCATCTAGTCAATTAGATTGTCTTCCTGAGGTTTACCTTATTGTCTGACTAGTAGTAGAGGGCTTCCGGTGCATCTGTTCCTTCTTGATGGCAGTAACCAGGTCACTGTCCAAAAACTGCCAGCACCTAGTGTTAGCCTTACAGAATTCCATGATTTTATTACCTGGCTGGCAGTGCCAGGTACTTTTTATGGAACTAGAACCATGGTCTTTTCTGACAATATTGTCTGTGGGGTTTTTCTTAATCATGTGTGTTTATTGGTGAAGTATCTACTCCTTCAATTTGAGAAAATGGAAAATATCTCCTGAATGCACCTTAGGAACTCAGAGAACACAGAAGATCCCCAAATTAACTGTTTCATTTAAATATGATTATTGAGCTCCCGAATCAGATGTTCCCTCTGCTTTTTCCAGTCTGAATTTTGCTCTGGGAAAAGCATCTTTTTCTCTTGTTATAGAGAAGAAATGCGCAAAGAGCAGAAATGTGTGTTAGTTCTCTCTGTGCACAGGAGAAACAATGAAATAGGCAGTACACAAACAGTAGAAATACAGAACATACAAACTTTACAGAGAAAGAAAAATGCTCACTCCTGCTCCTTCTGTTACAGTGGGCTAGATAACAGCACAAGCAACTAATTTTTTGGAAGGCTTTTGCTTTTTAGGGCAGTAGCCCTTCAATTTAGTTTTTTATTTTTAATGCCATAAAATTGAAGATTGAGAACCATAAGAATTCAAAAATCATGAGTCTTATTCTTCAGTGGGTGAAGGGGAAATAGGCATAGTTGTCTGAGCTTGGGTATTCTCTCCTTGCTTTGACTGGAATTTTGTTAGACAATGAATTTTTTTCATATTAAGTAATAAGATCCTCTTGTATATTATCAGTTCAAATATCACGGAGTACTCTTCCAATTCAGTGGTATGTTTGGCTACTTCACAGTGTGCTGAAATGTAGGCATCTTTAAATTAAATGTGGCATCCTTTTAACAGTGCGTAAAACTAGTGCACAACTGTTCAGGGTGTGAACAGTTTACTGTGCACCAGTAATAAATTAGAGGCTGGAGAAGGCACTGAAGTAACTGATGTGTCTGCAGCACTCTCTGTTACGCAGTGATACCCAAGTGTTGTCCCATGCCAGATGAATTTCAGTCATTAGCAGTGTTTGCAAGTCCTTTCCGTGGGTTCCATTCTAAAGTTAGCACCACTTCTGATCCAAACAAGCATTTGGAGTAGTACCCTGGCAATGTTATCCTTTCTGGTAGGACTTATGTCTGTTTCTCTTAAATGCTCTTAGGATGACTTCTTTTTCTGTTGTGGTATCAGTTCTCTAGAAATACCAGCATCTACTTAAGGTCATCAATAATAATTGAGCTAGAATCAGACTTGCTGTCTGTCTATAATACTGTCAGCTGACCAGTGTACATGAGAATGTCATTGTTTTTCATTTAGACTGCCTTTAAGTTGCAGAGCTGTCTGTGTGCAGCAAAGTTCGCCATGGTGCTCTTTGGGTCATTGGCCTTTGTTAGCAGGCATTGCTGAACTGATAATTTTGGGGCACTGCTTTCATGAAACGTTTTAATCCTTTGTTTTGCTCATCTAAAAGAAACCATCTCAGCTTTGACAAGTTTCCTGGGAGAATACCGTATAGGTTGTCTAATTGCTGATATGAATGACCCTAATGAAAGGGAAGCGTTTCTGAAGACACTCTAAAAGACACTCAACATGTTGTTTTATCTGAGAGGCATTATGGCTGATTGCAAAAGTCTTCCACCGATAAACCCTCCAAGGAGCACCACATCCATTATTATTCAGATGAGTGGAACTCACTGATAGTTTTGCTCTGCATGGTTTGGAGGATAATTTGGTGTCCATGGAAGCCCAAGTCACTTGAAAAGCAATGTGTAGGTCTTCTGTGGCTGATACTGCTCTGCAGAGAGGTAACATCTCATCAGTCCGTGCCGGACAGTGTAGCAGTGTCCTTGTATGTCCTGACACATGGTGCTGGCACTGAGCTTGAGAGCAGGGAGGAGACAGGGTGAGTATATCTCAGTATCATTGTTTATTTCTCAAAGTGGCTACTGTCTGATGCAGCTGTGTGGTGGCACAGTTTCAGCCCAGATAAGGCCCATTGGCACAGATCCTTACACGTACAGGGCACACGTTGAAACAGAGCATTGCCGACTAAATCATTGCTGGGAGAAGACAATAATTGTGTTGAAATAATGCCTTGCTTATGGAGGAACCCTCCAGCTGTGGGCATTTATTATGCCAACTCTTGGAAAGTATTAATTGAACAATGAATTTGGCTCAGATATGCAGTGATGTTATTGCTCTGCATATGTACTTCAGAAATTACAGGGGTCTTAGTACAGTAGTTTGGCCCAAACCACTCCAAACTGACACCACCCCCCCACCCCCCCCCAGTGTAAGCTTCGGTGACCAAATGACGCATTTGTGTGCTGAAGGAAAATATAAATGAGAATGTTAAAGTATCTTAGGTTATTAAAAATTAAATAAGTCAGTGATGTTTCATATGGTTTATTTTGTTCTTTTTGTGTTTTCATTTGGACAATGAAAAATCAATGGCAATGAAATCGGGTTAATAGTTTTCCAGTTGTGTTCTTAGGGCTGCCATGTTTGGGGGTTTCATGTCCTGCAGGGCACTGTCTTAATCTAACTTTGCTCCATTGTCCTTGGAGGAGTTGCTGGTGTTTATTTTGGGGTAGTGTTTTAATGTGGAAAGAGATATTTATGTTTTAGAGTTTATAAATTCCTTTGCCAGTTTCAGTCTTTTTGCCAAATGTTGAATACCCTCCAGGTGTTGTCTCCTTACTCACTGAGTAAATAAAAAGCAGAACTAAGCCAAGCTAAGCAAAGAACTATAGGAGTTGAAGACATTGACATTACTTTTAAAAGTGAAAATATATCAAGTATGATCGTCATGATCACTGTTCACTTGTGGGTAGATACGTTCTCTATTTAATGTGTATTTTTCAAAACCTGGAACCTAAGTAGGCACTGCTATTGTCAGCTCGATGCAGTATTGCTTTATAGGCAGCAAATGTAAGAACTGCAGCTTCACCTTTCACTGGACTCCAGCACTGAATTATTTACAAAGGAGCTAGAACTGAATGGGCTGCTGTAGCTTTGAGGCTTCCTCCAGAAGTTACAAGGTAACATTCTCCAGACTAAGCAATGCCTCCAACTTACTGTAAATTTTCATTTCTCTCATGTTTCAGGAAAGAAAAAATCCAAATTTCAGACTTTCAAGAACTTCTTTGCCAAGAAGAAAAGGAAAGAACCTCCACCTCCCAGGGGAGAGAGTAATTTAAAACCTTGCCAGTCCAGCAGCGATGTCAGCATCTCCGTGCTTGACACAACTGCACTTCATTCGCCGGAGGAGGCTGGGTAAGCTGCTGGGAAAGTGGACCTCTTGCAGCAGTAGGATGAAAGCATGAGCTGGCCCCTAAGGAGCAACCTCTGTCCAAGTTTGTGCAAAACAAGTCCTAATGCTGATGAAGGAATTCCAGGAATTTCCTCCTTCTTTGCTAGTGCTTAAAAAGCCAGCCTGGAGAGGAGGGGGAGGGCAGCCAGGGGCAGGGGTGACCCAACCTCTTAGGCTAAAACTGCAGACAGCCCAGATTGTTTTGATTGGGTTTAGTGCTTGAAATCTGGAAGAGTCTGATCAGGAGCAACTTTACAAGGGGACGATGACTGAGTAGTGCTAGTCAAGAGAATACGTATGAAGTTGAGTTGCTGGTTTTCAGCATCAGTAGTGCCCTACATCATGGCTGGGGTAAAGGGACAAGTATTTTTGGTGTATTATCAGTATGAGATGGCTGATTTAACTTTCTTATGTAGCTGTTCGGGTACAGCTGAAAACCTTTAGTTTTGTCAGCCACCCCTGGAGGGCTGTCCGTGTGAGTGAGGTTTGTAAGTCCTTAAGCAAATTGCAGAGCAATTCTCAGGTCCCTGAATGATGCTAGTTCAAAAACTTGCCCATTCTTCAATTAGTGCAATACAGCTATTAGCTTGCCCTGCTAACACTGCTTCACTCATAACCTTAAACTGTCAAGCTACACAACACTTCATTGCACATCTGTGACTGAATCTGAGGTGGGCCTATGCTCTGAACGTGGTTACCTCTCTCACCAGGGGTGCCATGCATCAGTATCTGTCTGTTTTCCAACTTCCCACCCTCTTCATACTCCCTTGTTAGCTACTCTGCCAGGCTTTTCTTTGTATTACCCTAGGCCTTGAGTTGTAGAGTTGCAGACTAGTAATGTGTGACAAAACACCAGACACATCCTGTTGTTTGCAGTGGTTTATTGGAGGGGACACTGGCAGGGGACACAAATAGGTGACCAGAGTGAGACATGCTGAAATCAGCATTGCTGCCAAAAGCTTTGTATAATCATACAAGGCATTTGGTGAAGCTGGACGCTGTGTTTCTTCTGGTGGAACAGCTTATAGATGTTACTTTCTCATGGGTGCTGGTTCCTCCTTGCCCCACCTTTCCCCACTCTCTGTTGTGTTTATGCAATTGCATCATGGAAATGATCTGGGAATGAAACAACAATCTCTTTATTTTGTTTGTTAGCATAACAGCAACAGAGTAAGTGACCACATAACCGGTCCCCTGGGCTAAGGGGAATTAGAGTGAGTCAGCTAACTCAGTCCAGAAAGCTTAGGAACAGCCAAGTTTACCCACTGGCCCATAGGAGGGATCTGGTTTAAAATCAGCTGCCTGCTCCAGAGGCAGTGTGGGTGCGAACTCTTTCTCTTGCCCTTAACCAAGTACTTGATGTCCAGTTGCTGTTTACTCCAGCACTATCCTCTAGCGATTGTGAACTGTTTTGCAAGATCAGAGATCAGGAAGTGAGTAAAACCCTTCTGGTTTTTCCCTTAGAGGTAAGATTAGGTGGACTATCCAAAAGAATTAGAAGATCTGTTTGTGCTACTTAAAAACTTTATCATGTCCAGACCCTGCACAGCATAAGCATGCTTTGTAACTACATAAAGAGACTGAGCTACATAATCCTTTGGAAAACCTGATCCTGAAAGCCAATGGAAATACAGCTTGTGAAGGGTTTATAGCAGGACCCTGTGCTTTGCAATTTTTGGCATGCAGAGTATCAGAACCGATCCTAGAATAATGCTGCTGTGTGTTTGTTCTTGAGGCAGAAGCACTGGTTTCTTTTCTTCCTCCTTTTTTATTTTTTAAACCATGTGTGGTGTGTTGTCCCCAGATGGGTGCCAGGTGCCACCAAAGCTGCTCCATCAGTCTCCTCAGCTGGACAGAGGAGAGAAAAATATAACATCTCTATCAGATGTGGGGGGGCTTCTAGCACCTTCTCACAGAAACCACCCCTGGAGTCTTCTCACTACCAAACCTTTGCCATGCAAACCCCATACACCATGTAATGTTTTAAAAATTGAACTTTTCTGAATCCTAACGAGAGACTGTATGGCTGTTAGAGCTGTAGGAATTACATTGCAAATGAATCTTGCTGAATAAGAATGGCAGTTTATATGATCCATTTTACAGAGATATGAATGAATGCATAGATTGACTACACCATTAGAACTATAGGAGGGTTAGTCAAGCAGACAAAGCAGGTGATGTCTCTGGAGATATAAAGAAGGGAGTTGCAGGACGAAAAAGTAATTTGTTTGGGATTTTTTTACATGGAGTATTTACGGAAGTTCACAGTCTTTCAGGGCTTTCTAAATAAATAGAGAATCTGGGGTTAGACCTCTTCGGTTGATTTCCTTGCAGAATAGTGTTAGACTTACTGGGTTTTCCTTGTCAGAGTTCTGTTCCTGATCATCCCCTGTTACCCAGAGTCCAACTTTCAGAGGCAAGAGCATTGCCTGCAGGGAAGCTAAGCCAAGGAATCCTTGTAACTTGTGGGTTATGAGGCTGGCAGCCAACAACATAAGAGAATTCTCTGTTGTTTTCCAGGCAAACACAGGAATAAAATCCTGGTAGAGGCCATCCTTGTGGTCTTTTGAGCAAAGTGACACGCAGACACTGCCTGCCTATGCTGATGGAACTCGGTGGATAAAAGATTTGGAGCCTTTCTAGTTGTGCCACCCAAGTGCAGAATTTGCCCTGCACAACTTAATAGTCCAACTCCAATCAATCTCAGTTAATTACAAGCCAGTCAACTGTGGGAACTCATCAATGCTCCACTGGGCTGAACACCCAGTGAGCACAGGAGCAGAGCAGGAATATCTTAGCTGGGTACTTCAACTTGGCCATGGACAGATATGCAACTGTGGCCATGGTCGTTTGTCCCATATGTGTTTCTTCCTTCCTTCTGAGTATAAAAGGAACTAGCAGTGACTACACTAAGACAGCTAATATGCACAAATCTGAAGTTAAGTGGGATGCATCTTACTCTGGCCTCTTTGTGATCCTTCTGCCCTCGAGAAGTAGCACAGGGAAGTGTTGGAGGGATGTATCCAGTGCACTGACCACTCTTCTTGCCTTCCTTCGCAGGCCCAAGGGAAGCATGGGAAACAAAGCCTTGTCCCATGACAGCGTCTTCATTTTTGAGTCTGCACCAGGAAATGTGGCAGGTGATCTGTTGTCTCAGGAAAACATACCTGGAAGAGTGAAAACTTTGCAGGTGAGAACATCATCCCTCATTCATGCTGCTGCTTTGTATTAGCTATCCCCTAGGAAACCCTGTGGCTTGATTCCTCTGCTGTGTGCCTTAAGATTTTGTTGACTGTAGTGTCCAAATGAGATTTACTGCTTTTGGATCTATTCTGCCTCTTGGAAACTTCATCTTTGAGCAGTCCTGGTGTTTCCAGCCTTTCCCAGCTCTCATAGCGTGTGAGTGACATGAATCCAGTTCACAGGCTCTTGGAAACTTTCCTTGATGAGCATGTTCTCTTCCAATGGGATTTCTATTCTTCACTTCATAGCTACTGTTTTTAAATTAAGGCCATTTATTTATTATGTAGTGTGTCCCTTATACTGTTACTCTTTTGGGCAATTCTGGCTATGATGTTTTCACTGTACATGCTAGCACCAGCGGCTGTGTGTGTGGGATGATGGATATGTCAGGGCACTCTTAGTGACAGCTTTATTTATATCATTATTCTTCTGACCTCTGCCAACAAAGGATACTGTATTCTGCTAGGTCATTTCCTTCTTCCAAGGCACATACTGAACCCTCCTTGACAGCTCCCTTATCAACTGTTGGTTATATTAATTGTGTTTAAATGACTGCCTAGCTCAAAGCACTGAGATAAAAGTTTAAGGTTTTTTCCAGAGACTGAAAACAAATGGTTGATAAAGCAGCCAAAGGCCATTGAAATTCTTCCTTTGCACAGTGTGAGTTTCGTGTTGCAAAATACAATTGCATCACATGTTCAGTAATAGAAGATGCACAGAGGGACTTGTTCTTTCATAAGACTGCAAAATAAACTGAGCTTCAATTCAGGGTATTTTTTGGTATAACAATAGGGGTATCAGAAGAAATAATGTTTATATATGATAGAACTTTGCTGGGGAAAAAAACCCTCTTTTCATGCTATCTCCAGTCCACTGTGCCCTCTCTTCATCCATCCATCCATCCATCATCCTGCATGGTAATGTAACACTGCCAGCACTATTTTTATAGCCATAAATGACAGCCTTTTTCCGTGAGCTTGACTCATGTCAGAATGAAAGCCAAGCACTAATAAAAGCTGTTATTTTCTTAGCAACGTAAATTAACTTCTACCAGTAGACAACAGACTGTAAATTCAGTTTCCCCCAGAATATTTTTGCTGTCTGCATGTAATAAATTTAATAAATAAAAGATGGGCAGTTGTGAAAAGAGAGAAAAGCAAAACTGACTTTCTGTATTTTCCTCCAATAAAGTGCGCATGGATACGTCTTGATATATTGCAATCTCTGTGCAGTTTGTCATCAGTCCTGCTTTTGCAGATCATATTGGTGATACTCCTTTGATTGTTGTCGTTAAGAGGGCAAGAAAGCTGTTTGAACTGAAAGACCGGTGGAGTAGAGGGTGACATTGTGCTACCCTGTGTGGCTGTTAGATCTGTAGGAATTATATTGCAGATTAATCTTACTGAATACGAATGGCAGCTAATTAGGTCTATTTTAGAGCTATGAATGAATGGATTAGGCCTAGAATTTCCCAGTCTGGTTTAATAAGCACAGAAACAGAAAAAAACAGGTCTGCATTTTTATCTGGGAAATATTCAGTTGAGGTGAAGGACAAAGTTTCTGTTCAGACCTTGTTTCTTTTCCAGCTTTGACATAATAACAGACTTGAGCCAAGAATTTTAGTAATGGTGTTTCCTGAGATCTGAACTTTTTTAGTTTGAGGGAACATCTGGCTGCTTGTGAGGTTGCAGACTTTGTTTTATTTTTCTAGGGTCAGGGCCTGCCAGAGCATTCTTTTTGTGCAGTCTTGGAAAAGAATCCCAATACTCCATTACAAACAAAGTTGTTCCTGGCCGCTGTTATCATTCTTGCTATAGACAGGACCAGGATGTGATGCTGGGGAAAATTAACAAGAAACTCATTAGAGTGAACCAGAATTAAATTTGCTTTCTATAAAAAGTGGGACTCACCTATTTGTGTGGGAGAGGGTGGTGACAACCTTACAATGTTTGGAAGGGCTTTGTGAAAGGAAAGCTGACCACATAAACCTGGAGTTGGGAGCTGCTAAATGACAATGCTTTGTGTGACTATTTGGGACATCTGGATACATGTAATTATTTAAAGAATACTTAAGTCTAGACTTTTTAAAGTTTTAAACTTAAAATGAGTTAAATTGCTGTAAGTTTTCTGGAATGGTAAGTTTTCTGTCTTTGTTAACTCACTGAATAAAACGGGTTTTAATTTTGTAGCAAAGCCAGTTCTAATGATGGGTCCCTGATGAATGTAACTAACAAAAAATTCTGTTAATGGCTATTTTCTG
The DNA here is from genome assembly GCF_033783945.1 of Neopsephotus bourkii. Classification (NCBI taxonomy): domain Eukaryota; kingdom Metazoa; phylum Chordata; class Aves; order Psittaciformes; family Psittacidae; genus Neopsephotus; species Neopsephotus bourkii. The sequence continues at coordinate 1,438,615 of NW_026901430.1, read as the reverse complement.
TAAATAGTCTGTTTCTTCAAGTATTTCTGTTAACTAAGAAATTTTGCATCCCTAATGGGAGCAACTGGTGTGAAAGTGTCCAAAATGTCCACTATAAATAGTGCTATTTAAAGTCTTTATTCTAAATTTATTTTCAACTGCAGCTTCAGTTGCAACAGAATATCAGACTTGGGTCACCTCCACTTGTTATAACTGGAAAGAAACTGGAAGATGCAGGTGCTGTTTCTGAAGATGATGGTTTACCTCGAAGCCCTCCTGAAATTTCAACCCTTCATGACATTCTGACAGATTCACCAAGCAAGGTACAAATTATCATGTCACTTCAGTGACCACCTGTATGGAAAAGATAAAATCTGCTTGGAGACAAGGAAGAACCTTGTTGCTTGCTTGTGGTAAAATCTGGTGGTACAGATCAGTCAGAATGAACAAATTCCCTAGGTGGATTGTAGACTTGTCACTGAGAGATACTAGGAAATGGCCTTACAGAAACCCTTCTGGGTACAGCTTTCTATGTTTTTCTGTAGACCAGTGCTGGGGCAATTATGACCTGTATCAGCAGGGAAAGAGAAGAGAAATTCAGTTGATATGACACCTCTTGGTGTCTTTGGGTAAGGTGGTCTCTCCTGGCAGGTCTGTATGGCAGAAAGCATAGAAAGTCAGTTATTCATGGGTGAGTGTTGTGTGACTGTGACTGTTCCACTTCCACTTCCAATCCAAGAACAAGCCAAGGCACTTAACACTGCACAAATGAACTTTCTATGTCTTTCAGCTTCAAAGACCTAGAGATATTGGCAGTTTCCTGCACCTGCGAAAGGGGAAGAATGTTGGGGTGTTTTAAGGCTAGTGAGGAAAACAAAAAAATGACTGCAAGAGATTCTTAAACAGCTACTTAAGTGACTGCAAGAGAACCTTAACCAGTTACTGGCTTTGGAATTGAAAAAAACTACTCTAGGGCAGTATTAGTTGAATTGGCAGGAAAATGACAGTCCTATGAGTCTGAGGAGAAGAGGTCGTGATGGGACTCAGTGAGGATTTTGGTTATCTTCTTTGTTAGGAATTGCTTCTCACAGCAGATGCATGATTTTAGACTTGAGTGAACATGTGAGCATTTGTAAATTTGAAGATCTTAAAAGTATAAGCTAAAATAATGTCATAAAATTTATCGTCTCATGTGGTCAACCTTCATGGCATCTCTGACAGCAGGATAAAGCTTCTCTACTTTGATCCCCAGTGAACAAATGAAATCTACCCTGTGAGACAGGGACTCAGTGACCCTTTATCTTTCCTCTTGTGTTTTCTCACAATTGGCAGTGGATACCCAGTCCCAGATATTTCAATGTGATAATTCCCTTGACTTACCCTCTTCCTTATTTTATCCCACAGTCCTCCAACCTTGTTCAGCGTCATAGCTCTTTGAGTTTAGGCGGGACAGACAGTGAAGATGAACAGGTAAATAGCTGCTTTTCCTGCTAATGTGTGATGTCTCTATGGAGCCAGTACAGTAATACTTTTTTTTTTTTTTTATATATTTATTCTGGGTACAATGTGTGTTGCAAAACCCCAACAATGTAAACTACAGGCAAAACCATAGAATCATAGAGTCAGCTAGGTTGGAAAAGACCTTTAAGATCATGAAGTCCAACCATTAACAACATAACTATATAACGTAGCTACAGCTATAGCAACATGACTAACTATAGGCCCCACACTGGCTGCATAATGTATTAACCTGTTTGTTAGCCTGGTCAGATTCAAAAGAGCCAGTTGGGTTCACAAATAATATGGTTTATTCATAGGCGATATATATGGTTCTTTTGGATTGCTGGTGACAAACGCATTGACTTCAAAACAGCTCTGTAGCACTAACAGTACAATTGCAATCACAAGCTTAACTTTCTGAGTCAAAATACTTGGTGTAGCCAAGGACACGAGTCTTACCAAAAGGCATCCCTTCTGTGGAGGACAAGGAAGCCTTGGAGAAGGGGGAAAGTAACCTTTGGGCAAAACCAGCTCAACTTTCCCTTCCATGGTTGAGATCAGACACTGCCCTTCTCAGTCATTCCTACATCTTATGCTTTTAGGGATAGAAAGATAAAACAGTGTCTCTCTCACGTACTAGACTACTACTCATACAACTTTAGAGGCCCAAGTGATCTAGGTGACTTGTATTGTCATTATTTTAAATAATTTCTTGTATATAGTTTATCTTTACTTCAATGTACATTTTATTAACTCATCTCCCATTTTAGATTTTAACTAAAAGGCTCCCTTTTGTAAGCCTGCACACTGTTCTTATCTTACAATGCAAAAAGCCCTTTCTGTCCAGTTCCGGAGGCTTTGAGCTCTTTCAGTCTTACAACCTCATCTCTTAAGAGAGAGAGAGACAGGGACAGGAAAAATATTTTTCTCTTACATGTTGCCTAGAATTCCCCACTTTGAGGCTCTTCCTTTCCCCCCTGACTCACTAGGAACCTGGCTAGCTTTTTTACGGAACCGTATATGTTCCTTTACCCAAATATTTTTCATAGTCAGCAGTTTGGCATAGCAGAAATCTTGCCAATGTGTTTATCTAAAATAAACCCCCTTTTCCTAAGTAACATTTTTTTTCAGTAGCTTTTGAAACTATTTATGTAATACCAGGATTTGAGTTAGCAAAACACAAGTTGTTAAACTGAATAACCTCATTCCAAAAATGAGGACAGTTGTGAAAAACACTAAGAAATCTACACCAGTTATTCTATTTAACTGCACTGTACATTTAGTAAAGGGAAAAGAGGATTTGAGCCTTAGCAGTCTGAAGTTGTACACAGTGTAGTGGGTTACATTTTGCTATTGTATTGAACTTCTTGCAGATGATAGTTACCTCATTTCTTTGTCCTGTGCTGCTTCACTGGGATTTCCAAGAGCCTCGTGATGCTGTCACCTCTGTGTGGAGCCCTGATACATCATCCATATAACTTCTCAGTGCCTTCCACGTTTATAAAGACCCACTCTTTGGCTAATCTAAAGCTAAATGTGAGGCGTTCACTCAAAGCAAGCAGCAAGTGACTTCCCTGAGACATTAACCAGCATTATCTTGCCTTTGCCAGATAGCCTTTGCAGAAATCTAACTTCCTTGTTTGCATTTCTATCCCAGACTGATTAAAAGCAAAACAGGGTCTCAGCTTGTGAGACTGAGCACAGTGTTTTGGCACAAACGCTCTTTAGGAAATGAGCCTCTCTTTGTGCAAGCTCCTCCCCTGCCCAATAACCAACAAACACCAAGTTTATCTTACACTTAAACACTGACGTGGAATTCATGTGTCTGCTCCTTTGTCTTTGAAAGAAGATGCCAACTGCCAGTGCTCAGAGTCAGAAATCCTCAGAAGAGTAGGGAATTTACCATTTACGTACAGCAGTAGCTCAGATAATGACTTCAGGTATTTTTATCTTAAATAAACACAACTGTAATTTTATAATTGAAAGGCAGAAGAACTTGTATGTGGAAATGAGAAGAGTGTTACTGCTTTTATAAGTGCAGTGATCCTTACTGGTCTGTCATTAATCTTGTGGAATTATAACAATAGTTAGCTTATTTACATTCTTTCTTCCACAATCTGTAAATTTGCTGTGAGAAAAGTCTTCATCTGTCATAATACATTCTGTTGTGGTTTGCTTAAGCTCTAGGAACTAAGCAAAATCAATGGGGAATAAGGACATTAATTTTAGTTACCTTAAACATAAAGCAATGTACTTAGGCAATTTTTGTAGATCAGATGGGAAGATGTTTTCATTACCTTAAAACTCCATTAACATACATGCTTTAAATGCTGTGTTATATCCTAAACTTAAAACCTCCTAACATGTGAATGCCAAGCACACTTAACTGGCTGTGCTTCACCTAGCTTTATGGCCAAAGCCAAAATAACAGGTATGTTGTACTGGATGAAGTTTGTTTGGCATGTTTGTGAAATTCACAGAATCATAGAATAGTTAGGGTTGGACAGGACCTTAAGATCATCTAGTTCCAACCCCCCTGCTGTAGGCAGGGACACCTCACACTAAACCATGGCACCCAAGGATTCGTCCAACCTGGCCTTGAACACTGCCAGGGATGGAGCATTCACAACCTCCCTGGGCAACCCATTCCAGTGCCTCACCACCCTAACAGGAAAGAACTTCTTCCTTACATCCAGTCTAAACTTCCCCTGTTTAAGTTTTAACCCGTTACCCCTTGTCCTATCCCTACAGTGCCCTAATGTATAGTCCATCTCCAGCGTCCCTATAGTCCCCCTTCAGATACTGGAAGGCTGCTATGAGGTCTCCACGCAGCCTTCTCTTCTCCAGGCTGAACAGCCCCAACTTTCTCAGCCTGTCTTCATAAAGGAGGTGCTCCAGCCCCTGATCATCCTCATGGCCCTTCTCTGGACTTGTTCCAACAGTTCCATGTCCTTTTTATGTTGAAGACACCAGAACTGCACACAATGCTCCAGGTGAGGTCTCACAAGAGCAGAGGGGCAGGATCACCTCCTTTGACCTGCTGGTCACGCTCCTTTTGATGCAGCCCAGGATACGGTTGGCTTTCTGGGCTGTGAGCACACACTGAAGCTGGCTCATGTTCATTTTCTCATCAACCAACACCCCCAAGTCCTTCTCCACAGGGCTGCTCTGAATCTCTTTGCCCAACATGTAGCTGTGCCTGGGATTGCTCTGATGATCCGCAAATGTTCTTGAAAGTCTGGTCTGCATTTCAAAACAGTAACAAAACCAGTCAAGCTCCATGTTTAGGGGTTTCTCTACAAGGCCTTCTGTAAACCCTTTGCTTTGATAGCATAATCTAAGGTTACTGCTGTATAGTTCCCCAGAAAAGCATTGCTGTGAGGATGAGATTCACATCACGTCTGGAAGATGGTTCTGGGGTACTTGCTGGAGACAAGCATTTGATTTTGCTGGAGAGTGGATGTTTAAAAGAACAAAGAGGCTATGGTAACTTTCTTAGAGATAGAGGTAATGAGGAGCAAGCATCCATGCTACTTTTGTGTCTTTTTAATAAGGTATTCCTGCGATGTGTCACAGTACTGAGAAGGCAGCTATAAAAACTGCACCAGTGTCTCCTGCTGGTGCATACGTATATTGCAAATGGTTTTCAGATACACTGGGATGAGGACAAGCTGAGCCTCTTGCTGTGGGTGAGACTGTTTCTCACTTTTGTTTAACGTACGTCTGCACACAGAGAACTGAGTAATCTCTGTGCAGAGATGACATTAGGCATGAGTGTTCATGTCCAAAAATCCAGCCATTGCAGGTTTCTGAAATGGAATGAGCTAGCAAAGACTTGTATCAGAGATGTGGGGAAGCCAACCAAAATGTGTAACAATGTGTTTTGTGTTTTACAGGTACCTTCTGGAGCTCCCTCCAGGCCCATCAGCCCCTCATCCTCTGCCACTCTGGGGGCCCCTGGCTCAAGAGGCAGCAGCTTCTTTCCCGTTGACTTCACCATCCCTGCCAGTCCCCTTGGCTGCCTTGACACCTCAGCAGCCAGGCACAGGATTGCCATAAACCCCCGGAAACAGAAAGGCTTTACAAACAAGAATCAGCAACACTCCCAGGTAAGTGTTTTCTGGAAAAGAATCAGTGGGCAGAAGGAAACAAATTTGAATTTTTAATTTATTTTTTTCCTTTTTTTCTGTATTCCTTCACTTTTGTTGTTGTTCTTCTTCATTGGAAGAAGGGAAACCACTTGTTTTTCACCAATTAACAAAAAAAAAAAAAAAGACTCAGAAAACTTCAATATCATGGGAGCCGAAGTCCAACTCTGGTTTTTCGTTATTTAGCCAAGAAAGTTGCAGGTTACACTTCATTTGTAAAAACATTCCTGTTGTTCGAAAAGCTAGTTTTCAGTTGTAAAGTCTAAGTCTGTTTCTACAAACAATTTCAGAGTAGCTTTAATGTAATTCTTTGTATGTCAAAGGAAAGACTGAAGGTCTTTGGGAAGGAATATGGCTCTGCATGTGGGAAATTAGGATGAGATGCTTCTCATGCTGGCTTCTAGGCAGTTTCATTGTGAAGATGAATTTCACCAGATAGAAAAGGTTGTTGAACTGGCGTGTAACAGAAATAAGGAGTATTGAATGTTCCCTTCTCCATCAGAGAAACACATGAAAATATGTGCTGGATTCCCTTGCTCTATCAGAGAATCATGTACAGAAATTTATCCTGGAGTTAGAAGTGCCTCGCCCTGAGAAGGGATGGGGGAAATCCAGGATGAGAATGAGGTTTTCCTGGAAACTTGGGTCTTGCAGCATCTTTGCTGGATATTCTTTGTGCTGCAGCTGGTACAGCTACAGTGCTGAAGGAGAAATGCTAATTGTGGGTTGTCAATCAGAGATAATGGAAGTGATGTTAATGTCTCCAGCTTGGTCTGTTCCATGCCACCAGGTAGTTTGGGTGGTGTCTTAAAAACATACTTGTTCACTCAGAATATGTCATTCACAAAATGTTGCACATTCAAGAGAGATCAGTGTGCTGCCTTGACATTTTAAACATGAATGATTTCTGAGTTCTTCACTGGGATAGTACATTACCCACAGTGTTGGGGTTGGTTGTGTCTATGTTTTGAGTATTCATTAATGTGTGTGTGTATAAAGTACTATTTTTGTTCATTATTCTTTAATTAAAAGATCTTCCTGCACCTCATTAGGTGGAACACCTGGAAAATGAGGCATGTCTTCCTGTAACTCTAGAAAAGAAGGGAAATTCAACAGAATTGCTTGAGAGTGGCCAGCATAAAAGTGATTGTGAAGGTAATGAAGATGTATCTATTGCTAGTTTGAGTGCTTGAACTCTACTATGTAAGTCTGAGAGAACCTATTTGAATTGCAAGTCCTTTCAAACTAGGCATTTTTGCTTTTATGTCATAAACCCAATTCTGGCTGCTAAAGTGTTATGATGGAAAAAGTCATGTACTCCACTCAACACAATGATGCGGAAATGGTGAACTTTGAGAGCCACATTAAAAAGTACATGAAGGGAAAGTACCGTGATCAGAAGTACCTGTGCTAAGCAGTTGGCTAGATCTCATTGACTGGAGATCTGAGTTCTTGACATCCAAAAACATCTTAACCTCAGCATTATATCTGTTATGTGTATAAGGTGCCTTTAATTGATTTGTGTTTACTAGATCTTCATTTGTGCTTCTACCCTCCTTACCATTTGAAAAACAGCTAATTGCTGGTGGTAACACAATTGTAATTGCAAATAAAATTTCTCCACAACAGCACCGGAGATTTTCAACACCATGTTACGAATGCACTGGTTGATGGTAATGCTATGGTGTAGTGGGCATGTTGGCACTTTGTTATCAGGGCAGACTCAGGCCTTGATGCTGTCACATATCAGAGTTGCTGTGTGTGCAGATACATCTAAGCTATCCATATGTTCAGCTTTGCAGAACACAAAGAAGAACACAAAGAAGAGACACAGTTAACCTGATGCTGAGATGTTCTGCTTAAATACAGAATATCCTCCAGATCATTCTAGACAGCCTTTCTAGGCATACACATGAAGAAATGTCTAGGGCAATCTGGCTAGTAGTCATACAACTAGGGGTATGCTCTCAGAAAAGAGCTAAACAGCAACTGATTTTGTACACCTTAAGCAGACAACAGCTTTCAGTCATTCCTGGGATTAGGTGTGTTCAAACTGAAAGCTTTATCAGTATCCTCACTTGGACAGCCCATTTCTATATATGCTTTGAACAGCCTGATTTAGCAGACAGCAGTTCCCAGACTTGGGCAACTCATGCTGAATGACTGCACTGTCTGGAATGAATTACTGGTACAAATGGTGCTTGAATTTTAACCTTTAAGTGCGCACTCTTCTCCTCTGTTTAATATAGGATTACCAGCCCAGGTGGGATATTGTGCAAAGGAAGGCAGTTCTAAGGAGACTTCAGGTGTAAAAAGTTCCACTGATGCTGCTTGCAACTCTTGTGATTCCACAGTTGTAGCAGAAGACTCCTGTACTTTGCTAGAAGAGGATGCATGCCTCCCAGATGTGGACCATCACTGTAAAGCAGCTTCACCCCTCTTAAGACCTGAGCCTTCTCCAGTGAACCTGGAGGAGCAGCACAGTGCAACAGTGTTGTACTGTTCAGATGAGTCTGCTGATGAATTGAAATTACACCAGCAAAACACCAGTACTGGAGCATCTGCACTTCCAGAATTGCAGCAAATTGAAGAAAAAGCTGTTGTTTTTCCAGACATACTAGCAGCTGACTTGCTTAGCAATGGCATGGAAACAGAGTGCATAGATATATTGGCACATGTTGCACAAAGGTCCTCAGTAAATTCTGTGGACCCAAAGATCAAATACCAAGAAAAGGGGAATCCACTGTTTATTGGCAAAATAGAAGCCTCCTTGGGTTCTAGTGAGAATCATTCCAACCACGCTGTCTCAGATATTGTACCAAGCACTTCACAGTTTGCAGTAGCCAATTCAGTGTCCTCCTCTCACATCAAGACAGTGGCTGTTTTGAAGCCTGAGAACAGTTCAGTAACAAGAAATGACACAGAAACTTGTGAAATAATGGAATTTGAGTCATCCAAAAGCAATGCAGAAAAAAACCCAGACACTGCTGCATCTGTCTCAGAAGCAGGTTGCCAGCTACCTCGAAGTAAACTGGAAGTATGTTTTAAAGCAGAAGTTGTTTCTGTTTCAAAAGGTGACCAAGGCAGTCAACAGGCCAACACTGACAGGCAAGCAGCGTACGTTTCTGAAAATCTGTCCATTGCATGTCTTGCCTCTTCAAGTTTGGCTGGCTTGAAGAGTAGCATCTCTTCTGATGATGACAGTAAGAACCAGCAGACAAGCAGTACACCACCTCATGGAAAAGCAGTGGAAGACAGTCGATCTTCAGATGAAAATGTGAAAACTCCACTGAAGACTGCTTCTGCTAAACCAGTCAGATTCACCATAGCACCAGCATGGCAAAGATCTCTCTCAGCAGGCTCAAATTCAAAGGAAGATTCCTCTACCAGAAGTTCCCCAACGTCTCCTATAAGACCAGAGTTGTTTGAAGGAGTGACAAAAGAACACGCATGTTTTGATGCCACCATCCAGGAATCGGCAAAATCCAACTCTGATAGATTTGATCGAGATTGTAGGGACAGCAATTCCCATCTGAATTCTTCTATGGAGTGGGCTGACCATGAAGCACAAAGTGTTGAAAACCCATTTGGGGTCAGACTAAGGAGAACGTCGTCTTTACTAAAATACCAGAATGAAAGCCGTGCTGAGTGTCCAAAGCTGATCCCTTCAGCTGTTCCCACTGCTCCTTCTGCTTCAGTCAAAGAGGATCAGAAATCAGTGGGCACAGGGAAAACATCTCCAGGCCTTCCTGTTCGCACAAAATCAGTTGCTAAAAAAACAGATCTGCTAGAAGACAAAAATCCTCCCAAGACAAGATCAGAAGATGTGGAAAAGAAGCAAAATGGGCATAAACTGTCAGGTATTATACTGTATTTTATCCAGATATTGTAGAAAACAGCAGCCAAGAACACTGGCAGAGTGTTGAACAAAAGATAAAAATCCTCTTGATGAAGACCAAATTCAGCCTTGAGTTCGTCAGCACCATCATTTAATTGGCTTGATGATTTGGCTAGGATGGAGAATTCTTGGCTTATCTTAATGAGGGGTGTGTTCCAGTAAGAATAACAACAGGATAATAGCTGAAGGGCCTCTGAACTATTCCTGGTTGTACATATAGTTGGAATTTTAAGAGTTTTTTTAAAACTTGATGCTGTTTTTTAGTTCAGTTTCCAGACTACAGCAGCTCAAACCTTGACTGAGAGTTGCATTGGGTGTGATTATTCTTTTTCCCCTAAAATCACTTTATTTAAAATATTTAAAAAGCAAAAAGGCAGCCTGTATTTTACTGCCTCCATGAAAAAACAGTTTTTATCATACTCGTTTAATCTGCAGTGTGAGGATGTTATTTCAAAGGCAAAATCCGGTTCACAATGATCTCAATGGGAGCTCTGCCATTGACTTAAACGGAAGCAGAGTCAGGTCAAAAACTCCAGAATAAACAGAAAAGCAGTTATCACCAAGGACAAAATCATGAGGGAAGGTAATTTTATCCCCACAGTGTTCAAAGGGTATTACAGATGCTGAAGGATTTAAAACACAAAACAGAAGCTTTAGACTGACTTGACCTAAATCCCTTCTTTACTTCAAAATGCTTCTTTTGTAGAAAAGGTCTTCTCTCCACATTTGGAATCTGCTCCCTCTGAACCAGCTTGGGTCTTCATGGCAAAACTAAAACAAAAGGGTTTCCAGGACCACCCTCTTGCCAAAGAACATAAATCTGAAGACAAAGCTTTGAGCAAAGCAGATCAAGAGGAGGTAGAGTACCAAGTAATGTTGCATGGGTATGAATTCTGCATCAGATTGCCCAGGTGCTTTTGCAAACTCTTCAGTATCATCTTCATGGGAGGTGTGTTGTGAGTGCTACTCAAAGAGAGACTTTCAGGGCTGGCCTCTAATATGGGTTGAGACAGACAACTGATGCAAGTGAGCAAACACATGTGACTATACTGTCACAGTGATTAGTTTCAAAGCTATATCCTCCTATATGTTCCTTTGCACTGCTCAAATCTGAAGCTTTGCAGAGTTTGCCTATTGCCCCGAATGTATTTTGTAGCCCAAGAGCTGCTTTGAGTTGCACTAGCTTCCTTGCTATTAGTGATCTGCAGACTGCATTCACTGCTCTGCTCTGTAGACTGCATACTGGAAGTCTGACTTTTCCACTAACTCTTGCACAAGTTTCTTGTACAGCTTGGGCAAGGTCTTCAATTCTCCATCTGTAAAACAGAATAACTTGCCTTCAAGTTATCCTGAGCTATTATTCAAGCTATGAAGTTAACATGCCTGCATGTGAACTAATCCTGTATTTGTAGCAGCTGTCTTCCTTCTTGCCTTCAATCTCTCCTCCCACAGGATGTCCACAACCATCCTTGTCTGGCATTTGCTTAATTTCCACAGACAGGTTTAAAGATGTTGCCAGGGTGAACTTTATGAGTGCCAGTGACTAACCAGGTTTCTTAGTTGCGTTCTTCTTTCCTTTTGTAGCAAGGGATGTGTGGTAGTGAGAACACGCTGAAGAAGAATATGCCTTCCTTGAGCTCTCAGGACAAGAAAACACAAATGAAGACCAGTGTGTGTGCTGCAGCAGGTATTCTCTTTCTTTACGTCTTTATATGGTGGCTACAGTTTACACCATTAAGTGGTGAGGTTGGCAGGTGATGGGCGAAACTTTTGGTAATCAGCACAGTTTATGTAAGGCCTGTTCAGACTATAGTTTTCATATAAGTCAAAGTATTGGCTTGCTCACTCAGCAGAGAAAGCAAGTGAGGAACTTCTATCTCCACTGCCAGTTCATGGAGTGGCGTATAAACAAAATGGTGATTTATTATTGGCAAAGGTCAGTACTGAAGAATAGCAGTTGAGCTGGAGTGTGTCCAGAAAACGGCAAAAAAGGTCAGGTCTTCTAGACCAGTCAGCCAGGAAATACTGATGGGAGTGGAGTTGTTTAGTCTAGAGAAGACAGCTTAATTTGGTGCAGAGGACAAGATTTGTCTTTATGTCCTGTATGAGCTTAAAATGTAGCAGGGGAGGTTTAGCTTAGACATTAGGAAATATTTTCTAACAATATGAGTGGTGAAGTGTGGAATAGCGTAGGTTGCTTATGGAGAGTGTGCGGCTTCCATTGATGGATGTGTTTACTAAATAGACAAAAATAATGTATAGAGTCAGTTCCACCCTGAGGTGAACACAGAGGCTTGATGGCCTCTCTGCTGCCCTGCTAGCTGTGATTGCCTGTGAGAAAAATGCAGGGGAAGAGTGACTCAGACATCGTGACTCACGTACCTCTTCCAAGGCTACTGCTGGGCTGCAGCTTATCCCTCCCTGCTTTCTCAGTGTGGTGCCGAACCTCAGAGACATGCTCCAGTTAGATATAGATAAGCCAGTTCTTCAGCTGTAAAAGCATATTGTGCTAGCTGAAAGCTATTGATTTCAGATACTGCCTAAGAAGATAAGAAATGCCCCACTGTGTCAGAGTAGTGGCTTTTCTTTTGAGGCTCCTCTTGCTGACACTGCAGTAAGAGGTGCTGCCTAGAGAGAGTGCATGCACCTGCCTGCTTATGCCTTATAATCCACCAGCATCCAGAATTGTTGTATTAGAGATATAAAGGGGTACCTCTATGCCTGCTCCCTGTAGTAATTGTTTATGGTTTTGAATCTATGAGTCCTACAAAATAAACTTTCTCCCTTACTACAGGTAGCTGACCAGCTAACAATGGGCACTAACACAGGCTCTGATGTCAGCTGCCAGCTAACTCTGTGTGTGTGATTAAAAGAAAATAGTTTTAAAAAAGGATTCTGTTACAGGACAGCTCCATTTTATGGTTGTAGGTGCAAAGTGAAAGACGAAATGTAAACAGGCCAAGATTTTTGCTCATATTAGAATGTCTTCCTTTGAAAAGCTGGCACAAACTGGATTTCTGTGTGTTGAATCATCTAAACTTGGAATCCCAGCAGCATTCAGATGAAATTCAGAACTCCACAGAACTCCACTGCTACTCATTTGCTAGAACTTCCACCACTTGTGATCCTTGCAGCAGAATTATAAGTTTTTCTGCATCACCTCTTCCCAAGAACTGGCCTAGGGGCTGTCCAGTCAGGGGACATCCAATGACTTGCTTCTCCTCTAGGGACAGCGTTTATAGGCATATTCTAGTCCACTCCTTGAATATCACAGAGAGCTCTGATCAGTCCTGATGTTCAAGGAAAATGCTACTCCTCCACTGCTCAGAAAACCATGCCTGTCATTTAGGAAATGTTCAGCACTGTCAGCCCATGCCTAGGAAATTGGGAATTCCAAATGTAAACTCTGCTCTGATTTGGTTCCCATTAGCACAGCTAGCAATTTGAATAGTTGAAGGTGCTAGTGGTGGAAAGGATGCAGATTTAAAGCCCAGAGGAGTTATTAATTTGGATCATGCTTTTTGAGTTAACTGTTAACAGTTTTCTTGATAGTTGAGGTTTTCTGTGCAATGCATGCATCCTGCACGTAACACCAAGAGCCAGGACAGCTCAAGGTCAGCTAAGTCTGGAAGAGAATTCCAAGCATCAGATCCTTATTCTACTGAGCATGACTGTTTTGTAACTGCTGTGTTATGTCATAACCAAGGGAAGATTACTTAGCTTGCCTCTTCTCTCTCCCACTTCACCCTAGGCATGGTGAGGTTTGTCCCAAAGCCTGTCTTTCGTCTAATAGTCATGAACAACCATTTTTGGGTTTTGTTTTACCTTGTGCTGTCAGGACATGCAAGGGACTTTAGACTCACTTTTGCTTATTATGAAGAAGGAAGTCTCCCAAAGGTGAAAATTAATTTCCAAAATTAAAGTTGCAGTAAAACTCCTACATCACCTTTAATACTTCTCAGAAATGTGCTATGTATGTTGCACTGCAGCCTATGTTAATGGATAGTACACTTTCTCCAGTATTCCTAAGTATAGCTTGCCTGCTGTAAGACTTACCAACGAGCTAGGATTTTTTAAAAGACCAGAGACTTCCTGAGTGGAGTTAGGGAACTTCTTTGGCTTTGCTCCAGAGTGTGACTGATGGAGCTAATGGACATTTTCAATTGATTTCAGTGCAAGCAAGATCAAGCTTCTTGTACTTAACATTGCTTAAGTCCCCATGTGGCCTCTGTTCTTGTGCTGGAGCACAGCAGCCTCATTCTGCCTGCCACATGCCACACACGGACTAATCAGCTGTGAGACAAAGTTTGACTTTTCTTCGGTTAGACTTACACACAGAAATGAAGTATTGCCTGGCCTGAAATGGATGGAGAGAGCGTGATGCTGAGAGACTTGTGAACCATGTCTTGAGAAATGAGAGCTGCATCTGTTCAGAGCTGCATTCTGTCAGGCCCCATTCCAGGCTCTCTGCCTGCAGACATGAATCTTGAAAATTTTCTAAACAAGATGGATGGAGGAGGCCTTTTCAAATAGTAACACAAAGCCATACGAGGATACAAGGAGCGTTATCTGTATTCCTCTATCCTTTGTGAGGGTGACAGGCTTGTGTTAGGCTGCATGAAGAGGAACATGTACCCCCATCAGAATTCCACCTTCTTGGCTTAAAAGCCCAAGAACATAAAGCACTGATTTGATCCCTACCTAGTATTTTATAGTATTGCTGGAGCAATATTTGTGCCAGCAGTGAAGATGGAAAAAACATCTTTAGTTCTTTTCAGTGTTGAAAAATATATACCAGTTACTTTTAACCCTGCAGCAATGCTGGGGTGATTCTTGGTGCAGGGTGAACCCTGCAGATATTTTGTTTCCATTTTCCTGCGTACTCCTGATTCTTATTCCTAGATTTTGTTGCACTGACAGAGCAAATAAGCCTGTGGAACTCTGCTATGCACTGTCATGGAAATTAAGAGTCTGAAAAGGTTAAGAAACAAGATAGCCAAGAACATGAATTTAGAAAAAAATACCCGGGGCTATAGTCTCCATGTCCTTGAAGACTTTTGAAGAACTCCTTCATTTATGAGGGCTTAGCACTTGCTGTTGAGACTGAGAAGATTCTTTTATGGGCAGATTATTTACTAACAGCTTAGTATCAATTTTTCCACTGCAATAGCCAGTCCTTGCCATCATACCTGTCTTGCACCAGGTAGTGCTAGTGATACCCAGATTAACAATGAATCTGACTTATTCACCAATCACAAACATTCTGAGCTGTGCAAACAATTGCTTTAAAGAGAAGGAAATGTTATTGGCAGAAATTGAGGTTTTAACTCTCTAGCCTTCTGATGCTTGATGGATATCTTCTTGTTGGCAGGTAAAGTTGGACCTATTGCTCAGGAAGCATCTGTGATTCCTGCTGTTGAGAAGGAAGCAAGACATTCCTCTAACCTGCCAATGACACCGTGCAGCCCTGCTGAACCACTGTGGCTATCCCTGGCCAAGAAGAAAGCCAAAGCATGGAGTGAAATGCCCCAGATTGTACAATAGCAAATGACATGAACATCCCTTTGTATTGCCAATAGCTGTGTTAACTCCACTTAATCCCTTCTTTACTGTGACCATTTATTTTGAGAAATAAGAGCCTTAAAACTCTTGATCAGACTGTTGTATGTATATACACAATGAAGAAATGCTATTGCAGGCTTAATCTGAAGTATTAGGAAGCTGAGCATTTCCTACTACCAAATACTAGGAAAACTTGATCAATTTATTACATCCTTACACATCTGACAGTGCTGTTCTAAGAAGATATGCTTCAGGCTTTTGAAACCTTTCCCTTGCAAAAGATGTTTTTAAAGTTTCTGCAGGCCATACAGTATTTTGTGCAATGTAGCTTTGGCTAAGAAGTTAACACATGCTATAAAGTAGATATAATGATGGGCACTGACGCATCGTGACTCATGGGCATTGAGATCATCACGCTTCTTTCTCTGATGCTCTGGGATGGGCAGTCTGATTTTGCTTCTGATTGTTAATGGATCTGTTATGTGATAGCTGTAAGCACTAAACAGCACTGGGAGTTCTGGCTTTTGGGTGGTTTGAAGTCTCAGCGCTGTGGGTCTTGTTCTTTGCTGATTTATGTCCTCTGGAATGGCCCAGAGCCATGCACTTGTACTCTCCAATGCACTGGAAAACCATCACACTAACGTGTACTCTTTTGGTTACACCTTTGGAAATCTGAAATAATTTGGGCATTCTACTAAAAAAAAAAAAAAAAAAAAAAGAGGCATTTTCTTTCATTTTGGCAAATAGTGATTTATTCTGCATGAGATTCCTCAGCCAATTGTCTCTCTTAAAGAGTGCGTTGAGGATGGGAACTGTTTGCTGCCTAGAAGGTGGCATCTTGTTTTCAACAAATGCAGTCTACTCTCCATTTTCATGTGAATATGTGTTCAGTCAGTTGTGTTTAATGCTAGCGATAAAAGGGGCTTCTGCTTTCCTCCTTGCCTCAATCGTCTTTAACCAGTAGCTCAACATCAGTCTCAGAATGTGCAGCTGGGAAAGGATTATTCTCTCAGGGCCTGACCTTGCAGTCACTCAAGTTGGCAAAAGTTTTGCTATTGACTTTGAAGGAAGCAGACATTTGAAAAAGCAGCTTTGTAAAATGATGCTAGTGGCTTGAGTGGCAGTGGCACTTACTGGTCCTTGTCAGGTTTTGCAGCATTGCATATTTATGTAGCTTTTAGTTACAGTCAGTGCAAAATTTGAAGGCTGACTTGGCTGATGGACAGTTTTTAGCTGGAAAGTTGGCAGGAATTTTTGAGGTAAATATTGTCTCTTGATAGACTTAATTGTAAAACAAAAAGTTAGGTTTGGATCAGCTCAATCAAGGCTTTAATCTTCCAGTCTTGGCCTGAATTTAATATGTAGCTCTTGCAATTTGAAAACAGTATTAATTAGGAGCTTGACTGTAATTTTCTTTTTTCTTTTTTTTTCTTTTATTATTATATAGGTGCAAACTTACCCAGGTAGGCTCACTGAAGGTATAGATAGTGTTTATTTTGTACTACCACCAGAAAGAGTTTCACGCTGGTTTGGTAATACACACTTATTTTACTACTTATTTTTCTCTATTTTAGGAAGCATATCTTCACTTACAAAGAACTGAAAGATTTGTATTTCTCTGAAACGTTTCAGCAATGAGAATGAACATACTCAGCTTTGATTCCCGAGGTTCTGTACAGCTGCCATCCCATCACAACCTTACTGAACCTGTGTAAAATACTTGCATTTCTATATTCAGCAAACTCTCTTTTTATTAGTGTGGATTGAGACCCTTCAATCAAAGTGCTGCAAATGACACTATAATCTCTCTTTCCCTGCATTTGCTTTTGATCTTAATATTGTTTCTGTCTTTTATGTTTGGTATGTATATATGTTTTTGTAATCCTTGCCTCGAAGGCACCCCTTTTGTATTCCATTCCCGTATTTGGTTTACAATTAAATGCTGTTGCCAGTGATGAAATAATTGCTGGGAAGACTGATAGATGGCCTTCACTCATTAAGGAAAAAATAAAAAGAGGTCTTTGGTCAATATGGACTCTAAACATGGTTACACTGCATAGAGCTTTTTTTGAGATGATTTTGTGTGGCCTAGGACTGATCAATACAGCTGGCCAGGCTAATGAATGTTTCTAAATCTGTCTGAAGTTTAAAACATCACCAGAGAGTTGATGGCTGTCGTTTTGGTTTGGTGTTACTGGTCCTCCAGTACAGGGTCGGCTTGAAGGCTAGCACTTGTGGTTGCAGGAAGCCCTGTCAATGACTGTTTTCGTATCGCTGGCCAGCTGCTGTAAGACATTTTGGGGTTGCTTTGGAAAAGAAGAAAACCACATGAGAATCATGTGATGTTACATTTGAAATTGATTTGCCTTCTGGATTGCTGAAATTTATGTTCTCAAGTTTCTCACTGCAGCTAAGAGAACAAAAAGCACAGAAAAAAATCAAACCCAAGTCTTGTATAATTGCAAGAGTTTAGACGATGGTATTTTAAGGTAATTGTTGAAGTATCAGTGATTTATTGATGCATTTCTAGAAGCTGCTAGCTCTATTAGCATGGCTTTGATTTCCTGTCATCCTAGTGCAGTTTTTAGGTGTTCGATGGGTGCAAGTAACTAATTTAGGAATCTCATTTTGGGTGATTATTTCTAGACACAGTCACTGTCTTTGAAATCAAGGTGTCTTGAAGTGCAGAGCTCACTGCAGAATGTCACTGTGAGGTTTAATGGATCAGGATCTTTAGTGGAGGATGTAGAAAGCTGTCCCTGAAATTCCCTGTGCACAGTGCAGCAACTGGGGCTTCAGCTGGCTTTGGTGCTGCTGTGTGACAGCAGAGGGTGCTGCTGCCATCCCTGAGGAGCACAGAAGGTGTCTGGAAATCAGATTTCAATGTGCATTTGATGTGTGTTATTACAGTAAGAACACTGGAGGCTTTCATTAATGCAGAGAATGATGCATTATTCCATTAATGCAGAAAGGTCTGAATGCAGAGCATTCTGAAAGAGAGGTGTATTTCTATGTGTGATCTGATGGAGGTTTTGAGCTATTAAGTGTGGAAAAACCCCTTTACCTTGTGAACAACAAGCCCTGAAGAACTGGTGACGATGATGTGGAAAGGTAGGTTATGTGGTGAATTCAGTCCTGCAGTGGGGCCATATGGGAGGATATGTGAACATGTCCAAAAAGAGCACTGCAATTTGGCATTTTAACTCTGCTGCTTAGAACAACTGCAGCCTGGCTAGAGGCTGATCTTCTTTCCAGCCAGGTGTAGAAGGTGATGATATTACAGAAGAGATTAGAGAAATAACCAGCAAGCAGGTGTGCACCTAGCTGTAGGCTACAGAGATTCCTGTTGCTGTAACAGTTTGCTGTAAAGACCTGGACAAAAAGAGACTGTTATCATCCAGCTGGGAATCTGCTTTTGATTAAGTGGGTTTGTGGACTAGAGAGAACAAGCCAGTTTAAATGAGGCAAAAAGACTCCAACATTTTCAAAGCTACACGGTTTTGCTCTAGCACAACTCTGACAACACTTTCATTATGAGAATCTTGTGTATGCATCTCCATAAACAGACACAAAGAACAAATTCTAGAGTTCAGATAACTGAGGAGCTAGTACTCATGTCAAATTACCATACCTAGAAGGAAAGTGTTAGAATACTGGGGAAAGACTGACCATACTGAAAACCCTAAACACTAGCCCTTTTCATGTTAAAAAGTTTAGATAGAGAAGGCCCCCCCCAACTAGTATTACATTGTCTTTTTAAGTGCTGTAGTCTAAAATATTAAATGCAATTTGTTTTGAAGTATTACAGTAGATGTTCTCAGCTTATAAAAGCTGTAATTCCTGACTTTGTGCCACCTGCTCTGTTAAGTGCTTTTGAGATCAATACAGGAAAGATATTAGCCTGTGATGATACTTTGCCCTTTAGAACTGCTACTGGAAGGTGATACGTCTGAAATATACCAGTAATGAGCAGCCTAATAAATAAGGCAAAGATCTCTTTATGTTTTCCTCTAGTGTTTGTTATCCTACCTACAGTTTTGTTAAAGATTCATCCTGGATAGAAGATTTGACAAACTTAATCAACCGTCACCGGAATGTTAGTAATGACCATGTGGAACCCCTCGTATTTGGGAAATCTGAACATCTGTTTAGGACTCTGACCCCGATTTCTTGCTTGCTGTAGTTGCATTCTCTCTCTTCTGTGTGGTCAGGAAGCACTGCACCAAAAGCATCAATATTTGTCACAGCCTGTTGTTACAGTTTGGGTTAGTTCTAGGTGCAGAGGTTGACTGAAACCTCTGGTTTTCATTGAAAATGTTTTTAAATGTCTTTTATGGAAGTAGGCAGGTGAAATAAACTGAAAATTCTGAACCTGGCACACAAAACCGTGCATCTGCCCAGAACAAAATGATTGCTCAGGTATTTCCAGCTGGCTGGGTGAAAGGACATGGTTGGATGAAGGTGAATGACTAGGAGAGAATGGCAGTTCAAGTTGAGAAACAAAAGGCTTAGTGTGGAAAGCTACAGTTCAAATTACTCTTCCATAAATGGGATATGTCTAGGGGCATAGAAAGGTATTGAAAGGGGTATTTAAGTAGTGAAGCTTTTTATGCATCTTCTCTCTGCACATGAAGAAGCAGAATTTTGGATGTTCCTGTAAATGAATGGAAATACATCAGAGATGCCCACTGTCATTGCAGCTTTTTTTGTTTTATTTTTTCATTTGATGCAGTCTGTACATTCCCACTTTATATGGTCCAAGAGAGGTAACTGTTACCAGAACTCGTTCCTTATTCTGGACCGTATTAAGCAGGTGAGTACTTAGACTGCTTGCAAATCAAGGCCTGTTCTGACCTGCTGGTCACATCCACAGCAGCCCAGCACTTTAAATGGAACAGCTGTATGATCTGTGAGTTAAAAACGCAGCTTCTCAGAAGTGAGCTAAGCCAAAGTTTAGCAGCTTCCCTTGACTTGAGGGGCAGGTTATTAATTATTGAAAATGTGAGATGCTATCATTATTGTTCTTGTGCTAGGAGGGATTTAAAAATAAGCTATTTTAATAGCTGATTATTTTTTTTGAGGCAGTTAAAAGAAGCAGCATCTAGAGGTAGATTATCTAAACAGGAATAAACTCTCAATTCTTAGGCTGATCTATAAACCAAGTTAGTCATTAAACAAGAAACAGCTATGAAAATGGCTGAGGTGTGCAATATTTCCTTGATATAATTTTGTATGATGTAGGAATGAAATGGCAGCAAGAAGGGATTGATTGACATAAATCTTGTAAACAGACAAGGTTGTTTGGTACCTGAAACTCATTCCATCCTTTCTTATATCTGCCTCAGAACAGTTCTGTTAAAAAAAACCGTAGCTTCTCTTTCTAAGCATTCTTACCTTTCATTTATGGGTTCAAACTCAGTTTTCACTGAAGCTGGTTTGTAGTCAGCCATATTCTCCAGAAACCCAAAGAAAAGCTGTCACATCCAAGACTGCACACCAATGAATGCTGGCACCCTGCCTTTTTCAAAGTTCACTTAACCTACTTCGCTGAGCTGATACTTCAGTACGTTTTCCCTATTACACAATTCTGCCTCCAAATTAGGTTTGATTTACAGGTATTTTTCCAACACAGAAGGGTGAGGTTGACTGCTTTAAAATTAGCAGTTTTCCACATTGCTCAGGAATATGTTTCTCTGGCATTGAGGCAACTTTTTCCAAGTTATACAAGTTCATGGTAGCAACTGCAGCAACGTATGGGAAAGGGTTGAAGTCCTGGGGCTGTGTTGTAGTACACAGAGTGTAAATTGCATGCAACAGCTTTCCTTGATGATGTCATGGGCACCATGGAGAGCTAAGGAAGCAGGAGGAAATGTCACTGCCTGGCTCCTCGTGGTGTGTGTTCCTGCTGTGCCAAATACATCGCTGCTTACATGGACAAAGGGAGCAAAGGGACAGCTGAGAAGCAGCAGAGGGGTGATGTGCCCCCCTGAGGGCATTTTGCCACTTGTGCATGTGAGATGAAAGAGGTAGATTTCATGAGCTGTGGAAGTGTTTTTTATTCATGCAGGAGGAAATAAAGTGACTTTTGTGTCACAGGTAGATGTACAAATTACTCTAGACCTACAGTAAACTAGAGCTGTGTTTTAAACACAAGAGGCATTTACTCAGTTTGGATCCTGAATCATGCATATTTCAAAGAGGAGGGATATATATCTGTTTTGGTAGAGCATTTCATTGGTAAAGGGAGTTCTGCCCAAATATGAGTGACCTTGATGTGTACTTGTGTGAAAGGAAATCAGAACAGAGCCTCAATTTTTTATTCCCACTTTGACAGGACAATTTATTACATAGGCATTCTTAATGTTATGATCCCTTATAAAAATAACTGCCTCCTTACTTCATAATGTTTATAAAATAAGAGCTTTGGCTGTGAGAAGTACTACATATTGTGGTAGAATAATAACTGGGAATACGTACATTGGGTGTAAAACACTGGAAGAATCAACAACACTTTTTTTACTTACTATTTATTTAATAGTTTAAAAGCATGACTTGCTACTGAAGTCTCAATTCTGCAAAGTACTCTAGTATGGATCATGCAATCCATAGAATGGTTTGGGTTGAAAGAGACCATAATGTGCATCCAGTTCCAACTGCTTGCCATGGATAGGGACACATTCCACTAGACCTGGTTGCTCAAAGCCACATCCAACCTGGCTTTATAATTTGTTAATGATGGCTTATATCTCTTTCCATACTTTTTCTTACGGATTTCTCCTTTAAAGGCAATGGTTCAAAAATGAGGTGATAAAAATGTACAGCCACAGCCAATTCATTTTTAGAGCATGCCACTCCTTTGGAAAGAGAGTTTGTATCTCTGGGGAGCTAATGGTTAGCAGAGAGCCAGGATGGAGCAGTGGGATGCCTGGACCCCTCTGTGGAGACTTCAGGTGTGCCAGAGATTGTTCCCCTTCTTCACCTTCTCTGCCCTGGTCCGCAGTGCTGCAAAACCTGGCTTGGGTGCAGTGGGGTGAACCAGGGGGTTGGCATGTCCAGCCCCAGCCCTGTATCCATAGTGCTGGGGGCTGCTGAGGGTACCAGGTTCTCATGGTCTGAGCTCTGCTGCTGCAGGAGGGTGGCAGTGCCTGTGCTGGCTGGGTGCCACTCTTGCAGTTAGTGGCAGTAATCCATGGCTGGCTTCTTGTAGGCACTAAGCAGGCAGCTGCTGTCTCACAGACGCAGACCCTTGGCATTTATTTACTCTCCCCCAGTGTCTCCCTTGCTGTGCTGCTGTAACCAAGGCCATTGCATAATAACCTGGTGTTCAAAATGAACTTCTTGTAGCTTCTTTTACCATGTGAAAGAAGTTGAGCCAGCAATGCTGGCGGTGTCCAGAGCCAGAGCTGCTGAAACATCTCATTTCTTTGCCTTGGACAGGCAGCTTGTCAGTCTCCTCACTCTGTTTAATAATAGGAATTTTAGAAGTGTGTGCATTTTGTATTGACTGAGAAGATAAAACCCACAATTTTCCAGGCAGAACTGATACTTTTGCTAGACTTTTGTGTTTGTTTTTATGGACAGTATGGGTCTGTAACCACAATACTTCAGCAAAAGGTTTTTTTTCTTGCAGTGAATGACTTAAACAGCCATGGACTTCATGCAATTTTCCAAAGAAATGTAAAATAGCAAGAAGGATTTCAGTGCTAATTGGTGCTTTGGGTTTTCATTTGGACCTTGGGAACAGCTCTGTCAGACAGGAAAAATCTACTAAAGCCAATGGAATTAGTTTGGTCTAAATAAGATTATAATTGGGCCTTTTTGTTTCTGCATTGCTCAAAAACAAATCTCAGTAAATAACTTGGGTTCAACTGTCCTCCGAGCTATGCCAGAGCTATGCTGAACTTGAGGGAAATTGCCCCAAATGCACCCTGTCTGGTAGTCTACAGTGGAAAAATGTTCGAATAAATATCTGTGTTTCCTAGGTAGCCCTTTCAGAACTTGCAATTAATAGCTGCTTCCTATACAAATGCTATTTTACTGGCTTTTAAGTTCCTTGATGTCACTGCAGACGTTTCTTCCACTGGACTTTCACAAGGTGGGAGATACCACAGGCAACCCACATCGAATTCTGCTCGCATTCATAGCTGTGGGGATGTCCACTGGCACCAGGCTGAGTGTCATGTCACCTCTTGTACAGCATTACTGATGTAACACGCTGCCTGTGGTGTAATGGCTTTTTTAAGTTAAACCTGACTGATGTCCTCCTGACTTTGGGAGGATGCAGAGCAAACTTGCATCTCCCTGCAAAACACAGCATAGGCATTTCCACAGCCATACACACCATGCTCTTCATTCACGTTCACATTGATGGTGGACCCAAGATAGAAAGCTACATTTTGAACTAGATGTAAAGTTCTCCAGAGTTCAACACATGTCTGAATTCAGGTTTTGGTTCTGTGTGTTGTGGAACTGTGCTTCAGATGCACTGCTCTAGTCCACATCTGGATCTGAACTCCCTCAAAGCTTGGGGATATTTGGAGGTTGTTTTTGTTTTTAAACCCATGCAGTCTTCTAGCTCTTAGAAACTGTGTTCATTTTGGACTCAGCTGTTAATATACAGCCTAATAGCAGAATAGCTGCTACTATCAACAAGTAATCATAAATATTTCTACTAATAGCCCTAGCCTGGCATTCTGGCTTTAATTAACCTGATTATGGTCAATGATAATTGTAGTAATGCTTTGGACATATTTTTTAACTGATGAAGCTGCTAATCAGTTTTACAAACCTGGCATTCAGTGGGCTAGGGATTTACCTTGCTGGAAGGCAGTATTAATCCCTGGCTCAGAAGGTGACTGTGTCTGTATTTCTGGGATCATCAAACTTATCTTTCCTTTTTTTTCTTTTTGGTAGTGCAGTGAAGTGAACCCTTTTTGGTTTGGAAGAAACTGATTTATGGGAAATGATTCATCTACTACATGAGAAACGTTTTTGAGGTAGGTCAATTTATTTTGGCTTTCTGAAGTCTTAAGAATGATCAGTTAGCAGTTGTAGGCTTAAAGCACAGAAATGATAGCTAAACTGGTTAACCTGTGACCGCTTGTTGTAGCAGAAGTACCAAAGTGCCAGTATGTGTAAAGCTGGCAGGCTAGTTTTGGCCAGCTAGGAAGGGCTGAAAATAGGAAGGTGGTTTCCATTCTGCTTTCCCTGAGGAGCATGTGTTTTGGCTCCAAAGAAGGCAAGGAATAGACACGGAGTTTTTGCCTTGTTTTTAGGAGTTTGTCCCACTTTGCTCTTACCTGATATCTCATTAAACTTGCCCAAGGATGTTTCCTGAGACCAAAAGGGCTGCACTGGCTTTCTGTAGCAGCTTGTCCAACTTCTTTTCCGCTCTCTTGAGACCAGGCTTTGTGAGACATGGGTCCCTCTGGCACTTGTGGATGTTTAACTGTGACCAATGTGAAATGAGGGATTTTCAGTTCAGCCTTTGCTGAACTATCACAAGTGCAACCTACCTCTGCAGAAAAAGTCCTCTGTAAACTTCTCTTGAAAGACTGAGGAAAATGTTGATCTCAGGCAATGAAATACTGTTTTTATTTTAGGCATCTCAATGTATGAGTGAGGAAAGCAATGTGATTAGCACATTTGCTAGAGAAATGAACCAATGGGAAGGTGAAAATATTAATAAAAGAGTTGATTTATACTCAAACTGGCCTTTAAATTTGCAGTATATGCTGTAACAACATGCTTATATAACCTATTTCTATTCATAAAGGTTTATGTGGGTCTATATTGAATTATGCATTTAAAATTAATCCACTGAGGCAGCCCACTGAGATGCCACTTCTCATTTAGTAACTGCATTAAGGACTTTGTGCTTCATTTAGAAACTGTGAGAAGCTTGCTTTGTGCTGTGGAGAGGAACTGCCCTGCCAGATTCAGACTGGCTGTTATGGGGGGGGGGGGAGGGGTTTAAAACAACCATCTCTCTGTCTCCCTCTTTCTGAGTTACCAGTAAAACTCTATTCTTGACTGGTGTGACCTGACTTGCGCAGCTTGGCTGAACCTGACAAACCCAACTGACTTGTATCAGATTCTTAGAAGAGATAAATGAAGATTTTCTTCAGGGGTTGGGAACAGCTGATGCTGCCTTTGCAAGACTGTAGGGAGCCAAAATGAACAGACACACACATTAGGTTTTTGTAGTAGCAGCTGTAATTCAAGTTTATGAAGTATCTTGTTTGTGTAGCTTTCCAGTTCCTCAGACCTTGCTAACAGGTCAAGAGCTCTTCTAGATGTTTACATGGATTGTGTTCTGAGAAATCTTAGGCTCTTAGCAATTCTTAACTGCATTCTCCAATGTGCAATTCTGTTTTTAAAATGGCTGCAAATTGGTGTTGGGAGGCTCTGTGTTCTGTCTGAATTATACTTCCTTAGCTTAAAAATAAAAGCTTACCAGTTCGGGATATTCACAATGTGATGTAAAATACAAATGGGGATATCTACATGGCCTATGTCATTCATCACAAAAAAGACTTGTTTTAGGAATTGACTTCCTTTATTGACTGGGCAAACCTGTTGTCTTCCTATTCTGCTTTTGGTGGTTGTTTTTATTATTCAGATAGTGCTTTATGGCCTTAGTTTTGAAAAAATGGTTATATTCTGAACCACCGTTTCAGTTTGCATTTCTCATTCTGTGGACTGTGCTCATGCTGATGAAGTGTTCAGGATATTTAAGAAGTTAATTTTGTGAATGCTGAAACTGAAGAAGTTTGTTCCCATACAGAGTTGGGTACCTTCTCTTGCATGTTTCCCACTGCATCTCTCCCACTGTCTCTTGCGTCGTTCATGTTGCAGCTATAGAGTCCAGAGACACCTGGGAGCTCACCATCTCCTATGGGTTTATGCATGCTTGTTGGGTGACTGTCTGGCAGTTTCCCATTTGAAAGATGGTGGTAGAAATCTCAAAGAAAATGGTTAAAAATCTGCCACCCAGTTCAGAACTTATCAGAGGTGATGGAGAGACAATGTCATATTGTAAATGAAGCTTCTGTAGAAAGCCAGGCTGAAAGTATGAATAGTTGTAAGAAGAACATTCTCTCATTTTTGCATTGTCTCCATTTACAGTCAGCAAACAGAACAACTTGTTTGGTTTGCTTCTTTATTTCTGTGTGACAGAATTAATATGTGTGAATTACTAGAGGGAAGCTAAGTTGGAGAAAAGGATTTTTATGTAAGTACAGAAAGTTTTTTGTCCCCTGATCATTTTTATCTGCTAAGGGATTAAATTCCATAGTCTAGACGCAGCTGCTATAAAAATTTTGTCTCTTGCATGTATGACTGTGCTGTATGAGATGAGAGTTTCATTGCTGCGGGGTGTCATGTAGCCAGCCCCAGAGAGGACTTTGACTGTCAGGGTAGACACTTTAAATGAGATTCAGTAGGCAAGGTAAATAACATTTACACACAATGACCTTGTTTTAAAGTAGTCTTGCCTTTACCAAATCTGTGACTGATATCCTCGGAGTTATTTCGATGTCTCATTAATGCAGTGGAGAACTGGATGTCTGGGTAGTTGGAGATCTGAAGTTAAATTAGAAAACAATGAACATCTTGAGGAAAGTGTTGTCAGTGATTAAAATAGATCAGGAACATCTTTAAGTCTCACTATTTTAAGGACCCTTTATAGGCTTATTTGTGTTTAGATTAAGGGTAAATAAGAGCATAAAATTAAATGTTCATTTTAATATGTGAAAAGCAACTGGTTGCATAACTGTGGAGTTATGAAACCTATATTTTTGTCCTCTGCATCCTGAACATCTGTGGCCTATATTTAATTGCAGTTTTCATCTTCCATTTGAAGAAACAATGTTTTGCCTGAAGACAAAAGTGATCTGTGTAGTGAAACCACCTAAACAGTGTGGTCGAGTCTCAGTTGCCAACAGAAAAAGCATTTTTATACGTGTTCTAACTCACAAATTGTATTCAATAGTTTAAATACAGTTAAGAATACTCTGATGTTCCGAGCAATGTGAAGAATGGAAGTATTAAGTCATAGAAGGACTGTAACTCAAGAGGAACAGGTGCATAAGGATAGAAATGTGGGGCCATATTGTGGTATCAATTTTTAAGCAGAAATCCATAGTGATTCCAGCAGGGAGTCGTTCAGATGAAATATTGATGAAATGATATGATACAGCCCAGGGGTAGGGAATAACAAACTGCAGAAAGTAAAGCAAGCCAGTACAAGTAGGGAAACAAATATGAAATGCAGAACCAAAGGCAATGAGCAACCTCAGAAATAATACTCCTGAAAAATCTGGAGAATGGTGTAGAAAGCAGGTGATGTGTAGAGTGGCAGTGTGATAGTCTCACCACTTTTCATATAGCAGGGTATACTGCCAGATAGCTTCAGCTCAGGTTTGCAGCTGCAATCTATATTTTGCAGTTGGTCCATATAATGGACCAGATGAGATTTCTGTTTCAGTCAACCTCCTTTTTTTGACTTGTAATTCAAATCCAAATGCTAATCTGCATCTGTGACTCAGAAATCTCTAAGTGACATTCCTATTGCAGAGCAAAAAGATGGAGCCTTCACATAGAAAAGAAAGGTGAGGTTTGAAGGATATTCATTAGTCTTTCAAAATGCAGGTAGTCAAAAGCTTCTGAAATGGTTGCATTCAGTTTGATTCCCCTTCATTGTAGCTGTTAAATTCAAGATCTCAATAGGCTTCTTAGCCCATGTCTGAGTTAGAAATCAAGATGTCTGCAAGTGTACAGTGATGAAAACAAGGCAAGTTATGCAGTTTTAGTTCAAAACCAAATTCTGTTGTTTGAAGTAAATCTTTGACAGGGTTCCCAGGTACGATCTTGATGAGATATCTCATGGTAAAACTACAGTTTGCTCCAAATACAATATGATTTATTCCCACAGAGGTAAGGAATCCTAAGCCTCCAGTTCCTGCCTGCACATCTTATGAAATAGATAGGTGGTCTGTCAGTTTGAGGACAGGCTGTTCAATAATGAAGGCTTGTTCATAGCCATGGCATTAAAGAACATCATCAACAAGGTATCCCAGTTAACCAAATCGAAGGTGGAAATATTCCCATCTACTATTAAAATGGAGCTTCTGTTAGTTTTCTGCCAAAGACATATTAAGTATTTTATTTTGAGAGTTTTTTAGCACACCACCATTCATTTCCTCGCTTTGGATTTGTAGATTAAAAAGAACACAAAGAAAGAACACTCAGAGCATACGCCAATAATACATACATGCTTATGCAGCCAGCCGTTCCCTTATTTAAAGAGAAGGCTTTAAGAATTAAA
Organism: Neopsephotus bourkii; assembly: GCF_033783945.1. NCBI lineage: Eukaryota > Metazoa > Chordata > Aves > Psittaciformes > Psittacidae > Neopsephotus > Neopsephotus bourkii. Next base: position 1,410,201 of record NW_026901430.1, on the reverse strand, counting down.
TTTCATAATTTTCTGAAATAGCAAGGACATTTAAAGAGCATCTGTGGCTTAGTCTGAGTAAGTTTGTTCTGCAGATTCCATGAAAAGAAAACAGGCTCTTCCTAGGTATTGCAACAAATTGTTCCCGGCACTTCAGCTTAATACACTAAATGAAAATTCAGAGGAAGCAACACAATATTGGATGAACCTGTTTCAGAACATTGGCTCAGGGCACAAAGCAAGTAATTAACAAGCTGAATGAAGCATTTAAGCCCACGCCTTATCATTTATGTAACTAACCTTTGAGTTTTGGACGCACTGGTATGCTGCAGTGAAGCCTACACAGTGTTTCTTTTATGTGTGTGTATTGAGCAAATGGGAAATGCATACCCTGCCATTTGTTTTTCACATTTTCAGCGCTTATCAGAGTTCTCTGGCTGAGTGATCTTATACTGCAAAAATGTATGCCTCTTGGTCCTTTTTTCTGTAGCGCAGTATAAATCTCGTGAAGTCTCAGCCTTGGTTTGTGTGTGGGGGGATGTATTCTTCTTTTAAGGGTGCTGTTGTGCTTGCTTGAAGAGTCATTAGTGGCACTAGAAAATAATTAATTGAATGACAAAGAAGTGAGCAACAAAAAGTGTGGCAGGGGATTCTGCAAACTCCTTGTTCATGGAGGCAGCCTTCATAAACAGGTTTGAAAACAAAACAGGAATGCTGTGAACAGATGAGGTCTGAAAAGATGTAGTTTCCTCGTTGTAACACATCTGTTTTTTCGCTCCTGATGAATGTTGGGTATATTAGGAGTACTGAGACTGCTGGTGACAACATTAGCTTCCTATAGAGCAACTGAGATTTAAGTGGAGTGTAACATCACCTCTGCACTCAGGCAATGAGTCATTTTGCTTATTAATTCTCTCACTTTTGTCTCTCCCTCCTGTTCTTCTCCCTATCACTTTATAACCAGACTTATCTGGAACTCTTGTAAGACAAACACCATTTCTCCTTGGCAGGAGGGAAATAAAATAGCATACTTAACATGGTTATATAACATACTGCTACACATGCTTAAAATGAGGTCATTTTGATTAATATATTTATCTGTTGTGCAGCTGTAACAGATCTAATTGTGATTGAAAGAGCACTGTTTTATTTAGTCTCTTTTTGATAGTGTTCAGGTTTCGTAACTAATATTCCCAGACTTGATAGAAGTTATTTGTCAGTCAGTGCCATGATTTGTGACAGTAGTCCTAGCCCTCCAAACCTTGGCAAGTCTTTATAGTGTGAAAATACAACTTCCTTTCTGTCTTCTTTCTCTGTCAGAACTTACATAAGGATTCAGCAAATTGTATTTATTAGAAGCAACCCAGTAACATATACACAGAAGTAGGAAAGAGAACAGGGGGAAACTGTGGAATTCCTTAAAGTTGAAAACATTCCTGAATGATGGAGAAAGTAAAAAGACAGGAGAGGAGTGATAAAGCCAGTTAAAGTGGGCTGGGTGAAAACGCTGAGCAGCATGCTGCAAATGGCTCTAGTATCATCTGCAGAAATGAGAGAACCGGTAGGATCTGCTTTTGGAATACAAGCAGATGTATTTTTCTTTTGGGATGTTGAACTGCCATTCTTCAAAGTTCTGACGCATCCGGTTCTATTTTGGTTTGATGACTCCTAACTAGACACGTTAGGCGGCTGCTGCTCAGAAGCCAGCATTTAAAAACACTGTGTTTTTCTGTTCTACTCTTTCTGGCAAAAAGCTCGTTATTCAAGTGCTTGCTCTAACCTTTAGTTACCCTGGTTGCATAACTGGAAAGCAGCATCCCACCATGCACTTCTGTGACCCAGTTGTGCCTTTCCAGTAGTGACTTTATGAGTTATGAAAGGTGTGTCTGCCACATTGCTACAGAAACATTTACTCTACTGACCCTGATTTCCTAAATATTATATAGTCATCATTCACTGAAGAGTAAAAAACAATGTAAAAGCATGAGAAAAGAAACCCTAATTCTGCTATGTTGAAAATCCCTGTGTATGCTCTTTAGCCTTGATAGTGCTTGGGCTTCTCATTGATAAAAAATACTTGTAGAAACCACTTTTAAATCATTAATGCTTCAGTAATCTTTAAAAATAAATTTTAGATGGTACATTCAGTACTAATAATCACAGTACAAATCATTGACTCATCCAAGGAAGAGCCTGAATAACAATTGCTTTGTTAAACTAACTTACATTCTAAATTGTGATGTTCCGCATTCACATTTTCTAGACTGTCTGCAGACTTGCTAACATCCTTCAACGTTATTGTCGTCTATTATTGCATATTCTACTCAGGCTAAAACCTCCATGTGGATGAATTTCTTATATAGAGAAAACTATCTATTACTAGCATTACTTTTGCAAAATCTTTCTCTAGCTCATAGAAAACACAAAAAAAGCATGTGCTTGGTTTTCTTTTTCATCACATAATACAGCATAAGTCAGTTATATAAAGAAAGTCACTTACATAAATAGCTTAATTCTCCTTTCAGTTATGGCATTATAAATCAAGAGCAGCTCTACTGAAACAAAAGATGTTAAACTGGCATAAAACCGGTACTGACAGCCTGTGCAGGCTTTCATTATATAGATTCTTTCCGCCAGTAATTTCTGTGCTCTAACAACTTGAAAGCCATCCTATCATAAGAGGTAAACTGGTCAGTATGTGGCAGCAGCAGGCTAGTCTTCATAGCAAATCTTGCTCTTTATGTCAGTGCTCTGTTTTTCAGGTAGCCTCTGAATATTAATTTTTTGTATCAATCTACAGTTTATCTGAGTACTTAAAACCATAACTTATGCAGTAAAGAAGCCCTGATGATGGATGGTACTGTTTACTAGTAAGCATGACTTACTCTGTCCTTCTTCTGTGTGGCCTTTGGAGAACTTGGTATTAGTGACTGCTGATAAAAATCTATTTGAAAATTAGAAATACATTGTAAAAACCCCAAGCCCAGCCTGGCAATAGTTTAGTGATGCAGTTTCGATTCTTCCTTTATCTGTACATGTGGCCGAGAGGATGATGACTAGTATACCTTACATTGTTATTGATTGTAAGTATAATGGATTAGAGTCCAGTCGATCCATGACTCCTATAGCAGAGGCTAAATAACTTTTAAATCAACAAGCCAGCTACATCTTTTGAAGATAAAAATGTTGCCATAATTTCCACTCAGTTATAGAGAACCACAGAACATTAAGAGATGTTCCAGGGGTTTGTGGCATCTCATTTGCAGAATAAACAGCATATTGCAGCTGAATGACAAAATCCTCAAAGCTGTGGCAGGTCATGGGGCATGGCCTTCCCTTTGCTCAGTGGGACACAGCTCTGAAGTGAGTCCCAGTGAAAGTCAGTGCAGGTTCTCATGTCAGGGAACTATACTGGGAAGTAAAGACTGGAATAAGTAGTTTCCCTTGAACTGCTTTACTTGATAAGAGATCATTAGCAGTTTTGGATGATCATTTGAATGCGAAGCATTATGTAAGTGTAGATGACTTTAGAATATTTCAAATATCATTTGAATAAATCTGTGTAGGTACACTGTTATAAAACCAGAACACAGTGAGCAAGTAGTTGGGAAATAACTTGTTATCATCGATGTGGTTTAAATTTTCTCTGCTTTATACTGCACCTAACCACCACTTTTTTATAACCATTCTTAAAGCTTTCAAAACTAAAATAATGACTTAAAAGGAATAGTTTAAATCAACATGTTCCCAAGCAGGGCTTCGGTTTTGACTATTTACTATTTCCTGATGGAAAAGTACTTCAACCAAAACACTTCTCTACTCGGATGCAAATGTATTTTGTTACAGAAAACAGCAGTCTTGACATAATTAGTTGTTGGCTTACTATATACAGCCTTATCCTGTGCCCTGGATTCTAAAATAAATACAGGGCCTGAACAAGCTTACATAAGAGACCAGCAAGCCAGTCTCTGCTATCAGAGGTGGTGGGGACTCAGGCAGCAAGTGACAAGCATGCCACATCTTGCTTAAATGACAAGGCAGAAGGAGCAGCCTGTACATATGTAACTTTGAAAAATGTTGGCAACTCTTACGTATTTTTTGTAGAATAAGAGTCACTCCTCTCAGTATTCAGTTTATGAATAAAACTATTCTCTAGCTTTTTCTATAAAGTTAAGGACTTTGAAAATCCTACGGCGCTTCCTGTTAAGGGGGCTTCACTGAAAATAGTCCTTTCATCGCCTCACAGATGCAGCTTAAATGTGGCTAAGATGCAGTCTTGCCTGAGACTATAAATGAGAAGGTTATAGTTTTAAATCACTGAAACCTATTAAGCAAACAGCAATGCATGAGAGGTACCAAAGACCAGAGAAGCACATGGGAGTGCTGGCAGCCAGGCCCTCTTCAGTTCCCATTATTCTTACCTGACTACAGCAAAGAGGTAAAAAGAAAAGCACTTGATGTCCTTTACAAATTATGAGGTTTGGCCATCTTCATTTCTAGGGTTTGGTTCCCTCACATCAAGTGTGTGATATTGCAGTACCTAGGATTTGTTCTTTCTTCCCTTATCTAACACGCCTAAATAAAATCAGCTCACGTGTAGTTTGGTCAGCGCTGCCGTTCTGTTATGCGAGCCAAAGAGTAAAGAACACAACAATTTTAATTAGCAAACAACTGTCCACACAGACTTTGTTGGTACAACATCGGTACAAGTACAGCTACAAACACGTACAGGGTCTTTGGACTATGATTTTTTTAAAATATATTTTATATGACAATGTGAACAAATCTGGAAAAAACCATTACTTCAACCTTACGTAGAGGTAGCTGAACAGTGCTCTGTTCAGTGGTATAAGAGTATAACTTAAGTTTCATTTCAAGTTCATTACAGTGCACAAAAGGATGTTTTACAAACAAATGGAATATACAAGTCCACAAAACTTTTTATTTAAAATGGCTTGATAAATGTATTTCTGGCACTCTTGTAACCACATAGCTTGATGGAATTAAGTTGGACAAGTATATGGTTCCAAATTAAGACATCTTACACAGATAGTCTTTTGCTCCTCATTTTTGTACTTCTCCCGTTCCTCACCAGGGAATTATAGAAGCTTTTATGTTGGTTTTGCTACACTTCTGCTCTGTAAACCTTTGTTCTGCAAATTGAATGTAAAGATTTAAAGGTGCATGTGTTTATATTTATAAAATATATGGCTATGATTCTATTACAAAGCTCAAGAATGGCAATAACAGAATACAGGCACTTCTATGTGAGGGTTACTTTAGACCTTATGAAACTCCAACATTAGTAAGCACTTCACATGATACCTGGATGAGTAAGTCAATGTAATAGTTCAGGTTTTATTATCCACCACTTTAATCCTAAACAGATTAGTTTCTTGCACCCAGACGCTATTTATTTAGCAAGTGTCTCAAAAGAGTGACTTTGCTGAAACTACCATTTTTCTGTAGCGATGCTAAACTGTGTGCTGAACCAGTTACAAGTCAGGTCATGAAGCTGACAAATTAAATGAGAACTAAGCAGGGGTTGCAAAGAGTGACTGAGTTCATCTGATGTAGGACTTGGGAGAAGGGGGAGCACTAACCTTCATGGGGTTTTATGCACAAAAATCCTGTAGTTACTTTACACTTGTTTTTAATCAGAGTTTGTGAACACGTTCTCCATTCCTAAACACTGCATTTAAATAACTCCTGTCTTTCATTCAGTTAAATGCCAGCAAAACTTCAGCACCAGGTAGAAATCAGTAAAAAGGAAGAATTTTCACAATGACAGCAAACAGCTATGGGAATTACCTCTCCAGGGAAGTGGCAGATACCCCAACATGGGCTACCTTTAAGATTGGGCTGGACAGGGGGCTGGGCCATCTTGTCTAGACCATGCTTTTGCCAAGAAAGGTTGGGTCAGATGATCCTTAAGGTCCCTTCCAACCTTGGATTCTATGATTCTATGAAAAGACCATCTAAACAAAACATTTTAAAGCTCTTTCTTTACAGTACAGATTAAGCCAGACCTGCTACATCCAAATCCATGTTTGGTTTGTAGGGTTTTTGTTCTGAATTAAGAAACCCATGGTTTAGGTGTTCCATTAGCAAGCAGTCACACAGGACAGAAGGATAAGCCAAGGAATAGGTCAGTCATTCACTATGACAGCTGGTGTCTCTTATTGCTACAAGGTAGTGGAAGATATCAGCACTTAAAATGAAAAAAAAGTAAGAAGATCTTCTACAAGTAAGACCAGAATATCTCTTAAGACTTAGAATGATAATGGCCTATCACACCATTACATCATTTCATTATTAAAAACTACAAAACTCCTTTCCAAGAAGCCAGTGTGTTACTTAGGCCCTCACAACAGCGACTGATCAATACTTCTGGTCACACAAGAAATGCAGCTTTGAGTCATGATTTTTTTCTTTTAAACAGATGAGCAAGACTGGGTTTGGTGGCACAAAAAATGTGAGAAGCTTAAATAAAATACTCCCCCAATTAGTATTTCATCTGATCAATGCTGTTTCTATAAGTGAAGGTACTTTTAAATCTGCTTAGCTGCTTATTCATGCTTATAATCAATGTATTTTACATCTATGAACTGATTCAGACAACTGAAAAAAAACAGCAATACCTTGCAATAACAAGATTTTTGGGTGTTTTAAGCCTCATTACTGAAACTGTCTCACCTCACTGAAGGAGAAGGCTATTCTTTGTCCACCTTTCCCTGTACAGGTTTGTGTTCTCTAGCAAATCTGTTTTTTTCTTCTGATGGAATTTGAAGACTTTAGCCATTAATCCGAGATACGTGGCCATAAAGCAGTCCCAGACAGAATCCCACTGAACACGTAGAGATGAACTTTCTTGACGTGTTTGATTTGTTGTGCATATGCAGATCAACTGTATGCATTATATGCAGTAGGTCCAGTGTTTCCAGGTTGCAACCGATGCACTGGGCATTTATGATACATTATGATTTATGACATGAGTTTCTGCTTAGGAAATTCTGGCATTTTTAGTGATGGCTGATAGAGAAAACAGTACTCACTTTCAAAATCAAGGCTTCTTTCCATACAAACTTCTAAATCAACAATTTAGGCAGTGTTGTAGGCAGAATATAAGTATGTAGAAGAAGCAGCATGTAGAGGAAAAGAACAATGACATCAGTGAGAAAACTGTTTAAAATAGACATCTAAAGTCCTTTTCTCACAGAAAGGAGTAACAGAAAGCTTTTTCCTATGGGAGACATGTGGGCCCCTTATGTTATCTAGTAGTACATAATGGTTTAAGGAAGAATTGCATTTAATGCAGCTCCACTTCCAAACAAGTAGAAATCACTTTGTCATTGCCTTCTGAAGATAAATGCTGTAGTAAGTGTCAGCCACCATACACTTGTTTTTGTTCAGAACATGTAGAATCATAGAATCAACTAGCTTGGAAAAGACCTTTAAGATAGGGAGGTCCAACCTTTACCCCAGCACTGCCAAGTCCACCACTAAACCATGTCACTAAGTGCCTTATCTACACAGTTTCTGAACACTTTCAGGGACAGTGATTCCACCACTACCCTGGGCTCCCTGTTCCAATGCCTGAGCACCCTTTCAGTGAAGAAATTTTTCCTAATATCCAGTCTAAACATCCCCTGTGCAGTGTGAGGCTGTTTCCTCTTGTCCTAGTAGTTGTTGAGTGCTAAGGTCTCCCTCTGAGCCTTCTCCAGACTAAACCACTCTCAGTTCCTTCAGCTGTTCCTCATCACAGTTGTGCTCCAGGCCCTTCACCAGCTCTACTGCCCTTGTCTGGATCCACTCCAGCACCTCAATGTCTCTCTTGTAGTGAGGGGCCCAGAACTGCACACAGGATTTGAGGTGCAGCCTCACCACTGCTGAGTACAGGGGGATGATCATTGCCCTGGCCCTGCTGACCACACTAGTGCTGATACAAGCCAGGGTGCTGTTGGCCGTCTGGGCACAAGCTGGGTCATGTTCAGCTCCATCGATCAGCACCCCCAGGTCCTTTTCCCCCAAGCAGCTTTCCAGCCACTCTTCTGCAAGCCTGGAGCATTGTGGGGTTGTTGTAGCCCCAAATGCAGGACCTGGCATTTTGCCTTGTTGAGCCTCAAAAATACCTGTATGTATTTCTATACATTGTTTACAGAGAAGCTTGTAAAGTACCAGCTATGGAAGAAGTGCAGCAGTCTAGCAGTATGGAAATAAGTTGTAGCCTTTCTAGAGTAGCTCAATGCAAATACAGGATATGTATTCCATTTGCATCACAAGGTTGAAACAAGTTTGTCTTCCATTCTTTTCTTTGGTACCCTTGTTGAGAAGTTCTACAGAATAGGGTGAACAAAGGTAGTTTTATGAAAACTTAACAGTATGGAAATTATTTTAAACTAATAAATATCTCTGATGATGTGATGACATTAAATTCTACTGCATTTTTTCATAAAGGCATGGAATGGCAGAGTGCTCTCCTGGGTAAAATAAAGAGATTTGTAGCATTCCGTAACATTCTCAATTCAATCTATTTTTGCCACTGAAAAGGAAAACAGTAGCTTAGAACAAAAGGCCCAGTTCTGCTTACATTGAAATCAGTGAGAAGTCAAAAGTCAGATGGAGGCAAGATCAGTCCCAGAAAGTGGTACACTGAAAGCAATAAAAACAGCAAAACAAGTATATGAACTATTGATTTAAAAGAGGATAAAAATGAAACCCAAGATACTTCCTGTTCTCATTTCTGCCTTTTTTTTTTTTTTAACCTTCCTTATAGCTAGAAGTAATCGCACTAAAATTCACTTGTTTTCCTTGAGAGCTAATTAGTAGCAACACTACCCAATCTCTTAAGAGAAACGCAGTGGCTGGGTAGAGATTTGAAGCTAACAGAAACCTGAAGATTGGGGTGAAATAAATAGCATTTATTACAACATATTCCTTCTCATGTGACAAAAAATCTGCCCTCTGGGTCCTACAGTTGAAAATAACTCCCCCCACCCGCCACATATACACACTCCAAAGCCAAATCCCACCAAACAATTATGAGAAATAAAACTGATGTTAACAGCAACAAGAGTTGAAAAAAAATTAAAAATTAAAAAACAAAATAAAAAAAAATTATGTAGTAGCCTACAGTGAAATGATACCAATAACTTCCAGTTTTCTTTAGGAGAAGCCACTCCCCATATATTGTGGCTCTTTCTTCACAGCTGTTTGTAGCCATTTCCATTCTTCAAGAGAGAGTTCAGACATGAATTTAACTCCAAGTTATCCTCTGTTCTGTGAAAACTCAGGGATAGATCCTTCTGTCACCACTATGGCAAATCTCCACTGACATCAACTGATCAAGACTTGAATATTCTCAAGCACTTCAATACTCATGCTTAAGGTTAAGCATGTGCTTGACTGTTCTGTGATACAGGAACCCAGTGGCAAGCGTAGGATCAAGATCCAACAACTGTGCCTGAAATATCTCAGACATAATCTGTGCATTCAAAGACTTTACGGCAGGCTGTTTCAAGGGGAAAAAAATCCTTCTTCAGCTACAGTAGAACTGGGGGTAAGTAGAAAAACATTCATTATTTGAACACAAATATCTGAAAAATTATCAAAGCAGTTGCTTGTGTACTGCTAGAATCATCATTTTGCCCCAGTCATAAATACAGGGTAAAAACACTATAAATAAATAGAGCAGCTCACTTTCCTTTAGAGAATGAACACATAAATAATATACATTTTGAAACAAAAAATCATATTGCAAAAATAAATTATCAAACGGAAGTTGTGAACATTATTTTATACAATGTTATATAAAACCTGAACCATTTGGAATAAAAGACTTTGCAGTTCACTGAAATAATGCATTAACATTATTATTTCTGTTTCACATTAAACTGCAGTTTATCCTTTATCCACTAAAAAAAATAATAAATAAAAACCCCTTAAGCTTTTTAAAAGGTTTATGGCAAACAAGATCACTTTTTGTTCTATCACATTTGTTATTAATTTAGCAGTGCAGTGATTGAGTAATCATCTCAGAGTTCCAAATGGAAACTACTGAAGTATCCATAAACATCCCTTGCTCTTTATAACTCATTTTCTTTCACACTGAAGCTTGAAACATCCTGACACTCAAATCTGTAAGACATTATTGCAGTTAGATGAAGTTACAAGAGACAGTCTACAGTCAAGTACTGTGGGAGACTTCACACTCTCCTTCTCACCATCACCGTGATCTTGTACGAGACATGAATGTAAGGACACGTCTGATGCCATTCAAGCGGTCTTTGAGGGATTTCATGGCAAGGAAAGGAAGCTGAGCTCTGTTCTCGAGTGGAAGGACAGCTAGGACCCACCAGCACCATGCTGGCCCGTTAGGATTAGCCTGTGGTAAGGGACAGGGTGAGGAGAGGGAAACGAAGTTAGGATGCACGGAGATGGTTAAGTCTTGTTTTAACACAGTATTTTGATAGCAATGTAGCAAACAGATAATTTCTTTGCCAACCTAATGGCCTGTGATTACAGGTTGGCTTGAAACAAATTACAACCAAGTTGTACCTTTCCTAAAAATAGGATGTTGAAGACAAAAGCTATTTCTATCTATCTGCATTTCTATTTCTAGCAATAGTTTATAGGTTAGGCCTTCTAGATTTTTTTTAATATCTTTTGTTCCCATGTTATTATTGACCCAGTTCCTTGGGATTTCTGCTTCCTTTCTTCACGCTTTATGACACTACTGTATATTCACTTTCTCTTATAATTTGTTATTTTAGGATCCCTACTATTTGCAGTCCTTGAACAAAGCTTCCTCTTGCCCCTTTTCTCTCAGTCATGTAGTTGGGGAAATGGAGTAGGCAAAAAGGCATTTAAGTCTCCTGGAATTAAGTCAGGTCAGTAGTCTCGGGAAGTTACCAACATTAAATATGAGCATTTTGTTCAAAGCTGTGGTACCACTGGTGCTTGGCAACATACCATAGATACTTAGCTTATGCAGGATAAATGAAAAGTATTCATATTTTCATCTTAAAACACAATGCCTCCCAGTTTATCAGGTATCCCTGATATTTCTGTCTCTAAAAGTTACATAAGCCACTGATTCTGGGTACCTGTGGGTCAGGATCCTTAGCTGGCATTGGACCAAAATGACTGAGAATTCGACTTTTGAGTGCTTGCTTGAGGGAGTTAAACCACAGATATGCCTGATCATAGACGGAATCATGGAGAACAAGTAATGCAGCATACTCTTGTCCTTGCACCTGAAATGAGTAAAGAGAAGAGGATGGTTACTGTTGGTTCAGTCTGCAAGTTGGGAAAGGCACAACACTGATTTTTAGGAATTTCTGGAGTGGATAGAGAAAAGGAAAAAAAAGAAAATGACAAGAGTTCTGGGATGGATCCAAATAGCGAGGCTGGTGTCCCCCATTCTGCTGCCTCTCCATTTCCCCACCATCAAATCCTTCACTTTCTTACCCTATAGTGTAAACCAAAGATACCTATTTGCAGAACAAGCACTTTGATTGCTCTGTAAAAAAAGCTACATAAACATCACAGTACACAGAAGATTATGCAAAGCTTTGCATTTTTAATATTAGCAGCTCCTCAGAGTAGACATTTTATCTTCCCATTGTACACTAAGGCTCATACTTCACCCAGAATACCCTGACTGACTACAGTCAATTTTTTAAAGAAAGAATTAATGTAAGTAATTTTGAAGGTGTAGTGAACCCAATCCTGCTCCTTCTATAAGAATGGGAGTTTTCTAATCAGCTTCCATGCAAATAGAGGCAGGTTCTCCTGATCCCCTTATAAACCACAGTTATTATGTCTAGGAGAAAGGTGAAGTTTCATCCTGGATTCATGTAATTCTGTTTTCTGCTAAAAAGCCTCTAGGAAAAACACTCTCAGTATATGGGCAGTGTGTGTGCATGCTTGTGGTTTCCCATATTTAACCATGAGCAGCTAGTAAATACCAGAAATTTGTTTTACTAGAAACTGTTCTACAAAAGTAAGAAATAACTGAAAACAGGTGCTTCAATTTCACATGTAACACAGTTTAAATGAAATATTTCATTTACCTTTTGATCCTCAATATACTCAATATCAGCTGTGTTATAGCCATCACGCTGGCTGTGCTGTATCACCTTAAATCTTCTTTTGCCGATGCTGTCTACAACAGAGCGACCATCAGCAAAGAATTCCACATTTCTTATCTCCAGAATGCAGCCATAATCTGCAAACCTATTGAAATCAGAACAAAAGCAAGTAAACAAGTCTTATTCTCCCCATCCTTAGCTCCACAGAACTGCCATACAGCCAGTCCCTACCACAAAGGTATTTACCAGTGTCAGCTCATTTCTATTGTTCCTAGTACCAACCTGCTGCAGTTCAAATTATTCCACAATTGTTTTCAAAACTATCAGGAAGATTCAGGCTGTCTAATCTGATTAACACTAACTGCATGTTGGGGAAGACAGGGAACATCTTATAAAACTGAAAGTTATACAGCTTCAACACACATTCTCTATAATCTTGATATGTTCAATTTGTGAAAAACAAGTGCAGTTCAGAATACTAAAATTGTGGAAGGACTATAAAATCTGTAAAGAAAAACGTTTTCTCACAATTTCAGCACATTTGACTTTGTAGGTGTGTTTTGTGTACCTCAAACTTTTTATGGCATATACATACCCTGTAGGTATACACTATAAGGGAGGAAAGCTGAACAGAGACAGGCATTAAGATCAAATTACTTGAGACTGACTGTAAATGGCTCAGTGTAAATGCTCAGCCAGTCCTTACAAAGGTCCTGTTGTACCTCTGCAGCTTCTGCTATATTCAAGAACAGGGAGGATATAAATGTATCCTAATAGCTTAGCTGTTCTTTTCATAATTAAAAAAAATCTAGCCCTACCAAACACTTTAATGCCCTTTCAATTTGATTTCTTGTGCCAAAGCACCCAACAGATTTCAAAACAGTAGAAAATACACTTCACTTTTCATGTATTACAAGAGATCTGCAGCTCAACTTTGTACAATACACATTAGCTATGTGTGTTACAAGAAAATTGGGCAGTCATATTAGTCAGAAACTAAGTATTCAAGAGAGAAACTTAAGTCTTCTCCATGTCTCTAATTTACATGATTAAGAAGAAGCTTTCTCTACTGGAAAGCCATCACATACATTACAGCCACGGACTCTTCTGCACCTCTCAAAGGAGACTTGCTCCACAACAAGTAGGGTACATCACATAGTCCAAGCATGCGGCTCACTCACCCTTTTACAGGGTCGCTGATGCACATTCCAAACTGTTTGGTGCCAGTCTCCATGCACCTTCGAATCATCAGGCGATAACATGGCTCAAAGATGTGCAAAGGGCATGGGACTGTGGGATAAGCCATTGTGCAGACAAATATGGGAACATTCTTGTTTAGGCTATAAAAAAAGACAAATCAGATACGACATTTACCAAACTACTAATAAGGTATAAAATACATGTTATGCAATAACATATTGTTTAAAATTATGATATCTTTAAATAGAGATTAAAGCATCTTTAGAATAAAATTCTTAATGGAGTAAGTCCAAGCTAAAATGATTTTTCCCATTAACTGAGTAGACAGTATGGAAAGTGATATACCACTTACTAGCAGAAGAGTTTTTAGTTATGCTTTCTGGGTTTGCTCGTGAAAGAATTAATGCATCTGTATTATTACTTTTTTAATCCCATTTCTTCCCTGCCTAGTACATTCCAACCCCCAGCCTGTGAGACTTCCACTTACTGTCTCACTCTGTGGCTTTTGTGGAGGCCACTGAAAGCAACCACATTGCTTTATAGTTTATTTACTTCTGGATTTCTCCTCTTTATTGTTCAGCACAGGCTCAGTTTTTATGGTAACTCAAAGCACAATTTCACCTGGACCCTTGTTCTTTTTGAAATGACACGATACCAAGAAAGAAGCTCCTTTGTCAGCATCTTAACCTGTGTTCTACATTAGCAGGAGCCATTCCCCAGTTAACAGCAGTAGTATTAGAGATTGGAATTTACATAAATGGATTACATACTTGGAAAGCTCTGCTATTTCCTCTTCATAAATCTTTCTTCTTTCAGTGAGTTCCTCTGGAAGGTATCTAGCTATTAACTCCTCCATTAATACTGTTTTACAGTATTTCCTCATAGCCAAGCACTGCAGAAAACACACACACACAAGCGATTAGAAATAATGTGTGGCATTTTGAGTGTATGGTGCCTATGCACAAGGTAGTCATCTGTCAGCTCCATTTTCTTATGTCTATAGCAAATCAAATCCATCTTTTACTGAAGACTTGTTTATTGAACTATTGGGCATTTGAATAGTTTATTGAACGCTATAGGCATTTTCTGAGGAAATTTGGGAAGTAAAAATACATACAGATTTTCTAAGAACAGGTGTGGCCCTAAGGCTTGAACAGGGGAGACTATCCATGCTTTGTAAGTCATAAGAGCATTTAAAGTCAATTTAAGGCATTTAAAGTCAAATTCTTATACTTCTTTTTAGTTATGAAATATCAAAGGTTTCTGACTATTTCCTGTCACCCTTGAATTTATGTTGAGAGAAATCCAAGCATCATTACCTCCGAGAGCCCCTCCTTGCACAGGGGACATTTTGGGTTGTGATCTAGGCATCTCTCAAGACATTTGAGACAGAAGGTGTGTCCACAAGGTGTAGTGACAGGTTCATAGAAGAGCCTGGATTGGAAAATCCAAAAAGAAAACAATAATATTGTGTACCAAAATAAAGAAGCTGCTACCAAAAAAGCTGTATTCATTCTCCAATGTAAGTACTCCAGGGATAAAGTTATTCCTTGCTTTTCATTTCTTCAATGAACTCTTGAATTTACTCAGCTCATGCTTTCTTATTGCTACCTGGTATCAAAACCAGCTCAAAAACTCCGATTTCAGTGAATGCGAGAGAATATTGTCATTAGCTTCCAATAAGCCAGGATTTAATTTTCCTTTATGCGAGCGATAAATAGAAGCAGAAGTTGGACCATCTGACTTTTTCTAATGAAATTGAGCAATACTTGCACAACTATTACCGTGGAAATCATGTGATTACTCATATGTGTAGAGCTAAGTACAAAATAGCTATTTGCAGTAATAGCCCACATAAGTGATTGCAATAAACTGTTATTGCCAACTCTAATGTGGACTTGGAAAGCAGTTTCGTTGCAATAGACAGGTTTTAACCTTCAAACAACCGCTTTTCTGGAGCATCAGTGATACTAGGCTCCTGTTTCATCTAGAAAAGTATTTCAATATAAAAGACCAGGTTTTCAATGTATCATGGTATCTAATCTTTACCTATTTCGAGTACCTCTGTGACACTTATCTTCATATAAGGGGTTTTTACTTACTATTCTGTTTATGTGCTGAATGTGATGTTTCCTTGCCAGTAAGTACCTTAAAGAGATGCAAATAATATGGATTTTTTCATAGAAAATGTTTGATACCAGGGAATAGGTTGTTCGGCATATACTGTATTTTTCAACATACTGGCTTTAAGGTCTCAAATATCAGTCTAATTTTAAGTGAACTTACAAGTTTATTGTAAAATATTAGAGTTTGTCAAAACAAAAAAAACCACCACCAAGTCCTGTTACACATTTGGGTTTATGTATGTAGAATTTCACATTTATTAGCATCTGTTATATGAGCGTAATCAAGAACATAACTGGCTCCTAACAAGATTGCCAGTTTATATTGCAATTTGACTGTTCAATTGAAAATCCTTAGTAATTGTTTTATGAAGGGAAACCTCACTGCACCAAGGCTCCCTTACTGCTCTCAACTATGTAAAATACTGAATTCTGCAATACGTTTCAGTAAGCACTGGTTTGCACATGTAATTTCGCAGTCACTTACTGGATCTAAAATGTTAGCATAAAGACAAGCAAGTCCTGTTGAAATGTGTGAGTCTGCGCTAGGTCTCTCAAAAGCCAACAGCAGCAGCTTCTTCCTAATGACTCTAAGGGGACCTGGACCAAGCCTCATGACTTGCAGAAAGAAACACCATACACCAAGATTTCTCATGACATCATTTAAGCTATTGTAACAGCAGAAACTAAATAATCACTCCTGCTGAGTAATGCTCCTTCATTCTTCCACCAGTGCACTGCTTTGAGTATTACTTTTTATCTTCCGCTTGCTGCTGGAGTGAATGTAGATCAATAACATTTTAGCCACTGTCAGACAAATAGGTTAATAACAGCTCTTGCAGTTAATTGTGAATAGGTCAGTAGGTTACTAGGTAATTAGTCCAAAGTATCTTAGGATCCAAATCCCCAAAATACCTCTGAAGAACACAGCAGGAAACAATTATAATCAATCTGCATTAATAGCAAGGAAAAAGATCTTGTGACACTTGCCTTAGCAGAAGCCTTCATTATTGCAGTGATGTTACAAAGCTAACATCCTCCTAGATGCAAGGTCTGTATTTGTGATTGTGATTACAGATCAGCATCGCCATCCTCTATATTGCAAGCTCAAGAATTACCAATTCCCTAATTCCTTTACAACTGCATTGGAGTCTGCCTGTTTCTGATTTAACAGAGGATGAAGAAGTAGGGCTAATTAATTTTATTTAAAAAATCTGAAAAATGCTTTGTTGACACAATGATCATAAATGTGCAGACTCGTTAAATCAGCTAAGACTGATTGTGTGGCTTTCTGTTAAAGGAAAGTTTTGCTCCTAGCAGTATCAATTGTTTTGACAGCTATATAAACTCTCAGATCACTTTTCAGCTGTAAGCAGAGGGAGGGGGGCAGAGCCAATTTACTCCAAGCAGAAGTAAATCAAACACAATAGTTGTTTCAATTTGCCTGAGATAAATGGAAGATGTCCCCCCTCTCCCTGCATACCAACAACCAACCAAGCAACTCCACATTTCTCAAAGCACAGGACTTCAGAAATAAATCCATTAAGAGGCTGTCTGCTATTAAGAATTTAAAATACAGTGCAAAACTAACCTAAACATGCATTACTGTAAATCTGGGTAATGAAAGCTACAAACCTAAGCGACCATCACTGTAGAAATCAAGACCCCTGTGAAAAACCTTTCCAGTGTTTCCAAGTCAGTTAACAAAACCCACATGTATATTTGCCAAAGTTATAATGTGTTTTACAAACAAGTAGTAAAACAGATGTAGTTGAAAACTACTGGTTTTATCAAGTCCTTGCTGTCCCCAAGAATGACTGATGGCTAGAAGAAGAGATCATGAAGCAAATGGAGCAATGGCCTTGGGAAACAAAGGAGCACGTCTCTTAAGTAATAAAAGAAAAACACGCTCTTGTTTGCTTGCAAGATTCTCCTATTGCAATAGCAGCAACATAGTATTTTACATGCAAATGTGGAATATTCATTGGATGTGGTCTCTTCAACTATTTTGAGCTTTACATAACATCATAAGGGCTGTACAGATTCCAGAGGACAAACTGGTTTTGTGCACTACATGTGTCAGCAGGTGGCCACGTGTAAGTGATGAGATGAAATCTTTCAGAGACCTTCACTAGCAGGCATAACCCTCATGCGCCCTTTTCTAAACAATCACTAGCCTAGAAGAGATCAAGAAGTTCCTATTCATCAACAGTGTTGATTAACAGGTCTAGAAACACATCAGTGGAGTAGCAGTAAAAACTAATTTCATGACAGAGGGAAAAATTACCAAGTATACTAGAAAATCTCTAGGTCATAAAATGGAAAGAGATACAGCTTAAAAGCTAAAGACATCCATGAGAAAACAACAGATACCTCATACACAGGGAGCAGTCCAAATCTGATGGATCCACAAATTCAAATGGAGTATGTTGTCCAGCACTATTTCCCTTAGTATCAACTGTATCTATCAATAACAGAAAACATATTACAGTGTAATTGAGCAGAAGTATGGTAAACACACTGGTATTCTGTGTAACTACAAGCAGCAGCCAATACTTAATCTGTGTTGCATACACTTGCAAGTTACTGAACCATTAAGAACCATTACAATAATTTCTATGCAAACCATCAAGTTCAGCCTTGGCACAAATCCGTATACCTTCTCTTAATTTTGGTGGCATTATACCCACTTACAGAGGGCTGAATTTAGCCTTGCATTAACAATTAATGTCAAAACATTTTTTTCATTGGTGTTGGAAGTGAGATACAGTCTTCTGTCCTCCCATTGTAAACATATTCTACAGCATGAAAACAAGGCCAGATATCATCAACAAACAATTTGTGCTTTTAAGCAAACTTTTTTCAGTGATCCAGAAAGTGCTAAGGCCATGTGTGACACTCATATTCCTTAAAAGATTGAGATCTCTGATGAGAAACAAGCATCAACAGACCCGAACGTCTTACCCGCTTTTAGACTATTTTTTGTTTTTAATGTACACAGAAATTCCCCATGCTGCCCTGCTTAGACTAAAGGGAAAATGCACAAGCCAAAGTGCAATTTGGACCCTCTTCCTCTAATTTGTATAAAAGCAAAATTTCTACTGATTGCATGCCATGAGACTTACCCTGTGAGCAATCAAACATACCTTTCTTCATCACTTTGCAGGGGAGCTCAGCATTTCGCATCTCCTCCGGACAGCACTTCCTTTTCAAGAGGCTGCACTTGTCAGAAATGAGGAAGGTAGATTCCGGCATGGAGGTGAGTTTGTTCTCCTCCTCCAAGCAGTCCTTTTTGCTCTCTGTAATTTGTATGGATTTCCTCAAGCTACCAGAAGTAGTTACGTTTGGTTCCTCTTGAATGGAAAACCCTTTTTTCTGTTCCACATTTACCTGTGTGAAGACAGGTCTGACATTGGACTAATCTTACAACAACTTGGTAAGGAAAAAACCTCAAACCTATTACAAGTCTTTAACATTATGGATCACCAGGAAGGACTTTGTAGGTCAAGAAGCAACAGTTTGAGAATTGTTGTCAGGGCCTGCTTGTAATGGAGGGGGAAAAAAAAAGGGCAAACTATTAGCTCTCCCCACCCATCCTAGCCTCACCATGGCACTGAGTATTTTCAGCCCTTATGTACAGCTTTATAGCTTGGTCATGAAACTTGATTCAGGCAGAAATGTGGCCAGATCTCAGGCTGAATATATTGTTATCACTTAACCTATGGGGAAATGCATATTGCATATAACATAATGATGGTATCAAGTATCAAAACCAACCAAAACAATGTGAATTTAAGGAAGCAGTATAGACACACAAAATTTGTAACAGAAAAAATGCACAGAGCTTCCTTTAACAAGACAGATTTATTTTGCGAAGGCTAAAATGGTGAGACTTCACCCTGTTAAGGCTACAGAACAATCTGGAGCAGCCATTATACAGGACATCCCCTATCAGCTTGTCACATCAACTCCCCAGGTGAACCTGAAAGTAGATACTGTGGATAGTGATCAGAAGCTGTGGCAATGTGTAACATGCAGAAAGATGACTGACCTGTCCCTCAAATTACTTTGTTAGGGGGTCATACAAAAGGATTTCTTGTCAGAATACCCTAATAGCCTTTCCAGAAGGCAAAGTCACTGAGTGTTCTTATCAGTCTCAACAAGGCTGTTCAAAGCCTGCCATTTTTGTTTGTGAGGACTAGAAGTTTTCTCCCACATATGTATGTATATATGTGTATACGCCAAACCTATCCCCAAAGTTCTGATGTCAGTGAAGCAAAAGTGGTCCTTACGAACCCATGGATGCCAACCTCTACAGCCATTTACAAAACTATGGCTCTGAGACCAAACTTACAGAGCAGCTAATACATCTGCTTTAGAATAACCTCTAAGCAGTGTACAGAATCTGAATGCAGGATAGTTTTGCCACTGACATCAATTATAGTTGAAGCTGAAACCCCAGGTTTTAGCATTTCACAGCTTTGGAGGGTATCTCAATCCAGTCTTCAGAGGCCCTTTCCCACTACAAACTACTTGGAAGAGCTAAAGACAATTACAGGACTAGAACCCACTCAATTCTGGCATAAATTTTACCAGTACTACACCAGAAAAAGAAGTCAGATAAGGAGACTTCGGTAAGTCAACACTTTCTTGTAATCTTCTGAAACTCAGTAAATATCTAAGAAAATGTATCCTCCTGTCTCCCATAGGTGAAAAAGGAGAGAAGGCTTCCCAATGTGAACATAAAACACACACGAATTAAGAACCACACATCAGACTTGGTTTTACCTTGAGCAACCTCTGTAGGTTATGGCTGGTGCCTCCAGATCCCACTGAATTTAGGAGATTCCCCTTTAATCTAGAGTGATGTGACAACAGCTGCAGGATATCAGGTAAGTGTTCCTGAGCATTTCCCGGGATGAGTGAAAACAAACTAAGTAGAAGCTGTGATACAAAACAGAATACTTCACTGCTTAGTTCCTTCCTTGCAACCTCAAATGAAAAAGCAAGTAAAGGAAGAACTGAAAGAAGCATCCTTGATTTTGTTAAAACCATTTAAAGAGCCATTTAGATGAGGGTAAGAACAAAAAGTGCAAGAGCTAATGCAATATAGGCTGAACAGACAGCAAGAGACATTTTCAGAATTAAATAAGCCCATAAAGTTATTAACCATTCTGGGATGTGACACCCACATGTCTTTGTCCACTTTGTCGTGCAGGTCATAAACTCACCAGAAATTACTAACATCCATCTTAAACATGTTTTTTGCTGCACCTCAGAAGCTTTCACTGGGGTTTATTAGTACAGAGGGCACTCATCTCACAGGCTTAATCCAAGTTCAGTGAAGTAAATGTCTCTGATATTGTAAATTGCAGCTATTTTTAATTCATTTACACGAGGATACAAGAAAATGTAGGCAGTAGAAAAACACTACTTCTTCATTTGCTATCAGAAAATAAGTGCCTTTGTTTTGAGTAGCACCTTGCAGCCAGTTGTATGGCATAGCTTCTCAGATAATTGTTTAAGGAAAGAAGCAGTGCTGAATGGAAGATTTACACTCCCCAAACTACTTTCAACATACTGAGGTGATCCTGCTGATTCCTGGGGAAGCCACATGACAGCAAAGGTACCTTTTTAAAGCCAAAAAGGATTCCAGAGGGTCACACTGTGTCAAAACTAACATGGACAGTTAATACCAGCAGAAAATCCCAGCTGCACACCAAGAATTTGGTAAAATGTAGCATGTCATTGTTATGCAGATGGCCTTGGAAGTGACTCAGTAGAACCATGGATGAATTCTGTCTGATGAGTGCACAAGTAATTCTTTCAGTCATAAAAAAGCCTGTTTTTCCCTCAGAACCCCACTGCTCAGAAGTGAGGTGTCTTGGATAAGGCTATTTGGAGTCAGAAATTAGAAACACATTTGTTTGTTCCTGCTCTTTTTGCTCTAGTGCACAGGAACTCTCCCAGCATGACTGTGAGAACAAACCATGACACAATGGCAGTGAAAGCTACATGGAACCCACCAGGAAAAAACCCAACCAACCAAAACTCCCAAATATCAGTGACAAAAACCTCACAGGAGGTGGAAATCTCAACCATATGCAAAAATGAGATAAAAATTTGATTGTACTACAGCCATCCAGGCTATATTCTGTTTCCTTCATGAACAGTGCTTTACTGTAAGAATTCTATAAATAAAGCTTTCAGAAAGCTTTATTTATTGCAGCACACAGAAGCCTCAAAGTTCCTATCCCACCAGTGATGGAGAAAAGCCTGAATGCACTGCCATAAAAGAAAATTCAGTACAAGGAAAATAGCACATTACACTTTATTACCATAAACCATCCCTGTGACACTGAAGCTTTTAGCTATGACAACAAAAAAAAACCCGGCTAAATGTCAAAAATACTGATTCACAGGAAATCAGAGATTTGAGGGGCTGCAAAACAAAGCAGTCTTCACAAAAGCTGTTGGAGAATCCACACACCACATTTTAGGGTGTTACTGTAAAAAAGTCTCACTGCAGATTCATTTTGTTGCTTATTTAGCCTTAATTATTAGCAATCTTTAAAAGCTATCTTAAACCAGCTCTTCTTTTGTTGACTGCTTCCTTTCATGCCTCCTTCACACTCTGATCCTGGGTGAAGTACGACTGGCAGTAGGAAGAGAGCTGCTGCTCCCAAGTGGAGTTTGAAGGGTGCTGCGTGTTTCATTCTGCCAGTCAATGGCCTGATACAACATTCCACAGCAACCCCTCCTCTGCTGCACTGTCACTGGTGAGACATGGCCACACTAGGAAACAGATTAAAAATCCAGCTCTAGAGAAACACAGCAGTCTGTGGGTGAGTTACTAACAAAATCAGTCTTACTTCAAATTTGGCAATGCTAACACTGTGAGCAACTGTTTCCACAGTGTCTGCTGAGTATGTTTTCTTGCTACCTCTCTATCTTCAAGCAATACACAACTCAAATCTGAACAACAGTCGGGATACATGTCTCCATGCAGCTCTTTGCAGTAATGAGAGAGAAGGGAAAAGAGAAGAAAAAAATTATGCTCCTTTATGAAATGCCACTGAACACAGGAACACAGCTCCGGGTGGTTTAGGGAACTCACCTTTTGTGCCTCAGACTTGGCAGTCTTGTTCCCAGTATCTAGAGCAAGGCAGAACAGAAACTCTCTTAAAGCTTCTTCTGTTTTCCCCAGATTAGCTAGTGCTTGTCCTTTCCTTAGGTGACCCTGCAATGAAACACATCCATAGTTGGCACCTTTTGTCATCAGAACGTGCACTAAAACCAAGGTGAAGTGACAAAAGACCTTTCCAGAGAAGAAAAAGTTAGGCAGGGGAATCACTATAAACATCTCTTATACCACGATACCATCAGTGCTTGGGGTTGTAACTCTTACAGGAAGAACTAGGATATTCTCTAACTCTCAAGTATGCTCTCAGAGCACTTGAGCCAAACTGACCTTGGAGAAATCTACTTCCCCAAATTAATCTCTTAAATTTATCATTACATCCTTATATAATGATGTAAGCACAGCATGGGATTTTTGGAGAGTGCTCATGAACTTGAGATTCATGCAGGTCAAAGACAATAGTCTCAGTTTATCCTCTAGGATTATCACTCTCTTCCTGACCCCAGAAGTATCACAGCTGAATGCCTGCAAGTCACAGGAAGCCAAAAAGTGACAGGATGTAAAGCCTCACTCCGATCCAGCTGTCTAACAGGTTTCTATCCAGATCAAATCAAGGTTTTAAAGTACAGCTGGAGTCAGGACTTACTTTCAACCAGTATGGCTGGAGTCTGCACGCTGTTTCTGCATCATGAAGCGCATTTTCACAAGCTTTCAAAGTCGAGTTAATCTGGGACCGGTTGCTGTAGAGCAAGTGGTCATTTGGAGCTGTGAGAAACAAGGGAAATAGGTTGATGGAAGCAAGTTAAAAATCAGTTACATAAACTTTATTCTTTTTGGGGGGGTTCCAAGTTGTAAAAACCTACAAAATACACTTTCTTTTTTTTTAATAACTATGTACTAAATGAGAACTGGAAACCTCTTTGGGTAACTCCAGACAAGACGTCAGCTATGCCTTATATAACTGCAGGGAACATTGCATAAATAAACCACGAGACGCTCACACAATGAATTACCAGCTCTGACTGAGGATCAGATGGGTGATAGAAACACACAAGAGACATCCCAATAGGAATGCTGTCCTGCTGTAGAGAGGAGTTTCACGATTTTTAGCATCAAAGTTTTCAAGTAACATGCGAGGATCTTTTCGTGCCAAAGCTCAACACAGGAAAACAAGTGTAACTATAGGAATGGGATAATGCTATGTCAGTGTGGGTGAAGCGATCTGCTGGTTACAGTGTGTTGTAGCATCAAGACACAGTACGTACCAGATTAAGGCTGTACGCTCTTTCAGAACACTCAATAATTGAGCGCTGACCGGTAATACCTCGCCTTTAATTTCCCCTTACTGTGGGCCGGGTTATGGCCGTCTTTCCTCAAACTACACGGAAACGATCGCACCAGAAGTTTTCCTCACACAGCCCCTGCGGCAGCTCACCGGTCACGGGCGGCCACGGGGAACGCGTGCCAGCCGGGACCCCCCCCGTGCCCTGCGGCCGCTGCCCCCGGGCCCCGCCGGTTACACAACGGCCGGACCGCGGGCTCCGGCTTACGCAACCGCTGCTCTCCTGACCCAGTTCCATTGCGGGCCGGGGAGCCCCTGCCCCTCCCGGGGCTCCCCCTGGCCTCCCCGCCGCCCGTCCGCCCAGCACCGCGAGGACTCAGCGGGAGCCAGGCCCTGGCCGGAGGAAACTTGTCCCAGGGAGCGCGTCCCCGGGAGACCGGCGTCGGGCTGTGGGTGCCGTTACCTAAGCTGACCGCTTCGTTGTACTTCTGCAGGGCTGCTTGCAGCTTCTTCTCCTTGTAGAGGAGATTCCCTTCGTGCCTGAGCTGCGAAGCCTTCACTTGGCAGGGAAACCACTTGGCCAGCAGGTTGCTGAGGATGACATTGACCCGCGGGAGCTGCCCGGGCGCCGCGCCGCCCTCCTCCTCCTTGCACAGGACGCAGCGGGACTCTGCCGCTCGGTCCCTCTCCAGGCACTTTTTGCAGAACGTGTGTCCGCAAGGCAAGGAAACGGGCTCGAAGAGAAAGCCCTGGCATTTGCGGCACCTGAAGACGTCCCACTCGCGGGGCTGCGGGGGGCCGCTCCCGGCGGCGGGTAGCCCCTCTTTGATCCGGACGCTCTGCGCCAGGCACTCCACCAGCTTCTCCAGCTGCTCGGCGCGCAGCTGCTGGTGCCGGGACGCCAGCTGGTACAGCGGCAGCGCTTCGTGCAGGCGCCCGCCGAACGCCAGCGCGTCGGCGCGCCCCAGCAGCACCTGCCACTCGGGCCCCAGGCCGCCGCCCGACAGCTCCAAGTTCTGCGCCTGCAGAGCCCCAGCCGCCAACTGCAGCACCAGCGGGGGCTCCGGACGCTGCTGCGGCGGCAGGTGGGAGCCCATGGCCGCGACGGCGCTAGCGGTGCGGGGCGGCGGGGAGCGGAGGGGGCGCGGGCGCGGCACGGCCCCACCGGCCCATGCTGCTGCCGCCCCGCGCCGGGAGCGCCCCGCGCCGCCGCCGCTTATATAAAGGCGGGCACGTGACGCCGGGCAGCGGCGCTCATTGGGCAGCGCCCGCAGGTTGTTACAAAACCAGGCGGTTTTGTAACGCGCCCACAGCGGCCCCGGCCCCGCTGCTGCTCCGCTGAGGGGCCCGCTGGCCGGCTGGCCCGCCCGGCACCGGAGTGTGCTCCACAGCCCCAGCAGAGATCCCGCAGGGGGGGAAGCCGGTGCTGCCCTCGCAGCGGGCTCTCGGACCCCGCACGACCCGACCCGACCCAGCCCAGGGAGGGTTCTCCCTGTCAGCGCGGGCGCCCTGTGAGGGGTTGAGGCCGGTGTGAGCCCCGTGAGGTGCGGGAATGGCTCCGCTCTGGTAGGTGCCAGGCACAGTCCCTCCTCGCCCGCGTTCTCGGTGGGGCAGGGCCGTGCTGCAGGTGAAGACACCCCGATGGGAACCGCTTCCCGCTGGGCAGCTGGAAAGTTATGTTTGACCCGTGTTTAGGGGGACATGGCGGCGAGAAACTCAGTTCAGTCCCGGGTTTGGTATCTCGGTAGCTACGGCAGTGCAAAATAAGTAACAGTTCAAACCGATTTGGAAAAAACACAGCAATGCCATTTCCTGCTAGAACTGGAATTTTAAAGGCTGTAGTGACACAGATAATAACTCTCCTGAAGAGAATCTGTGTAGTTGGGAAGCTATTCTGAGTCGGATACTTGTGCTTTTAGGACGAGAACATCAGGAAGAAAATGTGTTTACTTGGGTATGTGCTGTGGTGTATTGCATAGGTATATCTGCGAGGTTCTAGGTAAAAACCATATGCCTTATGATGTATGTTTGTTTTGTTTAGGACTAGCTGAGTTGCCCGCTTCAGTCTGCACTTTTCAACCTATTTTGATGATATGAAAGGTCTGCACTAGTTGTGTAACTGTTGGTGCTGAACTAAGGAGAAAATCGCCTGTGCCACCACAGAACAGAAGCAGTTTTAAAAGAAGTTATCCAAATCTTTTTTTTGTTTGCAGTTTTATGTAGATCCCAGTTACAGGTTCTAGAAATGTCCCTGATATCTAGACAGACATTTTCAAATACTCTAAAAATATAGAGCACTTTTCACACTGTCTTAAAATCCACTGCAGGATTTGATATTTCTGAGGATAGCTGCTACTGATGCTATTGGCCTCCTCACAAAACATGAGAAGGGATGAAGGAACTGATTTCCCATTTTTTATTTACAGAAGTATCTGAATCCCCCACTTTGTCTATGTAAATTAAGCAGGTAAGGACAAGCTCTGCCTATGGGGGTTGAGTGGACAGGATAGACGATGGAAGAAAGGAGAAGGAAGAAACATGACTTTTGTAAGACCTTGTTTAGAGAGGATACATGAGAAAGTCCACATGAACTTAGATTTAAAGCAGAAAAGTAATTTAAAGGCAGTTAAATTCTGACTCTTAACACCCACCAGAGTAAGGAGGGCTAATTTTGTGATGTTTATGTGTCCATGTGTAGGCAACTTTGGGATTACACAGGACGTCAGAGTCATATCTGGAAACAGAAACCAGCCGTCAGACCCCTCAATAATTGTCTTCAAATTCTATGACAAGAAGACATTTTGCACCTGCCAGAAGTTTGGACTCTGTCCCTAGTGCAACATCCAACCATTATTCCCAGGTAAGTCCTTTAATTAGAAAAAGTTTAATAGAATAACCACTGGGTTTAGTATTTTTTTTCTGCCATAGCTTAAATCAAACAATAATCCAAAGTGTAGCTCAGCCTGCCATCAGATAATTCAAAGAAATATGGGCACCTGAAGCACTTGAGTTCCAGTTAAGCAATGCTTCAGAACAGGTAGAGTTAGAACTGGGGCTCAGAAGGATGGAATTTTCCTCACAGACTCATGCTCACTAACACAGACTTTGTTTCCCAAACTTCCATACAGGAAGAGCTCATACTGTTTGTGCTGGGTGTGTGGTAACTCAAATCCATGCACTCAGCAGAGATCCCGGGTTTGTTCAGGCCTGGCTGCTCAGTGGATGGCTCCACAAGTCAAGCTCACCAGTGCAGGCTTTCTCCTTAGGTTTATACACACAAGTTACAAGGTAACACACTACCAGTTACAACGATTAGGTTTAATCTACATGTAATATTTGCTGTGTCCTTCCTTCTAATCAGTACACATGCTCAGAGGAGAGGTCTTCATTTGGGCCAGAGTCTTTTTGACCTCTGTGGGTGTGATTTTTAGTATTTAGTATTATAAAAGTTAGTTTTATTGCCATGATAATCAAATGATCACTTGGCCAAGCTGGCAAATAACTCATCCTGTAGTACTACCAGTCCTGAATGTCCTCTTTTAATCATCTGAGCAAGACCAGGATCTAGTTTTACCCATGAATTCCTTATTGTTTCAAGAGGTTCATTTTGTCCCAGGCCCAAGATGCAATAACTATGTAACTATGGCTACCAATTGCAGGTGCACAATACAGCAAGTGATATATCGTATCACTATAAAAGAACAAAGAAAGATGTTTTTCTGCAGCTTTGAGGTCAGCAGTTGTCTCTATTGCAAAATAGCCTCAGCAACCCCTCAGTGTGTTATTTTATAACCATTGCGCTGAAAACCACTATGAGTCAAAGCCTATTCAAGCGAGGG
This sequence comes from Neopsephotus bourkii, assembly GCF_033783945.1. Classification (NCBI taxonomy): domain Eukaryota; kingdom Metazoa; phylum Chordata; class Aves; order Psittaciformes; family Psittacidae; genus Neopsephotus; species Neopsephotus bourkii. Next base: position 1,382,545 of record NW_026901430.1, on the reverse strand, counting down.
AAAGTGACAGAACCACTGGTTACCAGTAGCAATGCGATGACAATCTCTCCATCAGGAATATGCCACCAGTATTTACATAGTTACATTGCAGACGCTTAAAGAGATAGTCACGTACAAAGGCAGGGTTTCTAGCAGCACATGAACTCAAGATAGGGAAATAGATTGTTGTGGAAAATGTGATCAGCATTTGTGCTCTGAAAGGAACTTCCACAGTTTCTATTTACAATGTATGAAGGCATCTGCAGGGCTTGCTGACAGGCTGATCGCTCCGGACTGGAATGACTCTCAAAAAAGCACTGTGAAATGTACTTCTGGGAATTCTCTTACAGCAGCAGGGACATGGCTGAAACATTTCAAGAGAAAAGGGCAGCTGTGCTTATAAACTACTCCCATGGTAGGAGCTGTGTGTTTAGGAGGGTGAACAGAGCACAGTCCTTTATCCAAAGCCAGAAAAAAGTTCAGACCTTATTATGGATGTCCTGTGGGCAACAACGCTGTGATTTCTTAGGGAGGAAACCAGCTGGCTCTGCCTCTGCTAGTTCCTGGTACGTGGTGTTTGGTAAATGTTAGTACTTTGTGGGGTGTGACAGGTACAGAGTGAGCTGTACAATCACTAATGGCAAATGTTTTTAAGCCAAGATACTGCTTTACTGTTCACTAGAAATCAGCAACTACAAAATATTTGATTCTGACATCAGGCCAGGCTCTGCAAAGATTATTTTAGCAAGAACAGCTGTGTAAGTTGAATGTACATACTCAATCTGGATATGCTGGGGTGTTTTTATATAACACATCCTGAAAGCGTGGAGTTTTCATACATTCATACATATATTCATGGATTTGGAGCAGCAGTGGGTCATGAGGTGTACTTGATTAGGAAGCAAAAAAAGAAAAAAGCAAAAAGCAGAAAAAACCCCAAAGCAACTCCCTACCTACCTGCATTGTTCATGAGATCAAGAACGATTTATCCCTCACTTAAGCAGAAGTTAAAGCTAGGAGGTGACTCACTCTGCAAAAGCACATCTCCCTTGTATGAGTTTTCTGCAAAGGGAGGTTTAATTTCTTCCTTTTAATGACAATGAGCACAATACTGATTTTCTTCCAGCAGTTAATGGCTGGCACAACAGGCAGGATGAGAGCATGACTACGCTCTTCAGCCACCTTCTGGAGCTATAATCTGCGTCAAGATTTTGAAACCACAAAACCAACCAACCAGCCTATTTCTTTCCCCTCTAGACTCACTACTCAACTAACACAACTAACGCAAGTGTGAAATTCTGACCTCCTAGTCATGCTGACAGAGCTCCTGCTCTGCTGGAAGTAGGGATGAGAAAACTCACATCGCAAATACATCCACAGATGGCTTGTTATTTTCAAGGGCTGTGCACACACTGTAATAGTCCATAGGCAAGAACAGATTTGGACTGATGGCCTGTGGAGTTGAGCCAACTGGAAAGAAAAGAAGGAGATCTGACCGGCATGTTGGGAAGCAGTGCTGACAGACGGGTAGAGAGCGGGAAGTAAACATGTGCAAGTTCTTTAGTGTTATTTTGCCACTGAGTCTCTGAATGACTTCTGGCAACTATCTTTGACTCTCCGTTTGCATTCTGCCTACAGTGACTACTCCTGCATGCACTGGGCATCTCTGCTATTATACATACATGATTAACACTGAGAAACAATCAAGTTCCAGTTCTATTTTAAATAGGTTTTCACACATTAATCTTGAAAGCAAAAGCATAATGTTCCATATACTGTAAAGGAAATGAAAGAAAAGGTGAATTGGGGAAACTTGTGTTCATACAGCACAGGTTAGAAAATAGCTAGAACTAAGACATTCACAAATATATTATCCAGTTTAGATAAATGCATGGTGCCATCAAATAGAGACAGCAACTGCATCACTGAGGTTTGTTTTTCAGGGAAAACTACCAACAGAAGATGGAAAAGGTCCTTGCTACCTGTTGGTCTGTGAACAGTGTGTAAGAGGAAAAAAAATACTTGTCCTTCCCAACTTGTCCTTCCCTTCCCCTCCTTCCTTCATAGCTGATGACTGACTGGTGATCAGCCTGACAAGAGCTCGGGACCAACACAGCCAGCATCCCATACAAGTTGTATCTTTCCCATATTGTACAGAAAGGGGGATTCACGGCCTGTCCTTGTGTAACCAAACCTAGAGTGAGCTGGGTAAAATAATTTCTGTTCAGGCATACCCAGATTCTGAGAAGGTTATTTTTGTTCTTTATTGAAATGAAAGGGCTGCAGTCAGAAATGCAGTGGAATTCAAATGCTGGAGTATTTTAATTGTGAAGTAAGACCTTCCAGTGTTGAACAAATATTTCACACATAATTCACTGTGAAATTAAGAGAAAACAATACTTTTAAGGCTCATATTTTATCAAAACTGAGGAACTGTCCACTAGCCATTACCATTAGCCATTTTGGTGGCAACTGCTATTTTACTGGAAAGCTACTCTGTCAGAAGGAAAGCCCAAATTAACTCTTTAAGTACAGAGGAATGAAAATCCCAAGTGTTTACGTACCCCTTCATGTGCATTGTAAACCTCCGGTTACAGTATACTCCTGCTTAATGTGTGGCAAGAAAAAATTGAGCCTAAAAGAGGTCCATCACCCCGTGTGGAGAATATGAGGAAAATAGTAAGGAAGCCTTTCCACTTCCGGAGAATGTGAGCAATGGCTGTTACAGGAGAATAATGGAAGGAATATATTCCATCTAGATGGCATTTATGGGTCCTTCTGAACAGTAAAAAAATACTTTGCAAATGTCTAGAGCAGTAGGTCATTTTATACCTATGCAGTGTTCAATTTGTCTGTAATGACTTCACTTGTGGTCTCAGTTGAGATTCCTTTCTAGTTTGAAACCAATAAACTTGAACATTCAGAGGGAAAAGGTTGTAACATGGAATGCAAGAATGTATGTTTTGTATCACGTCTTGTGATAATGGAATTTCAGAAATAAGATATACAAATTCACAAACTAAAACAAAAAAGAAAACATCACATTAATGCAACCTACAGTCCACTTGAAGTTACAGGAGCTAATTCCTCTTTATGTGCTTTGGTGTAACCTGAACACAGTAGTTAAGATGCAGTATGGATCAACCCTCAGACTTATTGATGAGTAGCCTACAAAGCAAATGGAACAGTTTGAAATAAAGGCTGATAGGTTTATTTGAAACTACAGGACACATTCTTGTGCAGGTTTTAAAAGCTTTCTGAACCATAGCTATTGAGCTGTCCTCGTCATACTTTTAAAAAAAGAACTTCTTTGACAGCAGCTTGCACTAATAAAATGAAGTCATTTTATACCTGCTGTGATTCTTAAAATCCAAGAGCCAATTCATCCTTTTGTACAGAAACAGCTGTGGGAGTGTAAAAGGCCTCCTAATCCATGGGTTTAATTTCAGTAGTTTTCTGCGGGCAGTAAGGGAGATAAAGACAAGTTCTACAGTCACAAAAACCAAGACTGAGCAGTAGGGGTGGTACTACTGATGTAAAACCCCTAAAAGCAGCTAGAATGAGCCAGTGCCAACAACACTCATGGCACATGGTTTCTAAACTGCTTTTGGCAGCTGGATAAATCCAATAGTTCTAGGGTCCATGGCTTGTGCTGTCACTGAGCCATTGCTCACAGCCTCTGTGTGTCTGCTGCTGGGGAAAACTTGTTCAGGCAATGACTGAGGAATGCAGCCCTTCTTGGCAAAAGTCTTAGGGACATACATGTGGTCCCATGGCATTTAAATGAGAATTAAAACATACACTTCAAGTTAAGGGACTTCTTCCAAGATCTACTAATGGGGCAAACTAACAGAATTTTTATTTCAGTTGGGAGGGACCTACATTGATCATCCAGTCCAACTGCCTGACCAACACAGGGAACTTCAGCCTATGCTTAACTGTTTCCTTGGCCTGGTGGCTTGGTATTCTCATACCCATGACTTTCCTCCCAGAGGCTGTATGCAGCCTATTCATCCCAGGGTCTGATTTGCACTATTAATGAGTATCTAGTGATCTACAAGATCACTGTCTCCTCCCATTCGCTATTATTGCAGCGCCAGAGGTTTCTGCCCAGTAATTCAGATGATTCTGTTCACATTGAACATATGGGAAATACAAAAAACAAGAAGCAGTCCTTTCCAGTTAGAAATCTATGAGATTACTGCTATTTAGCCCATTTTGATCAACCAGATAAAGACTTACATTGTACCTTTCCACTTGTTCAATTCCATGGGATTAGTTCTGGAAGCTCAACATTTTTGATCCACAGACTTCCAATTTTCTTCAAAATTAGCCTTTAAATACCTGCAGCCATAACTCAGTCAGCGAGAAGCCAGAAGCACTTTTACTTACGCAAAACTCCAGTGCACAGTTGTCACACGAGAGCACAGGGTGCGTGTTTTTTGTTGTTGTATTTTTTATTTGAGGTACTGCAAGAGCTTTCTTCTGATACACACTGACGGGGCTTCCGGTAGAAGGCTTTCAAAAATACTGAGAATGATGAATCACAATCAGAAATAAATGACTCCTACATCTATTAAGACAGTTATTTAGAAAATGTTTTGATGAATCATGCAATAATTCTCACAAAGAGCATTATGCTTTTTCATAGATTTGGTTTTGTTTTTTTCCTAAGTCTTACGAAAAGACCTTGTGCTTTTAAGGCTTGAAATGAAAACATATTTACAGCAGGCATCATAAACACCATAAATGACCATAAATGCCACTTCAAAGTTCAGAGAGGCAAAGTGGTGACGCTTCCCTGCTTTGCCATTCACCAAACACACTGAGGGTGTTTTCACATCTGTTCTGTAAACTCCCAGTTTCAAAGTGTTCAGTCCTGGATCTTCAGTATGCTCCTTTTCTCCAAGTCATTCATTTCCTTCAGTATAAGGGCAACATTGTATCTCAGTTCTTGAAACTTTGCAACTGGCACCTGAAACAGAATATTCATGTTAGAAAATATGAAACATCTTGGGAACTGTCACAAGGACATGCCTAGGGACTGGGACATGCCACAGTGCCAGCCCCATTTTCTTTTTTAGGTTTTTTTTTTAGACCTAAAGGATTTGAGGTTAGGAAAATGCAGTTAATTCAAGGAAATCATCTGGGTAAAAAAGGAGAGTGGGAAAACCCAGAAATGACATCTTCTACACTGCCTGATGTGAGAAAGGACATGCTCTAGAATGTAAACTGGTGGCTGCTGTGGTGAAGCGAGTTATGGACTGGAAGGAAAGATAGACACTTGGAAGGTTGCAGAGACTAAATAATTCTCAAGCAACAAATTCCAGATATTCTGCTTGTCTGAACTTTGCAAGAGAAAGGAATTGAGGACTTGGCAGCAACCTCAAGAGCAAAGGGCACTGCTTGTATGTGGAAGGCTGAAGGTTTTGATTAAAGTATACAAAACATTTTCAGTCATGCAGGAGACTAATGGACTTCCCTTTACCACTTCAAGCCTGAGAAGCCAAATGGATAGAAATCTGTTACCTGGTAAGACAGAGAACCACATCGGAGTGCAGGCACAGACTGGGTGACATACTAGTGCAGCACAAACACATGTGCTCATGTGAGTACCAGCAGCAGTCTAGCTAGTCCCAGCCTGCTCTGCAAAGCACTGCCTAATTTACTTCTTTGAGAACACTGAAGACACGGTTCTTTTGACAGAGTCCTTCCTAATCCTTCTGCCTACTGTAGCACAGATACCAACTGTGTGAGAGGAATCCAACATCTGATTTACATTTTCCATATGCATCAGAAATGCATCAGAAGGCATCACATCCTTTTCACTTCTGACATATATACAAGACTCAAGTCTAAACAATTAAGAACATCTACTAGTTTTCACAAGTGAAACTCGCCCTGTTGTCAAGGGTTATCCTGAAGTCCATGGCATCATTTCAGTTCCATGGAAGACCTCAGAGTGTATGGGATGCCCTGAGCTGGACTGTCCACAGCAAGGGCATTTGATCTCAATACTTTGCAATACAGCACTGAATTTGTGCCTTCCTCAATAGCTGCCTGCTTGTGAAACACTGTAAAAGTAAAATCAGTCCTCCTCTTTCAACCCACAGTGCTTGGTGCTTCCTCCAGACTACTACTAACACCTGAACTGAAGCCAAAATCTTTAGAGAGTTCAAACGTAACAGCGCCTGCTGTGCACTGAATTCCTGTACGCACCACCATGTTATTTATAGAACAAGTAGCATTCCTTTTCAAAAGTTAAAAATATGGAAGAGTTTATGCCATCTTCTGGCAAGCCTTTCTGTACAGCGTCAGGAATGCTGCCACTGTCTAACTCTGAGGAAAAAACCAAAGAGGTTTTTTTACTTTCTTTCTAGCAGCAAGAACTTTACTGAAGAATAAAACTATCTCTGCCCCAGAAGAGAATGTTACCATTTTAGAAGTGTATCATACATTATATAAACTACCCCAGTGATTTTCCTGCCCTCAAGAACCACCATCAGGTCTGAAGGTTGCAGTTGATAACAAACCCCTATTTTTTAGTCAAACCGGGTATTACACAACAGTGGTTTTTAGTAATTAATGCTCTTTAACAAATGAGTTTCCAGCAGTATGCGTGTAGGAACAAGGTATAAAATGATTTTGGGTGGCATTTTGTTATATGCAGCTACTCGGAGCATGAAGGATTCCAAAGAAAACTAGCCAATGATAATGTACTGTTTACAAAAGCTTTAACATTTAAAACAGTAAAGAACTGTTAAAAACTGTTAAAAGGATCTTCAATGATTTATTTTCTTTTTCTTTTTTAATTATGGTAATCAGACTTACTTCAAAGCGATGAGCTGTCCCATCCGAAAGCTTCAGCATCATTAGAATGGATGGTTGAAGTGCACGGGCCAGTGAACTGAAATTATTTACATGATTAGTATTACAGCAATAGACATGGGCAGTGGGATGAGTACAGCACTGTACATTAGCAAGTTGAGAGGTTCATGTAGGCTTTACATAGAACATGAGTAATTTCAATTCCAGAGACCTGTACCTGGCTGGCAACTCAGGAGCATGGGAGTCATGTCCAGTTTACCTCAGTACTGAGACTAATAGTTTAGTAACTGTGACTTTAGGAGCAATTTTAATCTTAAATAATAATTCAGTGAAACTATGGTAAGGATAAGAGCTAACCAAGCACTGCTAGTAATAATACACAGTGTTCTTATGTAGTTCACCATGTTGCATTAATCTTTCCCATCCCTTCAGTACTTTCAACTCCCATCTCGTTTAGGGAGGCTGGTGCTGGATGATAAGCAAGAAATCCTGGGGGGGTTGATTGACTAGAAAGGAAGTAAGAGGAAGGAAAATAGAAAAGGACAGTGTATTGCTCCAGTGTTTGGAAAACAAATCATAGGATTTGCCTGCAGCTTCCAAGCACTGTGCCTGAGGATGTTTATCTGTACATTTTGCTCTCTTAGAGGTACAGATTTTTTTCTGCGTAGTAGTACCTGTTTTTACAGGTATCACTATGCAGCACTGTTTACAGCACTTCATCTGAGAGTCACCTCTCTTAGTAGCTCGTGGCCATTACAACTTTCACTCAGGAGCCTTTTTTCTCACTTTCAGAAAGATCGTCCCTGACCCATGGGCGCCTCAACTACAGCAGGAAAAAGACTCTCCCTCGGATGCAGGTACTCATGTATGCAATATGAAGTCGCTCATGCTAACAGTGTATGCTACTGACAAATACTGGATCATCATCTAATTTCTTTCACCTTGGTCTGTCTTGGTTAGAACAAGACAAAGACGAGGAACAGCACAGACAACATGTTTCTGTTTCCTTCTGGCCCTAGCCAAAAAGTCATCCCTTTGCTCCTGATTTGTGAAAAAAACTAGGAGATCACTGATGAGTTCCATAACTATGGCAGCGTAAAGGTGCTGTTCTGAAGCCTCTCTTTGTAGTATGTACAGCAGACTGTACAGGTAATGAGATTTTATTTATCATGTGCAACACAGAAATGATAGTCTGCTTGAGAAGTTGTATAGATGATTTCCCTCCCCTGCTTCAGTGAGAGCTTGGCTGGCTGTGTGAGGGTCAATCTGTCTAATTTATTCCATCGTATCTGAGGACCTGTGGATGGAGTTCTATCAGCTCCATCAAGTTTCAAAATTTTGAAAGAAACTCAGACTTTGAATTAAATAGTTCGTAGCAAAAAGGTTTTAGAGATCAAAACAAATAAGAAGCTCAAAAGTAACATTAGTAGAAGATGAAGGCAGCAGCCTGTTGGCAACCTATGTTAACAGCAGCAACCTGTATATAAACTGACTTCTGCACTGTCCAGAAAATCCCCTCCATATCTTACCCTCTAATGCTGCATGCCAGTCCCTTACAGAAGGTACATTTTAATGTTATTCACATTTTTAAGCAGCACAAGAAGTTCTTGGGCAAAGTAATTTCTAGGGTCATGCAGGATTCTCTTTTATACCTTGTGGATATAGCTACGTCCACTCTCCACCTGAAGTCCTGGACACTTGGCAGCCTACTTCCTTGTATGAGAGCTGTGGCTTCGGAAGTGGGACGCCTAGAGAGTAAATCAGAAATGGGAGACTGAAAATCAAATTCATAAAACAAACAACAATCTAAAGAGAAAATAAGATCCCTCAGAACAAACCGGTCTGAAACTTGTTTCTTTCCTACATCTATCATCATTTAGAGAGGTCTCAATGAGTGGAGGTTTTGTGTATTTAGGAAAGCTGTGCCCAGATTATCCACTTTTTCTGTGCTTAACTACAGTCCATGTTAAAAAAGAGCAAGTGACTGTGTAATTCCAGTAAACTGATGTCATTCTAAAGTTCAGCAAGAGTCACTGTAATGGCTGGCATTTCTATTGTTTCAATTACATACAACTGTGCAGGTTAGAAAGGGATCTGCAAATGGATCTTTATCTTCATGCAGATCCCACAGGAACAAAGCAAGCATGGATGAAACTGGTGACTTGACCAAATAAGTAGGAATAAGGTCACTGTGCTCCTTCAGCAGAAAGCATATGGTATTAGCAAGCAGCAATGTTTAAAAATATAGAAACAGTAGAGTGCACTTGGAAGCATACTCACAAAATAATCACAGTGACTCTTGCTAAGCCAACACAATTTACAAACTCTGAAGTCCTCATGTAATGCTTACTGCCAACTCTTGCACAACCCTCAAGACTTGTGTCTAGTTTAACATGTGAGAAGCCAAGGCCTGAATTTATTACACGTATTGCAGGAACAAACAGGCTGATCCAGCTCAGTTTATTCCTGTGAGGAGATACAGTTGACAGTGGTTCAGCTTCAGATGGCTGACAATCTTTGAAATTTTAAGAGCATCTCAAGCTCAGGGTAACTTAACAAGCCAAATCTGATACACACCCATTTTTAGACATACATGCAGAAGTACCTTCATCCCATGTGTCCTGAAGTTATTTCCAGTACATTTCAAAGCTACTCCAGTACTTCCACTAAGGGCAGGATAAGAATGGTTGCATCCTTTATCCATGGTGCTAGACATCATCTAATTAGAGACTTTACATCAGAAAGGAATCCTCTGAACAAATCTAGGATTGCAGGAATGACAGTTTAACATCCCAATTCAGATTCTTGTGTGCAACTTAACTGGTGCCTTTAGAAACTTCCCAGAAGGATTAATGATTTGCTAAGGTCCACAGGACTGGCAGACTGAGATCCTCCAACACTCTTGCATTTAGCAACAGCAGTGTAAGAAAGAATTCATCCTTTTTTCCTTGGGGGGTGGTGGTGGTGGTGTGGTGCTTAGGAGGGGTGGGTGGTGTCAGAAGTGACACATTCCTTATAGTATGGAAAAGGAATGAGCAGAAAAAAACAGATTAGCTAGTTTTTACTCACTGTCAGCTACAGGATAGGAAGTAGGTTACCACAGCTGGGTGCAACCATGAGGAGCTGGAGTCTAGAATGGTCATTAGCAGGATTACACAGTAAGAACAGGCCTTTCTCTCTGTGGCAGCTGCTGCTGGAGCATTGCTTTGTTTGTGGAATGCCTAAAAATAGCCACACGGCCACTGCTTCCTTAAGGCATGCTAACTCCCATCAATGGAAGACCATCCGGTCAGTCCAGCACCAGTATTTCAGGGGAAGAAAGAGTAGAGAAAATAGGAAGATGTTTTAGTTACCAGTGGTGGGGAAGATCAGCAATGCCCAAGCAGAGATGAAGCTTCTGAATATTGTTAAGCTACAGCATTTCTGTGGCTAAACCACAAAGCTTTAGTTCTGGTCAGGACTGTACTTCAGCACCACTCCCTCAGAAAGAGTCACAGCTTTTATAGCTTAGTTTAAGCTTCTGTCAGCACCTTTCAAGCCTGGACAAGATCACAGCTGGAACAGCAAGAATCCTGTAAGGATGACAGAATGTGCATATAGTGGCCAACATACATGCAGAAATTATGCAGGCCATTAATCAAGCCATTGAGTTCTAAGAGGAAAAGCAAAATGGAGTAGAAAAGACTCAATGGATCTTATATCCAAAACCTACAGACTATAATTACATTTTGTAAACACTCTGTGCCAACAGCTGCAATGTACTGTCAGTACATAGTGCCTAGGCAGAAGTTAGAACAAGTAAAGCACCATGAATCAGAGAGAGACCATCCAAATTATATGTGGAAAGGATGATACACCTGGTGACAAGAACATTATCTGCCAAAGGATGCAACAGAAGAGCACTCGAAAATGAAAGATTAGAGAATGTGGAGCAGCAGCTGACCTAACAATTCTAAACTAAAGACAAATTCTGGATGGTTCCCTATGCACACAAGACATGCCAAGCAGGCCACTGAACAGGGAGAATGAACAAATATGTATGTGTGAAACGCTGACAAATGGCACTAGAATGCAACCTCCTGGTAGGACCTAAAGCTACACTATTAAAAGGAGAAAGCACTACATTTATTACAAACATTCAGAGAAGGGGAAGTTAGGGTTATCTTTTCCCTTAAAAAACTTTATAATTTCTGCATTTATTTTATGGTGTCAATGTGGCAAGTTTTTCTTTCCTTTTGGTCTACACAGCTTGATGGAACTGTGGAGAAACTGAAGTACAAATGTCAAATTTCCAGTACTTCAGAGCTGTTGTTTAGTGAGCAAAATCGCAGAAACAGGATAAGATGCCAGGAAAAGTATTAAAAATGGATTTTTCTGGGTTATCTAGCTTATACTGAATTTTTGATCAGATGCTAATACTTCTCTTACCATCACAATCATATATATTTACAACTCAATAAGAATATGTATGATTCAGTGTTACATTTAAGATTATAAAAGCAGATCTGTCTAGAAATCAAATCTGAGGTACTCTTCTCTGGTCTGAAAACACAGAACAAGATTACACTGGCTAATCACAGCTTTTGAAATGAGAAAAAGCTAAATTTTCCAGCATCGTGATTTTGCAGTAGAAAACAGACAATCATGCATGCTTCAAATGACATCTAAATTTATCTTCTTTCTCCACCACAAACAATATTTCCACTTTGCAACCATGAATTTTGCATTCTTGACACCTATAATTCAGACAGAAGAGCAAGAAAAAGATGAGAAGGCTGAATTTATTTTTACTCCAAGAACCTTTAGCTTTAAGCCAAGATCCTAACCAAGGAAATGAAAAATATTTTTAACTTTGGTAGCAGCATTCAGACCCTTCTGAGGCTAACTGAAATACCACGACTATGATTACTGGGATTCCATGCAGAATATCTGGAGCAGCATTGGGTTAGTGATGCTATGTGCTGAGTGACCTCAAGTTTCAAGGAGAAAAGTTCTGCATATGCAAACATTCCAAGCAATTTCTACATGTAAAATAAACTGAATATGGTTGAGCAGAGAACCACATAGAAAAAAGGAATCCCTAGAAGGGACAAAAGAGCTAAGTGGTTCAAAAAGTTCTTGATTCAGTACTTCCTCTGGAGCTACTGCTTAGAAAATGAATTACAGCTATCAGAGCACTTGATATCTCATACATGTCATCAAGTGACTCAGTGTACATAAAGATTGGACTAAATGCTGTGAAAGCTTCCATAAACCACAGTATGTAAAAGGCATATGTAGCTTGCCTCCCAATAAAGCAAGTCTTTCACTTTGCTTTAAACTGAATGATAACAATGATTAAAATGCTTAATTCTACAATGCATTTTCATCTGTAGGTACTGATGTACCTTAGAGAGCCTATAGAACATTATAAAAATAGATGGGTGATTATCACAGAAAAAACTGGAAATTGGCATGAAAGCTACTTACTGTATTTACAGCCACACATGATGGACATCGTGTCACACTGAATCAAAATAATGGGACAAGTGTTGTTCATATTGATTTAGAGAATTTTGCTGTTCCTGCAGTAGGCCTGGGACTTACATCAGCACAGCTCTGTGCAACCCTGCTGCCTGCACCATGCAAGATACTTGAAGATACCAACCTGTTTCCAAAGACTATACTGGAAAAGTCCACAATGAAATCTTCTGGTATCCTTAAAGAGAAGACCAATACAAAATAGTTAAGTTTTTTTGTAACCACAAATACATGGCCTTAGCTACCAAAACAAAAAAAAAATCTATTACAGAACACAAAAATGTGTCATTGTTTTCCATCTTCCATTGCTTAAAACTGACATAAGCACTTTGGTATTGACTCAGTCTAGGCTCTCAAAAGGACAGCCTATGTTTTTATATCAAGAACCCTAAGAGCTGTATTACATCTTCCTGTCCTACCTAGTACGACAACGGTATTTGCTTAACTTCTCTCAGTCAAGAAAAGTTTTAGTGATGGCTCTGCCAAGGCCAGCAGTTCTTTCTTTCAGAAACCCAGACCTACACATTTCACTTTCACCTGAAGTGTAATGAAAAGAAGATGGAACGAATTGCCCCCACAAAAGCAGTAACAGAGGCCCTTGTAGCTAAGATTACTTAGAAAAGGAGCATAGCTAAGATGGGGAGGACAAACACAGATTTGATGGGGACCATGAGAACTGGTCGCCTAGACTAACTTGCACCCCATCCCACCCTGTGGCTCTCCAGTACTTTACTGCTCCTCTGACACTGTTGTTGCCTCACAATCAAGCTGCTGTTGATTTTCAGTTCAATATATCAGGCTGTGAACTGCAAAGACTGCAGAGAAAACACTGTCTGTTCAGCTGTCTTTGCCACAGGGACCGTAACCTCCTACAGAGAGGCAGGTTGGACAAGTGAGAGAGCTACTGCTGTTGCCACGGTTCAATCCAGCACTCGACACACATCAGTGCCCAGAGACATTACTCACCAGTGGTTTGAGATACACAGCGGAATAGCAAAGAAAATCAAAGCAAACAGGGAAGTTATGTGTCCTAAAGGGCTTACAGTGTCTAATGATGGGAGAAAAAACAACTCATCAACTCACACAGTGGGAAGATGAAACAGCAATTACCAGCACTTTAATTCTTAATGGAAGAAGTGGGGTTAAAATACATTTTTAAATGGTGTTTGGATAAAACTGAATGCATATTAGCAAGGTAGTCATCTGAGGCAAAGCGGGAAGTGAGGAGGAGGAACTAGACAGTGCTTTTTTGGCTGCATGTGTCTGTCTGTCTTTCAGAAGAGACATGACTTTATTTCTGCAAACATTACTTATACCTCCCCTGCAAGCATATCACTTAACCCAGCTTGATGATGACCCAGTATCCTTTGTATGTAGGGGAACAGCTGGAGACAGGAGGCTGTAATATGATTGTTATGATACCTGTCACAATAGTTGCTCAACTGTAAGAGCAAGTGTTAGTAAGCAAGACACACTACTGCTACCCTTGAGCTTGCATTATTTTTGCCAGGCAATTAATGATTTTGCCAAAAATTCTGTACCTGGCTCTAACAACTTCCATGAGGCCAGTCACACACTAAGCAGATCAGACACAGAACATGGCACAGCTCGGGCCTGAGCTACAGATGGCAATCAGTTTTCAAAGGGACATTCTGAGGAAGAGACTCAAAGGGCATGGAAGATGTGGGGATGGCTCAATCCTATGTTATTTGCCTAAGCCATAACGTTATTAAACAACCTGAGGGTTGTGTGTGGAAATAGTACCCACAGTTTAGAGCGAATTTCTTCTCACTGGCTCAGCCAGTCAGGCCAAAAAATAGGGGATACAGAACGACAACCCTGTGACACCCGTAGTACTGATGTAATTAATCAGAAGTGGGCATTACTGCAGCCTCTCTCTCCACCAAAAATAGAAGCCAAGACCAGGTGCATTACCAAGAAACACAATTAAAAGACTTTATATGGGTTGTCTTTTCACTGAAGAAAACAGAATGCAGGAGAGGCAGAAAAACAGGTAACTTGGCTCAGAGCCCAACCCTTTTAAACATCAACACAACAAAAAAAGCAAAATAAGCCATTTTCCTGCCTTAAAAATGCAAAATTCCTGCCCAAACTGGGTGCCAATAATGCCAAGACACAGCTGTTCACTATGTGTGTTCTTCACGCCCATGACAAAAAGTGTGGTCAAATGACAGGGATGGAGGCCTGGGAATCTATATTTCTAGACACAGCCGGTGTAACACAGCCAGCTTAGCCAGTGACTTCTGCCACTCCTGTACACCAACTTTCTCCACGGCTCAACAGAGGAATATTTACCCAGAGAACTCGGCACAGAGCTTTTAGCACTCTTCATTATCCCTTAATCACACTGAACACAGCCTGTGCACACCTCAAAAACACCAGCTCCCACTGGGTCAAAAGCAACTCCTCAATTTCTTCCTGACCTACTTTAACCTGGGTGTGAACTCTGTGACCTGGGAGAGGAAGCAACTTGCATTTTAGCTCACAAGACAAAAGGCAGGGCAAACCCCAGCACTGAGCTGCAGGCAAAACTGTACCAACTAGCCAGGCACCTTTCATCATGGCCCCAGTTACACCTTTCACCACTTACATGTCTAAATCTGCAGCTTTAACTTGCCTGAAGTTGCTCACAAAATGAGTTACGCCTATGGCTCTGCAGAACAGAGTCTGAGGAGAAAGCCAATGTGCAGGTTAACAGACAAATAAGGATGAAAAATACAGAATTAGAAACATACTGATCTATTTCTCCTTGGTGGGAATCAGAATGCTGAGAGTTATGGGAAATGAGCATTTTAAAATGATTTAGCCTTGGTGCAGAGGTTTCTCTACAGATGAAACCAGCAACTGCTGTTATTCTCTCCTTGCTACTGAATATGGAAATAAGGGAAAATCTATAGAGATGATTATCATCTGAAGTCTAGCTTTTAGGATACGAACTTCTACTCAGAGATGCTCTGGAAAGGCCGATACCGATTCTGATGAAGTCTGTAACAATCATTATGCTTTCTGGGTAATGGGCAGGAGAGATCACTGCTGAACAAGGTGGTAGAATGTCATGAATGTTTTATCATTGGCCTTTCAAAAAAGGAAAAAAAGTAGGGCAGTTTCTTAGCTTCTGAAATGCCTTACCAAACATGTTAAAATATATTGCAGGGCAAGGTGGGGCTGGCAGAGAGAAGGTCACTCACATTTGCATAACCTACATTACAGACTAAATTAGACAAATCTCTCCAGCATGTGAAATTTACTGCTCATGCTAGGTGCTAACTCAAGTCTCACACAACACCTTCGGCTTCACATGACATTTGGTAACAAATGTATTCTGTTTGCATAAATAGGCATACCTGAGCTCCTTTAGGTCTTCCTTAAAAACCTAGAAAGACAAAGAAGGTGAGATTTTACAGGATGTAGTCTTGAAAGATCATTTTTTACCTGGTGAATTAATAGTGGTTACCTGCTTGGTACCTCCCCCCAAAAGACTTAATCTCAAGTACCAGTAGTATTGAAATGACAGGTTACATATTAAGAAGAATTTCCAGAAGCCTTCAATTGAGTAGTGAGAAACTAACTTTAAAGACCTAAATCTGCTGGAAGCCTTTATTTTTGAAAACAACATCCCTGCTATTTCCTTCATGTAGCTATCCATAACATTCTTTTTTTAGAGTAATTAATTACATACCCTTATTCTCAAATATGTTTTGCAGTAACCTGTTTAAACTATGATAACAGAAAGGAAGCGGTGAAAGATAAGCTCTGAGTACTACAAGCATATTTTCAATATGCTTCCTGTAATATGTGAGATTTTCCAGCATGCCTGGGTAAATATGAAAACAGTATCTTCAACAAGAGAACAGTGCTGTAAGCCCAGAAGTGGTTCACTCACATAAAGTAAGAAAAGAAGAAATGTAAGGTAAAGTAACATGAAAAAGAAAATAGTCATGAAGCAGGGACAGGTGTCAGAAACATGGCATCTGTACCTATATTCACACAGAACATTCATAGCAGAAGCAGGAAAACCTCCCAGTTTCCACTCCACTGTTCCAGCCATGCAACCTTCCTTCCTCTAAGGCAGAAGCATGAAGAAAGGCAGGCAGACAAATAGGAGGTATTTTAAGTGTGGACAGAATGAGCGGTCCGTGCGAGCACATGGTTATGGTAACAGCGAGCTGATGCCAAGGAAGTAACTTTGCAATAGTTTCTTTTGGGGTTTTAATTTAAGAGTGAAAACAAATATGCCCAGTGCAGGTGCTGAAGTAGAAAAAGATCTCTTTCCCAAACCTTAAATACTCTTCCAAGAAGCTCACTGTAAACCTATCTAACAAGTAAAACAATAACCTCTAGATTTAAAGTTTCTTCCAGCCACTTTAACTAGGAACATTTTTATGTGTAGCTCCCCACCCTGGCAAATAGGTTTTAGATGGTAACTCATGCCTGATGCAGCTTTTAACTTATCAGGACTCCCAAGTACTCCCAGAACTTACTTCTTGTTTGAAAGTTGATAAGGGGAGTCTCAATGCCTCTCGCAGGAGGGTATACATGCCAGAAATGAGGAAAGCAAGTTGCTCTTCTGAGAGATTAGAGCTTTCTGCAATAAGCTTGACAGATTCCTTGCAGTCTTTTCCTTCCAGCGCATTAACAGTGACTGTGAATAAGAAAGCAAAGCAAGATCCCTTTAAAAAGAGGAAGACCTGGACAATGTAAACATCAGCATAAATGTGTATGATTTTACTTGACTTACTGTACTGATATTTTTCCTGACATGAAACTGCCACTTCAGGTCTCTGTAAATACATCTGGTCACCCACCCCCATAGGTCAGTCTCACACCACTTTACCAAGAGAACTTCAGTGGATTAAATTTTTTGCATTGCAAAATGGGAGATGTTTTCATTGATAGAATTTCTTTCATTATCATGCAAAAAGAGTAAAATTATTGCTTGTAGGTACAATTCCAGCTTGAGCTTCTATTAACAAACTTGTTCACATCAGAAGTCTGCTTAAAGGTTAATGACACTTCTGATACACAGCATAGGAGAGGAATTGAGCAAACGATCCAACACTGTTCTCCCAACATTTTACGTCATTATCTTGCAATTTCAGCAGAGACTAAGGATTAAATGACAAGAAGACAAAATTAAACTTTCAAGTCTTGTAGTTTGCACAACTGCTGATAATGCAAACTTGAAAGGAAGTGACAGTTAACCCATGTTGCAGCATTATACATTAATAACCGGTGTGGGTTTATCTCAATCTTCACCATTCAATTACTCTTTCTTTTCCCATGTATGTACTGGCTTATATAAATTTCTGTTGTCACATCAGCCTCTGTCCTGCTCCCTGATCAGCCTGGAAGGGCTGCTGAGCCACAGGAAGCCTCACTGTGGGAAAAACAGATTAGTGACACAATCCCATTGCAGGATCAGGGCATTAGATTAGTCATTTACAATGAGCCATATTAGTGCTGTGAATAAAACATGAAAAGTTAAAAATGTCCACCAAGTGGTACTGAAAGCCAGCACTAAGAGATTATCTTAATACTAATGTTGGGAAATAAATAAAAAAGAGCTCTAATCGAACTGCCAGCCTTCCTCTTGGTATTAGGTGAGTTCCACTGGCTACTGTTTTCTAATTCTGCATAAACTCTCTTTGCTTTTCACATTTTTAAATGTGCACCAAATTCAGTGGCAAGTCTTGTATCATTCATGTTAAGAGATATAAGTTAGTTTAAATAAGTTTTGAATACTTTGAGTCACTTAAACTATTGTGGGGTTTAGTATGCCGTTTGCTCAGTTCAACTTGCTTTGCATCAGTAGCTAGATTTGCTGCAGCCTTAGGCTGTAAGCTGTGGACTTTCACCTAGATATGCTTTCTGTTAGTTTTCTTAGTGATCTTTCTAGAGGCTAGTATGGTGCTGTGTTTGGTCTTTAGTGTGAGAAGAACTTGATAACACACTGATGTTATAGTTGTTGCTAAGTTTAAGTTGTTGCTAAACATTTAGATAATGTTTATCGTAGGCTTTTCAAGTGCCTGTGCTCTGCTGACAAGCAGGTTCACAAGAAGCACAAAGCAGAAGATAAGGAGGCTACAACCATCAGTAGAAGCTATAACTCAGCAAGATAAGAACAGTAAACAGCCTGCCTGTATGGAGGCAGAGAAATAATCCAGTAAGGTGTTAGAAAACCTCAGACCAAAAAATTACCACTGGACTAAAAAGGCATGTGAGAAGCAGGTTGTGTCTGAAGGAGGAGGAAGTGTGCCCAAGAATGTGTGTGAGCAAGGAGTCGAAAGGAGCACCCATGTGCTCACTGGAGCTGCCTGCTGTGAAGGCACTCTGGTCCTAGCAGTTATCTTGGGTGGTGTTATATGCAACTCCTTGGATGGTGTGCAAGTGCTCAGGCAGCAGCTTCTCCCCTAACAAGTCACGTTGCTGACTGAATTTGTCTGGCACTACCTATATGGCAGATTTTGCACAAGTAGCAAGGGTGTGCAAGGTGCTAGTACTGCTAGTACCAAGCCTTCCATGCTGAGAAAGGCTCTGCTCTACGACAACAAAACTGACTTTGAGTCTGCTGGAATGGCCACATACTGATCAGCACCGAGGCCTGCCTACAACACCATGCACAGAGCAGGAAATAGATTGCTGCTTACTTACCTAGAATCATAGAATAGTTAGGGTTGGAAAGGACCTTAAGATCATCAAGTTCCAAACCCCTGCCATGGGCAGGGACACCACACACTAAACCATATCACCCAAGGCCTCGTCCAACCTGGGCAACCTATTCCAGTGCCTCACCACCCTAACAGGAAAGAATTTCCTCCTTATATCCAATCTAAACTTCCCCTGTTTAAGTTTTAACCCATTACCCCTTGTCCTATCACTGCAGTCCCTAATGAAGAGTCCATCCCCAGCATCCCTATAGGCCCCCTACTTAAACACAACTTCAAAGAGCAACAGGTCACTTACAGTTAGACAACTAAACAGCTTTAATGACAATAGTGGTCTGCTTTCTGTTGACTAACCCTAATAATTAGTTAAAAGTCCACATAATCTTTTATAATCTACTTACATTCCCCTACAATACAAGATATTTTTTACTCAGTACAGTTCAGGGAACTCAGCTGACACAACATTTCCAATAGTCAATCTGAAGTAGAAAAGAAAAAGCCCAAAATATCTCAAGAGAATCTCATTGCTGGATCATTTGCTCCTGGTAGGAAGTAAATGACACTTTAGCAGAGCCTGCAATATCACAGGCTAGATAACCCTGAGATAATGGTATATGCACTTTTTACACTGTGAACTGTGCAGGTATATGAAGCCACATCTCATTTTATGATGATTTAGCAGTATAACAGCAACAGCCTCAAGAAACTAACTTGGTGCAAATGCCAGAGCAATTCAGATGTATTGGGTAGAAATCCACGTGTTCAAAGACTACTAACACTTCACAGGACAACCTTCTGCCCTGCAAGCTGTCTATCCCCAGCCAACAAGAGCAGAAGATAACTGGAGAGCTCTGCCAGCCTCACATAACCTGGGCACTTGGATGAATCCCTTGGATGAATCATTAACCTGCCCTGCCTTCAGACGGCTCTGAAGATCTGTTTGTTCCCCCTACAGTAGGAAGCATTTATTGCACACCTAAATGTAAGCAATAATCACACTGAAATAAAACTCAGTTGGAGCTTAGGGGACAGTCAGGCTTTCTGGCACCAATGTAAGTGATTGGTCTTCGTTGTCTCTGCACTGGACAGCAAATATGGTTCAATACCTGTATTTACTTTTGTCCCAGTGCCTCTACCTATACATCTGCTTTATTACTTTCAATTACTGTAAGGAAACCCGGGATGCACTGCTTCATTTCTGGCACTGCAGCAACACGTTCAGAGGCAAACAGCTACCAGATGCCTCGAGTCCTTATTGACTCAATCCAAGGAAAAGAAAAAAGAGGCCCGAAAATAAATTATCAGAGAGAACACACATGCCAGGGCTGCAGCACTGCGCTGTCCGTGCAGCACTTGGGCTCCTTAGTGCTGTGCTTTTGTTCTACTCATCAACTCTTGGAATATCCTGCAATTATTTTGCATAAAATAATTTACTCAACCAAGTAACTCTGATTTTGGAAGTCAAAGGTGCCTTGAGAAAATCGCAACTTTCTTGCTTTACCGCAGGCAGGAGCCTCACAGAGAAAAACCTCATCAATCACTGCAGCCTCAGCTCCAGTCAGACACCTGCACTTAGAGCATCCTTCATTTCCTCCTGCACGTTTTGACAGCATCCACGGGAGCTCTGGCTTTCTCCTGACCGACACAATCCCACCGTCACTCGACCACTGGCTCTGGGGCTGAGCGGGGAGAGAAGAGTGAGCGCTCCTCGTTCTCACGGACCTTAAGGGGTTTCAGAATACACACAGGAAAACCCGTCATTAATTCAACGCTCAGCTTTAGCTTCCTGCAGGGAAAAGCACCGGGAAGCGCCGCGGGAGAGCGGCGACCCTGCCCGCGAAGACCCTCCAGCTGTCCCCGCCTTCCCCACGGAACGCGGCGCTGCCCTCCGGCTCTGACCCACACCCTGCGGCGGGGCACCGAGGGCGGCGGGATGCCCGGGGCGGGGCTGGGCAGGCCTCGCCGGCCGTACCTCTGAGGAGCCGCCGGAAGGTCTCCTTGCCCATGTCCTGCAGGACCCGAGCCATAGCCTCTACCTCGGCCGGCACCCGCGGCCCCAGGAAGCCGCCGCCGCGGCCGCCACCGCTCTCGCCGTGCCCGTGGGCCGCGGCCCTGCCCGCCGCCACCGCCGCCGCCATGGCCGCACCGTCCCGCTGGCGCCAGGGGCGTGCTGGGGGCGGGCACACGGGCTCGCCCTCCGCCGCGGCAGGGGGCGCTGTGCCGGACCGGAGTGGAGGACGCGCGCCGGAAGGAGCCGTCCGTGCGGCTGAGGCGCATCCTGGGACCGGCCGGTGATGGCGGATCGGCAGTTGCCATCGTGAGGCGATCTCCTCCGCGGCCCCTCCCCGCCCTTGGCGGGCCACGCTGCAGCCATTCCGTTCCCGTCGAAATGACCGAGGAGCCGTACGAGAAGTTCCTGGCCCCCGAGGAGCCGTGCCCGCTGCTCTCGCACCAGCACCCGCCGCGGGGCGGCAGTTTGAGCCTGAGCGAGGAGGGCTGCCTGGATGTGAGCGACTTCGGCTGCCAGCTCTCGTCTTGTCACCGCACGGACCCGCTGCACCGCTTCCACTCTAACAGGTCCGCCCGCCTCTCCGCGGGGTTCTCCGGTCGCTGCCCATGCGGCGGGCCGAGGCGGCAGGGCCGCAGCGGCTCGGGAGTAGCGAGGGGCCCGGGGCGGGCGGGGCTGCTGTGGAGCCGGGGCTGCCGCGCGGCAGGGCCGTGCTTCCCTCCCCGTTTTTCTGCCAGCACTGTGCGACCGGGCTGCGGTTGCTCCCGGTACCCGCTCGCTCTCCTCTGCCTGGTTTACGGTTGCCTTTGGCAGGGCTGTGTGTGGGCTCAGCCTGCGTTCGGCTAACAACGTTGAGCTAATAACGTTAGTGTGAGCTTGGTCGGTTTTTAAGGTACGTTTATTCCTTTCTGAATTTCTTGAAATGCCGTTTTGAGCACTGTAGGACAGGGAAATGAAGAGTGGTGTGGTTATAGTAATTAAAAGCAGGCCTTGCGTGGACACCAAGCAAGCCTTCAGAGGTTCAGAATGAATCAGGCAGTTCGGTGGCTGCACCGATTCCTGCAGAAACATTTCCATCCCATGCTACTAATTAAAGGCCTGTCTAATTTATAGAAGAGGTCTATTCTGAAAATGCAAACACAGCTCTACAAAGGAATTCCAGTTGTGTCTCTCAAATCAAACCCCACAGTCCTGTTTACCTAAGAGCCTCATTCTGCTACTGTTTATGCATGGTATTAAGCTTGAATATAGCAACAGCCTATTTTTGAGAAGAGTTTGTGACTTTTCATCTTGAGCATACCTGTGGGATAGTTTTAGTTCCTGTTCCAGAATTGCAAGATAGTTTTACTAGTTACTAGGGTTTCTATTACAGCATTATGAAGAGTGGATAACAAGGTAATCTTTCAATTGAATTTGTATGAAATAATGGAAATTATGATTTACAAGTGTCATTCACAAGGGCAGGCTCTTAATTACAGACTCTTAAATGATTCACTGTGAAGAGCCTTGATGGAATATGAAGCATTTTCATGATCTGGTTCTTATATTGGAAGACTCAATTGTGACATGAACAGTAAGATGTATTCATAACATATGTGTAAGATAAGTATGTGTTAATCACCAATTTTGCCTTTATTTAGTACATTTCTCTTTGCATCGTCCCTTCTTGAGCGTATTACTCTGACTTGCTCATTTTACAAACCTAGCTTTGGACATATTGAGTGGGTATTTCTTTTCTTGGGGCAAGGACATGCTCTGTCTTGCACTGATAGAGCCATTGTAGATGCACAGCTCAGTCCATAGTGTTCACGTAAGGCTTTCTATTTTTTTAAGTTATGCGTAATTTTAATGTAGTTCCTATGACTTGCTAATCCTGCTTACCCCAGCAGGCACAGCATCCCCAAGTTATGAGAAGGCGAGGGCTGACTGCCTGTACCTGCAGCGGTACTGCAAACCTGGAATGTCTGTGTATAGCTTGTTGGTGGTATAGCCCTTGCACCTCATCCTCTGTTTTGATTGGTCTGGAAACTTTGTCCACTCTGTCTTTCCTTTCATCAATATTTCATGGATAGTGAAACCATAGTAAAGTTCAGAAGTGTGCTGTTTCACCACACTTATGTTCTGCTCGGTATCTCTATATATACTCTATATTGATTGCCCTGCTCACTATAAAGTCTGTACTGGTAAAAAATCGCACCTGAGTAAGGAGTGCAGGAAAGGGAGGACAAGATCTCCTGAATCTGCCAAAGGAAAAGTTCTGAAATGCCTTTAGCATTGGATAAATTCACTGCTGGCCAAAGAGGTGTGGGAGTGAGACCATCACAAACATATTTAGCCATCCTGGTATGCAGCTTAAATAATGACAGTGAGGACCAGCCTTTCTGGGTGATGGCATCGCTCAGCTTCTGCAGTTGGTTAGAGGAATGTTTTTCTAGTGACCTAGGCTGAAGTGGAAAGGCTGACGGGACAGGAGTTCATGGCATGGGTTTGAAAAGGGCTTCTAAAATTCACAAATTGTTGTGGCCATGTGGCAGTGCTGTGCTGAGTCACAGTTGTCTCGACCTACTTTTCACCAATGTGTAAAAGAAATCCAGATATGGAGACTGATTTCATGAGCTTGTTAAATTCTGGCTTACTCTCATTAGACTGAAAAAACCTGTTCTGTGAAGTTTGAGTCCTCAATTGCTTTCCTTTAGCAACAGCATTAACTAGCTTTCTAAATGAAATTATGAGGGAGGGTGGGAAAGTGTTCAGTTTTGGCACTGTAGCATTTCACAAAGGTCGTTTTTGCATTTCACATGTTCGCATTCCAACAGCATGTCCAATATTTTTGGCATTCAGAGTTGAAAATAGTGAATTTGGAGCTTTAGGTATATCCGTAATGAGTTTCCTTATTAAGCCTTAGTTTTTTTGGGGGGGTTATCAACCTAGATTTACCTTTTGACTCCTACTTATCCTGAAGTCCAGTTGATTTGCTTCTTAGTTTTGCTTGTTCCAGTCTGCATGCAAGTTTAAGTATCCCAGTATATGTGAAATTATATTTTTAGTTCAGTGTATTTAAAAAAAACAACCACAACAAACCCAAGACAGACAATTTACACGCTACAGGAATCATGGCTCTGGTGTGGAAACTGTTAATATACTAAAATAAAGGTGTAATTCTGTTAACAGTATATGGAATTTTGTTTTGCCATTTTTAATGTTGAATTCCCTTCGGTGTTGGATTATGGACCCTTAAAAATACTTGAATATAGAATGCTTCACGTAATTATAACACTGGAATAAAATCAATGTATAAGGTTACTGACAAGCAAAGTGGAGGTGGTTTTATGAGGCTTAGAAGAATTTCCCAGGCCACATGATATTGATAGTTTGCTGCTTTCTGTGTTTTGCAGGTGGAACTTGACATCGTGTGGAACCAGTGTAGCCAGCTCAGAGTGCAGTGAAGAGCTGTTCTCATCAGTTTCCGTTGGGGATCAGGATGACTGTTACTCTCTCTTGGATGACCAGGAGTTCACCTCTTTTGATTTGTTCCCGGAGGGTAGTGTCTGCAGTGATGTCTCTTCTTCTATCAGCACATACTGGGATTGGTCAGACAGTGAGTTTGAGTGGCAGGTAAACTACTTCCACTGTAAATGTGAAATTCTGTATAGGCTGTTAAGTGCTGGTTTAGCTTTTATTGAAAAGTCCTCATCATTTGTTTTTGGGTAACTACTGAACGTAAGAGCAGATTGCTGAGTCTTCAGTGATAAAAGAAAATGCTTTGTTCTGTTTTGTTCCAGCGTTCTTAAATTGGAGGGGGAGATTGAAAGTCAGCTTTTCAAAGAGTGGTGCTTATATATTACGATAGTTTGGTCTTCGGACCAATATGTGTCTTCTAGCTATGAGCTTAGATCCTTTGTATTAAGGATCTGCCCTGATATTGGAATCTACCTGTAGATGTTTGCTTCCAGTGGTTTGGTCATATTAAATCTTTCTTTGGAATGGAGCTGGCATCCAGACAAATTGTGGAAGCTTTTGCCATTGCCTGTTCCCATCTTTTTTTTTCTTTTTTTTCTTCTGTACAAGGAGTATTGAGCTTACTTTGTCTCACCAGGATGGGAAAAGCTTGAAGCTGAATCACATCCTCCTTTTTCCTAGTCAGCATTGGATTCAGTTGTGGTCAAGTATCTCTAGTTTGTGGTAGTTGTCTTTGTTCAGCAGCTTTTTCAGTTGTGATATGTGAATTGGTTTATATGTTACAGACTTGAATTGCCTTTTTATATAACGGTCTTATATCAACTGTGAGCATATAGATAGCTTTGAAACAGGAAACCGAGGAATACTGTTAAGTTTTGTCAGGAAGCTTACGCAAATCATGGACAGAGTCTGCAAAGTCAGTATAAGGACTGAAAGAAAGTATTGATTTTGAGAGTGCAAATCCTGTTCCAGAAGATGCAAATGAACTTAAAACAGCATAGACTGAGATTAGCTCTGAATTTCTTACTGGTTTTAGTCTGACTGCTAGTATCTGTGTATGTTGTATGACAGAAGTTACAAGTACATTTGTATGTTACAGCCTGTGGGAGCAGCTCGGATTGGATCCCAAAGATTCAGAGCTTCACTGAGCTGTGAAATGTTGTTTTGAAAAGAAGCAATTTTCCATGTCTTAGTTAGCTGACAGCATCCTTGATTAGTAATTACCTTTTCTCAATTATTCTTTCTCTTAAAACAAGCCTTTCTTAAGAGCCATTTGACTTGATTGGACGTGCAGAATTTTGGAAAGACTCTTTGTAGCTCTTTCCGGTGTTATGTGGCAGAATCTTAGCATGAGTAATCTGGCTGTCACTTTAACTGGACATGCGTTCAGAAATTACATCAGGTGTATAAATGAAGCTAAAGTTATGCAGTTGCTTCCAGGAAAATGAAAGTGATTTTAATTGAATTGTCTTGTGTAATTATGGGGTGTGGTATAAAGTACACACCTACTTTAAAATGGTCTTCCTTAAACTAGAACTTCCTTTATGCTTTAAAATGGGAGGTTGAGATTTAGGTTTGGGTTGGACAATAAGCAGTTGACACCAATGGAGAAGGCAAATAGTTGAAATGCCACATCATTCTGCTGTTCTCTTAAATCCAACGTGTTTAAAGAGAGGATTGGTAAGTAGAGAATAGCGTGAATTGAGTTTGCTATAATTGCCGTTTGTTGGAAGATTCAAAGGAATACTACAGGGTTAGGAGTAATTACTAAGTTAGAGTCTATGGATAGCAATTCTTTGCTAATCTGACGGTGTGTTTTGAATTGTTAATAGTGGCAGAATGGCTTGAAATCTGCCTGTTGTATTCTAAGCTTTTGTTCTTTCTCTTGCATATTACAAGTTGCCTGGCAGCGACATTACAAGTGGGAGTGATGTACTTTCTGATGTTATACCTAGTATTCCAAGCTCTCCTTGTCTGCTTCCAAAAAAGAAAAACAAGCATAGGAATCTTGATGAACTTCCATGGAGTGCAATGACAAATGATGAACAGGTGAAACTGACTTTTTTTCCTATGTGAGAACAGTAATATACAGAAGAACTTTCATTTAGTGCCACATCTTCTTAAAAGACGTACTGATTGCTTCAGTGTAAATGTAGACCTATGCAGTACTGCTTGATTCTTAAAACTAAATCTTCTTGTCTTTTGCATCTGTAGTAGGCAGCTTAATGTGCATTTGAGTTTTCACCATGAGTTTTTTAGGCTACTTAATGAGGCTAGACTGGTAGGAAATGCAGTATTTGAGCACATTTTATTGTGTTGCCCCTCCTGTTTTTCTGACACATTTAGAATCAATAATGCTTAAAATGACATGTCTTTCTTTGGGTCCTAGGTTGAATATATTGAATATTTGAGTCGCAAAGTCAGTACAGAGATGGGCCTTCGAGAGCAACTTGATATTATTAAAATTATTGATCCTACTGCTCAGATCTCACCTACAGATAGTGAATTCATTATTGAATTAAACTGTCTCACTGATGAGAAACTGAAACAGGTGAGTTAAGGTTTGTACATTCGACTTTGGGGTTCCAGCATCTGATAGTCTTGCAAAATCTCTTACGGAGTTGTGATCAGTCTTTATACATAAGCATTGTATAGGGAGATAAACCAGAGCACAGTATTGTCAATGAGAGAGTTCAAAAGCATTTATTATGTATTAAACCTTTATATAAAAGAATGTGGTTATATATTCTTAATACATGTTAAGCCTCTGCTGGCATGTGTGACTGTCAGCTGGTAGAGGTACTTCATTTGCTCACTGAAGATAAGCTAGCATGTCAAACTCCAAAGGATTGGAATTTGTTGGGGAGCACCGAGTAGAAAGCTTGGAGGCAGGAGAAGGAAAAAAACCCCAAATCTTTTTACTTGGTTTTCTTCCCTATTGTAGTTAATATTAACTTAGTGCTTAGTTAAGTTCTCTTGATGACTGCCAGATGGAATTTAAGCAGCCACAGCAAAATGTGGCAAAACTGGACTGATCTAATAAATCTGTCATTATTAACAGGGAAATCGTGGTTTTTGCATTAAAAGGAGTATCTTGGTCTAGTATGTATCAGGCTTTAGTAATTCTGCTTTCTCTGTTCTAAAGGTGAGAAACTATATCAAGGAACATGGACCTCGCCAGCGGCCTGCCAGGGAAAGCTGGAAGAGGAGTAGCTACAGTTGTGCAAGTACCAGTGGTGTGAGCGGTGCCAGTGCCAGCAGCAGCAGTGCCAGCATGGTCAGCTCAGCAAGCAGCAGTGGTTCAAGTGTTGCTAACTCTGCTTCAAACTCAAGTGCCAACATGAGTCGAGCACACAGTGATAGTAATTTGTCCACAAGTGCTGCTGAAAGGATCCGGGATTCCAAAGTAAAGTTTGTAATTTTGTGCATATGTATTAAGCTAACTTGTTAGAGTTTCTTGCATGATCTTAGCTAGGATATTTGTACTCGAGGAGCATGGTTAGTAGCTAAGGATTTGCTGAAGTGATCTAGCTAAACCAATGCTGACTCTTTCCTCTGATGCAGCCATAAGGAATTTAAACTTGTGCTCCTACCATCACTTGTAAGTGAAAGCCTGATGTTTTTATGTAGTAGAGTTTCTCATTACTTTTGTTTTGAATAAGGTGAGTGGGGGCTTCTGCATCTTACTTCATTCTTTGAATGCACCCCCAGTTTTGCAAAAAACAAAAAATCATCCAAGATTGATCAACCTGATCTAGGCACAGTTTCTGGACAGTAAAGCCTGTCTTGGTTGTGTGTGGGTTTTTCAACTAGAAGTTTAATCAGGCTTTTTGAATCTTCTTAAGTTTGTTCTTTGAACACATGTAATGAGATTACTTGGTTAGGAGAGACCTAGTGAAGTATGTTGCACTTAAAGTTGTACTGTGGCACTTGTCCCATCTCCGTAATTTCAGTTTCCACTGCGGAGGTCTCAATACTTTAATGTTAGATACGATTTTGGATGGATACTTGCACCACCTCTAAGAATTCATTTTAGTTATTTTTCAGAACAAATGTTATTTTAAAGGTTAACATACGTTTTCCAGCTTTAAAGGTGGTTTTCAATCTACATAATAAAACCTTATTTTTATTCCTCTTCTGTGTTTCGACAGAAACGTTCCAAGCAACGGAAGCTACAGCAAAAGGCCTTACGCAAGAGACAGCTGAAAGAACAAAGACAAGCTCGTAAGGAAAGACTGAGTGGATTATTTCTTAATGAAGAAGTGCTCTCTTTAAAAGTGACTGAGGAAGACCATGAAGGAGATGTGGATGTTTTAATGTGACGGGGGTGAATTTATCAGTGTTCTTTCTAAGCCTTAAGTGTATTATCCTTATTGTTTACATGTATTTCTTGACCAAATTTTGGTTAGTGTTAACAGTATAAACCAGATCTTTTCTCAAGTGTCATTTTGCTAAGAAGGTCTGAGTATGGAGTAACCTTTTGAGACTGATTTTGCAAGGAAGATCTCAGAAACTTAATTACCTTCTGAAAAGCTGCTGAATAGAGACAATTTTAAGAAAATTTGAACTTGGCAAATGTACTAATTTACTTGCAAGACATAAATCTAGGGGTTCTTTTGGATGACACTAAATATGCATTACTATGCTTCAGCTTTTTTGGTTTTGGCTTGCGTTTTTTTTCAGCTTAGTGTTAATACTACACTTGGCTTGTTCTCTCTTCCTTTCCCATTATTAGGAAGATTGTTTAGCATCTTAGGAAAAAGTCTTCAGTTCTACTGGGCTTTCTTTGTTTTTGCTCCTGGATCATACAAAATCAAAGTACTGTGATAAAGCCTTTTCTAGAAGTTATGCTTTAACTCAGACTACACAGAAAACAAGAAGCAGGACTTCTAGTGCAGGGAATCTGTAACACAATGCCTGACAATGTAGTTCTTTAGGAAGCAGTTAAAAAACCCCAAACTTGCAAGCTTAGTCTTCAGAAAGTTATTTTGCTGCTCAGTATCTTGTAGTATGATTGTTAACCGGTCGTTGACCAGTACATTCTTAGTATTGCTATGAAAGGATTCAAATTAGAAACACCTTTTTGCACTGAAAGTGCACTAATCTGCAGTTAAGTTGTCTAGGACACTACTTACAGTAGCTAAAGATGCAGCTGGAAACAGAAGTGCAAACACATGGCACACAGCTGGTGGCAGCTGTGCTTTTTACTTGTGTGTTTAGCTGAGGATGTGTTTTTTGTGGGTTGTTACACTGTTACATGTTACAGAATTCTCCTTTTGTTGTCTATCTGCCTTTGGAATTTCTCTTGCTAAGAACACGAGGTAAAATTAATGCTTTCAGGTAGGGAGGTAGAATAGTTTTGACCTGTTTCCTAATTGTGACAATCTGCAAGGTGACTTTTGTCTTTATTTTGGAGTTACTTGTTACAGAAGTTCATCCTGCCACAGCTGACGTAAAAATGATACTTTGAAATTTCAATGTGAAAATTAAAAGATTATAAAATAATTTTCTATTTCTGAGTTTAGGAGGTAATTTTTCATTATCTTGATGCTTCATTACTTTCATTTTGCTCTTCTAAATTCAGGAGTTTGGCAGTTTAGTGTAGGCACAGGTACCTGTAATTGCAGGATATAGGACTGCTCACATTCATTCTGCGTGTCCTGCACAGACCTATTAGCCCTGACAGCTGAATTATGTTTTCCTGTCAGAAGTGGCATTCCTTGTATCCTCAGAATAAACTGATGAGTGAGTAAAATACCTGAACAATGGCCTCTGAAAGGGCTTCAATAAGAAATAAATGAAGTTCATAGTCAAACTCATGTGTGAACTTAGTCACTTGTACTGCTGCTAGACACAGGTACCCAGCCTTGGCCACTGACTGGTTAAAGCCATGTAGTGTCATTTCTAAACTCGAGCGTTAACTGTGCTGTGTGGCCAGTTACCTGTTCACTAACTAGAAGTAATTGTTAACCTGTCAGTATTTGCTTATACTGCAAACAAGCTGTACAGACCAACTATAGCTGGTTGATGCCTCACTTCCTCCTGTAGGAACAGTACCAGAAACTTCTTAACAGTATGCAAGTTACTGAGAATCCAGATTGACTTAAATCTGGAGCTTCTTTTAAATATGTTGTGTGGAAGAAAAAAAATGAATTGCTGTCAATTCAGCTAATTTTGGGGTGAAGTTGTTGAATTCTTGCAATTTACTGTGGCTGTAATGGATGAATTCATCAGGGAATATTTCACTGTGTGTACACAGTTCAGGACAACCTTTATTTTCTGCAGTGACTTTGAAATGTGATTTTTCTTTTTCCCTGAAGAAAAGTGCACATTCAGTACAGTAGAAAATTGAGACTGATATGAATTCTAAGAAAGGTGTGATATCTCAAGGTGGTGGGGCATGAAACTGTGTAACTTTATTCTGTTTCAGCAGCTCTTCAGAGTTTAAAGTCTTTGCTGAGAGAAGACCCCCTAATTTTGCTGAGGTATAGTTCTTTTGGGGTACCTGTCTACTAGCTTCCAGAGATCGTGAAATGAGGGAGGATAGTATTTCCAGCTTTATCTTGGTGTGAGCATGTAAGTATAAGTTAATCCAAGTGATTATATGGCTCCAGTTGCTCATATGCTACATGGAATGAAAAGGTCCTGGGTGCCCCAGTAGCTGGATCTGTCATCTTCAGCTGCATGTATAGTCACTTGTGTGACAGTTAAAACTGTAGAAGAAAATGGATTTCCAGGGGTTCCATGGTTATAATTTATGTTCTGATGAGAATGCAGAGTAACGTCTTGCTTACCTAAATGTTGTCTTTGCCAAGTACTTGGCACCTCAGAGAATCGGGCCTGAAATAGCTGTGGGATTCAAGAGTTTCTGCATACTTCTACATGTTTGGGTTGTTTTCTCAAAAAAACTGGCCTTGCTGATTCAAGCATTGTCCATGTTGGCTATTGCTTTGTTTTATAGCAAGTTACGTACACGTTATTGGGTTCAGATAGATAAAGAAGAGTAACAGGCTGCTAAAACCATGCATTCTTATCAGTACTTTTTCAAAAAAGAATCAAATCTCTACTTTTTATTCATAAATAAACAATGCCAGATTTAAAAGCAAAATAAGAGACAAACAGGAAAAAACTCATAGTTGTATGGCTCCATGGTACTGAAGCTGTGTATCCAGGTGCTTTGTACCCCCTGTCATGAATGTAATCAATTTGCTGTCTGTAACGTTAACAGTTTGCTTCCATGGTAACTTTTTCTCTAAAAAGGCTTAGAAGGAGCACTGACAGTCTGATTGCAATAGGACTGTAAACAATAGAGAACATTCTTTTCTTATTTTAAATATGAGGAAGAAAGCTAGCTGCGTGACAAAGCTAATTTGTGTGTATGTATCTAATGTCACCCTTTGTCTCTGTTAAGATAATATCTATTTTTCTTTATCTGGGAAACTGATTAAAAGATGGTTATAGTATGCTCGGTATGGGGTGCTTACTAAGAAGAGCAAGAACAGTCTTTGCAAGACTTTCCTGGGCTTAACTTTTAGTTCTCATGTTGTGGTTTGAAA
This sequence comes from Neopsephotus bourkii, assembly GCF_033783945.1. NCBI lineage: Eukaryota > Metazoa > Chordata > Aves > Psittaciformes > Psittacidae > Neopsephotus > Neopsephotus bourkii. Next base: position 1,350,509 of record NW_026901430.1, on the reverse strand, counting down.
CCTGTGAAGATCATTCTCTGGGGAAAAAACAAACTGACCTGCTTGAGTTTACCATTTACATCAGAGTCCATCTACAATATAGAAACAAAAAATGGCAGTATTTACTGTTCATCTACGCTGAATGGCCTGAAGCCATTCCTTCTAACACTCTTTTCAGCTTTTGAAATAAGTTGATGCATTGGTCTATAAATATTAATAAACCTGACTGTTTTGGGGGCTCTTGAACTTCATTCTTATAATCCAGATTTTCATGGCAAATGTTGTTTGATTTATTGGTTTAATGTTCTTTAGCTTACTGATCTTGCAGTTCTTGGGCATGGACAAGACAAGGCCACATTCAATTTTCCACTGAAGGATTGCAAAGATAGTTTATTAATCTACCAAGGGCAAATCCTAGTAATATTCAAAGCTCATCTATTTTGACTATTAACTGTGGGTAATCATTCTTACATTCTGGCTCATTTGGATAACTTTAAAACATTTCCAAATTACAACCAAGTTCTTCAATTAAAAAAAAAACAGAGAACTGTAATGTTGAAGCCTTCACTATAGTCATAACCAAAGCAAGGGGAAGGTGGGGGTTCTGTTTTTTTCGGGGGAGAGAGATGGGGCTATAGGGAGGGCTAGAGTATATGGTACAACTTCAGTGGAGTCCCCTCCCAGGTTCTCTGCTAATTGTATTGCTAAATGCACTTTTGTATAGAAACCTGTCCTCTGTACATTCTGTATCTACTTTACACAATGTTTATAGAGATTTTTCTGAAGTTGTGAAGGAATTACTGAAAGCTGCAATGCTGGTGACTGATGCTGTTGACTGAAAGTTTTCATTGTCTTTGAAAATAGTTATGTGCATATTGAAGTACAGGTTGGAATTAAAATTGATGACATAGTAAAGATAACTCTGAAACTATGTGGCATCTTCTTCAGAGCGGGGGCATTCATATGTAGGGCCTGTATACTCTGCACTGTTCAGGCAGAAAGTACCAATAAGTGGTACATGGTAGCTGTTCTTTGTGAAAGTAAAGCAGTCCCTCCTTAATTAGTGTGCTTTTTTAGCCACAAAACCTAATCAGAATTGTTTCACAGGAAAACAATGATCTGTGTGAATGATACAACCCAAGATCTTGTACTGAAAGCTGTCTTCAGTTTTGATTTCTGTGCCAGAGGATTTTTTTATACATATGCTGTGTTCCATATAGCTGTGGATATAGGAAGTCTCATCACTTTTGTTGCCAGCAATAACTCTGAATCTTTTTCTGCTGTTGCCCTCAGTACCCGTAACCATCAAACCACCACCTAGCCTGTCATGTTTAAAATGCCTAATAGGACTTACAAGCTGCCATCTTACCACGCTCTTGCAGTTCATCATGCAGGCACTCCTGTGTCACCGATCTCTTTTGCTACAGCAGAAGGAGGTACGCCTGGGGATAGCAGAAGTGATGTGCACCAAGAGATGCAGCAGCAGCAGGGACACAGCCGTGACTGGCTTTGCGATCACCAATGTTTGAGGAAGCTACAGCGAGGACACTTCCCAACCTGTGTATTCTGTGTTGTCCCTGAACCAAGCTTGTCTTCTGCAATACTGAAGTTTCAGGTGTAATAAATTCCTTGTTTCGTTTGAATCCAGCAGAAAAGCCCCTGAAGACCTGAGCAGAGAATAACTGGCAGAAGGATGTATTTGTCCATGTTCAGAAAGCCGCCTGCATCATCTTGGGGAGCTAAACTGCCCGTTCATCCCAGCTAAGGCTCATCAAATGCTTACAGATGTTGATTCTCATCAAGCAGTTACAGAAGTTAAAGCTGCCCAGTTGTTACCATTTCAGCCTGTTTCTGTAGCTACTGAGGGGCAGATGAGAGCAGGAACACTGCATGTCACAGCAAGTCTTTTCTAATGTCAGAGATCTTTAATTGTGGAGTGTGCGACTTGGAAGCTGCAGAGTAACTGCAGAGGCCGTTGCTGTTGTGGTGCTTTGCCTTCTCTTCAGCAGCCTGCCTGTGGGCTTTAGTTTTACCCACAGGTGGGTGACAGTGCAGAGTGCTTTGCAGCAAAACAAATCTAAATGTTGCCAAAGACCTTGACCCATTGTGGTGGTTGTTTGTCATAAGGACTTACTGCTCCCTGGATAGCACGAGCTGCAGGCAAGTTGATGCTTTCTGAATCATGGGATCTCTGTGAGTTGGTCTGCTCTGCTCCGGACATCTGAATTTTCCCAGGAAGTCCTGTTGCAGCAGTTCATTACCAAAGTAACGGCTGCATGGGCGAGTTGTTACATATTCGTCGCAAACAGCTAGCTGCCTGTTTGTCAAGTGAGGCCATGTGGTTGCAACTAAACCCTGTGTGTTACGGATCTTTTACTATCCCTCCTTAAGAATTTCTTCATTTATTTTTCCAGTGTGTCAAGTTTCACTGCAATGAAAAAGTCTCATTTGATGGCGATTTGGTTTCAAGCTGAACCAGAATTTTCACACTGGCAAAACAAATGTACAAACTTCCTTTATTAAACTGAGAGGGAAAGATCATGGTATTTGCCATTGATCTTGCTGTCCTTGCCCCCCTCTTACTACTGGCCTGAGCTGTACACTTGATCCAAGCATTTCCCAGTACAGAAATAGTTTGTTTGGCTTCCTGAGATCCTTGGTGTGTGCTCATAAATATCCTCTGTCAAAACATTTTTTTTTCAAGACCCCTCATTTCATGCTTTTTTCATGTGTCTTGTGCTCAGCAGCATCACTTGTTTCTCATAATGTAGACCCCAGTCCTGAGGCTTAAGTGTGATAATTCATCTTGGCTGTAGAGTCTGCCTAATGCTACTTCAGATGCAGTACCTGCTGTATCGTCGCAAAGCTTCTCAAAGAAAGATTTATTGTAGCTGAAATTTAGAATGCGACCCCCGGTTTGCTGTGATTTTAACGGAAGGTAACTCACGCATGTCTGCTGCCACTGGAGGGAGCACTGTAGTCATCTTACCTTTGAGACCACAGCTGCCAACGCCGCTTTGCTACAAACGCTTTCCTTTATTCTGTTCTGTTAAAACCAACATTTGGGGAATTTGCTTCTCCTCCTGCGCTGTGTTTAAAGAGTAACAGCACTGTTAGTTTTACAATAACAACATTTCCAGTGACTAGGGGAAAAAATCTTCTTTTTCTGTTTGTGGTGATTCTTGCCTGGTACTGCTTACTGCAATCAAAGGGTGGAAGTATATTCCTGTTTAGTATTAACTTATGTGTGCATGCTGCATTGCTGCTTTAAATTTCCTGGTCTCTGTTTCAAATTCAGCCTTTCTGAATGTGGGCTGAGAATTTTGCAGTTAAAAATATTAGGTGATGACAGAAAACAAGCAGTTGACTTTTAATGCGCTCTCATAATGTAGACACCCAGGAGGCAGGGGAGAGATGATAGAGCTTGGCTACCTTTATGTTCCTGAATAGTGACTTCTGGACAGGGCTTTGGGGCTTTGGAACAAAGGAAAATGCTGCTTCAGCAGGAAGTGTTCTGTAGTTAAATCTATTCCCCTCACACCCTCAACTTACCTGACAATTGCTGCTTCCTTTAAAATGTCACCAACACATAACAGCAGAGAGCATGCGAGGAGTTATCCCTGGAATCTCAAGTTCATTCTTGGAAGTTAAGTTTTTAGTGGTCCTGTGCAGAATTAGCAAGGCAAGGCTTTGATTACTGTGGTGGTGCAGATACACCAGTGTCTATAGCATCTCTTCTATCACTGTGTCAGTAGCTGTCATAAAAACAAAATGTGTGAGTAAGTACAAGTCATAGTCATCAAGTGAAATACTTATTTAGACAAATCTTTGCCCAGTGTATGGCTTATAAGGTCTTTGGTTTAAAATTGTCACATCACTATAGCAGAGATCCTTTCTCATGTTCAGCTGGGAAACTGCCGTTGGTAGGCCTTTGAGCATGCTGGCTGGTTGCAGGGTAAGCTGAGGCAGCTTGCTGGAAACAGCCTGTCTGGTGCTTGCAGTGGTCATGCTCCTGAAGAAAGAGTGGTATCTTCTCAATTCTATGCTCTTTTCACAGAAGCCTCATCATGGAAGTCTCATGACCAAGCAACATTCATCTTTACAGCACACCTGTCTTCAGTGTTGGGAGAACTGATGTCGTTGGCCTGGTACTTGTGAAATCCTGGACTTCATGAGCATATGCACTGTATTTCTTCTGGCTGCTGACCTCACAAGACAATGGGATGCTTCTAATTATATCGGTTAAATATTGCCATCTGGGTTTAATGAGCTTGAATATGCCAGTATATCATCAAAGTGTAAGTTGCCTTATGTCCAGCAGCAGCATGCTGCTTCTGCTGTAGAAGAGCTGAGATGGCTCAGTGCTCAAATGCACTTTTCCTTTCACGATGTGGACCTGAGCTGAAGGGTTGTTAGCTCCACCATGACAAGGGTGTAAAGTTTCTTGTGAATGCTTTGCTTATCCCGCTTATTGATAGTTTGTAAGTAGGGAAAAATACAGAGCAAATGGTCTGAAAACTGCGACGCCAAGTTCAAAATAGCACTTCCGTCTCTGTGACAGATGCCTGCAACATGGCTCCTCTGAAGGTACGCTTCCTACTCAGGCTCTCAAGTAGCAGATTGCTAAGTCATTAATTCTAGGATATCTCCCCTAAGGAAAGCATGTGCTGAAATAATCTGGAAAGGAGGGAGTGAAGTTTTAAATGATGATTGAAGAGTAAAGAGCTTCAAAATGTGACATATAAGCTGTTCATATCTACCTAAGTCTTTTGACTTGTTCTTGTCAGCTAGTTCCTGTCTATACCTCCTGAAAACAGTAAGTAGCAAGTGCAATATGGCAGTTTGTCATAGGGGTTGCTGAAAAGATATTTTTAATCCATCATAGACTTTCCTGGTTATTTAGGTAATTCTCATTTCTTGGTATTTTTCCCATTCTTAGTTGGTTAAAAGGCACTTGATTTAGTCCATGTTTTCTGTGTTTGGTGTAGAAATAAACAGGCTTGTCACAGGGTTTTGTTCCACCTTCTATTGTGCGTAGTGGGAGCGAAGAAAGAGCTGAGACAGGTTCATTTTAAAACAGATCAGTTTTCATGTATGGACAAATGCTTTCCAACATAGTTTAGATCACTTTGTAGGTTTTATATACTTTTTTTCTGCTTAATATTTAAATAAGGTGAATTTATTTATCAAATAGAAAGTATTCACAGTGTGTGTGTGACTTATAAATATGTCCCTCAACAAATCCATGCACTTCCTCCTGAAACAATTTACATCATAAAACTGTTTGTAGAAGCTACAAATGTTAGTCAACCAAAACTGAAGCAGTCTAAAATCTTAGTACAAACCCATTTGCAGACTGATAAACCCATTTGCAGACTGATAAAATGAGTGTAATTTATGGTCTAGATACCTTATTGGTATATGTATTAAAGTTCTGGTATATGTCTATTTTTCTTAGTATTGCATTAGCTGTAATTTCTATGTAATGCTTCAATTCATTTATATATTTGCACAACAGACTATCAGATAAAAAAGTGCCAAAATGTGTATAAGGAGGTCATCACTTTAGCTTAATTGCACACAAATTTCCTGCAGACTCTGATGCTTAAGACCAATAACGAGATTGCTACAGCCAGAATAAACGCATTAGCCTATAAATTTAGAGCTTCTACCTGCTTTGCAAAGGGAGAATCATCTCTAAATGAGCCTAGTAACATTGATTTGTGATTAATCATTTTACTTAGTGACTCATCTATGATCACAGTACAACAAAAATGTCATGTTTGCTTAGTGGCATTAACTCCATTTATCTTCTCTGTATTCGGAGAATTGCCTTGTTGTCAATGTGGGACTGGGAATACAGCTGAGCAGTGCCGCTGTTACCGGACTGGTGGCAGTTCACCTGAAGCACAGGATAAACAGAAATGGAGAAAAGAAATTTTTCTTTGGGTAACCATTCCCTTCCTTGAAATTTAATTATTCTACTTGGTCAAACCAAACCATTTGCAGTAATGGTCTTGCGTCTGCAAAACAGAACTAATTGAACCTGGAAAATTAGTGTTATTCTAATTGCTTGTAGGAGATTTTTATTTTAAGGCCATCTCTGCAGGTTCACAAGTACTCTACTTCTGTGATAATTTTACTTTACATTTTGCAGAGTAAATCCAACCCTTGCTCATTACTGGAATGCTTGGCTTGGCAGTTGGCAGTGCATTTCTAGTTGGATGCCATCAGAATGGTTCTCTAAAAATGCACTGCTGAAGTGTAGTTATAGAAAGTGATACTCGCAGTCTATAAGAAAACTTATGTTAAGCAAGAGTAAGCCCTTGCAGCACCTCCTCCCCCAAGAGAGGAAAAGTCTAAAAGGAACTACACTGTTCTTTGCGGACTTGCATTGCTCCAGAGCAGGAATCAACATGTTAGGATTGGTTTTTTTTATAGCATCCCTTATTCAGCAATGTTGTTACGGTGAGGATCTGCCTCCTTAGTCCAGACAATGGAGCACTAGGTCTGGAAAGGAGATGCCCAATGTCTGCTGGCTCATGTCTTCTTTTGCTCTATCTCATTGCAGTTTGCTTTGTTCTTCATCTTTGCTATTTAGCTGTTGCGTTGAAAGTGAAGCTTCTTTCTTCAGACTTCTCCCTGCTGCACCCAGCACTGCAGCACCACAACCTTAGCCACGCATCTGCTTGTTACCAATAGTAAAGACTGAAGGTAAAGGTGAGCTGTAGTTGTACCATGGTTCAGAATAATAGAAATAGCCCCTTGTGAGCATGCCTGGGGAAGGATGGAAGAGTTAAGAACACAAAGCATTACAAAGGTTTCCCAGTGAAACAAAACTTAGACTGAGAGGATTGCTGCTATAATAACTGGATATTGTATTTTGTGACAGGAGTCCAAAAAGGCTTTACTGGGGTAAATATACACTGATCAGATAGTACTGATGATTATTCCAATATTGGGGAAATATCTGTATAGTGTTTAATTAAGGTAATTTTGTGCCATGGAGTAGAGCAGGCAGAAGGCACAATGTCAGTAATGTTTTCCAGCATGTAGGAAATATCAAAATGAAATAACGGGCTGCATAATGTAAGGCGGTACTGCAAAGAAAAAGGTTTAGTTACTAGACAAAGATTGTTGATTTTGTTCAGGACTAGAGAGAGACATCCTTAGCAAAACAAAACCTGGTGCCTGCAAAGCAAGCCACCTTTGCAACTGCAGGTCGAAAAAAGTTAAATACTGCTCTTGCTAGATGCTGTCTTATCCAAAATGGTATTTTTGCTGATCTTTGCATATGCTGAGGTGATAAAAGGATCCATACTGAGTATCAGATCTGAGAAAGAAAAAAATACTCAACCCAGCAACCCTCAGAGAAAACTTTGGTTTAAGGAGCAGTATGTGCAACCAGAAGGTTTCCTGAGGATGAAGAGTTCACACCTGCCCTGTGTTGTCTCTCAGGGTCTAAAAGGTCTGAGTTAGATCTCTGCACCAGCAAATTACTTCTAAAATGTTATTACTTGCACACATGCATAAATATAGCTGCCCCCTGGCTATAGCTTTAGAGGGATTTGTTCAGGGTTTCTTGTGACTATGGAAGGGGAAAGTTATCTTTAAAGTAAGAGATGCAGTCCTGCAATTTCATAATGGTGTCAGTGAAGCTTTAATATAAACACTACCTACGAGTGAATGCTTGCAACCTTGGATAATACGTGTGGAGAAGACATAAGCAGTGAGATAAAACTTGAATTTTAAAAAGAGCCAAGGACTCATAGCTGCTTCTGTGGCAGTGTTGGGTTTTTTTCTTTAACTTTACAACTGAGACTGCTGGCCTCTGTGCATTTTACTGATGATCAATGCGAACGTGCTGGAACTGTTTACATGAAGTAAGCTGAATCATTCAACCCAATATTCATTTGTTTGACTAAAGCCTCTTTAGAGCCACTTGTGTTCTGATGACTAAGGTGGCACAAAGATGCTAATGCTCAGTGTATACATAAATCATTAACTACTTAATTTGGATTTGGAAGCCTGAGGCAACAGAATGCTCCATGGAGAAGCAGCTATATTTATCTCTCTCTATGCTGAACCACCTGTCTCCAGAGACCTGGAATGCATTAGAAAAATGAATGTAATGACTGAACTGAGTCTAAGTTCTCTGTTCCAGAAGAAAACATCAGTTTTTACAAACAGAAAAGCATGGAAATCTGGGATCTGTTCTGCTGAGACAAGAAAAATTCACTTAAGCAGGAAGATCTGGTAATATAGACAGACACTTTTTTTCAGTGCTGCCAGAAAAATAACTAAAATTTAAGAAAAAATCTGAGGTCAGCTGTAATTTTTTAAATTAAAAAAAAATAATAATTTTGGAGATGTTTTTTTTGCGGCAAAGAAAAAGGAGTTTTGGTCCCTGTTTAACTCCATACAGTTGGATTTGATGCTTTAAAGCCAGATGTGAAAGCCCCACTTCAGCAACATTTCAGCCCATTCCTGAAGGTGTATTTAACCACATGTCTCTAGTGATGTGTGTTGGCACTGATGAGGGATATATCTCTTCCAAACTGATAAGCTCACCTGGCTAGATGTACATGAGAGCAGCATCCTGTGATTCAGAGCCAACTTCTCCTCTTGTCACCATTACCTTGTTCCTTACCCATGGGTATTTATTAAAGAGCTCTGTCTCACTGACTAAAATGTCATAAAGAATACTATTGGTATTGAAACCCAATTTTTTGTTATTGACATTGGAGATATTGATAATGGAACATGTGCAAGGGCTTCTGTCTTTGTGCTGCTGCAGGGCAATAAACTAAACTTCATAAAGGGAAGTTCTGAGACTAGTTACATTTTTAGATATAATTTGGCAGTGAGATAAGCATTTCTTAATGACATCAGTCAAAGAACTCCATTCTCTGAAGCTCTTGTTAATCTTGTGTTACTTAAATAGGGTTAGGTGGGTGTAGTTACGTTGCATACATCGAGCACCAAAGCTGTTTGATCCTGGTTTGTTCTTGCAAGCTGGGGAGCTGTTATTGCCCAGTTCATAGACAGGAAATCTTGCAATGCTGTGAGCTAACCAGGATCCTGCCACATGTTGAGCAGAACAGGAGCAGGACCCTCAGTCTTATTCCTGACTTAATTACTTATCTATTCCTTCTTTAGTACTACCAGATCGGACCTTTTCTTCTTCATTTGAGTTGTTAATTTGATCCTGTGTAATGAGGTTGGTAAATGAGGATCCACTGGCATGTTGCTTGTCTTTATTTTTTTATTTGAGCCCTGTTGTCACTCAGTGTTGTTAAGGATGAGCGTGACTGTTTCAGGAACAAGTATTCTGTTTGGTATTTCTGTAGCATGTTGTTTAACTGAATGGAAAGCTCTGTCACCAAATCTGAATGTGGGACGTGTTTTTCCATTTAGTAAAGTAGATATTTTAAAAGTTCTTTTGTTTTAAACTTCAGGTAGACTCAGTCTTCAAGAAACATTCTTAAATATTTAGTGGCAGCTTATCTCAAGTGTTTGATCTGTCCTAGATAAAATACTTGCTTCATCTTTAAATACAGAGCATCTAAACCCAACTCCTTTAGAGCTTCATGGCTATACAAATTTGGAAACGGGATATAAAAAAAGAAATACCATGTTGGAGGGCAAATAGGAATTGTCACATGCTTCAGAGAAACCCAAATCTCTTCAGTGTAAGGATTTTAGCAATGTACTTTAAATTAGCTTAAAGCTGGAAAGTGTTGTTTAAGGGGCAAGTCAATATTCTCACAAGGACCCGTTTTACTTCATGATATAAAACTTGGAGATTACTTGTCAGCTACATTAGTTTTTAAAGTCTGTTTTTACAGTGAATAATACATACACTTTGGAAGAAGCAGTTCTTTTTCAGGGATAGCGTTTTAATTTTATTTCATCCATTGAGTGAAGAAAGCTCCAAAGAATTTAGTACAATAAATCATTGCTATGTTCAAGACAGTAATATAAGGGGCTTGGGTCTGGGTTTTTACAGTTGCTAATAGCAACTTATGTGGCGAACATAAGTACAGCAATTTAAAAGGACACTGTGGTAATGTGAATTTCTTCAAGTAGTTAAATACTAATGTCTTTCACCACAATATCAATGTCAACTCTGCTCCCAGGCAGAAAGCAAAGGACAAATGAACTTACCAGTTTTAATTTGCTTTTTTTGAATGGAAGGGCTTTGAGAAAGCTGTTGGTAGCCAGTCTAGTCTGTAATTTTAACTTATTTGAATTAGTGAAATCTTCAGTAAATACATCTCGGTACGCCTCTTAAATATTTCCCCAGAGAGATTAAACAGCTATTTACTTTACCACCACTGGTGCTTACAGAGCTTTAATTGCAGTGCCTGACAAACTCCTCAAGAAGGGAAAAGTGAAGAAAGAGGAAGAGAAAGTCACTCGTGTGGAGGGCTGTTGCACCAAGTAGGATCACTGGTTAGCACACTTAAGCTGTTCACCTGAATGCCAGGCAAGTGTGTTTGTACAGCAGGAAGTGAGCTGAATCACACACACTACAAATTTCTTTTATATAGGTGCTGATCAGGAAGAATGTTTGTCTACTGCCAAAGGACTTGCCTTTCTGTCTGGTGCTCCCAGCTGCTGGCTGTGTCTGTGTGCGTGTAAGAGGGGCTGCATTCATGTAATTCACCTTAATAAATGTTTGGGGTGACTTAATAGGAAGAATGTTTGAAGCAAAATGCTAGATAGGATCCCCATGCATAGTGTCAATGGAGAGCGGGCCTGTCACAGGAGCCTGGCAATAAAATTGACTAATTGTCCATGTCCATCCTTCAGATGGAGTTCTACCCATGTTAAAATCAATGCCAATGATGTAGTTGATTTTAGCCTTGGGTTTATTTGCTCTTTGCTACTGGTAACCATGGTATGGTATGTGTGTTCTTAAAGAGTATGTGCTGTTGTCTTAGCTTGGGGCTTTATTGCAGAGGTAATGGAAGTTGTCAACAGGATTTTTCTTACGCACAATGAGGTCTGGGCTTGGCAGTGTCAAATGGAAATAAACAGCCTGTGCTCTTTCTTTTTCCTTCATCTCTGTGGAATCCCCCACTAGTTCTTTTTAAGTCATTCTGGTTGAAATGGCAGCAACAAGGGCAAGTAACCTCCCCTACCCCAGCATTGCTGCCCATGCAAATATATTCTCACCAGCAATTATCTTGGATTGGCACAGAAGTGTTTGCCAGAGTTCACCCTTAATTCTTTATTTCCTGCCATTGCTGCTTCTGTTGTTCCAGGAGTTCGTCCTTTAAAGTAAGTGTCCTGGCTTCCTCAGACTTGTCTGTTCCCTGCTAAAATGACCAGCCAAGTTAAGAAAGAAAGATGCACTAAAGATCCCTTTTTGAAACAAACCAGTTGCTTAAGCAACTCTTCCAGACTGGAGGCTTCTCTGTCAAGGTCACATGCTGCGGTGCCTTCTGACTTTGAGAGGCAGTTTCACAGGTTGGCTTCAATGAGTGAGAAACCAGCCTGAACAATTCAGTGTGCTCATGTAATCATCCTTGAGATGCTGCTTGGCTGTGATGGGCTCAGAAATGTCTTCTCATGCCCATTAGTGTCCATAAACAAATCTGGGCTTAACTGAGAACATCATTTTCTACCCTGCTAAAGTTTCTGGAAACTTCACAAAAGGAAAGGTATGGTCAGTGTTTTGAAAGATCTATGTATTTTCTGCTATAATTAGGCAGAATATGGATATAGCATTATAGGTTCAATTAAAAACATGTCAATAAAAGGCAGTATTGTGCTACATAAAAGATTCTGTTGTTGAAAACTCGCCTGAGTTACGACTGTTTTATACACATTAATTTGGTTTGTACATACAGAATGGAGCTGATTGAACAGCATGATTGTCTGACGAGAGCTGAAAAGCAGCACTTGCTGTAGGTAATTTAAATTGAGCCCTATTATCATTTACGGATTTATTCTGCTTAGAATCAATAAGATGAAAAAGGGTCTGAAAGCTTTACACTAATGCTAATCACTTCTGGGTCAGTAACTCCTTGTGTTTAAGTTATGTATTTCTTCCCTGTATTCACAGAGCTATTTGGAAAAGTGAAATATTTAAGATAATCTTCCACTGAAGAGAAGCTTCCCACCTCTTGTACTTCACAGAGAATCCAGCATTGATAAATATTCTGTTGTACTGAAAAAGCTCCTTGAGAAGGAAGCGACACTGACCAAAAGGACAAAAGAGGTGTTCTGGAAAGGAGCTCAGCACAGAGTGCCCTGAACGTGTTATAAAGCAGCATTCTTGGTGGCTGGAGATTCAACTTGACCCTAGGCTGCAGAGCGGAGCTGGGTTTGTGTGGCTACAGTCATTTCACTTTTTACTACAGTGACAAGTTTGTCCCTGGATAATTTGTCTTTTCAGGCTAGGGAAGTATCAGCAGGCCCAGAAAAAGAAAGACCAAAAGAGGACAGAACCAAGATGATTTTGGTATAGTGATGCAATCAAGAAGGAATACAGTGAAAGGAATGTATATGTATCAAGCAGAAAAAAAGGTAAAATTACTCTTAAAAATCAACTCAACAAATATAATTGTCCAGTAAGACTTTGGTTATTGTCTTTGGGGCTGCAGGCAAGGGACAGGGGTGTGCTGTGCTGAAGGGTTGTGTTTGGCAGTCTGGAGGAGAGCTGACAAGTTCTTTTGAGGAAGAAACCTAATCACAGCATCACTCTGAGCAAGGAGCCATGGTGAATTTCCCAGTCCTTCAGACTTGTTTTGTTCCTTTTGAAGTTCAGGAACTGGTGCTGGAAGTATGGCTTAAAGAGAAAGGCGGTGGTGGGATTGAGAACATGATAGAAAAAAGACTTCTGTTACAGTAAGGATGTCTACTGCCTAGATCTCTTTAGGAATCAATTCGCAATGCCATGACAGAGCTTACTGCTGTCTGAAATCTGTGATTTTTTACACAGAGCAGCAGAGAAGGGATGATAGATATAAGTGACAGTACTGTGAGAAGCATTCCTCGAGTCTTGATTCCACTGCTTCTGCTGACTCGGCCCCTCCTGACTTTTCCAGGAAAGATCCGCTCTGCAAGTTGAGAGAGAGCCCAGACAGTCACTTCTGAAAAGACTTATGTCAGGGATTGCACTATGGCAGTGCTGAGCTTGGGATCCTGGTGCTGCTGTAAAGTAGCAGGGCAGGTGATGTTCCTGTCCCTAAGACTGCTTTGCAGACAGGGCAAAGTGTGGCAAAATGATGGAATGTCTTGCCTAATGTTTGTGGAGCTGCAGGAACAGAGTCAGAAATAGAATTAGTCTTTCAAGTCCCAGGCAAGTGTCCCAGCCTCTGCATCCTGCTGCACCTCTGTTCAGATACAGGATGGTTAGTTCTGGATGAACAAACCATCAGTGCTATTACAGCTGTAGTCCATTGTGTGCACCACTGTTGGGGATTAATCTCTGTTATTTCATCAATAATGTGGTTTTTCCTCCTTATACTCAGTTTCTCCAGGTACCCAAGACAATTCCTTCAGAGGTTTAACTTCTTTTTTTTTCTCTTTTTTTAAGTGTTTAAAAAGGAAGTTAATCTTTTCTTGTATTAAAATGGGCTGGAACAGCTAATACAATCTCTTGCTGTAAATAACTATAAAAACGTCAAAGGTTTTGATAACTGTTAGCTGTATATTTTGTAATGCCTATTGTATTTCCATTTTGTTAGTTCTATTTAAAGAGCAATATCATCATGCCCCATTTCCTGTTAGATAGTTCTATTTGTCTGCTCTACAGGAGGCAGGAGATTTTAGGTCCAAAAGAAATTATCTCTCAGTAAATTACTCCTAACTCCATTACAGAATACTAAGCACTCTCCCCTTACTGTGTAAGCAGCTTGAAGAGATAGCATTGCAATTTATTTATTTGTTTTGTCCCCTGTATATAGGTGACACACAAACTCATCTGAGCAGAGATGGTGATAACTGACAGGTACATTAGATCAGCCACATATAGCAAAGTTTGCTTTGATTATGTAGTAAGTGTCAAGATGTACAGTAGCTGATGTCAGTTTGATCTCTCTCAGCCTATAATGGCTTGTCTTCTTCATGGTTGAATGGACACTAATTTTTGTCTAATAAGTAAGCCATCAGTCGAGTGTTTTAGAGAGTAGCCAGAGTTTTTTATCCTACTGAAAGGGAAACCATTCGTGAAATTATTTTAAAATTTGTTTGGATTGCTTGTTGTATTCATTTTCCTCCTTCTGAAGTCCCCTGTTTACTCCACGGTACTAAAGGCACAGTGTTTTCTAAGGACCTGCTGTGAATCCATTGCATTGCTATGAGACCTTTCCATATTAAAATAGTAGCAGAGAACACAACAGTTTATGTCTGTTTTGCTGTATAGCTGCCAAACTGCAAAGTCTGTATGTAACACCTTCTAAACTTTAAAGGGAGAGAAGAAGCAATGTTCTGTTATTACAATCCCCATCTTTCTTCCCTGTAGGTAATGTAGGAATTATCTGTCTGTAACTTTGTAGGCTTGTTTTATTGTTGCCATGCAGCCATGATTTCAGTTGAGCTGTGTTATGAAAATAACTTATAAAGGTCCATTTTGCAAGGCATAATGTAACTGATTAATAATAAATTGAAGCAACCAGGACACCCAAATAACACCAGCAAGGTCTGCAAGTGAAGAGTAATGTTCTGGGTTGTCTAGCATGGGTTTGGCCTCCTGGCACAAGGGGAAAACAGATATTTACAGTGAATGGTAATTCTAAAATTGGACAAATATGTCAATTAAACCCTTTCTGGCTATTACAAGTAAGGAAGTCGCTATTAATGTCTCTAAACTCTGTACTGTTAACAGTATACATCAGTGGGAGCAGACTCGGTTCAGTAGCGGTAGATCTTCTCCTGTGCCTCTCACTAACAGATTGAGCTGGGTTAGCCCTAATTAAAGTGATTCCTGGTGCTGATGGCATTGCTGCCTGGTATGGATGGAGCTAGATGTTTTCTTGTTTTTCTTGTTCTTCTGTTTGTTTGTTTTCCAGTATAGAAATGTCTTCTTTTTAAATCATTACTAGAGTATAGGGACTTACCACAAAAAGCACTGTTTTATTCAGAATGCCAAGAAGATTTAACAGCAAATGGAGACCACCTAGTGAAATGCAGGGTGTCAATGTGAGTTTTTAAGCAGTAAACGTGGGGATTTTGAGGGTGCTTTTAGATTTGATACAATAATCAAACCTTCTTTTCATTGTCAGGCATGTTACCCTTAGATATGCATGTCTAAGTCTCACAGACTGGATTTGTACAGACATCTGAATGAATAGAACAGGTTAGGGTTCGAAAGGACCTTAAGATCATCAAGTTCCAACCCCCCTGCCATGGGCAGGGACACCTCACACTAAACCATCTCACTCAAGCCTTCATCCAACCTGGCCTTGAACACTGCCAGGGATGGAGCATTCACAACCTCCCTGGGCAACCCATTCCAGTGCCTCACCACTCTTACAGGAAAGAACTTCTTCCTTATATCCAATCTAAACTTCCCCTGTTTAAGTTTCAACCCGTTACCCCTTGTCCTATCACTACAGTGCCCTAATGAAGAGTCCCTCCCCAGCATCCCTATATGCCCCCTTCAGATACTGGAAGGCTGCTATGAGGTCTCCACGCAGCCTTCTCTTCTCCAGGCTGAACAGCCCCAACTTTCTCAGCCTGTCTTCATACAGGAGGTGCTCCAGTCCCCTGGTCATCCTCGTGGCCTCCTCTGGACTTGTTCCAACAGTTCCATGTCCTTTTTATGATGAGGACACCAGAACTGCACACAATACTCCAGGTGAGGTCTCACGAGAGCAGAGCAGAGGGGCAGGATCACCTCCTTCGACCTGCTGGTCACGCTTCTTTTGATGCAGCCCAGGATACTGTTGGCTTTCTGGGTTGCAAGCGCACACTGAAGCTGGCTCATGTTCATTTTCTCATGAAAATGACCTGCACTGGTTTTTATTTCTCTGATAGAATCATAGAATAGTTAGGGTTGGAAAGGACCTTAAGATCATCCAGTTCCAACCCCCCTGCCATGGGCAGGGACACCTCACACTAAACCATGCCACCCAAAGGCTCTGTCCAACCTGGCCTTGGATACCACCAGGGATGGAGCATTCAGAGCTTCCCTGGGCAGCCCATTCCAGTGCCTCATCACCCTTACAGGAAAGAACTTCCTCCTTATATTCAATCTAAACTTCCCCTGTTTAAGTTTTAACCTGATCAAAGTGTTCTTCCACAAGCAACACTGCTTCAGTGTTGAGGCTGTGAATAATTTCACCATTTGACTTCATCATAGACATACATTTTTGCCTTAAATGCCTTCAAGAATAATTGTTCTTGAAATGGCATCTTCATAAGGTAAAATTCTGTAAGAGTCATTAGTGATGGCCATGTCTGTGCTGGAAACAATAACAAATGAGTTTTTTTCCTGCCTTCTCTCGGACTTGGGCTAGGAAATTGAGATGCAGATAGAGTTCTTTTTAAAACTGAGAATTCTGTGTGTGCTCTGGTAATGCCTGGATGTGCTCTTTTATTGTCTTCAAGGCTGTGTCCTCGCAGTCCTTAGCACTTGCCATCCACTTTGCTTTGGGGAGGGATATTTGTTTTATATCTAGGGCTGGGCTCAGAGTAGTGCCCTCGCCACAGTCCCAAAGCAGAAACCCTGCTGTGGACCTGGGAACTGAGTGTGACTCTCTTCTGCCTGTTCTTCCATCCTCAAAACATAGCCCCCTCACTCTGCTCTCTCTTTGCTTAGCTCTGTACAGAGAAGGTGAACAGTACTACTGCTAAAACAGCAACTGACAACTTTATTGCTGCAGTCAGCAACTTCTCTGCTAGCTCAGTTTGAGAGAGCACGAACAGAGGTAAGACTTCGGTGTTCTGATAACTCACTGATGAGTGTCTCCAGGCTTTTCTCATACATTAACATTGCAGCCGGCTTCACTTCTCTTCCTATCTTCACTTTGGGATATACAGAGAAAAATAAAGCTATAATAATGCTGTCCTTTCTTGTCTTCTTTCACAAACATTAATCCCATGATTTTTTATCAGCACAAAATAACCCTGGAGATAGGGCATTCTGTGGATCAGCTTCTATGAAACTAGAAAACTGAAATTATTTTGTTTAATTGCGTGTGAAAGTCAACTTTTGTCACAATCTCTAGCTGTGACTGGGTACTTACAAAATGCAATGTGTTCTTTTCTTTAGCAGATCACCTAAATACGTTTTACTAGCAACCCTTTTGAACCAGATGAAACTGTAATTCAGGCTGTCTTGTCTGCTTCTGCTTTAGTTCACAATAATGTCACTATGCCGCTCACACCAGACTCAAGTTTTTATCTGTAACAGCTACATCAGGTATTTTGTCCCAGTTTTTCTGCAGGTCATTACTGATAAGGTAGGTTTTCTAAAATGAAAATAAAAAGCCCCAAACCAATAACTAAGAATTGCCCATTCCATATTTATTTTAATGTAAAAGTTTTGTTGCTCCATCAGTGACTTTGCAGGCTCTTCCCAATCTTCAGTGACTTCCCACCAGCCATCGCAGAGCAGTTCTCCAGCTGGAATATGGGAAATGCTGCTGCAGCCAAGCAATGAAGTTAATCAGGAATTTGATGTTCCTTGCAGGAATTGTGCCTTGACATGCTGCTTGACTGGACATCTTCAGTCCGTGAGAGTTAGCCTCACGCTTTGTAGCAATTGGGATACTGAGGGCGTGGGAGACAGCGTGGCCAAGGGCAAAAGGGAGGACAAGCGGCTGGAGAGTTGGCTGTTGATGGGTGCTCCTCCATCTGCAGCAGGGACAGCGCTGAACCTCAGGGGAGGTGTCTGGGACAGCACCCAAACCTGGAAGCAGAGCACAGGCAGTGAGCAAACAGGTTATGTATGGATAAAAGGAACGCCATACTTAGTTAAAGTAAGTGTGGCCATAGTTAAAGCCTGGTGTTTGTTGAGCCATGGGGAAGTACTTGGTGTGAGGGTAAGCCTCTGACGTGTCCCTTGTCAAGCACTCATGGCTGCGAGCAGTGCAGCTGAGGGGCTGCCCCGGGCCGGGCACAGCCGGTTCCCATCGGTTCCAACAGCCCCACACGGGGCAGCGCTGAGCTGAGGGAGCCTCGGGAACGTGAGGTTAGGAAGGGGCAGCGCAGAGCCGGGAGTGAGGGGAGAAGTGTGAGGAACAGCCCCGGGACACCGGCGGGTGAGCAGGGGGATGGAGGAGGCGCAGCAGGCCCGAGGGGAAGGTGCCCTGCGGCCATAGGGGGAACCAAGGAGCCGGTGTTCCTGGCAAGGCTGCAGCCACGGAGGGGCTCAGAGGCGTGGGGCTGGTTTCATGTAGATCCGTGCAGACTAGCTTGATTTCTTTGTAATCCATAGGTAGAGCTGTTTGGATATAAGGTCTATAGAAATGTCCTCTCCTTGATTGCGTTCTATGCTGTTTGTGTGGTTGTATAGCTCAATAAGTGAATATAGGTCGCATGCATAGCATCACAGGCTTCTTCCTGTCAGTCTAGTTCATACAGCTTCTTGGGAAGCCAGAGCTCAAACGTCTACTGTAAGTACAATTACAATAGCAGGGTTGCACTATGAACACCCCCCCCGTCTCTCTTTTTTTTTCCCTTCTTATTTTCTTTGGCAGTGTAGGCTGTGTCTAACTGTGATCCATGGCATTTAATGACAGGGTTGAATATGAACAAGTGTTTAAAATCTCAGTAACAGCAAACAGAAAAAAACATGTTCTGCCTTGGGGCAAAACATGTGAAGTTTGGGGATGTTTCTCCCTTATCTTCCTTCTCCTTTGATTTCAGGCATCTTTTGCAGAATGAACAAGTGGAGCAAAATTATTACCTGGCTGGAGAATTTCTACAGAGAAATTCTTATTTACCTGGTGTCGATGAAAGGCAGCACGTCTCTGTTTCCATGCAGCAGTGCATTTGAGTTTATTGTTCAGAATAAGGAATAAAAGGAACATCCCACCCTACAGTTGTCAAATTTGCAGTGAGTACCCATTGCAAGCTGGTGGTTTACATCTCATGTAACTTGAAATAAAGGAGTCGCTCACACATTCATAATCAATACAATTACTTCTACTTTACATGAATTAAGTAATTTGTATGGCATTACTGTTTGGGGCATTTGTATCCCTATTCAGAGCACTTCTTCAGTATTTCAGCCCCACTGATGGTAAAGGCAGGTGCATGCCAGTTACCCACAGAACCAAGGCAAAGCTCTATGGGGAAACTCTTTTATGTCCATCTAGATTTGAATTTGTAGTCCCTTTCCAATTACTGTGCTAATTGTTTAAGAGATTGCTAGACTAAAAAAGTTTTTAATCACTAATCTGTTTTTGAAAGGAACTTATGGGCTCAGAACCTGAACTACATACTTCTTAAATTAATTTTCTTCATGAATACTTCTCTCTCAATACCGACTTGTGAGTCAGAACACCCTACTGTGCTTGTTTCTTTGTCTTTTCTTCAAACACCTGGCCTATTATTCTGCTTTTTTTTTTCCCCCAACAAAATCGTTCTTTCTTTGGGGTCAAGGTTCTGATGATATTATGTCACTGCAAATATGGAAATTTACCCAATGCCCTCTTATCAGAACCTAACTTGGGGCACAGAACAAACTGAACAAACTTGACAATTTAGCCAAATGTGAGCGCTCCAATAGAAATATTTGTGAACGTTTCTTGAAGAGATCCCAATGTGCTGCAGAATTTCCTGACAAAACACCTCAGAAATTGTGACATGATGTCAAGAGGTTTAATTTGGAGATTGGTTTTTCTTTCTTTCTTTCCATGTGGGCTAGTGGCTGTAGGAGGTGAATGGGGATGGTGGTTTATTCAGATCTCTGCTGCCTTGAAAATCCCCTGCTACATGTTTGCTTCCAGGAAAAAGCAGACAAAACCAGTAAAACAACCAGGGCTCCAGGCCTGCTGCAGTTGAAACCTATGCCAGGAAACCATCTTGATATCACCCAGAGAAGAACTGGGCTGCAACTGTTCTCTATTCAGAAGAGAGGTACAGGGTCAGATCTTACAGACTTAATCCAGGTCAGTGCAGGCTTTGTCTAAATTAGGACTAAAGAATTTAGTACATAAGGCAAGATAAAGTGTCGGGAAATAATTGCCATGTTCAGTGTGAGAAACTCTTTGTAAAACGGCTGTCCTGCTCAGAATGTACGATGCTGCTCTCCTCATTGTCCTGAGAAAAGCTAGGAAAGAAAATGTCACTGCTTGGTTCTTGGCAGGAGTGTTGACCCATGGATAGCAAGGAAACTAGGCTGAAAGTGTTTCAGTTGAATGCTCCCCAACATTTTTTTTAAATGTAATTTTAATACTATATTCACAATATATTGTAATTAAGCTTCCTTATTTATAACAGACTGAATAAGTAAGCCTTCTTCCCTTGATATGTATTTCCTTATAAGATAGTAACAACTAGCATATAAAGCTTCTTGAGTTTTGGTTACAGGCACACTCTGATTCCTAAGATGACTTTGGGTGTTGTCCTGCATATTTATTTTCAGTATATAAGTAACTCTCACATTAGCTCTCCCCTGGCTTTTTGATTTGCATTGAAATAATGGAATTTTCTTGGAAGAACTCATTAAAGCAGGAAAAGGTGAAGTCAGCTTGAAGAAAACCTGTCTGCATTTCAGACTAAAGCCAGATGAAACAGTAAGCTGTATTCTCTACCTGTACCCATTGGGAAACGATAATGATTGCAGACACAGTCTTCCACCCAAATGGCACAGCAATGGCAGCTCATATTTATTTAATCAGTGATATAGCAAGGTAGGCAATGTACTTACCTTTGCTATTCTGTCATGTATCAAATAGGGCGGAGTAGCTTGAAGCTACAGAGCCAAAGTGAGACTGCCCCTGCCTTGGTGTGACAGTCTCTGGAGAAGCAGAGGCCACAAAGCAGAGGCTTTGCTGTGGCAGGGGGGTGGTACCAAGAAGGTGTTTGGCTGTGGTTTCAGGAGAGGAGGGTGTCTTGGAGGAAAGATGCCCTCTGGTAAGGAGAATTAGGAAAGAGCAACACCAAATCAGTCTGGCAGGGGTTTAGGAGCCAACTCAGAGAGGCATTCAGGGGGCTGTGTGTACTGGGTAAGGGTAGCAGTTCCTAGTTCTGGCATGAGCTGCAGTGCAAATGAGTGCCTCTGTGTGTTAATTGCTGTCCCTGAAATGATTTCTGTCCATAGCTACTGGAAAAACTTTGATAGATGAATAGACAAAAGTTATCTGTGATGTAACTGCTGAAAATAAGGGAATTTTATCTTGCAAATTTGACACACAGCCCCCCTTCCCCCCCAAGTGAGATCTTTGTCACTGATGATGATGATTTTCGCGATTACATAGAACCTATTTTCTCATGCAGTGTATTAAAACAGCTTTCAACAGTTCTTTTTCACATGATGCTTCTGGTGATTTTGTGTAGGAATATAATTTGGCAGAAATACCTAGGTTTTATTTTTATTGCAGAGCTCTTTTCTGGGTGGCTCGTGGCAAATGCAGGACAGTTTCTATTACTTTAAATGAAACAGTGACACAGTCTCCTTTCCTGCAGCATTTCCTTGCATTGCAAGAGAGAGACACTGATGGCAAGGAAAGACGCCACAGAAGCTTGTACAGAATAGAACATGAGTTGTGTAATTAGTTTTCAAGCCATTAACCTACTTAAAAGGTTCATTTGAAACAAACTCAGCACTTGAGCAGATACTGTGTTGTGCTGCCAGTTGACAGCCTGGGCTGTGAGAGTCTATCAATGGAAGCAAATAGTTGTGGAAGAAACACAGATTTTGTGTGAGATCCTGGTTAGACTCCTACTCTGCTTGACCCACACAGCAGGCCTGGTGTAACTTGGGTAGAAAGCTTTACTTTTCCTAACAGTAAAAACCCACCACCTTTTGCTACCTGAGGGACACAAACCCAGAAATAATTCCAGTCTTGTGGTAGGTTATGACCCAAGAGCCATCACAGCTGCTAGTATTTCAGAGAAAATGGGAAACTGATCTGTCTGATCCAGCAAACTGTTGGGTAGTTAAGTACAAGCTCAGAGGAGTCTCCAGAAGCAGCAATTAAGCATCTGGGGCTCAAACTGTAGCCTTGAAAACATCTGTGTAGTCTTAAAAGTAGTCCCAGCGCTACCTTGAGTAGGAAGTTCTGAAATATATGAAATCTTCTCAGTGTAAATGTGTTTGAGACAGCCCTTGCTTGGACCATGCTACAGATATGGGAAAGGTAATCTTTATGTGTAGTCAGCTGTTGGCCTTGCTTTTGTAATTGCTAAGCAACAATTAGCACTTGTATAACTCTGCCATTTGCACAGTGTCATGTTTGTTTAATCAGTCCTCACAACAGCCCTGTGAGGTAGGCGAGTTAGCTGCAAAAGGAGGATAGTACTTACCCTCGCTTTACACTAAAGCATCAGAGCTGGAGATGAGAGAGATGGTCTCAGTCTCATTCCCTGCATGGGGAAATTCCGCAGAAATGTTAAAATGACCTGGGGCCAAGTAGGGAGCACAGGGGTTTGGTGAACTGCAGACTTATGCTCAGTAAGGCCTCTGTTTTCACTCGTTCTAACATCAGTCCAAGGAAGAGTTTAACGCTTTGTGTTTAGTTTTCACTTCAACTCTGAATCTACTCAAAGCATGAAATGTCTGGAAATGCACAAGTAATCTGTTAACTTACTGTTCTGGTAAGATGTGCCAGTAATCATGCTAAAAGTATTCAGCAACCTCCTATTTACAGCTGTGAGCTACTTATTGATACATATATACATACATAGAGAACTACACACAATTTACTGCACATTGAGAACCTACTTTCACAGGATACAGTTTTCATATACAAAGCTTAAACTTCTTTAATTATTAAAACTGAACATAAAGCAAACATTATTATTTTTTTAGTTTGAAGTAAGGTACCCTTTACACAAACCTAGTTCTGAAACCAACTGCCTGACTGAAAACAGTCCCCATCTTATTCCTGCTAAGTCTGTCTAAAATGCAAGATTTCACTGGCATTTGCACTTCAACATGAAGCATGGTCTCAAAGTTAGTAACTGTGTACTTATTCTTACGTCTCAAGTATTGCATGTAAGAGTTCCTCCTGAGAAATGAGTTAAGACTTGCTTAGAAAACTGCTTATTACTACAAAGAATTTTGAACCTTTGGACTAGCATCTGGTGAATTTGGGGATTTCAAAGCTTCAGATTCACATTAGCGTGAATGACAAAGATGACGTAGTTCCTGCTGCTATTTCTGTACTGTTAGAAATGCCACAAGCCAATTTTACTACCTGATTTCATGTTGTAACGAAGGAAACCAGTTTTTTAGTGGGGTTATTTCCTTTCAGTCCATTACTGAGAATGGAGGAACTACAGCTCTGTGTGTGTGTTTTCTTTCTTTTTTTTAAATATGTGTGTCTGTTGTGAGCTACTGGTTGGAGCAGGCATTCACTTCCTCCTGCGTGGCTGTAGACTGTGGGAGAGCTCCTAACAAAGTTCTTTGTTAGTGTTTGTAAGACTGGAGATGAGGTTTAATTGAGGGATTTGTGCTGAATGTTCTTTCGCTTTGAGTCTTAGTGCTGCAATGCTTGACGTTTTCCTTTCAACTGCTGCTGGATCAGTGAAGGCAGTAAGAGCAGGGTCTGACGGGGGTCCAGGAGCTTTCATTAGTACTGAAGCTGTTGTCATGAGAGGATTTAAAGCATTCAGAAACCTGTATTTGAAAGAAGTCAATATTATCCAAATTAAGAATTGTTTTGTAGAACAAGTACATACTGAGTTGCAGCTTCCTCCCCCCGCCCAAAGTATTAGAGAAGATTGTGCCAAAATTTCCAGTTTCTTCCAGATGTATGTTTCATTAATGTATTTTAACTTTATTTTTACAGTATAGTGTCTTGCCCTTAAAAAAACCCCAAACATCCTCCCCCCAACAAAACCCAAACACTTTAAGTAAAATAAATGAGATGATCTGTCATGGCATGCAGAAACCTAGAACAGCTACCATTTACTTAACTCCTAATGCTGAATCCTTTCTAAGCAAACTTTGGATGCTATAGATCAGCCTGTTCTGTGAAAGCAGTAAACCACCTCGTAAAAAGACCAATTTATTTGGCTACTTATGTGGCCAGTTTGTTCAGACAAGTTTATTCCATGTGAAAAGCAGCATTTGTTTGTCTGCTAATGTGGAACTATAATACAGACTGTAATTTCAGCAAGAGGAAAGTGCTGTCTTTTTTTATGTGTATGTTTATATCTACACACCCCTTATATATACACAAACCCTTTTTCCCTCTCTTATGGTGTGCACTAGAGCAGTAGCAGCATTTTGCTGATAAATTTTAAGTTGCCAGGGAAGCAAGCCCAGAAGCAGGTACAGCTGGATTTCTAGGTGTCTGACTATACAGAAAGAAAAGGAGGGTTGCTGTGGGCTTGTTCTGCATGTTAGAGAACACATCAGCTGCCCAGGGAAAAGGATTGGCTTTTAGACAAATTGAGAAGATTTCTCCATCTCTCTAGAGCTGTGTCACTTGCATTTGTAGCCAGGCCTCAGGTCTCCTGAGGAGAAACGTCTAACACCTTTATTCTGTAAAATCACTCTGTCTGCAGTCACATCTTCATGATGTGTAATCTGGATCAGCCTGTGAGGTAAGGATGGAGCTGGAGCCATCTACATTACAGCAGTGTAAGTTCAATGAGCCCAAAATTTCAGTAAATATGCACAATTATTCTTCAAAGATGAATAACATGTTAAGTTTTTACTAGCATGACTTAAACTAAATCTTGCTATTTCTAATCTCCTGATTCTACGCAGGAACTAACACCATTTTAGGAAGCTTATCTATGGGAGTGTGTTTATTGAGAACATGTATCAAACTAACAAAAATGCACCAATTTTGAACACTTTTGAGATTTAGAAAAAAAAAATTCTATACCTTCCAAAATGTGGATTTAAAATAGGATTTCTGAAGAAAGAAGTCCAGGTAAGGCTGCTGAGGCCAAATGGCCCTAAGGTTGAAGGACTAAAGGCTGGAGACACAGATGGCACAGCCAGTGTTGAAAGAGGCATTGACCTCCACGTGTGATCTAGGAGGGGAGAATGACTCAGTGGAACATCCAAAAATAGACCAAGTGGGTGCGTTACGGAGATTCCTGGAACAGTCCCCAGAATTTCATTTTTTTCACGTTTCCTCCACTTTGCCCTTCTGTTTTGGAACCAGACCTTCAGTAAGAAATTATAAAGGCATTAGCTGAACTTACTCTGCAGTTTGTCTCACCAGCTACTATTGCATGCAGCGATAGAGGCAGCAAAATAGTTACTGTTAAACCAAAAAGCACTTCTTTAATATGAAAGATCCATTTATAAATTCTCAGTGGATTTACCAAGAAGTAAAAAGTAATAAATATGGCAAATTTGAGTACACTTTAGCTCTGACAGAATAGTCCCATATATTTTAAAGCCACTGTAATACACAGACCTATCACCTGCGAACTCATGATCAGTTATTAAAAATCATCATTCTACATTTCATAAGCTATTGAAAATTAAATTTCAACAATGCCATTCAAGAGGTGGCTACTTCTGTGCAGACACCTCAGGAAGAAGCTTAATTACGACTGTAAGAGTAAGTACGCCAAATATCTGGTGTGTGCTTTTTATTTTGATAGCTGAACATTTTTATACAGGGGATTCAAAAGTAAAATGAGAAGCTTTTGTTATCTACTATGAATGCAAACAGCATATAGTTACAGGAAATGATTATCTGAATTGCAGTGAAAGCTAATACTAAACTAGAAAAACTAGTTAAGCACCATTAGACCAGGGTATCAAGCTGTTCCTAAAGGGGCTTTAGTTAGTATTGGTTTTATGTATTAAGCTCTTGAGTATGTTGCCTCTTCAAGCCTGACTGGTTGTCAGCCCATCAAACATAGTTTAAAGACTTCAATTGATTGAATCTGCAGATCAGAAAACTGACCCTTCACACCTATTCTTTAGCATTCACTGAGCAGAACCTTTCAGACCCATGGTGGTAGCAGAGAGAAGTGAGGAGCATTAGCTCTAAAACAAGAGATAGAAGATGTAGACTAAGGATGTTCAGAAATGGATGCTGCTGAGGTTGAACACTCAACACCCAAATGTACTCAGCTCCTCAGGTCTTCTGGCCCCTTCTGCAGTGGAGGCCATGGAAGGTGGATTCTGAACTGGATCTGGATTTGGAAGAAAGGCATTAGCTGTGGCTCATAATCTTATTCATCAGTCTTGTATACAACTATGGTTGAAATTGTGAGCTGCTTTTAAGCACATTCTATGTATAATACCTGAACGCGCTAATCAGGATTCAGTATTTGGTAGAGCAGTAGCACAAGGAACATGAGTCACTGGAAAGACCAGCTTGTGTCCTGTACAGAATTATGACTTTGACATTTACATCTGATTTACTATGAAGGTAAACTTCAAACATGAAGGTCTTTTAGCACACAATGCAGGTAAGAATCTAGCAAAGCCGCTAATCCAAACTGAAATAATGAAATCAAATTGCAAAAATTCAAGTCTGAAAACAATTACAACATATGCTAAATAATAGTTATTCCTTTGGTACTAATATTTCTGAAATAGTAAAATTCTATAGAAATCTGTATTATGAAAAACATTTGGATACAGTTTTACAGATCCATTTTCTTTAATAGTTGCATTTTGGTATCTGCAACTGTATTGCAGTAAAAAATATTTTCAAATAGTTTTAAATTTCTATTACATAACATCTAAAGAACAGGTTTTAGGGATTCCCAGCTTCACTGCTTGCTTTAATCTCAGACATGCCTTATACCCATTTCCAGCAACATAACTTACCTTCAGATGCTTAGATAATGTGAAGTGCATAATGGAAGGAAACTCTCTCCACACCAGAGTGCTGATACCCAAACCAGAAGCCTGCAGAGTGCCACAGCCTTGCTGCCCTGAGTTTAATGTTGTTCCTATCTATGTCAGTAACAATTTACTCTTTCAAAGCACTTGCTACGGGGCTCTAGGGAGCCAGCTGAAGAATTACAAATCTAGTCCTTTCATTGCATGTATTATCTTTCCACAGGGAAGTTGCTGTCCTGCTGGAGGAGGGATTCACACCCCTTGGTTATGTCCGAAACACAGAACTGTGTCACTCTACGGGTAGTTGGCAGAAGGAGGAGCCCTTAGAAGAAAAGTCAGAACACCAGCATTTTGAAGTTGGTACTTCTTGACTGCTGTGACTCATTTTTTGACCATTTCTCCAGCAACCACAGACTGTAAGTGATCAGATGTCTTACAGAGGAATATCTGAATCAGTGAAATACCAGGCAGCTATGCCTGTGAGGACTAGACACTTGGCCTGCAAGAGTCCAAGACAGGGCTCTGGTAAGAAAAATTAACCTAACTACTGGGATCAGATGACTTTAAATTGCTGTTAATTGGTACCCCCAAATATTTATAAGTGGAGCTTAGCTGAGATCTCACAGGAAAAGATCACCAACTTGAAGGTGTTAGTGCTTTCTATGAAAATAAAACGCAATTAAAAAGGCAGTGAACTGCTTTACACTGCAGATGTGCAGATAAAGGCTTTCTAAAAAGGATAAAACAAATGCTGCAAAGGTATTAATTGCCTTACTAAATCTTAGCATAGTTCTTCAATCTGTTCTTCCTAAAGAAGCCTAACACGAAACGAGATGTCTGCTTTTCTGCTTCCGCTGTCCTAAAGTGGATCCATTTGATCACTTACGCACGTGCCTTGACTACAAAATAACGTTTTTTTATACCACAAGTGACTTGGGGTTTACAACCAAACTTATTTAGTCATCTGTTAGATTTGGTATTTATCAAACTGGAAGGAAATACCAGCATAGATATATAATAATTATCTTTAGAAAAAAGCTGGCTTTCATTTCCTTACTGGTACAAACTCCTCAATGCAAGTGATGAAAGGAGGAGAGGCATGCCTCATACCTTACACTGACATGACAAACAGCTTTCAAAAGCTAGCGCGTACATTAGAGTTGTTAACATTCAGATTAGTCATCTCGAACCTTTTGTTAAGCAGTTTTCCTTTGCTTCCTATAAAAGGCTTAACTTGCCTTTACTCTATTTTCAGACACGTTTTAAGTACCAAACTAAACATAACAGATACTGCTATAGCAGTCTTAAGATTTTCATGGTGCAACTATAATTTCAGTGGTAATCTACTTTGGGGAAAAAAATGCAGTACTTAATACTCAAAGATGAGTTTCAAGTGATCATGTTTGAATTGTATGCAAAATATTACCCAGTTATTTTTGTACATACTAGGACCACATGTACCTTATAAGATTTAGGACTTTTAAAAAGCAAAAGGTGAGGGTGTAAAATTTGTCAACTTTGTTGTTGTAATGGTCTTTACAAATATATCCTACTTAATTGCTGTAATTGGTAATGATGATAAAAAGACAAATAAATGTGACTAACTGCATCATGCTTCTGATATAGGATCATAATCAGAAAATAGATCAGTTATATTTATAAGCTAATGTTTTAACACTGATGCAGCTTTGGGTACTGAAATATCAAAGTAATGTTTTACTCCTCACATTTAGAAAAGAAGATATTCCTTCAACCTTTAACTTGGTCTTATTTTTCTCCCATCCTAACAACATGAATTCTGAGAAGTGGAATGGCAACAACAGATGCAAATACAATTGAAGAGCATCCTAACATGGCTTCAGGTTATAAAAAGGTTTTTCAGACTCTGACCACCCCTTTCCAAGTTAAGGAAGAATACAAAGATTCATCTCCCTCCATACAAGCAAGTAATGGAGATTGGGTGAGGGATCTCTTTGAAGTCACGCTAAAATGAGAATATGTTAATGGGCAATTTTTTTTTTGGTCTTATTTGTTCAATTTTCACATAGGACTCAAAATGCAAGAGTAAGGGACAATATCGTGGCTGGCCCCTATTTCAACTGTTGATGGAGGGTTTGTAAGATTAGTTTCCTGGATCTAAACTGGAGTAAATAAAAGGATACCACATTTCATATCAGCTGATTTAGCGGGGTACCGTGGGAAAGGTGTGGAAGTCATTTCACACAGGGCACCATGCAGAACAACATGGGCACAGGAGGCAAGTGTCTGAGAATTAAGATAGCTTGTTAACTACAGTACATCACTATCTATCTAGTAGCTGTTCCAGGCATCCTCTTCCCTCCAGGCTAAGTAGTCCCCCATCTATCACAGGACAAGAACACATACACAGTAGAGGCACCGTGCACTGGAAGTTCACTCTTAACAAACTGTGCTCATGCAAAGAAGACTTGTGTTAAGATCTGACAAGGAGCTGCTCCTTCCATCCACTGAGGATACATCCGTTCTGCTATTCCATTTGTTAATTCCTTCCTAACTCCATTAAACATTTCCATTTCTTTTAGATGAGTCATTAGAAGAGTTCCTCTTTGCCATCTATCACCGCACCATTCTTCACAGGTCAAATGGACTACAGAGCAAGTACCCCGGAGTGAACAGTACAGAAACAGGTGAGTTAATGGCTGTTTACCCATGATCTTTCCACTGGTAGATGTCATGTGTAATTGCCAGATATTGGGGTATTTCAGTGACTAGAGAGTTTAGTGATTGGTGGTGGTAGGTGAGGGTACATCATTTCCTCCAAGTCCAGAAAAGAGCACTGAAAAGTGCATCTAGGTACCCTCAGACCAGTCAGTTATGAGGTATCACTCATCCCTTTGAAGATGGTGCATATTAAAAGAAGAAGTTAAAAATCTTACAGCTTTACAGATGTTAGTTGGAATGAACCATTGCAGATTCAGTGACTGGAGAATGACAAACAAGAATCTGCCATCAACAGTAAGGAAGCTGTGCCGGAGTGAGCGAGCTCTCACACTGAGTAGCTCTGACCGTTTCCTACCTTGCAGCAGTGCGCATGCATCTAAAACTCTGCTGGAGCAGCAGTTCCATCTGTACATGCAGCACAAGACAAATCTAGTACAATTGTCATTTTGAGCTTAAAAATGCTTTGAAAGCCTTCACACCTTTTGAAACAATGTAACAAAAGTTAATGTTTGTGTATAAAAAGGGATTTCTAGCTTATACAGGAGATGAATCTGAAGAAACTGCTTCTTAACAACACCTCTTCGGTATGAGCCCTTGGAGCCAGCAAAAGCCACAAGGTGCATTCGTAGTTTAAGAAAGCTGCAGGCTACAAGATGAGCAGTGTCTGTTTCTGTCTGGTGAAATCCTACAAGCATTGCTATTATTACAGCCCAGCTGGGCAGTGCCTGACTGTCATACGGATGTCAGATTAATCTTTTATCTGTTTTAACCAGTCATATAGAAGCATGACTGTTGTGTTGAGGTAAGTTAGAGCAAGAAAAAGCTGTAAGCTGTCCTGAAACCCAGGTAAATAACCGGGATGCCCCCCGGAACGCCTCACATGCTGTAAACCAACCGGCTTTCTCTTTCGTGGCATTTTTCTTTCTTTTGATACTGCTTTTGTCATCTCAAAACTCAGGAGACAGCACCTGCCTTTAGACTCACGAAGGCGGCACCACATGCGAGTGTGAAGGGCAGGCTGGGAATGCTCCTAAATCGCTGTTTGTTTGCCGGTCGCTGAGGTAACTCGTCCATTTCTGCGTCCTTT
This sequence comes from Neopsephotus bourkii, assembly GCF_033783945.1. NCBI lineage: Eukaryota > Metazoa > Chordata > Aves > Psittaciformes > Psittacidae > Neopsephotus > Neopsephotus bourkii. The sequence continues at coordinate 1,319,847 of NW_026901430.1, read as the reverse complement.
AAGAACTAACCGAAACGGGCGGCACGCGACATCCCCCTCCCCTTATTAACTTCTTGCCCAGCCTAGGACTGGAGATGAAGCCCTCGGGGGGTTGGTTTGAAACCTGGATCGAGCCCCCGCGGGCAGGGGTCTAGCGGCGCCGCGCCCCGGTACTCACCTGCACTCGGGCTTCCGTCAGGTCCAGCCGCACGGCCAGCTCCTCTCTGCGGGGGCAGCACACCGTTAGCTGTCGCGCTGCCTCGGCACGGCCCCTCCCGTCCTCCCGCCCGCTCCCGCCGGCGGCCGCTACCTGGTGAACACGTCGGGGTAGTGGGACTTGCGGAAGGCGCGCTCCAGCTCCTCCAGCTGGAAGGTGCTGAACGTGGTGCGGTACCGCCGCTGCTTCCTCTTGGCCGGACCCGGCGCCTCGCCGCCGGCTGCCGCCTCCTCGCCGGCCGGGCGCCCCCCCCGCCCCGTCCCCACCGACTCCTCCGCCGGGCGCTCCTCGCCTGAGGAGAGAGAAGCGGGGAGTTACCGGGGCGAGAGCGGGGAGCGCCCCGCCCGGCCCGCCACCAGCCCCGCCGCCCCTCACCGTGCCGGCCCGCGCCCAGGATGCTGTCGATGAAGTAGGAGGTAAGGAGGTGCAGAGCCGGCGGGGCGGCGGGGGTCGCGCTCTGCATGGCTGCGGGCTGGCTGCGGGCACGGCCCCCGCGCTGCGCCGGGTTTTATTGGCGCGGGCAGCGCCCGGCTCCGCGCCCCGGCATTAGCATTTCATTAGCGCGCTGGCGTCAAGGCCGGGGGTGGGACACGCCGGGCCCCGCTTGTCGCGCAGGGGCCGGGCCCGCTGCGGCCTCCCCCCGAGGCGGGTGACTACGATTGACCCGCGGCCGAGCCCGACCCTCGGGTCGAAACCGCTGTGCGGCCGCTCAGTTCCGCTCCCGGCCGGCGATAGCCTGTTAGAGCCTCCTCCGGGGGCGCGGGGTTGGAGCGGCTGCGCTGGAGTTGTGCCGGTACCCGCGGGGATAGCGGAGATCCTCGACCGGCTCATCGAGACCTGCTGCTGGGCAGGGGCTCCCGTTCGCCCCTGCGCTGCTGCTAGGAGCAAGGAGCAAGGAGTGACAGTGACAGCACCTGCCGGGGGGCAAGAGTGTGAGGGGGACTCGCTTGCTTACAGAGAAGGGACAGTAGGGTTTGACTTTCTGTTGCTTCTGCCAAACTTAAACTTGTTGAACTCAGCTTTTTAAAATCGACCTTTCAAAGTGCTGTGGGCCACAAGAGCAGGGGAAATGCACAACCCATGCAAAATCGAGCCTTTTTTCCCCTGGAGAGCCTTAATTTCACTCCTTCTAGAATTCTGTTGTCAGTGCTGTTGCAGCAATGATTTGTCAACAGGAGGTTTAAAAAGTATTTCCTATGCAGAGAGACTTCCAGCAGTTCTGTGATTTTGCTGTGGTGTACTGCTTGAGACTGACATAAATTATATAACAAAATGACTTGATCCTGAGGTCCAGATTTTGGGGGATGAGAATGAAATACCAGTTTCTGGAGAGTCTTACAGAGAGTGCAGCAGAAAAAGGCCTAAAATAAATTAAAAAAATAAATGGCTGAAAGCTGAAGCCAGACGAATTTAGGTTAGAAATGAGGCTTAGATTTAAAAGTGCGTGTGCGTATAGCTAAAACAACACAGCTGGTGAAGTTCTGGGTTCTCTGTCTTTGCACTAAGACTGGATGGTTTACGTTTTAGCTGAAGACATAAAGGAGATGCTTCCTCAGTCTGTGACGTGTTTTATACAAGGTAGAATCATGGAATCATAGAATAGTTAGGTTGGAAAGGACCTTAAGGTCATCAAGTTCCAACCCCCCTGCCATGGGCAGGGACACCTCACTCTAAACCATATCACCCAAGGCCTCATCCAACCTAGCCTTGAACAATGCCAGGGATGAAGCATTCACAACCTCCCTGGACAACCCATTCCAGTGCCTCACTACCCTAAGAGGAAAGAGTTTCCTTCTTATATCCAATCTAAACTTCCCCTGTTTAAGTTTTAACCCATTACCCCTTCTCCTACCACTACAGTCCCTAATGAAGATGCTTAGTTGAATAACCTTTTGGTTCCTTCTGTCATCATAGTCCACAAACAAATGAGTTATTTCTTTTGTCCTCCTCTCCTCTTACCTCACTGGGGTTATGTGAATGCTTTAATGTTCCTGACAGACCTCTTCTTGCTGTCTCACTGCTCTGCCACAAGGCTCTTCACTGAATTAGCCCTCAACTTTATTCCTTTCACTACAAGAACTGTGTTTAGCCTGAAGCAATACTTGCATGAACCCATTCCTGCAACACCTTCCCTGAGAAGCCTTGGGAAAGCATTTGCAATGCTAAATCTTGAAAAAGTAGACTGCTTTTGTGAGAGGTGACTATTTTTAAGGGGAACATTTACAGAAAGTTTTGTTGTTTTTTTTTAAACATAGAATTTTCTTGACCTTTTCCATATTCTTGTCCTGTTCAGATCCTGACCCTGAGATTCAAACCTCAGGCAGCATTTTGAGGCAGACCTCTTTGGCTTCTGTCTGTAGACCCATGTCATCAGAGGAGAACTAAGGTTGCAGAGCCATATAATAGTGGTAAATGCTATGGAGGGCACAGGAAGGCAAAGAGAGGTCATGTAACTGAACTCCTGCATCCCCAAACATGGCTGTAGTTTTCAGCTGGCCCATTTTAGAGGAGAGGGTTTGGAAATCATCTTTGCTTTTCAAGTTACATGTGGAAAACACTAGCCTTTTGGAGGTGTGTGGCATGGGCACGTGCACCCTTTAAACTTAGAGTGGAGGGAAAAAAACAGTCTTCTCCATCTGCCATGAGTTTACATGGCAATACTGAAGGAAACCAACATTCCCTGCTATGGACAAAGGCTTCCTGCTGCATAAATTCACTGGGTGGTGTCAAAGTGGTCCTTTGGGTGAGGGAACTCAGCACTGTTTGACACAGAAGAGCTTATGTTAAATATATGTGGGATTTGGGTTTGGTTTTCTTTTTTTCCTCATACAGGTCAAGCAAAATGAGATAATTTCTCCATGTTCACATACAGTCAGATGTGTGTTTCCTATGGCTTTAAGTGACTGCTTTCACTAGCAGGTAACCAGTATGTGTGTGCTGAAGTAGCTGAAGTATTGTACATGTATTGGCTTTGCCTTTTGGGAGTGACTAAAACTGGTCTACAGAGTGGCTGAAAAACCTCCTGTTTGGATTGCATCCCTAGTTCTTTTGGGAGGTGCAGAAGTTTTTGAATTTGGATCTCAGGAATTCCTTCAGTTGTCACATTTGCTTCTGAGCTATTTAATGCTCAATCATTCTGAATGACTGGAAAAGTACGTGTGTTTTGTGCTTCAAAGGTGTTAGGTTTTACAGGAAGAAATTAATATTTTTGAATTATAAAAGCTTGAAGTAGACAAACTAAGCATGTTTAAATTATGCAGAGTATGCATGGTCACCTGCAGTGATAGAAAGATGTAATTCAGTTATGGTGGATAGAGGAAAAATGTCTGAGTATATCATAGCAGTATTGGGATGTGGTATGAGAGTAGTAGAGTGCAGAGGTCATAGGCCCGTCCTGCACAAGTCTAGGTTAAATCACTAACGTTTACTAGCTGTGCTCAGTGCTCTCTTTCAAAGAACGACAATGGGGTGCATGTGGTTGTCCATGTTGTGCTCCTTGACCAAACAGGTCTTTGGGCCTCTGCCTGTTCTTCCTTATGTTCCCCTAGAAATTCTCTAGACACTTTTAAATAACAAACTCACTGGTAGTTAAACATCTTGGGACACTGCCATGGTTTTCTCTGCTTGGATTTGTAATTTTTAGCAGCTTTTTCCGCACATACCAAAGACCTTAACTGTGTTCAAAGGCTTAGGGACTCGTTTGTGGTGGAAAGAAAGTGGTTCTATGCATACTATGAAGCAAATGTCTAGAACAGAGTTTCTTTCAATTCCAAGAAGCTGGATTTGAGTCATCTAACTTCTTCCTCTGGCCACAAGCTTTGCCAGAACCTGATTGAGGAATCTGTTGGTTGTGGAATACCCTGTGATTTGCTTTCTTCTCAGGTTATAGTTGCACATGTGTCTTTTCCCAAGGAGAAACCCCTGAATCTTGGAGAGCAGGCCCAGGGATTCCAACGAGATCTCCCAGAGCCAAAAATGACCGAGTTTTGATACTTCTGTGTGTTCTAAACAAACCCCTTCCTGTCCTGCTGAGGAGGGGAGCGATAGAACAGCTTGGTGGGCACATGGTGTCCAACCAAGGTCAGCCCACCTCACATTTTTGTTTTTGGGTATCTTCAGGCTGACTGACTTTTGACTTGGTATTTTGGAATTCAGTTGTGTCTTGTCATGAGCTGGGCAAGCTGTGTTGTAGCTGCTGCCTAATGACATTGGAAAGTGCCCTTAAAAGAGTGTGTTCTAAATGATGTGCTCATAATTTCATGTTTAACCAACCTTGTTGCTACTGCTTTCTTCATTTTCTTTGGCTTCCATGTAAAGTAAAATGTGAGAGATGAATTGTAAAGCTGACCTTGTCCATAAAGTCCTTGAAAGATGACAGGAAGCATCCATGTATGTTTGTGGCTGAACTCACAGTTCCAGCTGCGTGAGGGAGACTGGCATTTGCTGGGCTTGAAAGGTTTTTTTGGTTTATTTTAAGGACATGTTGATTATGTGCATTGGTGCACAATGGTTTATAGTGCTTTATGCACATAAATGTATTTTAATGAAGTTTAATACTTAGGCTTAGAAACAAAGTCTGTCTATGTTTATACTGAAAGGAAGTTCTGAGGTAAAATATGTGACAAAGTTAACAGGAAAAATTGTTTTAAAAATGCCCAAGGAGCTAGTTTGACAGCTCAGCATGGCCCTTTCCTGGCTTGGAGAAAGCGGATGGCTACTTACTGGAGACTGAAGTGCAGAACTTGGATAAACCAGAAGTTATTGTGATGGGAGCTCTGAGTCAACTTTGGTTGGTTCTAGGAAGCAGATCCTGGAAGGTGCAGAACATCTTTAATGCTAATGTACATCTCCAGGTTGTTTCATATTCTTATTAACGCAATTTCTCTTTCATTGTATTTCTGCTTTACACAGCTGCATGAAGATCTGGGTGAACTTGAAGATCAGCACCTCTCTTTATGGGTTTAAATCTATGTTATGTGTGGCAATCCTGTAAATACTGGGGAACTGCAAGTCTCAGTGCTGTGGGACAGAGCTGTAGCTGGCATATCTAGGTTCTCTCAAGCAATTGATACTTATTATACCAGCTGCACTTGAGTGCAGTAACTCTTTTGTAATGGAATCACAGTATGCTGGCTTCCCATTTCAGTTAATAACTTCTGAAAATAATGTAGGTGCTTTTTGCTGATTAGGCATACCTGACTGCTTGGAAAAAATGTGTGCACAGTACATGGCAAATCAGCTTCCCTTTCTGTGATGCATATTCAGGAGCAGAGTAAAATATTAGTTGGAAAACAAATGAGATAAGAATTGGGGTGTTGTTGACTAATTCTGGAGAAGCCATTGTTCTGAGATGGTGGACACAGCTGTCATTGTGCTCATTCTGACCAGCCAGCCTGGAGCAGGTACCCAACTGTTGTGTCCCCATCTAAATCTGTTCGCAGTCTTAATTTCAGATCTGTATTGTATTTCCTGCACAGGCATTTTATTCTATGCAGGCAAATAAAGTGGCTTCAGCCTTCCCTTTGTACATGTGGTTCTTGAAAGAGATTATTCATAAAGGGCTGGCATGTAAGAGGTTGTAAGAAGTTCCTGTTGAAATCATATGAATGTATTGTAAGAGACACCTTGAACAAGCTAAACACTGCACTAGGTGTTCTTTCAGCAGCTGCTGTAATACACTGCCTCTCAATATAAATTATGTATATATACATATACAAATATAATATGCTTTTCACCTCTAGGTGAAAAGCAAAGAGCTCTTTGCTGTATGGGTACCTCTGGCAATGCTGCTGTGATACTGTAATATTTACTGGGTCTTCTAAAGCCACCCGTTTTGGGGTCATAATTACATGAGACTCTCATCTCTTTTAGAAAGTAAAGAACGTATGTTTTCACTTCTGAAAGTTTTTAGACTTTGTATTTATGGAGAAAATCTTAAAAGCCTGGGGGCAGCAAGTCCAAGGAGAAGTAAAACCAACTCTATTTTTTTTCTTGGTATTCTTAAGACAAAGTGTCAAATAATAGGCTAGCAAGCCAGTGTCTTTGTTAAAGGGTTCAGCTTTGACTCTTTCTGAGGGATGTCAGTCCTCTTCTCATGGCTGCACATTCCTAGAGTGAAAATTACTCTCTTTTTCTTAATTACTTTGTGTAGAGACTAACTGGATAGAATGTTGGACTGGATTTGGAAGAACACGTTCCTGGTTTCTCTGCTGGCCTCTAGGACAAACCTCAAGATACTTGTGCCTCATGTACTCATGCATGGGGAATAGTCATACTGTCTGCTAAGTATTGGACTTTGCTGGTAAATTATCTCTGGGAGAGCTGAATAAGGTTAAAATACTTCATAGTCAACATTTACCCATTTATGATTGTAAAATGGGTTGTGCTTATGGAATATAGCCTTAGCATTTTACCTTTTTAAACGCTAAATATAAACTTGCCTTTGCTTCCCAATGAGCACTGAGAAATCTGGTTTTGTTTTCTTTCTGCATGCAGGTTAATCATCATGACTGCTTTACAAATGTGTCTCTGCCAGATGTGTTCTTCAGTGTTGTCCATGTCTTTTTGCAGATACGGAGATTCCCAGTTCTTCCCCAGCACTGCAGGTACTGAAATCACTCAACTTCGAAGAGTGTGAACTGTACAGTAATGTGCAAGATCACTATTGTGTGATTGTGTGATATTGTGAACTGTACAGTAATGTGCAAGATCTGCTACAGTCTTGATGTTAATCTCTGGCTCACTCTTTCATGAATAGAGTAAGTGATTGCTGCTTTATACAATTTCTTCATAATATTTTTTGCTGTTGCCATCATTTGTTATGGGGTGCTGAGGCACAGAGAGATGGAATATTGTAGGAGAAGTCATGGGCTGTTCTATGTATATGAAGTAATTGCTTAAACTATCAAACTGTCCCTTTAACGCACCCACTTTAATAGACTAAAAATGTAAGAGTAGGTGTAACTGTAGAAATCCTCAGTGTCTGCATCTGTTCTCCTGACAAAATCGTAAGTGGAGCAGCCTATAAGTAGGTGAGAGTCTGCAGCAGTATGTTTCTTTTAGCATGCCTGTATGCTCATGGCCATTTCTGAATAGCTGAGAAGTTCACTACAAAACAGATGTAGTTGTAGTGAGGTTCCTGCACTGGTTTGTGAACGGCTTCTCTGAGTCATTCTTGTCTTTTTAAAGATTGGAGAGCCCTGCATTTGGTAAAAGGGTGATTTTGGAGCACCTTTCTGCTGACAGTAGTTCTGCTTCTGATTCATCATGGTGCAAGTGTGAGGGGAATCAAACCTGGTTTGTGTTCAACTGCAAACGTGTCATTCTGAACTGTAGCATACTTGGTACCCGTCAGCAGCTGGAGTCTGCCATGGATGATGTTTGTGACAGCTGCTGTCTGTAGCAAAGGGAAGTACCTGTGGTCTACAGCCAAGCTGACCTCTGGGGAGTCTACAGGGATATTACAAACAAAAGGGCACCTGCTTACTGTTTTAAACTGTGAAGAGTCTGTGACTTGATTCAACAGATTGAAAGCATGGAAGAGATATTGGCATTAGTCACTTGGCTTCTTTATTTTACGAACCACTTCTGAACAGCAGAGGCTGCGTAAGATTACTCTGTGAGTAGCTTTGTGGAACTGGAATGGAGCGCATTACCAGAAGGAATCAGCTAAGTAGCTGAGACCTGAACTGAGCCAACCTCTCATCTGCATGTTGGAAACTAGTTGTGAATGACAGCACCAGTGCAGCCTAGATCTGAGGAAAGAGTTGGATAGTTCCACAAATAACCTTATCTGAGAGGAAGGTAAGTGTGAAGCAGAGGACTCTCTCCTCCTTCTAGAAAATCTGCATCTGGATTACCTGGCAATGTATATTTCATCTGGATACTTCAGCAGCAACCTGTAACTGCCTGGATTTGAGATTAATTTCTAATCATTATAACTATTCAGGTTCATAACAGTAGAACCTAAAAAGAGTTCTGAAGATAGGGGAATATTGGTAGGGGTGGGGAGAGAGAGAAGGAAGGAATAAGCAGGGAGACTTTCCTATGCAGAGCACTTGTTCCCTCTTTGTTGCCGTGTATGTTCTAGCAGAAGAGATTTAGGGGGGATTTTTTTGTTTTAGGGAGCTATTTTCTGATAGTTTTTTAATGATAAATCACAGCACACTGCCATTAAAAAGCACTATGTGCAGTTAGAAGGGTGTAGTTTTTCTCATCTGTCCCCTGCCTGCCCCCCATAGCTGATATGGTTGGGAATACTTATCAGTTTATTGCAGACATCCTATTCACACTGCTGTGATGAAGCTGCAGGTTTCCTTCCATCAGGATTGTCTTGATTTTACCAGCCTGTGATACGACTCTGTTCCTTGGGTGAATTTTGAAGCATCTGCTGGCTTTGAAGAGAGCTCTGCACAGTGTGAATGCGAGGCAACACCTTTCTCAAAGCAAAAAAACTGACCCTTTTAACTGTTTGGGGACACGTGTGGTGTATAAAGCATTTTAAACTCCTAGCCTGAACTTGGTCATAGGTAATAGCATCGTGCTGCTTATCTAGATCCCTTCTTCGGAATGGAAGATCGAAGGAAGGTGGACTCTTTGCTCCCTCCTGTGGTAGATGTAGAAATGTGAAAAAAGTTTTGGGAAAACCTGCACATAACACCGATGGAACCTGTTTTCCTTAGCACCTTGTGACAATTAAATAAGAGTTTTAATATAATTCAAATGGCGTGAAAGTAAAAGATTTTCTGAGATCAGAAGAAAGCCCTGAAGCACGTAACTTTTTCAAGCGAGGCTAAATGTTTTACTGTATTGTAGCTTTCAAAAATCCAGGGAATGCAGGATGGTGAAATACAGTTACATATATATTCAGTTGATCAATTTTTATATAGCAAGCACAGCTTAAGGATATTTTCCTAATGCTCGTTAAAGGTTTTTTGCCAGTTCCTGCATACGTTCATGCCACGTGGTGTATTTTTTCCCTCTATTTGTTTTTGCAGGTTTGTAATCCAGCAGTAGAAAACGCCTTCACTTTGTCTCTGTTAGCTTTCTTGACCTTAGAATGCAGAAACATTTAGATAAAATTTCAGACATTTATCCTACAGGTGGAAATTATGTCCATAATTACTCTATAGAAAGGAGAAAAGGATTAGCAATGGGACAAGATCCCAGATTACTGTGTACTGTGTAAAGATGCTGTGTTTTCTTGGACTTCGTAAGACCATTTTTGATATTTTTTTTTCCTGGAAATGTTTACACACTTACAAAAGAATTTACTTTCTTTATGTCTTTATAGTGCAGCAGTATGTGATGTCATCTGTGGGGCCAGGAGCATGGGTTGAAGGGGACTTCACTGACAGTGCATAGGAAGCTTCGTGTCTGCAATGGGCTGCAACATTACTGCATGCACACACACATGGGAGGAGTGTCCAGAGTTTCTGGGACCCTCAAGTACTCTGCAGTGATGGACTGGTACAAAGCCTAGTCTTGAAGCTCCTGAGAGGCAAGTGAGGAATGTCAGGTGAGTAGTTACATAGTGATGATTTGTGTTATTATTACAAGAGAGACAGGTCTAGCTCATTTATACAGAACCTAGCACAACAGGATTACTGCCTTTTTGGCCTAATAATATTCTGAAATGTTAAGCAATGAGGGGATCACTGCCTAATTTTTTCACCTAAATAAAAAAAAAAAGAATAACGTGCAGCCCTGTTTTGTAGAGGAATCCTCTTTGAATTGCCTTAATGTCAGCTGCCTCCTTTGCAGCATTCAAGTGTGCGGTCCAGGGTGTGAAAGCGTGTTTCGAGCAGAACAGCTGCCTGCTGGGGAGCTGTTCTGGCCAGGTGAACCTGCTTGCCATTGGTGGACTGTTTTCCTTGAGCCTTCTGAGTTCCAAAGTTCCTAGGGAGTGTTTTGAGGGAGGCATCTTGTTTTGCCTGGTGTTGAACAAGGATGCCACTTTTTGCCACTGCCTAAACAGTAGCATCCTAGGCTAATAACATCCTGCAGGTAATGTCATGTCTTGCTCTCTCTGGTCATAATTAAGTTCATTTGATGTCTGCAACCTCCAATATCATAAATCGCCTTGTGAACAATATGAGCCATTGGTGTTGGGTAGATGTTTTTGAGAGGGTGATTGTGTGGTTTGGGCTGGGGTAGAGTTATAATTTTCTCCACAGTAGCTGGTTTGGGGTGATGGTTTGGGTCTGTGCTGAGAACAGTGCTGATAACACAGGGATGTTCCATTACTGCTGAGCAGCACTTACACGGAGTCAAGGCCTTTTCTGCTCCTCACCTGACCCCACCAGTGAGGAGGCTGGGGGTGCACCAGGAGTTGGGAGGGGACACAGTGGGACAGCTGACCCTGACTTGACCATAGGGATGTCCCAGACCGTGTGGCATCATGCTCGGCATGGGAAGCTGGGGGAGAAGGAGGAAGAAGGGACATTGGCAGTGTTGGTATTTGTCTTCCCAAGTCACTGTTACGTGTGATAGAGCCCTGCTGTCCTGGGGATGGCTGAACACCTGGAAGGGGTGAATGAATGCCTTGCCTGGTTTTGCCTGAGTGCAGCTTTTGCTGTACCCATTAAACTGCCTTTATCTCAAGCAGGAGTTTTCTCACTTTTGCTTTTCCGATTCTCTCCCTGTGCTGCTGTGGGGAAGTGAGTGGCTGCATGGTGCTGAGCTGCAGTGGGGGTTAAACCACAGCAGTGGTAAAAGATCTTAACATTAATGAAATGCTCTGATCTTGTTGTGGCTCTCTTGGCAGTTCCACTCGAAAGTGGTTTTCAATTTGCTTTGCTTTGGTTTAAAGATTTTGAGTTTCCTGCAGAATTAATATGTAGGTATCTGTAGTTTTGCTGCTGGCATAGGGAAAGAAAATCCAAGGAAATCAATGGTTGCTTTATCTGGATTAGAAGCTAGGCTTTAGGCCTAAACTGCTGTAAGCAATGCAAGCACTGAGTGAGCCACCAAGGCTTTTATTTTCAGGGAGTACAAGCTGTTATAAATGTGGAATATCCTGAACTGAAATATCTTCATGTTACATGTCAGTCAAACATGTTCTCCAGGGTGCACTTCAGTGGGTAGGTGTCTCTTCTTGTATTTGCCCAAGGTGTTGCTGTCATGTTGTTGGGGGTCTGCAGAGATACAGAGGTAAGTATTTCAGTGGTGTAAAGTTTTATTTAATGTTGGCACATGTCTCAAAACATATGGAAGATCTACTGAAGTATTGATCACTCAAGTAGCCCCCTTAAGCTCTTTCATTGCCTCAGCAATAGAGAATGGATGCAGAGAAGTGTGATTATATGGAGAAGTGTTGGATAAAAGATTGCACAGGGAATTGAGCAACAAAAAACACTGAAAAATGTTCTGCTTAATTAAAATAAAAGCCAATGAACCAAATGCAAGTTAAATACTTTTCTGTGAAGAACCTGTCTCATGGGTGCTGGGGGTGCGAGCTGCTGTTTGCGTTTGTGGTGCAGTTGTTCCAGTGATGGTCAGTGTTGGACTGTGCTAACTACAAGTTGAAGCCTATGGGCAAAAGGTGTTTCTTTCTCTTCATCCTTAAATGGCTTCAGTGCTGCTACCTCCAGGCATCTATTCCTCAGGGGAAAGGTGCCAAATAGTTAAAAGAGTGGTCCAGAAAACACTGAGATTACAATATATAACTGATAGCTTGAGTTCCTTTTTGTATGCTTTCTGGCTTAGAGATGCTCAGGGTACACATATGTGCAATTCTCTCAGTAACTGCAAGGATGCGTCTCTCTTTCCTCTTCTAAATGAAAAGATGAGATTCTGATTGCATCATGTGAGTCTAGTAATTGGGTCTTAAAAACAGAGCCGTGAAATAGTGCAGCACTTGTGAGTTACAGGAGGGCTGACAATGCTTGAAAGAATGGCTCTGTCTTCAATCTTGCTGCCCATTTCCTTGTGAACCCTTGTGTGTGTGCTGCTCTCCTTCTTCGTTCAGACAGTAACATGATTTTTGTCCCCAAAGTAGCCCTGTAAAATGGGAGGGTGTTGTAATTATAAAGAAAGGGAGCAGAGATTTATTTGTACATTAACCTGCAACATAAATATCTTTTACCCTGTTATACTGTTTCACAATCCTCATGAATGGACTAAAGCTGCTAGTTTGTCTCTTTATCATGTTGATAGACCTGTTAAATGGAACCCTGAGAGATCAGACAATTTAGTCCTGTGGCCAGTGGCAACTTTGACAGTAGTGATTTCTAGCTGTTGTACGTGCCAAATGTCTAGGCAGCTTGTGCTTATCAGCATCCGTTATAGTTTTTGTTGACTTGGACCATTAATAACGTGTCAAATTCAGTAATTAGGCTGTCTCTAGTAGCTAAGGGAAATTGTTTTTCCCTAACTGATGGTATGGGCAGTGCAGTTGTGCAGATAAGCACTTGGTCAAACGGTAGTTCAGGTGATTTTTAACTGGTCTTGCTGATGAATGCAAAAGTAGTGCTGAGACATGGGGGGGGGATGACAGCAGAGACAGGCACTAAGAAAGATAACCTGCCCCTTTCATAAATCTCTCCAAATAAGACACTAATTATTATTTTGATTCTGCAAATCTGCTGTGTGTAGGAGCAACCCTGTTAATTTCAATGCTGTGATGGTTTTATAGATGTTGCTCCATTCTTCTGAGTTAAAACTCACCAGAGACCTGAGGGAATTAAAGGGATTCTCTCTAGAACGGGTCATTTTAACTCTCTGTGTGACACTGGCTGCTGCTAGTAGCCAGTACTGCTCTAAGATTCATTTTGTGCAGTGACCTTCTTTCTTTGTCACTGATGGAGTCTGTTGTGCCCAGGAAATGCTTCAGCAGTTAGTGGGTGCAGGAAAGGTCTGTTTATTCTGTTGAAGCTGGGATCCCAGTTCTTAGGTAAATGGCATCTACCTGTTCCTAGAAGCAATCAGTCCAGTGTGAAGAGGCTGAGTGTTGTGGTGACAGCCATCAAACAAATGTGTCACTTCAGTCATGTGAAGATGTTCTGTTGAAATACACAAGAAGATGACTTCCTGAAAGCCCTTTGAGTTCCCCATGAGCAAGGGCTTAAGTTCCCAAAGCTTGCTTTCTGTATTTGAGCCAACTGATAAGATGGGTGCAAGAGTTGTAAAGGCTACTTTATTCTGCAAGACTGGTGAGGTAAATGAATTCCTGCACAGAAAGGCATTTTAAGAGAGAATCCAACTGTAACTCGCTTCGGTGTTTGGGAAGGAAGCAACCCGGCACAAATAGTGATTCCTCAAACCTGATTGCACTAATGCCGACAGATTCCTACAAAAGGCCATGAGGTGGTAGCAGCAACATGTGCTCAGCTGCCCAGTCCTATCGACTTGCAGTGATACTGAGCAGATTAGTTGTGCTTGGGTGCAGTGGAGGTCCAGGACATGGAGGGATACATTGGATGTCTTGAGGGAGATTACTTCTTCTGACTGAAACTCACCCTGTGCATGCCCATCCTGCACCCCAGGTGAGTGGAGTGGATGTGTAGCCAGGCCGCCACTCTCAAATGCTGTGTCTTTTGTCCAGATGTGTTACAGAGATCTTTAGTGAAGGCTCTGCCACCCTTTGCTGGCAAAGTGACCACTGAGGTATACATGGCATAAACCTAATCACCCCAAAGCAAAGTACTTCCTGGCAGGCTACTCCTGCCCAGGATACACAGGGGAAGGAAAGCCCTTCCTCCATCAAGAAGTCCCTGAAAATGGGGTGTGCTCCACAAGTGGGTTTTCCTAGTTTCTCGGTAAAACCTTAGGGTGTGCAAAGTCAAAGACTGGTTTAGAAACTCTGATTTCCCAGGTAATGGCCACAGGCCAGCTACCTATAGGTGTCAAACAGCCACAGAGGTGTGGAGTCCTCTCCAAGTCTCCTGTAATGGAAGAAGGGGAAGGAAAAGGGGAAATATTGTTAAATATTGTTGGCCTCAATAGGTGCTTGATGAGTCAGGTCATTTGTTGGCCTGGCAGAGAATAGGTTGCCAGGAATCAGAGCCCACTTTTTCAGTATCAAGGTGCAATTGAAGTTCCTAATTGTTTTAATTTCCAGGCTGGGCAGCTTTTCTTCCCATAGCATATGGGTAGTGCTCAAGGAAGTTGTGTGAGAGGGAAGGAGCAAAGGAGGCACTGAGGAATGAATGAGAGGGCAAGAGTCGTACTGGCTGGAGGGATGGAGTGGGGCTGTGTGTAGACCATGCTCTGTGCTCACATGTGCCTGCTTTCTGTAGCACACTACTGCCATGCCAGTGTTAGTGAGCAGTGGGATCTTGAGTTAATGTCAGGGCTTTGATGGATAATGGAAGCTCATTGTGGAACCCTAGGAGCTCCACTGTGAATCCTAGAGTGGTTTGTGTTGGAAGAGACCTTAAAGCTCATCCAGTTCCAGCCCCCTGCCATGGGCAGGGATACCTTTCACTAGAGCAGGTTGCTCCAACCCACATCCAGCCTGGCCTTGAACGCTGCCAGGGATGGGCAGCCACAGCTTCTCTGGACATCCTGTGCCAGTGCCTCATCACACACATAGTGAAGAATTTCCTCCTAATAGCTAATCTAAATCTCCTCTCACAGTTTAAAGCCATTACCCCATGTCCTGTAAAAAACCCTCTCCAGATTTCTTGTCAGCCGCTTTGGGCACTGTAAGTTGAGCTGATGTCTCCTCGGAGCCTCCTCTTCCCAAGGCTGAACAACTTCAGCTTTCTTAAGGAGCCCAGCGCTGCTCTCAGGGAGCAGCCGCCGCCCGACGGACACCTCGGGGCTGCCGCAGCCGTTCGTTCCCTGCGGCAAGGCCCTGTGTGGGTCCCGCTCCGCTCGCCGCAGCCGCAGGACCCGGCCTGGCCGCGAGAGGTCGCCCTCCGGCCGCGCTGCGGCGCCGCAGCCTCGGGCAGCAGCTCCGTGTGCCCCCCCGCAGACTGCCGAGGCCGGGGAAACCCAGCGCGGCCCCTGCTCTGCTCCGGGGCTTGCATCTTGGCAGCGTTAAAGCAAGATCATCGATGCTGCTGCCGCCCTCCCGCTGTTTGTGACTGCGGAAGCGTTAGCCACCTCCCCAGACTTGGTTCCTGTTTTCTGCAGCATCCCAGGAAAGCAGCTGAAACTAACTTGTTCCAAACCCCAAATATCAGTAGTAGCTAAGAAAAAAACAAGAGTAAATGGACAGAGGGCAAGAAGGGAACTTTTGTTTCCTGCCCTATCTGAACAAGTTGTTACTCATTCTGTATGAACACTGTCTGTGGTTACTATAGATAGTCCACAGCGGCAAAAGGAAAAAAATAATTGCTCTGGTAGAAGCCAGGTGTGAATCTTACTTAAAATTTAACAAAACTGTATGAATAGCTCTTATAGAGGTGACAACTTAGACTGAGGGTGAATCCATTAACATCCAGGCAAATAGACACAAAGGGTAGGAAACACTGTCTGAATCCTGGAACATCTGGCTGTAGATAGCACAAGAGGCTTTGCATGTGTATCAGATCCATTTAAAAAAAACTCTGTGCATTGCAGGATACTCCTTTTTTCAGAGATGAAGCAGTGAAAGTCTCAGCAAGGGAAAGTGACCTTGTATTAAGTAGGAAGTAACCCTGTGGGACAGGATACTGAACAAAGTGGTTTTTCTTTTTGTGAGGCCTCACTTTCCCTATTTCTTTGCCCTCCATATTTTGGCAGAGCTTTACAAACAAGTGCTTGTATGCTGGTTCCCTTGATGGACTGTTTAGTCCCCTGGCTAACTATCCATCAGTTTGCTCTCCCAGCAATGTGGCTGGGAGCTGTTGTTTCAAGTGGATTCCTGTTTCCTCCTGGATAACGAAATGGCTTGCAAGCTGTGGGATAACAATGGAAGATTGGCAAGAAGTATTTTAAATGTTTTCCATCAGTGACAGTGCCTTAATGGAATGAAGGAAATGTCCTCCAAGTGCAGCAATGGCCAGAGAAGTGACTGTGAGAAAAGAGCCTTGTGTCCTACCTACATAAACTGGTGTCAGTTTATGGAGGATTACACTCCATATGTTACCCTGACTTCCTAAAATGAGCTCACACCGCACAGCTCTCCCGGCTGTGGAAGAGGCAGCTGATTTACATGCACTATCAGCCACAGGTCCAGGTTCTTTTCATCTCTGTGTTGTCTTTAGGACCCACAGATGTGGGGCTGGACAGAAGTCAGGCAGAACAGAGCTAGACTGGTCCAGTAGCAATCCTGCAAACCTGGTTTCAGGTCAGAACCAGACACTTCACTAGAAATGTGCAGAGAGGTATGTAACATGTGGACCAAGGTGTTTCTGTGAGGGGAAATCCCAGAGAGGGTCAGGATACCAGTGAATTATCACTACATCATCTAATCTGGGTATTGAGCTTTTCAGTACTTAAAAGGGGGCTTGTAAGAAAGATGGGGACTAACTTTTTAGCAGGGCCTATTGCAATGGGACAAGGATTGATGGTTTTAAACTGAAAGGGGAGATTCAGACTAGATAAAGGGAAGAATTTTTTTGCAGTGAGGGTGGTGAAGATTTGGAGCAGGTTGCCCGGAGGGTGGTAGATGCGCCATCACTGGAAACATTCAAGGCCAGGTTGGATAGGGCTGTGAGCAACCTAATCGAGTTGAAGATGTCTGTTCATTGCAGGGACATCATTGGACTAAATGACCTTTAAAGGTCCCTTTCAACCTAAACCATTCTGTGTTTCTATGATTCCTTCCATTGCCCCATCCACAAGAGGGAGCTGGAGGGGAATGTAAGGACCAGGGTTTGTCACTGTGTTTTTAGGGAGTTGGGTTGCCACAAAGTAACTGTTAGCACAGTTGAAACACCAACAGGACTCAGAGATCAAAGAGAGGAAGAATCATTGACAGACCAGGGGGTTACCCATGGACCCTATTTCCTCTTGGCTTTTTACTGGGAGTTGTGTGTTGTGGCAAGAAGCACCACACTCTAATGTGAATAGCTAGGAACATCCTGCAGCATCCAATATCGAGTGCCAGAATATAATGAAGCATTGATTAGCTCTTCTTTGCAGCACAATGTGCCCTTACGTACTGCCATCCTGAAATTATTGATTAGCCTGGGGTCTGGCTGATCTTGTGCTGAGAGCTATTTTTGTGCACAAGCATCAGTTCAGAGTCTTCTTGCTCTTTGGGAACAAGAGCCACCTTGCTTATATAGACACTGATATTTTTGTACCATCTGCAGCAGCGTGCAGAGCTTTGATGATCTCATAGGTACCTGCATGTGTTGGAGCCCAGGATGACAGCACCTCTTTGGAACAGAATTTTAATTCCTTCTTTCCTAAAACCTTAAAACAACAATCATGTCAATGTGCTCTACTGTGCCCTAGCTGTCTCTTGTACTTTATTCATCCCTGAATGATCTTTCAGTATTGAAATTATTTAGATTGTATATAGTGCAGTTGAAGTGTGGTTTCTTTGCTTTTGCCCTAAAGTAGTAATCTTTACTTAGAGATAACTATACATTCCTGTACCTGTGAACTTCTGATACATGTGAGAGTCAGCTTCACTTGCCTCTGATGTCAGCACAGATCTGAAATGTAAGAGGTATATAAGCACTCTTTGTTACTTATGACTTTGGGATTTTGGAACCCGTTGCTGCTGAAGATACACTGTGTTTTCCTTTTCCTGCCCCCAAGCTACAGGTGCAGATTTTCCTGCATTGCACTAAATTATTCCACCTTTATGTATTCCAGACCGGAACTTCAGCATGATTAACATGCCCAGAAAATGTTACCTCTGTTTGATGTGTTGGGACAGAAGTTTAGAAATAGTGTGGGTACGCACAGAACATGTGATTCAACAAGAGTCCTCCAGTGAAGACAACAATCTTTGAACTAAGCCAGAGTATGTGATTATTTACATGCTGACATTTACATGCTTTCATCCAGGTTGTTTCCACTCATTTGGAATTACAAAAATATCCTTGTTTCTTACCAGTTTGCTACAGATGTTCCAAAATGCATTGTTCTAAGATATCCCAGATTCAGGTATGTCAGTTGCTGGGTGAAGCTTGTGGTGCAATTTGGTTTCTGCAAAGCTAAAAGGACATGTATAAAATGTCAAGAGGAAAAAAGAATCCTTGTCTTGCATGACCTCTTAGTTACAGCATTTCATGTGTAATTTTGTGCATACCTTCGTAGCTTATTTTTGCACGTTTCATATCTCATCAGACTCACGTACATGCTGGTTTAGAAGCATAGACTGAAACATAATGGGAAAGGAATTATCTCTTAATTTAGTGAGAGATTTATTATCCCAGTCTATTTATATTAAATTAAATTGCATTATTACTCTCTCTTCTCTATTGATTACCTTCTCAAGTGTGTCTAAAGTGAGCAATTGCCATGATCTTCCAACTCACTGACATCTGAAAAGAGGGAATTCAGGGAGTTCAAACTGCTTCATTTCAGGCTCTTTTGCTTAAATGTATTTACAGAATTTTGTGGTTTATCCATCCCTTTCCCCCCTTACATTCATCTCTCTATATGTAACTGCCTGATTGCATTGTGTATGGTGATAATACCCTGCAATGTGGTTTTCTTCACTGTAGGCAGATGTTTTGCAGCTGACAAATGAATTGCTCAGATTTGTGCAAGAAGGACATTTCTGGACCATAATTTCTGGATTATTGCAGCTTCCAAGAGCTTTGCTACAAGTAGGTTATCACTCCTTCCAGGTTCCTCTACCTGTGCAGCTAAACAGATCTTGATAAGGCTTGTCTGTAATCCACCTCTGAATGACTCAAAAGAATGTGACACCTTGCAATCTCATTATCTTTGTACCATGGTATCCCAAAGTCTTTCTAAGCTTATGGAAAGTAAAACAACAGTAATGCCAAGTGTATGTGCAGGTCTTGTTTTACTGGCTTTTATCTCAAGCTTTGAACACTAATGTAGTTCTGAAAATCTGGAGAAGCATGACAAAGAATTTTGCATTCTGCTTTTTGGTGGGTTCATGTGTCCCTCTATGTTAATTAAAATGAGTTTATTTAACCCCTTTTAGCTCTAGTATGTTGGTTATACTTAAGTCCTTTAATATGTCCTTACAGGTGCAATTTCCTGCAGTGGGAGTACTGCTGTTGACTTTTTGGAGGCTGAGGGATGGAGTGTGGCCCTTGGGAGCAGTCACTAATCTCTAGGCATTCATGTAACAGAGAGTAGTTAAAACACATTGCACAGGATACATGCATGAATACCCTCAGTCACTAAGGGGAGCTGTTTTGTAATGGAAGTGAGTTATGAAAAATTAAAAATGGAGCTAACATTGATGCTGAGAAAAAAATTAGGATCTTTTTTCATTCTGGGAATCTTTCTTACATTGAGGTCCCTTTGGTACCAGAAAGTCAGCAGCCCCTTCACCGTGCAGCAGGAGCTCACAGGGGCTCTACCTGGCTTGATGAAAGCCAGGTCTTCCCACTGTTAGTTTCACATGACTTCTGGTTTCTGACCTGGTTCCCGTGTGAATAGCGACATTTAGTTCTTGCCTGGATTTTTTCTTTGCACCTTGTCGAGACATTTATACCTGTGAACAGTGAGTGTTGAGCTGCCACTAAGAAAAAAGGAGAATTTAGAAGAATTTCATAGTCACTGTGCAGGCAGGAATGGGGAAATGTGGCAAAGGAGAGTCAGACCTACAGACAGAACCTTCTCCATTGTAGAGCACTGGCATGTCATTTTATGTTGTCTGTATTCATCAACCAAAGGGTTTGCCCTAGGCAGCCAAGTAGCACAGAAAGTATACATAGCCCTCAACCCCGCATCTCTGCTAGTTCCCTCCTTGTCACCCCGAGAATTATCTGGCATGTCATTTTCTGTCATCATCTTTTTTCCTTTGGGAGCACTGAGGCAAATAATTAATTTAGCTGGTTTTAGAAAATGCCATTTTTCCATGTGGATAAATTAGCCTGGCTGCTGTGTCCCTCTGAGCCATCCAGGCTGCCTCACTCACAGCCCCATGGGCCTTCTGGACTTGAATATTTTCATTATTATTATTTTTCTGACCCTCTTGCATTATCTTTGCTTCTCATTTGTTCACAGCTGATGAATTCCATCTTACCGGTCGTCAGTGCCTGATGTTTTAGTGTCATATACTTCTAGAGCTCTTTATAGCTTTGTATGTCTGTATTGTGTTTCTTTTATGCACAAGGAAAGCTCACTTGGGCTCAGTGGTAAGGACATAATTCACTAAGATAGTCCTTACACATACTGCACACCAGAACTCACTTGTCTCTGTCTGTCCTCAGTGTCTTGTGCAGTTCTTGCTTCCATATGATTTGGTTCATTCTCAGTGGCTTAGAAGATGGTTTTCAGCTTAGCAATATAAAGAACTTGCATCTCACGAGATCATGTTCTCATGTTCAGAATGGCTCACTGACCCCTCAGAATTGCAGAAGTGCAATGTCCAAGTCTTGACATCACTCAGAAGGAAAGAGAGCTCAGTTTTCACATGAAGGTCCATGAAAACTTTGTACATTTGCTGGTCTCCTATAGCTGTGTTCAATGTCTTGGAAGGCAGTTTAGCAAGCAGTACTGCGAAAATAGTAGCCTCCCATGACGGAAGCTGACACACAGGATACAAGGAAGAGGAGAGAAAGGAGCAGGCTGAGGAAAGAGGTATGTAGCAGATACGGGAGCCAGAGGGGAGTTTACCTATAGCCAGCTTTTAGTATCAGCACTGGTTTGTAAAGACATCATTGAAAAGGTGAAAAGGTGAATGGGTTAAGGAGCTACCCTCAGGGTGAGAGAAGCACTTGGTGCAACAGAAGGCTTAGGTCCTGTAAATATAAAGCATGAGCACTCTGGTAAACGCACGACTATTGTTTGCACATGATCTGTTCCCTGTGCCTACAGAATCACGTCCAGTGGCTTTAGTGATGGACTTTGTTGGGATTGGATTTTGGCCCTGCTAGTCTTGTGGACAGGGGTAGTTTTACCACTGGAAGAGTGGTACTTTTTCAGCAAGGAGCTCTTCAAAATGCACACTTCATCCTGCAGAACCTTGTGAGGAAGGCAAGATAGCAGCCAAAGCCTTGAGCTGGCAGAAACTTTGCTGAGTTTGGTTCTTTTCCCCCACTCCATTTATGAACTGAACATGTCTCATCTGGAGTCGCTCAGAGACAGCAAGCATGGAACCTTATGAAAAATTTCAGGAGCCACATTTCAAAGTAGATATGCATCTTACTAAGCCTGTAGAAGACCAAAGTGTGAGTAAAGGATTGAGAAGACAGAGTGAAGGTAACTATATTCAGGGAGGTGATGGCAGGTGAGGGTTATGGGGGAGGAAGAGAATGAATTCATATTTAAGGATCTTTCTTGACACTTCATGGTCTGATCTGTGGTGGCTCTAAGTTTAGAGAATAAAGTTAAGATCTGAGGAGAGGGGAAGCAGATACAGGAAGCACAGTGCATAGAGAATGTTCTACCCTGAAGGGTTTAACTCATAGTCGGGAGTTACGGTGCAGCCTGAAGCTGACAGCTTAAAGCAAGCCAGCTAGAGGGATCTGAGTGAACCATCCCCAGGGCAGTAATTCATTAGTGTCACCAGAAAGACAGAACTATGTAAGTCTGTCTTCCAGGTGAAAGAAATGTTATCTTCCAGTAATGAAGGGTTGTGCTGATGAAGAATTCCTGCTACTGACTAAAATTAGCTGCTCTCCAGACTCAGCAATAATGGGCATCTTCTAAGTGCTTGACTATTTATAAATGTAAGGCAGGCTGTGAGAGTGGGGCTGGCATCAGCCTGATTCTCCTGTTAGGCTGCAGTAAACAAGCAAGCTCTCCCTTGTCCCATTTATGCACAGAGAATCATAGACTCTGTTCTCTGGGGGAGCAGAGGTTGCTTTGTCCCTAGGCAGTGAAGATGGAGAAAGCTGTAAAGAGTGCAAGGGGCTGGATCTAGGGCCAGCCATCCTGGCATAACAATAAGGTGCTTGGCTGGGAGGTCCACACAAAAGAAGGCAGGATTCCTCCCCTCTAGTATTGCTTCCTCACCCTGGCTGTAGTAGTTTTGATTTCATGTCTTAGAGTAAAAGGACCAACTGTTTTCTAGTTCTCCCTTTCTAAGCATTTCTCTCCCCAGAGAACCACTGTGAACAGTGCAGGTAGGAGTACCTTTCCTCACAGCCTCACTTTCCTGAGGAGAACTGGCGTGTTTCATACAGTTAACCCAAGGTAAAATTCTAACAAAAATTGAGGTGTTGCAGTTTCAGTGTGAGCTAGAGGTTTGGATGCATCTGTAGCTCTGCCAGTCTTTAACCTGACTGCCCTCGCCCATGGGTTACAGACTGTATTAGCAGTCTTGAACAAAGAACTTATCTGTGGTGTAACACAGTAGTTAAGTATTTTGACATGAAATATAAAGAAAGCAGCCACCCATCAGAGCTCTTTTTTCCCCTTCCTCTGTTTTCCTACCTTATCTCCTGAGGCCCTCCAGCTGCTGAGCTGGTAGCAGTTATAGTGCTTGGACACTCAAGGGCAAGATCCATCTGCCTGCTATATAAAGATGTGTTCTTACACAAGATAATTCTGGGCTTCTCTCAGCAGCGAGCATATACCATTTTCCAACTGTTTTCTGGCACTGTGTTTGGGTATATTTTGGGTGGATGATAAAATGGGTTGAAAATTAGATACAAAATTTAATGGAAACTTCCTTTCTCATGTTGTACCTTTCATTAAAAACTTGCAATTTTAAAGGAAAAAATAGTGAGAGCAGTGAAAATTCTGTATCATCCATGTCACAAATCAAGTACAGATTGGTAAGAAAGAGCCAATACAGAAGATTCATGCTCATCTGAAATCTGTGAATCTGCTTTAGTCAAACAGACAGAAATATCCAGCAGAGTAAACTTCCCCTTCAAGATTCTGGGTGAGCAAATAAGGACTCATTTGTGCAGAGTAAAATATAGTACCTGACTATGACTGTGACCAGGCAAAAGACCTAGATTCATGAGCTTATTCCCGAGCTGTTCCTCACTAGCTAAATCCACAGTGTCATAAGCTCAGAATGTATGGGAGTATCTCGGCTTTCACCATGTCAAGAATTAGGCCAATATCTGCTTGTTTGTGTGTGTATAAGGACTTGGCACTGAATATATTGCACTACTCTGAGCTATCCAGTGTAATGGGATTTCCATAATTTTTTTTTAATGTATACTTCAGAAGTACAGTGTTTAGCTGGTACATCAAATGAATCTGACTGTTTCCTAAAGTTAAGGGCCTGAGGCTGAGCAAACAGATCATGCTTAGATGCTGTAGCATCACACAGGGGCAATGTAGCTCCAAGAGCAGGAGCAGAAATACACAACTGGCAGTGAATGAGGTGTGAAAGAACTGGAAAATAAAATAAAAACCCAGTGTGCCAATTCAGGCCATTTGCCTCTGATCTTACATAAGAAGTGTTCATACTAGAACTATGCTTCATGATTAGTGACGATGAGGTGCAGTATGACGGGAGAATTAGGAGCCATGAGAAGGTTGGATGCGCAGCCATGTGTGACCCTCTCTGTCGGTCTGGCCCCTCTAAGTTACTGCTGGTGCTGCTGGTGGTGTCTCCACCTCTCCATGGATATGGGGTGTTTCAGCCAGTGCAGAATGGTAGCACACACAGGCCAAGTTTGTCGATGGGGATAAAGTGATATATTTGCTAATTGAACAAAATTGATTAAAATGTTAGAACATGGAACCCAAACTTTCTGAATAGGTTCAGCCAATTGTTATCACAGCAACTTCTATTGACCGGCTTTATTGCAACGTCTTGCCTGACTGGACTGTATTCCATGGAGGTGGTGAGTTATGACTTTTTGGGGGTAAGTTGAGGTTTCAAGAATGATTTTTTTGATCCATTTGCAAACATTTCAGTGCAAGAACACACACACAGAAAGTTTGCCTTCTGGATGCTTGTTTGGAATGACATGGCTTGCTTTGTGTTAATGAGGGCTTTCTAATCTCATATAAGCAGGCTTATTTATGGACAAGCTGTGCTCTATGGATCTTCATCTTTCCTCAATGAATATAAGCAATGAGTTGAATTGGACTAAATGACTTGTTACAGCATCTTGTTCTGCTTGTTAATAATGGTCTATCAATCATTGCTAAACAAGAGCTTATGAGATAGCTGGCTACCTTAGGGTGAATGTGAGGTTTGCCAGAACTTTATTACCTGTATTATGTACATCACAGCAATTTGTTGAGTTGTTGAACCGGAGAGAAGAATTTAATGTCAAGCACTGGGGTAGAACTATTAGAGTCAGACCAGGATGTGTAGAAGCAGGATACAGTTAAGTGTTTTGCTAGTATACAAGTCATTAAGTTGAGGTTGCTTTACACAAAAGCTCTGAAAAGACATTTTATTTATATGAGATAGGGTTTCCATTTTTTTGAGGAAGAAAGTTATTTATTGAAGTCAGAATATGTAAACTAACATTCAAGGGGCCCTTGGGGAGGCAAATAAAACCTGTTCTCTGATAAACTATAGGGTAGGAGACTTAATAATAACGTAGTTATAGGAAATGGGGATTGTTCTCAAAGAAGGACTGAAGGAGGAGACAAAGGAAGCTATCAGGGTGTTTTCACTGGAGATGGGAGTCTGAGAGATGAGAGTATGAGTAGAAGTAGCCTTTCTGGAGGTAGCACTGCTGAGGTAACATGTATTCTGTTTCCTTTATTATTCATTGGTCATCCTTCCCATGGAAAAGTCTCTTTGAGGGGTAAAATGGTGCTCAAAGCAGCATTCATAAGGAAGGTAACAGAAGAATATAAGCAGGGAGTGGGTTCACCCGATTCATTGACACTGCCATCCTCTGTAGTTTTAGGCCGTATTATGACAGGACTGAGGAATGGAGGGGTGACTGAGGCATGCAATGCTTTCCTTCTGATTGGGAAAGACTATCCTGAGTAGTCAGAAGCACATGTCTCATGGCTGCCCACTGGGTTGATTAAATTAGTTCTCCTTGAATGGAGGGCTGAACTACCAAGGACCTGAAGACAAAGCCTGTAGCTCTGACCTGGATTTTCTGGCAGTTCCTGATGCTCAGTATTCACCTGAGGATGGAACAATAAGATCTATAATTGAAATCAAAGAATGGTGCAAGCTGTCCCAGTGATGGAGTGTCTCCTTTCTTGTCCATGACTGTCCTTCCTTGGCTGAGGGCAGACTAAGCCTTACATTATACTACTATGTTCATCTTGACTGTGGTCTAATACTCTGAATGTCAGTCCAAACTGAATAGTGGAGGATGTCTGAAGCTTTTATTCAGTTGAGACCTGGGACATCTTTTTTGTTTTATCTCTTGAGTTTTCTGAGTTTTCCTTCTGAGGGACCACCTCTAAAAATATTTAGTGATTCTTAACCCTGGAAGTTTAAGAAATTCACACAAATCTGGGTAGTCTTGGTATACAGAGGGAAGAAGTGGAAACCGTGATCTAGTTTCCCTAAAACCAGAGACAGTTTTTCAGATTACAGAACCTCTGGATTTTGCTTTTTTTTTGCCATGAGTCCCACATTGATGACCACCTCTACCAGACTGTATAGTTCTTAAAAAGTAAGCCACATCTCAAGTAAGCATTTATATTTGGTTATTGTTTATTTTTTATGCTCAACTTAAACAACTAAAATTATGATCTAAACATTAAATTAGAATCTTGGCATGATCTGGATTGTGTATGTCTCTGTGTGATTGCTTTTATATTAAATGGCTTACATGAATGCTGCTATTTATCTTGAAAACAGGTTGAATGCATATTAATGAGGCCAGGTGTTAACTTCATGCTGTTTTTTTTTTTTTCCAAGTAAAATCTTTTATTAACTTAGTTTTTTTTACAAGTATTTTTGTAATAATTATATGATGGCACTTTGTGCATCATAGTATTTCAACATCATAACTCTTCTTTTATCCTGTCCCTTCTGACTCTTGCTCAGTTGTAGATGAATCAAACAGGGAGTGATAGCAGACTGAATTCAACCTAAGCTGGATACAATCATATTGAGGAAGCTATGAAAATATCAATAAAAACAAAGCACTGAGAACTGAATCCCAGAGGAGCCAATGCTCTGTTGTTCAGCAGTCTTGGTGTATTCCGGGCTTTCCTTAACTCCTTGGCTTTGTACCTGTTCAGTCACTAACGTGATTTAATTCTTCCTAGTGCCATAATATGGCACCAGCTCATATGGAGTTGAAAAACATTGTGTTTGCATTTCTGAGCTTGCAGAATTGATAGCTTTTATTTGTGACCTTTTATTTGAAAGACAGATAACACTGTCGATGATTTAGGTATGTTCTTGGACTTGTTGGAGCAAGCTAGGTAGTACATACAGCTAATCCTAGGAAGGCAAAGACACTGTCAGGTCGTAGAGCTACAATTCAGCTGCAACTCTTGCAGTGCTGACTTCATGCTTTGCTTGCACATGAGGTCTTTTGAGGCTTCTAAAGCTTGATTTGCCTCAGTTGGAAAGAAGAATTAATGTGTGTTGAATGAATTATGGTCGGCATAGCTCTGGTTTAGCATGGTGAGCTTTTAGTCAGATGAGAGAAAGGAGTGTGTGGGTCTCACACCACTTATGTCATGCCTGAAAAAAGATATGGAGGGATATAAGAAACGGGGAATTCATCAAAATCTGAGCCAGACAAAGCAAAGCTAACTTCTGGGAGCTTAGGAAGAATCCTGTATTTCACAAAAAGACCCTAGACCCTGTAAGAGTTCAGTCCAGTTGCTCTGGGTTTTGGGTTCTTGTAGAACTGTGTTGTTTACCTCTGCCTGTGGTACCTGATCAGTCAAATGTATCACAGTATTGACACAAGAATATAATTTATCAGTGAGAGTTTGATCTTTCAGGATGCTGGATTTCATGTCCCTAGTCTGGTCAACAGCTTTGGTTCTAGCTCTGCAGGGGAGGTAGGCAAATGCTGAATGTAACTATATTAAATTCAAGTTGAGTAAGAGCCAAAATGCTTCCCATCTTGCAAGTTTATTCCCAGGCCAACTAATGGCTCATAATGGGCATATTAATCCCTGTATGTGAAGTATTTAGATTGCACCTCTAGACTAAATATCTTGATACATTTACATCCAACAGAGGCTTAATTATAGGTTTTAGAGGATCAGTACCAGAAGTACAGAAATAAATATGTCTTTAAAAAGAAAAATAAAATGGTATTACACTTATTCAGTTCAATTTATTGCATATTACCAAAGGGCACTCTATATATAGCAAGTGTATACCCTCAGGTTACAGAAATACATTTTTGATTTGAAATTAAGCTCAATGAGCACTTCACTTTGTTTCTAGTGTTAGTCACAGGTACTAATGCCTTCATTTACATTAAACTCTCACTCAAGTAAATGTTTTCATGGGGAGTCACTAGGAGTTGTTCTTGTGTAAGGGGACAGGACCAGAATTTACAACATATTGGAGTTGCCATTAGAATGTTAACTCCCCTTAATAGGTTGAGCTGTCAGCTGCTTCCCAAAGAGCAGGCTTTTTTACTGTGGAATGGGGTGAGTCTAGGTAAAGGTTTTGATGGAGAAGAGCTGGCTGTGAAGGTGGTCAAAGAGTGGAGAGCAGAAGGGCTTTGTGGAAAGAGTTGATGATTTTTTTCAATGGCGGGGGGAAGTGCTTGTCTATTTTTGTCGATGTTTTGAAAAATGTCATCAGCTGTCAAGGCCTGTCAGCAGGTTTGTGAAGCTGGCACATTGGAGGGTGATAGAGAGCATTTGGCCTGTTCTTCTCACCTAGAAACCCTACTCGTCTCGCCAACCCCACGACAGCTGAGATTTCACTTCTTCACAAGTCTGTGAGAAGGAAGGAACAGAACCAGACCTGGAAGGGCCTGCTGAGGTCTGGCCCCAGGCATGGGCACAACCTGCAGTTGCCTAGAGCGGGCAGCAAGCAGAGCAGTGACTGCTGTGCCTGCCCTGTTGCATAAAGCTCCTGATGGAGCCCTGGCCCTTGCAGCCACAGAGTAGCAGGGGGTTCCTGACTCTCCAGAGCCTGTTGCTTGCATTAGAGCACGTGTGGCATTTTCATGTAGCATGGTAGGCATTTCTCTTGAACAGAGGTCCTGTGCAGGCACGCAAGCAGAATCTGGGGCATGATGGACTTACTAATGTGCAAGAGCAGAGTAATTGGGCAACTCATGTACTGCAGGCATAGGGATGTCTGAGCATGTTCAGACATGTGGTCATCCTAGAGGGCAAGTTGAGGTTTCCCAAAAGACTGGGCTTCAGTGCATTCTGCACAGCTTAGCATGTGGCTTAGTGGCTCTGGTAGGAATGTGAAGATGTGTGGCAGCTGAGCTGGAGATCTTTCCAGAGTTGAAATCCAGATAGAACTTACAGCTATTCCTGCTGGAAAGCTGGAATATGTGATACCCTGGACAAAAGCTTGTTTAGAATGGAAAGAGCATGTTACTAATTCAACTGTCTGTTCTCCTTGATTTAAAGTCAAGCTCCATGTCATGACTGGGATTTCCTCTGTGAGTTCAGGTTTTCAGGGAGGCCTGTGTGTAACAAGGAAGATTCCAGCAAAACCTGCAAGAACAGAATCCTTTTGCTCTAAAGTTATTAAGTTAATGACACCCTGTAGGATGGCTCAAAGACTCAAGGGACAGAGCAGGAAGGAAGCAAGAAAGCTGATGTAAGCTGTGACCAAGGCAAAAGCAGCATGATAAATTAGGTTAAAGTACAGTTGTGTTGTCTTGGCTGCTGCAAGCTTGAAAGATTAGCAGGTCCATGTATCCCAACTGGGGAGAATAAGGAGCAAATAGACTTGTGAGTGGGCTTGTGAGGTGTGGAACCTGTATTAGGTGTAAGAGCAAGAGTTTCTCTCTTGGATTTGTAGAGCTCTTACAGCTCTGATTGAGGACTAGATGGGAATTTGAACTTTTAGAAAGACTTGGGGGGAAAAAAATGTTTTCCATGAATGCAGTTCTGTTGCTGGGAACGGAGCCCAGCTATGGCAGAGGTTGGGATATTGATGGGGCACTTTGCAAGCAAGCAGACAAGATCCTAAGCACTGTGAGGCAGTTCTTGTACTCCGTGGAAGACAGCTGTCACTGTCCTGGGCTTGTAGTGTCTGAGAGAATAAAACCTTCACTACAGACATAAATTACCTTTTTCTGGGGGAAGTTTTTGGGTGGGGTTGCTCATCAAGCAGTACAAAAAGACCCAACCACTGGCTTCCAGAGTTAAAAGAGCTGTTCACCAGTGTTTTTTTAGGGAGGTTTCCCAAATCTATGCCTGGGTCCTGACA
Source organism: Neopsephotus bourkii (assembly GCF_033783945.1). Lineage (NCBI taxonomy): Eukaryota > Metazoa > Chordata > Aves > Psittaciformes > Psittacidae > Neopsephotus > Neopsephotus bourkii. The sequence goes on along the minus strand of NW_026901430.1, from coordinate 1,290,403 downwards.
CCAGTAGTAGCCCATGCCGCTATCTCAGGATCATGCTGGAGCTACTTATTGTATGTTGTATATGGTTCTCCAGAAAATCTGTTAAACTAAAGCATGGCAACTCTGCCTCATTCCTTAGAAGCCCATCTTGTTCTTTGTGAGGTGTTTATTTGCTGTAATTTCCACCCATCAAGATATCTGTAGCTGACACTGAGTATTTAAAGACAGAAGAGATGGACTAGGCCTTTCTCCAGAAACTATTCATGATTGAGGGTGTGGAGAAGAAACAAACAGCACATGTTGAATGTGGGAGACCAAGGGATTCACTAGCTGGTGCAAGAACACACACCCAACCTAAAATGCTTTTAGATCTACTGGCAAGTTACTGATATCCCTGATTGTGGCTGTTGCCCAGTTTTTCTCCCTGTATTAAATTTGCTTCCAATAGTCAGTAACTTTTCCATCCTTTCAAAACTTGGTTGAAATTCCTTCACCTTCATTCCAAGTCAGTGCTTGATTCTTCTGGGGTGGTGGGAGTGTGGGAAGTTCTCTGTATATTGAGTTAGTCACGTACTCACTGTCACTCCACTGAAGTCATCAGAAATGAAGTTACCTTTTAATTATGGAGAGGGGTGTCCCTTTTCAATGCCTCACCAACCCTGGCATTGCTGGTGTTTAACCTTGAGGCTGTTGGGAATGTCTTATTCAGAATGCCTTGGGGAAGGATTCTGGTTATTTTTATAAACACCCTTCATTTCTCCTACTTCTGAAAGACTTCCTTTCACAAAACATCCTGTCTCTGTACAGACCCACTCAGTGGCCAGCCAACAACATTTGCTGCTGTCTGCAGTTGTAAGAAGTGGCTGAAAGCGTGGCTAGCACATGAGGTCCCAGGGGAGTGTCACAGGGGCTGAGGCTGGAGTGGTAATTGCTGACCATGGGTAAGACTAAGGGTGATTGCTTGGAGGAATAGTAACGAGTAATAGTAACAAGAGATTGCTGCTTACAGCCATCCAGATTTGCTCTCCTTTGCATCTTGGTAATGAGCAATTAGGACTTGCAGAGCAGCTTTATTTGCTTGCCCTGGTTCGTTCAATGTACAGGCTTAGCCTTATCTCCTGCCTTGTTATGGGGTCTTGAAGTTTTCAGGTAGTTACTGCTACAATTTTTGATGCCTTGAAGGGTTTGGAGGAGCCTCTTAAGTTGCAGTATGACTGCAGAAGAGCTGGAAACAGTGCAGTGAGGCAGTTGTGAGATCTAGGACAAGGAGACTTAACTTGATGGCATCAATCCTCACTGGAGGGTATAGCTAAGCTTCCAGCTGTGGCTGAGGTTTGCTTTTGGTCTGGCAAGGCCCTGCAAAACAAGTCTGTGGTCCTGATCCGGATCAAGGTGGAGATTCCTTTGTCCTGCAGCAACTCTATGTACAGTGAAAGCAGTGGAACCCTTTACAAAAGTTAGGATTTATAGGTAGATATTTTGCTTTGAATCAAGTTAAATTTAGCTGCAAGGAATTTTCAAGCTGGAAAATTCTGATCAGAATTAGGCCCAGTTTTCTGAGTCTGGTGTTTACTATAGCTATGGTAAGTGAAATACCTTGGATGGTTCTTGTGTGCCATGTGAATGTTTCAACCTCTGAGCTATAAAGTCACCATGCACCCTACCTCTAAGAGGTACATAAATATTTCATAAAGAGAACAACAACTACAACAGGAGATTGCATATAATCAGTCATGTCATGCCTGGCTTTTGTTTAAAAACAATGTTGCAGACTTGGGGAGGCATAATTTCCAGTGTTGATTACAAAGTGGACCAATTTCAACAGAACTGAGTTGATCCAGAGAGGTCTTGGTGCTTAAAAAGCTATCCTGATAAACAGATTGGAAACCCTGTTCTCAGCTGGGTATAAAAAAGAAATGTCTCAAGATTTTTCTTTTCTAGATTTTTCTCTGCCTAGCTGCATTAGCAGATGTGATGTCTTGCTGGTTTTGTGATAGTGTGCAGCTGGCAACTTCCACTTTTGCTGTTATTTGAAATATTACAAAGTGAAATAAAGTCATTTAGGGCTGAAATGCGTAGTTCGAGCCAAAACAAATCGTTACCAATTATTGAATATGTATACACAAATACATGTTTTTATAAATGTAAATGTATACATATTTAATAAACTGCTTTATGTCTACCTCAGGTGTTTTTTCTCTCCCCAGCTGAACCACAGATCTCAAAAGATAGTTACTCACACCTCTCTGCTGGTGAGGGAAGTTTCCCTCAGATCGTCAGGTTTGTAATGACATTGTAGCATACTGTAATAGCTTCTCTTCAACAATTCCCCTTTGCAGCTCTTCTTTACCAAGAGTCTTAGAAACCTGACTTCCTAAATTTAAGCATCCTGTATTACCAACTTCAACCTGGCTATAACTTCACCCCATAGCTGTTCAGCAAAAACTTGAATTTCAGAAAGTATCTTATGGCAGCTGCCTTGCTTCCCCTTTAGGCATGTTTGGTTTCTCCTCTGACTTAAATGAGAAAGAGTGGGGGGAAATGTCATAATTTTTTCTTGTCTTCTTTTTTAGTAACCTTTTCATCAAACATGAGGAGCTGCATGTCTTTGTGCTTCAAATAGTGTTATCCTTAGGCAATGATAAGTAGAAAAACGTGTTTCTGGCTTGAAAATCTTATCACCTCACTTTCATATTCTTTGCTTCTCTTGTATCTGTCTGTCTGTGTATCCTTTGTGACTGGGCATGTACTATAACAACATTATGTAAAGCACAGGAAAGAGCTGTGCATTAAGAGTTCAAAGGCAGATTGTAATTCAGTGGAGATCAGGCGTTTCTTTGATTGCAGCTGGTTTGAAAAATGAAAATGAAATGCAAATAATCATCATTTCCTCCCCTCAATTATTTTGAAAAATAGAACAACATTTATGTTTTAGAGACTGACTTTTTTTTTTGTTTTTACATCATAAAATTATGTTTAAACAGACATGGCCATTAGGAAACTTTGTTTCGAATCTGTGGCTTCCAATTAATTTGCTATGAAGAGGACACGGTCCTGGGTGCATTGCTACCTCTGTGGGGAAAACCAGGTTAAGAGGTTCTGGGATACCAGAGGCTGCCCCAGGCCCTGTGTAATGGAGCAGTCTTTACTGAGATGCTGCTGGCTGGGAAGTCCCTCAGACTTGAATGATCTGAATAGAAAAACTTATTTTGCTTCTCCAGTCTGCCTTCTGGGGAGAGGGAGATTTTCTGACACTCTTGTGTCTGATGAAGAGCTCTGGAGGTTCAGACATCTCGGGACACTCAGGGGTGGTAGGGCTGTGAGGGTAAGGGGCTCTGAGGTGAGAACAAGGGGGATGGAGTCAGATGACTGTTGGGTGGTGAGCAGGGGGAATTGGGGGGAAATGCAGGTGGCATGCTATTTTTAATTTCTTTTTTAATGCAACCCAAGTAGACATTGGTGAGGCTGATTTCAGTGGGGGCCACTTATGGTGATGTGAGATGTTTCATGTTCCAGGTGATGTTAATGGGGCCTGTGTACCTGACTGAGAGATGATGGGACACCCCACCTTCTCAGAGTTTACCTGCCTCCATCAGTGAATCAGCCCCAGCAGGGTGAGCCCAGAGGAAAGCAGGCATTTTTCCTCAGGGGCTGAGCTGAGGTTCCCCTGGCTGTTGCTAGAACAGTGGTAGAACCATCCAGTCTCTTTCACAATCTGCATGGTGGGAAGCCTCCACCGAAGTGGCCAGAGGTTGTACATCTCTTGCCGTGTTCCTTTGAATGTTGCCCCATGGCTGATGTTGAGGGGCAGTTTGTTTCTCCAAAACATGGAGTCACACTCCCCCTTGGTAAGCAGGCCTGGGCAGGAATCCAAAGGGGCTGGCAGTGCCTCGGTACTGTGTGTCTTATGATTTCAGCATCTTCTGATATAGCTTTGACATGATACGGAGGAGGGTGAAAACTGGGTACATTCTGCACCTGGATTGTCATCATTCCTTGCCTCAAAACTAAGGACTGTTGCCTATGAATATCAGAGCAGTACTGAAACAAGGAATCATTTAGCATTGCTGCCTCTGGTTCTCCATTCTGCACCAAATGAAGAGTTGTCTAACCAGTGTATGATGGTACCATGAAACACTGAATTGGGAAGGCAGCCCTAGTATTCCATCAGGTACTGTAAGCGGCACAGCAAAATGATTAATGAGACCTGGCCATAGCTCTGCCAAAGCCAGATCTGTTGGGCTGCAGAGTTTCTTCTTTTTTGGAATATTCTGCTCAGCAGCATGTTGCCGTACAGACTCATCAGCAAATGAGGAGCAGATGGAGCAGTGACACATTTTATCTTGCAGCAGCAGGGACACTGCATGTGCTAGGAGGATTCAGAGAAGTTAGTTTCATGCGAAGTATGTGGTGAAAGAAAAGCTGCTGATCGTTTTTCTTTCTCTGCAAAATTGCAGATGGACAAAGAGGAAAGTGGTTGTCTCAAGCAAGGCAGTAACAAAGAATGAAGTGCTTGAGAAGATAAAATTAAACCCCTGCTATGGCAAAGATGTACAACTCTGCCTTCTCTGCCCAACTGTTAAACCATGGCTTAGTTTTCATTTCAGGTAGTATCCTTTCAATCAGGGCTTTACAAAGTGGTAGGTAGAGCTACTGTTCTTTAAATGCCAGATGCTGCCCCACATCAAGAGCAGTTAATCCATGTGCTGAACCTTGTATAAATTGATTCCTTCACTCCTCATTAATCTACAGTAGATGAGACATTGTAAAGGGAAATCTAAAAATGAATCTGAGCTGAAGCTGTTTCAGGGTGGTTTGGTTCCTGGGCTCTGTCCACATGTGCCTTTTCCTCCTCTAAGCTCCATGTGCTGTGATGTTTACTAAGATACTTAGACTGGAAATTGCTAATTGTGAAGAACAAGCCAGAGGCTGGATCCTGAAGCTAATTAGACTGAAAGAGTAAAGCAGACATTACAAAGCGAGGTCTGTGTGGGTCCAGACAACATGTGACTCTTGAAGATGCAGTCATTTTCTGAGGTGCATGTAGGGTTTAACCTGTGATAGTCCTTGCAGTAAAATATTTTGTTCCTGTATTAACAGACATGTAGGGGGATGCTTTCTGCCTGGTTTATGTAGTGCTTTCCTCTCATTTTCACCCTGATATTCATGCTGTATCCAGGGATTTCATGAGTATATTTTCCCAATGACTATTGATCTATATGGAGAGAGTATATGTAGCTGGCAGCATGCTGTGTGCCTTGCTGTTTACCAGGTACAAGGCACATCCATAGATGTTAATTTGCCATGGCAGTGCTTTGCAGTATTGGTGTATTTGGGCTACTCAGCCCTCCCAGACTGATGACTATTAAGACAGACATAGTTGTGACAGGGTACTGGTAGCAGCACGCAATGGGTCACAGTAACCCAACTATCCCTTTTAGTCCTTTATCCCAGTCTCTGCTGTGTCTTCTACAGTAATCACTGTCTTGTTTCAATGCATGACATAAGACATAATTCAACAGTCTATTCTCCTCACTTGCCTTATCCTGTGGCATCCTTGATGCACAAAGGGCTGTGACTTACAACAAAAGACATACTGGGAACCATGTGCTGGTCTGTGAGCTATGTTGTGCTGTGCAGAGAGGGAGATACTGGCAGCCAGAGTCACACCCGGTACTTCCTCCATTTAAAGGTGTGACTGCGTCCCATCACCAGAGTCTCTCTGAAGTCTGCAGTGTGAAACATGGTGACTACCAAGAAGGGACAGAAGACAGCAGGAGTGGGACATGCATGTCAGCTCTAGAACTTCCCACACACTAAGGATGCTATAGTGGTGAAGTGCTTCCCCCTCTCCAGCCCAGATTCACAAACATTGGCCAAACCAAATTCCCAGTTCCAGATCCTTTGGGACAGGGAATCTTTAACCACCTACTGCTGATTTTTCTGCTGACTGTAATCTAGTAAGGAGTAGTTGTTTTTCTTTTTTATGTAGTTGAATGCTTTGTTAAAGCACACAGCAAAGTAGCCTATGTGCCTACCAGACACAGATGAGTGAGCTTAGTGACCCTGAAACCTAATGGTCCTGCTACAGCTAGGCAGAGTTTAAATAGATGTTTTGCAAAGAACCTCAGGGCAGCTCTTAGCAGCAAATAACAAAACTTCCCTGAAGAGGGTCTGATCTATATGCTAGTCACGGAGTTCTGGGTGCTTTTGGAATCAAATTGGTTGTCATATAAAAAGTTGGTGGAGGGGAAGAGACAGCCCTTTTTATCCACATGAACAAAGTTTAGCTGCACTCTGAGATGCACCTGCTGGTCACAAGCCCTGATCCTCTACTACACAGTTGCTGAGATTTCCCAGCTGTGCTAGTGCAGCAGTTCAACCAGTTACTGCTTCCTTCTTCCAGCTTCTTGGTGCCAGGAGCCCCTCAACAGCAGCCTCTACCTGTATTAGTAAATTTAACCCTGGAAGAGAATGTTCTTGGGACATGATTGTCTGCACTGGTGTGAAACATCACTTATGCATCTTTCTATCACTGATGCAAATGCAGAATACATGAGGGTGTTGCAAGTTTTAAAGGTTTCCTGAGAATCCAGTCATGTCCACTGCCTGTCAATAATGTGACTCTTCAAGTGCATACCAATGAAATCCTCATGCTGCTCTATTATGTGTGACCTCTTCTCCCTTCTTTTTTGAGGTGTGTGTAGATATGGATAGACATCTGCACTTGTACGCCAGCAAGGGATCAATATGATGTTCAGATACAAGAAAATTGGAAGTGGTCACCTGTCAAGGGTCATTACCTTGAGGTGTGTGAAAGACATTGTTAGAGAGATCTAGGTTGAGAATATGAGTTTTTGTGTGTGTTCAGTCCTTTAAAGTACAAAAGAAGGAACATTTACTCACACATAGTGGAGGTTTTGTTTTCTGAATTTCAACCAAAGAATATAATAGAGGCAATCTGACCTCCTTTTTGGAATAACGATGCTCCAATGACAAGCATATAAATCCAGATTATTTTCTGGTCTCTTCTCTCTTTCCTACAGATCAAAAACCATCTAATGACAGCTGTAATGAGTATCCCATAGAGACTGAACTGCAGGTTTTAGTATTTTGCCAACTGAAAACAATTAGACTTCTTGTTGCAGTAGGTAAAGGGAGGCAGAATGGGGAAAAAGGCATTCTGACAACAGTCAGTAATGCTCAGATAATCTGCTGAAATACTGGCCTCGTCACACCTGGCTGGATTGGACAGAGCTTGTTTTCCCTTTGAAAACTTTAGGGTTTTTTTCTTTGTAAGAGAGAATAACGAGACAGTTGCTAGCACATGAAGCTTTTACACCAGAGCAAGGAAGACATGGGGGCAAAAACCTTAAATTGCCTGTCAATTATCTGGTATATTCTGAGAAGTCATTTCCGAGGCTTCATTCTGAGACACATTCAGTGTGGTGAGAGAAGGTCTCATGTGCACTTCAATCATCAGTTAGTCTTTTCCAGGACACTGACTTTTTGGTTGGATAATAGATGCAGACAGCCTCATGGAGCATGCAAGTGGGAGGAAAAGAGGGTGCTGTAGGGCAGGGTGTGGGTGAGAGGAGCACAGGCAGCATAAGGCGGAGGCAGCTGAAATCAGCCTGAGCTGTCAGTGTGGCACTTAACTGCAAATGAAGACTCCAAGACTAGTGTTTTCATCAGTGCTTTGCAATGGACTTCATGCCTACTTTACAGGTAGATAATTAAAATATTAAACAGGAAGGTGCTTTGCCAAATCACCAGCATAGCCAAGATGACAGCCTTGAGCTCTACACCCACAGCCCCATACATTTTCCCATTGGCAGCACTGCTAATAGGTGGTCAGTTCACTTTTGAACGCGTGGGATCCTCTTGTGTTATCCTGCATGCACAGCGTGAGGTTGCAGACAATGAAATTGCAGTTGTCTGAGCAGATGGGAGGGCAGTCTCCTTGCTGCCAACAGGAAGTCTCCAGTGTTAATGTGGATAGAGGCATTGCGCTCTCATCTCTTGTGAGTTACAGCCTGGAAAGCAAACACTAGAAACTCTCCTCTGATCATTATGTCATGTGTGCAACTCCTTAGGCAAAACTCCCACCAAAAGACTTACTTCCTTCCCTTTCTTAGTGTAGCCTGTCAGACCGTCTGCTGGGGAAAGACAATTTGGTGAGTGATTTACAAAAATATGAAGAGATCCCTTTCTACTGTTCATGAGTAACTCTCCTCCGGTGCTGTAGTGTCTGAAATTCTGTGCAAAGCTGACTCCTAACATTGTCATTAATGTCTCTGGCATGGTAGGGAGGAATGAAGGATGAGCTTTAGCTGAACATCAATCTCAGATTAGTGTGATTTAGTAAAAAAAACCCACAAAAAAGGCAATTGCATAATTTCTGAAAAGCAAAGGGAGGCAGAAACCTATTAGTTTAGATGTAAATCAATTTAAAGTGCTCTGTGCTGGAATTGATGTTAGATTTGTCAGCTTAAAAATGGGAGAGGAGGGGTGGTAAAGGGGAGGAGGGAGAGAGCTTGCAGGACTGTTTTCAGAACTCTTTTATAATCCTGTATATTTAGAACAAAGTGAAATCCTGCCTTGTGGTAGTACTACAGATTTGGTTGAAGGAAGAGGAGGGAATATTTGCCTTCCAGTGCTTGCTTTGAACTTCTGAGCTTATTAGAGCCCTGAGTCAATATTCAGTGCAATTTCATTACCAGTTGAGTGAATTTGGATTTTTCATTCAAAGTGATAATTTCCCTTCCTCTAGCTGTCACAAAGATTCTTAAATACCCTTTTGCTCCAGACTGATCAAAATATTAGAGGAGCTTTGTGAAGCTGGGACCTGCTACTCAGCACCAGACTCATTAATCTTTTGGTTTTCTGACAGATGCTGACTAAAAGCAGCTGTATGTTAAAAAATTCCTTTAAGTGATCAACACATAAAAGTATTAGGAACTGGGAGGAATAACACGGCATATATTATGTGCTGTGAATGTATAACTGAAACAAAATATCTAGAAAATAAAATATGAAACTGCAGCTTGACATGATTTGTTATCATGTTTGAGGAGTATTTAACAGTTTAATTTTCCTGATGATTGTATGTATTTGTTCTGAATATTTCTAGTAGAAGTTCACAGTAAATACAAGATTGAGCATTTTATATCCAAGGCTGGAATTAATTTGTACAAAATCCTTCCAGGAAAAAAAAAATAGATTTCTTTAATACTCCAGGCACAGATGCTGCCAATTCTTTAGAAATTTCCACGGTTACCAAGAAGAATGGTGTGTATTATGAGACAAGTCTAATAGATCATATAGTCATTTAAACCTGCAGGAAACACATTTATTAGGGCTTAATCTGTATTATTAAGCACTCATGGGGAATTTGCTATTAAAGCATAGATCACTGTCACTGGTGATCTCTAAAAAGCAATGCATGCTGGCTGTGATCTCAATCTTCACTGCACAGACAGCAGGCAAAATGTAATTTTTAGATAGGCATAGGAGTAGTCTGCATGGTCAGTCCTTACCCTGAGCATCAGAAGTGCTCACTTTTGGGTGAGTTTCTCAGTGTGCAGAAAGGCTCAGCTGTAAGGCACCATGTGGTGCCAGGCACACAGCTTATTCCATGGGGAAAACATGCTGTGGAGCTTGCCTGGTGGCTGCAGTAATCACAGGGGCTACTCTTAGTGGCAGACAACGTATCTCCTAAACACTAATATCCTCTACCTGCTGCATGTGAGATATGTGTCTAGCCACAGGTACAACATAGCCCACCTAGTGTGTGCCTCCATCAAAATCCAAGTGCAGCTGTTCATTATCACTTGATCAGTGTGACAGGGAGTGTTGGCAGCTGGACATGTGAAAGGCAGGCTTTTGGTCAGATATTCTAGGTTGATGGAGAGTGTGCAGTTGTGCACCTTACTAAATACTGAAATGGCTCGCTAGAGCCAGGGACTCATGGTTGGCCTCACAACACATACAACATGTTGGATCTGTTCATCAGCCTTACAGCTAGGAAACAGCAGAACCTTTTCCATACAGGATTTCTTGTGTTTCAGACCTCTTTCTGCATTATAAAGTCATCATTACAGTATTTGGAAGGCACCATTCCTGGAAGGCTGGAGTCCCATTTTGATAAGACTTTTGGCTATGGATAACGAGAAGGTTTTAACCTAGATGTTAATGAAGTAATGTATGTCTTAATAAATGTATTTGTTTGGAGGCATGCTGAACTCTGGTCCTCCTGGACTTCTGTGTGTTAAAGAAGTGATTTAACTTTTGTATATGAAGAGAGGTTTACAAGAGCAAGTAACTGGACAGCACTAGGCAGTAAGTAGCAGTGTGAGCTAAGGACAAAATGCTTTGACCACTATATCCTTTTGGACAGCCTTACTGGCAGGAGATCATTCCTCTTTGACAGCTGTCAAGGATAGCCTAAGAAGGAAAAGCCTTGCAATTCTGTTTGGCATCAAGCAGAAATCTTCAAAAGGGGTAACATGGTAAATATTTTGCTGCTGGTCCAACCTGAAAGATGAAGATTAGTGTGTATGTCATGGTATTCAGACAGCACCCTGACAACTTGGTGTTGTCTGCAGACTTACTGAGGGTACACTTGTCCAGATTGTTCATAGATATTAGAAAGAACTGGCCTCAGTACTGAGCTCTGGGGAACACCACTTGTGACTGGCTGCCAACTGCATTTAACTCCATTCACCACTACTCTGCAGACTCAGCCATCCAGCCAGTTTTTCACCCAGTGAACGGTACACACATTTGAGCCATAAGCCACCTGTTTCTCTAGGTGAATGCTGTAGGAAATGGTGTCTAGCTAGACAGCATCTGCAGCCTTTCCCTCATCCTCTAAGTCATCTTGTCATGGAAGGAGATTAGATTAGTCCAGCAGGACCTGCCTTTCACAAACCCATGTTTGACTGCGCCTGGTCACCTGTTTGTCCTGTACATGCTGCATGATGGCATTCAAGATGATCTGCTCCATGACCTTCCCTGCCACTGAGGTCAGACTGACAGACTTGTAGTTCTCTGATCCTCCTTCCAGCCCTTGTAGATGGGCATCACGTTTGTCAGCTTCCAGTCAACTGGGACCTCCCTGGTGAGCCAGGACTGCTGATAAATGATGGAAAGTGTCTCTGTGAGCACTTCTGCCAGCTCTCTCTGTCCCCTTGGGTGGATCCCATGTAAGTCATTCTTTGATGGCAGTTTCATTTAGTTCTTGTTTGTTTCAGTACACTGTGAATTCAGTTCTCAATTACACTAAAGTATTTTCCCTTTCTTCGACAGCATGTCAGAGGCTATGCTTGTATTAAGTGTTCTTACTATTGTCAGAAATGCATGAAATGTCTTAGGTTGAGTGAGGAGAAGGTCTTTTCTTGGGGCAACTTGGTGCTCGGAAGTCCATGGAAGTAAAGTCTGCTGAAGTTAAGTGTTTCTTTTTAACAGTGTCTGAAAAATAAATATCACCAGACTGTGGCTGTAATTCGTATTTAATTCTCCCACAAGATCCGGAGAATCGGAGACAGAGACTGAAAAGACTATTAGGTTATCTACAGTCTTTCATCTAGAATCTTTTCATTGACTAATGGTAGGATTAAGATCAGTCTGTTATTCCTCCTCTATACACATTTCCGACAGCATTATTAAGTCTTCTTTTAGATGGCTTTGAAGAGAAAGGATAGAAATTATTATTTAAAAAAAAAGGCCAATTCAGAGTTAGAAAGTATGAGACTACGTAATGTTAAAAATAGACACAGGCCCCTGTGTCAGGTTAGTTTCAGATCCAAAGCTTTTGCATCTTTCAGAAGAAACACTTGGTTTAGCCTGGTAGGGATGTAATATATTGGCATGGATATAACTGAGATGAATTTGATTCCGCTCCTCACGCCACTTCTTTCTTCAATCTATATTTCACATGAGAAACTTGATTTGGTGTCAGACAGCGTTGCATGTGGTAAAGGGTCGTGGCATTTTATTGCTCCTGCCTCGATGATCTTACTAATGTTTCAAGGAGTGCTGTAAAGCATGAAAGCAAGACATAAATCTCTAAAGGTAGCCTCGCTGCTGTAAAACTATAAAATAAATGCGAAACATTTGCATTTTCTGCAATGATGTTAGAAAATAACTTGACTGATTGACTGCTAATTCTGCTGATTGAAAATGGGGGACTATTAGCCAGATAAAATCTAACAGGCAAGCTACTCCTTGCTCTTACAGCTGTGAAATGTAATAAGGGAAAAATAGAAGGCAATAACACATGCCTAGCTTTTTGAGCTGACACTGGGCTATCAACTAGAGCTGGCCAAAAGGCAGATTCTTCATGTTGTAAACCAACATTTTTTTTTAATTCTATTTTGTGTCAGTTTGCATCAGACTGCTACCAAATATTTTGACACTTCCTGTGATCCGGATATTTCGGCAAAATAGCATTTTGGAAATGCTGAAATATGTCATTGTAAATTTACCCCCGTTGGTCCACACTGCTTTTGGGCAAAATGCATTTTTCTCTTTCAGCATCCCCACTGCTGACAGAAGCCATGGAACAGGCAGGAGTAGCTGCAGGTCTGATGATCTGGGGCTTGCTCTGTGCAATGTGCTCTGAGCTGTGGGTCCTGCAGGCTCTTATGTGTCTGCCAGGCACACGTCAAGGCAGTGGCACTGGTGGCTGAGACTGCCCTGCTCTGTTTTCTTCCTCCCCTTGTGTACCCAGGTTGCTATTCTTGCTGGCTCTGGTATTGCTTGTTCATCATTCAGGGCCCCTTTTTGTGGTAAGGAGTCCTGGTTTCCTGAACATGGGCCCATCCTCTGCATACACACCCAGTGTTGCCTTGACTTGCTGTAGTTCTTTTGTGGCTTTGACTGCCTTGAGCAAGTTCCTTGTACCTCTGCACTCAACTGCAGCCTTGCTTCAATCACTGGATTTTCTCTTGTCCAAGTCACTCAACCCTGGTTTGAAAAATGTATTTCAAGTTCATTGACAGGAAGTATTTTGGATGAACTTGGTTTCTATGGGAAGTTTCTGTCTACCTCATTCTGTGTCATTTCTAGGATAAGGATTAGTATTGCTTTCAAACCTACCTATAGAAAGTATTGTTTTTCAAACCTTTTGGGAAACTTGCTTTCATTTGGACCTTGTTCCTTGAAATCCCTTCTCATCTCATTGTCAGATTCATCTTCTGTGCTTTGTGTTATTTGCTCAGATGTTTACACTGACATTTTAGACTCTTTTAAAAATTAAAGGGTTTTCTGCTTTCATTAATATAGGTGTTGCCCTGACCTGGTGAGGTGACCTGCAAAGTCTGATTTCCATGATGTTATCTCATCCACCTGTGCCCATTTGAAGTGTGCAATCTGACACATAGTGCACCTGGAGCTAAAGGGAAGGTCAGGAACTGTAACTAAGACTGACATGTCTGAGCAGACAGGTGCTGCACTTCACCTCACTGGTTCAAGGCAGAGATGCGAATTCCTCACTTTCCTGGACATGCTTGCACAGCTTATTAAAAAACCTCAACCAACCAAACAAAAAACCACACCAAACCCACAAAACCAAAACCTGCAAACCCCAAACCTGCAAACCGAACATAACAAAACCCCCCAGAAAACAGCCTAAAGTGATGCTTGATTACTTTGGCTCATGCAATGTTAATTACATTGGCTGGGTGGTTTAGAATCTAAAAATTATGATCTTCAGTCTTTAATGAGAGATGTCCTGCCAATGACAAAAAGCAGGGAAACTCTTCATAGGTTGGCAGATAAATGGCAGGTTGACTTAAATTCTCATTAGTTACTGAAGGATTCCAATGCCAACATCAAGTCACACTCCCCAACCCCAACCGCCACCATACACTATCAGTTGCCTGGCCTGCAGTGTATGGCAAAGGCACTAACTCATCACTGAAAAAAAGAGATAATTGAAAGGGTGCTATAAAATATTATTTTGCACGTTATTCTGTTTTCCTTCTTCATTTTATTATTTGTTAGACAGTGTTGCCTGACACATTGGTAATAGTCACTGTTGATGTGTCACTACTTGTGTCAGTCTCTTCCCAGGAGGAGGCTCTGTAATCTTCATAAGGTGTATCAGAATTGCCACTGATGATTTAAGCGTGAAATCAAAATATTACATTTACTATAATGTGACACTTCATTTTCTGGCAGGGATGACTTTGTGAGGACTGTAAATGCTATGAAATGGGGAATTAATGTTTCCAATTTTCCATTTTTTCCAGTTTGCTAAAGTTGGTATTTTTGCCACAATTGAAATGGCAGAAATGATCTTAGTTGGAGTAATTATTTCTTTTTTTCAACAAAAACCCCTTCCCATAGTTTCAGCACGGAGTATTTCTAGGAAGTTACATAGCTGCACAAACAGTTTGAGTCCCTAGAAGACTGATATTTCACCTCTGTTTCCTCTTTGTTTGAACCAATGCCAGAGGTTGGCAGCGTGCAAGGTGTAAGAACTAGTTGGCTGGAGCTTCATGTAGATAATCCTGCAATGTGGTTGGAAGGCTGGGAAAAGACTAGAAATGGCAGGATTTCTCTCTGCCCTGCCATGAAAGATGGACACTTGCCATAGGACGCAACAATTTGCTGTGTGGAGTTGTTGTAGCTCTTGCAGAGCAGGTGGTGCTCGATCTGTGCAGGAGTTTGCAGCCATGTCCTTGGATGTGCTCCTTGCTGTCAGTTGTATTTTCATTCATTGGAGATGTTGCTGCTGCATTCACTCTTTGGTCTGCAGCCTAAGTTAGTCCAGAAACTGAAGCCAGTATTGGTGTTGCACTGTGTTAGGAAGCTCTCTGCTTACTCTTGTAAACACTAGAGTGGGCATGCTTTTGTTCAAAAAAACCAACCTCCAAATGACCAAGAACACCAACAGCCCCTCTCCTCCAGTCTTGTTTTCACTTGGAGATGTATGTGCTTTGCTTCTGTTGTGAGTGGGGGCTCTTGAGATAGTGTTTTTGGGCTTGCACTGACCAGCGCACTGCCACTTTACTGTGTTAGCGCCTGAATAGGCAATGGTGTTGCTGGGTTGGTGCAACACTAATAACCTATGAGCTACGTTACTTGTCTGGAGGTCGCTGAGTGGATTTAAGGTATTGACCTTGTGGCTCATCCATCGGAAGCTGCTTCACTCCCTGTGCTATGCTATTTCAAAAGAAGATTGCCCACTAGAAGGTTTTTGAGTTGTTTTGGTATTTTTTTTTGTGGGTGGGTTGTGTGGTTTTTTTTTTTATGAACATTGTAATTCTTTGCTCTTAAATTGGCTCTAGCTCTAAGCTGAGTTTCGTAGCACAAGTTTTCCATCAGGTCTTGGAGTTACTTTAGGTACAGTGGGAATGTCCTGAAGAAAAATTCTTCCCTTATGTCTGCCTACTTTCTGGAAGAATTTCCTTGGCTCTTCCCATCAGCTTCCCAGGCCTGGGCCCCAATTGCAACAGGGGCACCCTGTAAAGAGTGCTTTGCATTCTGTATAGATATCTGCACCTGCTATTTCCTCAGCTTTAGCAATAGAAACATGTACAGTGCAGATGGAAGTGTTAAATACTGAGTCCAAATAGTAATCAAGTTTAGTAACAGATATAATCACAGATAAACTTGTTAGAAGTTCCATTATTCATACACCAGTGTGCAGGTATCTCATCATTTGTACTGGAAGCACTAGTCTGTGATTAATAAACCACAAGGAAAGTACATGCATGTTTGTTTTTTTATTGTTGAAATTAAAGCATGAATGATGCATCTTTTAAAGCAGATACTTGTGTGTGAAATAGTACTATGGAATCAGAGGGACTCAGATTATAGATATGTTTTTATAAGCACTGATCTGCTTCTATGGAACAATGTGTAGAGGACATAGTAATGAAGGTATCTAAAAGGTAAAGAACATGTATATAAAAGAAAATTACAGCAATGTCAAGTGATATGAAATAGAGTGAGAGTATCTGGATATAAAAATCAGTGGAGGTTAATGTGTGAGCAAGCAAGAAATACTGTTCCTGCACTGACATCTTTTTCTCCCCTTCTTGGCTAATCTTACCAAAGCCGTTGGCTAACACCGACTAAAGTGTATTCATAATTAATAAGTCTGTGGTCTGTTTTGTCTGTCGAGTTTGTGTTTGATAAATTCCTGTAATCCATAAAAACTGGGACTCTCGGTGTTTTATATCAGCCCTGTATCTGTCCCTCTCTGTAAGCTCTTCTATTCCCTTCCCACTGCATTGTGGCTGACTGTGAAGGAGGCTGAACTACATCAAGGTTTAATCAGTGTTGCTAAATAGATTATATGAAGTGATTAATTAATCAACACAGGACCTGTCTGATTTACATCAAAACTTGTGAGATGTTTTCCACCTCTGGGTTTTGGGGATCACAGTTGCCAGTTAGCATGTCTGCTGGTTGGGATGCCGGTTAACAGTGACTGGTCTCCATGGGGTTTCCTTGGGACTGCTGTGTGTTTTGTAGACCTGGCTCACGTTAGTGAAGCAGTAGTTGCTACACCAGAAAACAGCATAGCCTGCTGTTCTGCTGTGGCTCACTTTGGGAAGCAGAGGGGAGACAGTACAGAATGCTTGCTATGTCATGGGCGACACAGGCACTCGGCTCAATGGGAGCTATTATTTCCTGGAGTTGTCAAATCTGAGATATTTTGTGAGCACAAAATCCTCTTTAAAAATCCAAAACAAACAAAAAAATATCCTTAGGACTGAGGCAGAACCAAATTGAAAAAATAAATTACCCAGGCTTAGACAAGCATGAACGTCTTTTAAAATGACACAAATACTAGAGAAGGGGAAAAAGTGCCTTGCTTTGAAGAAATGAGAATTTGTCTTAAGGGTCTCTGAATAGACTTCAGCTCAGCCAGGCATGGTCCCAGGCAGCTTCACAGTTACTCGCTGTCTTCTGGCTGCCTCTCTTCCTGTTCTGAATGTGGCTGGGGACTTCTCTCTTCTTCCTCCCCTGTGATACTCAGTTTCTTGCTTGGATTGTTAACTAGGAGAGGGCTTTTATAGCTTGCCACAGCTGCTGCAAGCAGTCATTTGCTGAAGGCTGGCTACAAACACTCTTCGTGCCTTTGGGCTGGCTGAACCCTAACCAGCTGTGAGAAGCTGCTTCGTGGAGAAGGTCATCCCAGGTTGGAGCAGGTTGACAATCAGTGGCTTGGTTCTGTTCTCTTCTGCTGACCTCTCCATGAGTCATATGCTGATCAATCTAGTATGCATTGCCCATTGTGCAATGAGGGGTCATTTAATGCAGATGGTATAGACAACATGTGTTGGATGTGGAAGGAGGATGTAAGTTCTGCTTTTTCATGCCACTGTATTCCCAAGGGCACCACTATGATTTTTAACTTCATATATCCCATTTTTGTTTAGTTTATCCCACCTGCCACTGATTGCTGTGCTCTCTGCCTTAGCATTGCAGGATGATTTCCTCAGCAGGTTTGGCTGAAGATACTAAAAAATAGTACAAAATTGGTATCATCAGAGTCTGCTAAGACATGAACCTCTGCTCAGGTCTGACCTGAAGGTGAGAACAGAAGGCTGCAGAGCTAAGGATGCTTGGGAGCAGCTGTATCTAACTTCAGGTTGGCTTTTCCAACCAAGATATAGTGCTATCTAATGAGCTGTAATGAAAATGGCACAGAGAAAATGGGAAGCTGAATGTATTCATCCAAAATAAGACAATCAGCTGATTGACAGTGTCCACCACCTTGAATGTGAGAAAATGAGGCAGGCTGAAGAAATTCAGCTAGTGTACAGTGGGAAGGTATGGGTAGAAAAGGGGAGAGAGAACAAGACCTGAAGACAAGGTGTGTCTTTCCAGCTGGAATGGTCGAGAGAGAGTAAGTGATTTCCATGTGAGAGAGGTATGGGGTCAGTGACACGTGGAATTTTATGTATGGAGGTGTGATTTCACATCATTCCATACTAGATTTGACCTAAGCTTATTTTCTTTATTATTAGTACAGTGTTTTTAATTGGCATACTTGGCTTTAATTAAACTATAGCACTTTTATGGCCATATATAGAGCACTAACGGGGATAGAAATGTTCGACTGACTACAGCACCTGTACATGAGGTAGTTTGCTGTGTTTAGGGTTGGCTATGCCCTCAGGGCGTATTGAGACTCCAAATAATATAGAGTCAAATATGGGTAGGTGTGGAAATAAGTGAGAAGCAGAGCAGTGATTTGGTGTGGCAGATGGTGCACTGGCATCAGAGCAAGGAAACTCCACTCTGCTTTTCAGCACTGTTGAGCTGGGACTTAGGAATCCATACCCTTTCTATCCTTTTCCCTTTCTTTGTTGGTTTTGTCTGTTCGCACAGGAAGTGACTGTGTATCCATTGGTACACAAAAAAGCCTCAGCCTTCTCTGCTATCACTGTATGGTCCCACTGGTATAAATAATTCATAAGTTTTTACAGCCCTACTTCCAGCAGTCAGCAGATGGGCACTTTTGTAAAGTGTGCTAACATGCCTTCCCTTAGATGGGAAGCTCTAAAGAGCAAGAACTGATGTGCCCAGAGTATGTTGCCCTTAACTAATAACAGTAGATCACAGAATCATTAGGGTTGGAAGGGACCTCTGGAAATCAGCTAGTCCAACCTCCCTGCCAAAGGGCCACCTAAAGCAGGCATATACAAGTGGGTTTTGAATGTCTCCAGAGGGAGACTACAGCCTCCCTGGGCAGCCTGTTCCAGTGCTCTGCCACTCTCAATGTAAAGTTCTTCCTTATGTTGAGGTGAAACTTCTTGTGTTTTAGTTTATGGCCATTGATCCTCGTACAGAATCACAGTGGATCCATATGCATAATTTCAGAACCATTAATAGGAGAGTTTAGCTCTGAATCCAAGCCCAAGATGTGCAATTCAGTGTCAATTCCCATTTAGTGCTATTTTGAACTGGACTCCAGGGTCACTACGTGTGGTTCTGTCATCAAATCTCTATAAAAATGCCATGTATAGTATTAATTTTAGTAGCAAACCTATATAATCATCATTTCACTTCCCACAGAGGACTGTTGAAAGGGGGCTGCTAATTTGCTTCATGATTAAAATTAAGGCTAATGAGAGTGTGAGTCTGTATAGGGACACACATGTATGTATATACACATGTGTGTATTAATCCAAGGCAGAAATCTCATGGATCAAAAAATTCAGAGACAAAATCCTTTGCACTTATGCATATCAGCTGGCACCGTATTCAGCGTGCGACATCAGCCCCTCTTGCCCAATACTTTCCAGGGGCGTCTCTGGTTATTTTGCTGTAAACCCTTGTAATCATAGGCAAGGGAAAAGAAAATAATGGCAATTGCATTTTACCCTGTGGTTTTAACAGAGGATCAAAGGCCATTCTCAGGTTGCCTGCAGCTTCAGTAGCTTCAGGAGTTTGTGCTGCAAATGCTAGGCCTGTTCTT
Organism: Neopsephotus bourkii; assembly: GCF_033783945.1. NCBI lineage: Eukaryota > Metazoa > Chordata > Aves > Psittaciformes > Psittacidae > Neopsephotus > Neopsephotus bourkii. The sequence continues at coordinate 1,270,980 of NW_026901430.1, read as the reverse complement.
CAGCAGCTGGAGACGTAAACAGGCAACAATCGAGCATTTAATCTAACTTTGTGGGGCTGCATAACTTTCAGATTGTGAGGCAAATTGGCTGCTATAAAAGGGAAACACTGATGTTTAAATATACATTCATTCCAGCGAAAGGCTGGGGGAACTTTTTAATATTTATGGTGCAATAATTGATCTTTTACCACTGTCAAAAGCTGTTAAAGACTTATCAGCTTGCTATTTCAGCACCATATGCTCTATATAAGTTTCTCACCATGTGTCTTTCCTGCACTTAAGGAGAACATTTGTTAGTATATCAAAACAGTGAATCACTTCTTCAAATGGTGGTGCCTGTGTAGATGTGTAGGACTTTACCATAAGCCCTCATTTGTATCCAGACCTCTTGAGTACGGGGAGGTTTAGGGGTGTACAGTGTGGCCTTTATGTAATGAAGCGTGATAATGATATTTTGTCAGAAAAAAATTGTATTTGATTTTGCTTTAATGTTAGGCACAATTAATGCAGTGCTGTTCTGAAGGTACTGAACTCAGCCTTGAAGTATAGCAAACGTTCTGTGCAGTGGCATAGTCACCTTACTTAGCTTTTGTTGTCACTGCTTAAGTCCTGGTCTTGCACATTCCCACTCTTTCTGGAGTCTTACCTCCCTCTTGCCCATGTATAAAGTGTAGTGTGATGGTGGGAGGTCCCAGGGGCCCATGAGGCAGTGAGAAACAAGGTCTTCACAGACCACTGAATACACCTGAAATAAACCCTTCATTTCTTGCCTGAGTTGCTGCACGCAAATTGACGCCCAGAGTGAATAAATGAATGTTATGGGATATTATGTGCCAGGTTAAGTCTTCCAGATATTTGCTCTTCTGTAGAACTCATGCATTAGGGCTTAGCTCGGCCAGTTAGAGGTCTCTGGTAAGGAATATTTCAGTGGGGACAAGTCAGTGTAAGTAGTCCCTGTGGCATCTCCCTTACACAAGGCCAGTGGGGAGGGAGTTTGTACTCTGCAGGTCTCAGCCTGGGCATATGTGGAGCATATAGGTGTCTGCATTGTATTTTTGATTTCTAATGGAGTGCAGAAGTGTTTCAGAGAGCTTCCCTGTCACCAGAACCTGTTTCCATCACAGTTCCTCTCTGTCAGCCTTATCTTAATTTTCTACACCAGAAATGATTAATTAAGTTCAAGAGGGTTGGGAAAAGAGTGATAAAGAAGCAATAGTAGGGTAGGAAGAAGAGTTAATTAAATTTGTTTTCTACTTATTGTATAGTGAATTTCTAGAGAAAGAGGGATGGAATGACTTTCTGTAGTTCATTAAGGTCCTGCTTAAAGGGTCAGTCATGCAGTAGCCAGTGAAGAGAAGAAGAATCCAAGCCTTTGGGTGAATCTTGTATCTGGTCATGAGATAATCATGCTCTTCCTAAAGACCTGAAAGTAGTGGAAAATTCCAGACCTTTCACTGGTGGCCCTGTGCCATACCCCTGCTTGAGAGTTTGAGCTGTGTCCATTTTTTGAAGGAATATGATTTCACAGTCCCAGCTTGCAAAGTCTGGAGCAGAAGACAAATACATGCAGATTTCAAAGCACCCTCAGCTGCTGCTTCCACAAAAGTCCTTACAGGAGTTAGTCCAAGACACAGTTGGCTGGGGCTTTTCATAGACTCAGGCCAGATGAACCTATTATGGATGGCTGATTGTATTCCTCCCTCAAGGAAAGCTGGGAGATGTGAGGCACTCAGTTCCCATTGCTTTTCATCTGTGTGATTTGGGCCCCTTCCTCTGTCAAGCACCTGTGAAAAATCCCTGCCATAACATCATGGAAGGAGGTTACTGTGGCAACCTTAACTCTTGCTTTCCTGCTGTGCAACAGATACTGTTGTGCCTTATTATGAGACAATTTTTGAAGATTGTGGAGTTTTTACAAATCTGCTTGTTCTCCACAGGGAAGGAGAAAAGTTCTGATGGGTGGTAGTGTCTGCTCTGGCAGCTCCATCCAGTTCAGAGCTCCTCTTGTAGGTGAAATTACAGCTCTTCTTTATTCTGCTTATCTTTCATCAGGTTTTCTTCCTCTCCTTAACCTCCCAGTGACCTATTCTTTCAGAGGCCATCTAAGAGCGTTTATAGACCTCCTGTAACTTCAGTACCTTTGAAGACTAGGATGTTAAACTGTGATCTTTTTCTCCTGCTGTTTTTCCTCTTAACCTTCTTTTCTGATTTCAACCATGTTCTCTGGATGCTGGTTTCCTCTTTTGCACAGCTGGCTGTCAGAGTCAAGAGAGACTTTTGGAAGCAGCCTGGAAGCAGAAGTTACTTAGGGTAGGCTTCCTGACAGCAGTGTGCTGACTGGTTTTTCAAAGTCATACTTTGCTGTGAGGACTGTTTTGAACCAAATTAAGTTATTTGAGTGTGAAACAATCTAGCATGATCCTTGATGGATAGCCCAAGGCTGAGAGTGATGGAGGAGATGTAACGCTCTCCAAAACTGCTACGTGTGTGTTTTTATATTCACCTGTAATTGAATGAGGTTTGTTTGTATGCAGTAAAACAAGTTGAGGCAAAAGCCCCGAGAAGAGGAGCAAACAGGAAGTCCCCAATGCACCAGTGTTTGTGGACTGCTTCCTAATGAGACTGGCAAGGCAAAGAAAAAGTAGAGAAGTTTGGGAAAAGACCTTAGGAGCTTCACTTCATGTTAGTTGAGGTAACACCTGACATGAAGACTGATAGGCTTAAAACTGCAGCATCTGTGTGCCTGACATAGTGATGTGGTGCTGTAAGCATAGGGCTGGGAGCCAGGGCACCTGTGTTCTGTATCTATTGCAACACTAAGAATCTTCTCAGTCTTATGCTGTTATTTTGCCTCATATCTCTTGTCTGCTTCATCTGCTGAGATTGTTAACTTTCCCCTGCAGATGCTGTCCCTTGGTTTTGCAAATCACCTGAACCAATGGGGCTTTGCTTCTTATTGAAATGTTTCTTAGATTCAGTAGTGACATGCTGAAGAAATGCCACCTTTGAGTCATTTTGGTTTGTGGGTGAGTCAAGCTCTGTAATATTCCAAAGGGTCACAGAAAAGCAGTGGGTCCCATCCCTGCTTCCACTGGAAGGAGTTTGGGAATGTGAAACGTAGTGAGGTACCACATTCTATATCTGATGGCCTTCTTTGGACAGCCACGTAAGTCTTAAGATCTCACACAGGCACTTGGTGGGGAAGATTGCTCAGGACCACAGCATGGTTCTGAAAGAGAGCTAAGTCCACCTCTGAGCAGTCAGTGAAGTTGTGGTGCTTGGCTGGAAGGTGAATGGTTCAGGTCTGCCATGATGGACTTCATGTTGGGTGTCCTACACTTTGAACAAGCATCTTGGATGCTGATCTTTTATCTGGTTTTCTCATGAGGCTGCACATTTTTTACTTCATTTGAGGATTCTTTTTTCCCTGGAAATGGAGGAAGTGTTGGCAAATCTGTGAAAGTGCATTGAAATTAAGAGCTGTTACTTAACAGTCAGAGATCACAAACTTAATTCAGTACTAATTAGCTTGCATTTCAGTACTACTCGATTAATTCACTACTTCATTCATTACACAGAGCAGTAAAAGGTTTATTCACTGAAGACCCCACTGCAGGCATTGCAGACAAGCCCCCGGGAGGCACTAAGTAAACTCAGCTCCTATGGAAATCACCAAGATACTTAATTTACATCCCACATGGTTATTGATATTTGGAATTGCTGACTAGAAGCAATGATGGCTTATTCAAGAACACAGCATCACAAAAGCAAGGTAGAAGCCAAACGTGTTCAGCCCATGCATTGCTAGAGACAGAAAAAGGTTCATGACACTGTCTTAAGCAAATCATTGACCTAGATTATAAACTAGAGAGCATGAATTGTTTTTAACCTGCATTTTCTGTATTCTTTACCAGCTGCCAAGATGACTACATTGACCAGATTTTTATGTTGGATTGAATCACTTCTTATCTGAATTACATTAGGCAGTAGAGATCTGCATAGGTCAAGAATAGGAATAGGAGGGCTCAAATATATTATCTTCTCTTATTAAGTAAAGTTGGTGGTGCTTTCCTTTTTTCTTTGTGTGCTTTAGTATGACTCTGACTCCTGTTATACATTCACTCTTGTCAAACTTATGGGAGCTTAATATCTTTTGGAATGTCTCACTTTTTGCTGAATTTAAACTGCTCAGCAAGTGCAGTGATTCCTGGGTGTGGGTGGACAGAGGGCACAGACACTGCTGCCTCTGCTTAGGAGATGAGCCTAACAAAAAAATCCTGTTTTGTTTCCTGCTCTCAATTAATAATGTTGCTCATAAAAGAAAATGTGCTTTCTTAGAAGTATTGTTTCAGAATTTAGAACACAGTTGCAAGTGTGACTCCCCAAGGCAATTGTTTCCTTCTTATAACTTCTTAAATATATGTTCCTAGGATGATGCTAAAATGAAGTAGAGAATTCACTCTAGACAAGATATTAGATGATGTGCATAACATAATTACTGTGGAAATTGCTATAACCAGTACAGCTAAGTATAGAGTTTGTTTCTTGCCTTTGGTAATTTAGGATTCTTTTTGTCACTAGATTTCATGGTCCTGAATTAGAAGAATTAGATTCAGTTGCAAGGAAAAATAAAAAGGAAAGTAACTGTGTGCAGTTCTAAAAAAAGGAAAAAGGCAAAAGAGGAAGGATCCTGTGGTGTTCCACCTTTCTTTCCTCAATAAACTCAGTTACATTTGCTCAGTCTTGTAACAGTTTTCAAAACTGCTGCTCCTGCAGACTGAACCTGAGTTTTAGAAAAAGAAGGGTCTGTGCTCCTGTGCCCAGAGCATCATATGTAATGAGGGAAAAAACAGTGGAAGTGGAAAGGAGTGGAATTCTGGTTCTATCTCATGCTTCTAGCACTGAAAATATGTCTTTAGTTTTATATTTTTCCACCAGAGACACACGTTTTACGAGGATGATCAGGGGACTGGAGCACCTCCCGTATAAAGATCGGCTGAGAAAGTTGGGGCTGTTCAGCCTGGAGAAGGCTGTGTGGAGACCTCCTAGCAGCCTTTCAGTGTCTGAAGAGGGCCTATAGGGATGCTGGGGAGTGACTCTTCATTAGGGCACTGTAGTGACAGGACAAGGGATAATGGGTTCAAACTTAAACAGGGGAAGTTTAGATTGGATATAAGGAGGAAATTTTTTCCTGTTGTGGTGGTGAGGCACTGGAATGGGTTGCCCAGGGAGGTTGTGAATGCTCCATCCCTGGCAGTGTTCAAGACCAGGCTGGACAAAGCCTTGGGTGAAATGGTTTAGTGTGAGGTGTCCCTGCCCATGGCAGGGGGGTTGGAACTTGATGATCTTAAGGTCCTTTCCAACCCTAACTGTTCTATGATTCTATGATTTTCTCCTGGACCTAATTCTAGCAATTTGTTTATTTGGAAAATATGACCAAGGTTTGGTGCTAGAAATACACTTACTTCTGGCTACAGCTGTGGAATGAATCTCAAGAATGACGAGAATCCAGCTTTCTTCTCACTTTTTTTTTTTTCCCAGAGTACTATAGTATGGCTGGTTTCATCCAAAGTCTCTGAAGCCCATGGGAATGTCACTGATGTAGTGGGTGTGCAAATTTTACTTGCACTGTATCAGTAACTCTGCATAAGGAACAGATTTGGGAATTATATCCAGTATTTAATTTCTACCAATTGACAAATCCAGTGTATTAATTTTCATCCCTTTAGTACATAGCCAAAGGCTTTCTTGGAACTGATGGTGAATTTATTAAGGCTGGTAGCTGGTCTTTGTTTTCCCATCTGTATTCTCATTCCTGAAATTATTGGCTTTATCTGTAGATTTCAAGAAGGGTTAACTTTGAGGTTTGGGACCTGATAAAATCTGTTGTATAGGAGAGAGTGATATTCCTATCACTGCCTCTGGGGATAATTTGAACTGAAAGCTGCCTGGTTTCTGTTGGAGGGCAGCAATCAGATCTATAGTGTTTGTTTTTGCTCACTGCATCTTTCAGTGTCCTATTAAACCCCTTCTCTATTTAGACATCTGGCTTTGTCTCATTAACTTGATGAGCATCAATGCTCCTTTCATCCGTTTCTCCCATAAACAGGTCTGTGTCTCATTTTCCTGCTGCATCCTTTTCATAGGATGTATGCTTATCTACAATTTTCTACTCCTGTATAGCTTAAATCTCGTATGAAATTTTATATAGGACTGGCCACAGTAAGTAAGTAATAACAACCCTTGTGTTAGCTCCACAGCTGGCAGATTTAATTATGGGCTTAAATATTTGGAACCTTGAGTCAAACCTGGCTCTGAAGGCTGAGATTCTCTCTTTTACAGGTAGGCAACATCAAGGGCTGGCTTAAGAGAACTGTTAATTTCCTAGAGATTTTAGATCACTTGTGTTTTTGGTCTGATGGATTTGAAATCTATGGCAATTAGAATAAATTCCTTTATTTCTCAAAATTAAAGCTGAATTTTGCCATGTAGCATTCCATAAGGGTGAGATTTGACTGTGAAGATTGCAGGAATCTCTCTCTCTCACACAAACATATTGAGGCAGGTCTCTCTCTTATAAAACTTAATAAAAAAGGACCATGATTATCCTTTCAGTCTTCAGTGCATTCTGTACTTTCTTAATTGGCTCAACTTCCACTTCTCTAATCCTTTAAAAGTCTCCAAGGACAGACTGGAAGAATGGATAAGCATCTATTATTGTTGTGGTGCTTTATTGTTCTGCATGAAATGAAGCCTTGCTACCTTCAAAGACCTATTCCCTCTCTTTTCCAGGGCTCTGGCTCTTAATATTTCAAGAGGGATATTTTTCTGTTTAACTCTATCTGTTCTGTGCGAGTAGCACAGATTCTTCTTAAAAGGTTTGTTGCATACCACATGTGGGACAACTAGAGATGAGCATTTGTGCTTTTACTCACCTCAGGATAGATGCTAGACATAAAGGCTGGTGCTCCAAGATCTATTTGTGCTCTCCACAAGTCATGTTTAGCCCTTTTTGCCAGATCAAACCTGGAAGTCTCCTCCCCTTTGATTTTTACCAATGTTAAGTAGTGTCCAAGGAGGATTCAAATCATATCAAGCAAAGCTCTCGGCTGAATTATTCCGATGGTCCACCACTGCTAACTGATAAATCTATAACATAAGCGGGAAAGCCATGTGGGCAGAGGATGTTCAGCATCAGTTGTATAGATAATCCATAAACACTGCCCTGCTGGGAAACAGATCAGGAAACACTGCTGCTTTGGCAATGAAAGATCTGAGGATAACACACCAAATCCTGTAATTAAATGACTTTTAGTGTTCCTAAATGTTATGTTTCATCTAGACTTCCTAAAGAGAATTAATTAGGAGCTAATTAAAAGAGTCTCCTGCTTTCTTTCAAAGTGTCTTTCTGGTATTGACTGTAGTGAGTTTGTCTATTCAGAGAGCACGATGAATCACTTCCCTGTTTAAGAAAAAATTGATTGCTGTTCTAATACTTATTGAACACCTATAACAGATGCTTAAATCTCTACAAGCTTGAGGTAATTAAAATAATAAATCTATACTTATTTGACAGGAATGCTGGGAGGAATCAAAGATATAAATAATCCAGTGGAGCCAGGAGACATTATTCTGGCAAGTGTTATGATCATTTCTTATGGAAATTTCAAGGCTGATGCTACAGTCCTTATTTAGACAATGCTCCCATCAGATGTGGTTGTCATGAATAAGGCACTGCTCAATAAAGATGCCAGGATCACGGCTCAGGACTGTAACAGCAAGGACCTCAAGAGCCTGGCCTTCCACCATAGAGCTAGTGTCCCAGCACTTGCCTGTCCTTGCCTATATCTTCTAGGAGAATTGGACACATCTCTTTCATCCTTTTCGTCGTCTGTGTTTTGCTTCAGTGAATTAATTATCTGTAGTAGTATGTGGGCACCTGCATTTGTGCTTTGAAGTGCTTGGCTGCCAAGGTGTGCCTCACAGGATGGGGAATGTCACCTTATGCCTAGCCTAGAGGCAGAGATGTGGTGAGAAGAGACCCAGCTTTCACCTCTCTTCCTTCCTTTGTGGCAACAAAGCCATACTTCCTGTTTCATCAGCAGGAGCCCCTGTGGTCCCAGCCCTCCAGAGGGAGCTGGCACAGCCCCAAGCTGGGGTGCTGTGCAGAATAATTCGGGAATCACTGGGCCAAAGAAAAAAAAAGTTGTGCTCCTAAAGCCTGGTAATCAGAGCACTCCTAGGACAGGGCTATGGTATGTCCCTGACCCAGAGTTTTTGTATCATGAGCTATTTTGTGTCCAATATCTAAATGGTTCTTGAAACAGGGACTGAAAACCATCTCTTGCTTCTTCCAGCTTGAATACCTGAAGGAGGCCCCAAACCAAAGGAAACTACCAAGATGCTGAAACTTCTTGACCATGGTGAAGATATACCTGTGTCTCCAGGATATCCAGTGCTCTGAGATTCTCTTTTTTTTCGACTTGTGACAGGAGCTGGGTGCCAAGATCAGCAACAAAGTACCTATAGGTAAGTCGTGGTCTTGGATAAATCATTGGCTATGACCCTGGCATGGCCTTGCTTGCTTGGCTGGCTATTGGGGCAGTAGCATGGGAGTTGCACGTGTCATGCTTTACTCCCCAGTGCCAGAACCAGAGGGATATTGATCACTTTCATAAGGTAAGTTGGTGAATTATTTCTCTGGGCACGGAGACACACAAAAGTGCAGACAGCTTAGAGCACTGCACAGGCAGGAAGACAATGTCTAGCATCTCTGTGTACACAGAGAGAAGTTCCCCTGGTGGCTTTTCTACACAGGGTCTTAAAAGTAGTTGGTTTTAATAATTCTGTGTGAAGCCCACAAAGACACGAGAGTGATATAAATCAATCTCCTATCCACCCAGCCCCTGACCAACAAGCGCATCTAACAGAGATGATTAATATCAAAAGAAACAGATATTCATGGGGAAGGTAAAAGAATAAAGAGGGATGTTCATCCAAGAAGAACCTCTAACACTGTAACACGTTCTTTTTATAAAACAGGTGTGGGACTAGAGGTCTTGATTCATGTAATGAGACTCATATGACAATAACCAGACTACAAAAAAGCAAACCAAACAAAACATTTAAAGATCAGTGTTTGCTTTCATCTCACCAGTGCTAGCCTTGTGATTAGTTGTGATGTCCTGCTTGCAGACTAATAAGTATATTAAACCACGTTTTGTATATAATTTCTGGCACCATATCAGATTCTTAATATCACTTAAAAGGGAGATCAGTGGGAAGAATGCCACAGCAGAGCTTGGAAAATAGCTTCACAAGTCTTGCTCTTGTTTTTTCTCTCCTTCAGCCCTGGCACACTCCCACAAGAATCCTGGCTGGCAAAGGAGTCACAGCACAGTTAAACCTGAGGCAGAGCCAGCCCTGCGCTCTATCAGTAGGTCACTCTTTCTGGTGTGAGGTGCTCACCTCCATGCTGCAGTTGCACACATCCTTGTTTGGGGCAGCTAAGTCCCTGGCAGTGTCTGTTGTCCTATGGCTGTTTGCTTTGCAGTGATATTTGTGATTTCAGGTGCTCTGGTTGCATTGTGATTTGTGGTTTGAGTTTTTTTTACCTTTGCACTGTAGCTCTTTTAGAGAAAGAAATCTACCAGCACTTCATTCATCACATTTCTTTTGAATTCCATGGCAAACATATACAAATAAATAAACCTTTGTCAAGGGAACTCTAGTGGTATGCTCTGAGGTGGATAATTGTTACTTCCCTGTCAGCAAAAGGTTATAAAACTTTTATTTTGGGAAAATGCAGACTTTTTTCCTGGTAGGCAAATACTGTGCAGATGTTCTCTGGATAATACAGCCGAAATGCTCCTTGTAGGATAACCTGACATAAATGCTTCTGTTAAGCTGATTTCTCTGTCACTGAAAGACCTTTGGTGGTTTTCCTAGGAGGGGAAAAAATAGACTTCTGTGGTTTCCTCATACTGGGAAAACATTATTCAGGCGCCTCATTCTGCATGAGAGTCTTGGTTCAGAAAGCTGTTAAACACATGCTTAAATCTGTCTGTACTTACAGGGACAGATATGTACCTGCTCCTCTGCTGACTAGCGGCACAGCAGGGCTTGCTGAGCTAACCGGATTCTTCAGTGCCGTTGAGTACAAGTTCACAAGTGAAGTGGAAGATTTACTAGCTGAGAGGAACGACTTGCTACTAAAGCCATGTGTTCAGCTGACACTAGCAGCACTTTCAGCTGGCTTGGCTGGATGGACTTTTTCCTGGAAACAGCTGTCTTGCATTGAATCATCCCAGGCAAGTTACCTGAGGGAAACAGAGAATGATAGAATCATTTAGGTTGGCAAGACCTTTAAGATCAAGTCCAGTCATTAACCCAGCGTTGCCTGCCAAGTCCACCACTAAAGCATGTCACTAAGGGCCTCATCTACACAGCTTTCAAGTATCTCCAGGGACCACTGCCCTGTGCAGTCTGTTCCAATGCTTGATAGCCCTTTCAGTCAAGAAATTTTTCCTAATATCCAGTCTAAACCTTCTCTGGCACAGCTTGAGGCCATTTCCTCTTGTCCTGTCACTTGTTACTAGGGAGAAGAGACCAACCCCCACTTTGCTCCATCCTCCTTTCAGGCAAGGAGTGACAGGGTCTCCCCTGAGTCTTCTCTTCTCCAGACTAATCCAGTTTCTCAGCCTTTCCTCATCACACTTGTGCTCCAGGACCTTCACCAGCTCCACTGCCCTTCTTTGGACCCACTCTGGCACCTCAGTGTCTTTGCTGCAGTGAGGGCTCCAGAACTGAACGCAGGATTCAAGATACAGCCTCACCAGTGCTGAGTGCAGGGGGATGATCACTGCCCCAGTCTTGCTAGCCACACTATTGCTGATACAGGCCAGGAAGCCATTGGCCTTCTTGGCTGTCTGGACACAAGCTGGCTCATGTTCAGCTGGTTGTTGACCAACATTCCCAGGTCACCTTCTGACCATTTGTGGTAGGGGGAGACAGATAATCAAACCTTACAACGTGGTAAACCTTCCTATTTTCTGTCTCTAGCTGCAGCTGGATGGTGCTGCAATACCCAGCCCTAAGCCCCCATGCTTAGGAGTGTTTGAAATGGCAGATGGCAGGTGTCTTTATTCTGTGGTGCCCCTGGGTAGACACTGTATATTTGGGTGGAGGGCAATTACCTGTCTCTCTGTATAAACCTGGACTGCCACTAACTTAGTTGCCTTATGTCAGACATCACAAGACCAAGAAGGAGAGGATTCCCAGAAGAGCACATTGGTCCAGGGCAGTGTCCCTGTGTGTGGTGCCTGCTGTCTCTGCTCTCTGGTGTCTAAGCTTGTAGAAGTGTGTTTCAGAAAGTGTTGGGGTTTTTTGTTTTTATTTTGAATTCTTCCAACCTTTTTTTGCCACTGGTGGTGGGGGGATGGAGAGAGTGCTTTGGGCATTTCAGATACTTTTGACTATCAGCTATTTAATGAAAGTGTTTGAGATTAAAGAGTAAGCCTTAATTGCTGACATGAATCAACGTGCTGCGCATGATGTGTGTACAGGAGAAAGAGAGCTAATCAAGAAAATTACTGCTTTTCACCTTCTTAATTACTGCTGCTCAGAGGTCTAGGCTGAGGTGTAAGTGCTGCTTAGCTGCTTCGTGTCCAAGGCAGAGTAAAATGGTTCTGAGAATTAAGAGGAAATGAAAAATTATTTGTAGTTCAGACATGTCTAATTTGGTCTTGTTCCTTTCTGTCAGTCTGTCCTTTCCTTATGAGCGACCAGCAGAGTCATGCAGGCAAGTGGGTGGTGGCACCTCTGCTCTCCCAAGGGAGCTGAACACCAGTGGCTGCTCTGGGGAGATGGCTGCTGAGCTGGACTGAGCAGATTTGATATTAGTTTTTGCTGTAGGACAAAGACTTGGGTGTGAGTTTGCCACAGCCACGTGTCTTGGTGCTCAGCAAAGGTAGTGGTTGCCCCAGAGGAAAGTTAACGGGTGCTGCTCACTCTTCACCATGGAGAAAGAGTAGAGTGAGGAAACTGGGCAAATGTGAAAGCCGGTGGAGCTCGCCTAAGACAAAAGTAACACTCCTGCTGGGTGAGCAAGTTCCTGCAAAGTCGAACAAACCCATGGCCTGTTTAAAGGAATTGGACCCACTGTGTGGATCTCATTGTGTAACAAAGATATGTCTCTGTCCTCTTGTATAATTTTTTGTTAGTTGGTTCAGAGAGGGGGAGGGAGTCCTGAAATGGGGACCTTTGAGCAAAACCACAAGCAGGGGTGAAGTGTACAGTGGGCATTTGACTGAGCAGAGGAAGCAGGTTTCCTGAGGCTGCTGGGCACATGTGGAGAAGACAATGATATGCTTGAAAATGAAGTGGATATATTAGCCTTTAAAGAAGTAGCATGTTAGGGAGAGTGAGGGAAGTTGATGGAGTCACACTTCTTTCAGGTAAGCACAAGGAAATTAAATCCCCAGAGGTCCTGGTGCTGCAGGAGCTAAGAGACTGTTGAAGAAAATGCTTTGGAGGGAAAATACACAGTTGGTACAGAACATCAGTACGGGTCTTAGAGTGACTTTTCCAAAGAGGAAGCACAAGGACACCTGATGCGCACGGACTGGGAACAGGACATAGGAATTTCAGTTTGTAGGCTCTTGCACCACCCCCAAGTCTTTGAATAAGTCTTTGACTTATTCTGGACTCTTATGTCCATTCCTTGTAAGATCTGTCTTCTCTCTCTCATGAGGCACACCTGCCTGCAGACCTGTACAGATTTTATCTATGAATTCCTGACAATGTAATATCTTCACTGGATTAACCTCCCCAAACCAGCAGTGACATGTTATAACTGTTGTTATAAATGAACAAAGCTGAATTTGGAGGAGGGAGAAAAACACCTCCTAAAACTTAACCAAATAGGGAATCCAAGGTAAAAGACTTCCCCAAGGTTTAAGCCATTGTTTCTTTGATGAGAAGAGGCTGTGTGTCACAGCTAGGAGTTATTCAGACACTGGGGAATGTATTTAAAATACAGTTCTGCACAGTGTAGTATGAACAGCCCTGGTAGCCTTACTATTTCTCTTCTTCTATTAATGAGAAATGTTTGTTTACAGAGGAAGAAGAGCACTCTGATTGTGCCCAGCCTGATGCCCAGACCACCAAACTACAGGATCACATCCCTCTTGCCTGTGTGTGACACCTCATCCCTTCCACCCTGTTTTCAGTGCTAGGATCGCATTCGAAATAATCTTCTTCAAGGTAATTGTAGCTCATATCTGGGTTTTTTTTTCAAAGAGGCTTTCAGCATTCACATGTTGCCTTCCAGCAGTAGATGGCAGCAATTTTCTTAGTCCTAATCTGGTAAAATCTGTACGTTAATTACTGCAAATTAATGTATTTGGGGTGGTAAAGGCTTCAGTTGCTCTTTTCAGCAGTTCATTATTAACTAAGATGTCATCCAGTCAGTGCAGTGCTGGGCAAAAGCAAAGACCAGTGCCTGAGCTGCCTGTCCTGTGCTTGTCTTCTGAAAAGCCCAGCCAGCACCAGGGATGCTCACTGCCTCAGCCTCTGTGCTGGCAAGGCAGCATGGGACCAACAGCCAGCTGAGCTGCCCCCTGGACTCTGGCCATTAGGCACCAGCAAGAGGTAGACCAGCCTCCAGCTCCTTTGGGGTTATACTTTGGGATAACACAGGTGTTAACAGGAAAATGTGGGCCTACATCCTCACCTTCAGCTGGGACGGGAAATAAATAGCTTGGCAAATAATGAAGCCCAAAAACCTAGGATGAATGACTAGTTAAAGTCTGAAGAAAAAGAAAAGAGCAGAAACGATCCAGCTCAGGAATAATCAATCTGTGTGTCTCTTTCTAAGCTGGCTTTCCGCCCTTATTCATACTGTACGTGTATTTCCAGAAGATGGTCATTAAGAGACTCATTTTTAACTGAAACGGTCATAAGCAGTGTAAAGGTTTGCAACAGGATATAGAAAGTGTGAGAAATAAATTGAGCAACATTAGTGTGTGAATCTAAAATATAATGGCTTCTGTTATGTGCGCATAGAAATAATTATGTTGAAATTAGGAAAGCTTCATCAACTTTAAATGAATAACTGATCTCCAGTGGACAGAGAGACAAGTGATTTTAATGATTGCTTTAAACTAACATTTGGTATAATAAATGTTTAATGCATTTGTTCTGAAACAGAATTAACTACAGTGCCATGTCTTATTAAGGGCACAAGCACTGCTGCTAGTCAGCAGTTTCTCTATCCTTTCTCTCTCCCAAAGTCTACAGTTTATGATCCATTTCAGAATGTCTGATAAATACACTCCCTGCTTTCAGTGATGTGCCTGGTTGATTTGGCAGTGTCATGTGAAATGTAGGTGCAAGGCCAGGAATCAGACAAATTTATAATTGGGTAATTGTATTAAGATCATATTAAGCTCTTTTCACCCTGAAACACTTCAGGGATTATGACCTGCAGCATTGCATTCACATGTGTTCCTTTTCTGGTTGTGTATTAGGAACCCAGCTGCTATTTCACATTTAAACATATGCCTGTGGTATAGTACAGGCAAGTGAGACTGACCTGCCCCAAACAAGAAATTAGAAAGGGACAGGCAGTGGGGAGAGAAGGATCCTTGAATAACCTGGGCATCGGTCACCATCACAATCACTATGGACAGATGACCTGTCTAGCAAGGGAGATAAAACCTTTTCATTAATCATTAAAGGAAATCAGGTATAAGATCTGAGTTTGTGGGAACTCATAAAAATGCTGTTGCCTGCATCCTTGATAAATAACTAGTTCTAATATTATGCCTTTAATCAAAGAAAAACAATCAAGGGCTAGCTACTGTCCTCAAGGAGCTCCTCCATCACTGGTTTTGCTATTTGATTCTGGCTGCTTTAGTGTTCTGTAAGTGTACTCAAAGGGCAAGAGAGCCCTTGTTCTCAAAGGCCAAGGCTGGTGCTCCTTCACTGGTGAAGCTCTGCCTGCTTCTGAGTGCTCTGTTGACCTTGCCCTGTTTCCCCTGCTAAACAGATCATGTGCACAGTGAGCGGAGTTGCTGTAGAGCCGTCTTTATGCCCATATAGCAAACATCCTGCCTTTTCCTGTTCTAACAGGGCTGTTTTGGAGCAAACTGTTTCCAGTGGAGAAATGCAGGCAAACAAATACGCCTGTCTGCTGCCAGGGCTCCTGTGGACTCTCCAGCTTAGAGCAGGGAGGTGAGCAGGAGGCAGCCCCTGTGGCACAGGGCAAAGGGGCTTGTTGAGGAGGAGGTGGCAGAGCAAGAACCATCTGCCAGGTGGGAGGAGAAGGATGAGCTCAGGCACTGCAATGGCTTGTCCTGGCACTTGCACGCAGCTGGTGTGAGCAGAAAGCAGCAGAGCTTGTAAGGTCCAGGTTGTGTTCAAGTGTCCTGGGTTCAGCAGTAGCAGTCATTTTTCTCCTTCTTAGTAGCTGGTGCAGTGCTGTGTTTTTGACTTTAGGACTGGGAACAGCGCTGGTAACACCGATGTTTGTAGTTACTGCTCAGTAATGTTACCTCTGACCAAGGACTTTCCGAGTCTCATGCTCTGCCAGGGAGGAGGGGAAGCAGGGAGGAAGCAGAGACGGGACGCCTGACCCAAACTGACCAAAGAGGTATTTCATACCACAGCACGTCATGCCCAGGATGTAGAACTGGGGGCAGTTACCCAGAAGGGCTGGATCACTGCTCGGTGTCGGTTGACGTGTGGTGAGCGGTTGTGTTCTCTTCCCTTGTTATTTCCCTTGTCATTATTATTCCTGGTGGTAGCACTATTGCTTTGTGTTATAGCTCAGTTACTGGACTGTTCTTACCTCAACCAGTGGGAATTACATTCTTTAGATTCTCCTCCCCATCCCTTTGGGAGCAGGGGGAGGAAAAAGGGCAGTGAGAGAGAGACTGCATGGTTCTGATTTACGGCTGGGCTTAAACCACGACATCAAGTCATTTAGGTACTTTGATTTTCACCTTCTAAGTCAAATTTAGGCTTTTATTTATCTGCTTGATGCTTCTGAAATGTTCTCTCTCTGATGGAATTACCAATATGGGCATTTTCTGGAAACAGGCCATTTGATACCTAGCCTATTCTCCTCAGGGCCTAGACGGTAGTGATTTTGATCACTGAAATGCTTCATGCTTTAAAGTGACCACTACACATGAGTATGGGATCTGTGCTTGTCTACTCTATGACTGCTCAGCAGGCATGTTCCTCCCTGGAGCCCGAAGCTTTTCCGCTCCTTGCTACTGCCAGCATGGTAGCTCTTTAGTATGTGATGTCTTAGTGCCATTTTTTGACTGCATGTAGATGTAGATGCTGTGAAGGGTTTGTCTGTAGCTTTGTGGTAAAGGTTGCACATGGATCTGTGGCAGCAGGGACCAGCTCCCTTTGTGGGGGATGAAATGTAAGTGCTTTCATTATCAAACATGCACCATGCTCTCACTGAGCACAGGCTGCATCCACTGGGAAGCTGAAAGGCAATGAGTTTGCATTAGACAAGTAAACTTGCAATATTAGTTCTCCCTCCCTGAGATCCCTATAACCCTCATGATGCAGCCCTTTGAGCAAGGACTGTCATGTACTAATGGCTGTGTAGTTTATCACAATAGGACTCAGGCACGGCTGATGCCTCTAGATACCAGCATGAAATAAATATTAATAACACGGGAGCCTCCCTGCTTACTATATTCCTGTTTCGGGCCTTCTTATTACTCTCCTTTGGAGCTGGAAAAATGGATGCAAAATCATCTTCTCCTTTCAAATAAGGCTAGAGCTGAAAATGAAAGGGGACCAGAAAAAGCAGCTGAAATAATTGCAGACATAAGGGGCTTTCATCTGGACAATTATTAGGCAAGGTAAACCCCACTTAATTCCAAGAGCAGGTTAATACACAAGAGTGTAACAGAAGGGTGTATAATAATGAATGGCACAGAGCAGGTCAGCAGGATTATTCCTCACTGTGTGTTTGCAGTATATAAAAGGAACTGTCAATGCAACTCAGAGGTGACAAGCTTGAAATAGATAAATGAATTCTTTTCGTACTGTGCAAGATTGATATCTTAACCTGTAGATCTCAATTCCACAGCATCATCTGTTGAGATATACACAGATACAAAACTAGTAAGGATTCTACACACCACACTAGATAAGTTAATTTAAAAGCAATTTAATTTCATGCTTTAGCTAGAAATCAGAGGAGGCTGTTATTTCAGAAGTGAAGGCTATACCAAGAACAACATTTACCTTTCAGAACTATATACCTTTCCCTTATGCCTGCTAAGAGGTGCTAAGCAGGGTAAAGGTTGATGAGGCTTGTTAAACCGTGTGCTCTGAAACGACTGTGCAGGCTTAGAAATACTGAGCTCACAATAGTTTGCTATACTTTCCTTTGAATCAGCTAGCTTGAGAAAGCAATCTCCCTGTTTTCTTCTGATCTAGCAAGTGTTTTGCTTTTTCTATCAGAGCAGGTTGGGCCTGTCTAATGGAGAATGTGTTTGACTTTGTATTTGAGATACAGATGATAAAATTGTGATTTCTGAGGCAAAAAAGAGCCTGCCTTGTCTCTAGTTCTGTTCATTTGATGGGGTTGCCAAAACTTACCCTTTCCCCTGTTGAAAAGGGATCAGACTAGAAAATCTGCGCTGAGTGCAAACGTACTGTACTATGTGGTTTTTGTTTGCTTGTTTTCTTTTATGATTGTTTTTGCACACATTGATGTTTATTTTTGCTTTCTAGTACTTGCTGGAAGATTTTTACCACTGAAACAAAAGTGATGGAAGTATTTAATGCATGACATTATTTATCTTTAGATATTAGTGGGAGTAGGATAAATGACTGCAGATTTTACTTTGTTCTAAAATTGATTACATCTCTTTTGCATGCTTCATATTATCTGGGATATTTCAGTCACACGTATTATTTAGTTATGCACGGAGTCTTCTTTCTGAGGTGCATCTTACCCTGGGGGTCAGGCCCATTAACACATCTGGTGAATTTTTCACTGGAGTTTTTGACTCTAAGCTGTTTTCAGTCATCTAGCACTGTTGTGACTGAGAAGATGCAAATAACAATCAGGAAACATTCACTGTAAGCTAGCGGTTTATTTAGCTTCATCCCATTAGTACAGTGAAATCTGAGAGGATGATCACTGCAGAGCTTCTCAGGAATGCTAGGACACTTGATAAGGTAAAAAGTTTTATTTTCTCAGAAAGGGTTTGTACAGATGCAATAACACTGAGGCCTGAATGTCCCTGAAGATCTCTGAAGCAATCACTGAAATCCATGTGTAAACCAGTGGAGAACCTGGTCCTCCAGTTTGTTTTGAGTGAGGAACTCTATCTGCAATACTAGGACATGCTTACTTCTAAAGCTATTGTAGAGCCAAATTTTGATCAATGCTCTCCTTCGGTCCCATAGAGACTTCTGAACAGAAAGTTATTGTATTTTTTGTAGCTTTTATTTTTTTCTTTTGTGAGGGAGAAATAATCTCACAGGTGCTTAGGAAAATAAAACAAGAACCAGATGAAGAAGTGGAGGAAGGTGAAATGCCAAATGTCTCACCCAATTCTGCTTAGTACTGAAAATGGATATCTATTGAATACAGAAGTCAACAGAAACAACTCTGGTGTTTGTTTCACGATCAGCTAGTTTACACAGAGGACAGGCAGGGGAATTCATTGTGCTGGCATTGTTGGCCATTTTAATTTTCAGAGGCAGCTTAGCAATGATTTTTGATCATTGGTCTCACTAATGTTCTACTAAATACAAATCAGGTCATTCAAAGGACTTGGGTTTGCATCTAATTATTAAGATCACTGAACTGGAAATATTTTATGCTCCCAGTTTTGAACCTTTTGCTAGACATGAGTCATGTCACCCAAAATAACCACCCCAGAGCGTTGATCTAATCCATCTGGTTGTGCAAACAGTTAAGGGGCTCAGAATAACAAGAACATTTCTAAATAGGATATGGCATGATTTTCTTGCCTCTTTACAGCAGCTCAAACATTTACACAAACTTGTTAAGCTGCTTAGGGAGAGGATTGTTTGTCCAGGTAATGTTTCTTTTAGTAAGTTAAGCCGCGAAGAAGGCAGATGCTTGACTTCATAGAATTTGGGGGATTCTGGAGAAATTGCCTCTGGGAGAAATTTAAATAAATTAATGGAGAGCTTCTGGTTTTCTTTTTTCTCCTCTGTCTTCATTTTGAGCAACTTATTCCCTCCCTATGCAGAAGGGTCTGTGGAACACGCATAAGGAAGTCGTTTAATTATGTAAAGCTGCTCCAGGTAGATGTTATTTACAGATGGCTGAAAAATTTTTGATTATACTCATTTGCCAAGAATAACCTCCTTCTTTTTACTCTTGGTGGAGAGGTGCTTTTAGTCATCACCAAGGTAAGCTGCAGACTGTATACTCCTGTCTACATCTTTTTCACCCATTTTGACTGTTTTTATTTCTTTGTGATTTTTAAATGGTAACCCTGCAGGCGCTGTGCATATAATTGAAGTAAGCAATCTGCTTGTTTATCCCTGTTTTCCATTAATTAGATATGTGCAATCTGAATTTCCTAGTGAAAACCATGAGATGACATGCTAAGGGGCCAGATCTGCATTCCCTCACAAGGCTGAATTGCCTGTGTTGGAGAAGACATCTCCAGACAGGGGCACAGTGGTGTTTGTCACCACCTTCAGCTTGGGCTGGACAGTGAGCAGAGGTTGAACAGGTCATACTGGAAGAGGCTGGAGGTGTCTCAAGCCCCTACACTCAGCAGTGCCTGGGTGAGCCTCTGTGTCCTTCGGGTTTGCTGCAGGCTGGATGTGCTGGAAGATGAATGCGTGTCCATAGGACACTGTGAAGCTGCAGCCTTGTCTCTGGGCAGTGTGAAATGGGTGGGGCTGGGCTGGGCTGGGCTCACAGCTGTGTTCATGTGGCTTCCCCACACTTTTCTGTCCTCAGGTTTCTTTTATTCTACTTTGTTCACTGCTAAAGTGGTGCAAATCTTCACTTCAGTAAATAACCAAGGTGCAGCCTCTAATGTGAATAGTTATGTCTGATCAATGGCAGTGCAGGTGAGGTCTAAAGGTACTGCTTTTTGCTAAGGGAACTCTGTGGTCCCCAAAGAGAATCTTATACAGAAATGGCCCAGCTCTGCAGTGGCCAGGTATTCAAACCAGGTTAGTGATCAGCTGTCAGGTCCAGCCAAGAACTGAAGAATCTGCCGAGTGAACTTCCTAAGAAGAAATCAAAAAGATCTTCATGTAACAGGCAAAGGCAAACTGTTTTCAGCCTACCCACAAATGAGACGAGAAGAGAGGGAATAGCCCCAGCTGTGGGTGTGCAGAATGGCAGGTAAGTGGAGAATTTCATAAAGGAATGAGTCAGTGAAAATTGAGCTCTGATGTTAAGTCCTGAGGCAATCATAAGGAAAATCTTTGGAACTAGAAGAAACTAGCGCTGGGTTTTGAGGTTCTTCTGTTGCAGCAAGGACACCAGGCTGAATGAATACCCCAAGGAATTCTGCTGCCCATGGAAGTGACGGAAGATACTCAGTCTCTCCTTCCCAGCTTGGTTAGGATTGAGTGCTGTTTCAAGCACCCTGGCTCTTGTAGCTGAGTAGCCTGCTTTTGGTCACTGGTATCTGGGTGAAGAGTGTGTAGGGAGGAGTCTCACCCATGCAGGAGACCTTGCTGCCTCAGGGAGAGCTGTCACGATCAAACACTTCGGTCTGGATCCACCAACAGGCAAAGCTGAGAATGTGCTTATGCGCTTTATGAGCTCAGGGCCCACTGCTTTTTACAGAAAGGGATAAATAAGTGGTTATTTGAAGCTAATGGCTTCTTTTGTCCGTATATACATGCCATAATGCCATTGCAATCCTGTAACAACCTCCCTGATGTCAGACAGACCTTGTACACACTCACATTAATGAGCTATCGTATACCAGCTCCCTGCCTGGCCCACTCCCTCTTGCCTTTCCTCCGTTGCTCAGATTCATTTTTCTTCTGCTGGCATGGTGCTTGCCTGCAGTGATGGGTGTGTGCCCTTTGCTCACTGGGGTCTGGCAGTAAATCATAAGTTTGCTTTTTTTTTTTTCCTTTTACATTCTGGAGCAGCTGCTCTGATTGGTTTGAAGCAGAACAAAAGACCTAGAAATGGGGAGAATCCTGAAGGTAAGTACTTTACTGTGGGCTTAATGTCAAGGTACAGTACACATAGGAGCTTTTACAGAGACCATTTAAAAACTATTACCCACTGTATATTTTAAAGGCAGGACATAATTCAGACGTCTGATTGACTGCCCTTGAATGCTGATTCTTGCTCTACAATTTTATTTTTAAGAAACCTTGATCTGTGAACTTTTGAAAACATTTTATATTGCGTTCACTACCTTAAAGGATTACTTCTGCTGTCTGAGTTGTGCCAGATTTGTGGTGACAATAACGCAGAGGAAGAAATGGCAAGCTCTATCAGAGGAGCAGTGGAAAAGTCACTTCTGTAAATTTGAGGACCGCTTAAAAGTTGTCTTCCCTTTTCACTGTAGAAAATGCTATTTCTGATATTATGGTTCTTATTACTCCAGAGAGGACACGATTCAGTGATTTCAGATCCCTGCAGAGACCATGACATTGTCTTACTACCTTCCTAAGGAATCGGGAAATGACAGTGACCTCCAGGGTACCCTCAGTAGGCAAAGCATTGCCATTCTGAAGCACCAAGTCCAGGGATTTAACACAAGGATTTAGGAAGGGAACTGGACTTGAAATGTACTTAAGAGAGCTGTCCATCAATGGTCTGTAGCTTTCAAGTCAGGCTGTTGCTTTTGAATGTACTGTTGCAGTAGTCTTTAAACTGAGTCATCCTCAGAGCATCTGTAAGTGAAATTATGGTGCTCCCTGTAGCCCTTTCCCTGCCCCTGCTCCCCAGGCATACTCACTGTGTTTCCCTTGATGTTTGCTGAGTTCAGTGTTTGACCAAGTCTCTCTTCACCCTTCCAGAGGAGTGTTGTTGTGTTTGTTGTGCTTGTCTTCCACCTGCTTTCTGCCAGGGAGTATTAATACTGAAAATAGAAATTAAGCAAGTAGTTCCAGCATGTGTGTTGCTTTTCCTGGAAGACAGAGTATCACTTAATGTGCGTGATATTTCCAAGTACCGGCATTTTTACCTAGGTAAGAAACCTTCAAGTCTGAAAAATAATAAACAGCTTCTTACAGAAATTCAGAGCAATTTTAGAATATTACTGTGTTATCACAAGCCAAAAGTATTGGCAATCAAAGGTGGTTTTGAAGCCGTTCACTCCAGTTCTACTGGCTTGTTTTGTTTTGTTTGTCTTTGATAACACTCATTGCTTTTGAGACAGCTTGGAGGGCAGGACTGGTTTAGGCATAACAAAAAACCCCAAAAATGCTGTATCAAAAGCCACTGTTTAGTCATTGAATACAAGATTAAATCATATCCCTTTATTTCCATAAATGTTTCTCTTCACAGATGTACTGGGAGAGAGGAATTCAGTGCCTTAGAATGCATGGACAACAGAGGATGATACAGCCTGAAAACAAATGTCCTGAAGAGTGTTTATTACCAGTCAGTAAATTGGGTAAGACTGGAAAAAGTGTTTTAGCATATCTTTGCTTTGTTGACTGCTGCTGATAAAGCGGTTTGTTTTTTTCTCATCTCATGCATAGGGTATGGTCACTGATGCTTAAAGAGCCCTTGAAATACTGACATCAGAATTGACTTGCTGATGTGATGAATTGGAGGACTACTTGAACAGGTCACACTGTTCGAGTAGCCTGGAGCAGCCTGACAGGGCAATGGGTGGGTGTACAGTACCTTGCCAAATGTATTTCATGTATGTGCACTGCAGAACACAAAGGAACCTGTTTTCTGCCAAATATTATGTTGCATAAAAGCTAGAGGATCTTTATGCCCATATTTGCCCTCGAGATGAAGTGAGGGCTTGAGAAGGGCTCTTGGCATATGAGCCTTTTTGCCATACTTCTGGCTGTGTGGGTTCTGCTCAGAGAAGCCAAGCCAGACTCCTGCAGCTTCCCTGTCCAACCCTTCCCACCTGGAGCTTGGTGTGAGCTACCCTGGCTGGAAGCTGTGCTGCTGCAGCTACACAGTGCAGGTCATTGAACACATTTGGCTCTCTCTCCACTCCCTGGCAGGCCCATCTGGCAGTTGCCAAACTGTATTCCAGTGGGATTTCTTGCAATTATGATTAGATACTGCCAAACAAAAATGATCTGTGGAATACAAGTGAATCCAATGTTGATTAGCTTCTCTAAGTCCCACAAGAGGTTAGAACAAGCACAACTTGCATTTAATCTTTTGTCTCTGTGTCTCTGCCAACCACAGTTTTGCTAGTAGATACAGCAAATGAAAGGAGGTGAAGAGAAATGAGGGGCTGATGAAGGACTTTTCTGTTATTAGGACTGATAGGATGCTTTAGGATGTCGTCGATGCTCATCAGAGGTAGTTCTCCCCTCAAAAAGTGAATTAAACAGTCAAAGGCACCATTTGTCTTAGTCTTGTCTGAGAAATTCCCAAAGGGAAAATGCAGCATATTTCCACTATCTGTTAGTGGATTTTACATTCCTGCTCCACAAACTGTTGTGCACATGACAAAAAGCTCTCCATTTGAGCAGTTTTCCTAACAAGCTTCTTAGCTGTTTCTGGATTAAGGCAAAGTTAAGATTTGCGTCTTATTTTAACTAATCCCTAACAGTGCTTCCAGTTCTGCTGTTGGCCAGTCACGAGAGACAGGTGAACAGTCAATGTGCTGTAGCTTTTTACACTTGTACAAAAATATAATGCCTACTGCATGAACATGTTACCTCTGTTGTAAGCCTGTCATGTTGTTCTTTGGGGAAGAGAATTCTTATTTTCCAATCCATATATTTATGCAGAGCAGTCACTCCTCTTACACTGTGTACGTGCAAAATGCTTAATAATTTTGTCTTCAGCCTTCAAGCATAAAAGCAAGAAAGTTACCCTATTCCAAACTTAACTGCTTGGATATGCTTTAGGTACCAAATAAGATTACTGCTTGGAAGATAGTGCATTTATCTTTCACATGAAATAACCCAGGAGAATGTCAGATGCAAAATGATTTTTGAAACCTTGGCATTTACTGCTTCTTTATACTGTCTGTGTGCAACTTTAGTCAACAGCAGTGACATTACTGTGTGAGTCCCTCCAACTGAATGGAATTGGCACCCTATTAAAACTCTTTTTTCAAAGCTGAACTGGAAATATGTTACTATGCAGCTCTATGTTTATCTCCTGAAAAATGGTGATCAGAATCATGGCTGCTACCAGCCAGGCAAGATTTTCTCCTTGTCAGTTTATTCCTTCCTATATCTTATCCTTTATTTGGTGTTACCTGGCCACTGATGTCCTCCTCATTCCTTTCACAACAGGATCTTTCTGCTTTGGCTTTTGTCCTCTGTAAATGCAGCCCTGCCAAATCTCTGGGATGAGGCTCCCTTCCGTGCTCAGCTGTTTGCAGCATCAGCATCTCACATCCTTGTGGATCAGTGCTTCTGCCTCTCTCTGCTCCAGCAATGTGGGTGCTGCTGGCAGAGCTGCATGCGGAGAGCATGGGGCCCTGGGCACCAGGACACAGTGTGGCTGGAGACAGTGGATGCAGCATGGAAGTGGGTGATGCTCTGCAGCACCTACAGATTTGCAGCCCTGCCAATCTGTTAACTGTTACCTGGTCTTCGGGAGGCTGGGTGTTTGTGCCTCCCTGCAGGTGGGTTATCTATCAGCTTTGCATCATTGTCTGCTGAAATTAATTGCTAGGAAGGGTTGATGGTGTTTTCAGAGAGATGGACCTAGTTTTCAGCCTTATTTGCTCTTGCTTAGGATGGTCATAGCAGGGTCACCTCTGAGAAGCATATGTACAACACACATAGTTTTCACGTCTGGCCATTCTTCCTAAAGATCAAACCTGACTCTGTGCTGCTATATGCAAAATAGTATACATAAAGTCAATAAATGGGACTTTACATAGCTGTAAATGCTCTCATCCTGGTGTCTTCTCATTCAGGCAATAAAGATGTGAGAACCATGGAGATTCAGAAGCAGAAGTCTGTGGCAAGACTGGGGGTCTCCTGATGATAGCCATGGACAATGGTCCCTTCTGGAACTAGCTGTTCGTAGTGGCAGAGTTTATTAGGGCAATATATGTCTCCCAAATTATGCTGCTCACTTTGTACCCCAGCTCTGCCAAGCAAGATGCTCAGATGGGAGCTCTACAATTTCTGCTGTTTCAAGTCAAAATGAAGCTATCTTACTTGACTGAGGCAGGACAGAGTGCAAGGCACTCACCTGGCAGACCCAGAGATCCTTTGGAGGCCAGAAGAGAGCAGCTGGGAGGACAGTCTCTCCTTCTGGCATTCCGTGTGGTTTAATCCCAGCTGGCAACTAAGCCCCATGCAGCTGCTCTCTCATTCCAGTGGAATAGGGGAGAGAATTGAAAGGGTAAAAGTAAGAAAATTCTTGGGTTGAGATAAAGACAGTTTAATAGGTAAAACAAAAACTACACACACAAGCAAAGCCAGACAAGGAATTCAGGTGTTCAGCCA
Source organism: Neopsephotus bourkii (assembly GCF_033783945.1). Lineage (NCBI taxonomy): Eukaryota > Metazoa > Chordata > Aves > Psittaciformes > Psittacidae > Neopsephotus > Neopsephotus bourkii. The sequence continues at coordinate 1,245,354 of NW_026901430.1, read as the reverse complement.
TCCCCAAGACAGCAGGGCTGTCACACATAATAGTGACTTGGGAAGACAAATGCCATCACTCCCAATGTCCCTCCTTCTCCATCAGCTTCCTATGCCAAGCATGACACCACATGATCTGGGATATCCCTGGGGTCAGTTGGGGTCAGCTGTCCTGCTGTGCCTCCTCCCAACTCCTGGTGTACCCCCAGCCTCCTCACTGGTGGGGTCAGGTGAGGAGCAGAAAAGGCCTTGACCCTGTGTAAGCGCTGCTCAGCAGTAACGGAACATCCCTGTGTTATCAGCACTGTTCTCGGCACAGATCCAAACCATCATCCCATGCCAGCTCCTGTGGAGAAAATTAACTCTACCGCAGCCCAAGCCAGTGTGCAGTCAGATGGGGATGTTCAGCCACAATAATTGTAAGGGATGTGCATGAATCCATGCAAAGATTGATTAAAATTGATTAAGGAATTGTATCTGGGGACCCTTCCAAAGTTGAATGAAGTCAGTGGAGGAGTCTTTTTCACTGAATTCTCTGGCATTAGATTAAAGCTCCATAATACCCCATTGTGAAATAATTTGGTTAGCAGAAAGAATGGAGAGATTTAATGTACCAGAGATTAGAGAACTAAATGGGATTCCAGGTGATGGATTCAGTTTCTGGCTCTCCACAGATGTACTGCTTGACATTGCCCAAGTTCATCAGTAACTCTTGGGACATCCCTTCCTAATATAGACAGGTATGATAGTGTGAATAATTTCTCTTCCATTTTTTTCAGTGAGGGGGATGAGTGAATGGCTATGTGGTTCTGAGTTACCAGCTGGGCTTAAACCACCACAGTGGATCATTCCTGCTCCGTATTCAGCTCCATGAATGCTACCCTCCTCTTTTCACTCCTACTGAGCTTATTGGAAGATTGACAGCTGTTTGTCACATTACTCTTGTCTGTGAAATGGATTATTTTCCTCAATAGGCTGAGATGAGATCAGAATAAGGGAAACAAAATTAGTTTAAAAAAAACAGTCAGTGGTATGGTCATTTTTATGAACAACGTACATGTTCATAGAGCATAGCATAATAATTAAGGGGTTTGGATGTATTACAAAGTGCTGAAGAAGTCCAGTGATACTGCTTTATCTCTTCGAAGTTCAAATATAAATCCAAGGTATCATTAAGTGCAGCTTCACCTAAGTGTATATTTCAAAGTCCATGGGATATTTAATTTCTCAGCTTTCAATCTTTTAATTCAGCTAAAAAGTGCCTTCAGTAAGTGACCTGATAAATAATTAAAAAAAAAAAGCTCACTTCTACACTGTAATCATGCCAGGAGGAATGAAAGAGTAGCTCAAGTGTCAGAGGTTATAAATTGCAGCAAAGGTATTAGCATCTTGGTGAAGAAGTCTGTGTCAGAGAGAGAAGCGAGGTCTCCTGGCAAGATATTGACTCTTTCTAATTAGTTAAAAGATTCATACAGGCAGTAAAAATGGGCCAGTTTATTGATTTTTGTTACAATCCAGCATGACAATAGTTTTGCTCATTTACCTTGTGTATTCCTGAGCCTTGGTTGGTCTTGGCCTCCCGTTGCATAACAAAGCAGGCCATGTGCTGTTTGTCCCCAGCACCTGCTCCACTTGAGATTTTAAAAGGCGGTTTACAAAGAGAAATGACTAAAAATGCTGCTAGTTTTGTCATGGAATCAACTAGGTTGGAAAACACCTTGAAGATCATCAAGTCTAACCATTACTTCAGGATTGCCAAGTCCACTAAACCGTGTCATTAAGGGCCTCATCTACATGCATTTTGTACACTTCCAGGAAGAGTGATTCCACCACTGCCCTGCACAGCCTGTTCCAATGCCTCATTACTGTTTTGGTGAAGAAATTTTTCCTAATATCCATCTAAACCTCCCCTGGTGCAGCTTGAGGTGGTTTCCTCTTGTCCTATTGCTTGCTCCTTGGAGGAAGAAACCAGCCAACTCCTGGCTTCATCCTCCTTTCAGGCAGTTGTAGAGAGCAGTAAAGTCTCCTCTGAGCCTTCTGTTCTCCAGACTAGCCCCAGTTCCCTCAGCCGTTCCCCATCACACTTGTGCTCCAGGCCCTTCACCAGCTTCTTTGTCCTTCTTTGTTCTCACTCCAGCACCTCAGTCCCTCTTGTAATGAGGGACCCAGAACTGAACACAAGATTTAAGGTGTGGCCTCACCAGTGGTGTTGTCCCTGTGTGACACCTACTTCCGATTTGCTTCATTTAAAGGTTACAAGACAAGCTAATTGTCAGCTCTGCATAATGGGTAAAGACCTGCAAGCAGAGCTGAGTGCTTTCTTGGCTTTGACATCAATAATGTCAAAGATGATGACTCCAATGCAGGAGCTGGGCAGAACCTGGCCCTTCTCAGCTGCTCTGACCTGAGGCGAGGATGCTGAGGAGACACTAACTGCTTTGGTGAGGGTTTCCTGAGGAAGACTATTTCCTGTGACTGTCTGGACATTGCTTATGGGTTATGAGCTGTTTGCCACCATGTTGCTCAGCGTTTGCAGCCTGTATCGTGGTTGCCTTAAGAAAACTGGGTCCTCTTGTGAATCTGAGCAAAATCCACAAGTAGATTATATTCTGCATGGAGCTATTCTGAGATACTTAAAAGCAAATAAAAAGCTGCACAGGGAAACTAAAAATAACACTACCCCAAGCTGTAGAAAGCATGGATGTGCCACATCAGAAGCAGAGCTAGGGAAGAGAAATTTCACCTGGTCCAGTTCAAGGCAGCTTGGTTAAACTGGTGTCAGCGATGGTGTGGAAACGTGCGGTGGATTTGAAAGCGGCTTCTTCCAGCTTAATGCAGGTGCTGTAACTCTCGGGACGAGCTGCACTTGTGCCCACTGAAGTTAAACTGTCACAGCCGTGCAGGCAGAGTTGGGCCGAGCACCGGCAGAGGAGCGGGAGCAGGGTTCCGGGGCTCTGCTCGAGGGTGTCGCGGACGCTGCTTTAGCGTGGGGCTGTTCCAGTGCCGCCCATCCTGACCTGAGCCTTGCGAGACCCGTTTTGAAGGTACCGATTGCTCCTTACACTTATGCAGCTCTTTGCTGAAGCTCCTCCCGTTTTTCAGGACGTTTCCCAGCCGAGACGGGGCCAATGTGCTTGGCCCCGCGGGTCTCTTACCGGTGCCGGTGGCCGCTTTTCTGCCAGTGCTGTACGGGGTACTAGGGACTTTGGCAGTGGCATTTCTTCTCCGCAAGGCGCGGTGCGGAGCGCGGCTGGCGAGGGCCCGCGGCGGTGCCGGGTCGGGGCAGTGGGGCCGGGGCACTGCGCGGGCAGCGGCGTGGCGCGGCCGCCAGGGGGCGCTGCAGTGTCTCGCTGTGCGGGGCGGGCGCACCTGCCGCGTGCGGAGCCGTCGGCGGCGGCACGGGGGGCAGCGCGGACAGCGCCGTCCCGTCCGGTCCCGCTGCGCTCCGCTCGCCGCGGCCCCGCCGCAACTCGACGGGCGGCAGCGCCTCCTCGTCCGCCGCCGCGGCGGGAAGGCGCGCTCCGCGCAGACGGGCGGCCCGTGCCACCCCCGCAGCAGCACAGCCGGCCGCAGCTTCCGCCGCCTCCGCGGACGGGGCCGTGCCGGCAATGGAGACCTAGCGGGGAGCCGCCGGGAGGTAAGCCCTGCGCGCCGCAGTGTCCTCAACCCACCGAAACTGCACATTTCTCCTCAAAACCTGAAAAGTTGGGGTGCAAGGAGCGTCCTCTCAGGGTCGCCCCCTCCGCGCGCGGGACGGGGCTGAGGGGCCGCTGCCGACATGTCCCTCCTTCAGCGCTGGGGCAGCGGTGCTGAGCGGACAAGCGGCGGGACCCGCTGCTGCCGGTTGCTCCTGAGGGGCTCCGGCAAGGACCGGCCGCAGCTCCCGCTCTCCGTCCCGGGCAGGCGGTGTTCCGCGGGGGTCGCGTCCCCTCGGAGCTGCGGTCCGGGTCGGCGCGGTGGCCCCGTGGCCGTGCCGGTGTCCGAGGGAGGTCTCGGTTAGCACTGAGGGGCTCTCACTTGAGCGCCGCGGACGGGAGAAGTGTTCCTGCCGGGATCTAAAACACACGCGAGGACTCGGTTTTTGGGATGTCGCAGCTCAACGGAGCCTGTTGAAAAGGTGCCGGTTCTTTGGAGGTTTGGCTACGCTGAGGTACTGCAAAGGTGTCCTGAATGTTGGGTGACTTGGGAGTCTCCATCTGCCTCCCAAAGCTCTGTGGCAGTGAGGCTTCTCAGGTTTTGTTTGGGGTCTGCCGTAAACCTGCTGAAAGGCACAAAACCTCTCAAGAGCTTCATTAAGCAGCTGTTTTCAGAGAGCCTGTCCTTGGACTGTTGTCTGTGCTAAGAATCAAAGAATCCAAAGTTTCTGGTGGAAAATGCTGTAAGCTGCAGTTTCTCGAAGTTCTCGGTAAGGTTTGTGTGCTCGGGACAACCTCTTACCTGCTGGGTTAACACCCAAACTTGGGCTTGTACTGGGAGGAAAATCCTACTGTGGCAGCAGCTGGCACTCTCTCATGCTCCTCTGCAGTGTTTGTACTTTCTTGGTTTTATTCTGGTTATTAAAAAAATCATATTTTTATAGGGTGGGTGTGGGGGCTTTGGCTGTTAGGTTATTGCCGTCGGGGTGCACGTAGTTTTGGGGTTTCTCAGGGAATAGTTAGAGGTCAGCCCAAGACAAAGTGAGCTGGTGCAGGAGCAGGGCAGGGTTGCAGGGGAGGGCTGTTTTGGGGTGTCCAGGCATTGTGAGTGTGGTTATAGTCATGCCTGAGAGGCACTCACCCCAAACGCCTGCTGTTGGTGCTTGAAAGGGGATGTTATCTCTTAGCAAGGATATAACTGTGCAGCTGCCTGGCAGGCTGTTCTATCTGCCAAGTACCTCAGCTGTAAGGGCTGGTGACTTGCCTGCCTGGCTTCTATGTAGTGCATGGGAAGGGGCTTCCCTCCGGAGGAAGGAGCAGCCAGCTTTGAGGAGGACATGGTGGCTGAAAAGCTTTGCTCATGCCAGACCTGAGGCGGGAGGTAAGTCTGGGGAGGAAGCTGTCTGACAGTGAGTCAAGTTCTTGCTTTGCAGTGGACAAGTGGCTAATGGGGAGATGGAAGGACAGGCTGGGATTTGAGGTTTTGGGCTCTGTAAGCCAGTGGGATGTAATGCATGTGAAGTGAATGCAAGAAGTGAAGTCTTCTAGCAGTTCACTGAGGCACAGGCAGTGATCTTCAGGATTTGAGGAGTCCATGGTTAAGCAGGGGTTGTAACTGGGGATGTGCAGGAAGGCTTTCCAAGAAATTACTAAGGATTGTGTCCTTCTGAGGGTAATTCCTTGTGCATGGGAGACCTCTTGCAGTGGGAGGACGGGGGCATGCACTGACCTCCCTGTGAAGCACTAGTGTTGCTAGGCAGCAGCTTGCACCTCCAGTGTGCTCCAGATCTGAGTCTGTGAGGGGAGACCTTCCTCTATGGAACTAAAGCTTTCTAGCTGGTGTCCAAGGATGCTGGAAAGCATATATCCTGCCTGTGTGGGTGTACATACACTTCTGGCCTGCTTCTGGGTACTACAGAGGGGCACTCAGATGGGAATGCTCAGGGATGTTAGTTGAGAGCAAAACTTCCTTATCCTCATCACCCTGATTGGGCTGCAGATGAGCACAGAAGAGAGATGAATCCTTGGTTGTTCCATTTGAGAGGCTCAGGAGTTCTCTCCAGGCCACCTTTTTACTTTCACAGCACCTGGAAGCTCATGGGAGGTTTGTCTTCAAATCACCAGTCAAGTTGGTGATTGGTGCTTTAGCAGTAAAATGGGGGGAAGGGAGGAAGACGTGCTTGCACAGGAGGTAAGAAAAAAGCCCAGGTGTGCCACATTGATGTACTTAGTCAATTTCAGTCAGCTGTAGTGAATTCCACACAATTGCAGGAGCCCCTGTGCACACGTGGCATCAGCCAGCTTTGTCTGAACTGCCTCGTATCTCGCAGAGCAGAGTGGTGGAAAGCCTTTTAATCTGCAGGGCTGCCAGTCTAGTGGCTACACTTTGAAGCAGTGCAGTAGCCAAAGCTGTTGGAAACCAGTGTGAGGGGACTGGCTGCTCTCCAAACAGAAGTCAGATCAAGAAAGAGGCTGAGAGGGTCAGGAAGGATTCATAGGCTGCTGGGGAGAAGGAGAGCTCAGCAGAAGGTATTTCTGTGGCATGGATCACTTCTGATCAGGCAGGGTCTGGAGGTGTGAGAGAGTGGGAGGAGGAGGTGGCTTCCTGGTGTGATGGATAGGCCTGGGCCTTAGAAGAAGCTGGACTTTGCAGCCTTAAGCCCAGAGGAGTGAGGAAGCAGAGGCAGGTAGGAGCATGTATGCTGGGCTCAGAATCTCATGGGTGCTGTTCCTTGCTGCTGTATGATAAGCTTGAGCTATGGAGAGTTTAAAAGTGTGTGTCCGGAGGTGTGGAGCAGCTGCCGGCTTCAGTTCTTTGTGAAAGTAAAATGGGCAACTTGTGTATGGAGGCAGTGTGTGTGTATGAGGAGCGCAGCAGAGATGCATAGGCTGGTGCAGAGCAAGGAGAGCAAATTGGGCAACATGTAAGGCCCACACCTCTTGGGATGCTGCCTGCTTAGGAGCATCCAGGGGAGACTTTCTGGCTGGGATAGGTCTGTGAAGGGATTTGGTTTGTTTGCAGACAGTAATTTGTTCCCTGTCTGCAGCTGGTTCCTGTAGAGAGAAGGGTACATGTTACAATTATCCAGTTAAAGCTACAGAGAATAGTTTTTTTCTATGTGGCATTTGGAAGAGAGAGGCTGTTTAGTCCAAATCTTATATGTCTTGTGTTGAGATGCCCTTGTGAGACTGGAGGTGGAGGAGGAGTTCCAAGGAGCATTTCTGTACCTTGTGCAGGCAATCTCTGCTGGCTGAGGTGGGCAGCTGCCAGGCGTGGCTGAGGCTGCGGGAAAAGAGCTGAAAATTTGTACTAACAATAAGAAGTACAAAGAAAGCCTTTATAATGTATGGACTTTCCCTGTTCTCCAAAACATTCAGGCTCTGAGTAATCTCTCACTTCAAACTGAGGCTCAAGCTGAAAATATCAAGGGATGTTAAATTGTAAACCACTATTAAACAGCCTTAAAGGGCTGTATGGGAAACTGCTCTCTGTTTCTAAGCCTTCCTCAAACAATGTGAATCTGAGCTGTTTATCAGGAGGTCTTTCATGCTGGAAAGGGAAGTGAACATGTAAACTCTATCACAAAATAAAGAGCCATTTTAAGAGGCTGTTTGCTTTTCAGGGTGTCCAACTAAATATAAATCTTCCTTTAAACAGCCTTGAAAAGAAGACAAAGGGAAGAGATCTTGCCCTTGCTGAAAATAATGAGAATCTTTTTGCTAGCTTTGATGGTCTGGGTTTCCTCCAGCATCTGGTATTTGACCTAGGTAAGTGCCCTTTGGATTCAGTGGAGGACTGAGAGGTGTGTTATGTTCAGTGACAAAGCTGGTGGGGGAAAGACTGCATGTTAGGAAGTTCTGCAGGGCTTGTTCTTCCACCCCTCTTTGCACTGTTTTATGTATCAGTAAAACTAACAAGGATGTCTATTTGGTAGAGCATTACCAGGGCACATAAAATATGTATTTTAATTTGGTTTTTGGCCTGAATCAAAATAAAACCTCATTGTTTACAGGATTTCTACAAAATTCCCAAAAGTAATATTATAGAAGCAGTTTCTCATGATTTTCAAATTCTGATGGGTTTGCTTGCTTAATTAAATTCTTTTCATCCAGGCAGATCTGGCAAAATACATATAGATAAAGGCTAGCCCCTGGTTGTAAAAGGGAAAAAATTCTCATCAGGATCACCTTTATCACTTTAAGGTAGTATGAGATGGTGCCAAGTACATTGAAAGCAACCTGCCTTTGCTGACAGCAAAGTGCCCTGTCTTGCTTCTCTGGAACCGCGTTTTCTTAGTGGGAAACTGTGGAAGAGTGTTTTGTAAGAAATGCAACAGCTGGTATGTCATCTTTTTCTGTTAATTCTGCCTTCTTTGAGCATTATGTATTAGTTAGGGAAGCATGTGGCTGGGAATGAGATCAAGGAATGCAATTCTAAGCACATCGCATGCAGAGTTGTGTTCTCTGTGCTTGTTCCGTTAACGTGCAGGAGTGAATGTGGACTGGGTTTGCCATGAATAGTGCAAATATTGTTAATACTGCAGAGGTATGAATGTATACAGGAGCAGATATATAAGTCAATACAGCTGACACTTGTAACAACTGCAGTCCATCTTCCATGTGGTCCCGACAAGAGGTCTGTTTTAAGATGCTGTAAAAGCAGTTTCTCTATAAAAGCGGGGAACATTTCAGCATGCAGATGGCAGCTCAGTCTAAATTCTAGCTCTGTTTTGTTCTGAGCACCTTTGTAACAAGCCTTGAGGAACATAAGGGGAATGAGGAAAGCACTGTGAGGGGGAAGAGAAGGGATATGCTATCTTTCAGGCCTGAGAACTCTTTTTGAACTGTCTCTTCATTTTTAATAGCTTTTCTACAAAAGATGCTTGGGAAGCAAGGTTGGTATGAGTATGAAAGAAGCAAAGTATCTATCTTTTGGCTTAATAATGCTCTTGGATAGGCTGGTGCGAATTGAACTTACTTCCTTATTGATGTAAGAGTGGTGAGTTTTGAAATTGCTGTGGGTGAGAATTGACCTCGCGTCTCTTTTAATCTGAAATGCTTTCTCCTTTTGTGGTTGAGGCTCTATAGGGGAGACCTGTGATCACTGGCAAGGTCATCTAAAGCACTTAGAAAAAGGCCATGACCTCAGTGGTGTTTGCTCTGGGTGTTGGTGACTAAAAAGCTGGACTTGGATGAAGCCGTGTTTTTTTCTGTATTACAGGGTTTATCAGTGACTCTGAAGCTGAAGGGTTCTCATCAGCAACTTGCCTTTCCGCCCTGGAGTGCTGAACAGCAAGCAGGATCCAGAGTCCTTTCCCCCTGAGCAGAGCTTCTCCACAGCCAGGGTGTGCTGGCTGTGCTGGGCTTGAGAGAGTAGCCCTTGAGTTCATCTCAGCCCAGAAGCTGTCTGCCCTCCTGGGACAGTGCTCAGTGGCCTTCTTGACTTAGGAAGTGTACTGGTCGTGTGTGTCTGGGGTTCTTCTTTTCTCTCTGGTGGCTGTGATTACTGCTGTGGCTTACTCCGCTTTGGCAACTGTCTTCCTCTCACTGCATCAGTTCTGGGACTTAGGCTTATTTAAGCTGATCCTTAAAATCACTCTCCCCAGTATGAGTGTACATGTTTAGCTTCCAAGTGTAGACTGTCTTCATGTTTTCTTCTCATCCTCCAGCTGGCTTTTTTATAATCTTTAAGTGCTTCTGCAAAGTGATAAGAGGCTAAGCCCCACTCTAAACCTGAACTCCTTGGATCTGAGAGTCTTTACAGTGCCTATGGTACTTCATGTTGCCTGAAGTCATGTATTGATTAAACCACAATCTGCAAGAGTAAATATATGTAGAATATTAATAGCCCCTACTCTAGGGAGACAAAAAGGCTGTAAATTAATAGACCCATTGTGTTGACCTCATAAACCATGAGGGCTTGAAGTACAGCTGTAATCCTCCTCCCACAACATGTATTTCACTTTGAGTGTCTGTAAAAGGCCTGGGCTGCTCAAATTTAAAAGCTGTGGTACTGGACAAGCATATCCATATATCCAAGGATGTGTAGCCAGAGTATTGCAAAGTTCAGGCTGGAACAATAGCTCTCTGTGGAATCCAGGGTAGTGCTGAATCAGTGCATCATTGATGGTGCAGCTGGGCATGAGACTTAAAAAATAATTTTTAACTTCCTTGCTTCTTTGTTGTTCCTGTTGTTCCTCCTTGCAGTTGCTTTCTGCTTCCAAGTGCAGGAGTTGCTGCGACAAGGGAGAAATATGATTCAGGGATTTAAAATCCAATTTGAAGATATAATAAACTTGAATTCTGTGTAAGTTGCTTTAGGGAATCGAGGTCAGTGTGTGGTGTGAGCTGATAGTACTTGATCTGCTAATTGGTGCTGAGTGGTTCTAGTTCTTTTGGTTCATGGATCCGTTAAGATGGGCTGCTCAGTTTTTTTGTTGCATTTTCTTAGAGATTTAGATGAGTGCCTGTATCGTATGCTCACCAGTAACACCTCTCGTTAGCACTTTCAGTCCACAGATACTGGAATTTTATCTCTATTTGGAATATTTCAGGAGACTTTGCCATTTCCCTGCTCTTCACTTTTTGTGTGAGCACTGGTTTAGGCACTGTTGCATTTGAAAGTTCTTGCAGGCAAAGGTGCTTGTGTTAATGCTCGCAGAGTTTTCTCTCTACAGGGCAAACTAGCAGTTTGCTCAGTCTTGAGTCTGATTACCACTTCATCATGACTAAAGTAACTTCTTCTCTTTGCAGCCAGAAATGCTAATGGGAGAAGTTATTGTGTGGAGGCCATCACAGTATTTTTCTTCTGTGTGTTTTGGTGTTACACTGTAAGATGCCTTTTGAAGTTTTGAGATGCTGCTCCTGGTATCTTCCATCATTGCTATTTGGAAGATAATGAACTTTTTAACTGAAAGCTTTACAATCTTTCAAGCAAAATCTCAGTGTTGACACCTATGGGGTGGTGCCTGTGGTGTTCTTTTCTTCTGAAATAACAGATAAGTTTCTGAATTTACTCCCTTCATATCATGAAATATCTGTGAGTTTTGCAGTTCGTTCCTTTTCTTTCACACCCGGACATGCAGCCTTTAGAGGAATCACTGTAGATTGGTGGTGTGACCTTGTCAGGTGCTCTGTATATTTAGTTATGGTTCCTTTTCCTTCCTCAGGACAATACCTTGGTCTTTCCTTGTTGTGTTGCTATCACGTAGCTGATACTGTTAAGCCAATAATAATCCCAGACATTTTAGATGTTGTCTTATTGTTGGTGGTTACTTTCAGTTTGCACAACACCACCACTGCCAGTTTCCCTCTGTGTTTACCTCACTTTTACATTTCACATGGCATTTCAGACCAACAAGGAGAATAAGCCAGATGTGACCTTAGTTAAGGACCTGAGCCCAGTGGAGGCTCAAATCCAGCCGGACAAATGCTGAATGCACACTGCCTTGTAGAATTAATGTTCATTGTGTATTATGACAACTTAAGTGGCTGGTGAAGATGTACAGTGAATTAGGCAAAATGAAATATTCTGTGATGCTCATTGAGCAACAGAGCGAGGAACACTGCGTGACCCATATCAAGTAGAGCTGAAGATACTGTTATTTGGACTGGCATACTTCTCTGCTCTTATGTAGTTTTTGTTTGTATTTAAGGTATCTACAAAAAAGGGCTGGTGCCCATTGTGGATTGCTTTCATCCAGAATGTTGGATAGACTGAAAATTCATTCAGTAATAAACAGTTCCAAGTGCAGCGTGTTGGCAGAAGAATAGACCCAAGAGAAAAGTTCATGTAAGAATTGAAAGCCTTGAAAAGTGGAGTGAGGAAATGGTTTGAAAAGAAATGAGCAGAAGTCCCCATCTAGCAGACTGTAAAGACAAAGAAAGAATTACTGTTGCCATTTCATCCTTCATGTGTAGGGTAAAAACTGTAATTTATTTTTGTGAGATTTCTGAGCACCAAAACCTGACAATCGGAAACCACTAAAGAGCTGGCTGCTGTTTTTAATGAGCACCTTCTGCATTGCAGCTTCTGTGGAGAAACCAGAGCCTAAAGAGCCTCGTGGTGTGTCAGCAGATCTTGCACTGCACAGACGTATGCCTCAGTGCATGCATGCACCACTTCTCATTTCTTGCTTTCTCATATACAGGAGCACAGTATAAACAAAGCTTGTAGTAGAAATTACAGCAAAACTAAATAATGTTTAAAGGGGGAACTTGGGAATCTCAGTGCTGGGTTTTGTGTAGAATATTAATACTCCAGTTTCCTTGTTTCTGAGTGCCTCCTTCTAACCATGTCACTTGAAATACTTTTGAGTCAGGGAAGCTATATGATCTGAAGTGGGTGCTAGAAGGACAGTAAGCAGTACCTGAACAAAATGAGACACCATTTCCCAAAGCCTGTTTTCTGAGGACTCAGAAGACAGAGCCAAGTTTGTCAACATGGGTGAAGGGCATTAGGCAGCATCTGAGAGTCAGGGTTTGTGTTTTTACAGAATTTGTGCTGCATCACAGCCTGGTCTGCTTGTAATTGCTGCATGCTTACAGCAGACTGGGAAAGCTGCCTGAATTCTATGGTTTGTAGCATCAAGCAGTATGAGGAGGTAAGGGTTGGCCTTGTTAGTAGTGAAATGATGGAGGGTAAAGTTGTCACACCTTGTTTTTCCTATATTTGTCCCTCTGATGGTGGCAACCTCCCTTTATTTATCTCAATACAGATGCAGCCCGGCAGGTTACAGCAAGGGCTGGATTAACTTGCTTCGTGATTCTTTCAGCATTCTCGAGCACTTTATTCTGTGTCTCTCTTCCATCTACTTGGTGATCTTGGGCAAGTTAACTGTAATTTGTGTCTATATACTTATTAAGTAAGATGTCTCCTTCATTCTTCTGGGAATAGTCCTAAACTCAGTCCCCCTCCTGTGAGATGTATGTAGAAGAGTGCTGTGTTCTTGTTACAGCTGTGCACCCCTACTCACAGCTGCTTGGAGTTGGTGGCATCAGAGTAAGCAGCTCCTTAGGGGAATGCAGCTCAGTGTCTCTGAGGAAAAGTTAGTTAACCCTGCTTGAAGGAAAATGCCTTGATCGTTAAAAAATTATATTGAATGGCAACTGATTTATCCCGTCTCATGTCTCTTCAAGCTAGCATAGTTTTGTTCATGTTCTTCATCAGATCACAGACGCTCATTTCCAGAAGTGCTGGTAGGTATAGCACAGGGTTGTCTCTAGTCCATCCCACTGCCTGATAGGTGAGTGAATGGCCCAGAGGAGGGAGTTGTGAGCCTGGTCCCGCTGGGAGATGTGATGGGAGCCTTGGCAGGCTTAGCACCAGAAAACTCCTCCTGAGCGAGCTTAGCAACTTTGTCCTAGGCACATAAGCTTTCCTCTTCTGTCTGCTTCACATTCTTCTGGGAGAAATAAATCTTACACTGTGCCCTTCTCTCTTTGTCAAATTCTGTGTTTAAAAACAATCATCTGTGGTATGGCAGTTTGAAGAGTCTGGTTGCTTATAGCTGCGTGCTGTCTCAGGACAGCAACCATCTGACTGCTGGTCACAGTGGTGTGACTGATCCTACCTTCTCCTGGTTGGATGTCTGGGACAGTTAAGATGACACCTCAAACTGTTGTTTATTTTTATGTCAGTTTCAGTGGTGTTGTGTCAGATGTGACAAGCTGAGGCTCTGAATGACTGGGTGGTGAAGTAGTTTCTTGCCCTTTTCTTGCTGTATTTTCCTGATTTTTGCAGGTACAGAGACTGACTGACTTGGTGAGGCCAGGGCTTCAAAATGCAAAACTCCTATCAGTGCTGACAGGACCAAGAATTTTCCCCTCTTTCTAGCATTAATGTTGGCTGGCAGCACTTGCATTGAATTTTTAAGTGTATTTAATGCAGCATAGCTCTTTTGGGGTGGGGATGGAGGGACTCACATGAAAAAAGACCCAGGAGTTGCATACTTCAGCTGTAATAACTGAAGGGAGGAAAGTGGAGAAAGTAATTTGCAAAGCTACACTTGAAAATCATTCTAGCATAACATCATCATTACAATTATCTGTCACAAGATTTAGTTCAATTACTTTTAAGCTCTCTTGTCAAGATGGCCTTGCTTGTTTCAGGATTTTGGTACTCTAAGGAGAGGTTAAGGAACAATGAATATTAATTCTGCCATTAACTGCTGTCAGACAGCCTTCAGCTTTTATTATTCCTTGAAAACTCCTTTAGCATTGTAACTGTGGGGAATCAATAGGCATGAAGTGCCCATGGGAACATAGAATTCAGGGTTGGAAAATCCACTGCCTATTTATAGCTTGTAGTATGGTCAGGTGAGGAGGGGGGAAACTTCGGTTGGAAGTGGTAACTTTGAAATAACTGCATAGCAGCACAGTTGCCACTGTGTGGAAGATTATCCAGAGCTCCTTATAGTTTCTCCACAGAGCAATAGGCTGGTAGTAAATTACAAGGGGAGAATATTTGATGTAATAAACTCAAATTTAAGTGAATAATTTTAATGGAGCTTCAGGACATTGCACCCTCTTGCTAGTTAGTTACATCGAGCAAATATTCAGAGCTCTAGGAGTCTGGGCTGGTCCCAAAGTTGAGGGGGCCTCTGGGCGGGTGTATGTGGTGCAGCATTTAAGGAATGATTCTGTTCTGTTGGCCTTTGTTTTGACTACTAATGCAGGTAGTTTTGTGTATTTCTGTGTAAAAGAAACTGCTGTAAGATGTTTGCTGCATCTTTTGGTGCAAATAATTTCACTCTAATTTAGGTGACTGCCCTCTTTATCTGAGAATAAGGGTCCTGATCTAAAGTCTGTGTCTGATACAGAGATGAATTCCTGGAGTCTTAACTAGATCAAGCTACTAAAAGGCCTATGACTTCAAGCTAAACATAGTTGAGGACTCCAGCTTGCAGTTAAGCATATCTCTCTCATTTATATATCTATATATGGTCTTTGCTGAGTTCAGATTCTTTCTACCTGTTTAAGTGTAGGCAAGAAGCCTTAGCTTGCTCTTGCTATGTTTTCTTGAATGACTTCGTACTTGTAAATGAAAACACAATTAGTTCCAATAATTATGTAAAATTAAAATTAAAATTTTACACTAGATTTTTTCCTTTTTTTAATGTATATTTTATAAAGTAGTGAAGTTCACAGTAGAGACTAATTTTATCTTTATAATATGAAGCCAGAGACCTGCATTCGTTGATTTCTGAATTTTGTTCGCCTGTCTTCATTTTGTAGGAGAAATCTGGAATAGCATTAATTAATTGTAGGAACTTTTACAAGGTCACCAGTTGGACAATAAGTTTGCTAAGAGAAGTTGCTTGAGTAACCTACTCTTTTATCTGTTCTTGAAAAATGAGGCAAAACTAATTGTGACCATCGAGGTCTCCTTAAACAGTATCCAAATATCTGCCGGGTTAGACCCATGCTATTTCAAAGACGCAATTATGTGGTGTGGTTTTTTTTTTAAGCAAAAATACTATTTTTGAAGTGTAATTTTAAAAACGCCCATCCCTTTGTGTGATGGAGATAAAAGGTCACTTTGAACCATTATGGTTTCCTACCCCTACATAAAAATAAACCCAGAGGTTCTAGATTAAGCCATTGTCCCATAATGGTTCTTTGAGAAATGTTTAACTGTAGCTGCTGCTTTGTTCTGGTGGAGAGCTGTGATTCAGACTTCCTACTTTGTTTGTGTTTCAGCTGTCACTGGAAGTGAAAGATGAAGCCTCTTTTTCTCTTGGTTCTTGTGATCTGTACTGTAGTCAGCATGGATTTGAAGCTTGTGTCAAAGAGGAATTCTGGTAAGTCACAGAAAAATATTTTTACTTTTGATTCTGGACTTAGTGCTTATGCAATCAAGCATTTTACGTTCCTGCTTCTTGGTTTGCATATATACTTGTTCTCTTCTGAAAAAAAACCCAGTCATAAGCAGTATGGTTTGCTTACCAGCTGTTGCAGGATTAATTTCTCACTGTAATGTTCTGTTGATGATTCAAACAGTTTAAAAAGTGTCCTTCTGTTTTATTTCATTAAAAAAGAAAAAGAAAAAGTTGATCTGCTTGAAATATTACAAAGGTGATAATGACTTCAGCATTGCTCTAATATAAAATCTCTACTCATGCTAAGGGATTTTCTTAATTCTGGATGTGGTTTGTGGTGACTTTTAAGTCTGGATGATTTTTTTTTTTTTTTGTACGTTGGAAGGGCATCTTCCAAAAAGTCATTCCAGCCATATGTGTGATCATATATAGGGTTAGCTGGGAAGAGCATCCCTGGGTAGAAAATGTCTGATTATTCTAGCAGTGGAAGACAGTGGGAGTTGGTTTAGGTTTATATCTGCTTTTGAAACCCACTAATAATAACAAGATACTTCGAATAACCATTAGGGTATTGATCTGGATAAGTTTTCATTTATATTAGAGCCTGCAGTGACTTCTAGTCCGTGCAGCTCTCTCTCCTTAAAGGGAATGACTTCATGAGACTGCCTTTCTCAAGTAAGCTGCATGTTTGCGAGGACTTTTGGCAGACAAGTAGGTTAGAGGCAGTGTTGTATAGTGGTGTTAGTCTGCTAGAGCCTTGTGTATGTAGGCAGGTAACTGATGCATGATAAATGTACTTTTAAACTTGCATGTTAACTTCCTCATTTTCCCCCCTAGTTGTATTGTATACATACAAGTGTAAGAGCTTCCACTGGTCTTGCTGTCCTCAATGTCTTTAGCCAACACTTCTAGCAATGCAGGTACAAGTAGAAATTACTGACTTCAGTTGGTGTAGCCAGTTTTAATTTCTGCATTTCTTGAGAACAGAGGAGAAAAGTTATTGGTTCATCTGTTATAAAGCATTAGATGTCACATCCCAGGCTAGATGGTGTTAGTCTGGAAATCACCAGATGCTAGGTTGAATTCTTCTGCTGGGCTAGAAAGTATAAATGGATGTTGTTAAATTGAACTAGCTCACAGCAGTTTGGTTATTGTGCTCTAAGCCCTGTTTGCCTTGTGAGAGCAGTCACGGATATTGGGATTTGGCTACGCTGGAGCTTGGTCTAAACTCTGCTAAGGGCAATGGTGTTGCAATTTGAAGAACAGGTATTACTGGCCAGGGAACCCGTGTGAGATCCATCATCTGTATAACTAAGCAGTCTTGATCCACTGATACCAGGCAACACCACCTGGCTGCAAAGAAGGGCCTTTGTATTTCCTGTATCATAAGTACACATCTGTAGAAGTAACATGCCTGTAGTTATGGCATCATTCAGCTGGTAGTTTACCTTTAGTTATATTTCAGTTGGGTGCTTGTTTTGTTTTTTATCTGCTTTCCTTGCAGATTATCTTGTGTTATTGGCAGCTGTTGACAGTATCAATTCAGGTTGAGTACTGGTGGGAAATGCTGTAATATGGTAGACTGTCTATTGCTAAATAAACCCACTAGTGAATAGCTGTTTGTTTTGTTTTTTTTTTTCTCTTTTCATTTGATGGAGTTGGTATACATTGAGTATAAGATAAAGGAGAAAAATGAACGTAAAGTAAAATTATAGTTTCTTTGCAAGTACATGACCACATAGTTGGTTTTCATTTTCAATATTCTTTGTCATGCATGCTGATTTTTAGGCTGCTGTGTGGAGCAAACTATTGATTTCCTTTTTTTGCCTTTTTCCATTACATTGTATGTGAAATGCATTTTCTGTTTCTGTGATTTCAGCATGTAAAGCAAAATTGGTAATTTGACTTCCTTTCTGAAAGGAGTCTTTAGATATGAAGGACTGTTGTTTGATTGCTTCGAGCTTCACCAAAATGTTATTTGTTGTGAAGGGACATGGTTTGGAGGCTTCTGAACTATAACTATTTGTATTGTTAAGTAGGATATCAGAGAGAGCGGATGGATGCAGCCGGTCAAATGCATGAAGAAACAGTAAGACCATGTTGCTTGGTAGGCTGACAGTATCTGTAGTGTGGTGATGCTATAGTTCAGAGATTGGGAAGGGGAAAGTAATTGAATGGTTATTTGTGGGCAGCTGCACTGCAGTATGAACAGCAGGATGTCCAAAAGCAGGAAGGCTGTTTTAGTGGTAGATGAGAGTCAGGGTGGGGGGTGGTAGGTGGGATGCCTGAATGACACCCTGTGGGCAGGATCTCTGCAGCAGTGTTCTGGATGGATGTTGTAGTCTTAACTTTTGCTGGCTGATATGAAGATGTCTAAGCTGGTGAGCATCTGTAAAAGGGGAAGTGAAATTGTGCAGACAGTTATGTAGGGCTGTGTGAAGCAGTGCATGGAAAGCGCTGACACTGATGATAAAGACAGATTTGGGCTTCTAGGGCAATAAACCATCAAAATCAGGGCATTGGTGACTTACGTAGAGTGGCATTTTTCCAGCCAATATGTAAATTTGCGATTAGTGCTGCAATTAGCCATAATTGTGATCATTGTTAAGTAAAAGGGCAATTATGAAGTTGACTAGCATGTATGTAATATCATATAATAGAATATATCTTGTTTAAGGGATATAATCTAAAGAGAGCTGAGTTGAAGAGGACTTGGGCTGAAGCAGTCAGAGGGTATGGTGTAGTCTTCAGGTACTGCAAAGGAATCCCTAAAACTGAGGCAGTCAAAAGTGGAGCAGAAAGTCCAGAGGGCATTATCAATGAAATTGAAGTTGCTTTAAAGAGAACAGGGGTTTGGCTAGGGAGGCATCTTCAGAGGCTGGTAGGAAAATACCCATAGAAAGCCAAGGATTGGAAATACAAGGGAACAAAGTTAAGGATGAGAACTCCAGACAGCAAATGCAGGCAGTACACAGGAACTGTCTGTGTACTGTCAGCCAAGAGTTGTTGAAGAGAAGTCAGGAGGGGAGGAGGATCTGAGATGTCAAACATAAAGTGATGAAATGGTATTCCAGTTGCAAACATAGTTGCAAGAATTCAAGTTTGCTGAAGAAACAATCCACATGGAAGGAAAGAGAGAAAAACAGAACTGAAAGATTTGTCTCGTGTCCTTTTCCTGCCCTCAGTTCTAGATTCAGGTGTCTGTATTTCCGTTCGGAGAAGATAAACAGGAATGCATGTGAGGGCTACAGACAGGTTTTGGAGTATCTTGCAATGCTGCAGAAGTGACACAAGCTTGTAGCAAGACAAATTTGTTTGGCTGCTTCTCACTTGAGATGTGATGCCAAAATAATTAAAATGGGAGAGCTAAGTTTATTATGCTAGTCAGAATCTTCTTTACAGGCAGTAACTTCCAGATGCTCCAGAAGAAATCTGTCATGTCTACAGAGTAATGATTGCTGTTTGTGGTGGGAACAGAACAGTTTGCCTCAAGCGTCTGTGTGAATGTTATGTTGACTTAAGTTTCACAGGCATTTCTTAATATTAAAAAGCTTTTTTGAAAGCTGCAGGTTGTCCTTTTTAACTGCTTTAAGAAATAATAAGCTTCTGAGCAAAGAAGTAATGCTGGGACTGCAGCTTTAGCAATATCCTAGAAAGGTATTTTGCAGGTGGAGATTATACAAACAAATCGAGGTTGTGGGAGCTGCTAGGTTCCCAGCTGGTAGGTGATTTCCTTTTAATCTGATTAAGTGACTTCTTTCCTGAAGCCTTTTGTATGTAGTGCTTTGAATAATCATAGCAGGGAATATAAAACCAATTAAAAATTGTTGCTTTTTTAAGCAAAAGATTTTTCAGGTTATAGATTGACTTAATAACATAATTCCCTTAGTGAATAATTGATGCCATTTATTGTTGCTGTATTTATTTGCTGGGTTGAAATACCCTGTCAGCATGTTAGAACTCTAGAGGGCATGCCAACCTTGGGTGGAGGAGCATAGGCAGACATTCCCAAGGCTTCTCCAAGGCTGCTAGCTGATATTTTGCGCCTTTTAGATGTCATGCGACAACTTACTGTAGTCTGCTATAGGTATTTCAGGAGACCCCTTTCCTGCTAGCTGTCACTGCTCTAGGCCAGGATTTCCCTCTGCTCCCTTCTATGAAGTTCAAACTTCCTGTATTGTTGCCTGATCATTTTGCCCATGAAAACTGTGACATATGTGGAGGTGTTTATACTTCAGAGGTGAGTCACGGATTTGTGCCTGGAGTGGGATACCGTAGAGAAACCTAACTCCTGAAAGTCTGGTACTCCTGCTGGAATGGGCACCAGAAAAGTTGCAGGATGAACACTCACAGTTACCATTTGCTTTTTGTTTTCAACTGCATGTGCTTGAAGAGCTCACTTCAGGCCCTGATGTGACATGCATGGCTGTGAGACCTCCCAGATTCTGAGATGAGAGATGCAAAAGAGACTTTCAGCTTTGACTTTCTGCAAATGATGTGCAGACAGAGAGCAAACAAGAGCTTGGCAACACTAATCAGTGCACACAGATCTCTTACTTTTCCCAGAAGATGTTGTTATTCACAGCTCCAGTAAACAAAGAGTCAGAAGCACCATTGTTCTAAGCTGTCATCAGTGCAGAGATGTATAGTCCCTCCTGCAAACAGTTGTGTCTGCTCATGACTTCACGGCTGCTCTCCATCTGTTCAGTTTGAATCAGGGGGAAGCAAAGAGACAGGCTCCTGTGCTCAGTCAGGTCTCAGGGGGCTACCAGCAAGTAAGCTATGAAGCACCAGTATTCCATGCACCTCATTACAGGAGTCTCAGCCTTGGTTTCCTCTCCTACAGAAAGCAGCATTGCAGCTAGGCAGGCCTATTTGGGAGACAGCTGACAGCTGGTTTGCTGGTGGGAAGGAAGAGAGATGCATAGAGAAGAACAGGAAAGGAAATAATAGAGGCTTGGTGTTTTTTTAATGACCTCAACCTGACAGGGTTTAAATATTGAACTTATTTAAACACTCAAATTTTTAGCTATTACATTTGTTTAAAATGAGTTCATTTATAATTAAAACAAAATATTGAACTGATACTTAAATATTAAAGCTAGACTCCTTTCCCAAAAGGAAAACCGCAGCTGTATCTGAATAGAATAAATGAACACAATTAAATTGTTCCAAATGGCAGTAAATCACAAAGATATGATTTTTAGGGATGGGGGAAATAAGCAAAGCATGAAAGAAATGTCATTTCTTCTCTTAAAAATCTGTAATCTTCCGCTCCTGCAGTGGACATCATGTCGGCTGTTTGGGTATCTGTTCTACATGTAGCTGCAGAATGTAAGATTGATAGTATCTGAACCTCTAGTAGGCATACCCTCATGACTGAGAGAGCTTGCAGCTCTGGGCCTTTCCCTGGATAAGGCTTTTTTTCCCATTCCAAAATAAGGCCTTTAAAAATGAAAAAAGCCTAATGTATTGAGATGTCTTTGCTTTGTTTTCTTTAAGATCCTAAAGGGAAAGTTTAAGAGATCTTCATTTCTAGTATGCTTACTTTGAGGTGTTGTGTCCCAGCTTCGTGTCCTTACTCTGACTGTCCTGAGGGACCGGGGAAGTTGTTCTGGCATGTTTTGGTTTCCATCTTGTTAATGAAACTATTTTTGAAAGGTCTGTCTTGTGTAATACTTGAATGAAAATATAAATAATACAGCTGCAAATACCCAGAACACAGCATTGAAGCTTAGCGTGTTCCATAATCCTGGGGATGAATGTCTGCTCAGTTTGGGTTATCTGTTGGTGGTGCAGGGGTTCTCAGAGGTGACTTAGAGGGTTTTCAAGCTGTAGGGAATCTGTGATGGAATGGCTTAGCTTTGGATCAGTCATTGACCAAGAACAGTTCTGAAGTGTGCTTGGGTTTTTGTAACCTGAATGCATGTGTAAAGTAGGTTTTACAGGCTGCTCTGTATATTTGAAGGAACATAAATACGGCTTCTTAGATTGCACTAGGTATGAGTAATAATGCACATTCCACTATCTCTGTCTGCTGAATTTAAAGAACTTTTTCTACTTTCAGAACTGTCCTGGGTTCAGCAGTAGCAGTCATTTTTCTCCTTCTTAGTAGCTGGTGCAGTGCTGTATTTTTGACTTTCAGCCTGGGAACAGTGCTGATAACACCGATGTTTTTAGTTACTGCTTAGTGATGTTTACTCTGACCAAGGACTTTCTGAGTCTCATGCTCTGCCAGGGAGGAGGGGAAGCAGGGAGGAAGCAGAGACAGGACACCTGACCCAAACTAACCAAAGAGGTATTCCATACCACAGCACATCATGCCCAGGATGTAGAACTGGGGGCAGTTACCCAGAAGGGCTAGATCACTGCTCGGTGAGGCTGGGTGTCAGTCGGCAGGTGGTGAGTGGTTGTATTCTCTTCCCTTGTTATTTCTCTTGTCGTTGTTGTTATTGGTGGTAGCACTATTGGTTTGTGTTATACCTCAGTTACTGGACTGTTCTTAACTCAACCCGTGGGAGTTAAATTCTTTCGATTCTCCTCCCCATCCTTCTGGGAGCAGGGGGAGGAAGGGGGGGGGGTGTGGGCTAGCAGCTGCGTGGCTCTGGGTTGCCGGCTGGTCTCAAACCATAACAAGAGCCTTGCTTGCTGTTTGAGGTTGCATCTCAGTTTTAAGTTGCTAGTCCCTGTGACACGTTGTATCAGAAACTTCTTTTATTGCTTACTTGCTTTTGCCCTGAATGTAGCTGTGAAAGTGGCAAGCAGTAAAATTATGAGGTTAGAGATGTTGGGATCACTATGGAAAATTATGAGAGAAAGAATTAAGATTTATTTTTGGCATTTAAATTGGGAGAGTTTGGTTTTATAAATAATAAAGGAAACATCAGAGATTTCCCTTTTTGGGAGGTGCAGTGCAAATGGTGGCATATAGACGTGTGTGAGATTGTACTGTTAAACTCACTAAGGTACGAATGACTGCCTATCTATGAGCTGAAAACCAGATTGATCTGAGCTGCGGTGTCACCTCTGCAGTGTACATTTTATCTCTTTATTTAACCCTTCCAAATCCGATCAATTCTTTCCTACAAGAAGCATGATTAGCACTTATAATACATACTGATATAAGAACAGACAGTGCTCTGCTGTTGAAGACAGAGACTTAGACTGAAATTAAGCTTCTGACCTAGGCACTTTGCTTTCCTGAGACGTGGTAGCCAGGGTGCCTGTGCCCACCAGCCTCTGCCATCAGTTCCTTCTTGCTTGCTGCCCTAGTGTGGTTCCTCATTTGAGGCAGGAACAGAGGCAGTGTGAGGGTATTTCTATTAGCTTGGCTTGTTTTAAACCTCCTCCACATCTGAGATTCACAAAACTGTAGCTCTGTTTTGCTATCTATGACCTATGGAAACTCACTCCCAGTCACCTTTTTTTGACACGTCAGTGTAAAAAGTGCAGTTGATTTGCATCTTTGAGGGATCAGTATTGCTTTGAAAAGGTATCTACTGAGATTTCTGCATCTGTTATTCCAGATGGGAAATTAAATAGTTATTGAGTAAGTAGGAAACTATTTCATCCAGGCAGCTGTAAGTATTGTTCAGTGGTTTTTAATAAAGAAGCTGGAAGCAATAGCAGTACCTGGCATGAGCCTTCTGTATCCAGCTATCTCATTCCTGTTGCTGTAATGAAGTGGGAGGATAGGAACCTGCCTCTGCCCCTTACTGCAAACCTGACCTACCAATCCCTCGAGAGCAGGAGGCATAAGGGGAAAAGGTACGTGTCAGGGCAATGCCCCAGGTATTCCACTGCTCTCCCAGTGAAAACGCCTGAGGCAGGGCAAAAGGGAAAGCCTGAAGTGCCCGAATTCCTTGATAATATTTAAAGTACAATGTTTTCTGTGTCACTTTTTTATGTCTGGGGATGTACTGCTGTTTAGGCATCCAGTGACCACATGCATAGTTGAAACATTTGTTAGGGCTGTATAGTAGAGGCCTTGAAACATGATAATACTATCTATTTTTTTGGACTTTCAGTGCTCTAATTGTGCTTTATTACCTTGGCATGGTGGTTCTTAAAGTCTCATGGGACTGCTGGGTTCAGTTAACAGCTGCTACCACGATGTTTAATACAAGAGCTTTTTGTCTTTAATGTTTGCATCATAGTTATTCCCATTTTACAGATGGTAGAAAATCATCTGGAGATGAAGTGATGTTCGTGTTGCCAAGATACTGAAAGTGATGTGGGGGAATAACAAAAATAAAATCTTTCCTTCTCTTCTCTTACATTGCAAACACCTTAGGCAAGGGTAAGGAAATCAAGTGCTGTCTCCCAGAGAAGTTTTGTGCCTAAATAAGCGTATGTGTAGAATGTGCTTTTGTGTCCTTGGATACACATGCTAGGGAAAAGTGTTTGTAATTTCTGTTACTTTTCAGTAGAAGACAGTAAGATGTATCTGCTGGACGTGGAGGAAGAAATGGAAAGAGATTCTGCTATACCAAGTTTTGTGCACTAGTTTTAGGCCAGGAGCTTTTGCCTTTGACTGTTGCAAGTCTGCTGTGTGTATTGGCTATAAATTCTTCTCCTTAAGACTGTAAAATAGCATATGGAATACCTGAGTGACTGTGAGCCTTGTAGACACCAGCTGAGTCTCTTGGGTAACCAAGTTGATAGAAACCTGTGTATATAGTTCTCTGACCTAAAGAATGTTTGTTGACCATAAACTGCAGTGACTTTGCAGGCAGTCAGATGCATTTGAGCCAGCCCAGGCCCCATCTGTGCTTGCCTAGTAGCTGCCTTTAGATTTTTAGCAATATCAGGAACTGGAGTTCTGCTATCAGATGTGTGAATAGTTTGAAATAGCTTTATTCAAGGGCACCTCAGTGTATAGTCTAACCAGATGTTCAAGTTTGTTTAAAGAAATACTGGTCCTTTCATCCCACTGCACAAATTCATATAGAATTTGAGCCCAAAGTTGTTTCACATGTGTTTCTAAAAATTTAGTTTTTATTATTTGAGAGCTAATGGATTTGGCTGGTATGTTGGACTTAAATTAAGACTGATGTTAATATGGCAGATAAGGTTTTTCACAAGACAACAGGAATTCTTTGTACTTGAATGTAAGGATTATGTTTTTGTTTTGCAAATAATGTTAGGATCACATCTGAGGGTTATTTGGATGAGTGTGCAGAGCCACTTCATTCATGCTTTTCTGTCAAATGTAGATTAGGTGAGCCTAGAAAGGGAAGGGTAATGTGAAATATAAGCATTCCCATAGCTTTGAGTTAATGGTAAAATGCAGAAAACAATCACTTTCTACAAAATAGGGCTTGTTAGATTTTTTTTTTTCAGTGACACAGTTTCATTTTGAACAGTAAATTTCCTGAGATGGATACAGTTAATACCCAATGGAAAACTGCTGGAACATGAACCAAAGGCAGGGTTATTCCCAGGCTCAGTATCTCTGGGGCATTCAGGAGTTGCAGCTGAACTCTAGGACTTTTGGGGTTGCTGACAGGGATGTTGGATGAAGTGTCTGGAAGACTGGAACACCTGGTGGTCAGGACCCTACTCTTTCTGGGATTGCCTGCTGGGAAGCAGTTGTCTATGTCAAGTCTCTCAAGTTGCCTGCAGAAGAAATATGAAAACTAAGAAAGGGAGGGCTCTTTCATGGAGCCAGGCTATTCTGCAGGCTTCCTTGGCTCCCAAGTTGGAAGTGAATCTGGAGCCATCATCCCTGCTCCCTGGCATGCCTCCCTGGTGAAGGAGGACCACCTGCTGGACCTGCTTTTTCATCTCAGTTTGCAGGCTTCTATTGCAAAGGGTATTTTGTTGAGAAAATAAACCAATTTTAAGGTATTTCTGAAACTTGTTTGTTCTGGTACTTGTGTTTTAGAAACACAACTTTGAAACGCAAGCCAAGAAAGTATTGTAGATTTGAACCCTTGAATCTGTTGCTCTTTTTTTATGTGACCTTGAAAATCTTGTCCCATTCTATAAAGCCTCAAAGGTGTGAGTATTGCTGTGAGATGTAGACAATAAAAAATGATAGTATGTGTATCACTAATGACATTTGATTTAAAATTTCCATTCAAAATAACATCTTTAATTTTAGGCAAATCAGGGGGCTACAGTGGAAACTGCACTTGGGAGTGGAGTGTCTCAGCTTTATTGGAGCAGATTGAAAGCTGAAGCTTTTTGGCTGACTTCTGATGTAGGTCAACATAATTCCTATTCACTGTGACTTTACATCATATTATTTACAGCATTATGATTTTTTCATCTGGATTGGGTGATTAAATTTGCTCTTTGCCATTCAGTGTTTATTGCAAATGGTTTTGTTCCAACTGTAAAACATGCCTCTGACTTAGAGCATGAGAGATGAAACCTAAATCCAGCCACCTGGGATGCCTGGCTGCAACTGCTGTGGACCTGACACAGGGGAAGTGTAAAACTCAGCCATTGAAGAAAGGACCTTTATTAGATCCAGTTTTAGAAATGTCTAAATGTTTAGAATTTAGAAATGAACTGTTCCATTTGCTGTCCTTCCTAAAGAGCTGCAGTTGTGGCTTTCTTTGAAGGACACCAATTCCCTATGAAGAGCTGGTTGCCCAGCATGCTCTTGTGTGAAGTCTTTTGCAGAATGTGCTGGGTAGCTTGGTCGTGAGAACCTAAAAAATATGAATTTCCCAATTGTAGAATGGTTTGTAGATGTAGTGTAAAACCAAGTTGAAATGTTACATTAAATGTCTTGATAAATATAAGTATCCTCAAGGGAGCCAAGTGTGTTTTTTTGCTGGGGCAGCTAAGTGAAAGCTCTTCTGTATAGTAGTTTCACTGCTATGATGGGCATGTTTTTCAGGCTTGGGCAAGACAAGCACATCCTTTCCTGCACATAGGGTTGCCCTTTCAGAATCATGATTTGTAATAATATACTTGCAAAAATCAGATCTCCTTTAATGGTTTTATTGTGCACATGAAAGTGGTGCATTATCAATGTAATTACTGAGATAATTTAATACTCATTCTATGCTTTACTACAGTGCTTTCCAACAGGGAGCTGTAAAACGTAATTTTGATCTCCTTAAACTTTGTTTAGGTTATTAAGAAATATTTTTGAGTGGCAGAAGAGGGAATTCTATTTTTGCATAATCTAATAGTCCCTTAAGGCTCACCTGTTAAAATCACATCAGTCAGATAAGGGATGAGATGGGAGCAGCCAATCATCTTGCTAAGTGTTCAGTGATTCTTCAGCATTGCAGCATCCACGGGTGCTGATCTCCAGCTGTGGAG
Organism: Neopsephotus bourkii; assembly: GCF_033783945.1. Lineage (NCBI taxonomy): Eukaryota > Metazoa > Chordata > Aves > Psittaciformes > Psittacidae > Neopsephotus > Neopsephotus bourkii. The sequence continues at coordinate 1,218,638 of NW_026901430.1, read as the reverse complement.
ATGTGTGGCACTGGGTGATAGTCACAGATGGATTTTCACAAATGACTAGGAGGTGAGGAAGAACAGAACTGTCATAGGTCTCCTGTAAGCATGGTCCTGGCTCTTCCATTCTCTCCTTTTATACCTTATTAAAGGTATCCTAGTGCCCCAAACAGACTATAGCAAGGGAGAGAGCTGAGCTACTCCCTTTGCAAGATGGGGAGCAGTGGTGCAGGCTCTTCTCAGGGTTGTCCCAGCAGGGAATTCTCAAGCCCTTGTCCCACACACAGGGTTTGGGTCCTGCTCTGAGGAACAGGGCCTGACTGTGTTGGGTTCCTCTTTATTTTCTCTGAGAAGCTTGCTTTAGAACAGAATATGCCATAATATGCCAGGAGAATTAACCAGAGGAAGCTGTTATGTGGAGTGAGAGAGGAGCTCATTAATTGCTTAAAAATTAGGCAGTCTCCATCTGAGTAATCCGTGTTGGCTGGCTGGCCTTCCTCAGTCTAAGAAGTAGCTCATTAGTAGAATACACACAGATGGTACTGTGCTCTAAGGTATTTAAAATACACAGGCAGAGAGCTGTATTAATAAGGCAAACCCATCCTTAGTTGCTGTGACTGAGTTTGCTACAAGCAGCAGAGGGAACAGTGTCATTTGGTAAATATTATTAGGTAAATGCATTTCCATAAATTTATTTATGGAAATGAGTTTTCACATTTTTTTTCTGCAGATAACAGATGATATATACTCAAAGTAATTTACTGTTTCTGGAAGAATTGTATTGCAAAAATGGACTTGGAGTAACTGCTTCATTTGTTCAGTACCTAATTTACCCATGTAATTGCCTAGAGGAGGAGATGTATTAAGAGCCTAATTTTTATTTGGAATATATATATATATATATATATTTGCTTTTTGTTCTTTTTTTTTTTTTTGTGTGTGTGTGTATGTAGCTTGTTAACAGCTTATTCCAAATAAGACTTTTTCTGAGTGATTTTAGTTCCTGCTTCAAGTGCAAGTGGCTAGCAATATAATAAATCACCTACCAGGGAAGATGGAAAGCCTGGAGCCTGTGACACTGCTGGGGGGAAGGAGCCCGTCTGAAAATTAGTGTTGTCCAGTCCATCAGTGCCCTTAACTGTGAGCAGTGAGACTTGCCTCACTCCACGTATGAATTCATAAGCTTATTGGTGTTCCTATTTAAGAGACTTGCCATTAAGACAGGGCTGGGGAAGAAATGGATTCTCAGATATTTGTTCTTCCCTGGAGTCAGAGTTTGGTCTCCTGTATAGTGGCACTTTGTTTAGAGCTGCTTTTCCCATCAGTGCCTGCATGTCTTTGTTATGGACTGTGATAAATTGTTTCTAATGAAAGAATTTAATGTGTCCTGTGTTGATTCTCTGCAAACTTAATGCATTTCACACCTTCTTTGTGCGGTTTAAATAGAACTTTTGGTTACACCCTTCTGGTGCAATTTTTTTCACCAAGCCCTTAGTAAAGCTTTGTTGCATTTGCAGCAGATATAACTTACATTGGTGCTTCACCCTGTTCTTCATTCCTGATAGCTTGGATGTGTTATTTGAGTGTATGCTGTTGTAGAAAAGATGGTTCTGCTTCAGCTTGATTAGTCCTGGCGTGATTGTGTATGTGCAAGTCACAGTACCGCTTTGCTAGATCGTTTTGAGTTGATGTTTGTTTTTGGGGAGTATGTTTTAAAAGTGCTAGCCTGTACTGGGTAACTCAGGAATGCATGTAGCCTGTGAAGAGTATTTTGATAGTTACCATGTTGCTTTAGTGATACACAAGCTTTTGGAATGAAGCTGATCCTCGCAGGTAGAGTACTGTTTGGGTCTAAGTCCTGCTTTGGGCTTAAGTTCAGTGCTTGGTAGCGCACAGGGTTTCCACAGCGTGTACTGGAGGGACCAGAGCTATCATGGAACAAGGTTTATTTTGTAGAAGTCAAATATTTGAACCTAAAAAATTGAAGAAACAGAGGACTGTACTTACTGCTCTGGGACAGTGGGATTCAGTGTTTCCAAGGTTGTTTAAGGATGCCTGCAAGTTAGTGATGTGTCAAGAGATGAGAGGATGGGATTGATGCTGTGCAGAGGGAACTGGGAAGGCTTTTATCACTGGTATGTGTAGAAGACTAAGGCTTTAGAAGAAATGTTTACTTGATTGTGGATTTGACTTGCTGGAGAAGGTCAGGGGGTTTGGGGTGTACAAAGATAGGAAATCACCACATGGCATGAATTTCAGGCGTTTGGTTGCAGTGGTATTCTAAAGTGGGGTTCAAAGGTGTTAGTGTGTGCAGGAAGCAAGGAGGGCTGTTAAGTGAAGGTGTCAAGGAAGGACACAAATTGCAGGGTTATTTGATAGGGTTTACTACTAACCTTAGGATATGGTTTTTGTTGTGGGGCTGGTTTTTTCCTTCTGTTAAGTTATTGAAGATGGTGGAATTAAACTAGTAATTAACAAACGTGACTGTGCAGCAATGGGGCTGTTCCTTCTGTGTGCCAAGCCACTGCTATTTGGTGTGATTTTGTGAAAACATCCGCTGATTTCAGTTATTCAGAAGCCAATTACCTCGTAACCCACAGGATCAAGCAGCAGAGCTGCTTATTTAGCCTATAACAACACAGTTCTTACTGTGGTGCCCAGTTGTGTTGGCACTTGCTGCAGGGAACCTCCCATTGACCCTGCTTGTGAGATGACTGCAGAGCAGGTCCCCACACACGTATCCTGCCTCTGGACTGTGACTGTTGTGCATGCAAATGGACAGCAATTATTGTTTAAGTAATGAGTACTTAATTATTGTTTGCATTTTTGTAAATTTGAAGTATTTTGAAGCTGAAACTTCCCTGCCAGTGTAATTTAATGTGTGCCATAAATTGCTGAGGTGAGAACACAAGCAGGAGGGAGCCAAGTTATCGGTGGAAAAGTAGATTCTGACAGCTCCCTCCCCTGCTTCTACCTCAGGCACTGCAATGGCTAAGTGGAGAGAGAAATATAAATGTATCACAGTAAATCCCCAGGAAGGATCTTTGCCTTTGCAAGTAGTATCATGATGAAAACTGTGCTGCAGTGGATTTTACAGGGACCTAGCTCGTCATTAAAGTCAAACCTATTAATGTGGTAGATATGGCAGCAGAAATTCCCCTAAAATGACACCTTGGCTGTAGGTTGATCAAACAATCATCTGAATTCAGGCATGCTATGCAGGTTCTGTCAGTGCATCCACATGAAAAGGCCCTTTAATGCTAATCCATTTGGATACCACCACAGCATTGTTTCCAAATACAAAATCTGAATTTTAATTGAAGTCTTGTAGCCCACAAGAGAAAACCAGTACATCACTACTAATATTTCAAAGATAAATCCTTTGGGGGGAACTCCCAATTGCAATTCCTCAAACATCTTTAAGATTCTTGGAAGCTTCTTGGAAGCAAATCAATACATTTTTCAGCAATCATTATCCCTGGAACCCTTCTCAATTAGGTATGACATAAAGAAGCAAAGCTGTAGTGGTATCCTGCTGAGTTTTGCTCATGAAGCTGCCTTTGCAACTGCAAAGCTAAATGAAATTGTAAACCAGAACTTGACTGTCTCAGTAAACAGCTGCCTTCTGTCAAGCACATGTGGTTATAAAATAACCTCTGAGGTAGGAATTGTTGCCTCATTTAAACTGTAGGTTATCATGAACTGGCATAGTCTCTTCTGTATTTGACTGGAGCTCTGTGAAGGACTAGGAATACTTCAGTAGTACTAATGAGAGGGCCATAGCCTGTCCTAAAGTGCTTGTTTGAACTTGCAGTGATAATGATAAAATAATTTCTCAGAACATTAATTAAAGTTACTTAGAAACATTGGGATCACTTTGTACGGCAGAGCAGGAATGCTGCAATTCCTGGCAGGGCTATTTTTTTTTAAATTGGGAAAACAAGTATTTTACTGATATTATTTGTGATTAACTTTTAGTGCACTTATGGTGGTTTGAGTGTTGAAGAACTACACCATGGATCAAGCTTTCTTGATAATTCCTCTGCTGTGAGTTGGGTACCATTCTCCAGCAGTTGCCTGACTGAACACATTAACTTCTTTGTGCAGGACAATACATGGGATTGCCTGATCACCTGTTTACTGGCCATCTGAGTGCTGTCCTGTTTAGTTTTGCAGCAGCAAATATAAATATATATATATATAAGAAAAGATATATATTTAAAGGTACTTCTTTGCGAGAAGCAGTTTGTTAGGGTGAAGAGACCCAGTGCTGTGTAATGAGTGTTTGCACATTAGTTCTCGAAACCTTATGGTTGAATGCTACAAAAGTGGTAGCAGCATCTCCATCTGCTTGTAAAAGGCAAAAGCAGGAATATTCTCAAATAACTAGAAAAAATGGGGTCCAACAAATTCATTGTGCTCAAACATGAGTGTGTGAAGGATGCCTCTGCCAAAAAATCTGGTAGTCTGAGTTGTTGGAAGGAATTAACAGGCTGAAGATCTCCATCGTCTCCCATCATCATTTGGCTATGAAGAATCAGTAATGGCCACCAACAGGTTCTTGCCAGCTATCTTCCTCAGGGCACACACTGAGACTGAGGCTGGAGAAAAGTCTTCTAGACATCAAGTTCTAGTACCTGTTCAAGTTGTTTTGTGTGATATAAGCAGAAAAGTCATGGGAGCAGAGGGTCCTTTAATAGGAAGTGGGAAATTTGGGTTCCTGCTTTCTAGAATTACAGAAACATATGTTTCTGTTATAAATGATCTTTCTGCATTTAGTCATGTAGTCTGCAACTTTCACAGTTTGACTCCAAGTCCATGTGGTTTGTGTTGCTAGCTGACACCATAAAATATGGCAGTCTCCTACAGGTAGTAAAGGACCCCAAAATCAGGAAGGATTAATTGAGTCCCTGTGTGAGACTGTAAATTATGGCTACTTCTGCTATAGTCTTTGATCATGCAGTCATGTATTACTGCTCTCAAATGCTATTCTAAAAGCACCACTGCTGTGCTCCTTTGGTCTGTTAACTTTTATGTGTCTTCCATACTGACAACAGCCCATCAAGCCGTGTGTCTAAAGCAGAAAAGAAGGGTCAAAAAAAAAAAGTGCATATGTTTAATGGAGGTGATTTAAAAATGTCAGAGTTGAATTCTCTGGTATTGCACTGTATTGGAACGCTGCATGAGAAAATCTGTTCTGCAGGGGATCACAGAGTGATGATAAAGCACTTGAGGTCTCCTTGGCCATGGTGGGCTCTCTAACCTGTTACACTGAACAAGCATCTATCTGCTCTGCTGTGTTAGCTCAGAAGGGGTTAAAGACTTTCTAGCAGCTTCTGAATATCAGAGCAGTTTTTCTCCCTGTGTAACAGTGGAAGAATGGTTATGCATAAACTAATTTTAACTTAATTTAGTGTGCCTCATAGATTGTAATATATAGAATAATGCCAGAAGAATTTGGAAAAGCTTTTCTGTTATTGAAGCCTGTGTTAAAGCTTTCACATCAACGGAGAAAATACGTTGATTCAAAGAACTTTTCAAAAGCCCCCCCCGCATGGCTTCTGCATTTGATGGTTTAAAAACACATTACCATGATTAATTTGCTGTTCTTGGTAAATCTGAAGCTCTGTTTTTCAGAAGATTGTGCTGATAGGAAGACTTCACATGCGGCTGTGATTTCCCTGTGTTAGTTAATAGCTACCTAATTAGAAATGTAAAAGTAATTCTCGTTGTGTAAACAAATAAACTTCAAACCCTCTTAATGGATAATTCAGTTTTACTGTGTAATTCCTAGAGTACTGGCAGATAGAGGACTTTGTTGTGAGATCTCTCTGGCAGTACTGAAAAAGAGGTCTGCTTCTAACCAAACAGAATCTTGAAAGAGGGGATAAAGTGAAGTTTTGAAATGGTGGTGTGGGTCCCACTCACCTATGCGAAACAGAAGGAAAGGACTGAACATTCCAGAGAGACCGTGGGTTTTTCCTGTGTTTTATGCATGTTTCGGAGGCTCCCTGCACTATTCGTGTTCCTGTCCAAGGACATGTTTTGTTATATCTTATCTTTCTAGTTTCTGTAACGTAACAAGGGGCTCCAGTGTTCCTGACGTCTTTGCTGAACCAGAAAGCAAAACAGTGGGGAGAAAAGGGGAAAAAATTCACAATGTGATTCCTGACAAGTGCTGAAGGCCTTCATAGCCTTCAAAGAGCTCTACCTCCACATTCTTGTTGACTTCAGTACATTTTAAAATGTTCTATCCTTTAAAGGAAAGAAAAGGCCTTGAGTACCTACAGCTTGCACTGCAGTTGATGAGAACTGCAGAACCGAAGCACCACTGAAAATCAGACTATCAGTCATGCTTACTGACTCCCTTTGATGGAAGCAGCCATATGCCTTGGGGAGTTTTGGGAGCTGTACTTAAAATTCCAGCACCTAAATTGAGAGAGGTTTCTGTTTATCTCTTTGCTTCTGGTGGTGTCACCTTCTGAGAGCAGAGCTGGGTAATGCAGGGTCACCTGGAAGCCCTTTCATGGCCCCTCTCCCCATCCTGCAATGGGATGGGCAGCCTAGGAAATGAGCACTGTTTATAATGTGCTGATAGAGGACTGAAAAAGGATGGATTCAGGTGGGACATTACGAAGAAATTCTTCACCATGTGGGTGATGAGACACCGGCACAGGGTGCCCAGAGAAGCTGTGGCTGCCCCATTCCTGGCAGTGTTCAAGGCCAGGTTGGATGGGGCTTGGAGCAACCTGGTCTAGTCCTGCCTGTGGCAGGGGGTTGGAACTGGATGAGCTTTAACGTCCCTTCCAACCCAGACCATTCTGTGATTCTGTGACAGCTGCTGCTGTGGCAGTGAGTTCAGATTTGTTTACTGATTGCTGGAGCTTGTTCTTAATAAGAGAACACGTGTTCTTTTTGTAGGCCAGAAGAATTACCCAGGCTGAAGGGTCATTAAATTAGCAGGTACCTCATCTGCTAATCAGTGTTCATAAGCCTTCAAACAATATAAATGCACCACAGTGTCTAGTGGTTTATTAAGCCATTGTAGCTTCTCTGTGCTGGAGGATGTTCCTACTTGAAGTGTTGCATATTGGAGTAACTAAGTAGAAAAGAAAAAAAATCAGTAGGATGACTTCAAAAGAGACAATGGCCTGTGTGTGCTCAGAATTAGAGCTTTAAACTTTTAGTGAGGAGGGTTTCTTCTTTAATTGCAGTACTAATTGGAAATAAAGACAGTGCAGAATTACATCCTTGTACCTATGGCATATATTGAAAGGCTGATGCTGTAATAAGTGGAATGTCAGAGCTTTGCAGGACCTGCGTGCATGCCTAGAGCTGCACCTGGCTCATTCACAGCCTGTGTCTCTCTCTGCTGTAAGCTCTTCCTCAGGAAATAAAGATTCCTGGGTTTCACTTGCAGAATTTTGGGAGTGTAGATTAACTTCAGTGCAGCTATTGAAAAGATTAACCAATGCATAGCCAAAAAAAAAAAAAAATAAGGAAGGCATGCTATAACTTACAGAAAAGAGTGGAGCTGAGCCTCTTTGCGAGAGTGTTTGCCTGATGGATGCGGGAAGGAAGAAGGAGGAGAGGCAGGGAGAAGTTTAGCAAAGCCACTAACGTTGCCAGGACTCGGGAGGTGGATGGAAGAGAGCTGCTGCATTTGTGGAGAGTGGGCTGTTCATTCAGCACACTGTTCCTCACAGCTGGGTTTGAATCTTGGGCTGTGTCCTCACGATGCCTCTCAAGAGGAGGGGAGCTTCCCTCTGGGAACACAGGAGTTTGGCTGAGCACAGTGCTTACCAAGGTAAACAAGAAGCTCTCAGCTAGCCTGGAGCCTGGGCTCAGTACTTTGGGTTTGGTTTTTTTTCTTTCCTTGAAAAGCCTTGTGGAGAACTGCAGAACAAGGAAAATAAGTGGAAGTTGGGAAAAAGCTGATATGGCAAAATCAAGTGATTACCAAATTCCTTTAAAACCTATGAACCTACAGAGGCCTCGGTGCTTGCAGAGCCAGCCTCAGCCTCTCTTCCAAGCACAGCAAAGTGGGGCTGCCATGATTGTCTTTCCGCTGCGTGCAGGGCTCTGGTTTTTACTGGAGAACTCCGACAGCTTTTTGGGCTTACAACAGCCTATGTAACACCTGGAAGCTCCTGTGAATTGGACCCCATGAGACTTGTAGAATACTTGTTCTTGCAAACTCTGACTGGTAGAGAGGTGGAGGGAAAAGTTGGGCTTGGTGAATCAAGGAGGGGACTTAAGTCAGAGAAGTGGGCTTCTCAGAAGAGCAAAGAGATACCAAGATTAGAAGTGAAAATGTCAGTCAGTGGGGCAGAGGAAGCTCTTTCCTAAATACAGAAAAGGGGCTGGGTAATCAACCAAATTCCTCCTGTGCTTTCAGCCTACATTCAGACCTGTTTTCTTTTTACTCTGCAGAAGCAGAGCCTTGGCTCAGTATGTTCAAGGGAAAACCTCAGGTCCTGTGGTGTGCATGTAGGCTGCAGGGGGCATCAGGGCAGAACTCGTTTGAAAGACACTGCAGTGCCTGCAGAACTTAGGATGCTCCAAGACCCTCACCTGCCTGGGTGAGCAATGTTGTGTGCCCCCTCGGGCTGTCAGCAGATGCAAAGAAGGGGCACATTACAATTAAAAATGTACAGGGTCATTGCAATGTACCTAAAGAGGCTCTTGGGGTTGTACTCCTGTCAGCCTAGTGTCAGTTTTGTCTCAGTGAAATGTACTGAATACAAAAAGCAAAGCCCTTTCTTGAGCGCAGCTTTGGGCTTTGCTTTCTGTTGTCTTTGACTTGCCTCAAAGCAGGGCTGAACTCCTGAAGTTTGAGTTGGCAGCTGTGGCCCAAAGTCTTCACTGCCTGCCCTTGAGAGGGGTCATTTTGCTGCAGGCCAGAGATGGGTGTAACATGCTGCTGGGGGTCTCTGATCATCATCCAGTGACGGGTGCCAGGCAGAGCTGTGGCAGAGGTGGGTTGGCAGCACTTGAGAGCAAAGGTCTTGTCACGTCGTTCTCATGGGCAGCACCGCTGAAGCTGAGGGACTGCTCTCAAGGTAAAGAGGATTTGCATCAGCAAAGCAAGAATGAATGCTGGTTCTTTGCCTCAAGCAAGCTTCTTGTGTTTGAAGACTTTGAGCCTGATGCTGGGATGTCATTTGACTCACTTGCACATTTCTGCAATACCTGAGATGAATGCTTGCTGAATTTCATTATATAGCTGTTATTCAAGGCAGAAACTAAAGCTAGAGTATAATTAATATATAAAAGCCTCTTTTCTTTGCCTCAGGCTTGTTTCTAGTTTGTTTGTTTCAGTACATCTCAATGTGTGTTTCTCTTGGTTCACTGACTCCAAACCAATGGCTGGCATCAATATGTAAAGCCTTACAACCACTTTTGTCTCTTTCATGTGACCGCCTCAGAAATGGTGGCTTGGAGCACTAGAGATGTCAGCTACAAGCAGTTCTGAGGCCTACAGCTCTCCTTGTTGGGGTAGAATTGTAAATACGTTTCAGCAGCAGAATGTTCATTCTCCTTGGTGCAGGAGGCTGTGGTGGTGGCTGCAACTGTAGTGAAATAAAGCCATCTCCTGGACTCGATCCTTTTGCTGTCACTGGGCTCTGAAGGAGAGGCGTATATTCCTTGGGTTTTCTTGGTTTTTGTATGGAATAAATAGAAGGTTCTTAACACAGGTTTGATTAAAAACAAAGCTGAGGTTGGCATTGCTTTGAGAACTGAAGAGCTTGACTAAAACTGCTTAAACTGAGGGAGGCCTCAAAATGTCAAGGAGTGAGGATTGCTGATGAATGAAAAATCTCTGGGGTTATCTCCCACAGAGTAATCTTGTTAATCCTCTTGGATCATGTGGAGTATTCAGGAGTGGCAGCTGCACAACTCATTTTGGAGCATGGCTTGTTTTACATGTCAGTGTATTTACATTGGTGCTTGGTCAGAACTTCTCTGTTCCAAAATTCTGTAGCTGTTGTGATATAATTTTTTGATTCCTTTCTCCAAAGACCTTAAATCCAGTGTGCTGAGTGAGGATTTCCAGTCAGGGTGGAACCTTTCCCCACCAGGTAGCATCCTGCTTGAGGTGACATGTTTTCAGATGTTGTCTCTTGTCTGAAATAACACCTTTGCTGAGTGGCTACTTATTAACGATTTGTCAGAGGCATACAATTACATTCCATTTCCTTTTACTTTCTTGTGCTTTGTACGAGTCCTCTTACCAGGTCAGCCAAGCAGCCTGTCCCCTGCCCTACACCTCTTTAAAATCCTGAACTTGGGTTTTACAGATACTGCTAGATGCGCGTTGTGATGTATTAAGTGCACAGTGGCACAGCTGCAGTTCCTGTGTTTTTCCTTTAAAAGTGGTCCTTTGTCCACATTCCTCTAAATGTGGGGTAGCATCTGAGTCTGAGTTTGTGGTTTTATTGTGAAATGTTTCACATGAGTTCACACTTGGTTAGATACATCTGCCCCCTATTTTGAGATATAAAAAGTCAGTCAGGTTCACTCTGATTTTTCTTCTTCAGTCTTAAATAGGACCTTGGTGAAATGGGATGCCAACATGAGTGGATGGGATACTGATGGTTCTGCTTTATGGGAGCTCATAGAATCCCAGCAGGGCCAGTCCACACTTGGGATTTCTGTTTAGTAGGAAACTTTGCACACTTCAAATTCAGTTTCTATTCCAGTTCAAAACAAGCTTTGCCTTTCCTCTACTTAGAAAAAAACAAAGGTTTCAAAGTTTTACATATAGGAAATAAGATTTTACTTTAAAGACTGAGGTGTTCCTGAAGGATTTCCAAATAAGGGATTTCCAAGTACATATTTTTTGCTTTCTGGCTTTTCTTTTGTGTGTTGCTTTTATGTTATATTGAAAAGAGACCCAACATGCTACAAAATCATCTTTTAAACAAGGAGGGAGACCATAAACCATAAAGTTCTAAGTTTAATGTAGAAATGAATAATTCTTTTTATGACCCAAAGATTTCCATAAATAAGAATCACTTGCAAGTAGTTTTCTTGGTAGAATTCAGAAAAAAACTGTGGTGGCTTGAACTCTGTCAGCAACTTCAACCAAAAAGCATGTACAAAAGCCATCTGCCCTTGAATCACAGTCTCTTCGATGCTCTGTGTTCCAGTGGGGATCAGTGTCAATGTGAGGAAGGGCTCCTGAGTGAAAGAGGAATGTGATATTAAGAATGTCAATATTTCACTTTCTAAATTGAAAATCTTGGTAGTGTTGAGATAATCCGTATGTCTTAATCAACTCCTGGTGTTTGAGTGGGAGGAAGCTAACACAGTAACTAGTTGAGGAGGAGGAGCAGTTAGTCAAAATAACTGCTTTTCTCCCTGAGGACTTTTGGGTTCTGGAAATATTTAACAGATGAAATAGCAAGAGCAGCTGTCCTAAGGGAACTATGAGAGGCATTTGACATTGCGAATCATATAACTTGCTAAATGAATGTTTTGTCTGCAGAGGGCCTGAGGTGTGATAGCGCAGGAGTGGTGTTGGGAAATTTATCTGGCTGCTGCGATTGCAGACAGCAGCGTGGCAATGGCAGCTCTGAAGCTGCTGGCTGCGCCTGCCTGCCCAGCGCTTGGAGAAGGCTTTGAGGACAGGTATCTGGTGGGGAGCCTGCTGCTTGCCTTGCCTTTGGAGTTATCCTGAGGTGGGGTTCTTCAGAGCCAGGGGAGAGGGATGTTGTCTGCAGTTCAAGGCAGCTCTGTTTCTGGGGGATTTTGCTGCCTATTGGTGGGGTAGCAGGAGGGGGAAGTGAGGCTGTGCCTGTCTGCTGCCCAGCCTCTGCCATCCCTTAAGGGCTGGATCTTCGTGGAAATTCAGATGTCTGCCTAGCAGATATGGGGGGCAGGAGGTGCCCTCTACTGCAACCCATTGCTTTTGCCTAGGGAGGGCACCCATGTTGTCCCCAGCTCCCTGTGGCACAGGGCTGCTGGATGCTGCTCTGCTGGGGTAGCTTTGCTGCTGGAGCTCTTCCCTGCTCTCGTGGGCATGGCCTGCTGCCTCAGAGTTAATAATTTAACGGATTATGAAGGTGCGTTGGCAGATACTGTAGTACCTGTCAAATCTAACTGCCTGTAAATTTAATTAGTGTGCAAAAACCGGCTTTTGAGTATACCAAAACTTAATTAGTCAGCAACTTAAGGTTGTTAGCGTACTCTCCAGGGTAATAATATCCAAAAAGGGTACGTGAAGGCTGTGATAAAATAATTAAAAGCGTAAGATCCTCGTGGCATGTTTTCTTTAGTACTCATCTTTACTATGTATAAATCAGGATGAAGGAGTAAGAACAGCAGCATCTTGGAGCTGGGCTCTGATAGTGGGTGGGGAATAATTAATGAGCAAGTGCAGTGGCTCCTGTCTGCTCAGTCCTGTGCACAGGACTGAGCCCATCTTTGGGGGCATCCTGTGCATTTGACCGTGATGTGTCTACTTGCTGCTGGGGAAAAGCATAGTCTTTACAGAAGTATGGAATAGTAATTAACAACGTGGAGACCATTTGTGTGCTGGGGGGTTGCAGTGGGGATGATGGGAAAGTCTGCAATGAATGGATTAAGTCCTCCAAATGAACTAATTTGGGGGAGAAATTAGAAATTCTTCAAGAGTGTTATGAGCAGTGTGAGTGGTGCTGGCCTGCCCTGGGCTTGTCCCATCAGAATGAAGCACTTGAGGTGTCAGAGTTGCTTATGGGTTACCACAGTGCTTTGCAGCAAGGGATGGTGGCTTCCTTCCTGGGAATGAAAGCTGGTTTAATGTTTGTCTGCATACTCCTGCCACACAGTACTTAGATGGAGAGATGGATGTGTGACTTGTATCTGGTGTTACTACAGAGAGGTCTTCTACACTGTGACAGGATGCCATAGTGTAACAGTGACTCACTGCAGGTTGTTTGAAAGGAAGGGAATGGGATTTAGTAACACTGAGTGTGCCCCATCTGTCACACCCCAGGGATGTACACACTTGTCTTCCTAATGTTCTGCTTCAGCCCTAAGCTGCTGTTAAATGACCTGAATTTTTGTGGGGATCGCCTCTCCTTTGAATGGAGTGTGGACTAAAAGGAAAGCCAACAAAAATTTCTTAGAGCAGCTCTGGGCCTGACTGGTTCGTTGCTAGATGCTTGCCCTCTGAGTGCTCCCTGTCTCTCATTATCCCCCTGCATCATTGGGAAAGAAGGAAACAATGAACTTTCTGATCCCTGAAAGAATATGTAAAAGTCAAGAGAGAAATGTCTGGAGGCTGAAATCACTTACCCACTTACATTCGTAAATGAAAGAATCAATAAAACATACTTTAACTTCTCCCTGTCTTCCCCAGAGGATGGTTTATAATCCCATTCCCTCTCCCATCTGCAGCAAGACAGCGAGTTCAGTTTCTGTGCCCTGCAAACCTGATGGAGGAGGGTTTTTTCGAGGCATTCAGAACTCCTTTATCTGACAGTTCCAAATTGAGGTGCTGGCAGTGCCTCCCCTAGTACTTGTCACAGGTCTTGCCTGGCCAGCAGGGTAGTCCAGTCTCCTTCCCAGATGGTGCAAAACAGGGACATAGTGAATGGGCTGTCTGCTCTGGTACTGGGAGACAGAGAACACACTGCTGGTCAGAACTGGACTGTCTGCTTGGACTCCAGCATTGCCTGGAGACCCTGTTTCGGAGCATGGGACTAGTGGAATTATGCGCTGGGCAGGGGCCTGGGTCTCTAACAAAAAGCCTCTCCAGGGCTGGTGTTTGGAGTGGGCCAGTGTTTCACAGTATAAAGAACAGCCTGGTGGAACCTTGTGGAGTTTTCTTCTGAATCCCGTATTATCACTGGTGAGTGCACCCATGTGAGCTGGGGTTTGGCATCTGGGGAGTTGGCATAGGGACAAAATGAGGAAGGGAAGGAGGGCTGGGTGCTCTGTGTGTGCGTAGGTGCATGCATGCAGACATCTTTCCCCCTGGATTTAATATGCATCTCTTGAGTTTGTAGTGAACCTGAACAATCAAAGCAGAATTTATCTGCAGAAGCTCCATATCACATGCACAAGGTTCACTCACAGCTCACACTGGACCTGCTGAAGACAGGAAGATTTGTTGACAGTCCTCTGCAGAACTGGGAGCTCATAATGGTACTGGACCAGAACTGTGCTTAGGTCTGGGGTTTTGCTGTGACTGTCTCATATAACATCTAGCCGAAGTCCAGCTACCTTAAAGTCTAGAAATTTGGGAGTGCCTTTGATAAAACCAGTATTTTACATGTTTTTTCATCACAGATCTGTGACAAAGTAAAGAATGACTGACAGGATTCAGTAAACTACCGGATTTCTGAGAGACAGACTGCATACCACTGAGTGGGCTTAGTCTAATGAACTGAGGGATGCCATGTAATCTAACTGCTTATTATATTAAGAGGTGGCAGATAATCTAATGATTCACAGGTGTTTATTTTGATTTTACTTCATGAAGTTAAGTGCTATCAAACCGAGTGGTGCTTCTTTCAGTGCTAGGAGTTGTGCAGAACAGTAGATGTCACCTCATTGATCAATGAAACCATGTCAATGAAATATGATTTTTCTATTGATTGTATGCCTGTTTATTGGTTTTGGTGCCTGGAATGCCAACCTCATATTTGGGTGCATCTTCAATGGAGCAAGCTGAACTTTAACAGGATTTGTGTCTAGCACTTTAAAACACTACTCTTCTGGTGTGTGCCTTTCTCCCCTTTCTGGTGGAAATGTTATTATGTTATTAATGTTATTGATATAACTGTTTCCAGTCTTTAGCATAAAGCTCACCTTTAAATGGTTTTGGTTCTATTCAATCTAACTGTAATAATTAAATTTTTTTTTGTTTAAAATTTCAGTCGTGCTTACCATATGGTGAGTATCGTTTATGCATAAAAGCTACTTGCTGTTTTACCTTTGGAAATCATTAGGGCCTTCACAGTAAGAGCTTCCTAACCATCTGCTACCCTCTCAAACCCTGTGTTAATGTAGACATCTGCAGTTGTGACTCCAGGGTTATTAAACAGTGATGTCCAGTGGAATGCCCTTGTGCCTGGCCTTCCAAAAATGAGCACTGCACACAGGGGTGGCTCTCGCCACAACAGAAGCCGATCACTTGGTGCACACAGTGGGCAGGCACAGCCCCTCCATGCACAGGCACAACAAGTGGATTTGGCTGAGGGGACGCAGCCATCCCAATTATCTGAGTTCAGATGGATGGCCTTTAATCCTTTAATGCTAGAGAGGCTCCGGCATCAGACCCCACACTAATCCATTTTTAGGATGTGCATCGTGCACAGAGAAGATTAGGCCATTTAAAATGAACTAATTATTTGTTGTTAATCAGAGTATTTGGTCAATTACAGAAGCAAATGCTGTAGGTTTAAATCCTGGTGTCAATTAAATCAGCAGCAGAACTCTCCCTGGCCTCTATAGTGCAAGCCTGGAGTGCTGAAGCACTCTTATACTGCCTCTCCACTGACTGCTGCCTCACTGCATGCATTGTATTCTGGGCCTGGGGTGGCTTTGTTTCATTTTGCTTTTTTCTGACACATTTTTGTATGCAAATGTTTGTCAGCGAGAAGGAAGAGGTGGCTCCTGGTGACCTCTGATCTTGCAGGAGCTGAGAACAGTGGAGCTAATAACAAAATTTACATGTCTAATGTTTCTAGTGTTCAGAGACTTGACACTCTTTATCTGGGTACTGTGTAAATTGCAGGTGAAGACAAACTGACAGTTTGAAAGCTATACCTTATTAAACTGAAGAAAAAGCGAAGGAAAAGCTAATCTCATTGTGTGGTTAATAAAAGTCCTTTTATTCCTTTTTTTTTTTTTTAAACAAAAATAGCTTACCAGAGCTGTTAAAGTTTTTATCTTTATATACACTTTTGGCATTGTTCAATCACAATAGTGAAAATTAGGCTTAATGCATTCATGTTAATACTGGCCTGTTTTCCCTGGAGCAGAATGCTTTTAAACATGTGTAGTAATTTTGCTATTGAATAGCAGTGTGATGATCGGTAAAAACGTTTTTGTCTTGGTAAATGATTCAGGTAGTATGTTAGTTTAAAACTGATTCTTAATCCACAGGAGTCCTTTTAAGTAACACAGCAAGAAAACTCTTCTAAAATATATTGGAGATTAATGGATTAAGTATAGCAGTTAAATGCTAAGAATTCTGCTAAGAGTTATCTGGTTTTAATGGCCCAGCAGCATCTAATGAATCTTGATGAGATGTAAGAGTTTAGGGGAAGAAACTCTACCCTGGGGTGGCAGGTACAGCTCCTGCAGTGGGGCATTTCCCTTGTCCACAGCCCATGGGCAGGGGGTTGGTGTCTGACTCACAGGAAAAGTAGCAATGGTTGTACTATTGGGTGGTGGTGATGGAGAGCTGCTATTTTTTTGTTTTTAAATTAAATACCCACTCACATGCACTTGATTTCTGAAATAGATACTGTTCTGTGGTGAAAGTGAAGGAAGTTGTCCTCTCTGTGGCAGGGAGGTAAGAGTCAGTGTGCAGATGGACAGATGACCAGTCAGGTTACCAGTGTCTCTGTGGGTTCTCTGAAAAGGGAGTGGTGAAGAGAAGTATTGAAAATGCCTTTTTTTTTTTTTTTTCATTCTTGAGACCAGATTCTATAAATATTTTAATGCAAAGTATTTGGTTTTTAGTTACCTCAATGTATGGATTTTTTAGGAAAGCTGGTGGTGATGTTTGTGTTTCTTGGGAGGATGTGGGTAGGAGGGGGTGGCAGATGGGAAAGTCACACAAAGGTTATGATATGCTTTTTAAAGGAAATGCAAATAGAAACGTACTTACAAAAGTGAAAGGGAAAAAAAGTGTTTCTGGAAGGATGTTGGGTGAAGCAATATGGCTCAATGTTGTCAAGAGCAAGGGTTGAGGTGCAGTTGTAGCTTCCATCGCAGGTCCAGAGCCACCCTTGCTGGAGAGGGATGAGTTTTGATTTCAGGCTTGCAGAAGCAGGGGTGTGTTAGCTTTTTGTGCTGCTCTTCAGCCTGGTGTAGCTCCTGCAGCCTGGCTGTGGCGAAGCACTTCGTTAGGGAGTGTAATTGACCTTGAAATGTGCTGTGAGTGCGGAGGACAAACTCTCACACTTCGGGGAACTTGTTTATTGCCAGTTGCTGCTTGTTCCTAAGCCTTAATTTAATTCCTTTCAAATTCCTCTTTTCAAAACCCCTTAAGTTTGTGTGGACCAAGGACAAATGGTGATTAAGGAGTTACAGTGATGGTTTCTTGCCTGTGGGCAGGGGTATAGAGGAAGAGAAGGGATCCCTGTGAGATGGGATGCCTGCAAGCCTTTGCTTCTGTAGTAAGCGCTGTAGACACTGTGCTGCTGCTGATGTGGGAGACTGGTTTTGAGAGACCTCCTTTCCTTTCCTTCCAAGGAAAGGAGATACCACTAGTGGAGCTGAATGGGAAGTGTAGCTGCATGTTAATTTTGCTGTAGTTATTTTACTTAAGCATCTCTCTTGCTGATTTGAACTTGAAATATGGTGTAGCGCTCTGCCTCACTGTGCTGCATAATAGGAAATGAGCCGAGCCTGCTTCTGAGATGGCAGCACGCTTGTATGATTTCTATGAGTTCGAAGATGAGATCAGTGCACAATGTACTCTTACGTGGTGAGGCAGATGTTAAAGTGATCTCCATGTGATAGAGTATCCATATCCGTTCAAGCCTTTGTTGCTTCTGCCGCAG
Organism: Neopsephotus bourkii; assembly: GCF_033783945.1. NCBI lineage: Eukaryota > Metazoa > Chordata > Aves > Psittaciformes > Psittacidae > Neopsephotus > Neopsephotus bourkii. Next base: position 1,200,927 of record NW_026901430.1, on the reverse strand, counting down.
CTGTACAGGTGAATGCTCTACGTTTCCTTTACCGCAGCCCCATGGTAATTTACATAGACTTTGCAGATCCCAATACACTTACTCCTTTAGCTGCTGGGATGAGGAAAGAGAGGACTGCCTAAAGCTGCCAGGTGTCCAGGTGCAGCATTGTACCTGGTAGTGTGATGGGTGAATGGAGTGCCTTGTCCCCTCTGGGGACTCCTCAAGCGCCCTGTACCCATTTCCTTCCTCAGCCACTAGCCTTTGCTCTGTGGAGGGGTGAAGTCTGGAGGTGATCAAGCTCTCTGTTCAAGTTTAGGTCTGAAATCACTTCACACAATTTTTTAACCACTTGTCTCCAGCATTACTCTCTGTATTGCCCACGGTGCTTTTTGAGCTGGGGCTGTACCCATCAGCTGCTCTGAAGTCTGTGCTGACTGAAGGGTAAGGGCATGGACAGGAGCATGCATGGAGCAATAAATGGATTTGTAAGTCCTCCAGACACTGTGGCCTACTTCAGTATGGTACTTTCAAGTAGTTGTGTCTTCTGCATTTTGGTTTTAAAACCCCTTTTGTCTCCACCAGCAGACTTATTTCTGGACAAGATCCTGCCAGTTGTATTAAGAAGCCAGGCCAGTTTATGCATATTTATTTCATTTCCATCTCTTTTATAGTGGTTTAATACGATTTCAGCAGTGGAAGGTGTGTGCTTTGTCTTGATACTTCCAGAGTAAACTGCTTAATATTACCTACCATTGGGATATAATGGGACTGCTACTGCAGTTTAATTAAATGAACTCTTTTTCTGCCTGAGGTTTGGCTTCTCTTGTTGCAGCCACTTACCTTAGAAGAAAAGATGTGCTTGTTGCACAGCCAGAAAATTCAGGTACAGGGAAGCAGATAGATTTATCCATTTCCATACTGGAGGATGGATTTCAGTTGTAATCTACCAAGTCTCAGTTGACTATGAGAAGGTTTAGGTGAGGAGTTCTGGGTTCATCTAGTGGTGGAAACCTTGATTTAATCTTTCTGCAGACGGTAACACTGGCATTTTGGATGTGGCTGATCCTAATCAGACTTTGACCATGAGGCCAGAGAGACCTGCACCTCGTAGTCCTACTGAGTGGTAAATGTTCCTCTTCCCAGGATCCCTGGAGCCTGCGCGAGTGCACCTTTGTGCAGTTACGCATTTTTCATTAGGCAGTGATTTGATTAGATAAAAATAAAAGTTGCTTGAGCTTTCACTTTTTCGGTGATGCATATCAAATTTATGCAGATTCGAATAGGACTAATCTGCATGCAAAATATCAAAATGTGATTACTAACCCCTATGCACCTGTACTGAAGTTTAATAGGGTACAAATATGAACAGGAAGAAAGAAGCTGAACAAAATGCACAGCCTTGAATATGGGTATGAATTAATGCAAAGAGATCTTTACAGTGTTAATGATGATTCAGGTGTTTCCGGAGTAAATTAAATCTTTCAGTAATTTAAGAACACTCATTCTTTAATTAACTTTGACTTTATTAAAAAAAATATAATCCTACTTTCTACAGGCTTTTCACTGTTGACTGCTTTTGCCGTCCGGTTCTAATGGCATTCAGTTCATGTCCAAGATCACCCTGAAAACACAGATGATTGATTCTGATCATGTGTAAATCAGTTCACAATTAATGTGGTTGCCTTGACATAAAGGAAACGTTATCAACAGTTACAGTGCACTGGGAGATCAGGACTTGAGTCAGGAGAGTTTTAAAGAACATGCTATTACTCATTTTCATAATAGTTTTGGTGGTGTTCAGTGACCAACCCCGTATCTTGTGTTCAAGTTCAGTACTAGAGCGTATCACTTGGCTGTGAAGGTTTTCATGGTCCAGGAAAGCTGGATGTCAGTGGGAGTGCATTTTACCTGGTATTTCTTGCTTCCAGGATGCTCCGAGAAGGTTTTTAATGTTCTGTGGTGAAGCAGAGGAGAGTGAATTCAGGTTGTAGAAATGAATGAGGAATGAGAAGCTGAAAGTCAGTTACCACCACTTGCTTCTGGTTCTTCGGGTATGATCTGAGCAGAAGCTCCAGCCCTTGTAGTACCTATCTTCACAAAAAAAACCCACATATGTCATTTGTGTAATAAAGCAAGTCAATGGAAAGCATTGCTGCCTGGTACCATTACTGTCCTGAGAAGCTGGCAAGCTTGTGTGAAGTTTTGTCACACACCGCAGCAAAGTATTTCCCTTGTAAAGGGTGTAATGCTGGGACAGTAACCATGGAGACCTGGGCAGCCAGCAACATGGCTGATTGCCTGCCTCCTGTGCAATGCAGGCAGCCCTGGTCACTGGAAACACTTCTGTGTAAAAGCTATCCAGAGTGGGTTTCTTTAGGATCAGACTTGTTCCAGTGGGAATGATGCTATGATGAGGACAGCCATTCTTGGAGAACCAACCAAGTAAACATTGTATGTTGTGACCACCAGCAGTTGCAGCTGTGTCCCATGTTAGCCCAGTGTTAAGAATGGGTCTTACTAAGAGATTTCTAACATGTTTTGATGGAAAGCAAATGCAAGCAGTGGGAATGCTTAAAGTAAACTGAGCTGACATTAAATAATCGAAACCACTTAACCCTGGCACAAAGTGACAGCATCAGAGAATTTCAGAATTAAAGCTGACACTCTGTCCTATGCATTAGTAGATACAAGAATGACCAGCACTGTGGCGTGGGTTAACCACAGAGTGACATGGTTTCCTCTGAATGCCTGTGACACTGTGAGGCCTGCCCATAACCCTGGTGTTGTTTTAAAGAGAGGAGTGGGTTTGTGTACAAATGAACAAGCCCTTGAGAAGGTAAAATGCTTAAAAAGTGTCCTGTACTGAAGGTTCAAAGCGGAGCCGTGTGTGGGAGACGTGGTGAGGGCTGTTGGAAGCTGTGTGCACCGAGGGAGGGTTTGTGATTGTAACATTGCTAGGCAGAAACTAGCCTTGTTTAAAATGAAAATCCCCAGATGACTGTAAGGGGACCCTTAGGTTCAGATTCCTGTTGAAGTTATACATCTGAGAGCTCTCTATTTTTACATATTTCCCAGAAGAAACAGTCCATATTATTTTCTTCAAGGAGTTACACAGGTTATATGCTACTCTCAACGGTTGCTGCTTGCAAGAACCTTCTTTTTGTCAACATCACCTTTGCTAGAAAATATTCAGAACTGAAAATAAAACATCTATAGTGGTGTGTTCAGCTCAGCAGGAAGCTGACTTGGTGCCAGAGTGGAAGGAGACAGAGTAACAGAAATCTGTAGCAAATAAGGTATTAATCTTTGATGTGCAAAAAGAGGGGCTGTAGGAAGAAAGAATTGGCAGTGCTCATGAGCACCTGTGAAGGCTTTGTGAATCTTGGGGCTGTACTGAGTTTCCAAGAAATATCTTCATGTTCTAGGCTCTGAAGAAAATCACAGACTCTGAGGGAACCATCTAAGCTGTTTAATACACTAACATGCACAGTACTGGCTCTACCAATGCCATGGGAAATCTTGGTTATCACCTGTCTGATCAGGAAGCTGGGAAAGGGTTTTATCCTGTACTACCATCCATAATGTCTCAGCGCTAACAGGGAGCCAAAGACAAGGGTAAGTTGTTCCACAGGCCCTGGAAGCTCTGCTAATTGCTTATCAACAAATGACTAAATGACTTGAAAGCAGGTAAATGAGGATGTGCAAATATAGGTGAATAGGCTTCAGACAGGTCAGTATTTGAGAAGTGTTTGTGGGCTCTCAGGTTGCTCTGGCAGCATTGGTCCTTTCAAAAGGCATTTGGTAGTGTCAGACTGATATTTTAGAGAGGTTAATGAGCCCTTCAGGAAGGTGGAGGGATTTCTGAATAGAAAAGGGGGAAAAAGTGTACTGGTAAAAAAAAAGGGAGAAGGCAGTGAGGAAAGATTGTCTTTTTTATAGTTATTCTGTATTTAGGTGGACTCTGCTCTGGTATCTGCAGACAGCCTGTTGAGTGTAAATGCTCCAGGTGAAAGTGGTGTTTGAAGACAAAACACTCTGATATTCCTGGCTCAAGTGAACTCATGGTGTATATATAGCAAAAGATAGCTTGACTGTCAGTGCCACTGGCTGGATGATGTGGCATCATCTGGCATTGCCCTAGAACGTGTTCAGGCCATAGGAGTGTGATGTGTGGGTATACAGTGAATGCCTACTTAGAGCTTGACTTTACATTTGGGTATAGAAAAACTGAGTTTTTCATTTTGGTTTACCTGGTGTTTGGGATGCAGGGTGGTGTGGGAGTACCCTGAGTATTGAGGAGAGGGAATCCAATGAAGTGCTAAAAAGTCACCATAAAAATGTTCATGTGCTGAGAGTATGACAGAATTGTTTCTGTAGATAATTCCTGAGGCTTTAAAGGCTGATACTTTTCAGAAATAGTGGAGTGCAACCAATTAATTGAAATGGGGAGATTCAGAACATTAGACATGCCTGGGTGTGTGGAGGGATGGGGATGCTTTTGGATCAAGTCACTCTGCAATAGTGGGCAAACAAGTCACACCCTCCCCTTAATTTTATCAAGATGTATTGTGAAAGCAGGTGGATTGATGCTCCTAGTATTGCTTCTCTCTTAGAACCATGGGCCTCTGCTGACTGGAGACCTTCTCATTCACACCCTAAAGATATCAGTGTTTTTTGGGGGCTGTGTAAATAGATTTTCTGCCTCCCTGGTGCTTTCCCCTGACGTATTCAGGAGGCTACTTTCATCTTGTAAAATTGAATATCATTTTGGCTGCTCTTACATTATTCTCCTTGGCACTCTTTTCAATGTGAATTTCTCAGTCATGGATGACTGGAACTGGGCAGTTCTGCAGCCTTTCTCTCATCAGCTTGTCGTGTCCCGTGGATGCATGAATTCTTGCAGTATACATGTCCAGGGGCCAAGGATGCATTTCCCTTTAGCAAAAACTTCAAGGTGGTTTGTATTTGAGTTTCTTGTAAAATGGTCATGGTGTCGGATGCTGAATTGTCCTCTGCAAGAGGTCAGAATTGTTATTAGTTCACATCTCCAATGCTGCAAGGGAGTATTAAGCATTAATTAGCCATTACTTCTGTTTAAAATTCACATGGCAGTTCTTGCTTGCACAACAAATAACCTCTTGCTCACTGACAGTTTTTCTAGTTAAATTATAGCTTGCTTCTGTCTGTCTTCACCTTGTTTCAGGAGAGTAGGGAACTAAAAGAAAGAGCCTTTGGATGTTATTTGCACATGGCAAGTGTGTGCTGTTGGCGCTGCTGTGTGTGGCTGGCTCACCAGGACATCTGGAAGCTCTGATAGGTGCTTGGAACAGAGATGGGGATCTCAAAGCTGCCAGAAGTTCTTTGCTGCACTGTAGTCTGATGGAGCAACCAGCCTCCCTGAGGCTTCTGTATTTGCCTGTAGTAATGTTGCAGATAGAAATGAAATGGGGCAGTACAATGGTAACAGTGATTGGCCTTTCTGTTAGATAATCTGTGGAGACAAGGAGGGTATGTTTCTGATTCAGGAGCTGCATTTGGTCAGTATTGCTTCTTTAATCTCTGCCTATATGTATTAGTAACTGCACACTTCTGAAGTCCTGTTGGCAGTAATGGGTCTTGAGGTTCCCGCTTTTTGTCCAGAATTCTTAAGCATTCAGAAAAACCCTTATAGAAACCATAGGGTACAAAGAATGGTCCTCAGGTGAGCCGGTGAACAAATATGACTTGGATCAGTTGCAACAGAAGGTAATCAACTTGTTCTTAAAAAAATTAAGAATAAATTCTTTAGAGAACCTGTACTGCTCTGATGTTTCAGTGTCCATGCAGAAGGATTCCTAATGTTGAATGTCAGTCGTGTGCTGCAAAATTGTGAAGATGAGGATGATTTCTTGGTTTTAGGTCTGCTTTCTGGTACTACAGCATTCTGTGTTCTAGAATTGTTCTGTATTCCTTTTTAAAATGGCACAAAAGTAACACTATGTGTATTAGGAATGTGCAGGTGTGCTATCCTAACAAATGGAGGACCCAAAGTAGACTGAAGGTTCATGGTGTTTGGTTTTTGGCATGTCTGTTAAGACGTCTTCCATCTCACAGAACTTTACAGAGAAATTAAGGAATAATAAGAGCCAACAGGAGAAAATGCATGTTATTTTCTTAACTCCTGCAGTGATTAGAAGAGTGATCACACAGCAATGGTGTGTCAAATTAGGAAACTGAATCAATTTGTCATGGATTTCTATCTGCCTCTCACAGAGGATGATCTTAATGATGCTGTGACCCAGAGTAAGTTCTCAGCAGGGCTGAGGCAACTGGAGACATCTGACTGGACAGTTGGTGAGAACTGGGCTAAGGTGGAGCCAGTGGGGATTTTTGCCTCTGACTTCAGAGGCATTGGGATTTCATCTTTTTGTTTGTGGTGGTGGTTGTTCGCTTTACCTGGCTGGAGTAGGATCCTGGCTGAGGTTAATTGCTCATCTCAGGGGGCCTATCTTAGGTGGAGCTGGTCATCCTCCAGGAATTTGTTTCATTATTTCACAATAAAATATTTAAGACTTCTTCATTTTCATAAAAACTTTGTTGAACAAGCTGCTTCTTGTCTTGGACAATCACTCCAAGTCATCCACCAGGCTCCCAGTTCTTTTCAGAATTGCTTGACCCAGTTACACAATTCATGCCTCATTCATTTTTTTTAGTATCCTGGCCAGTCATTTCTTTCCCTTCTCATTGTATGTCAAAAGGACCTGTCCTGTATTTTTCTAGTTATTTAGCTCCTGTTGGGTAATGGGAGTTTGTAGAGGTTTGACTTTTGGTATCAAGCAGGCATGTTCTACTCTTTTTGTAAGTTCTCTCAGGACTGTTTGGTAATGCTTTTGTATTGTGCAGGGACTGGCACTACATGATGCTGTGCAGTTAAAATGAGAAGCTGTCTTGAGCAAATGTCTTGGCTTTGAGCATCTCTGAACCACATTCTGAAATTTGCTTACACTGTTTCCCTGCCCTTTCCCCTCCCCAGATACTGAGAAACTAATGAGGTTAAAACTAAACCAGTACTGTTGTATTTAAGAGCGATACATTGGGAATCTGTAGCTGTAATGTCATGTTCTTGTATTGCTAATGCTCACCGTAGATTGTTTTTCCTCACCAGCTCCTTTGCAAACTGGAAGTAGGTGGGTTTCTTTGTGCACTGTTGATTTGAATCAGTTGAAGTGAATGGCAGTGGGCCCCCACTCTGCATGCCATCCTTGTTGTGAATTTTGAAAGAGCACGCATGGTTCTAATACAAATTTTGTCTATGCTGTTATTTTAGTGCTATTTTTTAATATAACATTTACAAAAACATTGGCAATCAAAGAACTTGTTACCATTTGTGCTAATTTCAGGAGATGATCATAGGACTGGGTAATTAGCATTGATTAAACAAGGAGCTGAATGGAGAGAGGCTACTTATGAGATAGGAGAGCAGGACATTTTCACTGCTAGACAAGGAACACTTAACATTATGTTAATGAATCAAGACAGCTGGAGAATTCTTAAAGGGCAAATCAGATACGACTGCTTCTGTTACAAGGCAATAGGTAGGTCACTGGGCATTGTAGGATACTTAGGAAGGTATCCTGCTGTACTGTGGGGAAAGTAAGAGATTTATGTAATGGAAATCCTGTTTCACAGCTCTAATAAGCTTGTTAATAACAATTCAGTGTGTCATGGCATTTAGCAAGGATTTCAGATTTTGTCATGTAGAATGAGAAGAAAGATTCAAGTGGAAAAGGAAGAAAGACTTTGCAATGAGCTCTGTTTTTTACAGCAGTGTAGGCTAGCATCCCTTTTGGAGAGGCTTGCAGGGACCACAGTTTACGGGTTCACTTGTAAAGAAGAGGTAGTTCCACTTGTGTTGCCTCTCTGCCACCTGCCTGCCTGTCTCTGAAATGGAGCTACATTAGTAGATAATTTGGTGGAGGGAATTAGGCAGGGCCAGTTTGCTTCTGTCAGTACAACAGGCCATTGCTGCATGCAATGGCATGTGCTGAAGGTTTTCTGAGCTCTAGTGTGAAACCCCTCCTGCAAACAACTTGTTAAAGCTTGTGTTCTTCCTTCCCTGTTTTGCAAACAGGGCACGGTGGGTGAGAATTGATAGGTGCAGGCTGTGTTTCTAACCTTGGCATTCACCCACTGGCATGAGCTAAGCAGATTGATGCTACCACCTGGGAAAGGGGCAGAAATTTAGGGTGGTGAAATCTAGGAGCCAGTTTAGGGAGTTCTGCCCCCCTTGCAGTGGAGCTCATGCTACATGCGGTGGTGAACCAAACTCATACAAGCAGTAGGTTTGGGTGCCTGGGTGGATTACCATTTGGGTGAATCTACCCTGGATATAGGGGTCTGGAACCCTTTGATGAACTCTAACCCAAATGAGCAGAGTGCTTAGATCATGCCATTTCCCATCTAATTCTCTTCAGCCTTGACTACCTCTGTAATTCCTGTGGAAGGGCCATTCAACTTCCCTACTCTGCTTTCTCCTGAGGTCCAAAATCCCAATACAGGGCAACCCCCAAAGCCTGTTTTCTCTTCTGTAGTTGCCATCAGAAGTACTTGTCCATGGGGATCAGTCTTTTTAATGGATGTTGCTTCTGGAACTGATCATTTATATATTCTATGCTGATGTGCAAGTCTGTCATTACTGTTTGGCATCCTCATAACACACAGAAGCATCTGTATGAATCTGCACAAAATCTGACAGCAGAAGTAGCTTTTATTTTGCCTCTTCACTCAAAAAAGCCCATTTTGATTCATGTGCATAGCACTTCTGTCCATGTAAATGCTGGTTCAACAGTTCAGTGGGAGTTACAGTTTTTTACTTGTTGGTCTGTCTGTGTTGTGATGTCTGTGAAACATGCATCCTGTAACGACTGCAGAGCAGCCTGCAGCAAAACCCTGAGTGTCTGAACAGCTTTACAGCTTGAGAAGAGGGGAGGGAATGCAAGTGCGTTTTGATCCAGACTTTCTGTTGCTGATTCTCTTCTCACGATTAACCCAGCTGTTTGAATCCCAGCGCCAATTTTGTGTGTCTGAAGCCCCTTTCCAGACTCTCCTACAGAGGGGAAGGGCTGGGTTTTTTGTTAGAACTTGACTTCTGTGATATAATGCATGAGCACATACGAGTTTGCTCCAGATTGCTTGTGCACAGTTGTGCTGTATTTTCTGCCTTGGGTCTGGTTAAAGGAGGAAGGCTCAGAACTGTGGAGGTAGTGCAGTTTTTGGTCCATTATCAATTCCAAAAAAGGTGTTTTCACTAGGAAAAGTCATGCTGTTAATATATATTGACTGTCAGCTTCACTTCTTTCTTTATTTCTCCTTTATTTTTATATCCTTCTTGAAGGAGGCTGATCAGACTAATTCAGGCTGTTCCCTAATTGCAGCAGAAGCATGAGGGAGGTATACATTTAAGCATGAACAAACAGGAATCTGCTAGATAAACATTTAATTTCTGCCTACTTGCTTCAATTTTAAGTCCCAGAGGACCAACTTCCTATTATCACTGAACCTCATTATAGTTTTATCTCTGGTCTGATAATAATATCAAAAGCATTAAGGAACTAGAGCTGTCCTAGGCCATTTATGATCGATTCAGGTGACCACTAATTGCAGTATGCTCCCAAATGCTGTGGAAGTTGAAGGTCTTTTGCTGTATGTGGTGGTCAGGTATTTTCTGAGTTTCTATTGCATGAAGAATAGTTAATAGCAACCTAGGTTATTTAACACACTAAATAAGGATACAGAGGAGGAAGTGAAAAGCAATCTGGCAATGTCTACTGTAGCTGCTGGCATGATTTTGTTCTGAGTTAACTGTATTGGAGTTAATTAGAAAGGGGGAAAAAATGTTGCAAATGTTCATATGATTGGGAAAGTGAATTTAGGTTCGCTTATATGTGTGGCTGTTTGCTTGTATATGTGACTACCTTGATGTTTTCTGTGGAACTAGTTTGTGTGGTTCCAATTGCACATTAAAGTCCCATATTATTTTCAGTTTCCTGAGTGTGTGATTTATGTAACTAAGACTATTAAAGCCAAATGCACAAATTGCAGTTCACTGCACATTGATTAAATTGGCTGTATGCATTACTTAAGTTAAATAAATTACATATGTTAAAAAATAAATGGCAAACTATGACTATAATAGTTACAATTTGCAATTCGAATGACCTATAAACTAAGAGTTATTTGCTGACAGAATGTTTGAATAATATTGAATAATGAGTACATTGGAGAATTTCATGATGTGTTCATCACGATTCATGAATAAGGTGAAAATACACATCAAATATTATGTAAGTATTTTTTCAGTGGAAAATCAAATTCACAGCAGGTTATTTGGAAAGTCCAGCTGAATGCAGAGGTTGCAGGAATGGGTGAGGTGTGATGAAAGCAGTGAGAGGCAGTTTCAGAAGCAGGCTTCTTGTCCCACATACTTCAGTGACTGTTGGAGAATCTTGGGAAAGGCACATATGAGGAACTCGTGGTCACCTTTGCAGCAGTCCACCAGTGGTGGTGCGCATAATGCCATTTTAAGCTGCATGTATGCAGCTTCTTGCTGTGAAGAAAGATAATAATGTAAGACTGGTGATACTGCATCAGTCAAGGTCATAATGGTGTGGCTGAAGTGCTCATTCTTCTTTTGCTCCTGAATTTGAATGCAGTTCAGACTGAATCGTGACTTGATGGTGCTCCCCTCTTCTCTACAAGCATGTTTTTCACTTGGTTGTATGTCCAAGTGCTGCTTGGGCCTGGGACTGCTTTGCTCACCAGTGAGTTTGAAGCCCTTCTGGGGGGGGAAACTTCTGGGTAGCTGGTAGCTGTGGGGCTTGGGCTCATTTTTGCTGAAGGCTGGTCTCTGCTGACATGTTTCAAAATTGGGATCAGTAGTCAAAGTGAATTGGAATGCCTGGGCAAATGGATAGGTCGATCTTCATAAAGCTGCTCTTTCATTGTTGTTGAAAACAACATAGCACCCTAAAACCTGTGGGCTGTTGAGCTTTTAGTCTGATGGAAAATTACACAACAGACCAACCAAATAAGCACAAAGCGCTTCCCTCCCCGCCAGTCCACCCCAACCTATTTCTTTCCAAATACCAGTTTCTAAATGCCATCAATCCATCAATTTACAACCCCCTTTCTAGCCTCTCCTAGAGGAACCCACTGTGTTTTATAAACTTGGTTAACAGTTCACCTATTTAGTAATAACACTGATGAAAGGTGTGGAGTTCTATTTTGATATATAAAGCAATTCTGTAGCCAAAGATTTAACTGTAGGACATTTTTAAAAAGACCCATTAAGAGATGAAGTGCTCAGAATTAACAGGTTGTCTGGGGAACTTGAAAGGTCACACTGATAATGATTGTATTAAGAGAAAAAGGGCATGTTAGGGAGGAATGGGCAGGTATGTATGTTAAATCTTGGATGGTAAATTGTTTCATCTTAGCCTGGTAGCGAAATCTCTGTGAATTACCGAACATATGGGGTTCCTTCTCACCTTCCATCAGTCCTTATTAATTTCTGGGACAATGCAAAGGGAATGCTAGTTCCAGTTGGTTGAAAGTTGGTGCCTTCAGCATTTCTTTCCTACTATTGCATGTTTATCTTGAAATTTATTCATTAACCATGGGGAGACAGAAAGGTATGTTACCATGTCAGCTGGCTTGTTGAGTGTTTTTAATGTTTTGGGGTTTTTATTGTTACTTCCTACTTGTACATTATTATGTACAAACTGCTTTTGTAACACTTAAAACCACTTTCTCTATATGTTTTTTTCATCTTCCAACTGGGCAGGGGGCAAAGATTTGGAGTTGTTGTGGTCCTGGGTTTTAGGTAGTGCTGCAGGATTATCAGTAGCAGCCTGGGGTTGCACAGCTGGCCAGGACCAAAGTTGCGTTTCTCTCCACTCTGTTCTGCTCTCCTAACACCTTGTGTTCCACCCCTGCCACAGCCTCTACAAAGAGCATTGTGCTGGAATAGTGCTTTGAAATAGTACTGAGTTCTGAGCTTAAAGCAGATCAGATGTGCATATATAGACAGCAGTAGCTGCAATGTGTAGTGAAGTACATTATGGTTAGCGGTTTTATTTGCTATTTATTTCCATTATTTCCTTGATGTAGCACTCTTGTGGGGGAGGAGTGGGTTAAATGCTCATTTTTAAAGTTTTCTTTTGAACTACAGTTTTGCTGACTCTGCAAATCGGGCATTTTTAAATGCTATTGCAGTTCTGTTATAGTGAGGTGTATTGTGCTTCTGTCCTGTGAAGTACCATGTGCCTGGCTCTGTTTGTTATCTTTCACACTCATGAAAGTGCATTTGAATAACAGAATCTGCAAATACAGCTTAAGGGGAACAATAGATGAATATGAACAATTCTGGAAAAGCCCTTGTAAAATAAATAGGAAATAATATTCTAACTGTAAAGAAACCAGGGGTTTGGTGTTATCTGATGTTGAGCACTCTGTACATCAGTGGCAGGCAGCTCCTCTGGATTTCAAGTCATAAAGCGACTTGTCAGCAGCAGGTCTGTGATGGGAATGCCAAGGACCTTCTTCCCCCTATTATATTTACACTGTGCTACCTTGACAGCAATGGGATGTGAAGATGAAGCAGGCTTAACATTTGTATTTGAAATTAATTTTATTTGTTACATTTAATTAACTATTTTAATCTATAATACATGCTGTGTGAAACATGCAGAATGAAAACAAATGACCATCTGTGGCAATTTAGCATCTCTTCTGTGATTAAAAGAAAATGAAAGAGGTGGCTTTATCTTGAAAAATTATTCTTGAGGTAAAATATAATCCTCCAAATCTGGCAGCTGGGTATGTGAAGCATAAACCTACACATTTGTGTCCAGCTCAGGGCTTTTTCTCTAATGTGGAACTCCTTGAACTGTTCTTAAGAGAAACCTATTAGGTTGATGAAACTTTTTTTATTAGGATGTAAATAAAGATGCTTGTGGTGTGTACTGCCTGGTGAAGGGGGGGGTCTTTTTCAGAGCCTTTTGGACGCCACAGAGAAGCTCTTTTTAGTGGTTTTAGTTTGCTTAGACTATATTCTGGTAAATGTTGAAATATGGATGGGTCTGTGTTAAGAGGACAGCAGATGTGTGCTCAGGGTGACTCTCTTTCAAGGTAGTTGTAGCACTGATAGGAATCCAGAGGTGCTCATTAGAGAGAATGCTGTTGCTGTGTTATTTCTGATTGTAAAACAGGTGATGAGATCCATCCTGGCAGAAAAAGATCTACCTTATGGTTGTGCTTGTTGTGCTGATTTTATAGCAAATTACTTGATTTATGTAACAGAGCTTCATGTACTGCAGGTTTTAAAACGGTCTCCAGCCAGGTTGCAGATTGCTCACTTCCAGGAAGGTGAGAAAAAAGTCCTGACTCTACAAGAGGTGGGTGACTTGGGGGTGATATGTCAAGACCAGGTTTCACTGCTGGCAGGGGTGCAGGCCCTGTGCTTAGCATGAGCCAGTAAATCCTGACAAGATGAGCTCTGCATGTACTCTGTCAGGTAACCTCGGTGTGTGGTAGGGTCAGAGGTAGCCAACCTCTGGACTCAAGTGGGTATCTTACCTGATTCTATCTGATATCAAGCCCATTGAAAGGGGCCTTTTCACTACAGGCAGTGGGATGCCTCTCATGTTTTTATCTGTTCTGGAGATGTTATAATCTTTTAAGCCTTATATCAGATTTAAGGGTAGGGATAAAGGATGTTTGCAGCTGTTGGTTTCTATAAAACACAATTTTACTTCAAGCAGACAGTTAATCTCAGTTGCTTGAGACTGTTAAGTCTTCACATGGTTGGGAAGAGCAGGTAGTTTAAATCTCTGAAGGAACAAAACCCAACTTGACATGGAAGTTACATATTTCATTGCACTGTCCAAAAGCGGCACAGCAGTAATGAAAGACTGCTTTGCACACTGATGCTTTCTAAGCACATCTGCTCTGCAAGTGTCCCTGTATGATGACAGGTTAGAAAAAAATGCCTTTGGAGGATTTTGTGAGCGGGTTGGGTATGCCAGCAGAGCTGGCACCTTGACCAGGCTGTCGCATCCATTAGGCAGCGTGTAAGCAGAGCAGTGCAGGAGTCTCTGGAAACTTCAGCTTGAGAAAAACATGAATGTCATTCAGTCAGCAGGACTGAATCTGCCTGAGCTCTGAGATGCTGGAGCTGAATTTAGCTTGAATTCCATGTGTATGTAGTTGTTTATGGGAGTGGAACTGCCTCTTGCTTGGCTCTGCAGAGCCTTACCTCTGGCAGGGCTTGTGATGTGTGCCCAAGGGTTGCATGTCCTGTCAGGCCAGGGCAACCTTACATCCATCTCCTTCTTTTGTTGGGTATGTTTTTGGAAGCTGTGGTTGCTGGTTTGCACAAAGACTAACCCATGTTGTGCTGAGTTCTTTGTACAGTTATTTCCACATCTTTCTCCCGTTGCCAGGTCTCATAGATACTCCTTTTGTATTTGTTTGTCACCTGCAGGATCTTCTGTTTCTTTAGTATAAAAAAAAAATACATGTGGGTTTTCAAGTAATTGGAATAAAGTAAAAGCAAACACACTAGGCTCTCATAAAATATGTAATTTGTCTGAAAGCAAGCTGGAAAGCTCATTTTCCTCATCAAAATTAACTGTATTTCTTGACCTAAAGAGCTGGCTGTAATGTTTTTAAGCTCCTGCTTATAATAGATCTAGCTTCTGCCTGCTTTGCTCACAGTGTATTCATAGCAATTATTTCTCAGTTTGTAGGAAGGCTAATGAAATACTGCTTTGAACATTCTTAACCTTGTAAGATAGATGATCCTGTTTTCTGTTCCACTGTTGAGAGGCTCTGCCTCTGCATCTCCTGGGTTGTGCCAGTGTTTACAGGTTTGCTAGATAGAGGTGTGGAAATAAGAGCAGCTCTGGGCAAAGCAGAAGGGTGCTCAGGCAGGGGCAGCCCCAGCAGCTGCTTCTCGACTGCCTCTGCATTGGTGCCAGAGCCCTGGAGAGCTGGCCTGGGGTCTGAGGGATGGGCAAGGTATGCATATGGTGGGGGAGATGGCTTGGTCCCAGCAGCAGCTGTTGCTCACTGTCCCTCTGCTATCCCGTCCCTGGTAGCAGGAACAGCAAGTCTGACTCCTCATCTATCTCCCACCAGCTGGGGCAACCCAGGCTCGATCCATGGGCATCAGAATTCAATTCTACCTGCACGACTGGAGCCCAGGAGCAGGGGTGATGTGGCAGCTGCTGCCTCCCTGGTGCTGGTGTGGCTGGAGAAGGAGGTGCTCTGCAAGTGCTGCTTAAATGGTGCGTCTTGAGAAGGACAACCATATGCAAAAGGGGCTCACAGGAATCTGCTCAAGACTGCAATCCCTTGTCCTTGCTTTCTTACAAAAACATGTTCTTCCTCCATTTAAATTTTCCTGGAGACTTTCAGGACAGGAGTTGGGCTGAATACCAGGTAGCCAAATGGAAATGAAAGGGCTGTCAGCCATTGAAGCATGTGAAAAGTTGGTTCTCTCTTCTGGCTTCACTTCAGGGTGACTGCTCTGGGAAAGGCTGTGATTCAGAAGTCCTTGAAAAGGTTTGTGGTCTGCAGGGACAGGGCACAGCTCAGGAAGGGACAACTTTCTTTTCCCTCTTGCGTAGTTCTCAATAAATAAATAAACGCTGTCCTCAGCTGCAGTGTACCATGAACTCTGGTTGAAATGCCATCTGTATTCACCTGTGTTTTCCCTCCTGTGCTATCTCTTCAAGAAAACTTTGTTCAACTGCTGATTGCACAGAAACAGACATAAGCTGATGTGCTGCTGGAGCTGATGCCTTATGCTGATGCGTATTTTGGTGCTGTAGCCTGTTGAGTGTATGTGATAATTGGTTTCCCTTTTAGTCTTTGAGGACAGACGATGCAATTAGCGTGTCCAGCATATTTTCTTTTATACATTCTCAAAATTGCAACTCTTTTAGGAACACCGAGGAGTCATTAAACTGGGACTTGGTTCTTACATTGTAAAATACCTTTGCTTTCTGAGCATCTGAAGAAACTGCTTGCCCTACCTGCTGCTCTGTTGGTATATTTGAATTCAGCTGTGGTGTCACAAGTGCAAGTACAAAATCCCATTGAAGTACACCAAAAACATAAAAGGTACCTCTGCAAAGCTCTTGAGACTTGGAGCTTATACCAAAAGACATGTCGGCCCTCAATTTGTCTTTCAGACAAGGCTTGAGAAGCTTGTAGGTGGATGATGGGAGATATTTACATGTTAAACTTTAGGCAGGATTTTATAGTGTACTGAAAACAACTTGTGTTACACTTTAAAGTTTACCAACATCTGATTTCTAGCACCTTGCCACTTCTGAAAAACAGCACTGTAGCCTACACTGCAATCTGGATGAAGGCTGCATCTGAGGAGAAAAGAACAAAACGTGAGGGGCATACAGTTTCAGGTTTGCTTATGTCTGTGTATACAGATCTACATTAATTTAATAAGACAATTTTCCCTATTAGTATTCCCTATGACTGGAGACTTTCCTGGGATGCTGGAGAGCAGCTGGACAGTAGCAAGATCAAAGGCTGGATGTGCTTTTCCCACACGTCCCACACCAATTCTCTTCTGGCTCATGCTCACTTGTGGATGTACATTTATTCCTTGCTGGGACAGAAGAAAAAGTGTTTTTATTCCAACGAGAAATAGTAGCACACGGGAATGTTGAGATTGACATTTCTGGATGCAGGACTGCAGGGGGGGTTTCACAAGAGTGGAGTAGAGGACCATAGTCCCCTCCCTCAACCTGCTGGTCATGCTCCTTTTGGTGCAGCCCAGGACATGGTTGGTTTCCAGGCTGTGAGTGCACACTGAAGCCGGCTCATGTTGAGCTTCTCATCAGCCAACACCCCAAAGTTGTTCTCTTCAGGACTGCTCTCAGTCCGTTCTCCACCCAGCTTGTAGTTGTGCTTGGATGTTTAATACTGACATTTAATGGCAACCATGGGAGCTGGAGATGTGTTGTTTTGGAGAGGGTTTTAAAACTACGCCATTAAAAAAAAAGTTTAAGATCTGTTACTGCTATATGTTTTAAAAATCTCTGTTACTGAATTTCATGTTTCATTAGAAACTAAATATCCTACAATTAGATCAAAAAGTAAAAATCCACGGGAGGAATAAAATATAGCATTTGTGTTCATTTTGCTGTTTCTTTAGGGTTAATACTAGCAGAGCAAATTTGGGGCAAACCCTATTAGATTTTCTACTGTCTGTAGAACCCTAGGCCTGGCGTATAACCATTAATTTAACAATTTCAAAAGGATTTTTATCTAATAAAAAGGGAGGTGAATAAGAGCCTGCACTTCATTGCAGGCACAAAGATACACATTTGACAATGTTATCTTAAGGCCCTGTGACAACAGCATTGATGCGCAGTGGAGAGGAACAGGTCGTGCAGAACTCTGCTCACCAGGCACCACAGTGAGAGCCTCTCTGCTGTACCATTGTGCTGGGAGAGGGGCAGGTTTGAGAGCTTGAGTCTGGCAGTGCTGGCCTGAAGGTTTATGTCCACAACCCCTGGTGAGGCTAACAACAACCAGTTTTAGAGTATCAGATGTACTATTGAGAGGATGGGAAGGAATGAGGGATGAAGCTGGGGGGTAGCCTTTGCCTGCTGCTTAGCAACATTTGACAGAAATCAGTCACAGCTGGAGGTGGTTCATCCTTAGATGCACATGAGGGTTATGATCTGCCAGCACTTAGCTAAGCTGCGACTAAGTGGGCTCAGGGGACTGTGGATTGCCTCCAACGGATGCCAGAGTTACCAGAAGGGCTTTGCATTGCACAGGTCTCAGCAAGCAGACCAAGTGCAAATTTGGGGGAAGTGATGTGGTTGGATGCAGGAGGAGGATGCCAGTGATCATAGAAGCCTAGAATTAACTCAGTTGGAAAAGACCTTTAAGATCATCAAGTTCAACCTTTACTCCAGGTCTGGCAGGTCCACCACTAAACCATATCACTAAGGCCCTTGTCTACACGGTTTTTGAACGCTTCCAGGGACGGCGATCCCACCACTGCCCTGGGCAGCCTGTTCCAATGCCTGACCACCCTTTGGGGAAGAAATTTTTCCTAATATCCAGTCTGTTCCATAAATTTTCTTGTTCTGACAAGAGCATGACCTTTTAAGATGCAGATCATTCTTGCCTTTACTGAAAAGCATCTTTTTCTTTCTCTTCTCCAATGTTTCTGAAGTTTTCTATTTGTACTAATGACTTGGTATCCAAAGAGGTCAATACCTTGCTGATTTGATCTGATATGTGTATTCAGCAGGAACCATCTTTCCCTCAAAAAGAGGTGGTTGGGGGAAGGAAACCCTATTCTTCTTAAGAGGAGTCCTGGCAGGCATAATCACAGGATTTGTGATTCATGTCCAATATGTATGAGAAGAGCTGACATCTTAGGGCAAGTTTCAGATATTAAGGGCCTAAGTAAAACCTGCTTTTGACGTTTGTGGATTACTCTCTGCTAGATCAAAAGTGAAGTTGTGAATTCATTTGATCAAACCTTCAGTCCCTTTTTACACTGCAATTACCAGGTTAAATGCTGTCTTAATCAGCTCAAACTAGTATCCCTTCTGCAAAAGTTAGACCTGTAACATTTGTCTGTTTTAATGAACCTGCAGCTAATGCTGAATAGGGTGGAACTGCTGAAGGAGCTATAAAAGTTGAGGTAGTAATGGCAAGCAGTCACATAATATTTAATGATGAAACCTGCGGGTGATTTAATGATGAAACCTGGCTCATCATTAAATGTAGAGGGGTGTATGTGAAGGGGTTTCAGGTCTGCACTACTGGTGCTCCAAAATTTAGCCTTTCTCATGTTGCATTTTCTGGCTGCTTTCTTCTTTGCTTCTTTCTCAGTATGTCCATGCTGCGTATTCTCTGCCTGAATTGGGAAGGAGCTGCAGGACTGTCAGGACTGGGTCTGGTTCTGTGTTACCATGCTTTGTGTTGGAGTTCATTTCTTTGTTTCTGTTTCTCTGAGTCATCCAAACTTAGAAATAGTCAGTGCCATAAGGAGGTAAAGGAGGGAAGAGTTCTGGAGTCCATCTGCATTGCTGAAAGGCACATCCTCATGGGGCTTATTTCTTAGCAATGCAAAACTTGCCTAAGCAGTAACAGAGTCTTGCCTGCATTTAAGATTGCAGGATCTGGCCCTAAACCATCTGGGCTATACAGCTGCAGTTGGTAGCACAAGGTCACAGAGGAGGGGAATCCTTTTGACGCTGTGGAAACGCGCAGCAGTTGCTCCAGCGCAGGGAAGCATTACGTTTTGGAAGGCTTCAGCTCGGGGATAATGCCAACTCTTTCGGCAGAGGAAACGGGGTGCGGGTCCCTGCCGAGGTGCAAGCGTGACCCTGGAGTGCGAGGAACTGTGTTTCGGTGCAGAGTGTCAGGCTTAAGAGGGCTAAAGGAGAGGGGATGTGCACCTCAAGAGGTCAGGTGCCAAATCCTGCTCCTGGGATGTTTTTGCAGACTCACTGAAGGAAATGAAAAACCTTGAGAAATGTAAGATTGGAGCAGTTCCTGCATCTCGTCCAGCTGGAGCAGCTGCGTGTGGCAGCTCACAGATACAGGGCTGTCACTGCAGCCCCCTGCACAGGGAGTGTGGGGTCTCTGCTGGCAGCAGGAACCCTTCCTTCCCTCATGTACCAGTGTGGCTGCTGAGGCCATGGCCTTGTGTCCCAGAGCAGGGCCTGGCCCTGGCTGAGGGTAATAATCGTGCACTAGAATTTTAAAACAAGGAGCAAATCATACTCACCAACACCTATTTAATGTAAAGCTTCAGGTGGGACGGGATATCACCAGTTTCTATTCTATTTTATTTTATTAAATTTTATTAAACTTTAATGCTGTCAGATGATACATTATTCATACCTAGATGCCTATGGTTCACTGTGCAGGTTATCTCCACTATGACAGCCCTGTATCTTCAATGTCAGATACACTGCTCTTGAGTCAGAGTAGATTTACAGATTCTATTATACTTCTATTGAACAGCTCTTAATCTGGGCAGAGTAAAACATGCTGCAACCAGCGTGTTTTATCCCTCGCCTTTAGTGTTAGCACCCTGGTTTTGGCAGGGTTGGACGTTTTGTTACAAACAGTTCAACATCAGCTTCATTTCTTAGAGTGGAAAAACCCATAAGCCTGTCAATGGTGGTAGTAGTGGTGTCTGCTACTCCCAGGCATACCTGGGCCTGAATGAAAACTAGCACTGGCAGTAATTGAAGGTCTCTGTCTATGTGACCTGGGTATATTACACAGGTCACTTAATGTTGCTTTCTGCTCTTCTGCTGCATTCCTGTATTACAAGCATCATGTAAAACAAGAGAGTTGTGAGTCTGAATATAGAAGCCATCTTCAGTACTTTATTGTTTTGGCAGCTTTATTTTTTGTATCAGTTTCTTTAATAATTGAAGATTATATGCGTGAACTGTTCTATGCATGAAAAATGACATTTGTTTTGCTTGTATGATTTTGCAAACAGAGTCACTGCATTATTTAGCCTCTTTTGAGCAGCGTAACACAGGATGCTGCCCTTAACCTGTAAGGAATAGTGATGGCATTACTCTGTGTATGTAGCACCTCGTTATAATTAGCAGGTTTCCTTTTTTAGTTGTAAGCTGTATAATATAAGTCAGCAGCAAGTAGGTAAGAGCATACCGAATACTCCAGGAATGTAATGAATGTGAATAGTCCCTGGTGGGGTTTTTTCTTTCCTTTCCCTCTATTGCTCAGCTCACTCCCCGCAGCTGCTTTGCCCTTATATCTACCTTGAGATTCACACTCCTTACTACCATTTTTTCCAATTGATCCCTGCTGTTAGTGCTTTGAATGCCATTAACTCAACACTGTGGTTATTTCTATAGCTCAGCAGTTCCGCCTTGTTTCAGCTCCTGAAGTCTGTCTCCTCTGCCTCACTCTTTTCATTAAAGAGAAAGGAAGGAAGATAGTGAGTTGGAATCCATAACTGGGAAGTATGCAATTTGATTTGATTTTGTTTGAGGAGGGGGACAACCAATGGCTCTTCCTTATGTGCCAATGTAGGTCATGAAACGTATAATCAGCTTACAGTTGTATCCACACGCTGCCAGGAAGTAATCCTGCTTAGCATCACTTTATGGAGTTTGGAGTCTCTCTGAACCTTCTAATCCCTGGTGGTATTTAAATAACACATTGTGATCACCGTTTGGCTTAATTCATGTAGAAAGGATGGATTATACAGATGTATTAGCATGGAAACACGCATGTGCCTGGACACACACATGCAGAATGTATCTATTCAACATGCAGAATAATTCTCATTTGCGGACTATGGGCTAACCCCTGGAATATGCTGGGGCAGCTCCCTAGAGACGTGTTTTGGGGTGATTGTCCCATTACGGCAAGTCAAGCTCAGAGTATTTGCTACTTCAGTACTCCAGAATGAGGTAGGTGTGGGTTCCCCCCCCCCCACTAGCTGGGTTGTTAGCTAAGGGGGGTCTACCCTGCAGCTTTATGATTTGAAAATAGCTGTGAAGAGCTGCTTCATGAGTCATGTGCAGAAGGCAACAAAAATTCTCAGTCTACGTCATCCAGCACCTACACAACCTGCTCCTGCCTCCCACGTGCAGACACCTTTTCTGCAAAGCATTAAGCCCTGGGGAGATCTAGAAGTCCTGCAGGCACCACTGGTCAGGGCTGCGTTTGGCCTTTTTCTAGGAGAGGAGCTATTCGTGAAGCTTCACCAGAGTCAAAAGGAGTGCTGCTGGCCACAGTTCCTCTATTGTTTGCCGTCTCCATTGGCAGAATTGCTAATACACATGTTACTCCTCCATCTCCCCCATGTTTTGAGCAACTATCTGTGTTTCCCCCATCAGCCTTAGTGTGGATATAGGACATACCACTCTGTACCTTTGACTAAACGCTTCCTGAGGAATTTACCCAGCACGTGTTCCAAGCATGGGTCCGAAGTGCAGCAGTTACTATTTGGAACTAAGCTTTAGTTCTGTGCTGGCTTGCTCCAGTGGTCAGTCACATACCAGTAGGTGAAAACATAGAATGGTTTGGGTTGGAAAGGACCTTAAGATCATCTAGTTCCAACCCCTCAGCCATGGCCAGGGATGCCTCACACTAAACCATGTCACCCAAGGCTCTGTCCAGCTTGGCCTTGGACACTGCCAGGGATGGAGCAAGACACCACTTCTTTGGTCAACCAGTTCCAGTGCCTCACCACCCTCACAGTAAGGAACTTCTTCCTTATATCTAACCTGGATTTCCCCTGTTTTAATTTAAACCCATTCCCCGTTGTCCTATCACTACAGGCCCTGATGAAGAGTCCCTCTCCAGCATCCCTATAGCCCCCCTTCCGATACTGGAAGGTTGCCATGAGGTCTCCACGCAGCCTTCCCTTCTCCAGGCTGAACAGCCCCAACTTTCTCAGCCTGTCTTCATATGGGAGGTGCTCCAGTCCCCTGATCATCCTCGTGGCCCTCCTCTGGACTTGTTCCAACAGTTCCATGTCCTTTTTATGATGAGGGCACCAGAACTGCACACAATACTCCAGGTGAGGTCTCACAAGAGCAGAGTAAAGGGGCAGGATCACCTACTTCGACCTGCTGGTCACACTCCTTTTGATGCAGCCCAGGATACGGTTGGCTTTCTGGGCTGTGAGCACACACTGAAGCCGGCTCATGTTCATTTTCTCATCGACCAGCACCCCCAAGTCCTTCTCCGCAGGGCTGCTCTGAATCTCTTCTCTGCCCAGCCTGTAGCTGTGCCTGGGATTGCTCCGCCCCAGGTGTAGGACCTTGCACTTGGCATGGTTAAACTTCATGAGGTTGGCATCAGCCCACCTCACAAGCGTGTCAGGGTCCCTCTGGATGGCATTCCTTCCCTCCAGCGTATCAACCGGACCACACAGCTTGGTGTCATCGGCAAACTTGCTGAGGGCGCACTCAATCCCACTGTCCATGTCAGCGACAAGGATGTTGAACAGGATCAGTCCCAACACTGATCCCTGCGGGACACCACTCGTTACTGGTCTCCAACTGGATCTAGAGCTGTTGACCACAACTCTCTGTGTCTGGTGACCCAGCCAATTCCTTATCCATCAAATCCATGTCTCTCCAATTTAGAGTCAAGGATGTTGTGCGGGAACATGATGTGGGGATGCCATGCACACATGAGGTGCCAGTGCTAACCCCTGTAAGGGTCTGGCTTTGCAGGACTGGATGGCAGTGAGCTATACACATGCTGCCTGTAGCTCTTTGTTCGTCTGTAATGTAACTCACAGAAAATGTGTGATTGTCATTGCTGGACAGATAGACTTTGATGGAGCAAAGCACGTGAGTAAATAGATCCACCTTTTAATGAAACAGTTTAAAAGTGCTCAAACTTCAGCCCTTGCACTTGTGTACCCCTGGCTCTGATGGCTGCATGCAGCTGGCACTACTGGTTGCTCTTGGAAGGACTAACAGCAACAGTATCCACAGTCAGAAGCCAGGTTGTGATTCATGAACACCGATTACAGAGGCACGGCATGCTTTCCAGATTAGAATCAGGTCCATACAATGGTGTCATTATGAATTTATATTAAAAGTCATTTCCACTGGCATGAGAAATTGCTATTGCAGTAACAGCCATTCCATTGTTAATAATAATTGAAATGCTTGAAATAAGAAAATACCAGCTGATATTTAAACTACTTATTATCAAATCAAAGTTCCTTAGATAAAATCACTTAATTAAGCTGCATTCTATTTGCTAAACATCTAGATCAGTATTCAATAGAGGTAAATAATGCTCCTATGATTTCTAATACCAGCTAGCATATTCATTTCTTGAAGCATTACTACAATAACCGGCGTTTTTGAGAAGCTGCATTATGTAGCCAGAAACTGATCTGCTGTGCAGTTGAAAAAGGATTATTGACTTAAAGCAAATATTCAGTTACACACAAAAGGTCTTTGAAAGGCTTAGAATACTGTTTTGTGAATCAAGGTTTCCCTTGTCTTCTGAAGTTTTTAGTCTTTTATTGCTATGGTTATTGATACTTGGAAGCTCAGGTGATTTCTCTGCACAGCCAAGCAAGTCATCACTGTACATTACACACAAATTAACATTTCACCTCTATTTTTTTTCTTCTGTAACTCTGTTGTGACTCCTGCTTTGCACCGAGAACTACTCAGAGGTAACTCATGTCACCATGATAAGCACACTGCAGCCTCCTTCATTTTTCATTGCTGCCTGAAGGACATTTGGAGAGGGAGATGCTGTTAACTTGCAGAATTTTCATCCTGAGGAAGCATGGTGACTCAGGAGGTTGCTTTATTAAACTGTAATTCAGTCATAAATACGAAGAAATGATGTTTAAGTGATGTTATATCTCTGATGCACATTGACGAGAGAGAAACTAGTGCTGATGACTAGGAGCTGATCCTAAAAATCTTTGATCTTCCAGGTAGACTGGCAGATTGTAAGATGTGAGTAAATTAATTGTTGTCCTTCTCAGCCCTGCACTGCAGCGTGCCCTGCTTGATTTCTGCATCTGCCCACAAATTCACTGTAGTATTTGGAGCTGCTGAAAACTGGAATGTGTTTCAGGTTATTAACTTGTATTTTCTGCATGTGGAGAGAGGGGGAAAAAAAGCTTTGGCACAAGTGCAAGAGGGATTTGTTGGGATGATTGCAGTGTTCTTTGTGGTATCCCAATAATTAAAAAAACCCTAAAAATAATTATATGAATCTCATTTTGAAAAGAGATTTATGTTCCAAGCACTTAAATCCCATTGATTCCCAGTGGAACATGATCTCATAAATCACTGAAGCCATTTCTGATATTTTTCCCTGTCACCTTTCCTCTGCAGAGCTCATGATTGGATTCTAGTGCATATGTTCTCACTAGCTTTTAACACTGCTAATTAATCAGGTCCAGTTCAAAACCAAACACATTTATATTAGATTATTATGATTGTCTAGCAAATAATTACTTAAGAAAGTGTAACAAATGAAACCACTTATTAAAAGAGCTCTGTTGACAGTAGAAGCACTTATAGAAGTACAGAACTGCTTATTTTAGTACTTGTTGAGCACCTGTCATGAGGTACCTACTCCTGGTAGTGCTTTGTTGGCTTGTAATTTTAATTACTGTAAACTGCTACTGAGATTGAGTGTATGGGGAAAAAAAGTAATTCACATTAAATATGCCTTTTTCTACAGTGTTATGAGGCTATTTTACTCTGCAGTTGTGTACAAGTGTATTTTGGTAGAACCGATATAATTGTTTCCATAGAAGGCCCTCCTAATTTTCGACTTTCAGAGAAGGTGCTTAAATGATCAGACTGATAAATTTCATGCTAATGAAAATTTCAGCTAGCTAATTAGCAAAAAGTATAATTCATTGTTAGAATAATTGTTCAGCATCCTTCAGTATCAAGTCTTGCAATTTGCAGAACAGTGAAGGAGTTTAAAGGATTAAATTACAGTTCCAATGTGAGAATTGGCTGAGTGTAACACTTCCTGAAGGAGAAGCTGTGCTTTCGGATGAAAATGGTTTCTGATTTATCTGGCCTCCTATGATTTTTCTGTCATTACTCCTAGACCTGGATCAGAACAGAATCCTGTGATCCAAGTGCTGAAAATTTGAGAGAATTTGGACAGTGATAAATATTTTGCAGCTGGCTCACTCTGCTTGTCAATGAGCTCTGCTAGAAAATCTGGCTCCCACAATTAAGTGATTTAGAGACCTAATTGCGAGGCAGAGGGGAATTGTAAGCTCCTGTTTTTGTGGCAGCTAAGGTTGGTGGAACATATGGAAATTATAGATCCAGACTTGGGCTAACAATGAGCTTTGCACAACAAAAACCCCCAAACCAGTGACTGAGAGAAGCTTATCCACAAGAACAGAGAGTGTCTGAAAATGATGGTCACTGGTGTTAGTGCAGTGGAAGACACAGTGCAACTGCAGAACATAAGCTGTAGAAACGAGAGGGAGTTGGGAGCAATAGCATCACTTGATTTTATGCTGTCTTCACTGCTCTCCTAAGTAGTTGGTAATTATTTGTTGGATTAGAAGCCATGGGCTCCAGCTGCGATTAACTCTTGCTTCTTAGAGTTTGTAGTCTTAATACAATAGATGACAGGGTAAATAAGCAAGGAAGCTGGAACAAAGTGCTGTCAGTAGCTTGAGGTTGTGCAGCACATCGGTAACCGACTGGCTGGGCAGGGGCCACTGCAGGCAGCAGGAGAGAGGAGGGTACAGGAGAGCCAGGGAGAGTACAGCAGTGTGGTGCCACTGCTGGAGTCTCTGGAGCTCCAGCTCAGTTATTCAAGTCATGAGAATGAATTATTTATTGCTCTGGAGGGTAAACTGTGATTTGGATGGGGAAGAGAGGTAGGAGAAAGGAGAGAAAGATGCTAGAAGTGTGCTGGGGTTCTCCTGAGTCATGGACTGAGGAGCAAACAATCCTGCACTGGGCAGAGGTGATGAGAGACCAGTGGCTGTGCTTAGCTCCACTGGTAATTCTGTACTTGGCCACTTGCTAATTCTGTTGATTTTCTTCCTCTGTGCAGTTGTGTAACTCTTCAGGGAGCAGTAGGTGCTGAAGGGTGTGTAGGAGCAGAATGGCCCCTGCCAGGAGCACAGATGGTTGGAGAACAAACCACCCTCAGCAGCCACGCTGGGGTTTACGTCTTGTAGTTTTGTGGGGTTTTTGGTCCTTTCCTTCTTTCAAACCACAGTTTTACACTGGGAATAGCTTAAACAGAAATAATCTGATCCCTCCCACTCCTTCCTGGGGGTCTGTACGTGCTCTCTAGGCATGTTTGGTGTGACGGCAGCAACGCTGAGTGGTGTTTTGACAAGGGTGGGAAGCTCTGTGTTTTCCTTTGATCCAGGAGCAGGCAGCAGCTCTGCCCTGAGCAGTGGCTCATCAGATCCTTTGGGGTTGTCCATGTAGTTGTGGATGTTGTTCCTTGCCAGTGAAGTGAGGAACAGACGTGGGTGCACACGTGTTCGGACATGTAACTATCCCGAATGCAGATACACACAAAGTCTTCCTAGTGGAAAAGGGTTGTATGTGTTAATGAAAGCCAAGCACAATGTGGTTATTGCCTCAAGGGTGAAAGTTTTTTCCTGTCCATTGACAGATGTATTTGATGTATTTGTGCAGGTTATTTTCCTATTAGGACTTAGGTAGATGGAGGCAGCAGCATCCTGTAGGTTTCCTCCTGGAGGTGTCAGTGCACAGCTGCTGTGTACATAAAATAACTTGGAATACGTATATCCCTGATTTGAAATGAAATGTGCTTATGTAAAATGTACACTTAAATATTATTCTTGCTGAGTAAACTCTATGTGCACATATGTGCATATGTATATAAAGTTGTGAAGATTTCTTATTTACTTGGTGGTGAATATTTCCATATTGCATTTGTGTTACTAGACTGAGTAAGTAGGAGGTCTCGTAAGGAGATGAGATTCCTGATTTTCTATTTTTTATAGCAGTATTCTGTATTTCCAGCATTTTTCCCACTCGGAAAGGCTTTGCCCTTGGATGTTGTCCGGGAGTAAGCTGCTTATGGGACGTTTTCCATTCCTGGGTGCCTGCAGATGGCAGTGTCATGTCCCGATGAGTGCCAGCGGGCTGTGATGGCTATCCGGTGGGATGCCAGGAAAGCAGAGGCTGCAGGAGCTATAGAACACCCTTGGGTTTATCCTTCCTGCATTGCAGCTTCCTGTGTGGTTGTGAGCCACTGTTAGAACTGGTGTGTGTGTCCCACATCAGGTCTGTGCCACGCATAAGGGTGCACATGAGCTCTCCCCTTCTCCTTGGCTCCTTTGGGAAGGTAGCCAGTGGAAGCTGGCTTGAGCAGCAGCTGCAGGTACTGGTGTCGAGGACTGGAGGTGCCCCAGTGGGATGACGACTGTTCCTCTCTCGGCATGACTTTGTGATTACGCAGTGACTCGTGAGAATAGTTATGTGTTTCTGGAGGGAGAGTTGAAGGTGGAAAGTGCACTGTTCCTTCAGAGGGGGCAGAGCAGGGGCAGACAGTCCGCATAGTGACTCTAGACATGATGTGCCCTGTACGGGATGGGAGGACACAGACCAGGGAAGAAGGGGGGGAGGGAATTTGCCAACAAATATGCAGACAGAAAGACGCTGTGGCTGGGCTTACAGATTAGTTCTGCATTGCGTTCATTCCAGTGCTCTGTGACTTGATTTTAAAAAAAGAAAGCCTCATTGACCTCAGTTGTGGGGTACGGAGTTCACATCCAGCCCCAGGGCTAGAGCCAGGCACAATGGTGACATTGCTGAACCAGGCCTGGAAAATCTTACCATTCCCTCAGTCTACAGGAACTATCTGAAAATACTTCGGGGTTGGCTTTGCAGTTGCACCCTGTGTTCAAGGCCAGGTTGGACGGGGCTTTGAGCAAGCTGATGTAGTGGAAGGAGTCCCTGCCCATGGCAGGGGGTTGGAACTGGATGAGCTTTAAGGTCCCTTACAATCCAGACCATCCCTGTGGTTCTCTCCTGGTGTTACGGAATTTAACCAACACATTTGTAGGTTAGAAGAGGAGGTAGAGTCCCAGGAAATTATCTTCTAGGGAACTAGATGTGAGGAGAGTATATATCCTTGCTCTTCCTTCAGCGTGGCGTGGAGTCTGTTATTTCTGCTTCCAGACACTTTGTCACTCTGCCAGAGGTCCTTCGTGAGCTCTAAGACGTGACAGAGGGGCATGCTGCAGTGGGAATAGCTCAAATTGCATTGGCAGAGAGAAGTTTAAAATGTCCAGAACACATAAAACATCCCCTGCTTCCTGTCCAACTTCAGGAGGTTTCCATTTCAGGAAGGAAGTGTGGGTCTGTTCTGTCATAACTGGGGGTGGGAGAGCCCAGGGGCTTGTTTAGTGCTACATGCCTCTGCTGCACAGTCGTAGACTGTAAACAGAGCTGATCAAATGATGGTGTGGGAGAGGAATTGTTTAAAATAAACTTTAATAAATTATAAATAATGTATGACTTGCTTCTGTTCAACCAGCTACAGCAAGCCAGCATTTCCAAGTTTATGCAATGCAGCATCCTGTCAGTAATACTCATGTGAGTAACTACACTGGTTGTTGAATGTATCTCATCCATGCTGAATTTAATTTTAGTGTACAATAAGAAGACCTAAAGTCCCAGCTGAAGATCAGGTCTGTGTTGCTTTTGGCACTCAGTAGAGGGTAGCTCTTATCTGGCTGTATCAGGCATTTTACAGAACTAAAATTCAATGGTCTTTCTGCTCTTTAAACTAGAGGGAAGGGGAAGATTCAGGTCCTGCTTTTAACTGCTTTGTTGGTCAGAGGTTGGGAGAATAAAGGAAACCAGCTTAGACATGGGCTCTATTGTACTGTCTGAATTAGCAGTATATTTCGTGTGGTTTGCTTCACACAGATACAGAAATGGACCATAAAATCAGAAGAAATTAGGATGAGTGAGGGCTGTCAAAAGCTGGTTTGGTGAAGGCAGCTCTGCTGGGACTTGTTATGCTCCTTCCCTTGGCTGCCTCAGAATGGTGCTGATTGAAGGGCCGTGGAGTTTGGGGCCATGGCAGAAAGGACTGGAGGGAGCATAGCTGGGACTGCATTAGAGTCTGTGCTGAAGTGAGGACGCTGCTTCGCTACTGAACTCAGAAATGAATTCTGTTCACAAAGTGCATAGGTATTGCTTTCCATTTGTTGTCAAAGAGCATGAATAGTCTTAAAATTGTGCTGTTGGCCCAGGTCTTTTGGATTTAGGAAAAAATGGTTTATTATTCAGCTATTATGGAAGAGAGCTACATAGCATGAATCAGAAATTGACTTTAGTGGCAATTAGACATCAAAATCTTTGTGTCTCAGCCTTATGTCTGCACATTTCTTTCCAGCAGCAATAATGGTGCTTCCCTATCCTCAGGGTAGTTGTGAGAGTAAGTACGTTGTACAGTGGAAGCCGTTCAGGTAAGCAGGCTGATTCAGTGGGGACTTCTTTGTTGTTGTTTTATCCTAACAAAATCAGTATCTGACAGAATACTTTACAACTCACTGAGAATGGGAAAGCCAGCAAATACTTTTTTCATGCCCATAGATGACTGAACCCCCACTTGGTTTTCTTTATTTAAGAGGTATTCAGGAGGCAGAACAAAGCTCTGCTATTGCCTCCCAGCAAGTGACCAAAACCATTTAAGCTGAAACATATGACTCGGAGGAAGTATTTTGCAAAAACAGATGCACAGAAAGTCAATTTCCTATTCATATTTTGTTGTGGCAATCGGTACTTTAAAGAGATGGCAGACTTAAATTAGCTGGAAAAGTGACATCTTTAATTAGGAAAGCCTCTCTGCCAGCACATTGAACACTTGCCAGTTTCTCAGCATTTAGGGGCCATTGATTGCCAACAATGGCAGCTAAACTGCTTCTGGGTAGAAACTAATTGAATTTTCTCAAGTTAAAATGAGTATCTGAAGTTAGAGCAAGATGAACTCCTTTGCTTGCTCTCATTTTACTTACCACTATGATATTCTGAGCAGATCAAGGGCTCTGCTGCACATTGGCAAATGGTGCTGCCAGGGACATAGCTGTACAAATCCCTCCAGCCTCAGTTGTCCTGGGACTCTGCTCTTGCCATTCACAATATAGATAAATGTCTGCCCCATTGGCCCTCCTATTCTATTCTGGCAGTCGTGTTCTGGAGGGACTCTTTTCCTAATTCAAGTTGCTTATATTTAGTCTGGTACGGCAATGACTGGAGCTGGTGGAGCCAACCTCAGGATCTGGGCAGTATCCCATTGTCTGAGCATCCTGGCCAAACCAGCATTACCTACTCATTCAGGATGGGTGAACAGACAGTGGTTGACATGAACAAGTGGTGAAGCTGGGTTACAGATCAGTGGGGGTCTTGCCAGTTAGACTTTCAGTGGCACATGGCTGGTGTTGGTCATAGATCTGCTCTCTTTCCTGTGCAAGCTGAGGGCTGAGCCTATCTCAAGGTGAAGCCTTGTGTCAGATTACCAAAGACCCAGGGTTGACAGGATTGCTGCCTTTGCTTGGCTGCAGTGTGTGTTTGGTTTCTGTCCCTTTGGTTATTTCCTCAGCTCAGGTGCAGCTACTCTGGAGTAAGTCTTCAGTTTCAGCAGTTCCTGCACCTGCAAACCCGGGGAGATTTGTCTTCCCTCCAAGCAAGTTCTCTTCCTTCTGCTCTTGGTAACCATCCAGCCTGAAGTCTGGCATAACATCAGTTCGGCTCCCATCCCATCCTTCCTCTGTTGCTATCATGTGGTCTGAGGGAGCAGAACAATTATTATTCCCTGAGCTCTGCTATAAGTGGTGCTGAAGGTTTCGGCTGAATGAGACCCTGAAGGGAGTGCTGCTGCAGCGGCTCTTGTTTCTTTCTTCTTCATCTCCTTCAAACCCCCACCATAAGGGCTTCTTCCTATTTTTTTGTCAGTACTAAATCTGAAGACTTTAGGGTTAGCTGCCTGGCTTGTGTGGAACCTAGAAATGCTTTGCTGTCTGCCTCAGGTCTGTGCTCTAGAAGAGGAACTCAGAGACATAATTGTGTATTTCCCAGGGGACAACTCAGTTCCTTACTTCCCTCTTTACTTCCATCCTGATTTATCTCCATTAGCCCTCCTTAAGTTAGCAAGGGTTGTGGAGTATGGTCTCTGCTTGCTTCCTTTGCTGTTTAAAATATAACTCTAGCTCAAGTTAAAATAGGAGGCTGGTCTCAGGGGAAGGAGCTTGCTGGAAGGTGATCCTGTTGTGATTGTGCACATATAACAGCTGTATTAAAGCTGTTCAGTTTTGGTAGAGTCTCTTAATGCTTTAAGGAAATGACGGGGGTTTTGGGTCTGTCTCCCATTTAGAATCAAGGCAAAACTTAAACTGTGTTTTTGATCAAAATGGAAGGGTTTCTGTTTGTTTGTCCGTCCGTCCGTCCCCCCCCTCCCCCCGCAGGTATTTCAGGGACTTTTTTTCATTGTTAAAACATTCAGGAAAATTTTGGGTCAGGGCAGCTCGTGCTGTGTAGCCTTTCCTCCCTGGCAGAAGACAAGCAGCAGGAGAAAAGAAAGGCTGCTCAGCAGCAGCTCAAGGGGCAGCTTTATTCAGCATACTCAAGAAAGGCAACTTTGTGAGGCATTGGCTGAGTCTGTGGTGGGTGATGGCTTCCAGCTGCTGTCTGCTTTAGAAATGTGTGTTTAAAGTTTGGTCTAAAGGTGTGGAGCTCTCCTTCAACCTAGCCCTGTCTTATGTCTCTTGCTTGTCCAGTGTTTTTCATCATTAATTACCTACATTTGCAGTCTGTAAGAGTCATCTTATTAAACGAGAAAAAAACTCCAACCAATCAAAAACCAACGAGAAATGTTCAGCTGGGTGAAAACTTGAAATGGATTTGAAGATTAAGCAGGTGAAAGATTGCAGTTAAATCTTTTGCTGGAAAAACATTCTCTTTTGAGCAGCTGAGGGTACATTATTCAGCTTTCACCCGTTACCCTCCGGTGTTAGTCCAGAGCAGAAATATTTTGCTGATGACATGAATATTCTGCTTTCAGGTGCTTTACAAGCATTTTATTCCTGCTACAGGTACAGTGAAGGGAAAAAAGATCCTCACACCTTTTACAGGTCCACTGTCAGGGAGCTACTCTCGCCTCTCTTTCTAGTGTGAGATGGGAAAGGTAGGGAGACATCTGAAAGGTTATTACCTCTGGAGATATTAAAGGAGATTTGCTCCTTGCTGTGTAAAATTATAGCAAACATACTGCATATATTTGGAAGAAAAGGTTAAAAGGAGAGAAGGCAAAGATGTGGTGAAGATAGGTTGTTCACTTAAGTGCTCTGGGAATAATCTGCATGGAAAGCAAAATGGGCAAATTGTTGAGGAGTGTGTGAGGGTTTTAAATGAAGGCTGTGAGAAGTCTACTCAGCTGTTACCAGGGAATGGCAGGAACAGATGAGTGCCTTGAGGAAATTGATGTTTCCTGCATTTCTGTCAGCCCAGGCACCAGGAGGTGGAAGGCTGTAAGAGGCTGATGCCACGTGTCCTGCAGTTGCGCTGAGGATGGAGGAGAGGCCGAACAAAGAAGTGGCTGCTGGTGCAGGGGTTGGACTTAGTTGATGTTGAAGTGAGAGAAATTAATACTAGGAAAAACATTGTGAGGAAGAAGTCCTGTGGAATGTGTGAAGTGTGTGCTCAGGGGAGTAGAGAGGTCCTGGAGCAGAGGATGGTGAGACTCAAAAAAACCCCACAATAAACAAAGAGGTTTGTTCAAAGAAGCTGTAAAGCCAGCCATAATACCAAAAAGCCTGTGGTGCTGCAGGTAAAGCCTTCCTCTTCCCTTCATGGGCAGGTGTGGCTGTTTGCACTGCCTGATTGTTGGGTCTTCTGCTTCTGTGAATTCACTTGGGATGTGCAGCATACGCACCCACAGATTCATACACACATTCAGATTTCCACAAAGTAACAAAGTGTTTAGTCAAAGGCAGAGGCCTTGGAAATGACACAGAGCATGGAAGAAGTGGTAATAAGGGGTGGATTTGATAAACATTTTGCTGAGCTGTGAATCTTCTGAAGTTTGTTGTGTAGTGCCAGTGAGATGGGGAAAAAGCCAACCAATGAACCTTAATATTGAATGAAATATAGGCAGGGGTTTTAATGTCAGGAAACTGAGAACTCACTTGGGTCTTTGTGACCAAACAACTGTTGAAGCTGGCTGGTTATAGAAAGAGAGCTCTTACTACTGTTGGCAGTCAAAGCTGGTTTCCACAATGATGTTAAAGATTTACCCAATTCTTTTGCCTGTTGAGTTTTGCTATTTGAAGACGTAGGATGGACACAGGGTTTCAAGAAGCTTGCTCAGACTGAGGTAGGTAGTGCAAACATCACCTGTGTGGACAGTACTGGGCCTGTAGAACCCCTGCATCTGTCACTGGAAGTAATGTTCTCTCTAGTGTGTCTCTACTCCCTATAGCTTGGGAACAGTCTCTTTGCTGTGGACACAAAGTTGTTTGGACTGTTAAGGTTTTCCTCCTGCCCTGCACATCTTCTGCATGACCTGAGAGATGAGGAGTGCTGCAAACTTATCTGCAGTGGTGCAGGTTTCCATTATCCTGGCCAACTTGATGCTTCAGTCAGGAGCACAAGCTTGTGAATGTACTCTTTTCCTCCTGAGATTTGCTGCTAAGTGTGAAGCTTTGAGAGGAGGTTTGCCTGTAAGACGTGCAAGAATGTGATCCTGTTTCAGAATTAGGTGTAAATGCTTTCAGTCTTACTATCTTTTTCCTTGGAAAACTGAGGAGTTGTACTGCAAATGTGCTTGTGTACTTCTTTAAACTTAGGTTATTTTTCTCCACCAAATGCTATTACTAAAGTAAAAATGCATTTACATCATCAAGGGAAGCTTAGCAGTAGATAGTTAAATAACTTTCAGTCAAGAATAGGTTTTAATAAGGTCCCAAGATCCCCCATTCTCCTACTTTATTATTTTTTTATAAGCTCATCAATTCTGGGCTACCAATTGCATTGACTGTCCTTTAAAAATAATTAATACTGGAATCCTGTAAGTACTTTCAAGATAAGTAAGTTTAAAAGTTAAATCACAGTAACAGTAAAGAGATAGAAATTGCTGTTTTCTGTAGTTGTCATACATAACTACAGGGCCATATAGTTAATCAAACATTTCTAGGCAGATCTGGATCGATATAGAGATTACAGCTGAAGCAGGGGTTGAATTGCAGCTGGATCTTGTTGAAGTTGTACAAGCTCTCTTGACATTTTTGATATTCCAGCTTCCTCTTGCTCTTTTCCTCTTCCCTATGAAATCTGGTGTTCTCTGCAGGTTTTGGAGACTTTTTTCTAATCTTGATTGCTTTTTTCTTTCTTTTTTTTTTTTTAATTTTGTTTTGCTCCTTAAATAGAGATTGAGAAAATGTGAGGGTAGTAATTGACAACCAAATTATGTTAGAGTGAAGCAAGTTGACTTTGAGCTGGATCAGGTGGTTTTCTGACTAAGTACAGTTCAAAAGGAAAGAGTAACAAATGTTTTATATTTAAGCTTATGGGGTAATACTGGACATGGCCTGGTTGTTACAGTGAAGTGCTCTTTAGAAACCAGTGTTTAATAAAAACACGTTTTTTCTGTCAGCATTTGGAGCAGGAGTGTATTTTTACTTGAATCTTGCATGTGCCTGCTTGCCAGGCTTGGTCGGTGCTGTAGGGTGGTCTCACAGGGCATGGGCTGAATTCTTTTCCAATGAGGATAAATGTACCACTAGCAGGTGTTTGGTCTGTTTGACCAGATTAGTGCTGATCTCAACGAGAGTGGTCAGAATGCAGAAAATGTGGGGTTTGGCCTCAGCACCCACTGCTTCACTCCACAGACGTGCCGTGCTTACCAAGCTGTACTGCTTGGTAATGAAGATCAAGCTGCAGTTGGGTAATTTGTTCATCAGAGTCATGGACTTTGCTTTATCACTGTGATAAACAGAGAACCACTGTTTCAGTGTCTTCTGGAAATACCATCCCAGATGTAGAGTGCTGTGTTGAGAAAAGTCTTCTAATCACTTGCAACATCCAACATGTTTTGCTAAGTATGAGTGTCTCTATTAAAAGCAGCTGTTCTGAATGCCTAAGAAGGTCCCTTGTACAAAAGATGTGTGCTGTAAATGTTTAACATCTCAGTTACTTGTGTAGTTAATTTGACCTTCTCTGAAACTTTGGTATGTCTTGCTCTAAGAGAGTCTTGTATTTATACTGCCATCTAGAAATGTGCACATTAGAGATTCATTTATAGATGAGTGAAACTGGATTTCTGTATTCTGCAAAACTGATCAAAGCTCACTTTAATAATGTAATTTGTCTTAAATTTTCAACTGGGTCTAAACCTTTAGATTTTTCAGTCTGCCTTCTAGTCATTATAGACAGATTTCTGTATGAATAATGCATAGTTTTGCTTTAAAAACCAGTCTACACAAAACCACTTCATTTTCACTTTTTATTGATTCCAACCTTGGTGGCTTGCATACATCAGAAATTTCACAAGTTAAAAATGTGCTTGTCCCTACAAATAAGCTGTTGATCAAAAAAGGTGAATTTGACTCTGAAATTTTTAATTCTCTCCTCCTTTTTGCAAGTATCTAGCTAGGAAAAGCAGTTTCCATTTGGAAACCTCCAGTTTTGGAAGATTAGGGATTCACTTTCGCTGCGATTCTGTGAACTTATAATTTTAAAAAGGAAAACACACCTCAGCTTACATGAGGAAGAGATCATCGGCGACAGCCACTTCAGAGCAGGTTTTCCCCCTCCCCTGAAGGTGACTGACAAAATCCACAGTGGAGAGGTTGCACATTTGGGTGCAAGTGTCCTTTTAGAGTCCTCAGTAGGAGGTGAAGGATTCCTGTTGTTCTTTTAGGAAAGGTGATTTCTGTAAAATGTCTGTCCTTCAGCATGGAGTTTGAAGATCTTACAGAGTACATGGCAAAACCTGCTTGTGCAGCAGCAGCCCCCTCCATGGGGAGGCAGGAGCTGGTACACTGGGGCTCCCTCAGAGCAGTACAGTCGCTGCTCTGAGTAGATGCTAATGTATCTTTGCTGCTGCTAACAGCCTTTACCCATGCTGGCACATACACTTGGAGTACTTTTTTTATCACATCTGAATTATTTGCTGTCTCAGAGGTTTTGTTGTACAACACCTGTTTTGTCTGGTTTTGTTTTTTCCTAAACCTGCCTAGATTCTTCCCTTTGTTAGTTGTTAGTGCTCCACGTCTTACTGTTGTAATGGGAAGGGCAGAAGCCTGTAGGGAAACACAAACTGCCGCGTCACTTTTCTGCGCTGCCAAACCTCTTGAGGCCAAGTGCCTCCAAAGCAAGGGCTGTCAATATTAAGCTGTTAGCTGAGTGACAGAAGTGCTGTACTGACCGCTTGTTAGGTGCTTGGTTAGCTTGAAATGACAGGTGAATTTTATCCTTACCTTTGACTCCCCTGACTCAAAACAATGTGCATCAGGGCTGTGGTTCTCCTAAGGTAGCTTTAATTAATATACAGATTCTTTCATTAACGTCAGGAGACCGTGCAACTTCAAGGAAAGCTCAGGCAGTGTCAGAGAAGCACACTGGAGAGGGGCAATGATGTGGTACACCAGTGCTGAAGGAAAGGTGAGCTTTCCCATCTCAGTCTGGGGCTAGGCCATTACAATTACTTACTAGCATGCTTGCAAGTGGCGGTTGTAAGATAAAGCTTATTTTCTGTGTGTCAGGTTTCCTTATAAGAAGTGCTGGCTGGTTGGACACTGCTTGCATGTTGCTCGCTGGTCCATGCAGCTCCCTTTCTATGAGCTGGTGTGTGTTACGTGGGCAAGGAGCCAGGAATCAGCTTCCCTGTGGCCACCCAGCACATTCCTTTTTCTGTTACTTCCTCTCTCATTCTGCTTGACACCTGTGTGAGCTGGCACTTAAATATGCTCCATCCAGCCTGGGGCATGTGTGCCATTGATGAAGCTGGCAATTCAAACAAAAATAGAAATTATTCCTGACCTTCCCATGGCAGTGTCAGCCTTTCTTCTGTTGTTTCCTTAGCAGGTCAGTGGGTTCTTTGGATACCGGTGTTTGAGCTGGCTCAGTAGCTGGCTCTGTGCTGAAGTGATGGGACAGGCGACCTCATGTCCCAGCAGATTATGTCTGCTTCGAAATGCTCTCAGCCACCACAGCCGTGGGGCCTTATCTCCTGCCTGTGTCTGCACTGAGCTGCCTGCCTGGGCACAGCCTGCTAACGTGCCCTAGCAGTGCAGGTTTTCCCTGCTTCAGAGTTTTATATCCTTCCTATGAAACAGAAATAGCAGCAAGGATGTATTTATTCAAAGCACCGAGGGAAGGGTTCTTTAACAGTCTGGCTGTGCGACATTTACCTTTTTGTGCCTGTCAGGAATTTCACTGCTAAGATGAGGCTTGCAAACTGCTCTTCTCCAGACCACTTCTTCAGCAGGAGCAGAAGTTGTTAAGGATGCCAGATAATAACTGACTGCCTTCATTTTATGCAATGTCTCAGGTATTTGGGACACTTCTGTGGCTTCTTTGTCATCGTTCTTTATCACATGTTCTTTGGTCTTGTGAGACTGATGAAAGAATCCCTTAAGCATCTGATTACATATAACCTTTTTTAGGATAACATTTGCCTGATAAGCTGATGTTTATATTCAGTCTCGCTTAAGGATTTCTTTTTTTCCCCCCTGACCTGGGCTCTAAGAGCTGGATGTAACCATGCACAGACTTGAAAAGACAAAGATGTCCCATCTCAGTAACTGGATGAATTGTTTATAGTGGCAAGGTTGAAAACATGAAAATATAGGGCTGGATTTAAAACTTGCTGTCCGAAGTGGGAAAGCATCCGTTGCTGCAGTGGGCTCAGTCTGTTGTGAACACTGGACTTGAAGCTTCCTGATGGGCCCTCCTGCCTGTCCCCAATACTGGCTGACCGGGGGAGGCAGATGAGCCCCCAGGGCTGGCTGTGTGCTGGAGAAGAGACAGAGCTGAAGCACTTAGGGGGTTTGTCCCTGTTGAAGATGCTGCTGTCATGAAGCATGACAGATTTGGTGAGGCATGGAAAAGGCTGTGGTTTGGAAATGCTCTGTGGTGAAATCCCATGAAGGAGGCTGCCTGACTTTGTGTTTAATTGAGTGCGTTGGTGATGAGCATGACGACAGTAAAAATAGGTGCCAGGACAGAATGCCAAGGAGGATTTTTTCTGTATTAACATATGGGAGATTGCTGTGCTGTTCTTGTTTTGCTTTTTTTGTTCTGGTTCCAGTATTAATCTGCATTGTCTCAGTACTTGAGACTTAAGTGCCTTTGAGATGTGATGAATAGCTGCCAGATGTTTCATTCTCTTTCTGGTCTTTTAGAGACTACCTGAATATGCACCATGCTACTTGTTTTCTTAAGGTGTGGTTATAGTAGGATTTATTATTGTTTTTCCCTGTGTCCAAGCATTGGAGAGGACTCCTAAATTGGAAAAGACCTTTTAAAAATGCATGTGGCAAATGAAGTAATTAAAAACAATGATTAAAGCTTAACACGTAGGATTGATACAGTCCTTCTGAAAACTTAATCCTTTCCCTTAAGCACTAGCAAGTTTGCTTTACAGAGAGAAGGGAAACACCACTAACATTTTATTAGCACCTTTGTTAACCTGGCCTTTTCAATCTAACAGCAGAGAGTAGTTTGGGGGAAGGTGTCACAGCTTGCTTTTCACTCTTTCGACATGCCCAAATTAATGACAAAGCCGCATGTAATGGGCAGCATGAAAATGAGGTTTTATCGGTGCTTGAAAACCCTATGCTAAGATTTAGAAATGAAAATTCTCTTTTCTTGAGCTCAGTGACCTGAGCTCCTCCTGTGAGTGACGGGGGGGGAGGGCAGCACAAATAAAAAGGGAGGTGGGGAAACAAGAAAACATTTTCTTCTGAGATTGTGATTCATCATCCCTTAGCTCTCTGGAATGCCACGAGACTTTTTTAAGCATCCGCTATTTGTTACTTGGCAGAAAGAGGCTGATAGCTTGAGACTTGAATTGTCATTTTATGCACAACACACTGACAGATCAGTGCAAAAACAAACCTACCAGAAATTACATTTAAAAAATGTATAAAGGCACTGAATTAACTAAGAGAGAGCTTGCAGACAGTATTCTTAGTTCTCTGATAAAAGACAGGAGAGATAGAGCTGCTGGAATTGTGCCGCTTGTATTTGCACTGATTTTATGTACCTGGTGCTTTTGCTTTCTAGCTGGGCTTTCATTAAAGGGAGTGGGCTTTTCCTAACCTCAGGTAGAGAGGGGTAGCTCTTTGGAGGCAGAACAGAGAAACCAAGTACACAGGGAACTGCTTGAAAGCAGAGAGCAGTCTCCCTTATTGAGCAAGGTGTCGTGTCAGTAATTTGCCATCAGTATGTATCTAATTTGAGTATGACCTTGCTTTTGGGCTTTTCTAGTCTGTGTCCCCACACAGTTAAAGGTCTTTGCTTGCATAAAGTTAGCTTTGTAGTTTGGGCTCTGAGAAGCTGTTTCTGAAGTGACCCTTCCTAACACAGAGGGGAGAAAGGTTTCATCAAGACGTAGTTCTCAAAGCAGACATTGCAGTGTGTGGCATGATAAAGAAGAGTTTCACTCACCCATTTCTTTGCCCAGCACTTATGTGAAAGTGTTCAAATGTTAATTTTAATTTCTGTAGCCCACCTATGCATTTTATTTTTGCCCACTGTTACGTGGAGCAATACTTTGTGCTGTGTCTCTCTGTGAAGTATTAGAAGCTCTTATTTCATGCTTATACTTATTAGTGCAGTTATTTGCTCTGTAATTCTTGAGTTTTCTTACTTGTTCTGAATGACTTTTGCAGTGGTCTGATTGAACACTTGGGAGTTGAACACTCCTATGCAAGTACTCAGTCCACCAAGTCTCATATGGGAGCTGTGCTTCAGTTAATCGAGAGTTATTTCTGCTCTTCTGCGGCTGATAGGATCTATTACTGGTTTTCTTGGAGTGGCACTCAAAGGCTTCAGTCAGAGATCAGGTCCTTCCTACATTTATGACATCCAGACATACTGAAATCGAGGGTTCCTGTTCCACAGACTTTAGTGCTAAGTTACACTTCTATAGTGAAAAAGAAATGTTGAGAAAACTAGTACCTAATACCCATTTCTTAAGAGCCAGGGGAAAGTTGTTGGTCATTCCAACCAGTGCTGGATAACTCATTGCCTTGAAATTGAGGGGGAAGAGCTTACCTGGCCCTGTTGTCAAGGGTGCACTCAACTGAGTGTTAAAAAAGTGATGCTTTGAAGTCCAGCTGTGTGGGTACATTGACTTGATACGTTGACCCTGACTGTTGCAGATCCCGTGGTAACCCTTGGAATATTTATGCGTGTATATGAAAGAACTGAGCAGAGCGTTTAAATTTCAAGAAGAGAAATCACTGTATCACTGCTTGCTTTCTGACCTTGAAAGGTCTTGAATTATTGAAGAGTCTCTTAAAAGTGCAACCTAGTTTCCAAGCTCTGTAACTTTTAAATGGCGTAACCATTGTGAAATTTAGTTCTGGAATCATTTAGACATTTTTTTCTGCATCGCTTTAATTACAAAAATGGGATGTTTCTCTTGCTTCAGAGTGTTTTATCATCTTAATTAAAATAATAATTTTATGTAAGCTGCAGTGCTGTGAATTCAGCATAACAAAAGCTTGAACAACTCATATTACTTTTACAGAAGTATCTTGAGTAGCTGGAATTCTGGGGAGTTTCTGATAGCTGAACAAGCACCTGATTTAATTAGTATATACTTGAGTTATATAGGGATTTAGGTAGTTTTTAAATACCACTGAGGTATAAAAGTATTGTTTATACTGCTAGTGAGCAGAAAGCAGACTCTGCTGCGCTGGAGATGGAGCAAGCTTTGAGCTGCTTAACAAAACCACCTTCATTTGGGCAGAGTGGATTATGAATCAGAAGGTTTTGAAATAATGATACAAGGATGAAATACATCTGTCCTTTTCCTTGGGTTAGAAATTTTCATACAAGAAAAGTCTCCTGTGTTTTTATATGATGTAGGTAGTGATGATATGCTTTGACACAGTGAGACAGAGTCAGGACTAAAGCTGCTTGCAGCTTATTATTTTTATATCTCACTTACTGACACTGAAGAAGTGACATGTGCCCCTGATTCCTAGGCCTATGTTATTTTATGTTCTCTTGTGCATAAGTGAGCTTCGTGTACTGCAGGAGGAACCGGCAATGGAAAACTCATCTGACCCTCCCTCCTCACAGATGCAAACTTTTGCCCATGTTTCAGCTGGTACCAGAAACGGGCTCTGTTGCAGTAGCACTTACAGATTGTGGTCAAAGCTGAATCCTTGGCCATGGCACAGCTTCAGG
This sequence comes from Neopsephotus bourkii, assembly GCF_033783945.1. Classification (NCBI taxonomy): domain Eukaryota; kingdom Metazoa; phylum Chordata; class Aves; order Psittaciformes; family Psittacidae; genus Neopsephotus; species Neopsephotus bourkii. Next base: position 1,158,967 of record NW_026901430.1, on the reverse strand, counting down.
TCTTGCAAATCACTTTGAGCTCCATCTAACAGTGAGGTCTTTGAGTTCTGGGTTATTGTCAATGTTTACAGCACTGTGAGTAGAGCCAGTGGGTGACTTGTGCTTCGTATGTGCTGTAACAACAGAGATGGTATTTTCTCATTTCACTAAATTGCTACAAGGAGCAAACGTCCTCCTGGCTCTGGGGAGGGAGCCTGTAGTGAAAGACGAAGTCCCCCCTATATTTAATACCAACCTCTTGCAGCTTGGCAGGAGTGTATAATGAAAGCAGGCATGAGAAGGTACAAGTGTGTGTTCAGAGGAGGAGCAGGGCAGGATGTTGCAGTATAGATGTGGGCCAGGGTCTGTCTGTCACTGCGTATGTATTGTGGTTCCACTGGAATAAGAGTGTTGTGCAGCATTTTGATGGCTGTTGTCAGCTGTGTGCTAATACAGATGCACTTACTGCCCTGTAGTTTGTGTCCATACAGAGCTAATTCAGCAAGGGTTGCGGGAGATGCGAGGGCTAGAGAGGAGCAATTCATTTTGTCTCTTCAGGAAAGCAGTGTCCCATGGACTCTGGTATGATCACATCCAGTTTTTCTGCTCATGCATTTATCACAGTTCAAGCCCTGGTACCTCTACCTTTAAATGTAATTACCTTAAAAGAGGCAGTCTCCCATCCCAGGCTCCTCCACTGAGCTACGCAAATGTGTTGCAGGAATCTGTCCTCTGTTACTCAGATATGGAAACGCTGCAAAGAAGCATGGCTTGTCCCTTTTTGCTTCATCATAATAAAATAGAGACACTTTTCAAAGTTAATTTCAGAATATGCTTTGTTGTCAGAAGTAATTTGGTGGCCTCAAGGGGCTGAATCACATGCACTTTTAGACATTTGTGATGGGATTTTTGTAATGTGTTAAAACCTCCTTGCAAAGCAACAGACAGCTTCCAGACCGCTCTCTTGCTCTCTCTGAATCTGTAGACTAAAACCGGTGTGGGTTTTAATTAGGAGAGAAAGCTGTTCAGAGACAGAAAAAAAAAAATATTGAAAAGAGAACTGCTTGTAATATGCACGTGTAATTCCACTTTCTTAAATGTGCTTGTGAGCAGGAGCGTCAGCTGCAGCTCTGTCTGTGGAGCCCGAGCTTGGTGGAGCTGTGGAGATTCAGCCCTGAGGGTTTGGGTTAGGGGTGGCTGAAGGTGCAGGATGCTTCCACTGAAGGATCCCTCTGCATCTCTACTAATGCTGGGGTCTGGGACTGGTTTGTCTCTTGTTAGCAGGGAGGTAGCTGGGGAAGGCAACTGTAACACTGCAGTGTGCAATGAAAATACTGTGCCAAGGGCTATGGCACCAGCGAGTCCTCCTGGTGAGGAAGCACTGTGTCCTTAGCCGTGCAGCAGCCAAAGGGCTGGAGGGTGTCCGAGAAGTGGAACGTGAAAGGAAATGCCATGTGGCTCTGGACCCATCTCTCAGAACACTTGCACATTGAGGGTAAATAGTAACAGTTGGTTTCTTCTCTGCGAGAGGAATTAGGCATAATAATCTGTTAGCCTAGGCTGCTACCTGCCAGAGTTAGACAGACTTAAGACTGGGATAAAAAAAGATTGTCATCTGATTTCCCATCTGGATGAGACTGCTCAGTTCGCCTGCAGACTCTGTCTCTGGGGACGGAAGAGGAACAACTGCTGCTGCACTCCCCACCTCACAGGGAGAGGTGTGACCACCAACAAGGGACCTGTGGGAATACAGATGTCCCTCTGTCATTCCCCCAGCTTGCTGCTCACAGAACTGAAGTGATTTCAGATGCTGGACAAGTTTATATAAAATGTTTTCATCCTGCTTGTCACCAGTTTAAAAACATATTAGCAAAGAAATGAAGCACCAGTTGTAAAGTATCCAGCATACTAATGCTAAAATGATATGACTAGCATCTCATAAAAAGAGAATTTCTATTTCGTATCTAGAAATCAAACTGTATGTAATTATGATGAGACTGTTTATCCTTTGTCCAGCCTAGCTGTCCCTACCTGTTCAGTAAAGCTTTCCTGAACAAATCAGTTTTATAGCAAAACCACAAATAGTAATTAGCATAGAAGCAGTATTTATTCTAATTGTCCTCTAGTAGCTAGACTACTGCAAGAGTTAAACCTCATTTGCATCCTTCTGCCAACAGCTGTGGATGTACAGAGAGCTGTGGTATCCCAGACAGTAAGGGTATCATGTAGGGTGTGATGTGTCAGCTTTCTGATCTGGCTGGTTAGGCTTATAATTTCCTGTCAGTTTATAACAGCTTCTGGTTATTTGATTGTAAAGGGGAAGGCAAGTGCTTTGGGGCTTAGGCAGCAGGGGAATTGACATGCCTGAGTGTCCTTCATCTGGATGTGATTTATTCATTTTAGATTTAAAGACTACACTGGTCTTTTAGTTTTCTGCTTAAGCCTATAGTTTGCTTCCTTGTATGTTTTATTTTAAACTGCAAGGTTTTACATCCATATTAATAAGTCATCCAAGAATCGTTGTAGCGCTAAATAACCTGACCTTGGCCAGTGAAGTAACTGTCACAGTTTGCACAAATAAGAACTGTCTGGTTTGCTACAAGTGACACAAATATAACAGATCATAGTCCAATTGCAGAGGCAGTCTTCAGAATGGGTTTTCAAGGATTTGTTATTGTTTTGCAATGTGTTGTTGTTTTGTTTTTTTTTTTTGTGAAATAGGCAGCTGGACTATAATTGAACTATAGCTCAACTTAGAGCCTAGCTTCCTGGTCATTATTTTAAATCAAGTCATTTTTAATCTCCAGCTTCTCGTGAGTGGCTTTTTGGATGGGGGCAGCATGTCAGCAGCTAACTAAGTTTCAGATTTTAGGAAGGCCTTTAGTCATATAAGTCAGGATGATAAAAATCCTATTAAATGGGGAATACTCCTTTACCATGGGCTCGATCAATAAATTAAGTAGATTAATTAAGTTGAGCTGGCAGGACCAAAGACTGTCGTGAAGTCAGGCCAGTGGAGTTGGCCATTTATCACAGGCAAAAATTTGTCAAGAAAAGGCAGCATTTAATGGGTAATTCTGGAGTGCATGCAAATGAGCAAGTACATAAAACGTCTAGCAAGGAGTGAGGGCCTGTCATCTGATCACAAGCGGTATAAAAGGAGGTGGATACATCTGTGCAAAGTCATTAAATTTGCTTATCAAACTCCTTGCTGTGAATTTTTGAACTTCAAGTTCTGAGGAGATGCACTGGTTTGTGATGTGGGTATACAGTCTTAAGAATTTCCATTTTTTAATCTTCACTGAGAAATTGAATTGGTTTTATGTTTTGAGATGTATATGGCACACACACACACACATATATATGTATGATGTGATTTAAAATGAAACTTATTAAAAAAATAGGAAAGCTTTTACTGCTTTCAGAGCACTTGGAGAAATTGAGCTCTGCAGGTGGCATCCAGTGCAGAGATTGGAGCCAGACCAATGTATTCCTGCCATGTCAGCCCAGGAAACTTCTGGTGTCGTTTATGCCTGGTCCCATTACATGCATGCAGGAGAGTCATGTTGATGCTGTTCTGGGAGGGTCTCACAGCTGGATGCTGTGGACATCTGCACAGGTGACCCAGATGGCTGAACCAGGGTCTCTTCTTTCCCTCTGCCCAGGAGCCATCATTGAAGAGGGACAGTCAGCAGAGTTGCAGTGCCCACTCAACTGAGTTTCAAGAGATGGAAAGTCACAGGAGCTCTGTATCTTTAATTTTGCCCTGCGTACCTTAGGCTGCTGAAAGAAGGTGACAGTATTTCTCTGGCAGTTCTGGATGTGATGGCTGACGGAGCTCTGACCATACTGTGTCACCTGAGGAGCCCTGTGAGGCTGGCACAGTGCAAGCTCCTGGCACTCGCAGGTTAGGAAGTTGTTTTGCCATGGACCTCTCTGCTACCACGTTTCTCTGCGGATGTGGTGGGAGTGAGATGGTGTGTGCTTCCCAATGTAGAAAGTGAAGCAGTGCATATAATTGCACGAAAGTTGTATCTCTGTTTTGGTACTTCCAGTTTAGCTGTAAAGCCCTGACCATATGGATGTACTCCTACAGCCGCTCTGGAGGCAAGCTGAGAATAAAATGAGCTGTGCGCAAGTGCTGCAAGCCTGTGTAAATGAAACCTGCCTGACAAACCAGAAACATGCCTTTTTGGTGTATAATAAAAATAAAATTCTCTCCAGGCATAGAACCTTACGTATGTTCAATTCCTGTTGATTAAATAGTTGTGAGCTCAGAACAGCAAGGGAGTGAGTCAGGGGTGCTGGTGCCAGGTTAGTTATCTGTCAGGAGAAATGTGGAGGAAGGCAGTGCTGAAAAAGTGTGCCTGGCCACGTGGGAAAGGCCTTTGTTGTAGTTCTGAGAGAAGATCCTGTTTGCCAGGGCGAGAATGTGCAAGGAGGAGTAAGGACTTACTCGCTCTTTTATTGAGGCTGTTCGGAAAGGCAGAGTTAGAGAGCAGGAGTGTGCCAGACTTCAACCCACTGAAGTGCAGCTGGCATGGAAGAGGATGAAGATGAGAGACTGTGACTGGTGGTGGTGTCTGGATTGCTCAGTGCGGTGACAAGGATCCCTGCCTCTTGCTGTAGTCCGGGGTTTTGTCTTAGGGACCTTGGAGAATATTGAAAAATGCTCCTAAGCAGCTGAAGTGCCACAGTCATGGTGTGAGCTGGGCTCCTTAGAGGGGAGCTTGTTGGTGATACTGGTCCATAGGCTCTTGAGGAACATCTTTAAAATGGCCCTGGTACTTCAGCTGTAGGAAAGACAAGCTTCCTTTACCTTTCTTGTTCTTTTTTCTCCTATACTATTATCAGCAGCTGTGAAGAGTGATGCAATCCATATGCCGTATGGAGCACCTATATATAAAAATCTGACATATGGATGTTGTGAAGTTCTCGGAAGATTCCACACGCTTGAGATCACCCACGTTTTAAAAACATTCTGTTTGGGAATTAGTCGTTGAGATTTATGTTCAATTTCCCGAAGTGAAACAAAGCAAACTGTGCTGGAATGTTTGTAGCATGGAGTCACATCTGAATTACTTTTTGGTCCCCAATGGAGCACCCCAGGCTTTGGGAAAGCTACGTTTGGGCTGTGTGTTTCCAAGCTGTCTGTCTAGATGACTTTTTCTGGGACTGTTAACCTGGTGGATCTGAGCTGTTTCTAGCTCATGGCTCTTCACTGTCATCTGCTGTTCCTCACCTGGTCAGGAGCCTCTATCTCCATTGGCAGTATGAAAGGGGAGGATGAGGCACAATGTCACTGGCACCTGGTTTCTCAATTAAGCCTTCAGGACTGTTGCTGTTCAAAAGTGTTGTTTCGCTGTAAGACAGCCTTCTGGCTGCTGTTTAGGTGGGACTTGAAGAAGGTAGAGTGTTCAAATGGAGCCATAAGTTAGTAAAGCACTGAGTTTGCAAGAAGTTGCTGCCTTTGTAATAGCATTGGTTTGCCATGCTGCTGTCAAAATCATGTCATTTTGACATCACGTCAAAATGTTTATCTGAAAGTTCTCCATGGCTAACTAGCACAAACAGTTCCTTCCCCCAAAGGGTGCTCAGGTATTGGAACAGACTGCCCAGGGCAGTGGTGGAGTCAGTGTCCCTGAAAGTGTTCCCAGACCTTGCAGATGAGGCCCTTGGTGACATGGTTTAGTGGTGGGCTTGGCAGTGGGCTGGGGAATGGTTTGATCTGATGATCTTGAAGGTCTTTTCAAACCTGGTTGATTCCATGACTCCATGAGTTGGCTAGACTTTTTTTAATCCTTTTTTATCCATTAAGGTGGAAGTCCATCTTTCTGCTGCTGGTTTGTCTGATGCAGCAGTGCTGCTGCACTAGCTTACCTGTGGAATTTCCCACTGGAGAATGAAGTGAGCAGCAAGGTGGGTATAAAGCATGGTGGGCATGTTGGCTCCACACAGATGGAGATTGAGCAAAATCAGAGATTGAGTGAGCAAATGGTAAGGAGGAAGGTAAATGTAAATTGCAAGACTGTCCAGTTTTGCTAACATAGAAAGTGCTATAAAAAGATGAATAATACATAGTTGGTTGATCCTCACCTGGCCTCAACAAAGGCAGATAGATATGTGTCCATCTTACCTGCTGATTTTGGGTTTGTTCACAGTGAATGTGAATACAACCTCGGCCTGCACATGAGGATCGTGGTCTGGGAAGGGTTTTGCTCCTTAGACACCATCCTTCTCCCAGCACCTGGGATATGCTATGCCCCAGATGTTTGTACCAGTGCCTTAAGTCTTCATGAAAGGCGTCTCAAATTGCTTCTGTCCTCTCTGTCAATTTTGTTCTTGTGGGATGGCAGAGGATTGACAGTGATTTGGGTTCTGCTTTCTGAAATGCTTAGCCCAAGGCTTCAGTGATGTGGAGTAGCAGCAAGTGGCACACTCTGGAGCTCCGTTATTTAGGTGCTCAGGTTGTAGTTGTATGTAAACCCCTTCCTCCCCAAAGAACTGTCAAGGTGAAGTTAAATCCAATGCCAAGAAATGTTTGTTGTAACCTGTGAAGCAATAGCAGGAGAGCGAGCCTACAGCAGGTGTCTGTACATCACTTTAATCTGTAATCAAACCCGTTACGATTTCTAGTTCATAGCTATATCGTAGTTATTTGCATGTGCTGTGCTACAATGGATCCGACTTGCTTAAAACCCTTTGTGGGGAAGAAACATTTTTCTAGCTTTATTTGAAATGAAAGCTGTTCCCTAGAGTCATGTCAGCTGCAGAAATGCAGACCCCAGCACAAGTGTCTGCATTAAAAACTGGGCTTTGGGCTCCATTAAAATACTGTCGCTGTACTTGTCACAAACACAGGAAGGCAGCGCAGCAGCACAGGCACTTAAAAGATTGCATCCCTGCTTTGAAACAGGGATTTTTGAAACAAAAGGGCTACAATGAGGGGAAAAGAAACAATTATCTCCTCTATTCATCTCTTCCAGCCCTCTTCCACCAGCCCCTGTCAGCTCTTGGCTTATAAGCTTTGTTTGAAATAACATGCTTGTCTCTTGGTAGTTTTCCCCCCATTTTAATTGGGGATGGCAGGTGAGGCGTAAAGTCAAAGAACTGGAAATAACCTGTAAAAGAATGGATCCAGAAAGACTTACTTCAGTAAGCAAAGTGGTGATGGTAACTGCCAAGGTTTGGGGATGGTTGCAAACTTGTGATTAGATCATGTAAAATTGTATAAAACTTCTAAGGCCTTTGGATATGAACAGGGCTTGAGGACTCTGAGCAGGGCATAGCAGGGCTCTGTAAGAGGGGTGTATCATGACAGTTTGCTACACACTGTGTAAGCAACTAGCCATGCTGCTGGGTTAATACATCTTTTTTGCATTTAAGAACAAAGAATGTCATTTTCCTGAAGGTGTGTTCTGTAAGGAAATACCCTTTTGGGAGTAAACAGTGTGCTCTGGGGGTCAGCACAAGCAATTCAGGCAGCAGTGTGTTTCAAACTTTCTTGTCTCAGTTCAGGACACCTCATTTCCAAAAGCATTTAGAATTTCCATGCAGCTTTAGTCTGTCTGCAGATTCCCACCCCCTCAATTTTTAATTAAATGAAAGAATTTCCACTTTATGATTAATTCTTGTTTTCAGGGCCTGCTGGAAAATAGTTGAAAAAGTAAGGCTTATCTGTCTGCTGCTTTCCTTCTGCCTTTTTAGTCTGCAAATGAATGTAGGGTCATCTTCCACCATTTGTCTTCTTAGGACTTTTGCCAGTTTTAATTCAGTAAAACGCAGTAGTCATTCCTCATACTTATCTGTAAATTGCATTGAATCTTGTTGTAGTCATATTAGGTGGTAATGATTTATATGCCTTCTAATAATTTATTTGATTATGCTAGCTATGTTCCATTTTTAAAGGATTATTGAATTAATGCTTTTGTGTAAGGAACAAAGAGAAATATTTTCCATAGTTCTTACTTTGCCTTTCTGCAGTTTCATAGTGCTGCATGTTTTGTTCATTAATACAGTGGTATGTAAGAATCAGATTGACAATTTATTACAGGTATTTAGTATTGTTAGAGTTCAGGTTGCACAGAATGGTTGCATATCCAGAGGAGGCTTAAACGTGGTGTGTGTGTGTGTGTGTGTGTGTGTGTGTGTGTGCGCGTGCGTCAGTGTTTAGGCGGTTCTGCCGTGTGCATGTCCCTGTATCGTGCAAGTCTATGATGGGAGTAGCTGTGCTGGGCGCAGAAGGGGCTGGCGGCTCAGTGCTTGACTGTGGAGGGTGATGTGAATGTGAAGGACACCGTGACAGAAATCCCAGTGGCAGGACACCTTGGTTCCTCCTCTCCTTCTCCATGTGCCTCAGCAATCCTTACATGTGCAGTGTAAGGAGCCCTCCCACCCTTCTCATCAGTAAAGGGCTGACTTCAGGGAAGTAGTTAAGCCCAGGTTTAACTTTGGTATTATAATTACTCCCACTGATTTCTGAGGCAATCTCACAAATAGACAAGTATGAAATGGGGCTGATGATGAGGAACAGGGAGCGAAACACTCAGCAGGACTAAAGGAAAGTGACTTTTTTATCTGGTTTGTCTCATGCAGTCAAAACTTTAAGTGTCTTCTTTCTCTCTGGACTGTCTACCCTGTCTTTCTCTCCTTTTTGGAGATGTGTGCCTGGCTCCTGGATAATATGCCTCCCACGCCAGCTGAAAAAACACAAAGAAGTAGGAAGAAGCTTCAGCTCTAGGGGAGAACTTTTCTAGATAAAATGATGTTTTTCTTTTCCTTGACTTGCATATTTAGAGAGGCACAAGATGGAACAAAGTCTTTGCACAAGTGCGAATAATCTCCAGCTTTTTTTTTTCTCTAAAATTCCTCTTTGAAAAATGATGTTTATTTCTGAATGTGTTGGTATAAAATACCTGTATTTTGGCAGTGTTTGAATGCTGCTTTTTTTTTGCCATTTAAAAGCAGGACTACACTGCTGAGATGCTGAACTTTTGAAAAGGATAAAATGTGGTTACTTCTTAGGGAAACTGATTACTCCAGAACAAAATTCCTGCCTTTTCCAGAGTTCATGTACAGGCCGGTACTGTGAGAGTCTGAAGGACTGGTAGTGCAACCCAAAGGGACACAAACATGGGTGGAAAACCAGAAGGCTATTTTACTCTGTATACAAGCACAAGGAAACATGTAGAAAATCAAACAAGAAGTGACTTCCTAGCAAGAAATGAAAGGATCCAAGCAATGAAATGAATAATCAAACAGACATACGATATCCTCTCCCCCTCTCCCCTTAAACCAGGTTTGTCTTATCCTGAAGCAGTTGAATTTTTAGAGGAGAATTTGAGTCTTGACCCTGTGAACTGCCCAGCTCTGCTCTCGAGTGGCTCAGCCCCTCTGATTCACTGAAACTGGGGAGCCAGATCCACATCCTGGGTGACTGCATCTGCCCCCTGGTTACAGAAATACACTCCTCACCACATCTGGTTTTAATTTTCTTTACCTTTCTCATTCACTTTGCTGTTACTGGGTTTATTCTGCCATGGAATGTCACTGGTTTTGGGAGCAGGTCTCCTTAATGTCTCTGTTCCTATGCTTTTTCAACATTATTTGCTTTTTGAAGGCAGCAGTGTGCACACAGAACATCCAGGGGCCTGCTGGACTGTAAAACCTGCCATCCATGTTTAATTTACACTGATGTGTTTTCACTTCTGCATGCTATCTGTTCACAGTCTTGTGTGTCTTTTGGCCCTACTGTTCTACAGATGACAAGTAGCACTGTTCTACAGATGACAAGTAGCAGTATCCTGAAACTGGGGAGTGCATTTGATTTTCTGCAGAGCTGCAGTGAGTGAATACATGGTTACTCCTCAGACTGTTCCTGTGGCTGCTGAGGAGTCTTGGTGTTTAGTCAGTGGTGTGTTGTTTGCTGATACTCGCTTTTAAAATGCTACTATTTTGTAATGGTTGTTTGAACCTGCAGGACCTCCTTGTCAGGAGAGTGGTTGATAGTTTGCTGAGAGGCTGATTTCAGCCTGGTCTTTTCAGAGATGTGGTTGTTAGGAAGTCCAGCAATATTCTGACAGATTTTCTACTTTATTAAACAGCCATATCATCTCCGTGAATGAAAGTCCCTGCTTATATAGGAGTTGGCTTTGGCATGTTGAGGCCATTTGGGTTTTTATACATGGGTTGAAATGCAGCTGATCCTGCATGTGCTGTTTCTCTGGTTATCCCTAGAGAGTTTTTCGTGCAGACCTGAAAGTACCACCTCTGGAAAGTCTCTTTGCTTCTTTGCTCCTGGGGCATCTCTATTATAAAAACACATTAGCGCAGGTAAGGCAACATGCACCCACAGCCTTCCCTGGACCTGTCAGATTTGTGCAAGCAAGGAGGTGGCCTCTGAAATGTGGCTGATCCCCTGAGGCACAACTGGCTACATAAGGGCACTGCTTTGGACCCTTCCAATGGGCGCTTCTCTTTTGCCCACATCTTCCTCACACACCATTGAGGTTGCTTGTTGGCCAAACCCTTATTTCCTTTGCATCTGTAGCAACCCTTTAATGAGGTTAGGGGTGCTTTTTTTCCAGAGCTGTGGAATATTTCTTCCCTGCACACCCTGGCCTTTTGCTTATTCTTGAAAATGCAATGTAGAGAATTGCATTGCCGTCTGTTTCTGTTCGGTTGTTGATTAACCTGTTTTTCCACTAGGGCTCTGTTATGAGAAAAGATTAATATTACAGAGAAGATACTTGTTTGTTTCAAACATTTTGTTTCCTTTCTCTGTTGGGAATACTAGTATAAACAACAGGCAGTCTGAATTTAAATAGCTGAAGTATTAGTCTTGCTATTCCAGTTGCTTGTCATTACACTTGAGAATATGGGTACAGCTGATTATACAAAAATACCTGAGCCATACCTTCTACATTCTCAATCAGCATATTATGGATGAACTGTAAAAATTGGAGATAGCTTTTTGTGATAATTGGGAGATATTTTCCTTGAAGTGTGCAAGGCTCTTGAGGGAAGTTGAATTGCTTGTCTGTAATTCTCTTACAAGCATTACTGGTATTTGTTTAACGTGCAGTTTATTACTACTGAATATTTTTCTTACGGCTCTCTGAATAGGCTGCATGTTCAGAAGGTTGCTCTCAATTTTGATATCCCCTGTGCAGCAGCTTGTTTGTTAGACTAGTTCTGAAGCATTCTGCGAGAGCCTGACTCACACACAGGGCTACGAGGCACTTACGTGGGGAAAATGTAAGTGTATTGCTGGAGCAGCCCCTTCAGCTCCCCCTTGACATGCTAGGGCAGTCAACAAGTCTGGGGCCCAAAATACACGCTGGCCTAGATTCCTTCAGCCCTTGAACCAGGCCCTTTGGGGCCACCACAAATCCAACCTGTTAATTACAACAGGTTCTTGATTTTGGAGGCTTGAGGTTGGGAGCCTGTCCTTGAGTTGACTCTACAGTTCTGGACTGTCCTGTTTCCCATCCCAGCAGTGCAGGCAACTTGGATTAGCCTGCTCTTGGCTTGGGGCTGGCAGTACCTTACAGTTACCCAGCTTCAGGCAGTGATACATGTAAATTTACAACTCTTGCTCTTCTTTGCTGTAACTTGTGGTCAGGGTATACTTTATGCTTGGCTATGTTTGCTGGTCTAGGCTCACAAGAGTTAGTTTCTGTATAGCTTTAGGGTACACTCTTACTTCCATTAGCATGGGAGATCGCTGCTGCTGCAGGGCAGTGGGGCAGAACTCATGCCTCAGCTTACGCAGAAGGATTTGGAGGTTGGAGTGCCCAACTGGGAGCTGGTGTGAAGTGCTTAACTCTGGTTTGACTGGAGGTACGTTCATCACAGTGTGTCTGGATTCAGCCTGTTCAGCCGTACCATCCATTTGTTTCAGTGTTTGCAGGGTTGACCTCTGGGATATTAACTCCAGAGGAGATTTTTGTCTGTTTACCAGAATAGGAATTGCCTAGTTCAGGAGTGGGATGCAATCCCTTCAGAAAACTCATCTTTAATATATTTCCTGTAATCACAGCTTAAAAACAAACATGCATTTCCAAAATGTTCTTCAATTTTCACCCTGCTATTTCTTGCGCAGGCATTAATCATCCACTTCTCTATTTACAGAGTGCAGAGTATTGCAGTGAAGAACTGACTTCTCATGCCTAGTGAAATAAAGTAGGTGGTTTTATGGTGAGATTTCTATTGCTTTGGGAAGTGGTGATGGTGCTGAAAAAGTATGCAGTGACCTGTATGACACATGTTGTGTGTGTGTCAGGGCTGTGGCAGAGTTAACCCCCAGTAGTTCCCCTGTAGAATATGCTACCTTACACTGCAAAGGAACAGTGCCAGCTTATGGGCTGATGAAATCTGGTCTGGCTCGGCAGTCATTAGAAGAATATCATGTGTGTGCTGGCTCAGGTTGTGGAAGGCATGACTCTGAGGAAACTTGGGGGTCCCATTTTTTGTTTGCTGTAGTTTGATAAAAACAGTGGGGTTTATCACGGTGAGCCTGTAGCACTGGGTATGTTCAGTGTTACTTATGGATATCTAAATGCAGGTGTTCCCACAGCATCAGATTAGGGTGGAGTTGCAAAGAGATGTCAAAATCGTTATTTCTCTCCTCTGGAAGTGGCTGGCTGGGTGTCTGGATTGGGAGCTCTCTGGGACAGGAGGGGAGTGCCCAGCTTCATCATCTGTGCTGCTTGCTCTTATCCACCTTCCCCAGGCCCCTTCTTCGACCAGGATCTGCCTTTCTGACCTGAGCCCTGCTCAAGTCCCTGATGCTCTCAGACCCATGTGGTGAGCCCATCCTTATCATCAGCAAGCTGAACCTCAGCTTTGACTTAATGTGCAACTCTGGCCTAATGCACGAGGGCTTGGAAAGGAAAAGCGGTTCCTGGTGGGGATGAGCTGTCCTGCCCATCAGGCTGTGATGAGGTCAGAAGTCGTGAGGAGGCTGGAGCAGTATTCAGATTTTGTGTCTCCACGTTGCCACAAGTAACCTTTGTGTGCCATCAAGCAAGACCTGTTCTTTTTTGTCTTTGGATTTGAAACTGCACTTGTCAGCTCTCACAGCAGAGGAGTCAAATGCAGCATAGGATAGTCTTTGGCTGCTGGAGCGTCCCTCTGTGCTTCAGCTGGAAGCTTCATGTGGAAATGGTCAGGGCTCCTGAGCCCTGTCTCCTTCTGTCTGAATCCAATAGGTTCATGCCTGTGGGAGGGCAGGGCTCGCAGGCAGGCCATACCCAGACCAGGAGTGGGATCTGTGTTGAGTGGGGTCTGGACCCTGAACTCAAACCCCACGCCTGCAAGCCCCAGATGTGCCATCCAGCACTGTGGGCATGTGCTGTCAGTGCAGGCTTGTGCTGCCTGCCTCTGCCACTGTGTGCAGTGAGGCTGAATCCCTGCCCTGGGTGAGTGAGGGAGAGACTGCAACCCTGTGCCATGTCCCCTCCTTAACCTGAGAACTCTTGGCAGTGAAACAGCCAAGGAAACCTCCCCCAGTGATCTCAAATTGTGTTGCTCTGTGATTTACTGCAGTCTTGCACTGTTCTGCAGGAACCCAACAAAGCAGCGCCGGCTGGAGACCCTGCTTGTAGGTGGTGCCTGCTGTTCAACACATACTGCTAAATAGGAATGTCAAGGTAGCAGGTCTGCAGCAATGGGGAGGAAGGCAGAACTGGATGCCATGGACTTAATTTGCAAAACGTTTAGGCTGCAGTAAAGCAAAGCAGTAAAGCTGTAGGCTAGGATGTTTAAATATTTAATGTGAAAATGGGCTGGCAGCCTGCAATACCGAAGACTGAAAAATTAAAATGCCACCATATTTAATGGAGTCACCCAAAGTAATGATAAAAATGTAATTGCTTCTGATGAGACAAATATTCTATTAAGTAAAGAATATGGTAAATCTCAATTGGCTTGGGTAACCTAGTAATTTAAAATGAGTTTTATTTTGTAGAGCTCAATATGCAAGAGAACTGGAGATTATATATAGTTAATACTTGGAGGTTAAACAGCCAGAATTTAAGGTGATTAAGAACAAACCCAGATTCTGTGGATGATCATGGGCATGCTCCTGTTTGAATTTGATCCTTCACTTCTGTCAAGAACTGTCTTGTTTCTAAAACAGAAGTGACATTACCAAATGAATTGGTCAGCTGCCATGGTGGAAACAAAATCGTGAGCAATCCTTCATAGTTGGTTTGGGTTTAGAGCCCAAAATTTCTTCAGGCCTTTCCCATCTATATGTGTGGTTTAAAGAAACCCCAATACCCAAATCCCACAAAACCCTAGAGGATAAAAGTAAGCATGCAGCACTTATTTTGGCAGATCTTTTTAAAAAGAAAGAGAAGTCTGATGTGAGATAAAGCAGGATCAGACATGCTATGCCAATTTCAATCAACAGATGAAACCAGTCTTGAATTCTGTCTGTTCATGAACTTGGCCAGACAATTACACTCCATTTTAATAGGAGATAATGAGTATTGATTAATACTGTTGCAGGTGTTGCTGCAGCCTGAAGCAGTGGCCAGAGGAGCCAGGGAGACAGCAGGGTGTGCACCAAGTGGTCCTGCCTTCCTCCTGTATGGGTGAAGAATTGCAGCGGCTTGTGTTGCTGCTCAGCCCCAGGGTTCCAACCAGGAAAGCAGAACTTGGGTTAACTTGTGGGGCTGCTAAATCCCAGGGCTTCCCCGGTTCAGGTCGGCTGCCTGGGCTGCAGAATGGGCATGGTGGGGCTGTCTTGCGTGACCGAGAAGGAGGGTTGGTGTTAAAGCTGTGTTCTGCTCTGAGTGGGACAAATGGGTGGGTTAATTTTTGAGCTGTCTGTATCAATTGGAAGAAATGGAAAGACTTACATGTCTTTGGACACAGAAAAACCTTACGGAAAGACTGGAGTGCTTATAGCTTGGTAGCTGTTTGGCATCCTAACAGAGGTTGGCTTTCTAGTGGACTTGAGCTTTAGTAGAGAGAAACCTGTATGCATCTGGTATGGAATGCTGAGCATGGAGTATTTATGCACTATTGTTAGCTGAGCTATAATCAGAGCTATGGAGGGTTTAAAAATAGTATGGCCTGCTGGGAGGAAACGTAAGGTAATAATATGAATTAATATATTGTATTTATACCCACAGCATGCTTTTTTGTGGTTTTTTTTTGGGGGGGAGGTGACTTTTAATTATTGTATATTTCACACATGGCATAGATCTCAGAGATGGGTGGCTCTGGGGACAAAGGGACAGAGTGCTGCAGCTGTGGAGATGCTTGGGAAGGTGCAGGGAGGCCAGAGGTGGCTGTAGACAGGGAAGGGACTGTGGGTCCATGCAAAGCAGACGTCACTTGTGCTGTAACACAGTGGGGTTTAAATTTAGAACTCTTATGCGACCCAATGTCAAATCAGAAATGTGTTGTTGAAAGTGTATAATCAGCTCCAAGTGGCTGCCTTGTAAATCTCAGGAGTGGAAACTGGCCTCAGGCTAGCGGCCGTCTCTGCCACATCTTTGCTCGAGTGAACTTTAATTTGACCCTTTATCAAGAAAAGCAGTGAAAGAAAGAGGAGGAAAAAGATACACACAGCGAGTTGCACAAAACAGGCTTTGCATGGATAAAGGTGATTTTGCTGGAGACTTTGCAGACTTCTACATGCCCTCAAAGAAAAGCAAAGCCCCATTACAAAGTGTAGGGGAGAGGAAGGAGCAAGAGCAGCTCAGAGCAGTGTTCTCATTCTGACTTTGAAAGCTCCTTTTGACTTTACTAGGTTGAAAGTGTGTGCAGCACTTCCAAAAATGAAGTGATTTCAAACAGGGCTGTTAAAATCTGGGGCCAATCTGAAAAGCAGGCCATGCTTTGTGCATGGCTTTGTTTGCTTCAGCTGCTGACAAAAAGGAAGGAGCATCTCTGTGAGCAGTACGCTGTTTGTATGCAGAGGTTTTCACGAAGGGAACTGGGGGTTTAAATGCTGTCTGAAGTTTTGAGCAGCTCCTGGCTAGGGAATTTTTCAGTGACATTATAATGTGAAGTCTACATTGTGAAAAGAGATTATCGATGTTGTGAAACTCAGCAAACCTCGTCATGTCTTCCTTGGTTATATGTGGGGATATTGTAATCTGTTGTGTAGAGACTGAGGTGTATTTTGAGTCAGCAGTTTTCTTGCAGTCTCAGAGAATGCAAAATAAAGAAAATATTAGTAACAAATTGAAATTTAATCTCGGGCCAGTTTGTAGTCCTGGGAACAATGTCACTGATTTTGGGGGGGAGATACTTCATTTTGTGGGTGCTAAGCATTGACTGGTTCGAAGGAGCCTATTCACAGAGCCTGTGGACCAACCAGGACCTGAAAATCAATTTATTCTTAAATGAGTCAAGTCCCTATTCAAAGCTGTGGTCTAGAAATTTAGCTTTTTACTACTTTCATGGGTGAAATATTTGATATTTAGCAAACTGAATTTTACACATGTCCATATGTTGACAGCAAACATAAACATTTATATGAAGTAACACTGAAAATCTGTATTCTTCACACATTGGAAGGGTGTCTGAGTCCATTCTGTTTTCCCTGAAGGAATACCAAAACAATTTCATAAAAGGAAATGAGATATAAAAATAATGCTTAGTACTGAGTATTCTAAATATATACATCTACTAGTAAAAACGCTGTTTTTTTCCCCCAGGGAAAACAAGGTTTACATAATCTCACTATGTGCATACATGCAATGGATGTGGCCTAAAATCAATCATAGAAATACACGATCAGAAATTCAAGTAGCTCAATCCATTCAACTTTTAAAGAGAATGTGATTTGTATTACCCACCCAAAGATTTACAATTTGATCACTGCTAGAATATCTTCTCATGGATATTTTTCCTTGTAGAGCATATCATTGTTTTCCTCTCAAAGTCACTGAAGTGCTTGAAAGGTAGAAAGTATTGAGACTTTCCGGGAAACAGAAATCTGTTGTCTGCTTTACCTTGCCTGGTGATTTCAGTTGAGTCATAGCATGGCTGATCTTGGTGGGCCTGCGACAGAGGCCAAAGTCGTAAGCTTACCCATAGCTGCATCATGCCATTGCTGTCCTCCTGTTGATCCATTTGGTGTCTGTTATGAGTTATTTTTGAAACACCTGCTACCACCTCTTTTGTTAGGGGAAAAATAGTTGTGAGCTTCTGCGAGGTGCTCTGGTAGAAGCCTGTCATAAAGCTCTTTGTTCAAAAAGAAATCTTAACTAATGTAAACTGCTTGAAGAACTTAAAAATAGCTTTAGCTATCTTCTGATCTTAGAGGCCTCCCTTTTCCTCCAACCCTGGCTACTGACAAAATTCTCTTGTCTTGAAACTAGGTGAATGGTTACAAAAAGCTTTTTATTCCCCTTTGACATCCACGTTGGAGGAGAAAATTATGTTAAATCCCCTTTAGCTTAAAGCTAATTAGAGCTAGTAATGAAGTCTTTGTTCTTGTGTGCTGTTTCTCTTATAACTCTGATAATTACATAAGGCTAGTGGCATCTGTGTGGGAGATTGGCAGGCTGAGATCTGTTTGAGCATAAGGCTGATATCTGTTTGAGCCGTGGATGAAGTCAGGTCTGCATGGCTCTAGTGCCAGAGCCAAACTCTCATGTGGCTCTTGTCTTACAAACACCCAGGGTCTGGTATCTGCGGGGGAATACCAGCGCAGTCAGTGCATCCAGAATCATAAGCTGCCTCTGTGTGTTGCAGGGCAAGCCGTCTTTATTTTCATCTCAAAACAAAAAGGTTGATGTTATGGTGAAAAGAGGTTAAAAAAGTCTTCACTTATTTACTCTTCACTCATTTAGCTGCATGGGCCTGCCTGAAGGTAAATGAGCCACTGAGCTCCCCGTGGGAGTGGGTGAATTAAAGAGTATAGTGGGGTGAATGTGTGTAGAGCTTGTATGTGTGACTGTAACACACCACCAGGCTTTGATCTTTTGAATCTGAGTTCAGTGTTTATGAAGGAAGGTAATGGATCTGAGAACCTGCTCCCAGATAACTCTTTTACTCAGTCAATGGGAAATGAAGCTGCCACTTCAAGTGAGTTACTTTGCAGCTGAGAGCTTTGAAGGTCAGCCCCACTGGAGTGACATTTTAGCCAAAGGGAGCAGAGAAGAGATAATTCTGTGAGTGAAGCTGAGGTAGTTGTGACCTTAATGGAGTCATAAAAGCAGAACAAGACACTGGAAGTGAGTTCCCGTATCCAAGGAAGGGTTTTATATTAAATCAGGGACAAAACAAACAGTGAAGAAGCTTGAATGCTCCCCTCGTTTTTGTTGAAATGAAAAGCACAGGTTTGCAATTGACTCTTTTTGGAGGAGAAAAAAAGGAAGAAAGTTCCTGTTTGGTAACACTCATTAAAATAAGCTCTAACTTCAGGTGTTCTGCTTCAGAGACTCCAGCAAAATTTTCTCTTATCCCTGAGAGTATTCTGTTCCCAGTTGTTTGTAAAGGACCCAGCAGAAATCCGTACAGTTCGGGAGGGATTGGCCACTAGAGTTTATTCAAGATTTTCAGGACACTTAAAAAATCTGAAGTTTGTACTTGAATTTCTTGCTCTGCGGTAGGGCTCCTGTGCAATTTGTTGATGACCAGC
Organism: Neopsephotus bourkii; assembly: GCF_033783945.1. Classification (NCBI taxonomy): domain Eukaryota; kingdom Metazoa; phylum Chordata; class Aves; order Psittaciformes; family Psittacidae; genus Neopsephotus; species Neopsephotus bourkii. The sequence goes on along the minus strand of NW_026901430.1, from coordinate 1,140,378 downwards.
AAACACCAGTAATAGGTTCTACAATCTTGCCTGATGTCGGCTGCTTCAAGCGTGCTGAAGTTTCTCTGGGGAAAGGTGGTTGGGTAATTCACCATTACAACAGTGCAACAGGAGCAATGCTTTGGCAGCCAGAATCTCCAAATTGAGGTGTCTTATTTTAGACGAAGCACAAATTAAGAGATGTGATGTAGGAAGTGCAGAGCACTGCTTATGTGGAATGCCCTAGAAGTGCAAACAGCATACAAAGGGATAATAACCTTGGGTGAAACTAGATTGCATGTGCTTGGAAACATCTTGGTCACTAGGGTATAGGTAGAATCCCCCTTAATCCCTATTACTTTACTGCAGTAAAATTTAGTGTACCTTGCTTTCAATTTCTTTTCCATTAAAAAGATTGAAAAGATTGCTCAACTCCTGCCATGTTTAATTTTTGCTTCCAGCCAGAATATAAGCCCTCCAAATGCATGGCTTAGCACTTCCAAAACATAGGTAATGATTTCTTCTGGCTTTTATAAAAATCCTAAATTATGAATGTTATTTGTGTTTCTGTTCTTTTATACCCACATCTTTGTATTAATAGCCAGGGCCACGAGGATGTGAGATACATGGATTATGATGAAAGAATTAATTTATTTTCCTAATACAGATCAATGCACCAGCTATCATAACACTCTTACTAGTCTACAGGAGGAAGCAGGATGACTGCAGTAATCCAACCCTCTTAATTCAATTTAACCTCTATTCCTCATTCCCTATGCCACATTTTTCTCACAAGCTCTGCTTGCTTTCGAGGCTCTGCTCCTTAGCCTGATACCTCTTTGTGTAGCAGAGTATTGAATTTTGTTTTCTCTCTGTGGAAATGGGGCCTTGTACAAGGCAAGCAAAACCAGTGTTATTTAATATCTGTGCTTGAAAATGTGACAAACAGCCTTCAAGGTAACAGCCACTACTTGAATGGCTTTCCATATCACTGATAGGCATCTTTCTTTGCTTGTAATTGCTGCTGCTGGAGGCCTGTATTGATCTGTAGATCTAATTATCTTAAAACAAAGCAAAAGCATTATCATAACACGAATATAAAATCCCATGCTGCAGAGAAGAGAGGTTGATGCTTTGTCTCTGCTCAGAAGTAGGAGACTGCCTGTCCAGGCATGGAGAGCAGCTGATGAGCAGAGCTGTTGAGCCTCAGAGAAATAATGAAACATCTGGGAAAGGGAAGAGCTTGAGATCTGGGCAGTGTATGCATGCAGGGGTGCTCAGACAGGAGAACTGGGGGGCTTCTTTAGCCCAGTGCTGTGGGCCCTCCTTGGTGGTGACCAAAGAAGCTTGCTATTGGCAGGCTGGACAGCAGTGCCTTCTCATTTGTGTCTACCAAAGTCTTCTTGAACATCATCTCCTCTGCACAGGTGAAGTAGTTGTATTTGCTGTTGCTACCTCTTGGTGTAGCTGATTGTAGAATGTGTCATATACAATCATACAGATCTTGGAAAGTGCTTGCTTGTGATTTCTTAACCATCTAAGGCAAAGGACCTGTGTTCCTTCTCATAACAGGGTGTTTGAGTGTTAAAAATGTACCTCCAATAATGTAGTAATAGCTTGTTTGTTCTTAATAGTTCTTCAATATTGCTTCTTGTAGGCTTAATTATTAAAACTCATTTCATGCTCCTGCCGCCAGGTAATAGAAGCTCTGTTGCCTTTGGGTTTCACCAGTGACTGGGCAAGTCCTCATGCTTCATATGCTGCTGCAGGTTGAAAACAGCCTGTCTGGGGGCATTTTGGACAGAGGGAGATAGCTGCACACTGCCTTCATATTGCTCCCTTGCTGGCTGCCGAGACTAATTGCTTTCAGGGCTGTACAAAAGCCTGGTTTCATATGTTCTGCTCCGGGTGCAACTTTACATTGTCTAATACAAAGCAAGGGCAGCACGTGAGATTGCTATATGGTGAAAAGGAGAAAAATCAATTTTAATCGCAGGAGGAGAGGGCTGGGTGCGGGTAGAAGGTCACTGAAGATTAGTGACTGTGCTACAGCGCTGACCCTGGCATGGAGTTCCTGGGAAAACAGAAAACCACGAGGTGTAGAACAGAATCTGTTGGTACATCAGTGCTCTGGCATGCTGTTAAGGGAAAGATCACTCATAAAACCACCTGAACTATGTAGAGCTTCACCTCTGAAGGGAAGGGGAATTTGTTTTGCACAGCACTTCCCAATTGCCTGCAAAAATAAGGAGAGAATGGGCATTTGAGATAAAAGTGATGGGATACTGACATAGTGCAGCACTTTCAGTCTTTGTATGCATCCTCACTCCGCAAGCAGCTCTGTGGGAATCTCACTTGGAATGGTGTGTTTGTAAATGTCCTGCTGAAATTAACAACGGTCATTTGGGAAACAGATAGGAGGTGCCCCCTCCTTTAGAGCTGTGTGTTCTTACCAAGAGAGTCCTGAATGGTCAAGGCTTCTCCCTGCCTTGTTCCTTGCTTTGACTGTTTTCTCCTTGGGCAATACAAGCTTTCTCATGTGAGGTCTGCTTTAGAACACCTGTAGGAGGTAACGATCCTAATATGTGCATTGAAAAGAGCCAGAAACCCAGTTGCTTGCTATTTGTGCATGTAACCTTGCACAAAAAAGGCTCATGGGGAAAAGTCAAGCAACTTAAAGGGAACTTATATATGGCTTAACTTTAGAAGCACCAGACAGCTTTCTTCTTCCTTATCAAAGAGTGATAATCAACTTTCTTCTTTGTGACAGAAGTAGCTGTAAAATAGTTCCTTTCTCTCCCATCCTGCCTTTTTTCTTCTGTATTTCTTTAAAGTTTGTTTTCCTTGTACGTACACACCTGCTCCTCCGCGTGAGCTGATGGAGAGACTCTTTCATGAAATAAGCATTAAAAAAGTCTGTAAAGCTTTTGTTGTTGCACACAAATCTGCACTTGCTCATTGTTTTAGTATGTAGCTAAAACTCTGGCTTTGTTTTGACAGAGTTCATACAAATAAGATACAGGATAAGGAAACTGAGTGGCAAAAAATATGATCCTGAGACATTATTAATTCTTACAAATTGTGTGTGGGGAAATGATATCAAGGAGAAAGGTAGGAGGTGCGGCAGCCCCTTGTCTAGATCCAGCATAGATTGCTTCCTTGTGACCGAGAACCAGCTTATAGATTTCTCTAAATAGAATATGTTTTCCTCAAAGATACTGTCTTTGTCAGGTTAAGAAAAGCAAATGCATTACTTGATTTGTAAGAGCAGAATATGTTGAGAAATCTTTCAGATCTCTTCTGAGAGCTATTTAGGTGCCTAACTCCCACTGACTTCTCAGTTCAATGAAATTGATGGGAATTAGGCACCTGAAGAGCTTTACAAGTCTGGCTTTTAAATCTGTTTTAAATAGTGCAGGGGAGCGTGTTTTATTAGTGCAAGGGAGCTGTGGGTCGTGTCCCTCCCTTTCAGATTTGTTCTTAGCAGGTTCAGGCGGGAGCACTGGTGCAAACCCTGCCGGTGCGTGCCGAGCTCAGGGGCTCTGTATGTGTTTTGAGCAGCTATTTTTTTCTATTACTTTTTTTGGAAGTAAACCCATTCTGGATGGGTCCCTGTGCTTGACCTCCCATACAGGAGATGGTGCCTAGTCTGTTTTGTGCTTGACATGGGAACAGGACCCAAATTAAGACACATCATGGCAGCTGATTTTAATTAAAGTCCAAATTGCTGGAAGGAATTTATTGTTTTCTGATGGAAAAGAGCTCTGCTATTAGGAAGTGGCTGCATCAGTCTAATTATACTATGAGGATGAGCATGTTTCATCTGCAGCCTGTACTTCAGTACTCAGTCCCTCATTGATTTTCAGTGTATCAGATGGTTACACCGGAAGTGTAGGGTCACAGGCACAAAATATTCTGTATGAATTATGAATCTTTACCGTTTCCTTTTTATTAGTACTAGGGAGACCGTTTGACTCCATTATTACTGCAACCAAGTAAAGAGCAAGTATATTACTCATTGATACATGATGGGAGTTAGCTGCTTCTTGGTATGGATCAAATGTCTTATTATAATCCTGAATATTTACTCCTTTAACAGTGTGTAACACTTCTGCACCCCTTTTATCGCCACTAGACCAGAATGTCAAAATAGATTCATTAAAACACAAGTCCTGTGTGTAAATACATTTCAAATAAATGAGGCAGATGTATTAGGTGGCCTTTTTCCTGCCCCATAAAGTCATGTGAAGGAGATAATCGAATATAAGCATACAATATACCATTTAGCAAGGAAGAATACAGCAAAACTCAGCTCTTCATTTACCACAATCCTACTGCCTCTCATCAAGAAGCACAAGATGATCTCTTCTGTACTCCTCCACAGGGACATGTGTTTATTTTGCTTATGTGACCTTTTCAATTTTCCTTTCTATTGCATCTTTCCCTGCAAGGAGAGGGAGTTTTGCAGGAGTTGTATCTAAAAACCCCCTATATTTAATTCCCTGTTTCTGAGTGTTAAATGCTTGTGTTGACATTCTGGCTTTCAAAGCAGTCACTAAGGTTTCACCTGTTGACTAGAAAGGAAATGTGTCAGCCTCTGGATTTGTTATTTTGAATAATGACTATAGGAGTTCCTTGTCCCTGACAACAGGGGGAAATGGGAATTTAGGATCATATTAAGAGCAGTGGCTGCTGTAAAGTATTCCTGTTTGTAGTCACAGGTATTTTTGCAGTATGTAACTTGTATGCAGATTTTCAGTGGTAATTGACAGTCTTCCATCCATACTCATTTCTGCTGTTCAGCAATACTGTCTCATACTGCTCCTTTCCCCTTTGGAATCTCACCTGAATTAGGACCATGAAGAAGATGAATTTTGCTGTTATTTACACCCACATGTCCTCCTTTATCTTAGTGTAATAGCAGACAGAGGGGTCATCTGGGTCTCATGCTGCAAGCTAGAAATAAAAATTACTTACATCCATTGGTCTGACATACAGGAGAATAAAACAGTGGCCTTAAAATTGGTGTTAGTGGCTTCATCTTCTCTTGACAGAAGAAGAGGTGGGCAGGGTAGCACCGGTTTGCATCTGTCCTCTGTTGCAGACTGCAGTTGTGGAAGAAGGTTCCCCAAGGATTCATCAGTCAGTCTGGCTTTTCATTACCACCTTCACCAGGAGAAAAGGTGTCTGGGATAGCTTCAGTCACATCAGTCACGTTACTGCACTTTCACAGTTTATCACCACTCTTCCACTAGCCTATTGTTGAGAGATCGAAGCGCGAGTGGAGAAATCCTGTGATGGAAAGGTTTTCCTGCAGCACTTCTTTGAGACGTGACAGGGGACAAGTTGAGAGTCCTGAGCAGAGCTGGTGTGGCATATGTCTATACACTAGTCAATTTTGACTGCTGATGTTTTCCCAATCCAGGTATGCCTTTCGTTCACCAGCCAGACATTTTGTATTAGTTTTTTATTGTTGACAGTGTTTTATCTATGTCTTTATCTGATATGACTCCAGGTAGTTTTGTTTGCTCTGGCACATTAACTGGTGTGGAATTTTGTGCAGCAGTTCTTCATCTCTTTTGACACATGTATCTGTCATTTTTATCAATTTTTTGCCAAGACCAGACTGGGAGAATCTTAATCACAGTATTTGTTCTGGAGTTGTGTGTGTGTGAGCCCCTTCACATGAATTCTGTTTGTTGGTGGCTGAAGGTCCCTCTGTTTTCTGAAATGGAAGCTTTCATTTTGTTATTCGCTGGTTGACCAATTTATTAAAGTGCTGGCATTAGTCAGTCACTTGTTAATTGTTTTTATTACATTCCAGTGCAAATACCCCAACTGAGCTCATGAGCTGGCCATGTGCTGGGTACACAGGGAGAACCCCTGCTTGCAGGCCTTGCAGGGCAAGTAGAAAAAGGGCAGCCAAGACTGGAAGACCCAGACAGATCAAGTTTTTTTGCTCATGATCACATAGGAAGGCTGTATCAGAGCTGGGAGTGACACACAGGTCTCTGGCTTTTAGCCCAGAGTATTCCTTTTATTCTTTGCTCAACCCTCCTGATTTCACAGATCCCTCCAGGCATCGTTCTGGTTTTGGTTACAAAAGGGTCTATTAATTTTACTAGACTGTTCTGATGTACTCTGCTGTAAGCTTTTGAGCCAAAACTATCCTGCCTTTGTTTCTATTAGAGCTGCCTGGAAAATACGTGTTGATGAGTTGTGAGGTGGCAGAGTCCAGCCAGATTGGGTATTGAGGGTACTTTTTTCATCTTACTCTTTTTTCCCATTTAGAGTTTCTCTTATATTCACTCCCTTTGGTACAACCAGCATCTCTAATTTTTCACTTCCTTAGTGGAAGGAATTAATCAGTCTGAGGCTCTGTGTATCCACCAAATCGAGACAGAAAGGGCAGCAGGTTCCTTAGGTGGGATGCACACACGTTGCATGGGATATGGGATGATCGCCCTTGGACAGTATTCTGCTGGGTTTACCACTGTTCCACTGGGAAGGGTATTCTCTGTTTTTTTGTAGGTTTATAAAGATACCGTCAATATAATCTCATTATGTCCTGGGAGTTAATGCTTGTAGCCTGAATTGATGAAGCTGGACATTCACTTTACCATTCTAGTTTACTTCAAACAATTGTTGTATCATGCAGTATTCAGTCTTTAGCACTGGGAATAATCAGGCTAATGATCCTGCTCTTTGCTTTGGGCTTCTGCAGCATATTGAAAGGTTTTACCCCACTAGCAATGCTAATGCTGGTGGGTACCTTGTGTCCAGCCGGGGTCAACCCACTGGAGGGTGTTGGAGAAATAAAAGCCAAAACTGGGAGCAGAGGCCGGGGGAAAAGAAGAGGTTGTAGAAGGGAGAGTGATGTAGCAGGACACAGCATGAACAGAATTGGAAAGTTTCTTTTTGGTTTAAATAATTTAAACCATGTTTGCCACAACTCTGATCTCATTCAAGTACTTCTGTGATTTAGACAAACTATGTAAGTTTGTGTATGAGGAGACTCTTTCTCTTTTGTTCCAAGTTACTATTTGGAGAGTCCTAATGAGCTATGATTGCACTTTAGGCTAATAGCTATCAGAGTGATTCAAAGTTGTGGGGAACAATTATTTGAGTGCATTATTGCTGTATCTTCATTACTGCCAAAATCTGAAGGGTACTATTACTGTAAGCTGACTGTAATAACTTGTGTCTGATTTTCTTTTAATTAGTGAAATGTTACCTCCTGAAATACTGGTTAATGCCAGTTAAGAAAGCATTGTGAGCTCTAGCTGATACTTCACTGTTGGAATCCCTCTCTCTCTGAAAAAGGGAAAGAAAAAGAAAAAAGAAAACTAAGATTGTTCTCGATGGTCTTCCTTACACACTTCTTCTTTTAAGAAGTGTGCAGAGTGATTCAGATGCCATGGTTGCCGATGAAGGTTACTCTGGGATAGCTCTGTTCCTTAACATTTCCTGTTCAAAAGAGTGCAGGGCTTATGAGTCTGAGTGCTCTGTTAAGCAAAGTTCTAGGTGATGGGGGACACTGGAGTTTCTACGTCAGTCCTTACGACAGCCTTTAAAGCACCAGAAAGTGGTGAAGCAAGAAACCGTCACAGGGGTTGGCTTCTGAAGCTGGAAGAGAAACACAAGTATTAGTTGTCTTTGAGCTTACTTTGCACTTGGGATTTTTTCCATGTTGGATGTGATGTTTGCAGTTGATGATCTCTCGGGTCAGTAAGTCAGAGAAGAGAAGCAGGACTTCTGGAGCTAAATACAATAACTTCAACAGGTTAAAATAAGATGTTTGACCCTAACAGAGTGAACTTCAGAAACAGTGGACCTTGTAACACATAGCAGTGCCTTACGTAATAATCAGTAAAACCAGGTAAAACATACCTAATGAAAGAAAGTAGTGTTCCATTGTCAGTGTTTTTACGTGTAATTTGAAAAGCTGTAATGTTTCTATAGTAATTTCCTCCATTCCCTGCAGCTTTCATTTCTGGCTGTCAGTAGCTGGTTCATTAAGAGCTAATATTAAATTTGCTAGAGTATACAAGGAGTGGGCCCCTGAGCCTCTGATTAAAAAGCAAGGTAGAGAAGGCCAAAGCATTTAATTGGAAGTACGAGAGCTGTTAATCCTTTTGTTTCCCTTCAGTCAACAAATTTTTGTTAAAATGGGAGAGAAGGGCTGTGCTTTTTCAGAACACAAAATATTTGCAAAAAAATCCTTTAGCTCTTATTGCCTCTCCTGCAGTGAATGGGGGATAATTCTCCGGGAGAGGACAGTTGTGACAAACCACGAGTGCTTTGAGTATTGCTGAGCATAAATATGGTGGCTTGAAAATGAGCAAATGACAGATAATGCACACTTGTGGCCATGTGCTCAACTGTAAGCAGTTTTTGGTAGTGACATTAGTGTTCTGCAAAGCATTAGCAACCTCTCCTGAAATGGTTTTCCAGACAAGTGGCAGCCAGAAAAAAATAGCGAGATGTTTTTCACTTCTTAATTCAGCCCCTCTAATGACATTGGGTTTTTGTCATGCCTTTTAAGTCAGAGAGGATTGGAGGTAACATTCCTGGGGTAACGACTGTTCAGGAGGAGAGTGCAGTTATGCTACTTACTGCAGAGCAAGCCACCCAGTGGCTTTTGAGCAGTGTCTCTGATAAGTGCCCTGTGTGACAACATGCTCCTGCCAGGCTAAGGCTTGCCCCATCCTGTTTGAATTGGGGTATGCTCCATCCTTAACTGTTGTATGTCATACACTGCGCCTCTTCTAAAAGGTGGAAACAGTTGCGAAAGGGGTGAGCTTCCTAATCTGTGTGGTTTCTGGCAGAATGGTGTCAGCTGTAGCTGGGCCTTTAAACATTAACTCTGTACAAATGTTAAATACTAATGTGTAGTAGCATAAGGGATTGAGCAAAAACAGATGTCTGGGGAAATGAAAAGAACGTACTCTCAAGATTTTAACAAGGGATCCCCCAGGAAACAAAGAGAGCACTGAAAGGGCATCCTTAACACAATGAGTGTAATGAATAAGCTGCTGATATATGGCCTGATGGGCAAAAAATGGGCCTTGGGCATGGCAGGGAGATGCAGTAAGTAGTTAATCTCTGCAGACTCTTTTGATTAAAAAAACAAAACAACGAAAAGGAAAAAATTGAGAGAGAGAACATATAAATATATAATAGCTATAAATCACTGGGTTATTCAATTATTCAGATTCATACAAAACCCCTGCATTTATTTTAAGAGAGCAAAACCAGAAGGGGATTATTTTGCTTAGTTGTTCTTTAATATAAGCAATAGAGGAACAGTGGTAAATGGTCTTTGTTTTGTGTTCTGAAAATTTGTAGTGTTCAGGTTTTTCTGAGGGATTTACTGAGTCAGTTCACTGGCAAAATGTTTTAAACAGTAGCACTGACCTTCCAGCAAATGGCACAGAATAATGGTGGGAATAAGTTTTGCTTTCCAAATCATGCATTTGTAGTGGATGGAAACATGCTGTGTAACCTTGAGGAGAGGTCAGGAATTCTCCCATCTTCCTGTGGACACCTCACAGCAGTGTCAAAGGCAAGGATTATTCAGTGAATAACTGCAAATAAAAATAAGAGAGGAATTTGGAGCCTGTTAGCATTCATGCTGAAAAATCGAGATTAATTAGAAAAATGATTCAGTATGAATTATTTGCTTAGATTCTTGTAATGGGACAAAGTTTCCTGCTGATGTAGTTTTGTAGACCTCGGGGAAAGTGAGTCTCTGCCATAAAGAAGTTGGCCTGTTCTTTCTTTATAATATAGTATTGGCTTCTATTTATCACTTATTTTTCCCCACCAATTCAAAATAAAATGCCTGGTAATAACAATTATATGGCAATGGATGACTTGCCAAGTTCAAAAGTGTGTGCAACACCAGCTGTCTCAGTGCCGAGCTGACCCCAGCAGCCAGTGGAAGTGGTGCTGTCTCTGCTGCTAAACCTGAGGATTTAATTTCTTCCCACCCATAGCAACTTCAGGCTCCCCAGGATGTTTAACTGTTAATCGCGTGTATCCTCCAGCTGATGTTTCCTTGTTCTTGTTGCTATGAGAGAGCTCCTCTCCTTGTGCTGCTGAAGCAGTTGGGTAACGTTTGCAGTGATGTATGGTGGAAACACATAGCTATGCTGTCAAGGGGAAGCCGGGACACTGAGCATGCTAGCACCTATTCTGTGCGTCTTTGCTTTTGCATAAGGAGGATCTTGTGCTGGTTAATGTAGCTTTATATGTATGAACTATGTAGGTCTGTGGTCCACACACTGGTTACTTCATCTGAATTTTAATCAGCCCTTTCTAACTGCTGCTACAAGTTTTGGTGCTGCAAATAATTCCAGCTCCTTCTTCCACAAGTAGCATCAGTTTTCATCTAAATGTGGGACACACGTTTTCCCCTCTCTCTTTCACTCTTCTCAAATATTTTTGATGATATTTGTTAAGAGGCTGTGGTGCTGAGCTGAAGTATTTCTGTTTTTGAAGTAGCCCTTTGTTAAGAGTTTTTTTTCTCTGGCTTCCTGGGGAAGTAGCCTTTCCCTTTAGCATCCTTTCAGTATGTTTATATGCCTACTTACAGCTTTATGTATTTACTTTTAAGTAATCAGTTCTCAACATAAACTGCATTTTTGGAGTGTTGTTAACAGGCACTTAGGGGACTGATTCAGAGATTGTTGAGGTCAGGTGGACTCTTTCAGCCGATCTCTGTGAGCCTTGAGTAAGATTGATAGAAGTGGGAACCCAGAAAACAACTCCCCGTCCACACTCCTATCAGTCTGAACACTAATTGTCTTTGAATATGGCTGAACCCTGTCAAGATTTCTGAGAGAAATTACTGTAATGGCCCTTGCAGCTTGGGAGAAATAATTCAGGATTTGTAACTAAGTGGTTACTCTGGGAAACGTGCTAGTTTGAGCCTTTCTGCACGGCTCTTCCCTGACGCCATGAAACTGTCTCCAGTTGACACTTAGTGTGAGTTTCAGTCTTTTATTCACAGCTCAGTGAAAATAGCCTAGAGACTAAAAATTGACATTTTCTTCATTTTGTATGTTACTTTGTATGTTATGTCGTTGTTGTAAATGGTGTAGGAAACCCTCTCTGAACAGGGGCTGACAGGATTATTGAACCTCACAGGGTTTAGCTCTGAGAATATCAAGGAGGAGTTTAAATTTTTGAAGATAAGTGAGCAACAATGCAATCACTAGCTTGCTGTGTGTGCTTATTCGTGCACGATTTAAGTCTTCAGGCAGAACATCAAATAATTCATTGAAATACAAAAATAAAGTGTCGATAGCACTTTCATGGTGCTGAGCCTATTCTTCAAGACCTGCTTGTTCCTGCCAATGACTGATAAGAGTAAACGTGAGGAATCATTTTCTTTCAGGTTGAAGTGAGGAGATCTCACATGAGTATACAAACACAGCCTTGCATATCCTGTGTGTTCTCTTCTGTGCGGATACAACTGAAAAAAGTAATTCCAGTGTTTACTTCTGTTGACTTCCATCACTGATCCTGTTTCACAGAATGCAGATAATGTTGTTTAATCAGGATAAGGGAAGACTTCTGACTGTCCCTGTAATCATTGCTAAAATTTATCAAAGCTACTTCCTCCAAAGTGCTCTAAAGCCTGGTTCTTGACACTCAAGTTAAATATGATGGAATTAATTTTGTAGATGGCTTCATCATAAAAAGCAAGATAACATCACTCTATGAAGAGTATTCCAGTTAGTACGTTAATTTTAATTATATGAAAAAAAGATCTGTTTTACACTGATAAGTTAGTGCTTGTCATTGCTTTAGTTTTTGTTGGATGTTCTCCAGAGCAGGTAGAAGGTTAGCTAATTTTAACATGTGAATAGAGAAGAGAATATTATTAATACCTTCCCCCCAAACATAACTATTTAACACTGCTTGGAAGAGAAAATTATAGGCTGCAAACAAATGATACTGTTCACACCTAGACTTTACATGGGTCTTTGAATACAAAATGGTAACCGCTTTCTCTAGTATTCCCATAGCAACAAGAAAATAGTAACGCAGATGTAAAGTGATACGTCAGCGACATTCCTGCTAACTTCTGCTGGTAGACTTTTTCTCTTCTCCTCTGCTGCTGTTGAGTGTCTTCTCTCCTGTTCAAAGGCTTTCTAGCTCCGAGCTACTGCAGGATAGTCATGCATCTCTGTGCCTCTGGTTTCTGAAGATGCTTCACCACAATGTAGTGTCTGTAACATCACTAACTAAACAAGCCATTGCTTCCAGACCTGAGAGGACATCAATCAATACATTGTGTAGGTAGCTGCAGGCTGAGGTTGCATCTTTTGCCACCATGGGCATGAAGTGCTTTCTTTTCCTGGTAGCACCTGTGCTGAACTCCTCAGTAAACTGAGAGGAGCGAAAGATCACCCAGTCACAGAATCCCAAGGGTTGGAAGGGACCTCAGAAGATCATCTAGTCCAACCCCCCTGCAAGAGCAGGGTAACCTAGAGTACATCACACAGGAACTTGTCCAGGCGGGCCTTTAATATCTCCAATGTAGGAGACTCCACAACCCCCCTGGGCAACCTGTTCAGTGCTCTGATAGGAAAAGTTTACTTCCATACAGTGTTTAAAGTTCGCTTGCACTTTGAAGTGTATTATGTTCACTTAAGGAATGACTGAATGCCCAATATCTTGATCCTTATTAGGTCCCTTCCAACTTGGTATATTCTATGATATCAAAGAGACCTCATTAGTTTTGTAATAGAGATGTATTACCAAAACAGGTGGCGTTAGTATGCACCTTGTTTCCTTGTTTGTGTTTGGAGTTAGATCATATCTATAGATCATACTATTTCAGTCTGTTCTTGGCAACGTGGGTTCTTTTCATACTAAAGAGACATTGAAATCGGTGGTATTTACAGTATGGATGGAAAGGTGCTAGCTAAAATGGGAAGTTTCACTTCTGAAATTCCAGTATTTATAAATTTATTTTCCTCCATTGTAGACCACAAAGACATTTAAAAAAATCAATATGAGATACAGATATTTTGTCATGGAATTACTGTCACCAGTAAAATCAGAATGTTTTGTTTCTGTTTCTGTTGTATTATGATTTATGACTATGGTATATGAAGTGTTTCGGACAGCTGATAAAGTGAAAATGAAGTATTGTTGGCACTATCAAAATTAGAGTCCAGGAGATTCCTCTTCTAAAAGACTAAGAAAAGGGTTTCATTTGGGCAGATCAGAACATTAATAAAAAAAATTAAAAATGCCATTGGAACCTGTGCATGCATAACCCATCTGGCTCTTTTATTCAGCCTGAACCCTTGACATTGATGATATCAAGTACTCTTATGTTCCACAGATGGATAATGCATTGTGTCTATTCTGCAACCTTCTGATAATGTTGAATGTATCCTTGATCTTATGTTATAAAAAAGACTGAATGGTAGACCTTGATTTATCTTTGCTGCACCTTTTATGATATTGTCTTCTTTATTTTCATGTTGTCTCTACCTTTGCTTCTCTGATCTAAGAAGTCCCAGTCTCTGCTGATACGGAAGAATCTGCGTGACTTTAATCACATTTATTTCCCATCTTTGAAACTTTTATAATTCTATGTCCTTTTGGAAGTGGTGTGACCGGAGTTAAATAGGACACCTCATCCTTTTTTATGTGCTCTCCTCCCCTTTGAAGTACTTTTTGAACTCAGTATTTCTTCTTTCTTCGGTTGCAAAAAAAAGATGCATTGAGCTGGGCAGAGATAGTATCTGTTCTGAATAGGCAGATTTATTTTTCCTTGCAAGGACTTTGGGCATGTCACTTGAAATCAAGTGGAAGACAGTGCCAGTAGCTTGCAAGTATCATACCAAATGTGAACGTACAAGTTCCTTTTGAATAATGTATTATTTATCATGCATTAAGCTATTAATAGAGTGAAGAGTCTAAGATTGCCTCAGACGAAAGCTGGGAATTTGGTTGGAAGGGAAAATGCTGTTGTTGAGTGAAAGTTTTTTATGCCTTTTCATTGACCCACATTTTAAAGGATTCTGTTGTTGTTTTGAAATGGATTTCAAAGTGAAGGAATGGATATTCAGTGAAGGAAGACTGTTTGTAATGTCTCTTCTCTTTCATATGTCTCTGTAGAGCCTAAATGTCACCACTGGCCACAGCAAGTGCATGCACAGGGACTGGCAAAAATACTGTTCTAGCTTCTTAATGAACAGAAGAATAAGTCAGAGATAGAATTGTTTTATTTCCTTCTTCTGTTATGTTTGGAACTAGCTATGGTTGCCACTGACATGGCTTTTTCTTTTTCCAAAGAAAGAACCTCCATTACTTGAGTTAAAAAATTAAGTCCCTTGCAGAATGGAAGCCTTGTAGAAGTGGACAGTCAATGTCTTGCAATGTCTTGTCTTTGCAAGATCAGTCTTGCAAAATATACCTGATTTTGTGGTGTTCCTAGTTACTTGCTTATACTTCATGTTGAAGCATGCTCTGCAGAGCTTCTCAGCTGATCATTTTCTGAATGCTGGGTGGCTGCACTGTCTGTGGAGGTTTATCGTATTGTTGAAATTAAGAGTGAAAAACAAAAAAGAGCAGATACTTAAAACTAAAAAGATTGAAGTAATGTCTTTCTAAGATCAGTGACAGTGAGTCTGCCGGCCTGGAACAATGCTCTGTTCAGTAGGAAAGCTTTGCCAAAATTAGACCAAGGAGGAGACGAGGATCCAGCCAAACTTATGGGACTGATCTCCGAGAGTATCATAAAACCCTATGTTTACCCTGTGATTTATCTAGTCAAGTTTAAGAATGCTACAAAGCTACTTCAATTTTCCTGTGTCACAATAGTGAGGATAAATAATACAGTACAGAAAATACGTATCCTCCCCATCTCATCTATTTTATTCGCGTGCACTTGTTTTTAAATGGAAAAAAGATAGCATTTCTCTTTTTTTTTTCCCATGAAGAGCTTTCCAATGTATAGAACTCATTGCATACCTTTTGATTTGCTTGTTTTTTTAATTTCCAGTAGCTGGGTCCAGCAGCATGACTACTGCAGTCAGCACAGTGTCTGACAGCACCGTTTGACATGTTAACCAAAGGACTAGTCTGCACCATTGACTAACCTAATTCTGGGATCTTTATCTGGTGTGAAAGTACAGGAATGGAACTGTGGAAACTGCCTTGACACTTGGTCATTTCTTTTTGATGCTAATGGGGTTAACATCCTCTTCTGCCATCATGAATTAGAAATTTTCATCAGTTGGCTTTTAGCCCACAGGGCTATTAAATGGAATCATCAAATGCAAATGGAGCCCCAGTAAAGTCTCTCAAAGTTCTTGTTCTAGTGAAATAATGGCACAAATGTATAAAAAAAGCGTAGATCACTGGAAGGTAGCAAAACCGGGAACAGCAAATAGTATGAGTTAAAAAAAATTGTAGTCATGGTAGGTAAATGATCTGCTTTTGTGGTTTCAACCTAATAGGAAATGGAACCTCCCTGGATTGCTTGAATATTTAGGTATCTGATGTCATTCCTATATAGAGTTACCTGCTGCAGGAGCCACCCCAGGTATGCTCTAGGGGACAAGATGGCAGAATGAGGGTTTTAAGAAAACAACCAAACCAAAGATGTAGAACCCCATGTTGTTCTGGCAAGTCGTAGTCTACAAGTGGTTTTCTCAGGACCATTAACTGGTGTAGGTCATGCAAAGCAGCTGAAGGAATTTATGCTGGCTTTGGGAGTTGGACTTCGTAGCACCTGCACTTCCTTCAGTCTAGTGATTTCTGACTCAGACTTAATTAAAACACTAATATGTGCATGTATAGAATCATACGATCATTTATATTGGAAAAAAACCTGAAGACCATAAACCTCAAACTGCCAAGTCCACCACTATACCATGATCCCAAGCACCACATCAGCTTGTGTTTTAAATACCTCCAGAGACAGTGACTCCACCACTTCCCTTGAGAGCCTGTTCCAATGCTTGACAACCCTTTTAGTGAGGAAATTTTTCCTAATATCCAGTCTAAACCTCCACTGTACATATACACACATCCACACACAGATTGTTAAGCTGTACAATGTTAAATGAAGATCAAGAATTTGATACCATGACTGGTTTGACAGATGTTGGTTAATACTCTGGTTTTCTTCTAGTTCCAGCCCTGTTCTATGTTTCACAGTTGGTATCTTACATGCCATGGAAAAATAAGGTAAAATAAAATACCAGCTTGTACTTGACCAAGAAGTTCAAAAGTTTAACTCTGCTCGAGGGTTGCTTTCCAGGTATCTCTTACATTGACTGAATTAAATAATTCAGTCTGTCTTGCACAGGAATGACTTGTGTGTTGTGGGGTTTTTTGTTGAGGAGGGTGTGTGTGTGTTTGTGAGAGGCAGTTTGCTAACATGTCATGTTGTAGAAAGTAATCCTATTACCACCATTCCCTGTAGAAAACAAGCTCAGGCATATGGTGCTTACAGCACTGCGGGGCTTCTTCCAGCTTCCAGTTCTCTGTGGCCTGTAGGTAATCGCTCTCCTGTACTTCTACCTCTGGGGCACTCTTCAACATTTTAAGCTTAATGTTGCAATTTGGTAAATGCTAATTACTACAATAAAGATTGCTCTTGTATGCTGACTAGGATGTCTTTTATCCCTCTCCAAAGTAAGATTACATATCATTGTCAGAGTGGTTAAGCCTAGTGAACTCGACTGATCATTTCAACGTGTCACTTTGTACTGTACAACATTTTAGTACGCTAAAGTTGATGTAGATGACTGTAGAAACATGATGAGTAGGGCTGTATGAATCTTTCATAATGAAGCATGAAATAGGATGGAATTCTTCTGGACTCCAGTCTTGCAGACACTGATTTAATGGAAGTATAGCCCCTAGTAAAAGAAAGTTGAAGCCAATAATAAGCGCTGATGCTGACTCAAAATGTGTTGTCAAAAGCTGCTTTTGAATTACTTAAAGAAATAAAGGGTAAAAAAGTGGTGTGGACAATATATATATGTGTGTGTGTTCTGAAATAGTAATCTTTCCAAGAGAGGCACTTCCTCCTATGTTTTGGCTTTGATGATTTAGAGGAATTTTTTGTGCTTTGCAGGAATTATCACAGGAGGGAAAAAAGCCACATTGATAAGCACCAGAACAAGTTGGTCCTGCAATCCTAATGATAATCAGTCAGTGGAAAACATGCCATAGGCCTGAAATGGTGGGGTTGAAGGTGAAATCCTCTGTTTTTTCATCTCTGGAGCTTAGAGGAAATATAGAGGAAATCTGAAGATCACTCAGAGGCTTTGGAAGGGACTGGAGAAACTTCAAAGCATTAAGCAGAGAGAGCAGACAAATTCAGGTGTGATCTGAGAAAGCCAGATAAAATAAGGGATAGTATAGCACTGGTAATGAATCCTGTTGCTTAAGTCCTGCAGATCTGGGAATAAGAGAGGACCCTGTGGGCTGCATGTCAGCAAAGGTAATTCTGGCTGAAGAGAATCCGGGGTTAATGGAACAGTCTGAAAAACGTGGAATGCTCACGCACACGGCCGGTTAGCAAGTTCAAGAAAGATGCCTTGAAACTTGGAAATAGGGCAGTGGGAAGCCTTGCTATTGAGATGAAACAGTCGTCTTTGCAGCAAAATGAAACCTGTAAGGTTTATTTGCCATAATACTGAGAGGAGTTAACATCTAGGAGTGAAAGAAATATCTCTTTCAGGGGGGAAAAGGGCAGGATTGCTGTGAGAATAACAGGCTGTAACTTAGTTATGCACAAACTGAAAGAAAATCTGTAATTACTTAGGTGGGAGGATCTGAAGGAGTTTTCTACCAGAAGCAGTAAAAGTAGAAAGCAAGTAGTTGTAAGGCTAAGCTTAATCAGCTAATGAAAAGATCGTCTGCTGTGTTTGTGGATAGCAGTGGTCAAATTCTGTTTCTAAGCAGTATCGGTTGATGCAACTGTTTTTCACCTTGCCTGGATCAAAAAGGCATTTGACAGATGACTGGAGAGTTTCAGCCTTCCCTATTCTCTGTCTGCCACCTAAAATAACCCTGCTTTTGGCTGCCTGCCCTTTCCCTAGGTTTGGAGGGTTGTTGGGGAGGGCCGGAATGCAATGGAGAGATTGAAGTGGAGCAAAAAATTGTGACTAGCAATAAAATTTGGCAGCCAAAAATGAACGGTTGCTTCTTCAATGGTTAGTTTTTAACAAAAAATACAGATCCCAGTGACGAATCCAAGTTTCCCAACTTCTTGTTTTCAACCAAATTGGAGTGAAAAGTCAATCACTAAAATTCCCTCACAAAGGAACCTGAAAGCATCTTTGGTTTTAACCTTTCAAAAGAAGGATCTGGGAATTATTTGAGTGAAAACAACTGGTGAAAAGGAAACCGAAGCATCCTTAACAGCTGAGTTTTCTTCAAATTTGTATTGATAGTTGAAAAATTTGAAATGTAAAAAGACACATTTTGGTTTTATTGGAAGTAATTTCTCTCAGAACTCCCATTTATTATCAAACAGCGTATTTGGTGGGGTTTTTTCAGTAGAAAGTCTGAATGTGATGGGAGCCAGGTTCTGGACTGAGTGCCAGGCTATATTGTTAAGTCAGAAAATGGCAATAATAATTGCAAATGATCCTCAGTGTCTGCAGGCTTTGTATTTGCTTACGCTTGCCAGAGTCATCCTTCTCCATTAGGAAAATGTGAAAATAATTGGTGGGGTTAAGAGGAGCATGACAGCTGAAGATACTTGAGTTTATGGCAGTCTAGAAGGCTACATCTTCTGTGTCTTCTCACCCTCAGACAATGGGAACTGGTGGTGGTTTGTATCCAAGTCCTTATCTCAATGCTGTCCTACTCAAGGAGCCCCACCTGGCTCCCGAGCATTCTGCCTGCCCGAGTGGCACCGACTTTCAGTTCAGGCTTCTCCAAGTCCCCATGGAGAGGCTGGGAGGTAGCAGCATGGACAAGGAGCAGGATGTATTGTCATTTTACCTTCCTTCTGATGTCCTTCCTATCCTGGCTGAAATGTGACTTCTGATATTTATGCAATAGATAAACAAATTTAAGGCAGGAAAACATCCTGTTTATTTTTCCTGCTTGTATCTCAGTTCTGTTAATAAATAGTGCTTCTCTTGACAGGGGTTTTATTAGCATCTATGAACTGCTCAGTCTGTATTTTAAAAAAAAGACAAAAACCTTGTTACCTTGTTTTTGCTGACCTTCCTAGAGCTGATGTGACTGATGACATAATGGGTAATAGGGAGAGATCATGTATTAATATTTAATAAGGATATATGGGTTTATTACAGAAACATGTAAAACGCTCTCACAGCTGTCAGCTGTAATTACTGCTTCTGTCTAAAAGGTACATGCGCGTTTGTGTATTTATGGAATTACATTTAGAAAGTCAAGATGATCGAAGTTAAGCAGTTCAATAGCCTGTGTTTGTCAGTATTAACTCCTGTGATTGTAGGGTTTTAAAAACCAGAGCATGTTTCAGTGCATAAGGAATTTAGGTTTTAAACCTTATTAATCCATTTTGTTTCATCAGATGGATGGATTAACCTGCAATTTTAAGGGTTGATGCTGATTTTGGACATGCAACAAGTTTTATAGGAGAAAGAGCAGAGCAGTCTCCAGATCAGCTTGCATACTCCCATAGCAAAGGCCTGTGATCATGAGAGCACATGCTAGCCATGCTCTGTGTTTCCAGGGTTGGTCTTCAGCTGGGGTTTTCAAGCCTCTCAGTGTCAAGTCCTGCTCATGCTTTATTTCCAGGTTCTGGACTTCAGACTCCAGCTCTGCAGGTGGTTTGACACAAATTTGAGGTAATGCTGCTGTATGACTTGGCAAGCTCAGGATATTTGGATGCCCAAAGCAGAAGGGAACTCATGAAACGTCTGAAACAGAAAAATCCTAAATTAGATATTATTACAATTCACAGTGGAAGTAGATGGGGTTTTATAGTCCTGATAAAGTTGATTTTATTTATTTTTATTTGATATTCAAGTGACAGATCTTATAAGCCTGGAGGTTCTCTTCAAGTATTTCCTTTCCAACAGGCAAATACTGAAAGCAAAGCTTCCCGAGCTTTCTGTCACTTCTGCTTTCTGTCAACGTATGCACAATCCAGAATTGTATCCTGTTATTAAATGAGGGAGAAGAGTGTTCTGGAAGCATGGTTATCCTCACTGAGAGGGCAGAGTTCTTAGGAAAAAGTATGTACCCTCACATAACAATGTTGTTTGTTTTCTTTCTCTTGAAATCCTACTGCAATGTTATGGAGCTAATTTAGTCGCTCTTGGTTGGTCATTATATGCACTTCACAGCAGTGTATGGTAAGGATAAAGAAACAGCTTTTGTGCTTTTTAAAGATGAGTTAAGTCTTAAAATAGGGATTGTATTTCAGGGGAAAGCATAGGAATTGTATTTCAGGGGCTGAGAAGTTTCCTTATTTCTTATCGTTGATCAGAATGACTTCTTAAATCAAATTCAGGGCTGGTACTGAGTCAGCTTTTCAGTGCTAACAGCTCATGATGGCCATGCTTGACCGTTATATACACTCTATGGTGATGAAGACTATTGCTACTTCATCCTTTCTTCTGTTTTCTGCTTAAATTCAGGGAAGATTTAATAGACATTGACAGCATTTATTATAGCAAGCATATCCCCTGGACCGTGCAAGCTGTGCTCCAGCCAGCCTTGTGCAGCACTCAGACATGCGGCTGTTGAGATGCTCTCACTCACACAAGTATTACTGTGGATTCTCAAGGGATATATATATATATATATATATATATATGCACGTTTTTGTTTTTGAAGAAAGGCCTTCAGAAGAGGGAATGGCTTGGTCATCTGTTCCCTGCTTCCCACAGGTTTGCAGTCCCTGAGTTTCACATTTAAATTGTTCCCAAAAGCAAACTCAGGGAAGTTTTGCCTTTTCAAAATGCCCCAATCCCCTGTTTTAGCCCTTGTCCAGATGTTCTACAATGCTGGTACACCTTGAATCTCCCCTAGTTTTAGATTGTCTTAGGGAGCATGCATTTTCTTTGCCAAGTCGTGGAATAGTAATGTGAAAAAGCAGATGTGATGAATGCTATCTAGAGAAAGGACTGGTCTGGAAGGATACAACCTTTGGAGATGGTCATTTTAAGAGTAATTCTTTGCTGATATTTTATATGTACAAATATAATATTTGTATAGGTCGTCAGTATCTAACTTGCAACATTGACAACTCCCAGGTATAAAGAAAAGACTCTATCTTCATATGGGTGGGCTGTGGGGCTGGGCAGTGCTCAGGGGCCGTGGGGCACGGGCTGCCACCCCACAGGCTGTGTCTTGGCAGCTTTCTCTCCTGTGGCTCAGAGCTCAAGTATCTGCCTGCCTGTGTTTCATGTGTTTCTGTAGGAATCCTGCAGTTATGGCACTCATGACTGCGTTGTCTGCATGGTGTGTGGAAATGATACAGTGATTTTTCAAAGCATTATATGCTATAGCAGTGTGCCTGTAAACTCTATTGCCCTTTCTCTGCTATCAGTAGGTATCTGCACTCTATAAAGAACTGGCTCTCCCTGGAAGTTTGGTGAAGCTTGTTTATTTCTTTCTGCTGTCCTTTGCTGTGAAAAATTTAACCAATTTCCTCAATTCAGGCTTTAATGGTTTCCTCTAACTACTGGCCATCTGTTGTAGTGCGGAAAGATTTCCTAGAGGGACGCCTGCTTTAGCACGTTTTTGCCATTGCTGTCATATCAACTCAGTGTTTTCCTGTCATCTTCTGGTTGTGATAAATGATTTCTGAATTGACAGCTGTCACATATGTGCTTAGGTAGCAATTGGGAAGATCTGCTGATGAACTAAATCTGGGCTCTTTTGGTCATTGCATCTGAAGAAGGTAGGAGCAGCAGATAAAAGGTTTTCTTTGGTGTTTTAAAATGAACCGTGTAATTTAACCTAACTTCTGTAATTTATCAGCATTAATACATAGCAAGATTTCTTACTGTGATAAGTCAAAGAGAATCACCGTAATGCACAATCCTACCAGACATTGCCATGCCTAATTTTCCAGGCATGGAATTTCATTTGTTTCAGTAGGACAACACTTGAGCATAAAACTCAATCTTTTTACAGAAGTTTTCAGTACATATTTTGTATGAAAGATGGCAGTTACCTGGTATTTGCCCATTTCCTGAATTAGGATTTTCTGAGGGGTTACTAAAAACAAGCTGTTGCTGTTTGAAGATTTCCAGAAGTGAGTCAGAAGGTGAAAAATGCAGTCTGGGCTGGCAAGTTTTAAGTCTTTAACAGTCCTGAACCTAGGAAGATTTTATTTCAGCCTTGGTGAAGTTTTGGAGCTTAGCACCTTTGGGGTTCAGTGCTGGCAGGTGGGGGGGCATTGTCAGAGAACAGTGGAGAGCAGAGTGTTCTGGGGAGAAGGACCACATGGAGCCCTTGCCTGGATGTTGTGTCCTGTTCAGGACCTGTCCAAGCAGTGCATGGGCTGCATGATGGAGGTTCTGTGTGAGGGAGTCTTGTGACCCATGGGGAACCACTGGCAGCTGTGCTTTACTGAGCAGCTGTGAGAGCCCTCCTAAAAGGGGAAGAGGATATTCATTTGCAGTAGTGTTGCTTCCGGGACATCGCTGGCATGGCTGTGTGGATGTAGCATCAGAGAATCTGTGCTACCTGTCATGACATCTCTAAGCAGTTGCTATACAGGAGTGAGTCTTGAGTCTATAGTAGACAGCTCTGTGGAAAAACGTGGGTGATTGACTCTGTAACAGGCAGGAAAGCAAACAGAACATTATGGGTTATTAGGAGAGAAATATGGAACAAGTGGGAGAAACATCATAGCATCACTGTATAGAGCTATGCTGTTCCAGCACTTCGAATATCTTGAGTGGTTTTGGTGCCTTTTAATCCCAAAAATAGAGTACAATAGACTAGACTAGAATAGACTAGGGAAAACTTATGGAAGGGCCACAAGTGAGGTTGTGGCTGGGAAGGGCTGCCTGAGAGGAGCACAGAGACACCACCCAGGCAGGCAAGGCAGGAGTTAGAAAAACCAGAGCCTGGCTGTCACTGAACTGGGGGGTTAGGTTTCTTCTTGCTGTTTTGTTTGTACAGCCATCAGGTCTCCCTCCCTCAACCCCAGCCGCTGAGCTGCAGAGACCCTACTTACAGTGCACTGGCTCTTCATAGGAAACCAAACTGTCCTCTTCTCTGGTTTATCCTCTGTGGCTCATTTCCTACCCACACCTCCCCTTCATTCAGCACTATGCGCTCTCAGGATCTCCCCCTTTACCATAGCCCATGATTTTGTCAGGACATTCTGGGGTACCCAACTGCAGAGCAGAAATCCTCACCAGCTCCGTGCTGCTCTGCAGTGTGCTGGGGCTCTGTGCAAACCCACCCAGGGAGCACAAAGCAGCAGTACAGGGCCACACACTGCACATCTGCTGTCACTCTGTCAGTGACAAGAGCAGATCTTTGTTTTCAGGGGGCATGGATGGGCTCAGATGTCTGCACCAGCCACCCTCAGGCAGAGTCCTGTCACGCTCTGGGGGACAAATTGGACCCCAAGTGGGCAATTTGGCACTTTTGCAATGGTGCATTTTTGTGGATGGTCAAATATACTTTGGAGAATAAATTGCTTGTGGAGTGCCACATTTTACCCAAGTTTTATAATTGAGTTATTACGGAAGTGTGTAAAAAATGGGGTTTAGAATAGAAATGCTGACACTAGAACAGCATGAACACAGCTGTTATAATATAGTAAATTTGTAAGAAATTGTATAGCTAACAAAGTAGGTCAACAGCTTCAGAGGAAAAACTGTTTCAGATGGCATGCTACTCTATCTTAGGAGATCTTGATGTCTTTTCAACATGAGAACAGAGATGCCTTCCCTCCTGTGCTAATTCCTGTCATCTGTTTTTAAAGATATTCACGCTGGAAGATGGGGCTGACCTCCAAATGTGAGTAAATACAAATCCAGTATGTACAGGTACAGCACAGTGCAGCACAGATATAAGGATGACTGTTCCATGCCACATCGCAGGTTGCGCTTGCCCAGTGTCTTACCCATGATGGTTGCCAGTAATGGATGGACATGAATGAGGGTGATAAGGCAGAAGGCACCTGTAGCAGTTTTTCCAGAACATTCTTCCAGACACAAGCAACTCATGCATTAGAAACTTCCTGAATCAGAGGGGCTTGTTTTTGTACCAGTCCTTATGGCATCTCTTCCTTTATTTTTTTCAGTCTGTTTTTGAACTTTTTCAGGCATTCAACACACTTCCATGGAAAGCAGTGCCAGAGTTTAGGAAGAAACGTGACACACTGGCTTTTCTAGTTCCATCCCTGCCTGCCTTGGTAATTTCCTCTGTGCTGTTCCTGGACAGCCCATCCCTGCCCCAAAACCTTGCTGTTTTTTGCTTTCCAGCTCAGTCTGGAGTACTGGTTCAGCCATGTCTGCTTCTGCACTTGGGGATGGGCTGTGCTTCTGCTCCATGAAGGTAATCCCTGAAGATTAGCCAGCTCTTGTGCTGCTATTTGCTCTTCAGAGGAGTGTCTGACAAGATCCTGCCTACCAGTTCTCTGAGAGGTTCTGAATGTATTTAGTGATACATGTCAGTTAGGGCTCTAAAGTGCTAGTAGCTTGGGCTTCACTCATGCAGCTTCCTTTATTGTTGCTCCCTAAATATGCCTTTGCCTTTCTTGTGCCTCCATACACTCCGGAAGTTCTTGAGAAGACTAGTCCATCTCTCCATAGCTGGGAAGTCCCCAGGTCTCCAACCCCTCTGAGGGAGCTGTTGCCCAGCTGCGGTGATCAGAATTTCCCCATATACCAGCAGATGAATGAGAAAAATCCTCACTGATTTGAAATCTGGAGCAAATTGCTTTTTCTCTGTTTCCCCTTCGTTCTTGGAAGGATTTACATTGCTGTCAGTGAGCTACCCAACATTAGATTTTCATTAGCTCATAGTGAAGACTTGAACATCTTGCTCAAATCTATTTACTGCATCTCTGGTCCCATCAAGGTCCGCCTCAAATCTCTACTTTCCACTTCACTTCCCCCCCAACTCCGTTAACCCCTCCTTACCCATCTGGCTTAAGCTCCCATAGCTACTTAGTCTAACTCCATGGGTTTGGATATGAACATTACCAGCCTGTAGATGATAGTGTCAGACTGTCCTAGGAGACAAGATTAATCCAAATATTAAATACAGCCATTAAATTTTGTGTTTCCCCGAGCAAATATTGCTTCACAAAGATAACACTCAGTCTCTCCATCCACCCACACCTCTCTTCAGACTCCAGTATCTTAATCTTGTCTTCCTTGTCCTGTGTTTTTTCTTTTACTCTGCTCCTGGCAAAGAGGATTTTGAGGCTCTCTTCTCTCCCTCTTTCAACCTTCCTGTATATTTCCATTGCCAGCTAATTTGTTGCTTAGGGGTTTGCTGCAGCTGTTGGAAAGGTTGAGCAGTGACGCCCACCTGCTTCAGAACAATATATTTATAGATACAGTTGTTTTCTAGAACTTCCACTTTTGAAAACACATAAATAGCAGTGATTCTTCCACTGAAAAGCATGTTGCTTAATGGCATATTCTCCATGAGAAAGAAATCTTGAGTGCTAAAGTGATACGAAGATTGGGGCTAACGGTAACATTTTCAAGGAACTCTACCTTCTCTTTTCAGAAGTGATCTATTTACTGAAGAGGCAAAATTTAGCTTTTTTTTGGTGAGTACAAGACTCAAAGTTGAAATCACTCATGACAGTGGCACTTGATTCCTGTCTGGATCTCAGGATCATATTTTCAGTACCCTAAGTTTTGTTCTGGAGCTTTCAACAATAGTGATATGTAGCTTCACAGGTTAATCCTAATGGCTTGGAGC
Source organism: Neopsephotus bourkii (assembly GCF_033783945.1). Taxonomy (NCBI): domain Eukaryota; kingdom Metazoa; phylum Chordata; class Aves; order Psittaciformes; family Psittacidae; genus Neopsephotus; species Neopsephotus bourkii. The sequence continues at coordinate 1,114,500 of NW_026901430.1, read as the reverse complement.
TTTTAAAACAGCTTCCTGTCTCATTCTAAAATTCAGTTTTTATATGCATTTGAAGGCATCTTATATCCTGTGACAGAGGAAACGGCCACGTTTATCACCTTTTCTATACTGTGGCTTGAGCAGGTCTCATGTAATTTGCAAACGGTTTCCTCTCAAAACAAATGTATCTCAAATTTAAGAATTTAAGATAAACTGCAGAATTTCCAGTTTTTCTTTCATGTGTTGGCTGTCCGTTGCCTGCTTTCCTTTCTACAGTTATTTCTTTGAAAAGCAGTAAGCCCGGTATGTGATGCTCTTCTGAGTAGCAAAACTCTACTCTCTGTTGATAATATTCCTACTGTTTCTTGGATGACACCACAATCTGGGAGCTGGCTATTTCATTGCAATCTGTCTGTTCTCTGCAGAAGCTATTGCCAATGTTGTTTGGGTTATTTTTTCAATTTGGTAATGAACATGCAGGTTTTGCACAGAAATGGACCCAGATGTGACCTGCGGTGCCAGCCTCAAAATCTGAATTCTTCCATGTTTGAGTCATTTCTTTTCATGCTGACTTGCAGTTAGATGTTCACGCTATTTTTTCCCTGGGTTATATAATCCTTATCTAGGCAGCTGACACTGCAATCTGAGTTGCAGTGGTACTTAGCAAGGAGTGGAAAAATGATTGGAACGATATGTTTTAACATTTTGGAGTCACAGGATGTTCAGCTTATGCCTCATGACTGCCAAGTAACCCTATTGATAACAAGAATAGTAACTGGAATACTGACCCTCTTTTTAATGAAACAGCAAGATTGTGCTATTGTGTGCTTGTGTGTTTTAACAGTAGAGAATTGGAAAAATGATTTACCTCTAGCTCCACTAAATAGGTACTATCTGTTATTTGGAGAAAATCAAATACCAAGAATTGAACCTCTTCCTTGCAATGAAATTAATGTCGTATTATCAGCTGTGTTTTAACTTAATGTTATTTGCTTTGATTTCGCATTTGCAAAGAAGTTTGTTCACAAGGGATTTAATTTTATCTACATGATACACAACAGGTAATGAAAAGCCAATATTTAACAAATATGGTAGGTGGATTCATTCTTCAACATGAGAAAGTGTTGTGGCCACATATATGTTATAAAGGCAATCAAACAGTGCTGATGAAGGGCTTATTACAAGTCTTACCAAAGTTGCAGGTGATTCAGTAAACTGGGATTATTTTTACCCAGACCATCTGGGTCAGGCACTGAGCAAAATGAAATAATTGCCTTTGAACTAAAGGCTGGTTTGCGGTGTGCAGAGTATGTACCCTTTCAGGTGTGAAAGCCTTGAGCTCAGCCTCACTCATTCATCACTTTATGCTGCGCACCTGGAGAGCAGCTTTGCAGAAAAGAACCTGGGAGTCCCGGTGGATGCCAAGTTGACCATGAGCCAGCAAATGTGCCCTTGCCACAAAGAAGGCCAGTGGTACCCCGGGCTGCATTAGGAGAAGCATTGACAGCATGTCAAGGGAGGTGATCCTTTCCCTCTACTCAGTAATGGTCAAGCTGTGCCTGGAGTGCTGTGCCTAGTTCTGGGCTCCCAAGTGTGAGAGAGACATGGACATACTGTTGAGATGTTGGTACTGTTATACGGAGTAGTCAGTCCTTGACCTTCCAGTTGTTTTGGGAGTCATAGGTTTCCATGCTGGTAGCTCCAGGGCTTTAAAAATGGGATTAGTGCCAGGAGTTAGAAGATAAGAATCAGAACAGAAGGAAAAAGGAAGGGTAAAGAAAGAACCAACATGTTCTCAGCCATGAGCCTGGAACAGGAGAACTGAGGTGTGTGTATGGAGAATACAGAGTAGGAGCCATCTCACTGCTGTGGAAGGGACAGGACTAAAGAGTGGCTGTGGAAGGCTCAAAAATCATGTTGAAATCGTGTATATCCCTGAAAATGTTATGAAAGTAATGAATCCCAGTGGCTTGAAAAAACGTGTCAAGTTAGAACCTATTTTTGTTGCCATGGCTGGAGTGTGTGTTAGTGCTGCTGCGGGCACTGTGCTTGTCTTCTGAATCACAGATATTGTACTGAATTGAAGTGTAGAGTTTGATAGTACTTAATCAGTAATAATCACAATCAAGATGGAATTTTAATGCAGCATAGGATAATTAGTCATTTATCAAATGGGTTTGGTTGGGGGGCATGTGAAATGCCTGACAGCACCAAGCTGTGTTCTCCTAAGTTTCATTCACGAGTGTTTGCCAAAGTATATTAAGGAGTAATTTTTGGCCTGTAGCTCATTTGTAAGTGGTTTTTGGGCAAGTCTGTAGTGGGACATGTATAGGTTGTGAAAGGTTGGTGTTATCAGTGTCTGATATGTTTCAGTCGGAGGAGGGGTATGAGAGGTTCAGAGCTCTGAACTGGTGAGGTTCTACAAAACTACTCTCACTTTGTTATAGAGAAGTTGTGTCCAAGTGATTTGCAGGCCTGGGGTGCTGAGAGGAGATGCAGCAAAACAGAGGAGACCCTTAGAGCACTTTTGAATATCATGTGGATCTACCAGTTGCTGCTAAAATGAAATTCTACAAATAAATTATTGTGGGACAGATGAGGTTGTGAAAGTAATTCCATTAAATCAAAAGGAAGAACACCTCAAAGGACACAGGTGGGAATGGGAAAAGTGTTCAGAGATGTTTGAACAGATGCCCAAGGGTCACCCAAGTTACCTATCAATAAAAATACTGGGAGTTAAAAAAGGGAGTGTATCTGAACCAGGATAAGCAAAAAGTAACCAAGGACAAAAAGATGCTTATTTTTAAGGAGTAAACATTGAGATTATTGCAGAGAGAAAGCAGTAATGTGAAATAACTGTATGCAAAAAGGTGGACAGTAAAGTGCTGGTGTGTTCCTGGTGTGGAGTTTCCAGTGTCTACTGAGGAATGGATCTGTTTGCTGGGTGAGATTTTACATGCAGTGTGCTCTGCACTCCTTCCAAGAGAAAGTTATGCCATAATTCAAAAGAAAAGGAATGCCTTCTAACAGGCAAAAAGTGAAATTGTGGTTTGAGCACCTGAGGAATGCCGGTGATCTCCCTTCTAGTTGGCTGCAACTGAAATTTTGGGGGTTTTCTACAGCAGCTAGAAATGCAGCTGAAAACCTGAAGTGAGCATTCGCTGCAGACATGAACCTACACAACCCTGTTGTGTTAGGGAGAGGGCAGATAGCCACTGCCGGGAAGAAATAGTGGCAGAATGCCTGTCCATGGCCCTGAGCCCCCATATTATTATTGAGTCAAATATGTAGAAACAATGATTCCATAAGTCAGAGAGAAGTAATAACAAGATCAAAGGAAAGTGGGAATCAAAGGGTTGAAATTTGCTAACCTGCTAATTTTTTTTTATTATGGGGAAAATAGGTTTTAAGATTTTTAACTTTTTTTGTACTCTGCATAAGAGGAAAAACCAGTGAGAACTTTCTTTGCTAAATAAAATCTGGTTTGTTGTCTGCTTTGGTTTTGTTTGTGTGTTTGCTTTCTTTCTGTTGGAATACTTGATTTGAATAAACCTCCAGACTGTTCTTCAGAGGGTTTTTTTGTTTATTTTTTTAATTAGAATTTTTAATTTATAAATTTAGTGACCTGAATAATGTCTACTTGAAATGCAAACCTGAAACCTACTGCCAGGTACGTGCGGAGAAGTGGTGCTTTGTTTGCGTTTTCCAGATACTCTCTATTTTTCCTAAATAAAAATGTGAAAGTGGGTCTGATGCTGCAAGAAATCAGATGTTGTGCATTTGCTCCTCTGATGGCAAGTGTTACAGTGGCATGATTTTTGACCAGTTCTGAAGGAGGGATGTGGAGACTGGCACAGAGACGCTTCTGAGCATGCATGTTTCTGAGGCGTCTTTCAGAAATGGTTCCAAAGAAGGCTGGACCCTTTCCCTGGAACCAACTCTTTGGCTGTTCAGTTAGAAAAAACACTGGACTCTTTGATTGTGTGTTTACGTGGTGCTTCAAAGGACCGTAGAAGAAATGGCTGAGAGTTTGTAGGAAATCTTTAATCATGCTGTGCATTTCTGTTTGTCTCGCCTTGTGTTTGGAGCCACGTAGGCCAAAGGTGGTAACGTGGGGTAAGGCAGGGGGATATTAACTCACGTCTCACTTAAAAGTAGAGCTATCAAATGCACAGATGTTTTAAAATCACATTTCAGCATGTTATCTAATTTTATGGTTAGTCATTACTGTAACTAACTGAACAGAAAGAGAAAATTGGTATGGCTTCAAAAACCAATGAGCCATTAAATAGGTGACAATAATCTTGATATAAACTGAGAGTATTTAATTGGCACACAAAATTCCTCTAGAGAGCGTTACCAGTTCAGGCTGTTCTCTAAATACCAAGTGTTTATACCTTGCTTGTGAAACTCAAGGCAAGGCAGCTCTCTGCTGGGGTCATCACTGCCCTTCTCCAGCAGTATGAAGATTTTCTTTCTTCTCTTGTGTGTTTTATGTGTGTCTGTGTTTGCTTTCATGGTTTTCTGTCATCAGTTCTGCATGAACAGATGGGGCCACAGAGGTGGCAGTGATGCTCTGCCAATTTATGCCCACTGAGTGCTGAGTCCTTTATTTTGCTGAGCGGGATTGATCATTTCATACAGTGGATTTTCAAGTGTCGCTTCCATTCTCATACATAACGCAGGTAACTGGATCTCCACTGCTGTTTGGGAGAGAGGTCTTTGAGGCTTGACCATGAGCAACAGCTTGGGTTTGGTTTTCTGACTGATTTGGTTTTGTTTTGCCCATTCAATGATGTTCTTTTGTCCCGAGTGCCACTTGTAATTATACCTTTTCTTTTTTAGAGTCATTGTGTTTGGCTGTAGGCTGGGAACTGCTCAAAGGAGCTGCTGCTCTTTCTCTTCCCATGTTGGGAAGGGCACTGGAAAGCAGCCATGCCTGTAAAGGTGCTCAGCACCCCTGCTGGCACTGAGTGAGGAGCAGGCAGCTCCTGCCCCCTTCCCTGGGCTGAACATGGATGCTTTCTTGTGCTCAGCTGGATCCCTTCCCAAAAAAGAGGAGAGCCCAAGCAGTGGCTCCACTGCTGTCACCTCTGTCCTTGGTTGAGGGCTCCAGACATGCACTGGCTCCAGCAGCTCTGAGTTTTGAGCAGCCATTTAGATGCAGCTCTCATCTCTTCCTGCCTTTTCCATGCCCAGAGCTGAAGTGGGGCCCATTCTTAGCTGCTGACTTGGGCTGAGCTTGTTTTGTAGTTGCATGTGTCAGGAGATTGTTGACCCCTCAGGAACCTTTCAGGCTCTTTACCAGATGTCTTACCGTGTTTTAGTTTTTATGTTGTAGAGTGTGTTTCTGTGTAGTGTTTGATGTTTCAAGAAAAACACCTAGAGAAGGAAAAACAAGACAAAGTTTTGGAATGGCAAATAGAGGCAGAGAAGTGTGCCATGGCTTGTCTTGACAGAGTCTTTTGGATCGAGGGTGGATCTCACAGTACTTGGAATCACAGAATCAACTAGGTTGGAAAATGGCCGAATAGGATTTTACATTGTGTTTGACAGCAAATGCTGTATGAGATTGTTTTCTGTTCTTGATTTTTGCATTGTTATTCCCATTTTATTCCTGATTTACAAATCCGTTTTATATTAACAGTCATAGGGCTTTTTTCATATTGTTCCTATTTGTAATACTGTGACTGTATATTATGGCACCTAGTCTTCTAAAAATGAGCGAAGACACTGTAAACAGGACTCACAACTGAAACCACATGCACTTGAGATTGATCCTTACCTCCCTCACCTTCTCTGCCCTCTGCCTTCCCCACCCCCGTAAAATAAGGATTCTATCTTCTCAAGAACGTTTACATGAAGATAGACGAAAATACTACATGGAAAAACCAAATCACGTAAATGAAACATTGCATTTTACTCTCCTGTGATGCTACATTTTCAAAGCCTTTCCCCCTTGCCCTGAAAACATTTTCTCATGTGTTTGTTGTGCTCTGTTGTTGAAAATCTACCCTGGGAACATGGAGCACCCCTTTATTAAGTTGCCAAATGATTTTAGCAATCTTATTTTCCACATCTGGTTTTTAAACCTCTTTGAACAGCAGCCAGGCCTGTGAAAAGAAGTCATGAATTGCAAATGTGTGTGTCTGAAAGCTACCTCACATTTTTAAACCTAGCACTGCTGCTCTGGCACAGTGCAAACAATGACTCCACCGAGTTGTTCTGGCAGCAGCCGGATGCGGGTGGATGGCTGTGCGCAGCTGTAGAGCACTGTGCTTTGAGGCCAGATGTGGCTCAGGTAGGAGAATTCGCTGCAAAGGGCTTCTCTGGTGAAGTGCCCATGTGCTGGAGTAGCCTTATAGACTTGATTTTAGCATCTGTTTCTCTTGCTTCTTCTCTCCCTGGTCTTCTCAGGGAAGTTCTTTAACTGCTTTTTCTTCTGATGCTTACGAATGTTAAATGTTTAAGGTAAAGCACCAATTCAACAATATTTTCAAGCATGAGTCCTTCATGTTCAACAAACTCATTTTTCTATTGTGTCCCAGGAAAACAAGATGTTGGCCACTCAGCCTCTATAACACTAATGCAGCAGGAGGAGACAAGTATGGCCACAAGCCCTCTCCTATTGCCATGGAGGAGCAAAGGAACAAGTTGTAGGACATGAAAACCCCAAGCTTCAGCAGAAGTGATGTACTGACCACCTCCTGCCACCCACCCAAGGCCCCATTCAGAGCTCAGACAAGTGCAAGCGTCCCCACTTGCAGAGCTGAGTGAAGAAAATTGCTTCTCCACTCTCTGTGGTCTGTTGTGTAATATAAAGTCATGCTGTAGCTGGTAAATGATTCATTATGCAGCCATAAGAACCAAAACTCCTAAGGTCTGAAAGAAGCTTTGACCTACTTATTACTGTACAGAGTTTACTAGTACTGTACAATTAGTAGTAGCATGTACATTAGCAATTAAGAAGTCAGGGAAGTGTAGACATGAACAATAGATCATCTGTTTGACAAATAACTATTAAGATCAGTGCAGATTTAGATGCTTCTTTACTACTACAACTCGCCTAATGACTAACGTTCTCATGGTAGAATTGCCTCATTTGCAAATGAAACCTCTTTGGGAAACCCCCAGGAAGAACATTTATGAAGTACTAGGCAAAAATTAAATATTGATCATTTTTAATGCATCAGATTAATCATACGCTAGGAAATACAGATTGTTTGCCAGAAATAATTGAAATCCCACTGCTGGTTTCTGTACAAGGTGATTCGTACTGAAATGAGTTGCAGTACAATAGAAGCTACTGCTAACTTATAATTTGTGAAATTTAGAAAGTGTTAGCATATCATTTAGATAATGAAACCTTTATACCCATCTAGACTTGTAAGTATCAACTTGAGCAAAGGAAATGGTGTTTCAGTGCTATTATATTAAATTATATACATTTGCTGGGGGGGCTAGATGGCTCTATATTTAACAGACAAGCTTTTCAGTCCAAGCTTTTCATTTATTCTTAACAATTTAGTAAACCATAGTTTTAAAAGCTACTGATAGTAGTGTTAAAATGAAGTGCATATTCACAAGGCTGACCAAAGTCTAAGTGATAAAAGTAGTCAATAAACATGAATAATTTCCTAGATGCCTTTAATGCATCTGAATGTTTTAATTGCACGTTCCTCTTATGAACCACTGTCACTGTCTCCCTCTTTCCCTTTTAAAAAGGAACCTTTTGCTTTAGGAGCAGCAGCCTAATACCTCACTGCAAACAAAGGGAAGAGGAAAGAGTAAAGCAAGCAACAGTCTAATGGCACATCTCTCGCCATGCTGGCAAGAGATGTGCCACTCCTACCCCGAGCACGTCATCTTTCATGGGTGGCTAAACGGTTGGTACCATTCAGCTCTGCCATCTGTTAAGGACTTACTTGCCGCAGAGCGCCTTCATGGTCTGACTTACTCATGCTGTGCCAGGATGGGTCCTTGGAGGTGCTGCCCAGGTGTTGCGAAGGGGGCACATCTGTCTCAGTAAATGCAGGATTGCTGGGGATGGTTGACACCACTTTGATCAGTTGTTTTCAGGACAGTGGGGTAGTCCTACAGGTAGCTTTGGGAAGAATCTGTGAAACACGATACATTTCACATACAGTGTGTGGAGGCCTGTGCATGAGTAGGATTAGTACTCAGAACCTAAAAAAAATAAAAAAAATCAGTTGAAAAGCACTGTTCTGCATTGAAAAGCCTTCACTGTATTTACACTGAGCTGAGAGTGTCTTGTTGCTACTTCCTTTTAAGAGTATCCCTTAGTGTAAGGCAGGCTGCAAAAGCTTTGTTCCTGGTGTTGATACGTACATGGGGAAGAGCTGGAGCTGCAAGAAAGGCAGTTAGAAAAACCCTTTCTGCTGGTCAGCTGGCAGTCGATCACCCTCTGTGCCAACTGACTGGCACTAAATACAAAGCACTTCTACAATGCCTTTTCTGAGAACTGCGTCTGCTGCAGGTGAGAATGTGCTTAGCAGCACCACAACAACAGATGTTTTGCACAGCCACTCACACCGTGTTACCTTGCTGAATCTCATTCTACCCCTAGTTATGAAATCTCAGGCAAATTGTTAATTTTTCTTCTCTCAGTTTTCCCTTTTATAACTTGCTGAGTGTTTTCTGTAACTGTTGGATGCTTAAATATCCTGGTGATAGATGCCTAAGGAAAACAAATCAAGAGCAAGGGTACCGAAGTTACAGTCTGCAGTGCTGTTTTTAAAGCACCAGGAGATTCTGTCACACGAGTGCGAGGCATTTGCAGCAGGTTTTGTTTAATTGTAAGCAAGCTGTTGATGGCCTAGTGTGTTCTTATGGAGTTGCTGCATTGCTTGGATGTTGAAAATAGTTTCTGAAAGCAGGGCTGAGGTTTGTAGGGTGGTAGAAAGTTTTCAGTGAGGGAAGGAAGGAGGCAAATTTCAGCAGTGCTCCACTGCCTGACTCCTAGGGCCTTTGAAGTGACTGGCCAGTATTCAGGGGCCTGGTGTCACTGCAGACTGCCTCTGGGAAACAGTAATTGTATTTGAGATTCCTACCCTAACTTAATGGGTTTGTGCATGTTGTGTGTCATCATTGAACGCGAGTAGTGTTAGTGTGTGTTCCAGCAGAGCTAACAGTTCAAGGTTGCCCTAAATCTAGAATGTGAAGAATGAATGCCATAATTTATTTTGCTGTTCAGTACCAGTACTGCCATGCCTGTACCTGCCCATATTTTGGTGCTGTCTTAGTTTTCCAGTGCCAGTAAGAGCCCCACCTTGCAGGTATCATGGCCCTTAAGAATCTGCGTGAGCAGGAAATGGACTTCAAAAAGGAAAGAAACTATGGATACCATACCTTTCTGTAATCCTCATGAATAGTCAGTTAGAACACAGTTATTTGTTGTTATCATTCACGTGTCAGCATTTTAAGTCATCCCTCCTTCTAAAGAGGAGTTACCTGCTTTGCAAGAGCTAAAATCATTCTGAAACCTAGCATAGCAAACCCACAGCGCTTAGTTTGAGGCCGTTTATTTTTATTTTATTTGGGGGACCATAAGGTGGTCAAAAGATTGACTCATTAAAGCAAACAGAGCGCAGAGATACTTCAGGAAAGGATTTCCCATTCCTGTAATTTCATGCTTCAAAGGGAAAAGGAGTGATTTGCAGGGGTTTTACGCTTGCCTTTTCATACTCAAAGTTAATACATTGCATTATTATACTCAAAGTTAATGCATTGCACTGTTCTGCAATGGGTCGTCAGTGCTCAGTGTCTCGTGGAGAGGGGAAATGTTGGGAAACAAATGTGGAGAGACACAGCCATTTGTCCAAAGATGTATAGTGGGTTTGAGAGCATTTCTGGTCTATAACCCAGGCCATAAACCAGCATGTTGTGTTTTGTCTGTCAGAGATGTGTAGACTCAGCTGTGAACTCTGGGCTTGGTCCATCCCCTCCTCCTTCTCTTTGTCTTCTACATCTGCCAATGACGTGGTGGTTTAAGCCAAAATCTGTCTGCTGATGCTGCTATGGCAGTAGAAGAGGGACCTGGGAAATGGTAGCTACAGACGAGAAGAGAGTGTAGATGCCATGGGGGCAGGCACACGCATGGCTCATGCCCTCAGGCTGTGGGACTGGACAGTCCTCTGCTATGCAGAGATGTATGGGAGGACTTATCCTGCTTTCTCTATTTGTTTTCTTATTTTGGTGGGTTTTGGGGGAGTGAAGGATTGTGTGTAAGAGTGACTTAGGGAATAAAACTGACTTCAAAACAAGTCTCCTGCAGAGCACACTGAATACATCCAGCCTGTCTAGGCAGGGCATTGTTGATTACTGCTTTCAAAGAGTGATGTTTTACTTGCTTATGAACCCTCTATTGTTGGTCATTAAAAGTTTTTGACCTTATGTCAAAAATCCACCTATCAAGCTGCCAGTGCTCTCAGAGCAATGGGCTGTAACAATGGAAGAGGAGGACCTTGAAAAAGGTCTTGAGAGGTTTTTATGAAATGCATTATGGTGGACCGTTTGAAGCTGTTGGAACTGATCTTTAATAGGTGCACCCTTCAAAAGCTTCTAAAATCCATTCATGTTTACAAAATGAGCTATGGTTTTCAGAAGTCTTCTTTCTTCTTCGTTTTACTGCATTAATGGCCATGGTTCCTGGGGGGAGATGAGCCTTGCTGAGGTCAATAGTACATCTTAAACGTGAGCCTTCAGGATAATCATCTATGCTGATGTTCACCTTGATGCAGAAGGGCTCTCAAAGGCTTTGCTTGCCATTTGTGCCTTCGTTAGTGCAAATATCCTAATTTCTTTAGGGTAATGCAGCGAAAAGGCCTGGATTGAGCTAAGGGGGGATCCTCTGCTAGGTTAGAATCAGGTGGGAGACCAGTGCTTGTGGATATTCAAGAAGATAGTGTTACTAAGAGAAATGATGAATATCTCTGCGAATGGGATGTCTTGGAGACTTACCACAACTTTGGGTTGGGTTTGCCAGGAGAATAAGGGAAGAGATTTGTGTAAGTTTAGGTTTATTTGTTAAAACTTTGTGGAAACAGAAATCATCCCTTTCTACAAAAAGTTTTAAGTATTTTTTCAATGTTAACTGAAGATTGCTCATGTAGCTGGCTGGTGCAGACAGCTCAGGTGAAATGGGTTCCCTGAACTGTAGGAAATTACTGAAAGTAAAACTAATACTGTTAAAAAAAATTCATTACAACTTTCATATGATATTTTAAAAGCTCTCTCAGTAATCTTAAACTTTGGCTTCAGCTATTTGACAGAGTCAGTTGAGCACGTTTTAAGCAAGTGTTTTGCATGTTTGTCTTGCAAATGATAATGATTTGCAAATCATCATTTGCAAATAAATCGTTGGAATTTGTTCTGTGGTATCAGGGATTCATGAAATTTGCAGTACCCTTGAACAGCACAGACAGCTGGTAAGAAGGTGGAGTGTGGAACCTATATTGCAAGAGGAAAGCTGATCAGTTTTAATTAAAGGTAGACACAAATCGTGAACTTCAGGTCACAATCTAACAACCTCCTCAGGGCTTACGTGGCTTTTTCATTAAAATTACGTTTCAGTAGGGCAAAACTGATTCTGCGAAGAAACCTGGTGGTCTTATCTGAGGTTCCTCAAGCAAAATTCTCATTAGCTTCACTGTCATAAGAGTATGGGCTGTAGTTCATGCTTTAAAAAATATAAATATTATTTGCTTTAAATTATTGTCCTAGATTTAATGTTAGGAATAGCTGACTTGAGAAGGTAACTGAAGAGCAAGTATTTATCATTCCCCATGCTACAAAATATGGAAGGCACTTAATGAGGACTGAGACAACAGATTCAAAATAAATAAAACCAGTTTGTTTTAAATGAGACATGAAATTAAATTGTGTAACTCATTGTGTGTGTTGTGAAGAACAAATCTATAGAGGGGTTAAAAATTCATTGGTTAAGTTAATGGAGGACAGGCCTGTCAAAATTTGTTCAACGTGGTACTCAGAATCCAGCTCCCATTTCAGGAGTCCCTGGGTACTGATTTCTGAAATGGAGAGGGCAGCATCAATCTTTGTCCCACCTGCTTCTAATCGCTGGCAGAGCAAGGTCCTGAGCAAGGGGGACCTGTGAGAAGGCAGCACCTTGTCCTGCGGGGTGGCTGAGTACTGCAGAGCCCAATTCATCAGTGCAAAAGGTTCCCATATACCTTCAGACCATATCACCACCAGCTCTCACCAGAGCTGGCCATGAGCAGGCAGCTGTGTGCCAGCGGGCTGTTTGCTCGCAGGGCTGGCAGTGTGAGCACAGCTCCTTCCTTCAAGGGCATGACTGGGAGGAAGTGTTTCATTTTGAATTGGCGTTGTGAAGTGATACGTTCAGCTCCAGCAGAGACAGTAGGCGGTTTTTAATTTCCACATGTCCCTACTAATGTTTTTCAAAGGTTTTCACTTACAGAAAATGTTGATGTTCTGGGAAGAATGATTTTTGGACCGTGTATCCCTTGAAATGTATATTCTGGAATGATTAGCTTGTTGAAGTGTAGGAATGTACCTTTCTGTGCAAACCCAAATACTCTGATCGTTTATTGATGAGGAGTAATTTGACAGGCTGTCACAAGCATTTCAGCTCCTCTGGATGTCTTCTATTTTGGTTGCTTCTGTCAAGAGGATTTTTTTTAAACACGAGAAAAATTCAGTTCAATGGGGCAGATTTCCTTCCAGAAGAGAACTCGAATGTTCCGTTCGCTGTAGTGGTTTTCCTCCAGCTGTCTCTGCTTTCTTGTGCCTACACGCTTGAGAAAAGGTTTTAAAAATAAGTGTGAGTGCATCTCTATCAGCCTTTCCTGGGAAGAGCTGCTGCGTCTTTGAATTTGGCAGCTCCTCGTATTTGTGCTGCAGAATCTGCACTATGCTGTGCCCTGCGGGTCATGGACTGGAGGGTTATTATTCAATCCTCAACTTTAGACCGTGTCTTGGAAAGACAAAGAAAAGGGCTGATAATTAGAGGTGGACCACAAGGTCTTCAGTGTCATGTATGGGATTGTCATATGAGTAGTGCAAACTATCTCCTTGGCTACTTTGGAGATATAAGGCTAAATCCTGATCTGGTGTCCAACAGGACTGCCATAGGGCACCTATGGCCCTAATAATAGATTTAGGCTGATGATTCATAGGTGAGGAATCTGCTCCCTTTGGCAGCTACTACCTGTTAGGGTGTCTCATATGAAAAATACCTCTCTTGGGAGTATCCGTGGACATGGAGCAGTAAGGCAAAAGGGAGATGGATCTACAGATGTGAAGCTAGGGGCTTGATACTGAGGTGATTTCCTCAGTGCTTCCCGATTTGTAAAACAGAAATCAAAGGAAAAAAAATACAGAAATTACTTGGCTTTCCTGCGGCCATCCATGAGGGTGGGAGATGGTGCTGGACCCTGGTGCTGGGGTTGCACCTGTGACTGTGCCTGGCTCCTGGCTGGTCCCTGCATGCCTGCCCCAGGCTGCTCACAGAAGCTCTGCCTGACCCATTCCAGCTGAGCTGGGATGCCTGAGGTTGCAATATGTGACTTTTCCTGGAGAGGGGCAGCGGGAGCACCCCTCACTTTGCTATATCCCACAGCAATCAAAGCTGGGAAGTGCACCAGGGACTCAGCAAGCTGCTCTGAGTCATGGGCTTTCACAGCAGCTCTCTGCAGGCACTTCACTGCAGGAATTTGGCTGCCCCTTTGCTTCCTCACGTTGGGAAGTAACTGGCCTTTGGGAGGAGGATTAGAAGGAGCAGGGAGGGCACAGTGCTCATTGGCATCACTGTAACACTGGGGGCACATGCAGGTTTTGTACTGTGACCGAGCAGTGTGTTTCCTTCATTCAGCAATAGAATGTTTTCCTCCTTGTGCTGTTGGCACTGTTTGACTTGGCTCTTGTGCGCCGATGGCCCGCTGTGCAGAGCGCTGTGGGAATTACACAGGCGTGGACAATTAGTCTTTTAAAAGGTTTACTGCTTGGCAATGTGCCACTGAAGCCAGCACAGCTTCACGACATCATACCAGTTTTTAATGATGATAGCTTGGCTAAATTCAGTCCTTGGTAAACCTTAGAGTTGAATTTTCACAGTTTAAATCAAACATAACCAGTATTTGATTAAACTGAACTGCCACTTTGGTAAAGTGTTTAAGTAAATTAGTATTAATGTACTTTTCTACAGTGAATAAAGTTGTGTCTGTATAGTTCAAATGTCAATATTCTTATGGAGATCTTGGAGCACTGACAGTCTGCACAAAGGATGTATTAAGTTAAGGATGTAAATATTTTATTGATCTTTAAAGGTTGAGATTGTGATCTTGGTGATGGTTGAAAACACTCTTAGACTGGAACAAATATTTGTAAAGACATTGTAGGAAGGCCATCGTAATTTATTCTCTTAACTCTGCTGTAAGTTCTTGAGGACTGACAGGCTTCGGAAGGGAATATTGAATGGCCTTTTTGAAGGCTGAATGCTCATGGACCCGTGTTCTGCTGGCATTAGCTGCCTGCTTGCACTGCCAGGCGACACCATCTTTTGAATTCAGTTTGCAAGTGTGGGAGAAGTCTTTGCTTGGTGTGGGCATTTGCAGTTCTCTTCTCTTGCGTGCATGCAAAGATGCCTCCTCTCCTGCAGGACCTCATCCAGAGCCCTTGTACCCCAGAGGGAACCTGCTCACTTGCTGGGACAGCTTTGAAGTGCATCTCTAAAAGAGAGCTGAGCACCAGGTCCTTAATATGCACTTGCGCATGCTTTTGCTCATAGAGATAGTTTCAAGGAGTGAGAATTAGGGGCTGCTGAGTCCCTCTTAACCATCTGTGGAGTGCTTGAAATGTGCTCTGCCAGGAGCTGTGCCAGCCAGAGATGGCCCGGGGGCCTGTGCAGTTTGACCTTCGCTGCCTGTGGGATATAAAAGGGTACAACCACCAGAACTCTGCGTAATGATTCCCGAGCTGTCAGTAATTCACACCATGACTTGCTCTCAGTTGCTCGTCTCCCAGCTTGTTTCAACAAGTCCTACTAAAGATGTGATCTTCTTGTCAAGCAAATTATAGGCCTTCTAGAAACGGTGTGAAAGGCCAATCTGCCCGTTCTTACGGGTGAGCTCATGTTTCCAGGCTCGTAAGAATTGGGAAATTAGACCCTTAATTCCACATTTTAGTTCTCCAGTCTCAGTAAACCTGAAGAAGTGGGCTTTGCTCACTACCTTCAGCTTGGCTTAGGAATGAAGCATTTGCTAAAATAGAGGACATAAATACGTTACCCCAAAATGCAAAAATTATCACTATTTTCAGATTTCTCTGCCTCGGAGTCTTTATCTTTAGTGTCACAGCACATGTATGTATTCCCAGGAGTTTTATTTTGTGCTCTGAGGAGCAGCTTCCTACCATCCAGAGGTTCTGGGAATGTTGTGCTTGTTTGGGGTTGCAAAGGTCTGTTCTGAGATTCAACCTCTGCCTGGTTTTGAGGTGCTCAACCTAGTGTAACCCAGCATATCGTGGTGCTCTGTCCTCTTTTTAACTGCGTCCAAGGTTTCCCACCGAACTGGGACAACTAACCATCTTCTGAAGCTGCACGTGCTTCTATGTAGATGCCCATTGAAGGGCTATCTTCATCCTAGGAGGCCACTGGAACATTCTTTGATGAGACCAAATGTTTGAGAATATCGGAGAGATCCTTGGTAAAGGCACTAATTAGAGTTGACGAATGGAAATTACAGTGAAGTGAAACTGCACAGATAAAATAGATGTTTCTCTCATTACCTTTTTCCAGAGGGTGAAAAAAGCATTTCTGAGAGTGGGAGTTTGCGTGACTAATGTGTTGTTACATTCAGTTAAATCAACTCAAGAGTGAAAACTTCTTGTTGCTTTTCAGAACATTCAATATTTTAACATTAATTTATGGTGAAAGAACATACCCAGACAGTCTCAGCTCTTTTCTTAGGTAGGCTTTTATGCTTAATGCCTGTTTTTAAGGCATTTTTCCCTACTGGTTTATACTATTTCCTTTACTTCCTTGGGCCATCAGGGCGGGTGAGTTTTCTTACTGGCCTCAAATGCTCTGGGTGAGCAAGCATATGGATGAGAGGCTTTTTACCCTAAAACCCTATTCACTCCTGCTGTTAACTTTGCAGGTGGGAGCAGAAAGACCTTGGGACTGCTTGGTTCCGAGATATTGAATTGCTCATTGAAAGGATCTCCTGAAGAAGCATGTAACTTGGCTTTTTGTGGTTAATTTAGGAAAATTCAGCATCTGCAGTGTCTATGAGACTTTCCTAATCTAGTTGCAGAGGACCTGGAGACAAACCTGATTTGGACACTTGTGAGATCACCTGTATGTGCTGCTTTCCTATCTCATTTCTCTCTCTGCATCATTTCTTCTTTCTCCCATCCTCACATGTACGTGTCCTGAAGGTCTCTAAGATACGTTTAAATCTCATCCTGCTAGAGGAGCATGGTTATGTATTCAGTTTCCTAGCTGTGTAACACCTAGCACAGCTGGGCAGAACCTGCATAGCACTTCTGTGTGCCCTCATAGTAAAAATAGTAGTTCTGTTTTGCCGGCTGCCGTCCTCTGCCTGATCAGTCAGTCATCTGGTGCTCCTGTTCTTGTACCACGGCTCACAGTCAGTTAAATTCATGGATGATCTGAAGAGGGCCTGTAGGGATGCTGGAGAGGGCCTCTTCATTAGGGACTGTAGTGATAGGACAAGGGGTAACGGGTTCAAACTTAAACAGGGGAAGTTAAATTGGATATAAGGAGGAAAATCTTTCCTGTTAGGGTGGTGAGGCACTGGAATGAGTTGCGCAGGGAGGTTGTGAATGCTCCATCCCTGGCAGTGTTCAGGTTGGGCGAGGCCCTGGGTGATACGGTTTAGTGTGAGGTGTCCCTGTCCATGGCAGGGAGATTGGAACTTGATGATCTTAAGGTCCTTTCCAACCCCAACTATTCTATGATTCTAAGATTTTTTAAATGTTATACCCAGCCCTGCAAGGCCAAGGCAAGGAGACAAATGGGAAGGCTCTGTCCATCGCGGGAAGGTACAAGGTAGAATTAAATCAATTCAGATAAAGGCATTGAAGTGTAGAAGTAGGTTTCAGTCTAAGACCAACCATGGTGAGTGGTGGCCTTTCAGATTTTACGATGGAAACTGCACACATATATAAAGAGAGAGGACTGTGTGGACAGTACATTGGGCTAATTACTGCAAGTATTTAAAAATACATTCTGCCTCTGCTGTCTGCACTTGGGGGCCTGCTAAGCAAGAGGAAAGTTCTTTCTCTGCTGCCAGGTAGAGATTTATATATATCATAAGTAAATGCAATAGATGTATGATTTTGTTCTTTGAAAAGCAATGTAAACATGGCTGTGGTTCTCAGCTTTCCTAGTAAATGTGTTATCAAGGTATTGTACATTTTCATCTATGGCAGAAATCAGTAGTATCTTTTGAAAAGGAGCTTGTCAGTGTTTGTACTAATGAGTAGATAGATCTCTTCTCTGCAGCACTGAGGCAAACATCAGCTTTAGCAGCTGAACTTGAGTCTTCAAATCTGCCTTTAATGTTACATGTACAGATACAAGAGTTCTTTGTGTTGCTCGATTTTATTGTGGGCTAAAGCAGATCAACACGGGATTTGAGCCAAAGCTCATTACGGTCAATGTAAGTTTTGTCCAATTGATTTTTGGACAATGATTGTGTTCATGTAGCAAGGGCTGTATTCAGGGGATAAAACAATCAAATAACGTTCTGTAATTTGCCAAAGTGGAAGTTCTGTTACTTCAGTAGCATTGGTCCTATTGCTAATTAGTATTTGCTGTGTTCCCAGGCTGTAAACAAGTGATGAGAAGAAACAGTATTAGGTGGGGTTTTTTTTCTGTTTCTTTCCTATGGCGTAAAACAAAGAAAGGCATAGGAAGGATATTGCTATTATGATCAAGTTTTTTACCTACATAAGATATCAATGCCAGCTAATTGTTTTGATAGTGTTAGAATATGAAACATTGCATACTTGTGCTTATTAGTATGGTGCTCTATATGCTCCCAGGAATAATAATAATACATCAATTCCTTCACAAGTGATCCTACTCTGATGAAGCCACATTGAAATACCAAAGTCTTGCTTCAGTGTATTCACTAAATTAAATGTAATGTGACATCTTTGGTGATGTGATCTCCTGCTTTAAGGATTCTTTGCCATGGTTAATTTGCAAAGTTCAAATTAAAAGTTCTTTCAAATATATTAGTTAGATTTAATGGAAGATTGTGTTTCAGATCACAAACTTTGTGAAATCATTTAAAGGTGAAAGAAGTACTGATGTTTTGCTTTTCTCCAAATGGAACACAAGGTAATAGGAAGTAACAATCAGACGGGATATTCTGCAGAGACCTGTGCTTGTCCTGCACTCTAGCTTTTCACTGGAGCTACAATAAAAAATTCTTCTGATTAAGTTTGTAGAAGGATTAGATGTTGGCAAAGTGGTAAATAATGATTGCTGTGGGGTCTGTCAACAGGGCAAACTGGATTAATTTCTTTTAAGCTTCTTTAGAGGTCCTGCCATGTGTCTAGGAATAAGAATGTAGCTTGTGCTTAACTGGATGGAGAGCAGTGGCTCTGAACAGGGTGGACAGCTCATGGTGGAGAACATGTTAGGTATCATCCCAAGACGGAGAGCTGTGGTTAAGAGGAATAGCATCAACACATAAGCACTGCAATACCAAGCAGGGAGAAGCAGGTTGTTCATTGTATTCAGTGCCAGCAGTTACTGCAATACATCCATTCTGGTGGTTGAAAAGAACTGGGAAAAATGAGGAAAATAATTTCAAATTAATAAAGCTACTTTGTAAAGGGCTATTAAATGATCTTTATGTATTTATCTGGAACAAGAGAAAAAAACCCAAAACTAGAAGTGTCTTGATCATGGTCTATCTACTTGCTCTTTTACTACATCAACACTTTCCCACCCATCCCATCACATAAGAATCGTATTGGATTAGTGTTCGTTGTCACCAGTAGAGTATGAAAGACTGATCATATTAAAGACTGTCACACCATATTAGCCAAAATTAATACTGAAAGAGTATGATAAAAAGTATCACTATTTCAAATGCTCTGTCTTACTAGCATGGAAAGCTTTCTCCTTGTAAAGCCTCAGTTCTGCTTGTTGATGTGAGATGAAGTGCCATGTCCCATTTACACAGGATGCTAATGTTCCACAGAAAGGACTTCACCAGAGGAGCTCAAGTGACAGTAAGCTTTGGAGCGTGGTCAGGGTTTTGAGTGCTGTTCACCTTAGCTTTACAAGGTGCAAGATAGGAATTTTGTTCTTATTTAAAGCTCCTGATGCGTCAGTTTACAGCCTGACTTGGAGGGTAGCATCATTTGTTTTCATGCTGTAGTTTGCAGAGGTTCAGCACGTGTCACATGGGGACTAAAGCAGAGCAGGGGGACAGCTGGGAATAATGAAACCCTTCATCCATCCTGGGGTAATATAAGCCAGAGCTGAATTACACTTGGAAATCTGCTTGTGGTTATGTAGCATCACCTGGCTTTTCACCCTCGTTCTTTAATGCTTGGCGGTGTGACCTGCTTGCTGAAGGGAAAGCACAATTTCAAATGAAGACGCCACCACCCGCCTGGCTGGGAATGCCATCCTCTGCCTCCAGCTACCCGGCTCTTGGCAGTGTGAGCCACTGCCCCTGTGTGTTTTAGACATAGAAATCTCTTGCCTCTTTGGATGTCATTAATTCGGGAGTTTCCTGTAAACAAGTGTTATATGTTTTTTTTGGTACTGTATTAGCTGCACATCAAAATTCCCTGTCCTCTACCTGATGCAGTTACTATTTTAAAGCTGTCAGTGTTAATGCAGTGTCCTGAAATCTTGTTAATTTTTAGCTCAAAAGCTCTTATCCCTGAGATGCTTTGCATTAATGAAACATTTCAAAGCTGGACAAAAAGCTACAAAGAAAATTTGGAATTAATTGTGGGAAGGCAGGGAAAGCCCTTAAAACCCAAGGCAGAAAGATTTTTAGGCAAAAATTTGTTTTAGGTAACATGGAGAAGAATTTGCAAGCTGCTTAATCTGCTGCAGGGAAGCTCCTGTGAGCTGATTGCTGAGACTGGGCACTGGAACATTCGTTTTCGCCCATTGGGAAGCCAGTGTTCCTGTTCCACCTCTGCCTCTGGTGCTGCAGAAGAGCTGATACCACTTCTTTGCTTTGTGTTGATTTACTTTTTCCTGGAGGAAATGGTATTTTTGCAACATGGTGACTTCTTTTGGAATACCCTGGTAAGCAAAGCTGCTCACAAGCTCCCATCTAATCCCCAATGTGATTGGGCCATGTTACTCACCGTGAGTCTGAGGGAAGGGCTGTGGGAAGGAGGCTGCTCTTTCACCCTCAGATGTGCAGCACTGCCATGAGGTGATGCACTTGTCTGAAGTGGGCATCTGCAAGCAGACATGAAAAACTACTGGTTTCAGGAGCTTTCTAAATAGTTTCTTATCACAGCTCTCGGTGTAGTTCATCCGAGGTCAGGCCGTATGTCAGAGACCAAGAGCTCTTTCTGGGCTGCGACAGTCTGTATTTCAATTCAGCTGGTTTCCAAGAGCTGTAAAGAGGATTTGCCATGTGCCTCGCCATGGCTTGGAAGTGAGCGGCTCTGAACTCTGCTAAAAAGGGATCAGAAACAAAAAGAGGCATCAGTGCATCTTGTAACAGGATAACAACTTATGTACAAAAAGCATAATTCCTATAGACATCGCAGGAGCTCTGTTGCCTGCTTCTTAGCTTTGACTAGTCAAAATCAAACAGTGAGGGGAATTGAAGTTCTGTGCCCTATTTCTGATTATAGTTAGTGATACTGTAGGAGTCCGGTTATACTTCAGCAGCAGCACCCAATTAAGATGAATAAAGGTATTTCACAACCTAATTCAGCATTTTTTGTGGCTGGGCCCCTGCAGGCTTTTGAATAGGCTTAGACTGCAGTTTGAATTGAGTGTCCATTTAAAGTTACCTGCTTGTAACACTTTGGTCACTGATGAAATCAGTACGTAGGTTAACCCAATGGACTGATATATCAGACTTCTGTGCAAGCGACTGGCTGCCTCCCCTGCTAAAACCGTTATGGACTGAGCCCAGATCCTGTGTGTGTGCAGCCCAACTGGTCCAAGGTGATGTGAAGCCTGTATGGTTTCAGAGATTCATACTTGCCATGTGCAGGCCTTGTTGGATCTTCCACAATGTGAAGTGAATGAAAGTTGTCAGGTGTAACTGCTGCGCCTCTTGTGTGGATTATCATAGGGACTGCATGTTACCATGTAGTGCATGAAATGCATGATGTGTCTGTGACAAGCACACCAAAACAGGTTCCCATCAGCTCACAAACATGCACCGTTTCATTGCTAGGATGTGCATGCCTGTGCTGAAGATCAGAAAATAGAATAAAATGTTGCAGCTGATCTTCATCATTTGCAGCACATGCAAGATGATTATGCAAAAACATTAATGTGTTATCATTAGATACCACTTTAGGGAGAAGAAGCCCTTAATACTCTGGCTAAAGACTAGTCACAGCAGATTAGCATTGTTATACATTAATAAGAAAAATAGCTGGGTGTGATTACTGTCAGTTAAAGTTTTCTGAATGAGAGCTATAACTCTTTAAATTAAACTGCTTGAATAGCAGCTAAGGATTCCTGAGGAATAATTCTATTAAAAAGTTAAGACCTTCACTACTTTTCTGAAAGGAAAATCTATCACCAGTGTGAGAATTACATACCATTTGTATAACGGCATGAAAAGAAAGGAACTCCACAGACCATCAAGTGTAATAAAGGAACATCTAAAATTGATTTTCATTTAAGTAGATTACTTAGTTTTCCTCCAGAACATGGAAAGCACACTCCAATCTTCATCACTTCTCACAAGTAAACCTACTGGTTCAATCCAGTTATTCATTATTAAATACACTGAGCCACTCTGTCCACGTACGTGGTTCCCTGAAACAAACCTTGCATTCGAGGGCAGTGTGTCTGAAATAATGGAAAAGGAGGACTTAGTTATTCCCTTCTTGATGGTTGATTCGTAGGTTGTTTTGGGGTACCTACTTTAATTCTTCTGTCCTAGAGGATCCATCTATGGAAGGGATTTGAGGTACTGCACTGTTCCAGGCTTGGAGCAGGTAAGCAGTTAAGCTGTTGTAGGTTCTCTGTGGAGCTTAGCTCAGCACTGCAGCTCCTGAGGTGTGGGCTCCAGTGTTTGCCTTGGTTCATCACAGGGGTTTTGAGTGGTGTCCAGTGCACGGTGACTTCCCTGTGGTCTGAGTGGTTTGGGCCCAGTGCCTGTCTATAGTTTTCACTTATTGGTGACTTCAGCACTTACTGTTGCTTGAAGGCTTTGGGGTTGCAGAACTTGTGCTTTCCACCAGTGTTTCATGTGAGATATCCTGACTTTGCAGGGACCTTGACTTGGTTTCCTGCCCCTGCCACTGTGCAGAATGCCTCAGCTGCAAAGTATGAGCCCGTACATTTTCAGTTTGGTTTATCTGATGCTTTTTAGCCTGGTTGCTGAAAGAGAAGAGGATAACCTGATCATTGTGTGTGTGTGCACACGCGCTTGCTGCTCTGTCTTCCTCTGTTCCCAATAATTTCCAAACTGTTGCCCCAATTTCACAAAGAAGGTGTAACAGCATTTACAATTTTATGAAAATGAGTACCAGGTACAGGTAAATGGTCAACAGGGGGAGGCTGAAGGAGAAACTTGTTTATTGGGCTTCTGGGAACTGGAAGGACAGAGACATTATGGATGCACCAGCTCTATGGAAAGCTTTGATTGAGGCTTGCTCTTTCTGGAACACAGGGGAATCCAACCACAAGAAATAAATCCAGGAGGAGGCAGAATTCGGTAGATGTGCTGGTCCCAGAACAGTTTGTTTCTTTGACAAATGTGGGGTTTTAGGGTTTTTCTGACAAACCTATTTTTTAATTGCCCTCACTGCAAGCAGCATTGTGTTGGAGATGGAGCTGTGAACAACTGTCAGCATGTACAGTGGTCTGTGTTCTGTAAGCCTCAGATAGGAACGTTGCCTCAACGAGCCAGTGGGAACGAGCAGTTCAAAGATGCAACATCCTTCCTATAGCAGGCAGTCATGTAAAATCACACCATAAGGTGTCAGGGAGACTTCTGAGGCAACTTGTTGCAAAACTCTCTAGAAGAGATCATATCTATCCACACTTGACTCATCAGTGCAGAGTGGGGCTGCTGCCTTCCACATGGATCCACAGTTTGAGTGTAGCTCAACAGCCTCAACATGTCTGTAAATTGGTCAAGTGTGCCAGTTTTTCCTGGACTGCACAATGCATTCCGGCGAGAAGCACTTTCAGGTCAGGTTAGAGCAGAGCTGAGTGAGTTTGGGTTGTGCTCTGCGGTTTTGGTGGTGGTTATCATAGTTTATATTTTTTTAACAATTTTCCTAAATGATGCATATTAAAAAGTAAA
This sequence comes from Neopsephotus bourkii, assembly GCF_033783945.1. NCBI lineage: Eukaryota > Metazoa > Chordata > Aves > Psittaciformes > Psittacidae > Neopsephotus > Neopsephotus bourkii. The sequence continues at coordinate 1,091,002 of NW_026901430.1, read as the reverse complement.
ATGCAGTTAAAATCCTTTTCATCAATTTACATCCTTCTACTTATGCCGGACTACATAGTCAGAGATTAAAGCTCAAGTCCCAAAACTGAAAAGATATAGGCCAAAGGTCAAATGGCAAGCAACACAGCTCTAAGTCAATAGGTCAAATGTCATAGGTCAAGGGTCAATGCCACGGGACGCAGCTCGTGGGTCAAAAGTCAAAGGCCATAGGTCAACCGCTGGCAGTCACAGGACATAGTTCATAAGTCAGAGATCATAAGTCATAGGGTATAGGTCAAAATGTCGTATATCGTCGGCCTTATATCAAAGTGAATAAGTCAAATGCCATAGACCAAAGGTGCTAGGCCATAAGTCAAAGTTCATAGGTCATAGCTAAAAAGGACAGTTTAAAAGTCAGAGATCATTAGACCAAAGGTGCTAGGGTATAGGTTAAAGTTCATAGGTCATGGCTAAAAATGACATAGTTAGAAAGCTATAGCTCAGAAATCATAAGCTAACGGTCAGAGATCAAAATGCCATAGACCACCCATCAAAGCTCATACCTAACAGGTCAGAGGTCATGGGTCAAACACCACAGACCAGCAGGCATAGGTCAGACGCTGTATGCCAAAGGCCATAGGTCAAAGATCAAAGGGCCTAGGTCAGAGATAATAGGTCATAGCTGAAAGGTCATAGTTCAGACATCACAGGTCAGAGACCCTACATCAGCGGTTGTATGCCAAAGAGTGGAAACCATAGGCCGTAAGCAACAGGTCAGAGGTCAAAGGTGCTAGGTCAAAGGTCATAGGTCAGAGACCAAACACTTGAAGTGATGGACCAAAGGTAATAGGTCAGTGGACACAGGTTGGGCCCAGCACAGCAGTGTTCATAGGTCAAAGGTCCGAGACCCTTGGGCAGAGGTCATAGATCAAAAGTTACATGTCAAAGGTCAAATGTCATAGGTCGAAGGTCTCATGTCATGGATTAGGGTTATGGTTGGGGTGCTTTTACCACTGACAATTGCTGTGTCTGTGCAAAGAGCTGGAAATGAGACCACCGCTGTTTCCTTGGGCCCAAGCAAACAAGGGGCTGCCCAGGAGAATTTTCCTCAATGATTGAGACACAGCTGCCACAGACCCGTCTCCAGAACAGGCTGTTTCTCTGTGATTGTGCGTTGGAAACCAGTTTGTTACCCAGCCAAAAAACAGCACAGGAAACTAACACCTTTACAGTGAGGATGCCTCCTTAGTACCCAGAACGTGCTAAAGAAAATCAGCAACTTGAATGGCATGTGTTTGTGCTGTTTTAGAGATAGGATATAAATGGTTTTCACTTGGTTGTTGTACTGGTGGTGTATTCCAGGGTTGATAACAGTTGGACCTCTTAATATGATGAATTATAATGAATTTCCAGTTCAGGAATAGCTGTAAATGTTTATTTGATGTGAAAGAGCTAATTGTACAAATCATTACCTCTGGCCTGACGTGCCTCTGCTGTTTATTCTGTGTCAGTAATTAATTCTGTAATTAGAAAATGTCCTGCTAGATAACTTCTCTGGGAGCTCAGCCTGCTGGCCAATGCAGGAAGCCTTTAAGAAGCTGAAGTGACTCGAGAACAACCTTGACAATTTGACTGCTTCTGTTGGCAAGGGCTGGTTTGCTTCACTGGAAGGTCATTGCTGAAAAACATAGCTTCTGTGAGGGGGACTGGAAATGAGTCTCTTGATGCTGAGATTCAGTCAGGTGGATGGATGGATGGATGGATGGATGGATGGATGGATGGATGGATGGATGGGTGGATTGCCCCTGGCCCTGCCCGGCTGCATAAACAGAGACCTGACCCTACCTATGTGTTTGCATCTGCTTAGCTGTGGCAGCATCTGCCATTCTATGAGAAGTTTTGCATGAAATGAGTGTACTTTGTAAGGTATCAGAGTGAACACAAGAAAATCAATAAGCAATCTCTGTGATAATTAATTAGTGTGCCAGGATGAATTACTGTTTCTTCCCCTCCTGATTTGGGTCACAGTCACATCTGATCTGGGAAGTTGTCAGTTTTTGCACTGTAGATTGGTCTTTGTTGTTGGTATGTTTTTTTCTTTCTTGATTTGATGTGACCAGAATGAAGGACTGACAGGTAGGAAGTCACTCTGTGCAAACTTGCTTGTCATGGCAAGGAGATGATATTGAGCTCAGCATCCAGCAGAATCTGTTGATGAGGAGGTGTCCTGTATGCTGATCTGGTGCAGAGGAAGGATTATTGCTTATGAATGTGACACAACACAAGAGGTTGGCTAAGGTCTGCAGCATTGGTGTCCTTTGTGCTTGTCTTCATTTTCATCCTGGCAATGCCAGGTCATCACTGCTGGAATCCCACTCTAGCTCACAGGCTCCTGTCTCTTTAGTTTTGCTGGGACTCAGATATCATTCATCAGAAACAGAATCTCTTCGGCCCATACACTTGTGCATATTCACTAACTGCCATCACAATATACCCATGTATTTGGGCCTACCTTCAACTAGACTTCACAGGGGAGTTATTCCTCAGGGTCACCTCCAGGCTTACTTCCTTCTCTGGGAGGAGGGCTGGGATTGTGAGCTTTCCAGAGACTCCTGTGAAGGCAGAGCGACTACTAGTTTATTATCAAGCTTCTGGTGTAAATTCCTACCCTTGCTATCCTCTCTCCTTTCTGTAGTCACACAAAAGACTGATTATACATAATAGATTAACGAACTGATTTCCTAAATATAGCAGATAGTGAGCTAGGTACCTACTTAATTTTCTCAATGAACTTCAAGAACCCAGATTTCCCTTCTTTCCGACAAATTGGCTTCCATCAGCAAAAAAAAAGCCTCTCAATGCACCTTTGCCAGGCCTCCAGTGATAACATATGACTGTGCATTTTACTTCAGGTAGAGTGCTTTTTTACTATTGTCTACCAAGCTAAGAGTTTAGTAGGGATTGGAAGGGCACTGATGTTGGTCACCCGGAGCTTTATCAATTAGCATGTGCAATTGAATGGTGGGGTTTGGGTGTTGTGGATGTTGGTTTGTAGGGTTTTTTTTGTGGGTTTGGTTTTGTGTGTTTTGTTTTTTGGTTTGGTTTCTTTATTTTTTTTTAAGCAACCACTTGTTCCGGTGTCTGAAAGGGTTCATGGAAAACTAAGTGACTCTGGAATTTTCATAAAAAATTACAAAGGCAGTTTTGCTTTTATCCATCCTAATGCCTAAATTTTCAGGGATTTTTCAGTTCTCTTTCTCTTAAAAGTGCTTGTCTTCCCTGTTGTTTTCTTTAAGAGAAGAGATTCTTTTGAAGCGAATGTGGAATTTATTTCCTATCTGTGTCACTATTAATATGTTTCCAATGCAGCGTTCAGGGCATCATCTTTATTGAAGGTTTCATAAAGGGCTCATCTTTATTACAGGTTAAATATTGAGAGGCACTGAATACCCAAAGTTTATGCCAAGGATGATCACCAGTGAGGTGTGATCACTTGAGAACAGTTTTGGTCTGAAGCCATTTGCTTGATGTCTAAGAAGTTAATGATATTACATAGGAACATCAAGCAGTTTTACGAAAATGTAACCCTGAGAAGTAGCTGATGTTATTATTGCCCCTACTTTAAGACTCTCTGTGCTAGTTCATGTGATTGCCATCCTTGGGGTATTTTAACCACCTATGCTTTAGGTGGCCCAAACATGGTTTCAGAGGCATGACTGGCATGTGTGAGGGAGGGACTTAAGGTATTTATTTATTATTCATGGCATCAGAAAGAACACCTTGCGCATAAAAGAAATATTCCAAAAGGCTTTGAAACACAGTCAGTGCTTTTCTGATCTTTTTAAGATAGATTTATACTGCCAAGATTAAAATCCATGGGTTTTCTTCCAATCGGTCCAAATGCAGCTTTTGAAAGAAGCCCAGTGGAGGGTTTCCTCCATCAGAAGACCACAGTGGCGTTCAGAATAATTCTAACATGGCTATAAGTACATCGAGGGAGAAAAACCTTCTTCCCGTTCATACTCTGTTTCAGAATCACAGTGCCATTACAAGGAAATGGAAGTCTGGCCCTCAGCACATTGTGGAGGCAGTGGCTTCTTACTCAACGTCTGTCTGTTACGTCTGTCACATTTTCAGGAACTGAAAGCAGTCAGTCACATGCTGCCTACTCAAGCCCAGCTCAACTGCTGCTCTGTTTGTAAGGAGTCATTTGGTTTTAATTAGCAGAACCTTTGGGATAAGTGTCCTGATACACTTGAATGTTTCCTCTGGTTCTGTGGCGTCAGGTTTTCTCTGGTTCCTGTGTGACACTCCTTTTTTTTTTTCTCTTTTCCAAGTGCAAGAGCATAAGGTTTATTTATAAAGCAGTTTTTGGTGCAAGTATCTCATCCAGCCTCGGCTAGAGAGGTTTAGGTTTTTAAGCAAATTGTATTTGGCAGAGGTTGGCTGGAAGGCATCAGCTCAAATGTGATGTAACTTTTATTTTAGAACAAAGCCAAGGAATTGTTCAGTATCTCAGCATTAAGAAGCAGGAGGTGAAAGACCTTAATAAGAGTGAAGTACGAAACTGTGATATGAAGTACTCCTCTGTGCCAGCTTAAGTGATTGGAAAGAAATATAGAAAAGCTTCTAGTTTTTCCAAGCAACGATCGACTGATTATCCTCTGGTTGTCAATAAGTCAGGATAAACGAAGGGATCTAAGCAGGAACTGAAAATTGGAAGTAGTCCAGAATGACGGAAGTGCACATCAGTAATGAGCCTTCCTGCCCTGAACTCTGACTGCTGTGGAGAAAAATTCTTTTAGCCTGGGGCACTGTGTTCCCAACACAGCAGTAAAAGTAATGGATGTTGGGTAGCTCCTTAACTTTAGATCATCTCCAACAATCAGATTATTCACATTAAATCATGGCAGTTAATTGTGAAAATGAACCTGGAGTACTTTGAACTCAGTAGTTTAGCCATAGCTGGTTTTGGAATTAAATGTGGATGCTCTGAGTTGGGCTCTGACTGCAGTCCTGAGAGTCCCCTGGAATGGTCCTCTTCGATCTTGGCTTTCCAACCTTTCCAGGCACAAGTGTCCACCTGAGATTTTGTTCCTGACACTTCGTATCCCAGCCTTTACTCATCGCCGCTGTGCCACTTTGGCTCGCTCTGCCAAAGTGAGGTCCTGGTTTTGTTTTGGGTGAGGGTTTCCAAAACTTGAGCAACACCTGTAACTACGAAAAGCCACTGAATAGGGTTCTGATGGTGAAAAAGTATGTGAAGATTCTGGGAGAGCTGATTTCATGGTCAGCTCTGATGGTAGGAGATCAGTAATACCTGGGAGATACAGACTGTCCTTCATCCTCACCAAGCAAATCTCAGGCTGAATTTATGCCATCCATCTAAATACTGCAGTAGTTTTAGAAAGGCTGGATAAGCATTTGAGTGCAAAAACTCAAAGTGGAGATGCAAGTAGCAGCACTAGATCTTTTGGTGGATAAAACAGAAATATCTTAGAGGAACCAGCTCTAGTATAAACATCACAGACTGCGTGAGACCCTGAAATATGAGTGTTATCTCCAACAGTTGTCTTACTAATAAGAGCTATTACAAGTTTTGTTACAGAATTGTTTTCCTTCTGATCCTTTCATAATAATTCGGCAATTAGTGTTTATGTAACATCTATGCCAAAAATCCACCCAAGTGAGTGAATTCCTCCAGCTGAAGATATGGATGGTTTTATTTGGCTGCACTGCATCATATAGAAACTTTTTGCACTTGAATGGAAAGAAACATACACGAAAATATACTTGGGAAGAAAACAGGGATAGGAAATGCTTGATTTTTGAAGAGCAGTACAATTATTATCATAGAATCATTTAGGTTGGAAAAGACTCTTAAGATCATCCAGTCCAACCATGAACCTAACACTGCCAAGTCCACCACTAAACCATGTCCCCAGGCACCACATATGCGTGTCTTTTAAATACCTTCAGGGATGGTGACTCAGCCACTTCCCTGGGCAACCTGTTCCAGTGCTTGAGCTGGGAGATTTATTAACCGTTCAATGGATGGTGGATGAAGTGAGCTGATGGCATCTCTGTTACATGCATATTCTTTAATCATAGAATCAGAGAACAGTTAGGGCTGGAAAGGACCTTAAGATCATCCAGTTCCACCCCCCCTGCCATGGGCAGGGACACCTTGCACTAAATCATGTCACCCAAGGCTCTGTCCAACCTGGCCTTAAACACTGCATGGATGGAGCATTCGCAGCTTCCCTGGGCAACCCATTCCAGTGCCTCACCACCCTTACAGGAAAGGACTTCCTCCTCATGTCCAGTCGAAACTTCCCGTTTAAGTTTCAACCCGTTACCCCCTGTCCTATCACTACAGTCCCTAATGAAGGGTCCCTCCCCAGCATCCTTATAGGCCCCCTTCAGATACTGGAATGCTGCTAGGAGGTCTCCACGCAGCCTTCTCTTCTCCAGGCTAAACAGCCCCAACTTTCTCAGCCTATCTTCATACGGGAGGTATGCCTTGCACTAGCAGAAGGCACTGAATACCCATAACCATGTCTCAGCCCAGGCATTCACTCTAACACCCTCTGGGAAGGAGGCGTGTACCTTCTGACGGGATAAGAGCTGTGGATTGTCTCTTCATGGTTTCACCATCTGAGCTGATTTGCAAAAAGCAGGTGTGCAATGTGTTTTTTGGAAGTCTTCTGCGGTCATCCAGTCCAGCTGGGTTTCCACATCTCTGACACTAGCAAGGCTCGAAGCCTCAGTCTGAAGCAGGACATGCTCCTCAACCAAATGGGTCCAAATCCCTATGAACCTGCTTTTATTTCCTCGTGCTCATTTCTAGAAACGCCTGAGCTGTTTCCCTTGGGAAAACATGCTGAAACGTGAGAGCCTGAGAACAACAGGACTCCGTCAGAGAGAAGGTCCATCCGGACCAATACTCTTGTCCCCAAAGTGGCCAACCATCAGTGTCTAAAGGAGAGCCTATGAGCAGAGCAGCTCTACTTCAGCCAGGGTTCTGGGGGTGTTCTAAGGCCTCAGCGGCTGGGACCCAGCTCCTCTGGGACCCCCACCTCACCACTTCCTGCCGAGGGCCCATAGGATGTGGCTCAGCTCAGCCCATGCCCTTCAGTCCCTCACCGAGCCATGCTGTAGCTGTGCCTTTCCCTGTCACCTGAATGCCTCTGGGTCCTGCGCTGCAGAGAGCTGCTCTCCTGGGTGCATGCCCTAGACCTAGGGCATCGCTTGTCATGCGTAACTGTAGGCGTAACATAACCTGTACCAATTCTAGTCTAGTCTAGCCTAGTGTAGTCCGTTTCATTCTCTTCCATTCCATTCTATTCCATTCCCTACATTCACCCTGAGCTGAATAACTCTGACACTGATTTCTCGGCACTGTCAGGGGTTTTCGGCTCCAAAAACACTTTCAAGAACACAAATCACAAAGCTTTCATGTGGAAACAAGATTTTATTATTCCATTTGATTTTAGTTTGGTTTCTTAGAGTTTACGTTCTTTTAGAATTGTTACCTCTCAGAATCATAGAATAGTGCGGCTTGGACAGGACCCCACGACTGCCTTGTTCCAACCACCCTGCCATTTTCAGGGATGCCTCACACCAGAAACAGGTCGCCCAAGGCTCGGTGCACCCTGGTCTTATGGCACGCCAGGAGATCTCACCTACAGGTCTGTAGGGGCTGGTCTTATAAACGCCAGCAGTTGTCACCTAAGGGACTGTACAACGTGTTGTAAGTCGCCGTACGATGACACCCTATGGTCTGTACAACGTAGTGATATGCGCTGTACATCACCATGGGAAAAAGCACACACAGCTTCTTTAGGCAACCTGTTCCAGTGCTCAGCACCCTGACACTTCTTCCTTATATCCAACATGAAAGTTTGATGCTGTTCTTTAAGAGCATTGTCACCGAACACAGACAGATGCACAAGAAGATGTAGAAGAAGGCAGCGCAGGGTAGCACGGGCTATTTCCTAAAGCATGACACCTATCCATGATAAGCACACAACTGACTTCCAACACTCTCTTGTTTGCTGCGCTTCCTGGCCAGGGATGCAGGCAGAGTGCTCTCGTGCCTGCCCGGCACTGCTCTTGCACACAGGGAGAGCTGAAGAGTGGCAACTGCTGATGGGGCAGCAAGGCTGGAGCCCTTCCAAGCACAGGCTGCTGTGCAGAACCCCCAGGGAGATGAAGCTAAGGGAAGAGCAGAGCTCGCTCCCACTCCAAGCTTGCGCCGGGCAATGGAGCCAAGGAGAGCCAGGGCACAAGAGCGCCTTGGAGGTGCAAGAGCAGCAGGCAAGAACCGAGTCCAAAGGGGAACCCTGGCCAGGGGATGTGCTCAATGCTACGGAGGACAAGCAGCAACTCCCGGGCAATCCCCTGGGAGGCCAGAAAGGTTCCTCCCCCCGGATGCGGGGCACGAGGGCCACCTGCGTGGAGCACGAGCAGCAGCCTTTGGGCCACAACAGCCCAAAGGATCCCCATGAAGGGGCTGCGCTCGGCTGCGGAGGAGGCAAAAAAACCCCGGGGACACTCTCAGGTCCTCCGTGGGGAAAAAAAGCCTTCCTCCCGCAGCTGCAGGACACAGGGGGCCATCTGCGTGGTGCACGAGCAGCAGGCAGTAACCCAGCAGAATGGACCAGAGGAGCCCTGACAAGTGCTCCTGCTCCATGCTCAGAGGAAGGCAAAAAACCCCCGGGGACCAGTGCCAATTTGCCCCGGGGGAAAATTCCTTCCTGACCCCAGTGCTGGCGATCGGCTATCCCTGAGCATGGCAGCAGGACCTGCTCCTGCTCCACAGCCTGGTGACGCCTCTCAGGAGATACCCAAGCCCTATTCTTCCTCCACCTGGAGCCACCTCAGGGCCTTCTGACAGAAGCACTGCCAGCCCTGGAAACACCTCTGCATCCTATTGCTTATGGCTGCTGCCCCTGGCTCTGGGGCGGATGAGGATGCTCAGCTCTACAGTGCTCCTCAAGAAGACATTCCTACGCTCTGCCCATGCCTATCCAGCCCAAAAGGACCGCTATCCCTCCCCGGAGCTAAGAAGCTGTTCCCACCACCAGCTGCCCTTGCAGCTTACAGCCTCCAGCAGCCTTCACCTCCCGCTGCTCTTCCTGCCTGAGCCCCCTGCAGGTAACTCCAGAAGCTCAAGGCCTTCCTCTGTGATGTCCCAGGGCTGCCCCGTGCCACCTCTGCCACGGGACACAGCAGGCTGCTCCCTTTTATCCTGTCCTGGGGCATTGTGACTCCTGCGTTGCCAGGTGCTGGCATGGAACACAATGGAACTGGGAGTGGAGCTGGGCAGAAAGGAATGCAATAGAGTGGAGTGGAATGAAACAGAATAGTCATGGAATGCAATAGAATACAAATGGAATACCCCAATAACTCATTATGGGATTCAGGGAGAAAGGAACAGCATGGGCAAGCAAAACTCAGATGTCTGGCTATCCCTGAACCGACTCCTCTGAAGAGCTCTCCATCTTTTTGCGAGCCCATCTGTCAGAAACTGATCCAAAATCAGACTCCACTGTCCACTGACTGCTATGAGAAGCTGAGATGGAGTTCCACCTATCTCTTATCTCAGAGATGGATGGCAGGAGTTGAGATAAGACTCCAATACCCATGGCCTGGGAGAAGGGTGTGAGGAGCTGAAATGGGACTGCACCCACCATTGCCTGAGGGATGAGTGGGAAAGAGCTAAGACTCTTCCACCCATTATCTGGAGGAATGGTGTGAGGAATTCCTGCCTGTGAATTCCTACCCCAGGAACTGCTGCAGACAGGGGCAGCTGAAGAGCTGGCTGTAAGGGGGGGAAGTCTGGTCTACCAGGAACATGTAAGACGGGACATGAATGAACAGAGGTGCTCCCCACAGCTCATTATAAAAGGAGGAAAAGGTAATCACAAAAAGGCAAACTAGTAAACCGAATCACATCCGGAATACAAAAACTGGCTCATGTTCCTGTCCAAACCTGGAAAGGATGGGAGCTTGACCCTTTTCCTGGCTTCCGGGAGGCCCGTGGGTTAAACAAACTTGATTTTGCTTGTTATGTGGCTTTCCTATGGTTTTAGTTTTACCTTGTATTGTTCCTTGTCACGTTCAACTAATTTGGAGCGTTGTAACAAACATGCAATTTGTAACCACTGCCAACATCCAAGTTCATTTCTGAGCACAGTAAGAAAGGGAGAACGTCAGAAGGGCAAAAGGAAGCCCGTGGTTAACTAAAGTCTGTTCCATGCGGGGACAAAACCATCAGCTTTTCAAAGTGCTACCTGTTAACATTTCCAATAAAGACTATACTTCATTTACTTTGAAAGATGTTTCAATACTGGGTTTTATTTCCAAGTAAAGTTCTTCCACCTAAGTATTTAGTGATATTAATGCAGATTTAGCAACGTTAAGACGTGGCAGATTTCATTTTTGAAGCAACTTAGCAAATAATAACAATGACTTTGAACTCTTACAACTGAGGATAAATTTGAACGTTTCCCTTCAACATTTTCTAGTTCAAATTCAGTATTTTTAATCCAAAACAAATTTTATCTGAAATGTTCACAATTAAAATGCAATGTTTTCTTCTGCAATGTACTCCTTTCATCAAATATCAATCTGTACAGATATTTACTAAAAGCAAGAATAAACATTTCAACTTGACAGTATCCACGTTTTTCTTCTAAATTAAAAAATATTGAATGTTTTGGGGTTTAGTCCAACCTAAAATTGCAGTTTCCCTATTTGGGTGAATTACTGGGGGCTAGAAGAGCTCGAGTATTCATCAGCCAAGTAACTTACAACAAAAATCCAAAGACGTTACCTGTTGTCACTAGCTAGGAACATGAGTATATGCTAAAATGCTTGGATGAGGAAACTTTTTTCTTAAACGCTCTGCTAATTCAAGGCCTTAAAAGTAAAACCATAACTAAAATAACAATGGTAACTTTTGCCTCTAATCTCTACTGCAAGGGACAGCTACAGTACAGGCATTACTTCCTTGATACTTGGCATTGTGAACAAAATGCGCACAGAGTAACTTACTAGCACCAACCGTAGGAAATAGAGGCAACTCCTTTGATACTTCAACATGGAAATCAAGGATTAAAGGGACTTTAAACTCTTTTTGAAAAATAAGGTCATCAGTGAGGATGCCACTAAGGAATTACTGGATTTCAGTGCCAGTCTCCCTGGTAGGTTTGGTGAGCTTCATACCAGAGCACAGCCTGCCCTGCTCTGGGGAACCTACGCCATCTCAGTGCAAGCTGCTCAGGTATGCCAGCTACATGCATCCACACACACATACTGCCTGCCTACAGTATAAGCTAACACACTCTGGTCTCATGATCCAGTTCCTACAGACTTTGAATCATAAAACAGTTAGGGTTGGAAAGGACCTTAAGATCATCCAGTTCCAACCCGCATGCCATGCGCAGGGACACCTAACACTAAACCATGCCACCCAAGGCTCTGTCCAACCTGGCCTTGAACACTGCCACGGATGGAGCATTCACAACCTCCCTGGGCAACCCATTCCAGTGCCTCACCACCCTAATGGGAAAGAATTTCTTCCTTATATCCAATCTAAGCTTCCCCTGTTTGAGTCCATTACCATTTGTCCTGTCACTACAGTCCCTAATGAAGAGTCCATCCCCAGCATTCCTATAGCCCCTCTTCAGATACTGGAAGGCTGCTATGAGGTCTCCACACAGCCTTCTGTTCTCCAGGCTGAACAGCCCCAACTTTCTCAGCCTGTCTTCATACGGGAGGTGCGCCAGTCCCCTGATCATCCTCGTGGCCCTTCTCTGGACTTGCTCCAACAGTTCCATCAGGTCATGTCGTCCAGAGGAGGAGCTGAGCCTGGGGGAGGTTAAACATTTGAACTGTTGCTTTAACTAGCGGTAAGACTGTTGTACTATTTAGATTCCTCCTGTTCCCAATGGAGACTGGGCTGAAATCCAGAAATTAATTTTTATCCTAACAACTCTTCAAAAGAAACTGCATTTTTTTCTGAGAACCTTAGTCTAGAAAGATTTTTATCTGTGTTGAAGAGAGAAAAGGAGTTGAAGAGTTTACTAATTCATCCTACTTCTCTGCTCACTGCTTTCCCAGTTGCATAGATTAGTGGGTGGTCTCTGAGAATATTATGTCATGTCTAAAGAGGACATAGTTTTAGAAAGCCATCTCTCTGAGTTCTCCAGGAGTGTGCAACTTGGTTCCTGCTTCTGATGCTGCTTTGTAGAGTTCCAGTGCCCATGAGGCAGAGATTATGGTAAGAAAGAAATATCTGAAATACAGTTCCTCTGTACTTGAACTTCTCTTTATGCATGCTGATGCTACAGTTACAGATTTCTCTTTGCATTTTCTCCAGGAATTCTTTTATCCTCGGAGTCTGGAGCAGGGCAAATTAGTCTGTGGACATTGTAGCTGCAGGAATCTCTGCCTGCAGGAAACTGGTTCATTGTGTTTCAACTGATCCTGTGAAATATGCAGGGGATAACAAAGTTTCTTTTCTTTTCCACCTTCTCTTTCCCATGTTAAGATGAGGCTATTGACTGCGCCTTTGGGTTTTGTTAAACTGTGTTCCGTTTTCTAAGTTGAGGATATTACTTGGGGAATTAGTTACCTGAATGGAGTCTCTTCTGATAATGTCAACTAAACTCACCCTGCTGCTGTTCTGATTGCTTGTTTATGTATGTATTTACTTTTTAAATAGGTTTTGAAAATATTACCGTTAAGAGGCTCCAGGAATATTGCATTAAATGATTCAGTGGAGGATCTCTCTTTGACACCACTGGTTGCGTGTTCTGTCATAGCATCGCATTGGCATCTTTCCACTACCTTTTTTGCATGGTCTTCACCTATATAGTATCTGAGTTGTAACTTCTTAGATCTGCATGGCAGACCCTGTGCATCACAAGTTGTTCTGCCTGGCTACCTCTGTCACCGCTGTGCAGGTCACCCCCATGAACGGACCCCACAGCAGACCAGGCACCCCTGAGCTTGCCTTGCTGGGGCAGGTCACCCCCATGAACGGACCCCACAGCAGACCAGGCACCCCTGAGCTTGCCTTGCTGGGGCCTGTGCTGCTCAACATAAGGTGGCCTGTTTCGAAGAGCTGACTCCAGTTCTTGCGTAAATCTTTCTATTGAGAGATAAGGGTTGATGTTGCCTTGTGTACCAAGTTCTTGTAGGACAATTTAATTTAGTCTGTATGTACGGAGGTAACAGGACCAAGGTCCTGCTTCTAGTAGCAGAGCAGATAACCTCATCTTTTTTATCCTGTGCAGCCTGATTCCTTGTTGTGAAGGATGCAGCACAAGCTAAATTCTGTATTTTGAAGTGTCAATCTGAGTTAGCTAAAACATCATTTTAAACCTACGTGGGCATTTTTTTCCTCTATGTTTTTTTTATATTTGTCAAGTTGAAACATTCCAATTTTGCCTTGAAAATTCATTGTGGTGAAAATGCTGTTTGGCTTCTAATTGTAACAGCTGGATGTTGGGTAAGAACAGTATACTTGTCTTGCTTAAATAGCCCTATATAATTTCTGGTTTAAGTTATCTAAAAGTCTGTTCTGTATTCCCAAGATGAAGGAGGAATTACTTTTGTCCTGAGAGATGCACCAGTGGGAAAACTTGTGCTGTAATTTCAAAATGTGATTTTAAAACCTCTTAGGAGACCTCTTTCAAGTTTCCATTTGGCCCTGGGGAGTGGTGTTGTGAGGGAATCACTTCTGGAAGGTGCATTTGTAACTTGTGGTGCTTGCAGCTGACTGAAGGTTTACTGCTGTTGTATTTCCTTAATGCATGACTGTTGGATAAACCAGGATGAATTAAAATTTTTCCAAGATAAATGTAGACGAGAAAGCTTCCTAAGTTCTATACATGAAAGTTTGAGAACCCTCACACAAAACCCCTCACATTATTTTGTGTCACAGGCATTACAGAATAAAGTAATATATAATTATAACGTTAAATACAGAATGTTAAAAATGTAGCTAAAATATGCGTGTAGTAAGGATGCTGAAATGTACGATCCTGTAGGGGTGGAGTGCAGTACTCTGTATATATAGCACTGGATTTGGTAGGCTTCTCAATGGCATTTGGTGTCCTAAATCTTTTTAAAACCCCAGCTGTAAATATCTCAATTTCTTCTCCCAACCCCATAACCCTTTATTATGTTACTGTGAGTCAAGCAAATCTTAGTGCAAACATAAAAATGGATCAAAGGCACAACACTGAGTAAGTAACGTCTTCAAAAGCTGGGGCATTTTTGGGTTTGAGCTTCAAGGTCAGGCATGGCTGGAGTTACAAACAATTTGTTGCTGTCATGAGATTTGGGCATTGAGGTGGTGGCTAAGATAAGACCAGTCACCTTGAATCCAAAGGCTGCTCCTGGGGGAACCCAGGAGATGGGAGCCACAGTCCCCTCTCTGACAAAAATGTAAGTCCTGAAACTACAGTTCTGGTTGGATGTAGGAGTTCATGGTGTGTGATTGCCATGAGCAACTGTTACCATTGATAATCACACTTTTAAGGCAGAATTGCAGCTTTTTTTCTGTGGGATAGTAACTCTAGCAATGTGCATGGATTCCATGGATACCAGAGGAGATATAGAGGGAACAGCCATCATGGACCTCTGCTTTGTGAAAAAATATTGGGGGGGGGGCCTCATTTCTGTGATTCTGCATTATAATCATACAAGAGGAACTTTTTTCTTCATCTAAGGATGAAGAAAATATTAAATTGCAGGCTTATGTGCATTTGAGGCTCAGTGCAGCAAGAATCAGATGAGACAGAGTGCCTTGTGAAGAGCATCCATAAGTACTCATTTGATTCCTTTTGAGTCCTCCCCACCGATTCCTCAATTTCTTTCCCTGTTTGATATTTTTCTGTCAGTGGTTCTTGATCCTGGTTGCTCTTTGCAGTAGGGCTGTGCTTGCTGTGGGTCCGTGTCGAATCACTTGCCACACGCTGTCTGATCTGCAGTGGGTGTTAGAGGAGAGGTGCGCTGAGAAGGAATAGAGCATCCACAGACAGACTCTGTGGCAGTTTAGAGAGCTTGTACATCCTTGCCAGTTGGTGGAATAGGGTCTGTTTCTTGACCAGGAGACAAATGAGGAGCCATGAACCACCATCCATTTTCACTAAGATGATAAATGCAAGTAGTTAAACTTCAAGTTGATGGTGAGCATTTGTTAATGTGGCAGTGTGAGAACCAGCCTCTCAAATCTGGCATTTGAATATTTTAGGCAGTGAGGATTTTTTCAAAACCATTACATTTTTGGTGCTATGTTCTTTTTGGGATTTTCCACCCTTATTTTTTAATTTGAGTTGGATTTATCTTTAAGAAAGGTAAGGTGAAGAACAAAAGGTGTCAAAGATGCTATGGGCTCCTAAGTCAGCTTTGGAAGGAGGTTCTCAATGGGAGGTTTGACAGTCTGCTTTGTCAGGGCAGGTTGCTGCACTGGGAGTCTTTTGTAGTACAGCTAAGAGATGATTAAAAATGACATAATCATGTTTGGAAATTGGTTTTCAGAGGTGACATTTTTACAAGAAAATATTTTTCTTTTTAATTTCATGATGAAATTTCAAAATGAAGCTTTTTGCTGAGAACTCTTATTTAGAAATCCTAGAAACCAAGCAGTTTTCTTTGTTGCTCTTGGATTGTTTTTTTTCCATTTTCTTAATTTCAAACAGCTGCCTCCTTCCATTGCTGCCCAGCAGGAAAATGCTGAACTGCTTAGAAATAGGGCACTGGAAATGAACCACTTTCTCACAACTTGTCAGCCCCATCCTTTTCCCATTTCCTCCTTTTAGGAAAACAGGCAAAGTGTATTAAAATAATCAAGTGGGAGATGTGTTTTCCTGCTTCCTGGTTTTGATGCATTTGGCATTGATACGGGATTCTGCACAATCCGGTGATGCAAAACGCCCTCTATGCTATAATAGAGCTTGAGGAATTTCAGTAATAGTTGCAGTCCAGTTAAAGTATGCTACAGTGGAAGGGGGTTCTCATATTTTATCATGTCAGCACCTACAACATATCCTGAGATCCTGTCTGAATGTTAAACAGTTTGTAAGTGTTGCAGATGGAACTGTTGACATAGGTAAC
The DNA here is from genome assembly GCF_033783945.1 of Neopsephotus bourkii. Classification (NCBI taxonomy): domain Eukaryota; kingdom Metazoa; phylum Chordata; class Aves; order Psittaciformes; family Psittacidae; genus Neopsephotus; species Neopsephotus bourkii. The sequence continues at coordinate 1,074,889 of NW_026901430.1, read as the reverse complement.
TTAGAAAAACTGACGGCACTGCAGCATTTAGAGGACCAGAATAACAGATTTCCACTTTATTTGATGATCACCTTTCCTAAAGAACTTCCAACCGATGATTCAGGGTCAAGAATTTAACTCTTGCTGATAAGGGGTTACTTTGCAGATTTGAACAGTGCAGTGTTTTCTGTAAACCAAGGATATAAAAATGGAGCAGTGCTATGCTAAGAGGCTGAACTGTCAGTGCTTCCAGGTAGTGTGTTAGGGATTTTATCAGTTCTCTTCCTGCTGGACCTATTTCCCTGTCTTTGCATAGCACCGTGTTGTGGGTGCATTGTGCATATGGGCAGACATATGCCATGAGCTGATTCTTTGAGGGGTGTTAGTCTAGGTAATACAAAGCCTTTTTGTCACTAGACCAGTCTGGCGTTGCTCATCTCTGAGTAGTCGCAGGATAACTCCAGGGATCTGACACAATTCAGCTGAAAACAGTGAATTAGTTTAGGTACCGAGGTTGTGGACGGGATCTTGTACTCAATACAGAATTTAACTTCTGTGATTCTTTGAACATTAATGTGGATTTACAGTGTTTGTACTTGCTAAGAAAGCTTGACCTAGTAATGCACAGGTAAAAAATAATTCAATCACAGTGAATGTACATACTGAAGATCAAGGGAAAGCAAATAAAGCAGATTACTGAATTTATGAGAAATAGTTACTGGATAAAATTCTACAGTACACACTAACTCCATATGCTCTCTTAGTAAAGCTATAATTAAGCCAAAGAGTCATGTCAAACTGGCCTTTTCCATCTGCTCTGTGATCTGCTCAGGAAGCAATTTGGAAAGAATGACAGCTGACCTCAAATGCAATGCATTTGGTTAATGTAGGTTTCGCCAGAGCTGATACTTACACAGAGTTCATCCATTTTCACATAGGGGTATGAATTCTTTGCTTAATTGGAAAAATCAAAATGGGGCTTGCTGTGAAGCAGCATCCTTCAACATTTTTGTTTCAGTAACTGCCTTTTGGTATTGACTGAGCTATTTGACGGCTCATAAAGATACTCTGCCATTTTATTTGCAGCTATGTGAACTGCAGCATGGTGGCACAGGTTTAAAACAGCACTGTTGGGTTTGTCTATTCGTTTCTTATAGCTTTTGTATAAACTGTTAATAATAAAGTCTCAAAAATTGAGTATGAAAAGTTGACAAGACACAAAACTCAGCCTGGATTTATAATGCTAATTGATTTCATTTATTTTGCGTCCCCTGTGAATTTCTCACTGCCAGTCTTGCCATTATCTTAATGTTGTTGTTTCCAGTAACACTCAGAGAAGTCGTTTTAAAGGCAGGAGGTCTATTAGCACAGATGCATCAGGTGTAAAGCTTCCTTTCCTTGGAGGTGATCAAATTGTCTCAAGGAAACCCCATGGAACGGTACAGCTGAAAAACCCGGGTCAGTCCATCTGTTTGAATCTGTGTTACCTTGTGAAAGTCTGCTTAATGCTTGCTCCCGTGAGTGTCTGTGTTCAGATAATGCGGGCATGGTTTTTTTGTTGTGACAGGGAAGTGTGAAAAATGTTAATGCCGGAGCCAGTGCAGTGTCTGGAAGGTCATAATCGTTCCTACAGAAGGATAGCAGGACCTGCTTGCCAGTGGTGAGCTGCAGTTAGACTTTCTGATTAGGAGAAAGTAGTTCCATCTGCATAGTCAGACTGCTGGGAACCTGGAAACCCATCACATGCCCTGAAGCTGGAGGCAAACATCTGATCTTTGGAGACATTTAGATCCATGTCTGGACTTCATAGCTGGCAATGCTGCTGTGCCTCAAGCTGATTGGAATCTGCAGGGTTTCCCACAAGCTGCTAGCCCTGCAGTACATTAAAGCCAGAACCATCCACCTAAAACCTTTTCATCTTGCTCTGCAGTTAGTGACTGGCTCCAATTTATGCTTCCCATGAAATACTAAAAACAGACCAAAGTCTTTCTTGTTTGCAGTCAGTGAAAACTAATCAAGATAGATGTACCTAATGTGCAACTCCTCATATGTACTGCTGCTGGCCTGATAGTAGAGAAGTAGTAGTTGAATACTGTGATGGAAAAAAAATCTGATTTCTGACTCTATTTGGTGAGCAGAGTACAAATATGAACGTTGGTTGAGACTACTCCCAGTTCACTGTGTATTGCCTGTCTGGCTGACGGGTGCTGCCTGTGTGTTTGGTGGGCAGAGAACCGCGGTAAGTGGCCATTCTCCAAGAAACAAACCACGGGGTTTTAGCACCTGCTTTACCTCAGTCTTCTTCAAAACAGGATTTGAGTTTTTGATCTGAGCCTTCCGGAAGTGTCCTTCCCTCCCCTCCTTCCTGCATTTTAGCATTTCTTTGGCTTTGCCATTCATGTTGTAGCCTAGTCCCTGTGATTTTGCTGCAGAGAAGTGGAGCTGGCTGTAGGGCTGGTGTCCTGGGCAGCCACAGCAACTGATGCTGTATAACAAAGTGTCTGTGCTCTCCCTGGTGGGTAGCAGGGACCTTCGCTTCAGCCCAAATGGTCTTATTCTTGCAGAGGTGACAATTCTCTGTGTGTAAGCAAGCGCTACCTCAGAAATCAGGAAAGTTAGGACACAGTAATGGTTAGCAAGAAAGTCAGAATTAGGAGTGGCAAACCTCCTGATGTGTTCCTGTTTTAAATACCAGAATGGGGTACTCCTCCTCACTTGCCAGCATGCCAGGCATCTCAGGCTCAAGTGATGCAGGAGGTGTGGTGCTCCTGCAGCAGTTGAGTGATGGGACATGGTATGTGTGTGGTGCTGCCTTTTGGTGTGTGTTGAGAGAGGAAAGGCACTTTACCCCCACTGTAATTACTTGGGGAGCCTCGGAGCAGCCAGTGTACCTTTCATTGTAACACAATTTCCCACCACCGCTCTTGGAAAAACCATATTGTGCCTCACAGTGGAAACTGCATTAGCAGTGTCACCAGCAATGTACTGCACCTTTTAAGTAACTAAGTAACATGAAGCAGCGTGAGTGGGAGTGAGCAGACGCGTGTGCCCAGGGGGACGTGCAGAGGCTTTCTCAGGAGGCTGCAGGTTTCAGTGCCCACAGGCTGCTTGTGACGGGGCAGCAGCAGAGCCCCAGTGCAGGCTCCGGCTGCTTTGCTTCTGTACTGGTGCAGAATGGGAAGGGATGGGTGTCTCAGCTTCGGGTGGACATTACAGAGCATTTAATTCAGTCTGTTAATTACACTGCATCAGAGCTTTACCTGTCTGGGGCGGCAGATTTGCACTGAAGACTGTTGTCAGGGGTATTATGCAACGGTCTGTTATTTCAATGAAGTATTAAATGAAATCGTTTCCACATCAGGAAATAGAGAGATGACCTGCCACAAAGCCTTAGTTAAACTTTCAAACATGCCCCAACCCACCGACCTTCAAGATACAGTACAAGGCTCATCTTTTCTTTTTCCTTCAAACCTTGGCCAGATGGGATGGCTGGAGGCACCGTATCAGTGCGTGGGGAGGGCCTCTTAATGCTGCCACCATCATTTAAATATTGATCAGAGCATGTGGAGGGACCATGTGATGGCTGCTGTGGGAGGTTAGTGAGCAGAGTCCCTGTAGGCTTTTCTCTGCTTCGGCAAGCAGAAGGAGCCCATGTAACCACTGGCTGCTCATGGGTCAGCGCCGCTATGCAAGACCAGCCTTGCACGGTGCTGGAGCTGTGAATCATCAAGTCCATGCAAAGAGATGCTCTCTGTCTGGGGAGGGGAAGCCTCAGCATTCCCACTTGTTCAGTGGGGCCTGTGCTGAGGAGGTACGTGGGACACGGTGCAGATGGTGCTGGACCCACTGCAGCCCAGCATCTCGGCTGCAGTCTTGGGCTCAGCTTTGTAAGCCAGCATGGGCATGTTGAGCCAGAGCTGTGGCACGTTTAATGGCTTGCCATTACCATGGGTCTGAAACACGTGTGTGCAGTTTGGTGCTCTCTTACAAGGCTCAGTATGTATGTGTCCTTGAGACTGCTCCTTCCCTCGGGATGTTGCTTGGGGCATGCAGCTTCCTCGCAGCTGTGTGTGCCCACAGGCTGCTGGGGCATTGCAGCAGGTCCTGGGCTAAGACCTGCCAGCTAAGACACAGCATGTATTGGTAGTGGTAGTGCTGCTTTGAGGTCCTGCTGTGTGCCCTCCTGCTCATAGCTGTGCCCTGCTGGAAAGCAGACAAAGAGAGGGTTGCTTGTTGATTGTTTGCCAGCACCGGTCCTCTGAATGGGTTCCCCATAGGAGGACTTTTGCCTGCGTGGTGCCCGGCTGTGTGGAGGCAGGCACAGCACGGACAGAGCACTCTGCCAGGTGGGGTTCACTGCGCGACTCAGAGAATCGCATTCCCCCTAAATGTGTTGCAGAGGAACTTGCCCTGGGCTCCCTGCCCCTCAGCTACCCATCCTGGGAAGGCATGATCTCCTGGTCACTGCTCCTGGGACTTCCTGCAGAAGAGCAAAGAAAAAAAGTGGGAAAAGTGGGAGTAAGGGTAAAGATCTTTCCTGCTACCATGATACTCTGAAATCTGGTCTTGGTGTATCTCTTTAAACTGACTCCTGGCACTACATGATTACTGTCATATGCTTCAACTGAGCCAAGGTGAAAAAAGGCACTTAAGCTTTAATCGGGGTCATGATTCACTTCAGGTATATATTTCCATTTAAAAAAGTGATTTTATCATAAAAGACTCATTTTTTTCCCCTTGCCTGCTCTGAAGTGCAGGTGAGGGCAGTGCAGGTTGGAGGAAGCGGTGGTGAGCAGTGGTGAACCTGCAGACCTGGGCAGGAACCACTGGCAGCTGAGAGAAGCCACTGCTTCATGCTTGCTGGGGCTGTGGTTTAATAGGGAAGTGAGCACAAATGGTGAGGCTTATTTGGTTTCCTTCCGCTTTCAAATGAAAGCAAAGTTTTGCAAATAGCTTGCTGTGACATATGAAAACCTGGCTTGCAGCCCTTAAACTTCACCATGGTAAATGCAGAGATAGAGCAGCCTGCTTGGAAGATGCCATCCATTCAGTGTGACCATGAGTAAAATTTTGTCAACCTTTACTCTGAACCATAAACTTGACTCTGCAGGATCCATGCACAGTTGTCTGGAGTCCTGCACAGCTGCCCAGCGCTGGGTGGGTTTGTAACAGCTGGCTCATGCACTATGTGGAGGTCAGTGATTTTCCACTGTACCATGAAGGATCTTTTATAGCACTTGTAGAAAATCTCCACCATTTTTTAGCTGGAACTTCATGGATACAGTGCACTGCAGGTGCAGGTGGAATCCAGTTACTCTTTTTTGGGAGGGACAGATAGTCATGCTTGGCCTTTGATGTGATTCAGGGCTGAAAGATTTAAAATACAAATAAAAAACACAGTGTGAAGAAATTGGCCAAGTAAGATTCTTCTTTCCTACTGAACTGACAGCCTGGAGATTTTAGAGCTCTGTCTGTTCAGAGAATAAAAGCAAGTGCCACACTGTCACCTTAATGAGCATCACTGTCAACATGATGTTGCCATACGGCACTAAACATTCCTCGCTGGCTCATGTGTGGGTGATGGCACTGTTCTCGGTACAGGCTGGCTCACCAGTGAGGCTGAAGCCCAGCTCAAAGCACAGTGTCTCTTCTGTTGATGATGTTACAGATATTTGTCCATTGCAGAGTGGTTTGGAGCCATGTATTTGAGTCCTACTGCTTCTCCATGAGGTCCTCACCGCATCTCTTTAGAAACAGAAATGCTCAAGATCTCCTTGTTGGGCTGTTGGGGCATGTATTGTGTGAAACCTGGGGCTGAGTGGAAAGGGAGTTACACGTTAAGGAATCATCAGATCTTTCCAGGGAGAAAACAATATTAGCTTGGATACAATCAGAAACTTATAAATGAAAAGGAAAACTAAATTCAGAAACCACAATAGCTTTTAATGAAATCAAATGGGTAAATGATACAGAGGTGGTTGGCTTCTTGTTTAGTGCACTCGAAGTCCTCAGCCGGCCCCTCTGATCTAAATGCCTCTCTCTTCATCTGTATTTTTTAAAAAGATACAAATAGGCACACTTGTATGGGCAGCTGTTTCCAGAGCAGACTCAGGCATTGAAAGTTCACCTAGAATATTCTTGGTCATAGATAGGAAGGGAAAAGGCTGGTGGGGAGAAAGTGCGGAGCCAAGGTGGTAAAAAACACCCAGAACCCCAGCCCTTTAAGGGACCTTCTCAAGTGCATCACATAGCAAACCAGCAACTTCTGCAGCCTGGGAGAGGTGCCACGTGAGTAGGGCACACAGCTCCTTTGGCACTGGACTCTCACAATCTGGAGATCCTTCAGTGCCCAGGGCTTAGCAGAGTTGCCTGTGGTGTAAGTCTAAATCATGGCCTCTGTTCTTGGACTGTGCAGAGCAAATAATGTGGAAGGCTGAGGACTTCAGTCTGGAGTTAATTTTGATTATTACTATTTTTTTACCTGGAGGCAGAGCAAGCCATGAGCAGGATGCTCACACAGTGAAAGCTCTCTGCTGCAGTTCAGATCCCTTCACTACCAGTACATTCATCAGCAATTGCCTGAACAGTGTCTTTTTTAAAGAGTTACTGTGTGTGAAAATGTTTTCTTGCCTTGAAACTTCAATATTTCTGTTTTCTTTAGGAAACCGGGATAATTATCACTTCCTGTTATCTACTTTTCTTATCAAGCTTGTGAATTCCTGAGGATAAGCCCATTTTTATCTGTTTGATAAACATAGATATTCCTGTGTCACACCAAGATACTGTTTCTTTAATTGCCAGAGTTCCCCAAGACCTCCCCTTTTGTTCAGGTTTCTAAGCTGAGACTAGGAGTGAGAGATACAGCTGCTCTGCGTGGTCAAATGACTGCCAGGGCGTATTTTATATGGGAGCAAGGAGGTGTTGCGTACCTAGAAGTGAATGCTCCCCAAATCTGTTTGTTGGGTGGTTTTTTTTCTTGCGTACAGGTTTACAAGTGTAATGACCATTATTACTAAACCAGCATTGTGTCAACAAGACTATTTGGCCAGATGGCACATTTAGTCTAGTTTAAAGTGCAAATATACTTCATGTAAGTCATAAACGACAATAAATTAGCACAGTAAAAGTAATAAAAAGGTGGCCTCCCACATACTCCCATGGCCAAATATTAAGAGGCTGGGAGGGAATTGCTGTAGTTCATTGCTAAGTGGCATAAAAGTATAGAACAAACGAGTGGAAAATGTCATATTAGCATAGTTGTTTTGCAAGTGTTAGTGTTAACAAAGCTCTTTTGACAAAGTCTGTACTAGATCATTTTTTCTAACAAAAGAAAATCAGAATTGAAACAGCATCTTTAATGGCCAAGGGATTTTGTTAGCATATTAATCTTGCCTCTGAATGATGGGCAGACTTTGTCTGCTTGAGCAGGCTGTCCTAACATAACCTTCAGCATCTGGGGGGATGTAAGACCAGAGAAGGCCTGGCCTTGCCAAAACTGGAAGAAATTATCTTTAGATAACTTTTTGTAGATCATCTTGCATTTGCAGCGTGAAGCTTAAACAGCACAATGCTTGGTCTCACCTGACAATGAAACTGCTGTCAAAGCTCAAAAGAGAGTTGGTGAAGTTACAGACATAATGAATGCTTGAGTGATCCAGCCACCTCCTTGTGAACACCATCTTTTCCATCCCCAAGGAAATAGCATCTCTGTTGTACATCATTCCACTAGGGAAGCTTGGGGGTGTACAGTCACAGTATCTTTCATTGTTGTCTCCCTGCACTGAAAGCAGCAAACCTCCTGCAGGCAGAAAGGAAAGGGCAAGTTGCTTGTAGGGAGTCCCATTAGAATGTTTATAAATGGAACAAAAGCTCATCTGAAGACTCTTGGGGAAGAAGGCAAACTTCAAACGTCCAAGGTTTGCTGTTTTTGCTGGTGTACAGAGGGCACATGAACCTGGTTAAACTCTGTGGGTTAAAAAAGTGCAAAAATACCCAACCTGGAGAGAGGAGGGAAAAAAAAAAAAGAAGGGGAAGAAAAAAAGCTTCTTGGAAGCCTGTTACTTGTCAAAGATTTGGAAGCCAGAGGCTCTAAATTGGAGTTTCTTGGGCTGTGGTCTGTAACATCAGAAAGTGCCCCCTATGAAAATATGGAAAAGAAGCAGTGTGGTATAAAGTAGAATAAAATAAAATCAAGAGAAACGTTTTAAAATTAAGGCTTATTTTGATGTGAAAATCACAGTAGCAGCAGGGTGAGTAACAGCTGTTTATTGCTTCCCTCACATCTAGGTTAGGTTATTCTTCAATTTAGGATGGTTCCAACTGCCAGCTGATGCCTGCTGTGCACTGCTAATTCTTAGTCCCTTTGGCTTAGATGTAAACCAGAGCTGGGGTTACAGAAGTGACTGTTCCCATTCGCTCCACTCTCCTCAGACATCATGATTCTTCTGTGGCACATCTTGCTGATGTACAATGTACTCTGGTCTCATTTGTGTGGGGCAGAAAGGACTGACTTGTGCTGATCTCCAAGGAATTTTATTGAACATTGCTAAAGGATATAGTTCAGAGAAACAAGCAATGGTAAGATACATTTTATTAATTATTTCCCTTAAGATCCATTCAGGGATGCAGTTCCTGCCATTACAGTTTGGTTTTTTCACACCTTTGGGAACATCATGGTTAAAAACAAACACAATGCTCTTGTTTATTAATTTACTTTGTAATTAAAGGGAAGTACAAAACAAACCGCATGTACTTCAATTACAGTTTCCTTCTCTCTACTGAAAGTTCATCCCAAAGATGTGTTTGAGACTTGGCATGCCTCTGGGAGCTCTTCCTCTAATGCATGAAGTTTGAATAGGACTGAATAGTCAAAATGAGTAGGAAGTCCCATCTTGGGGCACCCTGGGATAGATCTGTGTTTGCACATAATTAGGTGCAGCAAGAGCAGTTTGTTAGAACACAGGGTTTGGGCAGATCCGCATCTGAATGGTGTATATGGTGTATATGGTTTAGGGGGGGGTGCTTCAAACGAGTTGGAATCCTGGGTTTCAGCTGATCCCTGGGATTGAATGTCCCCCAACCTCATGTCTACTTTGAAGATATTGGAAGACCAGCCATTGACCTGGACCTGTTTGTTTCCATTTGGAGTGGGAGTGCACGTTTGTGTGTCCCTGCAGCACAGTCTCCGGGGTAATATCCTCCTGTTGAAATGCAGTTTCTATACACAAAACCCCAATGTTGGTCTCACCTGACAATGAAACATCTGTCAAAGCTCAAAAGAGACTCGGTAAATTTACAGGCATAACTGTAACTGTATATTCACAACCAGTTTGTAGATTGATCTAAAGGGAGAACAACAGTAGCATTTGATTCAAAGCGGCAATACTGCTGTGAATTGTAACAACAGTGTGGATAAGATGACCAAAATCATGTGAAGGGAGACAGCAGCAGGATATTGAAGGGAGGGCAGGAGGTCTGTCTGGGATCTATAAATGACTCACAAATAGGCAGGTATAAATTCTTAGTCCTGCAAAACATGTGCATTAAGTTTTATTCAGTTACTTTAAAGAATCTCTTCAAGGCACAGACTTGTGGCACGTGAAATTAATGTGTGTGAATGTTTTTTTATGAAAAATAAATGCATCTTTTTTATTTAACAAAGCAAAAATGAAATCCAACAGTTCAGACATGTTTTGACAAGTATTATCTGCCCTGTGAAACGATGTCTTGGTAAACTGCATTGACAAAACAGTGCTGCACTGGGATTATGGTACTTGTTGCTACTGTATGGGGGACCTTTACAGGTTCTTTATTATCTTGGCATACACAAGCTTAGTTTGACACATCAGAATGTGTTGCTTGCTTTATTGAGAGAACTGTAGTTACCTTTCTTCCTGTTTTTGCTCTACATGGGAAACATTTCATCTTTAGAGTTTGTGAGGTTAATCACTACCTTGTGTCGTCAATAGCACATGAAGGTCAGTGTGCCCATTCCATGACAGCTGTTTGAGGTGCTTGGAAGCAGCTCTATGGCTTGGGTACTAAAACTGAGCAGATACCTACCTGTATGGGAGCTGGAGAACAAGGCTGAGGGTTGGGGTTCCCCCTAGAAACCTTGGTTTCAGTAACTGAGAGGGAATTTGACCACTTAAGGAATTTCAAGTTTTAGCCCTTTCACTTCTCAGCAAATGAAGTGAATGTTCCTTTTGTTTTGTTCTGATGAGGTTTGACTGGAGCTGTAATTAAGAGGTGAAATTCTGTTTGGACTGGGTTTGAGCATGCATTCTTTTTGTGTAAGTAGTTTAGTTTTAAAAGTCCATTGAAACTTGCTTGGGGAACCTTGGACTTCATCCCTTTTCTCGATAGTTCTCAGAGAAGTAACAGGATTTGGTCAGCCGATGAAGTGCAACCAGATAATTAATTACCTGTGCAGGGTCACCAGTGTTCCATATTTAAATACCATAGGAACACAATATTATATTCCTGAACTGATTGGATGAAGTATGCTGTGATTGCATAAAATCGTGTTTCAGTGAGCTCTATGGAAGCCAGCAGCTTGACAGATTTCCTGCCTATTTAAGGAATTTACAAAGAATGCATGTATATACCCTCTCCTGGCAGTACTTACTTTTTGTACTTACTATATAAAAAGTAGAGCGTTCATAGGAGGAGGATTTTTCCAATAATCAGTTACTTGAACTTAAAATGGAAATGTTGTTTAATAAAGAATAAAGGGAGATAGTATCCATTTCCATTTCACAAATGAAGATTAGATTATAAACTGCAGAGTTGTGTAGGTGTTAACTCTTCTAGGGAATGGATACTTAATTACCTTTGATGGTCTGAGCCTTAGAAACTGTAATTTCTTTAGTACCATAAACAATTCACCCAAAACTGTGATTAAAGGCTTAAGGAACATGTAGTTAACTCATAAAAATATGTACATAAATTTTGCTGATTCATTGCACTGTAAAGCACATCCTTATTTATTATTATAAATGAATCTCTAATGTAGCTCATGCAAAGTCTTAAATGAGTGCCATTCTTTTTCATTAGGTAGCTCTTTAAAATCAATAATGTTTTCTTTAAGGGAAGGCTTTGGCTGGTACTAATTTAAATCTCATTAACTTTTGCCTTTTTTTCCTAAGGTTCAGCTGGAGCTACATTTTTCATTTAGATTTGAAGCTGCAGGCTACATGTAATTCCATTTAAAAACCCAAGGTAGGCAGGAATAATGTTAACAGTAATTTAGGGAACCAAAAATTCAGAATCTTTTGCATGCAGCCTGCAACCGTCATTTAGAACTGAATGATCCTTCCCAGTACAGAGCTTGGAGATGCATGGACATTGGAGAAATCCTTTCCTAATTAATGTAAAGTTTGCAAAACTGGGTTGAAAGTAACCCTTTGCTGTACCATATTCTTTTGATTTATATACATGTACGTGCAGTGAAAGTCTGTGAATGTTCTTTAGACTCAGGGTTGTAGCCCCAGTCACTCTGTCCATGCCTGTTGGTTTGGGTCTAGCGGACACTGCTGTCATTCCTCCCATCCTTCAAGTGTTTTATCTGTGCTCTCTGGAGTGCCAAGGCTCTTTTTGAATATACGCAAATAGAAGCAAAGAAGTTCAGGGCCCTTTATGCCTGCTAAGTAGATTCATCTCTTCTAACAGGAAGTTACTACATGAAGAAGCAGTCTAACAGCAACTGGGTTAATAGCGATGCTTTTTGTTATCTCAAGTTTGTAGCTTGTTAATGAGGTTGTATTTGCTTATCTTTCTTACTGAAGATACACTAATCAGTTGCAAGGAAGAGGGAAAAACCCCATCATTTCGATGAGATACTTTGGAATATTTAGTATTAAGCAGTAGCAAAATATTGTATTGTGAAGGTTTATGCAGCCTTGGGAAGTCTGGAGATTAAAAACTTAGCACAGCTTTTCAAAGTAGTGATTGGCTGGAAGGGTTCTGGCACCATGTTATTCACTGCATATCAAAATTAACACATTACAAGCAGTAGCTATTTTCAATTATGTCAAATCAGATGAGTCTTTAGAGAGATTAAAATGAGATTTGTAATGGTTTAGGAGAATCTTATCATTAATCAGCAATTCCCTTAATACAGTTTGTATGATGTCTACATCTCTTTATTTCTGATTCATACCCTTGGTTCTAACAGTCTCTCTCTGTTTTACCCTTTTCCCAAAAAGGGGTGTGCTCACAGGAGTATCAGCACCCAGTGCTGTAGGGTGCAGATGTTGTGTAGCATGTACTGGCCTCCTTGGGAGTTCATCAACATCTCTAAGGCTGGACCTTGCATCTTACTAAAACAAGGCTGATTTGTTGCCATCAAATTCCGCTTTAACCTTGATGAGAGCTGATTCAAAGTGCTTTTTTTTTTGTGCCCCAGAAACACGTGTTATACTGTCAGAGAGCTCTCACTTCACATCCCTGTCTGTAGCCCAGAATCCCTACCCTGAGGTCACACAAGCCTCCCGTGTGCTTTTTCCCCTCCGGCTGGGAAGAGTCGTTTTCCTCTTTCTTCAGATGTAGAGCTGGACAGATGACACTTCTGTTATCTGAACTGAAAAAAATATATTGAAGTCAAAATAATAATGAAATTGACTGGGTTGAATGAAATAGAACATTTTTAATTGGGCATGCATCCACTCACAATACTGTAAAAATTAATGCTCACATCCCTCTCTTCCCCACTGAAAGCTATTTGCTAAATTCAGCTTGCATTTAGTAGGGGTGGTGAGGGAGGGATGGGGAACCGGGGAGCAGGAGAGCCCCAGTCCCAATGTGGGAACCAGGAGCCATCCCCAAGCGCCTAAGAGGAGCAGGAACAGCCAGCCTGCCCAGAACAGGGATGGAAGTCCCCAGGGCACTGAGCCCTTACAGGTTCTCAAACTCCTTGGGATAACTACAGCCATGCTTGGAAATGAGCACCCTCTTGGTGAAGAAGATGGATAGAAGAAAAAGTTATCCAGCTTCCTATTTCTGTCCTGTCTTCCCTAATCACTGTGAGCTACTCCAGTTCTGTAATTTTTTTGGTTCATCAGTAGCTGAGGTGAAGGCTTTTATGGTGGTTTTTCAGAGTCTTCTTTTAATGTTGAGCTGTGATGGTTTAATAATGATGTACTGATGGATGGTGGGGCTGCAGGGTGGTGTCTGTGCTGGAGGACCTCAGGTGCCAAGGGCTCTCCCACTCCCTTCCTGCATCCTGGACCTCAACTCCATCTTTTCCTGGCCTTAGCCCTGAGCTCAAACATCTCCCCATCTTCCCCTCCCCATCTCATGTGCTGTTTGGGGAAACACAGGCAAGCTGCATGTTTTGCAGAGTGAGTTAGGGCTGCTGAGGATGACAGGAGGCCCATGAATAAATCACAGACCTGTTTGTTTTGTGCTGTTCTGAGCAAATGATGTATTAGTAATGAAGTATTTGCAGTTAGTCGCTTTTGCTTACTAATAAATGAAATGTTCCTGCCACCAGTTTCTGGCTCATGAAGTTACAGGGAAGCATGAGGGAAAGGCTGTTCACTGGGCTGTTTTGGGGCCTGTCTGCTTTGCAATGTTTCTTACTTAAAGAGAAATAGTTGCTGCTCTGCATCAGCTTGAAGCAGTGCTGGTTTCTGTGGAGTTTCAGTCAGCCATTGGCCCTGGTGTGAGTCTCCTGAGTCAGGACTTGGAATAAGGGCTGGAAAGCAGATGAAATCCCTGGGAATGTGCCCATGTGGGAGCTGCGTGCTGGTGATGACAAAATGGGCCGTCACCAGGGCTGGGAACAGAGCCCGAGAAGGGACCGAGAAGAGTCACAGTGCTGGTGACAGTGGCCTGAGCAGCGCCACTGCTCACAACAAATCTGGAAGTGTGTTGGGATTTCTGGGGATCTGACATACAGGGGAGACTGCCAGCACAGCCCCCTTTCACGGGCTGTGCTTGAGAAATGAAAGTGCACGTGGTCCGTAACCATGGCCTTTGTTTTCTCTGGAGATACATTACTGGGGTGCGTGGAGCTGCTGGTGGATGCAGTGTGCAGGATGTTGTGACAGGCAGGCTTTAGAAAACCTGTACATAAAGATGTACCTAAACAAATGTGCAACGCCTTATTACGGAGCATGGCAGTGCATTACCCTTGCTGCTTTACCTACAGACTCATCTGTAACACAGGTAGCTCTTGCAATAGTTCATTTTCCAATCATCTTTCATTTTTCTTTCTTGCATGTAATTATAATAGCTTGCAATAAGGATAAATCTGTTTGTTTATTTTAAATGGAAACAAAAGCCTTAACAGCGTTTGCTGTTTTAAAATGTCTCATTTTGAAAGCACTTTGTAATTCACCAGATGCAGAAACATTTTAATCAAATAACCGTGTAACACTTCTATTCATGGTTGTCCTATAAAAGCAAATATTGTGTTGATTTGTGAGTGTTCATTTTACTGAAATGAAATTCTGTGTGTTCTGCAGAGGAGAGTTTCCTATTTAAATTCTGCTGCATATGTGCAGCTAATGAATTAAAATGAGAGAAGGAATTCCAGCCCAGGTTAGAGCACGGGTCACAGCCTTTGCAAACAGAGGTCCACCTGTCATGCAAGTGGAAATGGTAATTGGCTCACTGCAGCTGAAATCTTTTGTGCCAGAGAAGCAGAGGAATGGCAATAGCAATTGTAAAATGGAAAGGATGTCTAGATGTCCGAAGGTGAATGTGTAGAGACAAAGCAAATGGCCAAAGCTGGTTATTTGTTGTAAGTAAGTTCAGATTAACTTGGCTTGTTCCTTTCTGTTCATGAGCATTCTCTTTTCTTTTTTTGCTTTTAACATTGCATTGTGTAATGTCCAAAGCCCAAAACATGTGTTTTATGATAGGGAGCTAGATTTGTAAAGTATTTGGTAATCCTCTGGTGGACTGACTGCATCTTTGTCAGCTAGAGAATCAATGATTAATGAGTAGGAAGTGTGTGCAGCCAGATGTGGACACTGGTGGGGAAGGCTCACTTTATGTGCCTGCAGATTGTGACAGGACAAGGCTGTGGCAGTGGTAGGACAGAATAATTTCAGTCAGATACATTGGAAAAGGTCTCCAGAGGTCCAGAGTCTGGGTTCCAGCTCAAAGGTCTGGCACAATGGCATGGGTGGCTGTGCAGGCACATTGGTCAGGGGTGAGTTGCCCATGGTAACTGGGGAATTTGGACTACTGCAGTGTCCCTCCTGAGGTGTCCCAGTGAATAATTGTTTAAATCTTGCACAAATACCATGTAGCTCATCCACAGGAATGACTGAGTCCTGCAGTCCTCTTGTGGTGTGGTACTATCCCTATGTTCTTCTTCATCCCCACCTATGTGGATGTGGCACTATCCCTAGTCTCTATCTCAGAAACTTCTGATAGTCTCTTCTCTGCCAAGCTCTCTTCCTCTGCCATAAATGAGATGGAGTAAGAAGCCGTGCAGCAGACCTGTGTCGCTCAAGGATTCCTCTCTGCAGGCAATAGAAGAAAAGAATTTAGCCCGGTGTATTCAACAGGGAGTCTGTTTTCCTAACCTAATCCAACCTCAAGAGGGCTGTGCCCTCAAAGCAGATAATCCAATTCCAACTGTCCACATACTTGAAAAACAGATGAAAAATAAAATAATCATGTGCACCAGTCCCCCTGCCCCAACAGGGCCAGAAAATTAATAGGGTTTCATTCTCTTTAATTTTATACTCTTATTATTCACAGCTCTTTCCTGCAATTCCCTGCTGGGAGTAACAAGCAGTGGATATAGAGTTTCCTAATTGTGTGATTACTTGAGACTGCAGGTACCTGACCTGGGATCTAGTTTCATTTCGCTTTACCTTCAGTACCTTTCTTTAGAGGAACTAATGAAAAGAGACTCATCAATTACTGAAATGAACTGAGCTTTGTTTCCAAAGTTTCATGGTACTAAAGACATTAAAACAGAAGTGTGTGAATGTCTCATGTGGTTGGCTGGAGAATTTTAAAACCATCTCAGACACTGTCCTTAAAAAGCTCATGTGTCTTCAACACCACTTAAAATATTAACTGCATATACCTTCAGGTATACAGTGTATTTCCAGTGTGTTGCTCCTTATCCAAAATCTTCTTAGGATAAATCTTTTCTTTATAAATGCAATGGAATAATTTCAGTCTGATTTACTCATTATTTAAATGAGTTATTATTCTCCCTTTTTTTAGATACTGATTCCTCTTAGTTTGTGTATTTTTTGTCTGAAAGTAGTTCTGTGCACTGAAGAACTGTCAGAGATGCTGGGAAATGTCTCTTTGTGCTTTTCCATCATTCACTGACCTCATCAGGAATCCCAAGAGCTAATGAAAGTGGCAATTATTGCAGGAGATGGTTGAAAAACTATTTGCCTGCATTCTGGAGCTCAGAAAGTGGAAGTGTTTTTATTTACTAGATTTGGTGAGCATTATGTGAAAAACAAGTAGTGATGGGTTTCCGAGCTGGGGTAAACAGCTAATTTTTACAGTTTGTTGGATTCATACCTGTTTGCTCTGAGTGGTTGGGTGCCTCAGTTGTTTGTTTATAGAACTTAAATTCTAGTATTTACAGTAAAGGTTTGTTACTTATTCAGTCCAAGAAGCAGAAATAATGTCATGTTGATCAGCTGATCTGGCCACTCTAATCTAGAGCAAAATGCTTCTTATCTATAATAAAGTTCCCTTGCTAGCAGGAAAAACTAAAAAGGGAGATGTGCTCATTTAGTGACGTTATTTCACAGCTGACTTTGAAGAAACAGGGATTCATTTATAAACCCACAAACAGGAAAAGAAGTTTAACTGTTCGGGTGACTTATTTACTGCCGATCACCCCTTGACTTTATTTCTGTGGGAGCAAAGGCGGAGGCTGGGCAGAGGCAGGAGCTCTGTGGATGAACTTTCCCACAACTCTTCCCAATCTGTCCACTGCAGTGCAGGAGGGAGTGAGAAGGCAGGACCAGCTGGGACTCATTCCTTGAACCCATGCCTGGGACTTCACAAAGTATATGAAAGCATAAAGCCATGAAGTAGGATTCCTTTATTGTTCATGTCCTGGCTCTACTGCTGTTGATTCTCAAGGTGCCTTATACATTGTTTTCTAACATGGTGACAGCCATGGAGAATCAGGGCATTACACTGAATATGTAAAACTAAACCACTTTATAAGTTGCAATTTCTGCACTGTTTACTTCAACACAGACTTTGTAAAAACCTGCCAGATACTAAGATGGTTAGGAGATCAAGGACACCAAACACTCATTTTTAGGGTAAAAATGCTGCATTTTAAACAGTTGCTTTGGTGCTATCCTCTTGCCTTTCTCTGTGCTCAGCAGAACAATCCACTTGAAGCAAAGAGCACAGCTTTGGAAGGGCATTTCAAGTTCATGTGTTTCCAGGAGCATCTGACTTGGAAGAGGTAGCAAAGAACATGACGAGACCAGAGATTTCCTTTCTATGACAGAATGTGTTTCAGAGCTCCCCATCACCAGCAAAATCTAACCTGCCAGCTGTGATTTGCTCTTCTCTCCATCAACAAGTATTCCTGAGGATCCCTGTGATAAGGTGCCACCTGAAAAGCTGGCTCTGACATGTGCTGCAGGATGAAACATCCCTGTCCAGTAGGTTCTACTGACACTGCTTTAGTGTTTTTGTTCTTCAATTACAGTTTCTAAGTCTCAACTTCATTAATATGCCATCACTTCTGGAAGCTGAGAATTTGTTCAGGATCCGAGCTGGGTTCTTTCTTTCCCTGGACAATTTTACAGATTGGTGATCTACCAGTATGTTCTTTCTTTTGCATTTTCAATGTAAGGCTAAAATGCTTCTGGCTCTATATGCATATGTAAGTCAGGTCAGAGCAATCTGTTGTTATTTGGACCTCTGGCAGTATACATTTACAGTTTGTTTGACCTCAGAGGAGATTGAGTGTTCGACTGGAATATTTGACATTTGAGTTGGGTTGTTTAGCTGTGGTTCATAAGAAAAGCTGGTCAAACCCAAGAAGCACATACAAGTCTTAAAGACCTTTCAGCCCATCTTATAGAACTTTGAGGCTCTGAGCAAACTTTGGAGAAAAATCAGCCAGTGTGTAATAATAAGTAAATGCATTTTTACTTATTTATGAGCCAGATTTGGGAAATATTCATGTGTTGCTAAACCTAATGGAGTTTTTTTGAACTTACCCATATTTGATCTAGAATTTTGGAATATTTACACTTTTACACATCTTGAAAGTCTCAAACTTTTTTTTTGCCAGGGAGTTTCAGTGTCCAAATCTTGGTAGAAAGCATTCAGGAAATGGAGGTCAGAGCAGTAGAAAACTATGAAGTCTGTGCATGATCGTCTTCTTAGATGTTGTATTTCTACTGCAAAATAGTCCTGGTTGATGATTGCTGAATCTTCATGTTACTGTGATGGAAATGAATTATTCAGTTCAAGTTGTTAACAGGGTAGCAGGAGATCTATTGCAAAATTCACCCAGCTTGAATCATGATAAACTTCTTGTTCTTTTTCTCAGGATCAAAGGAGGTTTTCTAAATGATCTTCATCTCTAACATACTATTTCTTGATTTGCTGTATCTCTCAGGGGACAGCTGTTGGCTTTTTTTTTCTAAAAAGCAGTTTGAAATACGAGCATGGTTAAAAACTAGTGTTCACTTGGCACAGAGAAGGGTGAAATTGTAACTCCCAGAAAAGAAACATCACAAACACCTTACCTGGGCTTCCTTCGTTCCTCCCTGCTTGCTGTTTGAGATGGCTCCTGGAGGAGGCCACCCTGCACTCCTTTCTAAAGTATCACCAGTGTAGGCTTCCCCCTGTCCCCGTAAAACTGGGGAACTTGCTCTGCATGTCAGAGATACCTGCTCAGGTGTCTTTTGGTAGAGTGGGTTCTTATTGGTCAAAGATTGTTCTTTGACCATTCATCTAAGCTGAGGGAGCTCTGCAAGCAGAGGTCTTGCCTTGCTTTGGAGGTGGGATCCATGATTGAATTGTGCACAGAGCGGTGAGTACATTGCTTTGTTTGAAAGGTGTTCTCTGACCCCTAGATGTGTGTCTGAATATTGGAGTATTTAAAGCACCACAGACTGGGGTGGGAGGTGGTGGTTGCTGTCAGTTTTTAGGCAGCTCTGCTCCCCATCTCAGCTCGCAGTATGAGAAGCAAAGAAGGGCTCTGGGAGGAGGCTGGGTGGCTGGGGACCATGTGCTGGGCTAGACTGACAGACAGGTCTCATATGGCAGCACTGGGCTGTGATGAGATGCTGGCAGAGGTCTGCAAGCACCACAGCAGAATTAGCACAGCACAGCCAGAAAGCCAGAGACATGAAAACAATTATGTACGGTGAGCCTGATCTAACACCCTGACCCTTTGTGATGTCCTACCAAAGCTATTAAAGGCATTACTGTGTTTGTTCAGATGTAGGGTGTGCTCCTTTTGCTGCACAATCAAGATCTGAAAATACCAAGTTGACAAAAATTCATGGGCTGTAACTGATTTCTCCCCTTTAAGAGTCTAAAACATTTGCATCCCTTTTTGGACTTCCTTAATGTAGTGAATCTATCACTGCTACGGCTCTGCAACCCCAAGCATGATGGGTATCAGTTCCTGGACTCTTTTGTTCTGTGGCTAACATATACATAAAAACAGAGCTCCTGTTTCAGAGGAATGGTTGTTACTTCGTTTTCTGACCATGTATTTACAGTCCCAAGCACTGCTTGCTTTGTGGAGCAATAGATCTAATGTATTAGCTAGTGTATTATATTTTTAATTATTTATTTGTACATGATTTCAATTTGAAAGGAGATTTTCAGGTAACAAGGTAGGCAAACATGTTCAACAGTGCCATGATATAAATTGCTGTAGGTGACAGATCCCTACAAAAATTATTACAGTCAGATTCACAATGCAAAAGATTATTTATATGACAGCAAGCAGAAAGACAAATTACTTAGAGACTATGTACGTGCTCTTCTGTAATTGCTCATAAATTATTGTGGTTCATGTTAAAATGCATCTAGACTCCCTAGACAACTAGATTTATTTAAAATAAGAATAATGGGAAATTATCAGGAAACAGGGAAGGAGCTGCAGTGCACACTCTCGGTGACTGCTAACATAAAAGTATATTACCTCATTGTCAGACAACTTAATATGTAATTTGCTTCATAATTTTGGAACCTTCGTTTTCAATTCAGTGTCTCCTGAGGTTGAATTAGCCTGGATAGATAGTAGAGATGGGCCCAGTGGGGCCTCACCATGGTGAACTGCTCCTGTGTTTCCCTGCCTGCAGGGATCCCCCTGCACCCATGTAGGGTTTCTGTGTACCCAGACACCTTCATGTTCTACAAAATAAGATTGAATGTAGTCAGCTGGGTCAGGAGGGACGCAGGGGCTGACAGATAGATGGGCAAACCTCTTTTCCTTAAGAGGATGAGCTAAAAATGGGACAATGTTTTCCGTATCCTCTCAGTGCTCCAAATTTTAGAAAATATTTCAAATAGGTGTATTTCTTGAAAGTGTCTGAAGTGCATCTGCAATAGATAGGATGTTCTTGAATGAGTTTTAGATCAAGCACTTAGTAAGGATTAGCTGATTATTGGGTAGCAGAGAAAAGATGTATATACATTGATTATATAAGTGCCTGTCTGTAATCCATTATTTTTCTCTTCTTGCCACCCTGATCGTATCATATATTGAGAGCCATGCCAACAAAAAATGACAGCAAACTTTGTTCTGGATAATGGAGTGCTAAACTCTACCTAAGCAGCACCAGTCATTTGTAATGACAGCTTGGAGAATACTCCAAACGAATCTAACAATGCTCACGCTCCAGTGACTGACAGCACGGCAAGAGGAAAAATTTCCTCTTCCACGTGAGCGCAGGGAGCCTGACCTAGATTTTAGCCTCTACAGCTTCATAGGAGGAAACATTCTTGGCTGTGTATTTAACAGGAAAAACAGAGCAAGGGGGAAAAGTCATCTCCTGTTTGATGAGTCATTGTTCAATAATAAAGAGTTAGTCAAGGTGCTCCCTGAGACTTCTCCCCTCTGCAGATGTCATCAACCCCATAATGAATGGTTACTTTGTTGCCCATGTACTCTTCTCTCCCTAATCACCACCTCCTGGCATGCCATGGAGACTGAGGTTATGCAGGGACGTGTTGTGGTTTAAACCCAGTCAGGCAGCTCGTTCACTCACTCCCCCCTCCCCCCCCCTTGCCTTCCCCCTACTTCTGGAGGGATGGAGAGGACAATCGAAAAGAATGCAACCCCCCTGGGTTGAGATAAGATCAGTTTAGTAACTCAGGTATAACACAAATCACTACTGCTACCACCAATAATAATAATGATAAAGGAAATAACAAGGGAAGAGAATACAACACCTCACCACCAGCTGACCGATAACTCACCCCCCAGCCCGACCAAGCACCGACCGATACCTTCTCCAACCCTGCAGTCCTCCTGCCCTTCTGGGTAACCCCCCATTTACCTCCTGGGCATGACATGCTGTGGTATGGAATACCTCTTTGGTCAGTTTGGGTCAGGTGTCCTGTCTCTGCTTCCTCCCGGCCTCCCCTCCTCCCTGACAGAGCATGAGACTCACAAAGTCCTTGGCCAAACCAAAACATCGTTTTTATCAGCTCTGTTCCCAGCCTGAAAGTCAAAACACAGCACTGCACCAGCTACCAAGAAGGAGAAAAATGACTGCCACTGCTAAACCCAGGACAGGAGAGTAGCAGTGCAGACTGGGGCAATGGATGCACAGGCAGCCTGCCTGCACCTTCCCTATATGATGCGCTCGCTGGGTTGGGTCAGCCTTGCCAGTAGCTGCTGAAAATCTTCCATTCGGATACTGTTAATGGGAAAAAGGTCTGTACTGTGAATCTCCTTTTCTCTCTTTTCCTCTTTTGAGGTGCAGGTGCTGTGCTGTGGTCCAGGCATCATATTGGTGCCTCCACCGGAGCACTGGCCATGGTCAGGGGTACAGTGGTCCCGCAGCTTCACTCTCCACTGCGGGCCTGCTGGAGATGGTGTTTATCCACTCTAATGACCTGGTTGTAAATTGGTGTTCAAAGGTATTTTATCTGTTCCACTATGCTTTTATACTCCAGCAGTTGTAATTTGGAAAAGAAAATAGTAGAGAATTGCGCACTAAAAGAGAGAAGAAATTTTCAAATGCAAGCAGAAGATTAAGTGGATTGAGTAGCACTGGAGGATGTTTAGTGTTCGCTGTGCTTTGACAAGTTGTTTGGTGTGGCTGTGGGAGAAATTTGATTGGAAGCAGAGACATTTTCAGCTTCCATAGCTAGATTTAGTATTGGGTCAGTGCCTAACTCTGTATCTCTTCCTAACTGTGACTGTTCTGTGAAACAAATGGAAAACTGGCACTGTTCTGCTTGACCCACAAGCTTCCCATGTGTGTTTGAATGTCAGTTATTCTTTACTGTGGTTTAACTTTGCTGAACCGGCACAGGTTTGAAAGCGTTAGATGACATGCCAGGATTAGACTGACAGAAGATCGACAGAATTAATTAGACCGGCTGATTTGGTTTGGATCTAAATTCTATTTCTGAGCATCCCTATTTATTTTGGCTTATGCCTCTGCTTAGACTTTTGTGCCTTTGCTGAAGCACAGGAGGAAGGGTGCCTTTGAGAATACCTGTATGTCCTGGAGAACAGCGAGAATGAACCATCTGGAGAGTTCAGTGTTGCAGCTGTAAGCTCTGCACTGCTCCTTAACTGTAAATTCACACCAGCCTAAAGAGCATAGCTTGAAGAAAGCAGAGAGTAAAAGGCTCTGATACACTGCCATGTACAGAAATTTTGGCTCGCTACATTTGTTTAGGAAGTAAATAAAAAAATCACTCAATGAGTGAATGCTATTCAAGGTGTATATGAAATGCAGAGTGTATGAGGATACCTACAGTTAGAGCTTGAGAATTGATACTGTAAATGCAGAAGAGGCAACCTGAACTTTGCTTGATTGAATTTGAGGTAACTGCGCCAAGGGTAAAGATGTTCCAATTACATGTAGCTGGATGCGATCAGTAAATTCTAAACCCTATACATTTCATCAAGTTTAATAAACGTAGGTGGTGTGTTTGCCTGTTGGTGATCTGCCTTGACAGTCTTTTTCTTTAGTTATATTCTTGGTTTTCAGGCTTAAGAGTTTTTCCAGCAATAAAAATAATTGAATTAAAAGGTCTCTGATCTGTGAGAGGGAATTACATGTTGATACATTCACATGCACTAGGATTCTATTGTAACGAAGATGATTTAAAATAACAGGAGAAAAAAAAATGCAGGGAGAAGTAATATTTTCTTAAACTGGTTGACATCAATTAATTTTCAAAGTTTTTTTTCTGAACAGAACATCAAAAGATCCCTTTTTGTACAATTCCTGTAAAAGCTTGATTGCATTGCTGTCATGTTGTGATAGTATCCTGTTGTGTATCATACCTGTCTCTACAGTCTGAGTAGGCTGTAATAAAAAAAAAAGCTATGTGAAACTGTTTTGAAAAGAAAATTATGAATGTTTCATCTGGTTTGGGTTTTTTTTTTTTTACATAACATAATTAGTCGAGATGGATGGCAAAGTTTTAAGGGACAAAATTGGAATCAGATGCCTATGTACATTTTCCTCCAGCAAAGAAAAAACTCAAAATTGGTTTACAGGAGCAAGTCGTTAAGGTGAAAACACTTGGTTTATTTATTAAAGAATTAGTGTTTTGGGAATGAATGTAATGATATTCTGAAGAAATGGAACTGAGTAGGCCCAGTGTGTTCTATTTATTGCATTTACATGTAACTAAAAAAGGTACATAAAACCCTTTAATTGCTAATTTAATAAGACCCTTAAAGCTGCTGCAGGTTTTTCACATTGATATAAAACAAAGGTTCTTTTCACTAACTGCATTGCATTTCACAAGCTGCCTTTCACTATCTTGAAAAAATGTATCTGATTCTAATCTTTCTTTATTATTGTTTTGCTTTCAGTTGATGGTTGCATTGACTGGTCAGTGGATCTCAAGACATACATGGCTTTGGCAGGTGAACCAGTCCGAGTGAAATGTGCCCTTTTCTACAGCTATATCAGAACTAATTATAGCATGGCCCAAAGCACAGGTCTTAGGCTTATGTGGTACAAAAACAAAGGAGATTTAGAAGAGCCCATTATATTTTCTGAAGTTAGGATGAGCAAGGATGAAGATTCAATATGGTTTCACTCAGTTGAGTTGCAAGACAGTGGTTTCTACACCTGTGTTCTAAGGTGGGTATTGTGTTAAATCTAAGAATGTATAGATTGGCTTGCTTAAAAAAAAATGTTTAAATTTAGCTCTCAGGATTGAGATATTCTTCCAGTTAATATATACTCATTATTTTTATTCTCATAATTATGTATGTCATATAATTCTTTGTCTCAAAATTAGTTTCCCTAGTAACTATAGTTACCTCTTTCAATAGCTATAATTAAAAACGTGCTTTCAGTTAATTACTTTATTATTTTAAGTCCAACATTTGCAAATTATCAATTTGCCATAAACCTTCAGAACTAGATACTTCTTAAATCATGAGTATTTTGGTTAAGTAATGCTCTTTTTCAAATGCTCTGTGTTATTCAAGAGTTAGACACGGTTTGAATTATTCTGATGGGATTAGGCCATGGGGAGTTACAGCTCTGTCTGGTTTTGAAGAAATGTTTATTTTAATATACAGTTATGATTTGGCATAAATCTAAGCAGACCTCGTTTGGTAAGGCACTGAAATGCGTGTCTCAGAAGTATTTTGGAACTGTGGATGAGCCTTAAATTAAGCATGTGCTGGAGCTCGTGATTTCCATCATGTGGATGTTGATGTCAGCTCTGCCTAAAATGAGAAGATAAAAAAGCAGGACTCTTTAAGAATGAATGAATAAATATTCCTCAAATGATCCAGTTTTGAATTAAAAGGAGATTACAGATACTTTATATGATTCGGGTTTAAACTGTTTAGTTTTAGAGAATGAAGCTTGATTCATCCTTGTCTGTGGCTCTATACTGAAACTACTTCTTTTTGATTTGACAAATTTAATATCAAATATCACAGCAAAATAGCATCACTGTTCAGAGCCCAGAATTTGCTCTCTCTCCATTTCTGCTAAGTCCTGCTGCCTTGTCTCAGCTGCCTCAGTCCATTTGGATCCTGAAGAATGCTGCTAAAATCAGAGATTGTGCTGTGGTTTGTGGTCATTTGTACTAGTGACCAAGGTCCAGTTTATATACTGGATGCATCTGCCAAGCTGACCATTAAGGCTGTATTGTAGCCTTCAGAGTCAATTATTCTTTATTAATTGCTCTGTCAGAGGCCTGGTCTAATGTGAACTCTGCTTTGAAATGTTATGGGCAGACAGTGATTTACATGTTTCAAGGGAGCTGTACTTTGGTTTCGTAAGAAGTCACTGTTGTGATAATCAGGTTACTGGTTTAATACTCTGGAAATTTTTAACGTGAATAATCTGAACAATGAAGCATTGATCTTGGATCAGATTCTGGGACATGCTTTTTTCTGGGAAATTTCAAAGCTCTGCTCATTTACATGGCAAAGTAATTTTGGGTAACAAATGGGCAAGTTCTTAAATAATTCATGCATTCTCCTCATTTTCACATAAAAACTGTACGACATACTTCTTAGAAGGCATTGCACAGCAGTAAGATCTTCCTTGTCAGTTCTGCAGTTTTCCTGCTTTGGCTAGAACTTATTTATATCATTATGGGTAATTTTGCCTTTTTCAGATTTTATGTCAGACAGCAGAATATTGTATATACTGGTTACACATAGAAGACTGTATTTCTTTCTTTACTGAATTCCTTTTCCTTCCAAAAATTTGGTAATGTATCCATGGTGTTACTGTTTATAAAATCATAGGTGGCTTAAATTAGCTGAGGAAATAGCAATAGTAATTGATTTAGTATCATTAAACTAGGGCGAGCTCTAATGGTCTAAACTATGATCACACTTTTGTGGTATATTACCCACACTGTGTAATTTCAGCTTTATTAATCCATTTTTTGGAGGGGGATAAGCAGATGTTTGCATTTTAGTCATTAACCAGGCTCACCTGCTCTGTGAGGTTTTAAGAGGTCACAAATGAGAGCAGTGATTCTAGAATATGGTTTTATTTTCTAGGAATATTAACAATTTCTGTTATAAATGCCTTCGTCTGTACACTGGATGAATGGAGACTGAGAACTCAATGCAGTGGAAATGAAGAGGTGACTCTGGCCCATTAGGGTGCAAGGGTTTAGGGGTACGTGCATAATGGAATCGTTTGGCTTGGTAGATGAATGAAAAACAAAAAAGGGAAGGAAGATGCTTTTGACTCAAGATAAATGTAAAACTTTTGAAGTTTTTCTCAACAAGGGACTTTTCATTAAGGTTTTTCAAGAGGAAATCAGAAGCAATTCAGTTCTAAATTGATGTCTTTCTAGCCACTCTCCAAGGGCATGGAAAGCCCTGGTGCAACTCCCTGTGCTGCTCAAGGGGTGAAACCACACATTTGCCTGTCCCAGTGTCTAGCGTGTGCTGCATTCAACCACTTCAAGTCTCTTGTCTTTGAGCAGTTCTGTCTACAATTCGTCCTTGCCTATACAAAAGGGCAAAAGGGAGGGAGATGCTTGGATGTGAAGTTGTTTGTGGCTTGAAAGGAAGGACACACTCTTAAGCTGGGAAGATCTTCTCAAATAGAAGGGAATTGAACACCAAGGGTTTTTAGGAAGTTGTATATAAAAGATTTCATAGTCAACAGTGGAAGCCATGCCAATGCACCCTGCCCCAGCTTGTTAACTTTTTTCTCAGTCAAAATGTGGCAAATAAAAAAGCTCTATGGGGAAAATTCTAACTGCACTTTTCTCTGAATTTCCAATTTGTTGAAAAGGTTCTTCACAGTTCTGAAAAAAAAACCTCCCCAAAACCCAGAAAAAAACCACAAAAAAACAAAACCCCAAACCTGTTTTTTAAGAAGCTGCATTTTCTGGTTGCTCACAGGTGCTTGTAGGATTAAGGCATGAATATCTCTGAAGCAATTAGAGGGAATTTTTCTGAAGCTTCTTCAAAAGGGTGTGTGTGAGCAGGTGAAGGATAGGCTGCTCTGACAGTGATTTGGAGATGGGTAAAAATTGAACGTGTCAGAGAATTCTTTGTTATACACAATTGTCATTTCAATAATCAGAATGTCTGTTCTGTAAATGAGCCTGTAATACTGAATAAAATTAAGGAATATTAGAGCAGCCTTAATGAAAGAGATTGCTTCTCCAGGCTGAAGAGGTTCAATACCATAATTTAAACGTTGCCTCTCCTTTATTAACCAATTAGACATTGTTCCATAGGCAGGTGTGTGGGGGTGTATAATAGGAGGGAATTATGGTTGCATTAAAACTTATTTCTCTTTTCCCACATTTTGACACTGAGTTGACACTCGAATGCACCCAAAAGGTGGTGTTTTTCTTCAGTGTTAACTGTAACATAGTAAGGGGTCCTGGTGCTGCAGGGACTTTTGAAAGAGTGCAGAGTTGAGCAGTGTTAGTTCATGTGAGTTTCATGGATCTGCTTTCTCAGGTGTCTATTCTGTGCCAAATCAGGGATATTACTACAGCTAGATCCAGTGACACCCAGAAGAGATTCTCACTAATGGATGGATGTGTGTTTCACTACGGATCCCAGATAAATGTTGGGACATTTGTATCATGACTTTACTGCCACGTACAGAAATGCTGTGTTCTAGAGGTCTCTTCACAGTACAGGCCATGGATATGCTGTTAATTTTCCAACACCTGTGAGTGCTACTTTCAGATGAAGCTGTCACCATTTCTGTTACAGAGGTTTGGTGTTCTGGGATTTTTGCTTCAGCACTCTGAATTGAAGTATCTTCAGTGGAGGATTCAGAGATCAGAGCATCAAAACCAAACATGGGAACTAAAAAGATCTAAATGCAAAAAAAGTGGCCCAAAAGTTCAGAGTATGTAAGACAGTCATTTGCAAGATCATGTGCTACTTTGCTCTGTTAAAAAGTACAGTTGTTTATCTGTGTTAAAATCCTCTGTAGAGAATAAGAACTGGGTCTGCTTAACCCGATGAAAGAAGGGAAGATGAGGCAGGAAAGAAATCTCAGCAAAGCTCAGCATCACCTTTGCCCTCAGCCAGGGACTGCTCCTGAAACCCTTTCTTCTAACTGGGCCCAGCTCCAAAATAAACTGAAGTACTGAATAAATGCTTTATAAGCAAGATCAGTAAAACACTAGTGTATATTTGCTGTTAATTAACTGTTGGTGAAATAAAATAACACAATTCCTGTAATGTGAACCAGGAGGGTAGAAAGTCTGGGCCTTGCAGGGAAAGCAGGAGGTAGAGGTTTGTGTTTGCCAGACTGGCTGATGTAGCTAAGCCTCTATTTTTGTACAGGATACAGAATAACAAGGGAGTGAGGGCCTTGAATGCCTATGAGGCAATAAGCCTGCAGGTCTTTAATACCAGAATTTGATGCCAGAGAACTACCAACAAACCAAGTTAGGAAATCTGCATCTTTTTTTCCTTCCTTTGTCCCTATCTGCACGTTTCTTAATGGAGAACAGCGTTGCTATGGACATGCACAGAAGAATCAAGCCTTTGCTTAGCCATTGGTGAAATACTGAGATACTACTTTCTGAACAATAATAAAATAGACTGACAGTAGATTCTAAGCCTTCTAGCTTCTGAATGTCTGTGGAGTGCATGACCAGCAAAACAAAATCAGACTTAGACAGCCTGGAGGGCCTGTCAGTAAGACTTCATTTGCAGCGTAACCTTTGTGTTCTCACTTCTGCGGGTCTTCGGCAGAGCTGAGGATATTGTTTCAAATTCCTACAACATGGACTTGCAGTATGCACACAGCATCCCAGGAAAAGTTGCACCACTTCTCTGAGTGCTGAAAGTCTGGCATCCAAGTGAAAGGAGAGGGCTTTTTTCAGGTCTCAGCAGAGACCAAACAGGAAAGTTGGACAAAATCATGATGTGAAAATGTGTAGGGTTTGGCTGCTTTCTCTGCAGCCGTCTCTCATGGTTCTTACAGTATGTGTTTTAATACAGAAATTCATTTTGTCCATGGCAATTATCTTCTTATTACAGAAAGTTTCATTTTCAGGTGCTTTGGCTTTATTCAGTGTTCAACTGTTATGTCAAAGGTGATTTTGTATCTCAAGTAACTTTGAACACAGTGTTGTAATTCCAGTTTGGTCATAGAATATCTCCTTCCCTATGCTTCAAAGGCAAATGTTTGGTTTTTTTCCCAGTAGACTTTCCCTGAAAAGATCTAAAGATGATACCTTCTAGTGGGCAGGGTCTTTAATTAGGTGATGGATTATGTATCTCATGGTTACCTGTCAGACTTGCACACTGCTACGTGACCCGCTTTCATACTGTACTGTCCCAGGCATATCTGTTGAAGCAGCTACATTTCACACTTCGAGAAAGTGGATGGATTCAGCATGGCATAACCTTCCCAGGCTCTGTATGACACTAACATTAAATGTCACGCATTAAAAGCATGTGGCATTTCCCACTTTAAAAGCAACTGATTCTGTATAAACAAAATCCGTGTGATATATGGTATTCAATACCTGCATACAGTGTTGAGCAGATACAATATAGTCAGTATGATTCATGATAAAATAAAATTTAACTTACTGAGATACGATGTTTTGGCATTATCAAAATGCAGAAGAAAGTAGAATCTTTTCTATCTAAAATTGTGTAAAAACTGATGGTGCTCCTGCAAATCATTTTGATGACATTGTCTTTATTGAGAGAAATCAGTTCTGTCTGTTCTTTTGACACTTAGATTTACTCAAAACCAAAGGTTTTCTTCTTTTGCCTGGTGATATGTATATTTTTGCTCACTCTTCTTCTATAAAGCTTTAAAAGAGAAAATATCCATCCTCTGTTTTACTGACACCCTTTGTGTTTACTGTTGGTGAGAAGCTGCAGGAGCAGTCAGGGTTTCAAGCAGAAATGCCCATGTTGCTCTTTGGTTGGAGAGCATCCAGTGACTTCCCTGTTGCAGCAGCATGCACAAGAAGAAAATTATTGTTTATCTTTCAGTTTTCTTAATGGTAAAATCACAGCTTTAGATACCTTTAAAATGGCTGACATTACTTTCTAGTCTCTACAGACTGTCATAATGAAAGCTCCATGTGCTGCAGTGCTTCAGTAATGTTTCAGCTCACTGTCAGTGGTTGCTCATGAAAGAGGTGTCTTCCCTGGTGGGCTTCAAACCTTGCCTGGTGGAAAGAAAGGAGGCAAAGTGGAGTGACTGCTCCCTCATGCAGTCAACTTTGCATGCAGGAGACCTGTTGCCAAGATGTTGTTTAGCCCCCCTCAGCCATCTCCTCTCTAATACATCACGGAGTTTTCATGTCCCTTCTGTTCTTCAGATAACAGTGAAGGGGAATGTGCTTACCCAGGTACCACTCCTGTTGAAATACGCATCGAGCCGGCAGTAACTATAACATGTTAGAACACAATATTGTGCGTGTCCTGTGAATGGACAGACAAATGGAAGATTTCTTGAGGGAATGCATCATGCTGAAAGCACAAGGTGACAAAATCACAGACAGTTAAATTAGTATTTAGTAGGTGATCCTGGAGAGTATTTTTTTCTTTTCTGGCAAACACTTAAGGGAAGACACAGACAGAAGGATTCAGCTGCAGGACTCTAACATCCCTCACTGTAAATTGGCATGAGGATGCTATCATGAAGTAAGTGTTCCTTGTATATCTTATGAGCTAATAACTGATCCAGTGGTTTATGTGTTTAATTGCCCATATACAAACTGAGAAGGGCTTGCCTTTCTCATTGCATCTATGATATAGGACTTAAATGCATGAAGAAGGATGTGTTCCACAGGTTTTATTCCCTGAGGTAACAAAGGCACTGAGGTTTAGCAGTGACATGTCTGATGGGTATCCTGAATGCAATTTTGTTTTTATGTGTTAGGTGTGTAATAACAAAAAAGGCATAGAGGAGTAGATACACTTATTCACACATTGTGTGATTTGGAAGAAAGAAAGGAGAAAGTGTTCAGTGCTCTCAGAAACAGGGTATTGCAAATACAAAATCATTAAAAGGGGATTTCTTAATTCTTTCCTGGGAACAGTTGTCCCTGTGTCTCAGATTTATGTCATTGGTAATGGGGCTTTTCAGTAAGGCAATATAATTTAACAGTAATATCCAGAGTTCTAATGGAAAAGTAGTAGGAAATAAATGAAAAGGGCTTAGTCATTTGTAGTAGCAAACTTCCGGGCAGCTTGTTGCCTTGTAATTCTTAAGGGCAAGGAAGAAGAGAGCAAACCTGGTCAATTACAGGATTTCTTCTGCTGGAACAGGATGTGCTGAAGCTGACAGAGACCAGATGATTGATGAACTTCAGTGTGATATGCTAGAAATAACCTGATAGTCTTTCAGGTTCTGCATTTCTTCTGTGTTATGTATTATATTCTCATATATTCATTTCTAATAACTAACATTTTTGAAGACTTGGAAAAAAAAAATCCTGAACCAAGGAACCCTGTTGATCTGTGAGAGTCAGCTTAAATACTAGGAGATTTTCTCTCTATGCCCAAGTAGCCCCTGTTGGACTGACTGGTAACTTGTTTGGTTTTCAATTGCTTCTCTCATCATACAGAGATCAGAAGGACCAGGGCATATGTGTGAAGGCAAACAGAAAAGAAATAGTTCCTCCTGCCCCTTAATCATGTGAAAATCAGGCTGGCTATCACTGCTCTCAGAGAGATTTAAAACCCATGATACTAGACATTACCCTTGAGTTTTCAAATCATGGTCTTGCTGATCGAGCCTTATCATTGACTGTACTAGGCACATCCTGACATTTTTATGTCACATTTCCCTCTTAACAAGGATGTTAGCTGAAGTCCAACTTTAATTTAAACTTAGATCTAAGTTTTTGTGAGAGAGAAACTATACCCAGCTGGCAGATCCAAACATCTTTTCTTCTCTGTTCTAGGAAAGAAAAGCAAGCCTTAAAAATCCCTAAAAAGGGCTAACTCACAGTGAGGAGTACAAGTCTTTCTTTAAGGGCCTCTGGTGAGAACTATATTCCTTAGGGTTAACTTGAGACATCTCTGGATGTCTGGTTTTCAGGCTGTCATTAATATAAGCTTTTAAAAATACCTTTCAGTGACTTTGCTCAGAAATTCTTTATTTTGAACAGTAATGGGATAGCCTTTCTTCATTGTAAAACATGGGCCCCTGGGACATCTGGAATGTCTTGGTCAAGCTGAAATTGTCATCTTGTCTCTAGTGAATCTTGTATAGAAATTAAATCTTGGGAGAAAATAAGTACAGAAAGAATAAAAACTCTTAGAGAGTGTTGGCTTAGCTCAGCTGAAATGCTTTTTCTACCTGAAGGGAAGGGGGCCTTGAATGGTACCTCTGTCTGGATTCACAATGCAGGTCAAGGATCAGAGGATGTAGAGATAATGCAAGAACATTGGATTTGTAATAACTTACTGTTTTAGCACTTCATTTTCTGAGATCATACTTCCATGATATCGTTTTCTTTTATTAGTCGGATCTTGAGAATGAGTCAAGCATTAAAGGAGGGGTAACACGGAATTAGGAGTTCTCTTTATCATGCATAGGATTTGGTATTAGAATTACAGTTATAACATGAGCAAGCAAGCAAAATACAAAACAGGAATGTTTGGAATTGTGCCAAGGCCCACACAGACAAGCCACAGAATCACTGCACCTTTTGGCTTATGGATCAGGGAGCAACGGCAGCAGTGCCAGCCGTCTGTTGAAGTGTTCCTCTTCAGGCGCTGCTCTCTCACTTGGCAAATTAAAAAGAAAAAAAAAAAGAAAACTTTGAAGGATCTGTGATTTGTCACATCTGAGAGTGATTTACACCTAAGTGGGAAATTAATCTTTTCCAGATAATGACCCTTAACATGCAGCAGTGGTAGTCCACAAGAAATAAGCTAACACTTGAAAGAGCAAGTAATAATCCATTTGTTTTTAGGAAGGATGTTAGATTTGTGTGATCTGAAAAAAAAGAAATCCTAATAAATAACTCATTTTTCTTTAAGCAGATCACCAGACAATGACTTACTTGATCTGAACAAAGCAAGCTCAGATAACCATTGTAACCATTATGTGAAATGTAAAATTTAGGAATGCATTTATAAAATTCTCATGAAGACAGAGGAAGGCAATCAAATACTTTAGTCTGAAAGCTGATAACATAGCACATTATTATAGCAGTTGGTAGTAGATCTGGTAGAGCATTAATTGCTGTGGCCCTTCAGATCAGCAAAGACGGTTGATGGTGTAGTTGTTGCTGTTACTGCTTTAACTTGGAATGAGCAAAGATGAATATAGGTTGACTTATACAGTCCTGAAATCAGTATTTCAGTGAGCCAATGAAAATGTCATTAGAACAGCCAGTGTTAGGTATGTTGGGAGAAGTCTTGAGTTGTGCTGTTCCTTGAGCATTGCTTTGCTAAATACACTTCCCAGGTTTTGGATCTACCTCCAAAGTCTTAGAATGTAATAAAAACCCCAACACTGAATAAAAAAATGAGCCTGCAAGGGAAAAAAAAAAGTCCTCTTGTGTAAATATGCAGTTCAAATATGGGTTAGTTTATGGGTTAGTGTGTGTGGGGGGTAGTTTTATTTTATCTACTCAATATAAAATACTAACCCACTTTGCTGCTTCTTTCCTCTTTATGAGAAAATTAATAAAGGGGGGAAGGGTCTGTGCTTACTAGAGACAAAATTGTTTTGTTTGACTCTTTTAACAAACCACCCCCACTTAGCATACCAAAAGAGTTTTTTTTCCAAAGTTGTGAATATTTCCTCTAATTTGAATTCAGCCTTAGGGCTGATGAACTGTCTTGAATCCAAAACAAGATGGAAAATTATGTAAGGATTGGACTTCAATTTCAAATGTCCTTCTTATTCATTTATTTATATCCTTCCTTTTTCCCTCTTGTCCTGGCTTCGAAGTCAAGCCAAACCCACTTTTTGCTTTGCTTTTGTTTTGAGACCTGCTAAACTTCCTTGGTTTTCCCTGTGGTTTTCTAGTGGATTCTAAGCTGGCTTCAGCTTGTGGTTTGGAGCCAGTTCCAGGTGGCCTGGGATTACAAATGCCTTGCCACCAGAGCAAAAGAAACTGCTTTGTGAACTCTGGCAAAGCTAAACTTGTCTTCACATTTCCAGTTGAGAGAGTAGGCCCAGTTTATAACTATTCCCTTGAAACAGGGAATTACAGATCTTAGTTTCAGTGTGAAAACATAGGCAATTCTTTTTTCTTTGTGCTATCAAATAATTCTTTCTTTGCCTCCCAGAATTCTGCCTCAAAATTGAGAAGAACAATGAGGCTGATCCAACTGGTGTTTCCTTTCGCTCATGAGTGGAATATAACTGTTATCCCAAACTGACTAGATTAAAGGAAGGCTACTGCTTCATTCACTGGAATTCCTGCAAAAGTTGCCTTTTTCTGAATTACCAGCAGTAGCACTAACTTGAGTGGCTGGTGCAGCATTCATAAAGCTTTCAAGTCTGTTGCTGTTGACTTAGTGAGGGCTTCCTTCATCATGAGCCTGAATAGATTTATTGTCTCGGTCATGGAGTGTGAACAAAAGTGATAGTACTCACCAGGCACTTAGTTTTCTCAATTCTACTCAATTCTGATTGTAACTAATGAAAAGAGTACTACATTTTTAGGTCATGGTTCCATGAAGCATTTTAAACAGAAGCAGCCTCCAGGGCTTTTCAAAATACAATCTAAATAATGCAAGATTGTTAGAAGAAAATACAACACTATTAAATAACACCAAGTAATGGACAGCTATTCAAAGTCATTCTTGATTAGCCTAGGTCATTATTACCGAGCACATGTGACCTTAATTGCACTCAGTAATACTTGTAGTTATTCAGGAAAGCTAAGTAATCATTACTAATTAATTGCTATTGACTATACTCAGTGATGTATCCATATTTTATGGTTTTCAGTGCTGTATTAGGAAGCATTGAAACTTTCTGAATATGTTTTATTTTCTTCCTACAAAGAAAGTAACCCTTTTCAAAAGCAAGTAGTTTGGGAGAAAGTTGACTGATGTTCATTAAATCATGTAGATATTTCTGAAATGCCTACCCCAAATTATGCGGTTTTTTGCAGTCCAGAGAACTTTTGTTTCAGGTAAAATAATAAGTTCTGTGCAGTTTGTGAGGATGAGACTTTATTATAGCCTCTGAAGTGAAAGACATCATGGCAGTGTGCAGGGTGAGCCTTTCCACTCTGAGGTTAGGGACAGAGAAAATATCCACCTATTTTATTACATACATTTACAGGTGACATTTTTAACAGAAGGGGGTAAGGAGGAGGAAGTGTGCAGTTCTGCTGAGTATTTAACACTAATGATGCTGAAAATGGGAGTGTTCTGAAGATTGCCTGTTGATTTGCCTTGCAAATACCTCTTTCTGCAAATACCTGCTTGTGGCACACTCCTTTGACAAGGAGCCATTTGCACAGTGTTTTGTCAGTGCTTGTTTAGCATGAAGCTTAGAGTCGTGATGAAGTGTCCCTATGGATCTTTTTATTTTCTTCCCAACTACATTCTTACTTGACAGAGTGACGTGTTTAAACATTTCATAAGAAAAGATTTGTTACGGAGCATGTTGGATTTTTCTGTTATTATTATTTTTCATTTAAATTAAAAGCATAGCCTTGATTCTAATTGGAGGGGGAAAACAGCCGGGATCATTAGTGTCAGGGTTTGACTGATGGATCACTTTCCAGGTGCACAGGGCGTTTTTTTGCCCGCTGTGCCACCTCTTGCCTCAGCTAAACTGGTTTGTGGCAAGGCTGCGATGGCAGAGGCAGTGGCAGTACCCCCTGCCTGAGCTCTCCGCATTGCCCTTCAATGGCAGTAACCACCCAGCACCCTTGGGTTCACTCCAGGCTTTTTTGGTTGTAGGGCAGTCAATTAAAATGACAAAATGATGCATGGTGGGAGGAAGGGCCTCATTATATCGTTGCTTGTTCTTTGTAGCTTGCCATCACACCTAATGAAGGGCAGAGGCTGACAGCCTGGCTTGCAACGATTCTGTGTAAAGTACAAGATGCTTCACAGCAACCACGACAGATGCCAGTTTGGGGTTTTTTATTGTGTGTCTGATAGCTCTGATAAAGGTGCAAGCCTGAAGGAAGTCAATTTAATCCTGTATTCATGATTGTCAAGAGTGGAAGCTGGGCTAGTCGTGTTTATTCTACACTAAATTAAAACCAGTCGTCGATCTCACAGCCCTCACCTGGGCTTGACTGTCCGGGTTCTCTGGTGATAGAGCAGGCATGGTTTGAAGTGCTGGGGGGTTACATGTTCCAAGATTTTAAGGCCAACATGTAGCCATATTACCTCCAGTCTGACCTGTGTGACTGTGCTTAGAGGGCAGGTGCTGGGAGCAGCGGTGGCAGGGCTGAGGGGTGGCCCGGGGCCGGGCACAGCGGGTTATGGCCGGTTATGGCCGGTTCCAGCCGCTACACACTGGGCAGTGCTGAGCCCCTCAGCAGGGCTGAGGGAGCCTCGGGAAGGCAGGTTTAGGAAAGAGCAGGGCAGTGCGGGAGTGAGGGAAGAAGTGCGAGGAACAGCCCCATGGCCATGGAGGGACCCGGGGGAGCTGGTGCTGACAGGAACTGCAGCCATGCTGGAGCTGGGGAGCATGAGAGGAGCTGTTGTGGACACACCACATCCCGCCATTCGTCACCCCTGCACTACTTGAACAGAGGGACAGGTAAAGGAGTAAAAAAGGAGGCAAGGGAAATGTGGTTTAGTTGTTTTGTCTTTGTCACAACCAAGCCTATTTCAATTTGTAATTAATGAAAATATTTTTTTCCAAGTCTGTTTTGCCCATGACAGTAATTGGTAAGTGATCTCTTTATCTTGACCCCAAGCTTTTTCATGTTACCTCCTCCTTCCCATCCTGCTGAGGGGGAGTGAGGGAGCAGCTGGGTGGGTGGCTGCAGCTGGTCCAGGTCGACCCACCACAGTATCATATGCGATAGGATTTTATATAGCAGTTTCTTCTGCGGGAGGAATTCTTTCTGCAGCGTGTGGTTTAACATCCAGCACATAACTCTTCTTCTCAAATGTATACTGGAGTGAAATCTTAAGGTGGAAAGAAAGACGTAGAGGACGAGTGCCTATGACAGAGGAAATGGGACAGTGTATCCTGACCAGCCTTTAAGATGCCAACAGGTTCCTCTTTTCATAGATTTGAAAGCTGAAAAGAGCTGCTGTTCTGCCTTAGATCGTGTATCAACAAAATTTCTACCCAGTTCTTCATTAGCAAATCAGAAATGAGTCTACATTTTCTCATAATTCCCACATGTTGGAAATGCACAGCATGGCAGTCACTATTTGAGTGTGCAGCAGAAGTGCTTGGGAAATGGAGATCTTAACAAAGAACTTACAGTGCTGAAACAAGCATGGTAAAAAGGAGGTAGAAAAAATGAAAATATCTTCTTGTCCTTGCAGAAACTCAACGTATTGCATGAAGGTGTCCATGTCCTTGACCGTAGCTGAGAATGAATCTGGGCTGTGCTACAACAGCAAGATCAGATACCTGGAAAAATCAGAAGTCACTAAGAGAAAGACAATCTCTTGTCCTGATATTGAGGATTACAAAACAGCCAGTCAAGAGCCGGATGTGGTGTGGTACAAGGTAACTATTGCTGTTGTATTGCTGTTGCACTGAAACTATACAAAACTTCTGTTTTCAGACTGAGGCTTAGAGATGGCCTTTCTGAGCCTGCAGTGGTTTGTAACTGGCCTGGAAGAAGTTTTCCCAATATTACAGAAGTACCGTTAAAGCACAGGCAAAACTACCTAGCATGATCATTGTCCAGCAGAAATCAGCAACAGTGAGCATGTTCCGTGCAGGAGGTTACATGACTTCTCTAACAGTAGTACCATGTTCCCAAACCACTCTGCTTTTGTACCAGTTTCCACCTTAGTGCGATGT
This sequence comes from Neopsephotus bourkii, assembly GCF_033783945.1. Classification (NCBI taxonomy): domain Eukaryota; kingdom Metazoa; phylum Chordata; class Aves; order Psittaciformes; family Psittacidae; genus Neopsephotus; species Neopsephotus bourkii. The sequence continues at coordinate 1,036,859 of NW_026901430.1, read as the reverse complement.
TTCCCTACCTGATACTGTAGTAGGAACAAAGGGAGGCAACCTTCAATGGAGTCAAAGGTGTATCAGCACCACCAGCTTCAGTAGTGCTACCCAGTTAGTTTTTATGAAGTCTGTTGGGTAATTTCACCAAGGTTTGTTTGCGTTTACCAAAGCCCGCTGGGTAATTTCACAGAGATGCCTTTACTTTTGCTGAGTTTCCTTGAGTAGTTTTACTGATGTCTGTTAATTTTAGCTGAAGTCTGTTAGATACTTTTATTACTGAGCAGGTAACTCAGCTGGCTGCACCTTCTCCAAGGCCTGTCACATAGCACACACCACTTTCAGCAGCACATGTATGAATGGTGTATGGCTGTAGCTCTCCAAGAAAACACAAGAGTGACTAAAATATGGGTTGTCATGGAGATGTCAGGTACCAAGACCATAGAAATGTCTGGCAAATTTTACCTACTTTGTCTAGACTGAGACCAAAGTCTGATATTTGAAAAGCCCTTGGGTATGGGTTGCTGCAAGAAACAATGAAGAAGAATAAAGAGCTGAGAATCAGAAGGGACAAGAAATAGTTGGGCAAGAGGAAGAGTGGACTTCGGGTTTGAAGAAAATAGAGTAGGGATAAAGGCAGAATGAGTTTAGGACGAACTTGATTCAGGTAATGAAGGCAAAACCATACAAACTAATTAAATCCTAAATTTTGAGGGCTTGATTTGCCAACCTTAATAATATTCTTTAAAGGTAGTTATTTTGTGTGAAATAAGTAACATGTGCAGAACTAATTTTTTTTTTTCCTCCTTAGCAGGTTGCATCAGAAAAGAGCAATTAGAAAAGTCATCTCTTTCAATTTTTTACAGAAATCTCACATGTTCTATCTTGTAGTAACAAAACGTGTGCTGTAGTACAAAACAAAGTACAATTAATATAAACAAAGTTTTCCTTTCAGCCACTGAAGCTGTTTATCTTGGCATATGGGTGGATATCTTCAATGCTGTTCATACATAAAATGTATGTATTCAGTTAAGTCTGAAATCTTGGAGAAAAGAGAGAAGCTGTTTCTTGCCCTACCTACCTAGGTATTACTGAACACCAGATCACTGAAGATCTCTCTTATTTGCAGAGCACACTGCAGAAATAGTCTGTCAGGGATAATCTTTAGCTGTCATGGAGCAGAAGTCATTCTAAGGAAGATGTATGTACAACCCCAGATCAACAATGCTTTGTGCTGACCAAGAAAGGGAACAGAAAGGTCTTTGTTCTGTATGCCTACGCATGTTATCTGGGTTGCACACATAGGTTGCGTGACACGAGGCTGGAGTACAACAGCTGACTGACAAGTCACCACTGTGTTGTAATGGAGCAGAATTAATGTGGTTTGATGATAATGGTGAAACAGCTGAAGTTGACAACTTCATTATGAAGTTTAGGTTGATAATGAAGAGCCATTAGTGGAATAACCTGCTACATATACCTCGTTATCCATAATTAGCAATAATGTGCTATCAGTTCAGTTCTTTGACAACACCTGTGTTATCTGGGGATGAGTCAGGAAGCTCAGTACTGGGGTAACCCCTACAAAGCGCAATCTGGGACTTAAGGTCATGCTGTGTAAGGCAGAAAAAAGCAGGTCCCTTCTCCCAAAGAATAAAGTGATATTCTGCTTTGGATACAACCCTTGCTTTCCGAAGAAAGCATCTGTTTCCAGTCATATTTTCCCTCTACCATTGTGATTGAGTTTGACACGTACATGAAGGTGTAATCAGCCATCTTCTCGTGTAAATGTGCTCTGGAGGCACTTGGGGGCTATTCCTTTTCAGTACACTGAAACATTTGGGGAAATTTTTCATCCTGAGAGCATAAGTTGTGCAAAATAGAACAGTAGATAAATAAACACAAGGAAGTCCTTGAGGTCCCTTCTTTAAACATTTGGCTGAAAAGAGAAATCCTTTTGTTCACGAGAACCTGCCAGTTTGCTGGTAGTTGAGGAGCTTGGACTTGTGACTGATGAAATACCATCAGACAGGACAGTAATGGTGTGAGCCCACCATGTGCAGGGCTTGCCCTGCCTTCCAAAAGGCTTCTCTGTGTGGAGGGATTAATGAATCTCAGCCAATAATTGCATTGATTTACAGGGAGTTAACTGTAATTTAAACATGCTCTTAAATAATTATGCCTGAATAGATTTCCACATGCACACTGTAGAAGTAATAAAACATTTGCTGTGAGGATTTGTTTCAACAGTAGTATGAACTTCACTTCTGGCTAGAATTACAGTGATGAAACAATTAATTCCACTGATCTACACACAACTCTGTTAGGCCTGGCAGAACAGTTTTGACAAGAGGTATAAGGACTCTTTTTAAATAAATGCATGTCAAGTCAAGATTGATTGAATGAACAGGATTGTACAGTAAAAGCAGTTTCATGAAAAAATCAATTGACGGAGGAAAAAGATATGTTACAACTTGAATGTGGAGTCTTGATCCATTCCTGCTGTCTCTTTCCTTCCTCTAAGTTGAAGGAAGGGCTGTGAAAATAATCAAAATGTCAGGTGAGAGGCAGGTAGTTCTTATCTACCCTACAAAAAAAGAGAGTTAATGCGATGCTGCCATTTGGATTTTGGGGAAAACACAAAGAACCATAGTAGTGCTTAAGTTAATTATTGTGTGTGGGGGGAAACCAACCAAAAGCACTTAAGATGTCTAAGGAGAATAATTAGGCTAGAAAAATAAGTTTTCAGATTCTTCTAGCAGGTAAACATGGTGCAGAATCAGGAAAGAGCAAGTTAATTTGTTAAGCAAGCAGAGTTGTGCCATTGAGCACTTCCCTTTTTAGAGAAATTAGCAGATCTCTAGCAGTAAAATCTAGATATGAACACTTTTTTTTTTAACTGGTTTGTTTCTCAGCTATTTTCGTTGCTTAAAATACAGATTGTTGTGATTTCCCAGCTTCTCCCCTTTTTGCTTGTAGTTTTGTGTATTGAACTAGCCTGTGAAATCCAGGCAGAATAAACCAGGCATTTTCAACATATGTTTAGAAAGCCTGCATAGTCAGTAGAAGAAAAATCAATTAGCTAAAATTTGGGAAAGCAAAGCTTATAAATAATTTTTAATATGAAATGTTTTAAGAAGGTGCAAAAAGGAAACAATTAGGAAATGAATGGTACAATTCCAGCAGAACAGTTCCTCTCTGTAAAACCACAATAGCACCAATGTTGTTTGTGCTATATCATTTATCTCTGTAGTAGTAAAGGTGTTGCCCTTCATAGTGCAGATATGTAGTGTATAAAAGTATAAAGCATATGAAAATGTATTTCTGATCTCTTTGCTCCCATACTTTTAAAAATAGACAATATAAAACTGGTAACGTATCTAAGGGTTTTTCAGTACTGTACTGAAATAAAGGGTGCATATCTGAAATATACTTACTCTGTGTATTCTGGGAATTGTATTCCTTCTAAATTAGGATTGAATAGAACTGAATCATATTTTCTGCCCAGTGTTCAGATTTAGTTACTCCAAGTAGGTGGTTGATGTACCTTTAAATAGGACTGAAAAATTGAGTGCAAATCAGGAAGGATATAATGGCATTTTCTGGCTCAGAGCTGTGTCCTGCATGAGTCTCGAGCAGTGTCAGTGTGATTTAGTAACAAAAATAAGCTCTGATTCCTGTTAACACAGCAGATAGGATATGGATCCTGATCATTCTCTGTCGTGGGTGAAGTAACATTCATATGCAAGAGAAGATTACTTTCCTTACAACAGAAAAAGAAAGATAGCCTGAACGCTCTTGTTACCTGCAGTAGTACTGCTCAGTATCAGAATTTGAAATCTGACCACATTGTAACTGAATTTGGTCTACTGGGATGGGGATGTTTCATTTTCAAGTGCAAGGCCACAGGCTCACAGTCCCATCTTTCTATTTCTTTATTATTATTGTTTAATTTAGAATCTGACATTGGATTTGCAATGTGTATGGAATCCTATGAAAAAATGATGTTTGTGTTATCTGATCTGATCTCTTGCTGTAATGCAACATATCTGCATGTCAATAATTCTTCTTCTTTAGTTGTTTTCTTAAAATAAAGCTTTGTTCTATTTTATTTGCTGTATTTCTGACACTGCTGTTAACAGTCAAGCAGAAAATGAGGCATAGGTCTGGGCTATTTACAGGAATCTCTGAAGTTGCTGAGCCTGAATGTCACTGATGGCAAGATTGTTAGTTGCAGTCTGTGAGCTTATTCCATGTTGCTACCTTGAGACAGGGAATAAAGGGGTGTTAAAGGTACTTGGGCCCTATGTTGCTTTGTGTGCTCTGCGTACAGAATTTGACAGAGTTTCCAGAACTGGGGGCAGTACTGCATGTTTTAGAGAACTGAAAAGAATGTGATTTTGTGGGCAGGCAGAGCAGCTTTGATGTTAAAGTTATTGAGAGACAATAAATGTATAATCTTAAGGTATCATTTTAAAGAGACAATGTTCAGATTATGCCTGTGTTTTTTAGTCCAGAGCATTCCAAGAGGTAATTAATCATGAGTACCATTAGAGTGGAAGGTGACTGATCTGGCTGCAAGATACAGTATATTAGGAAATGGAGAGCCTCTTTCTGTACTGCATCATACACTGTACAGAAGGACTCAAATGCTGTTCCAGTAAGACCACAATTAGTAGTGGTGAACCTAAATCTGCCAAATAACAACTGAGGTCTCCCTGGCAAAGTCACTGAGAGTTGCAGACCATTAGTGCCATGTACTCATCAGAGGATGCACATGGGGTGATGCTAATAAGAGCCCAGTGACAGGAAAAATCTGAAGCAAAGCCTATAAGAAACAAGACCATAAGGAAGCCATGCTTCTGGATTCTCTTGCTCACAAAATTGCTGTTGTTCTTACTGTTTTCTTCTGTTGGTCAATGGTTCTAGCCTGAGACTCTGTGTAAAGTTTGCCTTCAGGCTAATTCATACAGATGTTGGCCTTACTCCCCTCAAACAGAGATACATTTTAATGGTCCATCCTGAAGTAGAGGTCTTAGCCATTGTTCATCATGAAAAAGAGAAGATACTCAACCATTGCTTCAGGGCACCACATATTAAACACTGCCCGTGTGATACCGTAGGAATTACTGAACCTTAAAAACATTTCTGTTTAATTTCTGTTTTCAGATTAATTCCAGTTTCAGATCTTTGTGCTTTCCAAAATTATATTTGAATTTGAATTGCTAAATACATTGAGATGGTTGTTTACTTACATATACTACTGAAAATGTGATCCGGTCACACTGTCTCATGTCGTGCAAGCTGGGTAATTCTGGCAATGGATTTTTTTTCTGCAGGAATGTAAGCCAAAAATGTGGAGAAGCGTTGTAATTCAGAAGGGAAATACTCTCTTAATACAAGAGGTCCAGGAAGAAGATGGAGGAAATTATACTTGCGAACTGAAGTTTGAAGGAAAGCTTATACGAAGGACTGTTGAATTGAAGGTTACTGGTAAGAATCTTTGTTATATGCGTACAGACAAAATAAAGCTCTGAAATAATAAGAAAAAGTGGTTTTCACATGTTAGTGAATCTGTTTGATATAAGGCCAAACCAAATCCCAGTTGCTGAGCAGTCCCAAACTAGGGGAAATTTTTATCAAGATCTTATAAATTTCTACAGGTTACTTCTACCTTTTGCTCTATACAGAACCTGGAAATGCTGGTTATAAAGCAAAAGGCAGAGCAGAACTAAGTCCTCCCTGCACACTGTAAGTAATTCAAACTTCAGTTTTGTCTTCAAAGTTAAGCAGAGGAAGGGTTGACTCAAGCTGTAAACAAGCTTTTGAGTGATTGTTCCATATTTTTAAGCTTTGGTTTAATTTATGATGATCAACCTCTCTAGAGTTTGTCTTTAGTGAAGAATCTGGTAAAACCTATTTCAAGAATGAAGTGAGGAACATTGGCCTGTCAGGGGGAAAGTAACTTACTTATCAGGAGGTCATACATTGTACGTTTCTGGATCTGTGTGGTAACCTACTAGACAATAGTATTTTTCTGTCTCTTTTTGTCAGATACTGGAAATGAATGGGTAAAAAATTATTGCCTACTAATATATTCTTGTTCCTTTTCCATTCCACTGTACGGTATGACATCTATAATTATTATTTTGCTGTCAGTGTTTGTGGAACTTTGCAAATATTTGAAAACAGTTGAGGATTTTTTCAGCCTTTCACAGGAAACAATATAAACAAATGGTTACGTATTTTCCCATTTCTGTTTTGACATCTTGATTAAAAAGGAGTCATACTTAAAACGATGATAAGTAGAACTCTCTTATATGAAATATATGTATTTTTATATCAAGGTAATATGTTCTTGAAATTCAGTTCTTCCCTTTATTTTGAGTTAAATCCATTTTTCTATTCTTACTATTATTCCTCATTTTAAATGAGTTCTTTTCCTTGTGTGCCAGATTCATATATCATGTGATGCTTTATTGTCCATTTTTGAACATGGGCAGATCTCTGAAGTATTGATTTGACCTACCTGACCCAGACCTGTCAAATGAAGATATAATACCTGCCTGGAGGATAGTTGCTATCCTAGGTAGTATGCTGGTCTTCAACCAGAATAGGAACTGAGTTTAACAGAGTGAAAATGAGATGCACTTAATTCAATTCCCCATGATGAATATTCTGTAGATAACAGACATTCTATGCTCTCCCTCTCATCCTGACCTTGCTAGAACTCATGTGTTCTCTTCATTATTTGAACAGTGTGGTATATTCGTACACAAATTTAATGAATTTGTCCTAAGCTAACTATAGTATGCATTAGTATTTGTTTTATTAAAAAGTTAATGACCTGAATAAACATGTAAACATGGAATATACAAGTCTTCTTAATTTTGCAAAATGCGTGAGAATTGTTCCCCTTGTAATTGGTGTGAAATTCATATTACATTAAATTTCCTTTAGTTTATAAAAGAACATTTATTGGCACACACCTTTTCCAGATTTAAGTGTTTGGGAGAGATATCTGATGTTATGTATTTGCTGATTGAATCTCTCTAGGTATCTCTGGAATAAGCTAATTCATGTAGATGGCAACGTGAAAGCATGGATTAGAACCATGAATGTAATAGAACATGTAAACAACTTATTTTACAGCTTGGTTCTTGACCAAGTTTATTTCTCCTGTTTCTGTTTTGTTTCAGTCTGTGAATTTTATATGCATGTGGGGTCAGATCTTTATGGGAGAGAGATTAAAGGAAACTCATAGAACTGGCAGCAGAGGATTACTTCTGTTGTGTGGCTGGCCATGTCAGGTAGAGGTTCCTGAGGCAGATCATATCAGAGACTGGGAACAGGTACATGACATACTCAGGGACTTCGCTGAAGAATGTGTCTCATGGGAGGCAGAAAGAAAACCACATACTGGTGTAGTTGTTTACACACATCCTGAGAGTTCCTCTAACAATACAGATTTTGAAGAGCAAAACTCTGTTGGCCACTGCTAGCAGCCATGGTAACCTGAAATTGTTATTAAAGAGTTATTCTGAAAGTGGAACAAACAGCAACTCCACGTCTCCCTCAAGGAAGGAGAGCTGCACTGCCATGGAGAAAGGGGGCTGGGTTAGATTCCCTGCGTTCTTTTAGGAATTTGCTAAAGCGCACCATACTTGAAATGCCAGTTAAGTCAAATGGATTATTTACTTCATCTCTTAATTGTAAGACAAGGATCTTTCCTATTTTAAAGTTGTATCAAATCTGGTACATGAGGTTTTTAGCTTTTTGGAGATTCTGGTAGTTATGGAAGTGGCAATATGAAATAACTGGTGTTTGTAGGTGAATGCAGTGTGGGCATCTGAAGAGTGAAACTTGATATCAGAATACGTGTAGTGCTGATGTAACAGAAGTCAGAATAATGGAAAGCTTGGGAAAAATTTGAAGGTGTTAACTTGCTGTTGGTGAAGGTCATCAGAATAGTTAATGATATGCAAGACTAGTGCAGCAACTTTACTGAAGATGTGATTCCACAAGGCAGCTTGATCAAAGTTAATTACAGACAAGAGAGCAGTGGTGGACTGGGTGAAGACTGACTGTGTATTTGGTGTTTGTATTAGTGTTGCTTAAGCATTTATTGCAAGAAGAGTCTGCTAGGTGAGAGTTTTAATTAGCAGCAAATCCCTGCTCTTATAAGTTAGTAATCCAGCCAGTACTTAAGTGAACATTCAGTGAAACCATTAGAGCTATTAGAATATGCTGCCTTAACTTCCTGTGCCAGAGTGTTGGGGCAGTTGTCTGAGTGGCTGTGGCTGTGCAAGGAGAGCATGTGCCCATCTTCAGGCACTGCTTTCCTCTGATCCAGTCTTGCCTTCTCACTTTTGCACACCCAAATGGAAGATTTGTGTATCAGTTAGAGGTAGAAAGGAAGTAGGAAATCTCTTCCTTCTTCCTGTAACTAAGTCATAATATTAGCAACTATGAGATGATTTGTAGGAAAAAATCTGGAGTTGTAGACGGAAACTGAAAGCCATTGACGTAATGTCTGGCCATAATAGGAAAGGCAAAGTGAACCAAGTTGTATTAGCAGAGCACAAAACAAACAGGTAAAATGGCATTTGTAGAAAGGGATGGTTGGACTACCCATGGAGTAATGTATGTGGATGGCAATGTTACTGTATGGTTTTGGTGGTTAAGGTAAAGGCAAGTGTGATTAAGATCATTGAAGTCTCTATTGGCTGTAGCTCTTTGTGAGGAAAAGGCTTGCAGCCTAGAATATATTCAAAAAGTATTTTGGCACAAAGTATTTTTAGAGACAAAATGCTAAGCCACAATACAGCACTAATGAGCAGTGCCTAAATCTTGGTGTTTGGGTGCATTTAATAATAATAGATTGTCAACAAAACAGCTTTTTTATCGCTAGTTCTTCATGGGTTTGTTATGCAGACAGATGTGAAACAAGTCTCGTCAGCCTTTTTGCTGAAGAAATATGACAACAGTGTTATATCTTAGCAAGTAATGTATGACCTTCAGCCTATGTAAAAAATATGTATATGTTTTCACTTTGCTTTTTGGTAGTTTTGTGTTGGAGAAACAAGTGAGATTAGCAACTGCGATCCAGCATTCTACAGCCTGAAAATATAACAGAAATTCACTTTTTAATTAGGCAATAAATTAAAGTGCACCCACATGGAAACCCCAAACAAAGTAAGTTACAGATAATCAACAGTATCAGAATTTATTAGTTTTTAATAAAATTACAGATATTGAGGAATGTCAGCTATCATAAGCATTTTAATGACTCTAGTTAAATGCCAGTGTTTATTGAAGAACCATTTTACTATTCCAATAAAAAGAAAAACCCAAACATAAAAAACCTTATTGGTTTTGAAAGGCAATTTATGCAACCCCCTGCTTTCCCCAGCCCCACCAGCCAGCTTACTCTGTCTTGATAAATAGGAATGTTTCAATAGGTTTTGGGAGCAAAAGGTGCCACTGATAAAAAAATGCCTGCTATGTTTACCTGCTGCTTCAGCACTGTTGTTTTGTTTTGGAACACTAGTCTGTAAGGAGACAGGGTGAGAAGATGTAAGCAGATGTATGTTGGAGGTTGGGGAAGAGGTGAGCCCCTTTAACAAGGAGCAAGACCTGCTTGGGTGGGGGTGGCCCAGATGTACTTTGGCAGATGCGGCTATCTGGCTTTTCCATGGACAGCTATGCTAGTGGGAAAGGTTGGCTTGTTCTTTCTGCTGTGTGTGAAATGGGTGATTTGTGAGCTTATACTGATGAATTAGTGTCCAGTTTGACAGCAGAAGGTGGCCATCCGACCAACTTCATAAACTGCTGGTGTTGAATTGGAGTGACATGCAGGAATTATTGGACTAATCTGTCCAGCAGTCCTGCCCTCGAAGTTCCCTTCAGCCTCTACTCTGTTATATTCTTCACAGGCGGCTAAAATGCCTGGCTGTTCCTAAAAGTCATTTCTGCAGCAGTATTTGTTTTGACCATTGTAAATGACAAATTATTCCACGTGGCTACATGAATTGGATGATTCTGCCTGAATTCACTCTTTGCTCATAGCTTTTCAGTTAAATTCTTTCAAACCTCATTACATTGCTCACTTTTAAGATTACACCTGCTACTGTTGCTAGATTTTGTTTGTGTGTATGGGACCCCTTTATTAGCACAAATAGTTGATGGTGATTTGCTGTTGTGAAGCCAAGGGGTGAATTGGATTTAAAAGTGCAAATGATTAGTCATACTATCTAGGGACATACAGAGACAAGCTACCACAGAATACGTGAGGATATAAGCTAAAAATGTGTCTGCTATTTGGTAGTAGTTGCTTTTCTGCACATTTTAAATCCTATTTTTCATTATTTGCAGTGAAGTCTAGTGACATGTTGGCAGGAGTCGATGAGTGCTGATCAGTACATCTGTAAGTGCACTCCAAGCTTTGTATCAGTTTACAGTAGATAAAGTACTATCAACAGGATCATACAAATAACATGTTGACTGACAACATATTTGGCTGTTGTCTGTTTCCATAGCACAAAGCGTTAAGATAAATTAAAAGCTAATTTGAGCTAAACTGGAACATGTTGTTTTGAATTCAAACTGTTTATAATGTAAACTACAAGAATTGTTATTTGCTTAAAACTCTGAAAACATTTAATTATGATTCTATCCCAATGGCATTATGTTTCGGCACAAGCAGTTTAGTAATCTCTAATGAATTTATGAAATGCTTCAGTGTTGCTTAAATAGTTACTTATCCAAAAAACCCACCCAGTTTTATCTCTAAAAGGTCACTGAGCTCTGAATATTGTTGTGTAGATGGGAATTGGGTATACATAAAAGCATTGCCTGCATAAGACAAAGGTTAAAAAAAGCAGGTGGCTGAGGAATAAAAAGACCTGAATATATTCAGCAGAGTTTTCTGCAGCAGAGGTATTACACTAAGGACATGGCTGTCGCACAGAGCTCTGGTCTGTAGGGATTCCAAAGTTAAATCTGAAGGAGCTTTTTCAGCACACCTGGTTAATATGTTTGTATGGATTTTGGTACCCAAAGTAACTATGAAATCTTTGCCTACCATTGTGGTCTGTAGAGGGGGCAGAGCCCTCTCCGTTTCAGGCCTTCAGGATCTGCTCCTGCTCAATATACTTGCATGGCCAGTGCTGACAGGGATGGGAAGTGTTTGCTGTATTTGGAGCTGTTTCCGTTTTCCTAGAAACAGCTGCTCCTTCTAGAGAGCTCTTTTTTTAGCTCCACATTTCCAAATGGAAAATTTCCCCTGTTTAGGGTTCACCAGAATTGTATCACATCTACAGTGGTGGTGAAGCTGTCAGCAGCTGTTGGATCCAGGAAGACGCTTGTCCTTTCCCTTCTCTCTCAGCTTGGCAGCTTTAGATCTTCCTTCCCTGCCATGAACAATGTTCAGTTCACACTTTGTGCTTGGCAGTCCTCTCTACTCTTGACATATGGCCTGGGGTGCCTGTCCGCCATCGTATCCCATGTGAGTGCTCTAGTTAGAGCTCACTCTTGGCAGGAAATGTACTGATTCCAGCTGAAGGCCCAACTTCTGTTCTCCACAACTTCACTGTAAACTGCTGGAGTGCAGTCAGAGAACATTGGCACTTTCTATTTTAGAGCCTAATTTTGTACTTAATAAACTATTTTTATCCATAAGCCATGACTCCCTCCCATACTTAGTAATAAGGACAGCAAATCACAGTGCAAACTGCTTGCGGAGTAAGGGTTGGTAGATGTTTGCACCCTGTTTCCTTGACTGATGTGAGCTCATATCTCACATCTCAGCCTCAGGAAGGTGCAGGGAGAAGGGGGCTCATGGTGCAGCTTCCCTGGTGCCTATCAGAGCGCCACATGGGGCTTTAAGAATCATTCTTTAATAGTGCCACAAGGTAAGATAAAATGATTAACTGACCAGAGCAGTTGAAATCAAATAAAATATGCATTTTCAGATTTTCATCAGATATAGCTTAAGTTATGCTGTGTTTGATGAAAACATAGTTAGGGTGGATAATAAGCTGGTCATATTTTCACAGTGACTTTTTTTTTCCTTTTTAATTCATGGTGTTAGTACATGCCATCAGCCAATGTACTGTATTTATATGGAAGAGGCAGCAGGGCCTTCTTTCCTTCTGGAAAACAACTGAAGAAATCTGTTGTTGGGGGGAGGGAAATATTTGCAAACAGAAAAAGCAAAGAGGAAAGCAGCTTGCTTGTGACTACAGTTCTAGTAAGTGTGAAAAGGAGATACCTTTTAAATTCAGAACAGAAATCTTAAAGTGAATAAGTTAAATCTGCAGAAACTCTATACTTTTGGGAGGGGAACTGCAGATTGTTTGAGAACAGAAAATCCTTCCTGTTCCCTTCTAATGCTGACATGGTAAAATATATAACATTTACATCATACCTGAAGCGAAATTTTCTTGCTGCTATAACTTACACATCTCCATAGCAAGACTTCATCTCTTCTCTCTATTTGCTGTATCTTGACACAGTCAGGGAATCACGCTTTCATTAAAAGTAAAGGATAGAGAAAAGCCTGCCCAAATGAAATTTCTATAGAAGAGTCCCAAACATTAAAACACCTTTAGTAGAAGACACTGTAACATTTCCTCCGCTTCATTTTCATATAAACGAAGCATTGCATCTTCTGGTATTCTGATTTTCTAGAGGAAACCTTCCTTTTTGTGACAGAAACCAAGGCAGAAATGGGTTAAGTGCTGACAAATACAGTACTAAAAGACCAGGAAATTAATTTCACAGCTGGGTTCTCAAACTATTGCTGAAATAACTGTCTATTTAAAGCTACATATAGGAAGTGCCCAAAATTAGAGTTTGCTTTTGATATATTTTATGTGAATTGTATTAATCCTTTTCAAGGTCCTTGTTTTGTAAACATTAGGTTTCTGTTTCTTACAGTAAAGTATTTATCTTAAACCTTTAATTTGGATTCTGACTTGTTATGTGTCTGGCCAGCAGCATCCAGTTACCTGCTGTAGACAGCTAACTATGTTTCTGTGATTACAGCACACTTAATAGCCACTCATTTCTGTCGTGACTTGGATTTTTCTAGCTACTTCAGGCAAACCCAGTATGATCCAGAAAGAGTAATGTGGCCATTTACTTTTGACCATATTTGGAAAATGGAGCAATTTCCCTGCCTCTTTCAGTGTTCCTTGTTCAACCATGCAAAAACCCCAGCCTAAATCTGCAGCAACTTCTGTGTCTGCAAAGAGTCAAGAGGAAGATTCGATCAAGAGCGAGGTATCAGTACAATTCGGGTGCCCACGCACCTGGAAGAGGTGACACAACCACTCATGTTCTAACACCTCCTTTTCACCTGACACCCCTCAAGGTCCTGAAAATTGACCCAACTCTGCTGGTTTCAAGAGCACCTCGTCAAAGTCAGTAAGCTGAGGATTTGGACAGTATCTGAAGGATGCATGTGCCCATTCATGGTTACTGTGTGAACTGTGTCGCTGTTGAAGTGACAGTGCAATATATCCACAGGGATAAAAGCTCCTTCATTTTTTGTCCCTCAAATAATCCAGATTGATGACTTTTCCATTCACCAGAGTGACCTGTTAATATAGGGTTCATGAAAAACGAGTTTGGAAGATAAACATTAAATATTACCCCCATATTTCCTGGAGAACGTACAAGTAAGGGCAGTGAGAAATATAGCACTGTGCTGTAGTCTATGAATTATATATAGTGTCAGTACTCTTGGTGCTTTTACTTACAGCTTCACAAGCTGCCTTCCCAGCTCATGAGCATGCAAAGTAATTAGAATGGCAAATAGTGTTAGTTTTTGCTGACCTGTGATGCGCCCTTGTTCTCTGTCGTGTTCTTGAACATCATCTCTTTTTTTTTTTCCTTCAACCTTATATCACCAGTTTGCAGTTTGTAGCATTGATTATTTGGTATTGCCTAATTTATTGATGTGGACAGCCAAGGCTTCCACACTTGTTATTAGTTGCTCGTTTATCTCATGATCTGTTATTGTGCACAGCAACTGTAGCTTGCTGAATCACATATTATATACTGTACGTGTCAGTTATGAGCTCCCACTTTAAGAATTGTCTTTTATTCTGGGAGCTGCTGAGCTGCATTCTCTATGTGTATTGTGCTTTCAATAGTGGAGGTGATTTAGTATAAATGATAGGATTGTGGGGTTTTTGCCCACAACAGTGAGGTAAAGTGCAGCCACTGAAATAAACCTGTACATTTTCATTTCCTATATAAAAGAGGCTTCCTTCATCATAAAAGTGTAGGCTGGATGCTCATTTTTCTTTATTAATAATAGATAGGCAGATAGAAGCACAGACACGGAGTAACACTGCCCCTGAAACCATTTTGCTAATGGTAAAATAGATACACTTGAGTGAGCAGATTGCTTTACCCACTAAAAATGCAGGCTCCCACCCTCCCAGAGAAACACTGCAAATCTTGACTAATGTTTTGTCTCATAAGAAAAGTGTGAGAATAGTTCCTTTGAAATGCCTGGAGAAATTTTAAATAGGTGACTGTAATAACTGTAGCTGGGGATTGGGGCTGTTTTCTCATCACAGTGTTGATGTTTTTCAGAGCTGTTTTGTGCTGCATAGCACTTGTGGCTGAGCATCTGCGTTGAAAAGTTCTGTTGTGAAAGGAATAGTGCTCACTACTGAATTGTCAGCATTATTTCTCACTGTACTTATGTGATCCTCAAAGGTGCCTTATTCATGTGCCTGTTTGGCCTAACCCTGTTTAGCTTTAAGATCTGACAGTAGTAGTATTGTTTCAGACTCTGATGTTGCACTTATGAAGTTCACCAGAAGACTGAAGCTAATAACTTACCGGTATTTGTTCTGTGCCTTGCGATTTTTAAGTTGAAAGGACATACAAAAATATGGTTGGTGTTTAAGTACCCTGCCTGTGTTTAGTACCATAAAGCTGCATGGAATATATGTTCTTAATTTTTGTCATAACCAGCCAAGCTATTTTTTGTCTTTGATAGTATTGATTGACCTCTTGTAAGCAGGAGAAAAATAAGTGTTCAGCTAAATTTGTATTAGACATTTATGACTCCAGTTTATTTGAAAGGGATAGGTAGCTACTAGGTTACATTAGACTTTCATGTACTGACTTACGGTATGTGTTGAGTGGTTTTTGCAATGTATGGAATCATAGAATCACAGAATGGTTTGGGTTGGAAAGGACCTTAAGATCAACTAGTTCCAACCCCACTGCCATAGGCAGGGGCACCTCACCCTAGAGCATGTCACCCAAGGCTCTCTCCAACCTGGCCTTGAACACTGCCAGGGATAGAGTATTCACTTCTTTGGGCAACCCATTCCAGTGCCTCATCACCCTCAGTAAAGAACTTCTTCCTTTTATCTAACCTGAACTTCCCCTGTTTAAGTTTGAACTTATTCCCCCTTGTCTTATTGCTACAATCCCTGATGAAGAGTCCCTCTTCTGCATCCTTGAGGTCCCCCTTCAAGTATTAAAAGCCTGCTATGAGGTCTTCATGCATCTTCTCCAGGCTGCACAGCCCAAATTTTCTCAACCTGTCTTTGTATAGGAGGTGCTCCAGCTTCTGGTCATCCTCGTGGCCTCCTCTGGACTTGCTTCAATAGCTCCATGACCTTCTTGTGTTGAGGAAACCAGAACTGCACACAGTAGGGAACAGTGATTTACAAGCGGGGAACAGTGATTTAACTTTTCATCTTTGGCTTAAAATGAAAAGTTCTCAAAGGTATTGTTTATGACAAGCCCTATAGGCTGAAGCACTCTGAGAAAGTGCAGGAAATATACTGTAAACCAGAGTGATTTAACAGTAAAATTAATAACAATATAGTTGTAAATTTGTAAGGCAGCTTTGGGTTCTTATCCTCTTACTTTTTTCTGGTATAGCCCAGCTATGAACCTAGATGACTGTTTCTGCTAGTAAAGGGCAGTGTGGTCTGTGTGGTTCCTGATTCTGTTTGATCTTGGCTGGTGCTGGTTCTCTTATGTGGGTATCTGTCTGCCAGGAATTGGTCTGAGATAATTTCATAAAGGCTTGAGAAGATAAAAGGCTTTTGGTTATATTGAAGCAGCATAGGTTCAAGCACCAGATGGCTTTTCATCTTGATAGAGTACATATCACATTAGCTATCCAGTTGTGGATAGCTGAGTTGCCCATCTTGGCCGGGAATGTTTACAGTTTCTGGCAGGAAAAGGACCAATTTGCCATAAGCCATACATGCCCTTACAACTTCTCTGGAATACACTAATATGCTTCTTTTTCTTCCTAAATGGGAAGAGAGGTGCATCTGCAACAAAGGAGGTGTGACCCTGCAAGGGCTCTGACAGCTCTCTAACCTCTAAGTGGCTGTAGCAACTGTATTTACGCAGATGTTTTTAAGGAGAATATTATCTGAATATATGTAAGTACATGTGATTTTGCAGTAAAGTGACCTTATTTGGAGATGTCATTTCAACTGTGCTTCTCTTGGCAAACAGGATGTTACAGAAATACAGGCAACTTAAATTGTAAATGAAATAGGAATGACGGGTACTAAATATGTTCTTTGGCACGGTGCAAATGATAATATGAGAGGAAGGGGCCTCAGAAATAGCTTGGGAAGGATTAGATGGGCAGAGAGGAAAATCTTTGATACTTGTGCATTTTCTGATATAGAAGTCTCTTTGAAACTGGTGGAAAACTTCACCAAAGCATGAGGTTGATGAAGAAATGTCAGTTTTCTGAAAGTCATGAGTTCAGTCAAAGAGGAGTGCTGGCATTTTCCCCTTTGAAATACTTTTTTCCTTCCATGGGAGAAATTCCATTCTGAGATAAACTGCAGCTTTTCGGTGGTGAGCTCCAGAGGGAAAGAGTTCACTCTTTTTCTAACTAGAAGTCTTTTTCCTTCACTTGACAAAGAAGCTGCACTAGAACTTTGGGCAGTGCTGCACTCAGAGGAAATGTTGTGGTCACAGTCTGCAGGTGGGAAGGAAAGAAGGTGGAGAGGTCAAGGGCAAGTAGTGGTGCCTGCATTGCCAGCTATGACAAAGCCCATTATGTTCTCATCTGTAAGAGGTTTCACACAGCCTCTGCAGAGAAATTAAGAAATGTTTCATAATTTACTGTTACTGAAGTTAATTCACTTGGGATTTTTTTTTATTATTTTGATTTTTTTACTATTTTTTTAAAAACATAGCAGAGAGGAATTTCTTTTCCATGTTAGTGGCTTCCCATACAGACAGCTCAACTTCCTATAGATTATGCCAACATGGCTGAAGCAGTATAGTAAAGTATGGAAGGATTTCCAACTATTCCCTTATGGATAGTTATCAATACATTCATTCCAGAAAACATCTAAAATGTACATGTTGTGTTGTTCTACCTGTATGGAGAAATGCCCCTATTTTGGGTTTTATGCTTGATTTCTGCTTTTTCTCCACTTTCCAAGCATGAACAATTCTAATACTGACAACTGTTCTGGCATTGCAACTAGAATTGTATATTTCATAAGCATATACTCAGGTTTGGTTTAGCTGGAGCTCATGATGTGGGGGAGAGGTTAATGTGACCCATCATACTCTGAAGATAAGGAGTGGAAATTATATGTATTAGTTTAATATAGAGGATATTGACTGGAAAAGAATTAAAGATGGTTCCTTTTCTTTACGTTTTGGAAGGGTCAGAGCAACACCTTTCAGCACCTCCAAAATCCCTTGCTATCTGCCACCATATCTATATTCCCCATCAGACCAGACCTCATTTTAATATTTAAAATGGTACCTGTTTTCTTTTTCTAGCCCTTGAAAGGGCTTTAATTCTTTTCTTTGTTCTGCTAGTGCTCTGGCAGCTACAGCTGTTGCTGTCACATTTCATAAGGACTTTGTAGGGTTTAAATATTTCATTGCTGCACCAGCTTTTCTTTGGTGTAAGAGCAGAGCATTGTTCGTTAAGATGAGGTGCTCCACACTGGCTTTGCTGCTGACACATGGGTTTAGCTGAAGGTGACAGGAATTAGTAACTTGCTTTGGTATGCACATGAAGCCCTCTGCAGTGCAAGTGCTGCCTAACACTAATGCAGCCATGGATGGAGCCAGGAGCTTTCCTTGCTGTATGATAGACCCCATCCAGCACAGAGACCTCATGGATCTTTCATGGGATTGTGGTATTTGCAAACTTACATCTATCAAATAAGAATTTTAAATAGACCACATCATAGTTCCTGGCCTATGGTTTGTGCCATTACTCCAACTTTGTGGCTGCATATTTCTCATTTTAAAATTGCCAGTGATACTCTGGTTGCTTTTATGCAGTAAATAGGTAACTTTCCCTTGTTCACTTGCAGACTAGGTGGGAAATAAGGCAGCAACATGGACAGTAGCTTGACATTTTAAAATGTCAGGGGGAGGAGGAAGCAAGACTAAAACTTGATGTCCTCATGCCTAAAGTAACTCCAGCTACTTATTGAAATATTATTCTCCCCAGGCTTGAGCTCTGTATGTGTCAATCCAGTTGAATATAATTGGGGCTGTTTACTTTGACAGACAGTGAAAATTTAGGAAAAACATGGAAGAAAACACTCAGCCCCCAATCTGCAGTGTATTGCAGCATACCCTCCGTGCACATGGTATCTTTGCCCATTCTTCTTCCCCCCAAAGTCCTCCATCCCTCTGTACAACCAGGTTAGGTATTTGCATTCATTCTCAATGTTAAACTGTGCATTAAAAAAGCCCATTTCCTTCCTGAAGCTATTCATTGTCTCCCAGGACCTTTGATGACATCACCTTCCTTTGATTCTGAATCATTCCCACATTCCCAGGTTTTCAGTATGGCAGAGAATGATTGCCCCTCCCCCCAAAACATTACAGACAGACCAGCCTCTCTTGTTAGGATTTCTTTTGAAGTATACAGGGTGAAAAGAGTTGAGCTGCGGGATAGAAAAGTACTGCTAAAACATGACATTTTAAAAAATTGATAAGAAAGTCTAAGGTTAAGAAACAAGATATTGTGCAATGCATGCATTTTCATTTAAATATTACAGGCTGTTCTTTTGTCTGAATTTTTCTGGGTGATGAAGGAAAACAGATGAGTGCTCTTTTTGGTAAAAATGCTACATTTCAAGAACATTATCAGTTATGTTTGGACACCTCATGGCATGTTTCTATCCTTTAAATAGGGTTGGTTTTGGCTTCGTGTGCTTGTACAGCTCTGATTCTGCTTTAATGCACAGACATTTGTGTTTCCCTGCTTTCACTGTTGGTAACATGCTTGGTGAATAACAGCTTGCTGGGTTTACATTATGAAAATAAGAGAAGGAAATGAAAACACAGATCCTTATCTTCAAGCAAAGATGCCTAAATTAGAGCAAATCTTTTTGTTGTTCGTATGTTTGCTAAACATAAGCTGTAGTCAAATCCCAGAAGCTGATAGGAGAAACATCTGCAGTGTGGTTAAGTGGCAATTTGAATTCTCAAATCCATGACAGAGCCATGCCCGTTAAACCTGAACCAACTAAAAGTTAAACCAAACAAAGATAATTTCCATGTTTGCGTTTGAGGTTCACCTTCACTCTAAGGCATGCTTTCATGTCGAGCTGAAAATTTACAACTAGGCTGTGCTGTAATGTTGTGGAGGAAGAAAGAGGGAGTCTCCAAAGGGCAGCTGCAGTCAGACCCAGTGTCAGTTCTCCAAATGAGCCTAAAGACTTGGTGGAGGAGGCTAAACAGGTACCTAAAAGCAAACCAGAGCCTCAAGTGGGACAAATCAGCTGTAAAATCTAGGAGACATTGCTGCTTTGTACTAACTGAGGGCCTTTATATTTAATTCTCAGTTGCTTATTATGGAGGTGGGTTTAAAACATTGCTCCTGTTGATTTAGATTCCACTTGCAGCTTGTTGTATAATCCAAGGACCTTGCCACTGGAGAGGGCATTGCAAGATAACACAAGTTACAACAAGAGTGATTGTTCCTCTCTCATCTGAAGACCTAGTGTACCAATTACTATTTAAAATCATTAAAGTGTTTGTCATAAACCCTTTCATAGCAGGAGCGCTTTTGAAATATTAAATGCTGTTTTCCTTTTAGCCAGGGCAAGGATGGGGGGTGAGATGGAGTCATTTGGAAGCGTGTGGCTGCAATTTCTTGTCTGAAGCTCATTTGTCAACATAACAAATGCACTGCTGTAATGATGGCATTGTTGCGTGTGCTGTGTATCACTCCAAGGGTTGTCCTGGAGGCAAGATGAGCATGTAATATAAAGCAGTGGAAGGACATAGCTCTGTTCCATCTCTGTCAGAGGGCATGAAGAGTGTCCCAAGGGACAAGGCAGATGCCACCACACTGACATGGTGCCACATCCTTGCAGTGCTGAGCAGTGGGCTGGCTGTCAGAGCTCCCATGCCATGGCTGCCTGGGCACTCCTGCACTGTTAATGCAGGCAACAGCTTGCTGAAGGCTGTCTGTGCTGCAGTCCATCATGCTGTATAGACACACATACAGTGTGCTCATTGTCTGTGCAGCTGCCAAAATTAAGCATTTAAGTGCAAGCTGTATTTGCAGCCTCATCTTGACTTTCTGAAGGCAGTCATTTGTATTAGGGGTGGAAGGCTGAGACTTGCTCTGCAAGGGAGCTGGCTGTGGTGCCCTTTATACTCATTTGTGTGAAGAATAAAGTCAATACAATTGATAGTTACGTTGGTGCAAAATTCATGGAAAACTGGTGCTTGGCTTTGACTGTTTTCAAACTATTTCTTCTAAATTTGACCTTGGTTTTAAGTTTCTGGCCTTCAAAAGAGAAAGAGAGCATGTGAACAGATATTTTTCTTGCAACAAAAAAGGCATCAACAAAATCAACTCCAGCCTCTGATCAAACCTGAGAAATTTCAGCCTGATAGAAGATTTGTAAGTCACTGACTTGGCACAAAAGTGCAGCCTTGTCTGTGTGCTTATATGTATAGCTGTAACTACTGTAACAAGGGCTACTGTGCACATACCAAAGAAAACATCATGTGAGAAGTGTAGGAGATAAAACAGTAACCAAGTGAGTAAATAGTACAGGGTTTGCAAAAAATCTGTTGCAGAGTGAAACTGAAAGAAGGTGTTTACTAATATCCTGAGATGAAGCTGATTGTGCTCTAGACAGTTAACACCAGTAGTGAAAATCTAGGATGCAAAAGCAAAGGTGCATTAAGTTGTTTTTATCTAGGTTAGTCTTTTTGACCTAGTAGCAGTTAGACAGCTGTGCCATTCCTGGACTACTCTGTATCACTGGAGGGGTAAAACCATCAGAAATAAACAATCTGGCTTCTGTTAATGGTAATGAAAGTAATTTGTGTTGTACTTAGTGGCTTCCACCAGTGTACACTTGAGCGTTTAGTCCATTGCAGACTTACATGATAGTGCTGAAGAAGAGCTGCTCAGATGCAGAGGCTGAAGCAGGCAAAAAGAGCTTCCATTTCTATGGGAAAGTGCAAGGTTTTGGTGGGTGTTAAGTTTCCTTTGCCATAGAGAGCAAGCTTTTCAAGCCACGCTTTGTTCCCATGTGAAGAGAAACATATGCAGTTCCAGCTGTGAAAATTATCATGCAGTAAACTACTCTCAAATGACTTTGCTGCTTCATTTCATAAATTCTAATTTTGGAAGCATATGCCAGCGAAGGCCTTCATCCAGGACTAAGTTCAAATCAAGTTTTGAGTTTTGAATTCAGTTGTGAAATCCCCAAGCGTTTCAAAATGCTTGTGAAGAATTTAACAGATGAAAAATGTATTATTATATGTTAAACAGTTCATTCAAAAGGTAAACAAAGGAGGGAGGAAACAGTTATTTCTTAACAGCAAAATAATTTATTCTCTTGATTTTTGGATTGTCTTCTCATCTCTGCGTAAAAATGTAAGGGCCTTAAAATAAAGGTAGAGGTAGGAATGCATTGAGACCAGGAGCAGGAATGCACATACATTTTTCTGTGTATTGTGGAAATGATGCTACATACATGAGTTTACTCAGAGCTCTTAATTCTTCCTCATCTTCCTACAGTTTAACTGCATGTGTGGAGAAACACTTCATGAGCAGCTTCAGCTTTCTGAACTTGATTTTGACTCTTAACTCCCTTACTCAGAAATGTCAGGAGGGTACTTACTGGCCTTAATTGATTTCTGTGGGACTAAGGTTAAGCATGAGGCTGTTCCCCATCCCTTAACCAATTGTCTGTTGCTGTTCAGCAAAACATAAACAAGTGTTTTATTCTCCTAGAAGCTGATGAGGTTTAAGGACAATGCTTAAGGGCAGTCACACAGTGTAAGAATCTGGTGGAACAGGAATGGATTTTCAGAAAAGGGGTGCATATGAAAACTTTTTCAGGGTCCTGTGTCCCAAGGCTGCCTCTGTTCACCTCCAGCTTTACTATACATGACCATCACATGTCAGAGCTTTTCCAGCTGTGACAGCACTGCTGTTACCACTGTTACTGTAAAACAACCAGTCCCTTTCTCTAATGCCCTCTAATCCCAAACACTTGAGAGTATATGGGAAACTTACGCTGAATCAATACTTTATGAATAAGGAAGCTTTTCTTACAGAGCTGATGATAGAAGTGAATGTTTGGCTCTTGTATTGGACAAAGTGTACTTGTGCAGCAGTTTCATCTCTGACTGACATTTTTAGCTGCAGCTACTAGAAACATAAATGGTAAAAAAACCATGCTCTGTCATGAAGGCCATGTTGAAAATAAAACCTGGTGTACCAATTATTGAAAGTGCCACTAATTGAATTAGGCCTGTCTACATCTCACTAAAATAAATGTATTTATTAAGTATGCATATCTTTATCTCTTATGTAATGAGAAGAACAGAGCCATATCACAGATCTGCAGTGTCTTTGTGTTCTACAAATCTTGTGTGACAGTCGCCAGACAAAAACTGATTTATACTTTGGCTTGTAATGGGTGGAATAATTAACAGTGGTGGCATCCATCACTTCTACAGCGTGCTTCATGAACATTGGTTCAACAGAAAACCAGGAACGAAACACAGGGACTGAACAATAAGTCAGTTGCATACTTGGTCTTTTAACTTGGTGTGCCTGCTTTGGACACCTGGTGAATAAATCTCTACAGCTTTAACAAAGTGTTGCTTGATAATGTGGACACAGTCCGGGTTCAGTTTGTCAGAAATTAATTCTTCAGGGGTAAGAGCAAGGGGAAAAAGAAGCCCCACAGCTGTCTATGGAATTTGAAGGCTATCAAATGAGTTTCAGTTCTGCTTTCTGCCAAGACACTTTCTCTATTGGGAGCATGTATTAGATAAATATTTTGGAAGTTTCCTGTCATTGTAAGACAGGTAATCTTGGATTCAAAGGAAGAGACAAAGGGATCTTATCAAAACTGTACATAAGTAAATTGTTACTTAGCTCTGGTGTAACCTATTTTAATTTCCAACACCTGTTCACTTCTTCAAAATACAAAGTTTTTTAAAGTGAGACCAGTTGAGAATCTGACTGACTTCATGTGCTTCTCTTCCATTCTTCTGGTACAGACTGCATTGGGGTTACTCTCTCTCTCATTTGTTGCAAAGCTGTTTGCCAAGTGCAGTGCCATCAAACTTCATGAAAGCAGCAATCCTGTACAGTAGCACCCTCTTAAAGCAATTTTGGAGCAAAGGAATGTCTCATTACATATGGAGCATGCCCTAGTGTTACCCACACTCCTGTACATCTTCCTGCAGTTCTTTGCTTGTTTTCTGCAATCAGTAGCCTTCTGTTAAAAAGCAAAGTTTATTTGCTAGCTTTGTTGGTTTTGAAAAAATAGATGAGCAATAAGGTACTGCATAATTCAGTACAAGACGTGGAGGTATTTGCTCTCAGAAGGCAATTGTAAAAATCAAGATTGCTGGGTTTAGTCTTTTTTCTATATTGAAAGCAAAACACAGCGCATGGTGAGTATAGGAGATGGATGTCCAGGAAGTATTTGGTACAAGATTTATGAGAAGTTTAAGTGCAGTATAAAATTGGCTGGCTAAATATAATGCCAAGGTTAATAATAAGAAGAAATAACTTTCTGTCTGTAAATGACATTTGTAATTATGTGTAAAGTAAGGTTAAAGGTATTTGGATCCTGGGCTCCATCACCTAAGATGGTTCCCTTAGCACTTTTTATACCTCAGAATTGCATGATGATTTCTCAATTGGTGTGAGGTGGAGAAAGGAGGAGGAGTTGATTGGCATGAGTACCTAACACCGAATCAGCTATACACGTTTTGGATTTTTTATACAGGTAGATCTCAGTTTAAGGATGGGGCAATGCCATGCTGCTTCTTCTTTAGGAAAGGAAGAGTGAGAAGTTTATTAATTTGCAGGAGTGCCTGTGAGAGTTCAGAGGAGGCAGTGCAGTTATCTCTAAAGCATGACACTAATCCTGTCCAAAGAACTGGTCAGAAGAGGAGGAGGCAATAGTTCATAAACCATTATGTGTTTATATAATGGAGGAGAATTCAGTCTGGAAAATCCCAGTATCTGTTTGCAAAGGAAGGAACCCAGGGAAAAGAATTTGTTCACTCTTTATTAAAATAGCAAATTCACTTGTAAGATTTGGGGGTTATTTCCATTGTGATCCGAGCAGAATGAAACTTCCTTTCAAACAAGAATCTTCCTGGCTGCTATCACTCAGCTCACATTCAGATGGAAAAGGAAGAAAATTTTTAGTTCTATTGCCCTTGAAAAACAATGGCCTTTAATTAAAGAGGGATATTTTTAGTGAAATACAAAATAGCTTAACAAAATATAAAGCTCTTCTAGTAGTCATTGAAATTCAAAGCTCTCTGAGTTCTGGCATTAGTGCAGAAAGAAATTTAATAGAAATATGTACATAATGTCTGTCACTGCTCCCATGTCATGTTGGTTGTATTCTTAGAGCCCACTAGTGGTTGACCCAGGATGATAAACATGCATTGCAGCAGGTTGCAAGTATTAGTACTCCCTTACCATGGATGTTATGTGTCTCTGCATAGAGATCTGAAGCTGCCAAAACTTCAGCCTTGAGGGTTTCAGCTCTGCTGCTAACCCTATTCAACTCATGGCTTGGAACAAGTTACTCAATTTGGAGTGTGTCTGTTTCCCCTCCCAATAAAAGCTTTAGCATACATACTGTGTGCAGAGTGTAGGATAAGTGGTGAATTCATGCTTCCAGTAGTCTGTAGATAGGATAGAAGCAAAAATAATAGTTGTTGTTACTGGGGTGTATCTTATAATTCTTTGTGCACTTGGCTTTGGCTAAGAAGTTTTCACACATCTGGGTAAGTCAGCATGTAATCTCAGAGGGTGTTTTCGCTGGGAAAGTGGAGATGATTGTCAGAGAGAGCCTGCCCCAGCAAATAACTTTTCCATAACAGGTAATGTGCCAGGGTTAGCATTCAGCTGGCTTAGATTCACACCAGTAGTAATGAATGGAAGCTAGGGAAGAATAGTGGCCAAGTGGTGTGTAAAGAGTTGCAGTATTTGCCCTGCATCCAAAAACTTTTAAGGCAGATCACACCAAAAGCAGGTGCCTCATGAAATCAGAAACATGATGATGGACTCAGCAATGCTAAATCAGCCACCCAAGAGCATGAGGAGGATTGGTGCAGACCTTTCAGTTTTGGTCTGTCATATCAAGTTTAGAAATGAAATGCTGCAAAGAACCTGAGCTCGGGTTCCCCTGGCTTTTCAGGTAGTAACATCAAATCTAGGGCTGAACAGTGTGGTAAATAACAGCAAGGATCATGGTATCTGTGACGTTACTACTCTTGTTAGAAAGGCAGCTCTGTTCAGGTAGTTCCATATTGGAACATTCTTCCTATGGGGGAATAAAAAGATCTGGATGAGCGCCATATGGTTCAAGCCTACTCGGAAGTTATCCACCATAACAGGAGCAAAAACTCACTGGAGAGCTCTACTGGTGTTAAATCTCTGTGCAGAGAGTGTCTGGCATAATTTTATTAGAAGACTAGATATGCTGTTAAAAATTATATCTATTATATCCATCCCAGAGGCATTCATTCAGAAAAGAGTAATGGAGCTCAGCTGACAAAAGGGATTTGTCCATTTGGACATGCTGAAGGGCCTTGAGATAAGAAATAATTCTCATATAAGCAGTTCCTGAGTTAAAATATTAATTTATAGGAAATACTTTAAAAATAGGCCTTTTGAGGAGATTTTTATATGGCTCAGGTTTCTCATTTTAGAAGCTTTAGAGCTTACCTTACCTGCTAAGAGTTTGCAAATTCAATCCCAATGATTTGTATGTCCGCATTCACACTTTTCAAAGCGTAGTAACTTCTGAGCAAGGAGTATGTTTTGCTGAGGACATTGCCACACTGTGTTTTTAGGGATTAGCTCAGGGAGCTCTGGCAGTTTCACTGGACAAACCTTTGCTCTGATGGAGAGTCATTTGCCTTCCCTGAATGGTGCAGCAGGGATGGATGGACATGACAGCAGAATCCTGCTCTTTTGGTTTTTAGTCTCTGAAAGCATTCCAGGATCAAACAGCCCTATGACAGACTGAGCTGTTATTTTTAACAGCCAGGTTTCAGCTTCCATGCCAGCATGCATTTCTTGGGATGTTTCTATACATTTTCATAATTAATTTATAGGGTGCAGTGTCAGGTACTTGGCTAACATCTGATTTTATCACCTGGGTGGCTGCCTGCCTTTACTGTTGTAATTCTGCCAAATAGCAATCAGATTGTCTGGCATGGTTTATTCTTCATGTACCGTGCTGCCTACTGCTTATGTATCCATTGCCCAGGAGATATGTAGAGAGTGGTACTTTTAGGGATGGAGGAGGAAGTGTGGGTTATTTTGCTAGAAACACTGAACTATGAGGACAACCTTATTTCTGTTGAGCTCAGTCTTTAGTTGGTATAGAGCTTACCCCTCCTTTAAATGAGCTCAGAGATTACTCTAGCTACTGAAAGACCCTGGTCAGCAGTTTACACAAGAGAAAGTGCATTGGCTTGCCCTTTATCTGGTTTTGTGATTATTTTTTGTTAACTTTATGAAGAAGTGTGACTCAAATAATAGGAAATATATCAGGAATGTAGCTCTAGGAGAAATAACCCCTTTTCAAGAATTGCCTTTACATTAATGGATTTTTAGGCATTAGTATTATCATCTTTTCAGTGGAAGAGACAGTGTCAAAGCCCCATTCGTGTCTGCTTGCTTCAGAGGGGAGGTTAAGAGCGCTTTTAAAACTGTGTTTAAAATGCCATTTATACTAAAATGCGAGGAAATCAGGCTATGTAAGAAATGGGCTTAACTCAGTTGTCAAGAATGAGCTGTAGGTAGCTTCAAGACATGCACTAGAGTTGGCATCTCTCTTGATCTTGGTTATGGAAATATCTGACATTAATCTTAATTGCACAAAATGAAAGAGAGCCATCCCAAATCTTGGCAGAGCCTCACTGCCCCTAGGGTTACTTGTGTATTAATTTAATTTACAGGAACTGAGAATAGTTTCTTTAAAGGTGATCTGTGGAATTAAAGGTTTCTCCTTGCTTTGACGCAGTTAAGAGGCCAAAGCTTGTGGGGACTCAGTGAAGCACTTTACTCGTGATTTTTTTTCCTCTATTCCTGATGAAAGTGCTATTGCATTTAGTGAGACATTCCCAAGTAATATCTACTGCTTACTCACTGCTATTTGCTATTGTACTTACCTCCTCAACCTGCAAGAAATATGAAATTTGCTCTGGCCCTTTAGATTTCATATTAAGCTATTTTTCAGCCTTTAGTGAAGAAAATTCTTTTTCTTGCTGCTCTCTGCTCAATACTGGAAGTAGCAGCAGTCTGGTCTTGCCATTTGCAGCCTTGCAGTCAGCGCTTCTTTGATATAAGTTGACTGTAAGACTGGTTTTGGTTCTTTGCCATGTAGCTCAACCAGAGACTCCCAACAGTCTGTCCACAGTGTGCAACAAGAAGTCATTATTCTCTGCAGGGCCAATGTGCTATGTTTTGGTGTTGTGTCTGTGTAATTCACAGAGGTATTTTTTCCATCTGCTTACAAGGTACAGTATCACAAGTGGATGCAGGACTAAATCCTAAGCCTGATTTTTGGGGGAATAAGAAAATAAGGAAATAAGCAGTCATGGAGCTTTCCTGCAGCTGGGAGGGGGTGAGGAGCAGGAGAAACATGGAATGAGGAGTGGCAGCACATTTTGGCAGTAGCTGAAGAAGGCCGACTTGCCTGTAAATCCCAGCAAGTCTTTTAGCTCTGAAGTGACAATGCATGATAAAATCTCAGGCATGGAGCACTTAACACAGCCTCACACATGGGGAGGCAAGAGAAAGGGGCATGTTTGCTTTGTTTTTATGAGTGATCTTGTCCGGTATCATCCACCCATGGGTCTTTTTTCCAGGCATTTTTCACAATTCTGGATTTTGTTTTGTTTTGTTTTTTCCATTCCTCAGATGTTCACTTCAATGGTGTCAGCAAGGGGAACAGATGAATAATTTCCTCACATCCCCAGTATTTTCTTAGAGGGGAAGCTTCATATACATGTATAGACACACAGACAAAGGTGTGCAAAAGCATGAAGTCTAAATACTGCTCAGAAATGGGCATCCACAGTGAAACCATTTGCACAGATACAAGCTGTCAGCCTGCATGTGTTCTGGCACCTCCTGAACTTTACTCTGTCAGATAATTATTTACCATAAGGAACAGAGGCTTTTGAACCCAGGTATTGTGCTTTTCAAAGTGAGCTCTTGCATACCATGGTACACCAGGGAAAGCTGCTGTGGTCTCAATCTGGTCTACAGGTGTTCTAGACTGTACATGGCTCTGTGTTCCCATTTGCAGTATGGTCCGTTCAGGTGCTTTTTTTCCTGTGAGTTTATTGTAATTGCCTTGCATTGACCACTGGCTGTCTCTGTAGTTACAGAACTACTGAAGTGATCTCTCATTATGCAATTACGTATAATGATGAAATTACAGTGTGTAATTTATTCATTTTGAGACAGGCCTGTGATAAACTCCACAGCTGCTGTTTTTTCTAGGGAACCCTCATTTTAACTTTCCAGGTTGAGTGGGAGGTTCCACAGTGCAGGTGAGGGGTTGTGTTTGCCTGGCAGCAGTGCATGTCACAGCCTTTCTGGGGCATAAGAGACCAGAGTGGGAACTCCTGGGCAGGCAGCATGGACGGCACACTGAGACTGGGGCAGTTCTTTCCAGCTGAGATTGGGTCAGGAGGGTACATCAGTGGTCAGTGATGGCTGCGTTTTTCTGGTATCACTATGATTCATTTCAGATCTGACATATTTTTCCACACTTGGGTCTTAATGCAGGTTATTGTGGAATTCATTACAGAAGCCAAGCTGTTACTGCGTTCGGCTTTTGATAGGGGAATGGAAATGTGAAACATCTTTTTGTTGAAACAAAGGATGCTGATAAAGTATGTCCTGTGAATTGAATGTTAATGCTATTACAGGGCACATACTCGAAGGATTGAGATGTTCTGTTGAGAGCAGATCTAATCACAGGCCTTTAAGTGAATACAGTGCCTTTTAACTCCCATCTTATTTCCATTTAGAAGTAATTAAATGACTTTCAGATTCAAATGTGAATTATTTTGTGGTGATTCAGATCTTCATACAAAGTATGAAAGTATCACATTTTTTATTGTACGTATGTTTTAGCAGAAATTTATAATAAAATTGACATGTTGCTTTTTATAGAAGCTTTAGGTATTACTCAAGAACTCTTTACAGTTGGAGTTGTTTTAGCTCCTAACGTTAACAGCTGTGTTTTAATACAGCCTCAATGCAATTACACATGATTAAGAGACAGGGATAATTTTTTAAAAATACATATTTAGTTGCCAAAAAAAACCCCAACTATAAAATCTTTAAAATTTCTGGTTTGTGAAAAGCTGTCTCATCAATATGGACCTGTCCATGGAAATGCATGGATAGTGGTGAAAATGACAGGGCATTGACAAAAGTAAGAGTGTTACAGGAACAGCCAGGAGGCTGCTTGTTTGTGCAGTCACCTCAGGGAGACTGAAGTTCACATCTCCAAATATTTGCTGTTTCTACCAGACCATTGCTGCTTTTGTTCTGGGTGTCTCCTGTTCTGATATTTATTCAGTGGTTTTTTGGAAAGAAAGATCAGATTAAGACCAATTCGGAAAAAAAAACCCTGTTTCCTCCCACTTCCCTGCCAGATTGAATTGCTGTTTTCCGATTATCCCTTAATCATTGCAATTGTAAAGAACAGAAAGTGGACATGAATTATGTTTGACCCAGACTCTCAGTCTTGGCTTGCATACTGTACACGTATCAGGCTTTAGGGGATCCCTTGGTGTCATAGCCTAAGTGGTTTCAAGGTCTGAGAATCATTCTGTTTAATGCTGTTGTCACAGGTGATTAACATCATGAGCATCTTCCCATTGCAGTGTTTCATTATCTGCCCTCAGCAGTGGAAAGGGAATTGATTCATGCCACCCCTGCTCTGGGGTGGGTGCATCTTGGAGTGCTGTGCCCAGCTGAGCTGACTGCTCCCGCACACCGCAGAGATATGTGCAAAGGGACAAATGCCTTCTGCTGTGAATTGCAGGTAGCCCTGAGGACTGATACAAGAGCCTGTTGTGTGTCTTCTAGCTTGTGTATAGGGTAGTGCTATTATATTCCCTGACAAATAAATTAGGAAGTCCCTTATTGGTGTTGGATGACAACAGGATAAAGATTTCCTAGAGTCCAGAAGTCTCAGTTAACTCAGCAAGCTCTCAGTTGTCAGAGTAAACCTTGTCCTCTCTTCAGCAGTTTGAAAGAATATTTAAAATGTAAAGCAACCAACCAATGAGGAGGAAGTCTTCTCTGGGGCTGGATGTTTCTTGTCTCGCAGCATATTTCTTCCTAGTCCTAGGCACTATTTTGTTGTCTTTAATACCTCTTGATTGCATCTTGTTATCATCTTGTCTTGATTGGCTTTGTGGCTCGTTACACAAAAAGGGTGCTAATCTTTGTTAATTAGTTCCTTATTAGAGTCAGTTGAGATTTGTAGCACAAGCAGCAAGCTGGATTTGTGATGAGAAATAATTGGCTGCCAAGGAATTCTGAGCGTGAAATCATGTCAGTATAAGTGATGATACTTTAATATTTTATGTGGGTTTGTACGTGTTTACTACAGTGTGTCTTGATTCTTCCAGCTGCTGTTCCCAAGATTTCTTTTTCGTCCCATGGTTGTGTTACTAGTTTGAGCATAGCTTACTTTTCCAAGATATTTATTTCCATATTGTATTCTATGATTTTATTATTTCATTCATAGTGAGCTGTTTTGTTCAGAAAATTGTTTTCTGTAAATGGCAGGAAGGACTTTTATTGCTTTTCACACTTTATCCTGTCACAATTTTTGCTGTGTCATAGGATTGGATATTAGAAGATCTTTGGAGAATGTTAACATCTGAAAGGTTTTCTGGAGAACTGGCAGTAGGAAATGGGATGTAAGACTGTAGCACTACCTTAAATCAGTGGGTTGCGTCTGTGTTTCACCAAAAATCCAAGTCATTGCTCCTGTGTGCAGTCACACTGGTGATGACCAAGGCTCCATGTTGTGGCATCAATCACAGCTTACCTCAGGTACTGCTTCAGGAAGAAGATCCCATGGGAACTGAGTGTAAGGGGTAAACCTCCTCTGTGTTTGCTTAGCTCTGGGACATGCCGCAGGAGATGAAGCTGAACCCAAACCAAGCCTTTTGCCTGACTTTCTGATATGACACAGTGCTTTTCTTGTGAGGCAAAAGAAGATGTGCTTTAAAGCATTAATCCACATCAAAACAAACAAAAACTTAGGAGACTGAGTATTTTGAGACCTGTGTTCTCCCTGTGCTCTGCTCCAGCTCTGTTGTAGTGATCTGGGTAGTACTCCTTTCTCCTCTGTCAAATGGAAATACAGACAGCCCTGGGAGCAGTGATGAGCTGAACTGTAGAGAAGTTGAGCCTGTTTTTTGGCCAGTGCTGGTGGAGAATCATCTTGAGCCAAAGTGGGCACCTCTGCAGTTTCTCTGTCCCAGTGTGTTTGTACATGTGCCATATGCTCATTGAACCAAGCAACAGGAGCAAGCAGAGGGGGAGAGAATGTGTGTAACCTTTAACTTAACTTTTAGTCTTTTTGTAGCCTAAGTACTTATATCTCTTTGTTTTGTAGCCTAAGTAATTCTATCTATTTGTTTTGATAGCATGCAGGGCTCAGTGAGATGCCAAATGTTCTGGCTTCTGTGTTAGGTTCAGCAAGGCTGTGTGGAAGTGTGGGATTTCCCTCATGCATCTCTCTGACAGAGCCTGGCACAGCCTCTCGCAGTGCTCTGCCTTGCCACAGCGCACTCATTTCAGCAGGATTCCTCATAATTATGTAGATTACTGCTTTGCAGAAGGGTTGGGGATATTCTTGACAGGGGTATGCTGATCTGGGAGATACTCGTATCTTTGTGAGTGCTCTGATTCAACGCGTTTCTTTTCCCAGGCAGCAGCAGAGAGAGTGTAGTATGGGTAGTCTTACATATTAAGGATGCTTTGCCACATGAAAGGAAAGTGGGGCAAAAACCCTGAGAAAGTTAGAAGTGTCAGTTTGAGCTATACTTGGTTAAGAAATCCTTGGGTTATATGTTCCTCCCAACTGCTGTAGTGTTTTGTATATCATTAACATATATTTTGCAGAGTGGAGCAGAAAAGTAAGTCAATTATTTCAGTCCCAATGATAAATTTTGAAGTAGTCTAGCTAGCTTACCACTTGTTTTCTATTCCCTTGCGTTGTGGATGAAGCATAGATGTCCCTCAAATGTGTACTTTATGATTTGCTTTTTGTTTTCCAGCAGTACATTAATTTTATAAAATTACTGAATATTTATTCTGTTCAAGTAACACCCATACAAAAACTGTTATTGTAATTGTCCCCAGAATCACATTTATTTTGAAGATTGCTTAGAAATGTTTGAGGAGCATTCTGGGGCAGGTTCACTTCGTTAAGTTACATAGCTGGACTTTTTAATTTTGAGAAAGTTCAGATCTCTATTGCTAAAATCCTGTGTGACTTTTATCTTCGAGGGGCTGCATCTTCAGTTCTGCTTATTGGCCCCTAGCTGCGTGTTCTCTTAAACAGTAGGATTTATCTAAGTAGGATTCATCTAAATAAATAATGATATTCAAACACAAGTATGTAGGAATCATGCTTGGTATCTACAGTGTGCTTGCCTCAGTGCAGTCGCTCTGGTATTCCCACATCATATTGAGCTCCACTCAGTTCTTGGGCACAACCCGCATGAGGGAGGACACATACCAGTCAGATTCTGGTAGCCCTCCCCAGCAACTGTGTCAGCAGCAATATGGGCTGTGTGACAGCTTTGCAATTAGTTCATATGGTAACTCATCCACTATACCTGCAACTGATATCGATCATACTGTGTACAAATTTGTAGAGCCCTGTGAAACAAAATCCATCCTAACTTTAATCATAAAATTATGTGCAATACATAACAAGGTTTGTATTAATTTATCAGTCTTTCAGATTATGTTTCCATCTCTAATCTATAAAATGCTGTTTCTCTGGTCATGGAGCTTTACATTACAGTCTGTGGGTTTTGCCTTTTTTTTCAAGCAATATAATTTCACAACAAACAGATTTTAAAAAATAATCAAGAAATCAAATGCTTGTAAACAGGCTAACCTCTGAGCTTTCCCTTTTACTGCGTGGTGGTCAGAACCCATCTGCAAGATAATGTGGTGCTATTATTCAAGAAGTCTGAAATAGTTTTGATATTTGCACTACTGAAGAATCACAGTACATACCAAAGCTCTTTTTTTTTGCCTTTGAGACGCCGCATGCAGAGTAATGCAGATTTAAATTGTGCAGAAGGTATTTTGACAATGAAATATATTTTAAGACATAAACTGAATGTTTGTGAGTTACGAGCTTTATCCTCAGTAGTCAGAATAATGTGTTTATTCCCATTAGTGTAAGAGAACTCATCAGTTGGAGTGGCAAGATAGGATACTCACATATATGCAGATTCATGTACTCTTCCTACTCTCAACTGAACAGTTGTGTTAGTTTCATTATCTTAAAGCATGCTGGTAAAAATGAGCATAGCACCCATTACAGACTGGTGAGACAAGCTGCTTACCTGCAGCTGACTCTCTAGCCCACAGTGATAAGTCAGTCAAGAACATACAGTCTAGAATTTTGTATTAGTGGGACACTCTGTGGCAATTCTCAAAGATTAAGTTTGTGCTACAAGTTGGAAGTCCCTAACTGTATGAAGATACAACCCAGTGTGGGCATACTGACTCTTGCCAGTGCTGAATAGCCATTTGCATCTCCTCTAATGAGCACTGCTGCTGCTGGAGCACACAATTTTAAATACAGTGAAAAAATGAAAAGAAAAAGGGGAGAGGGCATGAAATCAGTGTGGGGTACATCAACAGTGTATTGGAGAAGTGTATACATGACCTGTGCTTCTTAAGCTCTGCTTTGAAGCTTTCAGTAAGACGCCTTTAGTAACCTGGTTTTCAAAGTGAAGTGAACCTCTGGTGCTGAACAGCTTCAGCCAAACATGGAAAATGCTGTGGAGGCAAACCAAGCAGTGGTTGGGATAGGGTATATGTATATGTATAGTATATGCCTCTGCTCCCCGCATAATGTTTTCTTGCTGGTTCTTGCTGCATGAATGTAACTTGCTGCAGTGTTTAACAGAAATTGTCACCAAAAGATCCTCTTAATCTGAGAGCGACTGCTGGTTATTAAGTGAAACAGCAGAATGGCCAGGCAGCTGGCCTTCTGTATCCCTTCTGACTCTCTTTTCTACTCTGAATGTGTAAGTATGTGCATAAAATGAACATTATAGCCTAACATTTGAAGCAAAGGTGTCATCAAGGGACAAATCCTTGTCAAAAGAAGACTCCTCATCTTAATGATTGCCTATCTAAGAAGAACATTTTTACAGTGGAACTAAAGAAAGCACAGCACAGGACCAAGTCACAGTCTGGTCAAATAATAATAATAAAAAAAATTATAAAAGAATACAGTAGCACCTGTCATTTAAAAAATGATGAATCCTGAACTAAAGCCTGTCTTGAATAGGATAAGGATGCAGCACGCCATGAAATACTTGAGGGGATTTCTTTTAATAAGACCTGAAAAGTATGCCTTGGGCATAGTATCACAGAACAGAGATTTGAAAACCTCGAGCCAGCCTTCTCTTTTGCCATTGTAATTTGACCCAGCTATTGTACTTAATCACTGAATATGAGGCAGCTGCAAGTTCCCATCCCTCAGATAACTTTTTAGAAGTTCAATAATTGGAAAAGTTTCAACTATTTTCCCCATCATGGCTAAATGATTAGAAAAATACAGTTAAAGCCCTTTCTCAAGCATTCCTAATGAAGAAAGGTGTTAAACAGGGAACTTCCCATTCCCAGTTTTTCTTTAGGGACATGTGAAGAGATTTTGGAGTATTAAGACATTTCAGTGAGGTGCCTAAGGGAAGGTGCCTAAGGGAAGGTGGGGAACACTTGAGAAGCAGTGAACCCAAACTTAAAGGAATCTCATATCCTCATCTCACTAAGAACAGGTAGTTTTGTGCCAGTGGGAGCTGAAGGTGTTTAGCCTTGTGTGAACGATCTCAGATATTGCAATTTACTCCTGCACAGAGGGCTGCTGGAAAGGGTCTGGTGGGTATAGTGGATGCCAAGTTGAAAATGAGACAACAGTGTGTTTGCACATAAGGCAAATCACACACCAAGATACACTGGGAGGAGTAAAATCAGAAGACAAAGGAAGAAGGCAATGGATGTCCATTCTGACTGTGTTTTTGTTATGGGAGAATCGTGTACTGTCTGATTCTGAATATGTTTACTTGCATTAGCTCACTTGGAGTACTTTAGTTTGGACTAAATACCTGAGATGAGTTGGAGAATACTTGAGCTTTGCTTATATAAATTGTATTAAGTATTAAAGAACAGGCTTTCAAAACACATTTCAGACAGTGAGTCCATGTCAACTTGCATATCTTACTGTAATATTGAAAACCAGGTTCAATCAACACTTGTCAGGAAAGCGGTGCTAGTAGAGGATTATTGAAGGTGGAGCTGATCCTCCCTTGGATCATTTAATTCTTCATAATACTCAGTGTACCGAGTTGCCTGAGTATCTAGCAGTTAGAATTGTGGCCAACAGTTGTACTATTGATTTTAAAGTACATTGTTCTTAGAAATTTGAACATCCTGCTAGCTGTTTACAGTGGAGTCCTTTGGAAATGTAGATTAATGTACCTTTTTATTGTAGAAATCTTACTAACAGGAATAACTTCCAAATGCACAGTTTGTTTGGGAGTCAGTAATGTCATTCTCCGTGCTGTCCTCAGGCAAGCAAATGACATTTTTAAATATTAGATTTTAAAATGTATGAAAGACGCTGCACCCAAAGTATTGCAGAAAATCAAAAACATTGTCTGCTACATTAATGTCTCAGTCCCGGACTCAGGGAAATTATTTGATGAAATTCACAGCTGCAGTTCTCCTGCAGACAATCATGATATATTAAAAAGTTCATGGATATAGACAGGCCCTGTGTGAACCTCCAGAACAATACCCAAAGGACAATGAGTCCGAGTTTGGCTGGATAACACATTAATCATCTTATAGAAGTTATTGTTTAATAGTAGTATGCAGGGTAGTCTCTTAGAATTTAAGTCAAACATATTTAAGGTGGGATTTATTTGTTTATTTGCAGTTTCATGGGAGGAGGCAGCAGTTGTGGAAGGCTTCTAAAATAGTGAAGGGCTTTTCATTTTGTGTTTTGTCCTGTGTCTGTGAGAGGTGATTTGACATAGCAGAATAACACTTGGATATTTTTGGTCTTACTCTGGTTTGTAATACTGTATTTACACCATCCGTTGCAGTGGTCACCTTATAAATTGGCATAAAGTTGCTCACGGTCATAGTTTCTTCAGTCTTCCACCTATTCTGTCATTCTAAAACAAAGCCAGTGAGGTAATTCATGTTTGCCTTACATTTGAACAACGTGAGTCTCCTCAGTTCTGTTAGTAACCTCTCTTATCTGTGGGGTTGAAGAGCATCTAAGCCAACTATGAATTATGTTGCATATGATGCTATAACAGTATGGTGTGCCTGAGCCCAGCAGAAAAGGTGGGCTCCACTCTTCACACTCTGTTTTTGTGGGATAGTTTTACTCCACCTTACGTAGCTGCGTATGTCCATTGACCTGCAGGACTGTTAGCTGTCATACTGCAGTGTGCACCTGAACATTGCATTTTAAATGGCTTGAGAGAATGCTTTCCCCCTGAGTGCTTTTGTTTGTGAAGTCTCAGGATGACAATGAGGAACTGTGAGAAACCAAGATGAAGAGACAGCCTTTCACATAGCAGTTGTGAAAAAATGGTAAGAAAAGTAGGACATGCACTTTAGTTTTTCAGTTTTGTAGCCTTCATATTGACAGCATTCAATTTTCCTCCATCCTGCATGTGGAATATTTTGAACTCAAGGAGATGTGCAGCATCTTTACAAGGACGCTCCTCGTGCCATAGAAGATGTTTGCTCAGCACTAGATTTAGTTGGGGTTTTTTTTCTAAGCTTTCAACGTGTCATGGTTATCTCACCCACTTTTGTGGTAGATCCTTGAAATAAAACCTTCCTTGTGGGTCAGGCTCATGCAACTCTGGTGTAGATCAATACATCTTGTCTTCCAGCTGAAGAAATCTTTTACCATTTGGATTCCTCATACTAGAATTAACATCACTCAATGCAGATACCTCTGTTCCTGGGAAGATGTAGAAAGCAGTGAAAACACCAAGTACAGTCCTCAGAAGAAATCCTTTCTCCACTCATTTTGTTAAGTCTCAAAATAAAAACTAGATTCTAAAAGGGACCTCATGCAAATGAACTTAGGTCATATTACAAGCATGTTTCAAACTGTGTGTAAATCTGGAGGCTGTTGGCTGGGGTTTGCTTTAAAAATAAATTTTCGCATGGCTTTGATGCAATTGCTCATTAAATTGAATTGGAAACCACTGCCTACAGACCAGTATGAAGGCACGGTTCAGGGCTGCGCAGTGGAAGTTTGTTTGGTGTAGAGATATTTCCTCTTTTCATCTTGATCTTCTTCTTTCCCTTCACTGCATTCAGCTCTGAAATTCTCATTTAATTTGTAATATTGCAGCAGCTCATGTGCACTGTGTAATTAGTGATTCTGAACTCCACAGCCTGACTCTAATACTGCATGCAGTTTCCTTTGTCAAAAGGGCAAGAAGGGGCAGGTGCTCAGTATGAATGAAGCTATCTATATCTTCTATGCCATCTGAGCTTTTATATCTCTATCTGCACCAGTGAAGGATGAGGCCATTTGGTAATCACAGCTAAGTCAAAATGTTCACTTGTCTGCATGTTCCCTATATGCTGGTGGACAAACATTAGGATAATCAAGTCTGAAATAAGCGCCCAGATTCTCAGATGAAAGATTGAAGGCAGATTTGCATTCATTGCTCACACATGGGTATCATTATGGACTTGAGCCTTATCTCTCAGATACTGCAGAATATGCACAGAAGCATCTGCAATCTGTTGTGCTGCTGATTCCTGCACAGACCTTAAGGACTCATTCTCTGCGTGCCCATGTAAATCGGCCCAGGAACTGTGCAGTGCTCTCTTTACAGCACAGGTGTAGGTGAGTAACATGTTTCAGTAAATCTTACTGTATCCAAAGGGCATGGCTATCATGTGATACACTTCCACTGAGGAGGCATTAATTTTTACCACAGAATTCATGTTTTTCAAAGGAAATCATTAGTCCGTGGCTGTGCCCCGTAAGCAAATGCAGGTGTTAGAATTGCTCCCCACTTTGTTGTGCTGGGTTTTTTTCTCTGAGTTTTTTTTCTCAGTGGAAATCCCATTTAACTTAAACTTGGTAGTTTGTTTTTTCCAAATTATAACCTCAGGCTAAATTCTTTTGCTTATTTGCTTTTTGCATATTTGTTTTTTTGCAAAGCTTTAAGCTGAAGTTAACCTTCCTATTAGCATTTTAATGGAAAAGGAGATTCTGCCAATTATGAAGAAGTTTTGTCTGATTTCAAATAGCAACATGGTAAAGGTATGAATTCCTGCTTTCCAGTACTTGCAAATTCCTTCTTTTCCTACAGCAAGATTTTCTCTTTATTGATGTAAATAAGAACAGCATTTGGCAGGGACTTGCCAAGTCATCTGTGTCAGTAATATCATTTATAACCACATCAACTCTTTCACATTATAAGCCAGTCAGTCTGGCTTATTGAGGGGTTTTTTGCCCCTACTTTCTTTAGTCAAAGCCTATTCTAAATAATTCTTTTCTGGCAGTTAAAATACCACTTCATAGCTTAAATGAATTTGTGGTCAGTTATAGCCACTTGTTCCAGTACCACTAATGTCCTTTAGCTGAAACATTGTTCTTTTAAGTGCAAATGGCTTTCCAGATAGAATTTTGTTGCCATAGTCCCTCCTTACAAATGTCCCCACACAGTGTGACACTATACGGGAAGCCCTTTCCTAAGTGGGGATCTGAAAATGAGTCAGGGCATTGTGTGCCTAAGTAAATAATATTAAATGTACTGTCAGCTTTCCAAAGGTACTGCAGAGTCTTTCTAACACCCTCCCATAACAGTGGAAGTTAAGCCATGTGAAAATTGAAGGGCAAGCAGTAGATTCATTATACAGGCAAGAATTATTTATGAAAAGTTCCCAAGACAGTAAAGATTTTAAAGTAAGGGTTATAATAATGGCTTTGCTCCTGCCTGCTAGGGTTTCCATTAGATGTTAATTCTACTATTAAAAACTAAATTTGTTTTATTTATGAACCTGTTTTCTTAGAAGACACTTATTGATCAGAACAGGCCTCACCTCATCAAAAATTCAGGGCACTATCCGGATCAGTTGTCAAGCTGATACATTAAACCAGAATATGTTTTAAAACTATCACAGAATCATAGAATAGTTAGGGTTGGGAAGGACCTTAAGATCTTCAAGTTCCAAACCCCCTGCCATGGGCAGGGACACCTCGCACTAAACCATATCACCCAAGGCCTTGTCCAACCTGGCCTTGAACACTGCCAGGGATGTGCCCAGCAATAAGGGGAGCCACGTATACCTACAAAGTATATTCCAAAACCACAAAGCACCTTCATGGGCCATGGGGTGAGGGCACATTTGTGCTGCCGTGCCAGTGGAGCCACAGTGCTTCCTTGGTGCAGGACCAGGGCAGTTGCCAGGAAGAGTCTGGTGATAAGAGAATGCTGAAAGGGCTTAATACTGAGATAATTCAATCTCTCTGTTGATAAAAGTACAGGACAGGTGCCTATCTGGTGGTATATTTGGTGCTTCCACATAGAAGAGTTCTCTGACAGTCACTCTAAAAGACAGAAGCTAAAAGGTGCTAAGTGAAGCCAGACAGGTTCATACAGGGCACAGTAGGGAGTTGCTAAAACTGGAGGGAAGTGTCCATATGATAGTGTTGGTGCTGTCTTCATCCCTTGGCCTCTCCTGGCTGGAAGGAGTGCTCATTTTCACTTCTGTAATAACCCATTATTAAAAATGCTATAGAGATTTGGAGGGCTGGGCTTAATGTTGGGCTTAATCTTGACAAGTTGTCAGTGTGTACCGATGAAGTGGAAGAATAGGTGGCCTTGTTTGTAAGGAAGAAGCATCATAAGCATCAGGAGGAGAACAACTCACTGCAGAAGTCGTTGTAGGGAACTGAGAATG
This sequence comes from Neopsephotus bourkii, assembly GCF_033783945.1. Lineage (NCBI taxonomy): Eukaryota > Metazoa > Chordata > Aves > Psittaciformes > Psittacidae > Neopsephotus > Neopsephotus bourkii. The sequence goes on along the minus strand of NW_026901430.1, from coordinate 996,112 downwards.
GAAGTGTATGATACGAACTGGCCAACTTGGATTATTTAGGAGCCAACCATCCTACCATGCTCATCAACATATAACACTGGACTTCAAACTGCAGATCCACTAGATCCAAAGCCCAGGCTTGGGATGTTACCAGTTCAGTGGCACACTGGGTTCTGTGCATGCATGACATACAAAGGACATCTAGAAATGTTTCATCTGACTATGGGATAATATTTACTTATCACTTGCAAGTGTGTCCATTATCATTACTTACCACTTAGGGCATCACAGCCCCTAGGCATAGAAGCCAGTGTCATTGACTATGTGTGGTGCACACCAGGGTCAAGAGCATTATACTGAAAATATTCCTCAACCAGTGTCAGACTATGGAGATCTGCTGACCAGAGCCCTCAGGAAGGAGAATATTTATGCAGTTTTCAAGAGAGTAAATGCACCCAGCTGCATGGGTCCTGAACCTGCCTGCCATCTAGTTTAGCACCAAGACTGGATACCGCTTCTCAGGAAGCATTCAAACCAATGCAGGCTGGAGATGACAGGCACCCTGATGGATTTTGGATCCCTCTCTCAAGACCCACGTTGAAAAGGGTTCCACAGATGCGTCATTTTAGGAAACAGGCATAGACATTTGCGTAAAACGCTGAGCTCCCTTTCTTAGTGAACGGAGCTGCTCCATGTGAGAAAGGGACAGTTGGTTTATGACACACACATAGCTCATTAGTGACACAAGCTGACATTTCATTCTGCTGCTGCTTATTCTGTTTGGTCCGCAGAGGAATCAACAAACAGAAAGTAATAGCTTACATTGGCAAGAGATCGTGGATCTTTTCAGATGACCCTGTCTTGTGTGTTCCTACCTGTCACCCAGATTTACAGCAGAGCCAGGATGGGTTAATTTCCTGCCTGTCCCCAGATCCTTTGACAGAGTGTTGTAAAGCATTGTTGGGTTAAGTTCTGTTCAAAGTAACGGATTTCTTTACCCCACAGAAATGAGCCTAATGCCTTTTGTGTGATCTCATAAGGGAAATAACACTAATGAAGAGGAGAGCGATGAGTGTGTTTTTCTTCAGCCATGCCACGCTAGTATGTCATGCTATTATAGCCTGTATAACGTGCTGGTCTCAGAGTCAAACTCCTGCTGCACATGGGTTTATTATAAATGTACCACTTACAATAGCTTGACCTGGGATTTGGCACACCTGTTTCAGACTGGGAGTAGTCATTTAGTTGCCCGCATTTTTAAGCTGGTGATTTATAAATTTAAAATGCTCAAAATAATTAAAGAGAACCGAGAGAGTCACCATTTGGGTACCCCACACATGTCAGCAGTACATGAAGTGTGTGTCCAGCCCAGCAAGGTCTTTGGAGATCATAGAAATGTTTTATGGTTGCGATCAATGTCAGGCATATGCAATGGCTGCAGGTCTTTGAGCAGGCTTAGGATTTGGATAGGGTTAGAACAGAGACAAAGTCTAATGCTGTAGTTGGACTAAGGCTGAGGAGGGGCTGCCAAAGGAAACAGGCCATTCTTCTGGAGCTTTCATCAGAAATTTGCTTGCCAGAGGTGGAGCTTTGTCCTTCAGCATGTGCCGATGACTCCTTTCTCCCAGTGCTATGTGGCAGGAAGTCTTGGCTGACATTGGCTCACAGGCTGGCTTTGTTGCTTATTTTCTATACCAAGTCCATGGAGGCTGCAGTTGCGTCTGCGATGTCATCTGAGCAGGCTTGGGTGTGGAGCAGCCCTGTGCATGTGCTCAGGAGCAGAAATTGTCAAGTGGCATCACTAAGTAGAGATAGAGATAGGGTTCCCCTTTGTTCCAGTCTCAAAGTACTGCTGCAGTTGTTTTACTCCTGTGTCCCCTGGCCATAGCTTTACCATGTAGTAGAGTTGATGTTCATTCATGTACCTTAAATGTTGGTATAAAACAGGTTGTACATTTGGATAAGTGAGCATGTCTGTGCAGTTTCCCAATTTCTCTTTTAGTTTTGGCAGTATCTCCAGTCTATCTGTCTGTTGTGTAGGTTTAGATTTCAGCATAGGGTTTTCTTGAGCCTCATTCACATAAATATCATATCTTACCAGACGTCCAATCTTGAATAGCTCTTCCATTGTGTTGGAGACCTTAGTCTGCCAACCCAAAGGAAGTCCACTTATGCAGGAACAGACAGTTCACCTGGGAAAGGAATACCTAAACCTGAGATCTGCAAGGGATGGGATATGTCTCTGTTGAAAGCTGTGATATGGGAGCTACAGATAGTAGCTTGGTGTTGTCCAGATTCCTCCAGAATTAAGGGATTTTAAAAAACCAAGCGTAAAAGGCTGTAGCTGCTGCAGCTGTGAAAGAAGCTTTCAAAACTAACATGAGTTTAAATTAGGAAGTTTTATCTGCCTGAATCTGAGGCTTGAAAATGTAAGAGCCATTTCAGTCAACTCAGTGGCTTAATGAAGTCATAAAAACATCATATGAAATTATGCAAAACCAGAGGAAATTCAATCTCCTGAAACCCTACACCCAGATTAATCAAATTAACAGCAAGGTATAAAAGAACACATTTGGGAGATTACTTTGAAATTCAGCTGTCTTAAGGATTTCAAATTCAGAGTTTTAAGACCCTTTGCTAAGTGCTGTATGCCAGTACTCTGAGTACAGGAGTTAAATACAATATTTTGGGCAAAGGAAGCAATGGGATTTTTGTTTTTCTTTTTTTCCTTTTTTTTTTTTTTTTGCCTACAAACCTCCCCAGCACATTTGTTTCAGATTGGAGGAAGTTAAATACGCTTCAAAGATACAGTCTTAATTTCATGAAGAAAAATCTGTAACTGTGTTTCATATAGGAAAATGTCACACCAAGATATTTCTATCTGGGGAGAAGACCTATATTACTCTTCTTTTCCTTTTTTTTTTTTAATCTAAAACTCAATTTGACATTAATTTACAGTTTCAGGCAACCAATGGCATGTTTCTTTTCCTTCATAAACTGTTTGTCTGAAAATATTAACTGGGCTCCTACCCTGAATATTTGAGAACTGCTCAGTGTTCAAGCAATGTGAAAATATAATTGGAGTCTTCTAGTTTGTGCTTCTTCTCACTATCATATTGTAAATTGAACAAGCAATATGTAGAATATAAAAAAAAAGGAAGGAATTAAAACCCGAGAGGGCTGACAGCAGAGAAAGGATGTAATACACCTGAATTTATAGTGTATGAATTAAAAAATGTGCTTACCAAGAGTAGCAGCAAAAATGAACACTAAGAATTAGATGCTGAACTCAAAAGTTTTACCTTCAAACTCTGGAAACTTGAGTTCCGGTGCCAGATTTGCTCTCTTCTGTGACAGGCTGCTGTGCCAGCACTCAAGAGTCAGTCCTCTCACACCACACAAAGTTGAGAGAGTCTAAAACCATAAAGATGAATAGCAGCATGACAGTAATCAGCCCAGAGCTTCTGCTTACACTGAATATGTTCATTTGTGAGACTGCAGCCTCATCTCTAGAAGGCTATTATCTATCTCCAGATGAAATTTACTTCACTAGTGGGATTCAAACTGTAAAGTTTCCTGATCTGAGAGTTTTTCCCTGCTCCTAAACTCATGCTCCCTCTGCAGCAGTTGAAAATGCAGTGGTAAATATGAGGCTAGGCCTTTACTTAAGGCATAAGGAAAGCACTTTTTCATTGGTGGTGCAAAGCATCTTGTCAAAGCTGACTTTTCATATCTTGGTTTCCTTTATAGAGTTCCTCAGGAAAATTCTGTATGCTTATAATCTTGGTGCATCTCTGACAGTCCTCATGGTTTGTACTTGTTCTGTATGTGTGTCTCGTATTCCCACCTAGGATTCTGCGTACTTGTTTCCCAAAGGAAGCATTTCAGTGTTTTTGGTAAATCATCTTCCTAAGAAGCATAGGGTAATGGAAAGGAGAAGGAAAGGGGCTTGCATGCTGTTAAATGGATAGAAAGCACACTCTGTTGCTGTTTGCTCCCAGAGTAGTGTGGATTCAGAGATTTTGAGCATTCTCCAGTGGATGCTGCTCACCCCAATCCAGATTTTCCAAATATGCTGACATGGCAGAGACAAGCACCAGAGAGAAACGTGCTTCTCTGAAAACACTTCATCAAAGCCTGTTTGTTGTGACTAACAGCAATCAGTGTACAAAAGAGACAGAGACATCTCTTGAGTTAAGATAATGTGAGGAAAGAGAATGAGCAATTTCCTCAGACACAGCCTGAGCTCCTACCAAGCCAGTTTGGTGCCTCTGCCAGCTCAGCTTGGTCATGGTAAAGAGCATCTGCCTCAGCCACCTTGGCCAAGGCAAGCACAGTGACTCCTGAGGCCAAGCTGCCTGCTTCTCTCGTGACTCTCATCAGACTCTATTAAGTCAGGTTCGTCAACCTAAAAAACATGACTGCAGAATAATCCTTGTTGATTTGTTTCCTTTTCAAGTAAGCATAAATCGTATCGCCGAGTGCTTTGTCATGGTGCTGTGGGCATTGCGCTGCTGTGGGCTGGGTCTCAGGGGGACTCTGCCTCAGGGGAGCTTCACATATTATTAAAGGAAATGTCAAAGATGGAGAGATGGTAGTTTGTGATAGGTACGTTTGTAAAGTCTGTGAGGAAAACACTGGGGGGAAAGATGGGAGGAGAAAATTGGCTCTGATAGACATCTGTGCATTAAGTGTGACAACATTTAATATTATTAGCAAGAAAACGTATCATGTATTAAATTAATGTACTGTATTATGGGGTGCTTTTACACAGCTGTTTAGCACTCTTGGTGAAGTTTTGAACTGAGAAGTAATAAAGAAAATTCTAGTGTAAAATATGCTACCTTCAATATTCATAAAACATGCCATACTTTAAAGGACCCAATCCTGTTCATATCCAAAGTGGAAGCTTTGCCATTGACTTCCGTGGAAGCAAGGTCAGCTACAAAATGATCAATTAAGTAGGATTCCAAGAATGATTTATTGTCCCCACGATATTAATTTTCATCCCATTAGTGTTACTTTTCGTTAGTGTGACCTTCAGTCTTGCATAGTGAAATGCTCATTGCTCCAAACTATGACATAATATGATGAAAATGCAACTGATAAGGCAGTAAGCTGAATCAAAAAGGTAGCACCAGGGGGCAGGAACTTTTTGTACAGTACAGTAGACTTCTGGCCCACACTTCATACTGGTTTTGGATACCCTGGCAGTATAAAATCTATATTATTCTAATCCGTTATTGTGTATGCTTGAGGGATCAAAATATCTTTTAGAATATGCATTTGTTTGATGATCATTTTTAAAGCACCTCAAGGACTGAACTATAGCATCCAGACATATTTTCTTGTGGGGGAAATTAATGTTGGTTTGCTTTTCCAAATAAAAATACCTAGCTTTAGTTCTATCAGACTAATGGAAAACAAAGGACTAATCCCAGTGGAACATGAATTCAGTTATGAACCATCCATATCACAGATCTTGGAAATCTTGAGTTGCATTTTCCATTGAAAAATAGAGATGTTTGATGTAGTGACAGATGATATACTATACTGTATTTTCTTTTTCTATTGCTTTGGAATTGTATATTTAGTGAATTAGTTGTGATTTATGATAGTGTTTTAAGGACTTGCTAGTTCTTCCTGGGATAAGATGGCATATTTTAACTATATTAATGGTTTGAGACTTAAGGATAGCACCATATATTTTTGTAATCTTTCAGCAGTGAAGCCACAATTTATACAAATAGATTCACTCTGTCTTTAGCTCAAGCAACTCTGACAAAGGATGTCATTTGAAGTAATGTTGCTCATCATTCATAGGCATAAAAGCTTAAGGCTTCATTGCTTTGATATGAAATTGAGTTGGAGTTTTCAACTCCTTGCAAGATCAGTATATGGTGTTAATGGTAATTTAACTGTTTTATGCAGCTCTGGATTAGACTAGTTTTGAACATAAAGGTGCTTATTTACCAGGAGAAAAAGACATACAAATTTGAGAGTATGCAGGAGGAGAAAAGAAGCATTCCAGCAACAACTCAGAATTCCCTGAATGTGAGCTTTGAAGCAGTTAAAAAATAACATTACGATGCATTCAGCCAAAAGTGGCTATTTACACTACAGTATATTAGATCCCTTTACAGCACCTTGGTAAGGAAGTACATCATTACAGAGTAATACCAAGAGCTGGGAGACGTCTCTGACTTTTACTTCGGTGAATTATCTGAAATGGAGCCAAGTCCAACAGTTGCATTTGAATACTCCCTTTTGTTGTGATATCAGTAATGAATATAGAGGGACCTACCTCTGGATGGGTAATAATCAACAAAAGCATGGTACAGAAAGTAGTCCTTAGACACAGTCTGAGAATAATAACCGATTAAGACACACATTCTGTCTTAAAAACTTATCTAACATTACTGCAGCACTGTGGCTTTGCTTCTGTGATAAAACCCTTGTACGCTGCCACTGTCCTTTTACTCCTGAAAAAGAACCCAAACATCCACCAAACAAACTCCACCCTTCCTTCCTCTGTTTAATCCACTGATTCTGTAAAAAGCAGTGAATGATACCATATGGTTTATAGGTAAGTGATAGATCCTTATGTAATGCCTGTTTTACAAGTGTGCTGACACAAATATTTTCTTTAATCATAAATTAAAATCTGGGAGAGAAAGTGAGAATATTTCTCACCTGTAACCCTGTAGTTAGATTATCTCCATGTCCCCCCTTTAAAATTCTGTGTTCTGTGATTACTAAGCCAAATATTATTCATCTCCTGATAAACTGTGATGCTCTTTAGATGTGTACCTCACGTATTTCAGTTTAAACCATTGCTGTACGTTTCTAGAAAATGTAGAATTGAAGGAAAAGACTTGACAAACAAGACATAATATTTTTTCCTGTACTAAAGAAAACTTGATTGATAACTGTTCTGCATTAGGAGGAGTTGATGGACATGTACATGTTGATTAGAAAGAACTCATGTGGTGCATAATGTATTTTAAAGTGGACAATAAAAACAAAACAACTGGAGGCAGGTTGTGGGTAAAACAGTTCCATGTACCAGGAGCAGGTTGTCGCACTCATTGTATGATGACCATGACAAGGAATAAGATCTTGACTGTTCCCTACACTGCCACTGCTGAGTTTGTGCTCATCTTCTCCATCAGCTTCTCCCATCCTTTGGGACTGAAGTATTATAGATGGTCAGAATTTTCTATTTTTGATTTGGGAGGAAACTTGTGGGGTTTGTTTTTTTTTCCAGATTTTGCTATCATTTTACATTGGAGCAAATGCCCAAATTCTCAAAAAACCTCTCATAAAGGCATGTCTGAAGAGCACCACATGAAAATACTGGCTCAGAAAGAAATGGAAGCTTTAGGGTGGCCTTATTAGAAAATTGAGGGGGGGTGGGGTGTGGAGTCTTCTTTAAATGACTGACTTTGTTGTATGACATTGTTCCATAAGCTGGGGCAGTAGCACTACATAATCATACTTAGGTATAAAATGGCAGTCAAAATAGTATGTTGAGTTTCATTTGAATGATGTAGTTTAAATGTAATGGCAGTTACTACCTAGAACAGATTGAATTGTCTTGTTCTCTTGTTAAAAATGTCAAAGCAAAATCTTAAATTGCTTCAACACATGACAAACAGAAGACACTTTCAACAGGAAAATGAAGTGTCAAGCAGGTTCGTTACAATGAGCTGACACAATTTCATGAAAAATTTCTCAGAAATTACGTTTCTGGTACAAAACTTATATCTGGCTGCTGGGAAAAAACAGCAGAAAACCTAAAAACTGAGTAATGAATGGTCCTCTGAGAACAGCAGAGAAATGTAGAAGCCAAAGAGAGTGATCTCTGTTTTGAGTTGTTTCACCAACAGTGTCCCAGTGGCTGAAGGGTAAGAGCAGTGGGGATTTCTGTCTTGGCAGTAGGATGGAGAAATTGCAGGAGAACGGAACCCCCTCCTCAGGATTCTGTGTATGTGCAAGTAGTTCAGGCAGGGGCAGGCAGAGTATCCTGCTACTTGGTCAGCATATTGATGTCACTGTTCACTGCTGATGAAAACAAGATGGGCTCCTCTCCCTCTCCTCTCTCGGCTTCATGTTTTTGGCTCTTTCTGTGGTGTTTTTGTTGGGGTTTTTTTTCTCCATTTCTTTACATGGTTATCTTATGCCTGCTCATACTCATTTTCCTGCTCATGCAACCAATCATGACATGATTCAGCCCATTTTTTTCTCAACAATGCTACATATGCTTAGTGAATAATACAACTCAAAACTTCTTCAGTGATAAAAAAAAAGCAGTAGCTAAACCTGGCTACAGTTTTTGAAGACAAATTAGGGAGAAAGAATCTACATAAATTTTGCATGAACCTTTTATAGAAAGGTTTTCCTTGTCAAGTACTGTAACATTTTTGATCATCATAGCAAGCTTTGGAAGCCAGGGTGTTACTCCAAAGAATGTATCAGGATTAATAGGCTGGATAGGGCAGGGTGAAACATACTCATTTAACCCCCTGTGGAGCAAAATCAATTGGCAAGAGATGACTTGACAGAAGATCCATGTTTCTTATGTGTGAATGTCATTAATCTAAGAAAATTCCAATTGAAATTCCATCTAAAAGTTGTTTGTGGTATGGCAGCTTTGAAATTGTAATGGTCCTGCTGAACATCAAAGCTGTTACACTGTGTAACATCTAATCACGGCCAAAGTACAAGTTTTAAATGGTTTCCACTGCCTTTGAGACTTCAGGTAGAATACATTTTTAATGTTGATCTTCAGTGGCTCTGTCTTACTCTTAGAAAAACTGCAGAGCGATGTTTGGTCTGTAGCAAAGGTTTTGACTCGAGGCTACCTCAGGGCACAAGGAAGCCCTGCAGCTGCCTGAAACAGCAAACAAGGAGTGGTGGCAAAATGACACCGGCTCCTCCTTCATGATGTTGTGGTGTGCACTGGCTGGAGGCAGGTAGTGAGCTTGGAGATGGCTTTGCCCAGCTCTCAAAAGAGCATCCATAGTTTTGCCTAGATATAGTTCCATAGGTGTTTAGTTCAGCTGGCATCCATCATCTACAATAATTCTCTTTTGATTCACTAATCATGGCAGTTAGGTAAAGCTGCTGACAACTGGAAAAAGGGAAATATAACCCACTTCTTCAAGAAGGGGAAATGGAGGACCTGGGACCAGTCAGTCTCACCTGTGTGGCTGGCAAAACCTTTTGAGCAGATTCTCCTGGAAACTCTGCTAAGGCACATGAAAAACAGCAAGGTGGTTGGTGACAGCTAGCATGGCTTCACTAAGGGCAAATCCTGCCTGACCAATTTGGTGGCCTTCTGTGATGGGGCTATGGAACTGATGGACAGGGGTAGAGCAGTTGATGTCATCTACCTGGACTTGTGCAAAGTGTTTGGCACTGTCCTGCATGACATCCTTGTCTCTAAACTGAAGAGACATCAGATGGACCACTCGGTGGATAAAGAACTGGCTGGCTGGCTGCATGCAGAGAGTTGTGGTCAATGGCTCAATGTCCAATTGGAGACCAGTAATGAGTGGTGTCCCTCAGGGATCGGTGTTGGGACTTATCCTGTTCAACATCTTTATCGGGGACATGGACAGTGGGATTGAGTGCGCCCCCAGCAAGTTTGCCAACAACACCAAGCTGTGTGTTTTGAGTGATACACTGGAGGGAAGGAATGCCATCCAGAGGGACCTTGACATGACTGAGAGGTGGGCCAATGCCAACCTCATGAAGTTCAGCTGTGACAAGTGCAAGGTCCTACACCTGGTTTGGGGCAATCCCAGGCACAGCTACAGGTTGGGCAGAGAAGAGATTCAGAGCAGCGCTGCAGAGAAGGACTTGGGGGTGTTGGTTGATAAGAAACTGAACATGAGCCAGCTTCAGTGTGTGCTCGCAGCCTAGAAACCAGCTGTGTGCAGGGCTGCATCAAGAGAAGCGTGACACCAGCAGGTCAGAGGAGGTGATCCTGCCCCTCTGCTCTTGTGAGACCTCCCTCGAAGTACTGTGTGCAATTCTAATGTCCTCAGCATAAGAAGGACATGGAACTGTTGGAGCAAGTCCAGAGGAGGGCCACAGGGATGACCAAGGGCTGGAGCACCTCCCATATGAAGACAGGCTGAGAAAGTTGGGGCTGTTCAGCCTGGAGAAGAGAAGGCTGCGTGGAGATCTCATAGCAGCCTTCCAGTATCTGAAGGGGGCCTACAAGAATGCTGGGGAGGGACTCTTCATCAGGGCCTGTAGTGATAGGACAAGGGGGAATGGTTTCAAACTGAAACAGGGGAAGTTCAGGTTAGATATAAGGAAGAAGTTCTTTACTGTGAGGGTGGTGAGGCACTGGAATGGGTTGCCCAGGGAGGTTGTGAATGCTCCATCCCTGGCAATGTTCAAGGCCAGGTTGGACAGAGTCTTTGGCAACACAGTCTAAGGCAGAGATGTGTCTGCCTGTGGCAGGAACTAGATGATATTAAAGTCTTTTCCAACCCAAACCATTCTATGTTTCTATGATCTATATTTAATATAAGAATTTTAGTTTCAGGGAATAATGGATGGCTTTGGGTTTTATTAAAACATTGCATAAAATCAGCTCCACAATAATTCGTGTTGCTGGGATTGTGCTATGGGGCAGTAGTTCACTGTGCATGAGCAGGCAAATTGATCATGGACGATGAATTGGTTGTGGGCTTTAGGCTTATGGTACTCTGGCTTTAGGTTGACAAGAATGATAGCTTTCATTTGCATGCAAAGTCTCCAGCTGTCCCTTCACAATGGATGATGGGATCTGGCTTCATCTGTCACCACTTCTTTACTTTTTTATAAGAGAGAAAGAAAAGAGAATTGAAAAAGCCAAAACGTAAAGTGTCATAAAATGTTCTTTGCAGATCTCCTTGAAAAAGAGGGTAATTTCAAGCATCTTATTTCTGCTCAGAGTCCAAGAGAAACATTTTGAGTGCAGATGAAATGATGTGTCCTTTGTGTTAAATACACTCAGATCATTAAATAAAGCACACTCCATTTGAGATTTTCCTGAATTATATTGCAGGGAAATGCAATTTATATTTAGTCACAATTTGTTACACTTTTTTTTTTTTTCTTCTCTACTTCAGATGAAACTCACGCCTGTTTCATAAAAGAAAGCTGTATGATCCGCATACAGGAAAGGAATAAAATGATCATGCATAATATAATCCAATCTATGAAATTTAGAAATGCAGTGAAAAGAAAGGTGTGTTGGCAACCATACGACTGAGGAAACTGGATAGCATCAGTACAAAAAGAGCCCTGCTAACACTGAACTCTTCTACTTTCCAGCATCCACCTTGCAATGACTCTAGTGACAGTACTGATAGTAATCCATACCATTGGTGTCACCAAGTGTTTCACATCAGGAGATGCGTAACAGTCAGCTGCCACTGGTGTTTAACATGTATGCTGCAGTGGTGTTAAGTGTTCAGCCTGTTGTAATTACTTTGTGATGGGCACCTTGTGGGATTTTGCCATCTGTGCTCCAGTAATGTGCAATCTGCGCTATTGTTTCTATTCCACTTCACCAGAGTCGTCCTCAGTCATTTTGCGTTGCAGAAGTTCCATCAGAATCTTACCATTTCAGTGCTACATGACTTTGTTGCCTTGTAAGAAGGGGGAAGAAGTCCTGCACAAATTTGAAAACTAGAAGATCCAAACCCCAAAATCTAGTTCAGTTCTACTTTTCTTAACATTTCCATGAATTCAGCAGAGTTCATCTAGTATCTGGTGCTCCTGCTCTTTTCTCCAAAGCAGTTTGGCTATCTCCATGCACTCTGATAGCATCCTGTGTGCAGTAGTGAAGTAGTTGACGACATCTTAGGTGAGAAGACCGTCAGCAAGACTTGTTCAGCAGTGGTTTTGTGCCTGGCCTTTCCAGCTGCTGTTACTAGTTCTAAACAGTTACCATGGGCTGCAAGGTCATGCCTGCAGCATGAACTGTTGGAGCAGCTGCCAAGAACAGGACAGACACAGCTTGTGTTTAGAATTTTGACTGGTCCGAAAGTCATGGCCAGCTTCTTCTTGGTGCCAGTGGTACAACCTCTCAAACATGGGGCTGTTCCAAGTCATTGAGGACTTAATGGGTTAGAATCAAAGCCAGTAATGATCCAAGAGCGTTTGAATGCCTCAGCATTCTTGTCCCTTGTGAACTGCATTTCAGCATGGACACAGTATCTTCCTTAAAGCTGTGGTTGTGTTGTCCTTTCTATGTCATAAAAAGAATTCATGTGATGAATTCCAGTTATTTACTGCTAATATAAAAATATTGCACTCCTTCTTGCAGAAAATTGTCCCACAGAGGGAGACCAAACAGTGCATTAAGGCAGTCTCCATCCGAGGTAGTTTTCAAAAAGTTATATTGATGGTGATGGTGGCAGAGGAGGAGGCATCCCCTTGCTGTATCTTTTCACCCCATTGTCCCAAAAGGTTCATTTCCTGCTCAAATAGTAATAGAGAAAAACTCTGGTTTTATAGTAATAGAGAAAACACTGGTTAGTGACTCCTGGCTTCTATACAAGTTCTGAGTTTCAGTTTATTGAGAACAAGTGCTCAGTGTTTATTTTCAAAGATGGAGACACTTACCCTTTGACAACGTTTGGTTACAATGGCTTTGTTTCTGTTGAAGCAAATGATGGATAGAAGTGCAGTCATTCTGTCAGCTTGATTCTGTGGTGAAGGAAAGGCAGCCCAGTAGCCAAATGCTGAAGAATGTTTTGACTGACTGGTAAAACCCCCTCACTGGGGAGCAGTCTCACAAAGTTTGTATTTTTATGAATTAGTTGCTTTATGTGCATTTCCACTACTTTTTACCCGGTGTGGTAATTTACTGCTGTGCCAAGAAAATGAAAAGTAATTGTTCTGATCTGGAGGTGGACTTGCAGGTGAATGTGTTAGAGGCTCAGTCCATAAAGTATACTTATTATACATCCCGGGGGGAACCCTTACTCTTCAGACAAGCTTTTAACTCTGCAAGTGCACAGTTCAGTCCCTGGCAGCCAAGACTATAGCTGTCACATTCACATTTACATCTGCACAATTGGCTCATGCCTTTGCTTAGGTGTAAGCATCAACATTAAAAATAAAGCAGTAGCAGGTCAGCCCTGAAGCGTTTTACTGTCAGCCATTGACAAGTCTGCTGGCACAAGCTGGGATTTCAGTAGAGCCACAGGGAGTTAGGTACATGGTTTTTAAAGGTATAATGCTGAGCTTCTCTTAGCAATGTGTACCCTCTGGTTAAAGGCCTGATTTAGCGTTTTGCACACAGTTAGTTCCATCTTCATCTATGGTGTGAAAGTTGCAATGTCACTGCCAAGATTTTGAGATGCCAAAATCTAAGTCATGCCTGGAAGCATGTGTATTTGAACTGGGAGTGAACAAAAGCTTAACTTTGGAAATGAGCTAGTTTCAGATGAAGGATTTGGCATGCTGCTATTTGCCCCAGAGGATGCTATTCAAACAGATGAGTTCTGCTGTCAAAAGGTTAGCCAGATTCTTGATTGAATAATACTAGAGGCTTTATGTTAATTAATGGGGGGAAAATGCCAGATCCTTTGACTGAAGGAAGTAGGTTGGCATTAATTGTCTCATAGAAGATTTGAAACAATTTTGTTAGATTCCCTGCATTCTGCTTCATATTTGGATGCTTCTTCCTTTCATCATTGCAAATTACATGAACAAATGTCCAGGAGGTACATCAATAACAAAATTATAGAAGAGCAAATGCACTTTGGGTACTTACCACAAGAAAAGAAGAAAGCGCTTCCCCAGCATTTGACCAGTTGTTAGCCACATACAAGCTAACTTTTTTTAGCCTACTGCTTTTCACCTCCCTTAGGAATTACCTATTTTAGAAAACACTTCAGCTGTCCTGAGTCACAAGAAAGAGTGCCATCTAATCATAAGCAGCTGGAATTCCATGCATGAGCTGATCTTGACTGGCTTAACAGTGGCAGCAATTCAGGTCCTTTGAGCACAGGTGATACCTATTGGCTTGAGTATGGCTTTGCATGGCACAGGGGGAAGGGGGACTGCACTAAATTCAGAAGCTGTGTTTAGCTTTGCCACTCAGAAGTTGTGGTAAAAGGCTTGTGTTCATTGTAGCAGCAGCTTGCGCTGTTTGCCTTTCACTGTGATTGCTGTAAGAGAAGAAGCCTGACTGGAGTGGGGACAGTACTGTCAGGCTGCTGCAGAGGCAAGGTAGGAAACAGGGGAGGGAAACAGAGCTGTGTCAAATAAACTGTGAAGGAACTGGTGCTTACTGAGGTGCCTGGTAGTTCTTCTACGTGGTTATCACTGCTTCCCCTAAGTAATGATATCCTAAGGCAATTTGTTTACAACTGCTTTGTGCTTTTTCAAGAGAGCTCATTAGTGTGTCAGATATGTGTTTGAATATGGAATGGGACGTTTTTGAAACAGTAAGGTTGTGGAGAGAAAAAATGAGCATCTAAGCTCTTACGCTGCATTGGCACTTAGAAGCAGGAGCTGCTCCTTCAGGACTGTTTTCTTCCTCTTCAGTAGGTCCTGTGGGTAGCTAGACAGTGTCCTGTGCAGCAAGTCATGCTCTCCCTCGTCTGCTGAAGATGACTGTGTAACTAAGTGGAGGGACCAAATCTTTTGTAGGTCTCTTCTCTGCTTTTCTGAGGCACTTCTGGGACAACATATTCCTTGTACCTTATGGAAGAGGGACACTGTGAGTATCATGCGACCTGGGAAAGAAGATGCATCTGGGTGAACACTTGCAGAGCATCAGATTAGTCCACTGATTTGTAGAACACAGTGCTTTAGATCTCTTCCGGAAAAAAAAAACACATGACAAGTGTTGTTGGAATCACAGCAACTTGGTTACTGATTTGAAGTCTGTGTTTTACTTTCTAATGGGGTGAATGTAAGCATAGGAGGAAAAGGCACTTCAAGAGTCTGCCTCTGGCTGTTTCCACCAGGCTCTTATAGGAGGCACGTGCATTGCCAGGTGCATCTGCATAAAGAAGTGCCTTTCCAACTTGTTATCTAGCACCTGTGACTTTGATCGGTGTCCCAGGTAGCATGCCCAGTGGTAACCTTGGGACAAAGCTCAGAAGCTTGAGATGCATCTGAAGCTTTTGTGTTGTGTATTTTATAACCTTCAGGGGACAGTGGCATGTCTGATACAGCTTGTATGCAGGTGTGTGGTGTTTGATGGCCACATTCAAGTGTTAGTACTTCTGAATAATCTCATCTTGGGTTGATGGTCATGCTCAGGAGAGGGTTAGGTTCTTCCATTTGTACATCAGTGTTGATGTTCTAAACTGTTCTTCCCTTCCTTGCAAAGTGGTTGTCATGGTATCTTCTTCCCATATCTCAGCTACAAAAAATGGTTGACCTTCAGTTTAGTTGGCAGAGGGTCAGAGATGTAGCTGAAGGACTGGAGGAAAAGTGGCATAAACAAATGCAGCCAAACCTGTCCCAGCCTGTTCATCGAATGAAATCCTGGAACGCAAAGTAAAGGCATAGAAACTCCTTAGTGTACTGCATTGACAGACTTTGTATCTTGCAAAAGCAGGTCTGCTGACGTGGCAGGAGGAATTGTTGCTTTGGGGAATTAATATAGCCCTTGTTCTAATAGCTTCTCTATTTTGAGTATTGTTGCTCAGAGCAGCCCAGGGGCATGGCATGTTCCAAGGGGCCTGAGGGGATGGGGAGGAGCGGTGGCCTGTTACAGTGAGATCTAGACATATTTCTTTGCAGACGTGCTTCTGTACCTTTAATAATAGAGTGTTTGCAGTGCATTTAGCTGGTTTAATTTCAAGTGGTTTTGTTGGAAAGTAAATTAAGAATTAGAAGAGAGTGCATAATACTATTAGCTTTATTAAAGACAGGTTAATACAGTAACAGCATTAACTTTTTGCCTGCTTCTGCTTCTAGCAGGGCTGGAAATGGGTGCCACACACCTGTAAAACTGATTTTTGTTCTGATGATTTGTTCTGACAGTTAAGGACATTTCTCTTAGAGGAATGGGAGGTTGAATAAAGGTTGTTTGTGGACTTCTGTTAAGTCCAGAGATCATGAAAGAAATCATAGCTGAGAATATCTTGTACTGGCTTCCTGTTTAAGAAGTATGAAATATGAATTTTGTAGAATAAGTGGTCTGATGTCTGACCTCTAAAATAAGTGGCTTTTGTTTTCTGTAAACATGGATGACATTGAAGAGTCAGCAGTTGATTGCCTTCTAGACTCAAAATCCCTTTGGGCCATTTCAGTTCCTGTGTAAAGAGCTCTGACAGGCTGCCAGTTCATTATAATGATTGCTCTCCAAGAACAATATGGCAAAATATAACCATTTAAAATGTGACATACAGAAGCATATTTAGAAAACAACCAGAGACTGCAAGTAAAGCTAAGAGAAATGGGGGGAGACCTGATCAGATTGGGTTGCAAGGGGTATGGGTGGGAATGAGATATGAAAAGCACATTAAACAAGGAATGCCTGAGAACACTGGCACAGCATGAATGCAGCTACCCCAGCAAGTTTTCTCCATGTCCTACAATGCGCATGGAGTAAAACTTGGTACCAAAGATGAAAAGTTGCAATACAATAAAAACCTGAAGGTAGCAACAAAAGCCTTAAAAAAGTGTTGGTAATATACCAGAATGTGAAATTCTGTTTAGGCTCTTCATAAAGTACAAGGGAGCACATTCAGCTGGGATGCAAGGTTTAGAGGGGGCTTGGGATTCCCCTTTAAACACAACCTAATGTCTCCTGAAGGAGTCCTGGAAAGGGTCAGTGAGACTGTGGCTGGTTCTGATCTAGTTTGGACAAAGGGCCTGATTCTGTTGGTACGATTATTAAATCCCCAAACCCCTTTCTGGCCCCTGGGACCTTTCCACTCTCTCCAGCACAATTTGCAGCAGGCCTGTGTGGAAGCTACAGCAAATAGCTGCATGTCTCTAGCAGTAGCCGTTCTCTTTGTGCTGAGCACATGGGGTACTCTTGCATTTAGATACAGGCCCATGCGTTGCCTTCCTAGAACTCTCAATTGTGTAATTCCTAGGCCAAAATGCATTTTCTAAAATTTTTGTCTTTTTCCTTGAATCAGTCACTGACCTCAGTTGCACAGAGGCAGTTAAGGACATTGTTAAAGTTTTAAAACCTCTGTAATACTTCCTTTTCCTGTCTCCTTCCAGCAGGCGTTACAAGGCAGTGTGCCTAGACAAATATAAAAACCAGTAAAGAAACCAACCCCAATAAGGAAACCAAACCCAAAGTTGCAGAAAAGCAATATTGTCAGGTTGTGACTCTAGTGATGAGGTTCCCCCTCAGCAGATGTCAGCGCCAGATGACGCTACCTCTCATTTTCTGTGATGAGTTGAAGGGAAATGACAGGCAATATATATGGAGAGGTTCACCTTCTCGCTGGCAGCGGGTTACAGTTCAGCTAATGTAATTCTAGTCTAGTGGCTCTTGCTTCTTGCTAACTTACTGTTTATTGACAGGGCTTTTTCATGGGAGGAATTGGAATGTAAGAAAAGCAGAGCTCTTACAGTTGTTAAACAGAAAATGTACTCTTGCTCTCAAGTTTCCACTTACCAAATGTTCTGGCTATCAGTGTATTGGGACTTCCTGGAGAATGTACTTTTTTCCTGCAGTGTTGGGAATGAGCTTTGATGGAGACAGGAGTGACCTTCATGTGAAAAACTGTTTGAATTAGAGTGTGATTTGTGGAGAAGTTGGAGAAAAAGGTACCTGGCTGCCTTTGGATGCAGTGGAATTTTATGAATAAGTGTCTCAACATTTTTTTTTTGCTAGCAGATTTCTAAACTGATATTAAAAGCATACATTGCTTAAAAAAATCATCAGTGGAATGTGTTCCAAAGTCCCTTGGGTTTGATGCTCAAAACTGAGAAGTTTTCAGCTTTGGTTAGGATTGAAACTCTTTAAAAAGCAAGTAGTTAGACTGTGATTATAGATGCAGGTTTGGCAGTACTTTTGTCTTATTCTCTAATGACATTCAGATGACTTAGGTGCATTAGTATAGCAAATTCATTGTTTGTTTCTGCCAAATTTTCTTCTCACAGGTAATCCCCAAGTAATGCAGTTGTACAGGTAGCCTTGATATTCCTTCTGGGTCAGTCTTGCGACTTTGCACTGTATGAGCATATTTGAAGTGCTGAATTCTCATAAACAGAATTTCCCATTTATCTTTCATTCTGAGTCCTGCTTGTGGTTCTTGTCTTATTAACATGCTGTTGAAATCACTGCAGAGGTTCCTATGTTGTCCTTGTGGGTAAACTGTTACAAGGAGCTCTTACAAACATGCATGATGTTGATCTGAGATGCTAGCAGCTGGCTTGTTACCAAAATGCCTGTTTTGTCATAAGTAAAGCATGGAAGGAACCACATTTTCATTTACATGGTACTGGGGAAGTGGATTGTGCTGGCAATCGCTGCTTAAGGAGTTTAAAAAACAGTATTAACTGTAAAGCAGAATCAAGCAGTTGTATCTCAGCACATCTTCTGTAATACAATCTCTGTCCTTTTCTGTAGATGTAAAAATGTTTTGTAGGCTTATGATTTTTATGGGTTTTTTTGGTAACAGCATGATTCGGCTATCTCTGATTTTTACACCGCTGTCATTTGATAGCAGGTTATCAAAGCCACATTAGTGAAACTAATGTGAGTCAGAGGTGGGACTGCTGCACCTCTGCTTCAGCCACTCAGCCAGCTTGTTTTAAAGCCTTGAGGAAGGTGTGTTGGACCATTCACATGTGGTGAAGCAGGCTGGGGGAGAGGTGTCTCCCCTGCATGCCATGCTGGCTTGGGAGCAGGCTAGAAGCTTGTAGAGCTTAAGCTCCCTGTGCTTGGTTCAGGAAGACCTGGTGCCCCAGCCATGGGCAGCATCAGCTTGAGCTAATGAACCTCTGGGTAGGCTTGTTTCCTGTCAAAATGCTGAGGCTTCTGAGGATATCAGAGCAATTTTGCTTTAGCCTCCTGTTGAAAAATGCAAGTTCATTTTGCAAACAGATCAAGTAATTTCAGGTGCTGAATTTCAGCTGGAAAGGTTTTGAAGAAAGTTTGAAAAGCTTAATTTCATGTGGTGCAAGATGCTGTATTTGATTAAAACCAGTTCTCCCGATCTCCGGGAATACTCAGTCATTTATGTCAAGCTAGCCTCAACTCACAAAACCTATTTGCGTTGTCAATAAGCTCTCAAAGCAGGTCACAAAGCCTGTTGTATGTCTGTGGCTGTCGTACTGCCTGGAGCAGTCACCTGGCAGAACCAGCTGCTCTCGGGCACCCTTTTGTGTCACACAAGGCAGGGTCCTCTCTCAGGCTTTGGGAAGAGGTCCAGGTGCCCCACGTGGGTGGGTGGGAGTGTAGGCTGGGTGTGAAGCTCCTGAGGTTGTACATGTAAGTTTTCTTTGAGCATCTAAATACTGTTTTGGGACTGGTCACACTGAAGTATATTTGATTGGCATTTCGAATTAATTGTTAACTTTGCAAGGTGAGAATCTAAAATGTTTGATGTAGTTATATATAGATTAAAAGTGAGAGATGGAGTTTGTTTTGATGTTTTAAAAATGTAGTTCTTTAAATAACTCATTTCTGTGTAGTCAGCTGCTAGGAAAGTGGCAGTGTAACAGCTGTATTATTTAATGAAAGCCTATATACCATCAAGTGTCCAAACGTTTGATTGCTTACGTCAGAGAGCTTTTCTTTTGCAGTCATTGGTCTCAATTTTTCAATTACAGTTTCTCATTTTCTTTTCTAGCTTTACTCACAGACAAACCTCCAAAGCCATTGTTCCCCATGGAGAACCAGCCAACTGTTATAGATGTCCAGCTGGGTAAGTCCCCTTCTGGGAAAAATAGATCCTAAACTTCCACTCTGGTAGCAGATGGGAAAAATTGAACATGGTAAGAAAGGTTTAGTGATATTGTTATAATATGCAAATCAATTTGCAGCTTCTCATTTATAACTGTAGAAATTACTTCCATGGCAATTTAAGGGAATGAACTTCTCTAACATCAGGGGATGGCAGTACTAATTGGTTACAATGGGTATTAAATACAAAGTGCTACGGCTCTTGTTAATACACAATTGATAGAGTAATGTATGTCTACATCGGTGCTGTATTGATCAGTTGATGTTCACCCTATCTAAGACAAATATCCTCAGAAAAGAAGTGCTAATTCCTTTGAAAGTTGAGGTAAAACTTTTTTTTTGGTGCATTTTCAGGTTGTTTTGAATGTTTATCAGAAAGGGCTTTTGTGTGCTTTTCTCGCTCCCGTTTTATATTCTTCTGTGAATGTACATCTCCCAGTCTCACCTGGCAGCCTCTATTTTCTCTAATGTTGAGAAACTCTAATGTTGGAGAGTTCTGCTAACCTTGAGGAAACTGCGGTGCACCTTGGTGCTGAAAGAACCACTCAGCTTTGAAGTTCCAGAGGTTTTCTTTCAGTTCCTTGAAAGTAGATCTCTCATTTGGAGAGGCAGAATTAAAGTTGCTGTTGAGGACTGTGGTGCCCTGAGCTTAAATGGCAAGAAGTGTGTTGCAGATGTGTATTATTTACTTTGTGCTGAAGCTGTGGCTTTTTTTTTTTTGAGTCTGACTCTCATTTTCCTTTTATACCAAAGCTGGTTAGGATTCCGTGATGGAAAGGTGTTTAAAGTCAAGCAAGGTCAGAGTGAAGCATTTTAAGTGGGCTGTTAACATTGTGGTAAAGCTGTTTGTGAAACCCTACAGGGTCCTACTTGAGCCGAGTACAAAGGCACATGCTTAAAACAGGTGCCTAACAATTTCAGTGAAGCGCTTAAGATGCTCTGAAAGTATGTAGAAATGGAGCTTGTATTCATGAATGTGATTCTTGAATTGTGGTGAATATATGAATCATACATGACTTTAGCCAATCTCAGAGAGTAACTTTCTTGTGTATGTGAATTGACTCGGGAGTCTGTAAGGGCTTGTCCAGAAGGACAGCTGTGGATGTGAGAAGGGGCCAGTGCCATATGAGTTCTGCAGACAGGCATGTATGTCTGTACTCAGGTTCCACTCACCAGACTCGTGTCTGTAGCTGAGCAGAAATCGGCCTTAAAAGAGGAAAACACAAAACAGGGCTGAAGCCATAGTCAAAAGCCAGAATTAGTTGCAAAGCATGCTCATTGAAGTTTGGATTAGCCCAAAAGACTGAATTCAGTTGCTTAGCAGTCAACTTTCCAATGATTTCATTTGGGAGCAAACTGTCCCTGCATACATCTGTGTAATAAAGGCACTTAAAGAGTATACATCTGTTTCCTGTATTTTTATTCCATCTTCTGTTTTCTCTTCGAAGTTTGCCTGTTCCATCGGGACTCTGTTGTTTTTGCAGTGATTTCTTCTTTTTATTTTTTTTTCCTGCATGGAAGCACTCTGTTCTGACTGATTAAAAAGAGGTTTGATTAAAAAAAAAAAGTGAAATTAAAACAAACAAATCCCTTCCTCTCCTTGGAGATGCGTCTTGGTAATAGGATTTTGGAATATCTCTAGAGGGAAATATAAATCTTGCATCTTTATATGCTGGAATGTAATCCATTAGATGTCCCCTAAGATCAGGGAATTTACATATGATGCATTTTTTCTGATATGTTAATGTGTTTGGTTATTGCCACTAAACCATATTCATATTACGTGTAAAAGATTAATGCCATGAAAGAACCTGAACGTATTCCTTTAACATGCAGTAAAGTGAATTGATTTCCCTCCTGATTTTAAATGGCAAACAGAGCTAGAAAATTCTCAGGGAACCCCTTCATCTTATGGAGGCCACCTGCACTTGGGGCTGGGGGGCTGTGCTGACCCCTGAAATATGCTCAGAGCCTCCCCATGTACTAGAGCTTGGCAGGAAGGTGAATCACTCAGCTGCAGCAAAGGAATGGAGAAGAAAGTTGTGTGTTAGGTCATCTGCTGGAATGCTTTTTTGAAAGCTCTCCTGGGAGCTTTGAAGAGGAGACATTCTGCAGGATTTGATTAGAAACCAAAGCACAGTTTCTATGTCTTACAGGGTCTTTAGCCCATAAAGCCAAACCACCCAGTATACCAAAAAAGCTTTATTAGAGGTTCTACATGTATGAACATTCCACTAAACTAAAAACCAAATGGACTTTAATCCATCTTCTTGTTCTTCAGAGATTATTTTAGATTTCTATTAGAAAACTAATCTTTAAAGGAATAGCTCTCTTTGCTCTATAAGCAGAGGAGACTAAAAATTATTTGCTGTCTTTATCCTTAATAATTAGCACAATGCAGTGCAAAATCTTGCCAAAACTCTAAGCAGTGGCCTAACTATTTAGCAGCTTATTTGACCTCGTTGCCGTCTTCAGTATTCACCTTTTGGCTCTCAGCTTTTATAAGAAGACTCAAATGAAAATAGACATGCACAATTCTTATTGACAGTGGATAAAAGAGCTCCTTCAGGCTTCAAACATGGTCCAGAGCCTGCCTTGTTCTTTAAGAACATGAATGTACTTTTTGCTTTTTCTGTTTTCCTTTGGAATGTGACAGAGAACAAAACCAACCTGTCAAGGGCAGAGAGAAGCAGAAACTGGAATTTGCTTTTTTCCTTGTTTTCTCTGTTTGCTTATGCTGGAGAAACAGAGCCAGAGAGGAAGGTTGACAGGAGGACAGAAGAGCGTCCCAGAGGACTATAGAAAAAGTCCAAAACAATTTCAGTGTCTTGGATGCTTTACCAGGTCAGATAATCACTTCATCTCTGGGCTGACCTAGAAAATAATGACAGATTTTTATTTTTTTTATTGTTCATTTGCTGCTTCCTTGTCATAAAAACAAAACAAAACACCCTTTTATTTGGTTTTTAGCTCTTTGCTTTGGGGTCAGTGTAGCAATGGTCCTTGATAGCAGAGGGTGCAGCACATTTAATCTTATTTTATCATAGTTTTAACAAGTAATATTTATTCATACTATTCTTTATGTGGTTTTGCAAAGATATGACATTCATCTAACAGTCTCGTGCTCTTCCTGAAAAGTGATTATCCTTACGTTGTCTTCATAACATTAAAATCAAATGTGTTAGTATGAACCAAAATACATACAAGTCTGCACAGGACATGATGTGGCTTTAGCAGAAGGCCCTTAATACTTCATTTGAAGAGTTTTGAGCCATAACACTCTACTCCAGACTCTGTTAGTAAATTGTGACTGTCTCCCATGCAAAGCTCTGAACATGAATTTATTAAAGCTCATACCGCTGTGGTTCAAAGTAGTTGTTCAAAGACCTCGAGTCTTTTTAGAGCAGGAACTTGCAATTGCTTTGATTGATGGTGTAAACCTAAGCATGTGCATGGATTGTTCATGGCAAATCCCTGAGGTTAGAAAACTCCTTAGGTGATTTAGGGAAGTAAAGATCAAAACCTCAAAAGTCTCAAGACTCTGTGTGGTGCATTAAATTTTAAAGGTGTGCTATCTATTTCCCTGTCCAGCTGTTCTGCAGTAAGGGGTAAGCATGCTGTGCTGTAGGTCTCAAGATAACATCACTCTGCTGATTTCTTAATACACTTTCAAAGATTCTTCTCCAGCTAACTTTGTTCACTCCTAGCACTTTGAAAACATGGAAAGAAAACTAACCAATCGTTTGTGATTTGATTACATGATTACAGGGTGGGTTTCTTCTCTGAATTGACTCCTTTGCATGATTCTGATAGCATGAAGAAGCCAAAATCTGATCAGTGTCATCAGATAGGTTGCTGTGAGTTTTTGCACTGCCAGCCCTCAGCTGGTGTTAAAGCAGCATGGAAGGGGCATAAGCATTTGCAGAAGACAGGAAGCACAGCTGTGCTCTGCTGATTCTTGGCTGGACAGAGTTCTGGAAGGATGTTGCGGGAGCTGTAGCTAGCTAGCCTCTGTATAAACTTCTCCCAGCGTCATCCAGTGTACACCATGTCTGCTGTTTTACACTTGCGTGTTCCACAAAGCACCAAAAAGACTGAAAATACAGTATTGAAATAGAAGCCAAGTCTGTCTGTCAGTTCTTGCAGCATGTGTTAATGTTTTCCTTACAAATAAGTTAGTCAAGACTGGAATGAATGTTTGCATGTTTGAGGCCATATTAATTGAACACATCGTTAATGTATCATTTGCTTTTCAGTTATGTACTGGTTTTCAGGCATTTACTCAATGTAGCAAGAGTCTTGGAAAACAAAGTGAGAAACATCTGTTAATTCTTTTACTGAATAGAGAAAATTTCAAGGGGTTTAACTGTTATCATGTAGTTTCTCCATTTCTAAAGATGCTGAGGAAAGAAAACACATAGTCTATGAAGATTGTCGTTTTTGCTGATAGCTGACCTGTTCAGAAAGATCTTGTTTCTAAGAGATTTAACAGTGCAGTTCACTGGGAGTAGTTATTAAGCAGATCAATAAAGCTACTGTAATACAAGCACAAGGGAATAGACCATATTCCATCTGCTGACAGGTGTGGGAATAGAAAAAAATAGTTAAAAAAGAAAAAAAGGGGTGGGTGGGGAAGGCCCTTTGTATTTGAAGCACAGGCTGGAAGCAGTCATTTGAGAGTGAACATGCATGCATTTCCTGACAGCTTTAAGGTACTACATTCATTGATCACAGTCTGGTTTTTGTTTAGACCCCTCTTCTTTTAAAAATAAATAATAATGATTTTAAAAAATCTGGAAGATATTTTGGAGACATCCATTTCATACCCAGCCTGTCTGTTTGAGACCGTCCAGCAGTGTCTGTCATTACTGACTTGCTGATCGCATCGTGCTTTCTTTCTATTCAAGATACAGGTATTTGATAAACATCTGAGTAGGGTGGTGTTCTTGGACAAAGAGCAATGCAGAAAATTTGAAAGTAATTCAAATTGATCAAGTTATTTAAAACTTGGGGAGGAATCCTCATTAGTGTGTCTGCAGTGTGAAAAGAGCACTGACACACTCTCCCATGATCAGGTCTCCAGGTGTTGTGCACCGTCTTTCCATTTGCTCGTTGCTTAAATGATCACAGATGATGGCCGCTCAATACTGTAGCAGGTACATAATGAAAAACAGGTATTTTAGATGCTGGTAGCTACATGCTACACTTCTGCCTTTCTTTCCCTCAGTTCCCACCAGGCATTTTCCAGCCTAGGGCTTAGCAGAGGCTCTCACATCAAGATCTGGGTTTCTGTGAGTTTGGCCAAATCCAGAGCTTTGCACCTGTTGGAGGGCAGGAGCCCTCTCTCCCTGCACTGCTCCTGCTCCTGCTCCCTCTGCTCAATTGGGGCAGCACAAAAAAGACAAACCTTGAGGAATCAGAGGTGACCTGACACAAATGGGCTCTGAGTGAGCAAAGAGGCTGAACTGGGAAAAAGGTGAAGCTGAGACCAAGAAGGGATGTTTGTGGAGGATGAAATTAAAGCTTAGAGGGCAAGGAGGAGACAGCTGCAAATTTTAGATTTTTTTTTTTAAGTATTATTTTTCTCCCTGCTTTTCTGTTGAGAGTTGGAGCTCTTGTTACTCTGTGTGAAATGTGGTGGCAGCCCAGATACACATCTTCAAGGAGTTCTGAGAGTGCAGTGGGAGCAAGATGAGGGCACAGTCGTGCTGGGCTTTTGCAGCTGGTGCCGGAGTCATCATAGAGCATGTTTAGACTGACTGCTGAAAGCTGATAGCCTGATTAGATTCTGGGGGGTTATCCTGGGAATACCTTGTATAGAGACTGTTGACCATCAAATTGGATGTCCCTTCTCTTAGCGTAAAAACAAGGGGAATTTCCCATTCTCTTTGCCCATTCTCTGAGAACAGCTGACGGTTTTGATGTAGATCCCTCCTTCTTTGTGTCTTCCAAAAATAAAAAGCTCTAATTGAGATAATTAACTGGGATCTCAGCTTTGATTTCACCTAATGGATCCATCAGTACAAAATGATAAATGTATGAAACTAGAATCTTATAAAGAGCAGCCTTGGTAGGAGATTATATTCACCTGTATGTGCACTGCATTTGTTCTGCTTGGGAAATGCAATCGCAATCAGCAGTAATCAACTGTACCTTTTCCTTTTTCTTTTCGTTTTTCTTTTTCTTTTTTTTTTCCTGCTGAATCCAGCTTTTGAAGATACAGCTACTTTTCCTGCCAGAATAGTCTGTAAATACTAGTAAAAGTAATAATATTTTAAATGAAGTAGTAGCTTTTGGTGCACCATCCAAGTGAGTACCGTACAAACAGGAAACTGAAAGTTGTCTGTGGAGACTCAGTTGCTCTTCCCTTGTGCAAGGACTGCATGTGCGATGCGTAGCAGTCTTGCCTCAGATCATATCCTGCTGTCTTATTCTGTCTGGGTGGAATAACCCCTACCCCCATAGCAGAGATCTGGGTCTGTGTACACTGAATGGCAGAGCAGAGGGGAGGTTGGACTGAAGGCAGAGAAGGTGTGTGGTTTGCATCCCCTCCACCCCAGCACAGGAAAAAACAATCCCCTTCATCCCCAGCTGTCCCCCTGCTGCACTCTCATCTTGTAGCCATGTCCCTCATGCACTGTTGCTGTTTAGAGGAGCAAGCTGGTACCCTCACTGTTATGTCGTCCATACCGTCTTCCAGGCATCCAGGGCTCTCCACTACATCTACCTCCTCCCACGACTACACCAGGACATCTTTCCTTTCTTTCCACAGGAGATCAAACCTCACATGCTATTCCCTTCCCCTCAAGAGGCTACAGACTTGCTGTGTAAATGACCCCAGACTCAGTGCTGGAAAATTTTTCCTCCCAACAGTGCAGACTGTAATACCAAAAGCTTCACATTCCTGTACAGAAATACACAAAAGAAAATTTTTACTAGGAAAGTATGAGGAATCAAGGGTCTGTTCTTTAGGACCTGCCTTCCTCTGCAGCAGAGGGGATACAGCTCCACAGCTATTTCAGCCATACGTGCCTGTATGAAAGGAGGCAAGACCTGCATCTCTTACAATCATTTTGTACTTGTCTGCAAGGAATATTAGAGACAAATTGTCTGACGTTTGTTTAGAAGTAGTTCCCTAAATACCCTAAGTGTATTACCATTAATGCTTTGATGCTAATTTGGTGTGTTGGTAATATCGCTGCTTCTCCTGGGGATAATGGTAAAATGCTGTACTTCAGAGACTTGAGGTTGCGATCTGTTGTTCAGTTGGTGTAAATCCACACTTGTTTTGCATTTGTATAGCTAATACAGATTTGTATCTGTGCAACAGAGAAGAGTTTATTGGCGCACTTATTTCTTTGGTTTAATGGACCTGGAAAGACAGGGCCAAAATCTGGCTATTGATCCTGGATTTTACATCGATTGAGATCTATGGGATTGGCACAGATGTGCCAGAAAGGAAAATCTGGCACTTCCCAAGTTTTTCTCTTGGTCTTCTATAAACTGTTTATTGCTTGCATCAATTTCAGTGGCTGTTTGGGTGATCTTATATATAATTCTGCGGACAAACTGATGCTGTGTTTATAGGAAAAATGGATGAACTGGTGTCAGATACATATCCTTGCAGTTTGGTTTGAAACAGCAATGCTAGAGATGAATCTGTTGTGTTCTTTTCTTTTTTTCAAGATAGTAGCAAAGAAACACTCTGCTATGTCCTGGCTTACAGCTGTTCAAAGGCATTATCTAGGTTATGAGTGAAGAATGCCTGAAACCATCTTGCACCAGTAAAACTTTCCCCGAAGGTGGTGATGTGCAAAGGGGTGTGCAGGGCATAACATCTTCAGCACTTCACTAGGACTGAGCTGTCATTAACACGTACAACCAGCACTTCAACTGCCACAGACATGCAGCTGTGCTGAACTTGCTTAAAGGGTGTCTTGTTTGGTTTCTGCATTTACAGCATTTGATGTGTGTCTGAGAAATGGGCACAATTTGTTTCTGCAAAAATTATGTTCAACAGATGATCTTAGTGGAGAGCAGGGGATCAGGGGCTGTTAGTAACAGCTGTGGGGGGGTTGTTCTGCTACAGTTCTCCTGACCTTGGCCAGGACATTCTTCTTCTGAAGTGAAGAAATTACTTCTCTAGTTTCCAGGAATGTTGTGACAATAAAATCACCTTGTATTGGGGAAATGCCCTGAGAAGGCAAGAAGGAGCAGAGATCAGGAAGGCTTTGACCAGGACCTTTTCCTCAGGGACCTTGCCTGTTGGATTCTGAGCCTGACTGCAAACACAGAGTTTTTGACTGCACAGTCCACAGACATATGCTGTTGTTCATTGAAAGTCAGGCAATATTAATGTTTCAGAAAAGAGAACCACAGGGCAAAGTTTGCATCCTTTTCTGTGCTTGTTAGGAACACTGTCACTGGAAGGAATTCATGATCTGCCATTTTACATTCTCTTTACAGTGTTTGTCATGTGAATGAGTTATTAGGCTGTAAATGCCTCATATATTCTGTAAATTACAGAGTAGAAACATTCAGCACTACTATTTTGACCTTTTCAGCATTCTGTGATTTGCTGGGCATGCCATTCCACATTTCTTGTTTATGGCCTCACTGAAATGTAGGGATGGAGCTGAGTGGGCAAACAGTCAAAATATACCAGGCTGCGAAAGGTCAGGGTCGTGCATCACAGTCCTGTGGTGCAGTGGGCAGCAAAGATTAAAACCTCAACTAACCATTCTTGTGATATTTTTTTTTTTCCTTCTTCACTGAAAAATAATAGAAAATTGTAATCTGTTCCAAAGGCAACAATGCAGAAAATGAAGAGTCATGGCATAATTTTTTATTTCTTAAAATTTCAGTATCTTGATGTCATGATCTTAGAGGCTGTGAAAATCAAAGCTGTCAGGGTCCTTCAAAAGAAATAAGATGGAATTCTGATCAAGGAATATTTGCTTCATTTAATCCATGTTTGATAAATGTTGCTTTTAACTTCATCTTTGATACCCTTGTGTTCGTTTCTATCCCACAGAACAAATAGTTTGTACTGGGTAATTGAACTTTGACCATTAAACCTGAGTTGATTTACTGTACTCATGTTAGACATTTCAGTCCAATGAAGACCAAATGAAAGAATCAAAGCAAGATTTGTCTTGAAACAAAGAGATACCTTTATTACCTACTGAAGATCCATGTTACATGACTCCTCAGTGCCCCTAATCAGCTGGAAAGTAAAAATACAAAAAGCAATAATCTGTAGAAAAGCAACAGAGGCACACTGTTTTCTACCACACATTTTAGTTTGACAGACCAGCCCCACATTAAATGATGACTGTAACTTTCTAGTACTGAGTATGTTCTTGTTAGCTGCTTAGACTATATGGGAAGCTTATTAATTTTGAAATGCTTGGCCCTATTCCCATGAACAATTGAATATGATTAGTCATGAAAACATGCAGCAAGATCTCTTTGGTGCACAGTCAGGTGTGTAGTTACTTCAGCTCAGAGGAGCATAGGATTAAGCACTTAATTCTTTGAGTGATGTTTTTATATTGCTCGAATACAAATTTCAGTGAAGGTCTTGCACACTGCATTAATTAAAAGGCATAAGTAAATGTCATGTTGTATCTAGCAGAGTCTAAAATGTAAGTGAACTCTATATACCACTGCTATAGTCTCTGCTGAAGTTTGCAAATGGTGCCTCATGCCTTACTGTCATGTGTTACCTAATTCTTTACAAACTGAAAGCATTTTCCGTGTTTCTCTGATCAAGCACAGTGGTTTGAGTTGAGAATTTAAATACTTAAGCTGCAGTCATTTTTATTGGAAACAAAATAAAACAGGTATGTTGATGTACTTTTCCCTGCTAGTGAGCTAAGTAAATAATAGCAAATCATAGAATCAACTAGGTTGGAAGGACCTTTAAGATTATCAAGTCCAACTGTTAGCCTGGGACTGCCAATCTACCACCACTAAACCATGGCACTAAGGGCCTTGTAATGCATTCTGTGAATCTTGTCTCTTTGTGTGAAAGATTGTCTGTGTGGATCTTTCCTCGAATACATTCTATAAATGCTTCTGGACTTGACACGCTATTTTGAATAGTTTGTTGCTAAGCCCTGAATATGCAGGATTTCAAAAGTAAAGCTGCTTTGATTGGGCTGGCTGATCAAATCAAGCTTTCTGTTTCCTGATTACATTACTGTTAACTCTTTTAATGATTTCCTGGTCTGCATTGATGAGTTTGAAATTAAATTTATAACTAACATTCTGCAGCCTATCATTCAAATTGTTGATATTAATAAATGTTGCAGGCAGAAAACTGCTTTGTTGGAACATTTGAGCATTTGCCCCAATGAAGTGAATGCATATAGAGTAAGCAAACGGTTTCATTTGTAAGTGAAGTGGATATTGGTGATTTAATTTCATCTGAATGCATCTGCCTTTCATGATTTACTCACTTTGGAAACTAAATTGTAGAGAGACTGCACTGTATGCAGTAAGAAATCTGCTTTACTAAGGATCATTGACCAAGCACTTTTATTTAGAATTGTGGTTTAGCTTTTCTAAATATCACCTGCCAAAGCGAGTGGTGTGTAGATACCAAATTGTTATTCACACTGTGGGCATATTCCCTCTGAGAAGGCATCACTTGCATTTGAGCAGTTAGATGCAGGCAAGCATACTACTCTCAGATTCAGGGTTTCAAATCCCATCATCTCACAATCCAGCACATCCCTTCACGGCCTGACCTCTCTTTTGTGAAACACCTCTTTGGTCAGAAGACTCTTAAGCTTGTGATTTCAAGCACCTAAATTTTCAGCAAGGATTTGGGGGTTGTGTTGCAGTTTTGCCTGTTCAAAAAAAAATAATGAAGCCACAAGCAAATTACAGTGCATGATGTAGGATAAGTCATGCTTGTCTTGGCTTATTTTAGAATAGCTTTTTAAGAAGAGACTTCATTAAGTCCTCCCTGGGAATTTGCAAGCATCTTGTTTTCTGTGCCAATTTTGTATTCACACCTAGCTTATACAATACCCTGTGCCAGCTGTGTAGTGAGGTGTTTTGCCAGTTTTTCTGCAAAACTAACCTTGCAGATTAATCTTTTTCCTGTGTGATGTAAGGCTCCTCTATAACTAACTTGTAAATATGAGTGTATATCATTGTCTTGCTTCTTCTTCCCCAGTTATTTACCCTACAGTCTGAAGGACTGAAATCCCCTTCAGAGCTTCCATTCATCTTGTTTCTAAGACTCCATTAATTAAAATTACAAAAATCTCTTGATTGAGAGACCTTGGTGTTTTTTCTTTCTGTTGTTGTTGGTTTAATAGAAACCAGCAAAACTCTTAGAACAGTTGTTTTAGGTTTGACCAGGCAATAATGAATGATTATGATATCAAAAATGGGCAACAAAGCAGCTGGCATGAGTAAAAACTTGTATTTTCTTGCTCTATCCCTGATTGAAATCACTAGTTTTCAAAGCTGATGCTGACTCTGTTGAATTTAATTTAGTTCCTGCTTCAACTCAGTTGAAGCATGAGTGTAACTGGGAAGGGAACCTATGTTTTCCAACGTGATCCCTCAGCAGAACACCACATCTGCAGTGTCAGGCGTGTGAGCCGCACAAACACCTGTTTTAATAAACAGCCAATTTTCTAATGCTCAGTTTATGCGCACAAATAGCATCTGCTTCTGGCCAGTTGTCTACCTGAATATAGCATCCTTCTTAATCAGTGAAAGCCTCTGTTGTGTAATGAATGTTGTGCCAGTCTGATTTTCTGCCCAGAGATGGGAATTACCCACTCTTCTTTCTACCCTTAATATCCTTCTTGAGGGAATTGGTGGAAAATAGAAAGTCTGCTGGAACAGTTCCATTCTTCCTTCCAAACAAATAAAGCAGTCAGGGCTTTGATATGTACATGAAAATAAATACATTTCTAAAGCTGAGTGTTATTAAAATACCGTGTTGGCTGAACGGTGAATAGTGATGGATCAGTGTAGCACCCAGGGCATTCCTGCTGTGGATATTGCTTTTAAAGTTGAGAAAAGTGCCCAAACCTTTTTAGGGGGGTTGGATGCAGGTGAGAAACAGAAACACCTCCCTGACCCCTGTCTGTCAGCACCACCTTCTCATCTAAAAGGGGCTTGGGCAGGTGATCCATGCAAACCTTGCATCACAAGTTTCCAGGCTTGCCCTGTTTGCCTGCGGGCTTTGTAGAGAGCCTGGCATATAGGCAATAGTGAAGACTTATGACACTCACTGTTCTTCCTCAAGAAAATTTTGTGTCTTGTATGGGTTACAGTTCCAGATCTACTACTAAATTCTGCATATAAAGACCTATTGCTGGGTGTACAACCTTACAATGCCAATAAGGAGTAAATAAAACTATTACACTAAGTAATCTCTATATAACAATCTGCCCTCTTCTTTGAAGGAAATAGAGTAGTGGGAGAAGTAGTGGTGATAAAGCTGAGCCTTTTTTCTTCCTTCCATGCCACACCACTAAACGTAGAGATGCAGTAAAAGTGGATTCAGTTATTAAACTGGTTTATTGCTTTTCTTATTAAACATTCCTAATGGGGTACAACTAAAGACCAATGTACTTAGGAATAAAGCAACTTCTGATCTCTTCCCACACATGTAATAAGTAAAATATTGTCTGCTGTGCAGTTATTACAAGCAATAAATTGATGATACAAACAGACAGGAGTGAGGGACTAGAGAGGAAAAGCTGTAAAATAGCAAGATTTTTGCAATTTTTACCTTTCAGGAGCAGTAAATCATCTGACCATCTACCCAATCCAATAACTTGAAACAGCATAACAATATAGCCAGGGAGAAGCAAATCTAACACAGCAAAAGTGAAGCTGTGACTTAAACCTTGCTGTAAATTTTTGTAAGCCAACTTGTGCTGCCTGTTAACAAGATGCAGTTCCTAATTCTTTAATCCCCCATGGTAATTCTGCCTAGCAGATTGTATTTGATGGTTAAGTCAGACCAGTGGAAGCCGGTCCAAACTCTTTGTGGTTTAATTTATGTTTTGTAGAAACTGACTTACCCAAAGTGCTAGGAAAACATGTGATTCTGTGGCCCCTGATTACAAAATGTGATGGGGCTGATTATTCATAACCTGGCAGTGTTCAAGGCCAGGTTGGACGAAGCCTTGGGTGGCATGGTTTAGTGTGGGATGTCCCTGCCCATGGGGCGGGGGGGGGGGGGGGGGGTTGCAACTAGATGATCTTAAGGTCCTTTCCAACCCTAACTATTCTGTGATTCACCATTCACTCATTCTTACATTGCATTTTCAAAAGGAAATACTCAGTGCAAACAGTTTGCTTGGTGAGAGATGAGGCAACCACACACTTAAACCTCTTCTGTAGCTGAGCAACTGGCAGTGGGAGAAGTTTATGTTTTGAGTCCATAATGCACCATGACAAGGGAGGTCACTGGATAGAAGTAGGCCAAAATAAAATTAAAATTGAATTAAAACAACTGAAGCCCTAGGATAAAATTGCAATGTTCTGGTTTCATTTTTGAGACATCTGGGCTCACTGGGGTCTTTTGAATGTCTCTCACCAAAGTTGCCTATTAAGTACCTTGAAAGCAACTGATGCCACACAGAAGGGAGTTGGCTGCTCGCTGTGCACTGAGCAGAGGTTTTTACATGTCATCCATCATTCACAACATGCTGCAGTACTTCCAGAATTTAGTGAACTTATGTAATGTAGTGTGGAACATGACCAAGAGCTGTGTTTGCAATGCGTGCTTTGCTCTCACTCTACCTCTGAATTGAATGTGATGAGATGGTTTCCAGTTGTGGGTTTTAGTAGTGTGGTCAATCCTACAGAATACTGTGGGGCTGTGCACGCTGCTGTTTAGATTACATAGAATTGCCAGCTTTCAGAAGTCTTCAATTGGGTATCTATAAATCACAAGACTGACATATCAGACTCATGGGGACTTTTGTTTCTTGACTTGTAGATTGCACTCCACCTGTAAGTCATTAGAACTGCACTTTGAAAAATACTATCTGGCTTCTCTGTATCACATAGTGCCTGTGTTAGTGGGGTTTTTTTTTTAGCTTTCCAGGTCATCTCACATCTTGCTATTCACATGATGGAGAAAAGACTGTATAATGATTTATTCAGAGTGGCAGTAGAAAAATGGAGCTGGGTATTGCTAGTTTACTGGCAGTTGTCCATCATTGGGAGCTAGGAATGGATGAGCTGATCTCTTAAGACCCTTTCTGGTTCAGTATCAGTTGTGTTATAGTTTAAAAAGCTGGGGATTTTATAAAGATTGACACTCGTGGTAAAATCCCAAGATGTTGATGAATTTGGCAGTGAATAGCATCTTCTCTCTCCCTGTTTCATAAACTGGTTTGGGTTGGAAGGGACCTTAAAGCTCATCCAGTTCCAACCCTCCTGCCACGAGCAGGGACACCTTCCGCTAGGCCAGGTTGCTCCAAGCTCCATCCAGCCTGGCCTTGAACGCTCCCAAGGATGAGGCATCCACAGCTTCTCTGGGCAACCTGTTCAATTGCAGTTAATTTGAATTCCATAGTCAAATTATTAAAATGGCTTTCATTTATCTGCTTCTTAAGGATGCTTCTCACCTTTGCTGTTAATACCTGAATCACTGCAGTCATCATGTGCACTGCACAGGAGTCTTCTTTTCTCTTTTGTGAAGTAGATGGAGTTGTTGCTATAGAGAATGAGGAAATAACTGTTTTGTCCCTTGACTTCTAACAGGTCACCTGCAGGCCATGCTCAGGGACATCTTGCAGCCACAGCAGGTACTTAAAACTGAAGCAATCTCTATAGAGTGCTCTCAGTCAGCATGTGCCTGGTGTCTGGATTACTGGCAGTCAGAACTAACTTTGACATATTCAGTGCTTAGGTTCAGGGAAGAATCTAAACATTAACATTTGTGGGGGGACTGTGAGAAATACAGTGCACAAATCTCTTTTCTGTCACCCCTTCTTGGGGGAGAGGAGGCTATGGAGCCTGTTGGCCTGTGTCTCAGACTGGCTTCCACCATTCATGAGGAGCACCTCTACAAGGATAGCTTTGTGGTACCAGCATCGTATTGCTGGAGGCATCCTTTTAAGGTTTAGTGTCTCTCTGTCACATCAATATGACTCTTGAAAATCATTATTCCTTGAAGATCTTGTGCTCACCTATGAGAACAGTGACTGTAAAATCTCACAGCTGCAAATGCCCTTGCAGCACATGCAGCATGGAGGTTACCTCAAGATTAGTTCAGTGGTAATTTCATTTCTCTGCTTGCTGTTCCTGTGTCTTGCAAGATTAAAGTGAAACTTAATAGAACCATTTTCCAAAATAGAAAGCAAACGATGATTTAGCAAGTCCATACCCCATCATTCACCATTCACACTGTGGACAATGGCACGATTATGTCACTGTCTTAACAGTGAACGTTGCCTCTAAATCTGTATATTCTAAGGATGGAAAGCGAAGTGGCTTTTTTCTGATAGAAGAAAGGCTGATCGTCTTTGATGTCATAGATAAATGCTTGGATAGTTACTTTTTAATTGCTTTATTACCAGAAGTTTTCAATGAAGCTGTAAAAGAGGAGAAAAAATGATCAGCCTAATTGCCTCAAGATGGATATGTAATGCATAAATCTCTTGTTTAATGGATCTAGTAATAGAACACCTGTTTCAGTTGCCTTTGCTCTATTCGGAATATGAATGAATGCTTCTCTAGATGTTCACAAAGAGAAAACACAATTGCACTATCAAAAAAATCAGTGATTTTTCTTTTTACTTTTTTGCTTGAGTTTTGTTCATTCTTGTCCTGTGTGTCAGCCAATCTTGGTACATTTAACCTTAGGAAAATAAAACCATTTGGTATGATGTGTAAAGCCTCAAGTATTTTTGTTGCCCAGTTATGTTTTAAATGAGAATAGAGAGACATGCACGTTAATAAAGCATTTACTGATGCCTGAAAAGTCAGGACTGAGCTGCAAGGATTCCTTTATGATTCTCGCCACCCAGCTCTGTGTCTTCTGAGTATTACTTGACTTGGGCAGGTTTCAGTGCTGTAAGGGTGTTTGAACTCCATACCCTGTCTTGTGATTCTGTATGTTTAAAAAAATAAATAAAATAAAAGGGACCGCACAACTTTGTGAGTTTGGCCTTTTCCGATTTGTGGGCATGGGGACTTCCCGAGCCATTTCTAGAGACAGTGAACTTCCGTAAGTTGAAACCTTTGTTTTTCCTCTTGCAGTGTTGTTGAGTTTTTTCTTGCTGATGTTTTTGGGTGGTTTTGTTGTGTTTGGTTTGGGTGTGTTTTTTTGGTTTGGTGGGTTATTTTTGTTGGTGATGTGTTTTTTCTATTTTGGGGGGTTTTTTTGTTTGGGTTTTTTCCCCTTTTTTTGTGGGCTTTTTTTTTTTTTTTGGGTTGGTTTTTGGTTTTGTTTTGGTTTTTTTGTTTGTTTGTTTTATTTGCATGTTTTTCCTTAAGGAGAGTTTGTTTAAACTGTAAACAGCCAAAAGTGCATGTATTGCCAGTTACCATGTCCCACTAACAAGGGTAACTTCTATGGTATGCTAACTTGCAGCCTTTTGAATTATGAGTAGCCTTATTCTGAGGTGCT
Source organism: Neopsephotus bourkii (assembly GCF_033783945.1). Lineage (NCBI taxonomy): Eukaryota > Metazoa > Chordata > Aves > Psittaciformes > Psittacidae > Neopsephotus > Neopsephotus bourkii. Next base: position 959,603 of record NW_026901430.1, on the reverse strand, counting down.
GTCCTCTGCTGTGTGGCCTGGGGTGATGGCTTTGAGCACATTGGAAAAGTTGTCTCTGTGCGGCTCCTCCGTGTTCCCCGTAGTAACTGTGTTGCAGAGATGTGCATTTTCCTTGTGAAAATGGATTCCAGGGACCTCTTTCCAAAGCTCAGTGCCACAACACTAGGAATTTGAGACTCAGAGGGCTTCTTATATCCAGAGACCTCATAAGCCCCAAAGATGAATGGATTATGTAGTCTGGCAGGCATTAAAATAGCAACAAATAAGGAGGGTGGAATGGGAACAAATGAGCATTCATTTAGCTTAAAATCGAGATGTTAAGAATAAAATTAGTAAACCCATCAGGGCATATAAAGATTTATTATTTTTTTTAATGTTCACATGCCCATGCAAGGAACCTGGCGGATGAAAACCAAGGAGAATGGTACATTCATGGGCTTACCTTCAGCCTTGTCAATAGGATAGATATCTGGTGAGAATTATTTTCATGATGTGAGTGTTAAAATCCATGATTATAACCTATTTAAGAGCAGATGAGGGGAGGAGGAACCGTCTATCAGAAGTGGCATTTCCTGCTTCTGAGAACCTAGAAGCAGTTTCTGATGGATGCGTATTGATTGGTGCTCTAGCCATGAAAGAGCAGGATGGGGAACCGGCTGGTGCCTCTGCACACTGTGGTTTTGCACTGAGGAAGAGGATGACACGTTGCGGAGCCTTTCTCTATCAGTTAAGGGCTGAGGAAGCTGTTCCAGTGTGTTGCATTTCATTCCTGTCACAGCAAGCTGGAAATCACACTTCATCAGCAATAAAACATCCCCCTAAAGTACTGCATCCTTAGCAGGGAATTTATGTGTCAGCTTCATCCTGAGCAGCAAAGAGGAATAGACCAGAGTGTGAAAAGCTAGTTGAGTTGAAGTAGATGTAGGAGGCATACAATTTGTCAGTCTTGTTTCCACATGATATGTAAAAAGTCCAAATAGGGTGAAAAAAACCTTCTAAATGTGAGCAGTATTGCATATCTGCTTTATTTGTCACTGATGGTATCATAACATTTTGGTGCTTCTGTGTTATCTTATGCCATAGTTTCTGTGGCCGTACCCAGCCCTCTACTACCATTGCCCAGAGAGCTTGGTTTATGTTAAGTCTCCATAGTATTGTTTGGTCCAACTGTCATGCAACAATCGCCAGCTCTGTTTTAATAGCTGCTGATCTCCTTTCCTCTGGATCTCAGCTTTATAGAAGCACCCATTGGTATTTCGTGCTTACTGTCTGCTCTGCCAAAAGAAGTTAGATTGTCAGGGTTGTGGGAATGCAAGAAAATAGAGACCCACCAGTCCCCGCTCTTCCAAAACTGTAGTAATCCAAATGGTTAATAGCTCTGGGATGCTTTGTTACATAGAGAATTTTGTTTATTTTTTTCCTTCAGTTTTCTTGCAGTTTTAGTTGTATTGCCTGTGACAAAATTAAGATGACTAATAGAGTGGCTTTGAAGGAGCTACATTCAGGGCTGACAGAAGGCTGTAGTGTGTCAGTTTCTGATACAGCACATCAGTAAAAATTGCAGCTGAGAATTGGGAAAAGTTAGAGAACACTTCAGTAAAAAGCTCAGAAGCCTATAGTGAAAAAGTCTTTGCTCCTGTGTTACTGCTAACATGAAGATAGTACATTACTTAGTAACATGGATGTACCAGACAGCAGTCATTGCAGTACAGTTGCATTAATCATGCCCCTAAGAGTACAGGTGATAAAAGGGATGAGGGAGCCTGCTTGGGAATTGTTTTGGCAATGCTGCTGTGCCCAGAAGGACAAATACAATCCCCAGTCATGTAGGACTGGAGAAATGATATCTTGTCTCTGACATCTTGATGGGATCCTTACAGCAGGACAGTTTCCAGGTCTGGCTGTTAGCACTTCAAGGAAGCTGAGTGTATTGAGGGCAATCAAAGGAGACCTGTAAGAAAGGCTGTAGAGCTGGGAAGAGTAAAAGACCTGGGAACTCTTGTCTGCTGCATCCACACAGTGCCACGTAGCTTAGTCTGTGAATTACATACAGAGGGAATTGAAATTTGATGATGGAGAGCTCTTATATCCATTAAGCTGAAGTGTATAACAAGATCTGATTACTGTGTGTTGATGCTAAGTAAGTGTATGCTAGACTTACAGCACATGCTTTTACCAGGGAAGGTAGTAAAGCGGTACAGCAATTCATCAGCCCTTGGCTCTCCATCAATGTTGGTTCTTAAGTTAAGAATCGGGCTTTGCCCAGTTCTAGATATGCTGCAGTCTAAACTTATCCTGTGGCTTGTATAATGAGAGAGCTTGAAGTGGGAAATCAGTGGGCCCTTCTGCCTCTGTCATCTCCAAAGAAGCTGGGTGGCCAGGGTTAATCTTTTGAGCCCATAGTTATAGAAGTGACTTGATGTTCAAAATGTTGAGCATCCATAGCCATTTCAAAGTCAACAGGATCTGGGCTTTGGTACATAGCCAGAGTGAAATCCCTGGTCTGAAATTATTAAATCTGTAGGAATGCTCTGTTATTTATAAGTACACTCTGTAGAGGAATTGTACATGAGAGAAAAAAGCCTAATTCAGGATAAAGTGCCATGTTTCTGCGAACTGGTCAAACCTGGACAAGATGGGGCTTATGTACTATAGGACTCCCCAAAGTGTCTACTAGGCCTCCAGTTTTGTTTACTGAAAGCAAACTTGCAATAAATAGAAATCTGGGAGATGCACCTGCATGGCAAAGGGGTAATTTAATAGTACTACTTGGTTTTTACTGAAATAGTTATTCCAGTGCACTCCCTGCTATAGTTATGCTTATCTAAAGGTATCTTATATTCCAAGATAGTTTCTTGTTCTCAGCATTGATTGTCTGTGCTTGTATGTAAAGATTCTAGGGTAATGTATAGTTTTAATAACCTCCTTTGATCGTCTGAGTTTACACAAAACAAATACCAGATTATGCCTGCTTTTTATGTGCTGACTCTATTTCTGGTTTTATTTCTCTATAAATAAAGAGCTAAGCTCTAGTTATGTATGCCTAAATGCCTGCAAAGAGGGATTTGATTCCAGAAGTTGTTGTTGTAATGCAGTTAGGTCTAATGTTCTGCTAGCAAATTCCATTTTGAATCATTTTAATATAGGAGAGGAAAATATGCTGTGAAAGTTAGCTGTTCCTGATCTTCAGAATAACCTGCTTTTTTCCTCCGCTCTGTATTTTATGAAGGAAGGAGTCTAAAAAGAAACATTTTTTTAGCTATTCCCAGGGAAATGGAAGTGCATGGTCTGATTCTGCCTCTTACAAGGGAAAAGTAATAAATAAATCTCATGGTTTGCCTAGGAGCCTGTAAAGCCTTATCCTGTTTAGTAAATCTCAAGTTTGGTCTGTATTATCTGACAGCTGGGTTCATAAATAGCAGTGCCAGGAATGGATGTGTTCATTGTACCTGGTGGGTTTACTGTCATCTGCAACTTCAGGTGCTGAGATATCCTGATAAAATGAAAAGAGTTGCTCACAGTTTTTTGCCTGCTTTTTCCTCCTTGGCTTTTAATTGTTGCATTTTAGGCTGTGGCTTTTTTTAATATAGTGTTATCAGACTTTCATGTCTCTGGAGGCAATATGCTTTTTCCCTGTTTCTCAGAGGCAAAGAGCTACCTCTTCAATGAATGGCAGACTGCCGGGGAAATCATTAAATCTGGACCTGGTATTTTATGCAGGACTGTTAATGACCCAATTTTATTGGATTCAAGTGAACTTTGCACAAGGTGAGTTGCTGCTTTTCCAGCCCTCTACCACTTCCCAAAATTCCCATCTATTGGAGAAAACGATGCACACCTTAGCAGAGCCATTGCCTTATTCAAACAACTCATCCTTTTGCCTGCAGTGTACTGTCATTGGGTGTTCAGACAAAAAGGGTAATTCATTATGACGAAGTTGTCATTAGTAAGAATAAATTAGAGCAATTACACTGTTAGGTAGATCCAGAGCATCCTACATCCGTTGCTGTATTGGCCATGAATTATATGATTTAATGGAATTCTCCCAGCCCCCAAAACAGGAAAAAACAGGGATGGGGAATTAAAGCTTACTAGTTATGTACAATCAAATGTTTAACAGTCATGAAAGGGATTTCATTTAAGTATAACCTGCAGGTCCAACCATAAAGACAGTGGGTAGTCAGCATATGTTCTTCAGGGACCTTCATAACTGTAGTTCTGTTCACTTCTTTTAGCACTACTCTCTGTTTACCTATGCCAGTTGTCAACATTTCCACATGCTGCTCAGCAAATAAGTAGGTTTTGATGCACATGAAGAATTCATAGTGCTAGCATTGAAGCCTCTAAACATCTCAAAAAATCATGATGATGTTTTAGAAGTTGTGAAAGCAATTGGGTTGGGGGTTTTGGCCTTTTCCAGGGACCCCAAGAAGGGTTCTGGTGTAATTTAGCTATTTTGAGATGAATAGACTTTAAAAAGTAGTGAACTGAGAACGGTGTAACATGAGGAAAGAAGGTGAGAGATGGGTCAAGATACAGTAAGAAGTGGGGCAGGGTTGGAGAGAAGGAATGAAAAAGCTGTCTGGGGACAATAAAAAAGGAAATGGCAGAAAGACAGGAGGAGAGAAACAGAAAACTACAGAAAATAAAAGAAAAAAGTGAGAGAATAAAGAAATGTCTCTACCTGGCATCCAGCCTCCGGAGAGCTGTCCTAAAACTGAGGTGCATAAATAGGCTATGTCACTTCTCCTGGCCGTTTACTCAGATGTATATGTTTTATTAAAATCCGAATAATTTCCTACAGTTGCATTCAAACACTGCATCTATGCTTGCTGCCCCCTGAAACCTGGCAGGATTGCTTTTGAGACCCACAGCAGACCCTGACTCCTCTTATCTTATGTATTTATTTTCAAGCATGTGTGACTTTCAATTCATCTGTATTGGGTGTATGTACAGGGATGAGTCTACACATACACATGCATCCTCAGGAGTGCCCAAAGCTGTGCCACAAGGAGGGCAGGCAGTGTTTGTATGTTTGGGTTGTGTAACTCTTTTCCTAACAAGCGCAGATCATCTCTCCAGTTCATTGCCTTGAATCACGCAGTATTACAGTTATCGTTGATTATTGCTGTGAAGTTGAGCATATGGTCCTAAAAGGGTTCTAAATGATTTTGTTTTCTATTTTATTGTTATCCATCTGATACATACAGCCAGGCAGCATAAGGCACTTGATTCTCTTCACCAATCCCTTGTGCACAGTATTGAAAGAATTCAAAGCAGTGCATATTTTAGCTGTCCTTTAGAGATGAATCATTGCTGTTTATGCTTCATGCAGAAGCTGGAAAACAGATTTCTGCATATGTATGATATTTTGCTTGCAAGTCAGTGTTTAAAACTACAGTTACATGAGATAAATCTAAATTATTCTCCATTTGTTTAAATCTGAGATGAATTTTTAATTAACTATTCAGCAGTAAATCTGAAGGGAATGAGGGAGATACTATAAACTTGGCTTTTTAACCATTTCAGTATCATCTCTTATGTGGAGAAAAAAAGTCAAGATTCAGAGCAATGTCCTTCTAAGTGGATGTACCTACAACCCTGAAAACATCTTGCATGGGAGTTCACAAAACTGTGTCAGCTACTATCTTCACTTAGATTTAGGCTAAGAATCCAGTGTTAAAGGTGAAATATTTGCCCTGCGGAAGTCAGGGATGGAGCTGGTACTAACAGAAAAAGCATTTTACTCCTCTGTCCATGTATCCATATGTACAGCTGAGCAACAGAATTCTGCTTTTGGGCAGTAGTAAGTCAGTATACACAGCCTGACCATACCTGATCAGTGTCTCACATGCATGTATTCATATACGTACGCTGTGCTTCTGGGAAGCTCTGTATTCATATATTTGCCTTTCCACAGTGAGGTTCCCAACTTGTCCATTTATTTATTTATTTATTTATTTATTTTCCCTTCTTTAGTCAAATGCCAGATAGTGGTTAAGGAAACTGGATAAATCACAGAAAATAACTTCTGTTCCTCTGCCTTCATAGGGAAGTCACTGGTCATGTACAATATTGTGTTAGCTGCTTCTTTTCCTCACTGTAACCTCTTTTTCTGTGTCACTTATTAAAAATTCTGGCTTTCAAACAGCTACATAAATTTCTTCAAACTTCTTCTGACTCAAAAGAAAGGGAGGAAGGAATTAAATTGAATGCTCAAGCTTCATTCCATCATCTCACAGAAGCGTTCAGATAAACCGTGAAATAAATCTTACTGTCCTGTCAGGTCATTTCAATAGCTCTGATATTATTTATGGTCTCATCTGTCTAATCCTCGTTCAGAAGTAATTGGAAAGTTCCCCTTCATGCTCCCCCCCCAGCCAGCTTGCATGATCTTTAGAAGCAAAAAGTGCAAATGCTTTTACTTAACTTCAGCTCAGATAAGGAGCAGGGATTGTGCAGCAGGAGTGCATGGCTATTCTCAAATGATGTTAATGTTGAATGAAGTAAAAATTTCTGGAGACGATTCACCCCATTTCAGTTCTGTCGTAACAAATCTGGAAGTCGGCTGCTGCTGCACGAGCTTTTCTGGTACAGGATTTTTACATTTCCTTTGTAAATGTGGTGCTGTGAGGAAAAGAGGTACACTGGGAATGGCTGGTTCCCATTCTGCTTCGAGCTGTGAGATTTCAAAAGGCTTGGGGAAGGGGCTATCGGTTTGTTTGGGTTTTGCTTTATGGGTAGAGTGTTTTGAGGGAGAGAGAGAATTCCAGAGCAACTGATAGTCGAGAGGAGAGCGTAAGGCAAAACAGGAGGAAAGCCTCCAAAATCTGATCTGCTCACTTTTGACCTTCAGTGTTGGTGACTCCTAGCCTAAATCTGGGCTTTAAGCTAAGGCCGTTGTTTCATTTTAACCCAAAAGTTGTAGTCCATCCATGCACCCCAAGGGAGCTTATGCCAACGTCAGCTTACACACCCTGCTGCCCACTTCCTATCTCCTGCAGGCATCACAGTAGAGTCAGAGCTGGGCATGGACACTCAGCTGGAAAGACAGGGTTTTTCTAAAGGGAATGTCTGGCTATAAAGAAATCCTTGGAAAGTTATTGGCATATCATCTGTGCCACAGCACATCAATATACTGAAGAAAGGAAAGGAATTAGCAAACACCATTTCACTCTGCTCGGAATGCCTTCTCCTTCCTATGCTTTGAACAGCTCCTGGAGGCTTTATTTTCTTGAAAGGCTTCAAATGCTTGTGAGACATGGATTGAAACAACTGGACTGTTACTTCTTGAAGTATGTGTACCAAATAGATTATCTTTATTTCTAAATACAGTGTTCTGGTTGTTGGGTTTTTTTTTTAAATTCCCCAATACATAACTCAACATCACTGCGTTTAATACTATAGCATCATGAGAAAAATAATTGTCTTTTAAAATAAGGCTTTGCTACAGGTAATGGTTGGAAAACAGATACCTGCTACTACTTCTTTTGAACTAGCAAATACTCATACTTCCAGCAGATATTCTCCTCTGTGCCCAAGAGAAAATATTATATGCTGCTGCATGAAAGACTTTCATTGTTTTTAAATGCAGAAGTCTTTCCTGCAAATGCTTTAAAATTTGAATCTCATAATCTGTTTCCTGCAGTTTAGAATAGTGTTAGGCAGCTTCTATGCAGGTGTTTGCTGTTTTTTTGCTTTTGTTTCAGTTGTCCTAGTTTGATTCTATCTGAAAATACCATGGTTTGATGTCATCCCATACACTGTGTCTCTGCCGAAGTTGTGACTATCTGAGATGCCATGGTGCCTACCCTGTTATGCTCCATAAAGGCAGAAGTTAGAATCTCAGTATAATCTTAGCCACTCACTCTAAGCCCTTTACAAATGGACACAATATCAATTGTCAGGTATATTACACTTTGACAGATCACGAGCAAGAGATCTCTCTCATGCTATCATAATGTAGAGTAAACTACATTTCTAAGTTACTTTTCTGCACAGTAATGGGAAGGTGGTGTCAAACACATGGAGTTTTGCTTCTGTTTTAGTGGGTTTGGTAATACACAGATTTATTAGGGCATATCTTATGTGTTAGTTATTTGCCAATACCGTAGTTTATATAGTTCTGTTTTAAACAGCATAGTTCCCTGCTTTATCATGTAGTAAGTCAGATTCTGGCACTATTACTCTGGCATCATCCCACACTATAGTGTTTACAAAGATCACAGATACAGCAAAAACTGCTGGTAGGTTTTGGGGTGGATAGGTGCAGCAGATGTAGCTGTATGGAAGAGTCTGCCAACTGGCAGCAGTTTTTAGTGAATGTTCGGTGCCTTGCCTGCTCAGACATGATCTGTTTATCACTGGGCACCTCTCTTCTTCTGCAAGTCAGGTCACTTACTGAAGGAAAGGGAGTCCCTTTGGCATCAGTGGGGCTAAGGTCACCCCTCAGGTTAGTGCAATGTGAGTCAAAATTTTGTCCTATAAATAAAAAGCTCATTCTTCAGTTAAAACTAAGTGGAAACTTCTAGTATGCCCAGCTGCCACCCCTCATCTAACTTCTTGTCCTATTTACTTCAGTGACTGTTAATTACATAGTTCCTGTTCTCTTCTCTGACATCTATTTTCCAGTGTTTTGCATGAAAGTGGTAGTTAATATGGTATGTGTGTATGTGTGTCTCCTTGGAGATTTGGCACTTCAGAGAGCAGAGTTGTAAAGGGATTTGGTGGTAATCCATATTGTTTTGAATAGTTTATGACATTGGTAAAAATAGTTGTTATGCTTTCATGGAAAACTGCTTCAGGTTTCATGCAAGTATTGAATTTCTGATAGTCCTTTGCAAACTCTAAGGAGTTGTTTTGGGGAGGGAACAAATGTGTCATAGCTCTGAGTATTTTGGTTTTTACGCTAAATACATTTTAAGGTCATAGAGTAGCATTGATGATATCTGTGTTAGTGAGATGAGGCCACTGTGAAGAAACCATCTCCAGATTGTCAGTTGCAAAACACCCACAGCTCAGCCGTCACTCCAGATAGCAAAAGATCACATCCTGATGTAGTGGCTTCCTTCACTTGGACTCATTTTTAATGCCAATAAGATGAAGATGAGTAAACCTTTGGACCCATATTCATAGCATTTAACTGGAACTAGGACATAACTGCTACAGTGCTGCTGCTGTGCCCTTGCTGCCAAGGGTGGTATGGTAGAGCTGAGATTCCTGCTAAGGACCTGGGCCCAGATCTCTGACTTGGTGCAACCTGATCGACAGACAATGAATTTTTGGGGAAAGGGAATGGTAGCTTTCTCAAACTGTCTTTGAATCATATGCAGTGTCTGACAAAGACATCTTGGAAAAAGCACAAAAAGACTATGTGAATTTAGAAATGCAGCCAGCTCACGGGATAATTATGCCTGTGTCTTAGCTGCCATATTTTATTAGCCTGAAGGAACAAAGGAGACTGACGACTGCTGAATGACTTTCAAGGAATCAACTCTATGAGCCATTAGATACTGACGACATCGAGCTGATGAGACAAGTAACAGAAAGTTTTGGCTATAATGAGAAAGGACAATCTATTGATGTGTCACTTTGATCTCATTTTAACAAGGTGCAAAATGCTTCATTGTGTCTTTACATCATCGTATCTTTAAGTATTTATCTTAATGTGAAATTTATGGAAGTCATCAGTACCATTAGTTGAGAAAGCTAGAGATTTCTGTTTGATTTAATCCAGAAAGAGATTTTGATGGTTTAGGTATTTGAGAAACTATAGTCAAATAAAGAAAGGCTAAATCCTGACCTTTCTTGTAATGAGGGACTGAGACAAAGAGACTTTTCCTATGCAGTCTGCCATGCCATCCCTTGCACAAAGCTTACGAGTTAAAGTAGCATCCTACACCCAAGAAGTAAAGTCTGGGTACTTGAAACCATGAAAGCTCTCCTATATACGTGTGTGCATGTGTGTGTGTATATATACACACACACACACACACTTACATATATATATATATATACACATATATATAAAAACACACATATATATATAGAAACAAACAACATGTGTATATATATATATATATATATAAATAAATGTGTGTGTGGCTAAGAGTAGGTGCTTCTCTTCAAGTAGTCAGCATATGACCACCCTTAGCTTTCATGAACCATCCTCCTCGTGTAAAACCTCTACTTTTCTCATAGGAGGGATCCTCCTCTTCCATGCTTCTCATGCCTTGTGGAGCAGGCAGGCATTGACTTTGGCTTTCCAGTGATGATTATAGCTAGCACGTCAACAACCTAGGAACCAACATCCCAACTTACAAACGCATTTGTGGGAATTTATGGGATCTTCTCTGTGTGGAGGGAGAGATCCCTGCCAGACTGAGAACTAATAACCTGACCCTAGAGACTGCCTGATGCCTGAGTAAGTATGTTGCAACCCAAATAGATATTACTGTTGTTTGGGTTTTTTTAAATCCTGGTTGTATCTACTGTATTAAAATATGTGTCCATGATAATTAGAAATATTAACACACTACAGAAAACTGACATCAGATTTCTGTGTTCCTTGTATGAAAATAGATTCCCTTCAACATTAAAGCGGTAATCTGAGAGGTATTTGTTATTTCCAAGGAATTAATGATCGTTTAGTCAGCTAACAGCCCAAGGCAAAGCAATAGGATTTAACACTGTGCCAAGTGGTAGCTTCTTGTAAGAATGACTGCTTTCAAAGAATTATGCAGAATGCTTTCAGGATGTGCCAATCAGCTCAGTGGTTTACAGCACTAACAGTCTGCTTGTTTTTCACATCATTTATCCTAGTGATTTATATGCTGCAAGCTAGATTTACAAATCTAATCACTGCTAATAGATGACCCAATAATTATTCAACCACTAAGTATGTGAGATTACTCTCAAACCACCCACCCCCCAGAGTTGTGTGGTTGATGTTGGACAACATGCCTGAGGACTAACTCCTATAGGTAAATTGAGCCTCTGAGTAGGTGTTTCAGAAAGCTGAAGTTACTTAAGGTCCACCAAAATCGATATTTCTGCTTTCACGTAGAGTGGCAGAAGTTCCTCTTCCACATCTTTTGTACTTCATGGGTAGTGCCGGGGCTGCTGCAGAAAATGTTGCTGTACCTTATTCAGACAGAACTTTTAAAGCATAAGAGTATTTAGAAATGCCATTTTGAAATACCCCTGTGCCACAGGGGCACCTTAGTTTAAAATGTCACAACATCCCTGGGAATGCTATAGCTGAAGAATAGCTTCAGACCTTGACAGTTTAAGACAATGACACTGCTCGGAAATACTGAGGCTGCCTGATCTATTGCCCCAATTTCTACTCAGAGAACACTAGCTCAGTTCATGTTCACATGAATATAGTGTTATATCACTTATTGTCTGCCTTTATCTGAAAACTGCAAATGGAATACAGCTTGTGCTGTCAGGTAACAGTCCAAAACATGACTTGCCCTCCTCAGGACTATTTTTTGTGTATGTTAAAACCCAGTTCTATGTGACTCCTATAGTCCAGGTTCAAATTTTGTTAATGGAAATGACAATCACTTTATAATTTCCCCTCATGTTCTGTGGTTTGGGATTGTCACTTTTATTTATTTTTTTTTTCTACTATCCACAAATATGGTATGGACACTTCGTGTAAAGCTGATGCTATCAACACATTAGCACTGATAGCGAAGGCGGCATATCATACGTTCATAGTCATCGGATTTAAAGTCCACATTTGGCATCTGCAAACCAGGACAAATTCACTGCTTTAAATTTGTTCTACTTGTTTATGATCTGTGCGGGCAGCACACCCAGTTTTATGGAACATGGTTCATTTGTTGGCTGTCAGCCTTGGGAACAAGAGCATATCCTGGCTCATTTGACAGAACAAGGACTGTCCAGCGCAACCTGACAAAGTGATGAGTATCCTCCCACACCCCTGCCCCAGAGCTGGAGTAAGTCCTGAACCACTTTCATTCCTATGTGAAACAACAACGTGTAATCTTATACTTTTGCTACTAGTTCTTTCCAAGTACAGTGTATTTGGTGGATGCTTTGTGGGTGTTCACTAAATAGTGCTACAATGTGGTAGTCGATTTCCTGCTTTATAAGCAATGTTCATATTCTTGGCTTATTAAGACTGTTGAGCATTCTCCACTATAAAATACTGTTTTGATTTGACTTCATTTAATATGGATAAAATGTAACCTTTGAACTCAAATTTCCCATTCAGGAGGAGTATGCCCCAGACGAACAAACTATTTAAATCCAGTCAGCTCAGATGTATCTGGGAGCAAAGCAAAATAAAATATTCTGTTTATCTAGGGCTTTGCAAACAAAACTTGCTGGTTTGGAGAGGAAAGTTAACATGGATTTCAGGAATGTGTCATTTGGCATTCCCGGGAAATCTGTTCAGTTTGACCAAATTACAAACCTTCACAGTGCAGACGAACATCCAGCCTCTTACAGGTGTTAGGTTTGCTGTCATTATTGGGGCTTGCTTACATGGACAAACAGTTGGATCCAACCTCTCTGATCCAGCTGGCCAGGAAAGGGCTGGCTGTGGTGGCGGGCGTGGGCAGCCCAGTCCACAGGGCTCCTGTAGGAGTGAACAGGTTTAAACTTTTGCTTTCTCTCTGTCTATAGAAAGGTACTTTGTCCTAGACCCAGGAAGAAGATAGAAAACAGCTAGTGATAGTTGTGATTTATCTTACTCAGTGGATCTGTTGTCTGGAGCCAAATCAAGCTAACCTCTTAAACAGATCTGATGATGCCAGATGAGAACAAACTTGGGGATGTCGCCGCCTTTGCCAGTGTGGATTTGCTGAATCCCACTAGACTCTGGGATGTTTCTGTAGTTCTAAGAAAGGATGTGGAGGGTTCCCACTGGCCATGTAAACAGAATTTCCATGATGAGAAAACGGGCTTGTCTTCATTAAGGGAGAGATAAATCATCTTAAAAATAGCTTTGAAGTAGAAATGCACCAAAAGCCAAAAACTGTTTAAAAGCTGGATTGAGGACAGACATTCTTGTATTTAGTTGAATAAATTCCACAGCTACACAGCAGTTGTTAATCCTGAGCTGGATTATATGTTTTCACCAAATCATTCCTCTTCTGGCTGCCACACAGTGCTGGGCTGCGCTGTGAGTGTCCCCCAAAGCTATGGACTTGCCTGCTTTAGACGCAGCTCCTGGGCAGGAAGAACGCTGCCTGGGTCCATTTTCCCTTCCTGACAAACACTGATCATTAGCCTGGGTCAGAGTTGCCTGTAAACTTCAGGATAATATTTGCTCTGCAGTTATTCTTCCTCCAGCTTTTAAAAATGAAATCAGTTCCACAACAGATACTTATCATTCAATGGTTTGCATTCGAAACTTTCATTTATTGCTGTGGCAAGAGCTGATGTCTTCATCATGTTATTAATCTTGGCTATTTCCTGCGTACAAATGCATCATTTGATTTAAATGTCTAAGACTTCATTTAGAACCAGCAAAATTTTAAAGGGCATCAACCTTTCCTGCATTTTTACCTTTTAAATATTGATTCAATCCCTTGTGAGTAATTTGTTTCTCATTTTTTTGTTGTTTTCAAGTCAGGTAATAATCTCCTTTGGGTTTTGTCTTTCCAAAGTAGGTACTTTTCATTTGAATGAAGCTAGGATGTCTTGAAAAGACTGTCTATGATCACAACAAACCTATTATGCATTGATACAGAGATTCCTGCCTCCATTGTTGAAGGGAATAACAATAACGGCAAAAAGCAGCTCAGCAAAAAGAGAAACGGACTAAAAGAAAAGCCCCAGCTGTAGACATGCAGGAGCTGCTTCAGGTCATGTGTCAGAAGTCAGCAACAGCACACTGCTCAGCAGGAATTGCTTTAGCTAATGAAAGTAAAAGGAAAGACAGGACTTGTGGAGTGGAAAAAAGATGAAAATCCCCAACTGTTATCAAGAAACTCCCAGGCTAAGAGATGGGATTTTCAACATAAATCCAATTGCTGTAGGAGTATGAATATCCCTGGTTTTTCAATGGAAACCAGTCTTCAGATTGCGTAAGTGCTTTTCGAAAATCCTCTTATAAGACATCTACATTGGACACAACAACATCTTCCCTGAAAACAGTGGGATATATTTATTGCAATTAAATAATGTAAGGAAAGGTCTTAAGAATTGCTTTTTGGTCCTAGATATGCAGATTGATAGGGCAACTGCATTTCACTAGTGCTAAGTAAATTTAAGTTTTATTAAACCAGAGGTGTCTAAGGTATTAAACACCATCTAGGGAGGTAAGGTTCAATCTGGGAAGCAGCATTTAGCTGAGGTATTAAACCATGTGGTGACAGTGCTCCTGCACTGCCTAGAGAACACATGCCCAACATGTTTGCAAGTCGAGGCCTTTTTGAATTTTTTGCTACAGAGAATCCCTGTGGTAGGGCTACAGTTTAAATCTGGTATTAAGTTGATTTGGTTTTGGTTTAAATGTTGAATAATATTTGGAGCAAACCTTCTTTTTCACTCCTTAAGAGAGTGAGACCTAAGAAATCTTTTAATTATGATATTTGTGCATGTGCATCCAGATTTGTACAGTGGTGGCATCTGCTACTGCCTAATCAGCTTCTAAAGAATAATAACAATAATCATGTACAATGGATTTAGGAAATCCGTACTTTAATTCAATCTGCTAAGTGTCAGATTTTATTACAGTATTTTCACTCACTAGCTGTAAGTTTTGTCTTTGTTCTTACAACAAAATTAATCATAACCTGGGGCAGAATTATACCTTACATTTGCTTTACTCTGTTCAGAGCTGTTGACTTAGGAAGTGCTTTCATTCTGCTCATAATCAAACTTAGTTTTTATTAAGATTCATAAGCCTTTCCTTTGGAATCTGTGTGCTGCTGTTCACCACAGTCTCAGCCACGTTATAACACTCAAGGGAAACCATGTGTAAAGCTGTTGAACAGTTATATGCATTCTCCTCGTGGAAGAATAATTATGTTTTGCGAAAAAGCGCATTTCTATGTTAAAGCAATATTCTTAATATTCAACTGTTGCATAGTGGGATGGGACCTCTAAGTGCTACTGTAGTGCAGATAACTATTTTAGTGCTTGAACTGGCATGAAAGCCTCACACGGGACTAGGATGCCGGCATGCCAGGGACAGCACATCCACATGGATGAGAAACTGCTGCCCTCTCCATTTCATAGGAGAGACACACAAGTTTTTGCTACGAAGCATGACTGGGCTCTGTATCTCTTCTTCCTGAGCTCCTATACTTTGGAACAAGGCCTCCCCAGTTCTTGATATACTGTGCAGTGCTGCCTCCTCTATCCAGGAGGAAGTTGGGTTTAAAAGCCTGAGCTTTAAATAGTTTCTGGGAGGGCCTGACACTGGTGTCACCTAACTCGTTTGTCCCCAGGCTCTAAATCTGTGCAGCAGGCAAAACTAAATAAATAATCGGAGTCTTTCTGAACTATAAATGTAACCAGCAAATAGAGAAGAGTTCAGTGTCCTATAATAGGATGTCTTTTCGCTGACTAGCAGAAAGGGAGTGACTCAGCCTGACTGTGTACACACACTGAAATAGACTTTTCAAGTTTGGAGACAAAGGCCTTTACATGAATTTATAAAATTGCCTTTAAAATGCTTGTGAATGAGTTAATCACACAGCCATCTGATTAGACATGAACAACCTCCCTATTTTTTATGCAATTAGGTCATCCCAAGAGAATCATAAAACAAAATAGGCTTGGATGTGTCATCCGAGGGTGACTAATAAAAAGTAGTTGAAAACAGTGCAATTAGGAAAATAGTGCAAGTAGGACATTTTCAAGCCAACTTCACTACTGTGTCCTTCATTTGCCCCACCAGAGCCTGCTCTTGTAGAAGTTGATGGAAAAACCTCCTCTTTGCTTGCACAGGTCCGGACTAGGTCTCTGCTTTCTCCTTGCTCCTCTTCATTCCTTCCCTGGGGCCGTGTCCTCCTCTGCAGTAACATTTTGAACATCTGAGGTTGACAAAGTCTCCACTTGAAGACTGTGCTTTCCCATGAGCCTGTTGAAGTGGGAACTGCTGCAGTGGGGATTTGGGAGAGATTGGTTGCCACTCAAAATCAGGGCTGTAGGACTCTGGAAAACAATAGAAATGGCACAACAGCCAGTCATAAGTGTGTGTATCAATAGCACGAGTAAGTGCGCAGCTGTACCTTTTCCATACCCTTGCGGTTCTCCAGAGTGGTTTTGTTCCCACTCTATAACAGCCAGCAATTCCGGTCCTGTCTTGATCTTCCTTCCCCACAGCTCAGCCTCCACACACCAGCTCCCAAAGTGCCCCATTCTTCTGCCATGCTGCCATTCCCCAGCCTGTCTGCAGAGTCCCAGCTCCCTCCTCTTGGACTTTCAAGGTGAAGTGAAAGGCAGCCAGTGGTCAGCTTGAGGGAGGGTGCTGGGAGTCTGCTTTAGGGGACAGTGCTTGATCAGACCTGCTCAGGCTTTGTCCCTGTCGTCTTAGTCACTGGCTGGTGCCTGGCACTGTGGGATCTCTTTGGCCAGTCCTCCTGACACCTTGTCACCATTTAAAGAGGAGGGACATGGACATACAGCAAAGTGGTTGGGTTTGTTCTGAGAGTCAGGAGTCACATGAACGTAGAGAGCCCTTTTGTAAAGTATATTAGAGGAAGATCTGAACCTTCTTACTTGTAGGCTTTCATCTTATGCTAAATCCCAACAATATGAAGCTTTTGGTAAGCTATCATCATTGTCTAGATGTTTGTAACCTACTAAATGGGCTTTCAATTACTAGCTCAGAGGCTGAGACATCAAAGGGAACATGATCTTTCTAGTTTCCCCACAGCTTTAATTGTGAGTGGCACCTAATCTCTATCAATCAGCTGTCAGACATGATGCTGGGAAGGAAAAAGCCTGCAGACAGCTGAGAATTAAAAAGAAACATGCAACTCACTTGATTATTAAGGTGCACCAATCAAAGGCACCAATCTTTGAGGTGTCTTTCTCTTTGCAGTCCTAAGAGCTTTGTTTTACAGCTGTCAGCTTTATAGAATGAATGTCATCTTTTCTGAGCCTCTTTTTCTAGTGGTGGCAGTTGTCTGGGGAGATAAGAATTACACAGACTGACACAATTGCTGATATGAAGAGGCTTTAGATGGCTTTCTCACTACTGCTGTAATAAAACAGCAGGAACCAAGTCCAAGATAGTCCTGTAGCAGATTTCTAATGTGTAAAAAAAGCTGCCCAAAGTCAGACGTGTGCCAAAAATTTTGACAATTAAAAAGGTGTTGGTGAAGGAAGAGGTGAAGGTGTGACTGACTGGTTACTACACTGCTGTATGGTTTTGTACCAGTGGAAGCCCTAAACTAGGTCTGATTATACTGAAACGTGTTCTTTATGTTAACAGAGTAGTTTATCAGTTCTGAGTTCAGTGCTGGGTACTTTTGCAACTTCTTTTTGCATACCCAATAGTATCTCCTCTAGAAGAATTTGCCATATCCTGTTGGCAGGGAAGGACCTTGCCAGCTGTAATCAGAAAAGATTGGCAGCAGTCACAAACTAATTCCAGGGCAGAGGTCATCACGGAGTTCAGGTTCCCAAAAGATATGAGAGCTTGGAGAAGGTAGTGGAGCATCCTTTGTCTCTGTTGTCTAATACAGAGTCAGAGGAGAAGGCAACTGGCAGCTCATTTCTGGTTTTGGAAGATCCTCAAATATCAAGCCAGATGCTCAGCCCAGTATTAGTCATCCTTCTGACACAGTTCATATTTTGGGGATAAGAACACAAGCAATCCCAAGTGAGTATGCATTGGTATATGAAAAGACCACAGAATTGTTATTTTATGAAAATTCCATAAAACCCCCATGCCCGCAGATTAACTGTCAACTCCTTTGGGACTGTATGTGTGACCTGTCTTCCCTCCTGTTTCATGCATTCATTCTAATGTATCCAGAGGGATTCTCTGACAGGAAAGCACTTTCCTGCTCGACAAAGGTTGTTAGCATGTGTTTAATTTCTGTTCTCCACAGATTTAAAATCGGGCACTCAAAGCTGCTTGAATTGAAACTAACTGGGTGCCTGCTGTTTTAGTCTGTGTTGGGACACATTGGCCACATGGTGTTTGGCGACATACATTAGTGATTTAGACATCTGTGGGAAAAATTAATGGAACACCAAGTACTAATTCACTCAGATACTTCACCAAACATACCCTGGAGTTGTTCAATATGATCTGTTTTGTTATGCTGAATCTTAGAATTAGGCTGGCCCAAACCATAAAAAGTGTTATTAATAGCACTGCGTTAATATCATGTACTGGGATGTGCATAATTGGGTCATGTTAGAGTAATGTAAATGAATTCCAACCGTGCTGGCTGGTGGCACTCCATAATTCCAGTTTGTCCATGTAGTGCGTCACTGTTTCGCAAGTTAGGGATTCTGGGAGCTTGAGTTTTGATGTTGCCAAAATTGATCTCAGAAGGCTTTTAATGCACTGTAGTTAAATGAGTAAGGAGACTAAAGAGGAAAAAGCTTTCATGGGTTTTTCTTATTTTCTAACATCTTTTCTACTTTCTGGAAGCCAGATTTAAGTGCTTTCTTTACAAATGATGACTGTGAATTCTTATTCTTACCAGGAATGTGTTCAGGTCTTAAACATTTGTTCTCCTGTCAAGAGCAGCTCCTCTGAAATCATTCCCCCTAGAGAAAAATATGAATAATCTTAAAGAAGAAATCTGTAGGTGGAAGAGAGCTGCTAAATAAGTAGTCCTAAGAAAGAGAAACGGTGAGCTGCAGCCTTCAACAGCTAGAAAAAATATTTTCTATATAGACACTAACTATGGTTTGCTATTCAAAGGGATGGAAGAAGGGAGCTAAGGCTATACAAAAATCACTTCCTCGGAGATAGAGACTGAGGAATAAAGCCTGTTGCCAGAGTTGAAGGGAGAACTGAAAATCTCATGTTTGATTCAGAAGTTGCTGAAAAGAAGAAAAAGAGTAGATTTGGACATGGAGTCTGTTCAAGAAGTTGTTTGCTAACATCTCACTGTTTTGGGGGAAATAAAGCACTGACCCCTTGGCATAAGTAAAAGCACAAAGTGACCTGAAGACAGACTATGGCAGGCTTGGTCTGATCTTACTGACAGTTAAAGTTCTAAATAAACCCTGTCCCTGGTTTGACATAGTGCATTACTCTGTTGGGCCAGGTTATGCTCTTCTGATGCCTTTGTGTGTGCTCCAGACCAGAGCATGTTGAAGAATTTTGTGCTGTAAAGAGGGCTGGAGCGGTAAAGTCAGTGGCTTGGCATCAGTAATGCTTCCCCTGCAATAGGATGCAGGAGCAGGAATTCAGGTGCTCTTTGTGATCTTCTGCATGAATGTAGTGCCTTAGCAGAAGACAGAGCCTGGGTAATTGGTATGTAACTAAAGAGGTGTTTCCAAGTGCTTCATTCCACTAATGACAAATCCTGTAACTGCTGAATTCATCTTCTTGACGGACCAGTAAGGCACTTTGAGATGGCACAAGTAACCCAGAAAGACGAGGCTGCAAGAAAACTGCAACTTGCAAAATGTCACAGACAATAAAACCAGAAGCAAAACGGGAATGGGAGTTGGTGCATTCACTTGGAAACTAAGCCAGTGAGGATTATATAAAAATAAATAAAAACCAGCAAAACATTAGAAAGAAGCTTATTTCTATAATAATATAAAATGTTAAGCACAGATTTACAAGCATAAGTAAGAACTCAAGTCACAAAATGGGTAGAGGCATTATACCAGTGACATTAAATAGATGAAGTAGCAGCAGTCAATTTAATAAATAGTTTTTGTTTGCTGCCTCTGAAGCCAAAGAAATTATACTGCTTTAGGGACATGTTTGGAAAGAAGTCAGAGAAATATTTGCTCTACCTTCCTGCCACTGCCAGAATGGACCAGGTGAGGTCACAACCACTTTTCACTATTGCCCTCGCCATTGCACAGATGGCAAAATCCAGCTTTTCAAGGGCAGTCAAAATGATGAGGAAAACATGATGACAGTGACCAGGGAGTTTAATTCTCTCCTGCAGAAACCAATGTCTGTTTGAATTGTAATTGCTAATTTTATCTGCCTACTCCTGGAATTTCTTTAGTTCAGCTCTTTTTTAACACCTGCATGCTACTTTCCACCATAATTCTTCCAGAGGGAAAATAACATCCCATCCTTGCTTCGGGGTACTGGAAGTACCAATCAGCTCGTAGCTCTGTGGGGACATCTGTTGTTTTATGTGCTCACCCTGTGAGTTAGTGCCAAGTGAAACAGCTCAGGCCACATCCTCTTGTTCTGTCCTAGTAAAACCAGCTTGGAATGCTAGTTCTCAATTTTTTGTTGTTTTTCCCCTCAAACACCAGGCACTGATAATTCCCAATTCCCTAGAAATCACATAGTTGTGAGGATTTACCAGGAGAGCATACGGAGCTAGGGAGGGACGGTGAGCAGACTGCTGCTGCTGGTGTGTGTGACACATTGGGCTCTTTGCTGTAATGACAGAGTCATTTTAAGGTTCAGTTCTGCAAAGGTTAGTCCCTTGCTAAATACTTGAGCATATGCTTATGTCCCTTGGTAGGCATCTGTTCCTGCCTGCGCATTTGTGCTTTGCCAAACAGAGATGGAGAGCTAATTTGAAGCCTCAGATACAAAACAGTGTCATCTCCAGCCATGGGTTTGTGACACCATAAGGATTTCACCTGCTGCTACTGATCCTTCAGTGAGCTGTAGTCACTGAAGTCAGTGGGGATTGAGACAAACCTGCACCCACAAGGAAGAAACTTCCTCCAAAATAAGTCTAGTTGCAATCCTCCATTAACTTCATGGAAACAAAGCTCTTCCTGACACAATGAGCCAACTAGACCCACAGCTTTTCAGGGCTACAGCCTTAATCTAATACAAGAAGAGCTTTCACTGCTTGACAGAGAGATTCTGCAGGTGCCTTTAATACCTTGTATTGAATGAGTACCTCTCCATTTAGAGTGCTAGGTCATGTTTCTTGTGGAGTGCTCTTCATCTTAAGTTAGTTAAATAAACCGTAGCTTTGACTTCTGTAACAAAAGACTAATTCTGCTCTGCTTGAGGGAGAGAGGAAGAAATGTTAAATTAGGACAGAGCATAATCATTCTAGTTCGTGTTGTCTGATTCAGTTGTCCCAGTAGTTAGTGAGGACCAGGATCACAAGAGTTTACAATTCAGAAGCTGCATAGAGTAGAAGAATTCTTCCCTGTCACTCTCAGGTGCTACAACGATAAATGTGTTGTGACACACCAAACCCAGTCAGGAACCATGATGGTGTCCTCAGTGACACGCTTCCTTTGCACATACATTATGAGAGATTTCCACCTGACGCACGCATCACTTAAATGCAGTCTGGGGAGTTGTCATGGAACACGTTAAGCTGTGTTCAGGCACTTCACCCAGGGCAGTATAATCACTTCTCAGGATCTTAATGGCAAAGCACATGCTGCAGTAATCCTGGCCAGAGGAAGCATGCCGTAGCGCTGTCACCACAGTGACTCTGCTTACCAGAAGCTGATACAGGCATAGTAGGCAGAGAAATACCTAAGGCATGTTTGAGCAGCTCCCCTCTTCAGCTTTGTGTGTGGAATAATAAGGCAAAATGAATAAGCAAACTCTCAGCTTGTTTTAAAGATCTCTCATGCCAGCTTGTTACAATTGGTTTTGGGGTGGTTTGTTTTGTTTTTTGTTTTTTTTTTTTTTTTTTTGCTTTCTTCTTTTTTTTTCAAGTGGAGATAATTCAGATAAAATCAGCTAACAAGCATTTGGAGACATGGCCAGAGCTGGAATGTTACAACATGTTTTATGTTGCAGAGTCAAAGCTGTTTCATGTAATTTCTTTTCTCTTTTGCAATGCCTCATTTGAAAATGAGTGGATGTTTCCTGTTTCAAGGTCTGTTCCCAAATCCGTCTGGATTTTTTACTCATGAGAAATCACTTTTAAGTCCACAAAGGGTTTCATCAGAGAAATTGGAATTGTTCAAAAGAGGTAATTTAGGATCATCCCTCACCATTTATGAAAGCAACATGGATATGAGTTAAAAGCGTTCCCAACAGAGTGAGGTGCTCTGTAATATGTAAGCAGACACAAATCTTTCTTTTTGGACCTTTTATAGTGTTTACCACAGACAGGCTACCCAAGTAGCCTTAAGTGCTGAAGTAGGTTTTCCCAATATAAATTGTTGAGCTTTTAGTCTTGGGATTTCCTTCTCTACAGTGACACGTTGTAGATTTTGTCCATGCTTAGCAGTACCATGTCTCTTGCTACTGACAGTGGAGCCTATCTAGACTAGCACTGCAAGTCTGCTGGTGTGCTAAAAATGAACTGAACAGCTTTAGGAAGCTCTGTTAGGGCTCCTAAGCAGAACTACATCCAGTTCAGTTAAGAGTGTGAAATGGCCAATGAGGTACTGTGGGAAATATCACCAGGGACGAAAAAATACTACTAAATGAGTTGTCCTTCACAGCATAATACTAAATGTTTGCTAGTGTAACCTGTCCCCTCGGCAGCAGTGATGGCAGACCATTCTCATGTCTGGTTTTTGTGAATGCTGTCACTACCAGTTAGGAACAAATTTGTCATTGGTGCTAATGGGTTTCTATAGTTGCACTGCAGTGTTTGATGACTAAAGGAAACTATTACAGCTCTTTGACAGCTGCAAAAGGTCTGTGCACATGGATAAATTTATTTACTTTAAGGTCAGAAATAAATGGAAGGCCACTGTATTTGATCCCCTGTACGTGAGCTTACCCTGATGCTCTCAGACTGAGCCCAAGAACTTGTGTCTGTGCAATGCTTATTCTCTGAAAGCATCCTGCAGCTGAAAAGCAAAGAGATGGGGAACTTACTATATTCCTTGGCTCAGCATTCAGAAGTCATGCCTTGTTTCACAGATGAATTTGTCTGGCTTCTGTTCCCAGCCATTAGGGGTTTTTTGTGTAATTTCCCTGCTAGACGAGAGAGACTGAAAGTACCCAGTGTTTGTTTTCTCCCTGGGAAATTGCTTACACTGTATAAACTAGTCACTTGTCAATCTTCTGGCTTTATAGACAAAATGTATTGAGATTTCTGTGGTCTCACTATACAGATTTTTCCATATAGTCCATGTAGTCAAGGTTTCGGGGCTATTTTCTGTAATCTCTCCATATTTCTGTAAGGCAAGACATGAACACACTGTGTGCTAACACAAGGGCTCACAAGTATTGTATACATTTCCCTATTTCTTTTTCTTGTATTCAAGTTTAAGGAATAAATTAGCATTTTCATACAGTGAACATAATCCTGGGAGCTAGTGTGTATGTGTAGATATCTGTAAATAGTTCTTCACTGTAATGCAGATTTTTCTGGAATTGCCGAGGCATTCCCGTTCCTGCAAGTATTTCTCATTTCTAGAGGCCTTACATTTGGCTAAATTAAGATGTACTTAATTTGACTGGACACAGCTTGCCAATGATCCTCATCCTTTTCATTAGCTTGTCCTCCTCGCAGCGTATCACTGAGTCACAATTTGTCACCTGCAAATATGTCAGCAAGTGGTCTTGTGTTTGTTTCCAGGTCATTGGTGAAAACAGAGAGTAACACAAGAGTTCATCTTTACAACCCCTTCTGTGGAGCACCTGCTCTTGAGATTCCATCCTAGCTGGCAAAGTATTCATGCCCATAGTTGATGTCCCCTTGCCCTATGATTTACACAGCTCTGTCTACATGTTGTAAATCAGTAAAGAGTTCATTCTTATTCATAAAGAGTTCATTCTTATTCAAAGTGTTGCTCTTTGCTTTTGTGTTTTGCTGCAAGAGTGGAACTAGTCAAAGCTCAGATCTTCAGGGACTCATGAGTCTGGGGGCATGGGCCCTTCACAGTGGTTTTTGAAGAGTACTCATATTCCTGCTGCAGGAGGATGAGTGGATACAGCCCAACAGACCTGCCAAAACATAACTGCTCATCTGGCAGAAGTTACAGAATTGAAGAGTTTTGTTTCACAGCTGGACTGTTAACCTCATTATTATGTTGACTTGTCAGAGCATGTTAATATAACCAAGTGAAAAATGTTCCTAGAGACATGCTATTGAATATTTAAAATGAAGAATAAAGCATGATTTTTCAAAGGATCTAAAAGATGTGATGCTAAATCATAGTGATCTTTAAGGAAGGGTTGCTACCCTGTGTTTTCAGAGTCACCATAAATAGAAACAAAATAGTAGTTAGAAGTCAACTGATTAATGAGAACATACTATGATTTTCTCTAAAACCTCCATTTTTATTAGTATAGTAGTTGTTTCTGTTAGCAATACACATTAAGGATTGAAGCAGAGTGAGATCTCTGCTTGTTCAAAGTGTAAGCTGAAAATCTGGTCAAGGGAACTATTCAGGCAGGAAGAGGAAATCAAGAGATTATAGACTTGGTTGGTGAGGCCGTGCTGAGTTTCTGTGCCATATCCCTACAGATTTAAGCCCTGAATTTAGTAGGAGGTTTGCAGCTAAGTTCTGTAAGTGCTCAAACTTTTACTTAGCAGAAAAGGCCCCCTCATCTATATAATGATTTACTTTTTTTCATAAATACTCTGGTTTAAATCTTTTTAGGTAATAAGAGCAGGTGTTTAACAACTTCTAAAGCCATCAATAAAAGAAAATATCCAAACGTATGCAGGCTTGCTGGAGACTAATTTGTTGTAGTCAGTGAATATAGTCCTTGAAAATGACATTCTTTTTGCTTCCAGCTCAGTAACAGCAGGCCAGATCTTGTCTGCCTTATTGATTTCAATGGGACTGCTGGTATGAATAAGCAAGAAGGCTTTGACAGAGTACGTTTGGAGGTAGTGTATGATACTTGGGATCTGAGACACTGAAAAGAGATTCCTTCCTCCAGTATAATAATTCTAACTATACATCTCTGATGGCATTTGTACGGCTCAGCAGGAGGAGGTAAATAATAGCACATTCACTGCCATTTATCCGTGTAGCAGGGAGGCAGAGGAATGAGCTGGGTCTCTGGTTTGCTTGGACAGGATGAAGTATCACTGCGTTTGTGCAGCACAGAGCTGAGGCATGTGGTGAGCCAGCCTGGGGCTTTTCTGTCCTGCGGTCTTTCAATGAAGAGCCTGGGGAAGTCTAAGATGGACACACTGAATGCTTCTGCTGGGTGCGGTGCAGATTTTGGGATGGTTCATACAGAGCTAGAGCTATTAAGCCCATCTGGATGTAAATGTATTTGCTCCCTAATTGTCCAGGCTTCAGGAAAGCTTTCTAGCTTGGGAGCAGCACCAGATTCAAGCTGATTCTGCAGTTCTGTGCTGCTCAGCCCACAAAACACACCACCGTCTGCTGGGAGTCTTGCAGAGCAGAGCACAGGCATAGTCAGGCAATTCTGCAAGGGCAAGGAAAATCCAGATGGATGTCATAGTTCCAGCTTGGCGCCAGCTGTGCCAGAAACAGGTTGGCTCAGGGCAAATCCACTCCCAGTGTCTCCATCACAAAGCTTGATACCAGGGAGCCCAGTGCTGTGCAGATGGGGAAACTGGTACCCACAGACTTGTCCAAGAACACACAGCAGGCTGGTGGCAGAGCTAGGAGTAAAACCTGGATTTCCATCACTCTCTCTTGCTTTATCCATTAGGCCATGATACACATTGATTGTCCTTCTGTGCTTTGCTTGTGTCATTTCTTAAGCGGGAAAAATAATCACCAGTGTTAGTGGATTGTGGATTTCCCAGATAAAATATATGCACCTACACAGGTATTTATTATTTGTTACTACCTTTCACAGGCAGAGCCATTTGAGATAAATCTTTGCCACCAATTTAGTTTACATTTATACACTGGTGGTCCTTTTGGCAATTGGTTGTAACTCACATGATTGAGTTTCCCTTCCTTCCCCTGGCTGTTTGCATATCAGTGTGTACCCACAGAGTCTGTTGATGCAGGTAGATGAGCCCAGTGTAGTATCTGTGCAAAATGAAGCTAGAAACTAAAGGAAACATCAACTGTTTACTGGAGTTGCACTTTCCAAGTTAAAAAAATGTTGTGAAATTAAATGCTTAAAGAGGGATTTCTTTGAATTGGTAAAATTGGTTTCGCAGCAGTGGTGCAGCAATGGTTTGGTCCCCCCACAGTGTTGGAGGAAATGTGCAAGGTGGGTCAGTGTTCGGTTCAGGTCAGTGCTGGGCTGTCGGGGGCAGCAGCAAGCACTATGCGTGGTTGAGGGCTGCAGGGCTGTGACACCAGGGGAGTTTTTCCTGGCTCTGGCTTGGACAGATGGTGAGCAGTGCACAGAGCAGAGGGCACGCAATAGATTGGTGCCAAGACTGGGACTCAGTTGCCAAGTCTCACGTGAAGTAGGGCTATGCAGATGAAATAGAGACATGAATTATAGTTTGTTAATGTTCATTAAAACTTTTGGTGCTTATAGACCTGCTGAGAAGAAAAATTCCAGAGCACATAGAAATCCTTAGAAACTCACCATGTTTTCTACAAACATCTCCCTGAAGCTTGTGCTGGTTTGAGCTGGGGTAGAGTTAATTTTCTCCACAGGAGCTGGTTTGGGGTGATGGTTTGGATTTGTGCTGAGAACAGTGCTAATAACACAGGGATGTTCCGTTACTTCTGAGCAGCGCTTACACAGGATCAAGGCCTTTTCTGCTCCTCACCCAACCCCACCAGTGAGGAGGCTGGGGGTGCACCAGGAGTTGGGAGGGGGCACAACAGCACAGCTGAACCCAGCTGACCCCAGGGATATCCCAGACCATGTGGCATCATGCTCGGCATGGGAAGCTGAGGGAGAAGGAGGAAGGGGGGATGTTGGCAGTGATGTTGTTTGTCTTCCCAAGTCACTGTTATGTGTGACAGAGCCCTGCTGTCCTGGGGATGGCTGAACACCTGCCTGACCATGGGAAGTGCTGAATGAATTCCTCATTTGACTTTGCTTGAGTGCAGCTTTTGCTGTACCCATTAAACCGTCTTCATCTCAACCCAGTTTTCTCAGTTTCACTCTTCCGATTCTCTCCCCCATACCACAAGGGAGATGTGTGGGGCTTAGTTGCTAACTGGGGTTAAACCATGACAAATCTGTGGTTTACATTGGCCTACTTTCCCAAAAATGTTTAATTGCCACATGTTTGATGGCTTTAGGCTTCTGACTGTTATGAAATCAAGACTAAGCCTTGAAGTGTAAACAAACCTCTCACTTCAATAATAAACCTAATCATTCCACTTCATAGTGCTACAGTAGTTTTTAGTAGGGATGGGGTAGTTTGACAGATTGTGGTAAAAGCAGGGATAAATATGTTGCTATTTATACTGTAAAACTGACTAGATAAAAAAAGAAAAAAACCCAAGCTCATTGTCCTAATCTGACTTCCAATATAGAAAGCTTCTCTCCTTTAAGCCTCTTTCAGTGGGGGGATTCTGGCTGGGAACAGAGCTCTGTTTTTATAGGGAAATTGCATGATCCTCACCAAGCAGGGGGAGAGCACTGGAGGATGCAGGGGGGCATTTGAGACCTGCTGGTTGGCAGAAGTGGTGTGCTTTCAAGAAGCTGGTACTCAAGGAGTTGGAAAAGCCTCAAATATACATGTTGAAAGAAACTGTCCCCTATTTCTTTTTACCTTTAGGCTGTCGGTTGCATAACCTAAACCACATGGTGTTTTGCCTGAAGTGGGATTCCAGCACTCAGCAGTTTGGGGTGAAATCCAGACAGTGAATTCCTTTAAGCTGTGTTCCTCAGCCTTGAGATACTTCCCAAAAGGCAGCTTGGCCCTGGAAAACATTTAGACCTCAACGGTCGTGGTCTGTCAGTCATGACACAGATAGATCCATAAGCAGAGTAAGTGATAAGGGAATTCATGCAACTTCAACAAGATCTGCCTCATGGAAGGCCTGCAGTGCAGAGGGAGAGCAGTTGTTTTCACTTGACTGATATAACTTCAGGTTACATAGCTTGTTCTGGTAGGTAGTGGTGGATTAAGTTACCCAAAGTTTCAAATGTAGCAGAAAGTTTTGCAAGTACAGCACTGAGTTTCTTCAAGAAGTGTGATGCATAGCCAGGAGGAACAATAATTTCCCAGTTTGATTTGGTAGCTCAGTTGCACTGGAGACTGCCATCACCAGCAGAGAATATCAGGGCTTATTGTCCATTTTAGTAACGTATAAACCCAGGTAGCTTTTCAAACAACTGAAATAAAAAGAGAATGTTTTCTTGTGCACACAAAAGCACTTTGGAAATGTGTACCATGTGTGGTGTCCAGGGATGGCTTCAATCCCTCGCTTTTCTTTATTTGTTATATATGTTGCACTGCAAGAAGGGTGATTTGAAATTGGCTCTGCCTTTTCATCTTCAACAGTAATGAGGCTTTCCTGGCTGCATATAATGCTGGCATAGTTGTGATTTTTTGCAACTTGTTCTAAACACATTTCTACAAAGCTTTTCCTAAGAGGTAAAGGGAGGTTTGGGTTTGGTTTAGAAATCCATGCACTGCCAACTTCTCTATTGTGCTTATGAGCTTGCTTTGTTTTAGCATTTAAAACATAATACAGTGGGAATACTTCCCACCAAAGCAACAGAAATGAACAATTATCTCAGCTACTGTGAAAAAAACATATTACAGAGGCTTGTGTATTCCAGACAGACATTTTTATTCTCATGGAAAACTACCCAGTAGGGTTCCATATTATAACAATGTTAACATCTTTACACAAAACGAGCTCTTCTTTTGCTTTGTTGTCCTGCAGAGTTCCTTGGCAGGGAAACCATTGTGTGTTCAGTAGGAATAGTTAAAAATATGACAGATTGGAACTTCAGGCCAGATGTTGAACTGCTTTATGTTTACATTTCATAGAGGAAATGTGTTGTCTTTGGGCTTTGGCAAAACCTTACGGGTACAGGAGACTGCCATAAAATTTCCTTAACCACGAGGCAAACTGGAAGTCCCAGTTTCCTGCTTCACATTGTATTAAGTTCAGTAGTGAAAATACATGTAACTGCTGCATTTTGTGCTAATCCTGCTGGAATCTGTCACTGAGACATTATTACTAACCATTCCTGAAAGCATTTTATCAACTCACTCTTTGCCCATACTAGCCACCAGGCAGAAACCACTGCCCACAGCTGTGTCTGGTAAGAAAAAAAAGCTCATGACTGTTTCGGGGACCAAAATTTTCTATGCTATGTGTCAGCTTTTGTAATTCACTGTGCTATTTCTCTTCTGCCAACAGACATGGTTCAGGGCATGGCTTTCTTCTTCGTTCAGAGTGAGAAGCAGTGCTTTGTTCAATTGCGAGTTTTGACTGTTGAATCTGGGCCATCAAGGCTCTCCAAAGCAAGACGGGACAGAACAGTCTGTGCAGTTCACAGCCTGTATTATTAAAGGGAAGCTGTTATATTCTAGGCTGTAAAAGGTGATGGAGAATCACAGACTTGCCACCAGTTCTGTCACCTATTTTACCAGGGTAGTAACACTTGCCGACAGCCAGGCAAATATTTAGGGACCGTAACTTCTTAAACTGGCCAGGAGTTGTGGATTTTAGAAGGGTATCTATGATTCTGTCCACAGCAAGATATTCAGTGTGTTTATGCAGTTACAGTTTTTGTGGCAGGTAAACCCGGTTAACAGCTAATCTGGAAAGAAAAATTCTGTAATTGCACACATGGTTGTTTACAAAGGTCTTGGCATAGAAAATAGTATGAAGAGAATGATGAGTAAGGGCTGAGCAGTACTCATCATGAATCAATATGCATGGTTAAATAATGGGGAAGTTAAATTAGTGGGGCCTCTCTAATTTAATCTCATATTCCAGTAAAAGAGATACCTGGCTGTATCTGGTAGCTGATAATATCAGATACCAGAACCAAGTACTTTATACTGAGAAAAGACAGTTACTACTCATTTAATCTGCATTCAGATGAAAAGACATTTGCCTTATTATTTTTAATTCCTTCATAAATTTGGAATGATCTCGCTTTCGTGACCTTCGTATCATTAGCGGCAGCTATTCCCTGTTAACGAGCTGTTACCTGCAAATCCAAGTAATTTATCTGACAGTCTGACAGCCTGACTAATTAACAAGGTTTGACCAGTATCTCAAGTCCTCTGCAAAAGATTTTCTCCTCTGACACTAAAAAATGTTCTCTGAGGTACCATATATAAATATATCAAACGCTGAAAATGGGTTTTGCAAAGAGGTTACAAAATCACCCTGCTGAGAAATGTGTCTGTAACGTTCATCCGGAATAGAGACTTACCTGAAAATCCTATTTTGCACCACATTTACTCTGTGATTAAAACTGTGCTAACACCACTGATATTTATAAATCTCTGACAATCTGTAACATTGTTTCTGTGGGGCTTGTAAAAAAGATTTAAAACCAGAGGACACCAGAGTATCCTGCATAAAAAAGCCTCCAGACCTCTCCAGCAGCAGAAACCACACTTTTCCAGAAGATTTTGCCTGCTTTCAACAAAAACTGCTTAAGGTCTTAAGGCCTTAATTTGGATCTGTCCCTGGCCTTTCTTGGCTGCCTATTGCTACCTGGCTGTCTCCATCTGCTTGCTTGTACCCATGTAAGTAACAGGAAGTCATTTCTTATTTCTAGGAGATGTCTTTTATATGGCATTAGGGCAGGTTTTTATGGCATGATGTTCAGAAAAAACTAAGACATCTTGTAATTTTACAGCTGCTTTGTACGGATCTATTGAAACACATGGCACATTACCATGAAAAGGAAAAGTCACTGCCCAAGGCAGTTTTTAATCCAATATGCAGTGATCTACATACATAATGTATGGTCATTTTATATGGACCAGATTCAGTGCACACACCCAGCTGCTCAGAGCTGCTGTGAAAATTAAATGTGGTGTTGTTTGTGAAGCCATTAGAAACCAGAGAGATTTAACTCCATAGAGAATGTAAGGAGGAAATTAATAATTCTGTCTTCTGAGTAGTGTTTAAATGCTATGAAGTAAATAAAGCATGGGGCCACACAGTGAATCATAGAATCATAGAGTGGTTTGGGTTGGAAGGGACCTTGATCATCTGCTTCCAACCCCCTGCCATGGGCAGGAACACCTTCTAGTAGACCAGGTTGCTCCAAGCCACGTCCAGCCTGGCCTTGGACACTGCCAGGGATGGACAGAGGGGAGAAAGCAAAATACTGAATAGCTGCTCTTTACATGGACAGCATTCATCCTGTGCAATGCATGAGGTGATGGCTCTGTGGAACAAGCATAATGTGTACATGTAGTTAGGTGGTCTGCTTGGAACAAGGATGCTGTAGTAAGACTGCAGACAACTAGTTTTTAAACGCTTGACTTTGCACCCTTTGTTTCTTAATGATGCTTTCTGTGACTGCATTAATTTGTGTTGTGAGAGTATCTGGAAGCTGTTCTACAATGAATCAAAATACAACTACAAAAGGTGTCGTCCAAATTAAGATGCTGTCCACCAGAAAGAAATGACCAAATCATTCTTATCTTTGTTTAAGGTTAGTAGTCAAGGCAAAAGATAAAAGGAATCTCTTCTCAAATTCAGTGACTATATATTTTTTTTTAACTTTGCAAAGGAAGGGAAGAGGAAACTCTTGGAAAGCTTTTTTTCACAGGCAGCTGTGCTGAAGTCTAAATTACAGATCTCATTTTGGTCACTAAGAGATTTGTACAGAGAGAGGGAAGAGGCACAGCAGACAAGGCTGTCACAGAAGTGGCAGAAAGGAAGATGTGGGTGCACACAACTGGTTAGTTGAAGCAGCCTGGAGGAGTAGGTGCAGCTTTGGGATCTTGTGTCCATAAAGGCAACAGAGACCTTGGTGAGCATCCATGGTGCTCTCCCGCGCTGGTTTGCAGGGTGACTGGCATGCTTCTTTCTCATGTGCATTCCTTGTTTGGTAAAAAGACTTTCTTTCCTCTTACAGTATTCCAATGAAAATATATCTTTTTTCATTTAGATTTCAAGCTACGACTAACTGGTAAATTCAGGTGAATTTTATGAATAGTTCTAGCTTCATTTTTCCCTTTAGGGAAAATCCATCCATTTCTACCTACAGTTTAAGGGAAGATTTTAATTCTGATTGGAAGGGATGAGCTCCCAACTTGCTTTGTTTTCTCTCTGCTATTTTGCTTTATACCTGTCTGTTATCCTAATGTAATACACAGGAGATGTGTACAATTCCCTACTGATGTAATTTCTCATTTTTTATTTCTGGAGAAGCAGGTTTTTGACAGACTTGTGATTGTGGAATACTCCTTCTCTTGTTATATCAGTGACAAATGATTTTAGCTACTCAGCCTGTTTTCTCTGGTGAGGAGCATTCTTACCACAAAAAGAAACAACGATACACTGCAACCCTTCTAGAACCAGGAGCTGTGCTATAGTAATAGTGCCCATGCACATGCTCAAATCCCACCAGAGCTGATGTTTTCTTGTACCTCAGTCCAGGTAGTTGCTCTGTAGACTGTGTCCAGAAATAAGGTGACCTCAGTTCATTACAACAGTGTACGAATTCCTGTCCCATATCATCAGCAGTGTTTCTGTTGAAGCAGCTAGCCTGACACAGGGCTCTTGACATAGACCCACCAGTTTTTGCAGTGGGTCATAGGCCAAGGCCTCTGTTTAGCAGGACTTCTATGCATGCAAGTACTCCACTGATGTTGGCACTTAACTGTACACACTTTTAATCACTCTGGTGATCAGGGACTTCAGGGGAAGCTGTTGTTGTACAGCACAGAAATCACTTGAAACCCTGAACAGGATCATAGAATCATAGAATAGTTAGGGTTGGAAAGGACCTTAAGATCATCTAGTTCTAACCCCCCTGCCATGGGCAGGAACACCGATCCCTGAGGGACACCACTCATAACTGGTCTCCAGCCAGACACTGAGCCATTGATCACAACTCTTTGTGTGTGGCCATCCAGCCAGTTCTTTATCCACCGAGAGGTCCATCCATCAAATTGATGTCTCTCCAATTTAGAGACAAGGATGTCGTGTGGGACAGTGTCGAACGCTTTACACAAGTCCAGGTAGATGACATCTACTGCTCTACCCCTGTCCATCAGTTCCATAGCCCCATCATAGAAGGCCACCAGATTAGTCAGGCAGGATTTGCCCTTAGTGAAGCCATGCTGGCTGTCGCCAAGCACGTTGTTTATTTTCATGTGCCTTAGCATGCCTTCCAGGAGAATCTGCTCCAAGATTTTGCCAGGTATCAGCAAAAGCATTTACAACTTTCAGGGCATTCCCTGTTTGTGTTTGGTCATGGGAAGGTCTTCAGCAAAGTGCTGGGGCTTTTAGGCTGAATTGCACTGACCTCATGCCAACTGGGTGCTGCCCTTGTAGTCTGATGGTGGGAAGGCTTCATTTTGGGACACTCCATCATTTAAGAATTTTAGGTTCAGTACAGACATAATAAATTGCCTGCATTTTAAGGAAGAAAAAGAGGAACAGCACCTGGGACTGTGTGGGCTCTCCACAGATGCCGCTTTAGCACAGCAGCATGTCCTGTGTCAGGAATGTGGAGCTAAACACACAGCAGCTGTCAGCCTGCAGAGAGAGTAGCGGGAGCATGTTTCTCTGCAGGAGCTGCTCTGTCCTCAGTTGCTCAGGCTCCAGTATTGCAAATGATATGCAGAGTAACTCAAATGCAAGTGATCCTGCTGATGGAAGGAAGAGGCAACAAAGCTGTCTTTACCTATTTCCAATAGGTAGAGTGCACGCTGAAAGTACTACTAGGTTATCAGAATATATAGTGGGGTAGATGAACTTCCCTTTACGACAGGTGACAGCATGAGGAATGAGAGACTTGCACTGACAGCTACTAGGACATTTCTTGGATAAATATGCCATTTATCTTTTCACAAAGCACATCTCTATTATAGAGGACCAGCCATGTCAGCGTATGGGAATACCATCAAAATCCAGGCAGTAAAAGCTTCGAGTGAGAGGCAAGCTTTGGTGCTAGAATGGTTTCTACCTTCAACTGCACCCACCTACTTGGTGAGTTATTGTTATTGTATTTCTAAGTAACTCTCCACAATTTACATCTTAACCAGCGCAGCACATTTGCTTTGTGACAGCTGTAGCACCCTGATTACATATAATCTATTCAGGCTGTAGGGGAGAACTGCTTCTCTTCTTATTCCCTCATCACTCACATGTGCCCCTCCTCTCACCCTTCTCCAAGCAGGCACTCAAAAAGCGGGAGTCACTTACTTTGTCCTTGGCTTGTTTGGGAAGGCATTCTAGGTTCATGGCATGACTTACAGGAATCACAAGACCCATGCAGGATAACCTAACCCTGCTTCATTCCAGGGTTTTGCCCTCAACCAGCTTCTTACCTTCTGAAGCTGACTGGGATGCTCTGTTCTTCCCCAGCAAAGTCTCTGAGGAGGTACTTTGCATGGCAGAGCTCCCAGCAAGGGCCACTGTGTCCATCCCAACTATCCCTCAAGAGAGGTGTGTTTTCTAGAGCGCTACTGTCTGTTCAGGCAGGATACAACCTTTCCCTCTAAAACTGTATTTGCAGAGGATGGGGCCAAAGCAGTTTGTACCTTGCCCCTGGGTTCACACTGAGCCAGAGCTCTGGCAGCTTCAGTTCAGCACTGCAGGAGTGCAGCAGGCCTATGAGTGTAACATTTACTCAGTCCAGGAGCAATTGCCTGTATGGTAGTCCACAATTCCAGGAATGCCTGTCCTGCAGAAGGCTTAAGATAACCCCTTCACAAAATACAGGAAAAATATGAAACGAGACTTAATATTCTTTCAGGCAGCAAAATACATACAAAAGTTACCTGGATTTAGGCTCTGAAGAAAGCATGATTCTTAATCTCTGCTCAAGTAATTGCAGTTTAATAAATTTTAGCACAATGAAATAGATGAGAACAAGGACGATTAATATGTAAATAAATTTTAAACCACCGGGAAACGTTTATTTCTGTCTTGTCACAAGCTGACTTTTATGTGTGACAAGATCAGAAATATTTTGGTAATTAGTATGCATCTATTATATAAGCAGGGGGAATGATCACTGTCAGAGCTGGTTTCAGTTGTGTGATACTGTATGCTGCTGTTGACATTTATGTGCAAATGATTGGTCACAATCTCAGATGATAAAATTATTCTGCTACTAGACACTTATGCAGAGGCTCAGCATGTCCGAACAGGTTGGGGCAGAGGCTGGTAGGGTATGACCACCAGCAGCTGTGAAATGCAATGTAACCTGCACCTCAGAAAGTCCTCATATGGCTGACTGCTGAAAGGATGAAGTGTGTTGAGAGAAGGGATTGTTGTTTTCCTTTGGTAGTCATCCCAGTCACTGTCAGAGAAAAGAGAGGAGGATAGATGATCTTCTGGCCTGATCCAGTATTGCTGTTTTTTATGTTGCCAAGGATATTATTAATTATTCAGGAGGAAAAGAGAAAGACTTTATCTAGTGTGGCATCAGTGAAAAATAGTAATAAGCTTGGACAACTGCAAAGGTTTTGGCTGAGGTGCTGCTGTTTTAACAAGCAGTCAAGACTTGATGGAGCTCACTGTCATTCCAAACACACTTTTAAAGTGTGGCTTTAATTCTGGAGTAAGATCTCTCTCCAGGCTGAAAGCTGTTCTGTGTCATTTGTTAGCAAAGTGCCATGTGTACTAGTAAGTGCATCTGTGTAGAAGCCGATGTGGAAGCGAAAAACGGCAAAGGCTTTAAAAGCATTAATGAGTTGGAAGCAGGTCAGTAATAGAGTCCTGGCTCGTTAAAGACATCTTCTTGGTTCAGAATAATTGCCACTGTAAGTTGGGCTGACATTCTCAGGGCAATACAGCAGACTGAGCTGCAGATTTATAAATGAATCATAAAATGTCCACTACCTTCTGCTGCTAGGAGAGTGGGAAAATGTAAATTTTTAGCATTATCAGCCAAAATGATGCTTTAATATTAGGTTGCCCAGAGAGGTTGTGGAGTCTTCTTCCCTGGTGGTATCCAGGAGCCCTGTAGGCACAATCCTGAGCAATGTGCTCTAGGTGATCCTCCTTGAGCAGGAGGTTGGACTAGGTGGCCTCTGGCGGTCTCTTCCAACCTCAACCATTCTGCCATTCTGTGAATATTTGCACAGCCTTTTACAATGTAACTTTCCCCTTTAAGAATTTGTTCATCTATGTGAAATCCAGATTTGTGAAATTGTACTGGGCTAGACCCTCAGAGAGTGTAAGTCCCAGAGAATTGGTCACATAGAGTGAGAGAGAATCTGTCCCATTAATCTTATTGCTCTACTGTGGAAGCAGCTGTATTATTCTAGACCTTCCCTCAGGCCAAACCTGCCAAGAGAACTCTGAAAAAGGGCCAATTTAGAGATAAGCAGGTTTTCAGTCAAGCCTGGGGACTGCTTTTGTATTTGTTTGTTTCCCTTCCTAACCTAGAACTAATTTAAGAAATTTCACATTTTGTGTTTTGAATAAATTTTATTTTGCAGTAGGTTGTTAAAATGACTTTTCCCTAAATCCTTTTCGTGAACTCTACCTTTAAGGGGTAATGGATTTCAAGTATTTCTTCCTATCCTAACAGGAAAAAAATCATGCAACGTGTGCAAAGTCATGAGAAAGAAGATTGCGTTGGATGTGTGAAATTCTAAAGGTGGAAAATGTGCTGGGATTAGATTTGGACAACAACACTTCAGTAGCCAAGCCTGCAGAAATGAAGAAAAAAACAAAACCTGAACAGCTGAGAAATTATGGGGGGGGGGGGGGAGGACATAACACCCAAAATCTTTGTACTAAAATTTTTCATAGGTCTGGGTTTTGCTTTTTTCATCTGAATTAAGATGTAGGTCATCGTGCATCACTGAGATAGAGTATATCACGTAGATGGTACCTGTTGGGAGCAGATTTCACTGGAAATAGACCCAGTCATGCAAATCCTCATTTTTTGGGGTATTTTTCATGCAAGTAGTCCCAGCAACATTAGTCCATAGACTGACAGAGCTTCAAGAGGCAGGACCGTTAGTTCACCTGGTGTCATCTTGTGTGCATATGGGCAATTGAATTTTCAGTCACCTGTTCTGTTGAGCCCAACACACTGTGTTTTGAAAAATCATGTAGTTCAGGAAAACAGTTTGCCTTGATCTGAAGGTGTTGAGAGCTGGAGAATTCACTGTTTGTCCCAGAGTTGCCTCTTCTGATTGCTGTTTATATCTACAGTTTCAAATTTTTATTTGCAATTAAAACTTTTCTGCCTTTCCCTTTGAGGTCTTGAAATGTTTTTTTCTGCTGTGCTAAGAAATCTTTCACTGCCTTGCGTCTCTTCCCTGTGAAATACCTGTATGCTGTAATGTAGGCACTTTTCAATCCCTGTACTGACAAACTGAACATACTGGTACTTGAATTCTACCTCTGAGGCCTCTCCCTGGCCCTCCCAGGAGCTGTGACTGTATCCCTTTCTCAGCTGGGGCCAAGATGAACCTCTCAGTACTCAGTGACTGTAACAGAACTAGCTGCATAATTAAGGAAATCCTCACAGAATCATGACCAAAGATGGTAAATTGAGGATTCGGCTAAGTAGGTAAATTAGCATTGACTCTGAATTCCAATCGGATACGATGGGAGCTGGCCTGTGCCTTTGCACAGGCGTAAAGGGAAGTGTTGCTCAGCACTGGATGCTGCCAAGTAGTTTAGTTAAATTTGCTGCAGTCAGCCAGTCCACATTTGGCATACAAAGAAATTGCGCACAACTTGCTGAAATGTAATCACTGAGTCACAGCACTGAGTGCTCAATCTCGAGGAAAGTTAACTTTTTCGGCACAGGGTAGATCACATCAGCAGGATTCTTATTTATTCCCAGGTGATGGTAGTGCCTTCTGCTCCTCTTACAGGAGAGATTGTAAGCAATGCAGTGGGAGCTGCTTTGATGTTGTATCATGTTGCTTTTTCACACACATCAAAAATGCAAAAGCACAGCTTGTTTACTGTAGCTCAGCAAAGGGGCAAGTACACTTAAAGAGCTTGCCAATACCAACATCTGAGTGGGTAGGCTTCATTATTAGACAGATCTTGGGGGCTTTAAACATGGTGCCATCTAAAGAAATCCTCAGACTGCACAAATGAGGCTATTCGCCTTCCTGTATTTGGCAGGAATCTGTTAAATTAGCAGCTCTTCCTTTGGCAGCTGTGCCAGTAGGAATGAAATGAAAAGGCTGTGCCAGTATTTACTGACCGCACAGCTGCATTCACAGGCAGAGTTACGAAGTCATTTCTTGACATGGCTCCTGTGACAGTCAGGCTCCTGCTCAGTGTTCTAATTTCCTTGATGCCCGCTTCCCAATGTGTGATGTTCCTTTGAAACATGGCTATTTATTCATTTGACAGTTGCAATGTCAATGACAAGGAAAGAGGGTTAAGGGCTGTAGCTTTGCAAAAATAAGTTGGTAGTGAGAAAGTCAAAGTCCATGTTATGTTTTGAATCTTCAACTCTCTGTTCTACTGCAAGAAGTTTTGGGTTTTCTCCCATCTGAAGACCCACAAAATGACTGTGTATTTGGGTCATGTTTGTTAGAGGATCATCTTCTGTTCTTCAGCGTTAATGCTTTTCTGACAAATCAGCAAGGAAATGGGAAGACCCTATAGCCTGTAAGGAAGCAGTGGTATTTCTGCTTCAGTCACTTGATTTGACATTTGTTTTTCAGAAACTCTGTCCTGCCCTTAGCCTCATTTAAAACCAAGTGGAGCTTCTCACCTGTATTTCTGTCTGCTTTCCTTGATACCTCTGAAGTATCACCCTGAACCTGAGAATAGGTCTAATGAAGTAGTTTCTTTTCTGTGGTTCTGCTTTGGATCTAAAAGGCAGTAAAGATGACTTTCCAAGTCCCTCCTTATCTCTGTCACTTTAAGCCACTCTCAGGCTAGCAGTGCAGAGAACTTGCAATTAAACCCTAAGCAGAATTTCTGACTATATTCAGTATCCACAGGCATTCACTGTTCTGCAAATCTCCTCCAGGTTGTTCAGACTAAAACTGAAGTGCTTCGACTGAAGAAGATGGGGAGGGAATGAGGTGACTGAGTAGGTGTGACATACAACTATAAATAATCATATATTAGGCCTTTCATCTTATCTTGTTCCTCTCTCTTGGGACTTGCAGACTTTTAACAACCAGGTTTCTGTTCACCCGCAACCGGACAGTCAGTTCTGCTTTCAAAACAGTGGTGGCTAAGCTAGCTAATGAGTCTCCTTTTGTAGGAGAAGAAAAGGAAATCAAGCTATGTTTCCTACATCCTTAAATCCTTTTGAGGATTCTGTTCTTAGTGTGAGACCCTGATGAAACGCAGAATTTTCAAAGTACAGGCAGTTCAGAAATAGGAAAGCTGTTACAATCTAACAAGTAGCCAGATTGGAAGAAAATACAGGTAGTCTCAGAGACAGCTTTGTGCTTATTCAAACCCTTCTTGCCAGGGAGGTAACTCAGTTTAAAAATGATACTTGTAAATTGTGTGACAAACACCCCGATTTTCCTTCATATGAGTGGTGATAGGGTTCTGGTCACTAAGGGCACTTCTGAAAACACAAACACAGTTGAAGGAGAAATGCTCTGCTTTCCTAGATAGACTTCTTTATGTTTCAGGGTTAGTTCAGGACAGCACATTTGATATTATTCTATCTTTTGGGAAAACAGCAATTCAAAATTACTTCCTTTTTTTTTTTTTTCTTTTTTTTTCTTTTTGTCCCCTACTGATTGACTTTACCAATTTTATTGATAAATTGGCTTCTGAAGCACTTTTTCATAAAGGCAGCTGCTGAGTGCTCCTGGTGCATCCCTGTGTATCCCGAGGAGAACATATACAAGCTTATGATGGTACTGAGATACTCATAGTAATGATGGGTCCAGACTACAGAAGGGATAAGACTCTGGAGCTGCTGTGCAAGTGCTCTGTGAGTTTTGTGCGTCTGTTTGAAGGTACAGGTAGCCCATAGATGAAAGGTATAAAAACATGGTGTGTGTATCTTTGAGTGCATAAATTCCAAGGGAACTGTCAATAAGAGTGTCAGTGCACCCTTGCTAATAGCCTGCTAATTGTTTGCTGGTTTCTATTGATCTTTAAATTGCATAAAGTCAAGATCAATTTCGTGAGTAATGCCTCTGACATTTGTAAGCAGTACTGAATATAATAATTGATGTTAGGTCATCTTGTCTGGGACTGACAACATTGTAAATGTCCACTGATCAATACATTCCCAAATAGTGCTTTAGTGATACCTCTCGGAAGAAGCTGTATGTCTCATAGAAGCCATATGCACTGCAGGAGCTTTTCTGAAAGCACAGAAGGAAAAGCATACTTTACTTGCTCTGTATCCGTGTGGTCTCTGTGGAGTTGCTGCTTTTACCTGGGCCCATAAGAACTGTAGTGCCTGTATTTAAGAACTAGAGACATGCATTATTCTTCTCTACTACTTCCAACCCAAAGAGTTAAAAAAAAACCAGAAGACAGGCTAAAAAAAATACATGAGATAATTTTGAAATTTATATAAATGTCAGAATGGTCTTCAGGCATTGTTGGGCACTTCATCATACTTGAATTAGATCACTGAACTTCAGTTTTCTCTATAAACATCAGGATAAAACCTAGGATTCTCCTCAAGATCCATGCCACAAGAAGGCAAAGCATCAAAGCACTAGTGTTTCTAAAACTTTATACAGCAGCCTCCCACAGTGCAAAGAGTGGGCATTGGCACTTTTCCATTTTCTGAAGTTTCAGCATCATTGGCTGCTCAACAGAGAAAATGATTTAAAGCTGTTCCTGCCCTTCAGCTTGAGCTCGTGCCCAGCTCTGGCCAGGTTAGTAAGGTGGGTGAAGGAGAGGGTGTATGTCTGAGGTAACCTAAGAGTGCTAACGGTGCTGTCCCACCCTGTGTCTTCCCTGTGTTCTCTGCTTTGGACACAACTGTTTCTTTTTCAACTCATGGGAGAAGTTCAGAAAGATTTGGGTGATATGGTTTAGAGCGAGGTGTCCCTGCCCATGGCAGGGGGGTTGGAACTTGATGATCTTAAAGTCCTTTCCAACCCTAACTATTCTATGATTCGCAAATGGAAAAATGACTCCAGCCTTCCCCTGTGTGCTCTTATTAATCACAGACTGTAGTACAAGCTCAGTGAGACACTGTTCTCATAGCAGAAAGTTCTTTTGGTTTGAGAGGGAAGCCTTGGGGTTTTGCTTGAGGATAGGATCTTGGCTCTTGGTCTCCATTTGGGGTTTTTTCAGTCTCCTTTGAAGTTTCTCTACCTTATGTCTTTCTTGCAGTAAATAAAAGCCAGTCTGATATCATTAAGATAAGCAATAGGCAGTTGTACACTGAGCAGCCCCTTGCTCCCTGAGGTCACAAAGGAACCTTAGGAGTGCTTCACTACCACCACCTGTTTGACTGACTGCTGCTATCCCTTTTAATCCCTTCTGTTATTTGAATAACCTTGCTGAAGCCTACAGATCTAATCATGTCCAGTGTAGCTCAATATGCTGCTTGTACTTGTTCTCCTGGGGTCAGGACTGTGGAGATGTGAGTCCAGAAAGAATCCCATAACGTGGAGGTTGAAATGCCCCCAGGTGGAAGGTCCCTGCTGAGCAAAGTTTGTGTGAAAATTTTTCACCAGCTATGCAGAAAGGGTAGTGATGCACTGACTCTCTGCTAGCTTCCTGAAAGGTTAAATAGCAGCCATGTGCCCATGACAGGGAGGTAAGGCTGAAGTGGGTCAAAACATATTGGAATAGCTAGTTTTCCTCAACCTTATGTGAAGAGGAGGAACTCTCCAAGCAGTGGTGATTTGCACATTGGCCATGTTCTCTAAATGAGAATATTCTTTCTGCTTGCCTTTTTAAGTCACAGATGAGGCTGTATTAGGTTTCTGCACATCCCACAGCAGCACCCAGTTACAGAATCAGTCTAAAACCCCATTATGACAGAACCCTGCCAAACAGAAGGCATGAATGCATCAAGAAAGACAAAGCTAACTTACTTGGACTTAAAGACCTACCTCTGGGAGATGCTAGTATGACAGAAATTAAACATACTACAAAAGCAGTAAGACCCTTTTTGTTTCCCCTTTTCTTCCTTCCTTAAAAGCAAATTAGCTTTCAAAAAACAAGGATCATTATAACTACTCACTGGACTTCAGTTTTGACTGAACAACCATTATTGCTTGAACTGTTAACAGGGGCTCTGACAAACAGGAATAGCTAAATACATGGAAAATTCCCTCAACAAGAAGTTAATCGATACAAACAATAACTAGGAAAAATAGTATGTCATCTGGTCACACACTGTATGCAGGATTGGTTTCATTACTACAAGCCAAGTTTTATAGAACTTGCAGTTTTCCCTTTGCCATAATTTATATCCCCTAGCACTTTAAGCAGATTCATAAAAAATGGCAACCAATCCATATCTATCATGTTTTATGTTTTGGTGAAGAATATGGGTATTATTTTTATCAAGTTTCATGAAATATCTGTTCTTATAGTCAGAGTGATAGATAACTCTGCCAAAGACTTTTTTTAAGGTGGGTTAGGGGTAGTGTACAGAAGGAGAGGCACTAAAGGGAAGAAGGATGTTTGGTATGATTTTTGTCTTACTGAGGACAAAGAAGTCATAAACCCATCTTGCCTTGGGGGAAGTATATGCAAGAGACTTTCAGGTATAGCCAGAGC
The DNA here is from genome assembly GCF_033783945.1 of Neopsephotus bourkii. Classification (NCBI taxonomy): domain Eukaryota; kingdom Metazoa; phylum Chordata; class Aves; order Psittaciformes; family Psittacidae; genus Neopsephotus; species Neopsephotus bourkii. The sequence continues at coordinate 916,880 of NW_026901430.1, read as the reverse complement.
TATCTATAACAGGGCTATATTTTCTGCAAGGCTTCTTAAACACATTTTGCCAAAGTAAATTGATCCTGACAGAAGCTTTCCTGTCACGGTTGCGTTCTCTCTTGAGCCGAGCCTGCCAACTGTGCTGAGATTTGCCAGATTTACAAATCTCTGCTGGGGACTGGACAGGGTCTTTGTGATATTAGATGTGCCACTATGTAGCTGTACCTCTCTTCCAAAGTATATTTACTATCAAATACAGGGACTGCAGATGGGTTATATCTTCCTAATCTCTACTTCAAAAATATAACTTTGTCACAGTATTTTCTGCAGGAACAGATAAAATAAGCTAAAAGGTTTGCATGTGATTGCCTTATTAATCTGGTGTTTTCTTCCCTCTTTTAAAGAATTCAGTGTATGCGTAGCCAGCAAGCCCTGGAGAGGATGGTACAGATGCATTACTTTCAAGCTTCCTAAAATAAGAAGTCAAAGGGTTAAAAACAGGTGCTGATATCTGCAGTGGTGCCAAAGGGGTGAACAAGGCAATCAAACTGGTCCACAGAGGAGGAGGGACAGCATGCTCTGCTCCCTTTGTGTCTTCAGTTCTACAACACAGCTTTTCTGAGCAATGGATCAGGGATTACAGAGCATTTCCCATTCCCAGGCACGCAGATACCCAGTCTCTTTCCAGATGCAGCCTCAGCAAACACAAATTAATGGCCCCAGTGTAAGGATCAGTAAGAACCCCATTATGAGCAGTGATAAGGAGAGATGGTCTTGATGACCAGTTCTGGCCTTAAAAATCTATGATGCCTGCTGAAAGCCCAGTGGAGCTGACAGAGGAACAAACCAGCATTAGATGAGTGAACTTCTGGTTTTCAGTAAAACAATGCACATTAAATAGCAGGAGAGAGGTTCAATTTTCAGCTTGAATCAGACTGACTTAGAGAAGCAGCATACTATGTAGTAGACTCCTGCAGGACCTCTTTTTTCTTAAATCAACCTGAGTATCTGTATGTGGCAATTCTTGTTCTCTCCCCATTGTGTAATTTCACAGACTGCCACCATCATTCCCATTTTACACCACAGTGTGTGGAAAATTAAGGTCAGGGTTTTGCAAAGTGCAGCACTAATAGGGTTGCTCTATCTGTGGTTGTTTAAGGAAATAAGCAAGGCGACATGCAACATCAGTGAGTGTCCTAGCTCTGCTGGCACTGGGAATGTGTGGAACAGCCTGGTATTCGCACAAGTAAAGTTCAAATTCGTGTTTTCTTGCAAAATTTGAAGGGAACAAAGTGAGTAAATAAATCAGTAAATGCTTTTTCAAAGTCACAAAGCACTGTAGTATCTAGTACCCTAGTCTGGCAAATGCTTGTCTTTGAAAGTAAGCTTCAAATATTCTGAAGCACGTAGCACCTGCTTTGAGTATCAGCTGGAGTGAGACTTTTTTTCATGTAATTTTTATCCTTTTTTTTTTTTTTTTTAATAAAAGAATAGTCTCCTGCAAGGCATCCTTTAAAGAGGTGAGGGATTTACTGGTTACATCTGTAAACAGCTTTGGGGTAAAAGCATGAGTTTGGTTGGGGGCACAGAAAAGAATGGTGCATTGTTCTGCAAGATTAAGACAGGAGTACAAGGCAAGGTCCTCTTGCTCTAAGGAGAGAGTGCATTTCATAGAGCAGGTGGATACTTCTTTGGGAAGATAATAGTTGCAAAACTTCCCATAATGCTGCTGGGACTTGCTTTTCCTCATTAGCTTTTAAAGCAGCTGTTAGAAGCAGTCCATGGACCTGTGGAGCTAGGCAATTGCTTCTGTTTTTGAAGCAGAGCCCAGAGCTTCCACTTCCTTGGATGAAGGGTAAGGAGCAGCCCTGTGGAACTGCTAATACTGTTGGCCATGCAAGTCCAAGCCAGATCATTTCTTGGGCATCAAGGAGTATGACAAGATGAACCATCAATGGTGATAATACACTGGTACTTCGGTAGTTTGCTTGATATTTGTTTTCCAGTGACCTCAAGAGCTGTTCCACAGTGATTCCTTTCTGAAGTCACTGTTTTCTGTGGCGGTTTTCTCCTTTCTTCTTGCTTGGTAGAATTGTTAAACAAGAAATGTTGATCCCAAGTTGATTTTTCATTTCTTGGTTTAAGGTTGTTTCCCATGTGTTTCCAAGCCTGGGTATGTCCCGTCCTTGGATACTGGTTCTTTCACAGCTTTGGGATACTTCCCTGAACTCCTCTCCCATAATCATTTCCGCAGGCTGTGGCTTCTAAGCAAATCCATGCCTGCCTGCTGAGAAACTGTGGGGAACCCTTCCAAAATTTTGTCAGCAGTTTGAAGGAGAAAGCTCTCTGGTAGCAAATGAGGGGATGTAGAAACTTTGGGTAGAGACTGTGTCCCACAGGAAAGCCTGCTTGCTTTTGTCTTCCTTCTCTGTCCCCTAGCCAAATGGCTCTAGGGATGAATCAGACGCTGTGTGCTTTGGTGCTTTCATAAGTGCCCTTGAATGCAGGCTGTGTCTTTAAACCAACATCCTGACATGCCATTTTTAACACTAAAATTTTAATACTAGCAATTGTAACAATACAGTTTTGGCTAGCAACCCTCTATTCAAGAAGGCAGCAGCCGGATTTGGTCTGCCTGTGTCAGGACTGAGATGCCAAATCCCAGCACTAGTCACTACCTTTTAAAAGCTAAGCATCACTGCTACTGACAAATTGCTGTTTAAAATGAGTATCTGGTGTGAGAGCAGCTTGATGGAGTTCCAGCAGGTATAGGACAAAGAGGGTGCATCATGTGTTCATGAAATTGAGGAGATGATACATGTCTCTTAATCATTGCTTATTGTAAAGCAGATCTTGGGCTGCTGGGGGTCATGGAGGTATGCCTAGGTATATACCCGAGGAAGATCTTGGGTTTAGAATGGTGCTTTTATGCTGTTCAGGAGGGTGTCAGGGGGCTCTGAGATTGTGACTCACCCCAATGCTCTTCTCTCTTTAGGATCAGACTGGTGGAAAAGAAGAACAGCAGCAGTGGGGAGTCAGTGAGTTTGTGTAAGGAAGTTTCAGGTGTTAAACCTAAAGAACCTAGCCAGCCCTGGGAGAATGGTTTCCATGGTTAATTTTCTCTTCTGTGTTACTGAATTTCCTTTTCATTATGATTGAAATTGGGAGTGCTTTGTTCTACATTAGTAGCCAATGGCAGTGAGCTATAGAGATGAGACTTTGCAGAGATACAGGGCAGTGGAAGAGAAGAGGTGTGAGAAATTGAAATGACAAGGTCATGTTGGTGACTAGTGAGGTGGAGGAAGGAAATTTTTACCCAGTGTGCTTTGATGAGTAGTTAGAAGAGACCACAGTAAGCAGGAAAGTGTTTAGAGACAACATTGGCATGTCTGGAGCACATCTGGTGTAAAGCAAAAGGAAATTGAATCATTTCTGGTTTAAATGAGTGTATTTGGGAGATTGTTATTACAGTCTTTTTTAAGATGGAGACATCTGAGCATATTTTGATGTGGGAGGAACCCAGTATCAAATGCTGACTGCACCTCTGTGTGCACATGGTAAGTGAACTACTCATGGCGGTTCCCTCTGTCACCTGTGATCACGACAGGTCTCACTGCTCAGGTTTTTAGGTGGGCTCAAATCCACTGAAAGTGTGATCATGGCTTTTGAGGTCCTACCATTCCAAGTCTGTTTGCAACCAAAAGCTTTGTTTCTTCAGCTGTCCTTTTATATGGTTTTTATTCCTTTCTGTTCAGTTTTGGTCCCAAAGGGCAAACAATGTATTTTGCTGTTCGGGAGTAAATATGTGTTTTCATGTTATTAAGAAAATAAAATACTTTGTGATCACTTGAAAAAACTATAGACTTCTCCAGAAATTTTGCATGTTGAATATATATGGGAGCTGTTGAGTTATGGTATTCTTGAGTGCGCTAAAACAGGCCACATCATGCTCTGGAGTGTCTTGTAGTAGCCGCCTGCTTCTGGCATTTCTCTCAGTTACTCTGGTCCATATTTCATAGGTTGAGAGAAGTATTACAACTGTGCAAGAAGTCACCTTCCCTTTGCACAGGTCCTGTCTGTGTGGGTGCCCTACAGATGTCTGCAGTACCTGCTGGTGCTGGGTGCAGCTCCGTTGTAGCCCACCAGCCATTGACAAAGCTGTTGGCCCACCACATAAGCCCTGCAGATAAGCCCTGCTTTCACCCCACTAAATGCTCAGGTTTCACTACAGCTGATCAAAGCTCTGAACCAGGCTGGCTTGAACAAAAGGCAGGTGACCATCAGGGCTGGTGAACTCTGGGTACTAAACAACTCCCCTGAAGCACTTCAGGTGGCCAGGAACTGAAGAAGGAAAAACACAGGCAAAAGCAGGCCAGCAGCTTTCTGTGGGACCATTCACACTCCTTTGATTGCTTTTGGGTTTGAGGTCACATAAAACTTCTCTTCATTTAGTCCAAAGTGAAATTCTTTTCTGTGAAATAGACTTTCCCCAGGCACCGGGAGAGCTCATGGCCCCAAATTAGGTGGAGGTGCTGCTCTGTGGCTCTGCATTTGTTTCCCTGCACAGTAGTGCATGTCACCCTGGCTTTTACTTCATTTCCATTTGAGCAAGCAAAAAGCACCATCACAGGGGCTCTGAGCAGCTTGCAGATGACTCGACATGACAAAAGCAAAGTGCAGGGTGCCAGCAGTCAGTAGCTCCCACAGACTGCCTGTCACATTGTCTTCTCCTTTGCATCTAAAGCCAACAGATAAAGTGGGTCAGACAGTATCAGGGAGCGAGGCTGGTTGAGACCCCATGAATCCTGCAGCCCCTTTCTCCTGGTGGGGCAGGCCTTGCTTTAACAGAGGCTGTGCACAGTGGGGCTCAGGTTTCTTTAACCTCCTAAGGAAAGCCATGTTAGCTTGAGTGCCTGCCAAGTGTGGCAGCAGTACAGGTGGCCCAGGGTCCATGGGCTGGGCAGTGCTAGCTCTGAAGACATGAGGCCAGGAGATGGTGGCTGCACAGAGGACCATCCATCAGCCCATGCTGCTCCGATCTTTTGGGCAGCAGACTAGGGTGCCAGCCCCGTAGGGATGCACACTGCTGCCATTGCATGCCTGATCCTGCCAGGCAGCAACATCTGGGCCCAGTTGGGTCTTTCACTGCCCAAAAGGCTCATTCCCTGTCCACTCACGTATCTGTGCCAGACACAAGGAAGACATTTGCCTCCGCTCATGTTTAATTTCTCCTTTCATTGAAATGCCCTTTTACTCCTCTCCTATTTGAAGCCGTTCTTCTGAAGCAGTCAGAAAGGGAGATTACCCTTTGCCCGCTGTTACATACACTCTGTAACTTGGGAACAGAGCACCACATGTACTGCTGCCAGGTAACTTCACAGGGCAGTGGCTGGTGACTCTGGAGTGTGGCAGGTTGCTCCTCAGGGCTCTAGAAGGGAGTTAGGCTGTACCTTTACATTGGTGGGAGCAGAGGCTCTCCGAGAAGGTCAGCAGCTCCAACTGAAAATTTTTAGGGGTCAGTAAATCTAAAAAGGCTGAAAAACTACTGCAACAGCAGGCACTGCAGAAGTATTTCCTGACTTCTCTGTCTGTTGGGAAAATGAGAAACATTCAGCAACTCACTGGAAAAGAAATAAATAAACCCCAACCTGCTAGCAGAAAGAGCCACATTTCTGTGTGGAGCTGACTATTAAAGTGGGTTTCATTAGGGGGATGAAGGGGAACGGGAGTGTCTGTGTAGCTAATTTGTTTGTCCTTTGGGAATAACGAGTATTATTTGGTCTGTTTGGCTGATGGCTACCTGAGGGATCCTGGGGTTCAGCACACTGCACGGCACAAATACAGTTCTGCAGGTGTCTGTGCTTGTTCTCTGAGCCGGGCTGCGAGCTAATCCTTGGTGAGAAATGGCACAGGTAAAGGTAGCACAGAGCACACATCTGTCTTTGCTTTCCCAAGGGATTTTTCAGATGCTGCACCCAGCGCCATCGCCCTTCAGGCAGGCTTTCCATTGGAGATGAGTCCACTGCAGAGCTAAGACGTGCATCTTTCCCATAATCTGCACAGTTCAGCAGAGGGAAATGTTGAGAAATACTAGGCTGAAATGCAGTAGCAGCAGTATAGAAGGCAAAATATTAGAGGCCTCCAGTGAAATCCCAGAGTACATAAACTATACCCAGGAAAAGGAGCTTTGGATTCTTCACTAAGTCAGCACAGATGTAGTGATGGAGATTCAGCTTTAGGAAGGCTGAGTGCAACTGAGGGTTGAGGGGAGGAGAGTTCATTACAGCCAATTCCTGACAAACTGCCCTGAGTTACTGTCCTTTTCTGAGCTCCAGCCCAAGGAATAATGAATCAGCTAAGGAAATAATTAAGTTTTTGACAGAGAAATTAACAAAATCAGTTCAGACACATTGGTTCTCAACAAGGTAGCACAGAAGATAGTTGTCCAAACAGGAAAAACTTTACCTGGCCTTTTCTGTCTCTAATACTCAGCAGAATCAGTAAAAAAGACCTAGAGAAAAACCTCTCTGACTTTAAAGTGCAACAGCCCCCTCAGGGCAGCTGGCAACTCTTCAGAAGTAGCACCCAGATCTGGGTACCCTCTGCCAGTATTCCTCTGGGCATTGGAGTGGGAAATAACAGCGAAGCGCTGCCATGTTCACATCACCCTGTGCATGGAGCAGTACTGGCTTCCCTGAATTTGAAAATCCATTCTGGACTACAGCAGGTTTCTTCTGTTGTATTTGTCTCTGCTTTGTATTGCTACATGAGCTTTCAAGAACATACGCAGCATCCTTTTAAAACTCCTTACAAGAAACATTCACAAGGCTTTGAGAGGAGGCATTTGCCGCAGCCTGTAACCAGCTGCAGGCACGGCTTCATTTAGTGCTCTGTGAGATAGCAGATGCACATCTCTAAAGGCCAGTCCTTTGGTCTTGCTCCTACACATCTGTGCGTGATTAGACCATCACACTTCCAGATGATCACAAATTACCTGGGTCCTTGCTTCATTTTAAATAGTGGCAGGAGCTTTCTCAAGGGAGGGAAGAGCAAGTCTATAACCTTCTCTGGTTAATTCAGAGGTGAAGGCCATGTAAAGCTTTCTGGCACTAGAAAAAAAAAGCTCAAATAAGAATCTTGATATTGGAGTGGCCATGGTTTCACATTGGCTCTTGTAGGCAGCTGTTTAATTTCCTTTTCAGCACTAGCTCAGCTAAGGAAAGAGATAAGCAATAAAGAGCGAAGCTTTTCTACCCAGGGGGTTATTTTAAGATCTTGCTCTCAGCTCCTAAGATACTGCCTTATATCCAAACACTACTGTGGGCAAGACTCGAGGCAGGGGGTATTCTGAGGCTTCAGGAATGTATGAAATAAAAGTTGCTTTCTGTGGGAGCTGGCTTTGTGTGCCAAGTGCTCTTGTACGGCTGCTCACAGTGTGCTGAAGTAAAGGGCAAGCTTGAGCTCTTACCTGGGCCAGGCAGTAGCTCACTCATGCTTTGCCTGCTGTGCATAACAGGAGTGACAGCCCTGCCCACACAGTAGACAGAGGGCTCCTGTTTCCTGAATCCTCTTTATTTTGGAATATCAAACTTTTTGTTCAAGATCAGCCACGTAGGTTCACACTAAATTCTGAGGAGGTTGTTCTGAATTAACTCATCACATGGCTTTCCCAAGTAGGACAGGACATGTTCATACTGGGTTCTCTGCAGCAAGGCAATATATCTTCCCTCTTCTCAATATATTTCAGATTCATAGCATTCTGTAAGTCTTGAGAAGACATGACATCCCTCTTCCCAAGGGAGAGGGGGGGGGGGTGTGTGTGTCTTTACTGTTACGGTTTGGGGTTTTTATTCTTTCAAAAAGCTTTCTTATCCTTGCATTTTCTCTGCACAACACACTGAAGTTTGAGGATCTCAGTATGACCTGTTGGTGCCATTGCTTTAGCTTTGGGGAATCCACAGTGAGTCAATGTGACCACATGGGGAAATCCCCAGGGCAGTTGGACCAGCCCTGGGGTGAATCCGTGCTCCAGTCTTTCCCAGCGTAGTCCCACAGGCATGTGAAATGTGGGCTTTGCTGCTGGTGGAAAGCAGTGTAAGTACCTGGTACCATCCAGAGAGGTCTGTATCTATAGATTGCTCTGGTGACAGTTGGCCCCTTTCAAACCTGGAACAGGAACCCACAAAAGCTGGCCCCTGCTCCTCTGATGCTGTGAGGGAAAGGCAGCATTATTCTCCTTCAAGGGTGCTCTGCCGTGATATGGAGAAGGCCAGGGTTCGTCCTTGCTGAGGTATCTTCCCTTCCTTGTTTACCCAGTGTTTTGCAATCCTTGGATGATTTCCCTGCTAAGTCGTGAAATTCCCACTTTTCTGTCAGCATGTGATGTCTCTTTTAAATTATGTGATGTCTCATGTTTAAATGTGATGTCTCATGTTTAAATTAACAGGGTAGTTCCCCTCTGCAGGAGTTTCTCCTTGGGCCAGCAAAGTGGTTTTGATTTTTGTAGTCTTTTGAACCAGTATCGCTCAGCAGTGCTGGGAATAAGGGTGAATGCAGTAGATTTGGGGAAGGTGAAACCATGGGCTATGCCTTCACTGTGTGTAAAGATCCAGGGGAGGGAAGTGATGGGGCAGGCTTTAGGAATTCTGAGTTACAGACTTCATGGTTTGACACTCACGTAAGGAAAATTGAGATTATTAGGCTCCTGTGCGACTAAGATTCCATTTAATGTGTGGTTAATGTGAGTGCTATGAACTGAATGCAACACAAGAGGCTTAGGGTACATCTGAGTCCTCACTGCTAATAGGTTTAGGGGAATTAGCCTATTGACTTCTATAAATCACATCTGTCAGAGAAAAAAATCCAAGGTCATTTTCAGTGTGGCACTTACCTAAACTGATAGATCATGGCTCAAGTAACTGAGCACAAGGGGATGCCACTGTATCTCTTTAGGAAGGAATACTTTTAAGCCTGAGAAGTTGTTATAAAATTTCTTATGATTCTTACATCTTTAAGTGCTTGCTAAATTCGTGCACCCAAGATACAAGTCCCTGTTTTAAGTCTTGTGTATAGGTTAAAAGATTCTTAAACCAAGGTGGTGTGGGGTTTTTTGGGGGGAGAGGACACAACAAGCAAACAAACAGAACTGATGTAAAACAGTGAGAGTTTTCTGTAGGATTGCCTTTTTTTTTTAATACTATCCATCCTGTTTGGGGGTTTTATCTTTTTTTTTTTTTTTAACACTAAAGGAGACATATAAAAAATGTGTCCTTTACTTTTACAAGTTAGAAGAAGTTAAACTTCCTTGTGAATTCCTAATAGGACAGCTGATCAACAATACTGATCCACTCAATAAGCAAATTACAGGTTCTGTTTATGAAACTGTGTTTTACTTTCCTACTCTCCCTGAATGTTATCTGTAAATTTAAGTAAATAATAAATGGGAATTATTTACTGGAATTAGCATGGAGAAAATGTTGTTCTGTGGTTGTTGTTTTTCTTTTTAAATCTTTTTCATAAATACAGTCTTTATATCTCACTGTTCCCCTTACACAGTATAGCACTTAAAGATGTGCTTAAATTGAATCAACAGGGAGCCCTCTCCCTATTCAGCAAAAGGTTTTAGCGTTTCCTGAGGTTTAAGCACATCAGTCAGTTGTAGATCCTCATGTGAGTACAAGCTGATCCTGGTTGGTCCCATTGCTCAGGGAAAGTGAGGAACTTGCATCATCAGAAGTCTTGGCAAGTCCTGTTTCCTGTGAATGAGAGGCCACCTATGTAACTGAGGCCAAGTGAGGTGACAGTTGTGTTTACGTTCAGTATCAGAAGTGACTGACATCTGTCTTTTCACTCCCCTGACCAGGATCTAGCACTGCTTTTGATTTATTATAGGACGGTTAGGAAAGCTGGAAAAGTAAGAAGGTTGCAACAGTTACTACCTCTGGAGTCAGGCCTCTTTCCTAGCCCTGCCATCCCATTCTCCTGCATGGGAGCATGACAGCAGAGAGAGGAAAAGACTTAGCTAACATCAGAATATGTGCAGCAAGGTGGTATTCTGGACTTTGTTAATGACACTAACGTTTCTGGCCCTACATACCTGCTGCAGGGCACTATGGAGATATTCGGCAAGCTATTCAGAGAGAATTAGGTTTTCCTTACATCTTTGTACAAAACTGATGTAAGTAGGAAGGCCTCAGTAGTCCAGCTGCTGTTGGATCCGCTTCAAAACCTTGGGTCAACTGATGTTTTATACCATCTAGCTTGGAGGTTTAGTTTATACCATTTCCCTAAGTTAGTGAATTCTGAGAAAATTGCCAGGCAAAAGCTAATGGCTGCTGGAGACAGCAATTTGCAGGTGATAATGGTGCATAATGGTCCTTTAGCTCTGTCTGGCCACCTCTCCTGCCAGTGAGGTGCTCATTGACCTAATGACACTGCTGCCAGCATACATCAGGCTTAGCCGGAGCTGTGCTAGCAAAAATCTGAGCAGCAGTTAGATGAAGTCACAAACTGAGTATGCAAATACCCCAGCTGACCACTTATATGCAAGCATACATTAATTTCAGAAAGTGTCACTTTGTTCATAGGGCAAGACATCCTTAGCATGAATTCTAAGTTCACATTTCCTTTGTCCTTTCTAAGTGAAGGAGTATCCACTCCATAGTCATGGTTTTAAGAAGTTTTATCACTTGCTTAAAAATCAACACAGAAGTTGAAGAGGTTTAGCATAATTTCTTTAGTCTGTTGCAGCCTGCAGCTGGTTTCCTTAGCAACCTCTGCCTACAAATGGGAACTCGCTAAGATGTACAACTGGATATCCATTACATACTCATGTGAGTAGGGTTCAGAATTTGGTCACATTGATGCTAGCAGGTGTTGGTTAGGTCAGTCCCTTCATGCACTTTTTCACATGAAGCCAGATTACTCTCTAGAAAGAGATGCTGGCTTTCATCCTCTTTCTCCCCTGAGAGAAAAGGTCAGTATGTTCATGCTCAGGAAACTGAAATGCAAGACATGAATGTCTGTAGGAAATTCTATGCAGGGCCAAGTTGAAGAGTTGGAAAGTCCTGAAGTTGGCAAGAAGCAGCAATGCATAGGATAGAACCCTGCCTTCCCCTTAAGCCAGCAGATTGCTGGGAGGAGACAGGAGCATCTCTTCATGGTCCACCTCTCTGTAGCTCAAACAAATGGTTGACTGTTCCCCTTCTCACCATGGGACAGTGATCCAAGAAAGCAAGCATCCCTCTGAATAGTTTTTCCTTTCCTGTTCCTGGAGAAACACACCTGTGTGTTGCCACCGATTTTGGCCAAACTAAAACTGATATTAGAATAAAGAGAAATGATCGCTGTGACACTATGGGGCCATACCCATGCCCTCGCCATAGCGAGCTGGTTCCATCTCACTCCCTGCTTAGTTCACCTTAGTCTGGATGTCACTGCTTTGTTGCCATTGGGCTGCCCCCGCCCTTGGAACCCTCCCTCCAAGGGGACATTTTTCAAATACTTGCAGGGTATTTCTCTTAAATAATATTTCTGTACCTCAAAGTGCACAGAAATGAGATTTTCGGAAGGACCTCAGCATTGAGCACAATTTACAGTCAGCACAAGGCATCTGTCAAACTGCTTCTGGAAATCCCACTAAGCATCCGTCTTCATTGTAGGTAGATAACTGAAAAGCTGAAATCCTTGACTTTCAGTTACACCTGAGCTCCCAATGACTAAAACTTCAAATGTTGACCCCAAGGCAGTTCTGAAAAAGAAATAAAGGATTTTAGAGGATTTAGGTGAGGTTTACTTTGACAGGGGTTGGGATGTTTTTCTAGGTGTGTTTTGGAAGAAAGTTGCTCTAGGAGATTTTGCCTTGATTGATTCATTTTTAGAATATCTGATAACTTTTTATCAGCAACATTTCAGCTTTATGTGTATTTTAGTTTTGTTTTTCTCTTCTTTTGAGAACAGCAGTCAATACCAAGTCTACAAGCAGCACTTGCGGTAGATCATGATTGTGTACTTTAAATTAGACATGGTTGAGACTGCATGGAATGAGAGCAAAGGCATTGGCTTGTGTTCTTGGTAACAAATGAGAGGCTTGGTTGCTTTGTTTCATGTTTGGAATTTTCCTACTTGCTTTTAGTGGTTTTGGTTGGGTTTTGTTTGGTTGTTTTTTTGCTACTTACTATATATGCCATTTGCTCACTTGAGTGAGACAGAAGAGCACAAATACCCTGTGGCTGTGTGTATTGTGATGTCTCAGGGCATAAGAAATAAGAGCAGAGCAAGAAAGAAAGTTAGAACTAAGATCATAAATAACAGAGGATTAAACAAGACCTAAAAATCTTTTGCATCTTTTTTGTCAATTTTTTTACTGAGCTGTTCATTGTTGCTGAAGATTTGTCTTAGTCAAAAAGTTCTTGTATGAGTGAAGAGCCGACTTGATTTTACATAGACATCAATTTTCCCTACATATCAATACATTTTGGCTAGCACATGCTCTTCATAGCCCAGGGCCTTACTGAAGGGAAGAGCACCTCCTTTAGTCTCTTTGCAGAAACTTGGAGAATAAAACAATCAAGTAATATGTGTATATATGTGTGTTTTAAATGCTCTTAAACTGATTTGAAATGTCTGGAGGCTAGTTAGGCTTGCTTTCAGTATTAATTGATCTTATTAAAGCAAAAGCAATCATTGCTGCTACCCAAAGCAGGTTTCTCGATTTTCCTTCAAGTGCCTGAATTCCTGGCTGATCTTTAATTATGCAGATACTTGGAAAGGATCATAGCCAGTCATGAATCTACTGGCTGCTGGAAGAGAGTTTGGAAACATGGTAGGATTTTCTGGGGTGTTTGGTTTTGTTTTTGTTTTTTGTTTGTTTGTTTTGTTTTTAATTTTTTTGTCATGGAAAATAATTTGTTTTGAGTATGTTTTATTTTCACTGGATCCAGTAGTGCTCAAACCAGTCACTGATCTCCATGAGACTTTCACCTAAATGAGGTAACATACACAGCACACAGCTAGGTACGTATTCTGTAGAATAGCCAAGTGAAAGAGGAAAATGAAGCCCACAGAGTCATTAGCACTGACTTCATAAATCTTGTTGTACTAAACAAAACCTAGAACCTTTGTCAAGTAATGCTGGGAAATGGCCAGCGGAAAATACAGGGGGGAGGTGATAATGTACCCGAGGCTTTTGTGGCTTTTTGTAGCTTTGTCTAAGTTCAGTAGTGGGTAAATCTGTGGAGAATTTCAGTGCTGCCTTAGCAGACAATAGAACAGATGCTGCAGACCCTGATGCTGTGTCCCTTGGTCTGTGCTGAGAGGGGACTGAGACAGGTGATCAGCTGTGCTGGGTCACAAGAGCAAACACCGGCCATGCCCTCGGCCAAATGCCTCCTGGCTCCTTCAGGAGGTTGTCCCGTTGCGGATGAGCTCTCGGCAGCTCAGCCTCGGGCTTTGCCTCTCACATTGCGAGAATGGCCTCGAGTGGGCGCTATTTGCTGCCTTTGCCATATTCGCAGACCCAGCAGCAGCTCAGCCCAACGTTCAGCATCAGCCTCCCGAGTCATACCCAAGGTTTGGCTTGGGCTGCCCCACCTCAGTGTGCTTTGGGGTTCTGCCCGTGGTGGTTGAGCACAGGAGAACAGCTAAGGATGTCCTTGCAACGGACTTTGGGAAAACTGACATTGTCTGCAAACGAGATAGAAGCTACCACACACAGAGATTGTTTTTCATGAGTCAAGGTCTGTGTTGCCCCTGGCATTTGTTTTGTAGATAAATTGCAGGTGTAAGCTCTGTCTCCCATATCTTTTTATCCAGGATGTCCTTCTGAAGGAAAAGGAAACATGTCCTTTACTTCACAGTTGTATACAATCCAGCCTGCCTTGCCAGGAGAATTTAAATCACTCTGTTGCTCTTTGGCCAGTTTCTAGCACTTGTAAAGCACATTAGAACAATAATGTTCTTGTCAGTGACATGGTGATTTGCCTTGCAAACCTCACAGCCTGGAAAGTCAGATTCAATTCTGCAGACAGCCTGTAGAATACACTTACTGAGATGTGATGAGTAACCTGCCTTTCTTGTCCTCTGCCTCAGCAAACTGAAGAAAGAAAGCCCATGAAGCGCCTGCACAACATCTGCATGTGTCAAGAGTGGGAATCTGTTCCTTTGCAAGCACTTCTCTCTTGTCAGTTTTATAGGGAAAGAGACACAAGCACCATTATCGGAGGGGAGCTACATGATGCATATGCATCAGTAAGAGAGAATTGGAGTGATGGAGTGACATTTTGGTGGCAGCAGTTCACTTGTCTTTCCTTCTGTGTGCATACAGTATCCAGCCCTGGCGTAGGTAAAAGTAATGATATTACAGTTATTAACACCCAGGTGGACATGAAGTTGTAAATCCAACTAGCAACATGGGCAGGATTGAATTGATGTTGCTTGATGCAAAAGGAGGTCTTCCTTTGACACTGTCAGTCAGTTCTGCCAGTAGCTTGGCACGATCATCTACTTCAGTTCAGGCTTGTTCAGAGCGGTGTTGTATCTGGCACAAAATTGTGAAAGAATTGGAAAACCCATTGATGTTTCAAGCCAGAGGGGAAAAGCACACAAGGATTCATAGATTACTTTGGCTGTTTGATGGTTTTGCTCTGGGATTATTTGCTGCATAAGTGAAAGCCTGATTTACTGGAAGAACAGAGCACCAGAATGTGGACATCAGAGAATCTGAATTCTGTGTTGCACCCTTGAGTGAATGCTCACAGATAAGCAAAAAAATGCAGCTACTTGTGCAAAATGAGTGAAAACAAACAAATAATCAAACTGTATTAACAAAAGAAATGCCTGAAAACATGCCTTGGCATTAGCCAGATCTTAGGATCTGTGAGCAGCTTTTGTCTTCCGTGCTGATCAGTCACCTAGCCTTGGCATCTAAGTTTTTAAAAGACTGAACAACTTTTAGGTATTTTAAGCTTCATTTAGTCAGTGCTTGGAGCATGCCTCATTCAAGAGACACTGTGCTGCAGGATTTGTCATTCTCTTTCAAAACATGTCAGACCTGCAGTAAGCACATTCAGAATCGTGCCTGACAAAGTTCTTTTACAGACCCTTTTTCCATCCTTAGCCAGTGCTCCTACTGCCACCAGGAAGCTATTTTGCTTGAATAATTGGATTTCTGTGCAGTTCTCATTTTCAGGAAAAAAGAAAGAATTACTGAAATGTATGGTAGAGTTCACACAGATGTAGTGTGGAAATGGTCAGGTGAAAAATGTACAGTATGATTTAGCAGTAAAAGTCATCCCTGTTGCCAGTGGTTGTGTCTTACCAGCTGGGAGTTGGCAAAAAGCCCGTGTGATTGACAGAGTAGGGAAAAAAGCTAAAGCAGAGGTTCTGCTGGAACCTGAGGCTTTCCTGTGACAAGGTGACCCCCGCAAAGCAGTAGACTCCGTGATGTCTGCAAGCAGGCTTTTCTGATTTCTTCCCTTGTTTCTTAAAACATTCTCCTCACTGTTGCTTCATTAGAAATCTCACTAATCATTTTCCCTGTTTCCCAGCAAATTAGTTTATTAATTAAAATTGCAACTGAAATGTCTATCTGATTTAAAGAGAAAGCATTTATAAATGGAAAACTTTCAGGATGCCATTCATTCTGAGAACTTTGATGATGTTAATTAAATGATGCAAGGGGAATATTTCTTAATAAGAACAGTTAGTAGTGGAACTGAAATGTCATGCAGAATAGCAGTAATGATATGCAAAAATTTGGCCTTACAGAAGATTAGTTGTTGGAGTTACTAATTGCCTGTTAGTTCCTTCTGCCTGGAACTGTGACTCAGTGTGATACCATATGGCTCAAAGCCAGCCCCAAAATCAGGACCTGCAAAGGACACTTTCCATGCTCAGTACCTGTTTCTCCCCATATTCAAGAGTACATTTAGGAACCAGGGAATTCAGCTGCAGTTTCAGGATCTCAGTACTTGGGGGGGAAATGCAGTGAGACATGCCATGTTCTCTTCTGGATAGAAATTGGTTGGAGTTCCCTGGAAACCAGTAGTCACAGTGGCACGAGAGGGGGAACCTCCCTTACGTTACTTACGGGGGCTTATTTGAGGAGGTAAAGTGTTTCTGCAAGGAAGAGCCTGTGTTCCCTTTTCTACCTTTGTCCTGCTTCCAGAGTCACAAATGAATGATGAATTATAAACCAGAAGCTGCTTCAGAGAGCTACAGAAGAGCATGGTGTCCTTACCAGCATGTGTGAGAGTTTGGGTTTGAATAGGACCTTGAAGTGTCGTCAAGCCCCAAGCTCTTTCCACCCCAGAACAGATCAGCTCAGATCTGTGCATTGTCTTAGATGTGCATCATTCTGCTACTGAGATAAAAGATAGTTGTTCCATGTGAAACACCTGCTTATTCCTGCCTCTGATCAGTGGTGGGTTTGCAGATGAGCTGAACTGTGGATTTTTCAAGTGTGGCCAATCTCAGATTTTGAGCTGAAAATGCTAATTCACTCTGGTTTTTCCACCAGGTTTCCCTTGGTGGCAAAGATGGGAAATGGATTTGCCCAGGCATGTTCACAGCATGCAAGCTGTCACAGTAAAGGCTACTGATGCCTTATACTGGGTTTGTTTATTACAGAAGCTGTGTACCAACAGCTGGGTGGGTGGTTTTTTTTAGGTTTTCTTGTTTGTATAGGAAATTTATTTCTTCAGATCAGACGTATTACCTGAGGATATTTACTCTGCATGTATAGAAATCTTACACTTACCTTGGAATATTTTCATTTCTTCAGGGTTTGTTTTTTAAGTAAAAACTGTTGGTTTGAGGAAGAGCACACCCTGTAATATATTTTGCCTGTAGCCCTTAGTGCCCAGCATGGTATGCCAAGAAAAAGGCGTATACTGTCAGTGCTGATAGGCCACATCTAGCTCTCTCCTTTTTTCACGTTGCTACACTTGTCTATTTCCATTAAAATCAAGCAAGGACTGAGCAACCACATGCTAGGGATCACCAAGTGGTATTTAAGCAGATGTGTATCATGACTCTGAGGCAAGTGGCACAAAAGATCTCACATTACATCAGCATTCAGCACTTTAGAAGAACATGACATGGAAACAGCCTGAGGCTCCAATTTTCCCTTCCCACCATGGAGGGCACCCAGCACCTCACAAGGCTGGGTGAGTGGGTTAGGAGCAGAAGGAACCAGACTTCTGCTGTATCGTCTTGTAGTGGAACTAAATGTCTGCCTAGAAGTGTTTCTGCCTCTTCATCAGTTAGTGAAGTTTGGAACTTTCTTATGATGGTGGTCAGTGTTGTGGGATGTACAGATAACTGTGAATATCCCCCATTCTTATATTTGGGATGTTTGAGCTGGTTGTGTATAATCTGTTGGCATCAGCATGTGTTCAGTGGCCAGCTGTGGTACCAGAGTTCATAGCGAATGTGGAGATAATGAAAGAGTCTGTAAAACATTTTCAGGATAAACATTTTCCATTTTTGTCTTCTGCTATTTAAGAAACAGACTGAAGTGCAGTCTTTAAACCTTTTCTTGCTGTATCCTAGTGTTTCAAAAGGACTTGTAATTTTGGATCTTGACTTGGAAACAATTTAAAGGCGTCTGATTTTCAGTGGCTGGGAGTGCTGCACTTCCTGTCTAATCAGACTCTTTTGACGTGTCTTAAATTGGGCACTGAAATAATGGATAGATGAGTGCAATTAGTTGACTTAGGACAGTTCTATGGGGGCTTAGGCAAAGATGCTTTTGCACACAGTTCAGATATGCTCCAAGTGTGCCCACAGCAACTTACCACTTTTGAGCAGACAAGAGGTAGCTGATTAAGACACAGTAAGACAATCAGGTGAATCTGTTAGCCCATGCTCAACCAAGTGAGGTGCTCCAAATGACTAACCCTTTTTCAAGAGTATAGTCCTGTTCTATTTCAGCGTCAGAAGAGTCTCCTGCTGACACTGAGAATGGCTGGCATAATAAAACATCTCTTCCAAATACAGTAAAATTCATTAGAATGACTTTTCATGCTTGATCCAAGTGCTGGAAGATTTAGCAGGAGTCTCCGCTGACACTAAATGAAGTCTGTCCTCCCATTTA
Source organism: Neopsephotus bourkii (assembly GCF_033783945.1). Lineage (NCBI taxonomy): Eukaryota > Metazoa > Chordata > Aves > Psittaciformes > Psittacidae > Neopsephotus > Neopsephotus bourkii. The sequence goes on along the minus strand of NW_026901430.1, from coordinate 898,804 downwards.
AGTTGGTGACTCTGCAGCTGCTTTGTAACCTGGACCACCTATGCTATAAAGAATAGACGAAGAGAAGTGGGTGCAGCAGCTGTATTTGCATACTAAGGGAATGGGCATGGTTCTTCTAAATTTCCTGGCTTCTCTGAGGGGTTTCTGTTCTTTTATTTTTGTCTTCTGCAGGCAGACAACCATCTGTCCTGGCATTGTAAGCACAGTCCTGAACTAGCTAGTACATCTAAAGCTGTAGCCAAACAAACTCCATCTAAATGCTGAATTCTTGGAGAGAAAAAAAAAAATCTGATTAGTTTCCAAGTTTTATTTTCTTTCTTTTGGAAGTATTCTTGCAGAGCTGAAAGGAAGAGTTCTGTACTCTATTGCCTGAACTCTATTGTTCTCTATTGCGTTGAAGTTTGGTCCTTTGCCAAAACCTATTGACAGTAGCATGAGTGTTGCTGGTGCTCACTGGCATCATATATTACTTGGGGATCTTTAAAAGCTCTCTGAATAGCTTACCAAGACTTCATTAGAATTTCATTTCTATCTAAACAAGGAAGAAATTATTACTGTGTCTTTCCTGTGGGTGGATGGGCAACCATAAGCAAGTCTAGTGATTTGCCTGCCACTTAAGGCACACTCTCCAGTCTTGGTAGTGATCCCATGAGGCTGACAAAGAGGTCATCTCTTTTTAACAATCAATCTGACATCTCCTTATGTTGCCACCATTTCCATACTTTTTCATTGTTCATGTAGTATCTTTCTGTGAAAAAATGGAATTACAGATAACTTCAGTTTTATTTCACAGCTATTTCCTGTAGATGTAAATCAACATCAACCAATTTCCTATGGTTATTTTGGTTGGTGGTTTTTTTCTTCCAATTTTAACTGGAGAGGTTTATCTGAAGTGCTGAGATTTCTCATAATTGTTTTCTCATTAGTAGCTGTGACAAAGTGTCTGACTCTCTTTTCTTCTTGTCCTCAGGAAACCCGCTGACTGTGGCCTGCAAAGCTTTCTTTGGATTCAGTGGAGAATCAGGCCCCATGATTTACTGGATGAAAGGGGAAAAATTCATAGAAGAATTAGAAGGTCACATTAGAGAAGGCGAAGTCAGGTACTTTTTGGAATATTTACTGCTAAAAACATGGTATGTCCCAAAAGCCTCCTGGGTGTTTTTTAAACAGGTTTTTAATTGAAAGTGGAAATAGTTTTCTGTCTAAAGAGTGATGGATGACCTGGGGCCAGGGCAGTGTGAGTTGCTCACTCTCCTTTCTAGTGAATAAACTCTAAAGACATAGAAGCTATCTGTGTGCCTGAAAATCTGTTATCAAATTGCCCTGATGGTAGCTGAGGCTTCCCTTGAGTGTTCTGGGGTTTGATTTAGCCCTGTGTGGAAACTATGCTGTCCGCTACAGCTGCCCCTTGTGGCAGTCCTTGGCAAGATAACATTCATTTTAGCATCAGTGTTAATCTTAAAGATGAATGGCCTCCTGTCAAAGTCACCATAGTTTTTCTCTTCTACTGAATGTGTTGTCTGCCTGTGATACAGCTCTCAGTATGCCTTAACCAGGGCTTTCAAAAAGCAGCATTTGTTCCTCCATGCTTATCACTTAAAGGAGAGAAGGAAGTGGCTGTGTAAGGATGTCCAACATCCAAGTTGTGCTTGGCTTCTTCCAGATGCTGATTATCATTTGCTGTACAGCTGTAAAGAAAACAAACACTTGTATCTGTGAACTTTCATGTAATTCGCACCTAATGGCATCTTCTTGTCTTACTTGTTTAATAATTACCCATTAGTCTTGGAGCAAAGACTATGGTTATACCATGAACAAGGCATTCCCAGCTTCTATAGACACAGTGAATATAAATTATAAAGAAAGCCAAGGTCTTTGCACCTTCCATCGCACTTTTTTTTTTGGTCTCACTTCTGAGTTGTTTGTTTCTTGTAAAAGTGATTTTGGAGAGCAGGCAGATTCTTTTGCTTTATTACTTGATCAATAATTTGAAGTTCAGTCACTTAGCCACTGGTTGTTAAGATGCACTGAAATAACCGACCTAACACTGCACCTCAATTGCATACAGATAAAATTGATCATCTATTGCCAGAATGGCTTTAAGTGTACAATCCTCTTTTGGGCTTCTGACCACAAAATACAATTACTGTAAACTTCTGCCATTGCAAGTCATCCGCATTTAACGACGTTGTGTCCCCTTTGGTGTATCTATATCAACAGTGATTTTGGTCATGTTCTTCCTCTGCATCGGAAGGACAATTTGAGGTTTGTATTTAAAGAGCTTTCCAGCTTTAACATAGTTCGAAACTAACTTTGTGTGCATTTGTTAGTGAAATTGACTTTGAAAAAACTGTATTTGTCCTTCATTATGCCATCTCATTACACATTCATGTATCCTTTTGCAACACCTTTTTCTCACTCCTAAAATGCTTTGACTCAGTTTACACACACATTGCAATTCAGTGAATCTTCTCTTCGACAAAGTTACTTATCATGTACCTAATCTCCTGTGCACCACAACCAGCATTAGAACAGAGCATTTACCAAAATCTACTGTATCATTACCAGCAGTGCCACAGTTCATCCCCCTCTTCTTTTTTTTTTTTTTCATTTAGAAGTAGCCATGGCAACTGCAGTAGTAACTTTCTGCAGATTTTTTGTTCATAGTAACAGCTTTTGCTCATGTGGGCCATTACAGGTTTGCTGCTTCAGGGAAACTAAGCAGCTCTAACTGTTCTGTCAGCACCCTGAGCCAGCACAAGTCTTTCACCCAGTCCTATTTATTGATGGATTTCTAAACATGATATGTATGTTTCAAATTTGATGAAACAAGGTGAACTTGATGGTTAGATGCTTTTCCCATCAGTTTGCTTCTGTGGGGAAACCAGCATGTTTCTGTTAATATTGAGAAACCCCCAAGTAATTCGAAATGGTTACACCCAGACCAAGATACTCTGGGGGTTGTTCCTTTGGCAGATATCTAACATTTTAACTCTGCTTTCCCTGTCTTAAATTGGTACACAGATTTAGTAGTACTCTGAATTTTTGGTGCTGTCCTTACCCTGGACTGTACCCATCCGTTATGTCACTGGATTTGCTGTATATGACGAGAGTGCAGGTTTGCAGATCAATGCAGTTTGGGAGTACAAAACACCCATCCCTAGTTTGCATCCCCTAGCATGCATAGTTGGCAGTCAATTAGTGTGCTATTATGAAAGCACTGAAATAAGAATGCACATGACTTGAGCATTTCTATTAAACCCATGGAACTGATTTTTTGGTAAGCAGACTTTACCATGAGTAATAAATGTATAGCTCTGAGCTCCTTGTTATTTATTAGACCTTGTTACAGAGCCTCATAATAAAAAATAACTAATCAGCACTGCAGGACTCAGAGGTGATACCCCACCCCCCCCAGCCTCTTTGCCTTCCCTAGAATTAAAATCTCCACGTGTTAGACATGAACAGGGGGAAAAGGAGAAAGAGACCTTGCCTACCAGGTGGGGTTTTCACAGCAGTAATAAAAATGTCATCTAAATCAAACCAGCGCTATTAAAGAAGGAATCAGAGTCTTTAAGCCTGTCTGCATGGCTGTCAGTTGAACCTAATTATCAAAGGAGCTCACAGCAGATTCCAGTACTCTCTCTGCCGTGGCAAAGAAGTATTTTCAGGCATAAATCTTACCCTCCCGGCCACCTGTGAGTTGCTTCTTTTTCTTCTTCAGGCAACACTGCAGAACAGTTTGAAGGTGTCTCATAACGCTCAGCTTGTAGAATATGTTTGTTGTTTTTTCTTCCCCATTTTTAAAGTGGAAATAGTCTAATTTGTTCTAGAGGCATGGAAAGAAGTGAATGGAGACATTTTGAGCTGCAGCCTTATTTTTTCCTGCTGGTTAATTTATCACCCACAGAAGTCAACTGATGGTCACCAAATGCTCAGACAAGAGAAGGATGATGTATTCTGTTAGGAGGGGATGCTGAGGGAGGCAGGCAGAATTACCATCACTGCCTGGCTAATGTGCTGGGTTCATGGAAATGAAAGCCCTCTCCTGAAAAGCTTCTACTACTCAAGTAGACAATTTCTGGACAGAGAATGAGAGACATAATGCAGGAAGGTGAGAGGGAGTGTTGTTGTGCCATGTTGTTAGTTGAATTACTCTTTTTTTGAGAAGCACTTGTGTACACACAGATCTGTCTTTCCATCTACAGACTATTATGAGGACTAGAAAGAAGGGACTAGAGTTCTTCTAGTCCAGATCTTTAACTATGTAAAGAATAAAAGTTTTCTTTTGGGGAAGTCCCAACTCACAGGCAGGTTAGTAAAGGTTTGGAATTAATACCTTGGTCTTGGAGAGACTCAGGGAAAGTTTTCCTATGGCCTCTACATTTGTGATCACACAAGGCCTGAAAATTTTAGGAAAATGTGGTTTCAAAGCAAAAGTATTGGAGCTTTAGATTCAACTTAGTGCATAAATTGGTTGGAAAAACATGACAAAAGATTTGAAAAGTCTGAAACGTTGGATATTTTTCAAAGAAACATTTTTATTCTGAAATGTCATTTTCTTTAGATTTATCTTTTCTTAACTGAAAAATAAGCAGTAGACAAAATGTTTTGTTTCAGATCAAATAAAATGCTTCAGCTTGAACAAAAGGATTTTTTTGTATTTCACCCACCTCTCTCTCTCCCTGCATCCTGTTTGCTGTGAGTTGTCAAGTGCCATTGATTTACCTGTGTATTAAATGATGTAATTGCTCTTACAGCTTGTTCATCAAACCAGAAAAAAGAGTTATTATTTTCTCAACCAGTGAGAGCTGGCAAGTATCGGCAGTGTTGCTGGCAAAGTTCCCCCCAGCTCAGAAAGGGACAGAGATTCATCTTGTGGGTGTGCAACAAATGCTGCTGCAGCTTTAAGGTCTTACTTGTTGATACTCCATTTCTTTTCTAACCCAAAAATGCTGTCCTCAGTGTTCTCTGAACCAGCTGTGAAATGCATGCAGTTAAAGTCTGCACACATTAAAAAACTGTAGGTGACCAACTGTGTATTTTTGTGGCAATAATGAATCATTAGCTGCAGAGAACTGGTTAAAAGAAAAAAGAAGAAGAAAAAAGAGCAGGAATGAAAGGTTTGACAATCCTAAGAGCTTTCTACAATTTGCTACTACCATAACACTTGAGTGTCTGTCAGCATTTTCGTGATAGATTCCATTTTGAAGAGTTCTGTTCCTGAAGATTACAATTAGCATGAAAATAACTGGAAAATATTCTCAGTCCAAATGCATATTCTTTTTTTTTATGAAAGCTCCTTTTTAGCTGATCCTGTATTATTTAAATTTAGGTTAAGGGTCGATTATTTTATTTTAAACAGATTCAGAATAATAGTTTATCTTAATTGTAATCTCTCTTCATTTTGTTCTATGTGAAGTATGCTGATTATAGTAAACACAAGACAATCATTTGCAGAGTGTTCCAGCTCAGTGTCCCAGATATCTTCTCTGTTAATGATTTTATTTGTTTCTTGCAGCATGATTTGTAAGCTGAAATTTGTGGAGCATACTGTTTACCAACAGGGAAGACTTTCCTGAGTTTACAATATTTTACTATGTATAGATAGAGACTATTAATAAGTAAATGAGAATTGATTTATCTGACCCCCAGTGATTTAGACTGATTTGAGTCTGCAAACAGATCAGGCTCTCTTGGGAGGTTTCTTTTCTGTCCAGAAATGATGCAAATTCAACCTTCTTTGCTTTATTTTCAGCACTTGGGCTTAGGGCCAGAATAAAAAAAATGCAAAAATGCACAATAAATGACATTGAATTTGGAAAAAAAAAAAATGCAGTTCAAGTTTCCAAATGCAACACATATACCTGTTCTTAAACTAATGTTTTTCACTTGCTTTTTTGCAAGTTACACATTCATAACGAAAGAGGCTGAATTGTGGATGCTCTAGTACCTCTTTGGAGTTTTGCCAGATCACCCAAGCCTATAAAGGGGATGTGCTGTATGAAATTTTACTGTGAATATGTAGTTTACAGCAGTCAGTCTTGCCTTTTTTATTATCTAATGCAATGCCCTCATACTTCACTTGTGATTTGTTTTCAGATTTAGAGTTCCGTGTTTGTTACATGAAATTATGTACATAAGAAAATGTGTGTGTGCGTTGGAAACCCCAAAACAACTTTGGTTTATAATAGAGAAGTTTGGCTTTGTTATTGAAAGATTTTAAACTCTCCAGGAGCAGTTTCCATCCAGTGCAGACAACACTCTGGTTAATCAATTGCCTCCCTTCAGTCTCCAGAGAAAATATTGCTGAACCCAGATCCTACTGCTTTCTTAGTGCTGTACACTTATCTTTTCAGAGAAAAGACTCACTGAAGTGCCACATGCAATGGTGAGTTCACAGACAACTGCAATGGCATCACACGTTTTACGTCTATGCCCTTGCACATTATGCAGCAGTACACTAACAGGATCAAATGAACCTCGTAGATTTTACTTGATGTTACGTTTCCCTGTTCAAAGGACCAGACACTTTCCTTGAGCAACTGATAAGTCTTTTGAGAGAATAGGCCATTGTATTTTTAGACTTTATGTCAGCATCGGAAAACTCTTGCATTTACTTTGCATTCTTTTTGATGTGTGCATTAGAACAATGACATAAAAAGACTGTACCTCTGGCCTGAAAGCCTGCTAGAACTTTCTATTCTCTTTGTGGAGATATTTTATATCTTCCCTGGCCTCTCAAAGGAGCAGACAACTCTTGTTCTTGACACTGATCCCTTTTAAAGTCATGATCTAGCACCCCAAAATAGAGGAAAATTGCACAGCTCCTTTCATTGGTTTTCCAGACTGCATTAAAATGCATCACAGTACCCAGCGCCATTAAAATATTGCCTTATAATTTGCTCAGCAATGGCTTTGTAGTGCATATTTACTTCTCTGGAAAGTGAGTATTTATTGCTTCTTTTAAAAGAAACATTGTTTTTGCATTGACTTCTGGTGGAGCTGAAGTAAACAGGCCACATGCAACCATTGCACTCATAGCCACTCTTCCTGCACTTGATTCAGCTCCTTGCTACAGACATGGCAGGAGAAAAAGGCTTTTGGTTGTCATGAAAGGTGCATCTGTGAAGTCTCTGTTAGCCAACTTGAGCCTTCTTTTAAGTCCCATCTCCAGAGTGAAGGAGGCCAGGAACTCTGTGTGTCTTGTGCAGAGAAATCATGATTCTTTGGGGAAATTTCTACCCGTATTAATTCAGTTAAGTGAAGACTGTATCCTTCCTTTCAGACTCCTCAGAGAACATCTTGGAGAAAAAGAAGTTGAATTGACACTGATCTTTGATGCTGTAGAGGAGGCAGACCTGGCTAACTATACATGTCATGTGGAAAACAGAAACGGACGGAAACATGCCAGTGTTGTTCTGCGCAAGAAAGGTAATTCTCTTCATTTCATTATCTGTACTCTCGCCTGCCTCAGCAGCAACCTCTCAGCCAGTAGCAAACATCCCGCTGACCTTTCTGAGCCAGGCTGGGCTCCTGTGGTCCTACTTGTAGCTGAAATATCTTTGTGTTATAGGTTCAGTTCACCACTTGTGAAAAAAAACTGTGATTTGTTCTTTAGTTTCTAGTGAAGCAGCTTTGCAGGTAATGCACTTGCCTGGAATACAGTCACCCATAAAACACCAATATAATCAGCAGAAGTATTTTTATCCAAGCAACCTGTAAATTGGACCTAGATTTGACTGACTAGACCAGAGGTAATTGTGTAATGGAGTTAAAATACTCATTTCTTAGAATAGGTGCCTTAACAATGAGGTCAGATATTATTATGCTTCTCCACTTCCTGGCTTCACTTCCTGGCTTTGCTGTTTAAATTTAAAGCTTTAAACACTTCGAATGCTTTTTGATTCCTAACTGCATTGGGAATAAAAACATTGCAGTGGGAACTACAAATCAGCGGAGAATTACCCCATTATGGTTGCTTTGCTTGGTATTGTACCTGGAATTGGGAATACCACTACTGACAAGTTATCCATAGCAGAAAAGAAACCATTTGAATTTGAAAGTTCCAAATTAAAAGGTACTACTATGCTATTATATGTAAAAGTCATTATTATAAGGAGTGTAACAGTATCTCATTACAGTTCTTACATTGTTTGTTCTGTCGCCTCTCCTGTTCATAAGTAGGGTGACATTTAAATTTGATAGTGATCTCTCTAAGATACAGTGTATTAGGTAGCACAAAAGCAGTAACTGTTGGGAAAGCAAAGGAATGTAACCACTTGGGATAAAGATGTAATGTGAAACCACAGAGCCATCAGCACAGGAGATGGACTAAAGAATACATTGTTCAGATCTCTGTCATTATTCTTAGCTCTAAATTAACTTCCCAGAAGAGAAGAAGAAGCAGCAGCAATATTTTCATGAGGCACACCTCATGCTGTTCCAGTTCTTTGTACACTTCCAGACCAAAGGATGTGTTTCACAGCAGGTTGTGGATTGCAGTGTTAGTGTCAGTTAAAAAAGACAGCACCCCCCATCATCACAGTTACAGCAAAATCCCACAAAAGTGTTCCCACTTAGAAAAGATTTATATATACTATTAGTTCTTGAGCATGCTGCAGATTGACCTCATCACCATGGGACAGATGAATTAGGACCCAGGTGGAAGATCAGGAAGACCAGGCAAGGCCTTTCTAGATAGGGCACTGTAGTTCTGGAAAAATTCCATAGTCATTAGTTTACCTACAGCCATGCTGGGTTCTAGTGCTGTGTTTCATGGGTAGAATCTATATAAAATGAAAGGTGAGGGTGGGGTGGTATTAGGAAAAAAAAGGGCTACTAGGGAGAGGAAACTTTTGGGTCAGTGCCCTCTTTTTTTGCTATCTTTCATGTGACCCACAGGTTATGTGTGTGACAATACAGTACGCAGTCTTGTCAAAATCAGTCTTTACAATGAGGGTGCTAAAACACCTTCACAGGTTACCCAGAGAGGTGGTAGGTGCACCATCCCTGGAGACATTTAGGGCCAGACTGGATGTGGTTCTGGGCAACCCGATCTAGTTGAAATGTCCCTGCCCCTTTGAAGGTCCCTTCCAACCTAAACTATTCTATGATTCTATGAATCAAGTCTTACTTGCACAGTTTCCTCTATATGTGAGAGTTTTATATCCTCCCAGAAAGAAGGGCATAACATAGGTTATATTTTATACTAAGGCATAAGGATAAAACACAATACAGAAGGCACGATCAGCTCTGAGAAACAAGGGCCCACAGCTGGGGTTTGGAGCACACACAAATGTATATTCAACATCTAAACCGACAGGATGTCACAACTTAAATTAAGGAATCTGGTCATCATGATGAAGGATTAGCCTCTTTAGTGCAAAAAGCATTCTACCTTTCCATCCACTGAACCTCATAAATATACAACTGATAGTAAGTGTATCTATGTTGGCACTGTTAAATGTTCAGCTGTGTTGCATATATTAGAATAACAGGTTAGGCTTATTTATAACAAGAAATCAGATATTTCAGAGCTTCGCTGGAATTATGGAAGAAGCACTGCTGAATACAGAATTTAGAGGTGGAAAGGTTCATGTCTCAGCTACTATTTCATTTATCTCTGTACTGTGGCTGTAGAAAGCTTATATTCCTCTCAGGCATTCTCAATAATTGATTTTCAAGCTATTAAACTGTCATTTAAAATAACCACAGTATTTTCACTATGTCTTTTGACTGCACATCCCACTGTCCTGTCTGTTATTTATGAAATTCTTACAAATACTTGACCAAACTTTGCCTTCTTGCAACATTATTTAAATACTTCTTATCCTACAGCTTGGATTTGACTGTAGAATATTCATGAGCCAGGAAATACTGCTGTATTTACTGACCTGTGACAAGGTTTAGGGCAAGACTGGTATAAAGTTGTTGACCAGCATCCTCTGTGCATGTCAAAGAAGGCATCGTGGATTTCTATTGTCATATGCTACAGCTTTCCAGATGCTGCAGCACTTAGGAAAGGTGAAGAAGCAGCACATATCTTTCATCCAGGGAAATCCCCTCCCTCCAACGTCTTGCATGCTGAGGGCTGTGTTATCCCTGTTCGGCAAGAGGTACTTGCAGCTCAGTTTTGTCTCCAGGTTGTCACAGTGCTGCCAGTTATATCTGCCCCCTGTTCAAAGGTGTGATTGCAGGTGTAAACAAGGTAGCATAAGTCATGAGTCCTGCTAGGAAGGCTTGGATAAAGAAACAGGAATAAACCCCAACTCGAAGTTATAGCTGTAAGTATGAGATTTTCTAGAGTTAGTTCTTGTCTTGACATCAGGTGGTTATTTTTAATCACATACTTTGCTTTAAGGAAGAAAAAAGGAGCTTTTGAAACATTTAAGGTAAAATTTGTTGAAGTCTTCTGCTGTATTAGTGGTATCGTCCTCACAAATGCTTTTAGAGAACAGAGGAGTGCTGTCTGTGCAGCACCAGCGTAGTGATGGCCCCAGAACATACAGCATCACTTAGGATATTGGGGTTTTTATTTGGTTTTTCTTTTACTGAAAAAGAACCAAATCCAGCTTAAACACCCAAGGGTACCAATGCAAAGACAGAACCAGGCATGGCTCTGAGATGTGAATACAGTCTGCTGTCACATTCTTCTTTACCGACTAAATTCAACACCACACTGATATTTGCTTTCAAGTACTCCAAAAGTAAGTTCTGGACAATCCTGAGCTTCCTTAATTCGCTTCCTTTCCTCCATGCTCTCCTAGCGTGTTTGGTGCTCAAATTACATGGAACTCAATATACACCCACTTGTTCCTTAGCTGTGGAAATAGTTCAGGATTTCCTTCAAACAAGTTTGAAAACTGTCCGTTTTTTTAAGTCTACATAGTCTATAATACACTGTCCTGAAACATGAATAACATATCAGGAACTACAAAATAAAATCAAAAATCAATGTGTACTTTCAGTGGAAAGAAGCAGTGAATTTAGGTAAAAGTAGAAATGATGACGGTTCACCATTTATTTCAAGTAGGCTGCCTTTATTCAAGACATGCAGGAAACTGATTTTGGCTGGGGTTTTTTTGATACTGATGTAGTTCTAATGATGAAGAACGTACTAAAATATATTTGTGTCTCATTTATTGGGTGTTAATGAGACTTGCTATTATAAAGACCATAATTCTCTGTGATACACTGTGGCTAAATCCTACATTATTCTAATTAGAAACTATCAGAATATATTATTTACTAATATTCAGTCACTATTATAACACAAAGCCCAGACTCATCTCCTCCTGAGGCATGAATCAGATCCAGAGACTAAGAGCTGGAGTAGGCAAGAAAATGGGACTTTCCTAACAAGAGATTCAGTGCAACAGCAACAAAAAGTTTTTTCTCTGAAAAGAGATTTTAACCAACTCTGTTCTCCACTTGACCAGATTTTTCCCCAGATGACATGCTAACTTTATCATGCAGTGCAATAAAAGTCCCATGAATTTCCTGTGTTCTCAGATTTAATAGCTATTATAATAGACTTTTTCCATCTATTAGTCCATGACTTCTTACGAGAGAGACATCAGAGATGCTGTAAACTGGGAATAGCTTGACATCTGGTGTTAATTATTGAAATCCAAGGCATGGGGAGACACGAACAACCCCAGAATATGCACAACCAATTTGCTTTTTATCTTGAAAATGACACAAATGCCATACCAGTAATTTTTTTCTAGCCTAAGTTTTAAAAGTGTAAAGATCACAAAAACTGTCTCGCCTGCATTACGGTTTTTACATTTGCACATTGTAATTTTCACAGCAGTAAATATCCTCATAATGTCTTATCTAAACTAATAGGTTGTTAGAGGTAGCTATTGTCAAATTGTAATTTTCTGTCTTTTGTGGCTAAGTAATACAACAAATATTGCATTCAGGGGACATTCCAGACTAAAAAGCAATGCTGTTGAAGTTGGTGTCTTACATCAGGTAGAGGGCTAGCCTGGTATTCAAGTTGTTTTATCCCATTCTGACATTGGTTCGCTGGCTGACCTTGAACATGTTGTTTCACTTCTCTTTGCCTCTGTTTCCCCAGCTGTGAAAGATGGGTAATTGGGTTTGGATGAATTTGTGAAGTTCTTTGAGGCAGACTGCCTGTGATGTTTCCTAACGAGAGCATCCCAGTAGGAAATTTTAACTAGCACTAGTTCCTATCAAAGTACAATCTGTCCTAAACAAACATGTGACAACTCCATTATAGTAGGCATCACAACTCAAACAAAGTGGTTCTTAGCAGGCTGATGTGTGCTCCTCACATCTCAAGTTGTCTTGGGCATGCTGGATGCTCAATTAATTTTCCAGTGATGCAGCTGAAGTCCTGGTTTGACAGCTCCCATCAGCTCATCCACTGACTTCACAAATATAAAATCAAAGCTTGATGATTTTGGGGGGACAACAGCCTCCCAAATGGTATACAATATGTTTAGAATATCTATTCTCACATGCTGCATACAGCATTTGATGCACTCTGCCATACAGAAGTTTCAAACTCCACAAGCTCATTAGAAGTTGATTAATCCTCTGTGTAAAATCACTACATAATTTTCTTGTAGAAGAATTATGATTATGGCTTCAAATGCATTCTGGATGGTGATTTCACATGGGCAGTAGATGGAGTAAATGGGTAAAGTTATGTAATTGGTAATGAATAAAAAAAGTAGGCATCCTTGATGTTACAGTGGTTGTAATTGGAAACTACACAATATTATGTGGAATTATACAGTGGCTTAGAGCACATAAAGCTTGGAAAGATCATAACCTTTTTCTCATTCCTTGCTAATTTTAGATTTGATCTACAAAATAGAGCTTGCTGGAGGACTGGGAGCCATCCTTCTTCTGCTTATTTTGCTTGTGACCATCTATAAGTGCTACAACATAGAGTTAATGCTGTTCTACAGACAGAACTTTGGAGGAGACGAAGCAGCTGATGGTAAGCAGTTGCTTAGGAAACTCAAGATATGCGATGGAAATATTTCATAGACCAAAAGTGCTGAAACTTGTAGATTGAAATGAATACCAAGAGATACCTGTTGCCAGTTTAAGTTCAAACTACTAAGCCTCAGCAGTGTAAAGCCCTAAGACTTTCTCCCAAAGCCCCCTGAAATCAGTGAGTCTTTTCACTGAAATGTCACTGGGCCATGCCATAAGCAAATGGGACAATACTGCACAGTATTCATACTGATATCTGGGAGAAAGTGAAGGGGTTTGGAAGTAATTTACTTCTAACACTTTGGGGTTGTACCGACATAACCTCTCTGGTTCACACCAACAAATAGTGACCCAAAGTGGTAACTCCCTCCAGATTGCTTTGATTCATTATCTTGTGTTTTCAGTGTGAAGCTGCTACATTTTTATTCATGTAACTTCCTTGATTCAATCACCTTTTAATTTAAGAAACAAGATTATTTTCTAGTTGTTAGGGGAAGCCCCATGAGTACTTAGGGGAATTTGTGTACGTGTTAATTCTGAGAGCAACTTCATTTTTTCAGTGCATAATTTTAGTACTATTGTAGCTTTGTTTCCCATTCTGATCCTGCAGAATAGAAGATGAAGACAGAATGTTACTGAAGTCCAAGTGTAAATCAGGGATGTCTCTTTCTACTTACAGCGGCTAAAGTGGGAACATACAGAGCTCCCATGAGCAGTCAGCTATACAGATGCAATTGCAGGGTCATCTTCCATTTATACATGTATTTCTTTAAACCAGAAGATTTGGAACTTAACAGATTTGCTTTATTCCTATTTCAGAAAATATCCTATGTAAGCAATGTTGGATGCTTTCACTTCCTGTGTTGTGTGTAACATTGTTTTTAAAGAGAATGATGCTAAGGATTAAGCAAAGCCATTCAGAAAATGGCTCCAAACAGTGCTGCACCCAAAGCACATTGAGCAAGCAGTGGGAGGCATGGATAGGACCTTCTGCTATGCCCTGTGTATGTGAAGCTTGTGAAGAGGGAGTTGAGGCTGTAGAGATGTAACACAAGTGTATAGACTCACAGGAGCCTGCGGTAACTGATTCTGTGTGTATTTTGCTTATTTGTATTGTGAATTGAGGTGACTGGAGAAGGCGGTTGTACCCACGCAGCTGGAAGGGGCAGGAAGCTCAGGGACTGCTTGCACACAATATAACCAGGCATGTCAGTGCTCTGGGGCTGGTTTTGCTGCCTTTGCAGGGATGCTTTCTGCCTGGATCACTTGGTGGCTGGCTGCTCTTAAAGGGTTTTGGCAGGCTTCATTATGGACAGGGTAGCAGGTTTTGGACAGACCTCCAAAGCTGAATTTGCTGTTTGTTCTTCTGTCATTTTTCCATCAGTAGCTACTATTTTTGTATGCTGTTGATTTCAGGGAGCTATTAGCAAGCCAGGTGGACATCAGCTATGGTGACACTGGCCAAATTGCCTTCGCATGCTTTGTAGCTCTGACCCTCATGGATCTGGCTTTGTGTCAAGAATTATAAGAAAGTAATCACATTCCAAGGTCATCAAGGCATGCATTATATTATGAACAGCTATTTTTCTTTTTATTAGAACATATTGAGGATTTTTAACTGCTTTAATTATCTTTCATGGGTATTATTCTTTATAGATAATTTGTACTTGGCAATCCTCTATTCATGCAGTTTTGTCCTCAAAGCATTAACTATTTGATTTTTCATTGTCTGTAAATAATGGCAGCTGTGCTTTTCCCTGGAGACTGAATTGCTGAAGGTTGACTTTTTCAATTACTGCAGAGGAAGAGCAAAGAGAAATGTCACTAAGACAATCTGATCCCAGCATGGATCCCAAGCTCAATAGTGGTGCCACTTCTGTTCCTGGCACAGTAGCCAGCTCTTAGCTCCATGTTTCAGATGCAGGGAGCTGGAGACAAGCCCTAGTGCAGTGCAGGAGGAGGAGGAGGAGGAGGAGGAGGAGGTGGTGGTGTTCGCCCTTTCTAGCCAAACCGGTGTGTTGCAGCCTTGCTGTCCTCATGTGGTGTTACCTGGGTCCCCTCTGTCACACACTGCCTGCTTCCACTTTATGTTGAGGCTTTGCCTCCACCCCTGAGCTACAGGCAGAATGGAGGGGCAGTTTTCCCCCTGCACTCCATTTACTCTTTCTCTCATATTGTCAGCTCCAAGTATTTAAAGTGTCCTGGACCAAATGACCTCTAAAATTATGGTGTTGGTTCTAAAAACTACAAGGTTTTCTGGGGAAAAAAAAATAAAATATATATATGTATTTATATATATGCTTTGGACCATTTGTATTTGGCATTGATTTATAATCAGTATTCATTTAAGTCATGGCTTTTCTCACAATTACTCATGCAAGAAAGTTTTTTTTGCTCACAACGTTACAAACTTTCCAGGTTCAGAAACTTTTCCGAGCTCAAAGCTTCCACATAATCACAGCACTCTTGAGGCATTGGAGTTGAAAGATTCCCATTAGCAGTATTTAAAGGATGAAAATGAAAAGTTCCAGCTTTAGGATTTATATCAAAGTTTTGCCCATGGTCTGTTCGGATGAGAACTGTGTACGCTGACCACATGGAGCAGTTACTAACTAGCTCAGCAAGCAGAAGAAAACTGAAAGGACATCCTTTATCTTGACCTGAAAAATTTCTCTGTGGAAACTAGATTATATATTGTGAAAAGTCACAATTTTGTTGGGAAATGCTTGATTATTTCGAAGAATAATATGATTTCCCTGTGTTATTTTAGTGCTCTTGCAAAAAGGAGGCTGAACATGAATTTGTTTTCTTACAGACAACAAGGAATATGATGCATATCTTTCATACACCAAAGTGGATCCTGATGCATTAGATTGTGATAATAATGAAGAGGAGCAGTTTGCACTTGAAATTCTGCCGGATGTTCTAGAAAAGCACTATGGATATAAGCTCTTCATTCCGGATAGGGACCTGATTCCTAGTGGAAGTAGGTATTTCTGACCTTACAGTTTTAATTCTCCCTGATGTGTCATGAAGGCCTGGACTGTGTGATAAGTGCTAGATAGGGGAAACCTCTCTTTGTGAAGTTGTTGTGAGAATTGGAAAGGTTTCTTTAGTACTACAAATTTGAACTCTAGGTGGGAGCTTGTTCCTGCACCAGTGAAATCAGAGGGAACTGGCATTGACTGTAGGGGCAGGAGCTGGACCTTCCTACAGGGAAGGCCGGTGTGCTGCCAGCAATACTGTAGTCCAAAATCTCTACATCAGACAGAGGTAGCTAAGCGGGAAACTTCCAAAAAAGATTTTCTAGTCTGTTTTATCATTGGAAATTGGATTCTTTCTTTTTTCCAGTAATTATTTGCTTGTCTACAGCAGCTTTACAGGTAAAAGTCATCTTTCGCATAATCTTCTGTTTTTTATCCTAATTGTGAAGTCTCGTAAATAGCTACAGTAGTTTCTCAGTTAATGGTAGAGGTGCAAGGTTTTCATTAGAGTTTTGACCAAGTGTTGTGTTTCTGAGCAGTGTTGGTATTGTGCAAATAATTGGTATGTGTGAGTTCTTCAGAGGACTGTGTACAGCCTAGTGATCCAAAGCTATTTTCCATGCTGATCATGAAATACAGTTGTCCATTTCCAATCAGTTTGGCTGCCCTGTCTGAAGATGCAGCAACTCCTTTGGATTGCTGCACCAACAGTTAATGCCTTTCTAGCTATAGTTATGGCATCTCTTCTTCCAGATTCATTTTTGCACAAGTGATGGTGATTTTGAGTGCTCAGAATGTTTGCCTTAATATCACATTTATTTGAAATGCTACCCTTGTGAAAAATAAGGGTTTTTTAAATCAAATTCTGTGTAAATCACTTCCATGAAAAATTACTAGAAAAGAATACGAACTTCTCTCTGTATAATGCTACTGTATAGGAAATAAGACCAGGAAAACAAAGCAGTGGCAGCACTGGAGCAGATGTCCCCAGACATGAAACTACTCAAACATGGCTGCGTTAGCAACCTGCCTGCCAAAAGACTTGAAACTGCTGCCTTGCTGCTGCAAACCCCAGTGCCTGCCCCAGAAGTTAGAGCTGCCTTCTCTGACATCTGGGGGAGCTAGAAAGAGCGCCCTGAATCCTCCTCTACTGGGAAAGGGGAGTCAGAGCCTAGGCAGAGATCATGTAAAGTCCTGTGTAGAGGCTTGAATTTATCCTGTGCATTTGCAGCTCCTAGGTTAGAGCTGCTTCCCTTACTCCTTTTGCCCTACCCCTGCAAGGTCTGAAGTTTACTCCCTTAGTGACATATTCCAGAATGGGGACTTGGCTTATAGACGCCTTCTGTACAAGCAAGTAGGTTTAGATATTAGTAAGTGAAAATAGAACTTTCTGTGTCAAAAATCACACAACCTTTGTAAACAGTTATTTCATATACAGCAATATAGAAGAGTTATACATAGCAATTATACAAGTGAATTAAGGAGTTGAAAACTAGCCCCTCAGTGATAACTATACCAAAGCACAGACTAATCTGAAATGGGATTCTTCTTCCCAATTGCTCTACCAGACAGTATGGTATTTTATTTTTGTCTATTTTTGTCAGTCAGACACTCAGCAAATACTTGTCATCACTTTGGGTATTCATTAAACCTCTCCTGAAAATGTAGGGTACCTGAAAATGTCACTTCTCATTTATGAACATTCACGGATTTAATACCTCCTTTTTCCTCTCAAGCTCACTTCTTCAGTATTATGAAAGGGCCTGATTCTAACACATGGAGCTTCAAGAACGCTTAATCAGATATAATGACAATGGAGAATAAAATTTGGAACTGAAATGAGTGTGATTTGCATGCTTTAGCTTTGAAAAAGATACAGGAGGAGGCACTTTATTTTGAAGGGGCAAGAGGGAGGGAGACGGAATGGGAAGGATGACAAGACTCAGATTCCTGTATTTGTAAGCTCTCCATTTGCTCTGGGCAAGTGGAATGTGGCTGTGTTCTGCCTAAAACTTACCAGTCTTACAAGGTCTTGCAGTGCTTAGTGAAGAAAACTGTGAAATGGTGTGGACCTGATAGACATTTCAGAGGTTAACATATTTTAGAGTGACTGTCTCAAAAAGTGACAGACATGACAAATTATATCGCTCTTCAGGGTAGATTCTGATAGAAAAATGAGGGTTTGATCACAGTTATCTTTTTATTTTAGGAAATAATCTCTTCTCACATGTAGTGGATTTCCTTGTACTTTGGCATAAGTGCCTTTCAACGTAATACGATGCCTTCCACCTCTCTGTTTTGATGTGTTTCCTTCTATATTTTAGGAACTTACATGTGTGCCATTCCACTAGTATTGCAAATTAGGTGTGTTTTTTAAGTCTGGTGGTTTCATATAATCTCTGCAATTTTAAGGTGCTGCCACAGGAGGGTGTGCATTATTGTGCCTAGTTCCTTGCATGAAGCAATACATACAGCTTCTGCTTGGATTTGAGAGCAAGCAGAAAATAGATTTGTTAAATAGTATTTCATTAGCTTTCTTGCACACTTCTCTGAACAAACTAAAAAGCTGGCTTCAGAAAAATCAGGGACAAGTTTGATTAGGTTTTTGTCCACTTGGTGCATTTCTAACCTCTGGGGAAAAGCTGTGTTAGATTCTGCATGTTCCTGTGCAGCCGAGGGCGAGATTACCACCAGATGTGCCTTAGCCAGGATACACACCCCAGCAACGAGCTACTTCACACTGCATATCTGAGCTCTGCATTTCAGCTCTGTGCTGAGAAAGGTCTGTTTCAGGGATGCCCATGGAGCGACTGTTGCTGTCCCTCTGTAGGAGGACAGAGGTGATGGCTGTGGTGTCTGAGACCTCCTCTACACCACTGGGAAGCAGATCTCTGGCATCCCGAGTTCAGGTCAGCTGAGGCTGAGTCATGTTTTGCAGTAGGTGTTTGTTTCTGTGCCCTACTAGGATAGAAATGTTATCCCAGTGGAGTGTTTGGTCCTAGTGGGTAAACCACCATGAAGGATTCCAAGGGCCTTGGTGCTGCCTGCCGCATGGTGGCCAGCAAGGACTCTTGGTGCTGCCTGAGCACAGCATGGGTGGACCCGGCTCCCCAGACTGGTGAGGTGCAAAAGGGGCTCAAGCAGCCACCGCTTCACTGCATCTGCTCCTGCAGAAGCCCATGTGGCCATGCAGAATGGAAGATGAGAGGGTGGGATGGCAAGGAGACATGACATGCCCTGTGCTGTGTAAGCAGCGAGACCAAGTTTGTAACCCAGGATTTCAGCTGTATGTAATAGAAGGTACTATAACAGCTATCCTTTCTTCAAGAATATTCTTTGGTCTTAACAGAGTGAGAGTTCTTCATTCTGTGAAAGCTGACAGCACATACACCTTTCCACCTAGGCAACTGAAGCATAATTGAGCATCAGCCTGGAGACTGTGATCCCTAAGATACAGTTGCAGTTGTTATTAACGTTTCTCAGTTATTGTTTTTTCCACCCTATTAGTTTTCAGGGCTTTTTAAACAAACCCTTCTCTTGCGAGCAAGTGGTCTCAAGCCTTGTGAGCTTTGTAATTCAGTTTTAGGAGATCTCAGGAGGCTGAATGGATGAGGGTGGGGAGGAATAAGAATAGTTATGTTTTCTGTCTTGCTAAGGATGATGTGTCTGCAGAGGAAAAGATCTGTTTGCACTTACCTTTTCTAAATTTCGACTACATTAGAGGAAGATATTCTCCCACATAGTTCCTGCAAATTATTTTAAACTCTGAAAGTGAAGAGGTCAAAACTGTCAAGTTGGATTTTTAATACCAGCCATACAAATCTATTAGAGCATCATCTAGCTGCTCTCTAAAGTATATGTGCATTTGATCTTGACAGGATTGAAAAAACACCAACAGTTCACTCCAGCTCAGCCCAGGGTGTAGAGTTCAGGCACTGAAATGAACAACGGTGACAGAATAAAAATCTTTGCTTTTACCTGAAGAATGAAAGGGTGTCTGCACAAGAGGAGAGCATCTCAGGCGTGTGATAAAGAGCACCCAACGGTCAATATAGCGGTTCTGGCACTTTGTAGTTTTGTCTGCCCATCTCTGTGGGTTTTGCCTGGTGAATTCCAGCTTCTTGGATTTCTGGATGATGAAAACCCATTTGGACTATGTGTCTGGGGTTCCCAAGGAGCCTTAATTAGGTATGAGGCACCATTTATGTGGAATGGGAATAGAGTACCCAGCTCCACACACTCCTTTTAAAAGTCCCTGCTTGTCTGCTCTATATGAATCTTGCAGTTTGTGCCAGGCGTGGGTGAAGGTAGCAGGGATAAAAAGGAATGACAGTTGAAAGTGGAACAAATATGAACACAAACCAGAAAGGCTGGCTGCCCTGTGACAGCCCACTGAAGGCCATCAGTGTGGTCAGGGTGGTAGAGCACACAGTATAAAACAAGAGCCCAAAAGAACTGTAATTTTTGAAGAAAAGAGAGAGAAAGCCAAGGAGGAATCTTATTATTGTCTTTCCAGTGGAAAGCACAAAGATGAAGGCAGACTCTCCTCAGAGGTGCACAGCTGTTGACAAGAGG
The DNA here is from genome assembly GCF_033783945.1 of Neopsephotus bourkii. NCBI lineage: Eukaryota > Metazoa > Chordata > Aves > Psittaciformes > Psittacidae > Neopsephotus > Neopsephotus bourkii. The sequence goes on along the minus strand of NW_026901430.1, from coordinate 878,264 downwards.
CCACAGGTACCAGCTGCAACGCTGAAAATTCCATTGAAACATTTGGAAATTCTTTCTCAACATGGGGCTGGTCAGACACTGGAACAGAGCCCAGAGACACTGAGAATAAACCTCCAACCCTTCAAGATCTTCAGAACTGTACTGGACAAGGCCCTTAGCAATTTTAGCTGCTCCTGCTTTGAGTAGGATACTGACCTGGAGACCTCCAGAGCCCCCTTCTAACCTGTATGAGTCTATGAATCTTTGATTCTGAATATCCAGCATCTTGATTCCAACATCTGTCACCAAAACAATTTCACCAGAATTACCCACTTGAGACACTTCAGTCTGCCAGGAGACACCCCCAAAGCCACCATCTTTTCCTTCTCCTTAATCCCTCTTTCCTTTGCCATGTCAAACACAAGTCTGATATGCTGAGAGGACAGTGCATCATGCTGAGCTGCATTATTTGTTCCTTCATGTTGAATTCATTAGCTGTCCCTTAGCTTATAGTGGGAGTGGGTTCTCTTTGGGAGAGGCCATCGCTCTGTGCTTCAGCATTCCAGCTGCATTGCTCTTCTGGCGTGAGCTAACAGAAGCAATGGATATTTAAGAAATTGTAAAAGCAAGACACGCAATCCTTTTTTGTTATAATAAAATAATCAGAGTTAGGGCTTGGGAACCATTTGGTTAGGAAACCAGGACTGAATTATTCTTCTATAAATAACTTTCTCAATTGATAGTTGCCAAACACAAAAAGGCTGGTGCCAGGAACCAGTGACTATGGGGTTGATGGTATTCTTTGGTTCTTGTGGTGCAACCATGCTTCCCAAAAGTATCCACAGGACTTTATATGATTTCTGGTGTTTCTCCATCAACTGCTTCTGCAAATCATCTGAGTCTGGTTAGTCAGTCGTTTATTTGTGTGAGCAGCTCTGTGTCCATGGTGTTCATTAATTTCCTTGCTCTTAGTCTGCCTGCATATTAGGTTGTCTGGGTTTCCTTCCAGCCTGTGGTTAGCGTAGCTCATTCAGGATTCAGGAGGAAGTTATGCATGATTTAATTGCAAATGGGATGCATGTCTTGGACTTCTTCAGTGTTTCAAACTACATTTCAGCATCGTCACGTGTTGGAAGTGTTTGGTGAGCACCTATTTGCTGTCAGGTGATCTGTCTTCACTACTAAAGGGCCACCATTTGTAAACTATGTTTATGGGTCTAAAGTTCTTGTTGTCCATTCCCCCCTGGGGCACTGCATCGGACAGGATGTAAGTTACTGATAGAACTACTCATAATTCTAATTTTTTTGACCTATGAGGACTGTTAACAGTTTGAAAACCTTTTTTGTGCATTATTGCAAAACAGTGTTTCAATGGGGAAAAAAAGGTCAAAATTTAAAATGTTATTTTTCGATAAAACCAGGTGGGTTAACTCTAATGCTGACATTTTGTTTTTACATTCTAGTTTATGGAAAATACGACCTTTGAGAATTAAAAAGTAATAATTCCATACTGATTTGTCAAGACTTTTTTTTTCTCCCCTTACAATGAAATGTCATTGAAGTTGACACCTCCTGCAGCCAAAGTGAATTTTCAGCAAAATGACATTTATCTGATGGAAATACATTGTCCTGGAATCTTACAGTTAATCCTAGTTGGTGTTGTCATTCCTGAAATCCTTGCTCAGTTTTTTTCTTGAAACAGAGCCATTGCCTGACAGTTACTGCTTAGCTCACTGGAAAGGTGAAAACAACCCTTTCTGCATCCTACATTCCAATACAGATTGCTTCGATTTAATACCTTTGAATGGACTGAGCACTTAAGGCAGACAACTGGACCTGCTATATTTTGAGCAGTCTCAAACTCTGAAGTAAAAGGAGAGGGGGTGATTTAGCAACCCACAGGTTTATGCAGTCAGTCTTGAACCACTGGAAAAAATAAAGCTGAAATTGCTGCAGACAGGAATCTGTCCCCCCCATGCTTTTCCTTGAAGAAATGCTGAAGTTGTGCATATTGGACATGCTGTACATTGCACCTGGTGGAACCACGTACACCAGGGAAGTTCTCACCTACCTTTAGCAGTAATCTAAGCCTACCTTTAGCAGTAATCTAAGCCTACCTTTAGCAGTTAAGCTGAAGTTACTCGGAGTACTAAATACTTCTGGACCAGATGGCTGGAAAATGTGTTTGCCTTTTCATTTGAGTTTCCAGTTTCCTGTAACACAGTGTATTTTATGCTCAGTGCACTAACAGAACCCCTATGCATTGGCCATGTGTATCAGTGAACCAGCTCCAAACCTGGAATGTGAAGGAGCATCGGGTGGTCATCTGCAAAGGTGTCTGTTGAGTTACCTGTAGAGAGAGCTCTAACTTGTTGTAATATCCAGTAAGGTGGGCATTCCAAAGTACAGGAGAGGCACAGAGGGGAGAAGTATCCATATGAGAAAATAGGGAACTTTTCCTGTCTTCTTCCCACCTTACTCCCTGTTTGACTAAGGTGAAGTCCGGTGAGTTTTTGATTGAGATGGTATAATGGATTATTGCTGGGTTGTTGCTATGAAATTATTGCTGCTAGATATTTGAAGAGATGAAAGTGGAGTTACTGTTTTGTTGGGTTATTTCTTCTTAAGTGGATGCATATAGGGTGTGCATGGCTGTGCTTAGCACTAACCTGGATATGTGATACTGACCAGTACTGTGTCCTGCAGAGAATTGACTTGCACATAGCAGTGTTCTGAGCTTTTTTGAAGGAGGGATGAATATGTCTCAGGAAAGATGCATGATAGTTTGTTGTTTTACTGTATCTTGCAGATTCAACCTCTAATGATGAAGCTTCCCACCTAAATTCTTTCTTTTTGGGAGCAGAAAGAAAGGAAGAAAATGAAGAGTCTGAGCTGTTGATACATTGGGATAATCTCTTTCCATTGTATTGAACATTTCTACCTTTCCTTAAGTTTTGTTTCACCAGTTCTGCTTATCATTTTCTCATTGTTGCTGATTCTCTCCCCTTTCCGCTGCCTCTCCCATGGATTTTAATGTTGATTTTTTTTCATTAATGAGTAACTATTTTACACAGAGCAATGTGAGGGTTTTCCTCGTGAAATATTTTAAGGAAAAAAAAAACAACAAACAAACTGTAAATGCTGCATGATTAAAGAGTCATAAGCATTAACTAGAAGTCAGGATTGTTGCATAGACATTTGTAATGTACGCGTATGTCTTAAATTTTTGTGTGTCTGTGGGATGTTTGCAATTGCCTCTTTTTTCCATTTGTGAAAGAGATTCTTCTTGCTGCTAAGTGGTGAAATAAAACATCGGTAAAGGCAGATTTGGTGCTAACTATGCCTTCAGCATCATAAAAATAAGCTATTTCAGAATGTTCCTGTTTTGTAGCTATTTACTTTACTGGAAGTGGTGTGAATAAGCATGCTGTGGTATGGTGCCTGGGACTATAAAAATGAGTCACAGATGTTGATTAATGATGTTATTTGTAATTGTTGTTCCTGCTAGAGGGCAGTGTGTGTAAGAGAGGCCCTGCCCTGTGCTGAGTAAAGATCTGTTCTGTGCAGCTCTTGTGTCCAAGTCTTCATTTATAACACATGCTTCTCTTCTGTCATCAGGTGGCACATTCTGAGTAGCATGGTCAAGAGGTTCATGTAGTTTTAAAAAAACCCTATATCCTGTCTCCAAGCTTGCAATCATAACATTGTGCAACCAGTGAACACTTTTCTGACCTTAGTGGGGTTTTTCCAAGTGATTTCGTTTTTGTGGTCTTGACCCAAAACCCATTGAAATTTGTTGAAGTCTGTTCATTTGAATGGGTTTTGGGTCAGGTCTGTAAGTAGATCTCTTTCCCATCCTGTTCCATGGCAGACAAGTGTAATTGGCTTCTCTTCCCTACCATCCCTGGGTCAAGTGAAACTCAGGCATCCAAGTCCAACTTCAAGAGTATTTTGTAGTTCGGTAAGCTGACATCATGGAGCTACTGATGGGACTTGCATTTCTACTTACAGTGATTGTTTGCAACTATCTGGCACACATGAATAAAAGAAGAATGCTACTTTCTTTGTCACTGATGTCTCAACAAATAAATATCTCCAATACGTTTAAGTCTTCCATTTGTTCCTGTCACTTGTGAAGTTTCTGTTAGTACCATGGGGTACATAGAAGCATAGGTTTGTAATATTAAAGCAGACCATTGGGCCACAAAGAATGATATTGTACTTTTGTGGTCAATACCTAAGGAGAAAAGAGCTACTACCATAATGCTTCTATGCAATAGCACAATTTCTGCATGTGATGAGGTTTGTTTTCTTTTTGACTCTTGCAAGTTACGATTCATACACCCTCCAGCACCCACATGTCCTTGCATCTGACACACAAGAACTGCTTCCCAGAGTGTGCTTCCCTCAATGCAATCTTGATAGTAACCAGAGTTAATGTTAAAATTTACACAAGCACTACATTGATCTTGACCTATATTTTTCCAGTAAGTGAACTGTGTATTTTTGGTCACTAATGCATTTACACTGTTAGGATATTATGTAAATGTCATTCTGTTGTGTTGAAAAGGGAAAAACAGTAAAGGATGGAGGGTGCTATTTAGGGGTTTTCTAGGGGTACTTCATAAATAGAAATAGTTCTGATACACAATTCTATTTTTGTTGGAGTATATTGTGAAATGCCCCTTGTCTTAAATGGTATGGAATAGTAAACTGTAGGATTTTGTTATATTTGATTGCAAGCCTGATGTTTTGATACAATAGACTTCTTTATTCTTTACTCTTTCTCTCTTTCTATAATTTGTAGCCTACATTGAAGATCTCACAAGATGTGTTGAACAAAGCAGAAGACTCATTATCGTGTTAACTCCAGACTATGTTCTCAGGAGAGGATGGAGTATATTTGAGATGGAAAACAGACTTCATAATATGCTAGTCAGTGGAGAAATCAAAGTTATTTTGATTGAGTGTACTGAATTAAAAGGGAAAGTGAATTATCACGAAGTGGAATCTTTAAAGCACACCATCAAACTTCTCTCAGTGGTCAAGTGGAAAGGACCAAAAAGCAGCAAACTGAACTCTAAGTTTTGGAAGCGCCTAGTCTTTGAAATGCCAGGGAAGAAGAAGGAGGTGGTGTCTCGACATCAGGTCCTGGATTCCGCAGAGCAGGGCCTTTTTGGAGACCTCCAGACTGTACCCTCTCTTGCCGTCACAGGCACTTCTGCCACGTTGGTGGAATCGCGGGCTGATTTAACTGATTGCCATCAAGCAGACTCTGTGCATATGAGACATTACTGCAGAGGATATGAATATGATGTGTCAGCAGCAACATTGCCAATAGCTTCCATAAGCAACCATCACACGTACTGTAACATACCTTTGACACTGCTAAATGGACAGCTACCTCTTAACACTGCCATGAAGGATCCCCAGGAGTTGCACAGGAACAACCCCTTGCTACCTTTATCAGCAAAGGAGCTTAGCCTCACCAGTGATATTTGGTAGTGAAGATCAGAACTCTTGAGATGCTTCATGACCACCATGAAGACACGTTTTTAAAGAACTTTGCCCTAACCCCATGGAGTGAGAAAACACTCGAAGCAGCAGCACACTTGTTTGCTTTTCTACTTGAACTTTTTTGTTTACATTTACAGATTATGACAAAGGGGGCATTCTTTTGTAACTCGATGATGTCCTTCCTGTCTTTTAATGTACAGCTTTATTGCTTCTTTAAAAAGGAGGAGGGAGGTAGACAAACCACAACCCATCATTTTACAGTAGGTTTACAATCTGGGATGGATAAAAGGTCACTGTGTATGATCTCCAACATCCACACATATTTAAGTAATAGTATTCAAAATACACAGACATTCTTGGGTTCTTCATATAGACTTCAGTACAGTTTGAAAGTCTAATCATGTAACAAAAAGGATTATCTCCTGCACAGACCACAAGGGATGAATCATTCCCAAAAGGAAGGAGGAGGAAACCTCCCCGTAACATTGTCTTTCAAATGCATTTTAGAAGATGACCACCTGAAACAATGCAGATGAAGCTTTATCAGTAGAGTGCATAGTAACAGTTACTGCAGAATAAATCACCTGCTCACAGCAGCATCTTCTCATTTTATTACAGAGGCATGTTGTACTCCCAGTCAATGGTTAGCAATGTGGTTTTATTTAACAACTTACTAGGGTATTGGAGGATGTTTAGGAGGATTTTAAACACTTTTTCTGTTGATTATAGAATATTTCACAATTTTTTGCAGATTTTTAATGCCTTTTTTAACAGTTTAAGTAAAAAATTATCTGTCAGTCAATTCATTAATCTGAAATTTCTTAAGCTCTCTTGAGCTCTTTTAAGATTTGTAGCAAAGGCAATGTAATTTTACATAGGATTTTTTTTCCACTATCAGTAGTTACAGCTTGAAATTAACCTTTTTGTGAGAACATCAGCAATAGAAAATAATTATCACAGCAATATTCAGAGACAAAATGTTGAATTATTCAGGTTTACTGGTAGTATGAGTTCAATTTCAGTATTAATCACTTGAGAGAGTTCTCTCTCTGTGTTTATCTACCTGTCAGTTTTTGTACCTTTTAAATACAGCTGGAGCAGGAACATTTCTGCTGTCTGTGCAACGAGAGAAAAGTGATCTTTTTAAGCAGCTGGTAAGGTCTTGCATCTCTCACTTATGTGAATGATCCCATCAGTCAAATAGAGCACTGTCATTTACTTTCCATGGGAGGGATTCTTGCTGCTTGTGGATGAGAAGTGTTATACACGTACTCAGCATCAGGCATTACTATCAGCGAGTTGGGTTTTCTTTTGACCAGTATGCCGCACGGAGATGTCCATACTCAGTTGATAAAGGTTGCAGAGTCAGACCATAGAGACTAGAGTATTCAAGGAAAAAGCTCTAAATAATGAAGACAGAAGCCAGTTTTGCAGGTTTTGGCACAGCTTTAATGAAAACACAGTAGACATGAGAGTTTTGTCTTAATAAGATCTGCTGGATCAAGTTCCCAAAAATATTTTTATGGCAGGCAACCTTGCCTGTATTCCAGTGTGGTTTTAGCATTGTTCTCTTTGATTGCATGAATAAAAGTTAGCACTTTGCACTCAGCTGCCTGTGGTTTCATCAGCAAACAAGTTCAGTAAATCCTTCATATGGTTCCTAAATTGTACCCTACAGCCAAATGGAAACAAACGCTGACCTAAGACTTAAAAGTATCCAGAATTGGCCCAAGGGCTATGAGAATGATCTCAAATGTGCAGTAATTCATAGAGGTCGGAATTTTTCCATTGCTTCTTTCCCTTGCTCTTCAGTCTGTGCCCTCTTTACACCAATTATTGTCTGTAAGATTTTTATTAGGTTCTAAATAATAATGGTTCTCTTGCTTTTTTTCCTAGCATTATTATGCCTTTGACACTAACACTGAAAGTGGAAATCTAGAAAAGATATTAATTTATTACACAGTATAGAACTCTAACTTGCTCTTTTGTGAAGTTAAGTTCTGAACATGTAGGTGTTTAATATATGTATTTTTCTACCAAGAAAGTGATCTTACCTCCATTATAAATCTCTGTATTTCAACCTCCTCCCAGAAACTTACAAAATTTGCACTGTTTTCTAAGTGTTACAGACTCTGTTTACACTGGCTGTGTTCTTTAATGCAAAGTGTAATTTAAAAAAGGAAAAAAACCAAAACCCTGAAAGAAAACCCTGCATGAAAAGAGCTGCATATGTTCAAATGAAAAGCTGTACTTTTCATTATTTTCCTTTCCACATTCCTTGAGAATCTGATTCATTGACATAGAATGTTCAGTGAGATTTGAAACCTACTCGTTCTGTATGAAGCATGCAAACTCCAAAAGAAGAAAAACAAATACCTATGCAGGTTGGTCTGCTTCTTTTATTTACAATGACTAAATATGGGTAGCAAGTTAATTTAGCTGATGATAATATGTCTCTTAGAGCAGTAGCTATTTAAAAGCAAAATGCAGTCATTTTTGCATTGAGGTAATATGAAAAGAACAGTTTTTCTGTCATTTTGCAAAAGCACATGATGTGTCTGTATCGGTATATTTTAGTTTTAGATGACAAGTCACAATCTGCTTTAAGATTTCAAAGTGTGTATTGAGTACTGCGACAATATATACATGAATCAGAACCATTGTACCCCTCTGCTTGTAGTATGGGAGTGGGACCTGAGCTCAGAGAGCCTCTCGACTCGGTTTTGTGTAATACGGGTGTGCCATGCTCGAGGTAGCACTTAAGGACTTGGAAAAATACTGTCAGACAGTGCAGTGCATGCATCAGTGGGACTTGGGTGGCACAGCGACCAGGAGCTTGTCCCACTGTGAAAATGCACTCCAAAGCAGCTCCCCAGCAGGGTCAGTCCCTTGTGAGATGGCAGTGACAGCTGGGTCAGGGCCTTGGTGGCAAAAATGTGCCAACTCATTCATGTGAAATAGAAATAAAAGAGCATAAGGGCATTTTGCATTCCTCTGACTCACCAAAGCCTTGTACTTATTCAGCTGGATTTACTGGGGAAGAGGCCAGGGCACTGCCCTGGCAGTGCTTGGTGCTGCCTTTCACTTGTGCAGCCCTTGCCAGCCCCAGTGTTAGGCTGTGCCCTCACAGTGATTAAATCACCAGCAGCAAACTTGCAGCCATGTGGGGCTTCTGGTTTGGGATGTTCGTTTTGAAGATGGTTTGTTAACAGTGTTTGGAAACTACTGTTTGTGTACTTACCTTTGTGTGTGATGTGCTTCTGAAGCAATTATGGTTTGAAGGTTATATAAAAAGGAGCTAGAAATTGGAAACCTCTTCAGCCTCCACAGACTTTATGTTCCTGAAGAAAGTTCAGAAAGAAAACAGTAATTTTAAGTTTAGTAACAAAGCAGAATGAATATTGGCAGTTCCTGGGGGCTGGACTGGTACTTTAATAATTAATATTCCTTTCTCTAGACAGTAGATGAGAAACCTGTATAAAATATTGCCATACTCTGCCTACAGGTCTGCTCCAGACCCCATCTGAGCCAACACAAAGCATTCCATCAAATTCAACAGATTTTGGATAAGGCCATAAAACCTTAGGTTTATTGTGTACAGAGGAATGAAAACGACAAAAGGGAGAGAAAGAAGTGAAGAGACTAAGAGGCATTTTCTTATTTAATATGACTAAAATCAAGCTTATTTTTGTCCCTGTTTGGTGTGGATATGCTCCAGGACTATCCAGCCTTGGGAAAGGAATTTTGTTCATTCTTTGTTGTAAACAAGATAAGGACTTGGGAACAAATAACAGATACTTTTAGGGGAAAAAAAAAAAAAAGTCATTATTTTGAAGAGCTTCTACTCTGCTCTCAGTAGCTCCTTTGGTTCAACAGGCTTTGGTTCATCCAAATGCATAAGCACATACTTAAATTCCCCTTAATTCAGTGAGAAATACTTTATGGAGCAGGGGCCTGGAAGAGTTCTTCAGTGCCAGAACTCACAGCATTCAGCAACCTTTATCATTGGGCCCTTATGGAAAGCCTCAGAGCAGCTTTTCCCATTCCAGTCCCTGAATAGATGCAAGTGTTGTGGCAGAACAGCTGTCACATCTCAGTCCTGGTTACAAAGAGAGAACGTCTTAGATGCTTGTTAGCCTGGCAGTGACATCTCCCTGGGAACTCAGTCATAGATGGGACAATGGTTTTTTCAGTGTGTCCCAGTTGGGTACCTGGGAGCTTTCCCCATGGGAACAGCATGGTTGGAAGTGTTCTCTGCAAGAAGCTACTTCCCTGCAGGATTTCATGCATCTTCTCTCAACCACCATTCTTCTTTTGTACACCCTTTGAGGTTCATGCTGGGGCTGCAAAGTTACCGGTATACAAAGAACTGAGTGGAGAGTGTGAATAAGGGAGAGGAAGAAGGAGAGCAGTCAGAGTCCAAGGGTTCTGCAGGCAGAAACACTGATCCAGTGATGCACAATGACAGCTCTTGCATCTTGTTTGTCCACTCTTCAATGGATGCTGGGCAAAGTTCCCCAGAAAAATATAATTTCTTGCCAGAACCTTGCTTCAGAACCCTTGTCTTGATAATTTAAAAATTAAATTTCAGTTTCCTTTTAGATGGGAAACTTCCTTGGCTGCTTCTTCCACAGGAAAAAAAAAAAAAAAAACCCCACCAAAGAAACCCAAAACTAAACAACAAACCAACCTACTTCTTTACATGCATGGAAATTATCCACTAAGTAAAAATTCATGCTTTCTGATGGTGTGAAACTTGCAGGTAATGCCAGAAGTGTTACTGGATCACCTCCAGTGAGGTAGAGGAGGTTAACTCGTTTCTGCAGTGCAGTAGGTCCCATTGCTGGAGGCTGCAACATTCGGCTCAGGCACTTCAGCAAACCAGACTAACTGCTTTCACCATTGCCCCCTTCTGCTTGGTCTTGAAAGTATTTGCAGCAGTTGCCATTGCCCTGGTCCCTCCATGGTCTTGAGAGTATTTGAAGTTTTGGAATGTTATAAATAATAGTGATTAAAACAATTCTATTTTGGTACTAGTTAGTACAGCAAATGTTAAAAATGTGGGATTTGGGGGTAATTTGTTACAGAAAGAAAGCAAGACTTGAAAATAGAAAGTAACGGTACATCATATTCTTGCAAAAGCAAAGAACAATGTTCTGAAATGTACTTTGCACCCCTGAAGGAATGACCTGAAGTGTTTGTGGTGGGGAAGGATTGGACAGCTTTGTGATGCTTACTGCAAGGGGCCATTTGATCCTTTCAGTGCCACTGGAGAAATTCAGAGGCTTAAGGCTGCTCCAAAGAGGCATAAAACAATGTCTGAAAAAAGGAAATATCTAGTAAAAATTACCCAGCTTTGCCAGGATATTTGTCATTTGAATATGAAACAGTGGCACTGCCAATAGATGCAGAACACGACCTGTCAGCATCTTCTCTTCTTTGCAATACCATTGTACAGCTACAGACCAAGCAGTAAAGCAAATAATAACAAAAATACAGCCTGTCAAGCTGAGCCAGATTCTCACAGTAGGTATTCTATAAACAACTTCTCTAATTCATTTTGATAGAGTGTAATTGGCTTTACAAGGTTTTAAGAGCTTGCTGCTCTTCAGGACAAACACAGAGACAAAACCAATGTATTTTGTATAAGGTGAGTTTTGCAATTTCTTGTAAGACTGTAAAATAATTCCTTTGTACACAGCTGTGGACGGTAAATGTTTTCCTGGCTGCAGGTTTCCACTATGGGCGCGCAGAGTGGTTTGCTGGAGTGAAAGCACCAGCAGCTCCTGCTGAACCCAACGGAGCTTGTAGATGAACAGGGCTACATGTGAGTGCAGTGAGGCACCCACCGTGCTCACGTATGGCAGGGTGGGCTCAAGTGTTGGGCTGGGCAGTGCTCAGAGAATACAGAATATAGTTCAGGCTATGCTCATTCCAGTCAGAGGGGTTTGCAAAGTCTGTGGTGCCCTCATTAATGGAGAAATGTAGGCAAGGCAAGGTGGAAATGAAAATTGTCAAAGGAAGAAATGTGCACCTCATTTCTTTCTAAGCCCAAATTATTTGGGATTCAGAGCATGCCCTGGGATTTGTGATGTGGAGGAGAGAATTAGTGACTCTCATGAAGAGAGCACAAGGGGCTGTGCTTTTACTACCAAGACATATTTTCATAAGAAATCCAGACCCTGACACGGCCTAGACTTAATGTAAATTAGCCCCTTATGAGGTGACTCAGGAAGAGAAGGTCTAATGAGATGTGAAGAAGCTTTTACTCTAAATCAGTGCAGGTATGTGGCTTAAAGGTAACTTCTGTCAGCACCTAAAAGGGATCATTTAATACTTTGTCCCCAAATAACATTAGAGACTCCATATTCTGTGTAGGCTGCACACAGAAAATTAGCATCTATTCCACAAATTATAACAACCTTTAAAGCCCTTAACAGCTCTTTGATTAAAAGATATCAAAGGCTTTATGATCATAAAACAATTAATCTAACACCTAACTCCACAGGGGAAGTGCTTTCATCCTCCTTTTAGCAAATAAAAAACAGGGTTAAGGATCTATTTTGCCCAAGATCCTAGCAAATACCAAAGGCAGAGCTGGGGCTATGTTCACTGCCTCCCACTCTGGAGCCCTGACCAGTGGATAATATTCCCTGGACTGGACTGGCAGCTTCCCAGTGGATGCCTTGTCCCAGCTCAGTGGCTGCATCGTCTCGACCAGCAGAAAAAAACCTTGTTCCAGTCTGCATGAACAGCCTCAGGCTGTGCCTGCGTGGGTCACACCACGGCTGCTTTGGGGAGCACAACACAGCTCTCCCAGAGTGAATCCTGACACTTCCCTGTGGGATCAGCTGCTCACTGCAGAGAGATGAAAAGACAGAAGCTAATCATCGGCAGTGAAGTGACTTTGGAAGGACACAGACTGATGAGATGACAGGAAATCTCTGCACTGTAGTGAATTATTGGCAAAAGGAGGCAGAGAGGGAAAAACTGGACTGACAGATAATTTGTACCTAACAACCAGCCTGAACCCATATTAGAGCTCTGGATCTTCTACTGCCAAACTCGGGGAAGATCTTAACAAAGTTCAAGCTTCACTGCTAACACCCTTCAGCATAACGAACAGAGCAAGCATCTGTGATGTGACAGTGCCAGTCTGTGAGGGAGGCTTCAATCCAGGGCCAGATTCAGTTACCCTTCTGAACAATTTCTCCTTGCAAAATGCCTCAACCAGTGCTGGTGGAGGTGTGTCTTGGTGCAATTCAAAGCAGCCCCTTCATTGTGCAACAGAAGAGTGGGGCCTGAGACAGCAAAATGAAGGAGGATGTCTGTAAACTTGGTCGACCTGGCTTGTCCTTGGCAGACTCCCCCAGTTATGAAATACAGGCACGAGGGCCCAGTGAGAAGAGTGACATGGCAGAGGCAGTCAGCCTGGGTGAGTGTATCTGAGAGGTGGCACAAAGCAGTGATTTGGGGTAGAGAAGGGCAGGAGCTGAGTGTGTGAGGGGCTGGAGCACACCACCTCTTGCCTAGAAGACATTCCATGCTGGCAGTTGGTGGGGATGTGTAAGGCACAGGTGCTGCTTGAATGCAGTGCCATCAGCATCTTGTGGTCACTCCAGCCTGCTCTGAGACCCATGAGAGGGCTTCCAAAACTATAGTACCAAATTCCTGAGTTCCCCATGGTCCAAAAAGAGGTAAATCCTATCTAAGTATCTCTGCCCCCAAACAGAAACAGGCTAATAAAGGAAACAGCAGTCATTAATTCAGTAACCTGTTTTAAATCCCTTTTTAAATCATTAGCTGTGCCTTGTAAACTCATCATCTTACTTGTCTTCAACATACTGAAGTCCCTCGAGAGTGCATAGAAATAGCATTGTGTGTAGTAGGGAGTGTTTTATGGACAACATAAAGCTGGTTGCAGTCATTCAGATGAAGGGGGAGATGAGGCCTTAAATAGCCGCTGGCAAGGTCTGGGTACCACTTGTGAGTTCTGGGTGCTGCCACCCATGGGAGCAGGTGAGGACAGGTGACTGCAGGGCACCAGGAGAAATCTCCCCTACTGCACCACAAGCACGGGGATGGAGCACTGAAGCCATGCAGCGCGATGGGCAGAGAACCCCTGTGCCCCACAGGCAGCTGAGCACTGTGGTGGTGCATCCGCAGTCAGCAAACGAGAGGCAGCCCATGACAAGGGCTTCTCTTGCAACATACAGCAATGTAACCTTTGAGCTGCTAATCATTTTTCCTTTTTGGCAGCCAAACAAATGTTACGGAAGAGTAATTCTCAGCATCCATTGTACCCTGAGGGTTAACAAATGTGTAAGAAGAGCTCCAGATAGAGAGCTGGCAGCCTCTGCTTCTCCTTTAGTGTGCGGAGAGCTCCGCTGAGACTTGAGGGATGATGGGAGTTGTCTTTTGTTCTTTTTTTTTCTTTTTTTGAGAAATAAGGTCACAGAAATTGCCAGAGGAGCATGTGGAGCGAGTACAGCAAAAGCACAGAAGCCTCTTAGAGAAACTTCCTGATTTTAGAAGCCTGATTCTTGTTATTTTACAGTAAGACTGTAAAACACAGACTCTTCCCAAGGGAGCTGGGGGAAAGCACAGTGGTTTGTGCAGGGCAGTGACAGAAGCTGAGGAGGGAGTGGGCAGAAGGGCAGAAACCAGTGTGTTCGTGTGAGATGGATGTCACACACTAATGTTACACACTAATGCGCTGCAGGGACAGAGCTGGCAGCCTCCTTACCATGGGGAAGTGCAGTGCCCATCACATATCACCTGCAGGCTGTCTGCCCAAAGTGGCTGCCATCTGACTCACTTTGTGATCCTAGTTGCTGATTGTGGCACAGTTTCTAGTGGATAGGCCTGGACCTCTCTCTTGGCAGCCTTTTCCCTTTGCTCAGCAAAGAGGCTGCGGCTAGAGCAAGCCCAAAGACCATATGAGTGACTGGTGTTGGCAGGGCAAGGGTACGGTGTGTGGGGGGTGGCATGGGGATGTCTGTCTTGGGCCAGCATCCAGGACACAGGGGTTCAAGTGCCATTACCTCCTCAGCAAAAGATAAACCAGTATTTCAATACACATGTCCACCAGGCCCCAAAACCTCACCAGTGTCTAATTTCTAATACTTAACTCCCCTTGAGCCAGCAAACCCCACAGGGATAGCACTGGTGGCAAAGCTACAAAGTCAGAGGGAGACTAAAATATCACAGGGAATCCTAGTCAGGAGCAATTTAACTTGTAGCAAGGTATTAGCTTCTTAAATAGTACTTGGAAGTGGGGATGTGAAAGCTGTGTTTTCAGAGTAGCCGAAGCAGAACAAGCTCAGATAATCATCAGCCTCAGCGTGTTGTGTACGGCTTTGCCTGGCACCTCTGGGAATGAGACCTCCCTGGGCTCACCTCCACTGCCCCGGCCCCAGGTTTGCTGTGCTATCGCTGCTGACTGTCAGCCACCCTGCACAGGCACCACACCATTTTCCTGGAGATTTCATGCTTAACTTGTACTTTGCATTGCGCCATGCAGGACAGTTCCCTGGCTGGGGAAGGGAAAGGGAAAAGCTCCTTACGGGCAGCTTGAAATGCAGCACTGGGGCAGCGAGGCTTATTGTAACATTTAGAAATTACATTTTGTGGTACTTGGTTAAGTCAGGAGCCTACCTGGTAACACCAAGAAAACAGGCAAAGGCTCTAATGACAGCAGGATCAGACCCCAGCCTGCAGCCTGGGCAGTTTCCATACGTAGCAATATGAATTCAGCATACATGTCAGCTGTGAGCCGCTGATGAGAAGCTTTGTTAGGATAGAGCAGCATTTCTTTAACTTCACTCTCTTCCCTACAGGCTGTGGAGGAAGTGACTAACTCCTGAGCAGGCAGTCATGGACCTGGTGAGAGATTTCAGGTATGTGTTGGAAGGTAAAAACGTGCTGGTGCCCTGTCTAGTCTTGGTGATGTTAGTCAAGCATAAGTCATAGCGCTACACCTAAGACAGACTTCCCCAGGGAAATCGTAGACTGCTGATGTGGATGGAAAAAGCAGTGGGGATTTTTTACACATAGATAAGAAAATAAAGGTCTCCAGCTGAGATACCCATTTTGGGAGGTGAATGGTAATTTGCCAGAATAGGAGACAGCGGAAGTGAATGATGATATTCTGCTGTCATTTGTACTACTAAAAATACAGAGTCAGATCAATGGAGTAGCCAGGGGTCTGTACCTGATATCTCTGAATGAGAATTAGTTCCACTAATCCGAAGATTGCAGTAACCCTGCCCATTTGGCTTCAGTTGATCCGGTGGCTTCTACTAAGGACAAAATAAAAAGACCTGTGGGTTACCGGGTTTGTGTGTTTGTAACTGGCCTAGTTAACAAACTTTTAATTCCTTCTAGCACAGAAGGCAGCTACCAGACACAGTTTCAGTTTGCCATCAGAAGTCCAAAACCAAGCTTCCTGCCTGTCAGTTTTACAGGGGTAAGATATCAAGTACTGCATTGTCTCCATGAAGAGCTTCAGCAGATCTCCAGTGCAGTCACCCTGGAGACTTCCCCGGGGCCCAAGCCCTCCCTGCTGCCTCTGGTTCTCTATTTGATCAGCTGGGAATGGAAAACTGCAGAAAATGCTCTCGAAAGGTTAAAAAGAAAAACAAGACAGGAATGCTGGCCAAGAAAGGATCAGCCCTGGAAGCTTTCTAATTCTCAGTTTGAGCTTGGACATGTGGAAAAAATAACAGTCATGAAAGGACTTGCAGGCCCTCCCGATCTAGACGAAGAACAAACAATACAAAGGGACACGGCAGAGAGAAAAAGAAATAGATAAATTATGATGAGTCTCCCAGCAGTTGCAACATGGAAATTAGGGCAGGATAGAAGGCAATTTAATGCCAGCATGTGCATTGGAAAAGTGGAGGTGGCCACAAAGGGGATTAAATGTGACTGGAAAAACAGCCAGCATCAGTATGGGAGAATCATCAAAATAAACCAGAAAGAGAAAGGGAATGGGGATACACAGCATTGACCTTTGCTACGCTGTTCACAGAACTGTCCAGGGAAAACACAAACCATACAGCCACACAACAGAGAGGCAAATTGTTATCTGGCTAAGCAGGAAGACGTGTCTGGACAAGAAAGAACACAATCGATCTCTGTGGGGTAACCCAAGTCCAGCAAAAAAGAACAAAAGGGTTCAAGTACTGCAGAGTTAAACTGAGAGGGTTTTCTGGTTTGTTTGAGGGTTTTAAATTAAAGAAAAAATACAGGTAGGAAAAAAATTGCAGTGCTATTGCTGCTTCAGAGCAAGAGGTGTGTGAGTACCCGCAGCGCCTGCATGTGTGTTCGGTCACCTCAAGGAATATCTCTGGGTCTAGAGAGCAGATTAGAGAAGACGAAGTGCCTGGTGCAGGGGTGTTAATCTGCGCCAGGGTAAGGCTACAGCATAGCCAGGCTGGGGAGCCAGCCTGCACTGCATCCCAAACGGCCGGGCAGAGCTCAGGTCAAGGCCAAAGGGGCTTGATGGGCTGGCTAAAGCCACAAAGCAACTTGTGTCTGCCCTCCACTGCGGCCTTGCAGCCTGTCTCTGCGGGGATTTACCCCTGTGAGGGACCGGAGCACAGGAGGCGTTGGTGCGAGCAGCTGGCCAGTGCTGCGCTCCGCAAGGTGAGCTGGCCAGGTCTGCACCCAGTACGTACAGGGGACACAGCTTATCGCATTCCAGGCCATGGGAGCTGTGGTGGTGGCCCATGGGTGAAGGAGGAAGGTAGAGAGCCCATAACATGGGGCAGGCCCGGCAGAGGGACAGGGGCATGTGGCTCCCCATGGCATTAGTGCCAGAGCAACTGCACGGCACGGCTGCAGGCTGGGAGCACTTGAGGCTGTATCTGAGCACTGGTGGCTCAGGGTGAGCACAAATCTGCACAGGCAGCCAGGGTGCAGGGGCCACGTGCTCAAATGGAGGAAGAGAAACCATCTGGTGAGGGCTGTCCTCTCAGTTACAGCTGGGGTGCCCTAAAGCTAATGGAGTGAGAAGCTCTGGTGGAAGTGTGATGGACCATGGTGGAGGACATTGCTGTGTGAGGCCACTACTCTGGCTGTGCTGCAGCAGAGCAGGTACACTGCAAAATGCCAGACAGCTGCAGTGGATGTAGGTCCCCAAGTCGCACAAAAAAACCTCCCCTCTACCTCTGGAAGGAAGGGGTAGATGTAATAGAATATGAAATCAGGGCAAATCAGCCACACTTGGGTTCATCTTCTCTGCTAGCCATGATTGCTGACAGCTGTGTCCCTGCCTGATGAGGCAGTTCAGCTCTGGGTGTGTGCTTGTTTCTCCCTGGAGCTCAAAGCTTCAGGGTGTTGTTGGCTCTGTGATGAGGGGTTCGGTGTGAGCTGCTTGGGACAGTTGTGCTGGAAATGCTAAAGTAGGGGCTGTGGGGAAGTGTGAATTGAAGGTGAGGTAAGTTATTGAAATGCCATCTTGTGTTTGCAGGGAGGGAGGAGTGGTGAGATGCCTCCTGTTTGGAGTGTGGTTGGGCTGGGGTGTTTCATGGTTACAGCTACATTGGACCTGATGATGAGTTGGGTTTAGGGAATGAATTGCACAAAATGCCTTACTGGGACAGGGCTTGGAGAGATCCAGTACCCCAGATCAGGGTCCAGGGGCTGGGCCTCAGTGCTATGTTCTCCTTGGGTGACCCAAATGCAGAGGTCACTCTGTGGGTGCTGAGCAGGCAGAACTGATGGATGGGCTCCTTTCTGGGATGGTTTGTCACTGGTTGAGAAGAAACGAAGATGGTGACCTTGTAAGTGAGCAGCAGCTCCAGAGCAGTGGAGCAGGTCTGCCCTTCACACAACACCCATGTAAATGCTTCTTTTCAGGCATAAGCGCATGACTGACCTCAACTGAGTGGGCGAACTGTAGTTTTATTGCTACAAAATGATGCAGAGTTTACTGACAAAAGCAGATTGGGCAGCTGGTGGGGATTTTTAATCACAGGGAAGGTTCAGTGGTCAGTGAATGTTAATCCATGACTGTTTACGGAGTCACAATTTTGCTGCAGCATGTTGTTTTCCCATGCAGGAGTTAAAAGCTGTATTTTAACACAATGTAATGGTTATTAACTGACTTAAAAGAAGCATGTCTGAAAACTACAGAGTTTAAGAGCTATGCAGTGTTTTTATTTATGTACATATAATGCAAATCTATGTACTTTATATATAAATATATTTAGTTATGTCAGATATGTCCTACAGGATACAAAGGGGGCTGGTGATAGAGCCACATAAAATTTTATGATGTGGTTTGGTTTTCTGGCTTTCAAGGTATTGCTGATTCGTCTATTTAAAAGAAGAAAAGGGGGGGAAAAGGCAAAAAAAGGCCCAAAACAGTACTTCAGAGACTTGGTTGTAAGCTTTCCTTTTGAAATATCAAATGACTGTATTAGCATTCTCTTCCTTTTAGTGTTAACTAATTCAAAGGGAAAAGACAGGAAGGCAGATAAGGTGTTGGGATTGGGCTTGAGGGGGTGACACGCCAGTTATGGCTGCCTGCACTACCACAGTGGATGTACAGATGCACGTAACAGCTGGTTTACTGCCACTCTTAGGGTGTCAAGTTTATGAGCTCATGGGTCATCTATTACTTTGTAACCTACAACTGGGGCTTCTGGAAAGCAAAGAATTAAAGGTGAGATACGGCCTTTCCCAGACCTGCAAGAATGTGATTGCAGAAACAAGCCCTGGGAGTGCAGCACTCCAGACTGGGTCTGCAGAGGGTTCTGGATTTGTCAGCTCTGCTTAGGATTGCTCACCCCATGACCTTGTAAGATGCTCAGGCTAGATGAAAGCAGCTTTCACCCTTTACAGCAATGTAAGCATGCAGACTGCTCAGAGAAGGTATGAGAGCTCAAGGGTTTAAAGATGTTTAATTGGTTTATGGAGCTAAACTCCTTAAAGAACTTAAGCTGCTGTGAAAAGGGAAGCTGGTTTAAATCCTTCATTCTTCCTGCTGGAAGGCTAAGCCCAAGTGCGCTGTAAGGTGCCAGCTCTGGGCTTGGCTACAACTTGTCTGCTGTAAAGCAGCCAGCCAGCCAGCCCTCCAGAGGGGATGGATTTTGTGGGAAGCACAGAAGCTGCCATGGTCAGGACACTGTGTTCACCAGTTACTCTGGACTAGTGAAACAGTCTGAGAGGCTGATGAAAGAAGCTGTAATTCGGGCAGGTCTGAGGACTGTTTTGCTTACCTAGGAACCATAAAGTGAGAGACCCATGAGAAATGGAAACCAACAGGTCTGTTAATATGTGGTGCATTTGTTTCTACTTTGTTGGGGTTTGGCTTTTTTTAATTGTCTGGTTTCTGCTTCAGCTCTTGGCTCTCATTATGTCTTTTGTGATTAAAATGCTCACTATTTTCTCCATAGGAGGAAATATAAAGTCACTTCTCTTTTTAATAAGGTAAGAGCTTTAGCAATTCAAGGTAGGCTCAATGAGCCATTTTGTCCTTGGCTGTTAATTTTTGTGCCACTGCCTTGCACTGAATCCAAGTCTTCATTCCCACTCTGCACATTATTGGGAAGATGCTGGAGCTGCTGTTCCAGCATCCATCTCAGCAAAGCCACATGAAAGGCAAAGTCCCTTCCCTAGCCTGCCTTCTCTGCTTGTGCATCCAGGATCCCATCAGCCCTTTCACCACAGTATTGCATGAGGATATTCATGCAGATTTACTCTGTTATAGTTTGTGAATGCCCCTGAGATTTGGTGCTCTGGGCAGTGTTCAGGTCAGCACAGGAAAGAGGGTCTGTGCCCCAGCCCTTCCACCTGCTGAATGTGAGCTGGGCTTGCACATAAAGTGGTACAAGTTCTATGAAGATGAATACAGTTGAAATGTGTTTGGGTTACTTGAGCCATGCATGTTACATGGTGTGCCACTTGCCACACTGTCTCTTTGTGTCATCTGTGAACTATGTGGCAGTTCTTGGGCATTTGTTTCTAGGTTATCAATAAAACCAGCGGATACACCTGCACAAACACATTCCCTTGCCCACAAAACCTCTGTGACTGAGTATGGGTGAATGCCTGGCTGATGTGCAGAGACCTCCCGTTCTCCCCAAGCCACTAAACAACTTGTCAGCTTTAATGTTTCAGATGTTGACAGTCTCAGCTGACAGCTGCACTGCGCAGCAGCAGCAAGGCGAGGGCACCTACCCACTGCTTTCCCAGAGATGCTGTACAGCACAGCGAGAGCACTGACGGACCCTCCTGAGAGCTGGGTTGCCTGTTACCAGCCTGAGCATGGTGCTACAGACATAACTGAAACTTGGCTGGAAGTTCTGTGCTGGTTATTAATATACAAAGATAGCAAATGTTTAGATAGGACTGGCAAGGATACACAGGAAAAGGCATAGACTTATTCATGAGTTAGTGTTGGAAGAGGGCTCTGTTGCTCAAGGCCCAAATGAGCTTCCCCTTGCCTTTCCCATCCAGCACTCTCTCACACACAAAAAATTGGGCGACCTCCCAAAGACAGGATACATTTCCCCTGCGGAAAACAGGGAATTAAAAGGCTCAGGCTCTGCACCAGGGCACCCAAGTATGTTTGAAATGCTCAAAGCTGACAGACTACAGAGATGAAAAGCAGCTTGGAATTAAATAAAAATTGGAGTGAGAATAGAATGAGGAGACTTCCCTGAAGATGTTTAATGGGTTACAGGGGGCAGGTTTTGTTCCAGAGGGCTGGATGTGGGCTCATATATTACAGTTCCTTTTTTGCCTTCCTGTAAGAAAAGGAGAAGCAGGGGGCTGGGAACTGCAGATGTGTAACTGGGACTTGAGCAATGAGGTAGGCTTTGCTGTAGCTAAAGATAGGGTTAAAGTTGTGTAATTTTGTGAGGCAGAGGTTAGGTTTGCAACACGACTGAAAAAATCAGTTTAATTTACTGCTCAGTCTGGGAATGTACCCAGACTGAAGGATGACGCTGAAAAGGTTAAAAAGGTAGGATCAAGTTGGTATTTTGAGTGCAGCCCTGCTTTTAGAGTTGTTGGGTTTGGGTTTTTTAGTTTCCTTTGGGGAAGAAGAGAACAAAAAACCAACACGCTGCCCAAAGCCCTGTGCCCAAGACTTTTATCTGCAATTCCTCCAAACCAAGGGTGATTCAGACACCAGTTCCTCCTTCGCTAACCACCACATTTCAGCGGTTTGGATAAAAGGGAACTGTGCTCTGAGTCAGCCAAGGTTGGTGTTTGCTTGGCAAAACCAAAGCTATGCCTGCAAGATTTTCTCAGAGTCAAAAAGCTGCCACAACTGGTCTTGCTTTCACAGAAAAAGCGTGTGTCACATGGTATTTTGACTGATAAATTTAATGCGGTAGCCATTAAACTCTGCTATGTCAGTTTTCTTTGTATTTGGGTTTTTTTTTTTAGTGAGAAAGCTGCCTGTGAAGAGGCAGCAGCTATTTTTTTCCATAATTGCATCTGTTTCAGAGAGCAGACAGATGTTGGGCTGAAATTCATTATGGTATTCATAAACCCTATTGGGATCTGATGACCTAGTAACATATAGCTACTGTTCCTTGCAAAGCATTTAAAATGGTTGCCACTTTGAATGGAGAAATAAGATGGGAGGGAAGGGGAAAACTTATAGCTAGGCAGATGGCTGCACCACAGCAATATACAATAGTAATATGAGTTCAATTTATTGCAATAAATCATCTTGCTCTTAATTTTGCAGAATTGCTGGCCAGCTTTTGTGCATGGGTAGCATGCAGATAGTGCGTTGGTATTGTGATGTTAGGCACAGAGTCAAAGTGAAATAGCTGCTGATGCAGGAAAGAAAAGAAAATCAAACTGGGGAAAACTCTCATGGGGAGACAATGTAATAGAAATGGCTTTGACATAGGGAAGCAGTTCTCTCTGTCACTCATGTATTGCTGCACAAAATCACAGCTGAGGATTTAGTTGGTGGTGGAACTGAGAGTCCAAAAGCCAGAAGTTCAAAATATCATTGTTCCAGAAAATACAACTTTTCTCCCTAAAGCATTTATGTGGCTGTTGTCAGGGATAGCAGGGACGTGCATTGGGCGGACAGGAAATGGGAAACTTCCAGCAGCAGCGCACTGACTTGAGAAACCCCAAAGTGCTGTGCTGAAACAATGCTATGAAGTCATGGGTCATGCAGTGAAAGAGGGTTATCAGTGCTGCAAGGAGGGGGCTCCTCGTGCTCTCTGGACACAGTGTGCTGGGACACGCTGGGCTCAGGCTCGCTTGCATGCCACTGAAAAGAAAGTCAGTTTCTGCAAGACCCCCAGTGAGTGGCATACAGACTGATGCAGGCTTTGCGGGAGATGTGTACTTTAAGTTTTACCCTGGGAAATGAGGTGGACATCCTGGCTGTGATTACAGTGGCAAGAGGTACTTTTTCCAGCTCGCCTGTCCGCTCAGGAATCCTTTGGGAAGGAAGCTGTTTGGTCTCATTTTGGATATCCTGTGAAACTCAGCTAGCACGGCTGCTGGGAACTGAAAAAAAATGACTTCATTTTTAAAGAGCTGAAAACTACTGTGTGTGCTATCGAGTATTGCACAGGAAATTACTGTTTTGGTTTGTTTGTCTTTATTTCTGGTATTCCCAGTTTACTCAAGGTAGTAGCCCTGTCTCTCAATCCTAAATGCAGCAGATTCAGTTTTAAATATGAATTTCTGACCCAGCCTTAACGTGTTTGGAATGATGTGGAATTTTCTTTAGTTCAAATGGGAGAAAGCATGAGAAATATTCAGAGCCTGATCCAACAATCTATTGAAAACAAAGACATCTTACTGTGATTTCCAGGCACTGCAGGGATGGGTCACAGAAATACTGAAGCTATGAAGTGGATTGGGCTGGTGGAGGGGTTGGCAGTTCATGTCTTAGCATCTCTTAACTAAATTGGAATGTAACTGGGTGTCCACAGCCTGAAACCGAACTCTTTTCCCTGCAATATGGAGAATTTTTGCAGCAGCTGTTCTGTTATCCTGGTGTTTTCCAAGGTGTGACCTGATGAAAGTGTTCCTTTTCTGTGTTCTTTGTGTGACTGCCACCAACCCAGCATGAAGACATAACCAGGCTGTGTACAATCCTGGACTGTTTTTTAATGTGTGATCTTGCTCCTGACAGCCTAGCAAAGCCACCCATGGTACTAAACTGTGCTATAATTGGAAATGGAAGGGGACAACTTTAAAGTTAATGGCTAGCCTAATAAAATCAAGATTTATTTTTTTTTTGTACTCTAGGACTTCACAAAAACTGTTGGTAACAATAAATTGCTTCCAGAATGATGCTGTAAATGTATTCGAACAGCAGCCAAAAGACCCTACTCATGGATGAATGCTGGGCTCAATACCATGCTGGCTGTTGGTACCCACTGAATCTCCTGTAATCAGTATTTAACAGCTGGTGATCATATGGCTCTGGTGCAACCAAGCAAGGACAAAATGGTTTCTGAAAGCATTAGCCAAAAGATTGGCCTTCCTTTTTGAGCAATCCAGAGGGAACTCTTGGGAGGGGAGGGTGAACTCTGTAGTTACGTGCAGATCTAAAGGGGTTTTGTATCACTTTGCTGTCTCTCAGCTAAGGGTTGTGCTCTAAACAATCACTAAAAAGATGTCTAAACTTCTAGTTCATATACAAAACAGATGTCATGGGGTATTTTGTGGAGGGTTTTTATTCTGGGAGAAAGATGCTGCTGTCCGAGCATAAGACTGCATCGGTCCAGTCAAGGGCCTCTGGCATAGGCAGAATGCAGTTTCCTTGCAGAAGGTAAGAAAACTTCCAGCAAAATAAATCTCTTGAGGGATGTCTTGGTGCCAAGAAAAGCTGGTGTTTACAGGGATCCTCTTTGGATCTGGACCAAGCTGTTGCAGAGAGGAGTCCTACAGAAAGCTGGCATGCTGGCTTCAGGCTCTGGCTTTCTGTATCATGAAGCTGGGAGCAAGGAAATCAAGGAGTTCAAAGAGGGATTTGCCTCCTACTTTTGTAGCAGAGAGCCTAACTTGAGTTTTGGGGTTTCTGAGCTCCCTGTTGCAGACCTAGGATTTGAACCCCCAAAATGCTGGGAAATTTATGCAGAGGGCTGGCTCTGGAGCCACAGACATGGTGTGAGCTCCTGGGCCTGGCTCAGGCAGCTCATGGAAGCTCACCCAGAGCCATGGAAGAGGAGGGATGAGCAGCATCAGGGGGATTATTTCAAAGAGAAGTTCCTCTGTGTCTAAGTTTTTCTGGATGATAATTCCTCGAAGTTTACAGTTCAGAGCATTATGAATTGTTTGCCCAATTCAGAGTGCAGCCACGTTTTGAGAAGCTGTTCATTTCCTGCAGATCGGAAATCCTGCTCTCTCATGAGTTATCTTCTTGGGTTGGGTTTTTTTTTTCTCTGCCAGCTTCACACCTGTAGCTGCGACACCAGCGTAAACAAAGCTAAAGGAAACAAGGCAGCATGTCAGTTCAAACCTCAACTTCAAACACTCTCTTCCTTTACCAAGTGTCACATCTGTCAGGGGCAATTACTATGAGAAGTGTTGTTATGGACTCAAATCTGAGTTGGGGAGGGGGAAAAGGATGCAGACAGAAGAGCTCAGGATTAGCCCTGCGCTTCTGGGGTACAATGGCATTTCCTTTGCTAAAACAAAGGGAGCTCTTCCCTCTTCATGCTTGCACTTCCCTTCTAATACAAAACATCCTTTGCATGCACATAGACATTTGAAAGGACTTATGTTTAGGCCCATGGTTGCTGAATTTGGCTGCAGCAGTTTGATTATTGCTGTGGGAGAGGAACACTGTACCAATAGCATTTAATTGTCTCTTGTGTTTGCTTCTCATTTCCTTGGGTTTTGTTTCCAATGGAATTTACTCTTAAGGAATCGTGTTGACTTTTTATCATTTAGAAGACAGATGTGGTTTCCAGTTTTTTAACAGCCAAGCTGCACTCAGGCATTCAATCCCTTATTTGTGGGAGCTGTTCTGCCACGTGGCTTTGTGCAGAAGAGCCAGGTGTGACAGCCCATTTGCGAGTCAGCAACAGCTCTGTCTCTGTGGTTGCTGGTGCTTTGGGGAGGACTGGAGCAGAAATGGGGCATGAGGATGCTGGGGACACTTGCAGCATGGTTTCTGTAGAATCAGTCATCAGGCTGATGATTAAGAACTTGGGGCTTGTAAATCTAGTCCTACTCTGAAAAGTAGCCTTGTGCTGTTGGCATTTGGCTCTTCAACAGATCTGCTATGACTATCAGTGACCAGACCAGCTGTTGTTCTGTTAGAGCCATAAGGCCTTTATGGGGAGATATGTGCTGCTGCCTTCAGCATCGAGGGGAGAACCACCTATGAATTCTGCCTGCAGTGTTGCATGTGGGACTGGAGTGTCCACAGCAGCTTTGCTAGGAGTAGGGTTTAGTGGGGGAAAGGCAATGAAAGGTAGTGATAAAAGCGGGTACAGCATGAGACGTGCCTGGAGAAATAGTACAAACCATATTATACTTCTAAAGCCAGATTTTTGTCTCATTTTGGGGGAGAGCTTTCTGTCAGATTGAGATTAATCCCCAGATTGGAGCACTCACCAGAGGCAAGCAAGGCAGGTAGGATTAATTTTGGCAAAGAGTCTAAGAGATGGAGTAAGAGGGAGGGCGTTTGGGAGGCAACAGCCAGGAGTTTCACACCAGTTCTCACCAGGGAAGCAGGAAGGAAGTGGAAAGTGGCAGGAGACAAAGGACAGCCTGAAGGTTGGGGAAGAGATAAAGAGGGATTGTGAGAAACAACACAAGCAAAAGGGCTAATGATGGATTTATGTAAGGCAGGAAGGCTATAATGGGGAGCAAAACTGCAGCTTCACTTTGTCAAAGGTTGCGTGAGGGCCAGAATTTTCCAAAGGCTGTCCAGGGGAGAGCAGGGCTGGGCTGGGCACAGAGGGGTTTTGGGCTGGGCTGCCGCTGTGTGTAGACTGCTGCACCGTTGTGCATAGCTGCTTTCAGCTTTAATGCAGTGTTGGCCTGAAATCAGTTAGCAGTGCATCAATGCACCAGCTACAGGCAGAGAGAGAGCGAAGAGCCATGGTTGCTTGAGCAGATAACGTACCCGGTGTGGGCTGCTTTAAAAGAGTACTTTGAAGTTGAATCATCAGCATTTCTTTCAAGGAAATTACCAAATGCCTTTATTACAACAGTGCCACTCAGCTGCTGGCATTGCGTCCACTGTGGTGTGCTAATGGGCACCAAAGGGGCTTTGACCACTTGGCGTTGACTTCATGCCTGTGATTGTGAAAATACTGATTCAGAATTTTGTCTCCATTGATGCTCTCTGCTTGGGAGCAACATCCCAGCCCTGAGCTGCTCAGGAGCGTTTGAGGACCGTGTCTTGGGAATTTTTGTAAGGACATGTAGGGCTAGGACAAGAGGGAATGGCTTTAAGCTGACAGAGGGGAGATTGAGAACAGGTATTAGGAAGAAGCTCTTCCCTGTGAGGGTGCTGAGGTGCTGTCACAGGGTGCCCAGAGAAGCTGTGGCTGTCCCATCCCTGGCAGTGTTCAAGGCCAGGTTGGACAGGGCTTGGAGCAGC
Source organism: Neopsephotus bourkii (assembly GCF_033783945.1). Lineage (NCBI taxonomy): Eukaryota > Metazoa > Chordata > Aves > Psittaciformes > Psittacidae > Neopsephotus > Neopsephotus bourkii. Next base: position 851,209 of record NW_026901430.1, on the reverse strand, counting down.
CTGCTCTACTGGAAGGTGTCCCTGGCGGTGGCAGGGGTTTGGAACAAGATGATCTTTAAGGTTCCTTCCAACCCAAAGCAGTCTAGGATCCTATGAAACCTAAGTTTCCACTGATTTATTTTTTGTTTTTTCTTTTTCCCTTCTCAATCCCAGGCCCAAAAATTTCCGCAAGTCCTTCTATCCTGCTCCACACAGCTGCATGCTGTGTTCTTTCTGGGCTTGTAATTACAGCGTGAAAGAGGCAGCAGAGCCCCGAGTGATGCTCTGCCCTTACAGAGCACTTTGGGCCGGGCCCCCTGAGCCTTGAGGGACCGGCTGCTTCTGCAGCCTGTGCTGGCTGTGCGCTCTGTGCTGTGGGCAGTGCTGCTGTCCCCTCTGCGGGCTGTGTTTGTAGCGCTCGCCAGTCACCAAAGGGCAAGGCTCCAGGGATGTCTGTGTGCCTTTGGTTTTGATGTGGCTTCCCCAGTGCTGCTTGGCAGAAAGGACCTGGGGGTGCTGACTGACAGCTGCTATGACCCAGCTTGTGCCCAGGCAGCCAAGAAGGCCAGTGGCATCCTGGCCCCTATCAGCACTAGTGTGGCCAGCAGGGCCAGGGCAGTGATCATCCCCCTGTATTCAGCAGTGGTGAGGCTGCACCTCGAATCCTGTGTTCGGTTCTGCGCCCCTCACTACAAGAGAGACATTGAGGTGCTGGAGTAGATTCAGAGAAGGACAACAAATCTGGTGAAGGGTCTGGAGCACAAGGCTTGTGAGGAATGGCTGAAGGAACTGGCTGAAGAGAAGGCTCAGGGGGGACCTTACTGATCTCCAGGACTGCCTGACAGGAGGTTGTAGCAAAGTGGGGATCTATTTCTTCTCCCAAGTAACAAGTGATAGCACAAGAGGAAACGGCCTCAAGCTGCACCAGGGGAGGTTTGGCTTGGATATTGGGAGCAATTCCCCAGGTGTCCAAACAGGCTGCCCAGGGCAGTGCTGGAGTCGCCGTCCCTGGAGGTGCTCCCACACCGTGCAGAGGAGCCCCTCAGTGCCGTGGGTTAGCGGCAGCCTTGGCAGTGCTGGGGACGGTTGGACGCGATGATGCTGCAGCGCTTCCCACCGCGGGCGGTTCGGTGACCCCGTGAGCTCCGCCAGCCCCGTGTGTGTGTGAGTGAGGGAGCGCCCGCCCGCGGCAGGTGGCCCCGATCCCCGCCGCCGCGCACGTCACTTCCTCGGAAACTTTTTCAGCCGAGGAGCCGCAGCGGGGCCGGAGTTGCCGGTGCGGGCGCGGGGCTGCCCGCGGAGCGGCGGGGCTGTGCTGCCGGCGGGGCTGTGCTGCCGGCCCGGCATGCCCGCCCTCCCGCGCTGCCCGGGGCACGGCCGGGCCGCCCAGCGCCGCCCGCGGGACCGTTAGCTCGAGGGGCGGCGGGGACGGCTCGAGCCATGGCCCGCGACTGCGCCGCCCGCAGCCTGGATGGCATCGACCTGGCGGCGCTGCGGGTAAGGACGGGAGGGGCGGGGGGGGGGGGCAGCCCCTGCTTCTCGGGTCCGCGGGGCGAGCGGAGGCTTCTCCCGTGCCCGAGGGGAGGCGCCGCCGGCGGCTTCATTAGCGGCGAGCGGGGCACCCGCGGTGGCGGCGCCGGCCGTGCCCGTGCTGAGCGGGCGAAGAGGCTTTGGGGTCCGGGAGCGGGGCTCTGCAGACAGCTCCGAGCGCTCCCGGCCCGGGTGCGGGTCGCGTTCCCGTCCCACGGGAGGGCTGCGCTGCCCCGCTGGGAGCGCTCCAGCAGAGAGTGTCCTTCTCCTCCCAGGATAATGAATAGGGTGATGCGAATGATGTGAAGCTATGGAGAGAAAGCAAATGAGAGATGAGGGTTTTCTGGGAGAATATATGTGTCTGTGGATTTGGCTTTTATGTTGTTGAGTTGGTTTTTCTTTTTTTTTTTTTTTTTGTTGTTGTGGTTTGTGCTATTTTTTTGCCCAGAGCTGAAAAAGTCAGCATTCACCTAGTTTGCTATGAATTTTCGACATCATGCTTTTCTGTTCGTAGGTTTCAAACACAGTCCCAACTTTTGCCACCTTAAAAGCCACCTGGTTAGTGTTTCCCATCCACAAACCGTTAACAGGGTTGTGTGTAATACCCCTTTTATACAGCTTCAACCTAGGCAGTTTTTATTCTCCACACCTTCCGCAGAAGAAGAGGGAAGAGTCCAATTGTGGCAAAAAACACAAAACTGTGTCTGTGTCAGCCCCAGACAGTGAAACCAGAGCAAGCTGCCTTCTAAAAATATCAGGGTAAAAAAAAGAAGAAAGGAGGGCTGGGAGAAGCCTTTGCAATAATCACAAGGCAAGGAGAGTTCCAGACCAGAGGCAGAAAGAAGAAAGGCAGCAGAGACAGTAAAGTCTGTGAAGATGGCACAAGGCTCCTGGCTAGGCAAGCAAAAGTTTAACCTGGCTCTGCTTGAGGTAGCAAGGCTGAATAATGGAAGTCCTTTAGGTCTTGAGCAGATACATCTGATATCCTTAAATGAGTGTTAAGAAACCAGTGTAAGTTTGGAAAAGAGTAGTGCTGCAAACCAGGGAGTGGGCTTTGTGTCTAAACCATCCAATGCAGAAACCTCCCAGAGGCTGTAACCACTGCAAGTTCCAGCCTTGGCAGTGGAAAGGACATGTGTGCCCTTTCAGAGAAAGCCCTTTCAGAACATCGCAGCCTTCATTTGGGATCTGTGGGAAATGGGAGGTGGTTGGGGCTGCGCTGTAGAAATTATGTAAAGGTGGTGCTATTACTTTGGCCTTGTCTTTGGTGCTGCAGGATCCAGTGGGAGCTGCCTGGTGTTATGCTCCTGCCAGCCTTGCTGAAGTCAGGAGGTCCAACAGGGATGCCCTACTGGGATAGGGGGCTCTTTCAAACTGCACAGGCCGGCCTTGCTCCTCTTTAAATGAGTGCTGGCCAGGGCTTTCCTGTTTTCCTGGAGAAAGGTGTTGGGGCTGTAGTTTTCAAACAGCATCTTGGTGGGGTGCTTCTGGCTTGGGTTCATCAAGGCAGTCAGGTGGCTAAAAAGTCTCTGATCTCTGCATTACATGAAGATTTTAGAAGAACTTGTGCTTCAGTCACCTGTACCTTGTTTAGCTGAAAAGGGCATTTCGATCAGGCTCTTGTTGGGTGCACTGTTTGTTCTGCCTTGCAGAGAAGATGGATGTGGCCTGGGTGCCTCTAGGTCAGCAGTCTTGCTCTTGTCTTTTGAGTGCTCTATAGGTGACTTGCAGGAAAGCAAGAAGGCCACCATATGGTATAGTGCATTACAGTAATTAACCTCAAAGTGATGAATGTTCAGGCCAGGATTTTGGTGTCTGGCAAAGGGAGCTTAGCAATTTGGCAGGTGCTGGTTGGTGAAGGGTTAGATGGACCATGGGGCTTAAATGGTAGCTGAGAGGAAGCACTACATCAAAGATAATACCAAGCTCAAAGATAATGAAGAATTTGGCCCATTATGAAGAATGCCAGTGAACAGTGTTGATATCCAAGCCAACAAGGGCAATCCAAGGACCGAAGTCAGAACCCAAATTAAAAGAAGAGAAATGGCCAAGGATTTTGGCTGCACACAGAGCTGTGGAGGCTTGAGACACTAATGCTCAACTGGCTAGCAAGGACATGGTAGGGTAGGATTTTTGTTGTATTAAAGCTAATGCTAACATTTATTTAGATAATTGGTTGGGATTTTCCTGGAGTGTCTGAAACCTTTAGAAACGAGCTGTTTGGGTGCTAAGTCAGAATGGAGTTGGTTGGAGGGAGAAGCTGATTTGAGGCACATTAGATTACTATATTTGCATAATAAATAAGCTTGGAAAAGAAGAGTGAGGGCAGAGCACACATTTGAGTGAGAGGGACAGTTCCCAACTCCAAGCTGAAAATGCAGTTTAGGTTTCTCTAGGTTTCCATAGAGGTGTGCTGTTAACACCTTTTCATTGAGCAGTGCTACTTTCTGCAGGAGAGGTGTGGAATTGTGGTGCTGCCCGTGCTTTCCACAGAGGAGTACAGCAGGTATTGTGCATGGAGGGCTTTGTCTGGAATTGGTCCTTGGAGAACTGCCGTGTGTTTCACTCCACGGACCACATGCAACCCACAGGACTGCTCTGTGAGGAGGTCGCGTGTGAATCCTTTAGCAGCAGAGGTGGTTTATTGCTGACTGTAGGTCTGCTGAAGCAAGGTGTGTGGCTTGGTTATATCCAAGACTAGTGGAAATGCAGGAATGAGAGGGAAGGAAAGCACTTTGCGAAGATTCCGGTGTTGCAAGCATTCTTATGCCTGTGTTTAGCTCCACACATGAGTGGTCCACTCATTTCCTTTTGTGTGAGGGCTTTAGGACTGGGGCTTAAGTCTAGAATGCCATGCCTTGCTGGCTTGTCTTAAAAACAAGAGGCAAAAGAAATGGTACAGACCACCCTTTGCATAGGTCAAAAGTGATTTGATCTGGTTTATGCAGTGTTACCTATTTTGTGTTGGAGTGCGTTTTGTTGTGGGTTGGTTTGCTTGTTTATTTGATTATTAATTTTTTTTATGTCTTATGAGGCTGACATTCCAGGAAGTGTAGGGGTTAAAACTCATTTAACATAAAGGCAAAACCGAATGAATTCATTGGTACTTTCAGTTGTGGAAGTCTCTGCTGCATTGCTCTGACAGGCAAAGCTATTGCCATTTATCATGATAGTTGAGTTACTAAAGGCAGAACCTGCTCACAAAAAAAGCCTGTATGTTTCCACTGGGATTTTGCTGAGGGAAACGTTTCTGTATCAGGTATGAAGAAAGCATTGTTTATGTTAAAAGGGTAACATAAGTGTAGTGGAGAAGTAGCTTGCTACCCTAAAAAAAAAGATGTTTTGCAACCTGGGTCATAGAAATTGTGCTTCTGAGATAATGTTTTTCTGTATCACGTCCCTCAGCAGTACCAATAGGCATCAACTGACATGGCAGATTGCTGAAACAGATGTGGTGAAACAGACACATGGAATTAATAATATTTTATATAAATCTCTCAATTATGTCATCCCAAGAAATGAGCAAACTGATGGCAAATGAGCAAAAATGGCTGAGTCAGAAACCAAGGAACTGGTCTCCTGAGTTCTTAATGTTTTTATATATATCTCTCAAGTGAGTTTAAACTGAAGCAACGGTTCTTTTAATGTGCTCCGTGGTGCAGGAGGTAACATTTACTTGTCCATGCCTTGCAACAAGATGATTTTCCTGTATCTGAAAGGCTGCAACATCTTGTTATTGGAGAAGGACATCTGGTGCAGTGGTTGGTTTTAGAGCAGCCAGTGCTAACCCAGTAGGATGAAAGCTGGTACATTGATCACCTGCCCCATGAATCTTTCATGTAAATCAACAGCAATCTAGTTTTGGTTCAAAGCCAAGACTTCAATCCACTTGTCAAATTCATCTTATTGTGCTTGCAAAACAAGACAATTGAGTGTTCTCAGCCTACCTGTAGTGTCAAGATGGTCTGGGATGATACATTCCCTTTTGGAAGGTAGTTGGCCTCAAATGCTTTATTTAGTATTTTTTCAGTCGTATCATTCAGGTTCTTTCTTCCATTGCTAGTGCTGAGTGTTTCATAGCAGAAGACAGTAGCTCAGCTCTTTTAAAGCTTAGGAAGCTTGGAATTCATTCCTTATTTTACTGCTAAGCTGAATCAGTTCAGTTCTTGTTCTTCACCCATCTCCATTTATTTGTTGCCTCTGCCATGTTACAAATCTTCACCAGGTTGTTTTTTTCATAGAATTTTGAGCAACTCGACTCTAGACTCCAATATTAATGTATTTCTTACACTGTTATTTGGCATTTTCCCCTTTAGTGTGTAATGCAGATCATTAGGACATGTGCCATAGATGTTTTCATTTTGATTGTGTACAGTTATACTCCATTCTGAAGTGGTTGCTTTTCTGCAAATAATGCTACTTCTGCTTTTTGCAGGACCCTGCGGGAATATTTGAACTGGTACAGGTCGTTGGAAATGGGACATACGGACAAGTCTATAAGGTTTGGATGCCTCTTTAATTTATGCTGCTGTTCTTGATAAGGCTGTTTTTCCTAAAGCAGAGATGAGCACCATTTAAGAAGGTGGACAGTATTGTTCCAATAGGAGCCTGCCTTTTCTGTGTAATGCAAGATGGTGTCACCTGTGAAGCTCTGTGCCCTGTCCTTCTGTCCTGTTTTCATGTCTTTCTGCCACCACAGGTCAGATAAGTATGTTGGCTATGGTGCTGACTTACCTCTGTCCTATTTTTTCTGCCCTGTGGTTATTTTCTCTTTTTCAAAATTATTTAATAAGTGATTGGCACAAATTAGCATCAGTGATGGCTAAATTTGGCCAGGAGTGAGTGGAGAGCTCAGCTGAGACTAAACCAGCAGAATTCTTCAAGACAGAGGTGCCAATTAACCTTGTTCTGCAGACAGGCTATGAAGTTTTTGATTTCTGTTATCACCTTTGTCACTGTGATATCAAAGCAGAACTAGGTGTCGGGAAACTACAGCAATTAAATGTTGTCTGCCATGACATGCTATGTACACTGTGCAATGCACACCTTTATTTATAAGAACTCTCCTAAAAAAGTTCTTTTACTGTGAAGCCTTTCCTAAGTATGATCTAAGAGAAAATAGACATGATAAAGTAGGAAACTGAGTCTTTGTGGTTCCCATTTGGAGAAAGAAGACTGAAGGAAAAGGCTGTGCTGCTGAGCCCTTGGAGGTACATCAGTAGAGTAGTGGCACTGGAGGAAGCTGTCTCATCTTGCTTTTCCCTCAGATCCCGCTACTGACACATTCCTGCGTGATGAGTCTTTGTACTGGTGCAGGCTCTTTCTGCACTGGTCTCCTTTGCAGGAAGAATGCAGAGGGAGGCCTTAATGTAGAAGTGCAGCACTGTTCGTCTTTTTCCAGTTCCAGCACATTGAATGCGTGTTATGTTTCAGTGTCCATCTTCTGGTGGCAGACCTGCTGTGATTGGGGTTTGGTTTCCTGTTGAAGCTATAGCTGCTCTTTCAAAGGTTATGGAAAACCCTCTACAGAAGCAGTTCTGGGGAGTTTCTGCTTTCCCACGTAACATTTTTTTTAATTCATGTCAGAAGCAGGATCTTTCTCATGGAGCTCTTTGTCGCTGTGACCAAGTCTGTGTTGTTGCTGAGATAGACATTGAGATACTGAGGTCACTACTAGTAAACTAAATATAGAGGACCGGGGTTCACATGAACAGATTGGAAGCCAGGAGACAGTCAGGGGTGCTGTTGTCAGTGTAATCAGTTTTCTGCCTGTAAAAAGATTGTGAAGCTCCTAAATGGCTTCTGAAATAGTTGCCTTTCTTTTCATGCCTGGATTCATTTTCTATCAAGAGAGAAAATATTTCAAGCTAGTGATTTTTTTTTAAGGATGTTGAGAGTTGCTTAATCAAGGCAGAAATGAAGGAGCAATATAATTTGCTTCTCTGCTGTGAAAGACAATGTTTTGAGCTATTTTGTGGTTCACTAGATATTAGTTGCAAAAAAGTGTAAGAAATATTGACAATGACAATTAAAAATTGTACCCAAAGGCTGCTTTCCACTGAGCATTCAAGAGACCAGAGTCTGACAGCTCTGAATAATGGGCGATTTGAGTCTCAGCTCATTCTGCACTTGGACAAGCTGCGACATAAGAGAGGTGCTGAGACACAGGGTCTTGCAAGGCTAAGGGCACTGAGGGGACGCTTTGTGCACAAGCATCACGCGATGGAGAGATGATGGACTGTGTAACCCTGGCTCTGTGCAAGCACAACCATAATAAAGGCTTTGTTCATATTAACACATGTGACCACTGAATGTAGGGTTTTTTCCTGAGGCTCGCTTTGGGGATGAAGCTGCTCTTTGCAGGAGGATCACAGTGAGCCATGCAGCTAAAGAAGACAGATGACAGCTGAGGTGAATGCAGTGTGTGCTCCAGACGGCAGGCAGTCAGCTTGGTCTCCATTGTGAATGCATTTCACACAGTCCAAAGCTCCAGTGCATTTGCAAATACCTCTGCAGAGGATGCTGAGCACCAGCTGAATGTACTCGGGTACGTTCTTGCCTTGCAACCAGAGCAAATATCTGTTTTCTCTGTGGGAGGGCAGCTGCAATGGAAAAGCATCTTCTGATGTGACCCAAAAAAGTTAGGCTGTGGTAGTCGCTTTTCCTTTTTCACTCCTGTGTAGTATGCTGTTCCCTCTGTACATTGCTAGGACTGATGGAGTAAATTAGGGGATGCTCGAATTATTTTGTAGTTTCTCTGCTATAGGCTTGTGATCATAAATATTTAAGTTATAAAGTAATCTCAGTTATCCACATAAAATGTCATTAGAGAATGTTTTTGTTCTTCAGAGGTGTCAGTCTTCCATACATTCAGAAACTACACATAGTAGTTTGCACATAATCAAAGTGCAGGTTATTTCAGGCTAAATAAACTATGTCCAAGATTACTAAATTGCTTGGTTGGCTGTGAAGATGATTCATAGGGCTATATGTTTTAATATATGCAGCTCCATAAAAATGAAAATAAAATTTAGAGGAGTCATCATTAGATTTGGGAAACAATGTTTAACAGATTTATTGAAGGTGAGTATTGTTCATACTGAATTATTCCACACAAGTTCCAGTTCAGTGTCTTTTTAAATTGAATGAAAAAGGTGTAAATTTTACCCATGGTAATGCTAGAGCTGTCTAGAAATGTTATAAAGGTGGGGTTTGCATATAATAACTGACAAAAAGCTAGCAGATCTTTTGACAATTGATGAAGTAGTAGGATGTAAAAATGTCCATAGTGGCAACTTCAGCCTTTTGGAAAGTATGAATTAGATATTAAAACATCAGATGGTACCCAGAAGTGATGAGGTTTAGCCTTCGTTATCTCTTGAAATAACAGATTATTTTTTCAGTTAATTGCTGCCTTCCGGTAGCTGAAACCTGAAGAACAGCACTATGTAAGAGGTGATTTTGAATAATGTTATGGAAGGTGGTAGCACTATCGTCTGAAGGCAGTAGGAAGTGCGTTTGCTGGTGGTTGGAGAAGTATGAGTATTTACTCTTTCATGCCTTTGTTTCCTGAGCTTTGAAGTGCTGAAGGCCAGATTGTGCCCAGTGTCTGCACTGTCTCCATTGAATGCATATAGGAAAGAGAAGTTTCTGAACTTCCCATGCACTGCTTTTTGCAAGGGCTGTCCATCCTCCTGGGAACCCTTGAGGCCAGGGACCACAAAGACTGTGCAGGGGACATGGCGTTCCTCTCCAATGTTGTTCTCTGGGCCAGGGTTTGGGGTCTTTCAGAGCTACTGATCATAAGGACTCTAAGGCAGAGCAGAGCAATGTTTTGCATCATGTAACTGTCAGTGTCATCTGGGAGAAAGCGAGATTGCTGAAGGTGTTACCTACAAGTTCTTTGGTGTTGCTTCCTCTCTTGGCTGCAGCCATGGTGCCTTGGAGCCCCCTTTTGCAGGCTGCCTGAGGAAGCTCGATTTGGGTGTTGTTAGGGTTGGCAGTAAAACTGCAAGAAAAGAATGTAGGAGATTTATAAACAACACCTTTTTTTAGTTTGCTAGTAGTTGCTACATTACTGTGAATAACGTGCCGTTAAAGGTGGTACCTTTGAAAGTACTGTGAAGCTCATGTCTGTGGCTATGTGGGCTGCTCTTGGTGTGCTTCGATGCTGTATCTTGCAGTGTAGCTATGACCGTTGAGACCTGACGGTGTTGTGATTTGAGTAATTATCTCCAGCAGGTTAATTATATGGGTGCCCTTTTTCCTTCCACAGTTGAACTCCATTGCTATGGTGAGTTGGATAGTGACTGTGTGTCACCCTTGATGTAAAAAAATTGCATCTTCCTCTGTGCTTGTGCATTTAGTAACAACTAAAATGTCAGTTTGGGGGGATATAAGAAGTGCTTTCTGCAAAGACTTCAGCTGTTTCATGTTCTTTGAGTGGTGTATCTTCAGCAGGAGCCTGTTAATTTTCTAGCTTTTAATTTTCAGCGCAGGGTCATTTTTCTCATGGGTGAATGGGGCACTTGAAGTGGGTGCCGTTTTTGGAGTGTTTGGGTCAGACAGTTGTTCTTGAGCTTTGGAAGAGCCTGTGAAGCTCTGAGCTTGTAACCACTTTGGTGGTTTAGTGATTAAGAAAAAAGGAATTGCTCCTAATCCTACTGATTCAGCTGTGCTCTGAGAGTCCTCATCCTTATAAAAGTGTTTTCATGGGCCAGATGAGGTCATCAGCAGCATCTGTGCAATGTGCTTGTTTTGAGAGGCACCTGACTGGGGTTTTGACTTCCTTTGTCTTAATGATGTGGATTAGTGCTCTCTTGGGGCTGGCGTTTTTGAGTGGCCTAGGGAATGAGAAGGTTGTGTCTTTGGCAAGTTCTAGCAGTGACATTTTCTTGAGTATGATCTTACAGGCTGATGATAAACCTTGACAGATTTGCAGCTGCTGTGTGTGCAGAGTGGTTGTATCCTTAACAGAGGCGGAGGGCACAAGGAACTTGAGAGATGCTCTGGTTTGGGACTGTGACAATCAAAAGGGAAGAAGTGGCTTCCCGGTGACACAGTTGATGAAAATGAAGCGCTGGTGTTGCTGTGACTTGGCAGAGGGTAGAAGCAGGCCTGCCTTCCTGTAGTGACTGCCCAGCTAGTATTTTTATTTCTATGTAGTCACATAAGACTCTGGATACAAAAAGGAAGCAGGACTGAGTAGGGAAGTGTTTGGGGTTGTTTTGTTTTGCTTTTTAAATACAGCTGCTTCTTGGCACTGAACCATGCTTCAATTGCTGACGAGAGGTAGGAGTCACTCTACTGTTGCTACACAGTGTCAGGAGTGTACTGAAGCATAAATAAGACTTTTCAGTTTCTCTTAAACTGTTTGAAAATTTGCTAAGTTTTTAATAATTAATTTCTGTGAGCAATTAATTTCTGTGGCCGAAGTAATTGAGACCAAGTTGGGAGGGGCAGGGAGAAGCCACATGCGGGTTTTCTTTGAGACTTGATGCAAGGAAACAGTCACAAGACCATGCAAAGTTATGAAGTGTTAAAGTCTGTATTGAAAACCTTAACTGATGGGTGCACCCCCGGCAGTTACTGGGAGGTTAAATGTAAGTAACATTACAGTTAGGTTCAGTGTAAGCCAGGAGGTGAATATGTATAAGCTAAAAACTACAAAACTTCTGGGGGTGGGTCAGAAGTAGCCACCTTCCAAAAAATGTGTCTTGGGGCTGAAATGCAACTGCAGAGCCTCCAAACTCCTTCAGAGACGTTAAAAATGTCACATTGCCTTGTGGTATTTTGCTATCATTTGTGGTTAGTTATGATTTTCAAGCCAATCTTAGCCTTCAAGGCACTGAGATTTTGATGAGTCAAGTAAGGAAATCAGTTGTTTGTTACAGAAATGACAAAATGCTACTCTCTGTTTCACTCGCGGTTCATAGAAGTGCTTGTTTGTTAATTTTCTTTACTTCGGTTTTTAGTAGCATAGCTGAGTATTTCATCCATATGAAGACTAGTTAATTACTGTAGGCAACAGTATATAAAGACACATTCCTGTGGTGTAGAGAATGGAGTCAGCAACTCATTGTCTAGATCCTTGGTTCAGTAGTGCAAGCAAGTAATGGAGATTGTCTGCTAATCCTGGCAGCAGGGATCTCTTTCAGGGATAAATCTGAGCTTAGTATGTGCTACTGCCATTGTAATAAGATCTGAAATGCTGTGGTGCATATGAATGGGTTGCCTTGAAGGCTTAGTTTATATAGCTGTAGTATCAATAAACTAGAGAGGCATTGTTTGCTGTTTCAGTATTTAACTTCATGCTGCTGATTTTAAGAACACCTATGAAGTCTGCATACTACTAGATGTGCTTCTTCCTCTTCTGTCAGTTGTCCTCAACTCCTAAATACACTGTCATGCATGTCTGCTTTTATTAAAGCTTCCATACCACCATGGTGGTCCTTCTCCTCCTTCACTAGAAAGGATGCGGAGTTGGCCCTGAGCCTGTGCAGCAAAGAGGATATCCTGTGCCTTGGTAGGTCTGTAGCAAGCAAATCAGGGGACACTATTGCTAGGCCACACCTGGAATACTGCATCCCATCTTTGCTCCCCCAGTTCCAGAGATACATTGAGAAACTGGAGAGGATCCAACAGAGGGCCACCAAAACTGGTGAAAAACTGTACGCATGACGAAGGAAAGGCTGAAGGAATTGTATTTTTTTCAGCCTAGGGAAGAGGAGACTGAGGGCAACCTAGTCACAGTCTTCAAGTGCTTTAATGATGGTCTGCATAGAAGACGAAAGTACAGAGATGCATAGAAGAAGAATGAGGCACAGATTGCTCAGGGAAAATTCCATCTAGATACCATGACAGTAGTGTATTACATGTATTTAATTGTCAGAGGCAGGAGCATTTTTTCCCATATTGTTGTTTTTTTGGCAGTTGTTTTTGGGCATTTAGTTGGTTGATTTTGGGTTTTTTTCATATCTTGGCTTCCCTGCTTATTTGCATGGCAATACCAAACTATTACCGAGCACTAGAATTTAAAATCATGGATCATACATGTGAAATTAATTAGCAAGTGGTGAAGTCCTGGTTCTAGTTAGTGAATATTTCAGAGGAATTCAATTAAGATTTTGAGCTGTAGAACTAATTTATCAAAAATAGAAGAGTAAGGATGTGAAAAAACCTCTCAGCTGTGGAACGCTTTTATACAATAAAGGCTCTTTGACTGAGCAGAGCAATGTACAATAATTAGATGTGCCACATCAACCATTAGAGAGGAGTAAAATCCTTGCAAGTAATTTGTTGGCAGGCCTGCCACTTCCAGCTTCTCCATGTTTTGGACCTGAATGCCCATATGCGAGACAGCAATGCTTTTTTATGCTAAACCGGTGGCGTTTTTCAGCTCACGTTGCATAACACTTCAGATGCTGGCACTGGGACATGCTGTTTTGAAGGTAAGAGAACATGCTAAAAATGCACTGGTGATAACATGAGGACAGTAGGAAATAGTTCAAAGCTCTTAATCCCCCACTCAAGCCCTTTGAAACATTTTAAGCATCTCATTAGTGATACTGATTTTGATACTTCTGACTGCTCAGCAGCAGCCAGAATCATGCCTGTGTGACGATTTGCATCAGTGACCAGTGCTTTGTGTCTGAGTTTTACAATATCTGACCTACTCAGAAGTATTTCATTGTGTATGTTATCGCTTAAAAATAAATCAGTGGGGTTGGAGGAGGACTTGTAAGAAATTGTCTGTTTGCAGTCCAGAAAACTTCCCAGACACGTAATGAGTTATTTGAGGTAACAATTTTAAACAGCAGAAAACATAGTGTGTTGTTTATAGATATTTGTAGCTGTAACTTTTGCCCTGTGAGGGCCAACTGGGAGCAGTTCAAAGCACTCCTGTGCTTGTGCAAGAAACACTTCATATGTGCTTGGTACTTGAGCACTTGCAGTGCTTGGCCTAGGACTGAAGCAACTTATGTCACTATCAAGCCCATTGTTGTGTTGCTTTTCAGGAGCTAACTGAAGTAAATAGCATTGAAGAATTGCTTTTGTTTGTTACTCAGATGAAGCCATGAGCTGTCCTGCAAACTGCATGCTGATTTATGTCCGTGTAAAAGTTGCACAGAAGCCTGCCAGGTCAGGCAGTGAGACTGTTAGCACTGGGGATGGGTTGGGACAAGTCCAGAGAAGGGCCACGAGGATGATCAAGGGACTGGAGCACCTCCTGTATGGAGATAGGCTGAGAAAGTTGGGGCTGTTCAGCCTGGAGAAGAGAAGGCTGCGTGGAGACCTCATAGCAGCCTTCCAGTATCTGAAGGGGGCATATAGGGATGCTGGGGAAGGACTCTTCATTAGGAACTGCAGTAATAGGACAAGGGGTGATGGGTTCAAACGTACACAGGGGAAGTTTAGATTGGATATAAGAAGTTCTTTCCTCTTAGGGTGGTGAGGCACTGGAATGGGTTGCTCAAGGAAGTTGTGAATGCTCCATCCTTGGCAGTGTTCAAGAACAGGTTGAATGGAGCCTTGGGGGACAAGGTTTAGTGTGAGGTGTCCCTTCCCATGGCAGGGGGGTTGGAACTAGAATGATCTTAAGGTCCTTTCCAACCCTAAATATTCGATGATTCTGTGACGGATGTTCCTACAGCTTTACCCTGGCATGGTCAGCTGGCATGGATGATTACCACAGCTCCTCTTCCATGCTGTCTGAATTGCCCAACAAGCAACAGAAGCCAGCACCAGGCAAACCACCAGCTACATGAGGTGTGTGGCACATGGGAAAAGGGGGGTGGGTAGGACAACCAGCCAACCTAGATGGCAGCAGAACCTGTGCCACTAACAACATGGTCCTTGTGCTTGTCCTTGGAAGAGCTCCTCCAGAAAGCACGACTCTTACCTCCCAGAGCCATGTGGATTCCCTCAGGGCTCTCTGATAATGCTGCTCTGAGGTTCTTGGGGGTATCACAGCTCCAGTGCTCTGGAAGGAAGCAGTGTTTGGCATAGCTGTGATCTTTAAAGCCAAATACGGCTGGCTCTGGTGGTAGCACTGCTATTCAGGCAGCAGCTGCCTGGATGGACAGCAGCAAAATCTGGTGGGACAATTATTCATCCTGCCCTTCCAAGGCATTTGTGGGGAAATGGAGTTTAAAAGCCAGTTTTCATTGTCACCTCGGGTCTAACAGCTTGCTCAGTCAGTAGACACAGGTGCAGGTCAGCCCCTGAAATTTCATTATAATGAAATTTCCAGTAAGTAGTTTTAGATTGTAATGTCCAATTTCAATTGCAAAATCCATAGATGTGATAAAATTGTTCTCTTTCTGTCTGGTATTCAGCTGTTCTCAGGCTGCTGGCCACCAGTAATTTTCTTGGCCTGCACGGGTCTGTGAATGTACCTTTTGGGAATAAAACTAAAGAAGAAACTATTTTTTAGCTGGCTGTTGTACTTTTTTTTTATTATTATAATTATTTAAAGCCCTTGTGTATTATAAACCTGCCCTTGCAACCTACTGGCTTTGTGGGATTCCTGAAAGGTTTGTAAGATTTGATTTAGAAGTACCTTTACAAAGTTCATTTCTTCCCCATTCCCTTCTCTCTCCCCATGAAAACATAAAACTTAGTGACTTCTGAGGTCTTAGGGAGTGAAGAATCTAAAAGACATATTTTGTAGCAAATTGTGGCCTTTTCAGTGCCCTGCACAGATACCATTATTAGCTAACATGTAATGGCTTGCCTGTGGTCCTGGCAGTGCTTTAGGTATCATCTTCATGTAAGAAATAGGCTTTCTCATGAGGGTAAGAGAGGGGTTCACTTGAGCAGCTGCAGTTCAGGAGATACAGCTTTTCTTCCTGCCTCTGCCTCTCATTATTGCTGGAAAACACATAAATTTGCTGGAAATGGAGCTCTCCTTGTGACTGTAGCTGCTGAAATGGAGGCAGTCCTTGTTTTTGTAAAGTGCCTTGGGATTCTGGTTAGGAGAAATTGGTGTACTTATGAAGGTGACTTGTGAGAATTGGTTAGCAGCCACTTACTGAACAACATGTTGTTTGAAAACAGCTTCACTCGAATCAAAACATGTTGGGTTCAACAGAAACGTTAAGAGGAAGAATTTCAGAAATGAGCTGGCTTTCATTTTCAAACTTTGTTGCAGAAATGTCAAAACATTGCATTTCATTTGCTTCACTTGAACAGACATTTTTATTTAGCAGGATGTTTGATACTTCATAGGTTGTCTTTAGGACTGCAGACTCAAAACCAAGGTACTGTCGTACTGAAATAATTTGGCATTAACAAAATAAACATCAATATTAATGTGAATTCTTCTGACTTTCCATTCTGAGGAGTGTTTGCAGAGTGAGACTCACTGGCAAAATCCTGACATTTTCTTGAAGTTTAGTGAATACTGGAATTGAGCAAATTCTGTTTTCTGACTTTTCAGTTGTGCAGTTGTTACATCTGATATCAATGTTTTTGATAAGTTTTTTTCCTTGTATTTCTGTTATTAAAAGTGGGGACGTTTTGAGGAGAAGGGCATGAGAGAAAGTGTGGTAGCCTTCTGAAAATATTTATTTTACTGAACTTGAGTAGTCTTCAATCTTTCTTGTTTATTGTGCTAAATTTTAGTTTGGATTTTTCCTAGTAGTTAAAAATAACAAAAGAGTAACCAACTTACTGCTTACTTCTGCTGTAGTAGATTTGTCTACTCTTGTTTTACTCTTGGCTTTAAACCTATGAACAGTTATACTAAAATATGCAACAAAACCAACATAAAATAAATATGCACATGGCTTGCATAATGGACTCTCAAATGTATTATTTACACAGATTGTCCATGATGTTGTTATATGGAAAAAGGGAAGAGCCAGGCAAAACTAGTTTTGCTTTAATATTTGCTTTTTCCAGTATAAGATGAAATATTTATCATAAGAGGCTCCTTGTGAAAATTCTGTCCCCAGAAGCCAAATTATATCAGCAGATATCCAATTGCCTTTTATTAATATGAGAGGGTAGAGTTAGGTATTGTTGACCAGCATATCCCTGCTGCTCTGAAAATCAAATTGCTGTAGGTCTCCCAGTTTTTCATCAGCTGCTGACAGCAGGAACTGGTCCTGTGTGTGCGTTTTGACCTACAGAAGAGGACAGGCAGTACCAGTACATGATTTGAGTGCACCAGACCATTCCTCCTGTGGGATTCCTTTTTGATGAAGGGCGATTTGTTTCCAGAGGCATTAGAGTATGTTTTGTCATCTTCCTCTGGGTGGAAGATTGCCAAACTGTGCAGGCAGGCACATTGGCATTTGAGGCACAGGGTGTGCCCAGTGAACTCAGCAGTTCGAATCCTGGGATAGCTTGGACATCGCGGAGGTGGTCCATGCCAGTAAATGTGGTGCACTCAAGGTACATTGAGCTCTTTGTGCATGTGCAGATCAGCCTAAGTAGTTCTGATGTTTCCCAGAAGCACTGAGCTCCTGGGTCACATGCTGTCGAGTAGGTGTGCACATGTTTGGGGCATAGCAGATTGCTGGATACCCAACTGGGACAGTTTCCTTAGCAGAATAAGAGGTTGTAGAAGCCTGCTCCCCATAAACCTGACTGAAAATAGAGAAAGGATGAAGGAATAAAGGGAAACACTAACTTTCCTCTTGGACACTTGAAAGATTAAGTCGGAGTTGTTTTGAATAGAGGAAGACACAAAACAAAGCCTGGAAACTCAGGTCCCTGATTCCATAGGCTGGAGAATAGAGAGGATTTAGGATTCACCCTTTCCTCTCTTCCTTCCTTTGTATCATATTAGTTTCCAGGTACCAATCTGGTGAAAGACTTCACATGGTCTGTATTCCTGGCTTGTGTGTTGGACTTCAGTATTTTCATGTTGGTCCAGGAACTGGCAGGTATAGCCATGTGTGCTTTAGGTTTCTGCATATGTTTGCAAAGCACCTAGTGCATTCACAAGACTGTTCAGATGGGTACAACAAAATCCTGGTTAGGTTGTGTAATGTCATTTTGCTTCTTGCTTCTGCCAAATTCACAGTTCTATGACCAGGAACAAAAGAAAATGGCCTTATCAGCCCCAGATGATGCTTGGAGCCTGCATGGTACTTGTCCTGTCTTGTAGATGAGTTTTGGATGTCATAATAAGTAGATTAAAGACAGCTTAGCTTTCTGAGTTCTTGTGGTTGCTCTGTCCTGCATTGTTTGCATTACAGAGTTGTGGCAGACCTCTCCCTTTCGATGTTATTAATATTAAAATAGAGTAAATCTTTGTATTACAGAGATGCCTTGTATTCCCACTCTGGCAGGCTTGACTGCGTGGCTCCAGGCGCTTCCACCTTTGTCACAGAGGCAGTGCAGAGCCTTCTCATGGGAGCTGGACCAGGGCTGGACTGGGGTTGTAGGTGTCAGTGGAGCTCAGGATGGAGAGGACGCTGTGCTATTTAAACTGTGATTATTAATGGAGAGCCTGGTTGGTTGAATCCTGTTGTGTGTGAAGGCTGCCTGAACTTCCAGAACAGTTGTTGCCTCCGACTATGGGAGCATATGCCAGCAGTGGGTTGTCCTCCCTTTCTGGCTTCCTTTACTGCTAAGCAAGTCACATGAATGTCATCATACAGTACCTAGTTATCTAAACCTGTTCATGGTAGATAGTCACTGCATGATATGGGAAGTCCCCAGAGACTGTACGATGCATTTTCATTTCCAGGGTTCTCCTTATAAAACAGGAGCATGATCAGAAAGGGAAACAGGGAAGCTGCTGATTCATTTCCCCAGTGTGGGGCAGGCTGCTGACTATGTGCTTCTCTAGGTGTGTTTCCAGGGGTTGGTTGTGATCTGATGAGCCACTTCTGGCTCATGCTCTGGCTGCTGAGGAGGACGTTCATGTTCATGCATCAGAAATGGCTGAAAGAACCTTTATTAGCAAGCAGTGTTTGAAATACAGGAGATGATGCAGAGGGCTTTACATCTTTTTTTCTTTTCTTTTTTAATTATTATTATTGTTTTTATTTTTCCCCACCTCCTCCCACCATTGTGTTTGCCATCAGCATGGCCGCTCATTTCTGTGCATGCACTTCTGACGTTTAGCATTTCTAACCCACGTGCTCTGGACTGGGTTATGTGGATGCTGGTGTCGTTACATCATGGGGTGTTTGCCTGGAGCTAGTGATGAAGCAGAACAACAGCACTCTCGAGGTCTGGCAGAAAGCAGTCTCTTACATTGTTATTCTTGACTTTTTTTCTTGTCAAAAACCAAAGGAAGCTTTAGCAGGTAGAAGGTTGTTGCCTGGCCACAGAAACACGTTCTCGCATACGACTGCTGCACGGGCAAAACCACTACCTGGGCCCACCCTGGCTGTGGCCACCGTCTGCTGTCCCAGTTAGTGATAAACCCTGTCTTCTCACTGGATCACGAGATGTGAATATCAAGCTTACACCAGTCAGCTTTTTAATTGGTGTTGATTGCTGACTTTCCTAAACTCAATTATTTTAAAAAGAAGAAAAAGCTGGTAACAGAAATAAATGGAAATTTCCAAACAACTTAGCTTTAATCTCCCTCTTTGGTCTGAGCATTGTGAAACTGCATGGGCAGAAATGGAATTACGTGAAAGATCAGCACTTGAGGAAATGATGTCCAGTGTAGCTGGATCAGTGAACAGAAAACACCAAACAAACCCAGTGCAGGCCAGTGAGCATGTCCACACTTAACAAAATTGAGCTGGAAATAGATTTCTAATTAAAGCTGGAAATACATTTCTAGTTAAAGCTGGCCAAACCATGTGTGCAATGCATGTCTTTAAAAATTACTGTTTAGAACCTCATTTTTTCCAGTCCTTTGCACATGATGTCATTTGTTTTACCCATTCTAAGTGACTAGAAAATGCTACCAGTAGCATGCTGGTGCTTTCTGCTCACCTGGCACTAATTTGGTTGCAGAGTAAAAGGCAAATAGCCATCAGTGCTGGGGAGCCAATTGCTAAAGGTGGCTTAGTAATTAATTCAGAACCCCTTCTTGTTATGGTTATTTTCTTGTGCAAGCATGTCAAAAATACGCGTTTTCTGTGAGCCTCAGGGTTGCAAATGTGGAAACACTTTTGCGGTGTTAATGCTGACTCAAGGGAGTAGCCTACAAACACTTGAGAGATGGGTTTACCTATCAAGGTGAATTCTGAAGTTGTTTAATCTGGCTCTTGAGGAAAAACTAAATAGTAAAACTACCAAAATGCAATTGCTTGCGAATTTGTCCTTTCTTACCCCGTCCGCCAGCTCTGAACTCAACAGCCCCAATTGCTTTGTGGAGTCCTTTAAGATCTCTGCTAGCACATACACCTGTAGCCCTCGCTTGCTTCTTTGCCACCCCAGATCTGACACTTGAGCAACTGCTGCCTGTGCAGATATAAGCCCCTGGGGCAGGAAGCAGCTTGTGCTGCTGCTGGCTACAGATTGCTACGTGCTCCAGGGCTGGCCAGCTGGCAGGCAGTGTCAGGCAGGAAACCACTGAGCCCCCTCTGGAGCAATGGCATTTGTCTCCATCTCCAATTTTCACAAAGCACACAGGAATTAAAACACCTTTGGGACTTCTTTTTCTCTGTTTTGGTTAAAATGGGCTGAAAGGTTAAAACATCGTTGGATGCAAGGGCAGCGTGATCACATACTCCTTGTTTTCTTAAGAAACATGGCTAAGCTTCTGTCTTTGATAGCAGAGGCAAGCTTGCACTCCCTAATACCGTGTCCCTCCCTGTACCTAAAGGTTCAGAAACAGGAAGGCAATACAAAGCACTTGGGAGGTAGGTTTTCTGGTAGGGTGTTTTTGTATGCTCTTTGATTATAATTATTTTGTTAATGCACTTTTTTTGTAAATAGAGACCTTGTCATTTCACGTTCTGTTATTTAAACACATGCTGTAGAGTTTCAGCTGACCCTGCAAAATTTGTCTCTGGTGCGTAATTGCCAGATTTATCCTAAGGAGCAATGAGCTGTTGGTGGCGTGCTTTGACATCTGGATGTGAATGATGGAATATGCAAAGAAGCTGCAAAGGGAAGTTATTTTGAAACTTGTGGATGGTTAAACTTTTAGAGTCAGTTTTGAAGTGAGTATAATTAGAAGAAGATGTTAAGGCGGAGATGCTAGTTTTTAGAGCTTACATTATACATGTAAACCAGATTTCAAACACTTGCTACTCCACATTTCTCCAGCAAGCTGCTGGCATCAGCTGGATGCCTTGTGGAATGTTTAGGTTGTTTAGCTGTTTTGGTCTGCTTTTTTCTTGACAGCTGATTTGTGATGTGATGCAGCTGGCTGGACACTGTTAGTATTACAAGGTGAACAAGGTTCCGGGCTTAGAAAATGAGAACTGGGTTTCAGACTGAGTCACAAGAAGGGTTCTGGTGCAGCTTTATTGGTGCCTGAGGTTTCAGGGACTGGGTCAGTGGATTTCAGTCTTAGTTTTGAATATGTATATATGTGTTTGTGTGCATCTGCATGTACTTTGTCCATAGTGCCTTGGACCCCACTGTATTTGGTTCTGTACAAGTTTACAGAGGTGCCATTGCTGCCTGGGATAGCTTCGTGTACAACACCAACTGACAAACTGTCAGTGAGAGAAATCCAGTCAAACCTATATGCCTCTGAATGTAAATGTATGTGTAATCAGTCAGAATAACAAGTGTTCTCTACTTCCATCTGGCCTTCATCTGTAGCTTTACCAAGCAATTAATTCCAACAGGCAGTGAATGTTGGATACTAGTAGTAGTGCAGTTGCTTGTCAGATACTTTCACACAAGTGGACACTCTGCAATAAAGGTGAGGGCTAATTTCTTCTCTCGCACTGAGTCAAACCTGTGATGGGATCAGTGTGAGCACACCTTCTCCAACAGAGAAAGCATAGAATATGCATGTTTTTCAGTGGAAAACTTGGTGCAAAGTAGGAGTTGTTTTGTTTGATAAACTTGAGCTTTTATGGAACAAATTCTGATCCAGTAAATTCAACAGCAGAAATTCGTGTGGACTTCAGTGGAGCCAGAACTGCATGTAATAACTCAAGCATTATAGGAAACCATCAGTAGCTGTTGGTGGGAAGTCCTGCAGGGAGGCACTGGGAAGTATGGCCAGCAGTGCATCAGAGGAGGGCAGGGGGTCCCCAGCCTGTGCTGAGGCTCTATGTTTGTTTTACCCAAATGCCTGGTTCACTCTGTAGTGCACTGCTTCATCTTATGCTGTACAAAACCAACTTGGGCTGTTTAAGCAGGGGAAGGCAAGGAGGTGAGAGTTTTAAAACCTGGTAAAGCTGTTCAGTGGTTAATTATAGGAAACTCTTGGTACCTTTTGTGACCAGTTCTTCCAGTGGTTAGCTGCTGCATTTGCTTCATTCCTGCTGTTAATTATGCCAGTCTACACTGCTTAAGGCTCTGCAGTTCTTCAGCTCTGATGTGTTTTAGCCATTTTCTTTAAATTGTTCTGCAGGGTTTGTTCTGTTTTGTTTTGTTTGTTGCTTTAGTTTTTCCTCTCAAGACTTCACTGTTCATTTCTCTCTCTGCCGTGATTGACTTCAATCCCTACAAGTAATACAGCAAATTGGAAGATAAAGTGCTGAACCGTAACCGCTCGTAGCTGTTCAGGAACTATTACTGCACATCTGACCTATGCTTTGCTCAAGAGGAGAAGCTTTGCCAGCCAGGCTTCTGCTGTATGAGACTGATTAGTTCAGTTTAGGAAAAAATAACACCAAGGCTCTTCTCAAATTCAGATTTATTTTCTTTTTCTTCAGGAAAGAGAATTTGGAAGCACTGAATCCTCCTTAATTCAATTAGAAAAGTGAGGTATACTTTACTTTTAGAATAATTAGAAGGGGAGTCTGGTTTCATTTGGAGACCAGCTTAAAACTGAAAGCCTTTCCAAATGCTTAAGTAATTGTCTCTTGAGCTTTGTGGACCAGCTAGCCAATAGAATTTTGGAAGGAAATCGGAATTGACTGCTGCTGCGAGATCAGTGCCATGGAGTTCATCTCTTACAGAGCTCATTCAGAAGTCTGGAGACTGACGTATTTTCTCACAGACTAATTGTGTCCATTAACTCCCTTTTAATTTTTGGAGAGGCTGTGTCAAATAGAGCCAAATGAAAAGGCACTGAGAGCAGAGGCTCTTTTTTTCCTCAGTTTAATGTTCTGTGAAGACTTCTGTATGTGTGTGAACAATATGACCTTTTCCTTGGGCAAGCCTCAGATCTTCTGAACTCGGCAGTGGTGCTCTGTGGGGTTTTGACTTCATGATTCACCTGGGGTGAAGAGAGTTGTAGGGAAGATGTTTGCCTTGAAGTACTGAAGGAAACGTTGAGGAACCCATAGAGAAACCCAGTTAATGCCAGTTGTTATTATGGGTTGTCCTGTGGAGTGCCGTGTGTACTGTCTCACACAGTCCACCCGCAGAGAGGTATGTACCCACACGATATTGCAGTCTGCGTGAGAAAGTCACCAGCAGAACCGGAATGAAAAAGTAAATCACCTCTAAGGTTGTTGTAGCTCTCATGATCTAGGCTGGAACTTGCAGTCTGAGCTGTGTACCCTGCCTGCCTTTAAAAAAACCAAACCAAAACAACAAAAAACCAGCAGCACATTTTTAACCCCTGCAGAACCTTGTCCATGTTCTGCATTGCACATCAGAGAAAATTTAAATGTTACACTTATTGTTCACAAGAATGCTGAAGGGTTTTTAAAATTCAGTGATATAATTGCTAAGGGCATTCAAAGTTATGTTTTTGTGGGGTAGAAAGCTAATACAGCCTTTCATTATTAGCATGTGTCCTGGAAGGTTGCATTACTTAAAACATGACTCTCATAACATGTAATTGCTGACCTCCAGAGCTTTGTAGTGATGGTGAGCCAAAAATCCTTACTTTGAGGGATTCCTGCTCCTTAAGTCTGGCCACCCATCAGCTGGCCTCCTACAGTCCAACCCTCACTTCCTTTCAGCAAGATGGGGCTGGTGGGACACATTTAACTGCCTGTGACTTCATCCAGCAGAGATGTGCTGCGGATAGGTTTTCCCTGTATTCCTGTAAATGAATGCACGAGTCAGGCAGTGCCAATTCACTGGGGTGAAGGGATTTGTACTTCTCCTTAGGCTTAGCTTCTTGACGGACCCAGCTCTGCAGGGTGAGAGCCTTCCAGGGCTGAGGCTTTTTTCCTAAACTGTTTGTTTTCCCGGATGAACAGACTTTTGAAATGGCAGACCTTTGCTGTCATAAATCACTGCTGGGCTCCCCTAGTGCCGAGTGGGACTGGCTCTGTGCCAGTGGGCTGTTGCAAACCTCCTGCCCTCAGCGAGAGGAGCCACAGGGCTGCAAACGAAAAGGCCGCATCCCTGCTGCCGTGCATCCCTGCTGCCCTGCACTGGGCAGCCAGGCTCCATGCTGCTGGCTGCCACCAGCCCAGGCTTCCCCAAGGCAGAACATGGCTGGATGAAGAAAGCTGTCTGTGTCAGTGAAGCGTCTGCAGCCTTGGCAGGGGTAGCAAGCTGTGATGGGGTGTCTGAGGGTGGAAACCCAACAGAGTGTTTCAGCAGACATTAAGAAGTATGACATGCCAAAGCCCAGGGTGAATAGCAGGACTGTTGAAATTGTTATTTATGCAAATACTGAAATTTAGGCTCAAACCAGGTTTTATGTCCCAATAAATGGAGTGTAAGGAAAAGGGGATAACTGCACAGCCTGCTTTTCAGGCTCCTTCTCCTGTTCATTATGCTGCTGTTTGAATTGCTCTCTTGCTCCGTATATGGCCCCAAAACATTCCTTTTCTTTCCTTGCTTGGTAGCAGCTCCCATTCAGGGGCCATGTAGTTACCTCTGAAGTCAAGCACCTGGACTTTCTGAGCAAAGGAGAGCTTTAGTGTTTGTCTTCCTGAAGTATCTACAGATGCAAACCAGGCTGGGACAGACCACACTTGGTGAGAGTCTGGTCCTTCCCCAGGAGTACCTATGCCTTCAGTAGCCTGGTGTATCCCCAGCCAGTGCTGACCCCGACCACAGCGGCGGTGGCAGTCAGTGGCATTAGCTTCCCAAGCTGTGTCTGTGCTGTGTGCTGCAGCTCTCCATTTCCCACCGTCACCCACCAAGGATCTACCCTGTTTTTTTTACTTGCTCCAGGAGAAATGTTCTTGCTCTTCCTTCTTGCACATTGTTCACGTTGCTTAGAAACTTCAAATAGCAGGATAGTAGGGAATCTAAAGCATCATGTCTGCATGTCTGATCTAGATGAAGATGTCTCTGCTCATTGCAGAGGGATTGGACTAGATGACCTGTGAAGGTTTCTTCCAACCCAGACTATTCTGTGTTAGCTGAATATGGAGAAGCCACAGGAATAAGTACTTTCCTCCAAATGAGCCTGGAGCTGCAGATTACATGGGATGTTCCACTGCAGACACCACCCATTTCAAAACTCCTTTCTTCGTACTGTGATAAGCATCCTATTTTCAAATGTGCTTAGTGCTTTACTTGGTCTTGCTAATTGCAACATTAATGACCTCTTTGGGAGCAGATTTCAAAGTCCCAAAAGATCAGTCCCTAGCCCAGTCTTCTACAAGTACACAGTAGCCCTGAGTGGTTTGTGTTTTGCATAAGGATGGTAATCTGATCAACTGAACATACCAATATTGCAAAAATGTGGGTTCTCAAATACGTGTTTGCGAAAAGGTTTGACCTTGTTCCTTTGTTTCATTTTCTTTTCCCACTGGTCTGCAGTCAGACACAGACAAACATTAGACAAAGCAAACAATCTGTGTTTCCACTTGCACAATGGGAGGAAATAGGAACTGAAAGGATAAAAACAAAACAAAACAAAAAAAAAACCTGGACAGAAAAACTGCTTCTGGTGCCTCTTGGGTTTTGCAGTTCCTGAGGGCTGCGGTATTGACACTTGAAGTAGGGGTGAAAAAATGT
The DNA here is from genome assembly GCF_033783945.1 of Neopsephotus bourkii. Taxonomy (NCBI): domain Eukaryota; kingdom Metazoa; phylum Chordata; class Aves; order Psittaciformes; family Psittacidae; genus Neopsephotus; species Neopsephotus bourkii. Next base: position 825,775 of record NW_026901430.1, on the reverse strand, counting down.
CCTTTTCCTCCGGAGATCAAGATTGTTTGATCAGCTACCATTAAAATGAACCCCATCCATCTCTGTCTTCCAAGCAGTGAGGACTTGGGTAGGATTTTAAGTGGTTGATTGAAGTTATATGTTCTAATCTCTTATCTTGGCTAATCTGTTGCTATTTTAGTATATGGGAAGTCCTCCTATACCGCTGCCAATGTAGCTGTGTTCTGTAGCGAGTTACAGTGATATTTTTGTTTGCTTGTTTAAGCATGTGACACAAATTGGGGCCCTGAGAGAAAGTAGTGATTTTTATTTTTATTTTTTAACTTCTTACCCCTGAAATGTCTAGAACTCCATTTAAAAGAACTTTTTAAAGCTATTATTTTCACTTTGAGAGAAGAGGAAGATGCACTAGGAGGGGTAGAATGACCTGTTCTGCAGAGAAATACAGGAGTGATTCTTTCTAAGAAGGGAACTTGTTTTCACTGCATATTGAAGTCATCTTTGCTATAGAAATTTGGTAGCCTTTATAAAATTATCCTCTTTTTTTGTTGGAATGCAGTGTAATATTTTTGAATAATTCTTATTTCTTGGTAAGTAGTGTGTATATATATATATCAATATTTCTTCATTAGTGCAACATGCTTTGTCTTAAAGTGCATTCAGTGTTATTAATTAACTTTTGTTCTTTATGTATCTATGTGCAAACATGTTGGATTTGACTGTTAATGTTTTACAACCTGAGTTCTGGGGCATGCTAAATAGCGTTCAACTTCATAGTGTGGTCTGTACTGAAGCGATAAATCTTTGCTAACTTCTTGGAACATATCTAATTGTAGAGTGGGAATTAGCATATAGGAGAAAAAATCTCAGGAGCTCACTCTGATGCTGCAGTGCTGTGTGTTCTTCCTCTTGATAGCACAGTGTTAATGGCAGAGAAAGCTATACAGTTGCTGTTGAAAAAGGGTGTTTATGGAGGAGAGGGAAGGGGAAATCCATCAGCTGGCTGCGCTGCCCAAGTGTTTTTGGGTGAGACTGTCTGGAAGTTGGGTGCCAAATATGGGGGTAAAAGGGCAAATGTATTGCATTCACATGGTCAGCACTTAGGTAATGCAGCTGGGTTGTGGTTTTAGGGAAGTCCCTGCATCCTGTTCTGCTGGCATGTAAACAGTCATAAGGAATGGAGAGTGTGCTCCAGCTGGGAGACAGAGCTGGGGGGTACCCTAGAGGAGACCTGGAACAAGGCCCAGGCTTCCAAATCTCAGCATCTCAACAGTATCAAAAGGAGAGAAGATATGCTCTAGGGGAATACAATTCTTTGATTTACAGCCCCAAAATCCAACAGACATCCAGAGATGTTGTGACAGAAATGCCACTAAAACCTTATAATGGAAATCAAAGTCAGCTTTCTGCAGCCTGAGTTGCATGATTAAAAAGATAAAGCTGTAACCAAATTTATAGCTGCATTCCCACCTGGCTGGTGCTCACAAAAAAAGAGACTTTCTGAAACTGGTTATTATCTGCCCAAGGCTGTTGTGTGTTGTGGTGGGTTGGGGGTTTTGTGTTTGGAGCTTTTTCTAACTATCAGAATTGATGTAGATTACATGTCATAATTTACAATGAAATGGACCATTTCTGAAATCCAGTGCTAGTATTCAGTGCATGACTGATCCTGAGCTCTGTTTCAGACCATTAACTAACAAAAACAAGCTGTAAGCTTCCAAGCTCTTAATAAAGTCTTCCGTTATTTATTCCCATCCTAGTTCAAGTTTTGAATTACTGCTGTGCTTTTAGCTGAAGAGCTCCAGCCATGACTACAGTGGGTTGTCTCACATGATACCAGTTGCTGAGTCTTCCTGATGGAGCTGTCCTAGAAACTGTTTTCAGATGACATTATTCAGCACCAAAGTGGTACAGCCTCAGATGTGCTAACCCTGACTGCTTGTTTATATTAGTTGAGACCCCAGGGGACAGCAAGATGCCTGTTGTGTGCATCCATTGCTGTAAAACAGCAGCTGTGCTTTAACTGCAGTGCAAGAGCAGCCTATCTGCAGATTTTATGTTCTTGGGGTCCTCCTCGCTGCCATGCTAACCCATAAGCATGCCCTGGGGAGCACACCGCAACTGCATGGGATGCTGCTCTTGCCTGCCTTCAGTGTGAGCTGGTGTTCCCAGGCTGACTCTGGGTCTGGTGGTAGCAAATGTTGCTCTCCTCTTCTGAAGAGCTGGGTCTAAGTAGAAAAGGTGGAAAGGGAAACAGAAGGATCATGACTTTGTTAAGGTCATGTGGAATAGGACATAGGGTTTCCTGGATCCCTATGCAGAGCATTGTTCATTTGATGCAGTTTCTTAAAGGCTTTCCTTGTGTTACCAGGATGGAAAGGGTGGAGAGGAGAGGGGTAAAAGGGTGGGGTCCCATCCTTGAGGGCACAGGAGGCTGAGCTGGAAGTGTACCAGCAACCGCAGGGTCACACAGATGTACCCGAGATGGGCCCAAAGTTCATCAGTGGGTTTTGTACAGGAAACCTGCCTGCTGAAGTTCCCTTTCAGCAAGAGCCTGCAGCTGCGCCTTCACCTCTCTCCGAAAGGTCAGGTGGCCACAGCCTGCATGAGTTAGCCCATAATAAGTGCTTCTGGGTGAGAAAGTCCTCTACCTCCAACAGCCAGGTCTTGCTTTCAAATACAAATCGTCAATATCCAGAGAAGGTCTCAAGAGTTAAGTCTGTGGTATGTACCAGTTGTCTGGATTATACAGGCAGGCAGTGCTGTGAAGGGTCACCCATGAGTCTCATGGCCTTGTGCGGACAAGAGCTATTTGTGTCTGTGCACACCCTAAGTGCACTGCACATGTGTATGCCTGATGGCAGAGTGTGTTTGATGTGAAATTGCCCTCTGGGTGGTCACAAAGATGCAAACTGGCCATTGTCCAAGGCTTCTGGCATGTGGGAGGTATCTCAGCACATAGACACCTCACAGCCTTACCAAAAATGCTGCTTTTTAAGGGAGAGAGAAGTGAGGTTGTGCTTGTGGTTACAGACAGGACACGGACATAGTTAGGACTTCTGCATAGTCAAAGCTACCAGCTTCTTTCTGCCTTGCTATCCTGCAGCAGGCAGCCCCTGCCCTTCAAGTGCACTTTTTCCTGCTGTGGTTAAATGGGGACAGCTTCATCAGGCAGACCTAGAAACACGTGGACATTAATGAGCGCGTCTTGCCAAAAAGGAAGTGTGTGATGGGAATGCTGTGGGCTGCCTTGGCATAGTGCGCAGCACTGGAACAGGACAGCTGGGTTGTGTTGTCTGGACTTGCAGTTGTGCATTTCAAATCTGTCAGAGTGTAAAAGTGGGGAGAGAAGCTGATGGGAGCTTCTTGCTACCCTTAGGAAGAGAGGTCTGTGCAGGACCTGGGAAGGAAGCTGTAAAACCAAGCTCTCTGCATGTGACCCACAGCCTTACAATTTCAGGCATGTGTCACTGGGACTTTGGGTCTCTGGTTGTAATTGTGGCCCAAGCCAGGGACTGCCCCAAGTTTTTTTTGCACCTACCAGGAAAAGGTGTTGTATGTGAATGCAGTATTCTGTAAATACACTTAACTCATGTAAAGCCTCTTTATCAGCTAATCTCTTGACTGCTACTGCTGATACTCTTGTTTGATGTAGATAGAAAAATATGTCTTGACCCTAGTAGAGGGCATAGATAAGCAGTTCCTCTATCTAAGTGAGCTAACAAGGTGAATACACATCCAATAGAAATTACACTGGGCAGTCTGTCCTATTCCATGTCAGTCTCCTTGCAGAGATAATGCAGGGTTGCAGCTCATCAGAACTAGATCTTTGGTGTTAATCATCCTCTATAAATGTGGCTGCAATGAGCATGATGCAGGTTTGAAGGATCTGTATGCTGGCCCCAGGTTTGCTGGATGTTACTGTAGTGACTAACTGGCAGCTGCAGCAGAATCTTTATGCAAAAATACTCTCTGGAGGAGACGAGGAATTTAGCTGGACTCAAAACTAATGGGAGAATTCCTTCCAACTTGGATACCTCATCAAAATGTACTCAGGAACTTCAATTTTAGAAGTCATTGAGGTTCAGAATTGTTTGTGTCTAGGCTCTGTATGAGCTTGGTAGCTTTTAATGCTATGTTCTTGGGTAGGAATATGGGTGACTCGCAGGTGGCTGTTGGATGGTTTGGCCACATTCTCCAGAGTTGAAATCTGCTCTTAAACTGAGAATTTAGGTGAAGGATAAAACCTTTTATTAGGGAAATGGACCCAGGTCCATTCCTGCGCTCTGCCCAGTCCCTGAGGAAATGTACAACAGACGATCCTCAATCTGGAGAGGATGGGCAACAGTGGATTGCGCAGAGGACTTGGAGGGCAATGCCCCTTGTTCTTCCTTCCATTTTGGATTAAATCACAAAGGTTGAACTTCTGTATGTCTTATCACTGGAAGTAAGTGAATCTGTTGATCTCATTGATTTGGAAAGAGTTAAAACAGCCAGTTGCTTCTAGGGAAATCAAAACACCACCTTTTTCAAAACAATTCAATCATGCTCAACTTGGTGACTTCAATAGAAGGAGCAATGTGTGAGTTCCCATGAGCTCTGGCTAACCACTGAGATTTATTAATAAATGAAAAACGTGAGGGCTGGGCCCTTGAAACCTTCCCTTACTTAAGCACTAGTCTCAGTGTGTTACCAGAAAGCCCAGGGCTGGCTTCAGAATGTTTGCTGCTTTTAGAGATGTCAAGGAAAATGAACTCAAAACAGTTTGAAAAGGTTTGTGTGAAGAGGGTTGTGGGGTATTTTGTTGTTGTTGTTCTGAACTGCCAGCACAGTCACAGACTGTGCATTAAAGCAAGCGTAATGTGGAACACATTACCCTGCTCAGATCAGCTGCACAGGCTAATGGTTCTTCTCCATGTGAACACCCGTGTCCTCTGAAAGCTTCATCCCTCTTAGTGTGGAGTCTTGCTGTAGCACACTCACTTTTTGGGAGGGAGGTTCAGTAGGGTGCCAGTGTGAAGCCATTACTTACAGGGATTGCTGATGTTTGGGTCGGCTGTTGGGGGGCTTCGCTTCAGCCCATTTTTTCTTGTAACTGAAGAGACAGTGAAGTTCTGGGGAAGAGAAGGAATAACATTTAGGATGCTCCCAGGCCTCTCTGGTTATTTTGTCTCCGCTGCCTGAACCTTTTCCTTTGGCAGTATTTAAAGGAGAAGTTTTATTTGTGTCATTTGGATGATGTCAGAGGCAAGCAGAAATGATGGTGTGTGCTGTGCAAGTCTGCGTCATTGCTTGTGGCACACGTTAGCAGGTGCAGAGACTCCTGACACGTATTTCCATGTGATAACAGAGAATTTTTTGCTTTGGGAAAATGTGCAACTGTATTAAAAAGTAAATCTGCCAAGATGGTAGTAAAATCAGTATGTCATGGTGAGAATGGTTTTGTATAGATACACAGGTGTTGATACAATCTCCAAGATGCTTTTTTTTTTTTTGTACGCACTTTTAAATGACTTCATCCCTTTTAGATAACTGATGAAAGGCAGATGTAAATATATAGGTATGTTTACACCTTTCCATGAGGTTAATCTGCAGCCCTCTGCATTACCCTGCACAAAGCTGTGCTGGTGGGTGAAGGTGAGGTTCTTCAGCTTAATGCAACCAGGCAATGTGGAAGACCTTTCAAAAGATTTTATAACAGTTGTTGAAAATAAATGGAGTTGAGAGTTAGAGCTAACAGGAATGAGTTTTTACTGCTCCTTTTCTTTCTGCCTCTTGAGAAGGGTTCAGATTCTCTGATGGATTGATCTGCTCTCTGTATTGTTCCAGGATAAGGAGTCTGAAAGAACATAAGGGTGTGAAGTGCATGTAGTTAACAGAATTCACTGCCATGTAAAGGCTGCTTTACCCAGTCAGCATTTATTGCAGGTGAGCAGGGATGGTTGGCTGCAGCCCTGTGTGTTTCCCTCAGGCTAGCAGTAACCCTGCATAGTGTGAGGATGATGAGGCATTAAGACGAGGCACAGGGTGTGATCCTGCCCTCTCTGCACAGCCTAAGCTACTCTCATCCAGCAGTCATTACAGTTGCAGAGATGGGAGCTTTTAGGAATGCAGGAGCAGGATTGCATTGTGAATCTCAGTTAATGGGGGGACATTTGTTGTGGGTCATGTTCACCTTTGCACAAAACAAAAGGGCTTGCTGTTTTTCTTTGCTACTTTTCCAAACCCTTTTAGGGGGATTTAGTATTCTCATTTATAATGGTAAAAGTGAGTGAAAGCAGCAGGTTTGCATGCAGTGGCAATAACCTTGTCTGTAAAATAACAGATGCCTGTTATACAGAGGGACAGTTTGACCAGGTGTCATGATTTGAAGTCAAAACTGAATGTCAAGCCTTTGTCGTGTCCTTATTCTGATGAATATTCAATATCAAATGCAATGGTAGCCTCATACTGATGGATTTAGTTTTTCAGTAAAGCAGCACATCTCCATGCTTCAGTTTAATTATGAAAATCAGTGTTGGTTCTTGCTGACATACTCTGCAGCACAGAAGAAACTCATCGTTTTGATGGGTTGATTGCCTGCTAAGTGTGGTGGCCACAGACACGGAGGCATCAGTGTACTTGACTCCAGGCAAGCTCTGGAGGTATGTCAGGGTGACAGTATGTCTAATGTGACTGTATGTTGTGGAAGGCCCTCTCTCACTATATTGCCAAGACATTCAAAGCCTGGAAACATTTGCAAACAATGGCCTCCAACAAAGGAGCTGTGGCTGTGCAGAGGAAGCTCGCTAACGGGGATTGACGTCAACTGGGATGGATGCTGATCAAGCACTGGCACTCATCACTTCCCAGCTGCACTTGGCCATGGTCATGTGTGTCACTGGCCTGGGAAGCGTGTGTGCCATTTGTCTTCCTCATGAGGTCTGTGACAATGTCTGAATCCTATCATTCTAGTTTGTGAGAAAGAGCTTTGCAATCCCAGGAGTGTTTCCCCAGAAAGAGGATGCTTACAGATATACAAAGCCTCAGCAGGATTTAATTTTGTGTAAAAGAAAACATGACTGTGACATATTGCCTGAGAATGAGGAATCATTTTTCATTGATGCAAAATTGCTTAGTCTTAGAAATAACACTCGTAAGCAGTTTTGTGCAGATAGAACCTGGGTTTTAAAATGACATCAACAAGCTTTTAATTTTGCAGGTGTAAATTGCACCTGCAAATCATGTTGTCTGCACACTTCAGCATTTCATACTTGATTTCCTGATTTCCTATGGCTTGCTTAACTGATGTCAGTTATTTCAATGTACAGCTTTGCAAGCACTACTATTTCAGGAATAAAACTGCGGTCTCAAAGCTTCAAACCCATTTCTGAACATTTGATGGAAGTGAGGAGTTAGTATGGGTAGCCAACCACACTGTTCCTACAAATCTTTTGATACTACCCTCCAGTTTGAGATTAGTGGGGGTTATCATGGCAAAAGACTGCATCTCTTGAGCAACTTGATCTAACCAAGCCATGAACCTGCAATTTACAGCAAGATTCCTGGTTGTATTTCTAACATACATTCTTGTGAATCACATTTTGACAGTCTCTATATGAAGTTTACTCTTTTAATAGCTTCATTTTCTATTACCTTCCTTTTCCTAGCTGTGTTTCAAAAAAAAACCTACCCACTTACCTACTCTAAAATTAATATCTGTTGCTTAATAATGCCCATGGGGTGTTGGCATTTCACTAATGAAGTGTGTATGGATGTAGGCACGCAGGCAGTCAAAGCCCTGTGAGCGTTCTTCGCCACCACCACCACAGAAGATTACATTTGAGAATACAAAGCCTCTGCATGCTTTTCTGGGAGATAGCTGAGATACAGTTAACTCAGCTGCAGTGAGAATTTTGAAAACTAAGCATTTAAAAAAGGCTTTACATTTATTTTTTATTTCCTCTCTTTTATAAAAACAGTCCATACAGCTCAAAGGTTCTTGGCAGCCGCAGACAGGCTGCCAGATTGATGTACTGAAACCTGGCTTTCTCTCTACCCTGAGGTGAGCCACAACACGTAGGATGGGAAGGCAGGGACAGTGCCAGCTACCCAGCACCTTGCTTCCCCAGCACACAGAAGCCCTGGATTGCAGTACAAGGTTGTTCTGATTGGGTCTTCCTGGGACTGGGCTGTGATATCCTAGAAGAGGAGGCTTGAGAGGTGGCAGCATCTGTTGAACAGGAGTTGGATGGAGAGCCATAAACTCATGCCATGTTGTGCTCTGACAGCAGAGATCTCCCAGCATTGCTGCTTGCTTTGTGCTAAAGGGGGAAGTTCAACCCTGCAAAGGATAGCTTTAGAGCATGGTAAAGATACAGATCTGATAACACATCACGCAACTTCACTTTGGTGGTTTTGTATCACTGAAAGGTTGTTGAGACATGATTGAAAGCAAGTACTGCAGCCGAGCTGTTATATGCTTAATTTGTCACTGTATACATAATTTGCATACGTGTTTTACTTACAGGCTTGTGTTATTTTAACAGGGTCGCCATGTGAAGACTGGGCAGCTAGCAGCAATCAAAGTGATGAATGTTACCGAGGTGAGCACAAACCCAGTAATAAAAAAGTTGTCATCAAGGTATAAGGAAAAATAAATAATCAGCTTGTGAGAAGGTGGATAGCTTATTAAAGATGATCTAGTGGTATAAATTATGGTTTCTGAGCACCAGTTTGTGTTTTGTAAAGTACTGAGAGGTGGTAAAACAACCAGATTTTTCAATTGTATGTAAAATAACCAGATTTTTCAATTGTACCTGATCACTGATGGCAAAGCAATAGGGGAATGCATTGCTGTATATTTTGATGGTCTATAATAGCAAAGAGAGCTCTCTTCCTGCGTATTTCTAGTTGTTTATCTGTTTCCAGAGATAGCAAGTAGAAGATTTCCTGTAACTCTGCACTGCCCCTGCTGTGTTTCATCACATCCTCTCCCCTTCCGTGCCACCCATTCCTCAGAGCAGCTACCCTGACAGCTAGCAAGCAGGAACATGTTAGAAATGTAAAAGCAGCCCTTTTTTTATTGTTATTTAACAGATGAGAGGATGAGGCAGTTTAATTGGCACTGTCGCTGCTCGCATTTAAAAGTAGTGTCAGTGCTGGAGCAGGATGTTGAAGAAGTTGCCAAGTATCGATTTTTGTTTCTTCTTTTAAGAGCACAGCCAGTAGCAAAGCAGTTTGTTCCTTGAGACATTTGAAGCCCAGAAAAGTTGGGGGCACTCCCTGCATCCTCTTTTCACATTTACTAGAAGTCTGTGTTTTCTACAATGCAGCTGTCTCACTGAAGACCATTCTGTCACTCTGGCAGCGTAGGTATGGAGTGCAAAACTCCAGGATAAAGTTAGCCCTCTTGCAGTGCTCTGAAATAAAAACCATGGCCAAGTCTGCCAGTGGTGCCCCTATATGTGCTGTTTTGGACGAGCACAAGCAAGCCTTGCCTGCATTGTTCTGTATGTCTTTTGATTGCCTTGGAAGACAGCAGAACAAGTTGATGGCTCTGTGGGCCTTGTCCAGTAGAGCAGTCCAGGACAGTTCTTTCTGGTGTAGGAATCCAGTCCTGAGCAGGAAGTTGTCTGAATGGTACATTGGTTATTTGTACTTAAAAGCATACTGCAGTGCTTTGGCAAAGCATGTCTAAGGGCTGGTTTGGCTGTGGCTGCTACCTTGTCAAATGCACGTGTAGTTGCATTGCCAGGTTTGCTCTCTGGGCACAGAGGATGTTTTTTTAAATGAGTGCTACATGAGGTTGGTGGGATTTTTGCATTTAGCTCTGCAGGTACATGTATCAGCAGGTGCTTTGGCTTTTAAAAATGGCATTCACCAAACAGGAGGCTGCTGGATTTTAGCAGGTGAGGAGCTGGGGTTTGAGTCGTAGAGATCCTTGAGATCAGAGCACCTGCAAGCTTTGGCAGAGGAGCTGACAGAACAGGTCCTGGCGCAGGCTCAGAAGCGATCAGAGGTTCTGTATGGACTGCTTTCATGCTTTGCTGGGTCAGTCAGCAGTGTGTGAGGGCTGGCCAGAGATGACACCTGTGGGCAGAGGATGGGATTGAACAAGGGTATCTCGTATGCTAAGGGTCTTCTGAGCTCCTTTCTTGCTACTTGAGTATTCCACAGTGGGTTTTTCTCCTCCAGCATCATGCTTTCATCACTAGAAGTCTTTCAGCTAAAACATTTCATCATAACTGGTACATTTCTGCCAAAAGATTTTGTTTCACCAATTCTTCTTTCAGCAAGAAATCATTTCATCAGAAATTTCCTGACCAGCTCCAGCTGTGATTGTTCAGCTCAAAGATCTGGGGCACACCAAGAGCTAAGCAAACTTGCTTTTCACTGTCATAAGCTGCAGCCCTGGGCTGGTTTCCTAAGAGGAGCAGCAGGTTGCTGTGGTCACTGCAGGATTCTCTGGACATCTGTCAGGAAGTGCTGCCATGTGGTGTTACAGGGAGAGTGGGGAGCACTTCGAAATGGTTGAGGGGGAGCTGGAGTCAACCTATGCTCACGTGCCTCTCCACACAGGCACTGCTTCCTGTTCTCTGATGGTGCCAAGCAAACAAAGTGCTTACAAAGTGGTTGGATTCTTGCTGCTTTTCTCTTCAGCTATTGGTGCAGGTGATCAAAGAGCTGCTCTGCATCAGGTCATTCTCTCTCTGTCCTTGTGTTCAGTTTCCACGTACCAGAATAATAGCTAAATGAGAAAATTTTCATTAGAACTGCCCTAATACTAAGGGGTCTCTTGGTGAAGTGTTTGTCAGCTAATGATCTTGTTTCCATTCGAGGTCAGAGGCATGTGCTTTCTAGCTTCTTAATGTCATTGCAGATAGACCACATCTTCAAAACCAGCCTTTGATCGTGAAACTGTCATCTTTGTGCATGCAGCCATCTGTGCCCAGAAATGCATTGGTTTGTGAAAGCAAACAGCTTTTTGCACCTGCACATCTATGAGCTTGTTTCCTTTTCTAAAGCACATGATTCATGAACAGGTTTCTGGGCCCCAGGGAGGTGTGGCTGATGGTAACACTGACAAGAGGGGGTATCCTGAGCATGTGCACTGAAAAGTCAAGGGTGCTTGTGTCCCCAGTCACCCTGCTTGAAGGATGTACGTAGTACTGAGACTCAGCAAGTCCAGGTTCAGTTCTTGGCCCATGGGACAGAATGGCTCACATTTACTCTTCTGCCTCGGTTTCTCCATGTAAAATAGAGATTTTTTGGTTTTTTTTTTTTTCAAAACTCACTTGAGCACTGGGCAGACAGAAGTACTTTTTGCCTTGCTTTCTTGTACAGCCCTTTACCTTACAGACTGATTGGTATTTGAAGTCACATCTCTTGTCTCTGGAGGATGCAGGTGTTTGGCTTGGAGGGTTTCTGCTGAGCAGTGGTGGCGCTCAACAGGGAAGGCCCCTGTCCAGTCTAAGCAGTGTCTTCCCAAGGCACTCATGCTGTATCTGAGCAGCATACAGCAGTGTGTGAATACAGGTAACTGCCTCTACGGGCAAGGATGGGCAAGGGAAGAAGAGGCAGGGGCAGGAAGGGAGCAGGTGGCGACTTCCTGGGTAAATAGATAAGGACACAAGATAAAGCAGGAATTAGATCATCTTGCAGGTAATGGTAAAGGAGTATTATACATGTGCAGTTGCTCTGCTCTTGGCAGTGCATGTGGAGGAGCCTACCTGGTATTCCAGCAGTGTTCACAAACAGGCACATGCTTTTCTTTGTTTTAAAAACATGGATGCAACATTGCCAAGTAATAGAAAGTATTCGGGTAAGAGCTGTGCCAGCACAGTCCCAACATCCAGTAAAATAACTGGGCAAAGAATAAGAGCGGAAAAAGAGGCAACAGCTATGAGGAAGTGGTTGAAATCTGCCAGCTCCCCAAGGGGAACTTTGTGAAAGCTGCAGGCTGGTGCTGAGGGCATAGCAGGGAAGCTTTTCAATCAGGCCTGCAAAGTTCCTGCAGGTGGGCAGAGTTAAGGAAAACCCCAAAATCCTAAGGTCTGAAGAGACATTAAATAATCTGGGGTAAGGCCTTTACCAAAGACGAACGTTGCCTCTCTGCATGTATGGGTGCCCTAGCAGAGGGAGTGTGCAGGATGCCAGAGGGACACCAGAAACTCGTATCAGTGACAGGACTCTTGTGGTCAGGTCCAGGATGTTGGTTCCCATGTCCTTCCTCTTTGCCTCCTTCTCCTCATGAAAGGTGTTTCTACTCTTTGATGTGTGCTATCTGGGGTCCTGAAGGAACTAGACCCTTGTTTTCCCACACAGAAAGCATCAGCACAGGCTCTCACATCCCTTTTGATTATACCCTGGCCCTGTGCGAAGAGAAATGGGATCTTGCTTGTGAAGGATTTCCTGCATGCTGTCTGGGAGTCAGCTCTCTTTCCTCTTGGAGACTCCAGGTGCTGCATCAGGCTCCTTCTTATCCTCTCTAAGTCAGACAACATCCAGGGCTGTATCAAGCCAAGAGTTAAGGGTCCTTCTTTCTCCTAAATTGCAAAAAACCTGAAATATCTAGTGTAATGTGTGCAGCTGTAGAGCCTATGTTCAACAAAGGGGCTGTTCTGAAACCTGAAATAGCTCATTTTTCTTCAAATGGAGTTGTTTTACATTTCCCATTTCCTAAAGCTTAAGAAAATTAGGCTTTAGTCTGGTAACATGTCTCCTGTAGATTGGTGTTACCTGGAGAAAACTTGCTGGTCCCTTCTGTTCTGGTCAGAATGATTTTTGTGTGGTCTTATTTAAGATGCATCATATGCATATGTTTGAGGGAATTTGGCTTCCACCTGTCAGGCCTTAATGTTCTGCTACAGGTAGAAAGGACTAAGCAGCTCGTTTTGTAAGAGTCTGTTGTGATGGTTAAAGGAATGCCTCGATGGCAAAGCTACTGGAAAATAATGGAAAGTGCAGAAAAATGTCCTGTGGGGCTGAGCTGTTCTTGCTGTCTCTGTTTTTCCCTTCAGCGGGTAAGTGCTGACTGGGATGTTTCACAGCAAGGTGAATTCATTTTCAACTTTGTCATACTCCTTTTAACTATCCAAGGACATCTTGCAGCACTGCTTATTTCCTATTAAAGCAGATGAGACAGCAAAATCTGTATGTGTTTCACCAGGTATTGTGCACCCTTTCTCTGGTGGGAACACAGCAAACAGCCTAGGTCTGGGAGGACCTCTTCAGATCAGGCAGTTCTCCCTGAGAAAAGGGCATTTCCTCTAACATAATTATTGAAACTTGTGATTTCATTAGTTGTCCTGTTGTGCACAGTGCTGTGCTGGGTAGAAGAGAACATCAGCCCTGAAGAGACTGAAAGAAAGACAGTGGGAAAGCAGGGCTAGCTAGTGCCTGGAAGGAGATGTCTAGGGGTGTGCTAGCCCCAAACAGACCAGAGACTTAACTGATGGCATGATGTTAGGAATGAGGGAAAACCTTGATTGTCCAGTAGCGTCACAGCTGTAAGGAAGGAGCAGATCCTAACCCCGTGCTAGCTGTGGAGTTTGATTTGTGGTGAGTTGCCTCCTTTTTGGCTTCGGTTTCCTCCTAGCAAGACCCTCCACAGGTCTGGGAAGACAAATTGGCTGATGCGTTCACTAAGTGCTTTTCCAAGTGTTTAAATAATGGAGTGTTAGGAATACTTTTGTTTGAATCTGGTTAATTTCTCTAAGACTAAATTACTACATACAGAAACCACAAATGGGAAGTAATAGGTCCTATCTAAGCCCCCTGAGGAGACAGTGTGCGATTGTTATACCTGAATAGGTCAAACCTTAGCAGTTCATTGTTTAACCCTATGGATCAGGGTGATTCATTCATCAGTTTGGGCCTGTCCTTCAGTTACAGTCTCGTAATCACAGGATAACCCAGGTTGGAGGGAGCCTCAGGGGGTCTCTGTTCCAATCTCCTGCTCAAAGCAGGGTTAGCCGTGGGACCAAACCAGGTTGCTCAGAGCTGGCTCCAGCTGGGTGTTGGAAGCCTCCAAAGACAGGGGTGGCCCTGCAGCTCTGGGCAGCCCTGGAGCTCAGTGATCTCTGGCCACCTAAAAGAGCCTTCTGCTCTCTTTTGCTACAGAATGAAGAGGAGGAAATCAAGCTGGAGATAAACATGCTAAAAAAGTACTCCCATCACCGGAATATTGCCACATATTATGGCGCATTTGTAAAGAAAAGTCCTGCAGGCCAAGATGATCAGCTCTGGGTAAGTGTTTAGTGTCATTTCTGTTCATGAGATTTACAGCTCCTTTTTTTAGAGCTCCAGCATGCTTGGCTGTGGCTCTGCCTCAGTGAAACTCTGAAGTCATGGTTCTGAAGAATAGCATAAAACAGAAAAATTGCTCCTCCCAAAACATCTTCCACCCCCTATGATTTCCTTTGAGGATGGACATCAAGATACTTGTGACTTGTGCTGTCATTCTGATTTGTTACTTGAGCTGGTTTGTTTTTTTTCTTTCTTCAAATTAAGCGTTTCTGTAATTTGTTTATTTTTAATAAAAGTGCAAAAGAGCTTGTCCTCATCCCCCCTCTCCTTTTGCTTGTTCCTCTCCTTTCTTCAGTTGGAAAATAAAAAGGGAACAGAGGAATTGGTAATAAAACAGAAGAAAAATAAATTCTCCGTTTTTTTTGGCTGCAAGATTTTTGAAGCTCTGCAGCAAAATGAGACATTTCAGATGTTGAACACATTCCCATGTTGCTCAGTGCTGTTAGCTCGTGGGCTTCTGATTGTGTAGTTTCTGAAGAAAATAGAAGTACCCATAATCCACAATAGGAGGGAGCACTGCTGAGGCTTTTTATTTACTCAGTGATGTGTGTGATTCAGGAAATGAGATTTTATGTCACTTGGCATCTGGAAAGGTCGCGTGTAGCTTGCCACACCTTGATTGTGGTGGGGTGGGTGTTTGCACATAGTTTCTCTGCTGGCATCCTGTCAGTGCTCTGGTAAAGGTGTATTAGGTTTGTCTTTCTGCAGTTGGTGATGGAGTACTGTGGTGCGGGCTCTGTTACTGACCTGGTCAAGAAGACTAAAGGGAACTGTTTCAAGGAAGACTGGATCGCGTACATCTGCAGAGAGGTTCTCAGGGTGAGTTGTGCCAAGAGAGCTTCGCTCATTTGCAACAAAAAGGCCTTTCCAAGCCTTTGGTTGCTAATGTAGGTCACTAGTGAGCTTTACTGTTTAAAGGTTTTGATCCATGGGGCTCATGGGCTGCAGTCCTTGAGTTTAGAAGAGCCTGAAAAGCCAGCATGATGGCTGCTTGGCATCCCATATTATTGTAGTTAATCCCATTTTCTGCATGAAGTACAGAAAACTCCTGTTTCCTGTGGCAAGTAGCCATCTCCTGAAAGTCCAGATTCCATGCATCTAGAAAAGTAAGTTTTCTGTTTTCAATAAGTCTGTCCTCCACATCAGGAGATTTTACAGCACATTTCCTCAGCTATTCATGCTGTGTAAGATCTTTAAGATCTTTCTATTCCTAGTTCCTTTACCTGCACACACTCGGGGACTTCTTTTCCACACTATTAAAAGCAATGTTGACTAAACAGCATTCCGGAATCTTAAAGGTGGCCCTGCTGGGGTAGTATTCCCCAAGGCAATTCTTCGGCTGTATTTCGTTCTATGCAGGCGTGTGTTTTTTTCTTTTATCTTTTTGTTTTGTTTTGTCCTGGAAGCTACAGAGGATAAAACAATTCCCAAGTGTAATCTAGTGAACTAGACTGGAAAAAAAATGATGCTGGAACCTGTCATTCTGAATTCAAAACCCATTACAGAGTTACTGATCCATCTTCCTTGTAATGGAGTTTTATTTCTTTTCTAAATAATGGTAAGATAAATGTGTATTCTGGGAGCTGGAATTCAAATGGCATGTCAAAGTAATGCTTGAATAGGGGCCAGTCTTGCTTCTGGAGCAGAGCTTCTGAGAAGTATGCTCAGTAGAGAACATTGGCCATCTTACAAGGATTTGGCATTAGAATGAAGATTAATATAACTATAGCTGGAAAGCATAGAGAGAGCTTCTGCAAAGGAAATAAAAACCTTAATGTTCTGGTCAGGTTGCTCTTCATTTTGTGGCTGTAATATCTGTACCAAAGCAACTGATGCTAAAAACACTTGGTTTACACTCATCAAATATTAACTGACTGAAAACAATACTTGCTGCATTCAAAAAGAGGAATTTTGAACTTTCTGTGGTCCATTTACCATTGAACACAGTCTCGCTGAATGCAGAATTCAAGCCACTTGGCCAGACAGCTGCTGTTTATCATTTTCATACAGAGCATTCTGTGTTGCTCTTTTCCTCTTTTGTTTGCTTTTAACACATGATATAGAGGCAACCCTTGATTCTGAAGCAGAAGTTTAAAATATTGGTAGCTTGTTCTCTTCACACTTGACTTCAGACATGCTCAACTACTGTCAGGCCTGTGACTAAAGAACCAAACTTGCAGTTGCTGTCCTCTCTCCTCCTCGAAACTGGTGTCTTCATGTTGCAAATAACATATGAAGGACTTTCCCTATGAATAAAGTCTGACAAAAGTGTAAAAAGGCAACAATGTCAAATGAGAGGAAATAAAATAAGGAAAGTCTGTTTTTCCTTTAGGGCTTGGCACATCTTCATGCTCACCATGTCATCCATCGAGACATTAAAGGACAGAACGTCCTTCTCACAGAAAATGCAGAAGTAAAACTGGGTAAGTTTTGTTAAATGTGTGCTAGAAACCTGTTTGTAAGTTTTGAAGATTTTCCATCTCGTTTCAGAAAGAGCCTCAGTAACATAAGAGCAACAAATATGTCAAGTAGCATTAGTGCTTGTATTTAAAAGGTGGCTGTCATGTAGAAAGAACTGCAGATGTGACATGCTTTGCAAGGATGTCACTCTCGCTCTTTGGGGAATACAGCTACTTCTGGGCAGTCAAACACAGAACCTGTCTAGTAAGTCACAGTACCATCAGGCGTTCACAGCATATCCCGGTGTGCAGAGACTTCCAGAATAAAAGTTAGGGGAATAATTTATGCTAATCTATTTCTCTAAGGAAAGTAGTCTTAGAGGTTTTCATAAATTGACAATAGATGAGATTACTCATATGTGAGGGCTATCACTGAGGAGAAGCTCTTACTAATAGTAATCTTTCAAAAATGTTGGTGAGTTTGCTCATTTCCTTTTCTAGCTGCGACATGTCAGTGTGGACAACTTCTGACTTCCTAAGATTAAATTCAAGTACATATCTCTTTTGAGGAGGGGATGTCTTCCATGTTTTGGGGAAACATCACAGAGAATGAATGGCAGTGATTTAAAGGAGCAGTCTCAAGGAGAGCAATTCTCTCATTTGGGATGAACTTCATGTTTCCTGTCTCTTTAATTAGCAGAATTCATTGTAGAGTTGGAGAACAAAAATAATAAACATGGCCTGTGGGTGGGGTAGGATGTTTGGCTGGAGCAAGAAAAAATGATTACTTTAAATCTCATTATGGTTTAACCTTATGATGAAATTCTGGCTTCATTGAAGTCAAAGGGAGTTTTGCTATTGTATTAAATGATGGCAGGATTTTGCTTGTAATCTCTAAAAGATATGTAGTAGTTTCCAACTGTTCCTTCTTAAAACTGAGAAGATGGGGCTTGGAGGTTTGTGTGTGTTTGATCTTTTATAGTAACTAGTCCTACCATTCTTCACATGATTGACAAGAAGGTTAGATCTTTCTATCTCTGGGTAGAGATGAAACAGATTTACTAAGTACAACAATAAAGGAAAAAAAAAAAAAAAAAGAAAAAAAGGTTGTTTTCAGAGAGATTTAACTTATGTGTGTTAAAGAAGCTAGAAACCCAAGAGGTCCTCAGCCCAGTTCTGCTCCAGTGTAGTTATGCACACTTCCCATCGGAAGCACAGAGCGTGTGATAATTCCAAAGGTCAGCTCTAACTGTTGGAGCAGGTTTGCTAAACAGGCACATTAAATTACATTAGTACAAATGGTTGTGGTTTGCAGATGATCTGCAGTGAGGTGAGAAAATCTTGATGATAACCATAGGGCTGTCTCCTTTCAATCCTTTCTTTTGTCTGTTATTTTGTCTTCTGTGAATAGCATTCAGGTTCTGTGCCCAGTGGATCCAATTAGTGTATCTTGGAGGTTTATTCAAAGAAAAAATACAATCACATAATTATTGGTTGCATGGGCCTTTCTGCAAATTGAACAAAACCATTTTGCTGTACAATCCTGTTGAACATAACACCCTTTGCAGCACAAAGAGCACCACAGAATTCTCATTATGAGTCTAAGAATAAACTAGTATACTCTCCAGTTTGTTCTAAAGTAGCATATGATTGTAGGGACAGAGTTAGTCCAAACACCTCAAAATGAAGTGAGATGATAGTTTTCTCTAGCTCTCACAAGTAGCCATACTAGGCACCTACAAATTTACGTTGTCAGTAGATACTGCTTTTCAGATATTAAAGATCTTGAGTCCTACTCAATGTATGTTTAGATTAAACATAAATTATTCTGTGACGTCTTCCTAGAGCAATTCATGTGTGCTGCAACCTGCCTGGCAAATTTAGCATTATCTTTATTCATAAAAAAGAGGGGGGGGAAAAGCCAGGGATGGGGGGGGCAATTAAATTTCGACTATTGGACAAGGTGTACTGAGGAACTCAGATTTGTTATGTATTGTGGCCTAAAGGTTTGATATTCTAAATAGTATGACAGTAACCAAGCAAATACTTTGCCACATGGATACAACTGTGTATTAATTTCTTCTGTTTGGCTTCTCAGTGGATTTTGGCGTAAGTGCTCAACTGGACAGGACTATTGGGAGAAGAAACACATTTATTGGCACACCGTACTGGATGGCGCCTGAGGTCATTGCTTGCGAGGAGAACCCAGACTCTACATATGATTACAGAGTAAGTATTACAACTCCACATGAAGCAGCAAAATGTGCAAGTTAATCCTGAAATGCTGCTCAGCTACTGCATCTGAAAAGTTCAAACTTCCCTCCTTTTAAACCACAATAATATAACTGGAGAAACAGAAATATGTGGATGGTGGCTCTTCTTAAGAGTGGAGTTTCATTATGAATATTTTTTGTGATTTTTTTAATACATGAAATACACCTTCATGAATTGCGAAAAAAAATCAACAAAACAAAACCTGCCATATAGAGGTTGCAGGTCAGGATAGAAAAGAATGGAAGAGGTAAATTTGGATGGAATACTTGAACTAGTGTAATATTAATGTGACAAGTTACTGCTGTCCTCTGATAGAGCTGTTTGCAGTCAGCTGCAAAACCTGATTTAATTGGCAATAATTAGTATAACTTCACTCATTTATGTGCATGTGACTGCAAGATGTTCCCCATTCCAGAATGATTTTGGGTTATTCACAGGGTAGTAGAGGTAAGTAAGCTCAGAATTTCTTGTATGTTGATTTATGCCCATAGTCTCTTGTCCTTTCAGTGAGTACCACTCAGAAGTTTGGCTTGGTCATCTTCACTCTCCTTCTGTTAAGAATTTGTGCTGATGTATGAGATTCCCCTGAGCCTTCCCTTCTCCAGACTTAACAGTTACATCTCTCTCAGCCCAGAGCCTTCCAGCTCCAATGCCTTAAACATCTTTGTGGCCCTTTGCTGCACCCACTCTAGTATGTCCATGACTTCCTTTTACTGGGGCCCAAAAACAGCTATTAAGCACCTTTTCCTGGTTGTCTTCCTATACCTTAAAACATGCTGATGCTGTTTCAGAGAGTTACTCTTTGTCCTCTGGCGTATTTCCAGCAGTGTTATCATTTGTCTGTCTACACTTACGCAGGACGTTTTCTAGTGATGACCTTCTGAGCAGCCAACTTCTGAGGGACAATCCAGTCATTCTCTTGATTTAAGTACTGTCATGGTTGTCACTTTGCACCTCTCGTTATAATTGTGCCTTTATTAGAATAACCCACTATTGCTTCCATTTTCTAGTGATTCAGAGGTTGTGATTCTCCCTTGCTAGGACCTTCTGTGCTGCACTGGCAGAATGAGGTCATGTTGTGCAAATGTCCATCATGAATAAAGAATGTTCTTGGATTTTATTTTTCATACTATGTAAATCTCCAGTAAATTAATCTCTTGTCTTCATTCCCTGTCCCCAGTTGATTTCCTTTTCAGAACGTATACTTTTCAGACGATACAAGCATTAGGAACGTGCACCCCTAATTCTTGAGGATTCTTTGCTTTCAGTAATAATCAGAGTTCATCCCACATGCATTTATGTTTGGTTCTGAATAGATTCTGAAGATAGTAGTTTAAAACCGATCAGTGGAGGTTTTTGGCAGCACTTATGCAGGCAGTGCTATGACTCAGAAGGTGGCACGGGGCCGGTCTTTTGTACAGAGATTTATAGCTCTGAGCAAAAGTAGCAGGAAGCCATTCTGTAACTTCTAGCTGGTCAAAAAAACCCAAAAGGATTATAAGACGAGTAAAAATATATATGCATAAATACATATTTACACACTGACTTTTATGAGCATTGCTGTCAACTTCCTTTTCATCTTTCTACCTCCCATGCTTTGAAGCTCCAAACCAAAATTCTCTGTAGCCTAATTGTTTTTCCCATTGTCTCCAGAACCTGTGGTAATAGCCTGCAAAAACTTTCCTGATTTTCATTCATCTACTTAATAATGAGTCAAGATCATGAAGCTATTAATGATTTAATATTAATTATTAATTATTAATGTAAAATAAAATTAATGATAAAATTTAACAACAAAACTACTGGTTTTGTTGTTGAATCCCTCCACAAACCATGATGTGAACTGGTTTTCAGCTTGCATAAAATAGTTCAGAGCAGCTGAACTGAGAAGACTCTGTTGACAAAAGTCAAATTCAGAGGGCCAGGCTGGGTATGAACTGCTATTCATATAATGGCATATATGTTTCTAATCTTTGAAGGTTTGTCTTGTGCTGCTCCCTTTGTAAAAGAGAGTTTTAGAGAAGCCCTGCAAGTTGGTTTGGTCACGTGCCTCTCATTTGGCTACATTTAAACACAAAAAAATAGTAGAATAATGCACATGATTAATCAAGTGGAAACCTGTGAAGCTTTTGCAGTCACTGGTGGGGTTTCCGATTTACCTTCCATGGTCAGAACCTGGCCCTCAGCATCCAGGCAAACTGGTAAAGGGAACTCCACTCTAAGTAACTGAGCTGAACATACACATGCAACATGGCTGCAAGATGTGCTCTCCTTTCATGTGCCCAAAACATGAAATTAAAGACTCAATAGACAGAAAAAGTCAGACCCCAAGACCTGACTATAATTTCTGTTTCATCAGCATAGAAACTCCACAGTGACTGCTCTGAAATAAGCATTAAGACCAAGAATTTGGTTTTGGCCAGGAGCAGGGTGGTGAGGCACTGCTGAGTCTCACTGCATCATGAAAACAGTCAAAAAGATTTAAGACTTACGTTTAAATGGTGCTTGTTATGCTCTGGCTCTTGTTTTTTGAATGCAGAAGGTCTGGCTGCTTAAATGATGAATCACCTGTTCAGAGCTGCATGGGAAATGGGAAGCTTCTGGCTATTAGCATGTTTCCTAAAAGCTCAATAGGGAATGGGAGGGTGTAGAATGTATGTCACTCCAACTGAAATGACCTGATCTAGCAGAAATCTAGGGAAACTGTAAAAAACACACAAAACCCAAATAAAAGCTTGAATCCTGCAAGTTGCAATGTACAATGTTTCTTTTCCTGCAGAGTGACCTGTGGTCTCTGGGAATCACTGCTATTGAAATGGCCGAAGGAGCTCCTCGTAAGTGATTTGGTATAATGGTGGGGATGTCTGTGTTTTGTGAATGTGTTCTGTGATAAAATAACTCAGCCTTGGCTAATGCACAGATGTAGAAAATTCTGGTTCAGGCTGTACCTGTAAATATTATCCGTTACTTTTTTTTATTTGGACTCTTTTTCTTTTCTTTTAGTCCCTTTACGTCTATGTTAATTCCTTGTCTTCATTTCCTAGGGAAACAAAAATCTTTTTATTGCTAGCATCAGTTTGTTGAGCACTGCCTGTAGGTACAGCTAAACAGAAGTGATTGACGCATTAGCAGAAAAAATTGACAAGAGTAGCTTTGGGTTAGGACACTTAAAAATATGGCAGTGGTAGAAGCCAGGCTTTAGGTTATATTTTTATGCTGGGACTGACTTGATTCTCACCAGTTTGGAGATGAATACTGTGTTTGCTCACATAAGGGCTACGGTCCACAACCACATTTTCAACCTGACAGCAAATTGACATAATTTTACAGCCTGCCCTCACCTGGCGGCTGCCACCCTCACTCCTCCAGTTAGCCACTTGCAGGCGTTGGCAGAGATGGGCGGCTGCAGGGTGCATGTAAAGACCTTGTGCAGTTTTGTTTCCACAGAGGACCAGTTGCTTTGCCCCAGCGCCCACAAAGCAGATGTAATGTGAAGTGATATGATGGAGGGGATACGGTCACTGCTGAGAGCACAGGAGATGAAATTGATTATACTGTGGCCTGAGCTTGAGAGCACATAGGCTGTTTCTAAAAACATATTTGGCTGTTCTCCTGCCAGATTTGTTTTTCAGCAGTGCTCAGAAGCCAGCTGGAGTTCAGGAGCACTTTCAGACACTGTGCTTCAGCCTAGCTGAAGATTGGTCCCAAGACATGGTCCATTGGAGTTTTCTTTGAGACCCTTTGTGGCTTTGCACGCCAATTCTTCTTGCCATGGTATTTGATGTTTTCACTAGTTTTGGCAGGGAAATTCTGTGGATTATATTCTGTGGCACTGTATTGTTTTCTGTAGTACAACAGTGTTTGGGACCTATAGATGGAAACCAGACTTCTCCACCCCATCCCCACTGTATCACATGCTATTGAAAATACAAAGAAAACAGTCAAAACCAGAACCAAGATGTGAGAAATAACAGCAGATGGGTGCAGGCAGAGAAGTTTATAGAAGGCAGTGAAGGCTTTACCAGCCACAGTCTTCTCCCTTTTACTATTTCTGCAGTGTTTTAAGTCCATTCCTGTTAAAAGAATCACTGCCAGACACCTGTATATTGTAGGAGATTAGCCTCCATGTTGTCTTGTTAGTTGTCATTCAGTAGCTCTGTGTCATGAAGGAAGATCTCTGACCCTTGGGATTTCTCTGTGACAGGTGGCACACACTCATAATTCCATACAAAACTCCTGGGATAGATGAGACGTGACAGTATTTACTTTCTGCAGAGTTCTTTCTAACTTCTTTCCACAACAGTAGTGCTAAAAAGAAGTACATTGGCTTGAGAGAAACCAGCATCTGAATGCATGAGCAGAATCTGTTTCAAATTGTCTAATAATGGTGCTCACACTCCTGAAACACAGAGTAGATGGAATCTGTGCTTTGTCATTGCGCTCTGTGCCAGTGATGCATTTTGAACTCTCCAATTCACGTCAGGTTTTCTTCATCCTGCATTTTCTCTTATGCTATGAACAATGTAGCTAAGAGTTGGTTAAAATTTAGCTTGTCATTTATCTGAACCATCAGCCAGACATAATAAAATAGAAAAGTGTTTCAATCCCAACTTCTATTTATTTGAAAACATATTGTGGTGTATTGGAAAGGTAAGGATTTTTTTATGTCCTTCTGAAGCCTGATATATAAAAACTGTGAAGAAAATTGTACTTGAGGAACAAGGCCATGCAGCCTTTCTTTCAAATCTCTTTTAACTGGCAGTAACAGCATACTGGTGTGAAAGATTTCTGTGTACTCAGAGACTTCATTTCTTGGCTGTAGTATGAATTTTATTGACTTAACGCTGAGGTTCTGCAGCAGATGCTGTGCTGGTGGAAGTAGGATTGCTTGTGGAGGACTCTTCCCCTCTCGATGGGAGAACCAGGCTGCATCAGCGTGGTCAGGCTGTGGGAGGGACACGGTGGGGACATGTACCATTCAAGAGCTTGTGGTTTCCTTTGCAGCCCTGTGTGACATGCACCCCATGAGAGCGCTCTTCCTCATCCCACGGAACCCGCCCCCAAAGTTGAAATCCAGAAAATGGTAAAGAGACGTGTAAAAAAACTGTGCATTTGCTGCGTTGGGCTTAGGAGGATTTTTGAGCTCTCTTGTCCAGAAACAGTGATCTTGTTAAATCCTGCAGTGATCTGTGAGGTCTTTCCTAGGGTGTTTTTAGTGCTGGGTCAGGCCACTGGTGCAGATGTAGTTTGCCTTTGGGAAGCAGCACCTTTTTTTTGAGCTTGGCCTAAACTGCAGAAGTCACTGCAGTTGCTGAAGTTTGGTGTGGGTGGCTGGAACTGCACTGTAGACAAGGGTTAGGTGGGCTGCTTGGGGTCAGAGCTTTGTCAGAAAGCCGCATGAACACTGTGGGGTCCTGTATGGCAGTCACTGTAGCCTAAGAGTATTAGTTTGTCTTTCAAATGAAGTACATAAAGAAAATTTTTACCATATCAAAAGGGTAAGGTTGGTTTTGAAAGAGTCATGCTGGCCAGGTTGTGGTTTTGTTGATCCAGATGTAAATTCAGGGTAACTCCACTGAGCAGGTGGTCAGGATGGAGCTCCTTATCACTTACCCTCAGCACTGTGGTGGCCGCAGAAGGCATAGTGGTGGCAAACTGTCTCTCACAGTTCCAGTGTAAAAGGAAACCTTGCAAAGTTAGTGCTTTCCATCACTCAGGGTGGTGCTTGGCACCCTAGTTGAAAAGGATTATTATTTTCCTTTTCAGGTCGAAGAAATTCCTAAACTTTGTTGAAAGCTGCCTTGTAAAGAATTATTTGCATCGTCCGTCCACTGAGACCTTGCTAAAGCATTCTTTCATCCGAGACATGCAGAATGAACGGCAAGTGCGCATCATGCTGAAAGACCACCTGGACAGGACCAGGAAGAAAAAAGGAGAAAAGGGTAATGGCAAAAACAAAAGGCACTGTAGAGAGTAGATCCTCTTCCAATTTTGGCAGCAGAGTACAAGGCAGATACAACTGAAATACTAGAACCCGGAAAACTGTGACTAAGTTGTCCTTGATAGTGTTGGGGCCATTTTTAAGATCTGTGACAAAGTCCTGGTCCTTAATACCGTTTAAGTGCTGAAATCTTTGAAGTCTTACTGACTCTGACTTCATGGAGGGCAACCCTGATGCTAATGTGATTGAGGAGTCTGAGTGAAAAGAAAGTCCTTACTTTCTTGAGTGTCTAAGTAATACTCAGTAAGCGTTTCTTAGTCTGTTAATTCATCTGTCTGTCCCTGATCCGTTTAATTCAGCTGTTGCACCTCCATATACTTGTGAGTTCTTTGGGGACGCAAGTGCTCTTTAAGGATTTTTACAATGGAGTGTGCAAAAGAAACTTCAAGAAGGTCTCCAAGCTTCAGAAAAACACAAATGAGCATAATAAATGATCTGCATCACAGGGTGGTTGGAGAAAAAGAGAATCTGAGTTTGTTCCCAATGCTGGCCTTGCTCTTCAGAGTAAAACCTGAAGAAACAGTGTTGGAGTAGGGATAATACTTGTGTAAATATATGTGCATAGCAGACTAAGGGCTGCACAAGGTGGAGAGAGCACCATAGCCTGTTGACAAATAAATTGCCCTGCCCTCTTTCCCCTCTTCTGTATGTTTTATAATGGCAGGGCTGTGAAGATCAGTGACTGTGAGGGCAAACTGGGAAATCACTTTACGGTTAGAAAGTGACTTCTGAACTGCTGTGCTAAAACTGGCATTAATTTATTATCCCTGTTTCTGTTTTTTTAATCATTCACTTTAATACAAAAGGAAACCTGGATTTACTGAAGGCACCATCTTAGCCATATGAGAGGTATACAATAGCACAGCAGGGTAATTCAAGTCTTTTATGTCCTATCTAAATTTCTTTCAAAAGAACTCTTCTGCTGGTGTCGTTGTGGGAGTTGGATTTCTCTGTGGGTTTAGCCTAATTTATTTCAGATGACGGAAATAGGTTAGTTTTGCAAAACCAAACCAATCAGTCAAGGGAAAAGGTGGGAGTGTGTAAAGGAGCTGCCCTAAAACATGATCTGAACTAGATTTTGAATTATGTATGTGGATACGTTGCCTCCCTTCAGCCTCACAGTGCAACCTTTGTTTTCTTCTTGAATTCCTGCTGAGCTCCATGTAGTGCAGGCTGAGTGCTCAGAAACCAAGACCATATCTTACCTAATAGTATCCTCCACTGTGGTTTGTTTATTCTGCTCTTTTTTTAGAAGAAACGGACTATGATTACAGTGGAAGTGAGGAGGAAGATGATGAGCTGAATGAAGATGAAGGAGAACCAAGGTTAATTTTATTACTGGAATAGAAAATTTGACTGCCCAAGCTGTTCTCATTAAAGGCAACCCTCCTCAGCCAGAATGGCTTTCTTAACTTATTCTGCATCCCTTATCTCTTGTTAGCGTGAACTAACAAGCTAACCTCTGTTAGCTGGAATTGTTTTGTACCTATCAAGTATAACTGCTGAGTATAAGATGTCTGTAATATGCTCCTTCTCAGTTCCTCTGCAATAGGGAGGAAACTCTCAAATGAAGGATCCAAGAATCAGCTTCAGGCTGTTCTTTAGCACAGTAAATGCAGATGCATAGTCAACATGCTGGAGATATATTGGAACATCTTAATTTGCTAACACAGGACATCAAGCAATTCCCAACGCACCTTGTGTTCTCTCTTTAATGTTCTGTTTAGTCACGTAGAAACCTCCCCTTTGTTTCAGCTCCATAGTTAACCTCCCAGGGGAGTCAACTCTCCGCCGTGAATTTCTGAGGCTGCAGCAGGAGAACAAAAACCGTTCTGACCCTCATCGCCAGCAGCAGCAGCTGAAGGACCAGGAGAAATACAAGAAGCAGCTGCTGACAGAGCGGCAGAAACGGATTGAGCAGCAGAAAGAGCAGAGGAGGAGGCTGGAGGATGTAGGGAATGGCTTGTATGGTTGTTCCATGTCTCATCACAACAAATGTGTCTGTAGAGAGTAGCTTTGAAAGGCAAGAAGGCTGTGTTAAACTGTCAGCACAACCTGGGTTGTAGTCTTTTGCCTTGGGAGAGCTGTGTCACTTTTGAATGCAATGATTTTGAATGGTCTCTGTCCTTTTCCTGCTGCCAATCTGCCCTGAGCTATGGGAGCATAAGGGGAAAGGTGCTTTGCTTGAGTTTGGTGGTGGAAGCCCAGGCAGATCCGATGAGAGATCCCAATTTTTTTCTCATATGTATTGCCCAGTTCAAAGTTTGTCTGATCCAGAGTCTTGGCCCCACTTCTGTCTAAGATGTTATAAGACAGTTGCTGCCTTTTAAACTGTCCGACACACTCTGGTGTTGGAGGCATTACTAAATCACCAACCTGTCCCTTCTTATCAGTATCTGACAAAATTCAAGCGTTGTGCAAACACTTGAGCTGGCATTTATGAAGCATAGTGCTGCTGCAGCAAAGCAGGGGAGCTCTGGAAAAGCCCTTCTTTCTCTTACCTCTTAGATAAGCTGCGAGCTGTCACAGAGATCTTGCATGCCTGCCTAAATGAATGGCGTATCTGCCCTGGAAGGCCAAAATGGGAAAAGGTTTCACTTCAAGTTTGGCAGTCAGTGTGGTGGAGCTTGTGGCTGGCTGCTTCTGCTGCACAGTGTATCGGGTATCCCATATCAATGACTGCATAGCAGGAAATTAGCCTTGTGATTGAGGAACACTGGCATGACTAATTGGTGGGTATGAAGGTAAAGTAAAATAAGCAGTGTTGTTCCCTGGCTCTCTTCCAGCATCAGAGGCGAGAGCAGGAGCTACGAAGGCAGCAGGAGTGTGAGCAGAGGTGGCCAGAGGCTAAGGCTATTCAGAGGAAAGAAGAGAGGTGTAAAGAAGACATATTAGATGGACAGAGGAAATTAGAAAAGAAGCAGGTATGAAAAGTGTGTAGCAAGGGAGATTCACAGCTTCCTCTTCCTCTACCAGTAGGTTTTTTTGGTTCCCTGAGGGTGTTCCCATCCTCTGAGTCACAGACCAGAGAGGGCCCTTTTTAATGCATTTACTGCCTTTTGTTCTCAAATTCAACTTCTTTCAAGTTAACTGGTTACTGAGTCATCTACAGCAATGACACTGCCTCTCCCACTTCTGTCCCTGCAGTTTTGCTGTGCTGAAATGGTCTGTGTTCCTTTCAGTCTGATTTAAAATATATTTACCCTGAAGGCTTCCAGCATCAGCTCAACCTAAGCTTAGATCTCCGGTTTCTGTTCCTTTTGTAACCAGGACTGTTTATTTTTCACAAATGAAAATGGAGCAGAGGTTAATTTTAATGCTGAAGTCATTGGTCTGGCACCTTGGCCACGATATTATTCTACCGTTTCAGCAGCAAAGTGATCTGTAATCAGACAGAAGTATGGAGTTTTGATTCAGAAACTCTAGTTTTAGGAAAAGTAAAAATAAAAAATATGGGTTTTTTTCTGATGTGCTGTCTCTGAAGCCAAATACAGAGCAATTGTGGTCACTTTATGCTTCCTTTTGCTCAGGGTTGTAGCTCTTCTGTTAGCTCTGCTGCAATTGTGTTTGCTTTGTTCTTTGAAAAGCCAGTATTTCCAGCACTCAACTTAGTTGTCCTCCAAGGCATTGCTCTCACTGAGGTTCATCACCCTTTGCTTTCAGAAGGTTGAAGATGTTCAGCACAACAGGAAGGTGCATCGAACTCTCCCCAAAGATCAGACACAACTGCTGTCTCTCCAGCATGACCACAAGCAGAAGAAGGAGCCTTCCAAGAGCTCAAATTCAGCAGTGCATCCTCCATCAAGCAGCACAAGCAAAGAGGTAGCAGCTTGGTCAATATGGCATTCAGATGCTTTGGAGTTTATGATGCTTTGGTAATGCTGAAGCATAGAACAGACTGATCTTTAAACCTAAATCTGGAGCTTGACCTCTGTTGTACTATATACCAGAAGCTAGCATAAAGCTTCTGGTATTCATTAATGTAGAGGGTAAGGGAAGGGAAAAGTTGCACTTAACTTTTGCTCGAGTTCAGAGAAGGGTTTGATTGGTGAATCTTCTGGTCAACCAGTTGTAACTCCCTTGTCTTCCAAAGAGAAATGAATTAAGGTAATAGCAACTGAGGTTTAATGGGTGGTTTTTCCTGATGTCGGTAAAGGCAAAAGATTTAAGGTTCACAGAATTGACCCAGGCACAGAATGGTGTCATGCCTCCGGATTACATATCACTACGGCCCAGTGTCAGACTGTGATGAACATTTTGTTACTGAAATTTGAAGGAACTCCTCTTGAAATCAGTATTTGATGGCAGAGGACTGGGTCTTACTCCATCTGAGGACTAAATTGGGTGTGGAGAGAGAAGAAAGCTGCTTTTGCTAAATGCACAGCATCAAAGTCAATAGAAATGCTTTGCCTTTGCTACGCTTCTCAGTGGGTGGGGAGAAAACGTAACTTAGTTGAGTTAATTTAACTTTCTTTTCTACTTCATTATAGTTAAAAGTCAAAAGAATTGCAGAATTCTGGTTTCACATGTGTTTTGTAAGTGACCGCTTTGTAGCAGAACGAGATATATTTTGGAATGAAATATATTGTGGAATTTAGTGTGCAGTCACTGTTAACTTTTAATTTGGTGGTGAAATTAAATATCGCTAGTTGCAGATAAGGTGCCGCCTGCCTTTTAGGTTCACAGCATGAGGCTTTTGTCATTATGACTACCACAATATAATCTAGTTTTAAGGACAAATTATTTTACAATATTATGTATTTAATCTCAGAACTTCTTGAAAGTCAGAGGTCCTTACCACTGAAATCACAATTAGTGGTACAGGGTTGCAATTTCAGGTGGAAGTTTGAAACGTCATAATTATGTCAGCAGTAATAATTGTTCATAATAATGTAAGAATGCTTTAAAGAGTTGTCTGTTTTTAACAGTGAATTTGTTCTTGTTGATACTAACCTTTCCCAAGTTTCTTAGCCAAGGAGATGTTAGATTCTCTGTTGAGAGACATCTACACAGGAATAGAGATAGCCTGCTCAAGAGTGAGTTTGTTTGTATATTTTTTTAGGGCTCAGTGGTGTTTGCAGGACCAATTGTTGATACACAAAAACTCTCCATAATTATTGTTGCACTGAGGCATTAAAAAACAAACAAACAAAAATAGATCCCTCCAAAGCCTCAAGTTTAATATCTAGGGCCGCAGACTGTTTCCTGAGTGCTCTGTGTCTTTGCCATTGCACATCGCAGGCAGTCGGGAGCTTTCTCCTGCTGTGTGCAGGTGTGAGCTCACCCTGTGCTGTATCTGGTCCCACCAGTACCAGAGCTAATGAGGGGAGAGGAAAGGACTTGTAGCTTGGGCTTGACACTGCACTTAGCTCAGTGCCTGGACAGGGGCTGGCATCAATTCTAGGAGCCCAAATTGTCAGCTGCGTGAGTTTGCATCTGGACCAACCAGAATATATTGCATTCAAGCACAGAGGTGGTAGGTGAATTATCATAGCTAGCTTTTACATTTTCTTTCTTGCTTAAGGTAAAATTTGCCTTTCATTATTAGGAGTTGCAAGTAATGAAACTCTGGCCTCAAGAGTATTATACCAATCAAGTTCACTGGGGCTGGAGTTTCATGGTATCTGGCTGTGGTTGCTTGTTTTAATAAGGGTTTTTTTTCTGTGGTTTTTTTTTATATTATTATTTTGTTTTTTAATGATTTTTTTTCTTCCCCAATTGAGATCCGTGAGGCTGAGTGGAATAGTTTTCCATCTCCTCAGCAGTTTCCTAGGCTGTGTTAAGAATATGCTTACCTACCTGTCACCGGCACAAACATCCAGATATAGTGAGATACCATTCAGAATGCCCACCCAAATACAGATAACTGGGGGGGGTTGGCATTAATCTTTACTGTGTAGAGTGTAGAGCTGTTTCTTGGCTGCTGAATCAGAGGATATGCTAACGATTAACACTAGAGAATGAGTCATGTTGAAAGTGGAAAGATTAGTGGAGTCAAAACCATAGGATAAAGATTTTTGTAATGAGCCATGCCCTCAGGAACTAAAAGGACCTTTATTTCTTCTAGATCCTGTTGTTCAGTCTTTTCCATAGTGTAAGTAACATACCAAAAGACAGTGTTAAAAGTATTCAAAGTAGAAAAGAACATGCAGTAATGTCAATGTTGTGGAAGAGATAATAAATGCATGGCAAAACAGGCTGTGTGTTGTCAAAGATAAGCAAGTACAGACAGATGATTCCTCCCAGCTAAAATTCCAACCTGCAGCCAGGAGGATGTCCTAGAACACAGCAGATGGCAGCTCGGGGCCCTTTGCCTTGCTGAAGTTTGGAGACTTGATGGAGAAGGAAGGATTGCAGATGGAGATGTAGTAATGGTTCATATTGTGCCAGGGCTGACCTCCCCAGTGGGGGAGGTCCATCAGGGATGATGTGAACTGTGCTGCTGATGGAGAACATCCAGGCTGTGATGCCGGAGGCTCAGTGTACAGCATGCTGCTACTTTTCTCCTTCTCAGGCTGAGGACCGAAGAAAGCTAAGTGACACCATCCAGTCTTCCCTCCAGTGGCCAGCAGTGCTGGGGCATGAAGCCACGCCACACACCAGGATGGGCTCTGGCAGCAGCTCCAGCCCTTGCACCCCTGCACCGCAGAGAGCCATGTTAGTACAGGTATGGTACTGCTGCCCCAGATGGGCAGGAGAAAGTGTGGGTGCAGAGCAGCGTGTCTAAAACCTGATTCCCTTCTCTCCTGGCACAAACAACTGAAGCCTGTGCAAACCAGCTCAGAGGTTTCTTGGTGCCACCATGTGCTGATAAATTCTATGTGGAATTAAGACACTGCAGATCAGGATTAGATAACAGTTATCTTTAAATACTTGATGCCTGATTACTGATTCCATGGCATTACTCTTAAATGTGTCACAGAAAGCCTAAATGACTGTGCTGTTGCAACCCCTGAATAGTCTACTACCTTTTTGAGCAATCTTTTTCAGTGTTTCACCACCCTCATTATAAAAAAATCTCTTCCTTATCTCTAGTCTTTGTCTACCCTCTTTTAGTTTACAATCATCACCCCTTGTCCTGTCACTACAGGTCCTATTTATAGGTGCAGTTAGCATATTTAAGTCAAAGCCCCCCTGTGCCTTTCCTGCTCAGACTGCTTTTTGATGATGATGCAAATATCACCATAGACAGCTGCTGGGAGAGAAAAGGCCCATTTCACCTGATAGCTTTTACCTGGGAAAATATTTGTGTATCTTTTCACATCCTTTTTTCCAGGGCCTGTTTGTCATTTCAAGTCAAGAGTATTGTGACTGGGCTGAGTTGGTGGCCTGGGTTGTAGCATCAAATCACTGGAGAGCTGTTGCAAGATCAACAAGAAGGATGTTTGTATCTTAACCTTGGGTAGAGGCTGGCAGCTTTCTTGAGGCAAATATTTCAGCCCTGCAATAGTAGTGGGAGAGTCCATAGTTCATTGCAGGGTGTATGGGTTTCTGTAGGAGCACAGTGACTGCAGAGGAAATAGTCCTGCCCTGTTAAAATGATGCTCTTGGCATGAAAGGAGCTGGCTGCATCATCTAGGACAAATCGCTGCATTACTTTTCACTCTGTCAGTGCTTCTCTTTTTGGGTAGTACCTTTCCCAGCTGCCAAGGGGAGTGAAGAATGAAGCAATATTTACCAATCTCTTACACTCCTTGATGGAAACTGCACTATAAAAATTTTATGATGTTTAAAGTGATGGTGTTACTTAAGGATAATAGCAGCAAGTGATATATAGCTGTTACCGTGTGATTTCACTCCCTGCTGGTAGCTGCCCTGATACCCACTCACAAGTCAGTGCTTCAGCTGATATAGACCGTGCGGACAGGCAGAAGTCAGTCTGTACTCTCACCTGCTGTGTTAGCATGGAGACCAGATGAACTTAATGGCTAGTTTATAAATCCTCTGAAGGGTTGTGCTTTCTTTTGCTGGTTGGCAGCAGCTGTTGATGAGAATAGCAGAGTGTTTGGGTATGCTGCCTGCATTAACTGTATGAAGTGTTAAGGGAATGAGTGATGGACCAGTTAGTCACCTGGAAATTGAAAGACTCACAGCAATACGCTTGTGAAGTTCGATACATGTGTGTGCCGTGTTGATTTAAAATAAAAGTGAAGTGCAGAGCTAAAATGCAGGCTGTATTCATCACAGATGTCTGTGATGAAGAACTTCCAGACAGGTTTGTCTGAGAGGGATCATCTGTTATCACCGCTCTGCTCAGACAAAAATGACTTCTTATTTTAAGTGACCGTATTGCCCAAATCTCTCTTAAAATGTTTTCACTGGAAATCTTAATGCAGCCCCTGAGGCAGAAGGTGCATGATTTCTCAGTGTCTTATATCCTATCTGTCTGGTAAGGGAAAAGTGGCATATTACCAGATCACAGTGTACCATTTCCACTTGTCTTGTGTTTGCTGCAGCACGGCAGCAGATCTGGCTCTCTGTGGTGGTATGGGATGAGCTGTTCTGGGCTACCTGCAGAATATCACACCTGACTTAGTGGAGGAATTTATCTCGTATCTGAAATGAACTCCATTTTTTTATTGACTCTGTGGCTTTTCTGTAGGATTTGCTAGCTAGATCTCTGTTGTCTGGAATAATGTGGCTGAAACAGAACAAGAAAGGTAACGGTATTAGAAAAACTAGCTGTGCCTATCAATGTGACATAGATTGACCCAGTATCCCAGAGCAGATCTACTCATAAGTTTAAGAAAATCCTTTTTCTGATGCTGTTTTGTAACAACAGTTGCACTTACATACCCCCTGTATGTAGGCTCGGTTCAAATAAAGATTCAGTGCAAATTTGTAACTTAGACATCCTCCAAAAAGCAGTGCAGTCTTTTTAAAACTTCTTGCACCTGAATCTTTTTAAACTAACTCTAGTGGTCAGTCTTTTGTACTGTATCACCTTGTGTTATAATTTCAGGGAGCAAAGGGTCCTTTTCCTTAGCCCTGTTAGGTGTGCCTTTATGATTTTAAGACGGTAGTATGCCAGTTCTTTCTGTGCATGAGAGAAGCTGCTGTTCTCTCAGTATTACTTATAATAAAAACAATTGAAGGCTCAAGTCTCAGTAGTTTAGAATCATTGTTAGGGTTTGGTTTTTTTTTTTTTAATACACAGCTCCTCTCTTCCCCCCCCTCCCCAGTTATTTTATCTGTAAAACTTAAGGGCAATATGAAACATTATGGTTTTGAGGATTATCTGAGATGTTTTTGGCTTGCTGTGGAATTGCAAAGACTTGCAGGTCCTACAGAAATCATCCCAAAATCAGATGTTTCTTCTTGGCTTCACATGGAACCAGTGTACTGGTCTCTCTCTGCCCAGATAAGGTATGTGGGTACTATCTCCAGAGCTGGAATTCACACAGACTCTTATATCATGATTCAACAAAGCTCATCCCTGCTTTTAAGCACAAATAGTTTTTTGGTAGTCTGCAGGACTCAAAAGCTGGAATTTAGCAAGAAATGTAAGTACCTTGTCGAAAAAGTGGGAAGGAAAAAAATCTTCCTATATTCTGATAATAATACACTTGCTGTAAAACCCATTTCTATACCCATGATGAATTGTTTCAAGGGAGCACTTTGCTGTTGAAATAATTATGGTTAACTAAAAGCTATTATTAGTGATAATCATGTTGGACAAAAGAAGTAGCTTTGACAAAATAAAAGGACATGGATTATGAGATGTTATAACTGCTGAAAAAGCTCTTTTCTGTAAGGGGAGTCAAGACAGCATATTGTCCCCCAAAGGTAGAAAAAGCACCTGAATATTTAACTAGGTGAACTTCTCAGGACTGTTTTTTGATAGTTGACTTTGCAGTGCTAGTCTGGGAGGTGGTGCTGGGATGTTTGAATGGATGTTTGGCATCTCTGATTGGTTTTAGAGTTACTACCTGTCAATATTTAGGTGATTTTGAACATTGTTCCCATTAAATAATTAGTTTTGTAGAGCCATAGAGAGTTCATAATATTATTATATTATTGAAAAGTTGTGTGCATTCTCAGTTATTGTGTTTTAGTTGTTAAGACTGGAGAACAGGAGAATTTTATAGGCTTGGGCTGGTAAATCAATTTGGGTTGTTCTTTGGTGAAACTTGAACTGCATCTGCCTCTGATCTGAGCTGCAGGAACTCAGCTGGGACACAAGAGTTTGCACTTTGACTCGGACAAAAATTGCCAGCCTCTTCCTTAGGCTTGCAAGTGGTGGGGATGGTGGTCTTGCCATGCGTTTGAGAGGTGCTTCTCAGAGAGTTCCCTTGCATGGGAGGTCTTACAAGATAGAGCACAAAGTGGTAGAGCTTCAGGCATTTCTCTAATATTTGTTAATTTCTGTAACATCCAGTTGGTTCTGGCATAGGAATCCTTCAAGATGGGCCCAGCTCACACAGCTTTCCTGTGTGTTCCATCTCAGTCTTGTGTCCAAAGAATTTCTCACCTTAGGGAGGATCAGTATATTCAGTTGACATTTTTAGCTCTCTGCCTTTCTTCCCCTTTGGGAGATGCCACTGTAATCGATCATTAGTGCGTAGAATTTAAGGGATCTTTCCTTCCCTTTTGTTTGTTTTCCTTTTTCTTTAAATACAGAAAAAAAATCAAAGGACCAATGTTGAGTATTTTAGTTTCGGTTTTATGCTGCTTATTTTCTTGGCACAAAGACTTTGTAAGGAAGTGGTTTGATTTTTTTTTTTTTCCTCACCTCCTCCCCTCACCCTCACTCTGATTAAGGCATTTGCTATCCTAACACTCCAATTTGATATCTTTGAAGATACCTTTTAAACGCAGGCAATATGTATTTCATTTGTTTCAAGTGTGAAAATTTCCGGGCTAGTAAGGATGTGTACCACAGCAGTTCATTGTCAGATATGGTGACGACACCACTCAGCCCTGTACAGGATGATGTATTCTGGAGCATCAGTCAAAGTGAAGAACAACCCCCAAAGGTATGTGAAACTCTGGGTGTTTGGCACTGTTGGTGGTTAATAGCACTCCACTCAGTTCCCCTGCGCTGTGTAGGATCCATCCTTTGGACTTCATAAAACTCAATAAAAATCCCATTGCTTGTACATTAACCTAGTCTCAGTAATCTGGAAAGAAGATATGAATTCATAAGCAGGCCAATATTCTGAGTGTATGTATATAATATCAGCAGGATCTGCAAGTGTGGATACACTTCTTTTGTTAGACCATGTAAATATTTGTACCTGTCTGTGAAAAATCTGGCCTGTTGCAGAAAAGCTCGTTAGTCTGTGTAGTTCAGGTGGTGGGGTGTTTCTCTTTTTAACAGAACTATTAAGAGCAAGTACAAGAATATTTGTGCGGGGATGTGTGTGTGCATGTGTGTATGTGTTCATTTTATTACTTTGCAGCTGGGGAATGTTTGTGTGTGTCTCTTCCCCCAGCCCTTTGATAGCAACACTGGTAACCCACCACCTAGGGAAAGCTGCATTAAATGACTGCAGATGCGTTTCCTTGTCTGCTTTAAATATTGAGCAAGAATAATGCTGACTCTAAGGAAATATGTGAACCTCTTGCAGTCTGCACCCTGATAGATTGCACAGGCTTGGAGCAAATTAGAAGCACCTACTGCTGACTTGCAGCTTCCAGTGTTGTTATCATGGAAGACTTCTCCACAGCTCCCACTGTAGCATTATTAATTTATGTTTGTTAGTCCTATTCTTGCACTGGTATGGGGTAAGCATTATGTTTATTAACCGAGTGTACAATATCAGTAGCAACCTTAAAACATTCTATTAAATCCTTAAGGTTCCAGAAAGGACAACCTCTAAATTTTACAGCAGGGACCAGCCTGGCCATCAGAGATGTCTTTCAAGGTAAGCTCTTCAGTATTTTATGCTTATACCAATGCTGATTTACTGTCAGTAGGAAAACTAAAGCAAGTTAATTAAAAAATGAAGCCATAACCTCAGTGACAGGAAAACTGACATGGGTTCGTACCTCATTTAATAAGCAGATAAAAATATTTTGTCTTCTGTGTTAGTTTGTTCAGAAAAATAACTAACTAAACTTTGTGATCTTAAACCTGAAGGAAGTGTCTAAGCCAGCTTCCTTCTAATGATAGACATAACTGATGTAAAAAGAAACAAAATTCTCTTAGACCTCCTCCTCCTTTACATGCAAGTTAGTTCTGTCATCCGCTGGAAAGCAGTATTTTTAACATACGAGAGCTGTTCCATCTGTAATAATTCCTGCAATGAGTTATTTCATTTGGCTTAGTCTGTTTGGCATGCGTGAGCATGTTGGATGCAAGCTGTGCATCTGTTTCCTAGTTAATGGGCAGTGCGTTGGGCATTCATTGAACTTGCGATTC
The DNA here is from genome assembly GCF_033783945.1 of Neopsephotus bourkii. Taxonomy (NCBI): domain Eukaryota; kingdom Metazoa; phylum Chordata; class Aves; order Psittaciformes; family Psittacidae; genus Neopsephotus; species Neopsephotus bourkii. The sequence goes on along the minus strand of NW_026901430.1, from coordinate 788,469 downwards.
AGTGATGCTTTACTTTCCCTTCACATTAGAGCAGCTGGCTGCTGAAGATGCAGGTTACTTGAGATCCTAACCTAGACACTGGCCATGGCAGGTGGGAGTGATGCTGGTCAGGGCTGCCTGGATGCTTTTGCAGATGTTCTACATCTGCACCAGAGCCATTGGTTTCAAAAGGGAGTTAGGTGCCTGGATACTTCAGCAGGTAGGGGTCTGGCACCAGCTGCCTGTATAGGCAGTCTCAGCGAGTGAAACTTGCAGCTTTGTTTTAGCTGGTAGTAGCTTGAACAAGTTGTCTGTAGGTGAATCTTCACTATTTTGGCAGTCTGCCCTTGAAGCAGACTGTTTTCATATCCCGGGAGAAAATGCCAAGAATGCAGAGAGCTCAGCAATAAAGGGTAGCCCCTATTGGATGTCTACGGAGGGAACAAAATGCTGTGAGAAACTAGCATTGGAGAGACTTGAAAGTGAAGTAGATTTAGCTGACATAACAAAATAATGTGTAGCGCTTCTGATGAGCCAGAGACATCTAAATAATTTTCAATTGAAGTCAAGCCCTAAATGCTCTCTACTTAGAAATTCTGTGAGGCAAAGCAGAAAAGAACCATGCAAGTAATGCATTAGTCCAATGCATTATGTTCAATGCATTCCTTTCTCCATTGATAAGTGGATGACAACATATTTTGTAGGATAGTACTGGAGCATGTTTGTTTATTTGTAAAAGCCATGAGATGTTGGAATCAGGAGTGACACAGATCCGAAGAGGCCAAGGGAGGAGTACATATAGTAGGGTATTTTGTAATCACTTAGGAGTCTCTGTAATCTCCCAGAATGACTGCCCAGAGGATATTGTTCCTTCCATCATCTTCTCTCCGTACTGGGTGGCCCTGCTTGGAGCAGCAATGGATATGCAATTTATGTTTATCAGGATTATTATACCATGCAGTAGAAGCAGGGAACTCAACTCAGTGGCTTAGAAGGTCCATTCCAGTCTGTGTTCCTGCATGCAAGGTACTCTCATCTGCTTTTTGTCTTTCTGTTTAGTAACAGTCATCAGTCATCCCCCAGGGGACATGCTCTGAAGCTAAACAGCAGCAGCAGCACTTCTGGCAACAAGGAGTGGGAGATGGGATCTCATCAGAGCAGCTGGTCAACCTCAGGTGACTCCTAAGTCAAAAATCCAGCAGTCTAAATGTGCAAAATTCCTATCAGATGAAACAGGCTTCAGCAGGTTGTCAAGTGCTGCATTACAAATGGAGTACTTTTCTTAACGGTGTCTTCTGGTGGTGGGCTTTTGAAAGCCCTCTGGATTTTGTGGTTCCATGTTCTTAAAACATAAATGTTTCTTTTGAGTCAAAAAGTAACAGCGAACATATTTCCATATAGGAAATCTGAATTGCCTCAATTAAGAATTGAAAAATATCAGTTCTGTTCCACTTACTGACACCACTGAAACTCAGCAGAGCCAACATTACAGATGTATGCCAGTACTAGGGTTCACCCACTGGCACTTTCTGCATAACCATATGCTGCTTTTTTGCATTACCCACTTGATGGGATGATACAGATGAGCAGTTTATGTACACTGATATTTCTGTACTCTAATAATGTATTGGCTGAAGGAAGTGTGAGACTCCACAGCACCTTATGCTACATTCCTCCAATAGTTTTTTATTTGCAGAACGATAGTGGAACTGAAAAAAAAGACAAATGAAGTTAAAAGATAGAGATACCCACATCAAATTGAAGAAAATGCAGCACTGTAGGCTTTCTTGGTATTACTGGTAGGGGTGTAGGAACACAGCGGGCTTGCTCATGGTTGTGCAGAATTTTTCCTGTACAAACACTGGCTCCTGAGAGATGACTGGAGATTATGGCGGATGGGGACATGGAGCAGAAGTGGACAGCTTTGTTCCTCTGTTGTTACTCCTAAGGGTGTTTTCTGTGGGTCAACTGTAGGGCAATTTCTTCCATAGCTCCTTGCAAGCACAGTGACATGTTGCAGTGCTTTGCCTCCAGCTTGACTCCTAAAGATGGGGGACATGGGGAATCGAGTTCAACTCAGAGCAGGGTGGATGCTAAAAGTGTTCTGAAACCACACCAGTGAGCTGCTGAGGTAATTTATTTTTAAACTGAGGCTCACACTGTTAATTTACAAGCCCTTGATAAATGAAGAACAAATTACTTATTTATGACACTTATACAGTTGAGCCAGTTTTGCTTTCACTAACTACGCAGAATAGGAAGCTTTGCTTCAAGAGAAACCAGAAACACAATTTAAACTGCTTGGGTTTTGTTTCTTTTTGCTCTCATGTCATTCTGTGTTTGAATAACAGCGTAGAGATGAGCAATGTGCAGCAGCCCATCTCAACTTTGCAGTGTCTGTGTGATGTGTAACTCCTGTGCTATTTTGGCATGGGGAAATGAAAACCTCACCAGCAATGGAAAAAATAGAAAATCTCCCCTGTGGTTTAAACTGTCTCCTTGGGTTCTTAAGTGTCATTAAATTACAGTTAGTTCTGGCATATGGTGTTCCAGAAAGAGTTTGTTGCTTTCCCAAACCCGCAGGGGTAATGAATTGGGCAGGAAAGGCCTATAAATACTTTAAAGCTAATATTTCTGCTGAGTTGCTAAGGTACTCATTGACCAATAAGGAGTTCTAAAGTTTAAAAGCTTTGAAAACTGCATGAGTACATGAAGCCATTGTGATAAACCGATCTAAATTACCAAACACAAATCTGAATTTGTGTGAGCTTCAATTCTTCCTCCTTAACTTGCAAGGAGTCCTGTTGGTAGTGGTGGGAGAGGAGAAATTGCTGAACAAAGTAGACTGAGCTGGCTAGTGTGTCCCAGTGGCAGGGTGAGGGTACATCTGCTTGTATCAGGAAGTATGCGCAGCAGACAGTATCTCTCCTAGGCAACTTTTGCTGTTCCCAGGTAGTTCTGTGGGTAGTGGGGTTATTGAAAGGCAAGATTTGCTTCATTACTTGCAAGCATCCCTCCTAACATGGCGTCAGCACATGCAGATGGACTCCAACTCTTCTAGTCTTGTTTGCTTGTGTGTTAGGTAGCTGTTCAAGCACAGTGGCAAGCGTAGGTCCCCATGCCACCAGGGAGGGAAGTCTAGTGCCACCAGCACCTGACCCTGGGCACAGTGTCACAAGCTACCAACTGGCATTGAGTTGGCTCATGGCAGGAGCAGCTCTCTGCAGATGAGGGCTGTTGTTACCTACTTCCCCACAGGCAGAGTGGGAATGGGAGCTGAGAAGTGATGCTGTGTGCTCAAGGGGAAGCAGGGACTGGAAGGTGGTTCTCCCTATGTTGCCATGGGAAGTGGTGAATCCTCTTCTGCTTTTAGCTTGACCCCCCCATGCTCATGAGTGGAGTCTAATGCTGCTGTTTGCCCTCAGTCCAGTTGGGTTTAGAGAATCAAACTGGTTTTGTGGAGCAGTTTTATGAAAGCCAAATCTCAGCAGCACATCTGTTAACTTGTGAATATGTGCAGCTGGGGCCCAGGCTCCTGTATCTTCTCCCTGACCCGCCTTGTCTGCAGTCACCTTTAATGCTGGAATATGAGTAGCAGTTGCTAATACGATGAGCTGTCTCCCCTCAGAAAGAGGACCAGAGTCGGGGATTAGCATGTCCTCACCCTTTAGCCTTGCAAGCTGCCTTCCAGTCCATAGAACTGGTTGCTCATTGGTTGCCAAGGGTTTGGTTTTCTTGTCTTGCTCTTGCAGCATTGAACTACATCAGTATCAATATATATACATAATATTGTAGCATCCAGATCCACAGGGAAGCAAGTCTTATTAATCCCTTCTCTCACCCTGCTACACATGCATTGAAAAAAATACACTTCTTCCTGTTTTCCCAGGGAATGCAGGACCAGCCAAGGCAGAGAACGCTTTGTCCCAGAACCATTTGCAGCTGCAGAAGAAGCCTGAAAATGTTTTTCATCCAGGCCACGTTGCAGTAGGTTCTTTTAAATCCATTGGTATTTTTGCTCATCGTTTTCAGTGAGGGTGTGTCTGTGCAGACAGCTCCTCTGTTGGTGCTGGAGTTTGCTCGCTAATGAGTCCACCTGAGAGGCTGCGTGGGACTGGCTTGAGCTTACTGCTGTGTTAACATGTCCGTGTCTGACTTGTGTCCAGCCCAGGTCATCACCAGAGTTCACTTTTCCTGAACTTGTCTGATCATAAATCTTTAGAAGAGAAGGGTCTGTCTTTGGTATTTCAGGAGGTCATTGATCAGTTGTCATGCAGCCCAGAAGTCAAGACCACACCAGTGGCTTGTGCAGATATCTGGTGTGTAACTGCCTGGAATACATGCTGCCAGTCTGTGACACACTCAAGATTGTCCTGGGTCTGTTTGCAGATTGAAAGGAATGATTGCTATTTCTCTTTCTTATTTACTGAGGCATTTCTTATCTTTGGTGGTGTTTGGGGTGGGGAGGGGGAGATGCCTATCGGACAGCCGGAGCCCATGGTGCCTTGTGCAAGAGCTCATGTGCAGGATGTTTGAGCTCACATGTGGGATGCTTGGCATTTTAAAACTTCACAGGCAGGCCTCTTTGGCTCCAGGGGTTGCAGAGTGGGGCAACAGGGGACAGCTGCGGCTTACTGGGGTCCCCAGCTCCCCCTGGCTTGTCAGAGACTGGAGGTCTGAAGAAGACTGTGAGCTTAAGCCATTGCCAATAGTGTGGGAGGCCTGTAGGACTGGCGTGTCTAACTGCCCTGTGGTTGTGAGCCACGGCTGTGCATGTGTTGCCTTTCCAGCCTAAAGCTCCTCTGTACCTGATCTGTGCAGGCACAGCCTGGGCTCAGGCATGGCCCCACAAGCTTCAAGGTAGTCCAGGGCTGGAACAAAACTCAAGCTGCTGTAATCCTTTAGTCCTAGTGCAGAGCACTCCTTTTCTTCTGCGAGAAAGGAAGTACTTCTGTGCTCCTGCAAAGTGCAGGGATTGGATCATGAATGTTTGAGATGCAAAATAACATACCAACTGAAGTTAGTCACCTTTCACCTTTTGGGAAAATCATGTGTTTTATTCCTGTGTGAAGCACCCACTTGTGATGGACCAGGAAAAGCACCAACTTTCTAATAAAGGTTTTTTGGTGTGGAAGTGACAATAATTATATTTGGGGCAATAAAATACTGAACATGCTGTTTAGCAATGAGTTCTTCCATGAGAAAAAATGTCAACTGAGTTTTCTATATGCAGAGTCCACCCTCCTTTGCCAAGGTGAAGGACAGCTCCAACTCATTCTTAAAAGCAGCAGACTATTCTTCATCAAGTGATGAAGTCAGCAGCAGCGATGAGGATGAGGTGAACCACACAAGGTTTGCTTGATGTCTTTAATTGTTATTTTCTTCCTTTGTGTTACACATTTCTAAATATCTGGAGGAAGTTGGCATACATGCATCCTACCTCCCTCTGAAGTTAATATCAATCATTTATGTCAGTTGTAATTAAGCAGTTTAATTGCACTGTAATGAACTCCCGGGGGTAAATGTTTGCTCCGTCAGATGTATGCCATGTAATTAGCTTTGATGACTTGCTGCCCTGGGACAATGAGGAAATGTCTCGTTTTAACTGAATGTCAATAGGTAGTGCTTTTATAGGGATTGCTTCACATTGATCTATGTGTAATGAATTTCTGAAAATAAAAAAAGGAGAGGGAAGGAAAACTGTACCCCTTCACGCTAAACACGGGTTACAGTGAAAAAAGCAAGGCAAACATGACCCTTGTATGCAGGTAATCTCTTCACTCTGGGAGAAATAGTTACCACTGAAAAGCTGATTCCTTCACCAGGGCTGTTTCTCTCCCCCTTTCCAGTTTCTCATGTTGATTTTGTGACTGACATCTTGTGGTGTTTTACCTGTCATGCAAACCTGTATTCTGCTGAGAAATAATGGCGTGTGAGTAGCTCACTGGTCCAGGTGAAAGAGTCGGGGATCGGTTGGCCAGCCCCGCTGTTTGGAACAGCAAACAGAATTATTTTTTAGTACTGATGAATGAAACTTCTAATTTTCTTGAAAAGAAACTTCCATTTAAGTCAAGTTCTAGGATTTACTTTGAAGTGCATTGCAGGCCACAGATCTCTCTTCAGTGGGGGTCTTGCTCCTCTGGCATCATTGCACACACAGTTTTGTCAGTCTTTAGGAAGAGGTGCACAGATTTGTAGCACTACTGGAGAGCTATTGCACTGGCCTGGTACCAGCCCTTTCCCCTGTGCTGCTCTGAAGAAGGCAGTGTTTTTGTGCCTGCATATGCTCCTGATTTGCATTTCTGAAGTTCATTTTCAAAGCTGAGAGATGAGGAGGGAGTTGTCTTTTTACTGTATTGCCTTTATTTCCTTACTGCTCCTCTTCCAGACCACCTTACTCTGATCCGTAAAAAGTTTTATTCACTCTAGGTCATTGAATTCATCCTAGACCTCAGAAAGACTCTACATAAAAGTACAGGTTTGCCCTGTAGCAACGAATTTGCTGTGTGTGAGATTGCTGTGATCCTTGCATGCTGTAATGATTTTCAGGAGTGGTATCACTGCCTTTGGAAGTCCGCGTGTGTTATTTGCATCTCCTCTCATAGAAAGGGGGACATGAGCCAAACCAAAAAATTAAGAATGAAAAAGGTCCACAAAACCTTGTGCTCTTTCACAACCATCTGAAGTTGGTCATTCTGTGCCAGACCTCCTTCGTTACTGCATTGGGCAACATAAAAAAGAAACACAACAAACCAAACACACACACTTATATGAAAAACAAAAATCCAAACCCAACAAAATCCCCACCAAAACCCAACTGACCAAACCCACAAAAACCCAAACACCCAAACCAAATAAACCAAGAAAACATCTTTACACTGTCCTACCAATTGGCACGTGGCACTGCAGGCCCTTTCATACCAGCATCCTGAATCAAGTCCGTTTTATAATTACTGGAAAAGAGATGGAAACGTAATAGGCTTAAATGAATTGCAGTAATAAAGAAATGGATATAAATACGTAAGTGGAATAAATAAATAATATGGGGTAGAAATGCACAGAAATGGGGCCAGAGCCTCACTGACAGAAGTTTGAGGTAGTTTCACTTGGGTGAAAAAGTTTAAAATGCAAAGATACCAGGGTTGTATAGGAAGCAGTACTATGCTGGGGTATATCACAGCTGCTTGCTGCCTTCTTACTCTTTCTTTATGTATGTGCCTTTAGTCACTCTTGAAGACAGAATACTGGGGTAGGTGGCCTTTTGGCCACAGCCAGTCCAGCAGCAATTAGGTTCTTCTGTCTATATATGCACTGGGCAACATTTTGGTTCTTTTGTACATAAGGTGAGGATGTCCGTGTTTTCAGAACTGGTTCACAGTATGAAATTCCAGTGTAGCCTGTCCTATTAGGCACTGGCAGAGGTCCCTGATACCCTCTTGCAAGTGCAGCTGATGCTCTTTCTCAGGAGAGCAGAGTGGCTTGTAATTGCACCCCACAGGTTAGTGTCTGAGGGGAGATAGAAGTTTTGAGGTAGACGCTTCTCAAATGACAGCTTGAGGGACCAGCTCTCACTTGCCTGAGCTAGGCAGTGCCTGAAAAATGATGGGTGAAATGCAGGGACATGAAGGGATGCTCTCCATGGAGGTGGGGAAGAGTCTCCTGCTCTGTGTTGAGTGGTCTTTGAGCTCAAGTCCGTTCAGTCACATCCACAGACTCATCAGCTTGCTTTTTTCTCAAGAACCTGTAAGTGTAACTAGTGAATGTTGATGATGCTCACTTTTGAATGTGTATACATGGGGTTTTTTGTTTTTGTTTTTTTTTGGGGGGGGGTGGCTCTCCCCGCTCCACAGCCCCCCAAAGTAGTTCTGTTCATTAATTGGAGTTTGTTACCAGGCAACTGCTAAGCAGCAGAGTGGCAGATTTCTCAAGGACAAGAGTACCAGACGGAATTGAACTGAAACCCCAAAGCATCATTGGAGAACAGAAGGTAATTTGGCCATTTGTAAGGGGGTGGGTACAGTGGGGGGGAGTCAGATCATTAATGCGCATGATAAATGCTGTATCCTTTTCTCCTCGGCAGCATTTTCACTCTGAAGTCCTGCTCTGTCATTGCAAATTATAGCTATAAGCCTTGAAAAAATGCATAGTTTCAGATTTTGTGCTTTCTGTAAAAATGCTCACATTTAGGTATGAAATTGCACTTCTTTATTTGTCCTTGTTATTGACCTGGTAGTAGTTTCTGATGTCAACATATTTCTTGAAGGCACTTGGCAGGGTGCATAAAGCGGTGCTGTGGATTATTGGTGGTGTGCATTGTAGCTGGTTTTTTAAAATCTTGACATTTTTTATATCAGTTTAGAGAACTACCTCCTACTACTTAAAATATTACCAGAAGATAGGAAAAACACTTGATCTCTCCCCGATAGCTTATCAAAAAATGTCTTCTGCTATGTCATATTGTGGTTCCTTCTTATCAGTATTTTCTAGTAGAGACTTTATGTCATGGGAATTTTCCCCTGTAAAAAGATATTAGTGCAGAAGAGATGAATACAGACAAAACAGAACAATGTTCTTTGTGGTTGGAAACTGTAAAAAATTATAGTAATAAGACTTGCATTCTGCATCAGAGCACTTCTCATGTATTACTCAGCGTACTCTCGTTTCACAGATAGAGAAAACAAATTGCCATGAAACCAGTGTTTTCCTCAGAGCTGCTTTTGTGAGCTGTGGCAGGGCTGGGAACAAAAAGGAATTTTCTCTATCTCTACTGTGACTTCTGAACTTCAGACCAGAGGGGCATCCTTCCTGACTCGGGAAGGAGTCCTGCTTTCCCTTTGTCTCACCAACCTTGAGGAGGAAAGACCCTGCTTTGGAGAAGGAATTTTAAATGGGGCATGAGCCAGTTTGGGTTTTTTGGTTTGCTTTGCTTTTGGTTTTTGCTTTTTTCCTTTTCTTTGTGGCAGAACCACTCTGGTGCTTCCCCTTTCCTCTGATATCTGGGCACTGGAAATAGGTTGCTTGAGGGAAAGGAGAAAGATGGGGTCTTTGGGGCCCAGACTTGAGGATTAGGGAAGTTGGAAAAGAATGGAGGCCACAATTTCTGGTGGGTTTGGGGAGGACATTGCAGGAGGTAAACAGAGGGATGACTTCCCCCCCCGCCCCCCAAAGGTCTCTGCTTTCCAGTCTTCTCCCTTCTTCTCATGGAGACTCCTGTCCATTTCCCCCTATCTGTTGCACCAACCACAGCCATCATGAGTCTCAATGACTCCTTAGAATCATAGAATAGATAGGGTTGGAAGCACCCCTTTTGCTGGCTCATATGCATGAACTGGTTTGAAGTGGTTGGACTTCTCAACCACCGATTACCCAAATGATTCAAATGGGGGTTTGGTTCATCTTAGCTGAATCTGACTCAAAACTGAACTAAAAAGCCCCATACTGGCTTGATTCCCTTATCTCAAACAAAGATGTGTGTGTTTTGGTTTGGGTTTTTATATCTAAATTAAACTGTAAAATACGTTGAGCATGAATTTGATTTTTTTAGTTAATTGTTTTTTAAAAGGCAATTGTCTTATTTAGAATGAGCTAGTTTTCTCTCCCTCCCCACCCCCATATTCTGGCCAGCATTCAGAAAAGCTGATCCGATTTCAGGAGGCTGTTTATCGAAGTCAGTACAATCCACAGACTTGCCTTGAATTCAGCCAGCCAGAAGCTGCTTGAGTTTGGTGCTTTCTGCTTCAGTGTAATTCAGGAGCAATTCTGTAGTGTAGTGGTTGGCTCCTGTCACTCTGTGTTCCAGTGCCAGTGGTGTTCAGGTACCCTGACTGATCACTGTCCTCCCAGTCTGGGACACCACTTGCTTCACACAGCCCGTCTTTCTTCCTCTTAAAGCTTTTTGGCCATGTATTCCCAGAAACCAACCCCTACTCTGTACTTTGTGCTGCTGGGGAGACAGCTTGTGTGGTGCCTCAACCTTACATAGCCTACAAGTATTTCCTTGAAGCTAAGGCGAGATCCTGTAAGGAGGTTGTAGCGCCAAACATCATTGCACTGGAAATGCTGATACTAGATGCAACTGAATATCATCATTCTGGAATAAGCTTTCATAACTCAGCAAATGGAAAGTAGCAATGCAAGGAATGGTAAGGGACTTTTCACTAAATACAGGCCCAGAACCAAGATGTACTTCTGCCTGTGGCAGGCAGAGGTCAGATCTGTAATGTTAGGGCAGGTAATTTAATTCTGTCCCAAGTGTCTCTGAGGATGAAGTTGCTTCTTTACCTGTCATGGTAATGTAAATGGGGAACATTCGTGGAGAACTTCAGAAGCGGGAACCCACTGTTGATATCTCAGGTGTTTGCCACACACTGTTGTATTTATTGACTTTAACTTTTCCATAGGGTTTGTCTTTGTACGATGCATCATGTAGAGCACCCTCTCCCCATATGCTCATTATTTATTGTCTGATGAACAGGAGTTGAATTGGACATATGCTAAATGTGGAGTTTAACTGTATATTCTTGTGTGCAGGATCCAATATTAGGGAAGCAAATTTCTAGCACCCAAGAAGGCCTCTGGAGCATAAACAACCAGAACTATCTCCTGCCAGACCTCCTTCAGCAAAGCCAGATTTCAGACTTCTCTGTGAACCCACCAAAAGTGCCACTGACCAGCCAGGAACCTCAGAACAAACCTCTGAATAAGGTAAGAGATAAATTACAGATTGGATCAGTTGTACCATCATTGTCTTTCAGCCCTTAGGATCCTGAGATCAAGTTCCTTTTAACTCCATGATCCTGTCTCTTTTTATGATGAATTTTTTCACTACATCCCTTCTTTTCCTTAACAGTTTTTTCTAGGGGATGGATTAGAAATCTTGAGCTTCTGAACATATTTCATTGTTGCACTTGTTTGCCTCCGTCTCTCTCTCTGCTCACTTTTCTTTCCTTCCTTTTTTGATCCCCTTTTACACAAGCTAGAAGAGGGCTTGTGCCCTCTGGTCCTTTACCTTTCATCAGCAACACAGCACTCTGCCTATGCTCATTGTCTGTGGCTTTCTTCCACCCATATGTCAGATAGGAGTGCACCAAAGGGAGCCCCAAAGGGACTTTAACACTGCTGTGAGCACAGGCATCTCTTGAAGCGTGCCACTGAAGGCAAATAAACGGCTCTGTCAGGGGTTGTGTCCTAAACTGCCTTACTTGAGGCAACAGTGTCCTCCTTGCAGCAAAGAGATTTGAGCAATGCTCTGTTGCAGATGAGACAGCAGGGAGTGATTGACATGCTCTTCTTCTGGGTACTGTTTATTTCACGGCGATACTGTGCCTGGCTAAGCATCCCAACACAACTCCCTGCTCAGGCCTCCTCTTTTGTCACTGAATTTGTACCTATTGCTTTAGGACTGTTCATCATGCCTGAGTATGCCACATGCCGTTTCTTCCTAACCTCAGAGGCACCATACTGCTCTGTGCTGTCTGCTCCCCTAGCATCATCTTCCTGAAGCAGCTCTTGTTTTTCATTGTAGACTCCATGCACTGAAAGCACACCTTCAAAGAGCAGTACATCCTCTACAACATCATTTACTTCATTCATAGATCCTAGACTTCTGCCAATCACCCCTCCCACCAGTCCAGTAGGACCTTCCTGTAGTTCTCGTGAGTATCCTGGGGTTTAGGGGTTTCTTGGTTGGTTGGTTGGTTGATTTGGAGTGGGCAGGGCATATTGCTTGAAAATGGAAGCTGTCAGTAACATCTCCAGAAACTGAAATTCTGCATCACTATGAATTTCCATTGAGATGCTTTTACCGTTCCTCCAGAACTCTGCTGCCGTGTTACCACAGTGCTTACTCAAGAATGCCTGAGGAATTTTCCAGATGTATGGTGTTTTGTTTGGTTTTTTTTTTTCCTCTGGCTTTGAAATGCTCCTGAGGTGTTTTCTCATCCCTCCCAGTTTTCTTTCATCCTGCCATAAACAGGTGAGATGTAGCCAAACACTTGCATTTTTCATAATTGCATGTGTCTTTCATTCTAGCTTCTAGTGCAAAACCTGAGCCTGTCAGGAGAGAAAATGCACGGAAGGGCTCCGTTGTCAATGTCAACCCAACGAATATTCGCCCCCAGAGTGACAGTCCAGAAATTCGTAAATACAAGAAGAAATTCAACTCAGAGGTCCTTTGCGCTGCCTTGTGGGGTAAGCTCAGAAGTACTTGGGCATGGCTGTGGAGGGGAGGCAGCAGAGGGAGAGGCTGTCAGTGTGTGCCAGGCAGATTTCACAGCTGTGTTGCACCTCTCTTGTCAGAAAGTCCTGGAGCAGATCACAGGGTAGACGCTTGCATCACTCACATGACACTGCCTTCCTGGTAGAAAATAGCAAAGAAGTGATTTACAGTTGCAAAGGATTTTGTGCATCAGAATTGAGAAAATCAGGCACCAGAATGAAACTGCTTGTTGGAAGAGTCAGAAGTTGCAAATGTTTTAGTAGCTTATGTGGCTCATGATAGTAACTTCTGTCTCAGCTGCATATGAGAACAGCTGATCACACTAAGCCCTTGACCCCGTGTGAACAATCCAAACCTGCAGACTTTTGCTGTCATGCGTTAGGTATTCCAAGACTCTGAAGCAGGTTGGCACCAGTCTTTCCAAAATCTTGGCTCCCTCAGGTTCTGGCTGTCGGTGCTTACTCAGAACCTCACTGGATCACCCTTTGTACAAAGTCAGCATCAAACAGCGTGAAACCTAGATGAGTGTAGTCAGGCTAGTTTTCAATAACTATAGAACTTGTCCCAGTCTCACACTAGCTCTTGAGTTGTTTTGACCATCCTTCTACTTCAGAACAGATGTATTCTATGGGATTCACCCAGCCTTTTAATCCTCCTCACTTTTTGAGTCTGAAATAGAAAATGACCAAAGTGGACAAAGCATTATCCAAAGGAAATGTAGATTTCCAGTGTACAGCTTCACAGACTTTGTGTAATGTAAGTTTGTAGGAGTCCAAGATTTTAGATTAAGAGCAGAGCTGTATGTCAAGGTCTGTAATTAAATGTGTGTTGAGGCTGAAGAGCACCAAGTACTTTAAGCATCAGAGCATTGCTGGTAGAGGAGGTTGCTTGTTACAGCAGGATACTTCATGTCATTTCTTTAGAAGCTCTTGATTAGGAAACATAGCTGTCATACCAGCCAAACACAGTTTTTTACATCCTCTGATGTGAGCAACCCACTGGAGCCTTCGCTTCCTTGGGAGCTGTTGGATTCACTCCTTTAATTTGGCATTTGAACGCATTCTGGCAAAACACAGACTGTTTTCAAACAAACAGTTCTTTCTTGTAACAGCAGCCCTTCCTCCCACAGGTTTGGTCCTGTGTTTTGAGTATTGTATTGGAGAAAGAGGGAGCTATTTTTATTGGTAGAGAACCTTAGGTGGTTTAGTTGGATTTCCTGTGTGGCCAGAGGAGTGGTGCTGGACTGGGGCTTTTGAGAAGTTCAAGTTCGCAAAGCATTTTCCTTTTAGTTTACATCAAGATTGACTTCAGCAGAACTATTCACCTTTCAAGTTACAAGAGCATCTAAGTGTTCTGCTGGGTAAAAACTGCAATGGTGAGGCCCTTTTTTCATGTTTCTGGGAGGTCATCCACACAGCAACAGAGAAATCATGTTACTGTTAAGTGAGACTAAACAAGAACTGGTTCTCAAAACAGTGAGCACTCAGTGGCTTCTGAATCACTAGGTGATTTATGCAGTGTTTTTTTTCCCATGTATCAACAGGAGTCAATTTACTGGTGGGAACAGAGAATGGATTATGGCTGCTGGACAGAAGTGGACAAGGAAGAGTGTATTCACTGATTACTAGGAGACGATTCCAGCAAATGGATGTTCTTGAAGGACTCAATGTGCTAATTACTATATCAGGTTAGTTCAGTGTCTAAAAGTATCTGACCTGCATTGGGGTTGGAAGCTATTAAAAAGAAGAATTAGGTTATAAACTAGGTTGAGGAATTTCCTCTTAGAGAAAATCACAGGACAGTTATTCTTGTTAACAGGAAAACTCTCCTGAATTTTTTACATCTACATTCTCACTTCAGAGAGGCTTTAGGATACTTCAGTACCTGGTTAATGTGTAGAATGTTTTGTGGGAAATGCAAAGTGTTTCATATCCTTAAAATGAACTGGTTCTCAGCAAGTTGTAATTCATCACTCTGCTTGTTTCTGTGATGGGTGAGCATCCCAGTGCAATTCTACTAAAAGATCATTAAATAACCTCATTCAGTGTTCATAGAATCATAGAACAGTTAAGTTTGTAATAGTTAAGGTGCTCCAGCCCCTGATCATCCTTGTTCCAGCAGCTCCATGTTCTTCTTATGTTGAGGACACCAGAACTGCACACAATACTCCAAGTGAGGTCACATAAGAGCAGAGTAAAGGGGCAGGATCACCTCCTTCGACCTGCTGGTCACGCTCCTTTTGATGCAGCCTCGAACACAGCTGGCTTCTGGGCTGCAAGCGCACACTGTCGGCTCATGTTCATTTTTTCATCGACCAGCACCCCCGAGTCCTTCTCCGCAGGGCTGCTCTGAATCTCTTCTCTGCCCAACCTGTAGCTGTGCTTGGGATTGCTTCAACCCAGGTGTAGGACCTTGCACTTGTCATGGTTAAACTTCATGAGGTTGGCATCAGCCCACCTCACAAGCGTGTCAGGGTCCCTGTGGATGGCATTCCTTCCCTCTAGGGTATTCACTGAACCCCACAGCTTGGTGTCATCGGCAAACTTGCTGAGGGCGCACGCAGTGCCACTGTCCGTGTCAGTGACAAAGATGTTGAACAAGACCGGTCCCAACAGCGATCCCTGAGGGACACCGCTTGTTACTGATCTCCAGATTGACATTGAGCCATTGACCACAACTCTTCGCATGTGGCCATCCAGCCAGTTCTTTATCCACTGAGTGGTCCACCTATCAAATTGATGTCTCTCCAATTTAGAGACAAGAAAATGCCAGATAGTGTCACTATTACTGATAAAACATGTATTTCTATAGATCTGTTCTTTGGCCTGAGGGAAGAATTTTACTTGGGTATGAAAGTCTTGCATGAAGCTTGAGTCATAAGGTGCCAAATGCCACAGGATTGCTTATGTTCCAGTTCCCCCCTGTGTGTTACCATCCCACAGGGCTTTCCCTCTCTGCTGCTGCACACTTCTCTCATGTTGGTGAGGCCCAAAGACCTGCTGTACTCAAGGTCACAAAACTCTGCCTTTCTGTAAGTGTGGGAGAGTTTGTATTTCAGTGAGTTAAAGCAGGTGGTTTTTTTTTTCAGGGAAGAAGAATAAGCTGAGGGTGTATTACTTATCATGGCTGAGAAATAAAATTCTACGCAATGATCCAGAGGTGGAGAAGCGGCAAGGCTGGGTGTCTGTGGGTGACCTGGAGGGCTGTGTGCACTACAAAGTCGGTAAGGGCTCTGTTTTTACCTTGGAGAACTGCTTTACCATTCTTTTGTGCTTCTTTCTTCAGCTCTGTTTCAAGATCTCAGTTCTTTCAGACCTCCGTGTTTTACATGATAGATGCTTTGCTCCTGTCATTTCAGGTACCATCTCTTCTTGCAGCAGTTATGGGTATTCCCTGTGAAGGCTGGAAGAAGGGAGTGCCAGTCTGGGTCTATTGCTCAGTCAGTAGTTTAACAGTTCTGTATCTACTTAAGGTTTTAATTAGATTGATATTTTCTACCTCTATGCTATTCAGCTTCCCTTCTGGCCCTGAGTATCTGCTAGGAAACTGGACTATTAAAATGCTAGTAAATCTTACTTGTTGGATGTCCATCAGTAGATCAGATTGGATGCGCTACAGTTCACCCCTGTTTCTAGGTCATAAAAGACTGAAGTATACCTTTGTTTAAACTTACACACTGGAAATAGTACCACAGCAATTCAGAAAGCAGTTTGTTTTTATTTGGCTTTTGGGCTGTTCATTCTTGGAAATGAATGTCAGTATTGTGATAGCTCCTGTCATTTAACTGCATGAGGGCATGTGATGTACAGACCAAGATTTTGTTGGTGAAAGATGGTATGTGAAGGTGGCACTTTTTCCAAAGTTAAGTAGAGAAATAATACACAGGAGTGTGGGAGGCAGCAAGGTCACTGGCTCTCACTTGCTTGACATCATTCTGCCTTTCTATTTCACAGCTCTAAAAGTGACAAGAGTTAAGTCCAAGAAAGAATAAGAAACAGATATGCATTGTTAAGCACCCGCATCTTCCAGTTCAGTTGCTTTTCTCTGGGTTTGGTGTGGTTTTTAAAAACAAGTAAAAGTTATGTTAAAATCAGGCAAGCATTTGGTAGGAACTTCTGTGTTTACATATCACCAGTCACTCTTACTGCTTTGACAAAACAGCTGCTGCTGTTTTTCTCCTGGTGAAGCTTCTTGTATCTTGACTTTTGGTTTTACACCCATTTGTCCAGGTAGAAGAGAACAGGAGGATGGTGCTGCTCTGCATTTTGCTGGAGTGCAGTTTTGTTTTT
Source organism: Neopsephotus bourkii (assembly GCF_033783945.1). Classification (NCBI taxonomy): domain Eukaryota; kingdom Metazoa; phylum Chordata; class Aves; order Psittaciformes; family Psittacidae; genus Neopsephotus; species Neopsephotus bourkii. Next base: position 771,984 of record NW_026901430.1, on the reverse strand, counting down.
CTTTCTCTGTCTATGTGAGATTTTCTGAGCAGTGTCCATGCTTATCCACTCTCATGCCCTGCTATGTGTTTGGCAAGTGGAACTGCTCCTTTTGTAAGCAGCAAGGGCTCCTCCCACCAAAACTAAACCAAACTAGAATAATCTAGTAATGCAACACCTGCATCTTTTAAAAATCCCTGCCAAGCAAACTGAATATAAAATGAGGGGTGAATATGTTCTGTTTCCAAAGCAAATGCTTGTCTCTGGCAGACGGAGAAAACACATTGTACAGAGTGGCCTTAACTTTCAGTGCATGATTTTTCATTTATTCTCAATTGGCCAATGTGACCTTAATCAACTTAGGGAAATTACTCATCTCTTAAATGCTTACTCACCTGCGAAACATGAGAGTCCTTCACCCACACTAGCACATGGGGATTTCACCCCCCACACAAACAGTGAAATGAAAATTCATCCTGCAGAGCATAACTGAATTGTTCAGTGGACAACCTCCATTCCTCCAAAAGTAGCTTGTTCACAGCCAGCAATGTTGGTGCGTGTTCACACTTAAAATAAAGTAGGTTGGTTTAGGGGCAGGGTCAAACCCCTTTTTTCTGACTAGTAAAATAACTTGGGATTTTTGTCATAATCTTATGAAAAACAGTATGTAAATGTTGTCAGCAGTCATCTGGCTTTACTAAGAATAAATGAACTATAGGTTTTCAGTCAAAGTATTGTCATTGGTGGTATTAAACACTGATGTCCAGAATTCATTAGTCTATCTTGCTGGATAATGTCTACCTCAGCAAGTAGTCCCTTAAAATTATTTAATGTGATGAGGTGATTCAAGTGTCTGTCTGGTACCTAAGGAATTGTTCTTCTTACATTACAGTAAAATATGAGAGAATCAAATTCCTTGTAATTGCTTTGAAAAACTCAGTGGAGGTTTATGCTTGGGCTCCAAAGCCTTACCACAAATTCATGGCTTTTAAGGTAAGTGAAATTGCACTCTGGTTCAGATGGAGCACTGTCTCTCATCTACTCTTTGCTTTGTTTTTTTGTAGCTTTGTGTAAGTTATTTCTAGTTAAAGATAAAATGAGTATTCTTTTAAAGAAAGCATAGCTCATTTGACATGTACAGGAGGTGGCAGGCATAAAACTGTCACAGTCATGATTCTGTTAGATGTGAACCACTTGTTTCAGCACTGTGCAAAAACGTACATTTGAGTTCACAAAATTGATGCCAGTTTCCCTCAAAGGAGGAAATTGAACATGAATGGTACTCAGCCTGAGTTTTGCTTAGTCCACTTCTAGAATCTGGTGGGTTTTAAAATCCAAGGGAATTATTCAGCTCTCCCTGCAACACAGTAGACAATGGCTACTTATCTCCTTAAAATTAACATACTATTTAACAAAAATAGCTAACTTTTGAGTTTTGAAAGTTCATAAGATCATATATGTATATCTGCAAACCAACAGCTTTATTGTGTTACACAATGTATTTTTCTTTTTCCAGTCCTTTACCTCACTTCATCACAAACCACTGTCAGTTGACCTGACCGTTGAAAATGGACAAAGATTGAAAGTCATATACGGCTCACTAGTAGGCTTTCATGCTATTGATGTGGACTCCGGATCTGTGTATGACCTGTACCTTCCAACACACGTAAGACACTCCAAAACGTCACATAAATGCCTCTGTTCTTTGGGCTGTGTATTGATGATGATCAGGTTAAGAGTTGTGCTGTATTTCAAAAGACAGGGAGGGTAAGAGAATAAATGTCATGTGCCAGCTAATAGAAAACCACTTTTCACATACTTCTATAACACTGAAGTTCTGTTAAAAGGCTTTTATCACATCTAGGGTATCAGTTTTAATGGTTTAATGTCAGAAAGCCTGTTGTATGGACAATACTATTTTTAATTGATTTATCATGGAAATTTAGGACGTAAGCAATCAAAGACACAATAATATCTACATAAATTTAGGTGACTTTTACAATCTGATAGTGTGCTTTCCTGTCATGCCAACAAGCTGATGAAATTATCATTGAATCCAAACTGAGTTGAAATTTAGCCTGCATTCCAAAGATTGGTGCAACATATTTTTAACCTTGATCCACTGCAAGCATATTTACCCTTGCACCAGGTACAGGCGGGTAGAGGAGCCAGGTATACATGGCTCATGTATACCCATGAATAATCCCAATTTCTTTACCATGGAGCAAAGTTGGGTTTGTTTCACATGATTACAGATCCAGGCTCCGTGCACAAAATGTGATTTGCCCTTCAGTGACAACTTTGCAGAAACCCAGCTTTCAGACTAAACTTGCTGATCTTGCTGTTCACTTGCCCACAAAATCAGTCCTTAAATTCAGAATAATTTTTATATATTCCACAGGATTTTATCATAAGTTTGTCAAGAAGTTGGCATGAAGATGTTGATTTCAGGTTGATGTGTATATCTTGCATTGTGCGTCTGTTCACTGAAGTGATGGTGACCACTAAATTCCTGCTTATACTTGGACAATAGCAGATTAATTCCCCTGCAGAAATGACTGACTGGCATGGGGCTGCCCAGTATGAAGTCTGTGCTGTGATTTTAATCTTTTTCTGTTTGTTTGCCTGCTTATTTTGTAGCCATTCTAGGTAGTTCTTTTCAAAGTGAGTCCAAAAACTAGATAACCTGGGGGCTTAGGTCTAGAAAGAGAGCAGGTTCCCAAGTCTCCAGTCTGACAGTAGGCTCCTGGCAAGGGAACTTATGTGCACACTTGAAAACCTCCCTGAAGTCAACAGAGCTCCACAGGGGCAGAGGGTTGGTGCATCCTGGTGCCATGGTCCTTGCATCCCAAGGCAATGTGCCCGAAGTCACGCTCAGGAGGTCTGAAGAAATCTCACCCCAGATCCATTGTTGCAGCCTGTGCCTTGAATCCTTTCTATTTTTTTAGCTGCTTTTTCTCTATTCTCAACCCCACGTTTTCAAACCAAATGAGAGCCCACGCCTCCCATGCAAGGCACTTGATCACTCTGCTGCCCTGACAGGTGGCAGCCTTCAGATCATGTCAGACCCGGTGTTTCTGATGGACACGGTGTTTGATGATGCGATTTATAAATTCATACAAATTTTATGTAAGTTGGTTTATAAATTTATAAAATTCTCTTGATTAACAGGTGACTTCCTAGTTTGCCAGGACAAAGCATTGAATCCCCTGCTCCAAGCCTGTACTGTTTGTCTCTGTGGGGGGGAGTTAAAGGACTTAATTATTTGTTTTGTAGGACAGTTTATTTAATCTGATAATTAGTCACTTTGTTAACTGTGCAACTATGACAAATTGGTATCAGTTTATAAATCTAAGCGTGGTGCCTGCATACATCCTTGGAAGCTGGTTGCTAAGCAAGGTGAATAATGACTTGTCAAAAAGATCATTAGCATAATTGCCCAAGATAAAGGCAAAAAAAAAAAAAGGTGAACCTTCTGAGAAGCTTTAGTTTTTCAACAGGCTGCAAATATAATTATAACCTGATCAGAGATTTCCCAGGTGACTGTCCTGAAGATGTGGGGCACATTTAAGGCTGACTCCATTTGTGTGTGCTCTTCAACCAAAAGTTGGGATGTGCTAAAAATATTTTTTTCCCTTTAGAGTCTTAGACCTGAAATAAATCTGCTGCTACAGTGGCTCTGTCTTTTTGGGTATTTTATTACTTTAAAGAGCATCTGCTAGAATTGGATAATTCTCTCAAGGAGCTTTGTGGTGGCAACAGACCAGACTTTAACAGGCTGACTTGAGATACTCTTCCTGGTAGCCTCTTTTCCTGGTTCCCCACCTCTTTCTTCATCTCTTACCTGCTCCGATCGCTCATGCAAGTACCAAGGCAACGCATTAAAATTGCTCTGCGACTCTGGATCCCCGTTCTAGTGTTACGGATAGTTGTTGCGGAGGCACGGAGTCAAGTGGTTGGCCTGAGTGTATTCAGTTTGGCAAGTACAGCTTCAGTGCTTCTTTTCCTGTTCATTGTGCCCTCACAGTGTGCGTTAATGTATGTGCTTGAAGAGAAGATCTGTGTGTTGTTGGCTTGTGAGAATGATATAAAACTCCAGTCATACGCTTCCTATAAAAATAATTGTAGCGGTTTCATTTACTACCTAACATCCTGTTTGAGTAGTGCTTTAAACAAGGAAATGCTTTGTTAATGTTTTTTAAGGCTGTCCTCTTTTTCTTTCAAAAATGCTTTCATAAAACCCCACCTTCATGGTTGTATGCTTGGAACTGTCTGGGTTTTTTCATCTGGGACATGTTGGCTTCGGGGAGAGATTCTAGTGCATTGAACAGCTGTTAAAATAATCTGTGTGAGTGAAATGCACTGTTCTTGTGGCATGCAGAAAACATATGCTGAACAGCATTTAAATGCGGAACTGTTTTTAGTGAAGTATATGGGAAGGGAAGGACAGAGAGTGGCTTGTATTTGAAAGGTCCAGGTAACTTTTCAACTCACTGTAAATATTGTGACATTTACAGTTTTAGCTTGTGAGTTGGGGTAAGGAATTATCATGGAAAGTGAAAGCACCGGTTTCCTGCAATGTGGAAGCTTCTGTCCTTCCTCCACCTTCTGAAATAATTGTCAATTCAAATTTACTTCACCTTTTTTTCTATTTATATAACACAAGTGTCTTCTAAATGAGTAAAGTAAATATTATTGTGTCTCAGTGGTTCCATGGCTTCTTGAACCAATTCATACTGGTAAATATAAAGTGAAATACTGAAGGTTGATTTGTTTGCAAGCCTACTGTCATGTTCAAAGGGGGGAGGCGGGGAGAAAGCCTGTTTCAGGGCTAGCTAGCAAACTGTACAGCCTTTCTGAACACAGGCATTTCTTTCACTTTCCATGAGCCATGAGCTAGCTCTTCATATTGCTCTGCTGAGGTAGTCAGATTGATGTAGTCACTAAAATTGTAGTCCATTTTCTGATACAAATCATAGTAAAATATGATTCCAGATCCAGGGGACTATTCGCCCACATGCCATTATCATCCTCCCAAATACCAGCGGAATGGAGCTTTTACTCACCTACGAAGATGAAGGCATCTACATTGATATATACGGGCATTTCACAAAGGAGACTGTTTTACAGTGGGGAGAAATGCCAGCATCTGTAGGTATGTATAAAAATAGCACTTTATTAAATGTAAGATTCTGCTGCATGAAGCCTGACTTCTTTGTGAGGTCTCTATCCATATGAAAGTGGTTCTGTGGCACATAAAGCAACTTCTAGGCAAACTGAATATGTAAACAGATCTATATATGTTTGTGTAAAGACAGCCAATGATTGCAGTAGAGTCTTCACATTTGGATGAGTCTGTATTCCTGTCACCCTGTTTATTGCCTCATACCTTAACTATACAGCCAAACTTTACTGAGGATGCAGCTTACCACCAGTTTTCACAGAGATAATTATGTTCACTACAGAAGGGGAAAAGATGCTTTCAATTCCTACTTTGATTGTTCATCGCCTGTGGCATTTTATATAAAAATTCACAACTGTAGAGAGGTCAGTTAGTGAAAAGTTCTGTAAGTGCTGCCAAATGGCCCCTTAATTTTATCACTTTAAATTCACAGTGACGTCAGGCCAGGTATTTCTAATAGATTCTCAATCTCCCCATGCTTGCAGTTGGCTTTGTAGGAGAAGATTCTGACTGCATTGCAGCCAAGACAGCTGTTTGTTTCACCTGCCCCAGAGGGCTTCAAGTTAACAGTGTGGGGAAAACAAAGAACAACAAAAGCAGAGTTTTGTTTTTATTATTTGTTGCTTTTAATTTCTTTTCTGGCTTGTTTCTGTTCTTCTGCATCTTAAAACAAACATCCTGACAAACAAAGAAAGCCCAAGACACTTAGGTTGTACAAAAGCATATTATTAGCCTGGCAGAAACTGAAAAACAGAGGACATTCACCTTTCTCCTCTGGCTGCTTTAGGAAAAGTCCATTAAAATCTGGAGAGTAACACCCTTGAGTAAATGCCAGGTTTGACATTTGTAGAGAGTTTTCAACAGTACTGAGGGCAAGAAGCCCACCTCTGGAACACAAATCGCAGCAACTTTTCTGCACTGTTCCAATAAAATTCAGCAACAAAACTGCTACTATGTCAAAAAAACAGGTATAAGGTTACAAGCTAATTATGCAGTGTTCCCTTCACTGAATCATCCCATCTCCAATTTTCAGCCCATATTCAGCGCTATAGGGCATAATTGAAATGTATCAAGTCAATTCTCCATTTTTCATAGGAGCATCTAGTGGTCTTTGATATCTTGAAGTGACATCCCCTCTGAATTAATGTTAGAAACATAGTAAGAAACAATCAGTAATTAAAAGGCAATTAGCCAGGGTAGGAAGAGTTCTGTAACTGGAAGTTGCCCTGACAAATGCTATTTGAAGGAGATGGAAGCTTTCAAGAAGCACGTTGTTACGGGACGTACTTCCTTGCTACTAAAAGTAGCAAGCTTACTATAGGCTATTATTCTCACTATATGCTATGTCCCAAAGAGTCAGTTAGGGGTTAGTGTGGACTTTCTTATACCCTGCTTTAGAAAGGATGTTGTTATTGCAAGAAGGGCTGCACAGATCTATGACTGTGGAAGTTTTCTGTTTGTGTCAGTGGGCACTGATTGATCTCAAAGCTTTTTCACTTAATCTAGAGGAGTTTGCAGGAATGGCTCAGAAGTGACCAGAGAGAGTTTAAATCCTTCCTAATGTTGCTCAAAGTATTGAATCATTAAACCCACAAAGATGATAGGTTTGTAAAGCATTCTTGTAGTGTGGAAATCACACTGCCTTAACTTCAGTACAAATTTCCTTGCACATAACCAGCTGGCATTGAAGTGAATAAAGCTTCACCACTTTGGACCAGCTGATCTTTTGTGCCAGTTAATTAATTTAAAACATCCTTCAGTATACATCTAGCTCAAGGCACGATATTCCCAATTTCCCAAGGTTGATTACGTCTTACTAGAAAGAATGACATTTGGACATTTCCTTTTTACATGCTCATGCAGCTATTTCTCCTGTTCTTCAGCACACCACTATGATAATCATTTGCGTGGAAAACCATCAGTATGAATCATAGCAGTTGCCTAAGCTTTTTGTTACAGTATTTTAAGGCAGCTAAAAAGGAAGAGGATGGAGAAGATGCTTCTGATGGTGTCACTCCTGTCTGGTGAATTTTACCATGTAAGAGTTAGGAGTCTTGTCTATGTGAACAATTTAGATTTTCTCTGTATTGGGCACCACCAGATGGGAAGGTAGTGCCCGTCAAGGGAGAGGATAGGTGTAATGAAATGCCTGCTGAGGAAACAGGTCAGTTAGATGACATGTTTTGGATGGTAGTGTTAGAGCTGACTACACAGAACTTTGCAGAACTTCTCCCAGTGCTCAGAAAGCAAGACTGTAGGTTTTATCTGGTGTCTCTTCACCCATCTGTCTCTCTCATTCCTTATACTTCTGCAGATTCCACAGCTGGATCAAGGCAGTCTCCAAATAGCCCCTCTCAGTTGTCATTTGAACATTTTCCAGTATGGTAGTTTGAGAACCCTTGCGTTCCTGCTGCAGCGCTTCTGGTATCTCAGAAATTGATTTCTTTGGAACAGAAATTATCAATCTTTGTGGTAGAAGATTAGTTTGACTTCTGATTGGAATTATACTTCCATTAAAAACAAATTAACGCAACCTGTAACTCAACACACAACTCAAACTTTAAACAAACATCTCTGTTAACTATTATTGCTTCCCACTACCTCCTATTAATTTTCTTGATTCTTTGAAATTCTTGGCTCCAGACAAAAGCATTAACTTTTCTGAGAGAAGACTGAATAACTGTGTTACATGTATGGCCAAACTTAGCGGGAACTTGAAAGTTTCAAAAGAGATCTGGTTTTCCTGGAATTTCCAGGCCCATTTCAGACCTTCTAAAGTCTGTGTGACCTTACCTCAACATTTTCCTTCTGTCGAGATAGAAAGATCTTGTGTTGACCTCAGGGTGCTCTGTAGTCATCCTTTGCCTGTTTCTTGAGTTCTTTAAACAATTATTTTGATAAATAACTTCTGTAGTTGGTGAGAATAATAAAATAATAGTTTGTATTATAACTGATGGGTTTAGGGCAGGGAATCTAAATATAGCTCACTCTCATAGTTTTTAAGTTGGGACCTCTGTAACTGATCTGTTAATAAGAAATTGGAGAGAGGAAACTAAGATCCTGTGGGAAATTACAATTGTTAGAGTACTCTGTTTAATCTGAAAGGTATTTCACATATGTAGGGCTAAATACAAATATAGCTGTCATAGTTTCTTTCTATAAAGCAAGATTAAAAAAGGGTTTAAGAAGTACTAAGTAAATAAGATTTGAGAATACTTTTGGCCTTTTGTGTGAATAATGAATTACTTACAGTGTGTAGTCTTACAGGGTTGGCACAAAAGTGGATATTCCAAGAGCGGGGAAACAGTAAGGATCAAAGACCTTATTTCCTCTGTCATGTATGCATTAGAAGCAAAAAGGATGTTATGTAGAAAAACAGGCAGCATTACCAAAAGGTGGTTGAATTATTGCGTCAGTGTTCTATCACCAGCTCTTGAAGCAGATACATTTCTGGGGTGGGTTATTGGTTCTACTGGAATAACTGCAAAGGAGTGAGCAAAACCTGGGATCAGAGAAGCTTTGAACAGAGATGCACAGAAACATACATGTTTGGGGGGGGGGGAAATAACAAGGTTTAGACATAAATTTACTCCTACTTGCTGTATCTGCCCTTTGTCCAGTGCAATTTAACCAAAACATACAGCAGGAGAACATCTGGCTTCCCTGGCCAATTTCTTAATTTGTCCATTTGTGACTTTATGCAGCCTTAGGTTTTTTCCTTCTTGACTTTGACTCTCTAGCCTTTCTCATTTAGTCAAAAGTTCTCCACAGCTGTGGCTGGAAGAAAAAAAACAGCCACCTCCATCCAGGTAATATAAGTAATAACGGTAGAACAACAGAATTGCACAAGGGAAGTTACCGACTCTTTCCTCAGTCTTCCTAATCCAAATTGCTTAACATTGAGGACAGTAAGTTTTAAAGCATGGGCAACAGTCATAAGTATACAGAAGTAGTTAATCAATCCCTAATAAATGATCAGCAGCCTCACTGGAGACCTCAAGGCTGGGTTCAGTGGGAACAAGCTTTGCTATATCCCAGGACATGGTTGGTATCTCTGCAAGTTATTTCCATTCCTAGTCCTCAACATTTATGTCTCTTTTCCATAAAGCAGGGAAACAATAAGTCACGATTTCATAGAGCATACTGGTTTTGACTGAAGAGCCAAAGGAGGGGCTCTGTATAAGTGTGCACTCTTAATTTTAAGATGTGTGTTTTACTGTCAGCAAAGTCACCACTGGATACTCTCCTTGGGACGTTCATGCCCACCTGCATACCTGCCCAAAGCAATTTTTTTATACAGGTATACAAAAGCATAATCCAGTAGCTTTTTTTGCATTGAATTTCACCTGTGTGCATTCTGACTCTCCAAAAAAGGATTCAGTAAAGCAGCATGCACTCTTACCCTGTGAAATGGAGCATGGTATCAAAGAACAACTTGGACATGCAGAACTGGGTCAGGATCTTTCAATTCATGTTATGTTTTTTCATTCTGAACTTCTTGGCTTATCTGCAATCAGTTGCCTGGGGAATTTCTGGAGTCTCCATCATAAAATCATAGAATAGTTAGGGTTGGAAAGGACCTCAAGATCATCCAGTTCCAACCCCTCTCTCACGGGCAGGGACACCCCACACCAAACCATGTCACCCAAGACTCCACTAAAGGTCTTTAAGGTCAGGTTAGAGAAAGAACTGTAAGAAGTGATGCCGATATGGCACAGATGGCAGAGAAGGTGTATTATGGTCCTTTCCTGCCCTATTTCTGTAACACTAATCAGGAAATCCCCAATTTTATGAGATTTTGCTAAAAGCTGGCCTGATTCTGCTCTCATGCAGAGATCAGTCAATTGGGAATAACTACTTAGGGCAGTGAGCTGAATTTAGCATGAGATCAGAAAAGGGACTTTTGAAGGGAAACAGTTTAAAAAAGAAAAGGTAAGGAAGAGAAGTGATACTGTAGTAGTACCCATGTTCTGTGGTACCAAGTGCACTTGCCTTATTCAGGCTTCTGTTGCAAGACCAAGATCCTTAGGTCATGTCAGTGACACTTCATAGAAGTTAATGGATCCAGTATGGCTCAGTAATTTCTTTCACCTTTCCTATCTCCCTCAGCCATTTCCCCTTGAAGCAGCAACTTCCTTGTATGTAGACTCTACTCAATGTTAATACACAGCATAAACAGGAAATGCCAAGTCTCACTCCAAGTTCGGAGTGTTACTAATGCTTTCACAATGTTAAGAAACTAATTTTGAGCTCACTTTGCTATACTAACTTTATGGCATATGTTCTTTGATGTTCAAGGAGTAATGCTGGTGTAACACAAACTACAGCTCATGCACAAGTGTAGGTCTTTTAAGATATGGAGTAATCTGCGTGAAGCAGGGGAGCTTCAAATAACTCTTGAGTAACTTTGTTCCACTATATTAAGCAGTATTGGCAAATCCATCTGAGTCAGTATATGCCTTTCCTGCTGAGCTACTGTCCAAATGACCAGAGTAGCTGTCTAAAGTCTAGGGTTGCTGGAAACCAGTACAATCTTGTATTCATGTAATATAAACACCCTTATATGTTGCCAGCTGGAAGCACAGGATGTTTTTAACTAAAGCTTGTTGAGGTGGAAAATGGACTCAAAATACGTACTTCTTAAATTGCTCATAGAATAGGAACTTTTGTTCCAGAATAAGCCAACTTTATTCTGAGTATGTAATCTGCTTTCATTTTACGTGAAACACTCATAAGTGCTCCCACATGGGAAAATTACCAAGACTCAGTACTGACCTTTGAATTCACAGCCTGCTGTCCTCCAAATTAATTTCCATGTATAGATATATTCTCATAACTGACAACCCTACAAATGGTATAATGGGGCCTTTTATTGGCAAGTTATTCCACGGATGTAATTTGAGAAAAAACCTTTTGATTCTGCCACAGGAATGAGTTTTTATGTGCCACTGTCATTTGACAAGTTCTCAGTATATTGGCTGGCCAGCAGAACATCAGTGGCCAAACTTGGTGTATCTATTTTATTATGTTCCTATTGTAATACAGCTGGGAGAAATGGAGTTATGGATCTAGGCTTGCTATCTTGGGTGACCTAGAGGTTGCAACAGAGCCTAATTAAGCTGTTTCTGAGAGCTGCAAGGATGCTATCAAGTTCAAATCTGCCAAAGGCATGAAAACAGCTGATACAGACATAGCAAATCGACAACTTGAGTGCAGATTTCACACAGTGGAAAAAATAAGGAGACTAATAAGTGCATTAGGTCTTTGTTGCTGGACCTATATGACCTATATACTCCACAGCGTAGCCACAGAATGCTTGCATGCTGTTTATATATACACACCTACCTCACTGTCCCAGCCCCCAGAACCACAGTGTGCCTGCCTCTGGTGTGTTCAGAAGCAAAGTTTGAAAAGGTTAATGTGGTGTCAGTTATAACACAAAGCAGCAAGTGTCGGAGAACTGTATCATTTTTATCTTTTTCACTTTGTGTGGTCTGGGCCTACCTTCATAGATACTAACTGCAGTGTGGGTGCTGCCCTAGTGCCCGTCATGCTGCTATGTTCAGGAACGTTCATGACAGTCTTCCTTGCAGCCTAGAGCAGCAGTGTCCTGTTACACAGCCTGGAACTGAAGCATAAAGAAAAGAGATTTTTAGAAAATATTCCCTCCCCTTCTCGTCTCCCACTCACCGTCAGTTGCTCACTGTTCTGCTTCTCAAACAGGATGGTTTCTTCCTCTTTCCACATAACTGAGATACTGGAAAAAAACTGTTGCTGTAAGCTCTAGTGGCATTAATAACTGAAAGTATACTAAACAGATTTAGGGGAAATTTATAGACTTTGAGGCACATAAAATATAATCTTATAGCCAAATCATACATTTCCAAGAAGGTACAATTCTCATACACTTGCTATGACAAGAATTACAAAGCTAGGGTTCCAGTTTAATACTAAATCAACAACGTCTAGAAGGATACACAATCACTCAGGCATATTGACTTTATTTTCTGCTGTTGTTCTAAAGTAAGCTTCTTAGGTTGTTGTTTCCTCTATCAGAGGGTACTGAAAGTTCAATTCTTAGACAAAAGCCTAAATGGAAGGTTTTGAGGAACAGACATTGCTCACACTAATAATGTGGGGCAGGCAAGCACTGTCCATTGAATCTAAAAGCCAGCTAAATGAACACATTACACCACTTCAGTGTGCCAGAATTCTCAGACTAGTAAGTGACAGTTCACAGTTGAACAAGAACCATTTCTGAGCATTGACTATCAAAAGGGCATAACTAATGTGTTTTTACCCTAGAAGCCCATGCACTAATTTGAGGGCTTTCACTGAAACTGTGGCTAATTTGGAATCTGTGGTGTTAACTCCTTCATTGCTATTCCAATTTTTTATCTAATTTCCAAATTTAAAAGAGTTACATAGTAAGCTTCCATGTGCTGGAGTATCTTGGCTTTCAAGATGTTGCTCGCAACTAGTGATGGGAAGACAGTAGCTAGGGACACCAAATTAATCATGCCATAGTCTCAGATTCAGAAGAATTTAGGTTTCAGACTAAACTGAACTCCATAGTAAATACAAACCAGACTTCCTAATGAGAAGTTATAGAAAATTCTGAGTCAAGACTTTTCTTGAGCATGTACTTGAAATGATGAGATAAAAATGGGCACAAGTTGCACCAAAACAATGCAAATTATGTGTTAGGCAAAATTTTTTAACCTTGAAAGTAGTGATGGATTGCAGCACCTATGAAACATGCCAGAACATGTCTGGGCAAAGCCCCAAGTAACCTTGTCTTTTGGCCCTGCTTTCTGGGTGGGGCTTAAACAAGATGCTCTTCAGAGGTTTATTCCTAACTTTCCTGATCATAAAATATACAACAGTAGCATACTTAAGAGTTATGCCTAGAGTCCAAAATAAGTCTGACAAACTGAAATTTACTTCCTGTTCCCAAGGCTTTTTGTGTAAACTTAAGTAATTCTGAGCATATTGTTACTGAAATGATTCAGATCCATGTTATCATAGATGAGGCAAGAATCAGTGTGTCAGTTGTTAAACAGTATCAGTACTTTTTACTCTTTTTGTTGTTTGTTTGTTTTAGCTTACCTTCAATCTAATCAGGTCATGGGCTGGGGAGAGAAGGCGATTGAACTACGCTCTGTGGAAACCGGAAATCTGGAAGGAGTATTTATGCACAAGAAAGCACAGAAGCTTAAGTTTTTATGTGAAAGAAATGACAAGGTACAGAGATAACTACAGTGTGGTGCTTCAGCAAAAAAGGAGTAATAGTCAACTATGACACTGAGGCCATTTAATTTTTTTAACTTTCTAATTACATTGGTTATTTCCTACCTTGGTGCAACTTCTCCATTCAAAGCAAATGTAATCACTGACAACCCCCCCCCCCCCCCACCATAAAGAAATCACTCGTTATGGATATTCTACATTTTCACACCATCCAGCCCTGTTATAACTCCTGTTCCACCCAGCCTTAACTGGTATCAGAGGTGGTAACAGCTACAGACATGACCAACTGGCCAGACTCCAGCACACTCAGGGGCAGTGGGGAAGGTTCTGAACCAGAACCGATAATGCTCAACTACAGGACTGCCTCTCCTGGACAACTGAAATTACAGGTAATACAGAGCAGCCACCATGTTAAAAAAGCGCCAGTGCTCTAACATTTGAGACACTGCAGGCACTGGAGTATGAATTATCAAGTAGGATTTCTTGGTAAATGTTCTATGAAACCTGCTTGATCCCACTCACAAATTTAGAAAACTGGAGCCCCCAAACTGTTTAATTATTTGTTAATGTTCTCATGTGTCCTTCCAAATAGGAAAAAGAAATATACCAAAATATATATCCCAATTGTACAAGCACAGTTTCACTTTAAATTAAAGTTTCTCATGGGAATAAAATTGAACTGTGATATATATGTATATCCTTTAATTTGGGGCTGTGGCATTCTCTCACATTTCCTGTATGAGAATATTTCAGTAACATATCTCTTTTTTTTTTTCCTCTCTCAAGGTGTTCTTTGCATCTGTGCAGTCAGGAGGCAGCAGTCAAATATATTTTATGACTCTTGGTCAAAATGTGCTATTCAACTGGTGAATCACATCAAAATGAAGGATGCTTTGAAACTTCTTGTAGGTAGCAGTGTAAAATGATGGAAGTAACATACATTAATTTGCACTTTTTACCTACAGAAATTTTGTCATTAACTTATCAAAATTCATATTCTTTCAATTTGGAAAGAATTCCATTTTCACGTCAAAGTACTGCAAACATGCTTACTTTGTCTTCTAAAATATGTTGCAAACCAAGATTGTATTTGCAGTGTTAGGAGAAATCTTTAATGAAGAACGTAGTCAATATAAGAAGCTCCTGTACTCTGAAAAGCATATGGTTTCATTTTCATAAATGATGTAACGAAGTTAGCTTGAACAGAAGTCTTTTTCTTTTTTGGACAGCAACATCTATAGTCAATATAAAAACATGATTTGGGTGGCAGATTGGAATCTATATTGAACTGGGTTTTGCCTTGTTTCATATTTTAAGTGAGGTCTTACTCTTTCACCAAGACTCCCTTGTCTGGGTCTTACAATCAGCGAAAGAGCTTCTGGTCCTGATAAGTCCTAATGCAGATTGGGACACTTGAGGGGATTGTATCCTGTGCTAGTTGTCTAATGCACTGTAGAGTTGCCAAAGCAGATACTTCTAGAAATGTGCCCCCATCTAGTAGATTTTACAAATGCAGGGGACAGACTTTGTGTTTCTCTCAGGACTGGATACCTGAGCCCGTAGACACAGTTACTGTAGAATGTATTTGTAAAAATAGTTTAAATAGTAGTTTGTCAAAGTCAGGTATGCATAAAGTATTACTGACCTGAACCTGTAACTTTTATTCAGACACGGGGCCCATACTCGTGTGAATTGATTTAAAGGCACTACCCATGTATATAAGGGCACAGGATCAGGCACCTTCTTTTCTTGCTCTTTCAGCATCAACTCTTCATGTTTTTGTCTGTAAATATAATCTTTCCTATGGATGTTAAGGTTAACAAACGTATTCTTAAATATAGTTAAGAAAATATCCAAAGAGTTAATCTATTATAAATATTAAATATAAATAATTTCAGGTGCTTTTTTTTTTGCTAATTACATCTAAATAAAGCTGCATCCATAGTGTTATTGGTGCCAGTGATTCTGCATAAACTCTGTTCTCAGGGGCTTGTAAGTTGGCCACAATTATATACAGATATAATATATATATTATATGTAATCATATATACTATGATTAAATGGTAGGGTTTAATCCAATCCTTATTTAGCTGATTTTTGGATATGCTTTGAAAATGTAAAACATTAATGTAATACAAAAGAGCTCATTCCAGACATGATACAGTATGGATGACGCTGTAGGCAAAAGTGAAATCACTAGCTGCAGTGTTTGAAAATGAACATTTTTTACTTGAAATATGTGATACTGAAAGGTGCAGGGAAACTGTGTTGGAATATCTGGTTCTCT
This sequence comes from Neopsephotus bourkii, assembly GCF_033783945.1. Taxonomy (NCBI): domain Eukaryota; kingdom Metazoa; phylum Chordata; class Aves; order Psittaciformes; family Psittacidae; genus Neopsephotus; species Neopsephotus bourkii. Next base: position 756,286 of record NW_026901430.1, on the reverse strand, counting down.
ACCCCAAGGATGATGATTCAAAACTGACTAAGAAGGGGAAAAATAAAGTTGTTAAAACTGGTGGCTGCTCTGTACAGTATGTCAGGTTTAGTTACTGTTAGCAGTCATGCTGTGACTGACAGATGTGCAGATTGCAACCATCAGCTCCAAAATTGGCATCCTTGTATATGTCAGTAGAGAATCAAATTAGGTCCTAATCACCCTTCCAACCCTTCCCTATGCTGGCACCTCAACTGCTGCAGGCAGATCAGAGATGCCAATGCTGTTGCTGTCTATGTTCCTTGGCTATGTGGAGGACTGCACTTTCCAAAGTTATTAACCTAGCACTTTTCACAAGCAATAGCTTATCTCAAAATGTATAGTGGTTTTTAAGAAGTATTTTCCTGTTAAATATTTTAACTTACAGAAAAATAATCCTAAGGCCATATTAAAAAATACATGCAGTGATTAAAGTGGCTCTTCATGTATGCAAGTAATCGGCTTGTGTGCAAACTTAAAATCTGAATGGTATGCTGTGCTTGGGCAGAGCTGTATGAAAACAGGAGTTCTCTATCTGTAGTAATGTTCCTACCCATTGTCGGTGCTAGGACTGGGGCAAATCAGGAAAACGTGGCTTGGCTCCCTATACTATTGAGTGTTGGGCTTGTATTGTTCAACTTTCACAAAAAAAAAAAAACAAAACAAAAACCACCCCAAAACTAAAAAAATCCAAACCTGTAACAGAAACAGAGATGAAAGTTACTATTTACAAACAAAAAATAATTTGCAGACAATCAGAAATACAACTTACTTGCTTCTGACTTGAAATAAAATGTCTAAGAGACTATGAAGAAAGAGCAGCTTTCATTTTGTACCCTGGAGGTGTGCAAAACTGCTCATGCTCAGTGATCCAGGCTGCCCTATAACAGTTCTTTTAAAGTGTGAGATTTTACCTCATGCTAGGCACTAGTTAAAAAAGACTTTAGAAGGTAATAATGGGAATTTAGAACAACCCATGTCAACAGATTAAAGCAGCAAATGTGATCAAACTTGTTTAATGTTACTGTGACAGAGAGTTGACACACTGAGATGATGTTCAGCTCCATACCAGAAGGGAAATAAAAAGCATGTTCAAGAGAAGGAATGTTCACTATTACATTGAGATTTTAATATTTCATTCTGTTTCCTCCTATTGGCTCTCTTTGCTTTCCAGCTATGATTCAAGGCAGTGGGTTGGATTTTCATCTGTTACTTTGTATGTAAAATTGTTGGAATCATTGGGGTTACATCCATGTATAAATATGGAAAGTATGAGGCCCTTAGAGGTGAATGCTTTTAGAGGATGAAGTGGTATTGCAAACAGCAATAGCAACTGGATGCAACAAAACAACTGTGGCATTTTTTTCTTTATTGAGAGAATTGGAATGGTTGAAGATGAGCCCAGACATGTCGAAAAGAGCAACAGAAGAGACTGTAAGTGATTAGAGAGGAGGGAAAAGCTGAAGAAAATAAATAGGAGTGGCCAAAGGGGAGAGAGTGGATGTTGGGGACACTGTATTGCTGTAGGAGGAATAAAAAATGTTAAGAGATGTTAAGAAGAAGAAAGTTACCAAAGAAATGGAAAGGTGTCTAAAGTGAGCAAGTGGTCTGAACACTGAACGAGAGAGTGCTCTGAATAACTGTTCAGCTCAAAGCAAAAGTTCAAAGATGCAAGTCAAAAAAACAATTAAATAATCCAGAGAACCAAGCTTCTCCTGACATAAATTTAACTATGCAAAACGTACATCAGATTTGTAGTTCCATTTTGTGAGGTTTCTCTAACTGTACCCTTTCACTAACTTTTAAAACCAAGGAGTGAACTGCTCAGCAATATTTTTCTAGTGATGTTATTTTGATGTGAACAACTGCCACAGGGGCAGAAGGGCAGGGATCCATGTCAGTAATCCTTTGGTACATGCAGTATCCTAATCTCAGGTGGTGCTCCTTATGTTGTATTTGCCAATCAAGACTGTGCTAATACTGCAGCAAGATAATATTGGATGTGCCTGCTTTTATTTCAGGAATGGTGAACTCTATTCTGCAGCCTGACACATGGCTTTAAAAACTGGGAACAATGTAAGCCATGTACTGCACATTATGTATTGTTCCCTAATGTTGGAATTGTACAACTGAAACAATAATAAAAAATACTGAAAATTAAAACTAGTGTTGTGCTTGTAGACTTCTGTTATATTTGCATAAGCTATTCTAACAATCATAGAAAGTCACTGTTTTCCAAATAGTCAGTATCCCTACGGAAACATCTGCATCTGCCTGTAGAGACAAAATGAAGTATTGCCTTGCAGTGGATAAAGGTGTTGAGGTGCCAGTGTAAGACTTCAGCAGAGTACTAGCACTAGTCTAATATTAGCACTAGACTGAGTGCTAGTAAGGCCAAGAGCCGCAGTGTGCTGCTGTGCATGCTGCTACTGAGCTTCACAAGTGTATTTGTGTCTCCACCCTTCTCTTTACACAAATGCGTGGTGGGATGAGGGCAGTGGGACTGGGAAACGACAGCTTGCAATCACTGATGCTACGAGAACTGGCTTTTGTGCATGTGTGTCAGCCTGAATGCCAGGTTAGCCCAATTCACTGTTTCTCAGGTATGCTCATCCAGTCTTTGCCGCTGCATTCAAAACTTCCTGCTACACATAATGTGAGGTGTAATAGCATATTATGGCAGTTAGGAATTACACTTAAGAGTGAGGATTAGGAAATTTGCCAGTTATGTCAGTGTTGGGAGTTAGAACAGGTTAGGGCATGAGGCAAAATTTCTTTTTTTTTTTTAATAAAGAGAATCTTTCATCAATGTTGTATTTCTCTCAAGCTAGCAGAGCATACTTTTCCCCACATTTGATGTACAGAATGGGATCTATATTATAAGTTTAAAGATGTCATGGTTGCTTGATTGGGCAGACAGATAGCTTAGTTTTGCCACTCATTATTGTTCTTGCCACCAAAAGGTTTTTTTGAGCTACAGTAATAACAGTACACCTAGATTATTCTCCCACACCAGTTGCTTAAAGCAAGTTTCACTCCCAAGTGCAAGAGGAAATATATCAGACTTGAGTTCCAGTACAATCCTCCTGTTGGACAGGAGATTTTTCTCTCCTTGTCATTTGCTTATCTCCTCTAATATCAGGAATAGAAGTAGAGAAGAGCTGTGATTCAGTTCTGCACAGATGACTCTGCTATAAAAATAAAAAATACAGTGATTTGTATATGCAACATGAGTGGAGTGAGAGATATCATTAATGTTGTGAAAAAAACTTACAGAAAAATTATTGCTTTCTAGAACCAGCATGCTAAATCTTGTACCCATCCCCCTATATGTGAAAAGAATTGTAGGTGAGGTTTACTCTTTTGAGGTGATCCTTTATTGTTTCTGCCTGTAGGTGCGTGCTACCTTGCCAAAGGTTCCTACCATGTTGTTGTGGTTTAACCAGGACACGTGAACAGTGAGAAGTGCTGATCTTCTTAAGATCCTGTTTTCCTCTTACTTACAATATTGTCAGATTTTTCAGAGTGGGCTGTAGTCTCCCTAAAACAAACAAGTTTCAGGAACCTGAACATAACTGCTCACATAGGCCCAATACTTATCAAAGGAATGTCAGTCATTCATTTTTAGCGTTGCATGGGCTAGTAATGACAACCTTTCTCGCTTACTGGCACTGACTGACATGCAGGTAAGCAGCACACCTGTTTCATCAGTGGTGTGCCAGCAATCAATAATAGTCATCTCATCCTGCCCTTAGATACAGGAATGTTCTGTGGCAAATACTGATTAAACAGAAGGCAAGTTGGGCTCAACTACAGCACTTTTTTGTGTGACTACTAAGTAAAATTCAACTTACAACAAAATAAAGTTAAGTCTTTCTCTGATCATCCTTGCTCATGATCCTCTCCTGCTCCCCATCCCAAGTTGCTCAATTAAAATAGTATTAAAACAGAAGGCTGACAATTTGCTAAAACTGAACCTACATGGAGACACATGAGCATGCATCCACATACTGATTCAGCTGGTACAGCTTCTAGCATACAAGCAAATAATGGAGAAGGTGCATACCAGACTCCAGGACAACTCTGACATCAGCAGGTAAGACGAGGCCCCAGTTTGGCCTTTCTTAAGGTAGCAGCCAGGATCAAGCTAATCTAATATATCCTTTACTCAGTCCCCTCCTCCACCACACACATTCTTCATTCCAACCCTACATACTTCTAAGTTTACTTCTTTCTTTTATGTTCTCTAAGGTGTTTCACAAAATCAGCCTATTAGTACCAAAAGGCAACAGTGAAATGGGCACTGAATTTTACTCAACATCAGAAAGCAATGTTCTCTTTAGAATCTGTAAGGAAGCCAAACAAAGCCAGGAAGAGAAGGCATGAATTAGCAGGGACTAATAAGGAACATGTGAATTCCCCTCTCCCTGGCAGAAACTGCCCCACCTAAAGAACCCTTCAAAGCTACTCTGACTTGACAGAATTGCTCTGATGAAGTTGTGTTATTCATGTTGCACCAAAAGACAAAACAGTGTCCTGGGTTCAGTGAGTGGCTGCGTGGTTCTGAGTTACCGGCTGGGCTTAAACCATGACAAATGGTTTATATCTCACCATCACAAAACACACTTTTGCAAATAAAACAATGACAGTTCAAAGTGAAAGCATTTGGGGTTTTATCTCATAATAGGAAAAGCTATCTAATTTACAACTATTTGCCAATCAGTAGAGCCAGGCAGTAAGATACACATACACAATTCAAGTTATATAATATAATCAAACTGTAAATAGCTTTGATTATCTATTGCTATTGCAGCTCAAATGAAATGGCATTTTAATTTTAGCTTTATGTCTCAAAGTAGTTTGTTTCATGGTACAAAATTGCTCTAGAATGAAATTGCTTCTCCAAAGACCCACATAAAAGTGAACTGTGGTTTACAGTAAGCTTTATAATCTTGCACAATAGTTAATTTTTAAGTCTATAGCATCACCCTTTATTCTCTTGTGCCTTTCATTTCCCCAAGATACCTTCAATGTAAAGTTTAACAGAATGTAGTAACATTCCCCTCTTCAGCATAGCCCATTCCCAGAGAGGCTAACTGCTATTTTTCTTAAGGTGTTGTATATAAAACCTGAGATACTTGGCTGCTAATTATGTCTGAGAATTTGAGATTGTATTGATTCCCCCAAGTTCGATACTGGTATGGTTCAGCATGTTTAGTTGTAGGTATACAAAAAATCATGTTGTCTTCAATGAGTTTCTTACGTCCCTGTTGGAACAGGCTCAACACAACGCATTGAGCCCTCAGTTTTTGTGATTCTAATACAGCCATCTGCTGATGGCTCCTCACCACACATTACTGATTTTCCAAGTGTTTCTGAATTTGCAGTTTCTAATACAATCACACCTGTCCCACTGGTCACTATGGCAGAGAAACCACACCCAGAGAAACTTACAGACATCACCAGAAGGTAAAACGTGTCTTGCCTTGCATCAGCAATTCATGCCATTCCAGTTTTGAAATGGGTGTGTTAGCTAGACCTCTGCTGGTGAGAAAGAAGGTAACAGGAGCGAGTTCCTAAGAAAGGGAACTATCCCATATCTGAAACTGCAACTCATACACATTTAAGCAAAATTATAAAGTATTAACTAATTCTATCAGTCCATTATCACACCACAAAAGCTACAGCTCCATGGTTTTCATGACTGAAACCACAGTGACTTACAATGATAAAAGTTCTTGACAATAGATACACATGTAACCATTAAGTCTGCTATAAATAAATACCTGTTTTCTGCAAGTCCTGTCACAAGCACAAAAGTGGAGAGAAGCTGACAATATTCCACAGATTTCCTCACTACACCTACAGATTCATTTAACAGCTGGAAAAAAGACTACACCACATCTGCGCATAAGGCTGGTATGTGATGTGAAATCACATCCTGTGCAACCTCAATAAAAAGGTGTTTGGGTCATGTTTGGGTTTTTAAATTGTAAATGCCATTTTATCAGGACACACAACAGATCATGTGTTTACAGGAAAGAAAAGACTCCACACTGAGATTTTATTCAGTATCTCGGCTTCAACAAAAACATCAAGAATGACTGATGTGTTCTAAATTTCCTCACTAAGGAATGCATTGTTACACTCACCATTCCTAGGGTAATCTAAAGGCCAGAAAAGGCTTAGGTTTTATAAACCCCTTGTCCAGCTTTTCAGTCTGATTTAACTGGTTCAAGCAACAGGTTTTCCAGGTTCCCCAAGACAAACACTCCATAGTGGCAAAGGCAGTAGACTAAGAACGGAATCATTCTCAAGCTGTGAACTTGGAGAACTACTTTCTGCTGGCCCAGTGTATGAAGCAGCTCTGCCTAAGCTTTGGTCTTCTGGCTTTCCAAAGGCTATCTGTACCCAGTGACACTATAAATACTGGAAACTGCTTCTTCCTCTTCCTGCTTCTTTATCTGCAGACCTCTCTCCTCACTCTGTCCTGTTAATTTATATCCTAACATTTTCTCCAGTAGACAAAAATAAATAGAACAGGTTGGAAAGGACCTCAAGGATCATCTGCTGCAGCTTTTCTTGGCAAAGCATGACCTAGATTAGGTGTCCCAGCAGCCTGTCCAGCCGAATCTTAAAAGTGCCCACTGTTGGGGAACCCACCACTTCCCTGGGAAGATTATTACAATGACTGATTGCTCTCATTGTGAAAAATCTTTCTTTTTTGTGTCCAGTCAGAATCTCCCCAGGAGTAACTTACGCCCTTTACCCCTTGTCTTTTCCATGTGACTCCTTGTAAAAGGGAAGTCTTCATCTTCTTTATAGCCACCCTTTAAATACTGGAAAGATGGCAATAAGGTCTTCCCTGAGCCTTTTTCTTTCTCTAGGCTGAACAAGCCCAGCTCCCTCAGCCTTTCTTCTAATAGCAGGCTCCCCAGTCCTTTGATCATGCATTTAGTAAATGCTAATAAAGTATCAACTATAAAGTTCTTAATCCCCTGAAGTTCCACTAATATAGTAAGTGATCATCATATCATAAAGAATAACTAGATGATCTTGATGGTAGCAGTGGGATGAGAATCAATAATAAAATTTAAAAGTGAGGTCACACACTTAGGGACCACTTGTAATAATTTCTAATAGATGGAAACACAGTCATTGCTGTTGGAAACAACAAAGACCCAGATGTTTGCAATGGCAGGATGATTATGATTAACAACACCCTGCAAGCATAAAAGGGGTAAATACAATTTTAAGAGCTAGCATGAAACTCTTTTAGTGTAATCAGGAACATGAGGTCAAAGCAATAATGATCAATACTGAGTCTTATGCATCCGCTTAAAGCGGCACCAGGTGCAGGTGCAGCACAAAGTCCATCACAGGACTATTTGTTATCGGGGGTCTGGGGCTACCTACAGCGCACACCGCCGGCCCACCGCAAGTAGGCGAGGTCGGGCAGCGCAGCTCAAGTACGAACAGCCCTCCCGCGCTGTGGCCCCGGCTCCGTTCCTGACGGCCGATCGGTGCCAGCTCACGGGAAGGAGCGGGGGCCGCCGCTCGCCGCCTCAGAAACCCCTCCTCGCTGCCCGCACCCGGCCATTCACTGCCCGCTGCTCCTCCCTGCGTCTCGCCGGGTCCCCGCTTCCTCCCTTACACTCCCGCCCGCGCCGGCTCCGCTGGCTCCTCCCTCCCCCTCCACGACCGTTGGGAGGTTTGAATGGCTCTCGGCGCGCGCGCGCGCACCAGCTCCACCCCGCGCGCGGGATGACGGCGCTCCGGCTGGGCCCGTGACTGCGGGAGGCTCAGGCTGAGGCCGCCGCCCTCCCCAGCAGCGGGCCCGGGCTCCGGCTGTCGGTGGCGCGGCGCGGCGCGGGGGAGGGACTGCGCGAAGCTGTTATGCAGGACTCTACCCCAGAGAGCGGCGGGAGCGCCCGCCCTGACGAGGAGAGACGGGAGGAGGCGGTGGCGGAGAGCGGCAGTGCCTCCTGGCTTCAGAGAGTCTTTGAGGAAGCGCGAGGCGATTCGCAGCTGAGCGTGCTCCCCGCGGAGCCGCCGCCCGTGACGGTAGTGGCGGTGGAGCGGTACCTGGCCGAGGCGCAGAGCGCCGGCGCCGCACAGTACTGGTACGACGTGACGCTGGCGAGCGGCGCACACCAGGAACGCTGCTACCTGGCGCCGCGCCTCAACGGCCTGGTGCAGCGCGCGCACCTGCACGCCGGTGTGCGCCTGCGCCTGACGCGCTGCTCCTACCGGTATGAAGAGAAGCGCCTCAACTACGGGTTCCCCTGCCTGGAGGAGCTGGAGCTGGACCTGGCCTGCAGCGACGAGCCCACCCCCGCCGCCCTGCCCCGCGGCCGCCTGCTGCCCCTTCGCGGCGACAAGAAGCACTACCTGCCGCTATGGAACAACGAGGATCCTTACGGAGACGTGTGGGTGGCGGTCAAGCCCCAAGCGAAGGTGAACGTCAACGGTAAGCGGCGAGGAGGCGGCTTCAGGGGAAGGGGGTGTAGGTGGGAACGTGAGGCAGCGCACTGGTGAAGAGGTGGGGTTGTTGCCTTGCTTGTTCTCCGGGCTGAGTTCCCTGATGAGAAGTGCCCCTCCGGTTGCGACAGGCACCCATATGAATGTGGTATATGTGTCACAGTTTACGTTTTTATTTGGAGAGAGTTTTTAAAACTTTCCAAAACATTGACTGAGAATACGGTGCTTGCACCCAGGCTCCCGAGGTGGCAAAAATATCCTTTCCCCTAGTAATCTCTTGGCTAGTCCGTGGGACTGGTGCTCCCTTCTGAAAGCTGCCACCCAAAACATGGTCAATGTTGAGGGTCTGAGACCAGTCTATGAAGTGAAGTGAGGGGGGAGTTATAAGTGGGACTTTTCCATGAGTTTGATGCTCTTGTAGGCTAACGCCTATATCTTTTGCATTAGCTCTTGTGCTCATCCGATGATGCTTCCTTGTCATTTAAAGTGTCACAGTGCTCTCTTTAGGTTAAAAACAAAACCAGAAAAAAAACCCAAAACAAATCAAAATAATACTGTTTGCATATAGCTCAGAACAGCATCTCATGGTGAGCAGTATAAAAAAAATAACCCTTTTTAGATGTTACAGACATTAAGAAAATACATGTGATGTCCTCATCTGTGAACTTTACTCCTGAAAACTTAAATGTTCAATCATAAATACTACTTTGGTCTTTTTCTCTTTCTGTCCTCCCGTTAACCTTAGTCTCCAAGCTGATTTCTCTTGGTCAGCTGGAAATGACCTGGAGGAGCAGAGTTCACTACCATCCACTTCTTGTGAGAGTCCTGCACAAATCTAGACTAAGGTACTACGGGAGACCAGAGAAAAAAGTGGATATGCCTTATCAGGTAAAGAGAGATAAATGCATCGGTTAACATTTGAACAAATAGCTGTAGGATATTTGGAAATCATTATTGCCATATAGCAAGTACGTAAAGTTAAGAATGATATTGTAGCTACTTTATATTAAACTTGCTACCTTCACTAAAATTCTGAGCCTTTTCAAGTAGACCAATGCCCAGCCAGTCTCAACAATGGGTACTCTGGGGAGAATAGCAGCCTGTTTTATATCTGAGCGTAATGTTACATGGCATGGAGTATCCTCTAGGTCAGTTCAGGTCACCTATCTCGGCTGTGTCACCTCCCAGCCTCTTGCCCATCTATAGCTTACTTGCTGGAGTGGCAGAGTGAGAAACAGACTTTTGACACTGTACAAGCACTGTTCAGCAACAGGTATAACATTGGTGTGTTAACACAGTCTTGGATCTAAAACATGGCACGATGCAGGCTGATGCAAAGAAAATCAGCTCCATCCCAGCCAGTCCCTGTACAGGAGGGCAGCACTTGACAGAGAGCTCCAGTAACTCATATGATTCTTCCATGGGTGGAGAGAGGTATGAAGCATCTTAATGAAGGGCTGTGGTGGTCTCTTATTCTAAGTTTCCATTCCCTGTGCAATTGAAGGTAAATCTGGATCTTTTTATTGGATGTACTTTTCAGGATAGTCTGGATGATACTCAAACTTCCTTGGCAGTTCATCAGTCATATTTCCTGGTGTAGAATCAACAACCAGAGCTGAGTTAGCTCAAGAAGTTAGGAGACAGATTTACATGCGCTTTGCTTTATGCATTCCTTCTTTAAATAGTATTGTGTGATGAATTATCATTGTTAGATAAAAAACAGTAGGTAACAAAAGATTCAATGTTATAATGGTTTACTTTCAAGGATGAATGGTTCATGACTAATCAGGAGTGTTAGAATGAACTAACAAGTGTTGATTTGTATAGTCTCTGTATTGAACTTGGAATAAGGTAAAGAGGGCTTTAGATGCAGCAAGGGGAAAAGACACATAAGGTGATAAATACGTTCAAGAATGGTGATATATTAAAGATAGTACTATGAACAAAAGCAGATGACTGAGGCTGATGAATGGATAAAATAAAGTATTTTGATAAGGCTGAGATCTTTTTTCAGTGGATTACTATCTTCTAAGACCATTATAAAAGCATTTAAAAATCTTTTTCACTGCTTAGTGATCTGCTCAATTATGGATTCAAAGTTCGCCCAGTTTAAAAAAACAAAACAACAAACCCAACAAGTGTATAAATCTTTGTCATGAGAAACACTTCAATGAAAATGTAGTGGTTTGCGATGCAGGTTATTTTAGGAGTTTGTGTTTTGGTAGGTTGTAGGGTTTTTCTTCAAAGTCAGACTTGTATAGTGTTTTGATCAAGAATGTTTAGCAAATAATCCTGCAACATCTCAACTTCCTTCATGGATATTTTGAAATATTATTCCAAATACAGCATTCTGTTTGACAAAGAAGAATCTTTTCAGTATTGTTTCTTGTATATGCTATTGCCACAACCTTCTCCAAAAAACCACAGAGCGAAACTGGTGTCTCCTACCATTAGTGAGCACTGGAAAGAGAAGAGTTTGGGCTGGAATAGTTGTGGAAGTATTCTTTTGTGGAAATTAGGGTTTTCTTCAACTCTAGTATTCAATACAAGTTTTGGAACATACTCTATCCATCTGTAATCATCAGAGAAGTTGTTCATAAGTCAAGTAGCTGATACGTTATATAGAATAAATAAGTACCAGAATGATATATAAGATATGAATGTATTTGTCTCTCTTTCCTTTAGGCTTACTTTGAAGTTGCTGACGGTTCAGGCATGATGTCAATGGTTTTGTGGAACTCATTGTGTCCTGAATGGTATAACAGTATGAAGGTTGGCACAGTATTACTTCTTGAGCAGTACGCTGTCAAAACCAGTTACCCATTTAAAACAAAACCAACCCCAGGGGATTCACAGATGAAGAGATTTTCTACAATTGGTTAAGTATCAGAGAAACCTGTTTTGATTCAGTTAAATATAGCAGTACATTTTCTGCACAGAAATGAAGTGATCCAGAGGTAGCTCTGCATAGAAATAAACTGATCCATTGCTGAAACTAATTGATAGGGTATATATCCTTAAATATTAGCTCTGAAAGGTGTCTTAGTATCCAAGCTCTTATTGTTCCTTGGTTCATATTTGGATCATGTATACAAAGTTTATTGCCGCAGTTAGTTAAAACTAACTAACTAACTTTTTATTTAAAAATAAATAAAAAACTAATCCCTGATGTCAGGTATTGGCATCATAAAGACAGGCCTCTGACACTGAATTTTAATGTGATTCTACTTCCTGTTTAATAATACAGATATTTGTGCACGGCTCACACATTCTTCCACGTCACTGATCTGTCTTTAGATTTTAGTGTATATGGTCAAGCCCCAGAGTGTCTGCTAAGCCCCACTAGATAAAAAGTTGCGTTGATGACTGATGTCTGTGCTGAAAACAGCAGCTCCATGGTAGAGCAATTATGACAAATATTCCTCAGCTATGAGAAGGCATTTTCTTGCTTGCAGTTGTTTAATGGGACAGATATCAAAGAAGCTATGCTACAGAAATAAAAGTGCTGCAATATAACAATATGTCATGGTTTAAGCCCATTTGGCAACCCAGAAACCATACAGCCATTCACTCACTCCCCTCTTCCTCCCCCCACTCCCAGAGGGATGGGGAGGAGAATCGAAAGAATCTAACTCCCATGGGCCAAGATAAGAACAGTCCAGTAACTAAGGTGTAACAAATCACTGCTGCTACCACCAATAATAATAATGGTAAAGGAGATAACAAGGGAAGAGAATACAACCGCTCGCCACCCGCCGACCAATACCCAGCCCGGCCGAGCAGTGATCTAGCCCTACCAGGTAACTGCCCTCATTTTATATACTGGGCATGACGTGCTGTGGTATGGAATACCTCTTTGGTTAGTTTAAGTCAGGTGTCCTGTTTCTGCTTCCTTCCAGCTTAACCTCTTCCCTGGCAGATCATGAGACTCAGAAAGTCCTTGGTCAGAGTAAACATTACTGAGCAGTAACTAAAAACATTGGTGTTATCAGTGCTGTTCCCAGGCTGAAAGTCAAAAACGCAGCACTGCACCAGCTACTAAGAAGGAGAAAAGTGACTGCTACTGCTGAACCCAAGACACAATAATAGCCTTTTCAAAGGGGATTTGGTCAATTTTTTGTTTTTTTCTTTCAGTGAACATGAGTTCCCTTTTTTGCTTTCATACTTGGAAAAAATGGCAGGCAACATTCAGAAAATTCAAACAACTTCTTTTAAATAAACAAATACGTATGCATGTTAATGAAGGATATGTATGTATATATAACTTACAAATAATGACAGTTTCCTAATGCAGTTGCTTCAGTGCACAAAACCAAACTATTTTCTCTGTTAGAGGCACTGTATTCTCAGTCTAATGTGACTTTGTCTTAAAACCAGATCTTAATGTCTGAAGTGTTTGTGATGAGTTGGCAGAAGAAAAATGTTTAGCCAGGAATGGAAGTTTGTGAGGGAAACTGTTGATGATTATAAACCACCCTTGAAAATAATTATAATTGACAGAAAACCTTTCTGTGGAGAAAAGACAGAGTAAAATGTCATGAGGAGACTTTCTGTATAGGCAAATATCACTTCGTTTTAATGGCTGAGATATCTGCAAGCATTTTTGGGGTAGAAATGCTAACGAGAGATCACAATGGAAAAGTAGGCCAGTGGGCTGTAAATGGAAGAACTGCAAGACAGTCTATAGTAAAGTGCCATGGGGTATTTTAAGACCATGAATAAACTGTAAAATCACTTAATCCTTGGTTCGTATCAATGTATGTACAGTATCTTATTCCTTTTCTTAGCACAAAGCTCACAAGTTTGTCTTATTGTAAACTTAGAAAAGCACGTAACATCATGCGTTGATGGATCTTATGCCTTTATCCTGTAAGAGGAGAATCTAAAGAGAACAGAATATCCATAAAAAACTTCTAGAGAAGTTCTAAAATTGATCTTAGGTAACTCCTGGTGCGTAGGTTTGGGGTTTTTTTTATTCAGTTGAAGTGCAATTTAATGCCTCGCTAATTACTCCATTAATAGAACTCTGTATATGCCCAATACGGGGCAATGTTTCAGGGTTTTTTAAGTGTGCACAATGAGTGCTCCAAAAGTTCTTCAGCTAGCTAGTTAAGACAGTCAGTTACTTGAGTAATATATTTTTCATCATCTGCTTCCAATTTGTGATTCCACCAGATTCCGGTATTCGCCTGTAAATGTTGTCAAATATATCCGGAGGGTTGACAAGGCCACAATGGAAAGGACTTTCCAAATCAAGAGTTCTTGCAAGATTTCTGTGAATCAAGTTCTGCATTGCTTCTGTTTGCAGCTGCAGCATTATATGACATGCTGAAAAGTGCTGTTTCAGGACCTAAAATGTTTGGAACATAAATAGGTAGTCCCAACATTGCGAATTTCACTGCTAGGTGGTGTGTGCATTTCACAAATCACCGAATTCATGTGGTACTGTTTTGAATAGCCTGGGCTGACCTTAGCTTCTGAATCATCCCAGGGTATAGTCTTGAGTAGATGTCTTTTATCTAATCTCAAAATGACAAAACAATTGGTAAGTAGTTTTGATGCATGAGGAAGTTTTGTTTTCAGAAATTATCTCTAAGATACTGTCTTAAAACACCATATGCAAAACCACAATTTTTCTCCAAATACACCGTTAGAAAGCAATAGCCAAAAGAAAATTCTTAAGCAGAGGGTCTGATTTCAAGTCTAACACCTTCCTAATATTGCATTGCTAGTATGAAACATGGATATAATTACATATTGTATACATATTTTATACCTATTTAATTACTTTTCCAGGTACATTATTTGAATAACCCTTTACCCAAACTAAGTCATCTTGTAGAAGCTTCATCAGAATCTGTATTTTTCATAGCAGCGATATTACTCTTAGGAGAGAGACAGTAGAGAACCACCTTGTGTATTCTAGATGCTGAAGCCATTCTTCCTGTATTTTTTGTCTGGTTGCAGAGCCCCTTGCTTCACCCCGTACTCCACCATTTTGTTGTTAAATGTCTAAACAGTCTGCTTAATAAATGAGAATCTTCAAGTGCTATAGAGAGACAGACCTTGAAAGACTTTTTGTTCTCCTCTATGGTCATGGTATATTTCTATCATATTAATAACTACCTGAACTGGTATCAGATGTGGACGTTTGTATCTCCTAGATCTATCTCCTGCTTTACTTTATTGTCTCCAAGTCAATTTTAAATCTTGGTGACATTTGGGAATGAAGCTTGCGTAAAATGTGCTTCATATCTAATAAGTATTGTAGTATTAGTTTCTCTTGCTGGTCTTTTAAATATCTGGCTGGATCAGACTCATGGGCTCATGTAGGGAATTGGAAAGTTTAACATTGCTCAGATTATAAAATGGCACTGTTGGATGCTGTACCTGAATGCCTTGCTTTATTTTGATGAAAACATAAAATTAGAGGAATTGATTCATAATTTCACAAATGGTGAGACACAGTTGGAATACTTCATTTAAGAAACTTGAACCCTGTTTTTTTTGCAGGTTTTGTTTGTTTGTTTTAATTTGCATTCATGCCTTGAATGTTACTGACTTTTTTTTTTTTCCAATTCTTAGAAATCAGCCTTAATGTTCGAGATCCTTCTACTAAAATAACTATTATTCCAGAAGAAATGGTTAAGCCAGAGTGGGGATTACCTGAAGTTAAATATCGATTTATCACAAGGTAAAATACAGTGTTGTTGTCTGTCAAGCTGCAACTTTAGTTTTACTGTGTTACACTGAATGTTAGTTGGAAATATTTTCTGATAAATGCTTGAGAAAGCTTTGTATTTTGTTATTAGCAAATACTCATGGTTTTGGTTTTTTTTGGTTTTAGGTCAGAACTGGATGGCTTACCAAACAATCATTCCTGTGATGTTATTGGTCTTGTGACATTCGTAGGAAGGGCTGAACGAACAAGAAAGAAAGGTTTTTCTATGAATATAACTTTTGGAATTTAGCAAACGACATTTAACTTTGTGAATAAATGTTTATACGTTTTTCTTAATATTTGTTTATATAGAACATGGTGAAGACTTCTGGCTCTATCGTTGGGCACATGCCATTGACGGGACCTCGGACCAACCATTCATACTGGAATTATTTGCATCTTCTCAACCAGAAGTGTTTGAGAATATTCACCCAAGTATTCATCTCTATAATGCTTATTAATAATTATTTATAGTGTTTTTCTACTGGGTTGCTAATTTCATATTCAGAGTATAATTGCCACTGAATACAAAAATGCCATGGTGTAGCTGCTTAAAGGGAAAATAGCTAATCAGAAATAAAAATTTAAAGATACAGTATCTGAAACCCTTATGATATTGCAATCTGCCAGTTACTCTAAACAAATAGATGGCCAGCTGGGTTTGGGGCTCATGATCTCATTAATTTCAAACAGAAACTTAAGTGAACCACCTGGGGCAATGTCTCTTACATCAGAGGCAAATAAAGCAGGCAGCTGGTCAAATCTTTGATCCTTTTGCCCTGTAAATAAGTAATTTTTTAATAGGAATAATTTAAGAGGATTGGCAGAGAAGAGAGAGGGGAAAGTGGAAAAGCTTGATTTCTTTGAATAAATATTTTTTGGCCAAAAAGCAGTCATTGCCCAGCTGTGTTAGTTATTACATGTGAGCTAATAATGATGTATTTCAAACCGGGGAATCCTTAATTAATTATCTTAAAAGAACTTTAAATATTTCTTCTTGCCATCTCTCTCTTCTCCTCCAAGTGCTCATCCTTCCATTGGCACTGGTTGATGTCATGTGCATTTTTATGCCATATAATGCAGGACCAGCTGCAGTCTGTTAAGATTAGGGCTGTATTAATCTTGAGTGTTATGGGGAAATGGCAAAGAATGACATTCCAGTGATAAAGTGAGTTATTAACAAAAGAGTGAGTTTGTTACTCTATGCTGAAGTTTTGCAGTGGCATGTCATGATTTCCTGTGCTTTCCATGGTTTTATGCTTTTTATTGTTAAGAAAAACAGCCATTTAATATCCATATTGATTACTTCTTTCATGGATATCCTACCTGACTGATGAAGTATCTCATGTTTTAGTCATAATATGTATGCTGAAATTTCCTTACACAGTTATTAAACTGACAGTTTAATTACATCTCCATATTGTAATTCATAACAGAAGCTCAATTTGTGCTGAAGCATTTATTGGCTCAAAAAGTAAAATGTCTTGTTTAGAGCACTTAATAAAATTTATCCAGTGTGTATCAGTCTTAACATTCTGAAATCAATGAAATACCAGGAAAAAAACCTGAAAGGCTTTTATGGTTTTGTTTTTTTGTTCCAGTGACATATTTGGTGTGTACACAGATGAGAGTGGTGCGGGACCTCACTGAGAATCTTTCCATCACAGTTTACCTTACAACTTCAAATGAAAGTCAAATATTCATTACAGGTAATTTAAACTAGTTTTAGTTCGATGTAGTTCTCATCTTATTTCTTTGAAAAGGATATTTTAATTTTACAACAAAATAATCAATGCATAGTATTGGCTACCCTGTCAGAAATAATGAAATACCACTGCAAACAGAAAAAAGAAAATTGCATTCTTATGAGGCATTAATGGGTATATCTTATAAAAAGTACCAAAGTATTATTGGTTTAAGTCATATTTACTAATTTTTTCAGACAATTCTAATCCTTTGATAATGTAGCAATGCAGATTACCACTTCCTTAAAAACATCAACACTTGCAGCTTTTCTGGCTTACACATTTCCTTATTAGAAAAACAAACAAACAAACAAAGATATAGTTGTCCTTAATTTATCTTAGCTCATCTTTTTCACCAAGTATTTGGAGAACTATTATGTTTCATCTTTCTCAGCGGAAAAGGATGTGGTGCTGGGTGGTGCTGAAGGAGCATTCCTTCTGGTAGTCTGTTTTGAATACTACTGTCTGCAGTTAACGGTAGTCTTTATGGTATTGTGATACTGTATGCTAGATACTGCTAGTCAATGTCACAGGCAATGTCACAGACACTGTTAATTTAGTACGACACTGTTAATTGGTAGAAAGATGTCTTTTGTGTTCTGTAGCCCAGATTTTCTTAATCTGTTGTGTTGTTTTTTTTCTACACAGTGTTCAGGATAGTTTCAGGATGAGAACAGATGACAATAACCTGCTTTATTTTTGTTTTAAAAGGGTGGCACAGGGGCCAGCCATACACCAAGGACACCAAAGTAAGAAACTTCATTCAGTGGACTAAAACACAAAACGAAGTTGATCAAATGGAGAAAGCTGTCATTGGTGGCTATTATCCTTTTCCACGACCTCCAAATAACTTTTTGAAATACTGTAAAAACAATAAAGGTATCGTACTGTCAAGTATCTTTAAAGATTTAAAATTATTAAGAAAAATGATTTTTTTAAATCAGTTTAGTATTTAGTAACAAATTTTCCTTTGAGTCTTTCATTCAGACATTTGATACTGTATTTTTTCAAAAATATTTTTTTTTCCAGTTGAATCTGTTTTGAAAGCTATAGGTGAAACAGGGAAAGAGATTGAAGACTTGCACTACAGAGAACACAAGCGCATCGCTGTTCAGGGAATAATTAGTTCCATAAGATACGTCAGCTGTAGCAATGTGGCTGAAGAAGCCTCAGGAGTGGAAGTTGCTCAGGTACAGTGTTTGGGATTAACACTATAGCACTTAAGCAGCTATGATTATAACCAGAGTGGAGAATCTTTCATTTGAGTTCATTTGAGAACCTCATTACATTTTTTCTTGATTAACTTTTGCTACTTTGAGAGCAACATTCTCAAAAGTAATAATTTAGAACTTTTTAAAAAGCAATGATCCGGTGTTTTTCTGAAAGTGTTACGGCATTCCTCCACAGTTCAGACTCAGAACTGTGTAACTATAAGTTTCTAGTTTGACTGACTGGATAACCTAATGTAAATTAGAATGTGGAAGAGGCAACTACTGTAACATGCTCACTGTCAACTTTTTAGACAGAATTTATCTTACTGATATGATTAGAAGATAATTTCTGCTAGGTATAACATGACTTTCACAAAGTAGGGTAAAATGTTCCTTTAAAAGTTATTTTGAAACTTGCGGGTTTTTTAGTTAGAAGCAAAACTGTAAGTGCTTTGAAACTCTTAAACAATTAACTGTTGTTGCAGGAGGATAATTCTCAGTCCCTTGAAAGTTCTGCTGCATCCAAAGAAGACTCTGTTCACAAGGAAAAAGGCACCAACCTTCAGAATAGAGAAGTTAAGTCTTTTCTGGAGTCACAGTACACTCCTGGTGAAAAACATCATCACCAAGCTCTGCTGTCGCAAAAGACTTCAGTCAAGAGAAAGATGCCGCACAGGTTAGATACAGATGCACAACAGTAAGCTCTCTTCATAAATATCTAGTAATAATATCTTCTAAAAAGTGTTTACAGAAGTTAATTCAGAACACAGGCCATAGAAAAATATATAAGAAAGCTCTGAAAGCATAAACAGTTTAAAGGGCAATTAGGTACTTTTCCTAGCATCAGGTGATGACAATTGCACTGTTAGGGCTATTGAAAGCTTGATTAAAGCAGGTGTTTGGGCTGCACAGCTCACTTCTGATTAATATGTGTGCTACTTTGTTATTAATCTCACAGACTTGAAATAAAAGTAGTTAATACTTGAACCAATGTAGTTAAGTAACATAGCCTTGAAACAAGCAACTGTTTAAGTGGTGTGAGGAAATAAGATTCCTCCTTCACTGATAAGGCAAAATCAGGATCTGGTATACCTGTTCCTTAGTTTCAGACTTAACTTATTCTTTTCTATGCTGCATGTAGCTGTTACTTGCTGTCAGAAAGGCAAATAGATGGTGGTCATGTGCTAAGGTACCTAACAGCTCAAAATAACTTGTAATACTGTGGCTCTGCTTGTGATGGGATTTAATGAAACTGTATTCCATCTAGTCAGACATAGACAAAGGATACCATTTCAATATAAGGAAACAGAATAAGACGAAGTAATTTGCCTGATGCGACAATATTAGTCTCGGGTAAAATACCTGCTTGTGTAAGATTGCTCTTTGTTGCAATGTTTGTGCAAAATCTTATACTTAGTATTAAAAGCCTGGTGTATCTTTGACAGATTTAATGCTGCAAAAATCTAGCCAGTCACATTTCAATTTTTATTTATTTTTATTGTAGTGGATTTCTCATGCTATAAAGAGGGTATTTTTCTTGAATTTTCACATCCAAAATTCAATGTGGGAAGAGGGTGGGTGTTGGAATATTTTGAGAGAAAATGAGATGAGTTATAAACAGGATTGAATGAAAACTTAGAAAACCCTGGTGAACAGAAGTCTTGTCAGCATTACAGCAAGCTTGTTAGTTGATTTCCATTATGTAAGAAAAAATCCAACATTTGAGTGTCTTAGGTTAGTTCTGCCTTGAAGAAGAACATACATGTTCTTTGCTTGGTGTATTTCCATTTAAATAAACACTGTAAAATAATGGTGAATTTCCTACTTTAAGGAGAAGTGCATCCGTCACTCCTGTATCATCTCACCACTATTTCACACGGTCTGCAAGAAGAAAACTTGGGTAAGTCATACGAAGTCAGTTATATTAAGTAATTGCAATGATGAACAGATACTTGAAGTCAAATTTTTACAGGTCTGGAACCAGTATGGAAGTGAAATGAAAGAACAGATCAGGGAAGTTTCATATTTTCTATTCACTTCCTTTGCACTGATTCTGATTCAAATATATGGGATTATTATATTCTGAAACACTGGATTATTTTTTTTATAAGTTTATTCAGACATCGTGGTGAGTTTATAACAACAGGAATGTAGCAAAGAAAAAAGGAATAAGTGGGTTTAAGAGCTTATTTTACCATGATCTGGCTGCAGAGTATCTGTTACATTTTTCTCCTGCATGATATCGTAGGTAATTAGTTAGAGATAGTTAGAGACTAGTTGCTTACCATTAATTCAAAATTTTGTGATTCAAAAAACAAAGTATAACAAAAATCTAGTTTGCTTGATTTAACTGATTGTTGTTACAACAGGGTCATATGTCCACAGGAAAATATGTATTTGGAATTTCTGTATCTTTTTGGATTCCGGAGTGGTGACATGGCTCCATTCATGCTTTAGTTTTGACTACTGAAGGGTTCTGCTATGAAAGTGCAGCAGCGCCCTGTGCATCTGTGTTCTAGAATCAAATCATAAACCTGTTGGCCATCTGTGATGTTCGGATTTTAGTGAAACATGCTCTTTCCAGGAGGTGCCCAGTAGAGGGCAACAAACACTTGGGTTTTTGAGCATGAGCACTGGGGTTTGGGTGTAAATCTATGATGATTCATTGAATCATCATAGAATGATGTAAAATACATTCTTATCTGCTTCATAAAGCAAAGAAATAAGTAGTTCTTGTTCTAAGCTCTTCCAGACTGGTTTACTGAGTGTGGTAGGTCTCATGTTAAGTTGCTGTATTACATGTCTCAGCATACGAAACCAGGTACTAGTGCTCGCTCATCTGAGCTTGTATCATTTTTCACTAGAAATTTGTCAAGGTTTGAACTTATGCTGCATAGTGTTTGAGGTTAAATAGGTTTTAAATGCATGTGCTGTAACTTCCTTTTTATAGCTTGGATGAGTTCCAACATGAAGATACTGTGCAAGATAAAAATAGACAGACTCTGTCAGACAGTTCACAGCACTCCACAGGTATGTTGCAAATAGTTGTTATATCAACCTTAGGAGATTTAAGCTTACTTCTTCTCTTTAGGTCCAAAACAGGCAACAGAGAGATCCGTATAACCTTTGTTTGTCGAGACAGTTCTTCTGTACATCTGACTGCATCAACCTCTAGGGAGCCACTGTAGCAAAGTACTGTTAATGCTATTCTGCTAAGTCATGTCCCTGATTTGTTCTAAAGGATGGATGGAAGGACAGCATGGGTTTTATACAAGTTTGAAGTTAGTATTGTACCTCTGAAACACTTGATGGCATCAGACCTTATATTTTCTGTTCAGTTTTCTTGCTGTAGTGATCTACATACGATAAAATTGTCCCTCTCAGGGAAGGTAGCCCCAGAGCTTTGTGAGTACCTGATTAAAAAGATAAATACAAGATGTGGGAAAGAAATAGATGAAACATCCTTACTACAAGCCAGTAATAAGAATGGCATTTGGTTTAGGGATTTTTCTAAGTTAATATTTTTATTTTTTTCTCTCTTCCTCTGCAATTGAAGAATAAACTTGTGTTCTATGCAGTTAATTTCTTCATATCTATTTTGGATGAAGAAAAAGTTGTAATTTGTCAGTTGTCATTATGGGCAGCTTGGTCTGTTTTTTATTTCATGCAAATATTTTGACATGTTTTCCTCTTTTCAAAGCTGACTGAATATACTCTGAGTCATGTAATTTCATCTAAAAGTTTGTCTACTCCTAGCATCTGTCCCAACATTAACATCTGCCAATTTATTTCTGTGTATCACTAGATTATGTGTAATGTTGTCCATCCTTTTTAATTTTGGCAAGGCAGCAGGTCATTTATTAATGACCACAGTAGGTTGTCCTTTTGTAGCCTTTTGATGATGATCTACTCCATTGTGCTGCTTTAAAGCAGTAGAAATTAGTTATTTTTCCTAAATATTTAATATATTTAGAGACTGAAGTGATGAGGAAACTTCCAAATTGGAGAAAAAATTGTACAAGTAACTGTTTAAAGTGAAGATTTATTCCAGAGAAAGAACAGCCTCAGGTGGTATGTTGAGATCTGTTCTTCAGAATTAAGAGATCTATAAGAAACTTTTTGATAATTAATTGCTTTATTAGTTGTTAGTATTCAGTGAAATTTCTTATCACTTTTAAAACCAAGAAATCAGATTGAGTGTTTTCACCTGAAGTGATTTTTAGAGGAATTTCTGGTACCTGTAGTGTTTATTTTAGTATGGTGTTACTCTCTCTAGAATTGTTGTGGTACCATCAAGATCTCATAAAATGAATGCATGTATGCTGTTTATTTTAAAAGGCTGCTTTTCAACAAGAACAAAAAAAAAAAAAGAATGGGAATCTTAGCAGTGAAATACATGCTTCATTTTTTATGTGTCCTAAAGAAATCTTGCATTAGATACTTATATTTAGATTCCCTTATTTAGATACCTGTATGTAAACTACAGATATCTTTAGATAGTTTTATTCTTAAACTTTTCCACTGATATTTTCTCACTGCATGTGAAACCCTATATAACTTTGGTTGACTGATGTTTTGAGTGTAGACCAAAATAAATTAATCAGTCTCTCATCTAATGTAAGTATGCAGTAATTATATGAATATGTTACTAAATGTAGCTGCTAAACATATGCACATATTTTTCTCACATAACATCAGTCCTCTTGGCAGTATTTCTTAGTCTTATATAAAACAGTATTTGTCTGATGCTAGTTTTATCTAAATAACAGTATGTTTATATTTTGCTTAACAAGCCTATTAAGTATGGCATATGTATCAAAGTCAGCACTTTTCTATAGAATCATAGAATCAACTGGGTTGGAAAAGACCTTTGCGATCATCAAGTCCAGCCGTTACCTCAGGACTGCCACGACCGTATCACCAAGGACCTCATCTACACAGTTTTTGAACGCTTCCATGCTGTGTTCTCTCATCTCAGATTTTGGAAGTTCAGGTCATAGGTGCTATATAAAATGGAGGAATTTTACTTTGAGCTTCGTAGCATTGTTACCATGGTCCCAAGTGGAGCCCTGTTGTTTTTTTAAATACCAGCAAAGGAAACTGCCTTTAGAAGCTATTTCTGGGAACATGAAATTTCCCTCCCTCCTCCCTTTATAGATATGTATAGCAGTGCTGACACTTTGCTCTCCATATCATAGCAGTCTGCATCAAAGTAACACTTTTTTAGCAGTCATTGGGTAGATGTGCAAAAAGAGCTAACAGAGATATCCGAAACAAATTATTAGTGTTTTTTTAACGTTGAAATATCTTGAGGCAGCAAGCAGTATTGAAATATGGTTCACTCACTGGAATTTCGTTTACTCCAGGTACTATTTTTTGCAAGAGGTACAAGGAAGTAAGAGTGCAGTCTGTGCTGTAAGATAACATGAGTAACTGAAGTAGAAATGCACTGACTCAGGTTTACTAGCAAAAGTGTTTGCAAGAAAGGAACTTTATAGTAATGGTGTAGGCTGACAACCAAAGTAACTTCTAAATTTTTACAAGAAGAAACATCTACTGTATACTATAAATATACAGTAAGTTTAAAAAAAACCTCTTTCTGCTAATTGAACTGAGATGAGCATAGGGTTCATCTCAGTTGCTTTTTGCGGAAAATCGTGTTTCAATGTTCACCATCGCCATTTTTATGCTTTTAATTGGTTT
Organism: Neopsephotus bourkii; assembly: GCF_033783945.1. Classification (NCBI taxonomy): domain Eukaryota; kingdom Metazoa; phylum Chordata; class Aves; order Psittaciformes; family Psittacidae; genus Neopsephotus; species Neopsephotus bourkii. The sequence continues at coordinate 732,407 of NW_026901430.1, read as the reverse complement.
AAAGCAGAAAGTAGTCTTTGCTGCCAAGAGGCTGTCTGTAGCTAGAAGAATTCAAACATTTGCTTTATTTTTCTCTAAACTGCAGTCAGATTGTTAAAGATTTCGGCATCATATTGTTTAAATAACCAGTGATGGCTATTTTTCCTGTGCTCTCCTAATTACACGTTTATGCTAAGTCAAGGAGTGTACAAGCAGGACACACAGATTATGGTGCCAATTATACATTGAGAGAGAAAAGCAAAGTTATGATTGAAGTTTTAGAAAGAGAAGGTGCTTTTTTTTAATCCACCTACTTATATTCTGAAACATTTTTTGTATTTTATTTGCCTAATGTATAATATTCCTTCTTCATGCTTGTAGAGAATACTGTAATTCTCCAAGTAAAATGGTCATTAAAATGTTTCTTCATGTAACAGCTTTCATGTGCCACTTTAACTTATATGATGAATTCTAGTTTTGTGAGAAAAATGCTGCTTTATGCAATCCAGAACACACTTTCCATTTCAGTAGCAGTGTCGTTTTTCTTTAAATTCACAATCCTTTGTTGTCTAATTGAATGCAGCAAGACTTCTTCGTTGTTGAATATTCTTGTGTATGTTGTATCAAGTTTGTGTACTACATTCTGGTTTCTTCCTTTTTGAACATTATAGCAATTATGACACTAAAAGGAAGTAAAAATGCCAGTGTTCTTAGAGAAGGCTATGTGATGAGAAGTTATTTCACAGAAGATGGAGGAGGTGCAAGACTATACTGGGAATATTTTGAAATGAACTTTCTGATAAGCTCAAAAAGCAGGGTTTATCACTTTTGTTCAAACTGGAAGTGATGGTTGTGTTAACACAGCTGCCATTAACAATTCCCGTGTTGCATGTAATAGGAAAGAATGAAGCTATCGTTGCCTGTATATATAGCAAGAAATTGTAAAGGTAGCATAATCTCAGTGTAAACATACAGTTACTGTGCAAGGGATGGAAAAGTTTACCTTCATTTGTACACATTTTAAACTTGTTTTCATGGTGTTATCACAGTATCACAGTAGGTTAGAGATTGGAAGGGACCTCAAAAGATCATCTAGTCCAATCCCCCTGCCGGAGCAGGAACACCTAGATAAGGTTACAAAGGTTAAACAAGTTTTGTGCTTGCCAAAACCAAGCCACAGTGATGCTCTTCATGTGATGAAATGAGTTTTTACTACTAGTCTAGCCTCTAAGGTTACTAGTTTGTCCATGTTCCAAATCTAATTTAATTTGTTGTGTTGTACGCTTTGAACATTCTGCCGTATCTTCATAATTGAAAAGTTCCGATGAAAATATTTCTCATTTAGCAGAGAAGTAATATGATTCTATGTGCCTATAGGCAACTAAATATTTTCTCTGTTTTTAATAGACCAAGAAGAAATGAGTGATATACTTGAAACTGAAGAGGCTGGAAGAGCTTGTGGTTTGTGGCAGAGTGACCTGTGGGCACAAGTGAAAGACAAGTTAATGAAATATTTGCATCACAGTACAGTTTTCCCAGAAAGCATCCCACGTAAATTTGATTATGCGCACAGAGACTTCCTTATGCAACAATACAACCTTCATGCAGCAGTGCACCAGCCAAAAGAAACCAGAACACATAAAAATATCAGTGACTTTAAAAGTGCTAGTGGCCTTGGGTATTATGAAGTGACAATCCTGGGTAAGTATTTGGTAGCTCAGCCTCTAAAAATGGTTATGCAAAAGCAGTATAAGCTCTTAACTCTTTGCTTCATTCAGTTGAGAATGATTTGAAGGTTTGTCAGAACCTGAATGGATTTCTCAAAATTAATCAGTTGATTCTGAGTATTTCTCGAATTTTAAAAAGATGATTGACAGTTTAGATTTCTGTTAAGAGTCATGACTTAGTATAATTTTTTACCAGAAAGCTGTAATTCTCATTAAAAATACATTTAAATAAAATGACTGAATATCTTATTTCTAGTATCTGTTTTCATATAGTTTATATTTTTGATGGTTTATGTGTATCACTTGAAGAATGTGTGCAGTCCTTAAGCTGTTATTACAGTTAGAGGTAGGTCCTGCTCACTAGTTCAACCAGTCTGACATATTCATATAAATTATTCAGTGTTCTTGATTGTCAGCTGACGTTCCTGCTGGAGAGGTTCAACAGAAGCAAGTTAGTGTTTTTAAAGGGAGAAGGACAACTGTAAATGCTTCTTTTGAGCCTTATTCTCATTGAGTTGTTTTTTGAATTGTTTTTTTTTTTTTGGGTACTTTTGCTCGTAAAGTGCCTTTATTTCATGCTGGAAAATGAATGGCTGTATTTCAGCTGTATTCACCAACTGCTCTCAGGAGCTTGTGTTTAGCAGAGAGTGTCAGTTGACTGATCTTTGTTAAAATATAAATATGCAAGTTGATGTGTAGCTGTTAACATTACTGTAGGATACTGTTATTTTTTTTCACATTAAGAGAAAGAAATTGCCTAGCATAACAATGCTCATGTGAAGTTCCCATAATTTAGAAGTTTCCGTTATTTGCTAAGGGAGATTTGAAGAGAAGGTATTTGAATATTTACAGTCATTAGAATCCTGAGGCTTGCAATTTGCAATATAATATTCAGATGAAAGTAGCACAAGTACTGCCCCACATACTGCATAGATACACTGGTTGGAAAATTAATTTCTCTACCCTTGTAGCAGTGATAAAGTTAAAAGGGAGCGTGAAACGGCTTCCAGTGTTGGTTCAGTGTTTTCTAAGCTAACAACAGTTAGCCTTTAAATCACAGTATGTTATAACATCATATCAATTTGAATGTGCTTCTGTATAAATATATATACACATATATCTTGAAATGTATTTTCACACATCAGTTATCACTTAATGGTAAAAGAACAAAGTGCATGAAGTTGCTAATGTGCTGAAGAACTTAATTTTATTTTTTTTTCAACAGGTATAAACCATGATGTAGCAATAGATGTTGCATTTCTTCCACTGTTTTGTCCTGATGATCCCCACTTATTTCAACTAGAAGACATTGAAAATGATACATTACTGTCTTGTATGAGTTGCATCTCTGCAAGTCAACAGCCAGCCAGTAGCAATGGAAGACTTCCTGGCGTGTTTCCACTTTCAGGTGAGTCTGGCTTTCACTGATGTTGCTCATGTTTAGTTTCTTGTTTTATCTTTGAATAAAAGAGTTAATCCTCTATAGAAATCTCTGCTGTAAGTCAGACACGTTCATGTCTTCAGTGGAAGATGCATGAATTCTATGTGGCCACCTTCAGTAAATAGATGTAATACCAAACTTCCAAGGCAGTTTTTACCAGAGCTGTTCTCATACTCTGAAGATAGTATCTTACTAAGTCCTAAGTGACCTAGATAGTATTTGCAGTCACTTAGATACAAATTTATACTGACATAGAAGCCAGGATATATGGCTGAGCATGTGAATATTTGGCTTGATCTGCTTTGAAATAGAGTGGAATAACAAGTCACTCAGCCAATCCATTTCATTGAAGTCCCTTTGAACGTTTGCTTTAACGCAACTTAAAGCACCTGTAAATGGAATTATTTGCCTGCTATTGAATTATTTTCCTTGGGATTATGTTTCTAATTACTAGCACCTTACAACAAATACGGTGAACACTGTTAATGTGTATCATACTGTAAAATGCTGTGTAATTATCATATTTTCCTGTATGTTTATATAGACAGGCTTGATTTTATTTAAATGCATCTTTACCTTTCCTTGAATAAATACTATGGGATGTGAGGATCACTAATGGTTAAGGAATGTATGTTTCAGCCTTTCTGGATCCCTGTCATTTCTGGGAATTAAATTTAGTAGTAAAATTCTACCAAAAAACAAAACCCAAACCCCAGGAAGCCAGCATTTAATAGGTAGAGTGAGGTTTTTCACTGAAAGAAGGTTGAACATACACACATTGCTGCATGGAAAACAATATCAATCCAGTATATCTGTTTACTGTATGTATATTAAAACACCTTTTCTTAACTTCTAGATGAAATTGTAAAAGCAGCGATGGATCTAGATGGCAAACATGTTGTCTGCATCCTGGACATCTGTCACTTGGGTGGTGATAAGGTGGAAGTCTTTCTAAGCAAAATCTACAAGACAGTGGAACCCAATGTGCTGGATGCAGTGTAATTTAATAACTTATTTTTCAAATTTATCTTGTTCAAAAAGAGGGAAATAAAATTGCTGTAACTTGAATATACCCTCTATATATTGCACTTTTCTAGAACTAGCAGACAGAAATGTAAAATTATGTTTCTTACAGCAGTTGTAATGGACATCTGTGTAGCTGAGAAGGAGAGCTGTTGCTTTTATTTACAGTCTTGAAACAGATTACACAATGTCTTGGTCACTTATGTTCAAGAAGGGTGAATGGATAATACAGTGAACTTATCTTTTGATAGGATGCCACGATGTGGTATGATTGCCATCTCTCTTTCTCTCCCTGTGCACATACATACACAGAAGTGATGTATCAGGTTGAGAACTGAAAAGAGGGGCAGGCTTTCCCAATATTAAAGGCAATGGTTGCAAAAGATTTAACAGGCTGTGATAAAAATTCAGGCTGGAAATTAGAATAATTTTGAGGATTAGAGCTGTTACGTTCTGTAGTGATCTTTTAGTGGCAGTCTTGAAGCTTACTGTGTTTTGAGAAAACAAATACCATGGTGCCTTCAGTACTTGGGTCTGGGCTTTTGGTGATTCAAAAACCATTTTCAGTTCTTCTTACCTGAACAAGGTTAACTGCTGTTTTTTTTTGTATGGCTGCTTTTGTATATACATTTTTGGGTAGTAAGTATAAAGAACCTAAGTTTTTTAACATATTTTATTTATTAATTAAAAAATGATTAAATATTTTTAAAAAAAGAAACTTCATTAGTGGAAGTTATTTCTAGCTTTGCAAGAGCAAAACAGACTTTAAGGAGCGCTTAGCATGGCAGGATCCTGTTTGTCACACCATTGGGGATTTTTCTGTTGATCAGTACTATCGTCTTTCTTTGTAGTAATAGCTGTGTTCTGAATACATGAAGGAGCTCAGCAGCTGTGAGAAGCTCCTACTGCTGCAAGAGCAAGAGACTCTGTAAAATTCTGACAACTTTTTGCCTGTGTGCTAAGTAGCAGCTGGCTCCTGCTGAGTTCAAAACCAAGTCCCCCTTTTTCCTCCCATGTGAAACAGCCTCAAATCATATACACAACTGAATCCCTAAGAACTTAAGCAGGAGCTAAAACACACTGCTATTTGACAACTTGTCCATGTGAAATGCTGGTCTCAGTTCCATTCTTTGAGAAGAAATGATTGCATTATGGAAGCTTGCCAATTAAATTTTACCATTATTGACCAAACCCCACAGTGTTGATTTATAGGAACATTATTTTGTGGGAAACTTCTAGGCATGTGTTAGCAGCCTGTTGGTAATTGAGGAATATCTCTTTCAAGTAGTTCACTTGTCTGCCCTGGGGACAGTGGACTTTGTCTTCAGGTACTTAAATTCTGTACCTTGACTTCAGTTAATGGTAATTGAAGGAGAAACGTTTCTGCTTATTGTAGTACAAGTTCATATCTTTAGATAAGAAGGGAAAATCTTAGCATTCTAAAGAAATATGTAAGATTACCCTGTCTCTCTATTGTGGTTTACAGTTTAAAAATGTATTAATGGAAAAAGTTTAGCTTGAGTTGTACAGGGTTTAAAAGTTAAATGTGACTATGTATTGTATGTTTATATTTTGTATGGATCATACAGTATTAGTTCTAGAGCAATGTTTGTCAACCCGTGCCTTTCAGAGTACCTTGTAACCTTGCCACAGGAGGCAAAGTGAAAATATACCAACACAAGAAGAGCAGGATGGATGGTGCTTGCATTCCATTATTGTGTATTTTTGTGTCTTGGGGTATGTGACAATTAGATGCTATTGCTCTAGAGTGAGAGGGATTAGCACCAGCACTTCATGTACCAAACTGAGCCACGCTGACTGTGTCAGCAAGGAATTTTTTATTTAGATATACTTCAGCTCGAAGTCTGATTTTAAAGAAACCATTATTTCTAGAAGCAATTTTTTAAATATTTATCTTTGTATGAAAGGACAGACTTGGCTGGCACTGTCACAGAGTGCCACTTTATTCTCTTGTCTTAGCCACTCTACCCCATGCAGTTACAAATGCACCAAAGGGTGTTTGCCACCTTGCACTGCTTACTACACTTTAAACGTATAGCATTAATCGTTCATCCTACATGTTAGGACTTCCTACCTCTAAAAGAAATACCAGAATGGTGTGGAGCGTGTGTAATGCACATGTAAGACTTTAAAGAATATAATTTTATTTTACCGAAGTGTCATTTGAGTTTTTTCATGCGAAAGCTGGGAAGGAGAGAGATTTAATATTGCAGAAGGAAGTGGCAATGTTAAATACACAGGCTCTCTGTGTCTAGCTACAGAATATTCAATGCCTGTAGTAGACCCAGAATTTCAATACTCTGGGTCATTCTACAGCAGCACTTACCCCATCCCTTAAGTTACACCAAACTTACTATGCCAAGTTCAGTTTCTGAAGTCTTGCAGTGTTTAATATATGGCTCCACCACTCTGTTTCCCCCCTCCCTGCCAAACCAGCACTGTAGCACTGGGGCAAAGGTCCCATCTGCAAAGAAAGTACTTGCTGTTTTATTTCAGGTGGTGTTTATTGACACAAGTGCAAAACCAAAGTATTTTTCATGCTGGGTCTGTCAAAGCATGTTGATTTTGCAGTGTTAAGCCAAGATACAGATTCTTACTCCTGCAGAATGCCATAGGAATCATCCTTCTTGCTGTGTATTGCCTCTGCTGAGGGTAAAATACAAGAGCACATTCCCGAACTGTAGAATTCATACCCAACCAAAGAACTGTACTATAAAATCTTAAGTTTTGCGTGTTTATGTTTCCAGCACTAACTTCAAGGAAAAACAGGGGAAGATAAACTCTGTAGCTAATGGTACTTCTATGTGTTTAAAACTTAGATCTTAGCTGTAAGATCATTTTTGTAATTAATGTGATGTAGAACTAGTGCAACATTGAAAACTTGGAGAAAATAAATAAATAGATGTAAACAACTTGGATTATTTATTTTTATTTGTTTTCATTTTCTTTTCACTTCTGAAAGCTGTTTCGCTTTCCCAAAAATCCTTGCCACAGTCATTCGTGTTCGCTCTTAGAAAGAATCTTTACGGGAGAACTAGGTTGAGCTTCCATCAAATTACCTGCCCCCAGCTGCAGCTTCTCTTGGCTTTCATCACTGCATGCAGCATGACTTTTGTAGAAAAATGGAAAAAGGTCTCTAACATTATGATTTGTGGACTACAGAGTTCTGAGATTAGTACAGTTTTCGTTTTTCTATTTAAATATAATAAAACAGTAGTTGGTATTTGTAATTGTTACAGAATACAACAGCCTGAGTTCAGAGAAAGAATACCTCCAGAAAAGGCTACTTCCAGATATTGGGAGTTCTGTGATAATCATTTGAACATCTCGGTGTAAATTGGGAACTACAGTGTGAAAATGGGCTGGAAGTGGTAGTTTGTGATCAGTTTTGGTGATTCTACATCTCATACTTCAATCAGTATTAAAATCAGTTCATTATAAACACCAGAACAAACTGGACCTGGCAGAATTGATGACTGAAAGAAGCTAGAAGGAGAAATGCAGGGAGCAACTTGGTTGTCTTAGCCTCTAAGATGGGTAAAATTCTTTTTGTATTTCCTTCCCTCTGCTTCTGACCTTTCTAACAAGGCCATTTGCATAACAGATGCATTGTGAAGCAGAGCCCTGAGCTTACGTCATTGAATGAAAGTTGACCTGCTCCTCCAAGGTGATGTTAGTGTTGAAACAGGAGCAGGGGGCTCGAGCTGTCCCTTAGGAAGCATCATCAGAGCTAGAATTTGTGCAGAATGGGAGGGAAGGGTGTGGAGAATGATTCTTCATGAGAAAGGAGCAGGAAGTCAGAGCTGAATGTCCTTCAGTCTGTGTCTGGACTTCACAATAGGCAGGCGTGTCACTTGTGTCTGTTCCCAGCCTCCACTCCAGATAAGTTCACTGACACCTTGAGGACTCACCTGGGTGGTGTCAGGTTCCTGTTGGAACAGAAACGTCAAACCCTCAGCGGACTGTGAGCCGAGGACAGTCGCCACCAGAAGCAAATACCTGTAGACGTCTGCATTTTGTGAATCAGCAATGAAGCAAGTGGAGAAGTTCATTTTTTTCTGCCACCTGATGTTTGTCAGTAGTCTAGTCAAGACTACAGAGGCGTTTTCTGTGCGTGCTTCTCTAAATTTATTCTATTTCGACACCACTAGCAACAAGTCTGTGTCCGAGCACTGCATGTGTGGACTGTACGGATTAAATTCTCCTCTACTTAGTGCTCAGGGGCTTGTGGGCATTCCTGTGTCTGATAATCTTGAAGCCTGTGATGCAAATACCCGCTTCACCGTCACAAAACCACCGTGGATAGCACTGATTGAAAGAGGCAATTGCAGTTTTGCTGAAAAAATTCAAGTGGCAACCAGAAGGGGTGCGGCAGCAGCTGTGATCTACAACAAGCTGGGCAAAGGCAACAGCACCGTCCTGATGTCGCATCCTGGTGAGTATCACAGCGTGAAGCGCTGAAACATGATTGTTTCTCCAAAGTTTGGTCCAGGGCAGCACAGGCTATGAGGAAGCATTTGTGTTTGATGATGATTGTTGCTTTAATCAAGGAATTCAAAGAGGGAGAGAAAGTATTGTGCAATTTGGGTCTTCAGTGCTTAGTAAGAAATATTCTGCTGATGTGTTCAGAGCTTGGTCCGGTGTAGCTGAACTGGTGAGTCTTGGAGTTAGTACCAGTTTTTACTTGTACAGCACATACATTGTTTTATACAGTGATGTAGAGACCCACAGTGTCTGCTTTGAAGGCAGACAAGGTTAGAGGACACAAATGAAGCTACAAGTGTCTGCAAGCATAGGCATATGCTTTGCAGGTTGAAAGCCAGATTTTGGGGTTATTTTTTTGGATTGGCTGGAGGTTTTTCCTAAATTGCCCTAGTCCTTTATGAATTGTGGCAGACCTCCACCTCTTACTGGGATCCCTCATTCCTTCAACAAAAGGTTAGCCAAAATGATTGTAATTGGCTGTTTGGCCCTCACAGCTATGGATCTGTCATTAGGGGAGAACTGAGAAGTAAGCTGTGATACTGTATCGCTTGGCTTTTATTTCTGTTTGTGTTCCTCTAGGCCACCCATCTAATAAGCATTTTAGTACAAAGCATACATGTATGTACTAATTCTTTGAAATATACTTTGGTGGAGCTGCACTAGGAATCCTTTGGCTTAAGCCTTTCTTGTCTGATTCTGTGAGCAAACTGAGCGATTCCTCATGTCTTTCCTCATGAACCAGTGTTTTACTGGCCACAGCCCTGTGCTGGTTTGGGTTCTCCCTTCAGGGGCTTTGTGACTGTGTACCCCACACAGGGGCAGTGGACATGAGTTGCCTGACACAGGAGCAGCCAGGCTCAGGGTCTGTGTTATGCATCTGTAGGAGCATCACAGGTGCTTTACAAAACAAAAAGGCATTCTAAACAAGGTAAAGATCCTAAACAATAAAACCTGTGCTGTACAGCACTGACAGTGCAGCAGCTTGTTGCACTACACAGGCAGCTTTGACTCTCCTGATACCACAATAGTAGTAATGTTTGCAAGTGTTTGCAAATGGAGCTTACACACACTGAAAATGTGCGGCCAATAATCCAGAGCTTTTGTCCTACCTCTTGAGTGGTGGTGGCCCCACCTGGCTCAAGGAAACCTGTTCCTCCAGAGGGCCACGGAATGGGATGGAACCTTGTTCAGATATGCTGGATGACTGGAATGTCTCTAACACAACAGCTAGACTAGGGTCCAGAAATAAAGTGATAGTTTACGATGAGCTCTGAAAGCAGATATTTTTCAGATATATTATTTTTCTAAAACTAAAAATATTTTTAAAATCTTGAAAGCAACAGAAGCATCACCCAACAGTGTATTTCATGAGGCATGAAGCCCCATCTTTCTTAATTTAATTCATTTAGTTTACTCAAAACGAGTGATTTTTATAGGACTGCTTCCTTTAATCACCCTATCAGACTAAAGTAGCTATGACAATCTGTTTAGTTGCAAAGAGGGTTTGTAGATCAGTGCAGTAGTCGTGTGTTAAACGCAGTGAGGGCAAAATACTTTACTGAGAGGAGTTCTTCATCTAATCAGCACAGGAAATGCATCTTCTCCTTTTGTTTCCCTCAGCGCAAAGTGTGGAGCTGTATGTTCCTTGGGTACAACAGAAGCATCCTGAGAGAGGGGTGGCCACTGCAGCAATGCTTAGAGGAAGATTGTGCTTGGAGATGACCTATTTTTTTACAGCAGAGTTGTTCACAGGGCTGGGGAAGGAAATCGGTTTGGAACCTGCCAGTGGTGGCATTGCCCAAGAGAGGTCTGAGGAGACGTGGTGATGAATGCTCTCTGACGTTTGGGTACGGGACCTTTGGAGATGAGACGCCCTGTTGGCAGGGTAGTGAGGGAAAAATCCACCCTGCTGCTGGCAGCAATCCGCCAGCTCCTGGTCCAACAAGCAGCAGCAGTCTCCAGGCCTATCACCTGGCTCCTGGTTGGGGCCAGCCCTGGCATCTTCAGCCATCCATCTGTATGGCTCTACTGTACAGGGCTATAGGAATCCCATCACCTTGGTTATTTATTAGGCCTTGGGGCCTTGGCTGCAGTTTCTCACCATCCTCCTCGCTTCCTGATGACTTTTAAAATCAATAGAGCTTTCCAGCCAACCTTATTTTCTGTTACAACAGTACAATATTATGTATGTGTTTCACATTGTAAAACGCCTGCTTAGTCTTTGCAATGGGCAAAGTCCAGGTTTGCAGGAAACACTGGTAATTTAAAGTTGCTGGGAAGGAACAAAGAGAAAACAGGCCCCTCTTGGTGACTCCTTCCTCATCCTCTGCCACAGTTCCTTTTACCTATCACCTGTTTTATCTGTTACAGGGAATTAGTTTGTTCTTTCATACACAGACGTAAGATAAAGCTGATACATTGAAGGCTTCTACTATGGAAACTTCTAGAGGCCAAGTTATCAGTGACAACTTTCCCATTCCTTTCCAATTACACAAATCACTGGTGGGAAAATGCTTTACTGTAATCTGAAAGATTTTCTGTAGGTGTTTGTGTCTTATTTGCATGAAGTAAGATTGATGGAGTGGTTCAGGGACTAAGCTTTTACTACGAGAAAAAATGTCTCTTTTAGTAGTTCAGCACACACTTGATCTTCTTTGGAAAGGGCATCTGCTTCTGTAACAACAGATTACCAGCACCACTCCTTGAACCTTTAATGGAAATTCCAGGAATTACCAAGTTTTTGAAAACCAGACGAATTTCAACAAGACATTTTGGGGCTCCTTGATTAGTAACAAACACTGACCACAGATGGTAGCAGAACAGTGGTGCTCTGCAGGGTCACAAAGCAGCTTGGTTTGGGCCTGTGCTTTGTAGATGGTTCTGACACAGGCTGGTAGAGGGCTGTATCCTCCTGTCACTGTGTTTTTTTCCCCTTATTTCCTGTTTGTTTATGAGAGGAAATAGGAGAGTGGAGATGGTGTATTAAAATAAAAATTGACACACCATTATTGCTGCCATTTGGATACTAGCCCCATAGAACAGCTAAGCTAAGATATCAATATACAAAATGTCTCCAAGGGATTTACTAAGACTCAGTGAAAGGGGACTAACTCTCTTACTGTTAAAGCCTCCAAGAACAGTCCTCTGGCAGCAAGCAGGTACCTCTGTGTGTACAATAGAAATAATTGGCAATCCTGACAACTGAAAAATGTTGTGGATTTGCATTTCCTTCCAGCTTGCCTCCAGAATATTCTGTAGCCTCAAAGTCTCACTTTTGTTATCTCAGAAGTCTTTTGAGACAGGATCTTCTTAGCTGTTAGCAATACCTGTTATAAACTAGTGAGCTAAATGCCTGACAGTGGAGTTTGGTTTTATCTTTTGATTTGAAAGCTGGTATAAAATCATGCTTGGGTTCACCATCTTAACTCTCTACAGTATCATTGATCTTCAGAGTCATTTCTGTTTTACAGCACATTTTGCATCATCACCATTGTTTACTATAGAAAAAGGTTCTCTGTGTTAGCTTTGAACAGCCTGTAGGACCTGGACATAAAACCAAATGAACTTCCAAGAACATCTAAGCAAAGCCCATGCCATGAACTTTCCTCTTAATTTATTCCTTGTGAAGTCAGTGGCTCTGCTAACAGCAGTCCTGGTGCCTCCATGAGGTCCATGGTCTCATAGCATAGACTAAATTGCTCCATTTATTGGCTGAGAAGATTGTCTTAGTGGTTCCATGTCTTTGATGCAGTAAGAGCAGCAGGTGCAGGGAGGGCAGCAGCAGGAAGGAAGCACACGGCCCTTCACCAGTGGGAGCCATCACTGCAAGGAGAGGCTGGGAGAGCTGGGGCAGGTCCATCTGGAGAAGGCTTGAGGGGTTCTCATCCCTGTGTACAAATTCCTGGTGGGGCCAGGGATGTTAAACATGAAGGAGCCAGACTGCTCTCAGTTGTGCCAGTGAAAGAAACAGGGGCAATGGGCACAAACAGAAATTACATGAGAAAAACTTCTTTGGAGCTTGGGCAGTCCTGTTAACCCCGTCAGCTGCAGCTGGGTCCAAGCACCAAACCACTAAACCTCACACACAAATCCAGAGAGAATTTTCTCCTTCCTGTTTTTAGCATTTCTATGCTTTGCTCTAATGCTTGTTTCCCCCTTTCTGGGGCTGTCTCTACTGGGGTGGCAAGTGCCTCTTGCAGCTTGTCAACAGGTCTTGGGGGTGGAAGGACAGAAGGGCAAGCTTGGCAAGTCTTTGGCCTCTTGAGCCGTTGCAAAGCTCCCACTGACATTACTGGGGTCACTGAAGTTTGTCACAACTTACATCCTAATTAAGCTGTAAAAGCTGAGCTTTTACATTTGTGTGATCTTAAAGGTCCCCGTTCAGTGTTTCCGTCTTTGGTTCTTGGTCCCATAATCAAGGTTTTCAGGACAAGCTGGAGACACTGCAAAGCTTTCCCTCTTGGATGTAGTGCGTTTTTCACAGAGGCCTGTGCAGATTTGATGGAGATGAAGTCAGAACTGAAATTAGGCACACTCACACCGTGGATGACAATGCTCCTCGGGGGTATGCTACTGATTTCTGCGAGTAGCTGCAATGTGTGGTCCTTTAGTTTGTGCATATGCACAAACAAACCCAGAAAGGGCAAGCATTTTGACTTGGACTCATTTCTTCCTCGAAGGGCTAAGTGTCAGTTCTGTTCTTGAGGATGTGTTCAGACTTCCAGCCAGCCAATGCTCCGCAGTTGGTCAACTGCATTACATGCATTACATGGAAAATCTTGGTTCCCAGTCTGGATGGAGATTGCCCAACACTCTGCAGGGGAAGGAAACCACTGATTCAGTCCCCTGCTTGGAAACTCCACTGTCACTGAATGAAGACCACCACTGAATCAACATGCCTGAGTAGCATCACGCTTCAGCTCCATGTGAAATCAAAGCAGACCAAAAGTACGTGTTGTCTGGCAAGTTCTGGCCTTTTCTTGTACACTTTTTGTAGTTTCCATTTTTCAGAGAAATTATAGATGCTTTTCTTTTTGGTTTTGCTCAAGGCTCCGTGAATCACCTGTGGAGAATGCTTTTATCTTCACTTTCATTTGCTTGCATCTCCTAGATATGGCTTATTTCTATTTATCAACCAGCTTCCTTTGAAATGAGAGCCAGAAAACATAATTTCATGAAATTGCAAGTCTCTTTGATGAGAGGAGGAGGGCACTCAAACCCGTGTATGAGCATCCATTCCTTTTGTATCTTCTGCCTTTGCTGACAGCGTTTCACCCATATTCTCTGGGCACAGAGGGCACATGTAGTGCTGTCACATCAATTGGTCCCACTGTGCCAGGAACAGGAGGAACAATGTTTGCTTCCCTGGCACTGGGGACTCTTGCACACATCTGGCGAGCTGAGGGAAAGCGTTTGGTGCCAGCACGCTGGGCAATCCGATGCACTGGGGTTTTTCCATGTTCAGTTCCTACAGCCGTAGGCTGGAGTTTCCACGTTGTGTTACAGCCAAACAAGCTCCCCGATTCATCGTGAAGCTTAGCTGGAACTGGCAACCTCCGTGTGCCTTCTGCACCAAGTCACAGGGATCACCTCAGCTTCTCCTGGAAGCTCCTAAGCCCAGAGGCAGGAGGTGGGCAGGTTTCCAGTCTCAACACCTCCTCCAGCGGGAGCCTGTCCTCTTCGTAAAGCAGCAAAGGACCACAAGCTCCATTCTCACACCTTAATTCTTTTCTCAGCTAGCTTAAAAGCTTGGGACGCTTTAGCCCACACTGTTACCTACTCTAGAGCACCAAGAGCTCTGCCCAAGCCCTTTCTGTTGTTGGTGATGGACATGAGCTGGTTTGGGATAAGGAAATGCAACCTCTGTTGTCTTTAACTTGTGATTCAGGGTAACGTTTGTTCATGGATTTTTGTGTCCCATGACATTCAGTGCTGGGTTCCATTTTAGGGTGCTGCTTTTGATTGTTTTTTCCATTTTTATGAGTGCTTCTCCTTTCCACTTCACTGTTCAGTAGAGAAGGTCCAGAGACATGGTCAGATCCATGTGCAGCACTTGGAGGGTTCAGGGCTGGCTCCTGTCATGCTTTGCCCCAGCAGATTTCTTATGTCTTTAAAAGCTTTCTTCCAAAGACAGAGATCCTGAGCTGGGTGCTTGAATAAGAAACAAATGCAGTTTTGAAGGACATGAACATACAGGTGTCTCATCAGCAAGATAGCCTGAGTGACTTGGTTGACATCAAAAAGCAATATTTAGCATACACATGTTTTTTTTTATCTTGAAAAACAAATATGTTTAAATATTTACTCAAGTAAGATAAAGCTCCAGATAATGATAGGGTCCATCCCTGCAGAAGGCAGTGGCAGCATTCCCAAGATTTCACTTGGTTTATCTGAAAGGCCTGCCCTACTTTCCGAACTTCTCCGAGTCTCCACCAGTAGCCATGGGGAAAAAATGGAAGCCAGAATTATGCAGCATAAATTTTCAAATAATAAAAATCTTTAAATGTTAAAAAAATTTTGTCATCAGATCTGTGCCAGAAATGCCTTCATGCTCCACCTATT
Organism: Neopsephotus bourkii; assembly: GCF_033783945.1. Lineage (NCBI taxonomy): Eukaryota > Metazoa > Chordata > Aves > Psittaciformes > Psittacidae > Neopsephotus > Neopsephotus bourkii. The sequence continues at coordinate 717,170 of NW_026901430.1, read as the reverse complement.
TCAGATGTAATTCTGCTTCTGATTTTGTGGGCGCCCATTAAAGCTACTTACCCTGTCATTCTCGCATCTGACATGATAGTCATCATGGGCCACAGTGCTTTCAATTTCAGGAACTATTAGAAAGCTCTCATAAGCAAATTAGCAGAAGTTGCACTACTGGTTAATAATACGTTGTGCTATGTGCCACGGCCCTGCAATGTCTGGCTTCTTTCTCCAAACCGAATGTGCTTTCTCCAAACTATAAAATCTCAACTTTTTATGTAAAGGAAGGAAAAGAAACCCAAAACAAAACAGTGAAAAATCCCCTATCAGTGCTGCTCTTGCCTGACCCCTCCAAGCTTCCTGGCAGCAATGACTATTTTTAATTGCTGCTCAACATGCTTCTGCTGGGAGCTGCTTCTGCAGTTACAGGTAACTGCGCTGGAAACCATCAGACAAGCCACATTTGCAAACACAAGTGAAGGATATGCTTCAGTAAGGCTGTAGGTCTGTTTATTAATTATCACTATGGAAGATTTAATGAATGAGAGCCCAGAAAGCTCTCAGTGTCGGATATGCAGTGCAAAATAGGTACAATGGGAATGGTGTTTTTAAAACATACTAGTTTAACCCTGCTGGTGTCCCTGTGTGCTCTGTGCTGTCCCAGCCACCTCACCTGGCTCCCCTTGGCTGGGCTGGCCACCACCAGCACACGCATCCGCTTTTTCCCCCAGTACAAACACTGGACTTCCTTTGCTTTGCTAAATCTGAGCAATGCCTCGGCCAGGGTGAGCAAGCTGTTTGTGCCTGTTGTTTGCTCGCTCAGTTACTTGCAAGTGAGTGGAAACATTGCCTGAGCAAGGAGTCAGAAACCTGTTACCAGAATAATGCCAGGGCAGCAAAACGTCCACAGTCACGTTTAGAGCAATTTTGTTCCTTGTTACTGCGCTCTGTGCTGTGAGGTGGGAAGTTCAGGTTCAGGCTCTGCGTTTGCTTTGGTCAGATTGCTGTGGACATTCTGCCACCAGGCTGGAGGAGCCGGGGCAGCCTGCACATTCCCCAGCAGCGGCTGAGGAGAGGTGTAGTTACTACATCCAGAGCTGATGAGCAGCCATGCTCATCATTACATACTATACCCAGCACTGAGTGCTGCCGTGCCTTGTCGGTCCATACTCTGCAGCTGCATCAGCAGCATACGGAAGTGTGGGAGACCATGGCTAAGCCTCATAACCAAAACCCCCAGAACTATAGGAAGTTTTGTATCCCGACGGGTTCCGATCTTTGTCTTCAGTCCAATTTTATCTTGGTGAAAATGACAGAGCTAAACATCCCTAAAGCTTTGGAGGTATTTGAAGCACTTTGGCTGCTGTCAATTGCATAAAGCTTGGATATATTCTCAGAGTGTTGTTAAGTCATTCCCTGCACCCATGTGGAACAGGTTTCAAAACAAAACCAAGTCTCTCTGATGGCTTACAGATAGACTTCTTATTATAGCTAGAGATCTTACTGTTGAAGTAAGTTGTCTGCTTAGATGTGGAATGAGAAAATGAGAGGTTTGTTTAGGTTAGGACAAAAGGGTTCGCTTAGTAAGCTGTGTGTGTTTAGCAATGTTGATCTTTAGTACATTGCTTCATCTGCTCTTCATTACCTGTTCCACACACTGCAAGAATGAACACTGATCTCCCTGTGCTACTGAGCCACAAAAACCTGTGGATGCTCTGCTAGCAGGGGTAGACACTAGTGGAGTGGGTTGGTTTTGGAGCCCCTGCTCCAGGCAGTCACTCAAACCTGAGCTGGATTTGACTTGTCCTTAGTACAGGCACAAGCAAAGGAAAATATGTGCCACAGATCAGCACAGAATTCCTGGTTATCAGCCCCATGCATTCAGAATCAGCCCAAAGCCTTCATTAAAAACTAAGCGGTGTCGACTTGTATCAGGGTTTAACTCTGTGTTTACACTAATTTTGTTGATGATTGCACAGGCAGATCCTATGCCATGTAATCACTGCACAGGAATAATCCTTTCTAAATGATGGGCTCCCATCCAGAAACCCAGCCTGTGCGTAGTGACACGTGGCCTTTTGGGGATGTGTTTGGGCAGCTCCTGGTGTGGGGGCAATTCCTGCAGAGCGGCAGGTAGGAGCAGAGCCTCTCAGTCAGAGGAGCAGCTCTGCAGAGAAGAGGAGCTCAGAGTGTTCTTGTTTCTCCTGTTGTCCTTTCTTCCTGCATATTCCCTGGCAGGGCTCTACACCATGTCCTGCTCATGTCTGCAGCCATTCTGTTAACACAGCTAACCCAGTACTCTTTAAACCAATTTTAGGCAGGACTGATACCGCACGTTGCTGAGTGTTCAGTAAATATTAACTCAGCGGTGTGGAGCAGGCTGGGTCATGTCTGGGCACCACCTGCTGGTGCTGCCGTGCGTGGGGGCTGCTGAAGGGGGTCAGCCTCTTGAGCGCGTCCCCACAGGCCCCCTGTTTCCCCAGTGGTGCTCTCTCCGCTGGGTGCGAGGCAGGCAGCCTGGACGGGTGCCACCCACCGTGCCGGGAGGTGATGGAGGGGAGTGATCAGGGGGGACACGCATCGCCCCTGAGATGGTGTCAAGGGGAACCATCACTTCCGAGACGTGACCTGGGTGGGGGACCCACCGCGTCCCCCCGGGAGGCGATCCGGAGGGGGGAACCCTGTGCTCCGCATCCCCCGCCGTGGCTCACCCACGGCCACAGCGCTCGGCACTGGCCGCGGGGGTGCGGCGGAGCCGGGAACTCCCGGTGGGGTTCCCGCAGCGGGCGGGAGGTGGGGGGGGCGTGCCGCGGGGGGGCGGCCCCGCTCCTCCCCCGTGAGCGGCAGCGGCGATTTTAGGAGGAGGCGGCGGCGGCGCGGCCGGGCCGAGCCGTGCTGGGATGTGTCCGCGGGCCGCGCTGCTGGCGTTGGCCGCGCTGCTCTGCGCAGCCCCGCCGCCAGGTCCCCGCGGGGCAGCGGCGGTGGCGGCGTGGACAGCCTGGCTGAACGTGTCGTGGGAGGACGGCGCTGACCGCAACCGGAGCGGCTGGGAGGCGAGCGAGAGCGGCCTGTACGGGCAGGACTCGCCGCTGCAGGCGGCCGCGGGGCTGCTGGTGCTGCCCGACGGCCGCGACTCCTTCAACGCCTGCAGCGCCCGCACCAACTTCAGCGGCGCCCCCCCGCCTGGCGGCAGCGGCTCCCCCCAGGGCTGGCTCGCCCTTATCCAGCGCGGCGGCGGCTGCTCCTTCGCCGACAAGATCCGTCTGGCCGCGGATCGCGGAGCCGCCGCCGCCGTCATCTACAACTACCGCGGCACCGGCAACGAGGTGCTGCCCATGTCCCACCACGGTGAGCAGCGGGGCAGGGGAGGGGGGGTGGACCAGGCTGGGAAAGAGTGGGTGGCCCTGCGCTGGGAGCTGCCGCTTCCCTCTCCTCCGCGGGGTGCGAGGACACGTCTTGGGTTCGCCCCCAGCTGGCTCAGCCCTCGCTAAATGTGCCCAGCTGGGATGCTCGCTAAGAGCCTGGAATTTCCTCCTGGCGCTCCCGCACAAGGAGGAGTTTCTGCCTGGACTGGTCGGTGCCGTGCACGGCGCTGCTGTTGTTGAATTTGCTCTGATTAATGAGTAACGATGTCTGATAGTGGAGGCTGCTATTGTGGGCCGAGGGCGAGCAGAGCTCTCTGGCCCGGGTGGGCTGGGCGCTGGCTGCAGGTGTGCCGGGTGAAGGTGGGACTCCCCTCTCCACCTTGTTTGGGTTTCGAGTTCGGACAAGGAGCTGCTCGGAGCCAACGGATGCTGAGTTTCGTAGAACCTGGTGTAGTTTAAGCCCAAGCAGCAACTAAGTACCATGGAGCTGCTTGGTCACCCACTCACAGTGCAGAACTGGGGAGGAGAACCGGAAAAATGTAAGAAACAGTGGGTTGAGATAAGAACAGTTTAATAATTGAAATAAAAGTGAAATCTTATAGCACTAAAAATAGGAAACAGAGAGAGGAAGGACTAAAGCCAAAGCACAGCACTGAACCACCTAGTAGAAGGGAAATTAACTCTATCCCAGCCTAAACCAGGACACCTGTAAAGTCTATGGAGTAGATATGGGCCCTGAAATAGGCTTGAACACTGTTTATTTCCATGTCCTGCACACTAACCAGCTCAGAAATAGGCAGAGTATTAGACTCCTTCATAGGCAACTTTGCACCAGCAAGTGGCTAAAACCCTTTAAAGCTTGTTTCCCTTTTGCAGTGGCTGATGACAGAGCCTTTCTTCTCTTGCTATGGACAGCCTCCTACTTGCCAGCAGTGGGTTTTTGTGGTGGTATTTTATGTTCTGAGCTGCCCATTTTTCTCATGAAGAATGAGATTTGTATTTCCTAAGAAGCAGCCCTGGGCTGAAAGCTGTGGAAGTAGGCTCTGGGAGCAGGGGTCCTGCAGGCACAGGTGAGCTGGCTTTGGTGGCTCTGACCAGCCCCTAGCTCTTGCATTGATGGACACATACCTCACAGGTGTGTTGGTATTCTGCTTTGAGAAGCCACGTTGTCTGGGGAGAAATGCAACAGTGAAAATGAACAGCGAGTCTTAAAGCTTTGACTGGTTTGGAAAAAGAAGTGCATCCTTGCAGCACCCTTCTTAGAAGAGAATTTCTGTCTGTTAGTGGTGGATGTAAGTGTTCTGGTGAGATAAGGAAGCAGTAGCTGCCTCTGGAAGTTAGTTGTGTGCCATTTTAATGAGCCACATGACTGTCTGTATTCTGGTTTAACAATTCAAAACACAATCTGGATGGGCTCTGTCCATTCTGAGAAAGAGCTTTCTTGTGTAATTGAATTGCCTGCTGACAAATGCTATCAAGATCTGGCTGTTGCTGGGTCAGTTGCTCCTGTAGAACTGACAGCAGCATCCCTGTCCTGAGTACTGTTCACAGTGTGCCTGCCTAATCCTGCAGCTCCTTTGGCACTGCTGACCTCGGGAGGTCACTGCTGAACCTTGAGGGGAAGGTATATGTGCTCCTGCCCCTTCCTCCATCCTGGCTGCTGGAGATCTACAGCGTCGTAATCTTAATGCTAGGAGCCACCTCTTGAAATGAGCCATCTGCTCTCTGCAGGGTCTGCTCCCTCCTTTCCCATGCTGTCTTAAGCTTTCTGCTGAGGGATTTGTGTCAGAGTGGCTCTGACATAATCAGCTGTCCTGATTATCCTATGTGCTGGGCTCTGGGCTTGAGGGCATGTTGAAACATCCCAGCAGAACCGTAGACAAATAGCACAGGGATTTTTTGGAGAAGACAGCTTCTGTCAAACTGCTTATTTCATCTGCATGACTCCTCCTTGCCGTGTCCTAGCACAATTACTGAGCTAAGCTTGTTGCTGCTGTTGCTTTTAGTCCCTCATTTTCTCTCTTTTTCCACCTTCTATTGTCTTTCTCTCTGGACTTGACTTTTCCTATTGTCATGGTTGCCTGCAAGTCCCTGTTTGCACCTCTTCCCACAGCGACGCTCTTCCATCTGCTCTCTGGGCTTTGGTGGCACACTGTGCTTGGGCCACCATCGCCCTGTGCTGCTGCTGGGAGCCAATGTTCTCCAGTCAAATATGAGAAACGTTTCAGGCTTTCAGCACAGCATAGCAAAGAGGAAGCAAGCTACAAGCAATCAGCCTCATTCATCCTGCTAAGTCAGGATGTTCCTTCTACAAAGCTGATGCAGTGTAGTGCTTCAGGCTGAGCTCAAAGTTGAGGTAAGAGCTGGTCATGTGGTCTTTGCTGGACTGCATTTTGGCTTGGGTTTTCCTGTTCTGGCCTGCAAAGGTGGCACTGGATGCTCCAGCTCTTCTGGAGGCAGTGGTGTAGATAACCCTGCTCGTTGGAGAACGTGTTTTGTGCAACTCCTGCCATTGCTGTAACGGCTGCGGCTGACTTCACAGTCTGGGTTTCCTAACTGGCTTTGTTTCTGCTTTAACTGGGCCATCATTTGCCATCAAGTGAAGCCAAGCAAGGCCGAGCACTTCCTCCAGGCTGAGGCAGTGGGAAGCACCAGGAGGTGGCTTTGCTGGGCTGAAGGGGCGCTGAGCCTCAGGGCTTTACCATCTCCTGAGATGCCCTGGTGGCATCTTCTGTGTGCTCTGCAATGGCACCCAGGGCTCTTTTCCATGCCAGGCATGGAAGCTGTCATCTGCCTGGCAGAGAAGCAAGATCCCCCTGGGTGGGCTTTGACAAAGCATATGGTACAACACGCGTTTTGCAGAACTTCGGTAGCAGCAGAACACGAAGTTATTAACAGAAACTTACATAAAAGTACAGTGTGCCTTTTTCTGGGGCTGTCAAGCTCGGCTTTTGAAGCAGCTTTCTGGTTTAGGGACTTAAATGTGCCTGTACTTGACAGCAGTGTTTTTTCTGGTCATCCTCTTTCCAGAGACAACTTGTCTTACAGTCATCATGTTTAGTCTGAATCCTTTACTGCTTGTATCAGTGCTCTGTATGGAGACATTTTGGTGTGCCAGCTTTTAAAAAAGTTAAAAAAACCCCGCCACCAAACAAACCACCCAGGCAATAGAAACAACCGAATGCAATAAATAGCCAGATCAGATATGATAAAATCCTATCTAATCTTCTCTAACACACAGAATGTCAAGGATTTAATGGAGTCCAAAGTAATATTTACTTTGTACTTTTATAAGCACAAAGCATATCAACTGGCAAACTTCAGTTTGAATTGTGCTCTTTTTAAGAAGATGGTACCGCTCTGTGGCAGGTTGAGCAGGGTTTCAAAGTACAGTTTTGTGTGCTTATAACTGCACCTTTCTGTAATCTATATTGACCTGCTGAAAAAAGGCATTTGATTCAAGAGAAAGCAGTAGCATGTGGGGAAAAAGTGCACAAGAGGTGGTTTGTTTTAAAGGTGGACTTTGCTTTAAGGTAGAGCCAGGCTGTTAGATGGTGTCAGGGTATGGTGGTAACCATGGGAAGTGTTCTTTGGTGTCCGGTATTTCCCTAGTAAAGAAGGATTCTTTGCATGCAAGAAAGCAATTGTGATGATTGTCTTTGGTTCCTCTCTTCTCGTGTAACTCTACCCTTGAGAAGCACATCACCTGATCTGCAGAGGGCTTATGCTGGGGGAGCAAGCGAAATAATTCTGGCTAAAGCAGTAACAACGTGTCTTGGGCTAACAAGATCTGGTTCAAGTATAAACTTGCATCAAGAGGTGAAAGGAGAAGGAAAGGTTAAATATGTAGCACTGCTGCTTAACTTGTTCTGCAGGAATTTCACTGAGAGGAAGGCTGATCTCTGTTATGCTTAGAGGAAATAGCGTGTGGCAAAAGTGTATCACTGTGATTCTGCTCCAACTCTGTGTGAGGCATGATCTTTACAAACAAGCTAGAGCTTTGCCATGCTATCAAAAAGCTGCTGTGCCCTGTAAAACTGTTCCTGTTAGCCTGAGGCAGGCTGTGCTGAGGCCTCATAAACGTTGGGTAAACAAATAGTGCACCTCTGCAGGGAGTGCAGACTTGGGCTGAGCACATCCAGGTGAGGAATGAGGATGCAAGGTCGAATTAATGACACTTGCTCTCCCATGTGCCCTGGCACTGCCTGCAGATTATTTTGCCATTCCTATCACCAGCTCCTTACTGAGGAGAAACTTGATGGATCCACCATGCCTAAATCATATTTGCAGTCTGTAGTTCCTGAATTTTGTAGCTCTTTGAGTCCAAGAACAGCCATTTGATGCGCCTATTGCTGCAACTTTGTCTTTATGTGCTCAATTCAGCTCTCCTGGCTGCCTGGTGTGAATAAACTCATTTCACAGCTACAGTGGCGTTCAGATAACTGACCGTGGTACACAGCGTCTGACCCTGGTATCCCACCTGCAGGGGTGGTGAAGGTGCAACAGTGAGCACAGAGGTCTGTGAGCAAGCATGACAGGCACTGAGAAGCAGGGTAGACTTAACTGGTGCCACTAACAGCTTATGATCCCTATCCTTGCTCTTCTTGGTCTAATTTAGGTACCTCTGTGCCATGGAAAACTGTAGGGTAGGCACCAACCCTGAGATAGGTTGGAACTGGTCTGTGAAGTGCCCTTGCTCTTTGGGTGTACTGGGCTGCTGAAATGTGAAAGGGTGAATTAAAATACTGAGTGACAACTGTGGTAAGAGAGGCTTCATTGTGTGGGACATATGGCCCTAAAACAGTGATGGTGCTTGTTTGCCTCCAGTCTTGAATGTGCCAGTGAGCAGACAGTGGTCAGGCTAAGCACTGCTGCCTGCTGCATCAAATATGACCTGGCATCCTTCTGCAGACAGATGCCTTCTGGCTTATACTATGTTGACTTACATTATTTTGTCATTAGCTTTCTCAAACTTACTTGTTTCCAGTGAGCACTTAGCTGTTACCAGTATGTTGGTTCCCGGTAATGTTTGGTGTGGAGAGCATGAAGAGCAGAAGGGGGAGGGACAAACCTACCTACAGCTTATCCAGGTTTAAATTGCTGCTGGCACTATGAGTTCAGTCACCCTTCCCTCTTCAAAGGGGGGGAGCTTATTGAAGGGCAATAAAGACTTCAGGGTGACTTCCTCTGACAGTGTCTGTCATGGAGGACAAGTACTGGGTTCGGTGCTGCCCAGTCAATTCTGCATTCCTGATAAAAGCTGGCCTTGTGCATGTGTATGAGAGCAATCTACTTTCTGTCAACGTTGTACTCCTGATGAAAGGAGAGCTAGCTGTCCTGGTCTCATAGTACTTCTATGAGGCTAGTTATTTCCTTTGCATTCGTGGTGCGGTACGATGCTGAGACGCGATGGCTTTGTGTGCAGCACTGGCCTTTAATCCAAGGTGAATGACATCATGTCTGCAATATCAGTTCAGTTTCTGTATGCTGTTAGCATATTTTCATAGAATCATAGCATGGTTTGCATTGGAAGGGGCCTTAAAGCTCCTTCCATTCCAACCCCCTGCCATGGGCAAGGACCCCTTCCACTAGAGGAGGTTGCTCCAAGCCCCTGTGTCCAACCTGGCTTTGAGCACTGCCAGGGATGGGGCAGCCACAGCTTCTCTGGGCACCCTGTGCCAGTGCCTCAGCACCCTCACAGGAAAGAGCTTCTTCCTAATATCTAAATCAACTCTTTTAGTTGTTCTGCCTTGTTCTGCCACTATAGGCCCTTGCAAAAAGTCCCCATCCAGATCTCTTGTTGGCCCCTTTAGGCACTGGAAGCTGCTCTAAAGTCTCCCTGGATCCTTCTCTTACTGTAACAGATAACAGAAAACTTGTACCAGCCTGTTTGGTAACCACTAGAAATTCCCTGTTTCTTACTATTTTGATATTGTGAGATAAGCAGTATTCAAGTCTTACATATTTTTAAACTTGAAAGACAGTATATCAAATATTCTTCTTACATGTCTGAAGAGCCAGATGTGCTAATCTGGTAGGAAATTGTTGGAGAGTCAGCTGTGTCTTTCATGTACAGGAGATGGCTTGATCTCTAAGTGCCTTTTTGTGGGTGTTGGAGGGATGCCAGGGGAATACTACCAGCTCCTTTGACTAAGGCTGAGGGCATAGCTGGTGCTAATGATCTGTGCTGCAAGCACCATATCATGTAGATAAAAGCAAAGATCCAGCTACCATATGACCAAGGCCAGGGTTTGTATTTAATTCCCTGCAGAATCTTCAGATAGTGATTCTGCTGTAGTTAAGGAGACACTTAAGGGAAGTATTTCCCTTGAGAATTCCAACTCTCAAGGCTGCTTTTTGCTGCTCTTCTTGTATGTGAAACAATCAAAAGTAATTTCTTTCATTCTGTTTTTTCTGACCATGTGTCTTATGTGGTGGTCAGCTGGGGCTTTCTGTAGCTGTGGAAAAAAGGAAGTGTGATGGGTTATTGCTGTGCTACTTTGAATGGTTCTTGTGTGACTGCATTCTCTGAAGACTCCTCTGCAAGATCATGCATCTTTTAAAAACTCCTTCATCCTGTGGTAGTTCTGTGGCAGAACCTCCTAAGCTGTTGCAGTATCCTGCACCCTTTCATCTGTTACTAATTGCATCTTTCATTTCTCAGTCCCCTGAAAGTGTTCAGCGAAAACAGTTCATTGGTTGTCTGCTGAAGGACCGTTTAATTCCTGTGTAAAACAAAAGAGGTGATCTTGTTTTTAACAAAATTTGTAGCTCATCTGGACTTACTCTGCCACTGTAGTACTGAACAACTCCCAGTCAGCTAGCCATGGCTAGCCTATCTGAAAACCCCTTCTACACAGGGAAAGATAATGTTTAACTTTCAGATAGAATGACTGCTTCCTCTCCTTCCAGTGGCTTCTGAGAAACTGTATCTCTCCAATACTAAAACCCAGTTGAGTTCTAAGGAAAACTTGGTGTTGGTTGGATACTGAAGTATTGTTGAAATTGCTTGCTGATACCACCAAGACCAAGAACTGTTTACGGATATACAGGGGTAAGGTGTTAGGCAAGCCATGGGGTGAGCTGGCTCTCAGAGAGAGGAAGCCACAACAGATGCATTGGTTGCATAAGGCAACCAACTTATGGACTAAGTGAAATAACATTGGTCAAACTCTGGGCACTAAATTTCACTCTGCTTAAAGATGGTGCAAAACTTTGGACTTTCAGAAAGGGGGAAGGGGGAAAAGCGGAATCTGAAATGTTGGAGCTTGTGTGTGACATGCTAGCTTTTTCCTTGTTATTTCAGATTAACAAGCCTGCTTCTCATGTTTTATACCTTCTTTCTTAAAAATGCCTACAAAACTATTGCCTTCCCCAGATGTTTTCACCAAACTGTGTTGTAGCTTGGTCTGTTCCCAAGGGGAAAGGTTTCCTATCACACTGTTTTATAGCCTGTTCTTGGAAAACAGTGATAGGGATGTTAGAGGGGTTTGGCTTTTGGTATCTTGAGAAAATAAAGATCTATAGAGTTTGCCACAGGTTACACTGAGGCTTTTAAACTGAAGTGAAAGGGTCTTTCATGACTTGAAGCTGAATTTGTTTGGTTTAAAGCAAGTTTAAACCATACAAAATGGTTACAGTGCCTGAACAAGCTGAGAAACCCATTCCAAGTGGGGCTAGAGGAGCTGACTTGGAGCTGAAGCTCTTGAGTTGGCTTCCATGACATGTGAAGCTGTCAAACAGCTGGAAGTTAATGATTCACTGCAAAAAGCTTTGCCAGGGCTTCACAAGACTCGGAAAAACATACACAGTGTTTGTCAGTGTCACCTGGGAGCACTGCACGGAGAACACGTTAAATATTTCTCTTAGATTGGGTTAGTGTTCTCTGTGGTGTTGGGTGCGGTATTGAAGTCAGTGGCAGAGGAGGAGACAGTGCAGAGATGTCAAGTTTCATAACTAATTTTTTTTGCTGAAGTTTTGAAGGCACATGTTTTCTATTAGGTACTAGTATGTTAGACCTTAAAATGGGCTGCACCAGAAAGTAACCTACAATTGTCAAGCTGGCTTTGTGGTTAGCAGTCTGAGTCAGTTTGGTTTTCTTAGTTATGAAACTCAAGTGGTGAATAAGAAATGTGGTATTACAATAACGATTCCTTAAATTGAAACCCTGCAAAAGGTTTTCTTAAAACTTGTTTTCTGGCAATTACTCAGCTGAGGAACTTGAATACGGCTTTTGTAACTTGAGGGAATTTTGTTAACATGGCAGAGATTTAAATTACTCTCCTCCCCTTCCCTGGTTTATTAAATGCACAATGCAAAAGTTATTAAGATTAACAGGGGCAAAGATTTGGAAGTGCAACAGCAAAGTTTGACTTCAAGCTGGCTGGAGTTTTGAAAGGAGCAGCATGCAAAACAAGGCCCCTTTCCTCCTCTAGAGCTGGCTGCCATGCGTGGAGTAGTTTCAACTTGTAGGAGCCTGCACTGGAGCATCCAGGAGGCAGGATTTTACCCTGGAAAACACACTGCTATAGCAATGCCCTCCTCTCCTCAGGGAAGATTTGCTCACCAAAGCTGTCTGGGAACGGATGGATGCTGTGAAAGCTGCAATGAGTGAAGCTGAGGCAGTGGCCCATGCTTGTCCTGATGTTCTTGTACAGTGAGTGGCTTGGCTGCAAGGCTGGAGATGCAGGACACTAGGAATAGGTTTTAATTATGGTTAAGGTATGATTCCACTTTCATCCCAGGTGAGGAAAACTGCCTGGTTCATTTACAAGTATAGCTAGTAGCTGTGCTCCGTGAGGGCATGCCATGAGCCCTTCCCATGCTCACCAGTAGCACAGACCTCAAGTCAAGACCACAGTTGGGCTCAGCATCACTGCTACAGTCTCTTGTTGGCAGAACTTCCCTGTAAGTCTGCATGCTGTGGCTGTTGCCTCTGGGTTTGAAGTCTTACTCTGCAGTTGGAGTGCTGGTGTAGCTCCCTTCTAAAGTTTTGTTTTCCTTCTGTATTATAGAAAGCTTTTAACAGTAGTGAGTCTTGGGGGCTGGGCAGAAGCCTACAGTTGTAGCCTCTAATTACTGCAAATCCCAGTGCTTTCCTTAATCTCTGAGTCTCCTTGACACTTTGTGAACTCCAGACCACCTGAAGCTGTACTATAACTACCTGAGAGGGTGGACAACTTCAACAGGTCTCAGAAGAGAAGTGAGGAAAAAAATGCTCACTACTATATATTAATAATCAATGTATATGGTAAGCCAGTTCCCTTGTCATTAAGGAAAAACAAAACTTACTGTGACACCCAGAGAAACCTGCTTGTAGTGTTTCTAGAAGTTGTAATTGTTCTTGCAACGTGCCTGGGAAGGAGGTAGTTCCTCTAAGCTATTGGAGCTTCTCATCCCTTCACTTGAGTGGGGGAGGAAGGAAAAATAGGCAAGTCTGGAAATGGGGCAAGTGGAAACCAGGACAAAAATCCCACCTCCTGTGGGAATCAGCTTGCAGCTTCGTTCACCCTGAGCACACCATGACAACTCCTCTTAGCTCTTCTGTGGGGAGAGGGTTTATGATGATAGCTATGCAAGAAACACTGTGGAGGCATCAGTGCTGTGCTCTAGCATGGATCTGCAATGCAAGTGTTACCTAGAGGTGTGCCACAGAGTCCTGCCATACTTTCCAATGGCACATGGGTGCCTGCTCATCTGGAATTTAGTCACATGCAGCAGCTCAAAGAGCTAAAATTCTGGTTATCCCGTACATTGTGTATACTTGATCTGAATCAGGTAATCAGGTATGCTTTGCTGTATCTTATTTTAAAGTAGGGGATTTGGTTGGCCCCAAGATCTAATCCTTGCCTCATTGTGCTTTAATGCATGAAGAGATTGTGATTTTTAGCCAAGAACCACACGCTATTAAGGCATTGATGAGGTTACATTGCAGTCTATGGGGTGACTGTTCCCCAGGACCTACAATTTGCTTGGTTCAGAATAGATTGCTCTGTAACACACACAGGAGTAGCACTGGATTAAAATAATACCCTTAATAAATGTGAAAAGGTAGGTGCTTACCGTGCAAAAGTTAATGCTCTGTGTTCTGTGCACCTCTTGTATTTCTCTACTGAATTGCCAAACCTGTAACTTCATGTTTACGGGGAGCAGAAGTGTAATGGTAGAACAAGTGAAGTCTTTGCAGGGCAGAATTTAATATAGGTACTTATACTGGTATAAATAGATGCAACTCCACTCTGCATCTAAGTAAACCTGATACAGGAAGGTAAAACTTTGATCCCAGTCATGCACTCTCCTTGTGTGCCAAATGTGCTTGTGTCCCAGCTCTTCCCCATGCCGACAAACCAGTTCTTGTGCTTCATCTGTGCCAGCCCATATCTGCAAAACAGCATCCTTCAGACTTTGACCAGTGTGCTGCCTTATGATCTGGGAGATACCTTCTGCAAAACTCCAAAACTGTATTTGAAGATCTGAAAAACTTCCTCTTCCCCAGTTTCACAGGAGATGGGTGAGGAGAGAGGCTTGGAAATGTTTAACTAAACAGGTCTTGCTTCTGTTTAGCAATGAGGTCATTATTAGCTAAACAGGCAGCAGCTTAACCTCGCCTTCTGATGACCCTTAAAACTGTTACCTGAATCAGAAAAGCTGACACCTAGGTGAGGAGCTTGTGTGAAGTTTTTGCCATGCACAGATAACTGCCTTTCCTCCTGCTTTGCTGGTGTCTGGAGGGGGAAGCTGACAGTTCAGGGCAGTTGTTATGGCTTGAGACAGATCATAGAATGGTTGAGGCTGGAAGGGACTACTGGAGGTCATCTTGTCCGAGCTCCTGCTCAAGCCAGTCACCTAGAGCACATTACTCAGGATTGTGTCCAGACAGTTCTTGAATACTCTAGGGGAAGAGACTCCACAACCTCTCTGGCCAACCTATTCCAATGCTGTCTCCTCATTGCCATTAAGATGCCCAAGCACTGTCAGAGGCCTCTGGTTGGGTTGGTGGTTTCAAGGCCACAGTAACATGTTTCAGTACCTGTCACAATGGGACCCATCTGTCAGCTCAGGAAGCACTTGATAGGGGATGTCCCTAGCTGGTTTTATTCTAAAAGCACAGCAGTAATACTAAACATGGATTCTGGGCTTCTGTCTTAGCTTCAGGCTAATAGGGCATCATTGAATCTCCTCTTGGCAGGTGAAGGAGGCCTTGTTTTCTGCCAGGTAGGGGTGATACCTTTATGACAGGCCTTGTGTGATGGTGCCAGAGACATGTTTAGTCCAAAAGGAGCTTCTGATGTGACTAAATTCCTGTGGCCAGAAAGTAGGTGCAGTTTCTGGATTCCTTTCCCCTGTTGCTGGCACAAGGCATTTGGTTAACCTCATGTGATGCCAGGTTAGCTCCCCTGTAATTGCCTTTAGAAATTAATCACTGGTCCTAAGAGTTGGCATTACAAAATATTGAAGATGGAGCACAGCCCCAGTGATGGGCATCAGCGTACAAGGGGGAGGGAGTACTGCAAGTGCTGATGGAAATGACCACTCTCCCACTTCTGCCCTTGTTGCTTCAGTGTCAAAGCTACCAGTGGACCACTCACGTGTTTAAAGCAGAGATGAAATTGTGAGAGAAGTCGCTGGTGGGAAAAAATGTCAGGAAGGCTTAAAACTGTCTAATGACAGCCTGGTGAGCTGATCAGCCTGAAACTTACATGGAAGATTTTTCTTTCTTTAAGGGTAAAATTTGTTCACAACCGATGGCTCAGTAGCTGAAATGGTTTTGCAGGCTGATGGTGACATTTCGTTAACAGGAATCCCTACGCTACATCTTGTGTTGCGTGTAACCACAAGCTATATTTGACTGGTGAGACACAGAAGTGAAGGGGAATAAGGCAGAACAAGCTTTTTTGCTTATTTTGGCAGGCTTTTTATGTTGTTGTCACAGCCTGTTTTTCCACGCTTCATTTCATGCTTATGAAAGTAATTCTCACCTTCTGGCTTGACCCATGTTTGCTTGCTCCTAACACCTGACTCCAGCTCATTTTAAAACTGATGTATAAGCCCTAGCTTATCACGAAGAACAGAAGCTGCAGTCTGGCTGTTATTTTTGTTTGTTTTATTTTTTCCCCTCTTCTCTGTATGATGTACTTCTCATTACAAGGAGCTTTCTGAATAAAAGATGAGTTTAGTCACACTGAGGAGAGTTGCTAGACATCCTGCTTAGCCATGTTGGATCAAAGGCATTATGTGAACAAGCTGGAAAACTTGGTGAGTGCTTCTGAAATGATGGTGAAATGAGAGCCTTTGTGTTTTAACAGCTATTCTAGGTTTTCTTGATAGCTGAAAGTTGGATAAGATTTCTCCTTATGGAGGGGAAAAAACATTGTTCCCCCCACTGAGAAGTGTTTGGGTGGGAGGTTAGCTAAAAATAGCACTTCTGTAACAGCCTCTTTCCTTCACTGTGCCGTATCTATTATGAATGTTGTGGAGATGATGGTTTAATGCAGTGACATTCCTGACTGGCTAGTCTTTGAACCACTTCTGGATTTAGTTTAGAGAGAAGCCAGTGACCATTTACTTGTCTCCCTTTATGCCCCCTGACACCCCACCCCTCACCTTTCTTTTTCCTCCACTTAAGAGCATTTCTCTTCTATTGGGACTGCCCAAAGTTATTGCAAATAGTATCTATCAGGTGTCCTCAATCACTTGCTTGTCACTGGAAGCAGCTTTGCTCTGGCCTGTACTTGGTGACCACAGTTGCTGGAAATTTCTTCCTACTGTGTAACCCCTTGGGTTCCTCTGGTGGTTTGTCATGATGTTCAACTGAGTAAATGAAATCTGTTGTTAAAATCTGGATGGAGTTTGCCAACTGCCACCAAGACAAGCACACCTCCGTATTTGCTTCCCTCTAAATCTGCATTAGAAACCTACATCATTTGCAGTTTACAAGGAAATTTTAGTCACTTCCTCTGAAAATCCAAAGCAATGCCTGATCTATGGCTTCGATTGCTCAGTGTCTGGGGTAGTACTCAACAGCACTGCCAAATTTAGGAAAGAGGTGTTAAAGAAGTAGCAAGGCAGCAGGAAGGGTGCCTAAGCCACCAGTGGTGTATCTGGCACCTCTGAGCTCCTGGAGTTGCCGCAGTCCCTAGTGATTGTGTAGGATTCATTTTTAAATTCACACAGATCAAAGGTATGTTAAAATGTAAATCATGGAAGTGTTGAATCTAAAATAATGACAGTCTGTGTCCTATATGGGAGTGAGAAATGCTGTGGAGAGGAATGAATTCTAAATATGGCTCACTTCTGCAGCTTATAGGTAATGGGACACAGCTTCCAGCTGAACAAGCACATGGAGATGACATTCTGTCAGCTCATGTTGAATTTGCAAGGGGTAGTTAGAAACTTTCCAGTCTTTTTTTAGCACTTGAACTGGAACATCTAAGACAATGACTTGCAAACAACATCTGTGAACTGAGCATGGATTCCTCTTCTCCTTTGCAGGTGCTGAAAGCATCGTTGCAATCATGATTGGCAATGTGAAAGGCATGGAGATCCTACACCGGATTGAGAGTGGCATGAAAGTGACTATGGTTATTGAAGTGGGGAAAAAGCACGGTCCTTGGATGAACCAGTACTCCATCTTCTTCACCTCAGTGTCATTTTTCATTGTCACAGCAGCAACCATGGGCTACTTTATTTTTTACTCTGCTCGGAGACTCAGGATTGCCAGGGCCCAGTCCAGGAACCAGGTGAGCTTGTGTGTGCCATTGTTGAGGGTTTCTTTCATACCCCTGAGACTCCATGCTGTGGATCTTGAGGGCAAGATACTCACTGAACACCAAAATCACTGCATTTGTTCATTCCCCAGGAAGGAGTGTGACCTTTAAAATGCTAAGAGACAGATCTTGAAATAGCTTAGAAGTTTCCAAAGAGACCACAAAAAGTAAACTGTCTGAAGAAGGCAACTGATTGTGTTTAGTGAACTTTGTCTCCTACAACTGAATTGCAGCGCAGCCATAATGCTGATGTACTGGAGGCGGTGAGAGAGCTGAACTGCTTTTAGCTGACCCTCACACTTCCCACGTAGCACTGCCTATGTGCTAGCTGCAAGGTGAGACACGACTGCAAATGTGTCTGTAAAACAGTACATGGCTTTGGCTGCCTTTCTGCAGACCACAAGTTGGGAAGCTGCTGCTTTTCTGACTGAAAGCCTCCTGGGAATTGCACTGACAGCCTCAATTAGGAGTTGATAAAAAGCACTGTTAAATTGTGTTCTTTTTAAACCCCAGGCAGGGAGTTGCTAATGAGTTAAGTTTCCAAGTAACTCCCTTCTGTGCAATAAGCTGATGGGATTAATGCTTCCAGTTTTGTCTTCAATCTGATCAGACCTGCCTTATACCTGCCACTTCAGGGCTTAAGCAAAAGCCTTAAAAGTGAGAAGAAAGTCTTGGTATGACATCTGTCAAAGGTGATGGGCAGCAGCAGGAACAGGAAATCAGTGGCTTAGATATGAGTACTTACTTCAGCTGTTCCCTTACGGCTGTGTTGCAAGGGAAACCATTAGTGTCCGCAGTGCTTCTTGCAGGACCTGCCTGAACTCAGAAGTTCTTACAGAGTACTCTCCTACAGACAGCAATAGCATGGGCATTGCACTCTAGCTTGGGCTCAGAGTATGTGAATTATCTCTGGATCAGTGGCTATAGGGACAGACTTCTTTGCCATTGCAGAAGACCTGTCCTACTGTCCTACAGCTTCTCTGCTGTCTTGGAGGTTTCAGGCCCCTTGAGCAAGATCCTTCTGAAATAAGCTGGTGAAACTAGAAGCTGGATACAGGTGTTGAAAATCAACCCAGTTTCGGGCTTCTGTAACAGTTTAGGACTGGGTTATTTGAAGGGTTAACATGCAGAACTATTGTTGTTGGAAGGCAGATAGACTAGTGAAGGTGAATGACAGCAGTATTCCTGGAGTTGAATGCTTGGTTCTGTAGTAATCACAGAAACTAACTCAGTGGAGTTTCTGTTCTGAAGTCCTGTTGTCTAAGTGTAATCTCATGGATTATGGTCAGTTGGCTCTATCTTTACTGAAACTAGGGATGTAACAGTGAGCTGAACTGTATCTGTGCCTTGTCTAAGCTGCATCTGCCCCAACTTCTGGACTAGGCTTCACCTAGGTGCTTTGTTTTAGCCTGATAGCATGTTCTAATGTTATGCCACACATGGAAGTGATGTGAGGCTACAATAAGGGAACAGATGGAAAAGCAGTACTGGATGTGAAATCTGCCTATGGGAGGTAGTGTTGCCACTCCTGGATGCAATACAGAGTTGCCTCTAATACCTTTCATGAGGGATGGCATGGAACTTTAACTTGATGCTGTCCTCTTGCTGACATTGTGAACTGAGATGAATGATGGATTCCCTCTTTCATTCCCTGTCATCTACCCTAGTGTGGCAACTCTGTTTAATGCTAAACAGACCTGGGCAGGAAAAACTGGACACCCTAGAAGCTGGTTGGCAGAAGAGCTACTTATCACATCACATGAAAATTTTTCTTCCTTTTGAAGGTATTTAACAGAGCAGTTGTGGAAGTCCAGCTCTATTCTGAGCTATCAGGCTTTCAGCAAGCTACAAATGTAATTAATGCGTCAGTGGCAGACGGTACTGGGAAAATCCAGTCTGCTTGGCTAGCACCTTCGCAAACCATTTCTATCTTGGGCTCTGTGTGCACAAGGAGTTTACTGTAGATTGAAAAATAATGTTGATAAATGGCATGCCAGTTCCACATGATTTCAGCTGAACTTAAATTAAGGAGCCTTATAAAGTGTTTTATAAAGTATAAGAGTAGAAGAAAGCTTCTCTGCTATCAGGGGTAAAAATGTACTGTTTTGTAAAAGTGAAACTCAAGACAATCCAGGATTGTTTTTTATTGTTTTCATACCATGGCACATAAAAACTGCCCTCACAATGATTAGATAAGCAAAGAATAACAAGAAGTTCTTGGTAGTGAAGGTGAACTTCCAAAAGGTGATGATATCAGTGTTCCCTGTTAGCCAGGTGATTGGATCTTCAGTGTATATCCAAAGTTTGAGACTTCTAACTGGTTTGAAATACTGAATATTAGTCAAACAACTTATCAGTATGTATACTATGTCATGGGCTTTCCCGTCATTGTTCAGCCCTTTGGAAACTCAGATTGCCTGGACTTCAGCCTGTTATGTGGGGTAAATGATTGTTTTTTGTCTTTTATTGCACAGATGTTGAAGGGTTATATGTTTTTGGGGGGAGATGCTTCCAACCTTAACTATTCTATGATCCTATGTCTTCAGGAAGCAGTCAAGAGTGTTGATAATTAGGTATTACACATTTTCTTTCTTTTTGAAGTGAACTGCTGTTCTGAATGCATCCCTTTACCCAGTGTTTCTGCTCTTCAAAGTATCTGTCTGCTTTTTGACCTTCCCTGTGGGATTACATCACTACTGTGTGAGGACACTTTTAAAGTGTCAGTCTACCACTTGAACTGAAGCAAGCACTTTCAAATTGCTCTACAGAGTGCTGTGATGAGCTAATTGTTATATGTGATAATCATGCTCTGCAGCTTATCCCTTGTATGTCCAGGTTCCTGGATATTTGGCTCATTCTTGTGGACTGAGGCACAGTCCTGGGGAGCACTCACCCTGGACTGCAAAGCGTAATGGAACTTGAGTCCCACTTGCTCACTAAAGGGTAGAACAGGAAGAGTGGAGACCATTTTCTAGATGCTTTGTCTCTTCTGCAAAGGCTCTTAAAAAAAAGAGCCTGGCTGGATACATGATTCATTCATTCATGCATGGAATTAGTAGTAACCCCTGCTTGAATTGGATGCCTTCCAGGTATTACCATATTGGCAGTGTTTTTCCTTTTCTTTTGGCTTGAGAAGAATCTTCAGAAAGCACTAGTCTGAAGATTTTTTGGAGTGCCTTTCTCTTATTTTATACAGCCAGGCTGCTGAGTACCTTTAAAATTTGTCAATACAGTTTCTATGCTTCTTGGGATGACTACTTGCTTCTTCATCTTCTGGTGAAGGTGCTTTTTCTGGATGGCTTGGTCATGTATAACCTGGCTTTTAAATATGTTCTCTGCTGCAGGCTTTTCTTGAAGGCAGCAGTTGTCTCTCACTCAGTTTGAGCAGGAATTGCACACAAGTCAGGAACATAAACCTGTGCAAAAGAGATTCTTTAAGAATTTGAGTGACTGTTGAGAAGAACTAGTCATGGTGCCTTGTGGTCCAAGTGAAAATGTAACTTCAACAGCACATCTGTCCTCACTGAGTTAAAATAGGGTAGCTTTTCTCTCATGAGCCAGTTAGCTAAACTGTTTACAACCTGCTAGTTCTTATCTGAATGCATATTTTCATCTGGGCTTGAAATTCAAGTCCTCACCTCTGTGATATCTTACTGCATCGTGAGGTCTGTGGGCAAGAAGATGGAAAAACAAGGCAAGCATGCTAGGAGGCTTGCTAACTTTCTAGTTAGCAGAGTACTGGCAAAGTCAGTTCCCCAATATATTAACCTTTCTTAATAATGCAAAATGGCCAGTGATGTTATCTGTGGCCTGGTTTCTAACTTAAGCTCAAGTTTTCACTTCCATTGGTTTCGTAAAGATTAGATGTTACAGCTGAGAAATGACCTAATTAATGGCTTTGGAGGAGGCGAGTTGCTTAACTTCCCACAAGTCAAAGCTGCTTTCATGGCAGTAGTTACCTGTGGAGAAGAACTTTGTTAGCTCACAGGAGAAGAGCATGAGCTCCTGACCTCCTTAGGGCTTGCTGGTCTGCATCACCAGGACTATGCTCACAGGATACCAGGAAGGTGCCCTTAAAATCAGCAGCTTTGGACTAGGAAACATTTTGGACTATGCAACAGAAAACTCAATTTTCCCAGTTAGGCACCTCTCTACTTCCTTCAACATGCCAGGTTCTGGATTGGATCCAGGACTTGGCCAGTTTTGTAGTATCTTCTATTCCTCTTCTTTTCCCTGCCTCAACTTAGCTATTTTTTCCTATATTTGCTAGGTTGGTGCTTTTAGAAGCGGAACATTTCACATTTTGCTTGAAAAACTTGGCTTCAGTAAATGCTTTGACATTCCAGGCTCAGGTGTCTTGGATCTCCCGGTGGGCTATTCAATAGAAAGCTTCCTCTTGCCACCTTTTCCCATCCCCCCGGAGGGGTGTTCTCCTGTACTTACCAAAATCAGTGTTAAAGGTGACACTGCCATTGGTGCATTTCATGCAGAGCAATTAAACTTGTGCCCAGGCAAAACTTAAAATATTGTTCCAGTAAATTATTAATGATACAGCCAGCTGGGTCCTGTCTAATATGCTTGGCCTGACATGAGATGTGTAGATTAGATACTGCAGGAGGGAGTACATTCCTAGAAAGTTTAGTTTTCAATTGCTAATGAGTAGTGATGACAGACAGCTCTGGCAGTGTATGAGAAGTACTACTATTGCTGCACTCCTGCTGTGTCAATGTTACCACATTTGCTGCTGAAACTTTTGGGAACCTCAGTGTGTACTGAGATGGATGTATGCTGCTTCTTTATGGCTTCAGTCCAAGACACTGACAAAGTGAACATCATTCCAAACTCAACCTCAAGTGACATACAGAACCATGCATTGATGTCTTCAACAGAAGAACTGTGCAAGCTCCAAAGAAAATCTGACTAGTTCCTGTTCCTTAAAAAAAAACAAAACCAAACCCAAAAAACATCAAACAAACAAACAAAAACCCCAAACCTGAAAGCTTGTTTGCATTCTTCACCTTTTGATTGTTTGTATCTCTTCCTTGATAACTGCTAATAACTATCAAGTATTAAAATCCTCAAAGCATGCACATTGATGCTGCATCTCAGGACCCCAAAACAACACTATATACAGATGGATCATTTTGCACAAAAACTGTTTGATGGGGTCCCATGGACCATATAAATCAACTTGCTTGCCATTAACTGCTTCAGCACAGGGAACCTTATGCAGACTTGAATTACCAGTTCTCGCTGAGTTTGCTGGGTGTCAGCAGCAGCCCTCCATGTTCTGTTGTTCCTTCTGTGCTTGTGCCACCAGCACTGCGCCTTCATCCCAGGAAAGATTCTTATAAAGGGGCTGAACTGCATAGATAAGTAATGGTGGAATGCTAATAGTGTGGGGTTCCTGCACTGAGCAGCTGAATTGGGAAAGAGGATTTTTGGTGAGCTGCAAAGCTTGTGTCTGGTCTGTCCCTAAGGGAAGTGCTGTGTTGCGATGGCAGCGCCAGAGCTGTCCCATGTACCTCTGTGTCCTGAGGCAGTGCACCAGGGAGGGAGAGGACACTTACATTCTCTGTGTTGGTGGAACCCCACCAACCTGTGACCTTTAAACAGAGATGTTGGCTCCTGTGCTAATTAAATGTGTTTCAATGCAGCTAAACAGCAACAGTTGCCAGGCAAGCTGGGCTTTGCTGTCTGTCCATCTTTGCCCTGCTAGCCCAACAGCAGTGAGCAAATAATCACGTGAAGGGGAATGCTTTCTTCTCTGCTTTCATTAAAGCTGTCCTGTAATCCCCCTGGGCTAATAATTTCATTTGTTTCACACCCTGTGTCACAGGGAGGGTGACAAGCAGCCTATTTCATTTTTTCACTTTCCTTTGTGCATATTACTTTGAACCAATAACCAGTATTGAGATAAAACTATGTTCTTCCACTTGACTGGAGTGGTTGGTGTTAGGAGGCTCCTGATGTGTTTGTGTGCTCTGTCGTGGCAGAGGACTAGTTCAGGGTGTGTTGGTGGTAGCTGAGCCGATGGGTAAAGAATCTCACCTTTCACCAGGATGTGAATTTGTAGCAGGATGTTGTTATAAAGTGAGTAGTTAAAACTATTGATCGTCAGACTCAACGTTCAGTCTTCTGTACCACATCAATTTGAAGGCTTCTGTTTTTTTGGGCTAGGTCTAATGTTGTCAAGGTATCATCTTGTATCTTCTCAAAGAAGAAACTCTTGACATTCCCATGCTTTATGAAAAGGTTAGGTGACAACAAAGCATATGCAAATGCCCTATTGGTGTGTCATCCAGAGTCAATAACCACATCAGTATTTTCCAAAGCTCTTTTGTGTTGTCTCTAAATAGTGTGGTCATGCTTACTTGGCTGGTTTTGATACTCCTGGGCTATAAAGCCTGTGCCTGCTTGCAGTAGACACCTTGGTAAGTATTAGTAACCACCACTTCAGAGAAAAATTACTATGTTTAATTAACCAGGACTGCTTTCTTTTACAGCGACAACTAAAGGCCAAAGCCAAGAAGGCCATTGAACAGCTACAGCTGCGCACCCTGAAGCAAGGGGACAAGGTATGACTGATCCTGTGACCTCCTGAGTGTTACAGCACACCCTTTGCACAGAACCTGTAGAGTGATCCTTACCACTGGAGCAGGATGCAGAAGTCTCTCTGAGCCTGTAGCTGTCCATTTCAGAGATGTTCCTCTTTCAGCAGGTCCTTTTACAGGTGTAAGACTTTCCAGTTTGCACATTCTTATAAATCAGATTACTTTTTTTAGCTGCTCATTTGTGGTCTTGCTGAGGCGAGAGGTCCTAATTTGCTGGCATGGATGCTTAATGGTAAACTAATACAGCTAGTCAGCTTCCCTGGCTATTCTTTCTGTAATTAAAACTGGAGGTAGAAGTTTATAAACCTCTACAGTAGTGGCTCAAATAATCCAGTGATGGTTTGCAGCTGGACTTCTAAACCATGGGATTAGATTTTCAGTGCTTCTGTTCAAGTGTCAGCTTGACTATGAGTAATCTACACAATGTGTTTATATAAGATTATATACAGGAGCTTTCTTAGATTACCTTAGTCCCCTTTGCAGTAAATCTGCTGTTCAAAAGGAAGCTTTCAAAGTCTGTTAATGCTGGCAGGAGGGCCAGGAGACCTCCGTGGATGGATAAGGAGCTGCTGAGGAAACTTAAAGGGGAAAAAATAAGCTTATAAAAGGTGGAAGTGAGGACAGGCAGCCTGGGAAGAATACAGAGATATTTTCT
This sequence comes from Neopsephotus bourkii, assembly GCF_033783945.1. Classification (NCBI taxonomy): domain Eukaryota; kingdom Metazoa; phylum Chordata; class Aves; order Psittaciformes; family Psittacidae; genus Neopsephotus; species Neopsephotus bourkii. The sequence continues at coordinate 692,788 of NW_026901430.1, read as the reverse complement.
GGGAAGCTAGGGACCAGGTCAGGAAAACTAAGGCCCAGTTAGAATTGAGTCTGGCAGGGGTGTGAAAGATAATAGGAAGGGCTTCTATAGGTATGTATCAAATAAAAGACGGACTACGTACAATGTGGGCCCTCTCCAGAAGCTATTTCTCTCCAGGGAGAACTGCCTACCCTGGATTTGGGGAAGGCTGAGGTTCTGAATGACTTCTTTGCCTCGGTCTTCAGTGGCAAACGCTCTGACTGCACCACCCAAGTCTTTGAAGGCAGATGCAGGGATTGTGAGAATGAAGCCCTTGGGCTCACTGTAGGAGAGGATCTGGTTAGAGACCATCTTAAAAACCTGAATGTGCACAAGTCCATGGGTCCTTATGAAATCCATCCCCACGTCATGAAAGAGCTGGCGAATGAAGTTGCTAAGCCACTGTCCATCCTATTTGAAAAATCATGGCAGTCAAGTGAAATTCCTGACGACTGGAAAAAGGGAAATATAACCCCCATTTTCAAGAAGGGGAAAATAGAAAACCCAGGGAACTACGGAGAAGTCAGTCTCACCTCTGTGCCTGGTAAAATCTTGGAGCAGATTCTCCTGGAAGGCATGCTAAGGCACATGAAAAACAACAAGGTGCTTGGTGACAGCCAGCATGGCTTCACTAAGGGGAAATCCTGCCTGACCAATTCGGTGGCCTTCTATGATGGTGCCACAGAACTGATGGACAGCAGCCTTCCAGTATCTGAAGGGGGCATATAGGGATGCTGGGGGTGGACTCTTCATTAGGGACTGTACTGGTAGGACAAGGGGTAATGGGTTAAAACTTAGACAGGGGAAGTTTAGATTGGTTATAAGGAGGAAATTCTTTCCTGTTAGGGTCGTGAGGCACTGGAATGGGTTGTCCAGGGAGGTTGTGAATGCTTCATCCCTGGCAGTGTTCAAGGCCAGGTTGGATGAGGCCTTGGGTAATATGATTTAGGGCGAGGTGTCCCTGCCCATGGCAGGGGGGTTGGAACTTGATGATCTTAAGGTCCTTTCCAACCCTAACTATTCTATGATTTGTTTGTCTTCACCATTTTAGGAAACTGGTCCTGATGGAGATAGCTGTGTGGTGTGCATTGAGCTGTACAAGCCAAATGAAGTAGTGCGTATTCTGACTTGCAAGTAAGTTCTTTTCTAAACTGCCCCTTAATCCAAAATTGGGAAGCATGTTTTTCCTTCTGCTGTATTAACAAAAATGATCAAACTTTAACTGAGCTGTTGCATGACAAGAATTATTGAATTTGACAGTATTTTGAAAACTGGAACTGTCTAAATTCACACTTTCGCATGTGCCCTAATGGCCTATGTTCATAACTTTCCCTATGAGTGCATTGGCAAGTGAAACTTGGCAGAACCACATCCCTCTCCAAGAGTTGCCAGGGCTTTTTACAGATTTATTCCTTTGCTGGTGTATAAGAATATTACCTATAAATTGTAGATAACTGACAAAACTGTCTCTTTTCACTTAGCTTACTGGTTGCGAAGAGGGTCAAGCTCCCACTGAACTTGTTAAACCATGCCAAGTTTTGTATTTCAGAAGAAAACATTTCTATTCTTGTATGCATCATCTGAAATAGAGACCAAAACAGCGCTACAGCAGTTTATTTTTCTAGAACTCTAAACTATTTTATCTCACTGCTGTGCTTCTGTGGAAGGCTGCTATTGTAGCACTAAGACTTTAATTTGATTGCTCCCAAGATGAGCAATGATGTTTTCTCAGGGCTTAAGGAAACTTGTTCTGTGGGATTTCCCACTGTGCCTGCTGACTGGGACTGCTGTGACAAAGCTTCTGAAATCAGCGAGCTGCAATTTGAACTGCACATATTTTGTGTAGGAAGAGGCTTTGTACCCCTTGGGAAAGGTTACAGCAAAGCACTTGGAAAAAGTCTGACATGGGGGAAAAATCAAGTTCTGAAGAATGAAAAAAACTGTAGCTGCTGTTGTGTGTTGAGCAGTGTTATTTGTCAAACACTGTAAAATCTGGGGAGGGGTTACCTTTGTGCCAGGTTACCGTTTTGCACAAGCCTTCTCCGCTCCCAAGCAGTAGGACTTCTAAGCTGTTTTGGTAACACCAGCTTGGCCTGCTAAGTTGTTATGAACAAACTTCCTTGATCTAATCTTGTAGTTTAGGAAACACCAAAACTGAATAAGTTTTCAAGCATGTGTTAATGATTATTCAGTTGTCTGGTTTATTCTCTTGGGTAGTCCTGTTAACAATGAAGTCAGTCCCATAAGTACAGAAGCATTTAGACAGGCTCTAGATACCTTTGGCTGATAGAAGACCTGACTTCTCTATAAACTGACAATCTTCCTATGAACCTGCAAACAAAGCATGACTTACTAGGTTAAGAGGAGAGTAACTTCTTTTGAATGTGTTCTTTATGCTTTGCCTTGAGACTGCCTTTACATACGTTTGTGATGTTTCATTCCTCTTTGGCCCAAATGTAGCTCTTAGGGTTAAGATCACTGCATTTAGTTGATAACCTTCAGAAGTGGTGACCTCTGCCAGTATCAACCATAGTAGATTCTCTCACATGAGTTAAACTGATATTGACCTCTACACTGAGACCCTATTTGTTGAAAGCATTTAGCTCTGTCCGTGAAAGAAACAAGCAGTCAACTGCTCCTGTGAGTCACATCGGTGCTATCTAAGTAGCTGGGGTGTGTGTATTTGTGGAAGGCATTCTTGTCCAGATAGTCAGACTGAGGCATTTATAGTAGCAGAGGTACGCAAGACCAATATCAATTCCAAGTACTCAAAATAGTCACGCATCAAGGAAGTTTCAGATTGTACTCTAGACATTACATTGGTGCAGCTGGAAGGAGGCGCTGGCTATGTGAGCTGAACTGGAGAATGCTAGTATCAGTCTGGGGCGTAGGATACTGAGCACTGGATGTGGTGATTTCTGCACTTGTCTCATAATAGAGTTCTGGTTAATACTGAGCAGTGCCTGTCTGTCTTGCTGTTTCTATTCAGGCTGAGGGAATGAGCAGATTACAGGATTTTAAGCCATTCTCCAAAGTCTGTGGCTTAATTCAGACTCGTAGAATTGTCTTCACAGAAGTGCACATTTGCATCTGTAATGGCTGAACTATATTTACTTCCTTGAGTACACAGCCTGCTAAATATCCACTTAGAATACACAGTGACTGCATAGACAAAGTAAATGTGTGGGAGTACATTTTATCTGATGGCATAACTGTGTGAGATGATTTTGTTCTATATAGGTTTATAGAAACAAGTGCTATTTCATCATCTGCATGACAGAATTTAACCTTAAAGCTAGCACTGAGATGTCACTATTTGTATTGGTTAAATTATCAGCTGGGAATGTATTGTACACAGATTAAAACAAAAGAATAAGAAAAATAAAAGCTTAAGGCTGATGTAGCAAAGACAGTAATGCTGAATTCCAGCAAGTTTAGCAAGCTGAGAGAGAAAAATAATGTAATCCATTCTCAGATGGGTAACAGAATAAATAAATTCTTGGTATTTCTAAATGGGCCTTCATAGCTGCCACATAAGTAGTTTTCCCGGTGTGAAACCTAACTCGTGGTTGCCTTCTTCCACCAGCCATCTCTTCCACAAGAACTGTATTGACCCCTGGCTTCTGGAACACAGGACATGCCCGATGTGCAAGTGTGACATACTCAAAGTTTTGGGTGTTGAGGTAAGCCATGAGACTGTCTTAGTGGCAGATGCTGTTATTAAGCTAGAGTAATAACCACATATGAGCTACTTCATGGTGCTTCTAGAGCACAGGTAGTAAGTACAGGCATTGCCATGTCAGTGTAGAGATGCTATAACTGCTGTGAAGCTTGCAGCTGACTTGGTCCGAGTTGCTATCATCTAAAACCTTTGGCAGCATGTCAACCAAAACCGATTATAACGTGTGACTGAAGAATTAACTCTTGTGCTCGCAGCTAAGGATGTTTCTCTAAGCTTCAGGCAGACTTGGCAACTCAGTCCCTGTAACCAGCCCTTATAAAGTTACTAAGTGCCTGGAGTCCTTGAAAAGTGCATGTGTTGGCATGTATGCCATTCCTGGAGCCACATGATTTCCTAGGATACATAAGGAATTTCTGATGTGTTCTGCAAATGCTAGCTGTGGCAGATACCAGGGGAAGATGTTGCCAATGCCTGGCACTGCCTGGACCAGCTAAATGTATGCCAGGGTTCGCCTGGGGAAGGGAGATCTGCACTGAGTGGAAGGAAGAATCTGTGTTTCCTGGAATTGGCTGAAGAATTCAGAAGCTTCATCTGAACTTCCCACTCAAATAGGCAGTAACTGTTTTTCACCTATGATGCTGGAGGTTAACAACAGAGCTTTCTTCCAATTTTAGTTTTTGTTTTTTTCCCTGGGTGTAAGTTCACTAGGCTCCAGCCGTTACAGGCACTGGTCTCCTGAAAAGATGCAGCCTAAATGTTTTCTCCTTTATTCCACATAGGAGGCTGTAGAAGTGGTTGAGTCTGTGCAAGTCACAGTATCCAGTGAGGGATCAAATGTGTCTTCAGCTGCTGAAGAGGATAATCGTAGTGAAACAGCATCATCTGGATATGCTTCTGTACAAGGAGCAGACGGATCTGTCCTGGAGGAACATGCACCATCAGAAAGTGCGTCTACAGTTTCATCTTTCTTGATAGATTTCATTGCACTTTGTTGCTTATGCCATGAGTTAGGGGTATTTACCTTAACAGCTTGCAGTGCTTAAATATCTTGTTTTTCAGTGTAATAATAATCTTGTCTTTTGTTTTAGCATTTGGCTCTTTAACACCACCTAAATGTAAATTGAAACCTAAGTCTTTGAAAAGAGTAGTTGAAAATCAGAGGCTTACTACTTAAAAGCCAAAGAGATTTTTCTGAAGGTGTCCTTCATCTTGTTGTCTCTTTGGAGATTTCACTGGGATGAGTGAGTGTTGCTTTGTCACCAGATCTGTCCACTTTATTTAATTACATACAGAAAACCTCTGGGGAGTCAGTTCTGCTCTTGCAGATGATGCAAAATAAAGATGAAAAATATTTCAGTTGAATTCCAGATTTTGCCAAGGCTTGAACATCTTTGAGCATTTTTAGAGAATCTTAATTGGAAAAGACTACCAGCTTCTCCACCTACCTTATATTTTTCAATAAGAGCAAACCAATTGAAAATCTTTTTAGTGTTTAACTTTGCCAACACACACTCAGTGTTCTTGTTGATTTTTAAAAATGGAAAAGCTCCAGGTAAACAAATGTAAGTAACTATACTCTGGATTGTGGAATGGCCTTGGGAAGCAGAGTAAGGAACCTTTACAAGATGAAGGGGATGCTCTGAATGTGTCTTAGATTTCCTGGGAGAAGGCTAGCTGATAGGAAAGCATGGGATTTGCTGCCTGCCTCTTTTGGGACACGTTGCTCCAGCAAGTGATGTGTGTATGGGAACGTCCCATTTAGGTACCCTGGTAGCGCAGAAGGCATTTCTTATAAGCTAAACATCAGAAGCTGAAATTGTATCCATATAAGCAACTTGAAGTGATGATGGTTTAGTTATATGGTTCATGCCCTTGTGTATTCTCACGAGGCAAGGACATGCATGTAACATCAGCCTAACAGGTTTAGTCTGTAGGAAGAAGGCCTTCCTCTCTGAATCAGCCTGTGTTCCACAGCTTATCCTGAAACTTGTCTCCAGAAGTTGCTCCTGATGCCTGTCTTCAGCAGCCCTAATGTTGTATGAGAATTGCCTATCTCCTTATAGATGGATTTCATAGCCTCACATGGCCTTCTGCCACTTGAGCACACAACCTAGGCTTGCTCAGCATTACTGAGAAGTGAAGAGCAGAGCAGATACCTCTAGAAATGACTAGTCATGTCAAGAATGGACTCACAAAGTAACGTGGGGTAGCAGAAGAGCAGTAGTTTGAGCATGGCCTTGGACCTCCCACTCTGCAGGAAAAGTGCTGGGAAAAGACCACTGCAGTGGGCTTGTGGAAATAAAGCAAGCATGGTGTGCTTTAAGGTAGTAAAGCTTGTCTGTATCACTTCTTAACTTGTCTTTTCTTGGTTTTATTCTGGACAGATGACAACACGCATCTTGTGAACAATGAATCCCAGCCCCCTGCTGTGAATACCCTTCCACATGCTGACAACCCAAGCTTTGAGGCAGACGAAATACAAGTTCGTGAAGTCAGGTCCTAAGAACATTCCCAGTGACCTGGTGTAAGCTGCAAGGAGCTGCCGATTGCCATTGCATGTGTATGAAACATTGCAAGGCTGTAGCAGGAAAAACATTGCCTTGGCAATGCTGAGATAAAATGGACTTGTTCAAATCATAATTGTATGGTTTGCCGTTCTTAAAACTGTGTCTCCCATGTGGAATTTAGTTTTAGCACTCTTCACATAAAGCCATCTTAAATATAAAGAAAAACATCAGATTTTAACACTAAACAAAAAGTTCTGTCTTCAGCAAAGCTTCTCTTCAGTGTTTGAGTCATTTAAATACGGAGAAACATTCTTTGTCATAGCTGTCTCTCCTGGGAGTTGTTTTGACTTTTTTTTGTTGTTGTTTATTGTTTTAATTCAAGTGGATTTTCATTGTAAACAGATTAATTTTGATCTGGTCTAATACTTACTTACCAGACATGGTTCAGTTAAAGCAACACTGTATTTAATATCTCAGTGCACTAATTTGATAGGAGAAAGTACAAACTAATGCCTGTCAAATGGGATTTTTCCCACAGTGTCTTTGGTTCTCTAGTAAGCCGATTGATTCTCTACCTCTAAACTCCAACCTGCCAACCACGCATTCCTAAAGGAGAAAAAAGAGAGCTGCAAGCTGACAGGCCAAATCTGACTTGCACGATACTGTAAATGGAACAATTGCATGAGTTTTTCAAACCTGTTAATATTAGCCTGAAAGCTCTTCCCTGGCTTTTGGAGTTAGAGCCATCTCTAGCACCAGCAATATGCCAGTGTCCTGGCGCTGTCAGAGCCTGGGATGACTTCAGAAAGACTGAACTAAAGATGAAAAGATAGGTACTTCCCGAAGGACCTGCTGTGTTTTGTTCAGAAAGTGATCCAGCCTCTGAAAAATGCTGGAGTGTTGCTCTGCATTGTCTTGCCTGTGTGCTAAAGCTGCAGCGAGAGCTGATGTCCTGTAAACATACTGGAGAAGTGGTCTGTCATCTGTGGGGAGTTGAACTGGGGTCAAGGAGGAACACTGGGTGCCTCAATAGTAAGTGCAGGGCCTTGCTCAGCGAAGATAACTAAGGACATCTTGTGGATGCACTTTATTTTTTTATCTTTGTATCTATAGCTTATTTCTAATGTTAGCAGAACTTTGTCTTAAAGCCTGCAATGAAGTACTATTGAATCTGGAGGGGAAAAGCAATGCATTTTCTTAGCTGTAGTACAATTAAAATTGTTGTAAATATTTCATGATTTGTATTGAATTTGAATATGAAAATGTAAATAAAACTATATTTTGATGACCCTAACTGCCACTAAATGTTGATTATCAGCTCTTACCTGGCAATAGATGTTGAATTTGCTCTGTCTCACAACCCTAAAACTGAATGAGTCTTGGGCGGCCAAAAGGCAGCAGTGCCTGCTTGAGCTAATTGGAATAAGGAGTGCTAATTATGTGCAGGGTGCTACTGTTACATGGATTGAAATGGTACTGACAAGCTTAAGCCTAGTAGCTGTACTCAAAATCCAAGCAGCTCAGGGTGTGTGCAGTGAGCTGTGCTTGTACCTCTGGGCAGTTCCTCACAGCATGTTCAGCACAAGGTAGTCTTGAATAAACTCTGCAGATCAGGCAGGTTGCACCTCACTTCTCTGCCAGGTTGCTCAGTGTCCCTCCCTTACTCAAAGGTTTATGCTTGTGTTGTAAGGCAATATGTTTTAAAAACAATTAAATGCCCTTTGTACTGAAATATACTTTTAGATGTAGCAAAAACCTGTGACTCCCCTTGGCCAGTTTTGTAGTAGTTATCTGGTGCTTCTTTTTAGCTAAATTCCAGGTCTAGTCTAGGAAACACTGGTTGGTTGTGGGCTCAAAATCTAAAGCTGAGTACCAATCAGACCACTCGAAACTGTATTTTTGCTCTGATCACCCTTCTGTGTGCATCTGAAGTGCAGAGCAGAGAAAGGAATCAGCTAAGCAGTAAACAGGCAGCACCTGAACACTTAATTTCATTCACATTTCAAAATATTTTACAAACTTATTGCAGTGTGTAAGCTGTAATGTACTAGAATTTCATGCTGTTACACTGAAAATGAAATCATCTGCCAGTATTCTGTTTAATAGGAATAAGATTTGACTTTCAGAAAAAGGTAGGGCACGTGTGTGTGTGATTCAGATCAATTCAATACTTTGAAAGGCACTTTGGCTTTTTGTTTTGTTCCAATCTATGCATTTAGGCTGCTTTGTTTATAGGATTCATGCATTTCTACTTACTGTCTTTTAAGAGCAATAAATCTGCCTTTTTTCCAGTACTCATATTTTGAAGGGTAAGGTGGATACCCAGAATTTTCTCAAGGAATTCACTAGTGGAGTACTGTGGAATGCAGCATTTCATGTCAATACTCAGTGCTACAGGATTAGATGTGTACGTGTTCTGTCAAGATGTGGACTTTCTTGGAGTCCAGTGCACTTACACTGATCTTTGGGAAGGTTTTAGGATTCTTGTATCAAATGTGAAGTACTACTAAGGGAATAAATGCAACATTTGTACCTGAACAGCATTTGAGCTACTGCTAGGCCGAAGAAAGTAATGCTTCTCTGCTTTTGCAGCTGTGTATGACCCTCTGCAAGGGTTTTGATTAAAAATGAAAGTGTGCAACTTTCATGCATGGAGTCTGTGATACTGAACTTGGGGCTTGCTGTCTAACTTTGGGGAAAAACAGCCACTGTCTTATTTCACTGAACTCTGCTGGGGATTTCACCTTTGAGAACGTCGTGACAATTTTACCTACTTTAAAGAAATTTCAAAGCTCCACTCACACTTTGTATTTCCAAGTTTCCATGGATAGCAGCTGTCTGCAGCTGACCCTGCTTAGAGCGCTATGGCATGATAGACTTTTTTCTCTAAGCAAGAGGCAAACAGAAATGTGCCTGGAGATCAGGTTGTTCCATGCAAACTTGCTGTTATTGTGCAATAGATGGAGTTTGCTATATATACACTGTAAGACACTGGAAATTAGGTGCCCATGAGTGACAACAGTTTCTCAAATGTGTGCCTTTTGGCTCTGTTGAGTCACACAGATGCGTCAGTTATTCTGCCCTAAAGAGAAAGCAGAATAGGCTCCAGCATCATCTCCAAGTGTTTACTCACTGCTGTCATTTCTTTCTCCCCCAGCAAAGCTCTAATCTAAACACTTCACTCAAATGCTTGCATGTTCTCCAAGGGGGGACTAGGAAAGATTTGTTTTATCCCCGTAGGAGGGGAAGCCTTGTCACCTGATGCTGGATTGCTGTGCTTTCTTGTTAACCAGGCGTTACAGCAGTGGGATTTTATTTTAAGTCCCAAACCATAATAATGCCATTTTCTCATATTGGAAAAATATGAGAAAAATGTTCAGGTGTTCCTCTAGAAATGTAGTTACAGCTGCGATTTTTGCTCAAGGGAAAAGCAGAACTTGTTATGAGAGGCTGCAAACATATAAATGCAGTTGGAGTCAAATGGGCAGTTGGACTCTTCCCATACAATGGAAGTATGTCTGTCTCAATCTTTACATGGAAAGATCTGCACTTGTCAAATGACCTAACAGTTGGGACAAAATAAATATACGCATCTACCTTGGCTGTGTGATTTAACGTAGTATCATTCTGTGTTTAACAGACACCAGCTCAGAAGGTAGCCCTGCCTTTTCAGCCAGGTTTAGACTGATGTTTTTCCTGTGCAGATTTGGATAGAGTTCCACTCACACAGGACTGTAATGGCTGGTGTTTTGGAATAGATGAAAGAAAATCTCCTGGCTTTGGCAATTTAATTTTGACCCTAAGGGAAACTTAAAACCAAACTGCAGTGTTCACCTACTGTGAATTAACAGCTATGTAATTCTCTACACTGGTTTTCAACTGTTGGTTGTGTAGACTGAAGCCAAAATTTACTTATCTAGCTATTTATTTATATAATCTTGGCTACTGTTACTTGCGGGATGTAATTTACCGTTTCTAGGAGGTCTTAATACAGTGACAGAAAAATTCCACAGCACTAAATGGATGCTGTAAAATGCATTGATTAGACTGTAGGATGATTTTGCACTGATTAAGAAAGAGTTTAAGTGCCTACAAATAAATTCCTCCAAGCTGATAGCAGGGCACTCTTTGGATTTTAGTAGTATTTGGTTAAAAATGCAGGGCCTGAGGGTATTGGAAAAAAGACGTTCAAGACCTTGAACCAAGGGAGAGGAAAACAAATGAGGCATTTTCCAAGCAGTATCATTTTACTGTTAGATTTTTATCCAGTTACAGAAGTTTAAATCTTTACATAAGAAAGCAACATGTGTTCTAACACGTCCAGTATGTGTGAGACGCCAAAAGCCAAGCTCTGGGTTGGAAATGCCAAGGGCATCTTTCCTTACAATTAGCATCAGAATTAGAAGACCTGTGTTAGATCCTTAATAGATATTTCCTATATCCAAGGGCATGGCTAATTGGGAAAAATTAAATGGTAAACTCTCTCTCTGGGAACACTCTTGTAAAAGCAGCATCCATGCAAGAATTGCTCTCAGTTCAGCTGCTAAATCTCCATGAACCTGCTGAGGTCTGTTACTCTGAGTCACTTTAGGTGGAAGGAATGAAAACACTGCCCCATAAAGAACAATGCACTACTGTATCTATTTGCTGTTTGCCTTGTCTCTAATATTAAAGTTTTATCTGGGTTAGCTACTGCATGTTGGCTAACGCAGTAACTTGTAATTCATTTTCATTCATTTTCCCTTTCTAGTAAAGTCAGATTGCAAATAATCTTGAATAGCTGTCACTGAGGACAAATGCCAAAGATCTTGCAAACAAACCATGAAAACAGTGGGACCATCAGCCAAGCTGCTCTTAAGAGTAACCAGAGTGTCTAACTCTACTCCAAATTAGCACTGGATAGTGTTGGGTGATGGAAGCAATGAGGCAGATCATATTTTTATGATGTTAAATGTAAATAGGCAACGGTGACCATATGTCTGCTTCTGCAGCTAGTGAGACCACTCATCTGCTCCTGGTGTGGCCTGTGTGTGGTGTGCTGGGCCCAGTGAAGTGGAGGTGCTGGTCATGGTTTCCTTCCTCGTGTGGCAGGTTTTCCCTGAATTGTTTTCTGCACCAGGCTCCTGCTGCAGCAGCAGGCTTAGTGCTGACAGGAGTGCAAACATAAACCCCGAAGTTCTCGGCTAATTGAACTGTTTTGGTCTAAAACTTAAAATGGGACGGCTCCCTGTGGCCGTGAAGACAAAAAAAAGCGTCCATCTGCTTTATGAAGGCATTTTAGGGACGCACTAGAGGCTTCTCAGAGGCCCGAGTGTGCTGCGGCCCCGGACAGATATAGCAGAGTTGCCCCAGCCTGCGGAGCAGGAGCAGACACAACTCTGACCGCCTCCCAGAGCGCGGCCGACCCCCGGAGTCTGTCACAGGCTTCTCCGCGCCCCCAAACTCAGCTGCTCGGGGCGTCCGGACACGGGCTGCCACATGGGCAAGGGCCGGGCAGCTGCGCAAGGTCCGACGGGAGCTGTAGTCCTGAGGCAGCGGCACTGAGCGGCTAGTCGGCGGTAAGGACTTCAGCTCCCAGCATGCCTCGGGGCAGGGCGCCCCTTCCGTGGTCCTCCCGCCGGCGGCGGGGCTTGACCGCCGGGCTGTGTGCGTGGAGCAGGAGGCAGGGCAGCGCGGCGGGCATGGGCGGCGGCAGCGGCGGCAGCGGCGGCATCGGCGGCGGGGAGTAAGGCGGCCGCCACGATGTGGCTGAAGCCTGAGGAGGTGCTGCTGAAAAATGCCCTCAAGCTGTGGGTGCAGGAGCGCTCCAACCAATACTTCGTGCTGCAGAGGCGGCGGGGCTACGGCGAGGAGGGCGGAGGCGGGCTGGCAGGTACTGCCCCCCCCGGGGCCAGGGCACAGTCCCCGCTCGGCTCAGGGGCGGGGCCGCCTCAGGCCCGGGCTGTCAGGGGCGCACGAGAGAAGGGGCCGGAGGAGAGGCTGAAAGGGGGACGGTGGCTGATTACTGCTCCTGGGATCCTCGGTCCAGATGGGGAGGGAGAGAGGGGGAGGCCTGCCCGAGTTTTGGAGCGTTGACCTTCATGGGGTTTCTCATGTGGTTCTCCTCTTCCACTCACCCCCCGTTTTTCTTGCATGGGAGAGACATTTCAAGACATCCCACTGGGCAAAAGGAAGGGTCGATTAAGTTTCCATCACACTCCCTGTGGGACGGGGCCTGCTGGTGTTTCTGGGTGCAGAAGATCTTGGATGTACATCCTGGCAGGGCTGGCTGCTGCCTTTGGGTGGAACTGAGATCAGTGCAGCCCAACACTTGATTCTAGCTTAACAGCCCTTTGCACCAAGGGACACTTGGCAGGGTTAGATTTGCAGCTTGTTGGAAGAGGACACATGGAAGAAATGATGTGTCTGTCTTACTTTGGCAAGATGCTCATTCCACGTCCCTTTTCCTGCATTCATCTGTGGCTGGTTGAAATGAGCTCCTGCTCAGGCATTTCTGGTTGGTTATTTTAGTAACAAGCATATGATTTGATGGAGCTTGTCAGGAGAGGTGGGTCAGGAAAGTGACAGGGCACTGACCACTGTATAATAAACTTTATTTCATGAGAACTTAAAGGTACGGAGCTGAGTATCTATTTTTAATTCTTGTCTGCCTATATGATTGTGCACTGCAGGGACCTGACCTACCACTGAGACCTCTGTTGTGGTAGCTATTCAGATGAGAACTGACTCCTTCATAGTCTGGTGGTATCTGTCATTGACCCTGTCAAGGAGAAATGCTACAGGGAAGCAAAGTTATTTCTGGATGGAATATGATTCTGGAGTGTTTTGCATCAGTTGCATCTCTTTGGGTTTTCAAGGCTCTCTCTAGTTGCATCATCATAAATCAAGCTGTGTTAAGCATGAGGCATAATTATCTTGTTGAAACACTTATCCGTTCTACTGAATGAAAACACAAAGTCCCAGTTTTTGGGTGATGAATTTCAGATGTAGAAATATCCCTCCCAGCTGGAGGTGGGGCTTTCTTGACATACGAACCACTTGGAGGGCACAAGTTAAGTGTAAAAAGAAGGCATCATAAAATCCCAGATTCTCTTTTAGGCATATCATACTATTATAGATAGATAATGCTAGGCTTCATCTTGGAAGCAAGGGCGATATTTCGCAACCTTGGAAGTCTAGGTGGGCCAGTCTCTGGCCTGGTATCTTTGTAAGCCAGGGAAGCTGAACTGGTATGAAGGTTGTCTGTGATGAAATTCATGTAAGAACTATGACTGAAGTGAAAGAATGAGACCTACAATTAGGTATTTATTTAAAAACATCCTCCTAGGCTTACAGCTGAATAGATAGCTGGGCCCTCCTAGTGCCCTTTGGTTTTTGTTGAAGGTGAGGCTTCTATCACTAGTCTTTTGTCCTTGATGGCATTTGACATCATGGAAAACCACAAATGGGATGGTTCCTGTAGTATGCTTTTTTAATGTGTCATGATACATTTTATTTCTGTAGCTTTTCTCATAATGATAGATTCATACAGATTTCATCTGTACAAGTTATGTTTTTCACTGGACAGAAGCAAGAAGAGTGAGATGTTACTGGATTAAAATTGTAATTAAGAAAGATTAACAAGGAAATTGGAAATAATGCAGTTACATTTGTGTTTGCAGGTTTGGAAATATTCAAACCCTCTAGGTACAAGCAAGCATAATTTGCTATGTGTGATTTAAATTTTATGTTGCTATGTGTCACTCAAGAAAATTAGTGCTTGCTTTAGAAGAAAATCCAGTGAGCAGCTATTCTCTTATGAGGTCATCACAAACATGCCAAGTAAAATCTTACTCTCCTGAACAGCATTTTTCAGCTGGTGAGGTGAGGCTGGAGGTAACTGGCAGCATTGTGGGACTGGGGAGGTACCAGTGAAAGAGGCACATAGCAGTGTAAGACTAAGTCTTCAGGGAAGGGAGGAACAATGCCTCAGGACAGGAGCTGGAAGATGAGCAGTGCTTCAGGGTTTGAATAGCAGTAAAGCTGAGGAAGCAGTTAGCAAAGGATTCTCCGGAATAGATGAGTACACTCGGTTGGGCTCCTTTAAGCTGGATAGACATTAAGGAGGGGAGATGTGCATTCCGAGAAGCAGACAATAGCTGGAGAAGTTGCAGACCAAGGGTTAAAAATAGATGACATCAGAGAAACTTCCCTGAAGGAAGACTGGGTATTCTGGTGCTGTCCTTCTGTTTAGACAGAAGGCTGCAGTTGCATTTGTTTGTATGACCTCTCTGGACTGACTGTTACAGCATGACCAATTTGTGATCTGTGCATGATACAGTTTGCTCCTATAGCTTGTGTCCACAGACAAGCATAGTTCTGAGTTGGCCAGCGTAGATGAAAATGGACAGAAATACATTGTGTTGGTTTTGCTTAGCCTTGGCTCTTTTCCTGCAGGTGTGTGCCTGCTTAGCTTTACGTGGATGCAGGTGCCGTAACCAAGGTCTAGTGAGATTAGGCATGTTAGTCACAAGGATGTTGCTTCAGTGATAGTTTAGACAGGACTTTGGCTAGGAGGTGGGTATTCTGGGAGTAGTTATATGTATTTGATGTCATAAAATGCCAATTGTTCACTGAAATTCAATCAAAATGCTTAATTTCTGCTTCTGTTGTTACAATTTGTCTCTTTCTGCTTGAGAAATTGAAGTAAAGTACAACTGTGAGAAGAGGAAAACTTTAAATGAAATGCATGGCTGGAGCTAGTCTTCCCTGCCTGTTGCATATACTGCACTTGGAAAGGTAGGGAAAAACCCTGACTCTTAAAGTCCTGGATTTCCTGTGGCAGCTATTGCTTATAATTTTCCCTTCTTTTAAGGATATCTTTATTGCCACAGATAGGCCAGATAGATTGACACATAAGGGCTTGGATACACACCTAAGTTTAATGAGTTACTGCTGTTTTACCGGAGTCATAACCACCGACCATAATGTACTTGAGTTGCTGTAAATGGATATTAAATCTTTTATTCACTGAAAGCTTAGTTAACCTGTTTTACATCTCTGTTGACTAAGAACATTTGCATCTCAGCCCATGCTCAGTATTCATTAATCTGAGGTTTCTTAGTCATGAGATCAAGTTCACTTAGGAAATAAAATTAAGAAAAAAATCCAAACACCACACTTCTGTGCTTAATTTGAGGAAGCAGAAAAACAGGGTCTTACTCAAAAGTTAGCATGTGTGTGTTTTAAATCAAATACACAGAGACAATGGCTTTTCTTGGTTTATATGGTATGTATTTGTATCTTAGTTTGTCTAGTTAAAACTGGATCCAAATGCTCTGTAAAACTATTTGCTGTTATGGGAGGAAGCTTTATCCTGTCTCTGTGAATAAATATTTGCTGTGGTAGGGACTTACAGTTTTGGCCTACTGCAGTGTTGTAATTTGGCAACAGTTCACTCTGATGTGTGTTTCTCCCCTGATTCTGTATCCTGTGCCAGAGAAGCCTTTGTGGAAGTTACATAGCATCTGCTGTGTTACTCTGGTAGATTTGGTTTCAACTGACCGGCATCTTTTGATCTTTCTTTTAAAGGTTTTGATGAAATTACAGACCATTTCAGTTGTAGCTGGGATACTTGAATTTGTCTTTGCTTAATTATACAGTGGGTTTTGGTTTTGCAGTAAATCTGTACATTTCCCGTGCTATTCCTATTGGTTATATTCCTTGCAAGAATCACATTGCCTTCAAGATTTATTTTTCTTTTTAATTCATGCTTTATTAACAGGTTGACTTAATGGTACAAAACCCCCTAAACAATCACTTGAAGTTCATGATTTTTATTCTTCATATTTGTATTTCTTCAAACCTAAACATTTTAGTTGCCATGACCTAGCTATTAAAAGCCTCTCTTAAGGTTGCTGTATGCTTTCTTGCTGTGAGATGTCCTCTGTAGGATTCTATGGAGTCTTTTCATGTACCTAAACAGAAAGCTTATTAGAATGCCTATAAATGGTTTTAGCTCTTTACCCCACACTGGAGCAGTGTGTTCCTGAGGAACTGCACACTATGGGAGGGACCCACGCTGGAGCCGTTCATGAGCTACAGCCTGCAGGAAGGGCTCTTGCTGGAGAAGTTCATGGAGGACTCTCCTGTGGGATGGACACCATGCTGGAGCAGGGGAAGAGTGTGCGAAGTCCTCCCCTGAGGAGGAAGGAGGAGCAGAAACAAGGTGTGAGGAATTGACTGCAACCCCACAGTGTCTCACTGTGCTGATGGAGGGGAGGAGGTAGAGAAAATTGCCAGTGAAGTTGAGCCTGGGAAGAAGAGAGGGGTGAGGAGAAGGGTTTTTCAGATTTGGCTTTATTTCTCATTATCCTACTCTGATTTGACTGGCAATAAATTAATTTTCAGTTCCCCAAGCTGAGTCTGTTTTGCCTGTGACAGTAATTGGTGAGTGATCTCTCCCTGTTCTTATCTGAACACACAGGCCTTTCCTTATATTCCTTCCCCGCCCTGGTCCAGCTGAGGAGGGGAGTGATAGAGCAGCTCAGTAAGCTTGTCCAGCCAAGGTCAACCCACCACAGCTATCTGTCACACTTACTTAGTTTACAGTATTTTTCCCCTTTTGGTTCTGCTCTGATTAGCCTTTGAATTCTTCAGGTTGTAGAAGTGAGCAGTTGCCGAAATGAAGCTGTGTTGTCGCCACTCGGGGAAAGCTTTTACAATACTTTCAAACAGCTCCTTTTTATGATGGTGTAAATAAACTAAAAGCGAGAACTCAAGTACACATCAAAGTGTTTCCAAAATCCATAGTGTAATGGGGCTAACCAGTGTTGTGCTAACAGAACATTTTGGTTTGCAAGGAACTGTTACAGTCCTATAAATATTTTATGTCCCTTAACACTTCTAATGTAGCAAATCAGGTGGCTGTCTGATCCAGTTTTAATATAATTCATTATTGACCTCAAAGGCACTATTATGCATTAATGTCATGCGGGACAGTGTTGAACGCTTTGCACAAGTCCAGGTAGATGACATCAGCTGCTTTGCTTCTGTCCATCAGTTCCGTAGCCTCATCATAGAAGGCCACCAAACTGGTTAGACAGGGCTTCCCCTTAGTGAAGCCATGCTGGCTGTCACCAACCACCTTGTTGTTTTTCATGTGGCTTAGTATGGTTTCCAGGTGAATCTGCTCCAAGATTTTACCAGGCACGGAGGTGAGACTGACTGCTCTGTAGTTCCCTGGGTTTTCCATTTTCCCCTTCTTGAAAATGGTGGGGGTTATATTTCCCTTTTTTCGGTCGTCGGGAGCTTCACCTGACTGCTATGATTTTTCAAATATGATGGACAGCGGCTTAGCAGCTTCATTCACCAGCTCTTTCATGACCTGCGGATGGATTTCATCAGGTCCCATGGACCTGTGCATGTTTAGGTTCTTAAGCTGATCTCGAACCTGATCCTCTCCTACAGGGGGTGCTTGGTGAAATAAATATAGAAGAAACTGGTGTTGCCCCCAAACACTAAAATGCTGGGCAGTTATTTTCATGTAGGAATTGCCATAAATTGGTACAACTGAGAGCAAAATTCATTGCTGATGTATTTTGGTGCATGTCTCTTGAGCTAATTTTGGTATTTTGCTAAGCAAGTATTTTAGAGACTTCTGGGAAGAACACAGCCTTATTTCAAAGCTATTCTGGGTTCGTTGCCCTTTATTTTATTTTCTAAGATATTTTACCCTATTTGTTTAAGCATCAGTGGTATTTCCCAGTAGTTTTACTCATGCAGATATAAAACAGGAAGTGTTTTCTAAAAGCAGAGCCCTTTTGTCCTGTAAATATGCATCACCGTAACATACCTACAGCTGGATTCATTCCCTGAGTGAGGCAAGAGAAGGATTTAAGTGGAATCCCTAGTAGAAACTAGGGGATCTAGCTTTGAGCAGGGATGAGAGTAAATGACCTCAGGTAGCTTATCCCTAAAATTGATTGTTTGAGAGCAACATATGTTGCATTTCATTGGCAAGGGATCAGCAATTATTGGAGCTGTTTTTAACCCTTGCCTCCCTTACAGAGATAATGCTAGTGTCTAGGCTGAGCAGCTACTGATCCTTTTGTTAGTTACTCCTTTATTTTACAGCTAATATCCTTCTCATTATATAGGTGAATTTTAAATTTCTGCAACCCTGAAAATGAATCATTCTTCAGTGGGCTTGTGTGAATGGAGTCAGCAGAGTGCCAGCAAACCCCTCAGGCTGTGGTCATACTTGCCTAAGGGAACATGTTTTATGATTTCCTAATGGGAAGGAGCAATAAAAAGGAGTGCTTGCTGAGAAGCACCCAACAACATGTAGTTATGGAAACCCTGCCTGATAGCATAGCATTCCAAAAACTCACTGCTCATAGAGCACTTCCAGGACTAGGGTAAGACGGTGAGACTCTGCTGATTCCTCACAATATGCCAGTGGCCACAGCCATAGAATTAATTTGTAATGTACTGAGAATTTATCGGCTTAGGTGCAGTCCTGTGGCCTATATCACATTTGTAGACAAAGCAGTGTTGTCTGGTGGGACTGTTGATAAGATAGTGTTTTTGATTGATGTAGTGTACTGGTCTTTTGGGGCTTTTTGTGTTTTTCATTACTTTAGGCTCTTTGAAGAGAAGCAAAAGCACTCTGAAGCTTGAATAACTACGGCAAGGTAGTCATACAGGCTTTATGCTGAGTGTGTATCATGGAAAACTGTTCTGAGGGTTATTGTCCGGGCTTCTCAATTTTGTCTTACTTTGCTTTCTTGTATTCTCTCACAGTGGTTAATTTTCAGAATTTGAGAGGGCATTAATGGAAAAAGAGTGGAACAAAAAGTACTAGAAGCCAACCTAAAAATTCTGAAATAACTTTTGAGAGATGCATTTGAAATGATCTAAATTTAATGTCATTTGCTGTCAAGGATGGCAGGCATTTTCTAACTCTAGTGTGGTATGAGCAGCAAAACTTAAGTGTGATACTGTGTTCTCATGTAAAAATGGTGGGATTTTCATAAAAAGCAGACATAATGGAATTAGTCTCTTGTAAGAGCTGTTTTCTGCAACTGGAAAACAGTATAACAGTAAATGGCCAACTAAGAGGTAGTTCAGTTACTGCTTGTACTTGTTGAAGGCTGGGAACTACTCTTACATTTCAAATTGGCTAGTGATTTACCATACTACATGGCTATTGCTTCCAAGGGGGTCATCTCAAAATCCTTCATCCTCATTTTGTGTTTATAATGGCTTTTAATGGATCAAAATACCATCACCTCACAAAGAGGTTCCTCTTGGAGCACTTTTTGCTTTACTCATTTGTGCTTATTTTCTCAAGAGTTCATTAGTTCTTATTTTGGTATCATTCCTATTCACTAAGAAAGAACTTAGAAGTGAGTGTACATTTCAAAACCTTAGTTTCACTATGCTGTATACATTTTTTTGAACACAACAGGTCTGCTTGTGGGAACATTAGATGCGGTGTTGGATTCTACATCGAAAGTTGCCCCGTTTCGCATTTTGCATCAGACACCTGACTCCCAAGTTTACTGGTCCATTGCATGTGGTATGTACTCTGATCTGTTTTTAGGTTAATTCTTTCACATTATTCATTCTCATGACCTCTAAGTGGTTTAAAATCATTTGCAAACCTGAGATGGAGTGTGTGGTTCCAGGTTTTCAGAATATATCTGTATCTATTACAACTTCCTGTTGCCTACTTGCTGCAGGTGCTAAAGCCTTGGTACTCTCTTAGGATAACAGTAATATAATCTTTTCGTCTATAAGCTGCATGTCTAACTCGGCACAGTTTAGAATGATAGGGTAAGTTAACTCTTGAGAATGCTAAATGTGCTGTAGGTAGGAATAACAGCAGCTACTTATCCTAATTTTTTTCTTTTTTTTCTACTCTATCTTTGCTTTTTAAAGATAGCCAGGTTCCCAGTCATGGTCAGAACTGGATTATTCCTCATATCTGTTGCTCTTGTAGTGTAAGAAAGTTCTTTCTTTTCCTCATGTTGTGTTATTAGTCAGTATGAAATACGAAAGAAAGTTGACCTTGGGAGCAGAGTATGTGATTTTTTCCAAGAGCATGCCTTTGCTGCCATGCATGGGTTTATTTTGTTGTCTTTTGGTTTTGTTTTTAGTCTTAAGTTTTTCAGCTCTTCCTGAAAATGAAATCTGAATTCCTTTATAGAGGCTGCCTAACTACTCGGTATCCAAAGAGACCTCCATTCCAGAAGTTGAAAGAATGCTTTCATTCTTTACATGCATCATTGATTTTACTTCTGGGGCATAGTCTTGTCTTTATATTGAAATAATATAATAATAATATTATATATAATAATAAAATAATGTCATATGGTCTAATGCTGAAAAGTCACTGTTGTGGAATTAATCTAGTTCTAAGGCTTTTTGAAAACACTATCAACAAAGAATCATAGAATGGTTTGGGTTGGAAGGGACCTTAAATATCATTTAGTTCCAACCCCACTGCCATGAGCATCTATAATTACAGTGAAAAAGAGCCATATATTTTAGTTAATTTTTCCATGTTTTGATTTTTTGAATCAGTAGTGTTTTTTAAAGAAACAAGACTCCATCTAGACTTCTCCAGGCTCCAGGCCTTCTGTTTAGTTGCCTCTGGCAAAATATGAGCTTTGCAGGAAATCCACCCTTCTGCAAACGCTTACATGCATGAGTAATTCCACTAGTAAGTGTTGTGCTGTTGTTACACTGGATTTATGCTGTTAGCACTTTATTATGAATCTTCATTGCTTCACCCTAAATGAAAAATTGTGCCTCTTGCTGCCTTTTTTATCCAGTTAGCTACTTTCCAAATGCAAATTTGTTCTTCTAGGTGTTTAGTTAATAATTTACACATCTCATGCAGTCATGCTAATCTGTTCCTGCTCACGTTCTGCAAGGACTTCTCTGAAGGACAGTAGTCAACGAGAGAACAGTTTAGCAGTGATTTCATGTAATTCAGTACATGTCACTTTAAAAGGGCAGCCTTATAAAGTTGATAGAATTTGAGCAATTTGGGAATTGGTAGTAAATAAAACTTTGGAACTGCTTCTGAGAAAGTCAGAACTGGTGATGACAGGCTGTCAAAAAGGTACTTTGATAAGTATGTTGGAAGTACACTCTGGGGAATTCTAATGGTCAGGCCTTGGGAAAATACAAAATGTTATCTTCACCTTAGGACTGAATTGATATCGGTTCTGTGCTGCGTAAGGATACTTTACAACAAAAGGCTAGATACTGTAGTTGTACTCTGTGTTCAGAACCAGATTGGTCCTCCTATGAAGAAATTGAAAAGGCTACATTTTGTTCTTACTATTAGATATTAACGATCTGAGGCAGTGCTCCCAAATCATTTAAATATTTATTAAAATGTTTAATCTTTACTGTGTCACTTCCGTGCCTCAAATTTTACTGTGACTCAATAATGGGTCTACATGTTGAGTCTGAGAAAAACAATTAGTTTGCAATTTAATTGCTATGTTAATTACTCTTCACATAATTTTTTAAAGTGTTGTTGCAAATCCACTCTGTGTAGTGCAGTATAACGATTTAACTATATTTAGAACAATTTCTGTTCATTCCCAAGGCAACTTTAACTAATTCTGTGGAGTCCATTGAAAGTTGTTTAATTACTCTGTCAAAGTAAATTAAGAAAGAAGAAATTATTAAAGGTGTGCTCTTCCTTAGGGGTATTGATAGTGTGTGATTAAACTGACTGATTTTATTTGTGAGCATTCCTGTGGAGGATGAAGCTGTCAATTAATTTATATTCTAGAATCCCTTTATTCAAGCCTATGCAAATTCTGTCCCTCTCTTTCCCTCTTGCTGTCTCCAATCTGATGGGGAGCCACCTGTCTTTAGGGATTGTCTTAGTCCCTGATTGATTTTGCTGGACTTCTACTGTTGTTTCACTAGTAGCATCTCTGCCTTTTACCTGCTACCACTTGCATAATTTGTAATTGAGTATGTGAAAAGAGAAAGGTGAATTATCGTAAGAATTTTCAAGTTGGCCAAGCACAGTTCTCTAATTGTAGTAGTAGCTGGTGGGTAAGAGTGTTCATTTGTGTTTAAAGTAAATGAGTAGTCTTAATGTATTTCTGGAAAGTTCAGGTGAGAGAAGTTTTTCCTTGCTATATAGTTGCAGTGAAACATAAATTAAAATCAGTGTAAAGTAGGTAAAGTGACACAGTTTTCTTTTCTCTGAGGTGTTTGAAAATGCAGGATGTATATTTTTAGAACACTGAATTTTATCTTGGTTTGATGTTTTCTACATTCCTTATGGTTGTTGTTAACAGGTGTTTTAAGTTATTCCTCCTCTTGCACAATGGGATGCTTGGAATTACAGCATAAGCAGAACTTTTATAGTAGGTAGGATGACATTGCTTCCTGAATGGTAGTTGCCTAAGCTTTGGTTGGAAATATATTTAAAGCATGACTTGATAGGGAATGAGATAAAACCGTAACTTATACTGAGCACAAGTAAGCACCAATTGCTTGTTTGTTGTATGGAGCATAGATGTTTGTTTTATGTATCCAAAGAGAAATCTTTGCTGCCTTCAAGGCTATGGTGGTGTGGGCTTTACATCCTTACACATGTTGGAAGGGATAGGTCTAAGTCCTGGAGTTCTGCTCTGGAAGCTGTTTGTGGGCCAGCGATCAAAGCTGAGGATATTAAAGGCCCAGATTTAATTTTCTTCTTTGTCTCATGAGTTTGATCCCACCTTCTAGATGATTAGACTGGGACTGTCCAGCAATGCTTTGCCATTCGTGCTGAGGAGGTACTGCTGAGCCCGACATTCCAATCATTCCAGGTCAGGCTTCATTGCTGAGCCCGACAATGTTGATAAAGCCGAGATGCTTCTGGAGGTATAGGCTAGAAATATAACTGAATAAAGGTCTTGAAGATAAAAACATAGCAATGCACATTTTCAGTGTATACCAAGTATGTTTTTAGTGAACACAAGAGTTGGACAACATGTATCTAAATTACTCTGCGAATCAGGAATTTGGTAAGTATTCCCTTGATTATTATTTTCAGTGAAATAATTAAAGTCTGTTCTAATTTTAAGTAATACTAACATTCTTTTTCATCAGGATCTAGCAGAGAAGAAATAACGGAACACTGGGACTGGTTAGAACAGAATGTTATGAAGACTTTATCAGTATTTGATTCAAATGAAGATATTACGAGCTTTGTCCAGGGAAAGATAAGAGTAAGTAATAGGCACATGATATAATGGGGAAAGGCCAGCTATTTATTTTTCCTCTAAATATGTATGAGTAATGTGTCCTTTTTACAATATCAAAGGACAGCATCATAATGCTAAATAGTTGTGATTGAGTAATATGTAGGTGTTAACTTCAACACATTTCATTGTTCCTGTTCATCTGCCCCACAGTTAAGGTTGTTTGGAATAAAATCGTCTTGATAAATGACACACAAGATGCCTTTAAACAGTGGTCTTAATCTGTTGCTAAATTATTTCATAATAATTTTAATAGTGCCTGGAAAGCATATGGTATGTTTTTGTGAAGGTGCAACATTTCACTTTATATATGCTAAATATTTAGCCACGAATTTATTTAGCTTATGAATCTATTTCAGAACAAGAGACCAGGGAGTGTGTATCTTGCCTAAGCTGTGTAGGAAATTTGGTGGATGAGTCTTAAATAGCACATTTGATTTGTGGCCTGTGTTCTGGTCCTCAGACTATTCTTCTTGTTCTAAAACTTACTATTCTGTTAGGAGAATGATACCCTGTGTGTGTGAAGGTGCATGTATGGTACCCACCTGAGTGAGTACATATATAAAGTAATTGGTTCTTCTGTTTTAGGGTTTGATTGCTGAAGAGGGAAAAGGTTCTTTTGTAAAAGAAGAAGATCCTGAGAAGTTTCGTGAAGGTCTTATGAAGTTTGAAAGGTGTTTTGGGTTACCGGAGCAGGAGAAGTTGGTGACCTATTACTCATGCAGTTACTGGAAGGGCAGAGTGCCCTGTCAGGGATGGCTTTATCTTAGTACCAACTTCCTTAGCTTTTACTCTTTTTTGCTGGGAGCAGAAGGTAAGCAGGCCTTGATGCTAAGCCTAGTCCCTTCACATTTTACTGTTTATCTTTCAGATTTGGAAGAGTTCTTCCTATGTTTATATGAAGCAGATGTCAACACAGAGTAGCAAAAACTGCAAACATCAAATACTTATGGAAAGGAATACATTGTGTAACTTACTACACAAAGTCCATTAGTTTTCTGCCTGTTTAAAAGCTTCAGAGAGAAGGCAGAGAGAGAGAAGTTGACTGTAACAAAAAGTTGTCTATCATCTTTAGTTCACATTACGTATTAGCTCAGTCTCTTGAGGATTACTGTTGTTTCTTCACACACAGACTTAATTCACATGGGTGCACTGGTGATAATTGCACATATCTTTTTCTGTTTGAAATGCCTCTGATAGTGTGAGCTATAACTTTATTTATGTGAAAACTACAAAGCATAAAGAAAGTAGGATCCTTTCTAAGCTATTTTCATTTGTGCTGGGAAAAGTCCTAGCTAATGGGCATGGTTCCTCTAAATGCCAGTACCTGATCAACGTACTTTAAAAAGCCCTACTGGTAAACTGTTGAAGTGGGGTGGCTTCTATGATGGTGTTTGCTTGCAATTTGCAGTTTCAGATAAGAACAAAGGAAGAGTCATGTAAGCTTTGTATTTTCATACATGGTACGTCTTTAATGTTTTCCTTTTTATGAAATTCTTTCTAATGGAATTATTTTATTGTGGAGAGTGTTCTTTTGCTTGTTGGTTTGTAGTCCTTTCCAAGTGTGTTATCATTTAATTAAATTGCTTAATTATATTTTATTAGTGCTGTCGACTACAATTTTTCTTAATACAAAGGTAGCAGCTAATGAGAAGTTACTTACATCTGCTTGCATTTGTATTTTCAGTGAAACTTATTATCTCCTGGGATGAAATATCAAAACTTGAGAAGACTTCCAATGTCATTCTGACAGAGAGCATTCATGTGTGCTCCCGTGGGGAAGATCATTATTTTTCCATGTTTTTACACATTAGTGAAACATTCCTTCTCATGGAGCAGCTGGCAAACTATGCTGTAAGGAGACTGTTTGACAAGGAGACATTTGAAAATGACCTAGTCCTTCATGACCCCCTGAAGATCACCAAGAGGTAATACATTACATAAGAGTTTACTGCTCTGGGCCCAGTACTTTTTTAGGCAAAGGGGAAGAGAATCCTTGTTTCAAGGAGATAATGTAAATGTCAGCAAAACTAGCATTCTCTTAAACAAATGTCTCATTAAAATTTGGAATCAAAGCAATATGAAGCCTTGTAATTTATTGTTGCTCTGCAGTAACAATATGAAGGCAGGCAGTGATCAGACCTTGAGAGTTGGTCTTCAGCTACAGGATTTATAGTAGTTTTAGCCAAAATTGTGTTAGGTTTAAATGGACTATCTGATGGGTAGGAAGCACAGCAGATTAGCATGTATGTTTGTTTTTCTGCACTACCTTTAGGTCCTGATTCAGCAAATGCTTTATTGTGTAAGAACGTACAAATCTGTTTCTGTTTTTAT
Organism: Neopsephotus bourkii; assembly: GCF_033783945.1. Taxonomy (NCBI): domain Eukaryota; kingdom Metazoa; phylum Chordata; class Aves; order Psittaciformes; family Psittacidae; genus Neopsephotus; species Neopsephotus bourkii. Next base: position 666,980 of record NW_026901430.1, on the reverse strand, counting down.
ATATATATACATGGGTGTGTTTAGATAGGTGTGGTCCTGCCCTTTGTTGCCTTTTAAAGCAAAACACTGAACCCTCCAGATGGACCCCACAGTTTATGGGAGAGCATGATGTTTTACTATCTTTTCACAAGGAGTTTTTAACTTTTGTATTTGTAAAGACATTTTAAACTTACTTATTTTTTCTTTTCTCTCTCCTGCCCTGTTTTTTGTTTTGCTTTTAATCTTAGAGGCCTAGAGAGCCGTGCCCACAGTGAGCAGTTTAGTGCATTCTTCAGGCTACCCAAAGAAGAGACTTTGAAGGAAGTTCATGAGTGCTTCTTATGGGTTCCTTTCAGTCACTACAGCACCCATGGGAAAATGTGCATTTCAGAAAACTACATCTGCTTTGCTAGCCAGGATGGCAGCCTGTGCAGTGTAATCATTCCACTAAGAGAGGTAATGCAGAGTCCGAGCCAGTTATAACAGTAGTTTTGCACTTGTGTAGTTTAATGCCAGTTTAACAGATTTTTATTAGAATCTGCTTACTTTACATTATATTATGTATTTTCCCCTTCCTTGGGTACTACATGTAGAAATCCCATTTGTAGTTTTACAGAATTGCTTTGTTCCCTGTATTCTCTTTCCATTTTCTATTTATTCTGATTTCTGTATCTGGGTACAGAATCCAAGTATTTTAATACCTTGTTTGTTTGTTGTTGTTTTTTTTTTAATGAAAAAACTTATGCTTAATTCTTCAAATCGAGTTAATGAGAGGAACTCAAGATAAAAAGTAAGAAGTTGGAAAGGGTGAAGGGTCTTGAAGATTAGTAATGCTTCTGCCATGTTTCTTTCTTATCTCAGTAGCACAGTTCTTTATGCAGCAGTTCAGTGCTGTCTGCTCAAAAGTCTGTAGGAAATTCAATGGACAGTCATCAGTGAACAAGTATCAATGTCATTACAGTTGATAGTGTCAACAGACTGAATAAGGACCATATTGTAAAGGACACATGTTGTAAAGCATTCCTGTTTATAGAATCATAGAATAGTTAGGGTTGGAAAGGACCTCAAGATCATCAAGCTCCAACCCCCCTGCCATGGGCAGGGACACCTCGCTCTAAACCATATCACCCAAGGCCTCATCCAACCTGGCCTTGAATACTGCCAGGGATGAAGCATTCACAACCTCCCTGGACAACCTATTCCAGTGCCTCAGCACCCTAACAGGAAAGAATTTTCTCCTTATATCCAATCTAAACTTCCCCTGTTTAAATTTTAACCCATTACCCTTTGTCCTATCACTACAATTATGTAGAGTATTATAGCTATACTGTGGAATAACTTTTGGGAAGAAAAAAAACAACACACTTTTTCATCTGTTTCTTGAATTTATGGGATCTGGGACATTGCCACTTTCCAGTTTTCCAGTCTTAAAAGCTTTTCATCAGTCCCCAGATGTATTTTAGAATGCTCTAAATATTAGCCAGATTCTGTAGTTGCTCTACATACTCTGTGTACATATTGCCTGACACAGGGGGGTGAGCTGAGCTAATTTCGACAATACATATGGCGTTCCCCCCCCAAGGTAAAGCAATTTATTTTATTGTCTATAAATAGGCCTGCAAACAACAGAGACTTCCATGACCTGTGAAAAACAGTAAGAGCCTGTGTTAAAGGAGCTGACTCTAAATTTATTCTTGTGGGTTGTCAGGCCTTCGCTATTTGTTCTACAGTACTGCAGAGTTAGTTTATTTCAGTGGTATTTTGTTTTTAACCTATAATATTGAAACAGTATCGGCAGTGGCAGTCAGGCTAGCTGTTCATGATAGTCTCACTTGTATTATTAAAGTCTATTAGCTGTTCTAATCTGTAACTGTACCATCATGGCAATTAAAATCAACTCCAGCTATCATGTATTATGACAGCTGTCTTTGAAAGGGAATTCTCAATAGAAAGTCATTCTTGTCAAACTTTTTTTTTTTTATTACTTGCAAAAGCCATGTTTTGTCAGATTTTGGATGGGAGGAACAAAAAATAACAGCTTCTTCAGGTAGGAGACAAGATTTGCAAATAAGATTAGCTGGGAAAACCTCAAAAATTTTTGGTACTCTCAGAAATACCTATCATAATACTTAGTACCTTGTGGTAAACCAGCTCCAGACCACTGAACTTTAGTGTTACTAATTCTACCTTTGTGGTGCTTCATATTACTGTTTCACATACACATGTATTTTTAACAGGTTTTCTCTTTTAGAAGTAAGCTGGTAAAATTTCTTGCCTAATTTATGTATCCTTGCTTCTGTAGGTCACAGGGGTGGATAAGGCAGATCCAGCCAACAGAGGAGTCAGCATTAGTACCAAAGGAAAAACAGCTTTTCGTTTCACAGAGGTTAGAGATTTTGAGCAGCTTGTGGGAAAGCTCAGAATGAAATGCAATGCAGCTTCAAGTCCACAACACATCATAAATACAGAGGTAACTGCTCTGCTAATTCTGATTTCTTAGGAATAAGGTTTTGTAGTCTTATTAAGAGTTTATGTATTGTCAGCGTTTCGCTGTGTAATGGGATACATTTATATTTAAGCCTGAATCTAGACACAGGATGGGTAACCATGTCTGCTGAACTTCCAGATTTCAAGTTGTCTAAGCCTTTTATTTTTTACCTTTAAAAAAATCACATTCCCATTTCTTGCCTTTAGACCTTTCACACTAAAACAGAAGTCCACCAGTCTGATGTAAAATTATGTGTGGCTGTGTTGGTTTTGCCAGCTTACTGTTTGACTTAGAAAGTTGATGGAATGATCGTAAGGTTGTTTCTATATGTGAAGAAATCTGTGTGTATAATTTCATGCATGAGAAATAAGAAAGCAATGACAAAATATCCCTAACAGGCATTACTTATTATAGTTGCTGTATCTCTTCCCTGGAAAAAAAATGTTAAAATATCATCTGGAGTAGCCTCTAAAGTGGCCGTTGTAAGAGGCAAAGCATGCAAAGTGCACCGTGCAATTGCAGAGTCCTGAAAGCCCATCCCTGCAGGGCCGGGATTGCCATTTTTCATTTATGTTTGGAAATCTGCATGTAGTACCTGTAACATAACATAATAAACACTGCTGGTGTAGAAACAAAACAGTTTCTGGTGTCAGTGCTGCTGCTTGAAGATTATTTAACTACCACTAATTTTTTTTTTCTGTCAAGGTTGCGCCCAGTTCTGCCTCCGAAAGCCCCAAGGATTTTGATGTGGGACCATCAAAGATGAGTCAGAAAGATAACAGCAAAACTGTCAGTACGGAAGCGCTAATGACTGTCTACCATCCTCAGGATGCTGAGAATCTAGACTCTAAAATGGTAAAGAGACAAAATGGCCAACAGTTTTTGGAATCTAATTGGAAGGGACTGATGGATATTAAAAATTGTATTCCAGCAAGGGTGCTGATTTCCTCTGGAGATTTGCCAATCTTTAATCTGTGTTTGAGATGTATTTGGAGTCCACAGGGTGCTTCTTCATGGCTCCATTCAGTTTTCTGCTCATCTTGTTTAATAATGATATGCGTTATTTTCATGGAGCTAATTCTTCCTGCTCTTCCATCCCTCAGGGAGGAACTGTCTGTTTGTTTTAAGGTAGTGAACATGTTTCATATCTATCTAAACTGTCAAGATAGAAAGTCACTACAGACTCTTTGGGAGCAAGGGGAATTGACTTAATTTCTTCCCTGCTGCATTCTTTTGCACTTCTGTCTAACAAAGTTATGCTCTGGAGAGTGTTTCTTTGTTTTTTTGCAGTAGGACAACTTTATTTTTGCTTCTTCATAGTGTGTGCAAGAAGACAGGTTTTAAAGTTAAGTGTTTCAGCAGAACTGGGTAAATGAAGGTAATTGAATTTTTACTATTAGCAATATCAGAAAATAAACACCCTTTGGGCAGGAAAAAAGGAATCCAGATTTTTAAGTTCTGCTATTATAGCATGTAGAACAAAAGTGGACAAAATCTACTTTTCCTTTCAGCACTTCTAGCTGCTATAACAATGCTAAATCTTACTGCTGCATGCACAGAAAATGCAGTGGCAATTTTCACCCTGTCTCAGCCCTGGAGCCTCGTGTGAGTTGAAGCACCTGATCATCAGTTGCTTTGCTTCAGAGAAATTGAGTTGCATTTTAGGTGCATAATCAATAGTTTATTAGTAAGCTTATACTTCACAAAGGATCTGTTTCACTGCTTCTGCTGTCTTTGCCTCTTTCTACTCTGCAGGTAAAATGTCTGTAACTTCAATTTTGAGTTTTTGCCAGTTTTCATTTTGTGAAGCAGGTTTTACTTATATGGCTGGTCCTGCTGAAGTTCAGATGCACAAACTTAGCTTCTATGCTGTCAAAAATTGCTAGTTCGTAAAATGATTCTATCTGGTTGATAAATATTTGATTACAGGTAAAACCTATATGGGTGTAAGTGTTCTCAGCTATTAGTTTTCCTCCTTAATCCAACTAGACTTCATTCTCCTTCACATTTTCTTGATTTTTGATTCTCTTCTGGTGCTATTTGGAGCTCATGTAAATTGAGGAAAGACTGACAAACTGGGATAATAATGACACTGATATCATACTGTCCTGGGTTCAGCTATAACAGATATTTTTTCTTATTCTTGGTAGCTGGTGCAGTTCTGTGTTTTCAGCTTCAGTCTGAGGACAGCACTGACAGCACACCGATGTTTTTAGTTGTTGCTAAGTAACACTCCGATCAAGGACTTTTCAGTCTCATGCTCTGCCAGTGAGGAGGGGCGTGGGGAGCCGGGAGAAAGCAGAGACAGGACACCTGACCCAAGCTAGCCAAAGGGGTATTCCATACCACAGCATGTCGTGCCCAGCATATAAACTGGGGGGAGTTACCTGGAAGACCCATATCGCTGCTCAGGTGGGGCTGGGTATCAGCCGCTGGGTGGTAAGCGGTTGTGTTGTGCATCTCTTCTGGTTATTGTTTTCTTTTCCCCTTTTAGTTTCATATTCTCTCCCCTTGTTATTTCCCTTATCATTATTGTTATTGGTGGTAGCAGTAGTGGGTTTGTGTTATACCTTAGTTACTGGACTGTTTTTATCTCAACCTGTGGGATTTACATTCCTTGGATTCTCCTCCCCATCCTTTTGGGAGCGGGGAGAGGGAAGAAGGAGGGGGAGTGAGCGAGCGGCTGCGTGATTCTGAGTTACTGGCTGGGCTTAAACCATGACACATATCATCCCTCTGTGTGCTTTCTAGCATTTGTAGCCATTCTGATTCAAGTCTGTCGACTAACATAATGCAATGAAGCATGATGAATCAAAAAAAAGATGCAACCTGTTTTGCCTGTAGAGCTTCTGTGGAATATTCCTTCACCTATACCAGAGTTAGTACATTTTTCATTGATGTTAGCAAAGAACATAGACATGTTGAAAATGAAATAAATTAATTTATCAGAGTAATTAAGCAGGTGCTGTGACAGTGAGTTGACTTTTCAGATAATTGCTTGGTTTTATTGCATCATCACGGCCAGATACTTTTTCTTATAGAACTGTAGAATCACAGAATGGTTAGGGTTGGAAAGGACCTTAAGATCATCTAGTTCCAACAGAGAAACCTGCCATCCACACATAAGCAACCTGAACCTTCTCTTCACCCTCTTTTCCTGGTTGTCTTTTATACATGCTTTAATTCAATTTCATATTTTTTCTTCTGTTGATTTATCCTTTACCAAGAAATGTTATGCTGTTTATCACAAAGCAGCAACAAAAAATGGGATATTTTAAAATTGGCCCAAATTACAACAAGCAGATTTGTTTATATGTATGTATCATATGAACTTATGTGGATATATATATTTGCATGGAGATAGCTGGAAAAGTCTTGCAAGAGGAAGTTTTAATGTATTTCTGATTTTCTGCTGTAATGATATCAAATACTCAATTTTCTTATCCATTACACTGGCAATGCATTTTTGGAATGCCTCAAGAAAACTATGAAGGCAGAATTCGTCTGCACAGTTGCATCCTGCACTGGTTAGCTGTCTTACTGCTGTATCACTGTTCATTCACTCCCTTTAAATTCCTAGTACTTGGTGCTCCTTTGATAATTATGTCATTTTGTGGTGCCCAAGCTACAAATGGTTCAATCTAGAGGTAACAAATAGGGCTGTTTACCTGTTGATTTCAAAAAGAAAACAAAGTTTAGCAGAATAGTGAACAAAAAACATTCCACATAGGTGGTGGTGACTTCATTTAAAATGAAAATCTAGCTTACATATGGCTATTGCTGTTTATCTTTTGAAATCATTCTCAATTGGGAAATAATGAAAAGTTGAATTTAGGAGTGGCTGAAAAAGGTGAAAGGGAGTGATTGTTTGCTGTCTTAAGACAGCAACAAGGGGGCTTCAGGTGAAATTAGAAGTCAGCAGGTTTGTCTGGGTTGAGAAAGCAATTTGCAGGGAAAAATCTGCTTCATGTTGTTGAATTCAGAGACACTGCCTCAGGAGGTGCCTGTGCCTCTGTTTTCCAGAGAACATAGGAGGATTTTGCAGATGTTTCCTTGACCTTACTGTCCTGTGGCACTTGCTGTTAGTTTTTGTCAGATGGGATACTGGATTAGATTTACCCTTCATCTGACCTGGTATAGACATTCGAATTAAATTAGAATTTATAAAATAAGATTATTAATAAATATACTTTAAGGAATGCTAAAAACCTTAAAGAACACTAGGTCATGTAGCAGATTGCATTGTATGCCAAGCATATAATATGCACAGGTTAGAATTTGCTCTGTTTTGTATCAGCATTCATTTCACATATCAGTATGGATGCCAGTGCTGTCATTTCTATTTTATATGAATATAACTGAGAGCAAAATTTGATTCTGTTCCCTGAAACCTGGGGAGAATCTTCTAGTACTTAATGCTTGTTGTTTTCTGCTTTCCGTAGCTGAAAGAAAAAATGAAAGAACAGTCCTGGAACATCCTCTTTGTCGAACGGGGACATGGTGTCAGTATGTTTCGAACTAAGAAGACTCGAGACCTTGTTGTGAGGGGGATCCCAGAGGCATTAAGAGGAGAACTCTGGCTACTCTTCTCAGGTATTGCTTAGCAAGTATAATTGATTCATTTTGTGGACTCTACTATGAGGATGTCCTACTTACTGACTGAATGCAGTCTGACAAGAAGTGCTCTTCTGTCTGACAAAAAAAAATTCTCTTTCTTCTGGCAATTTATTAAAATCTTTTTGAAGACAGATGTTTAAAATGATGAAGAGGATAATTTTGTCTATTATTTTGGTTTGCACTGATTCATATTAAACTTGCATCGGCTGCTTTTGTGACAAGCTCAACAGAAAAATAAGAGTACATGCTGTTTCAGGGGATAGTTCATTTCAGCAAAGCACCTTTACTTGCTAACAAGATAAGCATTTTTGTGGGACTGTGTTTCAGTTGTTTTAAGTTTTCTTAAAGTGGTACCATTTAATTAAACACCCCCCTCACATTTTCTTGGCAGTTTAGTCCCAGTTAACAGCAGGTCTTTGCTATGTGGTTTTGCTTGCTTTAAAGAGTGAGAAGCAGAGGAACTGTGGACTGTCTTATACATGTGAGATCTCTTGGCCAAGCTCTGAGTGTGCTTTTGTGGCTTTCTTCTGTAGAACACACCTGTGTCAGAGCACTTAACTTGAGGAAATGGAGGCCCAGGGAATTAAGACACTGTTTTACAACACCTCTGTGCTCTTTCTGTTCCCATTCACTGAAACATTTTAGAGAAGCAGTAGCCATTAACTTGATCAGGATCATACAGGAAGCCTGTGTCAGATTCAGAGAACAAGCTGCAGATTTTGAGGAGCCACTCAGGACCTTATCTGCTAGCTGTACTCACTGTGCTCCCCTGGGCAGAGCTTGCTGCTGTTCCAGAGGATCTCTTTATCGTAAGAAGTGCATTTTGTACTCTTCATTCAGCATACTGTATGATAGTTCCTTTTGAGGGTATGTGAACATAGGTTTATTTTTACTAGTGTTCCTTGAGCATTTATGTAGGCATCTATGCTTCTCTTACCAGACCAATTATCTCTTGTCTCAGAAGGTGTTGACATAAAAATTATGGAATCGGTTAGGTAAATATCAGTCCTTTGCCTAGTTTTTCTAATCTGTTCCCAGCTCTACAAATGGAAAGGTATTGTGTTTGCCAGAAAACGTGGGCAAAATTGTAGGTGAAAGGAAGCTCCCCCTTCCCCAGCAGAACAAAAAAGTAAGTCAAAATAAACTTTATAATGGAAAGTGATTTAGATTTCTTTCAAACTTTACTGTATTTTGCTTTTCTGATTCATTTCAGAGTAATCCCATTAATTTCAGTAGAATTACTCTGATACATTACTGCAGTAACATCTGGAGAGGTACTTCAGTGGTCACCAAAATTTTTCATCCAAATTACAGACAATCATGTAGATACTTTCCTGTTCTCCTCTAATACTGTGTGATACAATGTATTGGCAGGTGCTGTAAATGATATGGCGTCCAACCCTGGATATTACACTGAGTTGGTGGAAAAGTCCTTAGGAACATGCACTTTAGCTACTGATGAAATTGAACGAGATTTACGTCGCTCCTTACCTGAGCATCCTGCTTTTCAAAGTGACACAGGGATTTCTGCTCTCAGGAGAGTTCTTACAGCTTATGCGTACAGGAATCCCCAGATTGGATATTGTCAGGTACAGCAGTTTTGAGACTCTTAGTGCTGGTTGTCTAAAATATTAGCTCATGCTGGTGGTATAGTATCACCTCATAAAGTCAGGCACATAAATACGTAATGGTTTCTTGCTCAGTGCTTCACTTCCTTTGCTTTATTTCATCCCACTACATAAGTTTTTACATTGTACTTGAATTTGTTGATAAATTCTGTCATGTCCATTTAATCTATGCCTTTGCAGTCTTACTAGACATGTGGCAATTAAAAGTATTTTTATGTAGTTTAAATACTATGTTGTGTATTTAATAATATAGAGGTAAAATACTGGATATGGTGACAGGTTATACTAGCACTCTGAAAACATGCTGTAAAGTGCTTTCAAAAATACAGATTTTAACAAATGACAGCAGTTGTGTTTTCACCAGCTTTCCTCATAAATGCTTCTTTTCATGCTTAAATATTACAGGCAATGAATATTTTGACATCAGTACTTCTGCTGTATGCGAAAGAGGAAGAAGCATTCTGGCTTTTGGTTGCCGTGTGTGAAAGGATGCTACCTGATTATTTCAATCGTCGAATCATTGGTAACATCCATCTCTTTTTATCTACCTAGAATTGAGTGTAAATGATAATTCATTAAGAACAAATGTAAGGAATTAGCTGAAGGCTGAACAGTGGAGAGAAACTGTTGAATTTGGTTCAGTATTGTGAAGTAGAAAATGCAGATTACAGAGTTTGTCCCGAGTCCTCCTTAAGCAGGAGTAGGTATAGTTTTCAGATTACTTCATTACTTTAAGTGTAACTACTCAGAAAGTAGTCAGACTATTATACTGGTTTGTTGAAATTAAAACTGCAAATCATCCTAGTTATTTGAAACTTAGCTTAAATAAAGGAAAAGGTTACTCCAGCTCGAGATTTAGTCTTTGATCCCATACTCAGTACTTGTAGGTGTACGTACTATAAGAAAATTGGATGTGAAGTTTCTCTCTAATTGCAGAGACGGTGTATTGGCTGTCAGGAAAATTATTGTAAACAGCCACGTACCCACAGAAGTGCTAACACACTTTACAGCGTGTAGCAAGGCTCTGGACCCATGCATAGAGTGCATAACTTCCACACAGGGGTGAAGCCAGTGGTTCCATGCAGCGAGGCCTGTCTTTGCTTTTACAGTGAAGTTGGATTAGGACAGGGCTTTATTTCAGGCTGGTGCTCTGAGAAAACTGTGTTTCTCTGTTTTAAGATTTGGGTGGTGGTTTTGTTATCCTTTCCCTGCAGGTGCCTTGGTAGATCAGGCAGTGTTTGAGGAGCTCATCAGGGTTCATCTGCCTCAGTTGACAGACCACATGACGGACATGACTTTTTTCTCCTCGGTCTCTCTCTCCTGGTTCCTTACCCTTTTTATCAGTGTGCTGCCTATTGAAAGTGCAGTCAATGTGGTGGACTGTTTCTTCTATGATGGAATAAAAGCAGTCTTGCAGCTGGGACTTGCAGTGCTGGAATACAACATGGAGAAGCTGCTGATGTGTAAGGATGATGCAGAAGCAGTCACTGTTCTCAACAGGTATCAGTGTACTTACTATTCCTATGTGCTGTGTAGCAGCTGCTGTAAGTGCAAATAGATGAGTCATGACATCTGACCAGGATTTCCAAAGGCTTCAGTGGAGTTACGTATTTATCTCGGGCTAAAATTCTGGAAGGGTTGACTGGAAGGTATTCCTGGATCCTCTGAATCCCATCCTCCATTAAAGTTCTTATAAAACTATTGCCATTTTGTGTATTTTAAAGGAAAAGTAATGTGATTTTTGCCTGGAATTTGTATCATTTATGTAAGGTGGCTTTCCTTATGGATGAAGTAATAAGCACACTAAGACTGTTCCAAACAGTTCAGACATCAACTTACCTAGAACATATTCTACAGCTCAGTTCTTGTAGTTCAGGCTACTGTCTTCTCTGTTGCTAATGGCTTAAAATAGAAATAAGACAAAAAAAACGTGATGAGGACAATCATGACCAAATGTTTGTTTTGTGTTAGAATTTGAAGAATACATTAAAATACGCCACATAAAGTGCATTTTAAACTGACATATTGCAAGAAAACTTGCATGGTTGTTGCTTCACTACCTACCCACATTCTGTGTAATTGTGTATCATGAAGTATTAAAACAGCAAAATGACTGTGCTATAGAAGTCACCAAGTTGTGACTGTTAAGAACTGATAATAAGAATTTCCTTTTAGTGAGACTTTTAAATGCTGTATGTTTGAATAGGGTAGGAGCTACAGAATTTATGAGGAAATGAATTCTTATAAGAGGCCATGCCGCCTGGTATTTATTGTAAAACCTAGCTGTATTCATTTAAATAATTAGCACTTAAAAAAGCTAACAGTAAGAGCCTATTCACACAGTTCAAATATATTAACATTTAAAATCTTAAAGTGTAGTGAAATGTTAATTTTCACTTGAACTAAACAAGCTGCTGTTTCCACTTGACACCCAAGATTTTGATGATTATTATGAACTCCTTTTGATCTCCTGCTTTCACCATTGTGTCTGGCTGTCACACTTCTGTTGCACAGTTAACCCAGCCGGCAGCATGATGGTATATTTAAAAGATGATTACAGTAGTTTGCCTCTCCTCAAGAAAAAGGAATCTATCAGTCTGAAGATACGTGTTCCTTGATGTTGGCAAAGGAATTGGCCAGCTTGCCCAATGGATGTGTTAAGGCTGGTTATGTAGGAATAATGAATAGATCAGGTATGACTTGGATTATACATCTGAGGAGATTGAGATTGCCTTGGTCACGGTTCAGGACAAGCCCCTTTTTCTTTCTCCCAGTTATACAGTACAAGCTTGCTAGGTGGTTTAGAGGACTGCTCAGTGGAAGGGACCTTGGCAAGTCTTTGGTGTGTCTTCCTGCTCACAAGAGGATTACTGCTATCACTGGGTCACATCAGCCATGTTATTGTCTGGCTGGGTCTTAAAAACTCCCAAGGCTAGAAGCTGTACAATCTTCTCTGGCTAGGCAGTTCCCATGTTTGTTACCATTACAGCATATTTGTGCTACTCATGCTGATATTCTTTGATATTTCTCATTCTCTGCACACTTCTTCAGTAGCTGCTGATGTTGCTGGTTTGTTGTGAAAAATGGATTCCTGCTGATTACTTGTGTGTTTGCTTTGTGCAGATTCTTTGACAGTGTCACTAACAAAGACAGTCCTTTGCCTCCATCTGTGCAGCAGGGCTCCAACCTCAGCGATACAAAGAGTGACCATCCAAAAGTGGACATTACTGATTTGATCCGAGAGTCAAATGAAGTACGTGTTCTTGTGGGTATGTTTTTGTATCCCATGCAGTGTTTACGTAGCATGGGCTGCTTAAAGATAGTGCAGCTGCCTTGTACAATGAGAGCAGAAAATCTGTCTAGATTGGTAGAAATTTGGCTCCATGTTTTGCTGAGCCTCCCTGAAAACCTTGTAGTTTGTGAGATAGGTTTGGTTTTGGGTTGTTTTGGGGTTTTTGACTGCCTGGAATGTGCTTGGGAGGCTGTCCTAAGTGGAGTTCCCTAGGTTGATCACAGGTCTGCCATCCCTCATTCACTTTTACTGTCAACTAAATGACAAGGTACAGCAGAGACAGCCCTTGCATTTAGTAATTTGAGTCTGATTACTGCACACTGCAGATAGTGGTAACATTGACATAACTCACGCATGAAACTCTGTATTTGAGTAGTTTATTGTATGGGTTAAGTGGCTGTCTAGAGATATATTTGTGCGGAAGACCTGTTACAATCTTTTAGCACTTTGAGTCTGCAAGTTTGATTTCTGCAGTGTCTAGCTTTGCAGCTGTGCATGGGGAAGGAAATAGCTCTAGCTTCTCCTTTTGTCCTCAGATTTTCATGAGGCATTTCCTTCCTTGTCGTGATTTGTATCAGGGTATTAATCCATTTTTAGATAGGTTTTTGCTCAGCCCACCTGAACTGACATAGAAAAGATTAAGTAACTCTAATGTGTATACCTTAGGGACTGTCCCTTTTGATTTTTACTGAGAAGAGGGCTTTGCCTTTAGTGGGGTGGACAAAGACAAGAATCAGAAATTCAAGTGTCTTGGAGTGTCTTTATAGCATTGGAATAGTCGTATAGAAAGTCTGTGCTTTCTGCTGTCAGTATGGTTTCACAAGAATGTATATTGAAGAAGGATGTTTTAAAAATACTTTAAGATTCTTGAAAGAAGAGTTGCAAAGTATTGCAAGTCTTTCTTGTCATAGTGAGAATGAATACTTGCAGAATAACGAACAGAGATGGTAAATAAAGAAGTGCTCGTATATTGCACCTGAAGTTTAAGCTGAAGCTTTCACAGAAGTGGAATCATTACTGAAAGACAGAACAAAAGAAACTCACTTTCTTCTTCCCCTGCCTTTGCAGGCAGGTGACTGGACCAAAGCAATAGCCTCTGATTTGATACGGCTTTTGAACTTTGATTTGGGCAGATCCTTGAACCTGAATCTCCCACTTCCAAGTTGACAGACCTGTTCTGGGCCCATATCCCCATTTCTATCTCAGAGCCCCTTTTTTTGGATGCAAATTTTGATCTTCAGTTAAAACTGAATTTCTTCAGTGCTAATGTCACAACCCTTTGTTTGAGAACTGCTGATACAAAGTGAGAGTCAATTTCCTGCTTCCCATTTTGAACAGACAGATAATTTCAACACAATTCTGTTTTGGGAAAAAGTTTTACTTCATATCGCTGTGGAAATAAACACATTTCGAAATGGGAGGATTGCTGCAATGGAGAGTTGTCATTCTCCAGATAGGTCTAGTTACAAATTGTGAATAAGTGAACAGAAATGTTCTTTGTGATAATTTTGCTTTGCCTGGGTATTCATAAGATAAATGAGGTTAAGTGAGTTTTAAAATGATGTTCAGTTTCATGCCTTTATGACTCAGGCACAATGCAAGATGTATTCTTTGGTAATCTAATCAGATATGGAGAAGTCATGTTTAACTGGTGAATGGAACAACATGTAACATTTTATCACATCACACTAGTTGGCAGATTATACATCTTGTTTATATTCTTACTGAGGCCATTGCGCAGTATCAGTGCCCAGAAGCCAGACCAGTGAACGAGTTATGACTCAGAGATGCGATTTCTCTCTGTTTCCTCTTTGTTCCAAGTCAGAAGTATGCTGGTAGTGGTCTTCACAGGAACATAGAGATATAGTTATGGAAGGTCATCCGGTCCACAGGTCATCCAGTTCAGCTCCCTGTCCAGCATACACCCAGATCATCCTCGATAAATGTTCAATCTGAAAACTCCTCAACAAAAGAGCATCTGCAAAAGCTTCAGCTCATTATAGGGTTTCTCTGCACCCTAATTTTCTTTAAACAAAATACATTTATTCCACTCCAATGTTCAGACACTTTCTCTGTCCTTCAGAAATGCCAGGGGTAGCTAGAAACGGTTCACACGTTACTTCAGCTAGTATCTAAAGTTCACTAGAGTGAACTTTAAGGCCTGACAACATACATGTCTTAGAATCTACTACCCTGCAGCAGTAGTCACCATTCAATAGCAGAGTTGGATGTAGAACCAACGTGGTAAAATCCCTTCTTTTGTCTTCCCACACAGTGAACTACTCCAGTTTCTTTCTCCATGTCTCTTTGAAACACTTGTCCTTTTAAAAGTTACACTGTATGGAGAATGTTGGTCCTCTAGTTTTTGTTTGGAGTTTCTGGAATCTTCCTTTGTGTCATACCTGTATTGAACTTAGATGCAAGAAAGATAAAAATACCTGCTTATATGTGTCTTAACAACAGCAGTTCATGGAGCGATGCTTTTCTTCTTAGAGATATGGAGATATTCGATATGAAGATGTTGAGAGCATGCGTTGCAGGAACAGGCTTTATGTAATCCAGGCGTTAGAAGCTACAACCAAGCAGAATGTGGTAAGTGACTTGAAAGAGCTAAACCCTTCCCTTTGATAAAATTTGTTCACTTTTGGAAAATTAGAAGAGCTGCATTTACTAGGGCAAAGTATATAATTTTCTATACTGAAATCCCTCATGTCTGCAGGGCATCTGTTAACTGAGGTTTGGCCTGTGGTGTTTTCAGTCTCTGAATCATAGCATGACTTTCTGGTCTCATTACAAGTAACACCATCACAGACAATTTCTAAAGGCTGGTATATCTCTGACACTTTGCATTGACTGGAATAGGCTGACCTGAATTTTTTGTCTGCTCTTGTGAAATCGTTAATGCGTTTCTCTTAGAGCCTTAGGACACTGCGAAATGTCCACACTGCTACAGTAAAATGATTGATCACCTGAATCTGAGAATCAGTCACTGAAGAAGTTATCATGCTGCATTCAGAAAGGGTTACTTTTTATCTGTGGTGTGTGTGGGTGGCTGGTAATGCTTGCATTCTGTGGTAGCTCTTCAGCTGCCAATATCACCCTTTTAAGTTTATACTCCTTAATGAAGGTGGAGGTTGCAAGGTGGTTCCTTTCAGTGGCTCATTTCCAAAATCAGATGATAATACTCGTCTATTTAATGAGCAGTGCTTGTTTCTCTAGTAACTCAGTATGACTGATATTAAATGCTGTTAGTTGTGCTAACATAACTTGTATTTCATTTTACAAAACACACTGTGAAGACGGAACCCGGCCTTGTAGCTAAAACTTTGTTTTAAAAAGCTATTAACAATTTTTTTTTATTATTATCTAAAAAGTGACAATTCAGCTTCACTGTTGAGAGCTGAACAGTGATTTGCCCGTTTTAAAGAAAGTTATATATTCTATCATTATAAATAATTGAGTTTTATCTCCTGGGTTTTATAGCATAGGCTCCATGTCTGCAAGTAACGTGACTGCTTTAAGCTCCCTTTTTTTGGGAGAATTTCTTTCACTGTATAATCTTCAGATTGTTTTTAAAAAGAAGTTTTATTCTTACTCCTAATTGTAACGTGCCAAAACCTGGAATATTCAAGTGTCTTTTGATGTAAGGTTAAGTCTCTCATAACTTTATTCTACAGGCTTATTCTGGAAAGGCAAGACTCATTAATTAATTTTCTCTTAATTTTGTTTCAGCTACGTGTTGTGTCCCAGGATGTAAAATTCAGTCCTAGTGATCTTGAAGAGCTTTATGAATTATTCAAGGTAATATGCTGTTTTCTTCACTTACCAAACATCAATCTTAATGGTGGACTGTGTTGTGGGTGTGAAATAGTTTTAACAAACTGAGATAAAAGCTATATTCAGCATATGTTTTACATGCCAGCTTTAAATCAAATTACATAGTTAACTTCCCACATCTCTTACCCAGAGAGAGTTGTTGTTTCACAAAATCAAACATTTTATCTTTCCTTTGCAGAGGGAGCACTTTCTTTCGTGTTACTGGAATGTAAATAGTCCTGTCTTGCAACATCATGATGCCAGTCTACCATATCTGGAGCAGTATCGGATTGATTGCCAACAATTCAGGGTTCTCTGTCATCTCTTGAGCCCCTGGTCACACTGTGCAAACAGAGACTCACTTGCATTGTGGACATTCAGACTGATGGATGAGAGCTCTGATGGCCTTATAAACTTCAAACAGTTTGCCTGTGTTCTTGGTATGCGAGCAACACATATATGTAGCACATTCACAAGGGAACTCCATCCTGGGAGTAGTCCTAGGGTGTATCACCTTCCGTACACTATATAGAGCTTAAGGAAACTAGCCTCTGAATTGAGGGTCAGTCTGATTTTTATCATGTGATAGTAAAAGCAAACATCACTAAATGGCAAACAAACTGCTCAGAAGTGTATTGATAAGCTTGCAAGTGGGAGCTACACTATTGAGGTAAATGATGAGGGCTTTATGTTATGGAACTGTGCTTTCTGTGTCTGTGTTTTACCATGGGACCCTTACTATTCTATGATTCTGTGACTAGCTAACACAAGGCTTTACACGCTAGTATCTTTCCTGAGATGTTAATCTCCTGGAGAATATCTCTTATTTGAGATTAAATTTAAATATGGTTTGCCACCAAATATCAGACAGTTAGGAAATGGCATGATCTCATTGCCCAGCCTGTTTGGTAGATGATAAATGCTTCCTCATACTAAGCCACTTGTACACAGATCGTGCAGGATGACCAGTGGCTTGTATCTCTGGGGAACTGAAAGTTTTCTTGACTTACCACTCTGTTCCTTTCATCTTGTTTCCAAATTTGTATTGTTCAGGAAACAAAAATTTAGGAGAAAGTAACAAGAAGACATTAGTGCTATATTGTTTTTTGGTGCTGTGGTTTAATTTTAGTAAGTCATAGATATTATTAGTGTTCTTTCCTCAGTGTAGGCAAACCCCAGGCTCAGATGCAGGTGAGACTGCCTTCCTTTGAGCTTAATCTCTAATTATAGTCCATGTGAGGTAGGACACATATCCAGTTCCAGCTACCCTTGGTTGTATTTATTTAGGTTAAGAGAATGTTTTAAAATTTGGTTCATTTGAACAGCCTGTCTTCCTTCTTTCCTCAAACAGATATTATGTATAACAGAAGCTTCACTGACAAACTCAAGCTTCTTTTTAAGTTGCATATCCCCCCAGGTAAGTGAGAGGTGCTGGTATTTGGGGAGGGCTGTTCCTTGCTTTTATCATCTTTGCATGGCTTTTTTCCCTTAGCTTTACTTTTCTTCCTTTTGTCAGCAGTCCTGACTACAGTACAGTCTAATAGTTGTAATACAGATGTGTATTTCTTCCAGAATCATGTATTCTTTGAGAAGGACTTAATCTGCTCCAACACCATTTCTCTTCATAGCGACCGTAGTCTTCATAGTCTGTACAAAGCTTTTGTGTTTTATCACTGCTTTGGTAATGCTTTGAAGCCCCAAGTCCACTTTATTCATCTATTTGTTGCAGCTTTTACTGAAGTAGAGTCCCTGAGCCCTTCCAAAGGTGGTGCTCTTTCAAAAGAAGAACTGATCCACTTCAGCCAACTCAGTGGTAAGCTCCAGAATGTGAGGCTTTGCCTGCAGAATATTGGAAGGGACCTATTAATCATCTCATGGTGAAAATGGGGAGCTCTCTTCTGAAAACTAGAAATTCCAGTAGATTGTGCCACTGCTAACCAGAACCCCTGTGAAGATCTTCTGTAGGTAGTTAAATTTTCATAAAGTAGCACAGAATTTGTGGATAGCTGGTCTGATGATTGAATTCAAAGGCCACAGCTGCTGGAAATAGGAAACAGGGGGGTATATCTGTTCAGCATTTTTCAGCATAGCATGCAACTGTTGCAGTGGTTTTTAGAAGTGAAGCCCATTTCACTTTCACAGTCAGGGCAAGTATTGATGTATTTGCTACCTCAAGAAATAAAATACCTAAATTATAATTATTTTGAGGCATGTAGCAAGCATTTCAAAATCCATTGCTTACATTTTAAACCGAGTAAACTGAAAGAAGTTTTATGGTGTCTAGGTTTCTGGAATTGATAAAATACTCTGGAAAGTTTGCAGTTTTTCTTCTTTGGATGACAGATCCTTCTTGGTTTGTAAAAACTATCCGAAAATACCTTCTCTATAATATATGGGTACTGTTCTTATCACTGCTCAGGACAAGGGCCGTAAACATCATGAAGATATTTACTTGATATAACTGATGGCAGGTTTTTTGTGATCTCCAGCCTCACGGTGGCTTCTGTTCCTATAGAAGTTATACAAATTTTACCATGTGTTTTTTTTCCTTGGCCTAATCTGTGTTGAGAATGTAGAGGATAGTGAGGGATTAAGGAAGGATTTTTTGATAAAAAGAATTTTTCGTCCTCCTTTTTCAAATATGTAACTTTTTCTTCTTTTTCTCCCCCTTAAATGGTAGTTTCATCCATTGAGGATACTCTTGAAAGTGATTCTTTGAAGAGCAGCCCAGAAAAAGGTAAAGAATCCTGGAGACATTTGGCAACTGTGTCTTGTGGGAGCAGAGCGGGGAAAGTGCGTAGTGACACCGAGTAACATTATCTCTGGTGCAGCACCAACATTATCCACTTCATAAGCATAGCCCTGGGGAGGGAGCAAAGGGGTAATGTAAGCTCTGATCCTGTTTGGTCCTTGGCCTCACCACTCTGCTGAGAAGGAGTGATATTGGGGATGCCAGCTCTTATCATCCCTCATGGGAAGCTTTTAGTTCTTGTTTGCTCACTTCTTTTTAGTTTTTGTTTTTCTCTTTTTGTCAAGTAGGGAAGGGCAGGGTTGATATTCAGGCGTATCTGAAGCAATGGCAAGATGAACTTCTTAAAAAAGAAGAAAACATTAAGGATTTGCCAAGAATGAATCAGGTAAACTGTCCGAGTCTTATTTAAGTCTGGTTTTGAGTGCTGTTTATATGTTATGTTCATTTAATAGTTTTCTAAAGGAATTATAGGATTCCTTATATTTCAGACCTTCACATTAATCATCAGACTACTGTGTGTTTTTTTAAGTGCTGTAATTGTAAGCTTATGAAGAGAGGGACTTTCAGACACACTTAGGTTTATCAGGGCTGTTTCACACCCATGTTGTCAGTAGATCCAGGTGCCTAGCAGCAGCGGGCACAGGACTAAGATCAGAGTGTGCAATGAAACAGGACTGTTGTGTTGCTGTTCTCTGAATAGTCTCCTCTGTATCTCTCTGTAGTCTCAGTTCATCCAGTTTTCCAAAACTCTGTACAATCTGTTCCATGGGGATCCTGAGGAGGAGCTGTTATATCGGGCTATAGCAGTGGTTACCAGCCTCCTGCTGAAAATGGAAGAGGCTGTGAGAAGACTGCAGAGTCCCACATCACCGGTCAAAAGTCCAGTAGCCATTGTGGAGGTGCCTGCTGAAATCCCCAGAGAAGGGCAGGAGGAAAGCAGCTCTGAGCAGACTGATGGCAGTAGAGCGCAGAGTTTGAGAGGGAACCATGAATGGTCTTTTGCCTTTGAACAGATTCTGGCATCCTTACTAAATGAGCCAGCCTTTGTGAGATTTTTCGAAAAACCTCATGACATAAAAGCTAAAATAGAGAGTGCTAAAAATTTACAGCTTAAAGCAAGAACCAGAATGTAATTTTCTTTACCTTTGACTGAATTAACCACATAAAGCGCTTACAAATGAAGGTTGTTGCTATGGAAATTGTGTCTGGTGTTTACACAGGGAATGGAGTTTAAAGAGTTAGCTTTAAATATCAGATTACTGGTATGTAATGTAAATAAAAATAGTTTGAAGCACAATCACTTTTTTGCATTGTTCATAAGTTTCACTCCAGGAAAGGACTGAATGATAAACTGTCTTTACCATGTTATTAAAATATGCAACACTGCTTGGAAATACTGGCTGTGACCTATTGCAGACCTGTCTGAATGACAGCTGTTAGAGCATGTGCTCTCACACAATTTCTATTACTGTGATAAAGGGAATGACTTCCAGCCATTTTTACTTAAAAGGAGTATCGACAGCTTAGAGGTTGTCTTCCAGGTTAGTTTAATTAGTTATTTCCAAACCTGCATGTGGACTGGGAGCAAAGCAGGGTGAAGGCTAAGAATAGAGGCTATGGTAAGCACAGGAACATGAGATTAGAGAAGAAAGTTGCCCAGCTCTCAATTCCTCTGCTTTGGTGTTACTGATGCTTCTGGACTCCTGCATATTCCAGCCTCTTGTCAGCAGTTTGCAGACTGCATTCTTCCAGCCCACATCTCAGTTTTTGCAACAACTGCTTTCCTGCTCTTCTAGATCAGCCTGTATGTGAGTTTTCTTTCCCACTTTCATACCAGTCTTCCTACAATACAGGTGAAAAGGATGGAGGGTTGTTTGGTTAGCCAGCCTGCACATGGATGCAGAAGCTAGTATTGATTGTTGAAATCAAGGGGAAGCGATGGCTAAATCTGTCTGACCATGTGGTGGTTGTTATTCATCTTCCAAGAGGAGCCATTGTTGGCTTCTGAGGAGCATGTCGATGAAATGTATTATTTTGCTTGTGTTTGGAAAGCCCAAGCACAGACCATGTTAGCTGCTTCATGGCAAGCCGAATGCTGACTATTGAACTGCTAGTGGGACACATTGCAGTTGCTTCTTTGCTACCCTGAGTCCATACCTCAATCTAATAATTATTCTTTCTTTTCTGGAGCTCTGTGGGTTATTGGTGCTGTAATGTTTTCTCTCTATCTGCATGATTCACATGATTCACAAGATACCTTCATGATGTCTTCTGGAATGTGACTTGACATTTTTAATGTGTAAAAAATTATACAGCAGGCAAGCTCTGCCACCATTAATGCTGATAAAAGTTGGCCTTGAACCTGTGGTAGCTGGTGCTAGAATGGGTTCAAAGAAAGAGGGGAAGAGCTTGTATTTTAACAACAACAAAATAAACTGGGACACTCTGCTAAACTAGTTAAGAAAGGCTGTTTCTAAAGCCTGTATGACAGTCCTCTTCTGCAGAGCAGCATTATTTTTATACTGTGCATGTGTTTTGTAAAGCAGCAGTATGGGAATGGTGTCATTCACTGATGCTTTTCTTGCAATACTAATATGAATGAAGAATAAAATGAAATTCTGGCGTGTTACAAGCACGTGATGAAATACCAACATGGCAATTGGTGTTGAAGTTCCCATGCTGCTTCTAAAGTATACAGTTTTGACCAGGAGCAATGAATTTGTGAGTTATTTCTTCTACTCTCCCCCATACTCTCAGGTATTAATGTAAAATAAAGTTTTATTGAATGAACAGTAACTCCAAAAACTATATCATATATGTGAGAAATGAGGAAGGTTTTTTCAGAAGCCTTCACAAAATAATTAACACTTGGTACAATATAATGCTGATTTGTATTTTTATGCATAAAATAGAAAAAAACTATCAATTTATATGGATTTGTTTCTGAGGCAAAGTAGGGCAACACTGTGTTACTTTTGAAATGTATTTACTCACTGTTTTCATAATGTTTTAGAAATACAAAGCAGGTGATGTTGTTCTAGTCCAGGACATACATAAGGTTTGTTCAGTGAATTCTTTTGCAAATACCTGTGCCAAAATTAATGGAGCCCCATGAGGATAGCTGCAGCTGCCCATCCAAAAACCTTTTGAAGGTTTATGAGGGATGTTGTTAATTTCAAGTAAAGGTATGAACTATTTGCTAAGCAAGGTAGCACAGAGATATGAAACTCAGTAATGTTTCTTTCTTGGGAGCCAAGACGTTGAGTTTCTAAGTACGTGAGACTGTACTGGAGGAACCTGGAAAATACAGTGGCCTTGTGATGTGACTTGGTTTGGGTGTGCAGAACTGAGCACCTTTTTAAAGTACTGTTTTCTATTAGTGTCAGTCTGAGAGACTGTAGGGTCATCATTACCACTTGTGTAGTAGCTCTTGTCAGCTATCATATCTACGTATAAAGAGAGATTACCAGCATATATATATATAAAAAAAATATATATTTAAGGTGAGAAGTTAGGTTATGTAGGGGAGCACTGACTTTTAACTGTGTGGATTTTCTGTTCAATTTGTGTATATTTTTTCCCCAAAAGGTTAATGTCTTTACATTGTTCCTGTAATACACCTGCACATTGATCCAGCCAGAGTAATCAGAGTGGCCAGGCATCCAGCTTTAGCAAGGATGGATCAAGGTTGCTTCCAGCAGGCTGGTGGCACTTGAGCAACTGCCTGACCAGCAGATTCTTCCTTCTGGAGCCTATAAATCATGGCCAATCCTTTGGGGAGATCTAATGTAGCAAACACTAGCTCTTTCCTAAAAGCGTGACCCAGAGGTGTGTGTGCTGGGCTGCTTCCACAGTGTGCTTTGTTTGTGACTAAGTCTGGAGTTAGGGGCTAGCTCCTTTCCTGTTGTGGAATTAAGCTTGCATATATTTACTACCCAGTTTAGCTGGGATCAGGAAAGCGAGAGCAGTAGAAGCTTTTTCCCCTCTCTTCAGTCCCAAAGGGTGATGCCTTGCCTTTAAAGCCCTGTCAGGGCTTTAAAAGCTTTAAAGGGTGATGCCTTGATTTTAAAGCCCTTGACTTTAAGTTGCTGTCAGGGACAGCAATTCCTGTGTGATGCAGTGCTTTGGCCATCTGAAGTTCCTGGTGATGCAAAGATGAGCCCAGATTCACATCCCATCGCATGGGGCCACTGTCAGCGTGCACAGTTCTGTGGCAGGGCAGCTGCCATGTGTAGCAGGAGTTAAGCAGAAGTGCCAGCAGGGAGTCTGGTGGGTGCAGAGCGTCTGACCCAGAATTACTCATCTATCTCCTGGGGGGGACGACTTCCCATTCAGATTGTAACTTGGAAGTTTGTAGAAGTGCTGTTTGAACTTTGAGCAGTTCATTCACAAACAGGAAGCAGTGTGGTTAAGTAAGTGAGTACTGATGTGTCATTTCACGTATCTGTGTTGCTTTTTTCTGTAACCATTTCCATGGATTTGTTTTATTTTTCTGGGAGGTTCAGTCATAGGTGATAAATGAATGTGCATTCAGTAGAACATAGTTGTAGGTAGGATAGAGATTGTTAAAACTAGGGATGCTGTTTATACAGTTTTAAAATGCACTACCTGCTACAGCATCACCAGTGTGACTTGGCAGCTATGCCATGGTTTTTTACCCTCAAACCTCCTCAGTGGCTGTTAGCTCATGCTGCACGGTCCTTCCTACTGGGTAGGCCATTCCTAGCATCGTTGTGCATGTAAGGTGCCTTTTGTCAGGTGTAATTGTTAGCCCAGGGGGTGACTTGCAGAGTTACTTTGGTGGTCCAAGAGTCTGCTTGACCTCTTTGTGCGCCGAGTTGAGGGCTTGGATACATGAGGTAAGGGAACAGCTCAACTAATAGTAATAAAACTGAGCGCTTTCTACCATGGTGGGGAGAACTGCTTGTAACTTGACCAGTACCATTTCCCAGGTCATTAAAGTGGTCACTGCCATGTGATTCAGAAAAAGCTCTCTGTGTTTCCATCCATTCCTAAATCAACAACCTTGTTCATCACTCTAATGGCTAGAAAATAACGTATTTTCTGAAGAGTTTGCTGCCATAGTGACTAAAAAGTAGCTGTGTGTTGATTTTTGTTAGAACTTGCTCATCTAGTGGTACCATACAGGGGTCTCCATTGTGACTGCAGTTGGACTAAAACAAAAAGTAATATTCCAATTTGTTTCCAGAAAAATAGGCTATTTTGTCTTGTCTTTTGCTATAGCTTTGTCACTTCACCAAGAAGGCAACACAGGTTTGTGTTGGCAGGTTGGCTTTTATACCATGTATTGTATGTTGAAGTACTGTAAGACAAATGGGGTGTTACAAATTTGTTTCACTTAAGAAAATAAAAATCTATATTTGAGGCACTATTATTTCTCAGGGTGGGCTGTTTCTGATGTTCCTTCAAGAGCACTGGTCATGTTAAAGCCATGTTAAAGTTCAGTCAGTGTTTTCCAAAGCAAAGGCTAAGCAAAAAGCCATGCTAGGACGCCAGCCTCTCCACAAGTGGAGGAAAAACAAAGAGGAGACCCAGGTTTTGAAACCTGGGACTAGTTTAGCCTTGGGAACAGTCAAGTCAGCTTCAGTGCCATGACAGCGAGTTAGCCCAGAAGGAGTCCTGTTACTCATTATTTGCATCCAAATTAAAACATTTACAGTGCATAGACATATCTACACTGACTCTGACGCCTTTTTCTAATTTATATATTGCCCTATTGCTTCTGGCACTTGAAATCCCAGCCTCTGTCTTAAGCCACATCCTTTCAGTTGTTCATACACCTGCAGCTCCTGATCCCCAATGGACCCAGGGAATAACAACCGGACACTTGGAGTAAGAGCTCTTACAAGTATTATTTTATTTCTTCCTTTTTTTTTCTTTATTTTCTTTTTTTTATTTTTAAATGCTATGTACAATCTGTTTAAAGCTTGTCAAAATGCACGGGTTCCCATTCAATGGAGCTGTGCAGGGACATAGATTCAAGACAAGAATAAAATCTTTACTTTTCATCTTCATAAGACACTTCCTTTTTCCCCATTACAAAATACTTTTAAGAATAGTAACATTTATAAAGGTATCTATATTTGACATCATATAAAATAAAACAAGATTTATACTAAGATTTTTTTTCCTTATTTTCTTTTATATGGAGTATATACAATATATACAGTAACTTTTCACTGTGTTTGTCAAACCAGCCTGATTATACCCACCAGGCTTTAGCTTATATATACAAATATGCTAAAAGTGCAAGACTTTTTATTTATTAAAGCTGCCTGTGTTTTCAGAGGTCTGGAATTGTGTGGCCTATATATATGTATTTTTATATAGATATACACATACATGCACATAATGTGTATATTAAAAATACATCTATCTGTATATCTATATAGAGAAATATAGTATATAGGTGCTTGTCTACTAGAAAGCCTCAGAACATTAATGACTAATAGGTTGACACTGACACTGGAGCCCAAACCTGACACAGGTGGCATCAGTCACTTTCCCACCCACTGCTCATCAGCAACAAGTCACACATCTGTGTTCTTGTAAGCACCAAACCCACCAGCAACCCTCAATTCCAAATGGGTCTCAAAAACACAGGTCATCGCTAACACTGAGGTAAACAAATACAAAGCAACCTGAATAAAGGTATTTATTTATTCATCTATTTGTTTGAGAATAAGTGACAATAGAAGGCAAAAACCCCACGGCCCTGACTCAGCCTCCCCCCAGCCTAGAGGCAGACCAAGCAGGGACCAAGCAAACCCCAAAAAGGGACTATGGGATTTTGTCCTTTGGAGCATGTCTGGAAAACATGGCTCTACCCGAGAGGCAGTGCCCGGGACCAAGCAGCCACCCACTGCTGGCCAGCAGCTGGGCTAGTGGCTGGGGTGGGCACTGGGAATAGGGGCGGTGGGGGGGACACATGATAAAGTGCATTTTAGGTCTCTTAGTTTAGCAAGGCCAATCTAACATGTAAACATCCTTGCAAACCTCCTGTGCTCCGTGCTGGGAGGCTGCGAGCAGGGGTGTCAGTACCACCCCACATCCCCCCTCCCTCCCTGTCTGTGCAGCCCAGAACTGCCATCAGAAGGGCTGTGTCCATGCACTGCCCCATCCGGCATACCCACCTCCCCCCCAAGCCCCTTCCCAACCTGCTTTTGTTGGACTTGGCTTGCTTTCGAAGCCACAGCAATGCCAGTGAACTACTCTGCCTTGGCTACCAAGCCCCAGACCACAACCACCATCACCTCTGGTTGATTGACACTTACCATGTCTGGGCTCCTGTACTGTGATGGGACACTGTGGAACAGCCACGGTAGTGTGTTGGGGCAATACAGCTTTAACGGGCAGATGCATGGCCTTTTCCTCCTGCCAGCCACACTGGGCCACAAATTGTGCACAACAGTGGAGCCCTAAATGTGTGTGTTTGCTTCCCCACTAACATTATGTGCCAAGGTCAGAGGGAAGGAAAAAAACCCCAAACAATCCCCCAAAATATAACAACTCCTCCTGCCCTAACCTCATGAGCAGCTTTACTGTCCTAGGATGGGAGGGGAGACCCTAAAAGTAACAGTGCTTTAAGAATGAAGATAAATACTTTCCTACCTCAAAGGCTGTGTGCTGGCCCTTGCTGCAGCCCCTCACGTGCTGGGGCACGAAGGACCCTTGGTTCTCCCCAGGACTTGGGCTTTAAGAGCCAAGGGCCGAGGCTGTCACTGTTTCAGCTCCTGAGCTTGTTGAGAAGCTCGGGCTGCCACAACCTGTTCGACACTCAGGTTTTTCTGTCCCCCTGCCACTGAGCCCAAGCACTCACACCTAGCCCTAAAGCCAAGAAGCTAGTTATAGACAGAGCTATATCCTACAGCATCAGAGATCTCTAGCTATAGATCCATGTACTGTTAGGTATGTCCAGGTTTTTTCATGCTAACTTTCCCACTTCCCCCCTGCTGCTTGGGCTGCTCATGCCAAAGGCTGCTCTATCAGTAAGTACCAGTGACCAGCTGCTGTGGTGGTGCCAAGAGCCAAGAAAGCAGCTTGCACACGATAAAAAGCAAACAAATGCCAAAACCCCAACCAAATACACAAAAAAAAAACAACCAACCAAACAAAAAAAATAAAAAGAAACAAAAAAGCACGCTTTGCTTGGATTCGACAAGTTATGAACTCACCGGGCCCCAAACCTTGCTCTGACTGCCAGATGGAGCTCAGCTGTTAGATAGACCTGGTCCTAACTAGCCAGTTTCTTGCAAAGCTTATACTAATCTATCTATCTCCTACATTTGGGCTAACAGTGCCCAACGTATTCAGCTACGAATACCTCAAAAATGTACATTTTCATGTTGTCTTTGGAAAGACACAAAGAGTAGGGACGCTAAACCATACACCCACTGAGGAATAAACTGCTGTTGTTGCTTTCAATTCGTAAATATAAACTTATAGTTTAAAAGTGACATCTTACAAAAATACAGTTTATTGCTGACCCTATGGACTCGGAACATCTCTTGTGTCCTTGTGATTCGTTCAGGTTGGCCAAATGGAAACATGATCTAGCAAAACCACAAAGTTTGCCGTCACAGGCTGTTCTATGCTTGCTTGTTTGTTTTCAGGTATAGAAACGTATACAACTGCATCACTAGAACAAAGCAACCAATAAAAGAACAAGGATTCTTTGTAACCTGAAAAATACGTGGCTACAGGGAGTAAAAACCATATAAATTTATCTCCACTCATTAACCAAAATAAAACATGACGAGTATCTTACTAGCTGCGGTGTGAGCTGGTATAACAACAGTAAGAAATTCAGGCAAAAGTGGTGTTACGTAAATTAGCAGCATTATCCAATCTCCTGGAAAACAAAAAATTGTGGGACTGAGGTATAGAAAAAAGGTGGGGGGGGAATCCACAATGGACCTACTACAACAAAACGAGTTATATACATGGTAATCCCACGGCATCCTGCAGGCCGCTGCAGTCTGTGTGTGTGCTCCAAACGCTGGGCTTAAATTCACAGTGACTTTAGCATTGAAGTCCTGAATGGAAAAGGGTTTCCTCCATTGCAAAGCAATCTTCACGGCGACCCAATAAATAACCTCTCTGCAGCCAGAAAGCCATTGCCTTCCAGTCATTCTGCGGTGCTGGCCAAGGGCACATACAGCTGCCGGAGCAGCATCATGTATGAATCCCAGTGGATGAGGTGCCCTGGAGCCATCCATCCCTGGTGGGGACTGGTCCCTCCAGCCACCACCTTCCCTGCAGGCCTGGCCTCACCCATCCTGTTGCTCCAACAGTGTCGTGCTCCTTCTGTGTGCTCCAAGGTGCAGCGGCTGCAGCCAATGGTACTCCCTGCACCCGACCTGGCGCTCAGGGCAGCTGCATCTCGGGCAGGTCAGAGGCTTGGCCCTGCGTGTGGCGGCTCTGCTGCTGCGGGTGCAGGAAGTAGCTCAGGGGGTTCTGCTGCGGTGCATGGGGTGGCTGCAGAATGCGCTGTGCACCCCCAGGCACCAGCTCGGGACCTTGCATCTGCCAGGAGACACAAACGGGGTGGGTCAGACCTGCCCTATCACCCATCCACTGTCCCTTGCTGTGGAGCTGATGCTAAGGCTCATAACCAGGATGTGAGGCCCAAGTCCTAAAGGTAACCTCTACCCATCAAGCGTATATGTTGTGGACAAGCAGCTTGGGATGCTGGTGCTATCAGCATGACTAACAATGCCTGGAGAGTACAGAGTGAAAGCAGGACATATCTATCCTACCAACCAGCCCCATGGGGAGCCCAGCAGGAATGGAGAACTTCAAAGGATATTTGGACACAAGTTAGAAATCTGTGGGACATGCAACTTCCATCTTCCATGGGAAGGATCTTCAGGCAACCAGTTAAGAGGTTGTAAAGTGACCTTGTCTATGGTCCCATGGCTGGTACCCCAAACTCCCACTTAAAGGTACTGTGGCACCAAAGCCTGGTTTTCTGCTGCCCCGGAGCTGCTTATCTTCCCCAGCATCATCCTTCTGCTGCCCATATCACTAGTTCTCAGGACTTCAGTGTACGCAAAGCTGGGATGGCTCATGCACACATTTGCTGGCAATTCATTTCTTACTCTAAATCCAGTCCTGCTGCATGGCTACTCTCAGCTCCTGCTTTGTTTTCTATCAATCACCTTTGCCTGAAAGACCATAACTTATTCCACCAACCAGGCAAGTGCTGGAGAGTGTATTGCAGCGCACTCAACAAACCCTCTTCTTAGCAGCATTACTTTGCCATGCACTGATGAAGCTGTGCTTTGGAAAATCAAAATCACCTTCTCCAGAGATTTGTGTTGTAAAACACCCATTTATTAACAGAAAGCAGTGATGGCAGCTGACAAAAACCCTGTTATGCTGAGACATAACAGCAGGAGGCATGTTTTCAAAAGAGCTTATCCTTCATCACATTTCACATCTACAGCAGGATTCCCACTGTGTTCAACAAAAATGGGTATTTCTTCTGTACACTAAGTGATAAATGAGTTTGTTGGAAACTGCGGCCTTGAACGGGTGCAGAGGCAGCCTGGAAAGGCTGAGCACTTGGGTACACACAGATGCAATGGGAGTGAAGGATGTGGAAGTGCACTGACCAGGTTCGGTTAGCCACGGAAGCCCCACTCCTTCAAAATAAAACCCCAACCCAACCCCAAAAGCCATCCCTCTGCACCCTCAGAAACACGCTCCAGCTCCATTACCTGAAGGTAGAGACGGTGCTGCTGAACCTGCTGCTGTGGCCATTGGTGGAGATGAACCGGTGTGTTTGCCTGGTGGGATGTGAAGCTGGCGTGTGGGATCATCAGGGATGGGGAGAAAACGGGCGACGGGGCTGGAGGTCGGACAGTGCTACAGGTAACCGGTTGCATCTGTACTGGGGGAGGCAAGATCTGCTGCTCTGCAACGAATCTGCCACGAGGAGGAAAATCAGACATGAGAACCGTGGAGCAGGTGCTGGGGAGCCCAGGTGATGCAAGAACCCAACCAGAGCAGGGTTTGTGATAGCAGTGATAGCAGGCCCTGGATATCCCCCTCTCCATCAAGCATGGACTGGAACTGCAGAACATTAAGATATTTTAAGGCTGTACATCTCCATAACCTGGTTAGGCAGTTTAGGCTTTGCAAAAGGTAGAAAATGCTTAACACCCCATCCGTTTTTACAAAGCATTTTAGTTATCACATAGTTCTTTGTAATTAAAAATATTCTCATTACTTTTCTCCTAACCAGATGAGCTTTTGTTCCTTTTAACACCAAGACTTTGCATTTGCATGACCATGTACAAGTTCTTCAAAATACTTTTCAGTGCTAAAGGTGCCCTACTAAAACACTGCATGAAAACAAAAGACACCAAGGACTCACTCACTTTCCTTGCTGCCTGCTTGCACTGCTCTGCATGGACTGGCCACTGCCATTGGTGGCAGGCATCATGGCTTGGATAGACTGGTCCAACAGCATCCTGCGGTGGAAGGAAAACAGGATGGTCAGGGAAGGGTGAGGTCCAAACACGTGGCTGGCTGTCTCTAGAAACAAATCCCTGAAAATCCTCCCTGAAAATATGCAAACCATCACCTTGGAAAAATAGGCTAATGAAATAGGATGCTATTATCACCTTGTCTGATGCACTCACAGAGCTGAGCTGAAACTTGCTAAATCTTTCATGTATGAAAAAAAGGTATGTCTTATAGAAAGTTAAACTTGAGGGTTTATCTTGTTTCCTTACACAGTATTTGGAAACAGCCGGATCCTGAAGGCAGTGTCTGCACACACCTCCCTGAAAGCTGGTTGAATAGTTTGGGCACTTGTATATGTTTTACAGAGTGTTTCCAGCATTGTATAAAAGAAAAATGGCTTTGGCACAGCACTTGTCCTGCCTGGAGAAAAGACACTTCAGAGCAAGCACACACAGGTTTGGGAAAAGCTGTCCCTACTATTTTTCCCTTTTCACGCCCTCTGACAGCAGAAGGCATCCAAAGGTTACTGAGCCACATGGGCAATTTATGGAAATATGGAGAGAAAAGGATTTCAGGCCCCTGAGGGTACAGCATGGTGTGCCTAGCACCCTGCTTGCATGCATGCTGGGCTCACCACTAACACAGATGTCTGCTGGAGGGAACATCCTTATGGTCCTGCTGTGGCAACCAGAGTCCATCACCCCCAAACCCAGATGTGCCTCCCCCCCCTGCTGCCCAGGTACTGCCCCTTTCTGTCACCGCCATCAGGATGGTCCCAGCAGGGCTGTGTTCACACCTGAGGCTCCTGTCTTGGCTGTAGTCAGACTGCAGTTGCCTTTCACTGCCGTCAGCTGGCATCTGTGCAGCCACTGTAATGGGATGTGCTTGTGATAACACCACAGGGTTGTTGTAGAGGGGCACTGAAATGCTCGTCTGCCCCGGCAGACGCGTTTGCTGGGTTTGGTTTCCTCTCACTAGGTGCTGCTGCTGCTGCTGCTGCTGCTGTACCTGAAACGAAGACATAGATACCCATGTGAGCTTTTACAGCTCCCTAATAGAAGGCTAAAGTAACAGCTTCCAAGGAAGTCCCCAAACAAAGGGTCTCATCTTCTCTTTAAAGCAGTAGGTTTGGTCTTTTTTTTTGCTTTTGGACACCTCAACTCTTTCCAAAAGAGATGTGACTATCTATGCAGCGGGTTTAGATCTAGTGGTGACAAACTTGGGTTTCAAACCTGCCTTCCAAGCCTTCTCTGGCAGAAGAAAATTTATCTTCTATAATTATAGCTACTTCCCCACGTTACGAAGTCACTACACTCACTGGCTATGAACCAGCATCATGCTGCAGTCATAAAGAGAAGCGAATCAGAGCCCAAATCTCCCACTCAGCTCCTCTCTGATCACCAGGATGGCTCCAGTGGTCCCCAAGGCTTAATGCTTTCAGGCTGCTTAGGGTTTATTTTTAGTCGAATGCCAATTTTTGTAATGGATGCTACAGAGTAAAACCAGCACAGAGCACGTGTGCGGTTTGGTCCTCTCTATGGACCATGGAGAGCAGGAACACAGTAGACAGGAAGGGGGTAATATGGAGACAACAAAGCAGGGAGTGACCTGGGCAGCCGTGCCGCAGGGGTCCCTGAGGAATTGGCGCGGTGAGGGCAGGAGGGTGCTGCAGTAGTGCTTCATCCCTGTAAGGCCTTGTTGCTGTGACTTCTTGGCTGTCGTCTGCCTGGGCGTCCCCAGCGGCGGCCTCCTGGGGTTTGGGTGCTGCAGGTTGTTAAAGACTATGGGGATCGGCTGCTGCATCAGCATCTTCAGATAAGAGAGACACACAATGGAGTTGTCACGGCTCATATGGTGGTTGTGCTGCTTGGGAGGTAATGGCTCCAGCTCCCAGACTGTCTCTATCAGCATAGATACACTGCAGCAGCAACACAGCATCTTAGAATCACGGAATGGTTAGGCTGGGAAAGGAACTTAAGATCATCTAGTTCCAATCCCCCTGCCATGGGCACAGAAACCAACATCTCTAAATCCAGGGGCAATGTGATCCATCAATAACAGAAAATCACATGTTAGCTTGTGCCTAAATACTTATTCAGAGCCACGACCATTCCAGCTTCATTATGCCTGTTGCATTTTGCAGGAATGCAATGGGGTCCAGCAGCATTAACCAGCCACCAAACCTCCAAGCTCTTTGCGCAGGAGGAAATTTGGATTAGCTTGAGATTAGTTTTTTTTAAATGATGAAAATTACTGACTCAGTACTTAAGCAGAAACTGACACCACTCATCTCTTGGGAGATACTACTCCCACATCGGAGACCAAACTACCAATTTATAGGGAGCTCATTTCTAAATGTGTTTTCCACTGACAATCTTGTTACTGATCTGCTCAAAGGAAAAGTAAATGGTTTGTGGGTTTGAGAACGCTGAGGGCAGTGAATACCTGCAGGTTGGAGTCTTGCACGAGCTGGAGCTGCTCCTTGATGACATGGAGCTCTTCTTGCTGCGTCTTGATGTCAGCTTGCAGTATGCGAGTCCTCTCCTCCAGCTGCTCTTTCAGCTGATGCATCATCCCCAGCTGGGTTGGGAAATGGTACACTGGCTGCAGGGAAGAGAGAACAAGATCATGGGGTGGAACCAGTCCTGCTACTCATGTTCATAGTGATGTGGGCTACAGAAAAACAACCGATTTTCAGCTTTTGCCATAGAAAATATGATACAAAAAATGACAATTGCATATTTAACCAAAGTGTGACTGTACTTCCAAAGCAGCAGCACAACTGGCTCAGACTCATTGCCTCATTCCAGACCTTGGCCTATTAAATTCCTGTGCAGATGCAGGGTCCACACATGGGACTTCCTGTCCCTCTAGGGCGACTCCCTGCTGATTTTGGACCACTTATGTTTTGTGGTAGATACTGCATGCAAACCCTTCCCAGACCTCCAGGGTGGCTTTCAGCTTTGCTGCTAATTATATCTGACAAATGCCAGGCCCAAGTTTGGTTGCAATCCCACACTGGGATCCATCCTTCAGACCTATGCTGACCACCTTCAATCTGTGTATTATAGTCTGAATGTTCGCTACACTGACCTCAAAGCTCTGTGAGGATGGGCCTCACAGTTATGGTTTGTGACTCCCACATATTTCTTTTTCTGGCCTAACTCAAACCTTTCGTGTCATCCTCTTCCTCTACCAGGGCAATAAAGCTCTTCATTATCATATCAACCTGTAGTCAGTAGCCAGCAATTCAGAGATGAGCACTACCTCCTTGGCTCTCCTACCTGCTCTGTCTCCAGCTGTAATAATTTGGCTTCAGGTAAATCTCAGTAGCAGCAATAGAAAGGGCACTAAAACCTTGTCCCCATACTGGGATGAGCCAGCAAAGGAATGAGAACCATGAACTGGAGCCACCAAGTCTGTCCCACTGACCAACCACACCAGTGTTTAACAGAAACAGACCACGTACCATCA
The DNA here is from genome assembly GCF_033783945.1 of Neopsephotus bourkii. Taxonomy (NCBI): domain Eukaryota; kingdom Metazoa; phylum Chordata; class Aves; order Psittaciformes; family Psittacidae; genus Neopsephotus; species Neopsephotus bourkii. Next base: position 633,441 of record NW_026901430.1, on the reverse strand, counting down.
CAGCGTGCTGAGAGGGGGCTGCCAGCTGAGCCACCGGAGGCTGAGGGAGCTGTTCACCAGGGGCTGGAGGAGTTGCTATGGCCTAGAAATGAAAACTTCGCCTTACTGTAGGTCCATAGCACCTCTGATGCAGAGCCAGTGCGATACCAGCTCACATTGGTGATGGGTAGAGGGAATTGGACAACTCCACGTGTTGATCCGAGGATGAGTCTGAAGGGAGAATTTAAGTTCCCTCATGCCATCCTCGGTGTCAGCATCCATTTTTGGATAAATGCCATTCCATATGTACAAACCCCAAGGAAAGCAGACTCGTGGTGTGAGAAGGTGTTTGGCCTGGAGGAGCAAACCGAATCCCGAAAGGAGGCAGCAGAGGAGGCTCTAGCGGCTCTCCACTGACTCTGCTGGCCAGCAGCATTCCCCGCAGCCCTGTGCTCAGGCCCAGCACACTTGAAGGTGAGAATCCAGCCTCTCTGAGGGCAAGCTTAAAGTTTATCAAGCTCATTTCTTTATGACATGGTAACAGCTATTTCTTGCCGGGACCACTGACCTGAGTGCTTCCAGCTGATGCCAGCCGCAGGGCTGCCTTCTCTGCCTGCCCCCCTGGCACTGACAGGCGGGTGGGAGTGCTGGTGTCCGTGTGTCGTATGGATGACGTGGCTGGAAAAGAGATAGTTTGCTATGATGCTGCAGACCTGTGCCTGGGTACCCTGGCTGAGCCTGAACTCCAAGGACACAGATGAGCAGTGACAAAGCTTCTAAACTGGGTCCCCAGACTGCCCCTCTGTGGCCTCTCTGGCTCCCTGCCTGACTCAACAGGTTTCCTTCTGATGCTAATACCACATTTCAGCCTTTCTTCCATAGGTGCCTTGAAATGAGCTTTCCCACTCTTTGCCTGGCAAGGTGCTGTGGCTTTATAGCATCCTTCCAGTACCTAAAGGGGCCTAAAGGAAATCCGGAGAGGGACCTTTTACAAGGACACGTAGTTATAGGATGAGGGGGGAATGAGCTTTGAGATGAAAGAGGGTAGATTTAGATTAGGTATTGGGAAAAAAATCTTCCCTGTGAGGGTGCTGAGGCGCTGGCACAGGGTGCCCAGAGAAGCTGTGGCTGCCCCATCCCCGGCAGTGTTCAAGGCCAGGTTGGATGGGGCTTGAAGCAACCTGGTGTAGTGGAAGGTGTCCCTTCCCATGGCAGTGGTTGGAACTGGATGAGCTTTACGGTCCCTTCCAACCCAAATATTTCTATGCTTTCAAGAAAAGCCCTGTGTGGGCTTCTACCCATGGCCCTGCATGGGCACTGCGGTCACCTCAGTGCCTTACCATAGCTTGTTACAGCACAGCGTAACAAGTTGTGTTGGTCCTGGACACCCTGAGCACCCCACTCCTGCCTTGACTGGAGCACTCCCAAAGTGAAACCCTGTGTTTTGGAGGGGACGGGCCCCTGGCTGCGCTGGCACCTACACGTGGAGTCGGAGAGAGCGGTGTGTGAGGAGCGCCGGGAGCTGTGGGACGACAGCGACACTCCCTCCCGGCTGGCATCCTGGCTGCTGCCGCACTGCCCTACGTCCAGGTAGCTGCTGTGGCTCTGCGGGAGCGAAGCACAAGTGGTGAGATCGTCAGTGCTGGAGGGGTCCTCCACCTCGCTGACCGCTTGCTTGCATAGGAAATAACAGGCTGGGTGTGTAAAGGGCCAGCACTGCAGCACCACACCACCAAACCCCAGTGCAGTATTCGGTCTGCCTCTCAATGTTCACCCTAAAGCCTTCAGGTATCCTTATGCTTTTATAGTTGGCTTTCTTCTGCCCCATTTCTTCAGGGATATCTGATCTCTTGCCCATGGCACACTGGGAGCTCCCAGCCTCCCACTCCGCTCCAGAAGCAGTTGGAGCAATCACTGTGCCTCTCCTCCACCTGCCTTACATCAAAAGAGGCAGCTTTAGGTCTGCAGAAAAATATCTCAGCCACATAGAAAGGGGAATAAGACAGAGAAGCAGCTGTTTGCAAGATGGTCCTTGCTCAAGTGCAAGAGGTCTCTGGGACAGCTTCCCCTATACATCTCATAAAGCTTCTATAAAGTAATGTCAGAAGAGCAATGAGGCTAAGGGAATTATAATTGCACATCAATCCACTTGAAAATGCATTTACTGGTTTTTGTAAACTACCAAGAGGAAGAATGCAAAAGTAATTAAAATGTCCTTGTGAATGGGGCAGGTGTGTTGGGATGCCAGTCCAATGCAAGCCATGGAAGTGTATTGCTCTGGTCACAAGGATGTGATCCTGCTCAGTGGTGTAAACAGAGCTGAAATCTAGAATAAGTGTTTTCCCTTAACTTCCAGTCTTCACCTGAGTATCAGTGGTGAGCTGGCATTAACAAACCAGGTGCTCTGTGGTGCTGCCCTGCACTTAGATCCTCTGTGTCTTGTGAATGGTGACAGGTACAGTGATCTAGCCTCCTCCAGCTCTGCTTTTCTGCTTCTGAACGGAGGTGATTTAACCTCTTGTGTGTATAACAGCCTCAGAAAGATAATGAACAGCAGAACAGCTGAATTTGCAGTTATATGCCTGAATTAAAATGTTTAGAGACATGCAATAGAAACCTTCTCAGGGTTTGCCTCGGTCATAATCCAACTGAAGACTTGGGAGAAGGAAAAGAAAGAACAGATATTTTCCAAGACCAATAAGTTATTACTCAGTTTGGTTTAAACACCTACTCATTCAACTGTGAAGGGACATGGTACCTTTAGAGAAGAGGATGCCAGTTCAATTGATGACTCCTCAAGGCCAAGATCTCGCCTTCTTTCAGCTCGAACTTCTGCATAACTAAAAAAAGTAAATAGAAATTAAAATCCATTTTTTTCAGTGCGGATATCATCTATTTTATGGTAAGTATCCTACCATACAGATCACCATGGAGCTTTCACAGCACACACAGACTCCCCCTCTCTCATACACAAGGTGGTTAGAGGCACATCATCATACAGCCTTGCAGTCTGTGAGTAACTGACTAACACATGCTGAATATCCATTGATTAAAGCCAAAAGGACAGTGCCTCAGCCCCAGTGCACCCAGGACTGCAGAGCCTACATGGTTAATTGCACTAATCATTCCAAGCACAAAAGTAGACACTCCTCTGCAAAGTTTAGCCTCAGATGCCTCCAAGGAAAACTAATCTAAAAGCAAAGTGCACTTGGTTACTGAAGACAGAATGGGTGCTTTGTCTTCAGTACAATTTTTCTGATAAAGGATATTCCCATTTTCCATCATCAGGCAGAAAAACAGTCCTACAGCTTCTGTGCAGGTAAACTGCCATAGCAAAGATACATTTATTTTCTAACCTGCAGCATTAGAAAATGGATATGTTAACATCCCATGGTCCCATGGAAGCTCTGAATACAAACCAATGGTTTCCCAGGTGCAGGAATGCCCAGGAATGTGGATCTAAAAATGTGTATTTGCTTTCTTTAGCATTTTTTTTCTCTTATACAGTCAAATATTTAAAGTAAACAATGCCACATGATTCACTATTGGGACAAATTGGAGAGGATGTTTTAAAGGCTCTCTAAGTGCATGTGGAACATGAGCATGGAAAGGTGCCAGAATTTAGGATGCTAAAATATTAATGTGCTATAGCCTTCATTGGAGGAAAGAGAAGTTGCTGAACTCACTTATACCATTGCAGGCAATGAATTATCCTGAAAGCATGTTTTAATTTGTGTGCTTCAATAATATATTCTAAATCTTAACTATATGACACAAACTGAATTTCAAAATCAATTTAGAATGGTATCACTAGGTTTAAGAGGCACTGGAAGCAGAAAGAAGAAACCATGCACAATAAATTCAGACCTTACAGTGAAGCCCAATTCCCTGAAGCTACAACTCAGAAACAATCTCTCTGTTTAACGTTTGCTTACAATTTGCATATAGAGATAGGACAATGGGTGATGGCTCTAAACTGATAAAGGGGAGACTCAGATTAGATATTAGGAAGAAGTTCTTCCCTGTGAGGGTGCTGAGGCGCTGGCACAGGGTGCCCCAAGAAGCTGTGGCTGCCCCATCCCTGGCAGTGTTCAAGGCCAGGTTGGAAGGGGCTTGAAGCAACCTGGTCTATTGGAAGGTCTCCCTGCCTGTGGCAGGGGGTTGGAACTGGATGAGCTTTAAGGTCCCTTCCAGCCCAAACCATTCTATGACTCTATGTTTCTATTATGATGGCAATTTATATCAGCACACCAGCTCTCATCACTTACACCTGTTTAGTGGTGTAAGGTGTTCTCCGTCTGTGTCTTGCAATATAGAGAAGAATCCTGTTTCCTAGTTTTTGTTCTGTCAGACAACTGACAAGAAAAAGGGGGACCAGAAAAAGATTTGCAAAGTGATTCCTGACAGTAAAGAAAGACGCAGTGAGCAATATGTTTACTCAAGTTAACAGAACAAACCAGTATGCCACTATTTTTGCCAGCCCTTCAGTAAATACATTCCCACTCTTAACACAATCTTTTTTGAGATTACAGTGGTAACCAAGCAGATTCCCCTACAGAAGGCATGCATCACAGAGCATCCCACACACACATCGCCTTCCAGCTCCGATTTGCAGTCGAACACAACCAGCTTCCCACTAGGGGGGGATCCAGGGCTGAGTTTCAGGTTAGCAAGACAGCAGAGCTTTTCAATCATAAATATTTAAAGCTCTGATCAAAAGGTTTTGTAGGAGATGTATGGTCCCATTCATGCCCATAAAGCCACCTAATTCTTAACAGCTTTAATTCTTCCTATAGCCATGTCATGGCTAGGGATAAAAGGGGAATATGACACACTGATAGACTTGGCCAAAGCTTCCAGGTTTTTGGCCTGGTTGCCAAAAAAGAATAAAGGAGTAATAAAAACACATGTTCCCTGTAGTAATAGCTTTATAGATTTACATACCACCTTAGTGTGACAATATGCACAGCAAATATTTGGCTAACACAAAACAGAACTAGAAAAAATAATGCATGAGCACATGGGACATACATTGTGAAGTGTTTGGTGCCTGCTCCTACCTAACTACTAGGTGAGTGCAAACAATGAACTCGGGTTTAGAATTCCACTGGTGGTAGGTGATGTAGTAGTGTGTCTGCAGCCATATCCACTGCTGGCCTTTGGTCAGGAACCGATAGTAACAGGACTTTCCTTTTCCAAACTGCATCACTGTTAAAACAAAAAAGAAAGGAATTTATAGCAAACAGGAATTTCATGGTGCAAAGGTGATTAAAAAACCACTTGGTCCTATACCCCTCCTGCAGTCTGCTACTGCACTGAAATGCCTTTATAAACACAGCAGATGATACACAACCACATACTGAGGTTTTATTTGGGTTCTTGTCCGATACTGATTTCCAAAAGTGCACTTTGCTATTTTGAGATTGTTCTAATAACTAATAATTGGCATAACTCTATGACTAGCTGTATTTTTATAACTTATTCATGGGATCCTTTGCAATAAGCATAAATAACATTAACCCCTTCCAATCTCTAACATACTGTGATACTGTGATACTGTGAACAAATTATTGGCCTGTCACAAGTATATAAGAATGCATTTTAAAGACAGGGGTTTGAAGCCAGGATCATAATAATGGCATAAACAACAAGATAGTGGAGTTTTAGCAGTTTAACTGAAAGTTTTCTTCCAAGAGATGACCCAGCGATACCAGACTTGGTACATATTATCAGAGTATGCCCATAAAAAATTCAAGTGGTGTAATACAACTAGAAAATAATGAGAACTACATTAAATAACCACATTGTTTCCAGATTGCTCGGAGTGCAAAACAAAATTTGCTCACCTGAAATACCCATAATTAATGCAAAATAAAATATGGTTTGAGCAAACCCATTTTACTTCAGAGTAGGCAAGATGCCTGCCCAGAGTGGTCAGCCTCACGAAGAGGAACTTATCAAGCCACACTAACCCAAGTATTTTTTACTCACCTGCACACCTCTACTTTGTTAAATATCAGGACTAAGTCCTTTAGCAATGCCATTAACAGTGATGGGCTTTATATGACGCACTTAGTGAAGGCCTTCTGGCTAACACACTGTGCTGGGGTCACTCAGCCCCCAGTCAGGCAGAGATTTCCTGAAGCAACTTCTGTAAGTCACTGTGCTAGCACCTTATTTTGTCCCCTGCACAGTAAGATTGAAGGAACCTTTCCTTCAGGTGTGTTGTGCAAATCGTCTTTTAGTATGTAAGAGGAGATCCATGGCTAGGACAGATGTAGAATATAAATGCTAAAAAGAGTCTCTGCTGAATGATCTGACCCCACTCTCAATATAGTTAGTGTCTACATCAAACTGCAGGCACGTATTACCTAAAGCACATCATCTGGTTAAGTAACTCACTCCTGTCTGAACAGTCTTTAAAGCTAATGGCACTCAAAAGTACTGTACTTGAGAGCAATTAAAATTTTCCTTTAATATTCCCATCTACACACTTGCTGCACTTCATGCAACCTGTGTCTGGCCCTTTTCACAGCTTCCTATATGCTCTCAGCCATGCAACCCACCTCCCCACCACCCATTCTGTACCAGCACTTTGCCTCAACAGGGCATGAAAGCTGCCAGGGAAGTGGAGTGGGGAAACTTGACATTTAAAGAAGTAGTAATTTTCTCCATTCTCTACTAGGTCCTTTAGCATCTTATGTGTAAGTGGTAGAGATGGGGGTGGTTTGCAACTCAGAGACGAAGCAGCATCTCTAACTCCAGCAAGCTGGGGGGCTGCGGAGTTCCTGTGTCCCTGCATCACGCTGCTGTGCATCTCGGAGCAGTTACAGCATCCCACTTTCTCCAATCTCTGGGGTGTCCTTGTTTTCTTTTGACAAAAAATCCTTTCAAGCAAATAGCAGAGACACAAACACATGGAGAGTTTGCCCAACAGGATACCCATAAGTAATATTTCTTCGCAAAATATCTCATTAGCTAGGTGCACTTTACAAAGTGTGTAGTTTCATTTCAGTGCTTGGCAATGCAAGCCACCTGGACAACAGACCTAATTCTGGCTTGATATCTGAATCTCAAGTGAGTGTAACAAAATGGAAAAATACAGTTTCAGGGATAAAGTGTCTCACAAGCTCATCTGGTAGAAACAGCACACTGGTTACTACTAGAACCTGTCTGCTACCACTTTTTGCCCTTCACATCAACTCCAGCTGGTCAGCAGGACATAGTTCTTCAGCAGTAGGCTGCACTGCTGCAGTACCCAGGCTAAGTGCTCCTTCTGGCCCGGCTCCTCCTGGGCGCTTGTAAGTCACGGTGCTTCACCTTACACAAAGATGAACTTTGGTCATTCTCTGGTGTTCACACAGCAGACTGAACTGGACTTTTCTGCTTTACTTTCAGGTCAACCAACATTCAAAGACATGGAATCTGCATCCAGCACTTTTGTATTTAAAAATTACAGTCCCTTCATTAGGGACTGTAGTTACAGGACAAGGGGTAATGTCCTGTAAACTTAAACAGGGTAAGTTTAGATTGGATATAAGGAAGAAATTATTTCCTGTGACGGTGGTGAGGCACTGGAATGGGTTGTCCAAGGAGGTTGTGAATGCTCCATCCCTGATGGTGTTCAAGGCCAGGTTGGACAAGGCCTTGGGTGGCATGGTTTAGTGTGAGGTGTGCCTGCCCATGGCAGGGGGGTTGGAACTGGATGATCTTAAGGTCCTTTCCAACCCTAACTATTCTATGATTCTACGAAAAAATACTATGAAACTCCAGAGGCATTTTACTGACAGTGAGGTTTGCAACATCTAACTGCACAGGCAGGCGGTCCAAATGCTGTTTTCAGAAGGCATTTTGGTGAGCCGAGCCTTCTGACTGACTCTGGACCCAGGAGAACAGAACTCATGAGCTGAGACAACCAACAAAACTGCCAGGGTTTGAGGCTGCCTCACAAACTGGGGGCAGAGCGTGGAAAGCCCTGACTTCCCATCTATTACTCTCATTTCACTCTCAGACAACCTGTGCTCAAACACGGTATCTGCCAGTCTGGGAAACCTGCACAAACAGTTCCTGCTCTGAGTGAATTCTGCAGGGATTCAGACTCATCAGCTACAACAGTCTGTGACAGGAAGAGCGAATTCCCTCGCACCCCAGATAAAGATGTCTTTTGTGACGACAGGAAAGGGTTTTGCATAAATGACAAATGAGATCAAAGACAGGCACGCTACAGAGGGAGAGGAACTTACAGTGTTCATGGCACCTAGCAAGAAGCTCCAGGTCATCTGCGTGGTAGTAATCATACCCTGATGTTCCCAGAACCTCAAAGGGTAAATATCCTATAATAGGTGGAGCCCTAGAAGGGAAGCAAAGGGCAGGGAGTGAGCACAAAACCTGATGCTTTGACATCCTGGCAGATACGCTGTGACACTAGCAACCAAACCCCCCTCATATATTTACTTGGCAGGGAAATCAGGAGTGGATTTTCATATACACAACAATGTATTTTCATATACAAGCAAAAAAAAGACAGCAAGGGGGAGGTAAAAATTGAGCAAATGAAAAGGTGTGTGTTTACTGTTTCACAGCCTATTCATTATGTGGGCGTAAAGAAAGGCATGTACGTATGCAAGTGACTCAATTCATTAAGCATGCTTGTGAGACACACAGCTTGAGAAACGCTATGGCTGTTCATGTGCGCAGTAACTTGGAGCTTGAGTAAAATTATTCAGTAGGTTGGATGTAAATGTCATCTGGGTAGTAACCGTAGAAGAAAGCAAGCTGCGATGAAGGACCAGCTTGGGTAAAAGAAAAAGTAATTGTTCCCATGGAAAAGCTTGGGAAATTATAACCAGCAAAAATGTTTCTGTGCTGGCAGTAAAAGATAAGAATAGGCATGGGGCTGATTTTGAGGGCTGCTATTTCTATGCAGGTAGAGAAGGTACTGATGAAGTATTCAGATACATTGCAATGACTTCCTTCACTATTCTGCTGTCAGTTCTAGATTTCCCATTTTCTACGCAAAAGATGAGATTTATTTTGTTTTTAAGCAGGTGTCCTAACAACACTGAGCTTGTGCACAGCCTTTACTGGAGTCTGCTGGCTTATAATTATGAAACAGCACTGAAATGTGAGCAGAAAACCACTATTTTTGGCACTATTCCTTATATCAGCAGTTCCTTAGTTCTCAGGTACGCTCCTGCTTGCATCAGTTCAAGCACTACACTTGGTGAGACAGGATTTGTTTGGTTCCACCTATTCGTTTTTGCTGCTGGCTGTGCTGACAGCATGAGGCTGCTCTGCCAGGTGGCAGTGTGTTAGCAAAATGGTTAACGATTCAAAACTGGGGCAGACTGAAGGTGTCCCTGCCTATCAAATGCCCCTCTCCTCTGGCATCCTCTTGGTGCTTCGAGTGACCCTCTTAAGGAAGGTGGATGCCATAAAGCAGCTGAGAATATGAGCAAAAAGTTATTTAACTGGAAGTACATTTGGATTTGGACAGATCCGTTCTCAGTCTTCTGGATATTACTGTGGGAAATTCTCCTGTCTTGGCTGAGCAACCCAGCTCCACGTTTGTACTCTTGAGAGACACAGTGGGCATAGATTATTCAACTAAAGAGAGCCCAGACAGGTCTATAAGCTCCACCTTCCCCACAGCTGTGGTCAGTCTGGCATCAAATGGGAGATGGGGAAGGACAGCCAGGGATCTGCTCCGCAGCAGCCCCAGGGGGATCAAGATCTGAGCAGAAGCTCCACAGTCCCAGTACAAGGGGTCCTGGAAAAGCCAGACATTCACGGTCTCTGAGGGCAAATCTCTTGAAACACAGTGTGCTTAGAACACAGTGGTCTCTGCTACAATACAGCTTTATTTATTCAAATAACTTTTCAGAGTACTGTGTTCCTCCTTTGCCTCATGTGACCCAGATTTCTGTTAATGATGATAATACGTGTATTTGTTAAAGTGTCCTTCCTTGCTGTCTGTTTGGTAGAATGGGCCAGTGTCTCTCCTATCTTTAATGACATGCTTATATTCAGGACAGTAATGTCTTTCAGATGCACATCAGATAAACATTTAAGCTGATCAGGAAAGCATTATGCTTTCCTGTCTTTTGCCAGAATTCTTTAAATGAGAAAGCAACCACAAAATGCTCCTCATCTGTCATTTGACAGGGAGCTGCCTTGCTTATGGAACAATTTAGAAGTGCATTGTTAGCTTAAAGTTCCAGACTTGAGACCTGCAACTCTCTCTGCAAATGGGAATGCACAGCCTTCAGAGAGCCTGTTTCATGCAGTCTTGTAATAAATGAATGGAAAATAAGGAGAGGACCACAGTGCAGAAGAGAAAGAGATCACTACTGAAGTCAACAGGCTTTCTTCCTCTACACATACTTACATGTAGACCCAGAATGCAGATCCTTCCTAGTTCTCTAATGTTTATTCAGATCTGTGGAGTGCCTTCTGCATTATCTATCTTTAATTTATGTTGTCATCAGGATAGCCAAGGTCCTGATTCCAACTCATGCTGAGTACCCTCTGCCCCTCCTCATGACCCGTGTCAGGGTCAGGCAACGTGAGTTGACGCAAGTAAGCAAGAAACAGCAAAATACCCAACAACATTTCACAGCATCCTGCAGACTGTACTGAGAGAGGTTTAAATTGCTGATTAAAGGAGACAACCCACATGATCCCCTGCTCATTCTTGGGTCTGGGCTCACCACTCACATTCAGGGCTGTCACAAACTCTGCCTCAGCATATGAGTCACTTTAATTTGTCAAAACCAAATCTGCAATTAAATCTTCTAATTCCCTGTTTTTTCTTTTATCTTTATAACTTCCTTGGTCATTTATGAAGATGAAAATAAAAGCTTATTGACAAAGCAAAAGATTTAGAAGGATTCCTGGAAGCTGTAGCTGGAAAACAGAGGAGCCAAACTAATATAGGAAACAGGACCCACATTTCTCAGTTTCGATGACTTAATATCTTGGAGAAGTTAGACATTTCCCCACCATTTTATATGGTTTGTTACCTGTCCAAAATACGGAAAAGAGCAAAGCACTTAAGGATGCTAATAAGTAAGTTCAAGATGTTGCTACTCACTCAGTTGCTTTTTTAGTTAGAGATATTCTACTTGGAATCTCAGGCAAAGATTTCTGTTTTAAACAACAGTTTGTTTATTCATCAGTGACTAAATCTCTTACCTGTGGTCCAAGAATAAAAATTTCCATTCCAAACTATGCCTCGATGTAAATTCTTCACATGGCTCTTCAACATTGCAGAGCTCCTGCAAAACAGTCAGCACATTCAAACATTTAATTCTGTGACATGACAAATGGAGACCTGTAGCAAGACCAAGGAAGCATCTTGTTGTTAAAACAAACCCTAGCAAAGTACAGTGTTTTTAAAGCACTTGACTTATTTTCCCCTTAGGAATGTATAAGCCTAGTTTTATAGATGCATGAACTGATAAGAAGTGGTTGAATAATTTACCCTGGACTGAATTTCAGAGCTAGGATAAATAGTCCAAAGGCCTCATCTTTTGTAGGCAATATTCACCACTTTTTGCAAATACTGGTGTCTGAATATGGATAACAGCACCAAGTTCAGCTTTAAATTGAGCTGGCTAATGCCCTTTTGAGCAAAAAGCACCTATGGTTGTTATCCTTGTCATCACTGCACTGCACCACAGGACACTTACAGACCAGCAGAAAGAGTCCATGGAACAGGGTGCTCAGTGTTCCAGGAAGCAGGTGGCCTTCTTACACAAAGGAGCAATGGGATATATATCTTTAAATTCTGCAGCTTTTCAAGTGGTTTAGCTGGTCACCTCGTTTGGTGACCAGGGCTGACAGATCTGAGGCACACCATTGCAGGACCATCCTTTCTCTCAAAAGCAGCTCCCGCTTTATGTCTTGTCATTCCAAAACACACACTCTGTTGCCTCCCACTCCAGACACAGTGGGGTCCTCTCTCATTTACCAGCCTTCTGCACACACAACCTATGCTGCTGAGCGTACTCTTGAGAGGATGCTGCATCACATCTGCCATCGCAACTGCCAAGCACACAGCTCATGGTACCAGCACCAGCCCATCCCCACATGAAAGGGACAATGCAGTCACAGAGCTCTCACCTTTAAGAACTGTGGTGTGACAAGACGAACAGTTGCTACGAGGCAAATCTGCTCCTCTGTGGCTGACCTGAAAGCTCGTGCAATAGCTGACTCAAAGCCATTACAGGAGGGTGTAGGCACTAGACACAACCAGACAATTTATTTAAGAAGAGGAAGGAGAGCTTTCTTTTCATGTTAAGGCAGGTACAATGACTGATGAAACCCAAACAACAGACTCCTCCTACCCACAAGGCAATGCCACACTGATACACACTGGTGTTATTTGAAGCACTGACCCTTTAGGCTCCAAGTTACACAGTGGTAACCACCTACCCCTGGCTTGCAGGGAAGCATCATAAGACCGTTCTGAGCAGCTAAGTGTGCAGCTACAGTCTCCTTGTCAGCCTTTCTCCAGCTCAGCATTTGCATGATTCAAGATTCTACAGGTTTTTCTAACTATTTAATCTTTAAAAAGCATCATTTGACTGCCACAAGTGAATCAGAATAGAACATTGTACCGGTTATTTGAATGAGTAGGCTGCTTTACAATTGGCAGTGGGTCAAATGGAGGTAGGATGAGCCTGGTTATCGCTTTTTTAAGCACAGCATGCAAAAGAGTTCGCTCTTCTGACCAACAGCCTCCCCACCACGTTTGTACGAAAAACATCTCCAACATATCCACAGCTCGTTCCATCCCTGCTGATCACAGGGCATTTTCAGCTGAAACAAGGCCTCTAGGAGGCTGCGGATTAATGTACAATGTAAAAGAGTGAGAGAGAGTTAAAGGTAGGTTGGAGCAGGAACTTACCATGAGTAAAATATTTAAAATCCACTACAAATTTCACATATTCATACATCAAGGGTTCATTTGGATCTAAGCTGCCTCTTGCTAAATGGCAACAAAACTCTATTTGTTTCTCTGCTGAAATGAGAGAAAGAGAGAGAGAAATACACAATGTTACTAGAAATCTGCACTTTAGCACACTCCATATATCAAATCTATCTACGTGCTTATACCAGCCCTGCTGCTGCAATATCGGAGCATGCCCTGCTGGGATGCTCTTGAGACCCGTAAGTAAATGTATAACTACCAGGAGCAATGATCAGCTGGTTCTGCTTAAAGAAATCTATTCTCAGCCTTTCTTCTATGGCTCTGCAGCCACCCCACTATGCTGGGCATGAAGCTCTGGCAATATTGGTCAGTGGTATTTTCCTCTGATTTCGCGTACACACAATTTCACACAAAGCTGTTAAGCTATACTACATACCCTGCTGTGGCACTGCTCAGTAGGACCCAGATCCAAAGGGCACTGAAGTCACCTTAAGCCTTTTTGTTAAGGCTTAAGCCAGAAGGAAACCAACCCGAGGGCAGAGCACCAGCAGAAGGGCTGCCCAGTGCCCATGATGCTTACAGGGCAGCAAAGAGGAGAGGCTAGCACTGCCTGGCCATGGAGAACCTACGGGGAAAGGCGGATGGATCCCCATACAGACATGTGAATCGTGGGTGTTAGGAAGACACTGGTGCCTGCTCTGGTGCTGGGGGTGTTTTCTGGGGGAAAGGGACATTTTGGGGGTGGGATGGCAAGCAGCAGTAGAGATCTATACGGACTGTTCAGATGGGAAGGCTGTTGATTTTATTACACATAGGGTTTCTCAGGTGTCCCAAGACATGCAAGTTTCCTAAGGTGCAAATGATCTGCCAAAACCCTTTGGGATTTTTCTTACCCTTTTCCTTCCCCCAGGCCCCTCACTCCTTTCACAGGCTCAGACCAGCACCCTGCCCTGGAAAAAGCATCTAATGGGGGCAACTTCACTGTCCTATGGTGCTAAGCAGACAGTAAAACAAAGACTGCTCGAATCAAAGACCAAGTACTGGGAGCACGTAGCAGCATTAGTATTAAACCCCAGAAATACTAACTGCAACAAAGCAGAAGTGGCAGGCAGGAGAATTAAATAGCTGGAGAGCCCTGTGCAGGCTCCCTAGGAGCTGTTTGCCTTTGGCAAATTTCCCTGACAGACAGACAAGAGCTGTGCTTACCGTTTAGAAAATCAGCTGCAACAGGATCTGTCATGAGCACATGTGGAGAAAGGAGCTTGTACACCTCGCTCTGCTCCCGCTCAGGCAGAAAGTTTAATATATTTTGGTCCACCAAATCTGACTGATACAAAAGAATGCTTTGTCATGTTCAGCAGTACAGCCTGACAGAAGCACATGCCTTTTCATCCCACAGTACAGCACAGATGCTGCCTGTCTAGCGTGGCTGTTTAAGACAAGGAAGCCCAATCAATCTGCAGGTGGACCTAGGGCAGACTATAACACTTTTAGGTTATTTTACCCAGGGTTGCTATCTATTTGCAAAAGGTTGAAGGGATCCCAGAGGCTGTCCTTCTGTTCAGCCAGATGCAAGCTAGAAAAGAAACCCTTGTACCATGGGAATACAGCAAAGATGACAAATATCATATCAAAATGAAATTGTGAAACATTTCCCTTTGATAGCATGATACAGGAGTGGGAGACCTCCTCCTCACATCTTCCATATGTCTTCTAGGCTGAACATCTGGCAAAATCAGCTTGACCTGCAAGCGTCTCAGTGCTGAGCAGCCCACACATCCTGAGTAAAGGGGCTCTACTAAAATTTTATCACATATCTGTTTCTTTGCGCACCGAGACACTCAGCGCGGTTAACTGTGTGCTCAGATTTGCCCTCATGTAGCATCACTCGGGCCTCATGCTTGGCACCATAAAAGACAAAAACAGGTTTTGAGGGGCCAGCAGCCAACTGATTCTCAAAGTTCTAGGAAACTCTGAGGCCACGTACTTGTGACTAAAGACCATGGGCTCAAAGTAGAAAAGCCCAATGTCATCAGAAGAGCACAGAATCAGTCCTGAAATAACCTTTAAGTTATCTGAGAAGAGCTTCTGCATGCACAGATTTCATAAACATGAGATTTTCCATATACCTGGTGGGATAAACACCACCCGGACCATGCTTCCGACGTGCAGCCAAATGGTGAGCTCTGAGTACCGTGACTTTGTACAGCTTTGGGGTTTTTTAAGCTAACCCTCAAAAGTGACTCTGTTGCTCACAGGAACTTGAGAAACTCCCTGTTTGTTGGTGCAGTGACAGGGCTGTGTTAATCAGGGGAATGGTTCTTCAACACATTGTGATGTCAGAACTTACCGGTAAGTGTCCAAGCAGAGATGAAACACTATCCGATACATAAATAATAATCCCATCTGTGGTAAGAGCAATGAGAAAGCCATCTAGTGCCTAACGATAAAGGCAAGCAAAAAAGAAAACAAAATAAAAAGAATTATCCAAGGGAAAAACTTAAAATATAATTTATTCTTTGGTGATGCTACTAACAGCCTAAAACTAACATAAATTAATTATGGAAAAAATTGTTCAATGTGGAAAACTAAAAATTACACATGCTAATTCAACATTCTTATTTGCTCATTAATATTAAATTGACTTGTACTTTTCACCCAT
Organism: Neopsephotus bourkii; assembly: GCF_033783945.1. NCBI lineage: Eukaryota > Metazoa > Chordata > Aves > Psittaciformes > Psittacidae > Neopsephotus > Neopsephotus bourkii. The sequence goes on along the minus strand of NW_026901430.1, from coordinate 617,866 downwards.
TCATTTAACATGAAGCAAGACAATGGTGGCCAGAATTTCTACACCCACATAATCCCAATGACTTCAGTCCCTTCATTATGTGTTCTGGATTACACAATAGTTAACCATAAGGAGATGTTAGATATCATCACGACAAACCCAGCATTGTGGGTGGATGGATGAATGGATAAGTAGAGACAGAAAAAATATACAATACTGTATTTTTAGTAATTTATGGACAAATTGGGCAAGATCTAAAGCCTGCTCTATTTTGCTTAAAGCACTGATTTGTTAGGGAGTGACACAACAATTTTAAAGTTTGTTTTGTTTTCCCTTTCTTATTCACAATGGTTTCTTTCCTGGAGTAAAAGTTCTCTGTCCCTTTTAAGTCACTGCATATGCCTCCCTCTTTGGGTGTTCTCCCTGTTCTTCCCATCATCTTCTTACACCCAGTGTCTGTCCCTATTCTTCTCTAACATGTACCAAGATCTGGGAGGTTTAACCTCTGGTCAACACCGTGCACAAAGCCAACTCTTCTAAAGACACTGTTAGGCTGCTCTGCAGCTAAGCTACAGGGAGGCAGAAATGGAGTATTCACCATCTTCCTCACCTCAGTCATACTCTGCCTTTGCTGAAAAGAAGCCCTCTCTGGAAAAGAAACACTGATTTTTAGCAAGCTGGACAATGGTCTAACATAGTCCAGCAAGCCAAGTTATTAAAGGGCTCTCTCTACCCTGCTACGTTTAAGGGGTGGTGGTGTGGGGGGGTTGTTTTGATTCAGCTGGAACAAGCTAGCTTGTTTGGTGAGAGAAATTCCCAGAAAGAATGAACAGACTTTTCCAGGGAGGTGAGTCATGACATCCTGATGAAAAGGAATAACTAAGACTGCAGCACCTCCCAGCTCAGCCCAGAATACACCCTTATGTTGGTGGGGCAATGAACAACAGCTGCCCACGCAGGGTAAGAGATGTCCTTGCTGGAGGAGTACGCAGCACAGACTCAAAGCTGCATCCTGAAGGAAAGAAAAAGGTAGGCTCACAGGGTGTTTCTAGATCAGCTAAGCATTTTAGAAGTGAGAGTGTCAGAGCTGTTCTCCTGGATGCACTTTAAGGCAACTCAATCAAAAGATACAGCATTCACATCACAAGTACAGCACCGCACAGCTAGCAGCAGCAAAGGCAGCAAAGTAAATGCTGCCTGGCTAATGGGATGTGGAGGAAGAGAGCTGCTCTGCTTTCTTTAGGTCCTTTCAAGTTTGTGCTAAAACTGCTAGCTCTTACGGCTCTTCTGAGAAGGGCAATTCTCTTTTTCCTCTCTCACCAGGCCAAATCTGGGCCACACTGGTCTTAATTCCTAAATGAAAAGCTGTTTATTTTAAGGGGAAGCAATCACATTTTTAACTCTGTGTCTGCAAATCATTTAGCATAACACTGGTCTGACAGGTTTGCATTATATGTACCAGCAGAGTAGAAATCAGTAATACTACCACTGGGACCTGAATAGGGGAAAAAGAGGTATATGTCTCTGAACTACTCCACTGACCTGATTACTTCTCACTAATCTATGCAGCTTTAATTTCTTACCTCTAACATCAACTGGGTGAACTCCTCGTTGCTAAGAAATGAAGGCTTCCAGTCTTGTCTAATCTCACAGGCTTCTGTCTGTGCAGTGATTTCTTTAAAGAAAAAACATCAAAAAAGCAACATGACTCATACTACTTGGATTTTTTTTTCCTATCAAGTAACACTCGATTTCTTTTAAGAGGTTTTCAGAGGAATCATCCTCAGATCATTCTCCACACAAAGCCTTCTTGTGTGCAACAGTCATTTTCCATGCCAATGTGATACAAATACATTAGAAATCAAGAAAAGGAAGAGGAGACATTTTCAGTGTTCTGAAGAAATCCTTCAAATGCAAGGTCAGTGAGCTAATTTCAGAGTAGCTGGGCACCTCTGGGTGTCCAGGAGCGCCCAAGCAGTAGGACAGGCTGCACCCAGACATCTTCTATCCAAGGAGACCTGGTAAGAGGGCACAGAGCCTCCTTTCCCCTGGCTTTTGCAGTGTGTGCTGTTCCTCTGCTCTTCTTCCCTCATGCTCTGTTTGAGAGTGTACAAAGCGTGCCAGGGGACGCAGAGGCCAGGGAGGGAAACGGAGCAATGTCACTACATTAAAAAGCATCTTTTCAAGTGTATCTATGCTTAACTCGTCATCGCTGTATTCAAACCTAGCTCATTTCCTGAGGCCAACTGTTGTGCCTTATTCTGCCCTGCACTTAAGATCATGTCCTCTCTGGAGGTCTTAGATGCTTGGGAAAAAGGAGTTTTCATCTGAGCGGAATCTGGCCGCCGGGCAGATGCAGAGCGAGCACCTTCAACAGAAGCAGGCCTGAGCCCTCCAGTACCTTTCTGTTTCTGTAAGAAGTCGATGGTCCTCTGCAGTATTGTGGACTTGTCCATCTTGAGAGGGTGGCCATGGCCCTGCAGCATCGTGCAAAGCTCTTTAATGAGGACATTGAACTGGTCTCTCCTCTTCTTTTCAGATTTGTTGCGTGATGCCCTGGATGACAGAAAGAAAAATGCTGCTAAGTAAAATGAAGGACATACAGCTTGACCCAGGGAGAGCCAAATGGCCCTGCCCCAGCAAAACACTTTAAATACAAGAATCTAAACTCCATTGGGACTGCTCATTTGTTTAAAATTAGGCTTGGGCATTAAACAGTTCACTGGTGCTCAGGGCTTTGCAGCAGAACTGAGCTCACCATCAGCAGGGAACATCTGGAGGTAACAAATATGATTTATATTCACAAGAGCAAGACTGCATCCTTACATTGTTTCAAAAGCATGGTAATGAGGTGAAGGTGTTATGGGCAAAATTCTTCCAGTAAGAGAAGTCCTGGCACCTATGTGTTCATGTTTTGCCAATCTCATTTTTATGAGCTTATGTTTTGCAGTGAGTACATACTATATAAGGTATAAAGGTCAAAATGTGAATGATTCCTTACTCCCTGATTTGTACTTACAAAAGTAGCTTATCAAGAAACAATACTGTGCAGAGACAACTTGACTGCATAAAAAAGTCAAGCACATGCCCTTCTATCTGGTTTTGAAAATCTGCTGCTATGATATATGAAACCAGGAATGTTAAGAGTCTGGCTGCAGAAACCACAGCTTGCATTAATACAATTTAAGAATGTTTTATTAGGGTTTTCTCCTCCATTAAAAAAATAAAGAGGAAAGCAAATCCACTCAGTTTCTTCCAAAATGTTTTTTTCCAATGCTTATATCTGAGATAACCCTGTTTTCTTACAACCTCTTCCAGTAGTAATTAATTTTCTTACATGAATAGAAGTGTATTCATGATGATACATGCTCCTTGTGATCTAGACCAAGTGTGGTATGTAGAAAGCATTTCCATTCATATTCAGGTTGGCATTTGAAGGTTCTAAGATCCAGCATTTATGTTCACAGCCATCTCTGTTTCGGTACTTGTGTACAATGACTAATTAGAACTCAGCCAAATGCTTCTCTGAAGGGAGACTAACTCATACTTGTGCTAAAACAGGACTGCTCTCTAAGGTTCACAGGGAGCTCTGCCCCAGGTGGGCAGCACTGCATGATGCCAATAAAACCAGAGGTCAGGAATCCTGCGTCAAAATAATAGCTACAGGATACTATGAGATTCTGAGGGCACAACTATGTACTATAAAGAACACTCATCTGATTAAGCCATCACAGGGGTGGCCAAACACACTATGAGGAGCTTGAAGATGATGACTTAATTATGTTGTTTGTGGTCTGCTATATGCACCCTATAAACTGTATGGGGGGTTTGCCTCTGACATCAGTAGTCCCAGATAGTTTTTCCAAGCACTGGACAACACAGCATTTACAATTCTCCCTGGGAGGAGCTTCTGCTCTCAGTGCTCTGTGCATCCTCTTCATACCTCTTTGCCCTGTCCTTCTCATCTTCATCCATCAGTTCGTTTACACAACACAGAGCTCTGGAAGGAAAGGACAGAAGTACTTACTGAGACATATTCCCTGATCTTTTTGCAGATGTCAGAATACGGAGCTTACTGGTTTGTACTTTATGACCTACTAAATGTTCCAATCTTCCCTTTCCCAAACTCCAATCTTGTTACGTAGTTTCTTGCTTCTGAGAGTTACTGAGTCTTGAGAAGTGAAACCATTGCTGTACCCCCAAACATACAGCTAAAATATGAGCGACTTTAGAGGGAAAGAGCTAAAAGCCAGCAGCCTCTCAGATTCTTTGCACTCCCCGCTGCCAAGTGAAGAGGAACCCTGAGGAAGCACTGAGCTTTGCACAGGAATAAGCATCTCCCCTGCAAATGTGAGAGCTGATTTGACTCTGATGTCTGTACCAGGCAGCACTGTGTCTGGTCCCGTTTTGGAAAATCAAACAGGCTGTTGGTTGATTTCAAGCATTGCAATACTTGAAAAGCATCTGAGATTTCTTTCTCGGTGGAAGGGCATAAGGAGGAATAAGGAAACTGTGCTAATCCCCAAAAGGATTAGTATTAGGCAACAGCAGGCTACAATAAGGACATCTAAGCTATGATGTGATAGACAGGTTCATCCAAAGCATCCTGCAGCCAATGACTGCTCCTTGCACTGGTGGACTTCACCACATCTGAGCTGTGTCCAACCACTGGGATTCATACCCAAGACCTGAAGTTGAGACTTGTCAACAAGTCACCTGGCACTAACCAGGGGAAGAAAGGAATGTGACCTGGGTCCCCTGAGTTCCTGCACCACAACAGTCATTGTGGACTGCTCTCTTTATCTTCTTTATCTGTTCCTGCAGCACAGGTAAGGTGAACAGTGGGCAACAACTCTCAGGAAGGACACAGTACTCTCAAGCCCCGGGAAATGATGGAAAATCCAATATGAGGGTAAATTCTTCATTGGTGACTTGCTTTCTGTGACCCAGATGGGCTAAGTCCAAGGGGTAGGAAGTCAGGCAGATGCAGGAGAGACAGCTGCCATCACTCCATGACATGTTGCCCAGGTCAGCTCTGCTGGGTTGCATCCCCTTCAGACACCTCCAAAGAGGAAAACTGCACCTGATCCCGGCATCAGCACCAATATGCCTCCATCTCTAGGTAGCTCTTTCACTGGCAAAACCCTCCCAAGGGGCATTTTTCAATGTGCACATCCAAATGTTCTTCCCTGCTTTAAGACTTCTCCAAGCTTAAACAACTTAGTGGCTATAAAACCACTCACAACTTAGAGGAAGCCAAAGACACTGCTCACAGTAAAAGCTACAAAAATTTACCCTCCTTTCCTGCTCTGGGGCAAGGATCTCCCTCCCAGAAAATGACCTGGGCAGAAGAAAGTATGACTTCTTTTGTCCCGAAGTATGAAAGCACTCCATGGGGAGGGAATGGTTCTCACTCACTGCCTAAGTCACTGAAAACTACAAGCCAAATTAGAAATTACCAGTTCTATTCCTCAGGTTCATCAGCCCAGACTGACGGAGTGGGATTAGCACTTCTTATCACCATGTAAATAGAGACGGAGGAAAATTAATCCTGGAAAGAAAAGCAAATCCAGTTAAAACACTTTTGCATGCAAGACTTAGCCTAGAGAGAAGCAATCACTTCAAGTTGAAAAAGTCTACCACCATAAATTAGAAACATGCTCAACTATAAATGGTGAATGCTCAGAAAAGCCTCCTGGATTGGGAGCTGGACCAAGTTCTGAGGGTCCTTGCTCTGTTTCCATGCCTGCTGCTGCTCCATGGGAAGGCCAGCTTGATCTCTTGTGCCCAAAAAGCCATGTAGCCCAGCAGGGTGCAGGAATGGTCCTACTGACCTGGGGCCACTGAGGATTGATAGGAATCCTTCCAAAATATGACAGTTTACTGGGCATGTGTGCTATGAAAACCATCAAGTATGATACATTTATCTTGCATTTCCTCCTTTGAGATGATAGACTGTGGATAGACTTAAGGCCTCCCATTAAGGTTTACTACTTACAGGACACACACCTCTCCTTTTTGTTTGTGCTTTAAGCAGTTATTAATGAACACCCTGAACCGATTATACCCACATCGCAGTGCTCATCTCTCTGAAACCATCGCTGTTGAAACTTGTTTGGCTCCAGATGAGCCTCATTCTCAGGAAAGACACAAATGAAACCACAGTGTCCATGACTGACAGTAATATTTTCAATAATAGCCGAGTGCTGGGCTTCCAAACTTAACAAGTTTTTAATGCCCTCCCTGTGTTGAGCCCAGGTTCATGGCTATTTCTCCTGTTCCCATTAACTCCAACATCAGCTCAAAACACTGCAAAAAACCTCTCTGCAACCATGAGAATAACATATTTGTAACCATTGTGAATGAGAAAAAATACCCCCACATTTCTGATCATCTAAAGCACTAGCAAGAGCTTGTTCATTTCACCAACTAGTGAAAACGCCTCAAAGGGAACAGCTGTTTGTTGTTCAAGGCCAGACTGGACAGGGCTTGGAGCAACCTGGTCTAATGGAAGGTGTCCCTGCACATGGCAGGGGGCTGGAACTGGAAGACCATTAAAGTCCCTTCCAATCCAAATCATTCTAGGATTCTATGAAACACAAGAAGGTGGTTGAAGAAGCATGCCAAGAGACACACATTAGGCATGCATGCTGGAAAGGGCAGCTGGGACAGGGTAGGGGCTGACATTGTGGGGCAGCCGCTAAGCACCACGAACAACACAGATCCCCAGCAGGAATACGGTGAGAGTGCTTTGTAGGGGAGGTTTATGTGAGTAACGTGAGACAACAGGCCCAATTCCTGCTCACTCCTGCTCATTGCAGCTGAATGAAATTATGCTGGTCCATTTGCTCAAAAAAAATAAGGGCTCAGATAAAGCATAATCTCATCATTTCAGACAGTAATATGGAAGTTACCTGTAAGAGGTCTGAATCTCAGACACAAAAGAAGTACTAGAGTAACATATAAAATACCTAATGTGTTCCAGTGGTAAGTCTATCCATAAAAAATGCAGTTGGGAACGTGAACTTCAGGGAAAATCTTACCCAACCGATATCTTCAGCGAAGCTGCAACTGAAAACAACATCTGGGTAGCAAGTTTAAAACCGGTAGATCTGCTGTGCTCCTGTTCTCACAGCCATCATACACTGCTCAAGCTACAAGCTTTTATCCCAGTTCAAAAGGAGCATGTGATCTTATTTGCTACCTTATTGAGATGTCATAGAAGCAAGGTGCTTATCTTAGTCACTGCTGCTATTGTCAGTGCTGTTTTATCAAAACCATCCAGTTGTTTCTCCTCTAGAAGAATGACCCATACAGATGTTTTAATAACTTGTAATAATTTCAGAGGTATGTAGGTATAAGGAAAATCCTTTTTAAAGCAATGTGCTACATTATAAATGCTTGTGAATACACAAACAGATCTATCACAGTTTTTCAGGAAACATTTTTTTTCTATATGGGCTCAAGTTGCAAAAGTTCCACCAAACAAAAGGATTCTTCCCAAGCTTTGAGTGTAAAGCATTACACAGAAACCTTCACACTGTCTTGCCCATAGGTTGTCTGACAACTAAAAACTCCAGGGAAGCCCAACAGGTTTCCTGCCTTGTACAGGTGGCTGCCTTCCCAGCCAGTTTGAATAGCAGTAAGCTGAAGTAAGCTGTTTGATCACTGAGAAGCAACAGGCTATCTGATGCTCACCCAGTCTAAACTGGGAAATGAAGACCAGATTCTCCAATCTCTAGCAGCATCTACCACATCCCACTGCAGTCTGGTTGATGTGAAGTGCAAGGGGCAGAGGAATAAGGCATCCTGGATCTGTCCCAGTAGGACACCCTTAATGAACATGAGAGATGTCCCGAGTCAACACCAGACTTTGAGGCTTTAACAGAATAAATGGCTATAAAACCATTCACAGGCTCAAACACACAGAGAAGCTTTTTGCATGATGCAGCAGGATGGTGAGCTACAAAAAGTCTTAGTAGGAGACACCTAAGGACAAAATATTCTTAACTGGATTAAGCACTTCAGGACTACATTTAGCTAAATGCTTTTTGTCTTGTTATGAGCCAGAGCTAAATATAGTAACCAGAATACTTAAGAATAATTTCATAAGGGTTGTATACACTCCTCAGCCAGATAAGGCACTTAGCACTACTGACAGCAGTGTGTCTGCATGTTAAGAGTATTTTAAATAGCTCCAGATGAAATCTCTTTGACCTTAACTGTATTAACCAGAGGGATCAAAATTTATTTATTGCCTCCTGAAAATCCTCTCGTGCAACGCTTAGAGAGAAGGATTCCTGAACTCTATGGGCAGGTGAAGAGAGAGGACACTTGTTAGTGCTGTGCATTGTTTTTTACCCCACCTACAAGAGGTGAGGATCAGCTTCCTCACAAAGAAATGCACATCCATCACTGCTTAATGCCCTGTGCAATGGGAAAAGCCTTTTTCTTCCCTGGTATGGGGAGTCTCAAAAAACACTCATAGCATTTTAGGGACAAGCTATACTTCAGACCTTTCAAATATCACAGATTTGAAGTTGTTTCCAGGGTTACAAAAAGGGTAATACAGTATGACAGCCTTAACAAGACAAATGGACTTCTCAGACACATGGCTAATAGTAATACTGCTACCTGCAATATCCTGGCACATTTTTAACTGGAAAGAGAATAAGAAAGGGAAATTATTACTATTTTTTTTTCCAGAATTGTCTGAGTTCAGGAGCAATCTAAAACTGCAGCTTTTGACTAAAGACAATGCTTGCTGCAAATCACTGTAATATCAATATTACCTTAGGGTAACTCTTAATGTAGCATCACCTTAGTAAGAATTATCCCCTGAAACCAAGAGTTCCTATGAATGCTTCACTATAGCTTTAATTTAAAGTATTTGGTTATGTCACTGATGGCAAGGCAAAGATCACTCTATGAATGTAATGCTGCACAATTCTTTGTGGCCAGCAACAAATAAAGCTTTCATTGGTCACCTAAAAAGGGTCCCTGAATACAGCTGATTTGATAGGTTTTCCCAACTATACCCACCGGTCTAATAAAAAATATTCTCTATGCATAAAAACTTTGTTGTGCTTGTATTTAAATTTTCCTAACATTTTGCATTTGAGCAGTGTTAGGGAGTCTTCAAATCTACACTGTAGAAAATAATTTAATTATGGAAATGTATTGTGCTAATAATTTCCACAGATTTTACATGCAATGAATTCATCAGAGAGCCCTCAATTACAAGATGCAAGACTTTGTAGCACAATGCAGTCATAAATAAGAGAGTTAATGCATTCTCCAGCAATACGGTTTATATGTCAATATGCAGATGTTTAATTCTTCTTGAGGCAATAGGAGAGCATGACTCTGGTTGACAGCTAAACACTGATTTGATTTTTAAAAGGCAGAATTTAACCTCTTCAGTAAAGTGCTACTGATTCAATTACAAAATGCTAATGGAAATGACATTTGAAAAACCAAACAGTGCCACTGCATCCTTGGGGCTGTTTAGCACAGAAGGGATCACCACCTCTGTTCAGGCACAGGAGCACTGAAGTCCTGCTCCCTGTGCTGTGCCACCCACCTCTGAGCCATTCACCCAGAGCAATGAGGAAAGCCACAGAAGCAGCTCCCACAGCCCTCCACTGCAAAAGTCCTTCTCTTACACTGAGTAACCACCACTGCAGCACAGCTCAGTGTGAAACCGTAACACAGAAATGCAAAGACTGAAACATGCAAAGGAGTTGCATCTGCTTTCTTAGTCTTTTTCTGCTTGCATTTCACCCTCTCCTTTCCTTGCCCTGCCTTGCCTTTTGTTGTTCTTCACTCTTTCCTGCTCTTCTTTGACTTATTGCCCTCACCTAACATCCATTGGTTTGCAGTTCAGAGAATTGGGTCTTTCTTGAGTGTGGTTTCTTTCCATCTTCTTGTTACTTATGTCATCTGCCTTCATCTTTCCATTGCTTTTTCTTCTATGTGTTCTTCACTTTCCCTTTCTCAAAGTGAAAAAACCTGTTAAATGATCTCAGTATTGACAATCAATCAGCCATTTACTTGTGGCTTGTCCAGGCCTGAGGCATGCATGGCTGCCAAACTCTGTTTGAGGACATGCTATCTTAGGGATCATGCTGGTGGGGATCAGATGCACATCTTCAACATAGCTGTCTCCCACACCCCCTTGGTCCAGGCCCAGAAGCACTAGGTCCTGTCCTGCCTGATAGTTCCTAATTTCAGCTTCAGATCCTCTGGAAGAACTGGGATCCTCCCCTCAGCTCAGTGGTGGAGCTGTGCAGCTCCCTCTCTTACAGAAACACCACCCTACATCTCTGCTGAAGGAAATGGTCCAGCGCAGCACATTTGTCTGTGGCAGCTAACACACTCCTGCACTCTTTGGGGCCTGACTGTACCTATATTTTCACACAGCATCTGTTTATTGGAACATGGGTAACAATGGTGAGTGAGTGAGTGAACCAAATAGTCCTTTCCTGTTAATCTGTCAGAAGTGGACTTTTTTGTGCCACTATTGTAACTATTGCATCGCGATGCACTCACCTACAGGATACTCTCTGCTGGTTTATTGAGCTCTAGATTTAGCTTGTTACCTGTGACAGATTTATGACTGCATTCATTAACAGCTTCAAGACAGAAGCTAAGAGATACCCAAAGAAATTGGATTATGGAAAACAATTACACCACAAAAAAGGCTGTATCAGAACACTGTGATTCAGAACAGAAATGAAATACGAAAGAACCAGGAAGGAACAATGGTGTGTCGGTTTTCTTGCTGGGTTGTTGTTTTGGTTTATTTGTTTCGTTGTTTGTTTTTTTTTAACCAGCATTTGCTGTTTTCTGGCAAAGAAAAGGAGAAAAAGGATTAAAAACTATCAGACACTTGGAATGATGATTACTGAAACATTTTGTTCTCTAGGATTTTTGTCAGATTCTGGAGAAAATAGCTGGGTGAGTTTGTTCTGTTCCAGCGAATTACTGAACCTTGCAGGGTAAAGACACAACAGTGTAGAATATTATTTGAAATGTCCCCAGGGTTTCTGTTACATGGGCATGCATTTAATTGATTCTATTAATTTGTCTAATAGCCCCTTAAAATTCTCAAAACATGGCAAAAGGCAGACCCGCTGATTCACAACCCTCAGCAGTACAAACCCATACTTCTGGCACAAGCAGGGTAGGATAAAACTGCACATGCAAATAATGCTGCAGACTTCTGTAGTTTTGGATGAATACATGTGTTCACTTGTAGCTGTTGAGTTACTACAGGACAGGTAAATGTGTGTTGCAGTGTGAAATGATGATATCTAACCTATCAGCACCTGACTCAGTCAGACATAGAGACAAAATATATCCTCAAATAATAACATAGTTTTCCCCTGTGTAGGTGGGAGCAAAGGCTGTTGTTCTCAGTTAATACTTAGCACAAGTTAAGCTGTAGATCTATGTCCAGGAAAGGCACACAGAGTTGAAGAGGAGGCAGCAATACTGAAATCTAACAGTCAGAAGCCTTTTCAACCCAACAGTCTCAAACATTGCCAGAAAGTAAGAACGCTCTCAAAGCTCCGCTTATGGCTGATCCTGATGGTGCAAATGCACGTGTGTGTTGGTGAGGGCACAGACACACATATATAAACACTCTTTGCAAACAAACACTGAGAGCAATTTCTACCAAGGAAAGCAGCGGTGACATTCAGTATGACTCTTGCACCACTCACCTCCTGCTGATGGAAGGTAAGGAACTGTTCCTACTGGGTGCATGCAAAGGGAAGGTGAGCAGAGCTCTCTCTCTCATGCCTCAGGCCACTTTCTATCATGTTCACTTCTCTGGCAAATCACAAAGGATGGGGTGTGTGTGTGTGGGAAGGTTAACCCAATAAATTTCAGCCATGAAAAGAGAGGCTTAACAAGTGAAAAACACCTCCCAAAGCTATTGATTCTGCAGCTTAAACTATAGGGACAGCAGCTGATCATAAACCCACTGCTGAAATCCTGGCTAGTTTCAGGGTTTCATTACAGTAGCTTCAACACTACCAGAGCAAACAGCTTGGAATACTTTTAAAAGAAAGTCTTTGCTGACTTGATGGCATTAGCTTCTGTGCTATGGAGTGGGTGCTGGGAACCCTGACACCCTGTGCGTGGTTTTCAGGGACCACCAGCTGGAGCTTCTCCTTGGATGGTGCTATGTGTTACTCCCACCAAGAGGACATAGTTTTCATCAGCTGTATTTATGGCATTAGTGAGGTCATCAGGTCCTTTTTTCAGTTTTGGATTTTGTTTTGGCAAAGATGTAGACACTAGGACATCAAAGCAGTCTTTTTGGATGTGTTACCCTGAAATCCCTTTTGTAATTCCTTTTCTACCTACTATAGATGAAACTCGTCCCAAGCAGACAGCTACATAAAGTTTAAGTGCCATTAAACTACCTACTTTTATGCCCTATGCTCTCCCTGCACAGAATAAATGTAATTGTTAGACAAGAAAGAAAGTCAGCTAATTAAACTAAACACCTTCTTCTCTAACTTTCTCAGCAAAAGAGCATCCCAGTAACTACCAGTTCATTGAAAGAGGCAATAGTAGCGTTCACGTCCTTAGCTGTTCTCTTTTTCTCCTCAAACAATAATTTTTTCTTTGTTTCTTCTTTGCCTCTTTCAGTCTTGATTATAAAATGTATTTCAGTGCTTGAGAAAGGTACAGATGAGGAGATGAGCACTTGTGCTTTGTGTTTGCTTGTGCCAGATGATGAACTCACAATGCAAAACCAAACGTAAGGCCCGAGGACCGCTTGCCTTGCACAGTAAAAGCACGGCCTTCAACTGGGCCAGAAGTAGGTCCTAAGTGGTTCCAGGACCACACTTCCTAACTGCTCTGCTCCAGTAGGGAGAAAAATGCTGTGTATGACGTGGCCCATTGCCCTGTAAACGTACATCAGCTCACTTCAAAGCCCAGCAGCAACCACAGTCCATCTTGGAGTCGGGATGTGCCTGTGAAAGTGACACACACTCCTATCACCCATGAAAGCCACAGGAGTCTACCTACTCCCTGTCTAATGAAATCAGGACTCTTCCATCACCTGACCAGATGTTTAGCATGGCTGATCCACACCTGCACAGTAGGACTGCCCCTGCACCCAGGCATGCACAGACTGACTGCATGTCACACAAATCAGCCTCCTGGAGGTACGTGGCTTGCTACACCCACGTTGCCCTGTCCACACTCAATGCTATGTCCCTGGATCCCAACTCCAACAAATGGCAACTCAGCTGCTCCTCTGCTGCTGTTGAACAACACATGGGAAGGCAGCTGGGTGGGCTGGAGCAGTACAGACAGTCTGCAGACAGCAGGCTATCCTTGGCTCTGTGATGTCTGTGCTTCCTTAGATCTGCTTGGTCCTCTACACAGTCTGGAAAGCCCTTTGGCTGGTAGAGTGGGAGGACTTAGAAGGTTTCTGGTTCAGCATCCTTTGATTTCTGTTGAACAATGTCTACTTTTTTGATGCTTTGCAAGCAGCTCACTGTCATCCTTTCCTCAAATGCTTTTACATCAGGAAGCCTCGTTACACTCCATAAACAGCTATCCATCCTTGTTGTACAAGTGAGGAAACAGGGGCACACATTTTACTCTCTCTCATTTTACAAGTGTCCCAATTTTGGGAAGCTGAATTTGACAGTTACAGCCTAATTTTCAGTCATGCTGAAACCCAGCATAAGCACCTACAAATAATGTACATTTTGGAAAAGCTCCACCTAAATCATTGACCCAAGGTCACACAGTAGAGTTAAGAAGTGAATCCAGATGTCCCAATGATTAGCTCTGTCTATTGGCATTCAGTCAAGTCTTTCCTCCTACAATAAGCTTCCTGAAGCATCTAAGACTATAGTCTAAGAACTCCCTTAAAGACACAGCACTGATAAGAACTGAGTTTCAAATGAAGGAGGGGAAAAAAACCCAGTTTATTGTTTTTTTCCTCAAGTGAGCACTGGTTGACCAATGGAAGAGCAGCTCAGAGTCATTTGATCTCAAATGTCTTCATATAAATACAAAAATTAAAATAGGGAAGATTCTTCTCCTATTTCAAACAATATATGAATAAAAAATCTGCCTCAGTAATTCTAGACCTGAGTAATTTAACCTGCTCTCTGTTGCAATCTGTTTGCCATGTGTATCACCAGCCTGGAATTTCTGGAACTCAATACATAAGGAAGCTATTCAAAAAAAGGAAATACTACAACATAAGGATTAGAGATAGGTCTGAACCAGACTGAAAGCCGCCCCATACCAGAGAAGAATTCAGCTCCTTTTGCAGAGTTCAGCTTCTTGATTTCAGCCCAAATCTCAACCCCAAATTGCCAAAGCAATGAATTTTCCAGAGCCAGGCCACCTCTCACCTCTGGTTCAGAGACAGAAGAAATAAGAAAACACGTTGAGGAGACCTGCAGTGGTATTACAGCAGAAGTGGAACAGCACAAGCTCTCTGAACAGCTGAACTGCCTTATGGAATAGGGTATTTCAGTTGGAAGGGACCTACAGCGGTCATCTAGGCCAACTGCTAGACCATTTCAGGGCTGAAAATAAAATTAAAGCATGGTATTAAAAGCATTGTCCAGATGTGTCTTAAACATTGACAGGCTTGGGACATCAACCACCTCTCTAGGAAGCCTGTTGCAGTGTTTGACCACCCTCTCAGTAAAGAAATGCTTTCTTATGTCCGGTCTATGTAACGGACCTGTGAGAAAATGAAGAAGAGCTTTAGTAGTTAAAATTCAAAGTCTCCCATGCAAGCTTAGAGTTTTATCTACTTACCCGTGAAGTGAATATCAAAGGATTCACTGTAGCTGAGCTAACTGACCTCATTTTATGTCTTTGGCTTCATGAGTCCAAGTTCAAGCGTAAGAAACTTCTTTACCTTCTTGGTGCATTTAATTCTGAAGCATTCCAGGTATAACGTGCACATAAGTCAAAAGGAATTTAAATGAAGCCCTTACATTTTGAAATCTGTCTTATCCTCATTTGGCTCCAAGAATTTCAGCTGCTTTCCTTAAATGATCTGCTCACATCTGCTCTCCAGCTGAGCCATGTTCATGCCCCACTGACCTTACACTGCCATCTCTGTAATCTTGCAGCTGAGAATAACCAGCAATGCACCAGTCCCTGTAAGCGCCAAGAGCCTCTCAAGAAAGAGGAGGTAGAAAAGAATCAGCCTTTATATAATAGAGAAAAGAAGGATTTCTGAGAAAAACCATTGTTTGACTAAGGTGAGTAATGGGAGCTGCATGCCTCAAGTGCCCTGGTCCAGCTCCCTCAGGCAATGGAAACCGGAGGCGTCAGCATCTTGCAGGATTACACTCTACAACGGCAGCTGGCAGGTATTTTTCTAATAGAGAGCACAGCAGCATTGTTCACACTCATTTGATTCACTCATTTGCTGCTGTTCCTATTCAAACTTGGCTAATCCGATCAAGTTATTTCTTGGCCTGTGCCTTAAAGCTGAATAAGTAAACACCTTTCATAAGCTCTGAGCCCACTTGTTTCAAGTATATGATTAAGGGCTAGACTTGAGCATTATCATGAGAAAACTCATCTCATTATTCAGAATTTCCCAAATCATTCACAGTTGTCATGAAGTGGCACTTTTCCACCCAGTGTTTTACTTCCCACATTACAAACACGTAATACAGTTACAAGGGTCCCAAATACCAAATATACGTTTATATTTTAGCTGTGCTAAAGAACAGCTCTTTGAGCTGAGAATAGCTCATAATGGCACCACTTTGACACTGTGATGCAAAGTATTTTCTGTGGCTACCTCCTCCACAGATGCCTCTTCTTGTTTATTACGAAGAACACACATGATACAGTCACAAATGCATTTTGAACAGTCATTCAATGCTGTATGTGCATTAAGTAATACTAGAAGACTTATGCACCAGAAAAAATGTTGATCCAAGTGCAATTCCATTGTTGTTACACCAAGGATGGACTTGAACTGTTGAAGCTTACAAATTTTTGGTAAGAAGAATTGCTGCCACTTACATTACCGGTATTGTTAATAATAGCAGTGGATTTCTTTCTTTCTTTAAAAAAACCCAGCACACACACTTCACTTTCTCTTCTCTGAAGCACTTCTAACTTGATATCCAGTATTCTCTTTTGCACTGTCTTGCCCCCATCACTTCTCAACTAGCTCCTCAGAAGATGGCTATTTGTTTTGAGAGCTTCAAGAATAAAAGCATATTTAAACAATTAACTGCAATCATATTCACCCTTCTGCAAGGTACCATTGATATGCACTAGAAATATAATGAAAAAGCAAAACTTTCCTTCAGAAAGAAGAAAAGAGAAGATAAACATCCACAGATCCCTCATTACTTTGTTATTGGTTTTAGACTGCAAATATGTCAGTCAGTGGAACACTTTTGTACTAGGTCATTATTGTTTCACATATTATGCACAAAGGCCTCATTTTGTCTTAGATAAGCTATTCACACACATCCTTTTTTCCCCCCTTTCAGTATATTTGCATGGCTGGATGGATAATCAGCCATAATAACAAAATATGACTCAGTGTGACTGAATGTCCACTTGCTTCGGGGATTCTCTTGAAGGTTTGGTTGGGTTTTTTTAACTATTTGAGGCCAGAAAAGATGTTTTCCTCACAGATAATGTTCATGTAAACAGATTTGAGTAAACACAGGCACTCAGGGGAAAGGGAATGGATCCAACAGCATCATGCCTTCTAAGAGGCTCTGGCCTCTTAGCCTCTCTGCCCAGTGCTGCAAAGTCCCTTGTCACCCACTGCAGTGGATTCCTCACTGATGGCAGAAGAACAACACGGGACAGATAACTGGCAACGTCCTACAAGGATGGGCATCCCTGAAATTCAGGACATATGTTTTTTTTCTGGACATCTAAATGCTGTTGATGGATTACAATTGTGCGTGCATGCAAAAGAATTTAAAATACACTTCTTTTCAGATCTGCAAGAGCCCAGTACTAAGAATCTTCCTAGTATGAGCCAAAATCAAGACTTCAGTACAACCAGTAAATTAAACACATGGGCCCACCTCTCGCAAAGGATAACTCTCCTCTACTAAGTAAGTAAATGGCAGCAGCAATGGATACTGCCATTCTGCTGAGCAATGCTGGCTGTACGGATGTGGATGACAAGGACAGTAGATCTGTACCTATAGATTTCTGCGGTCCCTCGTTTTCAAGTAAGAGACTAGGCCAGCTGACAAGGGTGCAGCGTGAGCTCATATCTTACCTGGAATGGAATGAAAAGAACATTGAAGAGCTTGTCCTTTCATTTAGCCAGATCTACTGGCATGTACCTATTTTTAACCACCTGTGTAGTTCTTGGGTGAAAATAGTGGGATTTATTTCTCCTTTCCAGAATTAGGATAAACATGAATTTATTACCTAGCGCTTTTGTGACCAAAGCACCTGAGGCCATGTACCCATATAGTAACAACATCCATAACTGTATTTAACACAAAAAAATTAAGCTAAGAAAACACACATTAAAACCAGCTGATGGAAAGAGCCATAGTGTAAGGTACATTCCTAAAAAAGACATGGGTAAAAAGGGAGCTTGTTTTTGTGATAATCCGACTACGTAATACCACTAAGGCCAGCAAGTTCCCTGACGAACGTCTACACAGTAGCTTGAAGCCAGCAGTGTAAGTTAAAAATGTCCATGACCTTTAGCTGGCAGTCCCAGGTTCCTCAGAATTTCACACCATGTTTGAGAGGCAAATATCATCAGCACTCCCAGCCTCCTCCTTTCATGCACTGCTTTTGTGCATGTCTCCTAAAAATCACAAGCAAACTATACAACAGTTTAGCCAAACCTCAAGCAGGGAAAACATGCAGTTAGGCAAAAGAGAAAAGCTTAATTCCTCCTTTCCTTCCTCTACTCAGCACTTCTGCAAGAGTCCAGTAATAAAATTCCTACCTACTTCACAGAAATTAGCATTATACCCATCCTGATTTCACATTAAAGTTTCTTCCAATTTAATTCAGTTTTGTTTTCAAGAAGTGAGAAGTGCAAAACAAGCAAGAAATTCAAGCCATGTTGTTAATTATTGCTTATGTAGAGCCAAAGCTTCAAAGAACCAGAAGAGTTATCGCATAGCAATTGCATGACAGTGGCACAGAGCACCCAGTCCTGGCTCAGCTCCCAGCCAAGGCCTATGCTCACCACCAAAGCTTAGCATCAGATGGACAGGTGAAAAACTGAGGCAGAGGATGGACATTTTGGTGCTGTCATCTTGCAACCAAAGCCAAAATTAATTCATGTGCCATGATCATGTCCCGGTGGCAAAATCTGCAGCTTTGTGCTCATCCTATGGACAAATGCTGCATGTTGTAAACCAGGATGAAGCTGCTGTGTTTACTAAGGTTAAGCAGGTTTGGGTCTCTTCAGAGGGAGCCCCTGGTTATGATCAGTGCTGTCACAAAGGGTAATCAAGTACCTAAGCTGCTTTCTTCCACACAAAAGTTTAAGTGAATAAGAAATCAGGTACAGGACCACAAAATGCTTCTCCTCAGCCTCAGAAGCTTGTTTACCATTGCCGTAGTAGCTGAATCGCTGAATGAAATGTTTACAACTATTCATGCAATCAAACTCATTTTCCCTAGGAAATAACTGATTAGGTATCTCACATCTGTTCCTGATGATGATTTAAGCCTGTTCTGATCTGTATCGAGACTTGACATGAATGTTAATGTCTCAGAAACAGTCATCCTTAATAGGAGGGTGACAACAAGCTATCCGGGTCTGGTGGCAATTGACTGCAATTGGGAACTTCTGTTTCCACAGGTGAAGGATGACACAATCAACCCACGATTTTCTCCACCTCATGACCTAGGGTTTAGGAAGCCTGGCAGGAGATAGAGAAGAGCTTGACATGAAATTATCTCAAAAATTATCTTACTATCCCTGTCAAAAGTTTTTAATATCTCACAGATGTTTGCTTCCTCTATGCAAAGCAGCAGTCCTGCTCCACCAGGCTCTGGCATTACATGTCATCCTTTCAGCAACGTTTCCCCATCTTAGCTTTTTGACTGAAGCTGCTGCAAGTGTTGCAAAGCTGGGAGGAAAACCAGCTGCCAGTAAAGCTGACTGAGACGATTCCCTAGTAAATCATGATATTCATGTCAGAAAAGACATAAAAATGAATTCCACGTTTTTGCTCAAAAAATAGCTGGTTTATGGGTAAACAGTCAATCAAAGTGCATTGTTAGAGGGAAAAATCTAATGTTTAGTTAATCTGATTTTATTCACCCAGCAATCCTCTTTTCCACAGAACATCTATCATGAGAACTTACAACAAAAAAAAAAAAAAGCATTGCAATAAGTATTTATTGCAATGGCTCCAAACTCCATACTCTTCATTTCTGCAAGGGAGAAATCTCTGTCTCTCTCAGGTCAACTGCAAAGCTCTGCAATGTTTTATCAATGATACCAATGACAAAAGAGATGATTTGTATTACTGCTCCTTCTGGTACCGTACATCCATGGAGACAACACTGCTTCCCAGGCTCTGACAAGAGCAACAAGATCAGAAGAAAACTTTTGGCAACACCTATAAGCACTACAAATTTTACTCCAAAGGCAAGGAACCAAATAAAAACAACTGAAGAAAATGAACATTTGCCTGCTAAGGACCTTGTAGAGCTGTATATCAAACCTAAACAAAGTCTACGTAAGTGTCTGAACAGTAATCTCTGGAACAGTCAGGAAAGCTTCATAAAAGTAGATTTTAAACACAATCCAAAGAAGATTAAACTGACAATTCATCTCTCGTAGGACTTCTATACATCATAAACAGGCATTATGCCTTCTATGTAAAGCAGCTCATTATGTGATTTATTCACTGATATCTCTTGTTATTCAAACAATTCAAACCGGACTATGTTAGAAAATCCCAGAATAGTTTTCTCATAGCACTGCAGCTTTTGAGATAAGATGATGATTTATATTTATAAAATTTTACTTACCATGCAATCAAATCCATGTTAATGTAATGCACTATCTCTAAGGACAATTTTAAAGAAAGATGCTATTCCAGCTGGATCACTTATTAATATTCATATGCTTTACTTCCAAAATAAATCAAAACACAGAAGTTGTTCTTCTCTGCACTAGTCTTTTTTTTCCATCCCTCAGGCGAAAACAGATATTCTGCTCTAGTCACAACAGCCTATTACCAACAAACTAACCAGTCTAACACTCTAGATCTTGATAGCTCTACTAGCTGCCTTTCTAACTATGAATATATCCAAGATGAGGAATTCAACTCCAGATTTGAAATATGTGCCCTGGATAAAACAAAGTCCTGGTTCAGCCTCATTTCCTGTTTCCAAATGCTTCAGTGACAATTTTAGTCCACTGCATTTATTCTTCTCCCATTGTAGACAATGGATCTTTGCCTTTCCCAGACAGTATATCAGGACTATTGCAGAACAGCCCTGGTATATACATCATATACACTCTCCTACTCTAACAACCTTCTTCTGGGACTCTCTCCTTCCAAACTCTGAATTACTTCCAGAAAGTAGCAAAATTGAATTGGAGACAATTTCCCCACATAACAAAATTTTCAGCGAGGATTCCCAAATTATGCAAACTTCCCCAAATATCAAACTTCTGCTCTGGGCCTGGTGAAACATAGGCAGCAGGAGGTCTTAGAGTTGAAGAGCCAAGTCTCAAGAGATGTGAAGACACCCAAGATAAGAAAGTGATTTAGCTTCACATAAGTCCATGCTTCCGCAGAATGAGCAGTGAGAGCTGTCCGTCCCAGGGCTGGCGCCCAAGGGTGCATACTGCCTCTGCAATCGCACAGCTCCACATCACCACTGCCATATGGGAGGCTAACCCCAGTGCTCAGGATTCAAAGAAAGTAACTCAGTTTTTTCTGTGTTGACACATTGTCTTCGCTAATGGCAAGGCTCACCCCTCTGCAATAAGCAAGATTACATAGAAAACATAGGTGTTGAGATTAGCACAAAGAGTTTGTTCTATTAATACTTCCTACTGCGCCCCTTCTGTTAAAAGCCTGCCCCAAAATGAAGCTGTTCAAATTATCCTACTTGAGAGTAAAAGCAAATTGTTGATATTCATCTTTAGTAAATATATCAGTATATATAGGCTGAGAAAGTTGTAGTGATAGGACAAGGGGTAATGGGTTAAAACTTAAACAGGGGAAGTTTAGATTGGATATAAGGAGGAAATTCTTTCCTGTAAGGGTGGTGAGGCACTGGAATGGGTTGCCCAGGGAGGTTGTGAATGCTCCATCCCTGGCAGTGTTCAAGGCCAGGTTGGAGGAGGCCTTGGGTGGCATTGTTTAACGTGATGTGTCCCTGTCCATGGCAGGGGGGTTGGAACTGGATGATCTTAAGGTCCTTTCCAACCCTAAGTATTCTATGATTCTATGATTCAATGATTCTATATCGGGAGTCAACCAAAGTCCTGCCTTTTTAACACACAGGACTCAACACACACTTAATACATCACTTACTAGAATTGGATTGGACACAGTTTGATCAGAATGAATATTTCGAATGTATGTGCCAGCGTACATTTCACTCAGAGACAGGACAAACGGGTTTATGCCAAACTTCCTCAGCAAGGGGTGTAACCCTCCCCAGCTATTACAGCCTCTCTAATTGCTGCATTTGCTGTGACAATCCAACAGTGGACCAAATACATAGCATCCTTCTCTGTACATAAAAACATGTTTGCAGTTTGTGCAGCAGAGCCTTAAACAGCCTAAACCCAAGGGCTGACTCCCAGGGACATTTATTTTTCTGCTTGGCTCTTCTGTTTGGCACTGAGAGGTCCTTGCTGTGCAGAACATAATGGAAGTTGAACCTTTGCCTTCATCAGGAATAGGGTTTCATCTCATCCCCTTCAGATAAAGCTTCTTCATTGCTTGAAAACCTTCCTATCATGTTGTCATGTCTATGCAAAATAATTAATGGCAATGGGAGCTATTGTCAGCTCATCTATTGTTTATTTACCAAAAATAAATGGTTTACTTAGTATGTTGCTTATGATCAAAACTTTATTGTCCTGAAGCTACGTGCCACATTGTGCTGGGAGTTAAACAACATTAAAGTAGGCTGAGCCCAGAAGAGAACAAACAAACCTTATTAATTTAATTTAAGCATGTGTGTATGTGTGTGTTTGTGGGCTGAACAGATGAAGCAAGAGGGATTAGCACTTTTATGGATATGATTCCTGCCATTGCTACATACTCAGAAATCTTGCCTAAGCTTGGGCAGTTTGTAAACAAGAATAAACACACCTACGAATATTTTTGTGTTTATCTATTAGACAATCAATTAATCAATCTGCCTATAGCTGGCGTTCAACAAAGCACCTCACACTGATATGTAGATTAACTATAGGTCGGAGGGAACACTAATTGTAGGGGACAGAGACCCAGTGTTCATATATGCTGAGCATGACAGTGCTGTTGGGAACAGAGGAGTTTGCTTAAATCCCTGCCCAGAGCCAGGGCACAGTGCCGGTGCCAGCTGCAGGTACAACACAGCTATCAGCCAAGCCCAGCATACTCAGTGTAAAATTCCACATGTTTCTGTTCCATGAAACAAGTCTCTGAGAAGCAGCCCTGCAGGACTGAGGCCCCAGCAGCTGATGGAGGGTGATGTGCAGGGTGGCACAGCCCTCCGTGCCATGTAAGCAGTGGCACAGGAAACACCAAGCCCCTTGCTCTCCCTGCCTGTTCGGGATCCCTGGCTGTTAGGGACCCAGTGGGAGGGTGGCATAGCTGTCCTCATTGCATGTGCTCCACAAAGCTCAAGCAGCACAAGTGTTCAAGGCAGTTATCAGCCACTGACCCCTCTTTGAACATATCCAGAGTATGCACATCACTAGCAAACCACCCTATGCTCATCAAGCACCAGTGACAGGAGGCCACTTCCAACTGCTCATGTGTTTGTGTGGGTATCAGTCCTCCAGTTATTGCTCCAAGGCCTTGCTCTGCCTCCCTCCCTCCTAAGTAAAGATATATTTTACAGTGTTCTCCATAATGTTTAATGAGTCTCCTGGTTACTGCAGTGTTATGCATGTTATGCACTAAAGAAATGACAGGAAATTAATCAATTATACAATTGTGTTTGCCTAAGAATACAAGTCACAGTCTCATGATTCAATGTGTTTCAACAGCTCCATGGAGTTTGGTTAACACGCTTCCTCACTACGGTCTCAATATTATTCTCATCTGCACTGTCATTTTTCCATATTTCAATTCCTCTGTACAGGCAGCTTAGCAGGTATGTGATCTCTGCTTCAGGCTAACTCAAGCTGTTTTCCTTTTTGCCTGCCTGCTTTTTTTTTTTTCCTTATCTCCTTCTTGCAATAAGATGCACATTATACATTCAACTTTCCCATAATAAAACCATGGTTTTAAAGATACTAATCCATCCTTAACGGTAGGCAATCACTTCTTTTTTCTAGAGGTTATCCTGTACAATTTGCTCTGAACATCACCTAAGCAGAGCTGATTTTAAGTCCAGCTTTCCAACTTACATCAGGTCGAAAGGGAACACTTACCCCAACACTCCAGTCTTGGAAAATTACACTATTAATGACACTATTACTTTGTGACATCTCTTCAACCTGCTGAGATGCACCAGGAACCCCAGAATGCGTCGTCACATTGTACAACAAACTTAGGATACACGAGAAGCACGAAAGATTAAACTGCATTGTGACACAGAAAAAGGCAAGTGAAGAACACTGTTACTACTGCACATCCTTGAATCCACACAAAGTTCATGAAACAACAGTAGCAACAGATCCCAGAAAACATACCATGAAGTGCAGCATGGTTACTGGCAACACAACCTGAAGGAAAAATGTGTCTCTGGCCCCAAATCTGACTAAGAAGTTAAACCAGGGAGCATACCAGAAAAAAACTGCAGGCAACTGTGCCCATCTAATGCTACAAGGAGTCTCTGCAGTGCACACTTCCAATGTCTAGAGCTTGAGAAGAAGGCAAAGATTGGAGAGAAAGAGATCAAATCTGCAGCAACAGGGAAAACTCATTCTTGCCTTGGTTCTTAAGAAAACAGCAGAAGCCTTGATGCATGGGGTTAATAGCGCAAACAAAACCAGGTTCACCCTCCTTTCAACCTTACATTAAAAATATGACTATACTGGAAACCAAAGGACTAACTCTGCAAACTTAATTTCCTATCTCCAGGAACTTCAATTTAATTGTACAATCTCTTTCATGAGATTATCAAGATCTATCTCAAAACCATCCTAATTGAAAGACTATTACACAACTAGAATTCCTAGGTAGCTAGAAGCTTTCTTCTAATTTCCCATCCAAATTTATTCATGGCTGACTTTTAGACAATTTGATTTTGTGCAGATGCTATCTTTTGACTTAGTTTTTCTACCTTCTCAGTATTTAGCCCTGACTGTGTGTAAAAACACCTATTGTAACCTGTTCTTTCTTTTATTCACCTGGCCAGAGCTAAACAGATTAAGCTCTTTAACCTCACTTCATACAATAGAAGGTCCATTTGTATAACCACACCTCTAGCCCTCCTACTGCTGTAATTTTAACATTTTCTTGACTGGCATGTCCAGAGCTATGCAACACGCCAATGGGCTACTCCATGAGCAACAGAAAGCCCTTGTGCCAACACTCTCTATGATGATTTGTACAATGATATCATACTTCCCTGAATCTGTCATATTGTTTTCCTTTGATATCCAAGGATGTCACTGGTCTCCTTCACAGCTGTATCTCACTGCTTGCTTGCAGGTATCTCCTGATCAGCCAGTGCATTCACATCTCTCCCTTCTGTCATGGATAGTTGATGAGCTTCTATTTCACACTGGAGGCTCTTGTTACTGGTCTCCACTATTAAAATCTTGCATGACTTTGCATTCAGCACTATTAAATGTCATTTTATTTCTATCGCTCGGATCAACAGAGTCATCTAAATTCCTTTTCTATGATATCTGATCCTCCTCCTTACTGACAATACCTCCCACCTTTGTGTCACCCTGCATAGCTCCTGGGCACACACCCAGACCCTACCCACAGGTCAGAGTGGCTCCATTCAGCAGAGCCTGGTCCCAGGGGAGAAACAGCACTAATCTGTTTCCATCCCAATGACTTTCTTTGAATACCTCTCTCCATTCAGACAATTTTATTTACATGCCACTGTTGTATCTTTTCCTTAGCCAGCTCCTTTTGCACCTTTCAATTCTTGTATTGAATCACCATCTTTATTTTAAGCAATAATGTCCTGTGTGCATGGTATCAAATGCTTGGCTTTAGATAAATTACATTCCTGCCCTACCCCACCTAAATAATCTGCTATACAAAAAAAAAGATGGTAGATTAGTCTAGCACAATCCATCTTTGATAAAAATCTTCTTGTAATTTAGCCTGCTTCCTCATTATTTCCATGTCTAATTATTCTTCCTTACGAAATACATCATGAGACACTGTGTACTACTGCATTCAAACCAGCAGGGCCTAGAGTTCCCTGCATTGCCTCTTTATTTTTTCCACTGCACTGGGTCTCCATGTACAGGACATAAATGCTTCCCTCTTCTGCAGCTGAAGAGCCCTGGGAGAGCCTTTGCAATCCCTGCAAGCCTTGTGCCACTGCTTTCAGTGTCCCAGGACTGGGATTACTGGCACTTCTCATTTGTCTTCCTAAGATATTTGGTTTGCTTGTTTTCTTAGTTTTGGGGTTTTTTTTTAACTTTGCTATGAATAGCTTTCAGTCTTCTGCAGGTTTGTTAGTAATTACACTCTGTTCCAGATTCTACAGAAGGTTCTGCTTTCATGAGAAAGTTGTGTCATTATTTAGAGACATCAGTTCTCCTTTCAGTTTAGGTACATCTAATTTCAGTTCTGTGTACATTGACTAAGTGCAGGTTTTGGTTGAACCCAAATAAGTTCATTTGAACCAAAATAAGAATGTCTTTACATGAGGTCACATCAGGTTAATCAAATCACTTTAAAAACAGACTTAAACTAAATTGGCATAATCTCCCCATGTAGACAAGGCCAAAGCCAATAATGGAATATGAAGTAGGTCAAAGTCCCTCATTGTACACACCTTTGCAGTCTGACTGAATCTGGTGATTCTGGGGCCAAGCAGATGTGCGGCCAGCAAGCCCAGCTGTGCACAGAGCACTTGTTGAGGCCTCACCACTACCTCAAAGTCACCTAAAACCTGGGCTCAAGTGAGACTGGAGAAATAATAAAGAGGGTTTTGCAGGGGTTCTGTCCAGGGGAACTGTTCAGCATAGAGGCCACAGGGCAAGAATTTGCACAACCCTTTGTGCACCAAAAGTAGCAGAGAAGTAGGGAAAAGAAGGGAAATAGCCTACCCTGGGCAGCAGAACAGGACAGACATGACATGGCTGCAGGAAGGTGAGCCCCACCAGCTGTGGCTATGTCAGTGGGCACGGGATGATGTGTGGCACACCAAGCAGAGCCTGGCCTTAGGTGAACAAAGTCATGTCAAAGAAAAATGGCATCATCCATGTTGAAGCAAATAAATGCAGTTTTTGCACCTGCCTCATTTCATTAAGAGATATTTGGAACTGAAGTGATACAACGGTGTACCATTTTAGTCCTACCAGCAAAGGCTGGTCTGTGCAATTTTGGTTTTTACAGGTTTTACTATTTTGGTAAAAGCCACTAGAATCCATAACTGTTCCAGAACAAGCCTGCATTCAGTTGGTCTGGTATAGGCACACAGCTTACTCCCCCAGTCCTGAAGGATTGAGCTATGTCGGCAGTAAACCCTTTTTATTATTACATGTGAATCTTGGGAGGTTGCATAATTTAGGGCAAACCAATGCAACTTCTGTGCATAGACGAGCCTGAGATCCAAATTAAATAAATCTAAATATCTATTAGACTGGTATCTCTATTAAGCTACCAATTTTTGGTATTACTAATGAGCAGAAGTTGGATTCAACATCAGTATCTCTGACATGTAATGCTGCTCCCAACACCATGAGACTTTAATTACAAACTACTCATTTGCTAATTTTAATCTTTAACCCTGTGTTATTTTTGAGTATGTCTTAAACCAGCAAAATAATTTAACACAGACATAGTCTGAGTGGCTAAAACACAGGAACCATCACATACTAACACATGCCAAATTTCACCGAAGTTTGCAGCTTATCAAAACATCTCAAACCAGTTTTACTTTTCCCTCTAGATCAAGTAACTAATCCACAGCTCTGAATGAACAGAACAAATGAGCAGCAAGCAACCACTCCTAAAACTATTTGCATTTTTCCTAGTACATCTTCCACAAAAAATCTAGAGATTAAGTAGCAAACATGTTTAGCCCAAGAGATAGAATGCCCCCCTTCCACCCAAACTTCCACTTTTGGCTCTGCTCCTGAGCCTCCTCTCCTCACTTGTGCTCGCTGCCTGTCAGAACTTCATTAGCACCAGAGCCCCTAGTGCTGTTGTTGAGGTGCATCAGTACACAGGGTGCTGTGCTCCTCCACAGTGCATCACTGACATGCTGCTTTACTCTAATTAACATATTACAGGAAAACTACCTTTTTAAATATACAACATCTAGAAGACCCCAAATCCAAATGTATTTTTCTGACTGGGTAACTATGGTGAGGCATTGCAGGATAGGAAGCTTATAAAAATGACACAAAATCACAACCCAAACAGCATACACTGGAGTCTGTTCAGTACAAGGGGTCCACATTGCATACGTCTGGCATTATCTGATGCTTCAAAGAACCTGTGAGGAGTGTAAAACCTACATATCAAAACCATGAAAAGCTAGCTGTCTCTTGAAGGCAAATACCCATTTCCAGAGCTAGGGATTAGGGAGAAGCAATCCAGCATAAGGGTAGCACCATCATTCTGCCTAAAATGACATTTCTCCATCTATATACTAGAACATCTTATCTCATCAGTTAAATCAGTGCCACTGCTTTCACTGCACATGACAAAATAAACTTGGGTTAATAAGTAACACTGTCTTCCCGGGTGGTACTGCACCTCACAGCAGGTAGAGCATGGGACATCTTCACAGCTTTGATTTCAGGTACACCATCTCCAGGTTCTACTCCCCTGCTGAAGACTTCATGCAGGGATCAGTTAGCACTCAGGTGCTGGTTCTGCTCCCCCAGAAAGGACTGCTGTGCTGGACTCCAAAATCCACTGGGGAGAGACTGGCTCTGCGGATGGCTCGGGAGCCTCCTGCTTTTAGGGACTGTGGCATTTCACAAAGACAAGTTCTTGTAACACCTCGGTTATGAATCACGCAGGGCTCAGCTTTGACCCGTGCTTCCAGTGCCAGCTACCCAGATCAATCGGTTTGCAATTTCTGCCATTAAGAACCAAGTATTGGAGTTACCATTCACAAATACGCAACTGAAACAGACGAGGCACTTTCAAAGCCTCCGTAATTCCCCGCTTATAATGTAAACGGTCTGTAAAATCAAATGACACAATAACCGCGGTGGCAGAAGTAACTTTGCAACCTGGATTTCAGATGCTATCTCTAGGCGCAAGACTCTGTGTGGAGGTTTTTCCTTGCCGCGTTTCAGACGAACGCATTCCCAGAACGACGGAACTTCCAGCCAGAACGAGGAAACCGCACTCAGGCCCATGTTAGCCTACAGAAAACGGGGTTCCCCCCACCCAAGCACCCCGCAGCCCTCAGCTGTGCTCGTCCCCAGCTATTCCCGATCTGGTCCGTACCTACGGGGCCGGGGCTTGCCGGTGCCGGTGCCCGCCTGGCTCCGCACCGACTGATCCCCGCGCAGACCGGGTTCGGCTTTCTGGGGGGGGGATCAGAAGACTCAGTTCGCGGCCGCACGTTCCCCTCTCCAAAACTTAACCGGGACCGTACCGGGGGTGCTGGGGAGGGCAGGGCTAAGTGACGGGTGCCGCGCCCCCGGCCCTGCAGCGGGGGCTCCCCGCGGGCTGCGAATGCCGGACCCCCACCCCTCACCACCCCTAAACTCCGAGAGGTTCCGCGGGGCCGTACGTACCGCCTGGGAGGATGCGCGTCCCGGAGCCGCTCTCAGTGCCATGCCCAGCCACTGCGCGGTGCCCCCCCGGCCGCCGGGGTTACCGCCCGCCGCGGGGTCCCGCTGCCCAGAGGAGACATGGCAGGAGCGCGGGCAGGGCAAGGGCCCGGGCTGGCACGGGGCAGGTGCGGATGCCGGGGAGCACGGCGGGACTTGTGAAACTCGGCTCTCGCAGCGGCCGGTTGTGTAACGCGCGGCGGGCTGAGCCCGTCCTCCCGGCACTGCACAGGCGCGCTCCTCCCACCCCCCCCCGCCGACACCGGCAGCCGCCGGCAGCCTGCAGCGCGCCCCGGGCATCGCTCCCCCCGCCCCGGTGGAGCTCGGGGAGGGAACGCGATCAGGGCGTGGGCGGAGGGCGAGCAGAACGCGCGCCCGCACCCCGGGCAGGGTAGGTCGCGCGGGGAACTGCGGTGCCGTCCCCCGGGAGGGGCCGGACCAAAGTAGGTCATAGCCACCGCTCCGAGGGCACCGGCATCAGCGCCGACACCGGCACCGAGCCGCGGGGCTGGACTCGGCCGCGGAGCCCAGCGGGACCGGCTGTCATGTCCCGCACCTCCCCAGCTTTTTCCGGACGCTCTACGGAGCGCAGTCCCGGCTGCCCAGTGGTCAGGCGCCAGTGCTCCCGTTTTCTCCCTGCCCCGGTAAGGTACCACAACCTTCCTGCTCTCCCCACGAGGCGCTCGGCACAAATTCTATGCCCGACATGAGCAGTGCGTTGCCGGGATTAGTCATCCCATGCCGTGAGTCACTGATTTAACATTTGCTGTTTCCTTCCTCACACGACTTCATTTTTTTCTTCCCTTTCTCTACTGTAATCATTTTCCCTCCTCTCCAGGGACAGCAGGTTTCTCTGTCCCCAGTTCCCACCACAGCATGCCCAAGCTCCGGGTGGACACAGCTTCACCCCTCCATCAGGTACTGCTGATGGCTGAGGGTGCAATTCATACTTCCCGGGTTTCTGGAAGCAGTAGATACCAAAAGCTGTGGCATCAAGCTGGTCTCTAGCCTCCTCCTTCCTCTCTTCAAGGCACCGCCGGGGGGGGGGGGGGGGGGTTGGAATGATTAGCGCTCGCTGGGGAACACATGTTCGTGCGAGGGTTGGGGTGTCCTGGGAAGCGTGGGACTGGGGGCATCGCTTGGGTCCCTGACCCAGGCCCTGGGCCGCTGCAGGCAGCTGCATCATGTAACCCCCTTCCAAACCCACATGCTCTCCTTACTTACAAGTTAGGGGAGTTTTGGTGGGTATGGGGGGAGGGGGGATATTTTTTCCTCCTCAACTCCTCTTGGAAAGCCACTCCTCAACCTGTGCTGGGAGATCTGCTCCATCTGGGAATACATCATCTCCCACAGCTGGTATACCTGACTCCTGGCTTTTTTGCTCAGCCAAAACTCCTGTTCCACTTGCAGCCCTCAGCCAGTACCCCAAAGCACAGCACGGGGGACAAAAGCAGAACCAAAAAGGGGACAGAGGACAAAAGGCTTTTCTATGAGGTTTTTAATATAAACCTGATGCCACTGAGGAAAGGGAAGTGACGTTGTTACAGCAGTAACCCTAAGGAACATCAGCTGTTACTGATGAAGACTAGAGAAAGGGTACCTTTGCATGCAGTTAGTATTTCTTGTTTTCTTTCTTACTGGAGACAAGGCAAATAGCATGGTTGAGCTGACTGCCACAAGTGGCAAATCCCATTTTCCTACTTAGAGCACGTATTGGAGGCATGCAGCCTTGTCACATGAAACACAGCAACCCTGCCCTCATTCATGTGGGAAAAATCCTTCTTGCCCTCTTACAGGCAAAGTACAAACAGGGATCAAATGCAGCATTTCTGGCTTTTTTTCACTTGAGTTCAGGTGGGTCTCTGCAGCCTGCAGTGCAGCCCTGTCACCCAAGTCACTGAGAGGATGCCATTGACCATGTAGGTAAGCCTGCAGGTATACATTTGGGGGATTATATCAGGAATAAATGTAACACCGCACTCTGCAGCTGAGACCCTGCAGATCCAGCACCCACAGATGAATGCTGTGGGCAGCACAGGCAGGATGTGACTCCATAGGGTCTGGGCTGGGGCAGGTTGCCCTGGAAGCACCAAATGCCACAGCCATTGACCCCAGGTTGCATCCGCAGCTGGCTGGGTTTTCCGGCACTGCCACCAGGTCTCATCTGGGAGACTTCTACAGCCACCCCTTGTCCCATGAGCCTGACAGGCACAGCAAACAGCATCAGCACTCTCTTCTAATAAAGCAAAACACTCAGAAATGCCACTTTATGTGTTAACTGCACTTCGAACTGTGTGTTATTGAAAGTTTTTCAACCAACCCCCCTGCAGCCCCAGGCAGGTGGAGACACCAGGCTGAGAACGCAGGTGCTATTCCTCCTATAGCAATGCTGGAAGAGTTTCCCTGTCAGTTCCTTTAATTATCTCCTTTGGAAGAACAAACTCTCCACTAAAATCCTTCTAAAAGTTAAAAAAGAACGGGGATGCAGACACTTCTGGCACAACAAAATTCACACGTTGCTCAGCAAGCTGCGGCCTTGGGCAGCTTTGGCTGTACTCAGCGGTGGTTGGCATAGCCTCAGATTTGTTTATATTATTAACTTTTAACAATGCTGTGCTGCAAAGACATGCCAGAAGCAATAAACCCAAAAGAGAACTGGTTTGAGCCAGAAAATAAGAACAGCAAAGAATATAACACTATCTCTATATAGATCTATACATACCTATCTGAAACAGCCTGTCCCTACTGCACTCACCCAGTGGACTGGAGAATCCTGCGGCCTGGCAGGCACCATTAAGGAGTAACAGAATTAAACAAAGAAATAGACAGGTAGCTTAGGCTGTATTTTGCAGAATCACACTCCCATGCACAATCTTTCATCCAGAGCAAAAGGTTGTCCAAACTAGCCTTTGAATGACATACTGCAAAAATTCATAGCCAGGAAATGTTTGCCTTGCGCACTGCAAAGCCATGAACCAGCCCCGGTACAGGATCAGACATCTCAGCCTCGTCTCAAATTCAGCATGACATTCTTGCTTTTCACACAGCAGCAACCGCAAGGCTTGGGATGACAAAGCAAAAGGAAAGAGAAGAACAGAACCATAGAATCAGCTAGGTTGGAAAAGACCTTTAAGATCAAGTCCAATCATTACCCCATGACTGCCAAGCCTACCACTAAACCATGTTACTAAGGGCCTCATCTGCAGGGTTTTTGTACACTTCCAGGGATGGTGACTCCACCACTGCCCTGGGCAGCCTGTTCTAATGCCTGAACACCCTTGTGGGAAGAATTTTTTCCTAATAGATTGTGTAAACCTCCCCTGCACAGCTTGAGGCTGTTACCGCTTGTCATAGAATCATCGAATAGTTAGGGTTGGAAAGGACCTTAAGATCATCTATTTCCAACCCCCTGCCATGAGCAGGGACACCTCACAATAAACCATGTCACCCAAGGCTCTGTCCAACCTGGCCTTGAACACCGTCGGGGATGGAGCTTCCCTGGTCAACCTATTCCAGTGCCTCTCACTTGTCACTCTGGAGAAGAGACTGACCCCCACCTCACTACAACTTCCTTTCAGGCAGTTGTAGAGTGATAAAGTCCCCCTGAGCATCCTCCAGGCCTAACAACCTCAGTTCCCCTCAGTCCTCATCAGACTTGTGTTCCAGACCCTTCACCACCTAGAAACAACGAAGTGGAAAACCCACCCTTACTGGTCCTGTGTAAGCTTCACTATGGCTCTGGCATGTGGCAGCAAGAGGAGCGCTGCAGTGGTGGAGCGTACCCAGCTCCCACCATGGAGGCGTGCAGGAGAGGTGGTGGGAGCCCCATTCCCAATGCTGTCCATGGCAGTGACAGCATTGACTGTGCTGGTGGGATTGCACAACGGGGTTGCCTTGACACTGTGTCATGTAAAGATTTTAAACTGCCTCTGCATTAGTCATCCTCTATTCACTTTAATTGTGCCTGATAAACAGGGCCATTTCACCCTTGTGTTCTAGTCTACGCACTTATCTTGCATGTTTATATCACCCAAGAGACTTTCAGTCTTTTGCTGTAGCCTTGGTGTAGCAGAGGAGCAAGCAGGCACTGCCAGTCACAACCTCTGCTGTTCTCATCCCTTTGCTTGCTACCCTTTCAGACCTCGGTGTGGAGATCTCCGTAGGTCCTTGATCCTGGCACTAAGTGTTCAGGCAGAGGCTTAAGTTAATGCATGGAAACACTAAGAAGGGACAGGCTGACTGAAACACACACGTCATGTCTTTTCACACCCAAGCACTGTAAGGGTGTGTGCTTAACACCACAGGACTCACTTTGATCTTCTCCAAGGACAGAATTTTCTGTGAATTAAATCCTTGCCTCTGAATTAATATTTTGGTTATTGAACAGAAACAAAATTGGGAAATGAATACATAATTATTGGATTTAATGTAAAGAATATAGTTGAAGTTTTAGCCATATTTGCTTGCAACATAGAATATACTGCCCAAGAGTTTGCTGATGTGAAATTCTGTCCCTGCAATGCCTTATCTATTGCTATGTTTGAATTCTAAAGTTTTACTGAAAACTCTCAGAAATAGCAGTGCATTTTCCTTTCTGTGACATTATGAGCTTCTCCTCATCCCAAACAACCCTTGTGCATGTGCTGGGGAGAAGGAACTGCATTTTGATCAGGCACAACTCTGCCACCTGTAAAAGAACGGCAATCAGGCTGCACAGCAGCTTCTCCAGCACCCCGGAGTACTGCTGGCATTGCTGCTGCACTGTTAGCCTGGAGCTCACACCTCTGGTTCAAGCAACACCTGACAGCTACTAGAGTCCTTCTCCCTCTGGAGACTCATCCTGTTCTCTGGGCTTACACAGTTTGACCTTCATTTTCCCCTCTAAAAGACTCAAAATTAAAATTCGGGTTTGCACCACAATCATGTGAGAAGATGGGTAAAATCCCATTCTCATTTAAGTGCAGAAAAAGGAATAGAAACTCCATTAGAGGCAGTGCAAAAACCACATTTACTCCAGTGTGAACAGGATTTCCCACTTAGCATAAAATCTTGCATCCCTGTGGGCTGGAAGGAGCTGCTTGCTGTTCTACCCAGCATCTCTGAGTGCCTCTTCGAATCTTTATGAAACTGCTTAAAAGGATTAGGAATATAAATGAGTTAATCACCATTTAGGACAAAATTCCACCTAAGCTTTTGAGAACCAACTGGAATATTTTAATATCCATCATCTAGCACTTTATTTTGCATAAAGTGGTTTAATATGGTTGTTGTAAAAGCAAGATTTGTATCCAAATTTTGTGTGTATCTAAGGCCTTATATTTCCTTGTACTGGAGTAAGAGCATGGCCAGATAAATGTATTTACTTGAAAAGGTGATAGGTGCCCAAGTCAGATCTCTGACCAGGAAAAATGTGGAAGAATATTTTTAATGTAGTTGCTCATACTTTCAATAATAATTTTTATTTTTAGAGAGGAAAAAGTGTTATCTCTTAACTGCAATAAAGTATTCTCTGCTAAGGATTCTTGTGATCTGTTTTTCTGGCTAATTCAAAGAAGTGGGGAAAAAATCCCTTCCACAAACAAGAACATGGCTACCTTTTTCTGCCCATACCCTTCCGTGAGAGCACACATAGACTCTAAAGCTCTTCAACCATGTTTTAGCTTGATCCCATAGGATAATGTACCTATGGATTAATTTTCTTTGATGCTAGCTTCATATCTTCTGGAAACTGCACTGAGAACAAATTCAGGCCACTGCATTTAAGTATGGTTTAAGTGGGTACAGGCAATAATCACCTCTGATTAGTATAATCAGCTACTGAGTGGCCTCATGAACAGAGACATAAAATAGAAACTTAATTATTTTAAAGGCCAAAATCACCCTGAATTCAGCAGTCAGAGGACAAATAGGCAGAGGGAGCACTGGGAAATGGCAATAGCTGCAGTATCACCCATCGCTGAAGGACAGAGGAAGAACAGGCACATCAGTGCAGAATTACTGTCTATCATCTGCAAGTGCATCCCTCCTAATATATCACAGTTGTTACTAATTAGCATATTAAATCCACATTGATAGACATAGATATTTCCTATTTACACTTCTGCTGATGCTAAGCTTTATTCATACCCTGTAAATCTCTCTGGTACTTGCTCATTCTTAGTTACTTGATCCCATACACAGTGGTTGGGAATTCTGCAGGTCAGCTATTCCTTGC
Source organism: Neopsephotus bourkii (assembly GCF_033783945.1). NCBI lineage: Eukaryota > Metazoa > Chordata > Aves > Psittaciformes > Psittacidae > Neopsephotus > Neopsephotus bourkii. The sequence goes on along the minus strand of NW_026901430.1, from coordinate 582,578 downwards.
ACTGGAAAGTCTTCACTTTTCCTCTCTGGCCTTTACCCAGAGCAAATACAATGTTAACATTGTCATCTGATGGAGTTTTCAAAATCACGGCAACATCAGCAACGTCTGACTCCAAGCAAGAAGCAATGTGCTCCTAGCTAAACACAGCAGAAAGCTGTCCTTGTCACTTACCTTCCCACTGTATCCCAGTCTGGGAATAGACCCAGTCTGGTCTAACCAGACCCTCGAGTCACACATGTTGGTGATGGAGGACACTTCTGTTGTGGGGTGTACCAGGCCATGCTGGGAAGGAAGCTGCCTCCATCCATACCTGTGTCCCGGCTACTAACATTCCTCTGCTTCACTCTACCTGGGCTGGTCTGCAGCCAGAGGGCTCCCAACTACATCCTAATTTCCTTTGGAAACTGGGTAACTGAGATGGAGAGTGGCATTAGGATGGCTGTGACCTGCAGGCACCAAGCACTGCAGTTTCCACATCATGGCTTGCTCCTGCACAGCCTTACTAATGGGGAGACCTCCCTCTGCAAAACCACGTGCAACAGGGTGGTGAGAGAAGCTATTGTTCAATTTTATTCTGTCAGGAAAATAAAATCTTCCTCTCCAAGGCAAAGTGACCAATGCAGCCCTTTCTCAGCACTGCAGCTTGTAGAAGAAGGCATTAAAATTAGGACTACTGAAGATCGTGGAAGGACCCAATAGGAAGCAGACAGGGCATTTGCTTTTTAAAGGTTAACATCCTTCTACCACACCCTGATTGGCAAAGACTGAAAAAACAATATGTATATATCTGTGTATGTATCTGACGCCAGGCAAACTCACTCACCACAAACAGTTGCACGTACTTAACCACCAAGGAAAGACCAGGCATAGCTTGTCAGTCAGCCAGACTGTAAATGTCAAGCAGTAGTTTCATAAGCACAAGCTATGCCAGTGGTTCTTTGGAAGAACTGAGCAGCCTGATTGTCACAAGGGACCACTGACAACACAACCCAGACACTAAAAAAGACAGGAGCCTGAAGCACAGGTCCCAGTGCACAGCTCTCAAAACACTTCCCTTAATGGTCTTTTAGGATACACCAGGAAGAAAATGTGTGTCCTTGATCCCAAGTGTACCAAGGTCAATAGGGTTCTTGGGTAACTTCCACTGTTTTTCTTCTGCCTTTTTTAAATAAACAGAAACGTTCTAAATAAATTCATGAATGCATAAAACAAGTGGCCTGATGTTCAACAGAGATTACACCCTGGGAGCAGGATGGATAGAAAGCATCGTGTGTGGCTGATACTGTGCTTTGTGCTCATACCTAAACAAAAGCAAGTTAAAACGCAAGTCTACAAGACTTTATCACATGTTTCAACACTAAATGATACAGAAATGTGTCAAAAAGTATTCAGAACTGCGTGGGATGTCACTGCACTCTCTAGTCACAGAAACGCACATGGTTTTTCTGGGCACGGGGGAAGTGCTGAACACCATCAATGAATTAACTGTGATGCTGGGAAATAGTATTATGTGACAGATACCATCTACAAGCAGTGTTGTAAAATTCAGTCGTAATAAGTGGAAACAAGCTCCTGACAGACCTCGTGAAATCAATTCCTATTGTGCAGCTATAAGTGACTGATCACATTTTTGTGTGTCTATGGAAAATGAATATGCAGAACAGTTGGAATTTCCTCATCTAACAAGGAATATCAAGAACAGTTTTGGTCAGGGCTTTTGAATGAAGGGCTGGGACTTGTGATTGTCATGAAACTCAGGGCATTTTGCAGAAATAGAAAATGGATTGGATCACCTCCTGAAAACTGGTTCCTAGCTGTTTTATACGAACCAGCTTCTGTGAAGTTGCAGTGTTTCTCACGGACGTTATCCCCCTTTGTATCCAATTCTGCACTTAGCAGAGCATACAAACATGGTTCTGCAGAGCAGAGCCCAGGGCTTCTCAGAGCACTTCAAATCACTGTTTTGGAAAATGCTGGCTTACAACAAATCTCTTTTCACTAAAGCAAAAGCCTCTCCTGCTTTGGAGCATCATTGCTATTATAGTGACATCTCCTAGTTCCCCTCAGTTTTCATCCTTTCCTTGTCCATTTAATACATCTGCTTGCTCTTAACACTGGTGGTGCTGTTTTGCAAAATAACAAATCATTTCAACTGAGGAAGAACAAGATAAAAATACTCCAAAACTAAAAATAATAAAAAACAACCAAGCAGTGCATTGTTTCCTGTAGAGCTTCAGTCCTTTCACTTGCAGAACTTCGGGTGACCTGCACTAGACAGCACTTGCACAAAGTGCTACAAAACCAGCACTTACTGTGGGTCTGCTGCTCTGTCATCATCTTCAGTTAATTCAGCCACCGTGGAGTAGTACATACATGGTGCAGATAGTGTCACCAGTGTAGCAACCAGTGAGTGAATCATAGTGAAACTATGAAGAGGAAACATGTCACAAACTGAAGGAAAAGCTTGCTTCTCAGTGAAGTGTTTCATCTGCAGAAGAGTGCTCAAGTTAAGGATGCCGAAGAGAGAATTAACTTGTGCCCTGGTCACTTAATACAGCTTTTTATGCAGTTATTTACTGGTTCTGTTGCTATGGGAAATATGAATACTCACCATGACAACTGCAGCAGAGCGTGGCACACAAGCCACTTCACACAGAGCATCTTCTTAAGGAACCACTTCCATTCATATATCCTACAAAATCCTGTGTCCTTGAGAGAAATGCAGTCTGGGGTTTTCAGGCACAGTGATTAATAATCTTGCATTTTACAGTAGGATATTGCCTGGTGTCCAGTATAATTTATTACTTGGTATTTTCATAGCCCTTTTGGTATTACATCTGAAAGTACTTTGCAAAGGTAATCCTTGCAGAAAGAATACTCTGATTATTTTACAGATGAGCAATTCAGGCAAAAAATATCACATAAGGCCGCAGAGCACAGAAGTATCAGACTGGCATTTGCCCCCATGTCACTTGGGCCAGCATGTTAGGGTGACAAGAGCATCCTTCCCCATTCACAGGGAGGGGTTATGCATGCCGCTGCTGGTCTAAGTTGTGCACCCTGAAATAAAAGCACATGCTGTCCTTGTTTTGTTTATCCTGGTCAAGCAAGCCCATGCTTTGCTTTGGCAAACAGGCTTCCCTGTGCCAAATGGTGTGCTGTTCACTGGGCACCAACCTGCTTCTACCCAACAGCCACAGCCTGTGGGCATAGGGTGAATGACCAGCTAGATGGCTGGGTTACACTTTACAACATGGTCTCATTGAAGCTCTGTCCTGCCTTGGCCATTTTTGAAGCATGGAGTTTTCTCAAGTTATTTGCCTTAAAATGATTTCTAGAGGGGAAAAAAAACCAACCCAACCCAACAAATTGTGATCAAGAGTTATGAGTAACCTGGAATACAAAGACTGTACTCAGAGTAAATATGTGGCTGAGAAAACCATTACCAACCCAGACGATCATCATTCTGGGTATTTACCTCTTAACCTCGACAGACATGTTCAAAGGTGCATAATAAATGACATCTCTCCTTTATCACAAGGTCTAGCCTAGAGGGAAATTCTCTCTTTCAGTTACTGATGTTAACCATGTTACTTTTGGCATTGGATCTACTTCCCTACTTTAAAAACCAGCATTGACAACCTTTTTCCACTGTTTAATTTATGTAGTCACAGTAATTAAATACGAATCTTCAAATATTGCTTGACATACTGCAGATTTATCATCAGTGAAACAGTCTTCTGCACATTTCCATAATTGCTGCTGTTCAGAACAAAATGGTTATGCACTGAAAGACTGACAATTTTCTCCCTTTGCTTAAGTTCTCATTTGTTTGCCCTCTTGGCAGTTCTGCACAGCAGTTTCATCTCATAATTAAATTATTTTCCATTTGCGTATGGAGGCAATAGTTTACTTCCCCAATTCTTTCTTTTTGCATTCTATGTTGTTTTTTAAGATGTGGAGTCCAATATATAACGCAAGGAAATGGCATCTTATGAAATGCTGTTCATGTGCTGCCCCAGCTGAGGAACAGACAAATATAAATCCCATAGATGTTCCATTTGAATACAGTCTTGGTCCTGATGACCAAGAAAGAGTTTTGCCTGATTGGTGGTTTTAGCCCTTCATGCTTCTGTGGGTGGTAAGTTTTGCAAAGTATTAACAGTGACTTCATGCCTTGGCTCAGATTGAAGGGCTGCGTTTTGTCCATCTCCATGCTGAGCACTTTTAAATAGTGTCTGCTCACCATCTCTGCATGTTTTCTTAGGAAAACAAGACTTATATTCTCTGGACAGACCAGTTTTGTGATAAAGAGGAGAGATTAAAGAAGTAACTTTGGGGATCCATAAACCTGGCAGCAGCAGCCTCTGTGCTTTCACTGTCTCAGAAAATGCTGGGGTAAAATGCTCTCCATTCCAACTCTCCAAGCAGGCAGTTAACTAAATGTTACCTGTCCATCAATCATCCTATTACACAATCAGTCGTAATAGTCTCTGCTTAATTCTGCACACGTTTGTATCTGCTTGGAAACCATTCTGGCTGTCTTCCTTTCAGTAACTAAATATGTAGCTTCTTGTGAGCAAAGCCTTATCAGATGGAACAAGCCCTTGGGACATTTGAGGTATGAGAGTTAGTATAAAAACCTGCAGACAGCTTGAAATACTTAAAGTGATAAGAAGCCCCAGTGAATATTTTCACTGAAAATCCAGATTTCATTCTAGGGGTCAGGTTACCTTTGCTCCCTATTAAAGACGACAATGGAACAGGCTTTGCATGTGCCTTTTGTAAATCCTCAGCGAGCATAGCTATCTGCATCTCATGGGCTCTCAGGTGAGCCCCAGCATAGGTGCTGCAGTCAGTCCTCAGTACATCTGGTGAATGGTGCTGAAAGCCCAGTTGCCTCCAGGGACAGTGGCAGAAACAAAGGAGAAGAAAGGTTAAAAATATGACTCTTACTTTAGGAGGTAGCAAGTTTTGCCCAGCACAAAGCCCATGCACAGCCAGGACCCAATGCTGGTGCCTGGACTGGTTCAAGAGACCTCCTGATTCAACCAGACCTGCAACACCTGCCCTTCTACTGAGATAATGTAGAATGTGGCCTCATGCAGCTCCTGTCCATCTCATCACACCTCTCAGAGTTTCATCACAGGCCCTGAGAGCAGGCAGAGCATCTCTTAATTCCACAGAAGTCAGATCAGTCCTCCTCTTCAAAAAGGAGCTTTCATTCACCACAACCAGTCACAGCCTGTGGTGGGGATGGACAAGCCTCAACTTTTCAATAGGTTTCAATAGGTGAAAGGAGGACCTACAGCTTGAGGGGCTGAACCAATCGATTTAGTAATTTCCTGCTTATCACAGGCAAAACCAACTGTCCATGTGGACATCAGGCACTTTTGCTATCACTGACCAAAACATACTGGGCCAGAGAGCAATGAAATGATCTCTGAGGAAGGTGTCTTCCTCCCCCTCTCCATGAGGACACTGGGGATCTTGAAGTGGATGGCCGACATTCAGCTGTGTATTTCTATTTCAGGTCTTGGCTGCTGGAGTTGGCTGGAGCAGTTGATCAGCTTACCTACTGTCTTGCCAGGAGCAGGGCTTGAATGAGGGCAAGCTGGCTGTGACCCAAGCCAGGTAAGTCTGAGGCTGTGCTGACATCCTGGGGAAGAGAGGGAGATGGAAGAACTTCTGTTCTCTGTGAGCATAGTTTGGTTTTTATTGTTGAGATTTTTGGACCCAGGCACCTTAGTGGACCAGCTTCTGCCCCATCAATAAGAACAAAGGATGGTCTATTTGCTTTTACTTGGACTGTTTTCTGGATCAGAATGTGAAGCCCACTGTTTTGAACATGGATCTTTCCTATACCAAGTCATGTTGAGAGTGAACTTCAAACGTCCAGGCCATTTTCACCAGGAAGAATACAAGTTTTCCTTTGACCAGGTTGAAGCAGTGGTTTGAATGCACAGCTTCCCCGCTTCGCAAAGGCTGCAGCATTAAGAGATTGTGCAATAAATGAAAGGAGGAGGCAAAAGCATTTGCATCCTATATAATGGGTGTTAGAAATGTGGATATCTACAGGACAGACTCATCATCCTGAGGCTGACTGGCAGAGCCAAGGCATCTGAGATAGTGCTTGTCATCCTTGGAAGAATAATTTTCTCCTTTATGTAGCCTTTCTGCTGCTCACAACTACAAAGGCACCTTAATGGCTCTGTATCTCTACCCTTCCTCATTTAGACAACTGTAAGCAAATAAACACTTTATCTGACAGACAAGAGCCCAACTGCAATGCTAAAAACATATACAGAATTTCTGACAAAGCAAAACTTCTTGTGTGCTGCTCACTGCCTCCTCAAGATGGCTAGTTTGATGAGACTGAAAAAGAGGTGCCTTGTAGAGCTTTTTGAATGATACACACTGTTAACCAGTAAAGGTGAAACATTAAACTCTGCATAAGACTGACACTTGTCAAAATCAAACTGAACAACAAGACAGGATTTTTTTATCATAAAACTAGTGTTGCTTATGCTTCCTAGAGGGAGTGGATAGGCATCCCTTCCTTCAAGAAGAGAAGGGAGAGAACTTGGTCATATATTCTAAAAATCTTCTCAGCATGGTAGTAGAAGAGACCTTTGCTCCTATGTCCTCATAAAACACATAATGAGCAACATTTTAAAGGGAACTAAGCCTTTGTCAATAGCGATTCTCTTGCTAAGAAGTGCGGGGCGATAACTGTTAAATAACTGATAAACTGATAGAGCAATAAAGCATGCTCTTTTAGGCTACCCTGCATGTTGGAGCACTGGATTTAATTTTCAGGGACTGCGATGTCTGAGTTGTATTTTTAGAATAGCTCGGGAGGTATAACTGAGATTTCCAGCCAGGCGTATGACTGCACTTTGTGTGCTGTTTACAAATGGGAGAAATTAGAGCTATATCCTTCGACTGAACAAAAAGACAACAGAAATCTTCAGGCAGAATTCTCTTCTCAGATCTACCCACACTGCACACAGTGATGGCAAAGAAAGACATCTTCTGTGCCACTTGCAGAGAGAACACAGCATGAAAACAGATGCCCAAAGCACATATCTTAGAAGAATATATTTAGCCTAGAAGTGCTTTAGACTGAGAAGTGATTGTGCAAAACACAATTTTCTTGCCAACAATATTTTAGTAAATAAGGAGCAAAATTTTTTTCCTACTTACTATTATAGACAATCTGGCTAAAGTGAGGATGAAGAAGTAGGTTTGGGTATGCATCAGTATGAAGTACCATGACATTTAGTATATTCAGGCTCTTAGATCTTAATTTCAGATTCAGTGGTCAGCAAACGGAGCAGAGCATTCAGTCTTTTTGGGGAAACGGAACAGTTATAGCCCAGGACGTTGAAACTTGTTCAGTCAGTTTTTCAGATGGAAATCTGCCAATTTGCAGTGAAGGGTGATGCGTCCAACTGCAGAGGGCTGATTGTTTCATTGGAGGGAACTACGTAAGCAATGTGCGCAACACTGCATGCAATAGAGAGTGCTCTGGAGAGTTTGGAAGAGCCGTCCTAAGAACAAGAGAGACCCCTGAGGCTCATACCAGCAGATACACTGGGTGCAGCACATTGCCTTGCATGCTGCCAGGGTGCTGGTGCATGCTCATCAGTATCTTAAATTGTTTCTCATGTATCATACCACTACTACCTGTTGCTACCGCCATGCCAAATGGAGCTTTGTTCTCACTCTCTATCCTTAAAGAACTGACTTCTAGATGTTGCTACAGCACCATGGGTTTACCACGTATGGAGTTCATTGCTAATGCAGGAGCATATTTTAGGCACTGTCAAAATTAATCAATAGCCTTCAATTTGGGACATAATTAGCCTATACTGAGAAGTCTAATGCAGCAGTCTTGAGCAGCCTAGTCTCTAGAAGGACAAGTTGAGACCTAAGTGCATCAGATGACAGTGACAAAGTACAGATGACACTAGAGAAGACTAAATACCATGTATCAGAATAGAGCACATATTTTTCAGTTATTTGATCCACTCCATTCCAGAATAAAACTAATAGACCCAATCCTGAAATTGGTATGTAGAAAAGACCTCCACAAGTAACTATAACATTGAATGCGTTCATTGCAAAGGTATTCAGAATTCAACACACCATTACCATTTATTTTATAATAGCTAGTTAGGTATTCTTGTATGGGGAAGCCCCTGCTAACACTGATAAAGCATTGTAAAGATGAGAGTTACTATTTCTAAGTTTTCTCCTCAGTAAAATTCTTTTGGAATACACTGGGAATAAGGACTTCTGTCACTAGCCCAGAGTTATTAGAAATTACATGATCTCTGCTCTCATAGGTGCAGGACAAAGAAAAGACTTTCAGGGTGAACTGTGGCAAAATCTAGCAGGCCTATAACACATATCAAGGATTTTATTTTTATTATGATTATTATTATTATTATTTTGTTATTGCTGCCATATGCCAGTTGCAGATGGATTAGAAACAGGTCAAGTTTAGTTAAAAATAAAAAAAAACTTCACTGCATTTAAGCTATTTAAGCTTCCATTATTAACATGCTTACTTACTGAGTTGAGCTAAATGATTGCTTCTTGTTCAAAGAGTTCAGACTTTACAGTCAATGAGTAATTACTTACATTTATTTTATTAGTTGCTTTTCAGGCAGAAATTCAGCAACTTAAATGTTCTTCAATCTGAAGTTCAACCCAGTATCCTCAATTCATACCTAGAGCCCTTTGATATAAGAGAAATCTTAAATCTCTACTTCACACAAGCATAAAGCTAAAAAGATAATGGCAGTGCTACCACCCTATGTGTTTCAAGCTCTTTCCATTTTATATAACCCAGCAGCACAAGTAGGCTTTTCTTCTATTGATAATAACTCCAGATGTGGCACAGGCGTACCTATGACACACACTCAACAATAGCATTCACAAAATATATCGGTCAGGAGGGCAATCAAGCACACAGCACCAGCCTACATCACCTCTGGATTTCAGCCTCTATGAAACAGTCATCCACTTGCAATAAAAGGCTCAAAAATAAAGGAAGATGCAGTCTCCACTACCACAGCTATTAGAGTGAACCCGAGAAAGCTACCTTTGTATTCCATGCTTGGAAGATCATAGTTTCTGAATAAGAAAAGTTGAGCTGCTGGAACAGTTTGGATTTTGATCTGTACTTCTTGCAGTGACTGTGTCCTTTCTTTGCTCTTTACTTTCCTCACATGCTTCAATATGTTCCACACCCATTTGGTAATAATTCTGGTTTTCTTATTAAAGGCATTATCACCACCAACAAAATGCAGTTTTAGATAAAGAACAGGAAGAACAATCATACTGGTCCCGCACAGCAATAACTTGTGTGTGTTACGCATACACAGCCCAAATACACCATGGAGCAGGCAGTGCTACATCAAACAGGAACTGTGGGCACTGGCAGAAAAGAAACACCACTGCATTTAAAAACTCAACTAAATCAGGAGAGCATCTTTTCCTCTGGTAACAGAGAAATAGGGTAAGATTTCACCTGATAAAATGGGCTTGTTTGGTTTGTCTTGCTGTTTCTCTAAATATGATACCATGCCCAAGCTAGCTGGCAATTATATTTTCATCACTCATTATATCGGTTGCTCAAAAGCTGCTCCCTTCAGTCACCTAACGGATACCCTACCAGAACCAGCTCAGGAACATCTGCTGCTTAACATACTTCCTCCAAACCCAGGAGCCCACCTCCTTGGCAAAACCAGATCACTTCACACTAAGAGGACTGGAGCCACATTTTCCTTCCCTTTTACTGGCAAGGTCCATCTCCACGTGCCTCAGGAGTCAGACCTGCTCCCTGGCTCCACTGCGGGGAAATGATTACACTGGGTGGGGAACTCTGCCTTCCTGAGCTGCCCTGCTCAGGCACTGACCTCCACAGGCATGTGTCCCTAACTGGGGTGGCACTTCCCTTGCTCCATGACCTGAGCTGGCTCCCAAAGCTGGCAAGCTCCCAGCTTTGAGAACACCTAAGACTGCCACAGACTGGCAGGGAAGCAATCAGTTGACTTCACATCAGAAAGCCACCTGATTTTGCAGATATTTAAGGCATGATTCTGCTCCATTGGGCCTGCCTGCTGCTCAGGGCTGCAAGCAGAGGGGAGTTTTCATCCAGTGATCAAGTGTGGGCACAGTGGGGTTTGCACTGTCTCTTCACCTGTGCCAAAAGCTGATTAGAGAATTTGTGTTTGGACAGATCTGTATCTGCACAAAAGACATCACCAGGAAAAATCAGGGTGGGGGACTCTGGACATATCACCATGTGAGCCGTGAGGCATAAGCGACTGCCAGCTTTACATATTACAGTATATAACTTAGTGACAGGCAGAACTTCCTTTCCAGGACCACTTCTTCTCTAGGATGAACTCTCCTCCATGACGATCCCGGAAACACTTGGTGGGAAACTGGGCATCAGGAAGACAATAATGATGCATATGATTAAAGCAATCTGTGGATTGCTTACCATACAGCGAAGGAGACAAGTACCATAGGAGACTCATATACACTGCTCTAATAGTGAAGAACACAAGTCAAAGGAGTCTTTTCCTTGTGGTATTACTGCAAAGATCTTCCCCTCTATCAGATGGCTCTGTTAAAATCAGTTTTGCGCTAGGAACAGCCACTGGCAGAATGACAGCCTATGTTTTGCTCCTTAATCTTCTTGGCACACTTAGTTAGCCAGAGTTTAATTAAAATTAATACTAGACTGATTCATGGCTGCAATCACAAAGGATGAAAAAGTTCAAGGAAGGACATGCAAAATAAGGGCAACTTCTAGACCCATGAGATTTCCTCTCATTTTTGCTGCCCAAAATTTCTTTCAAAGCCTCTGAACATCTCTGACTTCTCTGGGTTGGAATGTGGAGGAAGGACATCTACATAAATGCATTGTGAAATAATACTTAGTAATGGACAAACCTGAGCCAATGAGTCCTCTCAGCTCCTTTGAGATGTGGGCTAGCCAGCAGAGCCACAAGTTGTGCAATCCCCTGGCAGAGCAGTGGAATGTGCCCTGCCACACACTGCCCAAGCCCAGCATGAAGGGAGGTGGCCATGTGTGCCTGTGTGATGTGGGGAAGTGTCCATTCTGAATCAAATTAAAACCCTCCCGCTCAGCACTCCAGCATGTGTGGGTAATGACAGAGCTTCTGCTTCTTGGGGAGCAGTGGGACAAGCCTGGCAACTGCACTGCAAGTGGCCACTGCAAGTGGCCTTGCACCATAGCGGTGCAAGTCAAACTTGAATGACAACACCACCCTCTCTGCTCCTCAAATGATATCACAGATGGACAGCACAAATGCAGGCCTAAAACATTACTGCTCTATTTGCACCCTGTGTAGCCTTATGTCTGATATCAATATTAAAGCACATACAAATCTCCCATTCCAGATGGATGAGACTGATGGGGGCCCAAGTACACCAGTCCTGTGCACACAAAAAACTTAAGCTGGTTCTGCCAACCAGCAGAGGTTATGGTCTGAATAATTCATTTAACCACACTGCTGTGCAATTCTACCATGACACAGATTTCAGTCCAAAAGTGAATAACCTTTTGAAGGGCCTCCATGACATGGGAGCCCTTCACTCTCTCTAATCACAAGGGGCTGCATTCATCAGAGGGCAGGGATGCTTGTGCTTCTGAGGAAAGAAAATGGGTGGTTTTTGAAATGTCACACATTAATCTCGCTTTCCCAAGCACACTGAGGTACAGCCAGAGAAAGTACTAGCTACGAGGAAAATTATGATTGTGTTGAGTAACTGTCTAGCCAATAGGATCCCCATAAACAGTTATTCAGATATGCCCTGTTCACACCTATCACCAACTAATTGCAACATGACTATAAGATCACCAGGACCGTATTGACATGTGAGGAAGTGATTATGAACACAGAGCTTCCTAAGAAGCAATGGCTGTCCCACTTTTCACAGTGATGTTGGAGAACAGAAATCTCAGTGGAGCTCTAATGGGCTACAGGGGTGAGCTGACAATAAGCACTCTTTAATTAAGCTCTTTGAGAAAGTCAGGCTCCCACAGGGCTTGTTGTGAGAGCAGCAAAGCTCTTGATTTATAGCAATTCGATACCCAAACTTCCTAATACTGATGTAGGACACCAAATCACTGAGACCTTTTCAGTATAATTAAAGGCAGGATGTGCTCCTGGCTGGCTGATAACAGCGCCAAACAGGAATGCAGTTGGGTGTATTCTTGGGGTTTGTTATAGCTTATATGGCCCATGTTATATAATAGGTTGCATTGGTAATAGTAAAAGCTGAGTTAATTAGAAAGGGGCAAGAAGTAGTGATGGGGAGATCTTCCAAGTTCTGATCATGCCACAAACTTGCTGTAAAGTTTTGAGAAGCCTAAAGGTTCTCTTTCCCTCTCTTATATGAAGTGGAAAAAATAATTAAGCACGTAAGTGTGCAGGGGTTAATTAGTTATGGTTTGATTTTCAGAAATGCTAAACAGATTTCAACACTGCTAAATAGGAGAACTCCCTACGAATAAGTGTTCTTTCCTGGGAATATTCGCTCCTTTCAGGCTGCAGTTAAGTCAGCCCTAAACCTTTTCTTTGCTAAGCCAAGCTGTTGGAAGTCATGAGTCCTTCACCAAGATACACATTTTCCAGTTCTTCTGTCACTTTTGGTCCCCTGCAGCTTTTCATCATCCTTCCTGAGTTAATGGAAGGCTTGCATCAGCATTGTCATGAGCACCAAATAACAGAAGTAATACAACTTAATATCCCCAGTTGTATTCCTTCTAACTACAGCACTGCAGCTACTTAACCGTGACTCTTAAAGTCTTGTTCAGGTTGTGTTCAGTCCTGGGAGCCTGCCTTCTGAGCTTTGTCCTCTGAAGCATGACTCCTTATTAGTCCATACTGAAATGAAACCTACATGCTTGCCACACATAGCTATTCGCTTTGCATTACCTTACAGGGCTAAGTAAAACCAGCACAATTAGAATCACCATTATTCTAATTTTTTCATCAAAAAAAAAAACAACAATGAAAAAAAGAAACAGAATTTCAGCTTTCTGCTTTGGTGCAAAAACACCACAGGAAAGAAAGTGACAACAACAAAAATATCTGTATACAATTACAACCCTAGAGGTCATGACTGTGCTGGGCCAGTGGGGCTCTTTTGTGGGTTAATTCCTCTGTGGAGGCCAATCTGAGGCCTTTGTCCCGAAACTTCTTAAAAAATAGGCTCCCTGCAGCAAGTAGGTTGCTCTTTTACTCAGGATTGATTTTCAGTCTGTGTGCATATCAGATGAATAGGATTTGGTTCAATGAAAGAGTCTGAAGGGAAATTTTTTTCAAGCTGTGTGATGTGCAAAAACACCCAACCCATCAAAAAGAAAGGCATGAAAAAAACCCAATAGAGAAACCAAAGGTATAAAGGAGCAATAAAGACATCCTTCAGGATAAGGCAATGGAACATGTGTGGGTGAAAAAGCACACAGGAGAGATATGGAAAGCATTCAAAGAGAAATTATGGTATGCCTAATGGTTATATGTGCCATTGAGCTATAAATACTTCAAGACTAGAGACAAGGGTGAAATTCATACAAGGAAGTGGAAAAAGTCATCTGATGTAAGGAAAAGCTTTCTAAAAGCATAGGAAATTTGAAAAAAAAATGAGGTGGAGCATGTCAAAAAAAGGACCAGTGAATGACGTGGATAGAGCAGGTCCAAAGACACATTTGTTTCTTCCACGTATGGGTATCTAAATGTGTGTGTTTACTAAAATCTTACCATGAGCAATCCTGGCGTCTACTGTGAAAGAGTGTATTTCAGAAGCAGGCTCTACCACAAAGATTTAGTATGACCCTTCAGTGCCACGCTGGCTGAACCTCCTGGTATCCTGTGCTTTTCCCATTGCCTGCTGGATTCACCCGCTGCCACCCACCTCATCTTCAGCTCAGCACTCCTGCAAGTCCTGACTGCTGGCACAGGGTGCCCAGAGAAGCTGTGGCTGCCCCATCCCTGGCAGTGTTCAAGGCCAGGTTTCATGGGGCTTGGAGCAACCTGCTCTACTGGAAGGTGTCCCTGCCCATGGCAGGGGTTAGAACTGGATGAGCTTTAAGGTTTCCAACCCAAACCATTCTATGATGAGCAGGAATTCCTGAGTAATGGATGAGAGTATAAAAATAAAAAGTTGCAAACCCTGTAATTCCAGCTACACATTGAGAACCCGCTACAAGACCTATACCCAGAGGTGTAAACAACTTCCAGCAAGGATAACTATGCATTATCCTAAGGAATTCAGGTTCCCCAGGGCAGGAATCATCTCACTCAATTTCTGTTATTTGGGATCCCAGTGCTTACTCCCAGCTAATTGTGAAGGCTCATTTCTAGAAACAGTGAAGGGAGAGAGGCTCCTTCAAAGGCCCGAGCTCTGACTTTCCCATGAAGATGGTATGGAAGGGCCCAGCTCTTGCTGTGTACAAGCAGCTTGCTGGGCAAAGCATGGGTGGCTGCCAGTGACTTCAGCCTCCTTGCAGGCAATTCTGTTTTCCATAACAGAAATGGTTGCACTGTTGTAATGTTCTGGGGATGCGCTTCAAAAGCTGATAAGAAATATTTTAAAGAAGGGGATGAAGTGTACCTTCAAGACCCCCTTTGACCTACCACAAGCAGCTGTACACTAAAGCTTTATCCCAATGGGAGACGCTTCACCACCACTGTCATGACACTTCATCATTTCACGATGGGCAAGTACATGCGCTCTCTTTTTCACCACATAGCCTCTGCTGAGTGAAATCACCCCCAGTACAGGAGGAACATAAATCACACATGCAGTCACACTTTGCCCCGAGAAGCGGGCACACGGCAGCTGAGCACAATTGCCCGGTCCCTCCTCTGTCCTACTTGCTTTGTCGTAATTACATAAGCAGCTTTCGCCTAGCTCCCAGTTTGCCATTTCTTTCGCTTGTTTTCTGATTTTTAGGACAGTCTTTTACTCCAGTTACACTGACCTCTTTTGCAAGGGAGGGTAACACATTTTCTGACTAAAGCCTCTTATCTTAATAACCTGGCACATTTACTGCCCGAGTCAATAGTTAGACTTGGGAATTGTTTTAATTAGAAAAGCGACCACTCTAATCAATACTGAAACCTGAAAACCCCATGTAACAGAGAAGCAGCTACACAGAAATCTAGACCATTCACAAAGCACAGCAGACACCTACAACAGCTATCATACTCATTTTCCCCTTTTCGTTCAGCAGTGGAAAATATGAGAATATATTGCAGGGCATCCAAATGACTTTAAACACAGTAGTCTGTGAGAAGTTCTGCTTTACTTATGGTGGAATAAAGCATGGCAGCCCTGATGCCATGATATACAGGACTGCTAAATTACAAAAGCCTGAGTACCAATTAATATATTGCACAATGCTGCCGCTGCTCCTACCATCGTGGTTGAACCATGTGGCTGTGGAAGACTGTCAGCAGCACAGTGGCTTATCTGTCTTCACTAGGAGCTTACTAAACATGAGCTAAAGGTTTCCTTCTCAGGTCTGCCCATGTGTAGCACAGGTGGCAGCAAATGCAGTGGCACACATAGCCAAACTCTCCCTGAGCCAGCATGGCATGGCAATGGATTTTCTCTTGGGTTACCATGACAGAGCCAGGGTAATACTAAAACTATTTTATCCAGGATATAAGAAAACCTGCCATGTGGAGTGCAGGGGTGAACAAGGGAGCAGAAGATACACAGTGGTGGTGGGGAGAGAAGACAAATGGGTTAAACCAGAAGGTAACAAAGTACAGATGGTTCAGCTTGGTCAAGAGGTCCCATCCTTACCCAATGGTTCAGCTTGGTCAAGAGGTTCCATTCTCACCTGCTGCCCACCTGGCAGAGCTGTGACAGCCAACACAAGAACACGGGTGCAGTGTGCATGGGTCACACTGTGCATCCTCAATACGTGTTAGGATGCCAAAAGGTTGCTTTAAAGTCTACTTGTCACAGGCTTCTATGGAGAAAACTCTGGTCCCCCCACTCTAAGGTAAGCAGTTGCCAACCTCCTGGGCAGGAAGACTGATAATCAACACAAGGGATTTTGGTGAAAGTCTTTGCAGAGGGTGACTGCTGGTGAGCAAGTACCAAGTGCCTTTTGTATCCAGCCCAGTATGATGGTGCTCCTCTACTCAAACAGAATGAAAGATTCATCAGATGTTTAAAATTGCTATTCTAAAGATACTCTGTGTCATACCCAGACTCACAGCAGCACGCTCAGCAGCATGTCCAAACCCTCTTCCTCTTCTTGAGAGGAACAGAAACTGTTTCTCAAACAAATGAGAACAAGACTTTTGTTTTGTTTTGTAACAAAGAAAAAATCAACTGATGACAGCAGACACTAAAAAACCCCAGCCCTGCTTAATTATAATCTTTCTGGAGCAACCAGGATGGCTTCAGATTATTTTATATAACTGTGTTAAATCCCCTTTGAGATTTATTTGCCTCCTACACCCCCGGGGTGCCTGAGCTTAAAAGATGTCCAGTTATTTAACAGGCTTGTGAGTAGCTTAAAAATGTACCAGCACTTGCAGCAAAAGAACAATTGCGAGTGGGTTTACTGCATTACCTTCACAAGCCCCTCTGCAACGGGCAGGAGATTGTCCTTTGTGGATGTGCTTTATTTTGAAATGTGTGTAGTCAAATTGTAATGAAGGTAAAATATATACATATATGGCCAAGGCTTGGAGTCTCTTTTTGAGCAGTATTTGCTGTAGCAGCCTTGAAAACTTTACTAGTCAGCTTGGACAAAGACAAAGGGTACAAGCAGAGTTCAAGCTGACAGACTGCACCACAACAGCTGAGATGAGCTCTGGGGTGAATGGAAGAAAGGACTGAGCCTGAGCAGCCCTGCAGTGGTCAGAGGACCAGGCAGTGGCTAAACTGCAGTCAGTTTCTCATGAAAGGTCTTTGCAGAGCTGGAGATGGCAGCAATGGGCAGCTTATCGTGCTGGCTTGGATGAACAGATGAACAGCATGGAGGGAGCAGCACTGGGATCTTGGACTATGCCTGCGTCCAGTCCCTGCATCCTGACCCATCCCATATACTGTGGGCTGTACCTGGCGCTGGGCTCCAGTCTTGCCCAGCTTCTTAGGGCTGTGAGATAAGTAGGAAAGAGGAACTCCCTTTCTCTCTTTCTCTGTAGATGTATAAATTTTCCTCTGAAATAACATAAGCAAACTCCACTATTAATTTCGTGCTTGTATGAATTTGGGGTTTAGTGCTTCTGTGGAACTATTTTGAATTTGCCTGGTATATCAAAGCTGGCCATTTTTGAATACAAATAGACAACACAACAACTGCTATGAAATACCTTCAATCCCATTTTAATGGGCTCTGTATTTCAGAGCTGGGGTAGGTGCCTTCACTCTCTGCTATTAGTACGAAAGCTACATGACTACCTGTTATTATGATATGTCAGAATTGACAGCAAGTACAAACCTCATCTTAATTGCTGGAAAGAAAGTTAAGAGTACCTAGTTGATGAGCTTATCTTATTCGCCCTCTGCATTTGACACTTATTCAGTGCAGGTGAATAAACATACATCATTTACACTTGTAAGTACATTATGTCCTTTCTTCCCCTTACATAAGTCCCAGCAGGGAGAACTGCAATTGAGCTGCCAAAAAGGAAACCTTGGAAAAAGTCAAAACACACGATTTTAAAGCTTGAGCACATTAAAAATCTACATTGGCAGTGTGTCAGATTTGTGTTGTATAAATCAGGCCTCTAACCATCTTTTTAAAGTACAATGGAGCAGAACCAATCACTACTGGAAGCTCAGTGGGTGAGGAACAGGGGCATAAGGGGTGCTACAGGAGGAGCACTGTAAAGAGCAGTCCCAAGCACCTGCTCTGTTCAAGAACGTCACTGCCACAATGCCTGAATCCACACGGTGCAGGGAGAAACCTACAGCCAGGGAAGCAATAAACCCAGGGCTGCATCCTCTTACCTCCCTGCTCAGCAACAGAGAAGGGATACACTCAAAGCACATACTCTATGTGCTAATAGTGTTCACCCATAGAAAATAGGTACCCATTGATTAGACATTAAAAATCTGAAGCACAGACACTGCAGCAGGCACTGAAGTTGATCTCCAGTGGCACACAGGCTGTTTAAATAAGTATCAAGAAGAAATGACTTCCCAAGGATGTCCTGAAATGATCCTCAGGGGAACCAAATAATCTTCCCTTTTCCAACCAGCCTGAGATTATCTCCGTAGCATGGAAGGAGTGCTGCCCCTTCCTCAGCACAATCAAACGCTACACTGGAAAATGAAGTTGAAATGTTCTTGAGCACAAAGCTATTAGTGGAGGGTTAGGCTAAGCAAGTGTGATTTCCTGATTTCCATTGAAAACAAAATATATTTAAGGTTTATGTAACTTAAACCTTTCTGCTGTTCAATGAACTGTAGAAATTAAAGAGTAAAAAACAAAACAACCAAACCAAAAATCTGCATCGAGCCATCTGTGCCTCCTGTCTGTTCAGTGTGGGGTAGAATCTTAACAAAGAAAGATTAATGTGTGGAAATGGAAATAGCCACGTACAGAAAGACGCAAATAAGCACTAGGACTGCAGAGCCAGAGCCGAGGCTGAATTGTAAACTTGAGACTAATGGATATGGAAGCTTTTCCACAGTTCACAAGGAGTCAACCTGTGTGTCAATTAAACCTTTCCAGCTGTGAGCAGAGAACGAAGGCAGGCCAGAGAGGAAGCGAGTTCTGTGCTGCACAAAAGAGTTGCACCTTGCAGGCTGCCAACAGCTCAGGGCTGGGTTACTGCAAGGGTAAGGGGGATGCAGGGGAAAGTGTCAGCAAAACAACAGGGAGAGCAAAAACTTGCCCTGCTGAGGGCCTCAGCCTCACAGAAAGGGAAAAGGGACAAATGATCCACAGGTAGCACTTCCATGCTGTAGGGCAGAAGTATGCTTAGGACAGGATGTTGCCAGTGTGAAGCTGACAGGTCTGTGTGAATCTCTACCACTGTGAATCTGGTCCTCCCTACATCATCTACACATGGTGATTTGTATTAATGATGAAAGGCAAACATCGTTATCCAGCCTCAAAGATCTTTAGTTTTTTCACTGAGCACACACAGAAAGAATAAAAGAACATTTTTACTTATTACAATTACTTACGTATTTTACAAAACTCCATAAAATCTTCTGGCTGCATTTCTCACTGAAAAGTAGCAGAACCGCTTGCAAATGGCACTGCTGCTCAGCCTTGTTTGTCCTCTTTCCCAGGGGAGCTCTGACCTCAAAAATCCCCGAGGGTTTCGTAATCGATCAGGATCTGTATTTTCCAGGAGAATGCTTTATTTAAAAAGCATCTGAAAGCTGGCTCTCAGCTAATCCCTTCACAACAAAAAGGCACCTTCTTTCCATGCTTTCTTCTCTCTGTTTTATCTCTTTCCCTGCCACTTCCTCCTATACTTTAACATATCCAATTCTTCTGGTTCTTTCCAGTTCCCTTCTATGCAGTCAGTTCTTAGTAAAAGGATAAGTAAAAGACATGGCCCACTCCATGCTTTTGTGCTCCTTGGTGAAG
Organism: Neopsephotus bourkii; assembly: GCF_033783945.1. Taxonomy (NCBI): domain Eukaryota; kingdom Metazoa; phylum Chordata; class Aves; order Psittaciformes; family Psittacidae; genus Neopsephotus; species Neopsephotus bourkii. The sequence continues at coordinate 562,951 of NW_026901430.1, read as the reverse complement.
AGCATGCCACAGGAAGGAAAGAAACGGGTGCACGAGCCATACACCCCCTCTCCATCACTGAGTGTGTGAGCAGGATGGCAGCTCTGATCTCAGAGTACAGAAATACCAACAGCCCCTGTCTGGAAAAAGTGTATTTTCCTAAGTGCTTAGGCAAACCAAAGGCTTTGGAGCTGTTATTAATAGATTGGGATAGCTGGGAGAAAGCTCACTGTATATACTAATGAAAAAGTGTCTAAGTACTTTGGAGCTGTGAATTTCTATTTTTACAGAGATGTGGGTAGTTAAGTAACCCCTGGCTACTTGTGTCAGAGGAGCAGCAGCGAGTGCCCTGCTTATAGAAAACCCCAAGCCACAAAGGATGGAGAATCATAGAATCATAGAGTAGCTGTGGTTGGAAAGGACCTTAAGATCATCCAGTTCCAACCCCCCTGCCATGGGCAGGGACACATCACACTAAACTGTGTCACCCAAGGCTCTGTCCAAGCTGGCCTTGGACGCTGCCAGGGATGGAGCATGAAATAATTTCCTATAAGACTGAAGCAGAACCTTTCAGCCACTTCTAGGGTAAAAAGCAGCAGTGAAACAGCAAAAAAAAAAGGCACAACCCACCAGCCTAGGATAGGAGGTGTGGGAGAGCAGCTCTCCCATCAAAATCACAGGGGGCACTTCAGGCAGGCATAATGCAATTATTCTTATTGGGATTCAGCCATGGAGCTGGAATTAATGACCCTTCCTAGCCAACAAATCTCACAAGTGGTCAGAGCTCCTTACCCTGGGAGCAGCACAACTCCAACAGCACTGGGCCACTGCACATCAGCTTGGCCTTGGCTCCAAAAGCAGAGCACCCACAGTCAGCATCTGAGGCTGCAGCTCCCCCAGCCTGCAGTCTCCCTTGACCATCTCCCTGAAAACACCAACACCATCTTAAACCTTGTTACCAAGTAACACAAAACTGAAAGGGGTGAGAGGCAAGAACAGAAAAGAGTTTTCTGTGGTTTCAGATAAAACAAAGCTTGGCTTTGTCTACTTAATTCAATTGCCAAGCATTCGGGGAGACACAGAGAGGTGAGCAGGCCAAGAGCTGATGAGGATCTGAAGATCTGATCTGTGTCACAGTCCTCTTCCATCTTTATAAGAGCTGAACATTTTATTAAGGGCTTCCAAGAGGATGCTTGTGATGTTTCTAGGTACAGTACAGGTACTTATCTTAATGTCACCTCTGCCCATCATCAGCGCAGACCATTAAAGACAAAACTGGAAAAACATTCTAAGACAAGAGCAACCTTAGAAGTATCTGTATAGGTGGCTGGACAGGGAATCCAGAAAGGAAGAAATTTCAATTCCCCAGTTCATTTGAAGGGGAGATCCTCAATTTCTTCTCCTCTGGCACATTCCAAAATCTGAAACAAAAATATACAGTGAGGAATTCTCCCTACAGATATATTTATTATGTTCTGATATAAACCCTGCAAACCATTTCCCACACCACAGACAGCTATTTCAGCTGTTAGATGACTCTAACTTCAAACACCAGAGAGGAAATGGATGCAGGGGGACCACTGACACCTCTGGGTGCTGAGCAACAAGGACCACCAGCACAATTACTGTCTCCAGGAGCATCACTCATCAGTGACCCTCTCAGGTACCTGTGGGCAGTCAGTCTGGGTTTGGGATTAAGCCATGCCATGGTGATGGAGGCAACAGAGCTGATGTCCATCTCAGATCGTTGGATCAGGCTGAGAATCCCCAGTTCCCGTTAGTCAGAGGGAGATTGCTCAGCCCACAGCTGCAAGTCACTGACCTGGGTTCAGCTCAGAGGGAATTTGAATTCTGTGCTTGACCAGCCATTGGTAACAATGGTCTCCACTGCTACAAAACTCTCTCAGACACAAACATCTGTGTGTGAAAATTACCATGGCCTTGTTTTGATGGCAGAAAAAGAAATACTGCTTTCACACAGCCCTTGTCAGGGTGGATGGTAACTATGGAGCCTTTCAGACTCATTGCATGTTGTCAGATGGAAAAAAATAATCCTAACAGGTATAAAGGAACAGGAAATATATATATGTAAAATATAAATACCATAATTAATGGAATACAAACACACCTGGGTCTGAGTGAAATCACAGCATTAAGTAAAGTTTTTTTTCATTCTCTCCCATTTCTCATTTTTTATTATTGACAATAAATATTTGAAGTATTTTTCATGTGAGAGACAGAAAGAGAGGAAACCCATGCATCATTCTTTACAAGCTATTATTTTTATATTCCTAAATAGCTGCTGTATTAAGAAGCCAAGAGAACACGACTGTGTATTTACTCCCAAAACTCAGTAGTGCCAGCGCTGGCTGCACAAGGGCCTTGCTCTTACATACTTTAGCTTTGATTTGGAAAACCATCTTTAGGGAAAGAAAATGCCATGACCCCAGATCCGCCTGGCTGCTTGCCTGCCTAAAAGCAGCTGGCCCCAGTGCTAATGAAGCAGAAATGGGATGCAAAAGACAGTTCCCCCCCCCAAAAGAAAAAAAAAAGAGAAAAAAGCTAACCCAATAACCTGAAATGCCGAAAGTTTATGCACTGACTGCCTAGGCGAGACTCATTTTGCACAGCCCCATGAACAGACTTCAGATGGCAAGATGTGTTAACTGCTAATGGCCCAGTCCGGATTATAATGTGTGACACAGAGATAAAGGACTTTATATCCTATTATCAGTCCCCTGAGAGATTGTTACCTCTTAGTAAGTATAACTGCAGATTCACAAGTCAAAGTCCCATTCATGGAGAGTATCATAAGATTGGAATGGGTTGGAAAGGACTTTAAAGATCATCTAATTCAAGCTCCTGCCACAGACAGGGACACCTTCTACTAGAGCAGGTTGTTCCTACCCACATCCAACCTGGCCTTGAACACTGCCAGGGATGGGGCAGCCACAGCTCCTCTGGGCACCCTGTGCCAGTGTCTCAGCACCCTCATAGTGAAAAACTTCTTCCTAAGAGCTCATCTAAATCTCTCCTCTGTCACTTTCAAGCCACTTGGACATCAAGCTGTTGACTGCAACTCTGAGTGCAACCATCCAGCCAATTGCTTATCCACCAAGCAGTCCATCTGTCACATCCATGCCTCTCATGTTTAGAGAGAGGAACATCTTTGAGTGGAAGCAGTATTATTAGAGCATTCCTTTGCCATAATAATGGTTTGTGAGTTCCAAACCAGACTCCTTATACCAGCCTTTGATAATTTTACTTTCATGCTGCAGCTGTTGAAGTGACAAAGCTGGGCTGTAGAGCAAGGATGGAGAGCAGACACAGACTTCTGCTCTTTTGTGCTGCTTTCCACCCCCAAAAAGTCTAGGTAAGAGTACTTGGATAGCTTTGCAGAGAGGGAAATCAAGGCCAAGCACAACTACAGGTTTTGTACAGGATCACACAACAAAGCTGTACAAGGACAGAAACAGAAGTGAGCACGAGTGATGTGACAGTGCTCTCTAACCAACAGACTGTCACTTCCTTTGCCAGCCCCGTAGCAGGAAGGGGGAAGGCAGAACCAGGCTGTGCAATGTCTGCAAACTCACCAACCACTTGGTGCCCAGGAGACAGCCATGGATTTTAATGCAGGCCAAGTTAAGATCAATAATCCTCTAAGGAATGAGGCTGGCGAGAACTAATGCTGGATATTTAGCATTTTAAATGCATGCCTCTCCTTAAAACTTTAGAGCTTCTAAATAGACACCTGGCTAGCTTCTGCTCCAGCATATATCAGGGTAGCTCCTCTGGAGGCAATGGAGCTGCATCTGTTTTTATCAGCTAAGAATCTGAGTCAGCCCTCTAAGAAGGGGACAAACAGAGAGTGAGCCATTCAACCCCTCGCTGCCTCATGTAATGCTGCTTCCCGCACCAAACACTCAGCACCTAGCAGGACTGGGGTCTTCAGGGTGAAGCTTAACATATATTCTCTGGTAGTTGCTGAACTGATTGCCAGCAGAGAGGGAACTGTAAGTCAGCGGTGATAACCAGGGCCCTGCTGAGCTGTCGCCAGTGGGGAACCTTTGCAGCTCTGAGAGGCTGATAGTGTCTCATAAATAACACATTTTCTAAGAGATGCTGCAGTTTGTCTTGCACTTCATGAAACAGTAAGAAAATGAGCTGTTCCCACCTTTGAAACACAGAGGCTCATGGATTTATTAGCTGCATTACCCACTCGCCCTTCTTTGAGCAACATATTTTTCCTCCAGTTGCAGAAAGTCAGATATTTTCAAGTCATGGGCAAGGAACATGAAGAGGCATGTGAAAACCATTGTGCTGCGGGTGGCCTTTAGAGGCTGCACAAACCATTTTCTGGGTGTGCTGCTGATGTGTTGTGATTAGATGCCATTTTAGCTTGGCAAGGAGCATTAAGCAATGCTATTCTTTCTCTGTCCTGCTACATCTGGTCCAGCAGCAGAACGCTCTCCGTGATTTAAGAGGAAGACTTTGCGAGGTGCAATCTTTCTTCAAATCCTCCTTTTTTTCTTTGATTTCTTTCATATGAGCTTTCAGAAGCACTGAAAACTCAATGAATCATTTGGCTGAATGGTCCACATAGTTTCCTCTTAAGTCAGCTTTGGCAGCGAGCCACTGAACATATTCTGAGGCTTTGCTTTGAGTAGTATTTTTGCTGGTGACATTACTCAAATATTCGCAGCCAGACCACCCATCCCTTATGTGCCCCACTCTTTGCACTTCACCAGTGGGACCAGGGCTGTGGGATCAGGCTGTAGAAATCTGAACAGAAAGGCACCGATCAATAGGAAAGCTTGCCTCCAACACCAAAGGAATTTCCCTTTGGATATAACATTATAACTGCCAACTGCTGATGCTGGGGCAGTCCAGCTGTGTGCCACTGGTGTCAATGGCAGTTGGATGCAATCTCTGGAGCAATCAGGCCCAGAAAAGGCTTGTGCCAGCCCTGTGGATGACGAAGCCACTGCTGCTGCCTTCGCACTCTGCTCGTGGGTGATGAGCCCGCAGCAGCAATGGGACAAGCTGCCTGCTTGCTCCCAAGCTGCCACCAGCCAGCACACAAGGGACCACAGGATCTAATGCTCAAGGCAGGTACAAACCCACATCCAGCATGAGTCAGCTTCACCTCCACAATCGCAGAACCATAGAATCACAGAAGCATTTAGGTTCAATAGACATTTAACAGCACTGAAATCCTCCTGCCCTTGTGCTCTTGCTGTGAAGGTGGCTGCAACTCTGTTCCTTGTGCTCCCAGACAGGTTTCCCATCCTCAGCCTGGCACTTTGCTCTCTTTCAGGGATCTGATCCTGTCAAAAGCTGACATCTATCCACATGACCAGCAACACAGTCATGAGCTCTGGCTTTGTAGAGGCTTAAAATGACAGAGCTCTGATGGGGGGAGGAACCAGTTTTGGGCAATGAAGTGCAAGCAGCTGGGGGTGTTTCAAACAGAGTGGAGCCTGAATCAAAACTCCTTTACTGCCAAATTCACTATTCTGAGCCAGATTCTAGGTCTGCAGGTGTCCTGATGAATTTTCTCTAAAACAACCCTGGATGTGGGAGCAAATTCTCTCAGTACTCAATCCTGAGTGACCTCCTGTCCCTGCACCCTCCCAGTGAGTTTAGGCAGTTTTTGACTTCAAGCTAACCGTTTAAAAAGGACAGACTTCTTCCTAACAACGGGGTTCCAAAAACTTTTCGTTTCAAAAGAAGGAAGCTGCCATGAAGCACGCATGCTGCAAACTGCTATCTGTTGCTTGTACAGGAGGGTAAGTTCAATCAAACACATCTTGCTGTTTTCAAGCACTGCTTGCGTTCATTTTAGACTCATTTTAGCATGGCAGGTCACGGCGGTATAAACATTGTGGGGAAAAAAAGACCGAGCTGGCAAACAGTCAGAACTTGCTGTTCCTGACCCAGTAACCTACTTTTGAGCACCATGTAACATGAAAGCCACCCCTAGCTCAGACTGCGACGTCATCTCTTACTTAACTCCTTAAAGGAAAATAGTGGGTCTGGCTGGGAGGAGCTGGATGAGTTGTGGTCATTGGCCATTCTGGCCACAAAAGTCATTTTAGGTTAGAAAGGACCACAGAGAGCGGTTTCTAACCTCAAGTCATCCATTGGCAGAACTCGGACATGGGAATCCATCATGCTGACACATAAAGCAACAGTGGATTTTGTCTACAGCATCAGTGCCACCGTCAGCACCATGGCCATGGGTAAAGAAACTGCCCAAGGGAACACGTCACAACGGAGACCTGTTTTACCTCTGTAGTGCTGCTTTAGCTGCTTTCACTCCAAATCTCTCATCCTGACCTGATGCAGTATTCAGAGACCACATAGCTCAGTCTTTAACTGCATGGAAGACTTGAGGACCTCTCTGACCAGCAAAAGGTGCTCTATCATGAGCTCTCCATGCCTGTTCTCCCTTCAACAGAGCCAACAGCCATCAACACCCACCAGCCTTGGGATGGCATCCTCCTTCCTCTTCCTCTCTTTGCTCCCAACATTTCTCCCCATCTCAGGCTTCCCTTCAATCCAAGCAGCAGCCAAGCTGACCCCATGCTTGTATACTTTGCCAGCTCTGTTCTGGTTAACGATGGATGTTGAGGAACTGCTAAATATAGGAGGTAATAGATGTATTTTCTAGGATATACAGGATCACTTTTCTCCAGCGCAACTCCTCGAGTACTGGGAATGTTCTCCTGCAACTTATTTATAGTTTCTCTTCATTTTTTAATGTCAAAAGTGACATCGTTGTTTGAAATACACCTGGATACAATGTCAGTAACCTGCAGACAAGACATGCAGTAACCTGTGGTACCATCATCCAGAGACAGTTCACACATGACACCTGCTGTCCCCAGATGGGTCAGGCAACAAACACCAGCCGCAAAGTTAGTATCTGTGTCATGGCATGATGGATCATCTATTTTCATATCATATTCCTGGGACTTTCAGGGACAAAACCCCACCCAAATAATCCCATTATACTAATGCTACTCTCCTGACAGAGCAAAGGAGGAGAGCTGGATCATTGGCTCAACACTAAAGCAGAAAGTAGTAAAACAACTTGCTGGGTGTTCTGGTAGCCTCTATTGAGCTTGTGGAAAGAGAGAGGGCAGCTCTTGCAGCACATGGCAGAAGCATGAATGGAGAATTATTCTGAAGCCCAGAAAAAGGAATTGTAGTTACAAAACTTCCATGAGTGCCAGGGTGTCCAGCACATTGAAGGACAACAGAGACCTTAATGGGGACCCTGTTCAGCAGCACTGTCAGTATTTTGTTTGCCTAAAGCCATCAGGAGTTTTCCCATCAAAACACAAATGGAGCTGGATCAGAGGTAAAGTTTCCAGGCAGTTTTCTACTAGAAATAAATGAAGTGCAGAAACAGATGATCATACTCACCCAGTGTTGTTTGAAACTATATCTGCCTCTGTGAATACCCTTAGAAATCAGTGTTTAATACTAGCCAGTGAGAAGCAAAAGATAAACTGGAGACTAAATTCAGGCTTAACATCTGAAAGGATTAATATTTCACTGAACATCAGGGAAAACAAGTAAGATTTGTAAGACAGAGTAAGAGAAATCACAGGAAGAGCTCTTTAGGGCTACCAGCCCCCTAGAACACATGAAATTTCAGTAGACAGACAAAAATCAGGAGGCAGATGAAAGAATAGTTATAAAGAGGTCCAGAGAAAATCATCACCCTGTACAATTTCTATATCAAAGTGCAGGTGATGACTACAGACAAACAAGCCAGTAATAAACTATTCATAGTATCAGAGCAGTAAATGTAGAGGGATACGGGGAACAATTAACAACTATTATGCCTTTTCTTGCATTATCTGGGAAAAACTATGCATCTACTCTATCTCCTTATGACCATCTGGAAAAATATTCATCGTACCAGGGTGTTAAAAGACTGTTTATAGCAATCTGATGCCTTGGAATAACAAAGTTGACAAATTTGAACAGAGAAGGAATCAGAAGCATTTCCACAGTATTTATACCTATATACATATATCATGTCTTCTGGTTCAACAGCACTGTCAACCAGTGTATTGTTACTGAGCCATTTTCAAGGCAAATCCATTGCAACCCACCAAATTTCAGCATTGGTAAATGCAAAGTGATTTTTTCATTTTGGCATTGCAATGCTTATGTGTTTGAAAAATATAGCCCTGAATTTCCTACATAGCTGAAGCCAGTGCTTGCCCCAACTATCACTTGATGTTATTTGTTTAGGCCCTTATTCACCAAACGCTATAGTGAAACTTGAGCTCATGCTTAGGCTCATCCCTATTCCACAAAGTGCTGCTGTGCAAGTTGGAAATCCAGTCTAGCTTTCAAAGCTTTTGTGTTTCAATAGCTTTCATTCAGCAAGGGGAAAGATTCTAAATGGTACCCATATTATTTCTAACATGGCTCAACTTCCTTGGTTTAGCATGTTCACAAGGAAAACAATTATAAGCACAGCATCCAGCTCAAAAAGATGATAACCTCCACAGACCTCCTGCCAGAACAGCTGAACAAAATCACCCCAAACAAAACTAATGGCTTTAGCATGCATTTATGGGAGGGTGTTCTGCATCAGTACTGCTGCAGAAATAACTTCTGGTAGAGCTCAATGGAAACTTGGGGTTAAGTGACTGAGACGAAGCCAGGCTGCAGAACTGTCCCCCGCATGCTGGCAGGAGCACTGACTGCTTTCCTGCTTCCAGAAACAAATCCTGGCTTGTGTAAACATAGACACGCTTCTGAGAGCCAGCAGTAGCTCCCATGCTATCAGTGTTCCCTTCAGGCTATGTTCTCTTCTAACAACGATAAAGACCTAAGCACTGGATAGATCTAAGGAATTTAGTTTCAAATAACATTGGAAACTAAATTATTCCAACAAACCCTTGGTTCAGTGCAGGCCAAGCAATCAGTGACCAGCTGGATTTCCAGAACACACTGTGCATGGCACTGGGACACAAAACCCACGGCCAGATTCACATCAGACAAATAGTGTTACACTTCTGAAAAGTGTCTCAGGAAATACAGACTGAAAAGCCCAGAATAGGCCCAGTTTCCAAGAAATGTTCAATGTCCAAAACAAATGGACCTACATAAACCAAGACTCACTCCTGCCCAAGACAGTCACTATTGCCTTTTTTGTTGTGTGCCACTGGCTTTACGAAATGCCACCTTCCTGTGAGATGAGCTATTTTTAGGGATGGATTTGTAGGGATGCCAGTTTTCCAGCCTCTGTAATTTAATTTAATTTAATGAAGTTCTTTGATGTGTCCATGTTTTCTTTTTTATTATTATTATTAATTTATTCTGAATTGCAGCAAAGGCCCAGATTACAAGGAAACCGAACCTTACTTGAAAAGTAAAACTTCTGGATGAGGATCCTTTAAAGGCTTCAGTAGTACAGCAGTATTCAGTAAAAATTTTCTACCTACACAGCAAGCACCTGAGAAATCAACAACTCAAAACCTTCTGTCTTCCTCAGCTTCATAGAGGAAAAGATGCACTACAAGGCTGATCCACTGGCACAGACAAGAAAAGAATGGCAGCTTTTAGTGAATTCTACTGTATGTGATTAAAAAGAAAATACAACCATAGAATCATAGAATAGTTAGGGTTGGAAAGGACCTTAAGATCATCTAGTTCCAACCCTCTGCCATGGGCAGGGACATCTCGCGCTAAACCATATCACCCAAGGCTCTGTCCAGCCTGGCCTTGAACATTCAGGGATGGAGCATTCACAGCTTCCTTGGGCAACCCATTCCAGTGCCTCACCACCCTCACAGTAAAGAACTTCTTCCTTATATCCAATCTAAACTTCCCCTGTTTAAGTTTGAACCTGTTACCCCTTGTCCTCTCACTACAGTCCCTAATGAAGAGTCCCTCCCCAGCATCCCTGTAGGCCCCCTTCAGACACTGGAAGGCTGCTATGAGGTCTCCACGCAGTCTTCTCTTCTCCAGGCTGAACAGTCCCAACTTTCTCAGCCTGTCTTCATACAGGAGGTGCTCCAGCCCCTGATCATCCTCGTGGCCTCCTCTGGACTTGTTCCAACAGTTCCATGTCCTTTTTATGTTGAGGACACCAGAACTGTACTGAAGGTTTTTAAAGTTACTTTCTAGAGCTGGTCACAATTTGTACATAATATTTAATAAAAAAAACAAAACAAAACAAAACAACAAACCAACAAACAACCCATAGCATTAAGGAAAACCTTCCTTACATCTGTCTTACATTGCTTGGAGGATTTATTCTCATACCTTTCCCATCAAGTACTTTTAACTGACAGTACTGCTTGTCATTGACCCTCTGAGAACATGGATTTTACGACCACAGCAGCAAACACGTGGCCATCTTCTATGAAAATAGACCATGAAAGGATTTTTTAGACTACATCTCTGATGCCCTACCTCTGCTTTAAACACAAGTTGTAGCCTCTAAATCAATTGGACAATGGGAGCTTAACCATCATGGTAAGCAAGTACCAGTCTGAACATGCAAGGCCTAATATGCTTTGAGGAATCACTTCTTTGGGGTGCTTTCCAGAACTATCCACAGGTTCCTCAGCACAGACTTCAAGCTTCAGTAAGTGGATCTCCCGTCTAGCAGGTGGGCTAATCTGGGGAGTGCTTTTTAGGCATAAAGGCCTCACTGCATCTCTCCAATTGCAGCATGCTCATCTTCAGAGGCTTCATACTAGAGAGCCATCTAAAGAATATTCAGAACTCTAGTCTGTCCATCAGCTCCTAAGTAAATGCTAAAGCCGTCCCAACCCAATTGCTGAAGACTGCAGAGAACACACAAACCAAATATATAAGCCAACCAGTAAACATTTCTACCTTAAAAAACATGCATGAACTCATAAGTACCATTCCAACCAGAAACATCTTCACTTTTTGAGAACCAAAAGGTAATTTCAAGAAATACTTCCTCCTGAAGATAAAAAGTGTCATGATGGTAAGCTACCAATGACAAACTGCTTGAAATTCAGAAGAGCAATAACCACCTTCAGCTTTGCTATGTTTAGCAGTCGGTAATCAAAACACATCCCAGGGTAAACACCAGAGGAGCTGGGCATGCACTTCCCCAGGGTTCCTCTCTGTGACCCCGTTTCCCTGATGCTATTGCTTTATCCTCATTATAACATAAACATTATAACGTAAAGGACATAAACATCTTGTACATTAAAATGCTCATGACTTTTATGAGCAGCCTGATTCAGCAGCCCTCAGGGTGCAGTTTCATGACCAGCTCAAACAAATCTTGCCCTTGCAAAAGAACTTCCGCCACTCCCAGCCTCCCTTGCATGGAAAATCATGTTTGCATGGCTGAAAGCTAATGCTGGAAGAAAACTTTTTAAAAGATCAGCTTTAACCCAGCTACTTGTGAATTAGCATCCTTGGTTGCATAACCCATCATCTATGATGGTCACCAAAGGGTCTCACATGCTCCCCGGTGTCTGTAGGAAATGGGGAGAACTCAGGTATGTATCTCAGAAGCCTGTAACTGTTGGTGGTGGAGGTGGGCTGACAGCCAGGAATTCTGCACTGACCCTAATGCTCTGCCATGAAGTTAATTTAATAAGTCATTTAATCTCTCCTCTCCTTTTCCTGACAGCATGTAAAACCACTTTCCTGTTTTGTTTTCTTAAGCTTTAACTTCAGAAGTCATGTAGGCACATCTCTGCTTTTGAGTGTTGTGGATCTCCTTGTGGGGATGAACAAAAGAAAAGGCCTCCTGAAGCTCCTTTTGTATAGTCCCATAATTTCACAATGCATGTTGTAACTGAAGCTTTCAAACTCTACACATTACCTACTGCCCCAGCTTAACACAGCACTCCAACCTCATGTAGAGCTGCTCATGCAGCCACAGGAAAGACAACAGTATCAGCAAGCACCCTCAACATGTGAAGCACTGCATAGACAACAGGACAATGTAAAAGGAATGAAACTACTAAATCCCACAGGAACAGTTATTTAAAGCAGATACGAAGACTTGTGAAAAGGAAACTGTACACAGTGTTCAGCACTGAGTTTTATTGTCCCATAAAGCTCAGCACTCTGCCCCATATGCTGCAGCGTCATCTGAAGAAGCTGTAGCTACAATCTGATATTTGCAGCTATAAAAACTTCTGTAGCACAAAGGTTGCCAAAGATCAAGGAGCCGGTTCAGCAACAGACTTAGTTAAGCAGCATCTCCATCATATCACATTATTAATCTGCTCTACAGGGATCTGCTATGCACTTTGGCCAAATAAGGGCCAAAATGGGGTCCATTTTTGAATGACATGCTGTGTGAAGTCTCACTTGTAAAAAGAGAGGGAGAAACCTACCTTTTTTCCTACCATGGAAGCATGAAAGGATAGTTGTGCCCAATGCAGCATCACGGAAGAACGACCTCAAGCTGAAGCAGTAGGAGGCTGTGCAGGAAGGTATCAGCAGAAGCAGGTGCCCACACCTTCCTCCCTCCCTAAACCCACCACACAGCCATCGCAAAGCCCATGGGCTGCACTTGCACTGGTGCAGGTGAGGTCCTAGTGGGATCCCAAGGTTAGGAATTGTCATCTTGCTATAAAAGAAATAGAAAGAGAGAGCCAAGAGCCTCCTTATGTGGCACTTGCTGCAGCACCCACCTGTGAAAGCTTCACTGAGATTCCCTTGCTGCGGATCAGGTCTCACAGCATCTCCCTTTCCTGCATTAGGCTCTGTTCCAGCCCCTGGGGTTGCTTGTGAATCCACGCTGCATTGCTAAGCAATGTACAAGGATACATTTTCTGACGAAGTGTATGTCTCTTCTGCTGCTCAGAAGTCCTGCTTTATCATTGCTCAGGGATGAGGGTCTACAAGCCCTAGAGCAGACACACAGATTGAGTTTGTTCTGCAAAGCTGATGACTGCTCTGCTCCTTAGCTTTTTACGTGCCTTTGAGACAATGGTTTCCAAGGGACAACTGTGTTCTTCAGGAAAGCAGACTCCAAATTTGACTTTGGGTAGAGCCCTAAGGTGGATTAGACTGTCATTCTGCCCACCTCAACTGCAGGCTGTAAGCGGCTTACTTGCAATATGACAGATTTAGCAAAAGTGACAGTTGCTTGCTGTCCAATATCATTAGCTTGCCTTGCTGCAAGAGCTCAGACATGGTGCTCCATCTCCTTACAAAATCAGCTTATTAATAAGCATACAGCCTGGTACACTATTTTCCATGCAGCTGAAGCAGTACTTTGAGCAGGAGGCTGCCCAATCCACCCATCTATGGAGACTCAAATTCACATTCTAGCCAAGATGAGGTCAGAACAACAAACAAGCTCAATCAACTAGCATGTGAGAGGGAAAGAGATGGCTAAGCATCTGTGCTTACCTTTATTACTCATCCTTTGTTTCTTTTATTACTCGGGTCCTCAAGTCTATGGAAGGGATAGCAATCTAATCAAAAGGTTGCTGAAGTCAATGAAAACATTGCAATTTATTGTTCTGCCTTAGGCTCAGCTCCCCAAGGTATCAGACACCATCAGCACCCTCCTTTCCCTGGCCAGCAGGGCTCAGCACCTTCCCAAGGTGCTCTGTGTCAGCAGTTAAGAGCCAGACTGCTCTTCCAGGTAGGAGGATGTACACAGAAGACAACTTTTGCTTCCTATGTACACATGTTTGCGTTGTAATGTTGAAACAAGCTTGGTAGTAATTAGATATCTTTTAATTCCTGCAAAAGTTTGCCGACTCAATCGGATTTTGGCAAACGATACATTTGTACTAAAGGCTCACTTATTTTAAAAAGGTTAATCTAAAGAACAGAGTCAGTTTCACTGATGATGACATTCAAAAATAACACAGTCAAACCTACAATTTCCCCTTTACAGCCAGGCGGGCAGGACTCCGTGCTGAACCATTCCCTCCCCTACTACACAGAACTGTGGACCTGCATGGTCATGGCACACTTCATGTAATGCAGCCCAGGAGAATGGTTTCCCAAAGGTCTTCACATTAATCCCAAGGCCAGGTAATTCTACAGTAATTCCAAGTGGAAAAAAATGAAATGTTTTTATTTTAACATATACTTGTGGAGAAAAAATATCCCACCATTTTACAATGAGGGGAGGAAAGTAAAATGTATTGACCATTTAAAGGCCAAAATCACACCGGGGCAGATAGACAGCAACATGAACCCACTCACCAGCCCACCCAGCTCAGATTCTCTGAATCATTCTCTCCATTCTTCTACACTGCTTGGCCCAAAAACTTCTCAAAGACTTTTCTTCACCTACCCTTGCTGAATAAATGTGTGTAAACATTTACAGTACTCAGATTCAATGAACAGGCAAGGAGATTTAAGAAGGTGGCACGAAGAACACACTATTAAGTTGTCAAGGTTTTCGAAAGGAAACCTCCTATTATCTGAAAGCCTCTTAGCACAGTCAGTACCCATCCCTTCCCTCTACTTCTATGACTGATGCCTTCATCTAAGTCTTTATGGATATTTATAACCTTAGAATTGGGTTAACACTGCAAGTTTTTAGGCTTATCTGAGTGTCACCACATGCTTTTAACAAGGAGCTAACCTGGATGCTAGGTGAGATTTTGATTTGTTCTAGCAACATGGAATAACGCAAGTCCAGGAACTGTCCTCCACACTAGAGGTGCTGAAAGAGCTTCTGACAGGTGGTGATATTGAAAGAACCTCACACTTCTGTTGCTTTCTCATGACCACCAAAAGATGAGTCCACCTTTATCATCCGCATGCTGGTAAAAGAACTACAAGGTCTCACAACTCCACTGCAGTTTTGCAGTTCTGGGGGAACTGCTGCATTGCTGATCCGTGCTGAACTAACTTGTTTCTCCCTCCGGAAAGGCAATCATAAGTTTCTGTTCATCCTCCTGCCGAGCAAGAGAGAAATTACCTCAAGGAGCACAATCTTAGAGGTGTGGTTAACTCCTTGCATCAATGTTAAAGTTCCCAGCAAGGCTGCCCATCACTTACAATCATTATAATGATTTTTATGACTAATGATATACATTTAGCAGTCTTTCTTTCCTGGCTAGTCCTGTACTTGCTTCTATTCAACTGAACCTACCTCAGAAGTAGGAAGCCTGATAGACTGAAGCTATGCTTTTCAGACCTCATGTGACTGAAACTGTTCCAGTTCAGTTTTAAGCCCAGGACCAAACTGGCTCATTTGCTTCGAACCAGATGAAACCATCTCACATATAAAACTGAAGTGGGTGAAACAAAGACAGCCTGTCTCCAAGGATCTCCTTTTCCCTTGCCAGAGCACAGCACCCCTTCGAATTTCAATATTGTCCACTGCTGCTGATTCCTACATCTGGCACAAACAAGGGATGATGCAGCACAGGAGAGGGAGGGAGAGGAGAGACGGGAGTGTGCAGTATGGCACCGTGCTTTGGGTCCTGGGAATGGGTCCCTGCTGGGGAACAGGTGTAACAGACACTAGATTTCAGCTGGACTGCTATCCCAGACAAGAACCAGACCATGTTTTGGTTTGGTTCTGGTTTGGATTAACTAATCCAAGCCAAAACCCCCACTGAAATCAGGCTTGGTTCCTGCATGAGTGAAAAAAGGCAACAATCCCAGCTAACTCGCAGTTCCGTGCCATGCGCTAAGCTCTCACTAGGCAGCACTGTGTGCCACTTCAGGGCTCTGGTCATCTGAACTGCTTCTTCCATTTTGACCAGTCCTGTCCACAGGCAGCTGTTACTGGGATACAGTCCTGCTCCATTAAACCTCTTGCACTTCAACACCAGGCAACCTGCAGGTCAAAGAATCTTCTATTTGCCTCTGGCTGGCATCCCTTGGGAGCTGGTCAGCAAGAGAGCTCTCAATACCTAAACACTAATAGTGTTTTCAAATCTGTGATCCATTTGTGGCCCAGGGAATGAGCCCAGTGGGATCCAGAATGGAGCCCCAAGCCAGATTTTAACAAACCCATTGTGCCACATGCATGCTCCTCCTTGTTCTTCTCTCCTGATTCTTGGAGCACCACGGAAACCCACAGCTGTGATCTCAGGAGCACATCCAAAGTAATAAAAGCATGAATCATACCTTGTAATTACCACCCACCCACAGTCTTCCCCAGGGCAAAACCCAGAGTGAGTGCAGACCCCAGACAGGATCATGACTGTAGGCCAGTCCTAGGGTGATCTTTACCGTACTACATAGCCTGCAGTAAGAAACAGCTCCTGCCTCAACCTGTCTTCACGAATAATGTTTTTTATTAGTTGCACCCTCTTATAGGGGCAACTGATGATTCTTCCTGATGTAATGAGGCGTTTTTGCAGCACAGAGAAGCCACCTCCACTGGTGTAGAGATGCTTATACACCACGCTTGCCACCAAGTGCGATTTCATTAGCTCATTTTCCTTCCCAGGGTCCAAGTCCTGGACATTGTGACCGCTAGCTTCAGTCAGCCCTGCTGTGCACCTGCAGGGTGCCTGGGGTAGGGGTGAAAAACATCAGGGAGATGCTCTCTGCAAAACTCATGCAACAAACCAGAGGAGGACTGGTAATGCAAGATGCAAGAGCAGTGGCCACTGCACATCCAAGTGCCCACAAGCGCAGACGCTCAGTGTAAAAACTGTTTAGCTACCAGTCCTCATGCAGCTCACCGAGTTTGCAGTGAGGCACTGCCCTCAGATTAAGTCTCCTCTGTTTACACACATCTCCTCACACAAGGGCCACATAACCAAATGGGGACCATCCAGATCTATGGGACCACCAGACCCAAGCACAATGAGAGAGGGAGAGCAAAGATGAAATGATGCGGGCCCCAGTAGTTTGTTATTGCAGCTGAATCTTGGAAGGAGCAAATGCAAAAGCCAAAGTGACAGGAATTGCAGCATCAAGTACCTTTTAGATGATAACAAAGAAAAAGATGAGACTAAAAGCTGAGCACAGGAGACTTGCAGTGCTAGGGAAATAGAAGCTTGTATCTAATACCAAGTGATTTTCCTCTTAACACAGTTCATTTTAGGACAGCGCTCACCCTCGCAATGCCAGTCCCACAGCCTGAGGCTGCTCCGATTTAGGCACCTGACTGTTCAGGAACAAACATTTCTCTTTGTGAATAATTTAGATTCCCTTGTTTATTTAGGTTTCATTTGGGCTCTGTTTCTTGCTGTTTGAACCTTCTGAGCTTACAGCTAACTGGGCTGGGGATGTACAGACCCCCTCCGCAGCCCTTCCATTTCTGTAAGGGAACCATCGGTTTCACCCGTAACTCCCCACATACTTTAAGCACATACAGAGCAAGCATAACCCCTGTAACATAACCCCCAAAATATCAGACATTCTCTTTGTTGTTCATCTTGCTGCAAACTGAGATTACTTCCTGCTTTGAGATGCATATTTGACAGTAGCTCCACAAGAGTGCTAAGCACACAAATAACTCTTCTGTGGCAGTGGCAAGCATGTCCAGACCAATAGCTCCAGACTTAAATCAAAATAGACATGGGTATCTGACACTCACGGACACAGCTATGCAACATGAACTCGACACCAACACTGCCACTTGGACAAGCAAACATACCAGCTGAGCTGCAAAGAGACATAACTCTGCAAGTGCAGAAAACAACAGCAAAGCCCCAGCAAGTTGCATTCTGAATGGTGTCAACATCTTGCAGTTGTCAGATATAAAGCATTTCACTGCCTGAACACAGCCTTCTGAAAAGTGTTATTACCACGATTCTTAACAGTGCTCCAGAGATATAAGAAGAAGCCAGGAAAACAGTACAGACAAGTTACACAGCTGTTTCTCAAAGCAGCAATATCCTAAATAGATCTGTTCCAGGCAACGTGCTCACTGTGCAGAGTGGCCGACATGCCTGAGGCACCACCACCTGTACCCCCATCTCAGCCTGTAGTTTGGAGCCCCTTTTCAGCACTGTACACACTACTACATACATGTGCACCCCGCCACACACACCACCCCGAGAGAAACACATTCCTGACTTACCCTTTAGGCAGGCAGCAGCCCCAGACCCTTGGAACCTCCTGCAGAAGAGTTGATGGAGTTTTACCTCGTTACCCAGCGAGGGTGTTATGTAAGTGGCACCGTTTCTGCAGGCAGCGGGGATGCACCAGCCGCGCTTCCCGGCGCGCATCCCTCTCCTCCTCCCCATCCCACATGGACAAGTCTGGCAACGGCTGCACCACGGCCCGCCAGGGAGGGGCAAGGTGGGCTTCAGGGTGCTGGTGGAAAACAAAGCTAATGGAATCAAAGAAAGTTCAAAAGGTGCCTGACATATATTAAAAGGCATTGCTACTATTAAAGGATGCGGTGCAACGGTATCATGTTCCTTAGCCTGCTGAAAGCAGCTTGGCCTAGATTTTCCTGTACTGTTTGATGTGACCATTCATGCAAACAAGAGTAAAACTTTCTCTCTGCTTTTAATTAAGCCAAAAAAAATAAAAAAAATACATGTACAAAAGACCTTTTCCTGCTGTCATCTGGGTCTTCTGAGCTACCGTTAGAGAATATGCAGGAATCAGCCCCATTGATTAAACTATTATTAGCAGTGCAGGACAAACCCCATGCCCTGCACTTCTGGACTAGATGCAGAAAAAAAAACCAAAACAAAACTAAAAGCCAAAAACATTATTTTACCAAAGGCTGAGTTGGTATTTTAGCAAGGAAAAGTGGAAACATTCTCTAGCACACTGGGCAGAAGCAAAGAACACAGCATTTTAATCTGCAGAAATCAAGATAAATAAATGACATTATTGCCTTTGCTCTGTTCTCACAGACAAAACCTGTCCAGCTTTTATAAGACAGGTGATGGTGCCCACGAACCATTGGTGGACACAGCCCACAGCCCACAAATGATAGGGGGTCTAGCTTCAGGACAGACATAAAACTCTTATGTAAGCCATAATCCTCTCACAGACTCCTTATTCAGTGATTTTAAGGTCTGCGCTTTAGGAGCCTGCTGGCATCCCAGTGCTTTTTAACCAATTTGGCAATGGGGAGACTTCAGTTGCAGTCACTGACACCAGTGTTATCGTCAGTGCCCAGCACTACTTCATGGGGTTTTGGATCGTACAGCATTTCTGTACGTGAGTGTTTTGGTCCTCTGCAGAATTGGCACTGTTGCTATCTGTGCTGAGTGAATCACCAGGATTAATCTCCTGCAGGGTTCACTGAGGCTAACGATAATCAAGTTAAATTTACACTATATGATCAGAGTTTAATTAGGTACTGTTATACAACCCCTATTAATTACAGTGATAATACCCTTATGAAATGCAGATGGGAGGGTGGGGCTGTGGTCAAGCAGGGGCTCAGATGACTTTAGGAAAAAGACGCATTAAAATGCTCTGTGTGTACCTTTAGTTACTTGCTTGTCTGTGCCAGTGCTCAAGATGAAACAAAAAGCTTAAAAATATACATATACAATCCTACGAATTGTAAATCTAGAAGACAGGATTAAAGACCTCCCACGTTACCTTTTGTTTACTCCAAGAAGTACGATTGCCATTTAAAATCCCAGAGGCAGAATCATCATTATCTTGCTGTGCTCAAAATCCTACCCAGAAAAGCCTTTGAACTGAGACATTAACTCACTTGAAACCAAGGCAGGTCTTCCCAATATTATTAAAGTTTCTCTCTCCTTCCCTGAGTTTACCTCTCCAGATGAACTGTTGGTCAGAGCAGATACCAGCTCATGTTTGACATTGGTTCTGTACAGGCACAACCTGCCCTAGGACACAGACCCCATGTACGCCTACGTGGCTACTCCTCTTCATGCTCCTGCAGAGCCTTGGGAGGATGCTGTGGGGAGAGGGGACTAACCTGAGCCCCTTGCTGAGCTACTACAAACCAGGGTGTCTCTGCCGATGAGGTGCAGCCAGGGGGACACCGCATCACAAGTGCATGAGCAAGCTCCAGCTTTCAGTTCACACTACTGGCTGTGTTGGGAGACAGATTGCAGAGTGTGAAATTTCAAACCTGAGACTAGGTCTTTATTTTCAGTAAATCTTGCCTGAGGTCTCTTAGAGAAAGAGCAAAGCTTGTGCTGTGTGCTCCGATTTAGCATCTCCTGCATGTGTTGGATGGCTTCAGTGAAACATGCGAAAACCTGTGAGAGACTGTGTGCTGCTGCTGCCACTCACGTGGTAACACCAAAACTCTGGCCTTGCACTCATGTGGTCAAAGATGCAGGCAAAGAGCTCCATTAAATAAATAAGCAACACAAAGAGCAAGGCCTCTTGGCAAGAACAGGTGCTGTTCTTGAACACAGACACCTGTATGAGCCTCCTGCATCCAGGCTCTCGATCCTCTGCAAATCACTGCTCGGTGCCTGTGCCCCAGGGGAACCCCTGGCACTTTGCCATGGCTGCCACTGCTGATTATTTATTTAAAACCCCACAAAATAGGGAACACACTTCCTTCTTCTTTAGGTTTTTTCACCCACTTCACCAGACAGCAGCGAACTAGCAAAACCAGCACACCTCAGCACTCCCACTTTGCACAAAAACATGTAAAACAAGCAGTATGTCACTGCAGCTTATACCAGATATTAATTACCTGGCCCTGCCAGCTACATAATTATATTGTTATATTTTGGTTATAATACACTAAACTGTCCTTTAGCTGGAGGATACTGTGGCATGGGACCAGGAACTGTTCATGAATGCTCTTCAGCTCCCACCCCACCACTACTGTTTCTCGCTCTGTAGGCAGACTGAGATGGGCATCAGGCCTGAACACAGTTCTCACAGTTCACAGACATCACAGAGGTGTATGCTTTAGAAGATCCTTAGTCCCTCCCAGCCCCAGAAGCTCCTAACAAAGACTATGAAAGGACCCTTGCTTTTCTAGAACCACGGGGCTAGCAGAACATCTCAGGTGCCTTGCTGGGATTTTTGCTTGATTTAAGCACAAAGGACTCGCTATTCCTTATTCGTGTAGGGGCTGGCTACAAAGCATAGGTGGGACCAGGATCTTCCCCAAAAAGGGATGCCTTGAGCACCTCCACATCCTCATCTGAGGACAGCAATGCTGTGAGAAGAAAGGTAACAGACTTTGGAGAAGAAAGGTAACAGGCTTTGGCCAAGGCCTTCAGCACTTTATCTGCTGTCATGACACTTTTTGGTCCCTCACTGCTGAGAACGGCACTTGTGACACGCTAACAGGAACACAGCAATGCTCCTGCAGCAAGGCTTTGATTTAGGAAGCAGAGCTGCTCAGCCCACTCTGCTCTTGCTGAAGTAGTGACCTGGTTTTGTCAAGACTGTTTTTCTCCTTTCCTCTTTGATGTCATTTTGGAAGGGAAGTCATAAGATTTTCATGAAGGCATTGACTAAAAGTTGGACTAAAACAAAGCCAATCACAGTACCATTACAAATGAATGAAGGTGCAATTTCCCCTTAAAGGATTATTATACTATTTAGGGTTCGAGCACATTTATTTCCCCAGTTTAATAATCACTTTCACGCTCCTCATTGGACTATAATCTTATCCATTTATAGTTTAATGTAACAAGTTACAAGGATTATCAGCTTGTAATAAATATGCTCATCCCCTAAAGCACTTAAACAGCCACTACACTTTGTAAAGAAAATCTTGCTTAATGAGCAGGTATCTACAAAAGAACAAGGAAACTAATACTATATTATATGAAACACCATCAAACTGCAAAATTCACACTGTGTAAGTCACTTTTCTGTGAAATTAGATTTACTTTGACATGCAGACACTATCTTCATTATAGTACACTTTTAAATTACTTTTTGCATAAGGGAGGGCTTGGAAGCCACAAAGATTGCCCTTTGCATTGGGAATTAATTTATCTTGCACTGTTAAATTTGGAACGATACATTACATTCAGCCTATGCACAGGATTACATCAAACCAATAGATCATTCAATTCAAATTAAAGAAAGCTGTTAATATCAGCTAAAAGGAATCTACCTGAAAAACCCCACCCGACTTGTACTTAGGTCAGTTCTAGTGCTGAAGCATCCATGAAACCATGCTCGCTGATGCCAGCTGAAAGCCACTCTCTTTGTCAGAGCAAGTTCAAAAGCTCTCTTGGCCTACTGGCCTGTGGTCATCAATCACAGTATTTTTCTACTTGCAGTTGTCTTGAGAAGGGATGGGAGAAACTAAATATTACTTGTCAAGCTATAAAGACATTCCGTGCCTATTCATAATGCTGCCCAATATAGCAGAATTGTCTCACCTAGACTGCTAGTATCAGCTGAAAAAGTCCTGAGTTTACAAGGCAAGACAATTAACTACCCTCCAGAGTTTTCACTCTTTGAACTTCAACACACAGCTCAACTTCTCATTTCTGCCAGGTGGAATTTCTTCTTCCTCCCACATGCCATGTCTGCCAAAAGTGTTTTTCCTCCACTGAAAAATGTGAAGTTGATGGTCTAGGCTGCTTTAATCCTTTATTCTTGCAGATGCATGTTCCATTTAACATCCTGTGGGGTATAAACCTTAAGCCTATACTGGACTCAGTCAATCACTTGCACTTCTGCAGGTTCTAGAACTAGTTCAAGAACTCCATTCTCAGCATCACACATCACACATCCAGGAAAACAGAAGTGTTGCAAAACCTCCAAAACCTTTTTAACAGGAATTTATAATAGATAGCTTGTCCTGAGCTGGAGTCGTACTGAAAGAAGCTTGTAGCTCTGGCTGATTGAGACTACGGACATTTCTGTTCTGCAGCCAGTTCCTCCCACCCCATAAGATGGGGAAGGGAAGAGATAGCAACACATGGGGTTTCTACTGTTTCTGGAAAATCAGTCTCAACAGTCTTTTCTTAGTCATCCCAGTATCTGCAAGGCACAGATGGTCAGAAGACCTTTGCCCAGTTAAAAAAGCCCAATGCAAAACCACAAACAAGAAATTGGCTACCTTTCATGCAGTGAACTGTACTGATCAAGCTCTCCTTTCCTTTCAGCTGCAGTGCATGGTGCATCATGCCACAAGGCCATACCTAATTTTGGCTTTAAACAAACTTTGCTGTATTAACATGGGAGTCAGCTCCAGCAAAGGGTGCCTTATCACAGCATGGGACTTCAGCAGCAGCACTGACTTGAAGCACCTACATCCATCCTCCACACTACATTCTCAGTTACACCTGCACAACAATTTGCAGGACAATTTCATCAGTCAGAATGCAAATAGAGAATGGTTTTATCCTAGATCAGTGTAGCACCTTCATACATCCTGGTACTCTCCACCTGCAGGATTAACAGGCCTGAAGACAAAACATTACACGTCTCTGCCTTCTGCTGTCTTTTCATGTATCAGAGCCACAAAACTTCTGGCATCACCATGAAGGTATAAACACACCAGACTAGGATCACTGCGAACATGAATAATAAATTAAATCTAATGCTATTTTCTTCACTTAGTGAGCAAATTTTGCAAAGCTCCTTAATGCCCAGAGATGCAGTTTTACTGTGGCAAGGAATTTTCCTCTTGTGAACTCAATGTTCAAACAAACTCCCTAGTGAGGTAAGCATAGGCTGCCTTTCAATACAAATACAAAACTCACATTTAACTTATTATCTGGGGGAGGAATACAGATGAGAGTTGGATGAATCTCATGAATCATCATTTCTGTGGGATAAAAAGCAAGCTTGTCTCCAAAAAAAAATGAAAATCAATTCATTTGCCTCTATTGTGTATTGTAGATAGAAATGCTTAAATAATAAAAAGACTAATAAAAACACTCTAACCGATTGTTCAAGAAAAAATGAAAAATAGCTTTTGGATTATGAAAGAATATTCTTTAAATACAGAAAAATAAAACATTTCAATTGGCACAATGCTTTGGAAGAGAGAGACAAATGCAGATTAGTCATGCTTGAATGTACTTCCCCAAACAATACACTGTTTAGAGCTAAGGCTAAGACATGTGCACAACCCAAGGCATAAAAGAAAAATTAGGGTCTGTATATTAGTTTAATTCCTTTATCATTTACTCACTGCCATATTCTTCCAGGTTTATGGGCAAATAAAGGGATGTGCTCTTGAAGTGTGAAGTGTGATGAAAGCATAGTGCTAACACTATCAAAAGGATAATGGAATTGCACAGTTCAAGTCCAGCATCATCCTCCAGTGATGTGCAAACTCCAAATAGCCCTTTTTTATTATTTTTATTTAAGATTTTTTTTTTTGCACAAAAGGAATATGCAGGATATTCTGAGGAGGAAAATTCATCAACACCAACACCAGAGTTTTAACCAGAAGCTCTATTTTGGGTAAAGAATAAGCAGCTTAAATATGTATTGAGTCTCAAAAGCCTAGTTTAAGTAGAATTTTTTCTGGGGAAATGTTAAGAACAGACTGTGTTTTTCAGGAACTGCTAGAGTAAATGATGGCTTTGTACTGATTTCCAGTGTTCAGAATTGACATGAGAAAAAGAAGTCAGTTGATGTCCTGTTACTGACAGATAACTCTTCTTATCCATCCATAGTACAGACTCCTGGCATCTACATACAGACTCTAATATCTCATCTTATGCATTTCATATTATCAACAGATTTAGGACCAGACTTTATTCATTCTGCAAAAACCAGGATCATAGGAAGGGAACTTCCCTTACAATGCAAAGCCTCGTCTGTTCATCACAGGAGAATGGAGCCCACTGGCTCCCACAACACAGCAATTCATCTTACTGGTCAACCAATCCATAATCTTCGGGCTGAGCAAACCTCTGAGTTTGAACTGAAAGAAAACAGTCTTGACAGAATTCAAGGTGACAAGACAAAATAAATCACTGTTTCTGCTTTGTGAAGCGAAGGAACAGGTTACATATTATACCCACATACAGATGTGATCAACTGAACTTGTTCTCATGTAATGAGCCATGTTATTGCATCACTCCATCTTTTAACAGAATAAAATTGTAGCAAATTAGTTCTGGTGCTGTGCAGAATTACCTGCTGTGAAGAATTACCTATTCGCTATTTGAACAAAGTCCATAAAAAGCTCACAGAAGTTGTTTATCCTATCAAATTGCAATTGAGATCATACATTTAGAGCACAGCTGACCTGAGGTAGAAAGTTCACAAGGCACTCAGCTCTGCTTTCAAACTAATCCCTTGCATAAGCTTGATACAATGCAAACATGGCCTTTTGGCATGGACAAGCTTCTTGAGGAGCTGCATCATACACTCCAGGAACTAAGAATTCCTTACCAAAAGCCTCAACGTAGTTTTCATTAAGAGCTGGAAGAGTGAAAGCAGCATGGATCACACTGACAATGCTACTCAAAGTATTTAAATGTTCTTCAGTTTTGTAATATGCTAAAATAAAACTACATTTGAGCACAGAGTTGGATTGTTTTCAATGTAAGCAGCATATAACAACAGAAACATGTTATTGTTTAAGTGTTGTTAATTACTATTCCCAAAGCCCAGGACAAATAGCAATCTGATTAAGAATTGTTTATAGAATTAAAACTTTTTTTCCCTTGGCGTTACTGTTTTCATACCTTAATAGCAGAGCTAACAGCACTAATAATTCTGAAAATTCACAGGCAGGAAAGCACAATCCCCACCAAGAGCATAAAAACCTCATCTCTCCCTACATAGCTCAATGTAATCTTCACTAGCAATCACAACAGATGTCACACTATAGAAAATATTTGCTCCCATCAAAAGCACTTGACAAATAGCAAGGAGAGGTAAAGAGAGAGAAGTGCTAAAAAGAATGAGGAACTTGCTATTGCTTGCAAAATTATAATGGGTTAGAAATAAATGCAAGCTCAAAATAAAGGAACTGGCTTAACATAACAGATCAGGCAGTCATTACCATGAAGAGAGGTGCCATTGCAATTTTATTTCACGTACAAAAAATAAAGATCCAGTTTTCACTTAGTAAAACTAGGAGCTGTGAAACAGCTTCTATTCAGGATTATTTCTAATAACCCTGCAGAAGCCACTAAGCGTTAAGACAAACAGAGGACCCTCTATTAAACACATGGAGCACAGAATTTGATATCCACACAGAAAGTCTCAGGGATGCTGGGCTAAACCTGCAGATTATGAGCTACAGCCACTCCACATTTAAACACAACTGCACCTAACACACAAAGCATCAAACCGGTTCAAACACCCAAATCATCAGAATCACCTTTGGTTTGGATTTTTTGGTGAAAGTATATGTTACATCGGGAGAAAAAAATGCTGTATTAATGACACAGAACCATAGAATCATTTAGATTGGAAGAGACCATTAAGATCAAGTCCAACCTTTGCAGGTGTTCACAGGAGTCAGGCAGGGGTGGTGATGGAGTGGCATGGAAGGAGCATGAGCACACAGGGAAGTGCGAGGATAAATGTTCTCATGGTAGGGAACAGAGCCACTCTCACTTGGCAAGGTGGGAAGAGAGTTGCACAGGGTTCTTAAAGGAGACCCAGGCTAGATGGAGAAAGATCCTCTTGGTTCAGCAAAGGTGACAGGACCTTCAGAACAGGGACCAACCCCACAGGCTGCAATGCAAGCTTCTAAAGAAAACAGCTCTATCATAATGCTTCAAATTAAGACTCATCCGAAGTTTGATACTTCTATAGAATGGCTCTACAAAAGGGTTCAAACTGTGGTAAGGTTTGAGACTCAAGTCTGTTCTTCTGTCTTCTCTGTCAGACACAAAACCATCTACACAATGACTCATTCCCTTGAAAGAGCTTCATGAAGCATTCCAGCTGTGGAGCTAAACTTTGGTACTTCTACATGATCTCCAGCATCAGCAGAGCTGTTATGAGTCAAGAGAAACAGCATCTTGAGGATGAAGAACTACAAAGGTATTAACTGGCTCCTCAGTGGTGCCTGCCGCACAGGCCCACACCCACAGCAGGTTTTGATTTTTGACTGCTGTTAACTCTCTGCTATAAATCATCCTTCAATTAAAACAGTTTTAATTAATAACACCCCCCTGTGCCTAAGCCCTGGGCCATTTACACTAGAAATATTAAACCACAGTGTGCCATGTGCCAATTATAAGAATCAACAGCTTTTTTTCCAGGCCCATGAGTAGTCTGCACTAGTGTAAAAGCCGTTACAAGTAAGCACACAATCACTCCTGGGAACACTGTGCATCCACAGCAAATCATCTCGGCAAGAATGCACTATCCAAAGCGAGTAGGACAGAGGGGGTTGTGAAACAGCACAGCAAATCAGCTCCAAGAAAACTCAGTCCCAGGCATTCAGCTGGACAATCACCAAGTCAATTACGTGACTTTCCAAGGTCTTCTCCCTGGTCATTCCTCAGCACAAGAGAATGACTGTGGATGGCCCAAAGTACACAGTGTTTCCTTCTTGCAAGCCCCATTCAAGCACATAAGAGCCTCCCCTTGCAGGGAAACAGCAAGCACTTTTCCCTGTGAACTTGAAACAAGAAGCCTGTTC
Organism: Neopsephotus bourkii; assembly: GCF_033783945.1. NCBI lineage: Eukaryota > Metazoa > Chordata > Aves > Psittaciformes > Psittacidae > Neopsephotus > Neopsephotus bourkii. Next base: position 535,557 of record NW_026901430.1, on the reverse strand, counting down.
CTCCTGACGGCTGATCAGAGCTAATGAAACATTAGAATGACAGTTGCTCTTTGCTATTTTTAAAGAAATATTTACACACCAAGCACTTGACCCTGCCCTAACAGATGACTCAGAGCCAGTAACAATGCTAGTCTGTACAAGACAAAGCTGAGTATGTGTGGCCCAGATCACATGCTCCAAAGCTGTCAACCCATAAACAGCTTCAGCTGGAAGTTAAAAATGGAATTGGCTTGCCATTTTGTATGATTTACATTTAATATTTCAGATCAGTGGCTCTACATAATCCCCTGGAGAACAGTGGAATAAACACTTCTGCACAAAAAGCACATGGTACCTCAGTCATCACATGCAAAGCTGTGCCAGTACATTCTGGTCCTCACCCTGCCTCATCTCCACCACACTTCCCCAGTTCATTCCTTTGCTCCACAGGACCTCTTCCCCCTCCTATGGGCTGCAGCCTACCGAAATTCCAGTCATACCCATATTACAGTATTTTGTAATACGTGTCACTTAGTTTGCTACTTTAAGGGTCCTCTCCATTCTCCTCTCATCTGAACTATTCTCAGCAGTAACATCAAGCATTTTACTGTTCATGAGCCAGCACAACTTCTCCTCTCCCATCACAGAAATCAGGCAGAAAAATCTGCCCTCTAGTTTGTCGTGCTGCATTAGCAGCGTGGCAAAATTACATCCTTTAGCTTCTTGTAAGTTTGACAGCATCCAACAACCTGCACTGTGAGAATGATGAAGGAGATGGCGGTTTTGAGGGGTCAGTGTGGGTTTGTTTGGGTTTTTCTGGGTTTTTCTGGGTTGCTTGTTTTTCAATGTTAAGTGATAGTTATTACTAAGCCCTTTCTTACACAACAAACTAGGTAAGTAGTATTTTGTTTTGAATATACTGTACAGTTCATGCACATTAATCAATGCTAGTGTATGACAAAATTAACAATGTGATCACCAACATCACCATTTTCTCTAGAGATTTCCTACTCAGTGCTAGCAGTTAACAGATTATGTCAGGCATTTCTAAGCACAAACCAAAGATGACCACCTGCACACTCACAGGCTGGGCACCCACCACTATGCTCTGCAGGCATTTAAAAAAAGCCCCCCATTATAAGTACAGAAGAAAACTAACCTAATTTTGGTTAGCCACCGATTTTCCACTTCTCAGTGCCTCCAGTGCCTTAACTGTCTGTAGCCTTGGAAAATACTGCAGAAAATTTCTGCTACAATCTCGGTCTCAAGGTCCTTGCTCACTCCTAGATAAAATTCTTGCTTTAGGTAAACTGCCCAACTGTCAACCTATGCAAACACAGGACAGACCACTACGCAAGTGGCAATTTTCCAGTACTGAATGGTTTATGTAGACCAAGTATTCCCAGTTTCATCTTAACAGTTGTCTCAAATCCATTCCTAGTAATAAAATGAACAAATTTATAGTTCCAATTTAAAGTACTACACTGTAAAAATTTTACATTGGTATTTTATAGAAAATAAAAAAGAACAACAGAACATTAACCTCTCCTAACTTTCATCAGTTTCCATGTCTGTAACGTACTAGGTTGATGTTGGCTGGATAGCAGGCACCCACCAAGCTGCTCCATCAACTGCCCTCCTCAGCCAGACAAGGGAGGGAAAATCCAACACAAGGCTCATGGGTCAAGATAAAGACAGGGAGAGATCACTAACCAATTACCATAATGGGCAAAACACTTGACTTGGGGAAATTTGTTTAATTTATTGCCAAACAAATCAGAGTAATCAGAAATAAAAACTGTATCTTAAATCACCTTCCCCCACCCTTCCCTTCCTTCCAGGCTCAACTTCACTCCCAGTTTTCTCCACCTCCTCACCTCCAGTGGTGCAGGAGGAATGGGGGTTGTGATCAGTTCATTACATATTGTCTCTGCTGCTCCTTCCATCTCTTTCCCACTTCAGCAGGGGGTCCCTCCCATGAGACAGTCCTCCATGAACTTCTCTGATGTGAGTCCTTCCCATGGGCTGCAGCTCTTCAGGAACAGACTGCTCCAGTGTCAGCTCCTCACAGGGTCACAGCCTCCTTCAGGCACCCCTTTGCTCTGATGTGGTCCTCCCCAGGCTGCAGATCAGTATCTGCTCCACCATTGACCTCTATGGGCTGCATGGGGAGAGCCTGCCTCACCATGGTCTATATTATGAGCTTGAGGAAAGTACCTGCTCCAGTGCCTGGCACACCTCTTCCCCTCCTCCTTCACTGACCCTGGGATCTGCAGAGCTGTCCCTCTCACATATTCTCACTCCTCTCTCCAGCTGCTGTTGCACAGTTTTTTCTGCTTCTTAAATATGTTAACCCAGAGGTGCTACCACTATCACTGATGCACAGAAAACACAGCCCATCCCACTACTGTTTCAGTTATAGCTTTGGAAAATACACCAAAATTTTTATGAAGATGGACAGTAATACAGATGGTGTTTCTGATGGGCTCAGCCTTGGCCAGCAGAGGGTCTCTGAGACTGGGGGAAGCTTCGGGCATCTTCTCAAAGAAGACACTCCTGTAGCCTCCCTGCTAACAAAACCTTGCCATGCAATCCCAATATAGCACAGTATTACAATGGTCATTAAACTATTTTAAAGCTTCCATGAGAATTCATTTTGCATTAACAGGAACATCAGATACATGGTAGGAAACATGCAACCTGAAGAGACCCCAACATAGCTCCTGAAACGTCTAAATCAACAACCTTAGTATTGATAAGGCACAACAGGAGTCTCAGTAGGGCATCATTTACTCCATGTACTCTCCACACTGCATGTCTGCAGTTCCTGTTCTTCGAGCTCTCTAGTCGTGATGTAATTCCAATATTCAACTGTTTCCATTGCACCATTTACCTGGAGTGGTGGTTTCAGCTCTCAGGCACAGGCAACATTAACCCATTCCATGGCTGCTCCTATGCAGTGTGTAGTGCATTGCCTTTTTTTTCCAAGGAGAACATTTTGGATCAAAGCATTGCCTTTACAGAAGATCCTCCAATGGATGGATAAATGTTCAGCTCATTACCCCAACAACTGAGACAATACAGTGCTTGTTCTTATAGCACAAAATTTTCACATTTTTGTAACTAAATAATCTAGGGATTCTGGTATGTGAAATATAAAACACATATAGCACAAGATCCAGGTAGCAGAGCACAACAGCTATGTTCCTACTTATTCTCCACTACAAGCCAGCTTACAACCTAAATTTGGATTTCAAACGCTACAAGACCCTTCTTCAGTTTGCTGGCGGCAACTTGACAATGGGCTCCTGGTGAGAAAAGTTCACATTTCAGCAACATAATGTAAAAAGCTATTTGCATGAGTGTGACATGGTGTAGGATACTTGTGCAGAGCTGAGACTGTGTAGAGATGGGAGGAAGGAGACCTGGGAACATAATCCATAAATGACACAAAGGCTTGAGGAAAAATTTTACCATGGACAAATGTAGCACCAAAACATTCCCAGCTGATACTGAGTAGAAGACCTCCAAAAATGGTTCAACTAAAACAAATTGGAAAACTCCAGCTAACAGAACCACCTAAAGCACAGCAGCCTAACAGCACTCGTCAGTGTTAGGAAAGTTCCATGCATTGCTGGAACTTTAGGAGAAATGTTTTATCTACACACTAAAAGCTTGCCAACAACAGTACAGCAGTGGAATGAAATTCAGGTTATCCTGCAACACAAAAATCTCATTATGATTTGGCTATAAAGAGTGTCTACATACAACTAAGGAAAAAAGAAAACAATCAACATATTGTATCATGTCACAGTGCACAAGTTCATATTTATGAATAGAAGCAAATTTTCCATATGATCATTCTTGTGTTCTGCTTCTTAAAGGACACGTGGCTACAGCTTGTTTTCTCTTGCTCATTCCTCTACTATCCATGAGAGTGGCTTATACCTGTTACTGATACCACTTCACCCTAGGATATCCAACTACAATCTTTAGCAATTATCAAGAACACATATAAATGCAGACACAAAAAACATGCTATGCCATTTCCTTTCCATTATCACCATTAACTGTAGAAGGCTGGAAAGATAAGCAATGAAGTAATACAACAGTCCTCCTAAAAGGAAATTAAAGACCGAATTTTACACTTTAATAAAAAATTACATCTGAAAATAATAAAAAAGCAAACACAAAAACAAAACCAGAAAACCCTTTGTATTTCACTTTAGAAAGACATCACCTGAGTTTCCAACCCATTCTATTCCTGCAATTACTTCTACACTCAGAAATGCTTGCTTCACGACAATATTATTTTCAAAGCAAACCAGAAAAGTACTAGGAATGACAAAGATAGCTACAGGATTATTTTTTGCATTTTTTTTGTTTTGTTTTGTTTTTTTTTTAAATAAATAATGATTTCATTTTAATTCCAGGTGAAGACCTCAGCTCCATGTAGCAGAGGCCTGCTAAAGAACAACTTCCATCAGCATTAGAGAAAATACCGTTTCACATTCATGACGAGCACAAGTCTTACTCTACCCAGAGCGAAGGCATTAGCCTCCTCTTTGTACATCTGTATTATACATTGTGAAGAATGTTTTTTCTTCAGCTCACAGAAATCTGATTTACAGTCTGTAGGCATCAGATGACAATGATCTTCATCCTAGTCCTGTTTGCCTTCCCGCCACTGTCGAGAGCCCTCATTCCATGCTACGTATACAAAGAGAGCAAGTACCACATGAACAGCAATGACAGCAACTATGGCCGCATAAAAATAGCTGTCCCTGTCCGACATTCCTAAGGTACCTGAGAAAATAAAAGAAAGCAAAGAGCATTAGTTATTAGGAACACTGAAACACCAAGTCACATATCTTCCTGTAGACTAAAGTTACATTTATCAAAATGACTGAGCTCTGGAGGAATCACAGGAAAGAATTTACCACTCTAGTTACAGACCTTGCAGTTATTTTGGGAATAGAGGAGACTGCAATTATCCAATATTTAAGATTAAATACCGTGGTTTTGAAGTCAACAGCTTAGAGTTCTGTAACATTCACTTTTTCTGGTACTGTCTTTCAGCACCAAATAAAACTCAACATCCTTTTTTTCAAAAGTATAACATTCTTGTGGGGCAGGAAAATGAGCGGGGATGTAATTTATTTGCTACTGTAACAGGATATAATGGTAAAGCAACAATTAAATTTAAAGGACTCCTACTTTTTGTATTTAGACCATAGACCAGTAATTCCTCACCAGTTAACACACATGAATGTATATCATATGTAAGAAGCCTTCAAGTATCAGAAGACCAAATTAAAAAAACAAATAGTTTCTCTTAATTCATCACAGCACACGAAAACCACCACTCTCCAAACACAAACCCAGCCTTATCAGTGCTGGTAGATCTTGCCATTAATTGACACAGCAAAGTTAAGGCTCAGCTTGCTACATCTCAGGGAGCAGGGGGAATGGGTGAAAATGGATCTTGAAAGTTACTTAAAAAGCTTTCAGCTTCAGCCTTCAGAACCACATAAAGCAGCACACACCAAAGAAGAATCACCTTGTAACAGCTCAGTTATGTATTCACAAACTGATCTCTAAAAGAGCACTTTTGAAGGAAGACGCTTTTCTCCTACAGTATTAGGAAGTTATCAAAGCCTTGCAGAACCAAGGCTAGAATGTGGCTGGCTGGTAGCAGTTTGATAGAACTGCTCCAAACAAACAGCTAAGGTATCTTTTTTCTTATTATTAAAAGGAAACTCTACAAGCAACTACATTTAGTATCTGAAACTGGGTATATGACAACTGCTTTACACTTACATTACAGGTATGTTTTAAAAAGCTACAAAATAAACCCAATAAACAACAGTTATCTTGACTATGCAATTAGTTTGCAGCACTTGCAGGAAACATAGCCCTGGTGATTTGGACAAAAGTCTGCTGCAGGGTGGTGTTAGATAACCTTTAGGTAAGGGGAACAGATGCACCTGTGTGCAATACAAACCAAGACCACAATGCAGGCAAGGATGCCCAAACTATTTGTATAGTTTTTTGTTCTAATTAGACATTACAAGGCCATTACTCTGCATAAGGAAACAAATATTCAGAACAGGAAGGAAAACAAAGACGCTATTAGAGGACTGTTCTTTTCCTCTTTCTTTTAACAGTAATGCTAATTGGCAGAAACAGAATTACCTTCAAATATATAAGCCTTTGATGAAAAATATAGCCCAACAGGTAATGTAATCATTAGAGCTGTGAAGAACAGAAGTGTTCGTAAAGTTGATGTTAATGAACCCTCATTTCTGAAATAAATAAGAAAAGTCACACACAGAAGAAAGTCATAATATATACACCTGAAACAGGACAAGAACCCCTCCCAACCAGAAGCCAATTACTCTTCTAGAATTGAGTACTTATATCATTTGGAAGTGATAAAGACTTGGAGTATGCATTTGCTGACTGAAACATTAAAATCACAGCATTCAAAACAATTTAATGATTCTGCCAGTCAAAGCTCACAGACAAGATTAAAACCAGTCTTTAGATTTTTCCCTGTTATTGTTTTGCAAGCATTAATAACACAGGGGGTTCACATTAGTATGTTTATCAGTGTATTATTACATCCTTATTAAACATCTAATATTAGATACATGCTTGTCATATGACAGCATTCTGCCTTAAACCTTGCCAAGTTCCATCTTGTTTTGAAAAAGAACTACAAGTCTAGGAAAATGACAAATCCTGCATGCTCGGGTGCAGAGGGAAGTACGCAGAATGACTTTAATGGCTTACTGTTGGAAACAAAGTTCCTTTTTATTAGTTATTGTTCCTCTATTTGAAATAATTTCTTAGTTTTGACTAAGAAAGTTGGGATAACTGTAGCAATAATCAGAGCACAGAGCCAATACACCAAAACATCAGTAACCTTTTTTCCTTCACAGACCTAAACCTTAACCTAAAAGACAGACCTTGAGACCTTCATAGACATAGAAGACCTTGCGAAAGAATCACAGTGAAGGATTATGTGCTTGGTAAGTTCTCCCTGAAAGTGGTCTGCTAGAACAGGTTTTGTATTTACAACACACTACATACAGCTTGGTTTTGTGTGTGCTTTCAACGGCTTTCACTTACTCTGCTTGGCTGACTATGTTATTTCATGCTGAAGTAAACATGCAAAGCAAGCAATACCTTTCCGACTGTCAAAATCTACTGGATTCAAGGGCATGCGTCCTTAAAACTTTGACACACAAACAGGCATAAACCCCAACTCAAGTCAGGGATACATAATTCTTAAAATTTCCAGGCACATCCACAGCAATTCTTGTATAAGTATTTTAAAAATGTTTTATCCAAATGCATTTGTGCCATAGTATATTGCTTGAAATCACATTTTATTCTTAACATTTCCTTGGAAAAATAAGAGCAAGAGGGAAAAAAACAAACCAAAAAGCCACAAGAACTCGCTCTTTAGCAGCCACCAAAAGACTGATGTGCAGCCACACACAACTTTTACACTAAAGCCAACAGCACTTTTCCCTCGTCATGTACTGCCGTACTTTCAGACTGCATATTAAGTAGCTTTAAACCAAAACAAACAAACAAAAAAACCCAAAACAAAACCAAAAAACGAGATATTTACAAACTTTCCTTTACTAGAGTTTTTCTCAAGGTCTGTCGGGATGGAGAGCATAAACCCATTCAAACTTCCCCTGCAGAAATTAGAAACTATTCTCTACTTAACCCCTACCCATAGAACAGTAAGATGAGGTCCAGCTTACTAGCAAAGTTAAAAACTCCAGTGTTAACATACACTTTTCTTACACTGACATACTTTCATCACTTACCTACGCAGCAAAAGCGAACGTTCGTGTCTAACCCCGGCCCCAAGGCGGAGTTTCTAGCTGCACAGCAACCTCCGAGCCGGGGTTTTGAGGCTGCCCGCGGCTAAGCGGCACGGCCAGAGCAAACCCGGGGCCTCCCCTACTCCTCCCTTCCCTCATCTCGCCAGCGGCGCGAGACGGGCAATCACTCTTTCCCGAGTACCGCCCGGAGGCTGCACCCTCTCCTACCGCCACCCCGGGCGGTTCCGGGCCACCGGGAGCAACCCCCGCCGGCCGCGGCCTAGCAGAACCCCCTTCTAGCGGCCCTGTTGCGGCCTGCCACCAGGCCCTGCTACACTGCAGGGGTGCCTATCCCTCCCGCCGCCAAGTCAAGCCTTGCCTTTTCCTTCCCCTCACAAGGACTTACTGCCTGAAATCGGGCACGGGAACCGCACCCACACCCGCCACCAGCGGCACGGAACGATCCATCTGCACTGCTCCGCGCCCGGCTCCACATAAGCTCCTGGTCTACCGGAAGCTCGCCGGAGCGGCCCGCGCATGAGCAGATAGGCAGCGCAGCCGTCTCCATAGCAACTGAGCGCCTAGCGGCTGCCCTGCTGGTACGGGCTGCTGCCGCCTCGTCTGTTGTGCTCGGGCCGCGTTGTCTGCGCACAGAGAACTACCGAGTGCGGGCTTGGGACAGCAGCAGAGGCCGTGCTGCTTACGAGTGCTTTCCTTGAGGGAGATGGAAGTTGTCGGTGCACGGCGAAACCGCAGCCGAGCACCACACCGCCACTTGCGTGAAGGTCCTGGGCTTAGCAGCAGGTGGCAGTGGTCTTGGAGCCGCAGAAAACCACGCTCTTGATGTGTTCTGATGAACTCACCAGTATAAAACACTATAAATGAGAAGAAAACAACAAAAAAAAAAAAAAGCCAGGCAAGAGCTAAGGCATTTTCTAAAGGGAAACCGTAAAGTTTTCCTATGCTCTCCTGTTAGGAAAGAGTTGTTCTCTTAAAGGTTTCCTGCTTTCCTGGCACTAACTTTAATCAAAATTCCTTTACCAGTCAAAGATGAAGTTTCTGGTCAAAATCTCAGTGAAACAGTCCCCAGTGTAACCAAGGACTGGGGCATATTGCACTGTTCTGTAGCCTGAGCACTAAGCATCTCCACAATGCTACTCTGTTTAAGCTATTCATGTTCCTGTTGAAGCTACTTTGCTTAAATATTCACCAAGGGGTGGACTTGAACACAGCTTTTCAACAGGAGACCAGTGTTGTGCAATCAGTCTCATCTGTTTGTGCTCAACAGTTCTGACACGAACACAAAAAGCATTGCAAGCCTTCAGACAATAGCCCTGGAAGCCGTTTAATTGAATGTTGCTGTTTAATTGAATCTCATCTATCACGGCAATAACATATTTGCCCCTTTTATGGTAAAACCATGTTGCTATCTTACCGCTCAGCCATGTGAAATCTCAATCATGTGAGTCACTAACTCCATGCACTGCTCTTTCCTCACGTCTTCCTGCAGCCTGTCCTGCTTCTTTGTGCAGTGCCAAATAGCACATGGCACAGCACGATGGCCTCTCTCATGGGCATCCTGCTGCCTATGAGCCTGGAAGGGAAGAAATGTAAGAGAGGGTTGTTTTCCTTGAAAGCAGCAAGGTCAGGAAATAAGCGCTTTGTTCTGGTAATTCCTGCTGTGAGCTTGCCTCTCAGAGCTTACTCAGGCTCAGGGTGAATTTCCCTGGTCTGGGCTAGAGGCGATGGACATGACATTGCACCAGCAGCTACAGTGTGTAAAGGTGGGAGGGAAGGAGCAACAGTCTGCAGCAGTGATTTTCTCCCCACTGACTGTGAACAGTGAGATCTTATTATTATATTTTCTCCAGGATAGATGAGAAAGAAGATTAATTTCTTTAGAAGCAGTTTTGGGGGGGTTTGGTTTTGGTATGTTTTGTTCTTTTTCCCTCGGCAATGAACTTAGCTTAGCCACTGGCTACCTCCTGTTTAAGATGCAGCACAGTTTGGGCTGTTCGGTGCTTACAGAGGAAGGTCTGGCACTCATGGTCACACTTTCACTATAAGCCAGCTAATTTTACACCCTTTTAAAACAATACAGTTCTCATTTAATTCTACTGCTTCCTGAGCCAGCAAGAGAGACAATTTGCATGGGAGGCACATGAGGGGGCTGGTGTAGACCAGGTGTAGACCAGCCCTTGCCCAGTTGGATGGGGACGGAAGGAGGATTTGCAATGTAACATGAGCTTAAAACTTCAAACCAGTTCTTAAAAACATCTAATTAAACTCCAGCTATCCACTCATTAAATCCAACCTGAATGTGTGAGTAGGTTCTGGTTATTTATGGATTACAGAGTGAACAAAAGCTATTTGGCAAAACAATCAGTGCATAGTTAAGATATAAATCAGCTGACTGAAAAATATTAATGTAGGTGCGGTGAACATTTAATCACTATATACATGATGTTCTTTCTACTTCTGGTTTGATTTTCCTGCTTGCTTCCACAGTAGGAAAAGCAGCCTAACAACAAACCAAAGAAACATAAAAATGGAATAAGACTCACATCAAATAAACTTACCATAAAGCTGCATATTGAGCATTAGAAAGTAGCAAACGATTCAAGGCTTAATAGCCCAAGTCATTAATTTTTAATGTAAAATTACTTCATATCTTCGTCTGCCAGACTAATAAAAATATTGCTGAATGATTGCTTGCATGTTTAACTGCTTTTCTTTCATGAGCACATATGGGAAATACAAAACTATTAGAAAAATTTTGCAATAGTGAGAGGAAAAAAGCTTTCCATTTGCATTTTTGTGTCAGTTATTTAAAAGATCTGGAGCATACAAAGTGTTGTCTGTTTGCTTCAGGTTTCATACATCAAGTATTCCGAAATTTCAGGCAAATTACAGACCTGCCTTACCTCTGGATTATAGAGCAAATATAAGATTTGCCCTTAAGCAGAAACTATGCTGCAAGCACAAGAAGCTGCCAGTTTAGCTGAGACCAAAGATCTGCTATTCTAAGCTGTTGTCCTCAGCAACAATCGCCAGGGGATGCTTGAAGAATATAAAAACAAAAGCCTGTACAGAGCAATTCCTCTCCCGAGACACCCTTCCGGCCCCCAGCAGTGAGCTCCATGCAAGAAGTTCTTCCCTCTGAGGATGCTGAGGCACTGGCACAGGTTGCCCGGAAAAGCTTTGGCTGCCCCATCCCTGGAAGTGTTCAAGGCCAGGCTGGACAGTGCTTGGGGGAACCTGGTCTAGTGGAAGGTGTCCTTGCCTGTGGCAGGGGATTGGAACAAGATGATCTTTAAGGACCATTCCAACTCAAACCATTCCAGGATTCTATGACTTCCTGCCACTGAAAGGAACCCTGTTTGTCCAGCAAATGCAACAAGAAATCCTGTTAGCCTGGTGACTCTGGCTACCCACTTGCAAGTGCTTGGAGCATTTCCTTTTCACACTGCAGCCCCTTTATCTGGTCTCTGTGATTTGCAGCGCAGCCTGCCTGTGAAAGTTTAAAAGCAACCTGAAAACACAACCTGTTGTGTAACTGCTGAACTCGGTTGATTTGGGGTCATTTGGCATAGTGAACATATTTGGACATTCAGACTGAGAACAGAGTCTGTGCTGATGGAATGCTCTGCAGCGAATGAGCCGAGGCCCCTGATTTTTTGGGGATCTGCATTTTAGCCAGGGTGAAGAGCAGGCCAGGTAAGGCGCCTGCTGAAGCAATACCATCTAGTGGTAGATGGAGGAAAAGAATCCCCCCCTACATAATGAAGAGCTGGAAAGGTGACAATTGACAAGATAACATTTAAAATCAAAATCAGGTGCTTCTGAGTATATTTTCCCAAGGTTTGTTCCCATGGCAATGTATCAATAAGGAAGAGGGAAACCAGAAAAGGCGCTAGAGTGGGGAAGTGACTGCGGTTTCTGGGGCAGGTTGTAACGCCTGATCTTGCAGAAGTGCCAAGTGACCCCAGGGGTCCGGCTTTTGAAATGAGATTTCCCAGCAACAAACAATTAGCGCTGTGCAGCATCAGCTTTGAAGCTGTTAACCACTTGCTTAGAACTAGTAAATGTTTTTACGTGGTTACAGCTTAGCCCCAGAGGAGATGGTGTAGAAGGAAGAGCAGCTGTGAGACAGTCATGGTTTGCCATAGCTGGGAGAAGGATGTGTAATGTTTGTGACTGAATTCATAGACAATTCCCTTAGAAGAGAGCTGTCATTCGTAGGGAGCTATAACATCTGTTATTATGCTATCAAATAGAGCTTGAGTAAAAAAAGACAATTCTAGGGGCCCTTAATCTCTTTTGCTAAACAATAAGGATTTCTGTGCAGGAGCACTGTCATGTTTTTGTTTTGTTGTTGTTGTTTGTTTGCTTTTTGCCTTCACAGACCTAAACCTAGAAGCCAGTTGATGTCACTTGATTGAATTAAATATGTTAAATATGTTGGCTCTTCCTACCAAACCGTTCTTCTTCCAGTTTCTTGGTGTTGGCTCCAGCAGTACTCTCAATACTACTCTCAATACTCTCTTTTTTGAACCTCCACACCCCAGAAAGAGAGATACACATTTCACAAAAGGTGAAATTAATAGATTGGCTGATTTGTGGACTAAATGCCCAACTTCTCAATACAAAGTGTGAGGCATGTTGCACAGTTGACCAGCAGCTTCTGTGGAAATAGAACCATAGAATATTAACGCTTGGGTTAGCAAAGAAACCATTTACATGAGCATTATAGGGCTATATTCCCTGTTATGATGCTGTTGTTGTGATTGCAGATCCTAAGATAACTTGGAGCAAACAGCTAAGTCACCCCTATCAGCTCAGATGTAGCTTAGAAGCTTAGAAGTCTCAAAGTCCAATTTCCACCTCCCACTATTATCACTATAATTTCACAAAGAAAATGTAGACTAGTGATGGAAGTGGTTGCCTTCCACAGGCATTGTGAAATAATTACATTAAGAGTGAGTGAGAAAGGCTTCATTCCCACAGCTGATACAAGTCAACCAATATTTACTAGTTGCAGGTGACACTCGAGATACATAAAGGAAAAAGAATTCTCCTTTTTCTGTAGAAGCAAATGTAATCCATCTTATATGTTACGTGCAATTAAACCGGTGTATGATATTCATGGCTGGTGCCATCGGGAAGGTTTTGGTTTTATAACAATAGGTTGTGCTTTAACAATTATAGAATGTTAGGGAGGGAATGAATACAACTGTCTAAGAAGGGCAAAAAATCTTTGGCATCAGGCAGTCCAATTTGGTGAGATGGGCTTTAAACTGAAGGACTCTGGGGGTGGGCTCCAAAACAGCAGTGCTCATGCCATTGCTGCTTCCTGGGGTTCCTGGGGAGTAGGCTGTATCAACAGTGACAACTCTCTCTTAAAGGCTGCTGTTCTTGGCAAACCTGCAATAATACAATGCCACCACCTACTACTAATGTTAAATCCTTGAAAGGACCATACATGGATGAAAGTACTTTGAAGGCCCATTTAGAACAGAGAATACAAATTCTCTGTTCTAAAAATAATCCAATTTATGAATAACGGTCCTCGTTTTGGCTAGGCTTCAGAGTCCCAAACTCCTTCAAAATTAATTAGAAATCAAAGGTTTCTGGTCCTGGCAGGCCTCTCACCATCTTTTTACAAACAGAATTGGGGAGATCTTTGTCCAAGTGCTTTGAGCGACTGGCAACAAAGACAAGACCTTTAAAATGGTTGTGGTTTCAGTTCTGTCCTTTGTGCCTTAATTAGCTAATGGAAGTCTCCAAAGTCAGACACACTGACAGGAGGTTTTGGGTTTTTTTTCTGATCCAGTACTCATCCAAAAGATATTTGAATCCAGCCCAGAGCCTCAGCTGGGCTTTCAGTTGAATGAACACTGCTCAAAGGAGACCATAAATCTCTGTGTTTTACTTGCCGTGTAACACAGTTCTTAGTTTCTCCACCAAGAAGGATGGAGATGTGCAAGTCTAGAGTTCTCTCTTCACCCAGCTTTCCTGCTAGGCACAACAAGGAGAAAGTCACCAGGAGATGCTGCAGAGTGAATAAACTGTGTGTCCTTGCTCTCATCCTAAGGCTCTCCAGTGAAGTACTTTGCTTTATCTAAAGTACAAAATGCTTTGTTCCCGGAAAAAGGCAAACACAGCATGCGTCACTCAGCAGCAGACACTACAACTGTGTAGTCGAATATCTGCAAGGATGGTTCATTACTATAATTTTTAAAACAAATATATATCTACTTGGTTTTTAACTACAAGAAGGCTATAGAATATAGACATCTGGAGCTTTGGAGATCTTTATATCTGGAAATATCAAAAAGATGCACACCAGAACCAGTGATGTGGAACCCTTTCCCACAACTCCTATGAGACCTCACCAGGAACCTAAGTTACAGCCTTTAAATATTCCCAGTGGGAAAACAGACGAAGTTCTCAGACGAGTTACGAATTAGATTTAATTTTTTTCTGATTTTCTACATAAACTAGCAAAGAAAGGACAAAACACTCCAAGCCTGCAACTGGAGACCCCTCAGTAGTCACACGGACAGATAAACCCTTGGAGTAGCAATGTGGACCCCGCAGCACAAACCCCAGCTGGGTAGCATTCAGCCACAGGGAGACGTGAAGGGGGGACAAAGCACCCTGCACATTGCAGAGGCCAGTGTTTCTCAGCCTTTCCCTCCAACATGATGATTCCTTCCTCCAAGTTAGTAATTAAACATGCTTGAAAATGTGAAACACAAAAAGCGTTGTTATGTGATAGTTGTACTTCAAGGCTGCAGTGAATGACACAGCATATAGGACATGGAAATATAAGCATTACCTCCATGGGAGCCCCAGGCTAGATGATAGAAGCTTCTGTTTCACTGACTCTCACCAGTGATATGGCAATAATTTTCTAAATAAATAATATTCACATTTCCTTGAGTCTCTCTGCCTCTTTCTTGCAGGGAGATGTTTCTCTCGCTGGTCTTTCCTTGGTCTGTTACTGTTTCTGCTGAGGTTAGTAGGAGTTTGGCCTTTAACAAAATCTCATGTTAAGATATGGGGACTGTTGCATGCAAACAAAGGTCTCTTTTTTTTTTTTTTTCCTGGTCAATACTTCACCGTAGAAGGTCCCATTCTAAATTAATCTGAGATATTGAAAAATGGATAAGTATGATGTAACTGTGGTTATCAGTAAACTCAATTAAGGATTAAGGTGTTCCTTTCACTGCTATGGCAAAATTAAGCTCTTTCCCCTGGGAACATTAACTAACAAACACTGAATTCTGAGCCTTAACTTTACATGCATGGACTCTCACTTCTGCTGATCTGCTCCTGTATACACATAAGATAGGGCTAACAGACACTCCATCACCTATATCTGCCCTGGAGCTGGTTTTCGACTTGAAGGCAATTGGTGCTTGATCATATTATCATTCACCAAACCTCTCCAGCGAGCCTGGAACAGAGGGACTTGGCTTGCAGTTTGTCTTCCCCGGTCCTTCTACGTTAGACATGCAGATGCTACACATTTTTAGGGTTTGTTTCCGCGGTTTCTGCTCACAAGAGAGGTGCTCCAGATACCTGATCATCCTTGTGGCCTCCGCTGGACCCTCTCTGCGCTCGGGAGATGCGGAGCCCCGCCGCGGCCGCCTGTAGATGGTGCTGCCGGGCCGGGAACGAGAGCGGCTCCCGGGGCTGACCCCCGCGGCGGGGCTGCGGCTCCTCCTTGGCAGCACCGCTCTGCACCCCTGAACCAGGTGATGAGGGCAGTGAAAGTACAGCCATCCCGGCAGCCCTGTGCAGGAAAGGTGGTCTGGTCTGGGGAGTTATTTAACTGTGTTTCATTAAAACAGTGTTTTAAGGCTCTTTCTAGAAGCGCTTCCCTGAAATTACTTCTGTAGAGGAGGAAATGCAGCTGGGCCCCAATGAAAAAAAAGTTTATTTCTGGCTTAAAGGGGAAAAAAATATTAGCTAAACTGTATACTATTTTATAAACTAGTTCAAATTCACAGCTGCCTTCCTGTGGGCTGCCCCCAAATATCCGTCAACAGATAAGTCTGGGATGACTTCTCTCCTAGGCACTTTGCTGGTCTCTTGACTTGATGTAAGGAAAGGTCCTTACTGCTTTTAAGTTTGTAGCATATCACATAAACCCCAAAGAAAACTGCAACCCACTGAAAGATTTTCAGAAAACCAAGATTGGTCTTACAGTTGGGAAGGTCTAAACATCACTTTGGAGGCAGCAAGATCCTCCCAGGTGTGTCCCAAGCAGCCCTGCAGAGTGTCACGCTCATCCAAACCTTCTGCAGCCACCTCCAGGGCAAGAAGAGAACAAGAAGTAGCAGTGTTTGAAGGGAGGACTGCACACCCCGCTGGCTTGCATTGAAAACTGTTCCTAAAGATATCAAAAAACCCAGGATGTTTCTGCCCAGTGTGTAATCTGATGCAGTGAGATAAAAACTTGTGCTTTTCCCCCCTCACTGTAGTTATGAAATTTTTCATAATCACAAGTAGTGTTTTCATGCCTCATTCAACACACCAGTGCCCCAAAATACCTTGGCTTGCTCAGCTTGTAATAGCCAAAGAAACATTGTGCTCTGCAACTCAGATTTAATTTTACAGCCTTGTATCCCAATATGAGCCTGGGCTGGTTTTATGAATCCTGATTATGTTGCAGCCTAACACGGCAGTCTGATACAGACTTCAATCCTCCTTATTTAATAGCCCTGGACCAAGCACTGAGCTGGTAATAAAGAGGGGTTGTTATTAGTCATTTGCGTAACATAATAGATCCAGATCAAAGCGTAATAAATTCTTCCTCATATGAAATAACACAGTTATAGCCATTTCTATAAAAATGCCAAAGCCTTTATGCAAAGTAAGTGTTCCTTCAGAGCATAAAATACAGTCCTACAACTTAAAAAGAATCACTTGTGTCACTACATGGACTTCTTTGAAGTGCAACTCTGCAAGCGGAGGGGTGTGAATGCAAACAGTGCACTCATTCTCACATAGGATCTGAGACAGCATGATTACGAGCAGCTAAAGTTACTGTGCAAGTACTGAAATGGAGAACACTGAAGCGCAGGTACGGAGACCCAATGGCCTGGGTGTGGATCTACTGAAAGGGCACGCTGCTTATTCTGGTGTGTACAGAAAAAGTCACTGCAGTGATGGGGATGGCACAACTGTGAGCAACCTGGCTGCAGGGAGATGGAGGTAATGTTACAGGAGCCTCACCCAGCTGCTCTGTGCAATTTCCTCTCTGAAGTTTTCCTCTCTCCCCTTGGGAGGCTTGTAAAATGCCCTGTATCTTGGCCAGTGCCTGCCCTGGCTGATGTGCTCTGACCCCTCCAAGTACAGCTCAGCCATAGCTCTTGCAGAGTAACAGAAGGCTGGTGGAGCCCAGGAGGCCTGGCCGTGTGCTTCAGGGAGCTCCAGGCTGGCCATGAGCACTAGCATAAAGGTTGCTAACTTTCATTCATCTTTCTCCAAGGATCTGAACCCCGTCTGGACCGCAGATAGCAACTTCTTTCCCTTGAAGACAGATCCACTTTTTGTACTTTGAGATGTTGAGATTCAGGCATCATTGTGACCATGGAAGAGTCATCACTCCACAGCAGGAGTGTGAGTGCTATTTCTCAGTGAACTAGCTGAGGTGGTAGAAGCAGTGTAAGTTAAAGTTCAGTGCTCCTCTGGCTTAAAATAGCCTCTGAAAGGGGTATGAACTGCTGCAGAGCTCAGACAGCAGTTTGAAGAAGCTCACATTTCTCCCAATAGCACCCCATCATGCCATGTCAACATTTCTCTGAAAGGACAGAGAAAAGCGAGATCCCAGACCTTGTCTGCCCGGGTGTGAGCAAGTTCTAGCACAAACTCTTCACTGCTACCATCAAGCATTAGAGTTTGGAAGAGATGAACCTTGAAATAATGTTACCCAAAAAAGTAGCATTACAAAGAAGCTCCCATAGAAAGATAGCAGTGGTTTCACCACCCACCACAGTGGGTCCTGAAGCAGTAGGGAGGAAGGGATCAGAGGGCCAAGCAGCCAGTGGAAGCCTGCTGGCATGGCCAATCTGCATGTCCCTTACAGCCTGAGCCATGCACATTCAGCACCTCCAGTTCTGCTGGTGTTTGTTCACAAAACCCGTATGATGTAACAGAAAGTGTGCACACAGCTGCTTTTTTCATGGTCTTATACACAAGAGGAGAGGCTGGAGCCTCTGCGTATTTCTCTGTTGCATGACTTCAGCATAGCTCCGGTGCAGAGCACAGCTATACTGACAGCAATAGCCACATACTCATCTCAAATTCAATAAGCTGTATCTCTAGTAGGGCCCCTAGACTGGAGTTCTAAAAGAGCTCACCTCCACAGCAGCATGCTGGCATTGCCCAGGTGACAGAAAGAAACAGCCATAGCCAGATCCCAGAAACTCAAACTTTCCAGGGCTTTTAAGACATGCTTGAGGGAGCCAGGTAACCCAGGCGACTGTTAGCATCTGACGCTGTTCCTCAGGGCTTGCCTATGGAGGTGACAATGTCATCAGTTACCTCGTTATTCTTACTCCTGCAGCCCCTTTTCATCCCCAAGGTGTCTGCAGGGAACAGCTCTCCCACAGCTGCTTTTGTTCTGTGACTGATGGAGGGGAGTAAACATTACCTTTCCAGCAGACTTTGGTTCACACGGCAGAAATTAAATTGGACTTAAGCTTCTCCAAGATCCATCAGCCTTTGGAGGAGCCTGGGCAGAGAACGCAGGAGCAAAAACAGATCTGTGTCCATCCATTACTATGAGGATGTCTTTCTAATAAGCAGTCTATCACAGAGCCAATGGCAGTGTATTCCATCCTAAAGGTAGGATCTCAAAGGTAGAGAAAAGCAGCTTTGAAGTCGAGGCTTACTTGGAAAAAGAGTCATTTTTTACTAAAAAAACAACAAAAAACCCCACCACATTTCAGCCATCAGATTCAAACCCAGGAAGATAAAATAATTCTCATGTTAGAGCCAGGAAGAATGTACAAGAGCTGAAAGGCAATGAGTGCTCACCACTGTGAGCAACAAATCACTAGAATTCAATCTTGATCTGTACTCAGGCTTTAAATATGTTTTAATTAAAGAAAATGTAGAAACAGTGAGTATTTAGTGTTTCTGCAATGCCAGTGTGGAACATCATTTATGGATGTGCAAGGACATTCAAGACAATATATCTGGAGAATAAATTTACCGCTGATATGTATCAGCCACTGGCCTGAAACCCACTGTTTGGAGATGCCGTTTTCTTACCCTTCCTACACAGAGGTCCCAGGGCCAGTGGCTGGTGTCCCTGCTTCACGTGTGCACAAGATGCAGTCTGCTCCATCTCTACCAAATACCTGCAGGGAAGTGAAGGAGGAACAGAGCTAAGTGAAGGAAACCTCCTTCTCACAGGAGGAACCACAGAGTTGTTGAAGTCTAGATGTACTCATGCCTGTGCAGATGAATAACATCTCTGCCAATGCACATTAGATTTTTTTCTCAATCCTCTGTAAATGGCAGAGAGCACTTGTGGATTTCCACATCCCTTGGACAGCAATGAATTTTGGATTTGTCCAAATCCCTTTCACCACTTCTTTGCAGTGAGAATAAGCTATTGCTGGAGGGTTGTTGCTTGATTTTTGATTCTGTCTGATCTGTTTAATTCCCAAGAAGCCTAAAAAGCAGTGGGAGGGCAAAGCAAAACATAACCTGCTTGGAAAGAGCAATACTTAGCTGGTAGCAAAGAAGGCAGGCTGCACAACATCAGCCTGGAGCGGCACTTCTCTTTTCCAGCGAGGGATGGTCCCCAGGGCGAATTGCTGCATGCTGCTGCACTGTCCCTGCTGCAGCTCATGGTTGTTGTGTCCTGATGCCGTGGTGTTGTGTGTCTCATGCAACCTATCTCCCACTGCCTTTGTTCTTGCAACAGCAGCAACAAAATACTTCAAATACGGTGCCCTTCAGGGCAGGCTGTAGTTTCTCTGTTTTGAAGGGTATTGGAGGTAGAGCTGAGGCTGGGGTTGCCATAGTGAGGCAGAGAAGGAACCATGTTGTGCTTGATGCTTTCCCATTGCATCTTGCTGCAGAAAAAAGCCCACATTTGCCATTCTGTGTAGTGTATCCCTCTCTGTGGAACTGCCAGGAGGACTAAGCCTGCATATTAGAAGTGGTAACCTTTAGCAAGGGGCAAGTCAAATCTGCACAGGACGCAAGTGTGTTTTGTTAACTCTCTCCATAAGGAAGTATGGCTAGTGCCATGGTACTTGATAAAGCAGATGTCGGTTCTGATGTAGCTGCTCTGGGGAAGAATTGCTGTCTAGATTCTTCCCTTTGTGCACATGAAGATTGATGGAGAAGAGACATGGTCCCATCAGGTCCCTTCAGGAAAAGTCAGACTGGACTGAGGTACTTATCGCTTAGCTCAAATACTCTGTGATAAAATGAAAGAGCAGCATGTTCATAGTTGACTGTAGAGTCTGATCAGTGAGGGCATTGCTGAAAATGGGACTGGAAAAGGAAGATTTTATGGAAATCTAATCTATAGATGGGACCGCATTGTGATTTTTATCTCCAAACACAGGTAGCTTCTGACTAAAACGAGATGGGTGTAAACCCAGTCATTCTAGGAAGTATCCGTGACTTTTTAATCAACCCAGCATCTATGCCAAACAGAAGGGGAAAAAGCAAAGCTAAAAAAAGGTGTCACACTGTTACTGCTGGTGGGTGACACAGATGCTAGATTTATTTAAAGCCTGGGACTAATAGCTCCACTGAATGATATGCAGCTGATTTGGGTGATGTATGAGCACAACCCAAGTTGGAAGATTTCACAAGACAGTTTTCAAGGCGGAAATTGTTAAGAAGTGCCCTTTACACATCACCAGCTAAGTGGTGTGTATTTGCTGCTCAGAGCTCCGGTGCCAGTTGGGTGCCTGCCAAGCTTGTAATGCTGCTTTAAAGGGGATCACTTGCCATGAGGAGCTTTTGCATTTTCTGTTATCCAAACAGACTCACTTGAATGTTAATTTATTCCTGGCTGCCAATGACCCAACTCTTCAAAAAGCCAAAACAATCCCAGCCCCATGCCTGCTGGAGGGGTGCTCCCAATCCATGCTCCAACAGAGATGCTGGCTTGCTGCAGTCAGGGAACAATCTGTCATTGGGATATTGAGCATCCAGCCACAAAGGTGTTTCCTTCTTTCAAAATGCAGTGCTGTGGCCTTGGGAAAAAAAAAAAAAAAGAAAAAAGACAGTGGCTTCTCCAGGTGGATAGGACAGAGGCAGATATTTGGAAAGGAAAAAAGCCTCTTGGTTTTTTTGACCTGGGCTATAGCAAAGTGCCCTGGTCCTTGACAGAGCTTGCCAGAAACAGCAGAGTGGCACTGTCAGTGTGGGCAGGTCAATATGGCTGATCTCTTGTGGGATCAAAGCTACAGCCATGTAGCTTCCCTGTGCCGTCAGCTCGCTGCTCCCACAGTACCTGGGCACAGGGTCCTTTAGAAGCAGGGGAGCCCTCTGGGTAGGAGTGACCCCGTTGTACCAGGACCCTATGTGGTGCCTTCTGACCTTCCTGTCACCCCTCTGAGTTTTACCTTGTCCTTTAGAACGTGGCAAAATAGCAGCTGATGGCCTTGGCCTGGTTTCAAATGGGATTGTTTTTCACCTCACTTCTAATTCTTTTAAGTGTTTGTAATGTCTTCTAATGGCAATATATAGGTTATTCTGTGTGCATGTGGGCAGAAGGGAAGCCACCTCTCTGTGTGGCTGCTGTTCATGGCAGTGCAAACTGCTAAGCTCCTGGACCCCAGGAAAAGCAAGGGATGCCCAGGGGCTGGAAATGAGAAGGGAGAGAAAAGCTGAGAGAGCCTAAAACAGATGGGAGAGGGCAGCAACGCAGAAGGTGTGGTGGGAAGCATAGGGATCCCTGCTTGGTGGGGTTAGTGCACAGATGGTGGGATGCAGCACTTCTGGTATGTCCTGTTGCTAGCCTCACACTAAGGCTGACCCCCTTTCTCTGGGTAAGAGCTGGTGAGGGGATACCAGGCTGTGGCCATGGTGCCAACCTGACACTTGGTGCGAGGCATTGGAGTGATGTGGATTCATGGGAAAGACACTCCCATGTATACTTGTAGGTGCATAACCCATTGGATGGTCAAAAGGCACGGACTAATCTCATAGTTGGTTTTACAGGGTGTTGGGATCTGCATTGAAACATCACTGCTTTGACTAGAAGGCACCCAAACAGGTTCAAATTTAACTAAATCTTCCTCCTCCTGCTTAATTCCTATCAAACGTTTTGGATACTTAAAGAAAAATGACATTTTTTAGCATCTGTTTTTAGCCAAGGAAAAAAGGCGAGATTGTTCAAAGTCTGATTAAATATTTAAAGCATAGTTTCTATTGAGAAACCCACACTTTATCATGTTAAACAACCCATTAAGCTCATCATCACACTTATCTTTTCGGGCACAATGCCTTTTGCATCTTCTGAAATGAGTATTTATGTCATCACTCAGAATGCTCTGAGGTGAAATTAATCTTCCATTGTATTGTTTCATTCTACTGCGGACTGAAATAATATTTGAGTATCTTTTGCAGTGTTTATTTGTGTTCATGACACATGGCTTATGGAGGAAATCTGAAAAGAAGTCACAAAATTGAGATCCCTGATAAGCTTCTAAAACTCAGATATTCTGCTCAAATATTCTGCCATTAGTGTGCTTTGTGTAATTGCTTGTTTTACCTCTAGCAGATGCAGTCAATGTTGCTTTGAGAATTGCTGTGCTCTTGAAGCCCTTTTAGTCTTAGGTGATAAAATACTTCAAGATGTGGGGTTTGTAAAACAGCGGTCACCAGTTCTGGGGGATGGAGACTGCAGAATGTCCTGCAAAGGCCAGAGAAAGAATTGAACCATAGACTTCTGTAAGAACCAGGGATGCCCGAGCACTCTCAGCACTTGTCAGCAGATAGGGGATTGCTGCCAGACACAACACCTGCTGCAGAGGTAGCATCCCAGGAGTAGTAACCCAAGTAAATAGGTAGCAAATATAAATACAACTGTTATTAGTGTGAAAAATGTCACCACAGCAAATCTTACACTGTTGTAGGATGATCTTAATTATTAAAATGATAGAGGCGAGATGAAGTGTTACCACGCACTCACGTAGGTGGGAAAACCAAATGAGCACCATGTGTGAAAATAAGTCCGCAGATACTTATTTACTCTCTATCAAAAGACTGCAATGCTTGCTAGGAGGATCAGGTGAGAAGGGACTGTCTAGAGCAGTCAGGTATGACCCCAGGTGGTGACTGGATGTATAAATAAATAAAATCAATTAATAAGCAGAGTTTTGGCACTTGTTCCCAACACCAAATATGCTGTGAATTGGGTAATAATGCAGGAGATCTGTGTGCCTGTGAAGCAAGTCCAGCTACTAAAGACACCTTTTGCAGAGATGTTTTTGCAGCTGTGATCCAGCCGTGCACAGAGGGATTTTGTGAAGCCTCCTCCACACTCTTACCTCCTGCTACCTGTGGTTATCTTCCAAGTGGATTTACTGCCTAAATGAAAAAATATTGGACAGTAAATATAACTTGCTGTAGTGAAGTAATTGACTCCTGCTGTGTTTTACTACAGACCTTGGATAAAAATAGATGTACATATGGAAAGCCTTGACTGCCTTCTAAATTAGGAGAACAACTAACTTTATTGGATGATATATTTTGCAGATTAATGTAGCATTTCTTGTAATTATTCAACAATTTCAGGTTGGTCATCTTTTTCCTTTGTTTTCACTGATACCAAAGTATGGCACATCTATAGAACGATAACCTTGGCACTTGCCCTGTCAGGGTTGGAAAACACCCAGAGACTTTCTATTTGACTCTTAAACCCAGATCTACATCATCCTATTATAGCAGATACAACTCTCTTCTCCTTTGGTGGAGGAAGGAAAAACATATCCAGACCTTTCTTATCCAACAGGGTGATTCAAGGACCCATCACACTGCACCTGGATATGGTGAAAGGCTTCTTTGCTTCAGCATCCCTGAGTTGCAGTCTTGCTTCCTAGCGTGATGTCTGCTTGCAAGGGAAACAATACAAGCAGGGTACATAACTGATCATTTCTTAATCTACCCCAGTGGTGTCCTGTGTGAAGGTATGATGCTATTTTAAACCCTTGTCACTACAATGATGAGGATGTGTTATAATCACCTGCTCTTCTCATGTGTCTGTCACCAGATGGCTGTTGTTGATGATTTATAGGATTATATTTCAGACCTCATTAACCAACATAAGTGGCTATGTACTAATTTCATCCTGTCAAGTATTATTTGTAATAAACATCCCAGTTAGTTTCACCCAGTGGGGTTTATTGACTAAAACAGCAATGAGGCACTGCCCACAGGCTGATCTGATGGGTCTGTCATTAGCAAACAGGCTGGGTGGATACTCCCCCTATCAGCCACCCTGTGCTCCTATAACCATTCTTGCTCAGCAACTGTCAGACGGGACAAGCCCCATTCAGGAATCTCTGCTACCATCAATGACATAGTTTCATTTACAGCCCTCCCTTTCCCTGCTGATCTGCAGCATCTGTAAGAACATACTCAAACACAGCCTCATACGTAGGTATTTTCTTCTTATCTGAAGAGCTCACACCAGCATTCTCACCTTAGGCAACAAAATGTTATTTAATTCAAGAGCCTGTTAGCAAAGCAAGGTGAATAGCGGTGTTTGAGGGCACAGCTGGCCTCACGGCTCCTGGCTTTGGATGCTGAGATCCAAATTCCCTTTCAGCAATGCCCAGGCTATAGAGTGATTGGGGGTGATGCCCTCAACTTACCTGATGCTCTTGTGTCACCAATGCCCAGGTGCAATGTGTGGTTTCTAGACAAAATCTGGGGGGAAAAAGCAAGGTTTTAGCAAGGCTGTAAATTCCACATCCATCTCCAGGAGTCCAGAATCAGCGAGTAGAAAGCCCAGGGTGCAAAAAGACCCCAAGACAGGCCAAGAACTGCTTGCTGGCTGGCCAGTAAGGCTGAATGCAGAGAGGATCCCAGCTAGTTTATAATGGGTCTTTATTTTTTCTCTACTCCAAAATAGCTACAGCCCATATGGCATTTACTGACATCTGAAAAAACAGAAAACTATAACTTTATTGCAATGGGAGCTGAGGTCAAACACAGAAGCTGGTGCTGGAGAAGGATGTGCAATGAAGGGCTGAAGATAAGTGATGTGCCTGTAAGATAGCCTATGCCTGTAAAGCCATAGGGGAAAGCTTCTGCAGCGGACTTTCTCCTCTCCAGGCTGCTACTGGTGATGCTCCTGGCAGCAGTAGCTCCATCGCATCTCATGGTCCTACTTGCCCTGAGTGCAGAGCAAGGTGTGGGAAGCTGAGCACTAAGGATTTATTACAGGACTCAATGCTGTCATATGAGCTGTAATCAGCATCATCAATATGATGCTTGTTACCAAATGCAGGCTGTCAGTGTAACATGAATAACAATAAATCCTCCTGGAACAGCAATCCTGTGGTTAGGCTGATTCCTAGTAGTTAAAAAAACTGAATAATACGTATTTGTTAAAGGCTACAACTGCTGTGGATGAGGACTGGTACCACTGGTACCTTCCCAGATGAACAGATGGTGCTTCTCCTATGTTTTGTTACTGCTGTCACAGATGGATTGAGCTCCTGGTTAAAGAAAGCCCTGTTTGGCAAGCTTTTATCTGCTGGGATTTGGAATAAGGAAAGCAGCCTCGATGTCAGGTCCCTACACCTCTATCCAAGAGCCACATTACTGACATGGAACCGTTATTGACTGGAGGCGTCACCAATAGACAGAGCAAAGCTAGGAAGAGAGAAAGGCGTCACAAGCCTTCTGTGCAAATCTAGCCTTCTCTGATGACCTCTGAAGCCACTACAGCCTGGGCAGAATTACAGAGGGAGGGAGGCTTCCTAAAGAGCAGCAGCTTCTATGTTGCCTCCTCATCATGGGGCAGATTACGTGGCTCTGATGGGCACTCCCGTAAAGGCAGCCTTGCGCTGCTCTTGCTGCTCCTCAACCTGCATCCCGTGGTGTTCAGCATCCTCCCATGAGATCTGGCTGCCGCACCTTGGTTTGCCCTGATGTTAACACTTAGGGCACATTCACCCTGAAGAAGACTATGCTCCTGGGCCCTTGTCTTGCAAACCCAGGTAAGCTAAGCTTTTGTACTGCAAAGCCACATGTGGCTTTTATCAGAGCAGACTGTTATTAGTGTAGCCAAAGCTGCTGTAAAGTGTCAAAACAGGAAGATTTTTTGATTACTTCTAGGGCCCTTTCTGTCTTGTTCCTTAAGCTACTCTTAAAGCTTTGTGTTGGCACATAATAAGAGCTCTTGGGTGGTTTGGCAACCAGATGAGTAACTAGTTCTAATAACCCTGCCTCCCATTACCATCCTATCTTAAGTGGCTTTGCTGGCTGGGAGCATCTCCTGATCCTCATTGAAGCGGTCATGTTCCCAAGTAAGTGTTCCAGCAGTGCTGTCTGACTCCAATTGCTCTTAAAATCCCATTTACAGGATTATTTTTTTTCCTCTTCTGGCAACTGAAAACATGGCAGGAAAAAGGCAGGATGGCCTGTGATCCTAAAATGGTCTTACTCCTTTGCGCTTGCCATTGATTCTGCCACTCAATTTCTCAGCAATACTAAGACTAAATAATCTATAAGCAGGGACCTTTCCTGCTTTGAAAAGCTTCTTAGGAGAACTGAATCTTGAAGGAACGTCTTAAAATATTTTTTATCATAGAAAAAAGTTTCTGGAAATGATCATCAATATTAGCACTTTTCTAAAGGTCACAAGCCTAAAATTATTCATGATTTTTATATACAAAACCCCAAACAATGAGAATGAAAATAAAAAGAATTGAAGCAAATGGACTTTGTTTCCACAAATGCCTGTTAATGAGCAGAGTATTGGTATTCACTTTATGAATGGACTCTTTAATTTGGGAAACCAAATTTCTCTTCTTTTTCAACTCTCCTGCCTTAAAGCTTAATTTACCTCTGCAGCATCCTCAGTTTTCAGATGACTGAGCAGTAAAGCAGTCACCCCTGCCTGGGAAATTCTTCAGGCTATTTTGCATCATGGCAGAGGGGAATGCAGGCTCCTTGCGGGAATGCTTCGGGGTCCCAAAACTGCTGGGTGCCCTGCTCTGAACTGGACATGCGGGTGCTCACAGATGCTCAGCTGGCTCAGTTACAGCCTGCCAGCTCCATAGCACCTAACAACCTTACAAGTATTTTTTTTCATACAGCCCAGTAAAAGCAAGCTGCTTTTAAAGGGTTTTGATGGGGTCAGGAGGGTGTGATGTGCTGCCCATCGTTTCTCACAGCAGGCAGTAGCCAGAGGGACAAGTGTCCTTCTGCAGCCTGTCTCAAGCATAGACAGCACCCACTCTTGCCTATTCCTGCTTCCCAAGTGTCCCTGTCACTTAAACATGACAATTTGAAGAATAACAGTCAGATGATTCTCAGCACCATCTGTCTAAACATTGCTTTTGCTAGGAAGTCAATTAAACTATATTTTTTCTTTGCAGAGAATGCTAGCTGCAGTCTGATGAGAAACGCACTTGGTAATTTAATAGGCATTTTGTCTTTCTTCTAACAAGCTGTGTTGATTTCTGAGTAGTCTGCCACACACCGAGGGAGGAAAACGAACGAACTGAAGTAAAACATTAGAAGATCCATTAATGTGAAGGATCTCTGCAAACTAAAAGTAAAGCTTATGAGCTGTTTGGATTATTAACATTTGAATTGTAAAGAAATTCAGGAAATGCCAAGACTGTGTGCTGGGAAAAATGACAGCTTTTTAAATTATAAAGAATTGTTTTGAAATAATGGAAATAATCAAATTTTGACTTTTAAAGTAAGAAAATTGTTTCCCTGCCATATTTCTGTGTAGTAGAATAGTTTCAAGGTCAAAATCAAAATGTTCAATAGTTTTTTCCGGGGTCCAGTTTGAATGAGTCAGTCCCAGGCTGTGAGAGGCTTCTTGACATGTTCAGTCCACAGAGGTGTTTTACTGATTTCTCTCCCAGAATATGGAAAGTCTTCAAAGTCTCAAATGCAATTTGACTGGAAAACCTTTTTCTCACTCAACCCTGGTGCTTTAACTGACTGTCTTTGGCAGAATCGTGGGGCTGCTTATAACAGCCTCACAGTGCTTTAGCTGACGGCAGTGACTTCTCCGCCTGGTAGTAACTGAAGATGATTTTTGCTGAATCTTTTCCATCATTGGCGCCTATATAGCTTGGATTTTATGGAAAGCTGGGCACCAATTCTGAAAATGAGTTAGTTTGGTAGTTAGAAAACAAATGGGATTTTATTTTTATTTATCTTAGAACGGCGCTCGCACATCTGTGCACTGGCACGGTGAGCTTTGTTGGCAGATGGTGAGTCTGAGGCTGCAAACTGTCCTCGGGAGAGTCTCTTGTACTGTGGGAGAGCCATGGTGTTTTGCTGAGCTGGCAGTCCTGGCACCAGTGACTGAGTGTTTTCATAACAGAATTAAATATTGCAAGTAACAAGATACCCATATAGAATCATATCATAGTATCATAGAATAGTTAGGGTTGGAAAAGACCTTAATATAAAGGGGCACATTTTTGTATATACTGTGAATCCACATATGTAGCTGGGCAGTCAGTCCCAGCATGGCTGCTGGGCTGGATCTACCTCAGTTTGGTGCCTGATACGTGCCAGAACTGAAAAGGAATCCTGCAAAATACAAGTAGCCTGTCATTCCTCTATCACAGTACCCTCTTATCCCATAATGCATGCCGATCTGTAGGTTTATGACTGACAGACCATTTTTATAAACAGTTTAGAAACACTGGTTATATCATAGCTGCAGTGTTAGCAGAAGAGGTGCATATCCCTGCTATGTTGTATTGAGCACTTAAACAAATCCCACAAATAATCTCTGAAAACAAGCTTCCACCTCAGCAAGGAGGTACCATAAACTGGCATACTCCTCTGAGAGCTGCACTGGTTTTGGTCCAGGATCACCCTGACACAGCCGAAGTCTGCATGGGCACTACCATAGGCAGCAGCACGGCACCAGGCCAGAGCCCTTCCTGGGGAGCAGTCTCACCCAGGTAAAACAGACACTGAGCACAGCCTCCATGGTGGTCTGCTCCCTGCCTTGTGAGCATGTTTTTCTCATGGTTCCTTGAATCTTTCTTATTACAGTTTAAGCCTTATCCGCACTAGAAATCTGTTATAGATCCTAGAGCAAGAAATGCTGCACAAGATGCTGCATAGTGAACCTATCCCCTTGGACTGAGTACATGCAGAGAAAAGCAAGATACAAATAACTCACAACTGTTCTGTAGAAATGAGCTTACTTTTGCCTTTTTTTTTTTTCCCCCATGAAGATGGGGGAATCTGACATTTTATGGACTGGACTAGTGACTTGCCTGTAGATTACTCTCCAGCCTGGAAACTCACCTCTCTGCAGCTGAAAAGGTGTTTGGAAAGATCAGTCGCAACTCACAGGGAATGTGAGGCTGAGCTCAAGGTGTCCTAGGAGGTGTGACGGGAGCCTGCTGGTCCCTGGACTGCTCCTGGATCTCTCCTGCCATGCTGCTGAACATCCCCATTGCTTTGTTTTCTCCTTGCCAGGAGAAGCTGCCCAGGGAGAGGGCTGGGAAGCACCAGTATCTTCAGGTTTTAGGATTCTTTCAGTTAACCTGAGGGCAGTCTGAGGTTTATGTAGCCGTTAATAACGTTGTAAATGCTCCTTACACATTTACAGGTCTCTATATTCTTGAAGTTATGGTTGTTTCTACTGAGCTGAAAGCTCTGAATATAACATCCTGACTGTATTCTGTTGCTTTTGAAAGTGAGTGTATGTAAATGCTAGAGTGAAGAACAGAGATTAAAACTTCTGCTTGGTTATTACAAAATTCCAAAAATAATACATTTCCTTCAATAAAGAAGCATGTTCCTAACATAAACTTACAGGACTAAAATTGAAATAATGTTCTAAATAATGAAAAATGTACAAGTTCTCCAAAACAATTCTCTGCAGAACTACAGAGCCTCTCCCACGCGTAACATTGATATACCGCATCTGGGATAGCTCATTTGAAACCACCTACAGTACCAAACAATGCCAGAGCTTGAGACAGGAGCAGAAAGGTCATGGAAGGGAAGAGGCTGGAGCACTCTTCAAGGTGAACCAAGACAACTCAGGTGGTGTGAGAGGGAGAAGCCTTCAGCACGGCCATATCAAGGCACAAAACATATTCTTTTAGGAAAACAAGTCAACCCCTCCTCAGCCATAGGTACAGGAAACTGAAGGACATGAGAGGTTTCAGCACAGAGATCTCTGTTCTTTACTTACTAAATTGGGAAGGACCTTGAAAGGTCTGTTTACATTTAATTTATAGGCAAAAAAACAAAGTTTGTTAGAAGAGCACGTCAATAAACTAACACCACATTTGATGGCCTTGTCAAGGGTTAGCACTTTTAATCCATTTCAGGCATGAATGGGGAATTAGAAAATAGTGCTGAAATACTGAAAAAATAGTTCAATGTGGGCCCATTGGGTACACAACAGGGCTTCAGCAGCAGATTGAACTTTTAAAAGAAAGCATCCTAGCTTGATTCACCAGTAGATTTCCAAGCTTGACTACAAGGACTCTCCTATTATAACTTGATCCTTTACCCCCACAGGCTACAAAGCTCAGCTTTTCAGAAGAGGATGGATATGGTCTTTCTCTCTAGCATGAGATCCAAGTTAAATCAGAGGTGTATAGTAAACAGCCTGTTATAAAGGGAAAAGAATTGTTTGCCTCCATGCACATTGTTTTGTGGAAATGTGCACTTAAACCTGGACTGCAAGCAGCAGTGAATCCTGCACATGTTAATGCAGAATGAGTCTGCATTACTTATGGCATACACTATGATGAAGTGGAATCCTATACATACACACACACACACACACACACATATATATATATATAAACTTAAAGGAAAGGAGACAGGCTCATGGCTAAGGGACTAGCTTTTGGTTTTCAACTGCAAGGGTCACATCTCTTCTCTGTAGCTGAACATACAGATGAGTCCTGCATGCTCACTGTAACCCATTTCTCCCACAGTAAAACAGGGTTATAGAAATACAATAGCCCATTTCAGGGGTCATTGCAAGGGCAACCACTTTCCAAGATGGGAAAAATTCAGCTATAATGATTGAAGAAAGTGATGAAAAAGTCTTAATTTCATATGTAAATTATTTTTTTATAGAAACATTGCCATGAGGCAATGTTCAGATTAACTTTCTGCTAACTTCAGCGGACTTCATCCCCATCAGCTTGATCGCTCTGTTTACATCTCACAGATTAGGGATCTACACAAAAGCCTTTGTGAAAATTCTAAGACCTAGTTTTCTCCCATCTGTGTCAAAGGATCCACTTCTTCTGTCCCTTTAAAATCTGCATACAAATTCAAGTTTAATTTCAATCCAGTGCCACAACACTGTGAAAGAGAAACAGCACTATACATGCAAGTAACAAAGGTACTAGAAAACTCTAAACATTCATGAGCTGCAATGAGCCAGCCCTGCGTGTCCAGCAGCAGCAGTTTCCTCTTGGTCCTCCTTGCATAGCTGATTTCTGCCTTCCCACCTCCAAGCGTTAAGGAGGCCATGCTGAGATGTGTAGGAAATGTGACATTGTCACTCTTCAAATAAATAAAAACCCCAAACCCAAACGTTTTCATCCTGATGGGCCAAGACCAAAAGGTCTGCCTGAGATTTCCTGGTAAACCTATCCCTCTGTCACTGATGGCTACTCTCTCAAACCAATCTCCTCGTCTTTCCAACAAGCAATTGGGAAGGCACCTGGAGCGGTGCTTGAAAAATCAGATATTGCCTATGAGACTTTATGAATCTCAAGTCATGCCACATAGAAGGTACTCAGACACCCTTTATGCACTCTCACCCTCTCTTTGGACATGATACCAGTGCAGGTAGAATCTTCCAGCCAAGGTGCTGTGCTTCTAGAAGGTGGGAACAGAGGATGCAAGATACACCAAAGGACTTTTAAACTGATTATCAGCACTTCAGGGAGAAAATTAGCATACCTCCAGTAGTCTGGAGAGCATCCACAAGCCTGCTCCTTAGCACAAGTGTATATATCACCAATTTAATGGGTGTTAATGGACTGGTGCCTTCAAAGCTTTTCAGTCAGCACAGATGTTCACCCTTTGACAAACCACTTTGATCATTTACATTACTAGTTATTTTTAATTCAGAAAATGTCATCTGAATTGTTAAAATGTGCTGCACAACAGAGCATTTGATTGATCAGGTCCCTTAAACTTCTGCAAAAAAAACATGCAGAAGTTTAATCCTAGCATGTGAAAAGGAAATGCAATTCTCATGGCCCTTGTCATCACACAGGAAGATGCAGAGATGGCCCAAACCCAAGAACATATTGCAGAGCCAAAGTGGAAAGCAAAGACCACACTCATCAATAGTTTCCAGCAGCAGAAAACAGTCTTTTCTTTTCCTGAACAGAATGACAGCAATAGAAATCCCATCCTGTCACCTAGTCACTATATACCACATGAATAATTCAGTTTTCCCAAAATGTTACAATAGCTCAGCACATCTTCTCCTTTACAAAAAAAACTGCTGTAGTTTACCTGGAGGAAAACAAATAGGTTGACAAAAACCAAAGATAAACCCTAAACCAAGTGACTGCCTCACGTGCTCCATCAGTACTCCATCATGGTGGTCAGGAGATAAATTCCTGCCATGGGATGTACAGGTCTGCTGACTGCTCCCAAAGACCATGAAATGGTTAGGAAATTGCTTTTAAAAATGAAAAAATTAGATATTTTTCTTTGCCACTCAGATCAGTTTCCAAATCTTTTTCCAGATAACAAATTGTCCTTATATAAAATTTTGCTGATAATCTAAGATTTTTTTTTCTGCTGAAACTAAAGCTATATAGAAATATTTTCTACCAGCCACCCCAAACCAGTTTTGCTAGGATAGCTTTGGCTAAGACAAAGGAAATCACAGACATAATAGAAATTATGGAAATAAATTGATTAAGATTATATTAAGATTATATTTCTCCCCATTTTTACTTCATTTTGGAATGAGCTGCAACAAATAGATGTCTCTCCCCTCTCTAGTGGTGAAGCAGTTGTCAGAGGCAGAGTGTCTACTCTGGGTCTACATGTTGAGTGCACAAGCAAGATTCCCTTCATACCTCTTCCTAGATATCTGGTTTGAGCTCCTTTGCTTTCTTTGACAGACATCTTCAGGACCTCAGGACTTTGATCTTTCATTCTTTTTCTTGAATTACTACCTAATGGTGGATATCTTTCCTCAGCTGTTTCCCATGTGGAAGTCACAGTCCTGCAGGAACTCTCCCTGTGGAGAGGTGCTGGGATAGAGCCTGCTTAATAACTCTGTGCTGTCTCATGATCCTATTTTACGGTGTTCACAACCTTATTTTATGGATCTAAGAAACAGTTGAAACTTTAAATGCAGCAATGAAAATGAGAATGTCAACACCTCTGTCCCTTGGATGATTTCCAGACCAGATCTGTTTATTAAATAAGAAACCTTGACATGGCCACCACAAGTTTCTCACTAACCTTTGCATTTCATTTTTCTTGAACTGTTTTTATGCACAGGAGGGCTAAATCCTAACCAAAGCCTCAGGGCTTTCTGGTAATTTTAATAAAAAGGTCAAACTGGAAATGGAGTGATTGTGTATTGAGGCAGGCAGGAAAGCTCACAAGAACAGTGTTCTTGCACAGGCAGCAGCACAGAGTGATGCCTTCAAGCAGGTTTTAGACATTTTGGTTTTGTTGCTCAGTTTGGTCATGTTTTAACACCAGGGAATTTGCGAAGCAGATACTCTGGTACTGGAGGGGGATGTTTGGGTTTATGGGTTGGATAAAATAAGTACAGGTGAAATGGCATGGACGAGCAGATCTCTGTAAGTGTCTCCCATGAGGTTGGATGCCCACATCCCAGATTCTGAAGGGAAAGATGGCTTTCGGGAAAGATGGCTTTCAGGGAAGAGTGTAATCCCTTCCTGCTTTGACCTGTGCTTCTCAAACACAGCCCTTCCCCTCTCTAGCCAGAAGAACCCAGAACAGCTATAGCCAAAGTTGCAACAGCTTCAAGGGCTTCACTGAAAGACAAACATAGCCTTGAGTGCAGTTTGCTTCTAAGTTTTGGTCTGTGCTTCTTTCAGAAAATTTTAGTGAGGTTACAAAGGCAGAACAGTAACTGAGGTCTCTTCGTGCTCTATTTGCTGTGAGAAGTATCACAAATTCAGAGACATGATTTCAACAGACTGCCATTGTAGACCAGGAAAAAGCAAGCACTACTGATCCCTTAAAGACAGAGGATAATCTGCACCCACCTGTCCCCTCCATCCAAGCACGGAGTGCCAAGGAAAACACCATAGGATCACTGATGGCCCTGTCTCCAGGACAGAGAAATAAACCACAAAGCAAAGGCTGAACACCCTGCAAAGACTTTGGCTATCACAAAAACAGTTGTTAAATTTCTCCTAGTGAGATATAAAGAAAATGCCAGCATTTCCTTTCCTCATCCAGTGCGCATGCATGGTACTTTGGCAATTTCAGGAGGCTAGAGCTGTATTCTGCAGGAAAGGCTGAGGACACTCACTGTGACTCTGCAGATCACCGAGGCCCTCCACAGTAGTGACTACAGGAAGAAATGGGCAGAGTGCTACTTCCCATTTGCTTTTGTGAAGCAGATGTGACAGGGCTGATCTGGTCTTGGAGAGATTGCTGGTTCAGCTCTGCTGACATCATTTCGGATTCAGGGCTTTCCTTTGGAGACCCGGTCTCAGGGTGTCCACATATCATACCAAACTACAGGTCTTCCTGGAACATTCCTATAGCTCCCTGAGAGCAAAAAAATTAGAATTGGTTTTGGAGCATGAAAGGGCTGTTATTACTTTCGTGCAGGTGTTGGGAGTTTTCTTCCACACTCTGAACTAGATGCTGTGATGATGAGTTTCAAAAGCCCTTAGTCTTCCTCACACAACATAAAGTTAGCCATAAACCCGTTTGGAACATCCTAGTGGATCAGCAGAGCTGAACCAGCAGTCTCTCCAAGACCAGATCAGCCCTAACACATCTGCTTCACAAAAGTGGATGGGAATCGGCACTCTGCCCATTTCTTTCTGTAGTTACTACTCTCTTTTTCAGCACACCTTCATATGCAGTTGCGATTCATTTCATCATGTTGTCATCTCAGGTCTTGTGGTCCCAACCTACACGTTCCATCTTTTCCTGCTCTATAACTCCCATTTTCCCTCTCTACAAACCCCATCAGTGAGGAGGACCTGGGACCATCTCTGGGTTGTATTTACTAACTCACCAACCAGCTCCTGTGGTTGCTTCATATGGGTTGACATAAGGTTAGATTTAGTGCATGAAATCCCTTTCTCACCTCCAATTAACACTTTAAATGGATCATCATAGGGAAATTAGCAGCCTTACACAACCATGAAAATGGAGAGAAGGATACTTCGGGGAAAAAGTCTAACACCCTTTTTCTCCAATAGGATTTTCAATTGGAACCAGCATTTGTGTTCATACTCTTCTACCTCAACACCAGTATTTGAATGCAAGAAGACATAGAAAGAGTACAGATGAGGCATGACTGTGAAAGCCATATGGGAAAGTGCTGATCCCTTCTTACTCTATATAACCCTGTATTTATTACAGTGTCTGTTTGCAACTCAAGGTTTATATAAATTCAAAGACAGTATTTGCAGTCAGCTAAGAACACTCAGGTGGTCAGCTACTACATCTGGGCCAGTGGGCAGTAACACAATCACATTCTGGTGCTATAATTCAGAATATGGCAGAACAGCAGCCCTCCCAGTAGGCTTACATTAGGGAGATAAGGCAGGAACCTGAGCTGGTGGTCCCAAACATCACTATACACTGGCTCGTGAGGCTTCCCTTCTCAACGCAGCATGGGAGATTCTGCATACTCCTGTAACATTAATCTTGTTAACCAATTTAGTAAGATTGGAATCTAATCCTGCAGCTTTACTGCAATACTGATGCCACACAAGGGCTGCTCTCACTAGAGTATGCAGATCTCTGCATGGTCCAGAGATGCATGGCTGCTGTAGTCCATGGGCACCACCAGTACAGAACACACTGACTGACATGGAGCAAGTAGGTAGCACTGATAGAGAAGAAAGAAATATTTCTTTTCCTAAAAATATTAATTTTCCTCTCAGGTAATATTTCCTGATAATTCCTAAAATCAGGATAATTTCCCTAACTGTAAGAGACTGTCTAGGTCCCATACAAGCATGCTACAGTCTTAGTTAGAAAAGCTTTAGTATCCTTGAACATTTAAATGCACATGGGATATATTGTTTGAAGCATGCTGTGCTCTCCCGTCACCTTTTCAGCTACCTTGTCTTGCACTAACAGTGTTAGCGCACTAATAGCTGCAATCACATATGGGAATGACCTTATTATTATGTGTTATGATCCATGCCTGGGCTGACACTCTGGAAAGCAGCAGCTCAGGAGACAGGAACTTTTTCAGTCCCTGACAATCACCTCGCTAATATTGCTGATAGTAGTAAGTGGGCACAGATAATTAGCAGCATCAGAAAAGATCTGTGGTTTCATTCATTCCTTATGAAATAAGAGCCCCACAGTAGGAAAGTCCCTCAAAAACAGCTGAGGCAATTTGGATTTGGATGTTTCCCAGTGCGCAGAGATTACAAAAGTAATACTGCTGTAAATCAGGCTGTTACAAGAGCTCCCACAGCCCTTCAGTCATGTCAATCATCTGGTTGCCTTCAGTGAGAGTGTTTCCATGTGTGAGGACTTTTGGCAGGACTAAAGTCTGAAAGATGAAGCACTTGCACATAATGACAGATTAATGAAATAATAGGGCTTGGGAGAACTAGGCTTCCTATACAATTATTTATGCACTATGTTGAGGCATGCCATTTCTCTTGGCTACATTCAGCTGAGCAGCTTTGCAGCTTGCAAAAGCAGTCAACACATACTCAGCCATGCCTTGCTCTGGTTTGTATCAGCTCTGATTCAATGCCACAGTTTCTGCAGAACGATGCCAAGGCAGATTTCACCCCAATGTTATCTCAAGGACCATAGCAGCACACTGCCCTCACTTCAGGCTTCAATAGCTGGACCTCTTCTATCCACAGCTCTGCTTCCCCTTTGCTTCTCATAAATCCAGAGGTTTTTTTGCATGAAGTCAGCTTTTTCCCCCCACACTGACATCCTGAAAGGACTCACAGAGGCTGAGGACCCAGAGACAGATCCTGAAAGAACTGTATTATTTCTAGAGGATTGTCCACATGCCAAACACACCCCCTTTTTGGTGCCAAAGCAATATTCCTAAGAGAGTGGGGTCAGCTGCAGGATGATTAGGAGTCAAACCTCCAGTGCCTGCTTGCTACCATGTGCTGCAGGAAAAGAAGATATTTGGCTGTTGTTACTTCTCTTTACCAACGCTGGCATCAGGAGTGAATCCACAAAATACAGCATGAAACAGAAGAGTAAAAATGTTTCAGGGGAAAACTGTGAGAGATATCATAGGGTAAGGTATGTGAACAGGCACACAAGGAAAAGGTGTGCAAGCCCTAAGTTATTTCAACACCTTTATAAGTGTCTCATCCAGAACACTGACAGGGGCTTGCTAAAGCATGGGAACATCCTCACACGGGTTTTGGAAAGACACAAAGAACAGGTTCTATAAGGCCTCACAAACAGCTGGCTCTAGAGCTTGGTGGAGAACTCCATGAGCTCACCCCCAGCCACCGAGTTAGCATCCCTCCATCTACAAGGGAAGAGGACTTCTAGCCCAAACCACCACGATGCAGAGGAGGGCCCAGGGCAGTTTCATGCTGTCTTGACTAATTTCATCTGACTGCAGTCATTTTGCTGCTTTTCCTCATTTTTGCCGTTCCCTGAACTCACCCTCACCCTTCTGATGCCATGACAACTCCCCAGGCACCTCACGCCTGCGTGTGCCCACTAAGGCAAGGGGCTGCCCCAGGCCGCTCATCTCCTCTCTCTCTGCCCTTTTATTTATTCTACAAATAACATGTTCCAGTGAGAGCTGGGTTTACATCCCTGGGATATTGCAAACGGGAAAGGTAAGCTCTAATGAGGGAGAAGAGGGAATATTTTTGCATCAAAAGGTAATTGCTGAACATGCTGAAGATTAAAAGGGTCTATAAAGCTTAATGAATACACCTGGGCTTGTGCATTCAGTTGACTCTTAAAACTCAAAGAATCTGAATTAGTCTCATTTCCTTAGGGAATATAGGTTTTTTATAAGTGTAATTTATACATTCTGGAGACTTCACCTATCACCTGCAGTGCTGTGAACCAATTCCAGGGACTTGCAAATGAAAGGCTGGTGAGGGAACAGGAAATATTTAAATGAAACATCCTTTCAAAACCTCATTTCTGAGTGACTGGCCTGGAATACAGAAAGCAAAGAGGAAAGAAAAGCAGGAAAAATCTTCATATGTCCACCCTTACTAGTAGCGCACATCAGCATTTCCTCACCTGTACAGCCTTCTTTCACATTTCTGTTTTGTGTGTTTAATTCCCAGTCAGTCAGGCATAGAAAGAACTCCTTAGCACCCTGATCATCAGGCATGTTAACCCTATGTTTATGAGAGAACATAAGTATTGAACAATAAACTCACTTACTAGCATTGCAATATAATCTGCAGAGACTTGATCGTATGCAGAATCAAAAGAACAAACTCCCCTTAAAGACAGAGAGACACCTTGTGCTGTGCACATGGAGTGCTCCCACACATCTTATCCTTTGGACTTGAATAGTCATTTCTTCTTAAAGAAGTGTGCATGCTGCAAGCCACCCTGTGCCACTGACGTCACATCCTCCCTGCCTGTCCTCTGCTCCTATGCCAGCTGGGTAACACAAATTGCAAAACAAGAACATTGCTGTCTGCTTTTACATTCTTTCTGCACTTCAGTTCCCCTTTTCCTAATCAGCTTTTCCTCCAGGACACTTCCCTGTGCCACAAGTACACAGCTGTCACTGCCAGCTACACTTTGAGCTTCAAGTAGTCTTAAGTATGGTGGGGTCAGGCCAAAAAGTATTTAGAATGTGAAAGCCACAGACCCTAGGAAGTTCTCTCAACCCATGCAAGAAGTCCGGTCCTACACTTATCATCTTTTAAACCTTCTATCAGTAGACTATTAGCTCCAACTTGAAAACTGGTAGAGAAAAACAAGTCTTTGCCTTCTGTCCAACCTCTCCCATTTCCTTCCTAAGTTTTCAACTAAATCCAAGCCATTGATGTAATTCTGGCACTCGAAGGGCAAAACAAAAACCCTCCCTTGATCTTGATATAGAGGTCTTTAAAAAAAACAGCCTGAAGTCAAGCTGTTAGGGTGTGGAAGGAACAGCCTAACAGCTCAGGAGAGAAGTACTGTTTCTCAGAGCTGTAGTACTGGGAGACTCAGTAGCTGCCAACACAGGTTGCTAAAGAAGCTTTCCCAGTCTAGCATAGCAAAGTG
The DNA here is from genome assembly GCF_033783945.1 of Neopsephotus bourkii. Classification (NCBI taxonomy): domain Eukaryota; kingdom Metazoa; phylum Chordata; class Aves; order Psittaciformes; family Psittacidae; genus Neopsephotus; species Neopsephotus bourkii. The sequence goes on along the minus strand of NW_026901430.1, from coordinate 496,102 downwards.
AGATTTCACTTGTGTGGAACTGGAACTGGCACTAGCCCTGCTAGATTTTTGTGCCTGGACTTCTGTGGTGTGAGCAGACTGTGTTTTATAAATGAGGAATGAAGGCCAGATGTGGGGCACATTGCTGCAGAAATACTCTCAAAAGTCTCATCCATCAAAACAGACTATACAAGCCTGCTTCCCTACAGTGTGTCATGGAGCTTCTCTTAAATGTTTCATGCTCTGAATGGCTTGTTTACAGGTGTACTTTTAGCCAACAAGTACGTATTCTGTTACCAAAGTTACTCAGCTACTAGTCTGAAGTTCATTCACAAGGCACTGGCAGCCAACCTGCTTCAGCCACCAAAATAAGCTGCAAGAGCTCAGGGATTTTATTTCTACTTAAAGCCATAATAAAAACTTAAATAAAATAAAAGCCTAAAGGAAAGCAATGTGTTTGTTCATGCCAATCAGACAACCAGACTTGATTTGGACAAAGTAAAAAGCCATGGCTTTTTTAAAGACCACATGGTCTTTTAAGACATGATCAGAGTATATCTAACATAACCTCATATTTGTGCAGGCAGATGCATGCTAGGGTTGCACGGAATGCAAGATGTCTGTCCACATAGGAAATAATGTTCTTAGCATCTACATGTCCCCCCGTAATGTAAGCATACCTTACCAAATACTGTTTACTTCTTATTGGACCATTCAACAGAACACCAGCAGCATAATACCAGGATGTATTTGAAACAGTGCAGTGCTTTGATGGAAGAAAACCAGATCCAAACTGAAAAACTCTTTAGGCTTTTATAATAATTAGGTGCTTGCTCCACCTTCTGCCTCTCAGGAAGGGAAAGAAGTGATTATCACCCATCCAAACCTCAGCTACGCCAGGAAAGCTTGAACACTCCTCTCAGCTATGCCAGCAGCTAGTACTCCATGGGTAGTGCCTGTTTTATCCACCAGCCAAACAGCAACTGAAGGAAGCTGGATTCACTTCTCTGCCTGCACTGGCACAGGAAATGCAGACTACAGACTGTGAGGCTTAAACAAGGAGCTCCTCCTGAGCAATTCCTAGAACACTGTGGTGACACACAGCTGGTGACTACCACTTTCAATACTTACATGTGCAATCTGTAGAGATTACCCTGTGGAATCAAACCTGGTCAAAGATGGTCTGCCAGCAGACACCTCCAAGCCAAGTACAGCACAGCAGCTTTGAAAACATGCTCGGAGGGTGGGATTGCTGTCTTTTCCCTATAGGCAGCAGATCTGCTCTCTGAAGTGATGGAAAGACTACCTTCAGAAACTGAAAAATCAGAACAGGGGTCTTTACTCTGTGCCATAGATTTCGATGATCAAATTTCAGTCAACTTCAACCAGGGCAGAATATATTTTTCTTAGTAGTTTTTTTTTTTATTTCTGTATGAAATAGGTGACATCAATTTGACTTGTTAGTTTTAATTAGCATTTGCATTCTGTTCTGCTCTGTAGAAATTGTTCCGTTTTGACAGACAAGGGTAAAAACCTCCAATACATACCTCAAGCCTAGAATTTAGGATGTCAACATGAAAAGGCAAAACTAATTGAGATATTTCACAGGAGATCCTGGTGCTTCCCACAGACCCCAGTGACATGATGCTTTAGACAGGCATTCAGTACTTTTGTATATATATAAACACATCCAAATAGTCAGAGATTCACAAAATGAAAACTGACATCACTTAGTACCAAAAATGGAACAGAGCCCAAGGCTTGGCTAAGTTCAAACCTAGTAATACTGGATATTGTTGCAAGAACACAGCAAGAATCAATCCTTCTTTCAAGTAACAGAATGTAGTGATTCAACATAATTATGCAAAGAAAGTGTTATTAGCAGCTAATGAAAGGAAAACTTATACAAAAGTATAGATTCTCTAGAGAATATCTGGTTCTTCTCAATAATACTCTGGCAGTATTACATACATGTATCTCCACAGTACAAATACAAGCATGAATTTATGTATATTTTTATATATATATATAAAAAATTTTATATAGATATTTATACTTTTTATATATATATATTTAAGTATTACACTTCTTAGACATCTCTATTGACTGACATCAGTTTTTCCCCCTTTTTTTCAAAGCACCTAACTTGACCAAACTTACAGGCAAGTTATGCAGCCAGGGACACAGGCAACTTTCCATTTTGACCAGAAACTAAGAAAGGCACTAACATAACCTTTTAGGAGCTAGAAAGGGAACTACTTCCTCTCTGGCTTTAAGATAGAGGTTTTCTGCTTATGATGTTTTCCATGACATAGCTACCTGCCATTATGAGTGGTGGGGACACAGGCAGGGTGAGGGTGGCCTCTTGTGAGTTCCTCCTGCCAAGATGAACTCTGCCCACTTGCAGTATGCATAAGCTGTTGAAGGAGTGTTGAGGGAGGGCTTGGCAGGAAAGGGCAAGAAAGAGGGAGGTGAAGGTATGAATATTTTCAAGACAATTCCTTAGTGTAACAAGACAACAGCTATTTCTTTGTTTTACAGGCAAGTTACAAGATTCTTGGGAATCAAGTTTTATAATGAAGTACCAACCAGCTTTTGGTTACATGGGGCTTCTTCTTATTCTGCTACATCCTTTCCCCTCAACATCCCACTAACACCAGGGTGTGCCAGAGGGAAGCCATGCTCAGTGGCTTTGCAGGGCTAACACACCACAGTTGCTTCAGAGAACACTTTCTGCCTACCCCAATGTACTTTAGACTTGTAGAAATCACCAGGTTTTGTGCCTCCTGTCTTCTCTAAAACATTCTTTCCCTTTAGCTTAGGGTGCTCATCAACAGAGGACTCCAGGCTGCTCCAGGAATTTACATGTCTCCTCACCAGGGCTAGAATAATCTACTCAGATTCAAATATGGGTTTATAAATTTGGGCACAGTAGAGACAAGATTGGGACCACTGAGCACCTTTTGCACAAAACAACCACCTCCATCTCATTTGTCAGATGAGATCATGGGACCCTCCAAGATTAGACCTCAGAGATTCAGAAAGTAAGGCCTCTAAATAACACTGCTGGGCTCTGTGACCTGTATTTCAATGAAGCTTCACTCTGGGTATCTACATAATTTGTACCTGTGTACAAATACATCAAAACTGAGGCGCTGGGTTAAACATCATCCGTGACGGGATCTGCTCCAGCTTCCTGCTAAGTTAAACACAAGATTTCCCATCATGTCTCAAGAGCTCCATGTCACATGTCATATTTACAAGAGAAATCCACACTATGATAAGGATCAAGCACAGCATGGGCTCATCATTTTGCTTTAAAGCTCTGAATGTGCAGAACAACTTCACATAAATAAATCAAGTCCATGCTATCAGTCTGTAGGTCTGTTTCCAGAGTTAAAGTCTTTCCCTAAATCAACACAAAATAAATGAGACCTAAAAATCCCACCAGGCTTTCATAAGGTGCTGCTTCTTTATCATGAAATATAATACAGAGAAGGAACAATTGGGCTTCTGATCTCTTTGAGGATCCTAGCCTTACTGAATGTTACAGGACATAGAGTTTCTATTATTTAGATAGTGAAGGAAATAACAAACGGTTTCACCTCTTAACCCTGCCTAATAGGCAGCCTTAAGAGCTCCAAAGTATGGTAATTGCTACAATGGCAGTATGCTCAAGTCTGAATGATGGTATAATAAAAAGAGTCCTTTTTTTGCTGTTCTTTTTAAGATTGATTCACCCTAAAAAGTAATCAATAAATGCAATTTTTCCACTACAAATACCTGCTTGGTATGTCATAATTTTTCTTGCACTCAGCTTTGCTAGAGTCCTATGAGAGTGAGCCACCAGTTCACTCATGCTCAAGCACCCCTTCAATCTGGAACTGGCCAGATGCAACTAACGGGACAGAAGTGGACACAAGACTGGAGAAGTAACCCTGGTACTTTTCTGTCTTTCTCCAGATTCCTTAATCCCCATTTCCTATCACTAGACTCCCAAGCATATTTTTGCCTGACAAGAAAAAACCTAAAAATAAACATGATTACTGACCAGGGTTTGGCTGGCTATCAAAGCCTGTTCCGCAGATTTTCCCAAGCAGTACTATGCACTGCTGTCCTGAGTTCAGCTGTAACAGTTATTTTTCTCCTACTTAGTAGCTGGTGTTGTGCTGTGCTTTTGACTTATTCTGAGAAAAACACTGGCTTTAGCTGTTGCCAAGTAATGCTTACTCAAATCAAGGATTTTTCAGTCTCATGCTTTGCCAGTGAGTCTGGGCTTAAATCACAGCTGTGAAGGACTCTGTGGTAGAAGTCATCCCGCAGGCCACGCCATCAGTCCCAAGCCAGGGAGATGGTGCTCCTGGCATATGTGACTGCAGAGCTCTGGACTGACCAGGGACGTAGATCCCATAACCAGGGAGCCTTCAGAGCAATCACTGTTCAGCTTTGCAAACTTTATTCGTGTTACTTCCCCTTTGAATTATATCCTCCACTGTTAACAGAATAGAGGGCATAAAATAGAATACCTTAATATCACCTGATTGTTATCAAAAGTCAGTTAAATGAAGAAGTGATTGCATTTACCCTTGCAGAAAGGAATATCATAATGTTAATTATTCTTTACCAGCATAACAGCAATATTCTTCCCTGAAAGGGTTATCAAGCACTGGAACAGGCTGCTCGAGGAAGTGGTGGAGTCATCATCTCTGGGGGTATTTAAAAGCTGTGTAGATGTAGCCCTTAGGGACATGGTTTAGTGGTGGACTTGGTTAACAGTTGGACTCGTTCATCTTAAACTTCTTTCCCCAATCTAAATGATTCTATTCTAAAGTGATAAAACATTCTTGTTGAGAGCACAAGTTATGCCTCACCTTTGATAGGCTTTCATTCTAGCTTAAAATACACATTTTCCACCTGAATACATCACTCAGTTGTTCACACAACAACCTGCTACATTTCTTCTAACTGAAAGACTCCAGCAGTAACAATATACCTGTGTTTTTATATATATACATATTAATGCAGTGTCTCAGATTTCTCTCTCCAGTCATTAGTTATAAGAATATTCAATTCAGACTCAACATAGTTTTGTAGAATAGGGAAATGAATTTTTATAGCAGAAGGAATCAGTATAATGGGAAGGACTGACCTCCAGCCTCACAGAGACTGCAGCTTTCTTAAAAGGGCTGCTGCTTTTGCATGCCAACTCCAGCTAAGGTAGCCCCCATCCCATCTGAACATTAATATCTTAGGAAAAACTCCAAGAGATTTAATTTCTAACTGATTAAAAAAACTCCAACCATATCCTACTGCATTGCACCCAGTTCTCTTCCTATACTAGTGTCACATTAATGCAACCAGAGATATCAGTGACATTAGCCTTGCTCACTCTACTGGGAAACAAACAAAAACAGACCTGCTGTTTTCTCCCTGTTACACTTACAGTCGGAGTTTAATCCACACACAGGTATGCACAACCCAGGCTCTGGAGGGACAGCTACTCAGTATGGTCAAATAATATTGCATAAAATCCAATAATGTTTCATTACTCCTAATAATTTTCCCAAAGAAAACTGGCTCGTTTGAGATATCACAATGGCTACAATACACCACAGATAGACAGTACACATTAGTATGTACACCATATGAACAAAGTCAGTCCTATGTCTGCATTAAAACAACAAATATCACAAGGAAATTATGAATTAGCTTGCCTGGTTATGGTCAAAGTTACTGCTAACTACACATTTAAGCAAATTAAACATGGCAGGCAGGTCCTGTTTGTCTTTTTCCCACTGCTTTTGACCATTCTCACAACACTTGCTGTGTTATGGACAAAAGGATCATCCTACTCTTTTCAAGGCTGATCAGATCACAACCACATTGGGGTACTTGGGGATGTTTCTGGGCACAGTGTTTGACATCCAAGCATCTTGCTAAGGTAACATCTTCCTGTTGCCACACCTGCTGTTGATAAGTTACTATCCTCCCAAGCAAACTCTTACCCAACCTAGACATGAAGCATCAGTAGCAAAGTACAAATATTCCTGCTTTTCATACACCATGTTCAGGGGGAAATCATGAGCTAAAATACCAGATCAAAACTCATCAGGCTTTGTTTCTTCGTGTTTTTCTGTTATCAGTGGTTTTCTGCCACGTGGTGTTTGGGTTCAACCCCCATCCTTATACACAGGGAAGCACATCAGTAACAAAAGAAAACCAAAACAACAAGCCATGACACCAAACAAAAACCCCACAACCAAAACCACAAAACAGGAGACAGCAACAGTGTAAGAACTGTCACCCAGCACTCAAGTCCTGGATTTTGTCATAGGCCAATATATAACAAAGGGGTCTGCAAAGCGTTGTTGCAGCTGGCTTATTCAGTCCTCTACACTTCCAAGAATGATGTTCAACTCTGATTTTCATTTCAAAGGTCCTGATTCAGCAGGGTTAATGAGAAAGAAAGAAATCACATGGCAGATTAAAGCATTGTGAAATTCCCTTAGATAAATGTTACTTGTCAATTCCTCAGTGCTTTGCAGTATAATTAACTACACCTATGTAGCAAAGGTAAAAAATACAGCATGCTTCATTTCAAGGTCACAAAACAAGTGAGAAAGGGGCAAGATACCCTAAATTGTCACCTCCCCTTAGTCCCCTGCTTCAACCACTATGCAGCCTCCACTCTTCAAGTTGACACAAAACAGAAAAACAAAGTCAATGCCAGCTACTAATCAAAAAGCTACAGATAGAAAGGCTATGGTAAAAAAGGAGGCTTTCTGAATTTACTGTATAAAGAAAATGCAGTTTAAATCAGTATTTGATATGCAATAAGTTTGACAAATAGAGTTGTGTACAAAGTTATCTTGCTCTTTTTACATATTCTTCTAATAACTGCAGTGATTGCGGACTTAAAGATCCAAGCACCACCTCTGAGCTCAGCTGTATTTTACTCTGATGAGCTATTTATCATCCTAATACCCCTGTCAAAGCAAAAATAAATTCTACTAGACATATCATTAAAGTACTTAGTAATCAGTACAAGATGGCATACAAGCACTAAACCCAGAATACCCCAAAATGCTAGCTGCTGCTATCTCTTTACAGCTACTAAAGTGTCTTAATGAAATTCTGTCTGGCTGCAAAATGAAAATATAGATTTATTTACACACAACATAGTCCATTTAATTAGCAGCTGAGAGGCTTAATGGCTAGTATTACTTTTAAACAGCCGTACCCCTCTCAGCTGAAAGCTCTGAATTCAGGCAGCTGTTGGGGATTCATTTTACTTAAAAGGTGAATTTCAGATGCAACTGTGCAGGGAAGTCATCAGAGTTATGACCAAAACAAGGGACAAGCATTTGGAATAAAAAGAGCTATAGAAATTGCTGCAGGAAGGCCATCCCATGTCCATCGCAGTCTGCAAGTTCTCTATGCTGCAGCCCCAGATGACAGTGCAGTTTGAGAGGTGCAATTCATTCATAATCCAAAAGCCTGATTACCACAAAAGCGTGAAGATTTACACTTTGTGCAATTACCATCCCAGACTATGCTGCTCCAACCCAGCTCAGTGCTGCCTGAGGTCACTTGTATGTAACAGTAGTTCCTCAATCAACAATACCCACGAGCAAGCTCCAAGACAAGCAACCAGCTACAAACACAAGACTTAGAGCAGGAGTTCTTTGCTTTCCAAAATTTTAGCATCAGAAAACACAGAGGGGGAAATGTCTGGCAACTGGAACAACACAATCTGTCAGCCCAGGGACCCACAGTTACAATCAAACTCTTTATTTCCTTCTTAGAATGGAACCTGCCCAAATCTCTCCAGTCTAGCATCCTAGATCGGCTCAGCAGGGTAGAAGCATCCCTACTATTGAGCTCTTACAGAGCCAGGCACACAACAGCACAGAGCAGTACCTATTCCTATTGGACTCATGCAGATCAGCCAGCAGGATTTGCCTTGCTTTTCGTCTTCTACAAACCTCACTTTTTAAAACTGCTGAGCACAGGAATCCTTCAGCATCCATACTACCAACTTTCAAATTACTTTTCTGTGCAGTCCTAAGAACATGCCAAAAATAAACAGGTTTCTGTCACCTATTGAAAAAGTAAAGGAAAAGCATATACATAGCAGCTAAAGCAAAGCTCATTTTACACTCTCTAATCACTAATATACAAAGTGCAAACCCCTGCATTTCCTGATATTTCTTCAGTAAAAAAAACACAAGCCTTTGTCCACATACACAAAATAGACATTTTTCTTTGTTGCTTGTAGCTTACTGATTTTCAGTTGTTCAAGTATAAGTGAATCTGTAAGACTTCATCTCTAACCACCCTGCATGCTACAGAGCAGATTCAGGCAGTAAAATGTCAAAATAAACAAGATAAACAGGTTACTGGGACAAGTTTTCCCAAGGGCAGAAAAACATTATCAGCACCTGCTGCATTTTGCATCTGCTTTGAAGTACCCAGGAAAAAAATCAGAACTTTTATACAGTCAATACTTTGTAACTTATGATTGGTATTGATTCCTTTTAGATAACTCAGGCTCTGCGTGTGTGCATATATATATATATATATGTTTCTTTCTATAAATGAGGAAAGCAATATAAGTAAGATCTAGTCCAGAATCCAGAAAACTTCAGGCCAAAGCACAGCTCTTTTTCCTTCACCTTTCTGATCCTTTGTTACAGCATTGGCCTGCAGACAAGGACCTATTGACCAGGGCTCCTTTGGATGAGTCCTCAGTGTTGCAGAGCCAAACACCTACAGGTTGGAGGCTGCAAAGTGGGCACTGCCAGCACAGGGCAGCAACAGAGACAGGTTTTGTTAGTGGAAAATTCCTTATTTGTCTTAATTCGTGCATGACCACCAGCGGGTCAGGGAAAGCTGTAAACTACCAGAACATAGCAGCTCTGTTTCTCTACAGGATATATTTGCTTTCCCAAAGGTGTTTTGACTTCCCAGCAAAAAGAGCATCATACCAAGAAAGCAAACCTCACCTCTCAGCACATGTGGTGATATGGGTGACCATAGCACAGCACTTTCTGCCTCTTCTAGACATCTCTACCAGGGGAAAAAAGAACCTGTACCCAATGCAATTTAAGCTGGTGGAGTTGGGTGTGACATGGCCCTGATCAGGGGCAGCTCATCAGCCCATCAACCACATTGTAGCTGTGCCCAAGCTGCAACCCCTGCAGCTTGGGTCCCTCCAAAGCCACCAGCAAACCAAACCAGTCCAGTCCTTCAAGAGTGTAAGGAGTTTGTTGAGTTTGTTTTACTTACAACTAAATCACAGCTGAGGGAAAGAGGGAACATACTTGCTTCAAGCTCTAGCTGTGAATTCCTGGCAGAGTCCCCATTTCCTCAAGGCATGGGTTCCTCAGGTGATGCTGCTAAGGAGCTCTTGTGATGGTAGCTGCCTCACCTGCTATGTGAAGAGCAGCATAACCACGGTGGGAACCTGACCTCCAGCACAAGTGATGTGGTACTGTGCATGCCCTGGTCTCCTGAAATGCTTTTTGTGACCCATTTCCTCTTGCAGGAGAAGCTTGGAGGAAATTATTTGTCCCCAGTCATACCAGGCTGATGTCACAAGGAGCTGCGGTGCTGCAGTAGGGACAGGACAAATACCTGTGGAAAGAGCATTCAGGTTGACTGACTGTAGTGCTCCATTTCAGAAGCGTTAGGAAGGGAAATGTTTGGTTTTCATTAAAACAAACCAACCAAAAACCAAAAAAACCCACAAAAAAACCCATCAAAACCAAAATTTCACTCAACTTCTAACTACCAGTACATTTGTGTATGTAGTATTTTCAGAAGTATACTCTGGTTTTCCTCTAGGTTTCTCCAGTTTTACCTACTGTATTGCCTCTGTCTCTGTTTCGTGGCAGGGACTCCCGCAGCCAGACACCTGGCTCAACACTGGCTCTGTGCCCCAGCACCACAAGAATCCCTGAGTCACTTCTTGTATTAATAGGTTCATTAACTTCATTGTCCTGGCCAAGTTCCAGTTTGAGTAAGAACAATCCCTCCAAACATTCCTCTTCTATTTCAACCACAAATGTAATCTGCAATTTCTTGCCTGCAAATGGTTTTCACTTTTTTCCATGGTTGTTTTCTTCCATAGCAGAACATCTGTCACTTTTCACCTGGGAGATGGTTGTATTTTAATGCCACATCAATAACTCTATCTTACACACCTATCAAAACCCACCTCAAAGCAAAACAACCTTCTTACAGTTGAGGTAAATTTCCCTGCTTCCATGGAAATTCAGAAGTTTTGCTCACAGGAGGAGCAAATGTAGAAGAAAAGACATCACAATTTATTTAATGTGTTACCCATAAGATATTCTACATACAAAATAAATTCTGCACTTCAACTGGAGAGATTTATGAAACTGTTTGATGGGTAGGACTATTTAAATAGTAATCTAAGCAAGCCATGACTGCACAGCCATTATCCACTAATCTAAAGGACATTAAAGTTGCCCTCACTTCTTAGAAACTGCTATTTGAGTTGAAAACCTTATCAGGACACCATGCCTGGGAGAAAACAGAGAAGCATATTTCAGTTAATGGTTCAGATTCACCTTGTTTGCTGCGGAAAATTCGCACCCCATACTGTAAATTCTATCTTCGCAATACAAATTTTATGGTTCTTATCACCAATCTCATCACAGAGCTCTTGCATGAATCTGTTCTGAATTTCTTATCTCAGGGCTTTTATGATAGGAAATATTGCATTAGGGCCAGTAATTTACTTTTTTTCCAATAAAATTCTAAATACATATGCAGCAGCTCTTTACTGACTGGATTGATGTTATAAATTATAAGCTTGGAAGTAAATACATTAGGACAAATATTGGTTTCTAAATAGTTACTGTGAATGAGACTTCATCCTGATGTTGGATTGTGGCACCTCTTATCTTTTATAGCTGTATCTTATCTCCCAGTTACTATACTTTGTGGCAGGAAAGTAAATAAATAACACCACCTCATTTCTGACATTTCAATTCATTCAGTTCCACGTTTTGGAAACAGCAGGTATGAGTCTGTGCAACAGTTTTCCAACGTTCTGGGATCTGCAACTATCATAAACAGGTTTCTTTCGCATGTTACATCAGTGAGCATTGCAGGGGAAGCAGCAGATAAAGGCCAGTGCCTGCTGGCAAAGATTAGCAAAAAACCCCAGCAATTCTGCTTTGGGATGTTCATTCAACACATCTGCTCCATGGTGGTTCAGCCGTTTTTTATTTTACTGGATAATCTCAGCCTTTGCTACATTAACACCAAGCTTAGACATGGCATCTTCTCAGGAAACAGGAACTTGGTCTGTAAGAGTTCAAGTGGCAGTTACACATGGACCACCCTCCCCACTTCAGAAGCAGCAGTAAGGCTCCCAAAAACACAGATCCAGTCAAGAGAGCATAGAAATATAATTGCTGCAACCTATGGGCAGAATCTGCTGTCTGCAGAACTGCATGAGCACAGCAAAATCTGCACTAAAGCTGTTGTTCCAAATATTTATTAAAAAAATAAATGCAAGTGGAAAAAAAGGAATAAGCGTTCCAGTGGCAGATTTATTACAGTTTTAACAGGGATAGGGATGAATCTAGGAACAAAAGTAGCAATAGGAAAGGATTCTTAATCAAATGATAAAATGGAAACAGCATATGCAATATATATTTATATAAATATATCGGTTACATTCTTCTTAAATATAATAAACAACATTCATTAGCAACATCCTAAAATATTTCTTTGTAGTAAGAGATTCCTCTTCCTGCAGAGCATTACTGCCTCTCTGTAAGTTTATGGCCACTAGGACCAGTTTAGATTTTGGGGCTACAATAGGTATTCAACACCACCAGGTCATATCCAGAACATGCGATTTAAAGCTAGCTTATAGGAGATTTCAACGTTATTTCTGAGACTTAAGGCAAGGTATGCAACAGGTGGGATTGGCAGAGCATGATTTAACCTCTGGAATCTCCTTAAAAGCCAAATTTGGATTAAAGCTAGATTCCCATAGGGAAACTGACACATCTTAGGATTCCCAGTTTAAGACACACTTCCCTTTTTCTGTAAACAAAATAACCTGTATCCTGTTAACCATATTTAACATGAAAATAAAGAGCCACTTGGGTAGTTTTAAAATAAATCGGTATAAAAATCTATCCTATCCATTGTCTCTGTGTCAAAGTGCTAGCAAATGGCACAGTGTTTTCTGTCTGAAGCCATGTTCCCTGCTTTTCATGTTTCCTATCGCAAACCTCAGCTCCAGCAGGACTGAGCTCAGGATTCCAACTGTGGCTGAACCAGCCAGCCTTCGGGATCACTCGCTTACACTGGGACACCCAAAGCACGTCTGAACAGGTTGTGCTAGGGCAAGTTCTCTGTGCTGTTAGATGGACAGTGCCCATCGCAGACCCATCCCCACCCTGCGAGGTGGCAGCAGGGTCTGCATATGTATGGTGCGGCTCAGGTCCCACCCCAGCCCAGCAGGTATTTAGCCTTTCCCCTGCAAAGACCATGGCAAGAGTTGGGCTCGGACCCTACAGCAGAAAACGAACTATCATTTTGCATAGTTTAGTTCAGCAGTGACTCTGTGTCCTGGGGAGATGCCTTGTTGTGCTCCAGCTGCTCCCCTCCCTACTAGGTGCTAGCAGAGCAGCTTGCCTGTTCAGGACCTCTTTGGCTTACATTGTTTGGTTCAAATGCTCGCTGGCTGTTACTTTGGAGCCTGAATGAGAAATAGTGCAAATACAAGTTTAAAGAGAAAACAAAGCAAAACAAAACCAAACAAATCACATTGCATTCGCTGAACATTCAGTTAAAAAGGCAACGATTAGTATGAAGAAACGCCAGTTTTGCAGTATTTGAGGTAACTGGCAAACCTGTAAAATACTCTTCATAATTGTCTTAAAGGAGTCTATTTGTCTTGGCACTAGATGCTTGAAGTTATTTGCTGATGTGATTCTAACACTTGTTGCTAATTGCAAATGACTGAAGACTAGCCACAGAACATGGGACATCTCCTTGGTGTGATAGGACAAACAGTCCCTGCAGTTATGGATTCCTCGGTGCTTTTCTTATCCAAGTTTGACTCAAAATGATTTTGCTTGCATGGAATGGTGTGAATTCATCCAGACTGGTTTTGCTGGAAGGCAAACATTACTTCTGAAGGCAAAGATACCTTTATTTGGCCATGCTCAGGCAGATTAAGAGGCCAAAACAGAACTCAGTTTGATTCCTATTATGGGAGGCTGGCTGCAGTGCATTTTAAAACAATAATCATCTGAAGTGACTGAGATGTTCAAGTCTGAAACTTCACAAAGTGCCAGGGTGCCCTATGAATACAGAACCCCACTTTGCACTGCAGCAACCTTCACCACGTGGCAGCACGCAAACTGCAGTCCTCACTGAAGCAATGCACCATGCAATGTTTCTTGGCCCCACTTCATAAAGGGGCTTAATTCTGCTGAACTCCTCTTCCCCCAAAAGATCAGCAGAAGGGACATTCAGCAACAAGTTGCTCTTAACAAGCAATGCACAAATGGCTTGCTAACTCACTAAGAATTAGGCACTTAGCCTGCTCAGGGTTTTGCAAGTCCTGTGTACCTCTACTGCTAGGCACCTCCATGCTAGTGCAAATCCTGGTTCTCAGGGTTTCAGGGTTCAGCTCTGGGAACTAGTCCTGGTCCTGCTTTTACCATAATCAAAAAGACTGAACTCTCTGGTCTGGCGCAGGGCTGACTGCTGCCCTTATTCGATCCACAGGGCTCAGACCTGCTCCTCTCCATCACACAGCTCCTGCTGTGCCTACTGAGTAGCCCAGCATCAAGCCTTTCTGGCTTAAGGTACAGTTGCAATAGGGAAGCTTTACCTGTTGATTTTATGAGACTGTTTCAAAGCAGGATCCACCTGTTTTAAACCATAAAGAGATGAAATCACACTGAAGCTAAGGGAAAATGATGTAGTCATAAATTCTAGACAGCTGCCATCACCCCCACACATATTCTGTTAAAGAAACAGCCTTATCTTTGCCCATGTGCTTGTTTCTAACATGATACTGGCCTTCCCAGCACGTCAGGACATTGTTTCCAATGACACAGATAACAAAGTTCAGACTTTAACTGAGAACTGATGCACGAATATGCGTAAGTAGCTTTCCTATCCCAGCTCCTTGAATTAGAGCTTTGTATATGAATAAAATGGAAAAAAATTCTCCACTGCTTTTCTCCCCCTGTCAGATTCATATTCTGTGGTTAGGAAAAGGAGAGGTGTTTGGAAGAAACTCTTCTTTCCCTTTTTCCCTTTGTCTGAGTGTAAATATTACTGGAACTTAAATGCTGTCATCTGCATTAAACAGGTGGGACTCTGTTATGCTCATCTTTTGTATGATGTTCATGTAGCAGGGGCTTCTGAAATACATTTGAAATGAATGCTGGCCATGACAGGATACTGCCTAAATTAGAATCAGGCTCCAAGTATCTTCCTGCAATTAGATTATGTCATATATTATACTCTTACTCATGGCCTGAGAAGGAGAGTGCAAGGGTACTTAATACCTGTAGATATGCAATTAAGATGAATGCATCAGACATTCGCTAGGTCTGGCTTTTGCCTGCCTCACATCTGGCACAGGCTAGCTTCTAAACCTTATAAGAAAAAAAAGGAAAACTAATGCACACACACTGGACGTCATCATGCCCATATGTATGCCTGCTGGTTGCTACTGGTACCTGACTGAACAGGCGAAAAGCCAGCAGATTCCACTTTATTTGCCTTAGTTTGGGTCATGTTAATGCTAAAAAATAGAATTCAGAGTGAGGGGAGACGGGTTTGTTTGTAATATACAGCAATTTTGCCAGCTCTTGAAGACTGCATTTCAAGCATAACTGCATTTCTCCATGCATACTGAATGCCTGTGGCAAAAGCAACCAAACCTATTAGATAGGCACATGGTGAAAGATGGCATATTAAAATAAAATAAATAAAGATCAGTCATTTCCATTCTGAAAACTATTCAAAGCCTTGATGTCGCAGCAATAAGCTAAACATGAAAGGTAGCAGACTCCTTCCTTGCATGAGCAGCCCAGCAACACCAGCTGTGAAATGCACACATAGAAAGGCTCTTCTGCACTATATATACAACTGTAATCCAGAATAAATAGTACTGTTCTGACTCATAAATGCATTTCAACTTGGTTGTTGTTTGTTACAGCTGGAGATGGCTTGCTTTTCATCCCTTCTGTCCCACCCTTGGACAGATCGATGAACAGAAACCTGGGAGTCCAGAGTGTCAGCAGTATCCTCTTGTATTCCCTCCGGAAATTCTGGTTAAGAAGCCCATAAATCACAGCATTAAGGCAGCTGTTAAAATAGGCCATAAAATAGCTCAGGACGAAAAGCCATTCTGGAATGTGTGGCTGCACATGTGAAGGATTAATTGAAACAGCAAGGCCAATAAAATTTAATGGTCCCCAGCACACAGCAAAAAGGACAAAAACTACAAACATAGTCAAGAAATTCCGGATGTCAGCTGCTCTGAGCTTCTGCTTGCAATCTTGTCTCACCCGGTGTTTGACTTGAATCACCAAAATCCAGATCCGCAGGTAGCAAAATGTCACGATGGATAGTGGGACGATGAAGTGAACCACCACCACTGTGATGGTGTATGAGGTACTCACTGTCTGTGCAAAGGTGCAGGAGTAAATCCGGGGGTCATACTGCAAAGAGCCAACAAAGAAGTTTGGCACAATTGCCACCACTGTGAGTATCCAGGTCAAGCAGAGATAGCAGAAGGTGTTCTTCAGGTTGAAAAGCTTATCATACCGAAGGCTGTGACAGATGTAGCAGTAGCGGTTGATTGCAATCGCTGTGATGTTGAAAATGGATCCAATGACACTTAAGCCCATCAGGAACCCGCTTATCTGGCAGTGGACATTTCCCATGGTCCATCCATTGTGGAAAATGGCACTCAAGATCAGAGGGTATGGATAAACTGCAACTACAAGGTCTGCAACTGACAAACTGACGACAAAGATGTTGCCTACAAAAAAAGAAGAGACGGTGAGAGGTTAGCATAAGTTCAGGTAGACAACTTGCCACTAAAGAACTCCTCTTGAGGCTGAGCTCTTCTCGTGGGCTTCAGTTTACCATCCGTTTGGAATTTGAAAGCCTAGAAAATAAGACTTAGTTCCACTAATGACAGCACTGGAGAGTAGCTACGCATGATTAACCTGCATATTCCTTCTCAGGAAAATTCTAAACTTGAAGTGCTACCCTTAATTCAGCTATAGCTGTGGATCAGGGTCCTGTGTTCCACTAAGCTGTGTAGGAAAGAATGATTTTCTCTCCTTGTTAATCAGCCAGCATGCTACTGCTCAATTTGAGTGTGGTGTATTTTTAGGTAGGCAAAAACCTTTCTGTCCAGTTTGCCAGTCAAAGTAGGGGAGGGAATTAATAAAGGGACCTTGATACCTTTTGGGAACTGCTGTAACTACAGGATCAGCTATAATGTTGAAAGAATATCTGTCAATATTCAGCTTTTTGATGACCAGAAAAATTGTCATTTCAGGAGGAGCTCTACATTACAGTCACAGGACTGTACATTAGAAAAAGTGGCTGTTTTTTCTAACTCTACTACCTTCAGGTTTATCTACAGTAGCAGGAAAATAAATATCACTGGAGTGTCAGGAAAAGCTATGTTTAACACATTTAAGGTGTTATTATCTATGCCCCTAGGTGTTACAATGCAACATCCCAGGTGACTGATCACACCTGAGCCTTCTCATCAAACAATCATATCCTGATGTCTACAAGATTATACAAAAAACACTAAAAATATATTTTTTCTGTAGTTCCCATGAAAGCATTCCCTGAGACCTCAGCTCAGCCTGGTCACTGGCTTCACTATTTGGAAAGTACACGCAAGGGCTGGCAGAAATCACAGCCGCATTGCCATTGCAGTTGTTTACTGCCAACAAGAACTATCAGGACAAGTCAACCATTCATATCAGGCAGCAGAGTCCACTTCACACTGACTGGAACACAGTCCAGACTTGAGAATAGCCCACAGCAGTGTGGCGCTGAGGCAGCTGACACACGTGTCCTTTAAAAATAAGTATTAGCAGATGTGATGCAAAGTGTTGACAACTTTTTAGAGGGAGATTTCACATACACAGGTTTACCACAGCACACAACTTCCGTGGCTGCTGTGCCTTAGTGCTGCTGATCTAATATCTCACTTAGAGCTTTTTAAATTGTAGTCACTGAACCTGGTGCCCATATAATTACCTCTATTTATGCTCACTCTCAAGGGCAGAACCACCTCTGGTCAGGCTCAGTGCTCAGGCAGGCACCCTAGAGAAGGAATAATCTTGTGCAGCAAATCTTTTATTCATTTGATCAAAAATACACACAAAATGTGTCCCCAGCACCAGGATTTCCTTTTGAAAAGGTTTTCCAAAACAGTTTTCAAGACAGCAAAACAGAGACAGACAGATCAGCAACCCAATATAGGAGACTTCCAGGGGATGCTGGAGACAGACTCTTGCTGATGGAGTCACAACCCTCCTTTTTCACTAGACCTGTCCCACTTGGATACACATTCACATACACAGGAGGTTGGAGAGCAAGCCTCTGCATTTGCTGGGGATTGAAGACAGCCACATTCAACACCCAGGCTTGATTCAGGCAAAGCAGAACAGAGCTGGATATTCCCTACTTAAGACAGCACATCAGTGGATTTAACCCAAAGTTTAGCAAAATCATAGGGAAAATTATCAGCCTCACATCATTGCCAGCTGCTGGGAGCAATGAGCAGTCTCTGTCAGTCTTTCTTCACTGACTTGAACAGTTGAAGTAGAAATATTGGGGTGGCAGGGGTATCTGTAAAAATAATATTCCTAGGATAGATTTAGTAATTTGGATTTAATCCAAGAGCGCAGTATTGTGCGTATTATTTTGACACCACTTCATTGCATGTTGCTCCATCAGGAAAAGAAATAAGAGGAGTTTATCAAGACAAGAATAATCTCCATTTCTAGCTAGACAGCAAATGTGCCATCCCCTGCTCTGTGCTTTCACCTTGCAGTCTTGGCTGTCCTACCAACTAGAAGAACTATCACCCTGGCAGGGTAATGAATACCTGGAAATAAGATCAGAAAGGTTCACTCAGTACTATTTCACAGAAATAAATCCATCTTCCATTTATTTGGCAATGTGGTCAACTTCATACTTTTCTTCTGGCAAGATGAACTTGAAGGTTGGGGCCATATAAAAGCTACTTGCCAGTCAGTCCTGAAAATCAGTGCATGAGTACAGAGAAGGGGCACACTGCATGCCTCTGAAGCAGAACACATCCTTCAAAGTATGGGAACTGGCTGTTGGCTAATTATTAAAATGAGTCACTTGACTTAAACACTGCTTCAGCCTTGCAGTCCCTAGCTTGCTATGGACCACCATGTGCTGCACCCTGTGGCCAAAGACTTGTGTCTTTGTCCTCTGATTGGACCCTCACTCCCAAAAACCACTGCAGAATGGGAAGCCATCTGATGTGTGGCGTTTAGGGAAGGTAAAGAGCAGTCTCCTGCCAATGGTCTCCACTACTGTAGGGTTTTTTTACATTTTTCCACTATAAGCCAAAGGAGTCCTGCCCATAAAAGTACCAGCTGGACTTTATCTCAAATTTAAAATTATCTGCTTCCGTGACACTATTTTCCGATGTATCTTTTTCTCTTTGTTGGCATGTGAGTATATTTCCTCACAAGCTTTCACATTTTCCATCCTGTTATTACTACCCAGTTGCTGGCTTTGTTACCCAGTTACGGAGTCATACACAATGAGGCATGGTTAGTGGAGGAAAGCGAGGGTCACAAGCACACTGGTAATACTGACCTGGCCACCTTTTCAGAGCAACTATAAAACCTCTCACATTACAGAGGTCCAACACAAAGCCATAGATTACCAGGGTACGATATACTGATCACAGTGTAAGCCACAAATTGATTCGGAAAACAAATCAAAACATGGAACAGCCCAAAGCCCAGCAGCAGAGCACGATCTAAGCATGTATGAGCAAGTAATACAAAATGGAGTTTATCCCAGAATACCTTCTGCCCTAATACTTGTACCTTTGAGCTCCTTGCCTCCCTCCCAAACTCCAATAATCCTCTTTTGGCTCACTTCAACAGCCTGCTCCTGTGTTGCAGCAGTTCCCTGGCCCTGCTTCTCATTTCACCTGGATTATCCAACATCACAGTTTATCTGAGGATTTACTGTCAAGTCCTGGTGCTAGGAAATGTGGAAATACCACAGTGAGTTCTGAAAATTGATAAACCACATATATAAAGGTCTTCAACAGCAGGCTCCCTGAACAGCACCTGGCTTTCATACAAAAGGACATAATTCTCCTAGAGTGATTAACTGGGCGTCACTGCACAAACACAAGGGTCACTGGCCCTGCTGCCTCAAGAGGCTGTTGGAAATCCCTCAGTGCACAAGCTGCAGTTGCAGAGATCAAGCCTCTCCCTGCTGTTCCCACACAGGGACAGCTGTGGGCTGTCTTTGGGCACACACAGGCTGTGCTTTAGGTATCCTAAACCTAGAAGTGGGGTTAAATCGCATCAGGGATGTGTAAAAAAATATCTGAAAATTGGCTATTTTTCTACGTCTCAGAATGTCCGAAGCAAGCACCCAAAACTCTTGTTCTGCTGTCCATATAAAGCTCTCTCATGCTCACAATCCCTGCTGAAATACTACAGTACTGTTTCCTTCAGGTTAATAAGTTACAGATGCTCAATGCAGCCTGGAGTTAACACTTACCTGTAAACCCAGTGCTGAAATTGAAACGTCCTGAGTGACAGGAAATGCACCAAAGCAAAAAGCCAGGTTTGCAGATCACCTTCTGCTCCATATGAGGAGGAAAGAGGGCTTTGCTGTCCAGATTGCCCCTTCCTGCCAGCCACTTTGCAGGCGGCCGAGTTGCTCCCGAATAGCAAGTGCCCAACACAGCATTTTGAGGCAAACAGATCATGTGCAACAGCATCAAGGTCAGCAGACCCATAAGCATGATGGACATGAGTGCCATGGGGGCTCACTGCATGACCAGCCTGCTACTGTCCCAGCCTCTTCCCAGAAGAGAGCAGATCCTGACATCTGTTCAGATGCAACCAGAGTAACTGACAGTTGTAGAACAGCGGGTATAAAACCCTGTGTTGATAAAACTTGCCAAGATACACAATGGCATAATGATTGGTATTTCTGTGGTGACACCTTACTATTTGTGACTTATGATAAAAAGCACCTTAAACTTTATGTTCATCCTTTCAAGTTTTATGAAAAACTCAACAGACTCATGTTTAAAGTGAGATAAACTGGAATTAAGACTCACATCAACCACAGAGATACAAAATAAGGGTTCAGTAAACAACTTAACAGGCCATGACTGCAAAGCAAGCCTCTGATGACCACTTACCATAACCTAATACTCTCTGTTTAACCTTCCAAAGCTTATGCTCACTGCAGAACAGAAACAAAATGTACTCTTGGCCTTGAGCAAAAAGATAAAATCATAAAAGCTTTATTCAGCATGCAACAAGACTCTTTATTAGCTTTGATAGCCTCCTTTTCTTGTTTGTTTTTACCTGCCATTTGCTGTGCGTTCGCTTGTATTGCACCAACTTCCAGTCTGCAGACATGAAGTGCATGCTCAGTTCTGCAAACTGAGTGACAGTTTATAGAAAACAATTCCAAACCAGTCTTTTTCTTTTTATAATACAAAGATGCCGATCATATTGATCATAAATTTAAACAGGTAATAGTAGTACAAGGTTGGGGGATCCTGACCCTGCAGCCCTCACTCTGACAAGCATTTCTTACATCACAAAATCTGAAGGAACACTCCAGCAAAGATGGTGCTTACCCCACCAAAGAGCATGAAGAACCATCCTTCTATAGGGGACTATGGCACAAGACACTGCTCCATGCAAGCAACAAAACAGCACATGCGAAATCCCAGACTGTTAAATTGCTGTTTCTTTCCAACATTCTAAAAAGCACTGATGCATCTGATGTGCCTGTACAACAGCCCAGCGTGTACTTGCCCGTTTTGACAGCTGAAAATGTTTGACAGGGGAGCACAAGTGAAAAGCAGAGAAACTCTGTGATATTGTGGCAACAGGAAAAGAAAAAGATCTGTTGTTCTATTCATTAATCCACAAATTTTAATTAAGGATTTTATTTGCGTATCTGGGGAGTCTGTTCAAAGAGAGGAATAAACAAAAGAAAGGAAAAAGCATTCCATCAATTATCTGTCATCATTGCTCCATCAGGATTCAGAGGGGGATAAAGGATGGTTTCCTGCAGTTAAACAGACAATGCAGTTGGGCTGCCAGCTGGTCTCAAATGTTGACTGTGCTGCATAAAGTGATCCAGAGGGTAATGGAGAGAACAGGAGGTATTGCCAGCCCACAGCACCCTTAGGATGTAAGATTAGAGAACATGGAAATATCCAATTTAAGGACGCCAGGAAGGTCCTAGACAAAAGGATAAAACTCCAGAACAATTTAACCTTTTCCTGGCAAAAAACCTTTTAGATCTCAGCACACTCTTTAAGCCAGAGAACAGCAGCAAGCTGTGAGCTACCAACTATTACCTGGTTTACTGGCATCATGCTCTATGGGAAAACTGTGGGTGCTCAGTGCTGCGGTAGCCTTGTGTTCACACGGGAACAACGTTAAGGCAGAGCAGGAGGCAGCCAGCAGCACGAACTGCCTCCTCCTGTGCCTTTCCATGACCAGCCATTCAGACATCACTTTGGCATCACAACTGCAAGCTCCCTTATTAGCCATCTCATCAGTGTATCACCACAGTTGCATGAAAGCTGCCTTTTCCTCTGGACCTGTGAGAAACGTCTGATTCCAGGAGGAGGCGAAAAGCCATCACAGTATTAAATGAAGTAGAAAAGACCAGCTCCTCAGCACTTCAGTTACCTTTACTTTGTTATGTACCATGTATTATTTTGGCTGATGGTTAAAGAAAGGAATTGCTTACAGTGCCAGGTGGAGGGCTGGATTACTGGATTTCAGACTTACTTTTAAGTCATGACCTTCTAATTGTACTGCTGTCAAAACCATATCTGAGCCACGCCTTCAGCTGCTGTAATTGAGCGCAGCAATCATTTACAATGTTTATATCCCGGAGATTCGTATCTTTCATTTGGCTAAGGCTAGCCAGATTCAAATCTGTATCTGAGCTCAGGAGTCTGTGGAACAGGGTAAATATTAGAGACCAGCCGTGTGCACATGATTCCATAGCATTCTTTCTGTCACTTACTACATTGGGAAAAAGTTGCAGGAGGTGGTCTTTCCCTTGGTGTGACACAGATGGTAGACGGACATTCACTCTTTACTGAATAAAAATCATTTTAATTGCATCTTCTTCTGGACCTTTATTAAGGGCTGGCTGTGTTTTGGTACCAGTGCAGAAGAACTTCCAATTTTCAGAGTTTCAGATATCTTAAAAGCAAACAGAAGTTAGCAACAAAGCAGAAGCTCTTATGCCAGCACTGCCTTCTGATATTGTCTTTTTATCATTTATTCAGGAACAAAACTCTAATAAGGAAGATTTATATCAAATGACAAATAACAGCTGTGGGGAAAAGAAAAAAGTGTTGCACTTCATTAGAACTCTGTAAGACTCTGACAGCCAAAAACACACTGCCAAAGTGGTAAATGCAGCCGAAAAGACAAGACAGAAATCACAGCAGCTGTTAAACCAAATGGGAACTTGTTAAAATTAAGGGTCATTTTCCCTCTTTCATATTTAGTCTCAAAACACTATGTAAAGAAATTCAACCTCTTATAAAGACAGGCTGAGTCATTAGCACAGAAGTGACACGAGACCCTTGCAAAGATTTCAGATTAAAAGGTAACTGTTAATACTCAAGCAGTTCCTAAAATCCTATGAATATGTTAATCTGGTATCAGCTGGAACCCTGCGATATTGCAGTAATAAATCTTACCAGACTGAATTTTACCATTATTCACTTGATGCTACAATATTCCTTAAAAATATGCAAACATTCAAC
The DNA here is from genome assembly GCF_033783945.1 of Neopsephotus bourkii. Lineage (NCBI taxonomy): Eukaryota > Metazoa > Chordata > Aves > Psittaciformes > Psittacidae > Neopsephotus > Neopsephotus bourkii. The sequence goes on along the minus strand of NW_026901430.1, from coordinate 473,022 downwards.
ACAGAGGGTGCTGGTGGCTCTGTAGCAACAATACCAATGCCATCCTGGGCCAGACCACGCGTTTCCTTCTTCCGAGATAGGTTGAGGCCATACCTGTCCCAGAGCATCAGCACTCCCAAATTCTCCAAACCAGCAGGCAGTGGTTTCACCCAGGAAGGCTGCTGGGATTGGCAGGGGGTAACAGAAGAGCACAAGGCTTACACGAGTCACACCTGAAGTTGATTTTGTAGAGGTACTGCAACAGCTACCAAAAAATGCTCAGGACTGAAAAGCATCCTGCAAGCCAAGTTATACAATTTGCCTGAAGGATGCTGATCTCCAGAGGGACAGGATGATTATGCTTCAAACAAGATCAAAATAAACACTGAAAAAATAACCAGATGAAGTGCATAACCAACCAGCCCACCCCAGATTATCCCACAGCATGAGGGTGCATTGCTGACAAGTTTTGTTCTGTATTTCTTTAGAGGGCAGGAATTGATCATTCTGCGTTTAATTAAGCAGACCTAGTCTCATACTAGAGCACTGACTGTAAGGACAAACAAGGGACCCATACTTTTTACAAGCCAGGACTTTTCCCAGTTAACTGCCATGTAGCATGAGCAAACCACTGCCTCTGTATATTTTGGTTTCCTACTCTGACAGCAGAAGTTTGGCCTTCCTTGCCTCCACTGATGTCTAAAAGTACAAGGGTGTTGTGCAGTGGAAGGTAGAATAGAAACATAAAACAATTCTGATGTGTTCACCTTTTGGCTCTTGGGCAGTTCTCCCAAACTGAACACTTCCTTTTGAACAGCCCTGTGCAGAGCATGCTCAGGAGCCTGTGATATGCAAGAACAACCAAAAGAAGAAGGATACAACTGGCAGAAGCACAGCCCTATTTACCTGTCCTGGTGTTTCCCCCAGTCTCCCAAGCCATAAGGGGTTTAGATATGAAATGCTGAGCTGCAGCGCACGCAACTATACAATTCAGTAGGTAACATTCTTCATGCAACTCGATGGAGTCACTACCCCACCGTGGTACCAGAAGCACATTTTGCTGCTAAAGGTGTCTGAAGCTGCTGGCCCTGGAAAAGGACAGAACTAACTGGGTTAACGTCACTGGGGATTCATAGCAACAATGGTCTGAGTAAGAAGAACCCTTGGCTAATTCCTAAATTGATTGCTGCATCCAGCAGTTAGCCTTCAGCTTCCACTTGACTTTGAACTGTTTCATGCTTGAAGCTGGATGCAATTGAATGTGATCATGGTCCATTCCCAAACTTTCAACACTTCTATGTTTGCAGCCTGGGCCAGTTTGCAAGGTACCTGAAGATCTCCTCCAGAGAAAACTCCCCAGCTGATTTCTAGGGGACAATTGGAAAGGTCCATTGTAAATCACACTGCATGAGAACAAACACGCTGTTGTCCTCCTGACACAGGTAGAAGCTCCCTATGGACTCATAGGTCAGCATCTGAGAAAGCAGTGATGTGGCTTATGGTTCCTATTTTGGAACAGAGGTGGTTACACAGAGCCCGTAGACAATTCTCTCTTTGTAACTGGAGCCTAAAGCTAATTCCTTGTTCCCAGAGACCATGGCCTCAGGAACTGAGGTCCAGCCTTGATTTCCCCTTTAGGCTCCTGCTGCTTGCACATCTCTCAGTGGGTCTCACTTAACAAAAAGCTCACACACAACCTCTTGGCTTCCCAAAACTGAACACTTGCTCACGTGAGCAAAAGAGCTTTGCTGTCTATGTACAACAGTGTGGCTTTGTAACCCTAGCCATGACAATAGCAGTACATAACAGCAAACAAGACTGAAGCCACTAAAACTGCCAGAAACTGTACAAGACATTGCTATACGTAACTGCAGTACCTCCTCAGGAAAGGAACAAGCAAAGAACATTGAAGCACTAAGAGCAAAAGCAATGAAATTTTCATCAAAGATAAAAATGCCCCCTATGCTCCTGATACACATGTGCAGCACACCACACTGCAGGACCCTGTTCCCTGTGCTCAGCATGGGAACATTTAAGCTTGTGTGGCAGAGACTCAAAAGGGATGTGGCTCCATGGAAGCAATACCTACTGAAGCATCTGCAAAGAAGGAGCAGCTACAGCTGCACTACGGACCTTGGAGTGTTCTTTGAGAGGAGCACACCTATTCTTTTTACTTCACTTTATTATCTGTGCTTTTTAAATCAGAAATTTCTGCACAATCCTCATATCATCTGGCAATTATGGAAGACAGGGCACTGCGAATCACTGTTATGGTAAATGCTGCAAGTTTCTCAGACTGCCTGAAAGACAGGCATGGTCTAAAGCACACACAGAGGCTGCTTTGGGATAATGGCAGCATTTACAGCAATGTCAACTTCCAGCAAGTCAATTCCAGTAATTACATAAAACAGGTCTGTCATCATCTTCCTCAGGGAAATATCAAGAATAAAGATGCATGGTTGGAGACTCCAGATACGAACAAGCTGTTAGATATGGAGCTGCTGCTATATCTTTACTAGTAAACAAAAAAACACAGATGTTCCCAACACATGAAGATGGTGTTCACAGTAAAAGAACCTACCAATGCCAGCTGGACATGAATACACTCTTCCCTCATAGGTATAAATCTCAGAGTATCAGTGCTGTTCATCTCTCTTGCTTTCAGCCTGGTTTCCTAGAGAAACAAAGTGTGTCTGATCACACTGCCTGCCTTTCCCCAGTAATTTTTGTTCCTGAAGGCCAACTTTTTACACATGCTATAGGAAATTGGATGATTCATTAAAATAAATAAATAAATTAGTTTCTACACAATGGAAACTGGTCCCCAGCAGAGCAGGGGCGTTGTGAGTGATTGCACTCATTAGAAAACATATGGAGTGTCCTCCAGTTTTTCATGAAACCAGGTAATTCAGCTGTTACAAAACACCAGACTAGGGTAAGTTTCAGTCTAGTTCAGACTAGTTCACACTCCCATGACACAGCATCAGCTGACAAGAAAACTGGCTTCATTCTGATGCTCAACGTTTCATGCATCTTCTGTATGAATGACACTAAAGACCAAGAAAATCAGATGTAACATCACAGTACTGTTGAGAAGTTGTTCTTCATGTCATACGCGTTTCTTGATAGAACTTGCAAAATCCAAGCCTACGAAATTAGCAAAGAATCCACAAAAGACAGACATATTATAAATACACCAAAGGCAGAAAAAGTGTCTGTCAGAGGTTGACTTCAACTGACTCCATAACTGTTGTTCACAAGGCTCCAATCTTCTAATCAGTAGGAAACTAAAACGAGGAAAAACAAAGACTGGTGAGACAACTACAGGAAGGCCAACTACGAAGACTAGGAACAGGGCTTCTGAAAGAAAGGTCAGAGCTGACACTGAATAATAATGGACATGTATACTTGTGCAATTAAGGGGCAACTTCATTGCAGGCGTGTTCTGCAGTAGCCTACAACAATTAGGATTGCATATTCCCAGAAACAACGTCACATGCGTTTTCAAAGAACTGGTACATTCATAGAAGAAGAAAAAGTTGCCATGAAAAAGATAAAACAGAATTAGATCTGCTTAAAAAACATTCAGGGAGCAGTAAACCTAGTTTTAAGCAGAGCAACCACTATGTAATGCAAGATTGTGAATTACTTAAATTACCACCCAAGAGAGAAAAAAAGGCAAGACAAAGAGGCTGAAATGGTGTTGGCCAAAGTAGATAAATCAATTCACTAATGGATTTGATGCTGACTTAATCTTCTTACTTGGCAATGTCCCAAAAAGCCTGTTCCTTTTGCCTTGCCTTACCTAAATGAAATTAACCTATTCCAGAAAATGAAGAACAATTTATCAGTGCACTGAAGGCAGACTGCTTGTTGGATCTGGATCTGTGTTATTCCATCCAAGAAACTACAGAAACCTTGTAATTTAAAAAACCTGAAAATGGGAGGGTTGGCAACAAGTTGAACTGCTCTTTTCTCACGTGCTTTCTGATTGTTTAGCACACTCCAGTATACAGGTTGTACAAACGACTTTCTGTTTGGAACAAGAGCATTTGGCTTTGCTCTTCAGCAGTTCAGAAACTTCCAGTGCATCAACCAAGAAGGAATTTATGAATGAAGAAAACAGGAGCAGAATATTTCACTGAGATCTCAAGCTCATTTATACTTTTTTGATAAAACTGAAGTATTTCTGTTTCCAAGAAAGTTTTAAATGCAAACCTTCTTTTCTGAAGATGTCAAAACCACTATTTTATTCTTCTTTATAACACAAAAGAATTGGGTTTTGCAAACTTAGGAAATGAATGACTTCACTTTTCACCAGCAAGGATTTCTACTGTAACACATGACCATCTTGTGCTCATTTGAGGACATGCAGTCCAACCACTGCCTGATCCCTGGATGGAAACATAAACACACGCATCTCAACACTTCAGAAGTCTCACAAGTTTGAGAGCCAATAGGGGACAACCTAAGAGTAAGAACAGGAGGCTGTATTTTCTTCCAGTATTAAATGGTCATATTCTGAAATGAAAGCTGGGAAAGAATATTTAGCGAAAGAATTGGCTGGAGCCAGAATGCCCTCTCAGGCCGAACTGCAGCTTGGTGCACCTTTCCTCTCAACCTTTGAGCATCTTTCCTCTCAAACTCTTCCTGCAGGAAGTAATAAAAACAAGCAGTTATCTGTAAAACCCTTAATGTCAATTGTTAACTTTTTCATTCTTGGGACACAAAGTAGGGCAGGAGGAAACACATTCAAGAATAACACGAAGATGACATAAGGGTTTTAAGTGAGAAAAAGCCTGAGACAAACACTACTGCTAGGATGAACTAAGCACCTACAGCAACACAACTGGGTGGATTTCCTACTGTCTTGCAGTACTCACAGATGTGACTGCAAAGACTGGCATCAAAGATGAAAGCAGAGGAAACTGAAGAGTAAAATGTCCTTTCCTACTGCATTGCCTTCCTGCTGCAAAGCCAGCAAGACAACATCCTAACATGAGGCTGAATTTAACAAATACAGAAAACACAGGAGCAAGAGTAGGACATTCAGGACGATGCTTAGAACTGCTGCTAGTTCATTTCAAATTCAGAAGCCACCCTCAAATTCATGCTGTGATGGATATGATAGCAGGAGTATGGTGCTTCCAGCCTACTGTGATAGCTCTAGACTGCAGAGATGGAAGAAGGAAAACAATACCACCTCCCACTTCTCTGGCTGTTGTCTGCATATAATGTTGGGCTGAAGGAACAGAAAAACAAGGAGACAGTGGGGAAGGGAACAAAGACCGAGGGGAACACTGGGGTAGCCACAGGGATGAGGCACTGCATGCTCCCTCTAGGGACCCGAAAGTGCAACTTGCTTCTGCTTTTGACACTTTCAAAGAAAAAGGTAAGACCCATGGCAGCAGCAGAAGGCTCAGACCTGCCTCTGTGGGCACTGGGGCAGTGCAAAATGACACATCTGCATTTCACATTAGCCATTTAAGCCAGGCTTCATAATGGCTTTTTCCCCCTCAGATTGTCACGCCACGGGAAGCCAAAGTCAGTTCTCACTGAATCACTGTAACCTCTACAAGGAGAAGTAGCATACACTCCTTCACTTCTCCATAGGCAAAGCTGGAGTTTAAAATGCTCAGTTCACAACATGAGACCCTGAGCCAGGGTAACATGTCAGAGACTGCATGGAACAAGCCCTCTGAAAACAAACCCAAGCTTGCCATTTCTTTCAAGTGTCAGGTTCAGAGCCTTTGGGCACATGATGAGAAAAATAGTTTGTGCCTTATGTCACCATAGTGCATCCTACAGCATGTTCGTAGGTGATGCGTCCATATCACACACCCATTAGCTTCAAGCCTTTTTCTTCTCTAAGTATTTACCCTCCCTCACTTAGACATTCTCCTGCAATAAGCAAACGGTTTAAAAAGATCATGTTGGAATTTAGTGGGATTAGTATCCATGCAGAGGGTTTTGTTGTAAAGGAAGGCAAAGCTGATTCTTCTCTGTATTATGTAAAAGAGTGAAAACATGTTGGAAGATAACAGTTCTGCTGACGCTATTTAAAATCCATGGAAGAAAAGCTCGACTTAAGGGTGATTTCCTGATCATTTACACATTTCTTTCCACAGGTACGGTCTTGTGTGCACGTGAGTATTTGCAGCTGCTGCAAGAGTCACACATTGAGAGGATATAATTCAAAAGCTCAAAAAATGACATTACGATAATTATGATTAACTATCCAGGAACTCTTCCAATCCCTAACACAGGGCAAAACAGAATCCAGAATTTACCAGTACTCTGGAGATTATTCTGGCAACTTGAATGATATAATGTGAATTACCCACACAATAACCAAGACAAAACTAGACATTAAAGGCCAGGTTAGAAGCCACAAAATTCTTCAACTCTGTAGCTAATGGCCTATGCAGTCTTTTAGAGAATTATACAGATTTCAACTCTGGCACACTGTATCATGTGAATGATTACTACTTACACTCATTTCCCAGAGATACACAGTCACAGATGCCTTAATAGAGGACACCAGACAACCTCATCTGGAAAAAAATCCAACAAACACTTCATCTTCACAAGGGATTGCTGAGACACTGCAAGGATGTGGAAACTTGGAAACAGCATCCATGCTGAGAGCATAAATGATCCTTCTCTTAAAGAGAACAAAATTGGACGATTGCTTCTAACTAGGAAAAGCAGAAACATTTGCAAACATGAGTCCTATTATGGGACCCATAAATCTACATCCCACAGTCCAGGGAACCCTTCATATCCTTACCACTCCCCTCTTCTCATTTCTACCACACTCTCTTGCTGCTTTCTTCTGTTTTTCAGCAAAGGAAAAGGAAAATCAAGTGTGGTGACATACCTGATATTGCTGTAGGCAAACCCACCCGCTTGGTACTTCCCTTCTCAGAACTGACAAGTCTCAAGGGTAAATGCTTTATTTCACCTGGTTTTTTTCCCCCCTACTTGTGACATTCCCAACAGGGCTGATCCTGGAGTACTAAAAGCAAGCATGAGAGCTCTAAATGCTGCTGGAACATTGTTTTAAAGATGGTTTTGAAGGATGTATTTAACAGGGGATTGCAGGTAACATAGTAAGTTAAGTTATTTCTAGTGTTTTTCTATTCTTCAAACTCTGCCTCATCTCATCACAAGGCATGACCTGCCTGGTTTTCAAGTTTTAGGAGGATTAAGTGCATTAAGCACCACAAAGCAAACCCCCCCCAAAAAAACACAAACCTGCAGAAAAGTACTTACTCCTAAAGTAACTTTAAATTCTCCCTCCTGATGTGGAACATACTTGTATACATCTACAATGGATGAATTCAAATAGTTATTTTCAATATAATAAATAACAGACTTCCCCAGGAGTGACACAGAACACTAAAGCAAAGGGTCACAATATATGGTGTCTTGGACAAGTTGTAGAAAGCTTACATTTTGACTGGTTTTCTTTTGGTTCAGCACCCTGTTTTTTCAGCTCTCTATATAAGTAATGGCTTGGACTTTCTGAGTGCCACTGGAAGCAAGAAGTGTTCATGAAGTCAGGTAAATAAGATCACTATTTACCACAAGAATTACACAATGAGATTCATCTGGTTTCCTGCCCCACTGCCAACAGCTGCCAGAAGGACGTGCCTCACAGAAAAGTTCAAGAAAACATGTATTGGGCAAGAGGGAGATAATGTGCCTTAAGGGAGCACTCCTCCCGGACACACACCCAAGAACACCAGAGTCTTATAAATAAAACTAATAAAACATAGCAGCTTTTCTAATGGGAGAGTTCATTTTCAAACACTACTACAGTGAATCTGTAAGAAAAATCTCCCAAGACAGTTGATGCACAAAGCTTACTCTTAAGAAGTTAGCTAACTGGAGGAGAAAATATGGCAGAAAGCAGTGGCTGAAGCGAAGCAAGGAGGGAAGATGCTGTGCCTGACATGAGCTGATGCTTTAGGAGCCCACGGTTCAATGGTGGCCAGGAAATATTTAGGATGTGTTCGCAGCAAATATGTGCTTGCAAAGCTGACAGATCTCTACAAGTCTCCTCCAGGATAATCCTGCATCATTTAAGCCTAAGTTAGCTCAGTGATCTCTGAGAAAGCCATAACCATGCTGCCTGAGTGAGAGCTGCAGCAGGCATGAGGCTCCCAAGAGAGAAAAATAGCACAAATAACTGGTGGATGAAGCCACCCATACTTGAAGACAACCTGGTTACCCAGATGTGATGTACTTCTTGTCTAAAGCAAAACCTCCACAATTTATAGAATGATTTGTTGTACAAGACATAAGACAAAAAGGATCACCTTTGTGTTTCCTGCCAAATCCCAGGGGGACGCTCCTCCCATGGGTGAGCTTTGCAACCCCAAGGCACGGCTGCCTACAGGCTGAAGAAGCTGTGACCCCATGGGCAGAACTGGGAGATGAACACTCAGCTGTCCAGGTCCTCTTCCCAACTGTGTGGGGCAGTTAGGAACACGAGTTTTCAAAGCCGTTGTCCTCTAGCAAGTAAAGGAAATATTGCAGCACCAAAATCCAAAACCTTCATTGGAAACTTTTTGTGATATTTGGACAGTTTTCTGCAGCAAATGACTAAATGAATTAGCTTGATAGGTAAATGTGCTTCTGCTCACTTCATCTCAACTTACCTATATGCAGATATTCAATTTTACCTTATATGCACATTTACATGTTTTCCTGTTTCAGCAGTAACAAAGTGTTTTGAGAAGTTGGAATCAACCTTCTTCAGTCTTCAGGGAATTTTGGCTTTTTGTTCCAATTCCACACAACTCCAATTCCAAGACCCAAATCTGGACATGGTAGTTTCTTATGTAAGAGAAATTAAGAGTCAAAGCATTCTCTTCCTAAAAAAAAACAGCCTGACTTGTATCTTCCTTTAACTTTCCCATTCAAGCAGAGGGGAAAATTATGTCAACTTCACACTACCAATATGACTCCTATGAAGAAGTTAGAGGGTTGCATCTAGACAAGTAGAAATCCTGCATTGCTAAAGTTTCCTTGGCTGCAAGAGAAAAGAAACGTTGCCTCCTGGTGATTAAGAATTTAATTATTATTCTTAATTCTGAAACCCTTTGTTTTACATGGTACATTTTCTTTAAATGGGCACTATCGCTACTGCAAGTTTATTTGAACCGATGATTTATTTATGGTTTAGTAACCCCGCTTGTTTCATATGCTCAGCACATTTTGCTTCAGTATGTTGTATTACTGGGTGGTTACTATAAAAAGTCCATTTAAATTTAGACAGAAGCTTTTGGAAAAGTTCTATTCAGAACAGATATGTGAATTAAAACACTGACTACACTGATCAGTAGCTACTGGTTTCTTCCAAACTAATATTTATATGTGTCCATAAGGATCTAAAGAAATTTCACAGGTTTCACTTCTAGTTGAAGTTCACACTTGAACAAAGCTTTCTACTCAGACCAATCCTAATATCCACTCACTTGAAAATCAAGAGGAAGCCTGCCAGGCAGCACTGCCAAACTGTGAAATTTCTCCAGTCAAATCACAATCAGGCTTCCCCCACAGTGGTGTTAATAAAATACCTCCAGCCTTGCCGATAAATCTGCAGGATCTTCCTTCACTTTCTGAAGTAAAATAGCCTGGCTTTATCGGCTTTGTTTGCAAAGCAGGTCTTAAACAAAACTAGCCATGGAAGGAGAGAAAAAAGCCTTTACAATTTGGCCAGATACGCTTCTGACAGCAAATTGTACTTTTTTTAACAACTGTGTAATTACGATGTATTTTTCTTACTAAAACTGTCCCAAAGTTTTGGCTTGAAGGTGTTGGATGCTGAGCAAAACCAGACCGCACCACTGATGATGTACACAGCTGTACAACCAACTCCTCTGAGGTTACTTCACATTTGAATTCTTAAATATATCCCCAGGAAGCTAGTCCAGTTGTTTTGTTCTCCACAGTTGCTACAGTCCTTTAAGGAACACATGCTGTTCTCTCTCCTAATATTTCCATGTTGTAGTTTCTTAATTGGGCATCATTTTCAGGACGGCAGTTCTGATTTGGCCCTTTGGAGAAGGAAACATTCCCAAGAGAAGCATCATAGCCAAGAATGTGTAAAGTTGACTTGAGTAATACCTGCTCCCTGTTATACTCCTTTTATCTACTCAGAGCAGGAAATGAAGCCACATGTAAGTAAAGAGACATTGCTTGATTTACAACCTGCTCTGTTAAAACTTGCACAGATGGGTTGCATCTATGATTTTATACTAAACATTACCCTCTAGTTATCTTGCTTTGCGAATTAGATGAGAAATAATATTGTAGAAGACTGGGCTGCCACAGTCAACAAGTGCTCCGCTTCCCATAGTCTTTCCTGACCCTTGTTCAGGGAAGTTTTCTGAATGGTGTGAAAGATTACTATCTAAATCAAAAGCTTAATCAGATAAAGACATGAGCTAGGATGATGTATTGGTATCCTACAGATGTAATAATTCTTTCTTTCTTTAACTGGCACATTTCAATAAAGCATCTGGATAAGAGTCAGCATGTAAGAACTCTGCTGTTCAGCTCAAACATCTTGGTTGGCTGTGTCTGTCAGCACAAGCCAGCTTTGAAGGCTCATCTCCACTCACTCAGAGAAACACTGTAAAACATGCATCCCTTTAGTCTTTAAGGAAGCTATTTATACAAATACATGGGCTGACAGAGTCACTTTTAATAGAAGTTGCAAATTTGGTAAGAATGCAAAGCATGCAGTAGTCACTTGTGTTGGTATAGGAGTGCACAGGCAAAGCAATACCCATGCACAGCCCCTGCCCACAGGCTGAGCAGATTGGACTGGCAAAGGGGCACGGGGAGGATGCAATCCACAGTCCCTCATGTTATACCTTTCCAGCCACCTAAACCTCACCAAGTACAGTTCTGCAAAGCAGACTTCCAGAGCTGGACAGCAAAGTGGATACGTACCCCCCCCCGATCTTTCCCTTCCACAACTACCTAAAAAGGTTGTGTAGTTCTGAGTTAAAACTCCACAAGTTTCACCCCTTAAATATGATTAATATTACATACTTGGGAAGACTTGAACATGGTTGTGACTGGGATTTGGTTTTTTTCCCCATATAGAAAAAGGGTTGGGTTTGTCTGTTCTTTTAATGCACACTACATTCTTGACTTTGAACAGAGGCAAATAAAAATCCATTTTTTAATCTAAGTGAGATAAAATGAAAATCATATCAACAAATAAATATTAATTAATAAAGTTGCTAAGCACTATACTCCTATGTGGTTATAATTATAGGTGAGATTATGCATGAAAGTGTTCAGAGATTAAGGAAAAGGAAGAAGACTGGCAGAAGAGAACAAATATTTTCCATATTTTCCAGGGTCACAAAACTCTGCTCACTGGCTTCACATGGCTTCCCAGGGTGAAACTGTCCTGGCCCACTTCCAAGAAAGCATCACTGGAAAGGGTGACAGGAAAGGTGACCCCAAAAGAAAATGTCCTTATCACAAAGAAAACCCAAGCAACCAAGAGCCAGACTTCATGTCACCCGTTCATATTAAAGCCTATCCTAACCCATTCGCATGGACAAAGGTTTTTTCTTCTGCACAATGATTCAGAACACAGATCTGAAGTTATGAGGCTTCAAGCTGCTTCACAAAGTAATTCTGGACTCGTTCTATTTCCTTCTTTTTGCTGCTTGTGTATAGACTTGTTTTGTTGCTCACCTAAACTGTTTTAATGCAGGTCATTTACTACTTGGAGGGAAGAGAAAAGCTCAGAGCATCTTTTGAAACAGAGGTGCTTTATCAGGTATAGGTGTAACTTTGCAGCACTTTTATATTCCATACCAAAATTGCGTTGCCCTGCTTTGAATTTTAGCTATCTTCTTACTTCCCAAGATACTCCCAACACAACTGTAGGCAGACATTGTTTATCACTGAAGTAATTAATACAGCATAATTGTGATGAAGACAGGGAAACACAAGAGGCATGAGGAACAGATCTGATGCATTAGCAGACATGTATGCTCTGAATTTATAGTTAATATGTCTAAACAATTCACAAATGTTTGAAAATGTAGGTGTTACTGAAATAATGAATTATAAAACACTTGTTGCTAGAGAATGCAGGAGAATTGTGTTCACTGTGGTGGAACTGGAGAATTTCTGAATGCCAGTAGCATCCCGCAGCTTGGAGAAGCACTTAAAAGCAAAACCAATTTTAAATGGGGAGAGAATAAATGCAGCAGAGAAACTAATACAATGCAAGGTCAAAGGATAGCCCCACAGACAGCTGATCTATTGGTCTCACATCCTACCACCAGCAGTACTCAAGAGGAACAAGCATTATCCCCGATGCATCTCTTACAATGCAAACCAGTCATCTCTGAGAGAAATAAAGAAAACCAAATGATGGGATGGTGTCATGGCGTAACCTGACAGGCAGCTACACACCACACAGCCGCTTGCTCACTCTCCCTGCCTCGGTGGGAGCTGTTATCAGCACTGTTCTCTGCACAAATCACACAGCACTACACCCAGCTACTAGGAAGAAAATTAACTCTACCCCAGGCAAAACTAGGACAGATGGACCCAAACACAGCTTCTTCCGGGTACCACAGCTCTAAATCTCCTTGTCTCAGACAGAGAAAGCACATAGTGGGTCTGCAGTGCATTTGTCCAGCTGCAGTCCCCTGGAAAGAATGCTCCTGTTACAGTGCACAGCTCATCACCATGCTAAAGAAATCACACCTTCTGCCTTACTCTTCCAAGTGTGAGAAGTAAGAGCTGCCAGACTCAGTTTTATGGCAGGGATATCAATGACATTGGATTTTATTCCCACCTGCCCAGAAAGCCAGCAAAAGAGCTTACTAACTATTCACACCCACCACATCAGGACACTGAAAACCATTTCTGACAAATACATAGCCACAGAGATCATAGGTGGAGGTATAAGAAAGGGGCTGTATTCAAGGAAAAGCTACTTTCATCTCCTTTGCAACTGAATGACATTTCAGCTTCAGGCTGTTCTTTCACCAGCTTTGCAGGGAACTTCCACTCCATTTCCCCTGCTGTTCCATTTCAAGGCCACTTCAGCAGATATCTCACCTCCTCTGAAGTCAGCACCAGTCAGCAGGACAAAAGGTGCCCCATCAGAAATCTTCTCTATATTAGCTTTTCAGCATGATTGGAAAGTATTTATCTTTGCACTACAGCACAGACATTCAGGTCTGCACAGACACGCAGAACCATCTCCTGCCTGCAAGACCAGTGCAAGTGATAACAGCAGGGATGGTCATGTCCTGGGACCAGCATCCACTCTAACTGCATTACTATTAGAATTATTATAATTAAAGCACCAACGCTCAAGCTCAAGACAACCATCTGTTCCTCTAATGCAAAGGGAAACACATTCATGTTCTGCTAAATGTATTGCAGCCAGGATGCTACAACAAATGCAGATGCACCAACAGTTACTTACAATGTTCAGTGGGCTGCCAAGTGAAATCCCTCCCAGTTACTTTAAGGATACAGCACACACTGAGAACCCCACTTTGACAAAAGTCTAAGAGTGAAAACAGACTCATCAGAACAAAGAGTGCTACTCGCTTTCCAAAGATACAAGTGCAGTACACTGCCAGGCGCCCATCCATGCTGGCATTTTCAACGTCCAGTCAGCAACCAAACGCATTTAGATGCCCCATACACAGCACCTTTCCCCACCCTCCCTGTTTTCCCCAGTGAAAGAACAGCTTCAGCAGAATTAGAGAATCAAGGGTGTATGGAAGGACAGGCACAAAATTAATGCTTCGCAGGAACTGGCTCCTCTGTCTCTTCTGTACACAAATAAGTGCTATTCTTGGGTGACACAGTGCAGAAGAACTCACCAGCTATCTATTTCAAAATGAACTTGTTTTAGATGTTCACAGCAGAAAGCTAAGCTGGACAAAGGGCTGCTCAGTAATTCCTCTTCATTGATGTGCTGTATCCCTCCTCACAGTTTGGAGGCGTGGATTTTAGCACAGCTGAGGAGAGCTTATGGCTAAGGACTTGGCCCAGCAGCTCACCAGTATTGCAGTTAAGGACCCTGACAACACAGGAGTTTCTCCCAAGTCCTGCAGCCATACAGCAACAAGCACAGACCACAGTGCGCAACTTTGCAGCACAACCACCCTCCCCTTAACACCAAAACTACCTTCACAGTAGCCACTGCTATGTCAACTTTCATCTTCTGTGAGTGAAAGCCATTAAAACCTTCACAAGCAAACCTCATCAGTGAGATACACACATGGGTGCACACCCATTTGCCGATAATCCCACATGCATATAAACCGTAGGGTAAAATCTACTCGGAGGTCCATTACAAAGTGGCATCTACCATAGATCAGTGAGAGCAGAGGCCTGACACACTCATGTCACCTCTGTGTGAGCCAGGGCAGTGGTGGCAAGCTCTTCCTCAGCACTCAAACGGGAGAAGCTTCTGCCCACATGCTTATGAACACAATAGGAGCTGGAAAAGGGGGATCACAACTTGCTGTGTGGGTCATCTCTTCATAGCACAGTTTTGTTAATTTCTAGGAATTGAAGGAAAATTGAAAGGTTGGCTATAAACAAGGATCATATTCCAGGAAAAAAGCACCCGCGTTTGATCGTTTGTCTTAACATGGGAGGAAAAGTGGGTATCTTTCCACTTTTGTTGCAAAAGGGCAAAAGAATCACTTTCAAAGGTAAGAAAAAGCCGTGAAAGGCTGGTTTGTCAAAGCAATAGGAACAGTTTCCAGCAACAGCAACTGGTTTTGTAAAGCTAATGATCAATCAGAAGAAATCCAGACTCTCCTGGGAGAAATTTGTCTCAAAAAAAGAAATAACAAATGAGAGAACTGCAATCTAAATACCGGTAAGGAAGAACAGATCCTGCCACATGAAGGCTGAAACAGTCTAGCGCCTCGCAAGCCTCGTTCGTTGCTTGCACGCTGCTGCGTCCATATCTGTATAATTTATTTGAAGGCACATTTATTATTTTAAAGGCTGCATGGAGAAGGCTGTGGGTCTGCCAAGGGACACGATGCTGGAGTTCATGCAGTGGTTATTTCTTGTCCTCACACTAACCTTCAAAGACTTTGTCTAGCTTGGGATTTATCAAGACTTTTAATTAATCGCTTCTGATAGCATGTTCACACTGGGAAGGCTTTTCCCATTAGCTAATTAGTCCACTGGCCTAATTAGGCAGGGCAAGCCAGTTTTACTCCCTCATTGTCTTGCACAATAAACTGTAGTTTTCCCACCTAGGTCTTTCCTCAAGTCAGTTCCCTGCTCCTCTGTTCAGACTTGCCTTTTAGAAGGCCTTAGCTGGGTGGTGGCAGACAGCATCACCTCACCTTTCAATGCTAATCTAGGTCAGGCCAGGAACGCTTTGTTCACTGCAGTTAGCCTCTGGAAAACAGAGCCCTCTGAAGTCCCCAACAAGGTCCTGGGTCATCAAGAATGGGCTGCTCAGCGTTTGTCAGGAACAGAATTGCCTGAGAACTTCTGTTTCCCTCTAAGGATAAAGCTGGTGTGTCTCTGAAGGAAAACAGAAGACTATTGCATACCCTTCGGTGTTCAGTCCACTCCTAATCTGGGTGAGAAGTGCCCTGAAACAGGGGACCTTGCAATAAGCTGGGTTTGTTGAACCCTTAAAACACAGAGTGTTGTGCAGGGGCACAGCTGCCATGTGCAGGAATGCTCTGCTCTGTGCCCTGGGCACACAGATGCAGCACAGCAAGAAATGCAAGCAGATACCTGTGGGAGCTGCAAGCTTGCATCTTGTCTAGAATAGCACAGAGCTAGGAGTCCTGCTGCTCCTCTTTGCACTAACACTGTCCATGATAGCTTTCTGCAGGAAAGCCTGCCAGTGTAAAGGCAGAGATTAGCTTGATATCCTCCCACTGAACAAGTCCTTGCTTCTCCCACTGCACATTCCTTTTTCTGCAAGTCCTTGCACCACACTTCTGTCTTCCCTACAGAAACTCCCATGGATGAGAATGGGAGAAGCAGCCTTGTCCTCAGAGATCATGGGGCCAAAGCTACCTTCTATTTAAAAGAGCAATGAGTTGCACGGACATTGTTTTTGGAGTATGCGATTAGCAATGCCAGCAGATAAACTGACAGCACTGCCCCACAGTATCATCAGGTTCTGAAAGAAATACATTTAAGTTATTTTTGCAATGTTATTGAATCCAGGAGTGAATATTTTGAATGTAGTATAATCTGTTTTCCTAGCAAGCAGCCAAGAACAACACTAGGTTTTACTTGGAAACCCACAGCAGCATGGGGGAAGTGCCACTGCAGTCATCCCTGCCTCACTATAACCTCAGGACACAACCTGGAGCCCCACATGCCTCCCCTGATGTCCCCAACTTAGCCTGAGCATCCTACCACCAATCCTTGTTCACTTTGGCTGTGCTTGGCACATCCTACCACTATTCCTCCTTTGGTGGACAGATTCTCACCACTCCACCAGCATTCCCACTTCTCCCCTTTCTCCCTCACCTTTTGTGCATCCTCCTGCTCTGAGCCTCACTGAACCCTTCTCTACCTGAACCTTCTTATGCTGGCCTGGGATCCACTGCTGTGATACTTTCATTCCCCAGCAGCTCTCACATTTAGCTCAGTTGTGCCCAAAATTCATCCATGCCATCATGACTGTTGCATCTAAGTCAAAGGACAAGCAGGAAATCAGGGCAGGCTGGCCCCTGGGCTGCTGTACCTCAGTCCCCCACAGCCATCAAAGCGTTTGTCAGCATTGCTTCTGAAGGTGATGCTGGGGACTGTTCAACAAGGCAAGATCTAAGGTCTCTCAAAAGAAAACATCAAGCGAATGGTCTCAGAAGACAAGGACTCACTGATCCTCACTCCAGCTTCTGGGAATGAGAATAGATAAACATGAGAAAGCAATGCCATGGGTTTCGTTCTACATCTTTCACAAAGAACAATCCTGTCAGACCAGGGCTGTCGAGGACAGGAAAATCCTGGGACTGTGGCACAGCTTTCCCCATGCCAACCAGGCCAAAGGTTGGCCCCATCCTCCTCCACCCCTGCTCTCTGCTGTGAGATGGATTTGGAAGGGATTAAACATCCACAATTTACGGTGCTGTGTTCCACACCGGGGTTGGCCTAAAAACCAAGGTGTGGGAGCAGGGGAGTAGAAATTCCTGCTGGAAGTTCCACAGTTTCACAAAGGGAGAGTCAAACTTCCTACAATAATTCCCATCTACATGAACTGTAAGAGGGTTTCTTTTGTGTTTTTTTTTTTTTCCTGGGGAAAAAAAATAAAATAAGAAAGCAGCCCTAAAAATTGGTGGCTTTGACTTACACAGTTGATGAGATGGAATCCACTTGATATCTCCTGTGGAACTGCATGAGGAATATTTCTGAAGCTACTGCACTCCAAAATAAACTTACGAGCTGCTCACGCCCAAATGAGCTGCTGCTTCCTCCAGAGCTCACGGAGCACAGCATGGGAACAGCATCACATGGGGCCATGAATTCTGTTCCAAGAAGGACGGCAGCTCTGAGCACCTCCTCAGCACTCTGGGCACCCAGGAGGAGACCAGCACAGCACTACTGGGAGGAGATGCACAAAGGTCTGGATGGGAACCCATCCTGAACCACTGCCAGAGCTGGAGCACACGAAGGTGATGCTGTCAGAGACCTCTCCAAATCAGCTCAGCCATGGGGCTTGCACCCTGTGTCTGTGACGTGGACCAAGCAAAATGCCATTCCCGTGTACCTCACTACACAAATCACCTTCTAGAAGAAAACAGTTTAAGACTGTCCTTCACTTTACACTGCTATGACACTTACAGCTTACAGTTTACCTTCGTCCAAATGAATTTTCTCACAGGTTTTACCCCACTGTCGCTCCTGCTTCTCCCACCTCCTGCGGGTGGCCTTGCTACAGCATTCACCTGCAAAGTCACAGGGGCAGGGCGAGGATGCAGGGATGCAGGGAGAGACTGACACATCCCCACCTGCAGACCTGCTCCTTCACTCCCCAAGCCCATGGGTGCACTTGGGTACAACCCTGCTGCTCTCCCAGCAGACCACTTCCAACAGCTTCTCTGCAGCAACCACATATACAGCCCATGCAATCGCCACACCAAGCCCCAGACCAGCTTCTCTGGTGCAGCCTTATTTGCTGTAGTTAACGTTCCCACTGTTGATGGCAGAGGGAGCCTCACTGGCAGCCAGCTTGATATGGCAAATTCATCACTGTCCACATGAGTGAGTCAGTAACGGAGCTAAAAGCAAATACTGTCACAGATTATTCCCCAATAACAGCAGAGAAGCAACAGCAAGACAGTTTGTCAGCAGCTCACCCATATGATGTCACAGGCATCTATACCCACAGAAGAGCAAGCAGTTGCCAAGTGTCACCCTTCTACATTAGAGGACCAGGGAGCAGGGAATGGGGTACATCTCTAGCATCCCCCAGGATCCCGCAACCTTCAAACTGTTTCATCAACAACCAGCATGTTTCCTACAACTGAGCCTACCAGAAACCAAGATACCTGCTGCAGAGTCCCTGACACTCAGAGGGTCAGAGGTTGAGTAAATCAGAAGCACTGGTGGGAGTTTGCTATAGATAAATGAATCAGCAGAACAGATGAGCAGTTCCTGAAGCATCTACCTGCAACACACAGAAATAAAAGATATAACTTCAGGGTTGTGGCAGATGCTACAAGGTTTGTGGTGCCAAAAAAAAAAAAAAAAAAGTAAAATTAAAATAATCTCAACACACCTACATACAACAGAAAGCTTTCTAAGATGATGAAATTCTGCAGTGGCTGGAAGAAAACCATCACAGCTTTGAACTGCATTTGAGATAACAAAATGAAACATGGTCCAACACAACACCTCTAAAAGGTCAGTTTTCCCAAACTAGAAACAATCAGACAGACAAATAAAACACCTAAATACAAGGAAATGTCACAATGTTTACTGGGAGATGCTTAAAGATGCCTTAGTAGAGCCCTCCTTTCCACCCCAAAAAGCAATACTATATAAAAATAAAGGCTTACTTTGTTTAAAATATTTTTTTAAGACAAGAGCCGAATTAGAAATAAAATATATAGCAAGTAGAAAATCCATTCTAAAATTATTAGCTGGAAATCAACACATTTAACAAAGAAAGCTAAAGATACATATATATAAAATAATGGCAATAGATATATCAGGAAAAAAAGCAACAGTATATTAATAGGCTTGATGCTAAAAAAGTGCAGTGAAATTACCCTGATACAGAAGATGCATGAAGTGCAAGTATTACTATTATCTTTGCAGTAAGGACGACATATCTCAGCTATAACCAAGTTCTCTGAGCAGCAAGTGGGGAAGATACCAAACACTGTCTGCTAAGCATTTTTTACACCTGCAACTATGAAACCTGCACGTCAGAGTGTGAAGGAGCTCATCAGAGCCCTAACACTGACTTCATAAAGAACTTAAAAGGAAAATGAGCAGAAATACATCCCAGCCAGGAAGTTCCAGAAGTCTTGGAAAAACATATAAAAAAGTCCCACTCAAGCAAACAAAAACTCGGTGTTGTGCCAATATTTTCTGAGGGGAAATGATCTGACCTGGGAAGTGCAGGCTGTGCTCCTTGCCTGTGTTCCCAGCAGAGCCAGGGAACGAACAGTGTTTGCAGATGGAAACACGATCAGTGCTAGTCAACACAGTTTTCTGGCTGGAGGGCATGCCAAACCAATCCAGTATTTCTTCTAAGAGCATGCATTCATCTGACAAAGGTAACTGTGTTGACATAATCCAGGCAGACTTGTGTGTGAAGCTTGACTTTGGGCAGTGTGACAGTCTTAAGAACGAAATCCCCAGTGCTGTGCAAGCACCGGTGTATAGTGTATACCCAGAGGATTAAAAGCCAGTTGAGCTGGTGACCTCATTAGACTTATACCTGTGCTGCCTGCCCTCACACAGGCTTTGGCTCCCCAGAGGGATGTTTCCATGAGGAAAAGGGCCCACGGGGCTGCAGAAGAGCACAAAGCTCCCGGCAGCACCGGTGGGAAATACGGTTTTTCAGGGAATGCAGGTTTGGGCTGTATGCCTAATACTGGGCAAGTTTAGGAGTGCTAGAGAAGGGTATTCCAGGGCATCTGTCCAAAGAGCAGGCTAACTCCTTGAAACATGAAGTTTTAGGGCAGTCTCACACTTGTAAAGCCAGCAGGACCTACAGATGAAAAGCTGTGGACTCAGCCATGTCAGCAGCCTTTGATCCTTGCTTTCAAACACTACCAGTGCAGGGACAGCAGCGTGCTCAGGTTTGTGAAGGCTTTTAGCTGCCAGAAAAGTTCACACAGTATCACAGTATGTTAGAGATTGGTAGGGACCTCAAAAGATCATCTAGTCCAATCCCCCTGCCGGAGCAGGAACACCTAGATAAGGTTACACAGGAACGTGTCCAGGCGGGTTTTGAATGTCTCCAGAGAAGGAGACTCACCTCCTGGGCAGCCTGTTCAGTGTTCTGTCACCCTCACTGAGAAGAAGTTTCTCCAAGTTTAAGTGGAACCTCTTGTTCCAGTTTGTACCCCCCCTTGTCCTTCATTGTTTGCCACTGAGAAGACCTGGCTCCATCCTCTGACACTCCCCTTTATATATTTATATACACTAATAAGGTCACCCCTCAATCTCCTCTCTCCAAACTACAGAGACCCAGCTCCCTCAGTCTTTCCTCATAAAGGAGATGCTCCACTCCCTTAATCATCTTAGTTGCCCTGCGCTGGACTCTCTCCAGCAGGTCCCTGTCCTTCTTAAACCGAGGGGCCCAGAACTGGACACAATATTCCAGATGGGTCTCACCAGGGCAGAGTAGAGGGGAAGGAGAACCTCTCTCGACCTACTAACCACCCCCCTTCTAATACACCCCAGGATGCCATTGGCCTTCTTGGCCATAAGGGCACAGTGTTGGCTCATGGTCACCCTGTCGTCCACCAGGACCCCCAGGTCCCTCTCCCCTACACTGCTCTCTAACAGGTCGTTCCCCAACCTATACTGGAGCCTGGGGTTGTTCCTGCCCAGATGCAGGACTCTACACTTTTCCTTGTTATATTTCATCAAGTTCACCCCTTCTCACCTGCCTCACATAAAGACATACAGAAAACTCCTGACAGAGAAGCAGAGTTATTCCCCACACCCTTCACCCACAACCATCTAAATGTCCTGCACTGTGGACATATAGACCAACACCTGGAGCAATGTCTGGAGCTTCTGGACCATATGAGCAGCTCTGAGTGTCCAGGCAGCTGGGTGTTACTGTAGGAAAGCTTAACACCAGCAGTTCTCCAGCATGACTGACTGAACAACCAACTGCAGATATGAATTGTCCACCATGGAGAAAGCCTGGGGCTTTCGGTGATGCTGGATTTCCATGCCCATAGCACCACCCAGCTCCAGCCAACTATGTTCTCCAGGCAGCTGACCACCCCGTTGAGGGCACCCCTTGTGAGACCCTGCCTCTCAGCCATGCTAACACACTCTGCCCATTGCAGCTACAGCTGTGCAGAGGTGCTGAAACATGCCAAGTACTGCAGAGACGGACCAGCAACCCCATCCCATCTGGTTGGTTGGGCAGCAAGCAGATTTGAAACACAGGACTTGAGTGTTCTGTGCGCAGTGAGAGCCACCTCCCCTCAATCAGGGAGATTCACAAACATTTGGCTTTTGTTGGGTTTACCCATACATCCCAACAGCTTCTATGTGGAGCAGACAACAGGCTACTGACATGGACTAAAACTGGCAAAACACCTCCACAGTCTCTTCAAGGGAAAGCTGTTCTTTTTCCACTTTTGCAGGAACTTTAGCTCTACTCACAGTGGAAGAACGCATAACGTGTGAAATGCACTTAAGTGATTAACAATTTGAAAGGTGATAAAAACTATTAAATAGTTTCAAATCTGCTTGCTGCCCAACCAACCAGATAACATAAACCACAAACTACCTTGGGGAGAAGGGAAGGGTGTTTTTTTCTTCCCTAGAACTATTGATGACAAGCTCACAGCACGCACATTTTAAGCAAAGCTGAACAGAACAGAAAATACCTTTCCCAGTTACATTAAAGTTCTCATAAACCCAGTACAGCACATTTGTGTATTGTGAGTACTACTGCGTTTTGTATATCATTTAAAGGACAACTTCACTGGTCGAGATTGCTATATCCAGCACCTGCCCAAGCCAATGGCCATTTCTGTGCAATTGTTAATAAGTCAATCAAATTTTAAAGGCACAGAGGGGAAATTGTCCCCTCAGTCTTACCCATCAGCTACATTTACTGCACTCTGTTGAATTACTCCATATTTACAGAGGATTGAGAGAGAAAGAAGAAAGATCATCATCTCCAAAACACTTACTGCTTTGCCTTACACATTGTAAGTGCTGGAGATATTTCATTAAAACCCTTTCACAAGCTATAAAACTAAAGGTCGTTTTATGTCTTTCACTGTAAAAGCAGACAGCAGTGTAGTCTTTAACAAAACATACTCTGCAGCATGTTTTAAGCAGCCCTACACAGACTACTTGAAACTCCTTACAGAGCAATTTATATCTGGTGCTATTTCTTTGTTAAGAATTATATGAAGTGTTCTTTCTTTGCTAACATAACATGACTTTTAAGAAAAAAAAAAATCACCCTCTCAAAAAATACAGTTTTCTTAAAAATGGTCAATACTAACTTAATTTTCCTAGATTAATTCATATAGGGGGTCAATACATAAGGCTCCAAAATAGACTGTCAAATTACCCATGCAAAAAACCATGGAAGATCTTCACTCTGCTTTCACTTGGTGATCGAAAGCACATCAGCTTTAAGATGAAAACGCTAAGACACACGCGAGGCTGGGACAGAAAAGCAAGTGCTCGGCATCATAATAGGCTCGTCTTAAAAAATCTGAGCCGCTCTACACCTGCCTCCGGCACATGGGATTTTCCTTCCTGCTGCTGGGGAAGGAAAAGGGTTATACCTGGGTCTCGTCAGGAGTTCGGCTCCTCGATCTGCAGCTGCCCTTGGGAGACAGAAGTTCCGAGAAGTTGGAGGACAGAAGCAGCGGTGCGGGACAGACAGGCAGCGAGCCGGGAACGCGACGAGCGGTGCTGCCCAGGCTCATCGCCACCCTCCACCCGGGCCGATGCCCTTCACCGCTCCGGTGCCGAGGACAGGGGCCGGTGTCACTCGCGGCTCCCGAGAGCGCTGCCGAAAGGGGTCGGGCCGGTGGAGCCCTGGGCACGGAGCGGGACCGCTCCGCTCCGCTCTGCTCCGCCCGCAGCCGCCCCCCGCCCGCCCCGCGCTCACCGGCGTTCCGGAGCTTCTTGTTCCTCAGCACCGAGAGGATGACCAGCGCGTTGCCCAGGACGTCCACCACGATGGTGAAGATGAGCACGGCCGCGAGCCCGGTGGCGGCCCGCGCCGACGGACCCCCCTCCAGCCGGCAGCCCGGGCAGCTCCCGTTGCTCCCCGGCCGCTCCATGCGCGCCTCTGCCCGATGCCGCCAGGGCTCCTCCTCTCTGCCGGCCCGACGGCAGCCCCCAGGGCCGCCGCGCCGCGGGGCGGAGCAGCCCCGTCCCTGTCTCGGGGGGCTCCCGCGGCCCCCTCCCCCGGCGCTGCCACCGCCCTGCCCGGGGCGGGGAGGGGAGGGGGGTCCCCACTGCGCGGTGCGGGGCACCCGCCGCGCTCTCCGGTGCGATGGCGACACCGCGCGGCGGCGGCGGGGAGCACCGGGGAGGCCCTGGGGCGCGGGTGTGCGCGAAGCCGTGCGCGGAGTGCTAGGGGCTCATCCCCGTCCAGCGCTCGGAGCATCCCGCTGTAACCCGCCCCGCTCCCTCGCCGCCGGCAGCGCTGCGCGGGGAGAACCGAGTCAAGGGCCAGGATTGATTTTTTCTCTCCAAGGAATCAGTTACAGTCAGCGGCTCCTGCTTGTACAGCCGCCGCTGACGAGAAGCGGAGCTTTAATGGAGCTCCCGGGAGCGCCTTCGATACCTCCAGGTGTCCCAAAGCCTCTCCAGCCTGCGCAGGCACCGGGGAGATCTGCATAGCTTCTGCCCTTGGACAGGGGCACCGAGAAGGGAGAAACTCCAAGGGGAAGTTTGGCATGTTTCCCACATGGCAGAAGCACTTAGTCTGCCCTAATTTCCCCACTACAACCACCGCCACCGTTCCCTGCTAGCCGCCCCTGCACTAAACCCATCCTCGCAAGAACTCTTCTAATCTACTTATGTCAGAACAAATCCATTCATTTTAATGCTTTTTACTGATTCTAATGTGTGCGATGCAGAAAACCCAACAATAATTTCAGCTTCAGCAGCCCACTTGCGTGATTCCCAGCTGCAGGAAAGCTGCACTTCGCAGGTATTTCCACCTCCCTCAGTCCATCCTCACAGCTAAGGTTCCCAAGCACCTCTTGTCCTTTACAGCCCACCAGAGCAAGCAACAGACCAAGCCCTTGTGGTCAGATTGCGGCTGCAGTACTGCAACCACATGAATTCTCTGCTTTGTTTAGAAAAGAAAGCCAGAAAAAGGGTTTTATGGGCTACAGAGATGAGCCATGCATTGTTCCAGGGCCAGGCACGCCAAGGCTGCTCACACCCAGCAGCACTGCCCCTGGCTTCGACCCAAAGATGTTTCTCTGCGTGCGGGTCAAAGTGCCCACCCAAGCGATGGTAAATGCTGTGTCACAACCTGGTCTGGGAGTTTTACAGCTGCCCGGTTGAGTGATTCGATGACCAAACCAGAAGCAAATGCTTTGATGCTCATTCCCCACCAGCATCAAACAAGTAGCAGTGAGGCACAGCTGAAACAAGCAACAGACAGGGTCTGCCCCAGCCCTGTAGCAGTGTCAAAGCCAGCCCCACATCTGAGCTCAAGCCTTTGCTGTGTTAAGCTGCTTTAAGCAGATTTTCACCATTTCCCCATGACTGGAGAGCACTCAGTTTTGAAGTAAAGTGGGCTTTTTGAATATAAGAATTAAAATCCTACATTTTCAAATTGTCAGAGAATTTTGGCTTGAAGCTTGGTACCTTTGGGCTTTTTGGTTGACATTCTGCACTGAATTCTGTGTACTTTTGTAAATATTTTCCCTATAATAATTCTGTTCACAGCCTGGTGGCTGGTCTGTGTTCAGGACCTATCTGTGGTACAGGAGCAGGGGCAGTTCACATGGACACCTCCTTTCAGAACCTTTCACCTTGATGCTGCGCTGCTCTGGCAGCTGTTTGCACTATTTTTAATGTTCTCTCAGTTGTGTTTCAGAGGTGGAGAACTGGAATGTCACTTCAGAGCACCGGAACTTTGTGTGCAGGTGTCTTGGACTTGCTAATAGAAACATAGTTTGAAACTAATGAAGATGGTGTTTGAAGTCAAGGAAAAAGCTGCCTTTCTGAAACCTTTGCTTAATCATAGAATGATTGAGGTTGGAGGAGACCTTAAAGATCGCCTGGTTCCAACCCCCTGCCACGAGCAGGGGCACCTTCCACTAGAGCAGGTTGCGTGGTCTTGAACACTGCCAGGGATGGAGCAGCCACAGCTTTTCTGGGCACCCTGTGCTGGTGTCTCTCCACCTTCTTAAAGAAAACGTTTTTCCTAGTATCTAATCTACATCTCCCCTCTTTCAGCTTGAAGCCAGCTCTGGAGGCTTTCAAGAGCCACTGCAAATCTCCACGAGAACAATTATCCTCTGCTAGCACCAAACCTGCTAGTGCTGTCTTCCAGCCCTTTCCATCATGAGGCTGCCAAGGTGGGGTGTCCCACAAGGAGCTGGTTTTGCCTAGAGATAGCAAACAGTAGGTGACTGCTGAAGAGTATAAATGCAAATCCTACTGGCCCCCACCACCTCCACCAGCTGCCGGGCAGGGTGGTTGTGCTGGTGCTGTCCTGGGCAAGAGCCGTGATGTGAGCACCAAAGCTGCCAATGAAGATTTTGACTTCATTTACAAAACCCTAGCTAGCACAGCAGCTTGAGGCGGAGGGGACATCACATTTTAGGAAACTGGAGGAAACACAAAAATGGCTTTTTGTCTGTTAACTTTTTGGTGCACAATTTCTACCTGAAGAAAAGTAAGTCCTTTTCCACTGCCTGGAGCAACTGCCCTAAGATGGGAAGGTCTGCATAGCTTTACTAGGCATGTGTGCATCTTCATAGCTCTAGCAACTAATTTCTCATAAGACACTTAGACAAAATTATTATAGATGTAGTGAGCAAGTGTTTTCATCGATAGAGTGATTTAGATGAATGATATCCAGGCTATCCCACCTTCCTGCTAAATAGACTCTTCACCGCTTCAATTAAGAAAAGGCTAGCACTCTAGGAAGCAGTGGCAAGAAAAAATAGAAGGTAGAGGTATCACTAAGACTTCCTAATTATGTTTTACTGGAACCTCTGACATAAATCATACTGAAACAAAAATATCCCCTGTGAGTTAGAAGAATTTAGGCTCATTTAATTGTGCAAGAACCATGAATGTGATCACAGAAGGCAGCTGAATTCAGGTCAGAAACCAGAGTCCTTCAGTACACAGACTACACCGCGGAGGTTATGTACACCTATCAAACAGGAAGAGTGAGCAGAACGCAATCAGTGCAAAATATCCACCCATCACAGCAGCTGTGCGCAGAGTATTGCTTGTCCCTCATTGAGACCCTTTCTGACCCTACCTATCAAAGCATGCAACTTATTAAGAGTTAATCCAGGTATCCTATAATAGTAAAAGCTTGCATTATTGAAAAATAGCCAAGACATTAATCTACCTTCTCAGTACCTTGAGTCCTCTTAAAAGAGATTATTTTGTCTTCAGAGACAACTTTAATGTTACTTAATGAATCACTTATAAATGAAGATTTCACCCCCCCTCCATACAGGGACAAGCCGGCTACTATACCAATTTTGCCAAACAGACAACTAACTTCCGTTATATACACAAAGATAATGGCTGTTCTCCACAAATACCACTACACTGAATTTAGCATATTTAAGGACAAATTGTCTTCTTGTTTTGACTGAGCCTGCTGAGCAACAGTGACATACCCATAGCCATTAGCCAGATCTGAGGAACTCCTCCTCATGCTTACCAAAAATAACTGGTGTCACCTTGAGCACCCCCAGCAACAAAGAAGTTAGCGATAGGTAAGGAATACCAGGCTGGAAAATTCAGAATCCCAACATGAGCTCCTTCAAACTTGTTTTGATGTCCAGCTTCAAAGGAGGGAAGAGACATGAGAAGCAAGGAGAAATATAGAAAACCAGGGTATTGGGAAACCTCCTGAATGCTGCATTTGCAGACAGGGTGCAGGCAAGTTTTCTTTGAACTGTAACACCCTCCCTACAGATGCAGACACCAGCCAGGATCACAGGGTAGGTGTTTTCCCTGCTGAAATAACTCCCACTGAGCTGCAAAGGCAGTTCTGTAGCATGAAGTCACTCCTAAGGTGGACATCTCCAAGCAGAAATACTCTGTTGTTTCCCTTGCCTGTGTCCCACTGAGCGCCTGCTCTGCTCCCCGCATCCACACATGCGGCACAAAAATGCTGAATGAAGCTGAATCCCTCCCACCACACCAACCTGTCGGAGGACTCATATTTATTTCCAGTGAGAACAGCAGGCAATGAAGTCTCACAAGTGAGCCTTTTGACACAGGCAACGGCCTTTGGGAGACACACATCAGCAGACACAGAAACAGGGCTAATAAATCCTTTGTCATGTGGGCTATGACCAGTGTTTAGCCCTGGACAGGATGCAGAGGACCCCTGCAGGGCTGCTCCCAGTGATAGGCAGAGCAGGTTTCCTTCACCCCAGAGCAGACCAGATGAGGGTTTAGAGGTCTCTCCTGCCCCCCATATGAATACCAGCGGCAGTTTAACACCACCAGGATGCGGTGCTCAGCCATTGAAGAGATTCATCCCTTGGCACAGACATAGACTTCTTGCACTGTCTAACACAGCTAAAATAAGTCCTCTGTGCATCATGGCCTTTATCGTAAAAATAAGGGCCAACACCTTTTTCCTCCTTGTCTCAATTCGGCTGTTAAATCCAGCATGTGGCCAGGAGCCAGTTATTTCCAAACCACTACCAAAAGGGGAATCATCATTATCCACCTGCAGCTCTCCAGCCAAACACATACAGCAGTAGTTCCTCTCTCCCAAACTTTTCTCGTCCATTTGGACTATGCAGTTATTTACTACAGAACAACACAGCTGTACCGTGCATGGTGGAAGAGAATCCCAGTCCTGAGAAAAAAAGCATTAGCTACTTCAGCAATAAATAGATGAATACAGCAGCTTGCCCTGAGCTGCCACTGCAGAAGAGATCAACAAACAAGCAGCTCTATTTATGCCACTGGCCTGCACAAAAACTCCAGACAAACTAATAACCTCGTGTTCAGTCACTTCCCCTCTTTGTCCCTGAAGCAGCAGCCTCATGCAGAGCACACATCGCACTCACCCCAAATAGGCTTTTTTGTTAATCACTCAAAAAGCTGTGGACACAGGCCTGTTCATTCAGCTCAGCTGCTTAACACTGCAATCTAAATAAAAAGGGAAAGAAGGAAAACTTTGTATTTCTTTCCTACCCTGAATATTAAATGACACCGTCAATGTTGCCTTGGGATGCAACATCAAACCACTTCCTTTGCCCCAAGAGGGGATTAAGAAGAATGATTTTGAGCCTGACTTGCCATTTCAAATCTCCCATTTCCCCCCCCATCTCAAACTCGAGGATGGAACATGAATGAAATCAGAATTAGCCTCGTTACAAACAAGCAAGTGGGGTGACCTAGATTCGCTTTGCCTCTCAGAAGGAAGTGACGGCAGAAGTTTGAAACCCTCCATACAGGGCTGTCGGCTGCAGCACACTTAGGTCAAAGTTTGTGGTGATCAAATTGTGCTTTCTGAAGAGGCTTTTACCAGTGGGATGATTTGTATGGCAGCTGCCAAGTTACACATGGGATTGGTACAGCCTCTGCTAGCAAATAACTCCAGCTTTTCCTACAAGTGTAGAGGAACTCAAGCTCTTCCCTGCAGCATCTTTAGTGGCTGGAAACCAGCTCTGCAATCTGGGAAGACACCTTCTGCTGGGGCACTGGGGTAGCCCTCACCACCAGCAGCACCGAGTAGCATCCTACACTGTGCCAGGCTGGAGCCAGTCTTGCTCTAGGTCTCAAAGTGCTACAATGAAATGTGTGGTTTTTTTCAATGATCTTATTGAATCCCACCAAAAAAGTGCCAAAGCAGACCTGTTCCCAGCCTGGCTGCTAGGCCTGCTGAGATGGCAGCTGAGTGGTAGCACAGGACTCTGCAGAAGTGACGGTCACACTGAAGGAAGCACATGGAAATGACGAGGCTGGTGGGGTTTGTTGTGGTGACCTGGAAGAAAAACCCTGGGGAATGCCTCAACTGTTCACCCCATTAGCCCAGGAAGACTCAGTTGCTATATTTCATGGTTAACAAATCCTAAAGAATCTTAAGTGCTTCGGTATGTGAGTTAGAAGCACTGCTCAACAACAGCCAAGTTTCTCAAGGTGCTGATAGTTCAGTGCTTGTCAGCAAAGCAGCGATTCTGGAAAAACAATACCAAGCAAAGTAAAGAAAGGAAAGCTGGACCATGATTGACCAGCCCCACCAGCCAGAGGCCTCATTTGTTTTCGAGATCTGCCTTTAACTTGAGCAAAAGGACCGCTTATCCTCCTCACACCATGCCCAGAGAGCACGTACGCAGATGAGGGTGGGCAAGGCTTTTGGCTTTCCCTCTTATGCTGCGACCTCCTGGGTGGCAGTAGGGGAAAAAGAAATGCAAAAAAAAAGGAAGAAAAGGGAAACAACCCCAGCACTTTATTTGTTCCCACTGAGATTCCTCATCCAGCCCCTTTTGCTACCAGTAAAAAACAACAAACCCACTCTTGCTCCTTACAGGTCTCCTATTACCTGTCCCTTTCCAGTCCATCCCTTATTGCCCTTACACGCTGCACACACAGGAATCCTGCTGTTCCCATAGACTCCCACACACATCCCACTGGATGCTAGATGGGTCATTCTCTGTTCTCCCAGGGCAGCTCTTGCAGTCTCTCACCTCCCCTTTCTTTCTTTCCCCTCTCCAAGCCCAGGGTCTGTCCCAGTTAGGGGTCAGCTGTGGGGGTCAGGCAGATCTTTTGGATGCACCAGGGTATTACCCAGTTTACCACTGCCTGTATATGAGGAAGGGACCTAAACCTTATCCTCTGGCTGCGCTTCAATTCTAGTAAAAAGCCTAGCTGGCATTTCACAGGAAGGTAAGACTGGCTGCCCCAGTTCACTCGGATGCACACCCACCTGCAAGCATGCTGCCCACAGCTGCTCTTACCCAGCACCATCCAAGCTGCTTTTCCAGCTGTGGATGGTGTGAGCCACTGCCATTGGCAGCTGCCTTCCAACTCTAAAGCAGAAATTGCCATGGCTGTCCTCTGCAAGGAGAGAAACAAACGTCTTAAAGAAAAGAAGACTTCGCTTCCCTGAGCAGTTCCTCGTACAGCCTGGCTTGCGGGAGCTTCAGGAGCACTTTGCACTCACCACGAGCCAGCGGTGCAAACAGCACAACAAACTGTACTCCAACTATCCAGCTCTTAATTATGTCCCAAGCAGCACCTCTGCACCTGCAATAATAAGGACTTGGCTACATCTGCAGCTGTTAGCAAGATCCTGTTTTGCTTCATCCTTATTATGGGAAATAGCCTGCTCGGATCCAGCAGCCAGTGGAGATGTTTCCTCTTGTGAAGCAGATTGCTTTCTCCTGTCAATTATGAGCAGAGAGCTCAACAGCCCTGTGCAAATTGCTGGGTGAAAGCATAAATAGGAGTACACACAAACCAATTACAGTCCTGGTGGCAGGCGTGCTCAAAAACAGCTGATGGGAACACAGAGGTCAAGGGAAATAAGAAGCATTGAGGTGATGGTTTGCACAGCAGTGCTATGGAGCAGAGTGGGAAGCACAGCCCTGACCTGCCCCTGCAGAATGGGAGCCATCCACAGCTGCAATGCAACAGGGGTTAACAGAGGAGCTGCAGCAAACTGACTCCAAAGACACAGGTTTTTCCTCAGTGAAGTTTCCCTTTCCTCAGGCTGTCACTTTGGTACATATCAGCGCTATGCATCCCATAGACAGGAAACCTGGTGCCCCCTGGGGAAAGGGAACCAATTGCCCCTCTTGCCATATTCCCACCAAAAGCCCTGATTTCACTGGACACTCCAGCATGCCTGCAAAGTCCTGCAGGGTATCTAAGATGTGAGTGACCAAGTCTCTGGGCTGAGGTTGCACACCAAATCTTTACTCGGCATCAGTGCTCATGCTGCCCACGGCAACTGCCCTACCTGAGGAAGTCCAGGATGGTTAAATTTCAGCTGGGCATTGTAAACAGACCCTTGTCATAATGGGTTTCCTTTCCAGGGAGAAGGATGAGAAAGCATCCTTTGAGACCAACAGTCTCAGAGATGTATTCTTCAGCCCTATGGACTTCGCTGGCTGCTCCCACAGAGCCTGCTTTTACTCCTTCTTTTGGGGCAGGAGATAGAGATGTCTCCTCTGCCTATAGTTTAGCTCAGGCTGGGACTTTCTCCCACCCTGCCCAACTCTTCAGTAACTCCATCCAGAAACCTACTTTGCATCAGCTCTGCACTCTCAAACCCATCAGCATTTCTGCAGGCTCTGCAGAATATTGATTCCTGCTCAGGGAGCAATTCTGTCTGAAGAAAAGCCATTGTGTTTGCCTGAGTGGCCTTTGAAAGCTGCCCCCTCTATGCTGTGCCCATCCCTTCTTTGCCTTTCCACTTCTGCCTTCCCCACAGACCCACCGGGAAGTGGGGTTTGCTTACCCAGCTCCCCCTTGCTCTAATTCTGGGCCCCACAGGCAGAGCTGCCTATGATTTATTTCCTTGTATTTAATGCTGCTAAGTCAGAGGCACTAGAAATCTGCAGCTGGCAACTTCAGGCTGCTTTCCAGATCCTCCATCCAGACCTGCCAGCAGACGTTTTCAGTTTTGGTTCTCAGATCCCCATTACAGTCTAGTCTCAAAACAGCAAATCCACCAGCCCTCCAACTGTGCATGCTCAACTCCACAGCCTCAGAGATACTACAAATGAGCCACAAGCTCCTCACGCTTCTCAAGAGAAACAGGTATCCCTCCGATGTGTCTGTCTTTGGCAGAGAGCAACACCCTCCATTTCTCTCTAGCAGTTTGATACCTGGTTTTCCCCTCCTACCAGATTGCAGGCTGGTAAGCAAAGACAGGTCCTCAGATCTGGCAATGTTAAAACTCTGCTCTATCGGTGACTCCACTTACCTCTGTGATGAGGTGAAAGCTGTGCTTGAATTTCTGCCACTGTCCTGGAGAACTTAAGCAACACTGAACCACAGGTGTTATCTGTCCTTGCTGGCTTCCAGCTCCCTGCTACTGGGTGTGCTCTGCCCTTCCTGCAGGCATTTCTGGGCCCAGGTTTTATTCATCCGTGGAGGAGAAGTGAGAGCTGTGGCTCATAACTCATGTGAAATTCCATTTAAAGCTGAACTAATAAGTTGAGAGAAGAGAGATGGGAAGAGAAGGATTTGCATGTCTCAGGTTCGCCTCCATCTCCTAAAACGTGACTGAAGAAAGCAAGTTTGGAGATGTTACGGCAGTTATTAGGTTCAACAGGCTTGTATACATTTAAAATGATAGATGGAGCAGGGGCTGAGCAATCTCCTCTCTCTCTTGACACACAGTACGCACAAAAGAGCCCAAAGAACAAGGCAAGACTTGCTGAAGTAAAACTGGATGCAAATCTTAAGGAGCAAAACCAATCTGAGACACAGAGAGCTTGAAATTAAATATAAATTCAACCATGGAAAAAGTTGCCAGAGATATTTAGGGTTTGTATACGTATGTTACATAGGTATACACACACACACACAAAGACCAACAAATCCTATCTGTATGCGATGTGAGCAAGATGTTGCTATAGTAATCTTAATTTTACATTCCTTACATTAGCAAGAAGCTTGCAAGTTGTTTGGCACCCAGACTGTCTTTTTGTTATAGCATGTGCTGCATTTAACCCAGTGGGACTCTGTTCTCTGCCTCTTGGAGCTATGAAAATAGAAATAACTACTAACAATAACATCATCATCACCACACGGCAGCCTTGGATTCGGTTTCCTCTTTAAAAAAGAAAACAAGAAAGAGAAAAAGAAAGAAGGAGGCAGACAGAAAAAGAAACCGCCTGTGCATGATAGCACTGAGTTTAAGCTTGGGTGCGGACACATCCTCAAGGATGGGCAGGGACCCAGGGAAGAGTGTTGGGAGCTGCCAGGGAGCAGAAGAGTCCTGGCTGGGAGCAGACAAGCAGGGGACACAAGCTGTAAATCAGACACAATTCTGCCAAAGCCAGGAAAGGCACAGAGGTACCAAAACTGGTAGAAAGCAAAGGCCTCTGCTCTCAATCCTACGTGGGTCCACCACCCTGAGAGGTGCTGTGGGCTGCATGAGGGGGTTACCAGCCTGCAAAACCTGTGGGGACCCAACCCCCTTGGGGAATAGGAGAGGCAGCGCTTTGCCTCCCTGGGTTTGCTGGAGCTTCAGGTGGCAACAGACCCAGGGGATGTCCAAGGCTAGGGACCCACACAGCCTATGGGCACATCCCATGCTCTGCGGAGGCAATCTCCATCTTCGAACATCCTCTGCTGACACCAACTCCCAGGTGCATTTGTTTTCTCCAGATTGATGGTGTTTACAACTCCAGGCATCTTCCCCGTCATCTGTGATCTCTGGCTGCGAGCAGGTCTCTTTGGGACACTGAGTGACAAGTATTGTAACAGTGTCAAGGAGATGGGACTCTCAACTGCGGGCAGATCACTGTGAAATCATGATTTATCTGGAGTTAAATTATGTCTCTCTTTCCTGCCTGCCCTGGCAATGCTGCATAGAAGTGTGTTGTATTTCTTCCTCTAAAAAGAAAAACATAGGGTCATTTACCAACAGCTAGAGATCAGAAGGTCCCCAAATGTAAACTCCAGGACAAAGCTTATTTGAGTGTGTTTGAGGGAGGAAGTTGACAAGTGACAAACAGCCAGAGATTAATTCACTCTGTTTCTGCTTACACCATTGCTTGGTGAAACACAGGAAGGGAAAACAGGTGAATTATTGTCACCTCCAAACTTAAACAAATGGAGGCTTCAAACAAAATTGCATGCTTAAACATTCAAAGGGAGAAATATTCACCTCACATGCAGAAATAAATGTTAGTTTATGAGTCATATAAAGCTTTTAATGCTGAAAATCCCCCTCTGGATGAGGATGGGACATTTCTCATAGTGGTCTTGATCTATCCAATGTATTTGCAGGGCAAAAAGATCAGCGAGGGCTTTATTCTCCAGTAGATTCAGCAATGGGAAAAGGTCTTCTATTGGGGGCTGACGCTTGCATGTGTCCCTATGCAGGTCCCTTCACCCACCCAGGCAGCCCCGTTGCCCCTGGTGGGAGAGACCCCAGCTACCTCTTTGCACCCAGGGTTTTGGAGTCATGGCAGGCCCAGCTGCAATAACAGGGTTGCTCTGCCATGTGGCTTTTCCCACGGCCAAAGGATGGAGCTGCTGGCACCAAATCCTGGGGACACAGCAGCAGCAGACACTGGGATCAGCCAAGGCAGGAATACCTCATCTGTATGCAAGGGGTTTGGGTATCGGAGTGACTGACAGCAGTTCAGGCAGCACAGCAGTGCAGGACATGCCTGCCCTGATTCCTCTGCCTTTTGGGAAACATGTTGCTATGATGAGAGCCCCACACCTTTCGGAAAAGCACCATTCACTCCATTGCTGATGATTTATTTGGGAAGAAGCCTCATTTTTCACTGATCACATTAGAAGCACAGAATGGATTACAGCATGGAGTAACCTTGATAGCTGAGAAATTCAGTGTATGCAAATGTGAGCCTTAAATGGCTCTCTGTGAAAGATTGCCTGTAGCAGGGATGCCTTTGAGATATGGAACCAATGAATAGACCGGTATTTAAAAGCAGAGACTTTGCCACAAGCTACGGTACAAGGTCTACTGACATCTACAAGCAGCAGCGTTTTCCCCATGAGCATAACTTGGATCTCGGCTCTGCAAACCTGCTCATTCTGCTGCAGAGCCCCATGTGCTTTGGGATGCCTGGTATATCCACACACACCCGTCCCAAAAGATGCCAGTACTGAAAGCAAACCACCAAGTCCCCTGCAGCACCCACAAGCTCCCAGGCCCCACCCATACTGTTCCTTCACACCTAAACTGCACCCCAAGGGTGGGCAGGAGGAAGTGCCAAGGGCCTGGGGCTTTTTCATCCTCTCCCACCTCCTCCATCCCCTCAGAGCTCAGGCATTAGAGGGGAGCAAGCACGGGTATGAAGAGGGATGAGGGGAAACCCGTGTTTTTCCTGGAGTGATGCTGCCCATTGCCTTGGTCATCTGGTGTCAGGCTGCAGCGAACATCCTCTCTTGGGCATCCCTTGTGGCACCCAAGCTGGACCTGCCACCTCCAACCAGCACAGGGATGGACAGGGATGC
Organism: Neopsephotus bourkii; assembly: GCF_033783945.1. Classification (NCBI taxonomy): domain Eukaryota; kingdom Metazoa; phylum Chordata; class Aves; order Psittaciformes; family Psittacidae; genus Neopsephotus; species Neopsephotus bourkii. The sequence goes on along the minus strand of NW_026901430.1, from coordinate 437,460 downwards.
TGTGCAGTGCGTGGCAGCTGCCTGAAGATGGCAAGCCAACACTGCAGTTTATAATACATGCAAATAACCCCGCTGGAGGAAGGAGGGGGCTCCCTACAAATAAGAGGGCTATATTTTCTTCACAGCACATGTAATGCCAAAGCAAAATTTAAATTGCAGTGTTTAGGGTCTGAGCAGGTCTGAACCTTTTTTGGTTCCTCTTCTTTGTTAAACGCTGCCTGTCTCGGAGAATTCCGAACAGTACTCCTGGTACTGCACCAGTCTTCAACCCCAAACACAAAGTCTGAGGAAGAAATTGCAATGCATCCTTTGGCACCAGGGAGCCATAGAGCTAGTGTGTGCATGCAATAATTTATCCTAAGCCTTGTAGTGGCATTTTATGTCTTTTTGCTGTAGTGCTATTACAGCTTTGATTACTCCATTTTTATGTTTGTCAGCACAGCATATGGGCAAGATAATTTGTATTCAAAGTATTAAACTGGTAATGTAAATTATTAAAGACCCAATTCATAAAAGCATTACATACCATATGCAGATTCCTTCCTCTGAACTCTTCTGTCCTCCTCCCCATTTTGAAGACCTGGCTTCACACAGTTTGAGCAGGACCAGGACCACTGCCAGCTCCCACCCCATGGGCACCAGGTTCGTCAGAGTGGATGTCAGATGAAGACCCAGCACTTTCTTCTTCCTGCTGCCCCTTTCATGACTCATTTATCCCCAGGCTTCTGCTGCCCATCAGCTCAGCTCATTTCAGCATCTCTGAAGACAGGATTGTATGACAGGGAAGAAACTCTTCTTCATTCTTACTCCACCCCCCATCTGCTGCAGAGGACCCTCGAAAGCAGACACATCTCCACGTGCAGCCACTGCAAGGGGGCATTGGAGGGGATACAGACAGGAGAAGGTGAAAACAACTGCAGTGGTCGTCCTGTCTTGGGCTCCACACACGCAGGAGGATGGCAGCTTGCCTCTGGTTTCATGGTGGGGGCTGCCATGCTGTGGACAAGCACCTGGCGCTCATTGGCAATAGGTCACCTCTCCCTGTCCTCAGCCTCAACAGGATTCCAGTAGGGAAAGCCTGGGATAGCAAAACCTGTCAATCCTGCAGGGAAATGGGGCTTTTCAGCTATAACCCCTGAAACAAGAGGCAACTCATTTCAATAGCTATTTACCAGACTATACACACTACCATTGTCTTGAGCAGATGCCATCTTCTGTTTTTCTCATTACCAAGATTTACTGTCTTATAAGCTTATTATTGACTGAGGCTTTAAGGCTTCTTCAGGGCTGAGACCAAAGGGAATGCAAACTCCCAATGGCTCCTGTTTCCAGGAGCATCATCTGCTGACACTGTCAGGACCAACCCCGTGCTCAGGGCTGCCTCCCTCAAACCTGGACCCCTCTACTATGCAGCAGAGGCTTTGGCAGCCCAGAAGGGTAGCAAAGAGCTGCAGCATGCCCTGTCCCTGCCATGGGGTGTCCCAGGGCCTCGTGGCAGCCCCTCAGGCTCTCCCCCTCCCACAGGGCAGTTCTAACGCACTGCACTACCAGCGCTTCTGGAAAACTACATTAAATTGGAGCAAGAACTGGGGCTGTAATGCTTAACTGCACACAGCCTCTGTAAAACCATGCAAGGCTCCTGAGCTAAAGTCCTCCCAGAGCACACAAATGCTTTCCCGACCTGCTTTTTCAGGAGAAACTCAGCCCTCCCTTCCAGAATGGGAGGGAAAAAAGGATTTTGTATCCTGCTTCCAGAGGTTTGGCATCCGGGGGGGCCCCGTTTGACCCCAGGGGAGTCTTTGACACGACACGTTTCACCGAGTCAGCGCTTTCAGCAGATGCTGCAACACGGCTGCAGTGGGCTCACTCCTTTTAATTTCTTATGTCCAGCAGCAACGGGCACGTGTCCTTCGACCACTCCTATTCATGTCCTGCACAGATCCCTGCTTCTCTTCCGCAATTCTGGGTAGCGTTTTAAATTAAAAATCCCTTTACTTTGCATGATACAAAGCACTACCAAGTTCCTGTACCTGTTTTGAGGTGATGTAGTTATGCCTGGAGGTCTCCTCTTTACCCTCTCCTAAACTGCTGCGCTTTGGCTTTGCCGTAGTCCAGGCAGGGTGTGAATTCCACTGTTCCCCCAAACAAGACACATATCCCAGACCTCTTGGTGCCAGCTTCCTCAGCGTGATGTTTCTCACCCATGGGCCGGCAGCAGTGGGTATTTGGTGGGAGTGCAGCAAGGCTCCAGCTGTGTACAGCCATGTTTTGGTACATTACAGCTGTGGCCAGAATTGAAGCTGCCAAGACAGGTTACCCAGGAAGGCAATGGAAATACAAGGAGAACAAAACACTGGAGACAGAGCAGAAGAAATGGAGTACACACCAAGAAACTAGTAACAAACTGACTTTTGGGGGATAAACAAAACTAAAACAAAGCAGTATTTGGCTATTTCTGTCCACAGCATATTTAGAATTCCTTCTCCAATAATGTGTTTTTGAGAAGGCAAAAGCATTTCTCAAGCCTTATTTCATGATCAAATTAAAAACCCCACACATCTGTCACCACTCCACCCAGAGCTCTGTACCTTGAGCCAGGTCCTTGTGCCCACAAGGGTCAGGCAATGGGACAGGCAAGGTAAAGCCAACCCTGAGCAGATAGTAGTGATGGCAGAAGCAGCCCTGTGCAGGAACAATGGGCTCAACTTTGGGAGAACTAGGCTCCACGCATGGGAACGGTTCAGAAACCCCAAGTTCGGTTTCTCTCTTCCTCCCCCATGCGTTTTGTGTCCTGTTGGACTCTGCAGAGCTGCGCCTGCCCACAGACGCAGGGAGACATGGCAAGGAAGGGCGCAAGCCCCCACCATCCACGTAACACCAGCCACAGCAACGTTTCTCCCCAAGCCCTCAAAGCAGCAGGCAGAGGTAGTGCAGGCAAACAGTGCTGCCAGCCTGAGCCCTCCCTCCACCTTAGAGCTTCTCCTGCCCTGCTTGTGCTGGTGACTGGGTTTGTGCTGAACAGGCAGAGCTCTGCTGGGGAGGGTGGGGTGCTCCATAAATAACAACAGAAACTGTTATTGCAGAACATACCCATAGAGAGCAACCGCGATCCCAGCGTGCTGCTCATCCCCTGCGTGTGTAACCCACATAATGAAGACGCAACCCACCCCAGCAGACAAACTAAACAGCAGGTTTCCAGATGTCCACCCTGCTTGCCCATCTCAGACTCCTAATCCCCTGCTTTGTCTGAGCTCTAGCTCATTTCTGATGCATTCAGATTATGCAGCAAGCATAAATACTTGTGAACATCTGAATATTCCCCCCCCATCTCACATTTCACATTGGAGGAGAAGCACTTTACAGAGCCCAGGCCCTTCTTTATCAAGCCAATTAGTGTAACACAAAAGCAGTGAACAGAACCAGCCAAAGCTCAATGGCCTGTAAAATACCCAATATTTGAGAAAGGCTGAGGCCAAATATAACTGTTTCTTAAAAGAAGGAAAAGCCAAGGGTGAGTAACTGGAGTGCTGGCCTTTCCAACTGCATTAAAAAGAAAACCCAGCAAATTCATCTAACATACAAGGCAGTTCATCTGCCATAAAGGAAAGTTTACAAACAGAGCTGCTATCATTCCTTCTGTAACATTGGACGACCAAAGTTTGCGAGGAACAAAAGGAAATGATTAACAGGGGAAATATGCATGGTACAAAAAAGACTTTTTAGTCCAAAAAGGGATGTCCATATTTAGAAACACTTGATTCCTGTTGTCAGGGCCTTGCTTTTTCCTGAATGTGTTTCTCCCCCATGAAAGAAAAGTCACAAAGGGAGTTTGTGCGCAGCCATGTCACATGCAGACAGGGCATTGCCTGGTTTTCTTCCAGGATTAAGGGAAACACTCAAAGATTCCAGAGCAAGCAAATAAATAAATAATCACGTCCATATTTAGGAGGCTGCTTCCAGCAAACCAGCGGCTCCTCCAGCGGGATCCCCTCTCCCACCACAAGCACCCTGAGCCCTTGTTGGGGTGGGCTGTCCCCATGGGACCCTCCCCTCGGGGCTGCCAGAGGCAATCCTGCTCATGGGGATTTGCAGCTCTGCTTTAGGAGAGGCTGGCAGCTCCATAACATGCTCCAGCACAGCCGGCACCTGAGCGTGGCCTGGAATTGGGTAAATGGGGAAGAGACCCTACCAGAGACCCTACCAGAGCACCTCTGAAGGGCAGGAAGCTCCTGTTTAGCAGGATGAGAGTATAAATGAAACCACATATATACTTCCCATACATGCATTAATAAACCCCTTAGCTTGCCCCACAGCAGCCTATTCCTGTTCCCTGTCACGAGAAGGTAATCCCAGCCCAAAAAGCACACTACAGACACTGGTCACAATCACAGCCCAACATATTCCATTGGCCATAACTATCTCCATTACAGACCTGAGCACAAGCAACAGCAAACATTTTTAAGGCCACCATTCCCTTTCTGTTACCAAACCTTATCTCACAGGGCCGGCTGTGAAATAGAGCACTATATGGTCCCTGACACAGAGGGAGAGCCTGTGGGCTGGATGCTGTCTGCTCAAGACCCAGAGACCTACATCCCTCAACTGCCTCCCGCTCCCATTTCCCACCCCCATCACGACTGCTGGGGGCCACATGCATCAGCCAGCCCAGCACACTGCATCCTCCACCCTCACCCCAACACTGCCATGAGCTGAAATCTTCCCTGAAGCACCTGACTACCAGGAAAACATAGGCCAGTCTCTTCCCAAAACTTGGGGGTAAGTTACACAACCTCAAATAAGCCATCGGGTCCCATCTACTGACCGTGGCTGCTTTGCTGGGTAGAGGGAGAGCTGGGGCAGGGAATGGGAGAACAGGTGAAGAACAGGGTCTTTAAAAGCTAAGAGATGTGTGAAACAAGCATTGTGGGGACATTTATCTGGAGGGTTTGAGGAGGAACACAGAGAAGAGGGGTTTAGGGGCTTCCTTCTACTTTGCACTTGGAAAGATCAGCCTGAACTGCTGTTGGAATTGGCTTTTTAAGATGTCACCTTCTAGTAAATGAGGAGCACCAAGGATGATGTTCCCTGAGTCTGAGTGGTTTTTTTTTGGTGCTCCCCACATATAAGTAATCACACAATAATGGAAAAGTTGAAGGGCTGAGCTTTTAAGGGAAGCACCACTTTCCCCCTAGCAAAGTGCTAAGAGGGGAGAGCAGCATACTGCAGAGACGCACAGGGAAGAGCAGAAAACCAAGGCCAAGTCCTCCTACGTTCAAAACCATCCAAGGCCTTTTGCAAGTTGCCCTCAAGGTTGAAAATACCAGGTCTGATCTAGCCGATTTGTTTGCTGGACAACAATCTCTGGTGGGGAATCACTGGCAAATGAAAGAGAAGCTAGTGTGGAGCAAGAGATCTTTTATTAGACAACACCACTTGGTCAGGTTTTATTCCACTTCCAGACTTTTACTGATGCCTTCACCTTTGATCTTGGTTTGAAAGATCTCCCAGAAGCTTGCAATAGACAAGTTGCTATATGAAGCAACAAAGTAAAGCAACAGAAGACCCAGTGCTGTTCTCCCTGCTAGTGGGGAGTGAGCTTCACCAGGAGCTACAGGCAGCAATACCTCACACAACTGCAGAAGCCAAGCCCAGAACAGATCCCCAGCCTGATGTCTAAAGCAGAAGCGAACAAAACTTGACCAACATACATGTTTCAAGAAAACTGTAAACCAGTTGCCTCTGTTTCCACCTTTCTGTTTTGCAAGACCATGAATTATTGCTGGTACATCCCAGGTAACACAGAGTAAGAGCAATCACACAGTAATTAGCAGCAGGCAAGGGGCATTTGTCTCCAGCAATCCCTCAAGCCACTTCACCCTTCTACAGGTATTAATTTTCCAAACTAACATGAAGCAAATTCTAAGCTTCACAAAGCAGCAGTTAAAACACTTACAAGGAATAAGCTCTCAAAACAACAAAGGCAGGCTATGTTTGATTACTGTTTTTTAAAAAGAGCATTTTTCTGATTTGAAATACCTGCAGGAGCTTTCCAAGGGGACGGGCTGTGAAGAAAAAGTGACTCTAGCATTCACAGCAGTGACTCCCTCCTTACACAGGCTTGGCTACAGCAACATGCAAGAGGGGCTGCTCCCTGGGTGCCTTGGAGGGATACACCCAGACAGAAGCGGGCCAGGTGGCAGGTACAGCACAGAGCAGCAGTACCTGCAGTTCAGAGGATCAACAGTCAACCACAAATACCACCAGAACACCCAGTCCCACAGCTTGGTTCCCAGCTGTGATTTTCCTGGCTGCTGGACTCAGCTAAGGACATGAAGTCAACCATGCCAGAGGACACAGCCACAGGGCAGGTATCCACTTACCAGTTAACACATTTTAATCTCCCAACATCAACAAGATAAAGATGTGCTTTTACACATTCCAGCTTCCAAAGGTCTTAACCCCACCACAGCACCAGTTTGCTGCTCCACACAACAACCCAGGCTCCCCAGCCCTAGAGAGGTCATTTGCCATTTCTGCTCCAGCTTAACAGAAAGACTAATCCCAGTTTAGCTACTTCAGAGGCATTCCTGTGAGGCCATGCCACATCCAGGAACAAGACAAGATACTCACCACCCAAGAGACTTAACTGCCAGCTCTAACAGGGCTGTGACTGCTTGCTCCTGCCTAACTTAGGGATCCAGGTGCAGGGAGGTGCTCAGGCAGGAGCTGTTAGCAGCAAGCAGCTCCAATCAAGATCGTTAGCACAAGCCATAAACCACCCCTCATCCACCTCGTGCTTCAGCATGTACTTATCAGAACGACGAGATGTTTGCAGAGCACTCTGAACACAGGCTGCCAAACGTTGCCCAAGCAGAAGCAGGCACACACTACACTCCCAACAGAGCCCAGCCTGCTGAAAAAGGTTGAAGACATCTCACACGGTGCGAATCCCTGTCAGGCATGCTCACTACCTGGTCCCTTTTCCACTCCAAGCTGAAACGCGTTGTTTGTTTGGCAAGAGGGTTTCCAGCACACTTTGTTTTGCAGCACAGCTGCAATTTGTAATTCAGTTTATTGCATTTAAATGTGGTACAGCCCTAGTGGAAAGCAGTGTGTCACTTGTCACAGTTCTTCCAGCTATCTTTTAGAGGAAAGCAAGCTCAGGCTAACATTCAGAGAGGGAAGCGTGGGGCTTGCCAGAAAGCAAACAGAAATACTGCCGTAAGTGCAGCATCCTCCTCTCACCCCCAGCAAAGCCAGCAGGGACATCCCATCCCAGCCACTTCTGGTCCCAGCCCAGATTCCCAAAACAGCAGAAGAGGGCTTACTCAGGAGATGTTTTTCTGCCCATGGAACAACAGTCTGAGTGAGCAGAGGGAAAGCATAAATGCTTGGCGGCTGCCAGAATTGTGCTGGAGGCTGGAAGCAAAAAGCCATTCACCTGCCACCACCTGAGCCAGAGCCAACACAAGCCCCCACACCTCTCTGCTGTTCCTGCAGGGTTTATTGGGGGTGAATTAAACTATGTAAGAATCAGCTGTTCAAAGAGACCAGGCAAGAGAGATGCTTTGTGTCCCCAGTATGATCCCCAAAGCAGGCTCTCACCTTCCCGTGGACCTCTGTTAGAGCTGCAGCCATTTGCTGCTAATTGATTCTACATGCATTTGGACTAGGATTTTTAATTAATTTTATTACAGGAACAATTAATGCCCTGCTTCCCCACAGATGCATTAGGGTACAGACACAAGGGGTAAGAAACCATTCTGCAGCGTGGTTTTCCTTGTGTCTATTTGCAGGGAGCTAACCCTACACCCATGGTAGGGTGTCCCCAGTGCAGTCCCTCCACTACAGCCCCTCCTCTAGTGTAATGGCTCATACCAAGTATTTCAACTGAATTTAGGAATGTAAAGGCTATAGAGCAGCAGGAGAACCTCGATCCTCTGCCACTCCAGGTCATGCTAATAGATTGCTGCGCCCGTTTTTGGCTCTGGCCTGCACAGAGCAGCTTGACAGCCCCATTAATCACATTGCCCCCCAGCTGGTTTGATTTCAGAGGGATGTGGTGCATTTTGGTAGCAACTGTGTTCTCAAGCCTATGTAGAGTCCTGAGTGCAAAGCAAGTGGTACCAACCACAGGAAATCAGCTTCACCATGTGGATCTGTGCTTTCAGGCAGGACCCTGCCTGCCTCTGCCCCATATCAGCACCAGCAGATGCTTCCCCTTGAGCAAAAGTTCTCACACCTCTGACACTGCTTTATAGGCATCTAGAGGGACCAGCACACCAAGCCAAGTCATCCCCTGTGCCTCCTCAACATCCCCTTTCCCTAACCAAGCCCCTCATCCTCACAGCCCACCTCAGCCTGACTTCAGCAGGACAGGGGGGGATGCAACAAATCACATTTTGTATTTTGGGAATCCAAGCAGTCTCACAGCCAGCTCTGCCAAATTCATATGAGGAAGTCTCTCTTCATTCCTTTCCCTCCCTTTCCCCAGATCTGTTCCATCATTACCCTTTCTCTACATACAGCAGAGTTAATAAGACATACTCTGCTTGGCTCACGACTAAAGTCGAACTAGAAGTTTGAGCTGTACAGCAGCGCAAATCAGTTGTTTGCTTTAAAACACCACAGGCACTTCAAAGCACAGCATTTGGGGGTTGCTCCATCAAAAACAGAGCTGGGTCAAATTAAGCAGTTCCCAATATTTGAGATGACATCTCAGAACACAAAAAAACGGGGGGAAGGAAGGGGGTAAATCATGTGTTATTTATACACATTCACATTATGGTATTTACCAATGGCAGAGTACTGGGGGCAGAAGCATCATCTCTACATCTGCAATAGTCAAATTTGAGTCTCTGGGGTCCTGCACTAGCATTGTATTGAACAGCATCTCCACAGCAGGCTGTATTTTAGCCATCTGCAGAGCAGGAACACGTAGTATACCACAAGGTCCAAGACCTTAATCAAGCCCTACAAGTCAATAGATTTCCAATATAATGAAGACAAAGAGGTGTCAGCTCTAGTTCTTATTTGCTAATACTATCAATAGGGGCTCAGCTCACTGGCAGTTAATTCAAAGCCAAGCCCGATTTGCACAGCAGTGATGTACACTAATTCCCATATGTAGCTAAGGGGAGATTTTGCCAACCAGACAAAAGAAACAGTATTAGAGCTCCTGAAACAATGCCATCACTTTTTGTTGCTCCACCACTTCCCCACCAATTTTCCACGTGCTGGGATCTCCAGGTGTCCTCTCCTGCATAGCTGAAGACATGCAGAAAGGATAGCAAATACAAAGGTACCTATTTCTTTTTTCCAGACACCAATTTGAGGCTTTTAAAATGTAACTTCCTATAAAATGGGGGCTAATTTCACACTTGGTTTTTTTTGTGCATTAAAGACAGTAAATGCCATAATTAAGCAATTATAGCAGTATTTCTAAATGATCCAACTGCAACTTAACCTTAAAAGAGTTGCTACATGTTGCTATGTTTCATAAAGTTTATTAGCTCATTTCATCCAATACCAAGTTTTGCTTGGTATTGCTTTCAGGTTCTAGTCCATCTCAACTCTTTTGCCAAAATACTACAATTGTTGAGAAGTCACAGGAAGCCAGATGTGCTACCCAATTAGGCAACAGAGCTGTTTTATCCACATTAGAAGTAGTCACTGCCTGTGAGCCTGGCCCTCATTAATCTGCAGTTAGGTTCAAATGAAGCAGTGGCAGCAGCCCATACTCAACAGTTTACACTAATGAGTTACCCTGTCCTGCACACAGTAGTCCGCAACTCTGACCTGCTGTTAATGCGAGTATCCTCACACCCCATCTCCTTCTTGCTGCCAAGCTAACACCAACTGCTAACTACAGACAGCACAAGGGTAGTGAATGGGTGCTGTAGTTGTCCCAGTTCATGCAGTTTCCATGCTAAGGGAAAATTAGGTTAGCCATAGCTGAAGACCAGGTACTACTCTTCCCTTCCAATGGCTGCAAAACAGCCCCAGCTTGGATTTGAAAGATGGCAATGATACAGCCAGCTGGTCACCCAAGAGGAGAGAGACCTGCATAACTCCCCCAACCCACCTCATAGGACCCAGCTCCTATTAGAACTTGCATGGTTAGAGAAAGGACACAGACCAAGTACCTGTGCCACACTCCTGCTTCAGCAGGGAATAAGACTAGGCGCCTGGCTCCTGCCAAGAATCAAGATGCTAGAAAAAACCACAAGTCTGAAACAGTTTAACACAGGACAAAAAAGGCACATTTTAATATGTACAGCAATGCATTTGGGCTATAAATTTACCCAACACAACTGGAAAAAAAATCCAAACTATGCTTTTATACTTATTCCATGGTGTCAGCCTCATTCCTAGCCACCTACCTTTCTCTGCATCTCTGAATGCTGCTATATACACACACAAACAAACAAGTCATGAATGTTCATTTAGGCTCCCAAGTTCAAGTAATAAAGTTCAAACTTGCATAGCATCTTATGCCACTCAGCCATAAACAGTTACGATTGCATATTAGCTGGAGCAGCCATCTCTTTCAATTCAGCCAGTTTTGGCTGGCCACCATTTTTTATTTAAATCCTTGAGTCAGAATGTTTCCTAAGTCACCAGCCCTGAGGGATGCCACAGACTTCAAAATGAACCTCTTGCTGTTGTCAAGATCCTTTAAAACCAGAAATTTAGAGTGTTGTCAAGAACAGTTTTAAAAATGTAATACTGTTTATTTTGCTTCAAAAACATTTCAGCATTCTAAACATACAAAAAAAACAGAACGTTGCAAATTCGTTTAAGTACAGAGTGTTTTTGAACTTCAGGTGCTGCACTGGCTCTTCCCTTAGTTGACGATGAAGAGATGTCTACAGTTTCAGTTTAAAAACTACCGCACTTAACTAAAAAAATCCATACACTTCTCATGCCAGCTGAACCCCCTTTCCACAACTAAGAATGGCAGCAGAATGCTATTTCACTATATACAGAAAGACAACTTTAAGCTAAATGGACGCCCACTGTAGTGTAAATAGATCTACCCTCACAGTGCATGCTTTGGGCCATGGCACCCTGGGGAACATACAACCTTTCCAAGTAATCACTGCTCCTCTAAGGCATCATAACTCTAAGCATGTACCACAAGAATCTGTCTAGTTTTTACAAACTATAGATATGTACAGTTTATAACCCAGGATTTTCTAGCCAATAACCATATAGTAACACCACCTTACAAATTAAAAAATGCTTGAAACATTTTTAAATGCTTTGTTACACCAACAGCAAAGTGCACAGAGTTAGGAGAACACTAGAGCGCCTTTTCATTTTAAAAATGTTTGGAAATATGTACAACTTTGATACAGTTTCAGGGTGCTCGCTACACCCATGGCCACTTCATGTAAACCAGTTACAATTTTCTAGAGCACTTTTAGAAACTACAACGCGATCGGAATCCAAATTTTTTTCTTTTTTTTTTTTTTAATTAAGCCTAATAAGGGCAAGAGACACCATCTCAAATAAGAGGTGCTTCATTTACGGTGTTTCCCCTACTCTATGGTATTCACATGGAGACAAGTATTGTACAGTTTTATTCATCATCATCATCTTCATCCTCCTCTTCTTCATCCTCCTCCTCCTCTTCGTCTTCTTCCTCTACCTTTTTCCGAGCAGCTTTGGTTGCTGCTCCCTTTGCGCCATCAAACTTTCCTTTAGACTTGTAGTCTGCAACATCCTGCAAAGTCAAGGGGACGTCTTAATTTGCTCTAAGCGGCAAACACACAGCATTTGTACAGCAGCGGGTGTTAACGTAAAGGGACTGGCTTTCCACAGCTGCACCTCCAAAAGGGGCAACACCCAGAGTTATGGTACACAGGTATGCAGACACCTAAGCATCCTCAGTTGCCTCCAGATGATGGATACCTTGAACCCTGCCTTCATGGTTACTGCCTAGAGGAGGAGAAGAGAACCCAGCCTCTCTGAAAAGTTTCCTGCTAATGGGACAAAACTCCTTTAACAGCACAACACACCCTGTGCTGAAGCAACGCAGCAGCCGCTGCTGGGCATCACTTGGGGAAAGCTCTCCATCCATGCTGGAATTCGCCCTTGGCTCTCTAATCTCCTCCATCCCAACGTACAGAGCGCTCAGCTGCGTAGCACACAGCATGATGAGAACAGGTCTGTAAGCTGGAGATGCTCACTCTGCTGGGGCCACCTTAGCTGGGTATACATTACAGAAACACATCAACACAAGAGCCAGCATGGAAGAGGCACAAGTGAAAATTAGCCTTACCTTCTCGTACTTCTCCTTCAGTTTAGCTGCCTTATTATTATAAGGCTGCTTTTCCCCATCACTGAGGTTGTTCCACATTTCACCCAGTTTCTTTGCTACATCTCCAATGGATATGCCAGGGTTTGTGGACTTGATCTTAGGGCGGAATTCTGAACAGAAGAGGAAGAAGCCGGACCTTGGAGAGAAGCACCAAGAGGACAGTCAGCACCACAGCAGCCTGCCTGGGGAACATCCCTTCCTCTGTCCCTCAGCCACAGCATTCACACCGGAAGAATTTCTTGTTTTTACTTAAAAAGACCAAAACCCCAAACAAAAATCCAAATCCGTCTTTATTTTACTGAGGCCCAGACCTTCAGCCTTCACCCAATGGCTTCTTTCCATCAGATGTTATCTATCCTCCCCACCCAATTTCATTTTAAGATACGCAAGTCTCACTGTGGTCCACTCATTTCCATGTCTTCTATTACTATGAATGTAAGGGTACCAAGTACTGATAAGTCCTGTCAGTGTTCTACATGCTCAAGATGACAAACTGCCTAGGAGATCTGCAAGACAGTATCAGTAAGCTGTGAAGATTACCAATACTGCTATACCAACAGCATACCCCATCTACTTCCTTTATGGAAACCTATCAGATCTGTTACAGGGTGTGGAAACAAACCAAAACACATTTAATACAAAGTCACTTACGGTGGTCGTTTCGGAGCATTGGGATCCTTCTTCTTCTTGCCACCCTTAGCTGGTCCATAGTCCTTCATTTCTCTATCGTATCGTACCTTATCAGCCTTTGCCATTTCATCAAATTTAGCCTTCTCCTTGCTTGACATGGTCTAAAAAAAACAACAAAACAAGACACCAAACTTGTGATTACCCAACAGCTGGCAAACTTTAAGTAAACAAGCCAACACATACTGACTCGATAGGAAATTTCAGAGTTTGTTTGTTTTCTAACGGGACCACCTTGGGGACGAAGGTCCTGGACCAGGGACCGCAGCCACCACTGGCATGCTCGTAAGAGGGAAGCAACAGGAATGGGACAAGCACAGCCAGAGTCCTCTGTAAGGACACAGGCCTGGATGGAGGTAGCAGCTGAAGGGCACTGCCTGGGAACAGGAAAAAAGGCCAGGCTGTATAACTGAAGCACCTCAACAGGCATACACTGGGCTGAAGCTTTCACGATCATAACAACAGTCAGCAGCACCCAATCAATGGCTGGGACACATTGCCAAGAACGGCATACAGACCAAAACAGCACCAGCTCCCTTCACATTCAGACACATGCACATCATTTTAGCAGATACAGCAAGTTACCCCTTCAGGAAGTCACAAATTAAGGTACCTTCCACCTCTCTGAGCACTTCTTGGAAAACTCTGCAAAGTTGACTGGAACCTCTGGGTTCTTTTTCTTATGTTCCTCACGGCACGTCTGCACAAAGAAGGCATAGGCAGACATCTTGCCCTTGGGCTTCTTCGGATCACCTTTAGCCATCCTGACTCTGTATGGAAAAGAGGGGAAAGGGAAAGAAATAAGTGAGTGCATGCATGGACAAATGCATATATATGTACATAGTGTGCATGTTTATGCATAGACACATGCCACCATCCCCTGAAGTGACACCCCATCAGCAACACATCCCTTTTTTCCCCCAAAACACTTCCTACCATCCCCAACAGAAAGACTCAAGTTATTCTTCCCTTGACACTTGGGTTGCAGACTTGAGCCAAGCAAAACTGGTCACCGATTTCAGTTTTACATTGATATGCTTTTACACCATGTCCTAAGACTGGAGACAGACTATTAAATACACATACTTCTGTCCATTAAGAGTTATATATGAACTAATATAAAATATTTTAGTTGGCTACCACACTGGGGCTCAAACAGTGTGCACAGCACCAGGCTGTGACTTATCCTTTTAGTAACTGGAGTTCACATGCTCACAGCTGCGGGGCAGGTAGAAAAGCAGTACAGGCTATTTCCCCCATGAAACTGCAATAACGTTCTATATGTAAGGTGGTGTGGAAATAAAAGCTAGTTTTAAACACAACAGGGCCCGTGAAGCTCAGTGAGGTGAGCAGCGTTCGCTCTTGCTCCACCAAGTGACACATGTTCAGAGGCATAGTGGTCAGTGCAAAGATGCGATGAGCAAGTCACCAAGAGGATGATGCTTACTTTTGGGCTGTATTTTTTTTCCCTTTCCCCTGTATTATTCTTTTTTCCTCTGAAAAAATATTTAAAAGCCACAATAAGACAATTAAAAAACCCCAATCCCGCAGTAATATTTCCTATTTACTGCCTCCGAGGCGTTTGAAAAATTAATTTTTATTAGCACAACGTTAATATTTAATTGCGCCCGTTCACTCTCCGTGTGCGGCTGAAGTGGCTTTAAGCCGCCCGCTCCCACCCCGGCCGGGTCTCCGCTGCCGCCCTACAGCCCTCCGCGGGCGGACAGAAAACCCGCGTACGCTGGGACCAGGCGGCGAGACCGGAGCGCGGCCGGGACCGGGGCCGAAGTTGGGGGCGAGAGGCCCGCCGCGGCCGGCCCGGCCTCCGCTCCGCTCCTCTCCCGCCATCTTCTCCCCCCACACTCCCCCAAGGTCACCGCGGCCGCTGGGCTCCGCGGCGCGGGGAGCGGGCACCTGCGGCGGGGCCGGGGCCGGCAGGCGGAGGGGGCAGCTGCGGCTCCGCCAGACGCCAATAATTCATCTTCCATTTTGTGAAATGCCTCCTGATGAAAGAAAGTGCCCCTGAAATGCGGCGGGGCGGCGGGCGGGGGGCGGCGGGGGGCCCGGCGGCGGGGGGGGGCGCGGAGCTCCAGCCCGGCCCCGGGCGGCCGGTGCGAGCGGCAGCGAGAGCGGCGGCCTCGCTCCGCGCCCAGGGCCGGCCCCGCTCGCTAAGATGGCTTCTCCCAGCGCCGCCGCCGCGCCGCCGAACAAAGCCGCGCTCCCCCTCCGCCGCGCTCGGCCCCCCCCGCCCCCCCCCCCCGGCCGCCAGCCCCGCCAAAACGCCGCCCCCGCCGTGAAGGGGCTCCGCGCTCGGCCCCCCATCGGGCGGCGGGGGGCGGCGGGGCCGGGGCGCGGACGGGAGGCGCCCCCCCCCCCCTCCCGGCCCCTGCCTAGCGCAGCGCTCTCTAACAAAGGCTCCCGTGCAGCCATTATCGCCGCCGCTACGCTCCTCCGCGCCGCCAGAAAAAGAGTGCGGAGAGCCCCGGGGCGGCCCCCCGAGGCCCGGCCGAGGGCAAGGGGAGGTGGGGAGAGAGAAGCCGGGGCGAAAGCGAAAGGTTTGGACCCCCGGCGAGGCGCCGGGAAGGAGATTTTCCCCGCCGCGACCCCCCTCCCCATCCCTATGCCGCTTACACGTCTTTCTTCCCTTCGCCGGGGCTCTCCAGCGCCAGCCATATTAATGCCCACAGTACGGGCGGCACGGCGCGGGGAAGCAGCGATGCGGGGCTCCGCCGCGGGCGCAGCCCCTCCGAAGACACCTTCCCGAGCAGGGGAAGAGCGGCGGAGGCAGAGGCGAAGGGATCGGGGGAGTTTGGAAGCGGCGGCGGCAAGAAAAAAACTGCTTCGCCAGGACCGACGGGCGCAGCGCGCAGGGTTTATCCCTGTCAGATGCTAAAGCGACAGCCATATTAATGCAGAATAAACAGCGGGCACGGCATTGCGCACGGCCAACAACTTTCCCACCGCCGCCAGCCCCACCGAGCCCACCCGGGGAACGGGGGCAAATAAAAGCTGAGGGCGCCGCGCGTTTTGCCGTGCGACATTAGGAGGCGGCAGAGAAAAATCCCTGCCCATGCGGGGGAGAAGAGGAGTTAGTCCCGGTGTAGTTGCTGCACCAGCCATATTACTCTCGGCGGCACGGGAGCCGGGCGCAGAGAAACGGGGCTGCACCGGGGACAGGTAGCCCCTCCGCACCGGGGTGGGGGGCTCCCGACGGAGCAGGAGAGGAGAGCGGGGGATAAACACTGCGCCTCGCCCGCTGCCCACCGCCCCGCCAGCTGCGCGCAGCATCTGCCCCGGCACCGGCGATCTCCGTGCGAGAGAGGAAGAAAGTTTTGGGTGATTTCCTCCCCCCGTTTTTTTTAATTAAAAATATATATATAAAAAAAAAAGGAAGAAAAGAACGGAAAACAAACAAAAAAATACACCGATATCAACCACAGAATGAAGCTGGGTCGGGCAGGACGAGGGGCGCAGGGCGGGGCGGGCAGCGGCAGCCGCCCCCCGGAAAGTTGCGGCGGGGCTCACGTACCTGTATTGTTCGCGGCAGTGTGGACAGGAGCTGAGCGCAGGGCACGGCGCGGGGCTCGGCGCGGCTCAGCCTCGCGTTGGCTGCCTACGAGAGCGGCCTGATTGGCTGCGGGGCTCTGCCGTTTAAAACAACCTCCTCGCCAGCTCATTGGCTCAGCCCCTCATGAATATTAAGCAATACCGCGCGATGGTTGGACGGCGTGAGTGATGTCATTCATTCAAAACTGTAGCGCCCGCCGGGGGAAAGGGGAGGTTTGGAGGCACGAGCCTTTTGGGGGGGGTGGGCCAAGCTCATGTCGTCCCGCGCAACTTTGCGCGTTGCCCCGCGCCTTGGGTGGCGGGAACGCTGCGGTCCCTGCCCACGAAACCGCCATGTGGTTGCGGCCACCCGGGGGGCAGCCGGTTGCCCCATTCACCACCGAGCGCACCGGCGTTGCGCGCAGGGTCGTTGCGGGGTGTGTGGTGTTCAATGTCCCTCCCTTCCCTGATGGACAGCGCTGGGTCTGGCAGCCCCCTCACGCTACCCGCGTTGGTGCCGTGCTGGAGAGAAGACCCACCGGCAGCCGCGCAAAAGGGACGAAGGGCAGCGAAGGCAGCATCTCGGGGGAGGGTGGAGAGGATCCCCGGCCTATGGTAATTGCCTCATTGCTGATTTCAGCAAGGGTCCCATTCCGCTTTCACCGGTGTTGTTATCAAAGCCGGTTTCTACTGCGCGTAACGGGGAGGGAACCGAGCCCAAAAGAAACTCCGCTGGCAGTTCTGCCGATAGATGGAAAAGGAACTACACAGCAAGAAACAGCGTGTTTGTTGGGGAGGGGAGAGTTTCGCTCACTCAATCAAATAAAACACCAAAACAATTAACTTGAATTGCTGTTTCTAAACTACTTCCAGTTTGTTTGGTATCAACTTTCTAGGATTTGGTTGTTATTACAGCGGCTACTTGGTTGTAGCCAAGTAAACCTGTCAACATGCCTTTGTGACTGAAACCGCCCCAGCATGGCTCAGGGGCCAAGGGGACAGAGACTCCTTCGGCTCTCTTAAAAGAGCTGTTTCCTATAGGGCAGTTGCCAAATGGTTAAACTGGTATTAGTGGCTGACCACAATTGTCGGCTGGCTTGGAAAACTGGAGTTGTTATTTTAAGGCTTGAGCGGTAAGACTCAGAAACCACCGTGTACTGTTATGGGCTGGGCGTAACTGCCACCCTTTTAGGATAGCCAGAAGAAACAGTTGCACTCTTTAAGACACAGATAGTGAAGAGCAGCCTCCACCCTGGGCTGAGAAGCTGGCAGGCAAGCTGGGTTTAACAGATACTGCCCTGTGGAAGCGCTTATGGCTATAACAACATATGGTCACAGGTTGTCTTTGCCGGAAGAGATCAAAACAAAACGTCTGATGAGACATAGAGGAGTGCCAGCCTCCTGCTGACAGAGACACTGGGGAGCGTGCAGAATTTCACCCAGGATTTTAGCCAAAGTCCCGCCTGGATTTCTCCCTTAGGCTACACCTCAGCTGGTATAGCAATCACCCAAATCCAGTTGTCATCCATATGCAGAACCGCTGAGGCTTAGAGAGATCTTACACCCATGTCCTTGGGCTTTCCAAAGCAGATATGGTAAAACCAGCCTTACTAGCCTCTTGCCCTATTTCTACCTTCTAAAGCCAAAAGCATAAAACAAGGTGGTTCATTCATAAACATTAATGAGGCTACCCGAGGGACTGTATTCTGTAGCATCATCATAAAATAAGATAAGCAATACTACTGCAGGATAATCTCTTTGTAGCTGACAAACATCCCTCTCACCTATTTTTAGAGATACTTTAAAGTGTTTCAAACTAGTTGAATAATTAAGGCTTTTTCTCTTGGCTCTGGAGTTGCACATTTTTTGCACTGAAACACTTTTTTCCTCAAATCACAATCTCACCTCACAGAGCACACCAAGCTGGGAGCATTACAGAGGTGAGCAGTGGCAGCCCTGATGGACAGGCTTGCTTAGGACAGGCACCTGGCATTAAATGCATGCGGCCCTTCTAGTCATCTCCACAGCATCCTTCCCATTTCTCACAGGCCAAGGCAAACATTCACTATGACACTTGTTCTAGGCAGGCCATGGAAGTTTTTACAGCTGGTCAAGGGGCAAAGGAGGTATTTTGGTAGCTGAGAGACAGCTGGGTGGAAGGTTTTGTCCTAGTACTCACAGCATGGTTTTGAAAGCAGTGGAGGGCTGAGTAGCAAACGGGTGACCATAACCCCTATGGAGAAAGCTTCTACTCACCACCAGAACTACCACTGCAGAAGGGAATTCTCCTGCAGTGCCCTCTGCCCTGCACATTGCACTGGGCTCTGCAGCTGAGTGCTTTCCCGCAGTGCACCAGGGCAACAGCCTAGGAAGTTGTCTGAGCAAATCTAACCTTTTGCTGTCACCTCTTTCAGGCCATGCACCCCACTTCTTCCTAACTCCAGCCTTCACCTGACCCCTCCGCAGGCCAAGGCAGCTCACTAACCTAGCAAAAGATAAACAAAGCCCAAAATTCAACCTCCTTTTTCACTGGGTTAAGTTTCTGCTGGACCAGAGGACTGAACCGGCATACCTAGGGGTCAGGTGAGTACCAGAGCAGAGGCAAAAGAGGATGCAGAAGGGTTCACCCAGGACTAGGGAAACACTTCTTAGAAGTATGGGTTTGGCAAAATTTAGGGAGTTTTTCTTTGTTTTCATATTACAGACTACTGTACATTTATTCTATAGGAAGCATGAGAAGAAAACCATCAGAACAAACTTCAGGCTTCCTGGCTGTTGGCACAGAAAGCAGTGTTTGCCACGAAGCTAGGAGAGCTCAATGCATAGTCTTGTACCTTCCCTTCAGAAAGATCTGCCGTGGTCCCCACCATACTTGCTACAGGCAGATTTATTTTACAAACACATGCTATGTGTTTAAGCAACTGTCAGCTATGCCCTGCATCCCACAGCAGGGACCTAGGCCAGGCAATATGTTGACTATAAGGACCAAGCCATAAAATTTGGTTCATGGTCCCGTATCAAGCAGACAGCTTGCTGAGGATATTGTCCACAAAGCCTTATCCCAGCTGGAATCGCCAAACACTGAAAGCTTCTGGCCCGTGTATGTCATGTTGGTGCTGTCCAGGAAGCAGCAGAGATGCAAACAGTTGAGGCCTCATCAGTACTGGCCAAGATGGAATGGCATCTCTTCAGCTAGAGATGATAGAAGAGGGAGGATGCTGTGGAAATATCTGGAGTAATGAAGGAGTCTTCCAACAAATCAACAGATTGCATAAATACACTTCAAATTCGTGGAAGTCATCCACATCACAAATGAAATGCCTTCTTCTGCTCCATAGAGCTCTGAAAGCCCAGAATAAGTTCACCTATTTTTGAGCCAACAGCCAGATCTCATCTGAACACTAGCAACAGCTTGGTGGGGTCAGCCTTCTCAAAGCTCAGTCCTGCTCCAGTTGTGTCAGGTGGCTAGCAAATCTAGGCCCCCCATGTGTCTCAGCTGCTCAGGAATCAGTGCTGAAAAGACCAGAGTGATTTGGTGATTTTGGGTGTAGAAAGGAAACAGCATCCTCGCCACCACTGATCAGCTTCACAGCTCATCCAGCCATTCTCACCTCCACCCTATCGTTCCCATCAGTGAGACCATGAATGCCTTGGAGTGATCCTGGAGGACAACTGTGTATGAAAGATTGGTCCTCAAGACCTTTGTCTTGAATCCAGAGTCTGAATCCAGATTGTCTTGAGTTAGAAAGCTAGCCTGACACTAACTTGATCTCTTGTTAGTGCTGCTAGGCATGTGCTCAGCACCTCATATGATTTCAGCCACACAGTGGATTTGAACTGATATCACATCATTACTGGATTTGTCCAACATTGGTCAGAGCACATTGTTCTTGTTGTGTTGGCTATCTTGATCATGAGTAGCATCACCTATTAATAGCTAGGAATATGCTGGTCTGAATTCACAAATGGAAATTTCAAAGCATCTCAGTGAACCAGGAACACACCAGTCAGAAAAATGACTAGGGCCCCTGATGCCATGGTAGCCTTAAAATGAGCTACTGTGTCTGAAAAGCTTTCCAAACATACACAGTCATTTCCAGAAGGAATTAAACAGTTACCTGGTTTCCATTCTCAAGGGGCAGGTCAAATACACAGTGCATTGCCAAAGCAGTTTCCTTACTGAGGAACATCTTGGGCTGAGATTCAGCAGCATCACTGGGAATAGCCAAAAAGTTCCTCTGGTCTGCAGCACACATGCTTGGAGATGGGCTGTTTCACCCCATCAGCCTCTGTTTTCCAGTGCTGATACTCAAGTTTCCACATTTCTTTCTGCCAGCTGATGTAGGTACTGGAAAGCCATGAAAGTCTGCAGGGGGCAAGTAACTGCAGTAGTGAGGTATTGGGTGCCAATACAGCAACAGTCCTTTTGTCCTTTACCTAGCTTTGGAAGATGCTGAGCCCATGAATGTGCGGTTAAATTAGGAGCACCCTGAGCACTGTATGGGGGAGCCTATTCAAGGCAAAAGGTACAGGATGCATCAAGAAATATCACTGGAATACCTGGAGCCATCTGCCTGCTGTCCTTACTGAACTAAGAAGTAATTTTCTGAGGCCTTCTAAGCCACAGGATGCTGTGGCTCAAGAAAAACAGAAGAATCGCAAGAAGAAATACACTTGCTATTCACAGGGTGAGGAAGTTCAGGAAAGCTCAGTTCTAATATCTCAGTTCCCATGAAACACCTTTTCAAGCAACCTGGACACCCAGCACCAGTACACTGAAGGTGTGCTCAAAGCCCTGGTAGAAACACTGGAGAGTAACTAGAGTAGACACAGCAAACCCAGGATATCATCACGTATTCCTCACAGTGGTGTATTGAGGCATCCTGTCCTTAGCAAAGCCTGTTATCCCAGTGTGGTCAGAAAGCTGCAGTTTAAGCAGTGTAATTACAGCTGCATTTGGCGCTTCCACTCCTGTCTGGATCACATCTCTTCACAACCTTTACCCACTGGCAAAACTCTCCAGTGAAGACTTGACCTGAATGAAAAGGCTGATATAAATACATCCCTAGGGTTCTGCCAGCAATTAGGAATAAGGGCGGGGGGGGAAACCCTCCGATGAATCTAACAAAGCCAGGAAACCTTTTTAAGCAGAACCAGCCTATCAGAGTGACAGAGTTGACATTTAAGGTTGGATGGACAATAGTGACATGAAAAGTGTTAAATGACCTGTTCATCTCAACAGCATATTCATTAGGCTAGTTAGGGGGCTGTTTCAAAAGCCTTCAGTTTGGACCTAGCTTCTCCCATCACTGACCCTCTGTGTTAACATGCAATAGAGATGAAGAGGCTCGATTAACCCTTCTCTAACTGTTATTATTGAAAGCTGTTTGCAGAGGTTTGATTTAGAAGTACAAGAGCTATTTTTTTTTATCTTACCATTTCAATCAAGAGTTTCACTTCAGTAAAGATGAGGAGGAATCCCTCCATCTGAAACCCTCCAAGTTCTATAACATGTGGGATTTCCATGCATGGATTTTCTGATGCCCACAGCCTGAGGCTGAATTCCAAGTCCTGTAACTATAGTAGAATATTTGTAATTGCTCACTGGGATCTCAGCCAGTGAGAATATTTCCTCTTTAACCTATGAAACAAAAAGAGTTACCTTAAATACATGCTGCAAGTAGAAAATAAAATTAGCAATGGTGTTGAGGAGCTTGGCAGCATGCAAGTTCAGAGAGACAGAGGTTAATCTGATCCCAGTTCAGCTACAGGAAACCCAATGTTCCAACAATTAAAATATTAGTCCAGATGAACAGGTGACCCCCCTAAACCTCCTAATGGGGTGGTACAGCCTGTTATCCCCTGTAGCCATATCCCATTAAGCTGACACCTCTGCAGGAGTAGGATACACTCACAGTTGCACACACAAAATTAATTATTGTCAAACACACTTCATGGGGACCGAGGTGAGAAGTTAAAATAATTGACAATTATATCAGGCAGCAGTTCAAAACCTCCTTGCAGCATAACCACAGGCAAGAGAAACAGAAACTCATGGTTACCTTCGCAGGTGGGCTCCTCCTCTTGGCTTTTTCCTTCCTTTCTGCCCCTTCTCCCCCTCCTGTTGTTGCTTCCCTTTGCACCCTGGTGCTGGCTCTGTCCCAGTGCATGCTGCCAAGTGGCAGTTGGCCCTTGCACACCTGCTCCAAGAGATTTGCCACCACAGCACATCACCTCCTACACTACCAGACTCCTGGAAACCGTGTGCCCACTGCATGCTGCCTCCTTACATCCCAGCTCATCTCTGCTCCTTCATCTAACACATCCTTCCTGCCACAATACGCTTTCTTCAGGCATCTCCTTCCATCTCAACTACCACAGGACCATCTGCTTCCATGCTTTTTAAAGAGGCACTATGCCAAACACTGTAAACACCAAGTGACCTGTTGGATGAGCAGTGAGCAAAATTTAACTTCAGAAGGATGTTTCTGCTGCTGTTTTGCATAGAAAGAACCACACTCAAAAAACTTAAAAGGTACTTAAGGAAAAAAAAAAAATCCCACAGGACAACCGGAAAGAATCCCTGCAAGATTCCCGTAGCCTTCAGAGGGAGTGGAATCTAGATAAAATTTTAAGAGAGAAGACTGTGTTTTCCTTGCACTTTAATTGGCAAATAATCAAGACCACATTCAATGCAACACAAGTTCTTGCAATCATGCTGTGACAGCAGACCAAGAATCTCTATTAGGAATCCCATGCAATTACAACCCAACAGCAGTCCAGCAAAAGACTAGGTATAAAGGGAGACATGACCCCACATTAGAAAGAAGCCAGTGATGATATGGCTAAGGTGTAGTTCAGACAGTGACACACTGAAGTGACACTAAAGGAAGCAATCAGAAGGGCTGGCACTGGGACAAGAAAGCTGCCACTGGATAGCTATTTCACAGTCCGGAATTGCTATAGTCAGAGTTGCTTTCAGATCATCAAATAAACACACAATTAACATCAATTTTCCAAAACCATGAACACCCCCCTCCACTCAGCAATATCCGAACACAAATGTGTATCCTTTTCTCCTGGGCCATCCTGCCACTGTCTCCTCTTTGAAAGATGACTAGGGCAGCACATGGCATACAGACCAGATGATACCTTTAAACAACTCACGTTCAAACGAATGAAAGAGGAGAATGTTCTGCAACGAGCATTATCTACACTCTCTCACAACATGTTTCTGAGTGAAGCTCTGTGTCTGGCCATGGTTTTAAGACAGTCTGCCTGCCTCCAGATGCCTGTCCTTGGCTAGGGAGAAGGAGGAACAAGTTTTCCCTGCAGTAACTCTGAACTAAGTGCTTGATCTCTTCCCTGCCTGGTCAGGCTGCGGGGTGCTCAGCTGTGGGAGCACATAGCGCAGACCAGCTGCTCCGCCTGGCATCTGAAGTAGGGTGAAGGTCTGGGTGTAAGAAAACAAGGAGAGTGCTGGGCGATTCCAGCCTGGTGGGGAAACAGGCTGCCTGCACAACAGGGCTCATAGAGGGATTAAAACTCTGACTCTCAGAAAAGGCATAAACGACGCAGGTCCTGCAAAGGCAGAGACTTTAGTTTCTTTATCTGTGACCTGCGGTATGCTGCTAGGACATATGATCCCCAAGAACTGCCTGTAAAGGTAGGAAATTTAAACATTGCCATATGCAGGTAGACTACCAAAAAGCAACAGGGAAAAAGATGCAAATTGAAGTTACAAGTATTTACAGTTTATGAGAATGTTTAATTGGTTGTCATAAAACCCCACCAGGGTGACACCGAACAAGATGAGTCTTGGCTTGTCTTCAGAGGGTTAGGTGGACCTTTGGTTAAAAAGGGAATGAGAAACACTGTCTCAGGAGAACCCCCAAAGTCCCTCAAGGTTCCCCACAACCTCTCTGTCCCTGCATGTTTTCTTCTTCTCATAGATCTGTTGAGAAAATACCGTTCCCTTTTCGGTATCAGTTTGGTGCTATCAGTTCACCATAGCAACTGACAGCAAACAGCAGCTCCAGCAACTGGAAGTTGTTGGCTGGCCCAGGTAGGCTCTCCTGCAGCAGCAGGCTCGAGTGACTCTGCTCTTAACAAAACCATCAGTTGCATAATTCTAGACCTAATTCTGCTAAGAGAGAATATACACAATTAACTAAATGCCACCAATTAAACTATCAAGAAGGCAGGAATATTTTCAGTTAGAGAACTTTGTGTGCAGTTACACTGTAATCAGGGTATGACAGCAGCTCCTGCAGATGCACCAAGTTACTTCTAAAACAGCTACCTCAAGTGCTGGAGACAGACATGGACCACAAAGCCCACCAGGACAGCTGGGTCCATCTGAGGCAGCTTCCCTGCACACATCTCCGTGCTGGCACAGGCCAAACTGCAAGCAGTGCCTGAGCTGCTGGAGCCTGGAATGCTGTGGAAGTCAAGGTCACTCCCAAGCAATGCCCAGCAATGAAGATGGATCTGAGCTAAGACACCAGGGCACAAGCTGAAGCAGATGAGGTTCAATCCTGCTGCTAGACCATGGAGGTATTAGACTCAGCAGGAAGATAAAGAACTCAACAGGATGGTGAAGCCATGAAGGAGAGGAAAGGGAGTTTTGCAACACATGGCTGGGACTTACACAAATATCTTTGTATTACTGAAAAGCATAGGAGAGGCATATACTGTGACAAAGAATCCAGCTCAGGTTGCTGCCACCAGGTGCTTACCTCTATGCTTGATTACGTGGAAGGAACAATTTATTTTGGGGGAAATTTAATAGTAAAGGGTGTAGATTTTTTTGCCAAGTGCTCCTAAATTCCTTTGCTTTATGTTCACTGAACATCTGCTTTGTTAACAGATTTAATCCCTGTTTTGCATAGGAGTGTAGGAACATTACAGTGAGTGAATAACAAATATATTTACAGTGAAATTGGTTTTAAGAATGTACAGTTTATGCGAGCACGTATTCTTTAGAGACACACATACACATACATTAGGCATTTCTTTACAGTTAAAGGAAGGTGAACTCCTTCCACCCAAATTTGCAACGATTTCTATTTTATCTTACGGTTGTTAACCCATTTCAGGTTTAAAAGACATTGTCTATTACAGAAATCAGGGTGTGTACTGTATACCTGTCACCACAGATTGCACTGAAGTCAACCAACTTCGCTTTGCTTTAATTACAACTTCTCATATCAAGACAAAAGTGTTTGATAAAATTCTCTCCAAATGTCCTAGCTTTGTGCTTTTCCCCAACTAAAGCAGATGCCTGCCAAATAAAAACAACTTCAATCACAAAAGACAGACAAACATACTGAAAAGATTAAAGCAAACTAAAACCAAAAATGTGCCCAACTTCCTTCCCGCTATCATCAGAGACAGCACGTTTTCAGGATAGCAGCAGCAGCCCGGTGTGTCTGGCATTTAAAAACATCCAAGTAGCTTAGGCCCTGTACAGCCCCTGCTGCTCTAATTTATAAACTTGTGTCCAAGTCCTAGTTACAAAATCCCACTGAATTCACTGGAATTCAGTGCTTAGGTATATATTTTTATATATATATATTGCTTAGGTATATATATGTGTATGTATATATATATATTGCTTAGGTATAACTGTTCATAGTATACTGTTTGGTGAGAAAAATTTCTACCACTGCATACACTGGTGAGATAAAAACCTTAGTAACTAAAATGTTTTTCAGAATCTTGCTTTCCTGGAGAAGAAAAGTGTAATTATATGGAAATGGAAAAGTTATTTGGTCTTACTGTGGACATGGTAACTGTGGTCTCTGGGTCATCTTGTGCTCTTTCTGTCAGCTCATTTATTTTCCATGTGGCTGCTTGAATACATACAATTGTCTCTGGTTATCATATGCTGAACATGATTGTTATGCACTCAGATTTATTCCCAGAATGAAAAGTATTTGAAAACGTGTAGAATGAGGAGGAGAAACACAGCCATCAGTTGAGGAACTCGCACAGTAGAGTGCTCAAGAGCTTCCTTTCACATTTGCCTTTCCTGCCAAAAAAAAGGCATTGTTACAGTGACAGCCAAGAGGCGTGTGTTACAACAGGGAAATCACATGGGATGCAAAATTAAAATTTCAATCACAGGTGAAAAATCAAGGCAGCAGAGGAGTGGATATACAGCATTGCTCGTTTCTCCCAGTCTCCAAGTTGCATATGCCTTGTCCTTACTGGGGTGATACTGTGAGATGTCCAACGCCCAAAGCAGGGTAGCTAAGCACCCTCCCAGCAAGTGGAAGAGGTCATCCCTTCCACCAGAACAGCATCCAGTGCCGGAGCTCCTCTGCCAGCACAGCCGGACCTATGACAGGTCCTTACCAGTCAATCCCATCCAAGGAAGTGTGACTTTCCAATGCCCCAGGCTGGCATGGCCACACTGTCAGGATCGTGCAGCGCAGCTCAAGCACCAGCAGGACTTGCACATCATGCCATGGTTTCCACAGAGGAGCACAGGGGCTAATTCCTATGCTCAACTGAGGCTCTAAATTACACCTGATGACAATTGAAGACAAACTTGTCAAGCCTATGTAGGTCCAGACAGCAATCACCTGGGATTTCTCCATGCACAGACCACTGTATTTCTGAATGGCAGATGACGCTCCTCAGGTTCCTCTGCTTGCAGCTACTCAGTGTTTCTACCCCGTTGTAGTAATTCTGGCCGACAATGCTCACTATTACTTACCCTCTTTGGATAATCACACCCTTACAGTACCTCTCACAGCCTAATGTTTTACAACGAAATCTGAGAAGGTCTGAATAATCCTAATAGCAGTTCAGCAGTGGCACTTGCACAATTATTATATAAAAGGTAAGTGTGCTCCTACCAGCTCTCCATTTAAATTTATAGTGATTGGTTCCATACACTAAAATGGTAAATGAAAAAAATCCCCAGCCTTCATTTAAGAGGTTTATAGTAAATAAAAAAGTGCCAAGGGTTGTGTGTTGGCCCCCAGTCTGTCAGCTTTCTGTGCAGGAAGGGATTCAGGCTCCCTTTCTTAGGCATGCATAAAATGCCAGGTGATATACGGCTCTGCTCCGTAAGGAGTATGGCTGCAGCGAGAGCCAGAGCAACTTAGGCTGCTGGTCCTAAGGAAACCTTCTTTGCAAGGCCAGGCTGGAAGGGCTGAGGCAGAAATCACCCACATTCTCCTGCAGCCTGCTCTCCCAGCGGCATTCCAGCATCTTTTCAGTGTTTGGCAATGTACTGTTTCCCACCTACAAGGCGGTGTGGAGTTGGAGCCCTGATTAATCCAGTGCGCAGAGCCTTTACCATATCGAACAAAGGCTGGCAACTGTCAGATGTGGTGAATATTGCTTGAATTATTCTTTCCACAAGGAGCACAGACCTTGAGAAGGTTTTAAACGATCTCTAAAGGCCACTCTGTTGTTCTGAATTTAGGCTGCAACGAAGGCAGCTCTTCACTCATGAGATTTTAATTTCAGTAGCTGCAACAGTAACTTTAAAAAATACACCCTGGGTCTGGTTCTGACCCTTACTGAAGTCAAAGGCCAACGTACTGTGCAAGTCAGTGGGAAGAAAGGTGTGATTCTGCTACACAAAGCCAAGCGCTTGGAGGATGCTCAGCCCTATGCTGTTGAGAAATTTATCACTCCTGGGTGAAAACAGGCGCCTGCTCCTCTTAGCTGAATTCCCCGTGGCAGCCTACAGGCCCCCTTCTGCCCCTTGGCATGGCCTCGGGGGGAAGAACAGCCAGTACAAGCGGCACTGACCCCAATTTGTTGTATACGTAGAAGGCTCCAGAAGTGTTGTTCAGTGAGAACCACCTATTACTGCTCCCCCGAGGCCAGCTCCAAGAAGGGTCCTGCAGCTGAGTCAATCACAGCCACCAGAGAGGCATCCATCACCTTTACATTGCCCATATTGTCTCTATGCTGCCCAGACCTCTCTCCCTTGCCATAAGCCTGCCTCCTCTGCTCCTTGGTGAAGAAGGAAGGGCAGATCCTTCAGGTTTTCCCATGTTCATCAAGCTGTTTCTCCAATGGCACTCAACACCCTTGCACTGCCACAGTGTTTTGACCAAATGGACTTCCCAAAGCCTCTTCCTCCCAGACTGGCCACAGCTGCTGGATGGGATGTCTCAGAAATTGCCCCTCCATGGAGCCTGCCTACAGGGACCCACTCAGTAGTGCTCCCAGCCCATGTGGGAACTCAAGAGCAGGCCAGGAAATGGTGGGATCAGCCAAGGAGAACTTGCTTGTTGTCATCAGGGAAGAAAATTCTCTCCTGCAAGGCACCCTGTGCTGTCAGAGCAGCACATTGGCCAACAAAGACGGTCTTGGTGACAAAGATCCAGACATGAGTAAAGAGGTCCCTTAAGTACAGGCTGGGAGAAAGAAAGAACCAGCATGTTTGACCCCAGGAAGTTCAATTTTTACACTACTTTATCAACCACAGTAGGTCCAAACCACCTTGGTTTTGTCTGAAGCTGCTCCTGAAGGTGGCAGATCAAGGGAGATGCTGGACTCTGCTTCCTTCTTTCAACACATCTGAGATGGTGCAACCACAAGGACTTCATCCAAGAGGACTTCAAGAGCCATCATCCACGCAGGGACCATTCTCTCCAGAACAATGGGGTTACTGGAGGCCCCCAGGACCTGCCGCAGCCCTCCCACAATGGCTGGCAAAGGAGTACACTGGTGTGGGATGAGTCATTCCAAAACAAGGCTACACGCCTTAACAAGGAGGTGGTATTTGTCCCTTTATGTCCCTCCCCATCCATTTTTTTCCTTAAAATAAACAACCAAATGCTTTGCTGGGTGAGCCTCAACCCTACACAGCCCATGCTACTCACAGCTCCCTGCTGCTCCCCAGCTAGGCTCCTCTCCCTGGAGGGGAGATAAAGCACATCTGCCCTGCCACTCTAACCCTGGTGCAGCCTTTCCGCCTGCACACCCACACAGGGGTATTGCCTGTCCCCTAATTTGCTGTGATTTCACAGCAAGAAATGAAACCAGTGTTTCTATGAAGTAGGAGAAAGTAACCAGCCATGCAAGATCCAGTGACAGATCCCAGCGCAGCCAGCCATGGCTGGCGTCTACCTGACAAGCACTTTGTTAATGCATTTCTAGGCTCACCCCATGCTTGGGGAAATCCTCCCTTCCCTACAAGAGGACACAGAGCAGAATTGCCCAGTCTGAATCAATCAAGGCAGAATGGGGGGTCAGTGGTGAATCTGGGCACAGGAAGGGGTCTGCAAAAGTGCACTTGCAGATCGCTCAGTGGGAGTCCCTCCTCCCCCTGCTCACAGATCTGTAGCGTCAGGGGCTTTACACTCCAGTGGCACGCTCCCAGTGTGCCTTGCACATCTGCTGAACTAAGGTAAAACCGGGCACTGCAGAGCTGTGATTTATATCCACAGCGTAAGGCGCTGCTGGAGAGGTCCCTTCCTGCCGCAGGAGAGATACACACTTCTCTTACTCTCCTCACACATCCTGCCCTTGCAAGCACTGCACAGTTACAGAGGGAAAGCCCGTTAGGACATTGTCACCACTCCTCCTCCTCTTTCAGCAATCAGAAATCCCAAACCATGTGGGTGCTGTGCTACCCTGCAAAAGCACCAGGGCGGAGAAGGACCCAGGAATCCCTGCTACAGTCCCTGCTGCATGGTACCCCTGGACACTGGTGCTTACCTTTAACAGATGCTAACTGGAAGCTTGAATTGCTCCACCAGATCTGGCCAGCTAGCTTAGCTGCAAGAAGAGTTAACTCAGTGGAAGAAGGCAGAGGAATAAAAGGCCTTCCTTTCTCCTTTTGTCAGGCAACAGGTCACACATGCTTGCAGACAGATCCTAGCCTGTCTCTACTCTCACATTTCCTCTCTTCCGTTCCCTGACGCTTTCCTGACACATCTTCTTGTGCACTTTGCTCAGCTTTTGAAGTAACACTCCTCCCTGCTTGTTCTCCTTCCCACTCCTTGTCACTGGAGTCCTGCTGCTGTCATCACGCTCCCGTCAGACTTCTCCTTTCAACTGTGCATTTCCACGCTGTCTTTCCCAACTGTCACACACGCTTCTGGTTCAAACATCTGTTCCTCCCCCTCCCAGGGAAGTTACTCCAAAATGTGCTGCTTTCTGTCTGAATGGAAGAAAGGATAGATTTGGTTGTACACATGGTGCTACACAACCATCCATGCTGCCAAGTGAAAAGCTCCTCTTCTGTTATTTGGTCACATCAATTCCCAGGGCTACAGGTTCATTCCTGCTTATTCTGCCAGGATGAAGAGTGAGAAGCGTGTTTCTTGTGCCCTACAGCCTGGTTTCTCAGGGCTAACAGCCTCTGCTATGCATGGAAGCAAAGGAGAGGGATACTCACTACCCCACACAGAAGGAGGGTCTGCATGATCATTTTCTGCAATGGGGTTAATATATGCCCTGCAAGAATGACACCTTGAGCTGCCCACCCTCACCGATGCCATGGGGAGGCAGGGGAGCAATCATGGGGTAAGAACAGCTGGATTCTGTACTCCTCCTTGCTCTGCCCCTATGCACTGGCTGGAAGCAAGGAACCTCCAGCAGCTGCATGGAGCAGTATGCCTCGGCAGCATTACTTTGTCTCCACACTTGGATAGACAGAAACCCAAAATCTAGTTCTGTGTAAAACCTCAGTGTAGAAAATGACATTACAGCCCTTGGGCCCTTCCATCTTGCTCCAAAACATTTGGAGACTCGGCAGAGACAGCAAGTGGAGCTGTGGGGGATCCTCTACTTCCAGGCAGAAGGAGGACTGCAAGCCCATGCTATACATCCACCATCACACCAGCTCCTTCAACACCTCAGCTCAGCCATCCCCATGGGCTGGGTATCACTTACCAGCAGGTTTTCATTCACCAGGCATCCACATGTGAGTGCCTGAGGCTGCTCCGTATCTGTGGCAAGCCTCTGATAAAAGGGTGCAGCTGGTCATGACCCAGTTGAGTTAACACAGGTGAAGCAGTCAGTTTCTCTATTAGGGCAGTCACTCAGAGTCCGTCCTCTCATAGGTAAAACTGGTCTTTCATGGGCCTTGGACACATCCCCAAACCAGGGGTCAGAACTTAGAGAAGAAGGTTCAGAAAGTTCTTGTTACTGGTGGTAAGTTCTGCCCGTAGCTGCAACCACAGTGAAGAATCTGAAATGTTGTTTCTATTCTATTCTCCTTTCAGCTGCTTATAAGTTTCTCAGTTTCCCATTCAGGGTGAAACGTTCAGTGCTTGGTCTCAGCTCAGAGATGATTTCTTTTATATCCCCCTGCAGGAACTGTGAGCAAAATACTAAATGCAGTAGATTTGGAGTTTGGGGAGTGCGAGCAATCAGTTATTTCCCCCTTGTTCCCTCTGATACCATATGCTCCAATTGGAAATTTTACACTTGCATACTGGTAACTCGTAAATGGTGGAGATGATAGACTTCAAATATTCTTATTGAGAGGCAGAAAACAAACCCAGATTTAACAAAATAATTGGTTCAATATCATTAGGATGAGTTTAGAGAATTCTGATAATTCTTTTCCCTCTCCCGGTGTCCCAGGAGGGGCAAGTACACACATTTTATTTTAATCTATGTGCTATAATTTTAAGGATAGCTGACACAAGGTGGTCTTTGTTAAGATGTATCTATTCGCTTTGAAATCAAGTTCAGTGCTTACAGGCTGCCAGAAATCACAGACCTATTATTCCAGGAACTTTTGATTTCCACTGTCAAAACCATCAGAAGTCTGTAAGCGGAACAGCTCCCATTCAATGCATTTTTGTGCTCATTTGCAAACTCTGTGGTGGGATTGCTTAGAGCTTTGTTCCCCTCAACCCTAAACTCACTTAAAACTAGAGGCAGAGAATATCTGAAAACCCAGCCTTCCAGAAGCAACCTCAACCACATCCTCAACCCCAATGTCTCTTAGGGCACCTTATAAGTGTTTGCTTTGAAGTCAGTCCTGCAAACCCCATGGAAACTTTGGATAACCTTTTCATACTTTACATGTCAGTATAAATACATAAGTTATAAGACACAGTCAATGAACTATAAGCACAGGTACTTCTGAGCACAAGTGCTCAATCACTGCCAAATTCATATATGCACATAGGTGGTTATATTATCTTTTCCAGGGACAGGTTTATGGAGGGGATGTAGGGAGACAATATCCCCCTATCCCTTCTCCCTTTACCATAGCATGGATGTCCTTTTGTATGTGTCTGGGGAGTTACTGAACAGCTGTCCAGCCCATCTTGCTTCCCCTGCACCATCCATGGTCCTGTTTACAGCTGAGAGTCACTACTGACAGCTCACATGGATTTAACAACTTGGACAGCAAATCACTACCAAAACAGACTGGCACATTGTGACATAACAAAACAGCTCACAAAATGACCCCATTTGGGCAAGGAAGTCTCATGACCTGAAACTCACCAAACACAAGGGCTGGCAGACCATCGAGGAAGCAGATGATGGCTCTCTTCCAATCCTGCTGACCAAAGTGACACAGCAGCCACCTGGAACACAGCAAGAGATGAAACCTCCTTGGCAAGCAGCTCCCAGACTGTTCTCTGCCTCCCCAGCATCTGGCATAAGCTAGTTTCACATGTAGAGCCCTTGATCACTTTGATCTCTCAGGTAGTTATTACCTTAATGATTCATGATTGTTAATCAGGTCTCACCTGCAAGCAAGGGAACCTCCACACCAGCCTGCTAACATTGTAGGCTCACTTCCCCAGCCTCCTGGGAGCTCCTTTGTTACACCAGTCCCACAGCACGGTGATTCTATTAAGTGCTGTGGAATTAATCTTGATTTATGGCAGTGGGAGGGAGAGAATTATCAAGTCCTGTGTCCTCACCTTCTGAGCTACTGGTACTGCTCGGATCTTCTTCATACTTTAAGTGCTTTATTCTGGTCAGGTTGGTAGAATTACTTTGCTTCTGTATCCTTAAGCTCTGGTCATTCTTTGCAGTAATTCCTGGTAGCGGCTTCTGGAAAGGTGTTTTTCTCCCTCCACTCCCCACAATAAATGAGTTTGTCACCTGAAATATACTGCCAGTGTGTTACATGTCCCACAGTGTTTGTGGTTATATCAGAAGTGTTTGTTTATAGCACCATAATTCAGCAATATCTTGATTACAGGAGAGATGATGCTGTAACTCACTGTGGCTAGAGAGAATTTTTCTTTTCCTTTAATATAAAATGTTGATTTTCAGTCAATAGACTGAAAGAAAAGAAGTACAGCTGTTGCCCTAGTAACCAGCTGCCTTGTAAACCATAAGATGTTAGGAGCATAAGGTGTTAATTGTTCCAAGTGCTGCTTGTGGTCAGGGATAAAAGATAGAGTGGGAGAGATCTTAAGAAATATCTGGGAAGATAAAGTCAGCTGGTCTCTGCTTGGAGAGAGCCTATATAGCAGCAAGTGGAGACACAAGGTAAGGAGAAGTAACACTGCCATTAGAATGGCCTGAACTGTGGCCATGTGTGACAGCATCCATGAGAGAAGCCTCTGAAGGTACAACAATGCTGGGAGCCTGGTGGGTTTTTACCAGCATGGTCACAGCTCAGCACCTCCACCATCAGATGCAGCAACTTTTTCTGCCACTGCTCACCCCCTCTTCCTGACCAGACCCACCTCGACTTCCCCTTCTGTTCTGTGTCCTGGGGTTTCCATGTGCTCTGCTCCAGGAGGCTCCTTCCAATGAACTAGTCAGCATGGATTGATGCCTGTCCTGCAGAAATTGCCACCACCTCTCTGCAGAGCATTTCTTCCAGTGGAACAAGCCAGGACAGAGCACCCCTTCTGTCACATACCTGTGAGTGCTGCAACACAACTGCATTGCCCCGCTGAGCGGCTCCTGCTTTCACACCTCTTGCATGGCACAGCACACAACATCTCCCTAGCTGCTCCTGCTGTGCATTCATCCCAGCCACGCTGCACGTGAGGAGTGGGAGCAGTTGCTTGCCCAGAGCACAGACTGAACTCCACAAAGATCCGTGTTTCTGTTCCAGCCTCCTACACGACAGAGCCCTCATGTCCAGCAGGCTGAGGCTGGGACAGCAGCACCAGAAGGACTCCTTCTGCAAGAGGCCTCTAAGGAAGAAAGGCAGCATGAGGTCTTCTCTCCCATCTCTCTCCCTTCTCTAAGATGAAAGCAAGCTGGCGAGACAGCAGCTTCATGCTCTGCAGCATCTGCCACCTCTCCCTTCCCTCCCCCCAGCCCCAGCCCAGCAGACAGCAAACATGAATACTGCTAAATCAGGAGGAAAGTTTCCTACTGTAACCTTTTTTAGCTATTACCTGCTCTCGATGCCCACAGAACATGCAAGTACCTGCAATCCCTTAGGAAATAAAGATAAGGAGTATAGATAAAAGCAGCATATTTATAAGGTAACCCCCTCCCAGGGGCAGGGTTATGCTAATCAGAGAGACTGTCCCAGTATAACACATGGATTACATACACACCATAGTAACATATGGAGAGGAGGGCTCACATTCAGCACGGCTGCCCTCCCCAGCACACACGGCTGGAGAGTTTCACACTATGGACAGAAACAGGCAAGGCCAAGCTCAGGCTTTGACCTGAAGAGAAAAAGGATGGGACAACAGCATTGGAAAATTGGCAGTTCTGGCAAAAGCCTTCCCCTGGGCTCCAGTTTCCAGGGATATATTCCTGATGTCTCATTAGCTTCTGGGGAGAAGTTGTTTCCGCTGTTGTTTTTATTTACTAACTCTTAATGTTTATACTTGGCAATAAAGCCACATATCCAGTGAGCCACACCACAAAGCCCTGTATGCAGCCTAATGATGTGTCACATTGGTGATGGAGGCTACATCTAGCTACACAACCTTCATATCAAATCAGAGGTTTATTTTCTCTTTCTTGGTCCCTCAGGTACAGTTGCCTGTGATAACGCAGCTGTCTCCATCTCAGCATAGCCTAACACAGACCTGTGCCACTGACTGGGGCTGGGATTTCTGCCATGCATCCTCTACACTAAGAAAACAGAGTTTGAGCACAGATGAAACTGTGAAACCATGAATTTTTCCAAGTGGAGAGTGCCTGGGCAGCACTTCTCATAGCAGAGCTGCGTTTAAACTGGGGTCCATGGGTAAGATGGTTGAAAAATAAAGATGAATGAGTTTGGTTGGATAATTATATAATAAAATTGAAGGCTGTGGAGTTTAGCTCAGGAATATAATCCAGTATATGTGGCTGGTTAGCCTGCTCCCTACTCCTGCCCTAACCCTTAACCCAGCAAGGAAATCTGCCCTTCATATGGAGTCCCAGGACAGAAATGTTTGGGTAGCACAGCCCAAGTACCTGCACAGGATCAATCCTGCCCTGTGCCAGTCTCCCAGTAGATGGTTTTGTGCCCCATGTGTGAGTCAAGGCAGCAGAGAGGTGCTGCAGGACTCAACATCGGCTTGTCTGCTGCTACAGCTGGACCCCTAACTCTACACAGCTGAACAAACCCCATCCCAGGGAAGGCTTGCAGGAGGCTCTGTGCTTGGTAGGAGCACAGGGCAGATGTTTAGGGGTTGACAACCCGGTTGATAGCTTGGGGGCTTCACAAAGGCAAGCCATCCCGTAGGTGGGTGTGATGGAGGCCTCTGCTCACGGCCCACTAGGATAAAGCTGGCCCAGGGTCAGAGACAGGTTTGGAGCTACCTCTCATTCCAGTAAATACATGGCTACGTAGAGGGTGGTGTCTGAGGGTAGAAAGGGCAGCACAGCAAACCTGAAAGGAAAACTGAGGTTGGTTTTGCTATCTGGAGTGACTGCTTTCCTACATTCAGCTTTCAAGCTGCTGCAGAACTGAAGAGCAAAGGAGAGGCAAGTTCTCTTTGACTTGGGAAATCCTTCAGAATTAAAGCAAACCCATTTTGAAAGGCAGACTTTGTCAGCTGTCCTATTTTTAGGATTGACTCCTACAGGTCCTTCCCTTCAATGATAGCAGTTTTGCCTGAGCAATGACTAGGGACTGCAGGATTTAGGCTTTTAATAAAGCAATTGTGTAATTAAAAATAAATGGGTCTCTAGTGTCACTATTTGAAAGAAAAGAAAACTTAGATCAAATAAGGCATTTCTTTCTTTTTGGTTTAGTCTGCTTGGATCATGCAGAGCTTTAATGACGCAGTCACAAATGTTGTATTTAAAAGGCCTCTTAGTTGCTGAGAGGAGCCCCAGGAGAGGGCTATTAACTGGCCAAATTAGGCTATTTATTTTTGTGAGTTTTGCAAGTTTGAAAAAGAGAGGCACATTTTCACTTAGGAGAGTGATATTTCAAATAGGTCACAGGAAACTCTGGCAGGCGGGGAGCAAAGCAGAGCGTCAGTAGGAAAACATTAACCAGAGTAATTTTGCAAGTGCAAGTCGACATTTGGGTTCCTAATGGCGTCTGAAGTCCATTCAAAAACCTTTCAGTAAAATGGGGGCAAGGCATTGCAGCTGCGCAGGAGCCCTGGCCTCATCCTGGAAGCCTAAACCAGCAGAGCTGTGCCTGCAGAGGCTGCTGCAAGAGAAGGCGGTGCTGCCACCAGAGCCGATGAGCTGGCACTAAGTGTCTGAAGGAGATGGACTCTGCCTTTTTGTTGGGAGATAGCTGATGCTTGCACAGATGGCCGGTCAGTCCTGAAGATTCACTGCTCCTTTCCCTTCTCCAGCTTTGACTTTGATTCTTCAGACAATCAATAACTTCATTTTCCTGTCACAGCCCAGAGCAAACCAGGAGCGACTTCAGTAACTCCCACAAAGCAAGGTGCATGCATACCTGAAGAATCAGATCCAGTACTTTTTACATGCATGAGGCTGGTTGGGAAAGGCCCCTCCACACCATTTCAACAGCCATGGCATTTGCTTGCCAGTAGCACACCATTTCCTCCTTTTCCATCTGCAAATAACCTGGCCTTGAACACTTGCAGGGATGGGGCAGCCACAGCTTCTCTGGATACGCTGTGCCAGTGCCTCACCACCCTCACAAGAACTTCTTCCTGATCTCATCGAGATCTCCCCTCTGTCAGTTTAAAACCACTCTGCCTTGTCCTGTCCTTACCTGCCCTTGTATAAAGCCCCTCTCCAGATTTTCTTGTCACCCCCTTTAGGCACTGGAGCTGCTCTAAGGTCTCCCCAGAGTGTTCTCTTCTCCAGGCTGACCCAGCCCAGCTCTCTCAGCCTGGCTCCAGAGCAGAGCTGCTCCAGCCCTCAGAGAATCTCCGTGGCCTCCTCTGCACTCACTCCAATAGGTCTATGTCCTGATATCGGGGGTTCCAGAGCTCGACGCAGGACTGCAGGGGGGGACCCACTAGAGTGGAATAGATGGGGAGAATGCCCTCCCTTGACCTGCTGGTCACGCTTCTTTTGGTGCAGCCAGGATACAGCTGGGTTTCTGGGCTGTGAGTGCACACTGCCAGCTCATGTAGAGCTTCTTGTCAACCAATGCCCTCAAATTTTTCTCCTCAGAGCCATTCTCAATCCAGTCTCCATGCAGCTTGGAGCTGTGCTTGAGACCTTGCACTTGGCCTTGTTGAACTCCATGAGGTTCACCTCTCAAGCCTGTCAAGGTCCCTCTGGACATCATCCCTTCCCTCCAGCATGTCGACTGCACCACACACTTGGTGTCATCAGCAAACTCGCTGAGGGTGCACTCGATCCCACAAAGATGCTGAACAGCACCAGGCCCAATACTGACCCTTGAGGAATGCCACTAATGTCCAGAACCAGGAGGGATTTCTGGCATGGTGAGGGCATGGGCTGGACTGTGACCACCACTGTATGCTCAGCATACAGGGACAGAGAGAGTCCTTCCAGGCATGTCACAGAAAAAAACCCTGCTCCAAACTGTGCCACTGGTAGCATGTGACAGGTCAGGCATTAAAGCACACATTTTTGCAGAGGTGAGGATGGAATTTATAGGGACAGGGAAAGGACAAACATGTTGCTTGTCCATTTGGCATGAAGAGAGCTATAAATATTGTGATAATTGTCTCCGGGAACCACAGACAACCTCTGCCCTGCTTGCAACCACGAACTGTCCCTTTGGACTTTACTGAAGCTATTCAGGTTGCAAGTCACCAGCTCAGTGGGCTCAGTTCTCTGCTGTTCCCAGTAAAAATACCCTAACAAAAGCAGCCCTTTCCAAGGAGATACAGTGGCTGGTTCTCTGTCTTAGACAAAGCAGTTTCAGTCATCACCCAGTTGTAAAGTACTGTTCTCCAGCTGGACCTTGTATCTCCTCCAGTGTTAGTAACACCTCTAGATCTACTCTGCTTATTAGCTTAGTCCAGGAATATTTATTTAGCAGATAAAACTTTGATGCTGCTCCTGTAGAAATAGCTTACAATATATTAATAAGGTCATAATATTAGTCAAAAGCATTTCTTATGCACCCTTGAATGTTTGGGATAAAAGAAACAGCAGATGCCAAAGGTCACAAAGCAAATTGAGTCCTTATGAGGAATTAAACATCAGATAAAGAAAAAAGATGGTAATCTGGGGGTACCGTAAACCACTCTTTCCTCCAGGACCTTGCAGCTCACAGTGTGCTGTGTATAATATGTGCACATTTACCATTTAAAAACAACTAAATACGTATCCAAGTCCATTAAGATCCAAAGAAATAATTCATACTTTTCCCGTAGATAGGCGCAAAGCAAACCATGCCATAGTGCAGTCCTGCAACAAAGAAGTGTTTCTTGATGAATGCATCTGCATAAAACACCCCACCACCTGCCTGGCCAAGATGGGGCTTTCATGTAGATCTGCAGGGCTCTGGGCCACTTGTGTTTTCCCTAAATGGCCAGCTCCTTGCCAAGGTACTGGGGCACCTCATCCCGCTGCTCTTCTCCTAGGCAGGGCACCAGCCAACACCAGCCATGACATGGCTCTTCCTGGCCTCAGCCATGCCAGGGGCAAGGGGGCAGGCTCACCAGCAGCTGTGCTGCCCTCCCCAGCGAAGGGCAAAGACATTCCTCATGGCAGCAAGGGGCTGGCAATGCCCACTGCAGAAACCTCTCCTTGGCCTGTTTTCTTTTTGTCTCTGTTTCCCCATTCAGGAAAAAGCTTCTGTCACAACAGCTGCTGATTCATTTTCTGACTTGGTGCCGAGCGTGCCAGACATAACATTCATTTGCTGCCAAAGTGGTAAAAACAATGACTTACGAGCTCATTTTTCTTCAGCTGATTATGTTGGATGGGGGGAGAGAAAGGAGCTTTAATTAAAATTAGATAAGGAGGAGAATAAATACACTGAGATGCAAAAAGCAATGCTCTGCAAAACAAGAAAGGGGACAGCATCCGTGGCAGTGTGGGAATACCCATCACCAAACAAAGAAAACAAAGCGGTTCCATGGTCAACAGTGAAGACTCTGTGATCGCTTGGCGCCCTGCACCAACTTCTGCTTCTCTCTCTGTTTCCCACCTTTCAGGTGTTAGCAGCTTCCCAGACCACATGGTGCCTCCCAGACTGAGAGGAATGAAGCTGTCTGAAGATGGCTTTGACAAGTAGTCTGGTCTTTGATCCTTCCCCTCTTTCTTTCCTGACCACTTCTTGGGTTGAAGGAGTCCCACCATCAGCATTTATCTGTTTCTTAAA
Source organism: Neopsephotus bourkii (assembly GCF_033783945.1). NCBI lineage: Eukaryota > Metazoa > Chordata > Aves > Psittaciformes > Psittacidae > Neopsephotus > Neopsephotus bourkii. The sequence goes on along the minus strand of NW_026901430.1, from coordinate 397,297 downwards.
ACACCAACTAATGATTTGCCCAGTAGACAGAATACAAATCCAACCCACATTTTGGTGGTGCCGAGGACAGTGGTAATTGGACTGAGATTTTGGCTTGCCTATTATACATTAGAGACAAGAGAACCAAGTCTGAATGTGATGAGTGAAGTCTGGCCTGTTAGACTCTCCAGTATTTTTCTCAATATCTGACAGGGTGCTTTGGACATATGGGAATTAAGCGGATCCATGTTCCCTGACAGTCATATGCCACAGGTCATATTCGGAAACAGCTCACCAGGTCACTAACACTCATGGCAAACATCCAAGTGAAGCCTAGGTGCCAATAGTGGCACACATAGCCTACACGCAGCATTGTCCTACTGGTGCTCAACATCAAATTCATTTTCTAACAGACTGGCCCATCTGCAACCAACACAGAGGAAACAGCACCAGTTCTGCTGGACAAAATGGATGGAGAACCAATCATACTAACTCACACATTCGAGTTCTCTAATGTTTCTATTACGAGTTAGTGTAGAACATAGCACAGCGAAGTGCTGACCCTCCCACCTGAAGGATTTGGTTCCACTGTCTTTAAGTAGTTGCCAAACCAAGCTGCTGTCCTCCTTGAAGAGCTTCATTCGCATGGGGTTTGTTTCAGCTCTTATTTGGAAAGGAATAAGAGCCAGCCAGTGCAAAGAATTGCAGAAGAGTTATGGTAACCAGTGACAGGGTGAGGACCAGCTATGGAAAAACCATCCAAACCCATTATTCCAACACTACTGTTGTCATCAAAACCAATGATAAAGAAGCGACTAAGTCATTCAGAGCACCAGAGGCTATAAGAGAGATTTTTAAGGTTCAGCTGCCTTTGGAACAGTCATTCCAAAGTATCTGGCTAAATGAGTGGTGAGATAATATGATTCAAACCAAGGACTCATCAAGGACTACTTATCTAATGCTGAGTAACCACTCCAAACTCAGATGTAAAAGCCTTACTGTTTTACCTGGCAATCTTTTGCATTCTTTGCTTTAAATGGTTGGTTGTTCTCTTTACTTGAGAGGAACATGAAGAATGGCTATTTGGGAATGCAAACCCCAAGATCAAGAAGTCAATCTCATTCACTAGAGAAAATTAATAGACACTAGAGAACCTCTTAAGCAGGAATGAAGGGTTTTCAAGAATATCAAATGAGGCACTTAGTTACCACTAACAAGACACCAAAAAAGCTGTCCATCTTCTTGGAATATTTTTGGAAATCCACCTCATTATGCCAACCTCTATTCAGAACCTGAAGAGAATATTTTCACCACCATCCTCTCGCACAAAGGGGAAAAAGGGATTTAAGAAATCTTTTACGTTCTCTGCCCTTCTCTCTGCTACACAACTAAACTACTTTTTGCTTGACTTGATCTACCCACATCATTTCACAAGGGCTTGTACACACTGTCTTTTGGATGACATGGTTAAATTACTTTTCTACAGCAAAATAAAAGTATTTAAGGAAATCTCCAACTCGACCAACCATGTTACAAGAACACTCACCAAGAAAGATTTCTCCTTCTCATTACCTTTCACTGATTCAGCTCCTACAGAATGAAATGCTGCACTGAAGAACAATGTTCATGCTGTGGATCAACATATCTGACCATCCAGAGACACTCTGCTCCTCTCGGGTTCAGTTGGACCTGTAGTTTCTCAGCACCTTTGCAGATTAAGCCTAACACATTAAATTGTATTGCTGCATAAGGACCCTAATTTCCAAGCTTTTATCTGCAGGAATGATATTGCCATTCTATACAGTAGACCAGTTTTTTGTAATACTATGGTTCATCAGAAATTTTTATGTTAATACCAAATCAGAAATAATACACATGTGATTCATAATAATCTAACTGAATGGCTGCACTGAATGTATTGTAAGAAATTCCGGTTAGGAAAGAAACTCATTAAAGAAATAGTGACTACTATTATCCCACTGCATATATTGTTCTACTGGAAAGTTTCCTTGAGTAGTTTCTTTAATTAGCAATTTGATATTTTGAAATAGTGTGATCTCCACCACACACAATTTGTAGAGCAGACTTGGCTGGCAATACAGAGGAAAACAAGCAATCTTCTCAGAGTTTGCGTCTCTAGGGCATATCTTGTCATTTTCTAGCTATTCAGCTGTTGTATGTATGTGCATAACATGGTGACACTATTCTTGTGGGATTTTGATTTGTAAAAGTTACACAGATAAAGAGCTTTCTTATTGTAACAGTTTTTTTTTTTTTTTGAGAAAATCCACATTAAAATATTTGCATAACTTTGGGCTATTCAGATAGAAGGTGTTGACCCCAGTTGTGTTCTAGTGAATGAATCATTTATGTAGGAGCTCATTGCACAGAACGTATGGTATTTTATCTTTGCTGGTTTTCTGCCAAATACAGTCTGTAACAATTTTTCCCCTTTGCCACATTTGCTGCTTGATATCCTTTAAAATATACCAGCTCCAAGTGTGAGAAAGCAAAACAGATTCCAGGCCCGCTCTGGCTGAGAGCTCTTTGTATGGATACTCCTGTGCTGGCACTGAGGCATCCTTGCTTTTGGAGAACATCCATTCCAGATCTGGGATCTCCTTGTGCTGAATGTTTTTAATCAATATTGATTTAAGGTTTATTTAAATCTGCAGGGAACTGCAAAAGCCCAAGAGCAAGCACTGAACCAGGGATCCTCCTCACATACAGAACAGGGGATTTGCCCAGGAGCAGAGAGATAAAATTCCACCTACCTCTAACATCCTCAGCTCTGCACCTGCAGGGAAAGCCTGGGAGGATGTTTCTGCCAGAGCCCTACTTCATTATGTCTACCCTCCAGATATCACTTAAGTGGTATTTTGGCAAGACATATTTCTCCCAGCAAGGGCAGGGAACAAGATTATTTCATTAAGTGACTGAGGCGCTGCATGGCCAAAGCCACTATTACACTAGGTTTGATTTGAAATAGTAAACAAGAGGTCAAACTCTCTCTAAACTGATCTCCCAGGGGAGAAGAGATAAGGTGGAGTGCTAAGATTTCCACACTCCCACATGAGTAGATAAGATCTGAATGAGCAGCCTCATCTGTAGGCTGCTTCCCTAAGTCATTTTTATAGCTTACACTGGAAATCCTCATACCTCTCTACACTGAATCACATAATTACGGTTTCCACCAGAAATTCCGAGCAGGATCTCCTCCCACTAAATTTCCTCTCACCTGCACTCCTTTCATCACTGAAGATGATGGTTTGTCAGCACTACCCTTACTGCTGAAGAGAGTTCACATGCAACTCGATTTAGCAGCCAACAGACACGAGCTCCTAAAATTCTCGCCCATGACTGTGCATGGCATGAACATCTCCAGGAGGAACCATTCGTGCGAGACACACTACAGTCTTGGTGTGTTCTTCCTGCTAAGCAAGTAACTGCTTTTACAACAGACAACCTCCACCATCAGGAGGATAACTTCTAGTTTGACAGGAAAGCCTGGCTTAGATGGAGACACTGCAGACAGCATGCAGCCTTATAAATCTCTGCCATCACAGCTTCCTCATCTGAGCTGTTCTCCATCGTAAGAAGCTCTCTCTTCATTACACCCTTCCTTCCTCATGCAACAGAAATATCCCAGCTAAACCTGACCCTGGGTAAACACTGAACACAGAGAAGACACTGACTTGAAAGTCACCAGTTAACTCATCTTTCACAAGCCCATTACTCCTGATGTGAAACACTTGCTCCCATCCCCTCAGATCAGCAAGCTGCGGTTTATAAACAGCTCTGCAAGAAGGCTCTTCCTGAGTCACCCAAGAACTTTCACTGACACGTGTGCCAATGTTACAGGCAGTTGAAAGCACCACTGTAATTACAGTTGACTGTTGTACAGCTCCAGTTTTTGTTGCTCATAACTTCATCTACAACTCAGTTTTTGGGCTGGAAATTTCTCCAGCTGGCCTTGGCCTCATGTTAAACTTTTTCATTTCAGCTGAAATGGTCCAAGTCTTTCCCAAGAAGATGTTTGAGGGAAAAGACTCTTTTGCCCCTATTAAAAGGAACTTTTTGTCATTTACAGAAATGATTCCACATCTCCATGCTTCTAAAAGCAGTACCTTGAAATACTGGCAAACTCCACTGCTGTGAAATACATGTCTTTCTCTGCAGGAAAAGGATCATAATTTGCCTGGCTTTAGCCTTAGACATTTTATATATTTGCTGCTTACACACATGCAGCAGAGACCAAGAGAATAATTTGACTATCCTCAGTGCTGAGCAAGTGCAGCGCTCCACTGTGCCAGGCACACCAGTTGGGCCACACATGCAGCATCTGACCATGACCAAGAATGCTCCTGCAGCTGGCTGCAGGGTTTGGAAGGGCTTTCTCTGCTAATGTGATCTCTGGTGTAGGGCCTCTGTGGCACCAGGCCAAAGATTGCTGGGAGAGAGTTCGAGCTGAGCAAGGATATAGACTCTACACGTCAGTGAACACTAAAGAAGTAGCTACTAAAAAGAGCCAATGATCAGCCTATCTCTAAAGCAAGGTCTGACCTGGAGATGATGAAGGTGACTCTGGGTGCACATGGAGCAGTGAATACAAGCCCAAATATTCAGAGGACAAACCCCATGAACACGAGAAGGGAATCCTTGAAAAATCTGAATTAAAAAATGCAAATGACATCTTTAAAATCTATACAAACCCAATAGAGCCCAGAGATGTCATTAAGAAAACAGAATACCCAGCACTCAGCGGCCTAGGAGTAAACTGGAAAAGCAAAATGGGCCTGCTCTGAGGCAGAAATTAAACCACTTAGAGATGTTCTCACTACTCTGTGAACATGAGTCAGTACAAGTGAAAATGGTGCACAGATGGGCCAGCACAGAAGCAACAGAAGTGCCATGATATTTACAAGGTGTGTGTGTGGGCGGGAAATAATCTTCCCTTACAAGTGTAAATATACCAGAGAAATCATCCACTTGCAGCACAAACCAGGGCTTTGATGCAGCAAACTCCCACCAGGGACATCTACAAGGAGATGGTAGACCATGTACCTGAAGACAGTAGGCTAACAGCACTGATCTTTTCCAAGGAGTCACAACACGCAGAAACACGCCAGATGACATGGATTACGTTATAGTCTGTATGCAACCAGCAGCAAGGGGCCAAGCACTGTCCCAGGCCACAGAGAGGTGCTAAGAAGGGAAGAACCATGGCAAGTGTTGACTCTTAACATCTGGCAACACCAGCTTGGGCTCCCTGTGCGCACAGCTTGGGCACTTCAGCTCAAGGCAGACCACAGCTGCTCATAGAATCAGAACAGTTTGGGCTGTAAGGGACCTTCAAAGGTCATCTATTCCAACCCCCCTGCAATGAGCAGGGACATCTTGAATTAGATCAAGCTGAACACCAGCAACACTATAGCTTAAAGACATTTGGATCCAATCTACTGTTGTTCTGCATGGAGCCATGTAGGTGGCGTTTTGGGGTCCCCCAGCCTGTCCTGGAGCAGTAGTAACACATGAGGTCTCTTTCTCCAACCTCTCCCAGGTCACCTAACCAGTGCAAACTGCTCAGTTCCCAGCATGGCCATGGGGCTGAGCTCTCTAGGCAAATCATATTGCTCCCCACCCGTCTTCCCCTCACCTGTAAACCAGCAGTAACAATATTTGCACTTCTGCAGTTGGCTCAAGGTGGGGAAACGAGAACTTAATTATCCTCAGCGAGGAACAGCTCATGGCCTGACTGTGGCAGGAAAGGCGATGGAGACCAAAGAGCAGGCTGAGCTCCCAGAGCTGCAGGAGATAGCACAAACCTCACCCCAGCAGTAAAAAGGTCTAAGAGCTTTGAATGGGAAAGAAACAGCTTTGCCATCACTTGTGAACTTGCTTACAGTGAATTATCACAACATTTCATAATGGGTTTCTGAGCGGGTCAACCAAACTCCTTCCTATTGAGCTGCTCTGACAGCTGACTGCAGCGGCACACACACTTGGGTTCTACAGGAAAACCAGTCTGAAACAATAAAACCAACTTTCAGAACCTCTCACCTCCCCCGGACCCCCCTAACAACTTCTGTGGGTTAACACCACATTGTCTCACTCTCAAAGACTTTTTTTCCCTGGTGTTGTGTGAAAGACCCGAACGCAGCAGGAGAAATTAATTAACTGAGGAGACAGCAATTCTGCCATCAAATGAACAAAATTAAAGAGTAACAGAGACTTACACTTTTAGTCACCCCTAAGTGTTTCACATGACAACAGCAGGGAAAACACAGTCCAGACTGTTGTTTTAATGTTGATAATATTCCAAAATCCACAGTGCTTACTAATTTCTCATTGGAAATAAAACCTTTAACATCAGTGGGAATTCTGTCTAGGCATGGAAGTTGGCTGTTATGTTACAGTCTAGCAATAAAAGTCTATTTTGATGGTAAGATCATTAGCACAAAGGTAGTTTCTCTCTCTGCCTGCCCCGAGCACCTGGACTGACAAGCAGAGGACACAGCTTTCAGTTGAATTGCATTGGATTTGAATACACCCCTGCACAAACAAGGTTTCTGCCTGTTCTAGCTGAGAGTCTGTTCTGCTCTTTACTATGGGCAGGGTTTATACTCTGTAATCACCTGCCAGCAGCTGAGGTCTGCCCAATGTGTCAGCCTGCTCTGCTGGAGAGCATTTGCTCTTTGCATCTCAGCAGGCTTGTTACTGCTGCTTAGAGCCCACTCGAGCACAGACCAGAACTGGACAAAGCAAGACTGTTAGATCCCCCCCAAACCAGGAAGATGCTAAAGAATGTAGGAGGTGAGGGGGGAGGGAAAGCGATATGATGGTAAGAGGGAAAAGGGAAAAAAGAGTTAAAATCAAGACAGGAAAAAAATATCAAAGCTGTAGAGCATAAAAAACAATCACTTCAGGCGTACGTCAAAATAGTGTCAGATCTTTTTCTGTTCATTAAGTCAGCAGTTAAACACCCACCAGCTCCGCTTTTTGCTAGCCCTGGAGTTTTGCCATATCTGGAGATCCACTTTCTGGCATCAGCAGTAGAAACAACTGGGTTTGCAGGCAAATAACCTCATCTAAGGGCAGTTGGACGAATCCTTCCACATTGACTCGTGTTATCATGGAGTTCCATCGGGAGGGGTCAGGTCCCATACTCCGTATGGTGACCAGCCCAAGAGCCAGGACCAGAGTACAACAAAAAGCATGGAAAAAAGGTCAGAATTCTATAGATTTTTCCTGTATTTATGTCATACGTAATAGCACTTAATATACATCCTCAGGGGTTGATAAAAGAAAATTACCCCTATAATATTAAGTTAAAAACATCAAATTCCTATCAATGCAGCTCATGTAGTAGAGATTACCAGCCTGTGGGGACCCTGAGTGCTCCCAAAATGGGAACAACTGTGCACTGGTCTGAGAAGAACTTGTCCATCTCTGACACTTGGGGTTTTAAACTCTCTCTCACATTTACAGCAGAGTCATAGAGAAAGTATCAGAGGCATGAGCACAGCTTTTGAAACTGTAGCAAAATTTAACATTAAATCATTGCAAAATTTCATGGCATGGTTAAAACAAAAAAACAAAAACCAAGCAAACCCAAAACTAAACCCAGAACAATAAACAAACAAAAAAAAACCCAAAAACCCAAACCAAACAACCCCCACCACCAAACAAAACAAAAACCCCAAACAAAACCAAACCATGCACAAACACACAAAAGAACCCAGCAACCCACGTGCAATCACTTTAGACCAATCCCAAATCTTTTTTATTTGATAAGCATTAGTTACCTGTTCTGTACATAACTTCTGCTGTACCTGATGGAACTTTTCCACTGCAGGTATAATGCTGAGTAAAGAAGCAAACCTTTATTTACAAAAGAAGGACAACATCATACAATGCAGAGTACATATTAGATCGAGACCACGGTAATTTCCTAGGACTGTATTTAGAGAAAGAGTCTGGGATTTTTAGTGGTTTTGGCTACAAAACCCTTCCCAAGGGACATGTACAATTTAGCTGTGCTATAAGTCTCCTTCAGGCTTAGAAGCCAAGAAGAGAGAGTCATCTTTCTCCTCCAAGGGCCAACATTCAGGATTTGGAAACAAAACCACTTTCCTCCCAAGCAGTATCAGGCCTGAGTTGTATCAGTTCTTTCCCAGTGCCCACCCCACCATTATACTAACATAGGCACATCGATCAGGCCTGTCCAATGTGAGGGGGAAAAAAACCCAAGCAGACACCTTGCTTGCTTGATACTACCTGTTCTTCACTCAAATTCCCACCCTTCCCAGTCTCAATAAAGCTGCTTTATGCACTGTTTTATTACTGCAGGTAATACTGCCCACATCAGGAACAGAGATTCTGGTGAAAGCAAGTTTGTTTGTTTGAGGTTCTGGTGGGGTTTTGCCCTAAAAAAAAACCCCAAATCTTCCCCATATGTAACTAAGAACATTCCTCACCAGTCCTCAGTCAGCCAAAAAACACACGAGGTCTTTCTGAAAAACTAAATTCTGTGCAACAAAGTTATTAACTGCTGGGAAAGGCAGGAAAGCTCTTTTACAAATGTTCATTGATGCACTGAACGTCACCTTATACTCTATATCCACCTTTTGGATTCTGCAGACTTCTGGAGTAAGGCAGAGAGGAAGAAAGGAAAACCTTGGCCAGAGCAGTTACGCTGCTTTTGAGATATGTTTTCTTTGGGTTCAGGCCTCAGATTCTCAGCCAGCAATTTCTGTCCCTGGTGGAAAATAAAATAATAAAAAAAAAAAAGGAAAAAAGAAAACACCAGGTTTTGCTGCTTTTCAGGAATTTAGAGAGCAAACATCAGTTTCTAATGTGTTTGAGAAACACGTGGATCGACCCCAGTGTCCCAGTATCCTTCCATTTGAGATCATGGTTATTCTGAGTAAATAAACTCCTCAGCATCTCTGCCCATGAGAGCTGCCATGCCCAGCCCTGGACCAGCACGGTACTGTTGACATGGTGCTGGGAAGTGGGAAAAGAGGCGCCCTGCAAGGCACATCCCTGTGCACATTCCAGTTGTACTTCCATGGAATTGGAGAGATTGGTCCACCCAATACCAAAGTCCCCATCGCCGACACTTGAGCAAGTCCATACAACAGCATTAATGACCCTTGGAGAGCTTTTACATAGGCACCATGGCTTGTGCCAGGTACTCTGGTTTCAGACAGGTGCAGGTAAGCCTTGTTTTAAGCAATTGGCTATCGTCCCAGAATAGACGAGGCCGGAATTAATTTTCTCAGTTTAATTTATGATTCAACATTTTCATTCTAAAACTGAACATTGATGCTTGGGGACCAGCAGGTGCATTTAATCGGTACATAAACCATACCCAAGCAGTCCTGTTTCTTGTTGCTGAGCTGTCTAGCAGGAGCACACCATTCCTCACACCCAATCCACTGCTTAGCTTGCTTTCCTCCTTCCCTTTTAAACAGCACAGGCAGCTGATGAAGAGACAGGAGCTCACCTTGACCCAGACTCGAAGCTCCATCAGATTTTCTCAACAGGAACAGCCAGGCTTGAAATGAGAGGTAATGCTTGGCAGGTGCTCCCAGGGGACTGGCCAAAAATAAATGCACTCTCCAGTTAATTTCCATCCAAGTGCTACAAACATTTCTCCTTTAAGAGTGCAGCTGAAGCATTTGATTTACACAAGGCAAAGAGGTTCTGTGCCTGTTTGCAGTAGCAGTGGCAGACCCAGCACACAACAGGGAACATTCAGACCCATTTTAAGCACCTATGTAAGGTACCCATGCTCCCCATACAGACAAGGGATCTTTTAGGGTGCAACTGAGAGCGCTGTAATTAGGATCCTGCCCCTCACTTTTGATTACAGCAGGAGTCTTGACACCTAATGTAGGCAGAGAAATCCCATACTTAAAATCAGCTTGTACAAACATCCCCCAATGCATCAGTTTTTGGAGGAACCGGACTGGAGGCTCTCTGAGAAAATGGTTACGACGAGCAGTCCTCAGCACTTGGCAGGCAGTGAGAAGCAGAGTAAGTCTGTTTACAGGGAGCTCTACTCAGCTGTGACTTCCACCGGGCAAGCCACTGCAGCCAGCCACAGAACACCATGGGTTGAAGAGAACAGAGCCCTGGCCCCTTCCCTCAGCTCAGCTGCTGGCACTGCAGGAGGAAAATCTGTTGGATCTCAGCTCTGGCACAGGACCAGAGCCGACAGCCCGGCGGCCTGACAGCCCATTGCCCAGGGAAAGCTGCTCCTTCCTTCTCCGGGGCGATGGAAGAGACTGGGAATATCCCTGATACTTAACCACAGGGCCACTGGGGTTGCACAGGATAAGGGCTGTTTGTAGTGTTGCCATCTCATACTACTGCTTGACTTGTCTTTTTTAAGGAACTACTTGGATCACAACTTTAATCAGGACTTTAGAAAACAAGGCATTTAGAAAATCTGATCATGCACGTTCCAGTTTTGTAAGGGAATTTAAAAGACTCCAAATTAGCAAATTTTTTTACTTAAAAAAGGATTACTGTATTTGGAAGCAAGTACCTCAGGCAGGAGATGGACACAGGTGAAAATGTAATTCAGCCTCTGAAACTGCGCATTTTAAATTGTCTATAGTATTTTCATTTTCCATCACAGATAACTGTGTGGCAAGGCTATGCATTTCTACATGACAGCTCATTCTGCTTTTAAAACAGGAGCACTCCACTAGCAGCTAAATTGATGCTTTTTATGTGTCCATCACTTATCAAGGGTACGAGATTAGCACCTTCGAGGGGCTCTGAGATCTAACGGATTACATGTTTTAATCCTTCTAAACGATTTGAATATTCAGGAAGAAAAAGATTCTAAACCAGATTTTTGTGTGACCCAGCATTACCTTTCCTGATCAGCATTTCCCCTTCCCTTTAAGCATATTTTTGCTCCCATAGACAAAAGCATGATAAGTCCAGGGAGCAGATTTTCAAAGGCAGCAAGAAGAATTGAGCATGATACCTCTTAAAACACAATGGGAAGCAAGTATACTTTCCCACTGAAAGCTCCTCCAATGGCCATTTATTCCGCTATTTAAGGATTACAGTTGCATCTAGCTCAAGAGAAGAAAATGAAAAGGCCGTAGCCCCCTTGAGGTTGGAGGAAAGCGATCCAACAAGAAGACGGCACTACAGCCCTGGACAACATAATGCATGCAAAGCTCCAGCCTCAGCACAGGCACATCCTCTGCAGAGCAACTGGAAGTGTTTAAGTCTGGGCTGCCTGCCTTAAACACACCCGCAACCAAGAATAGCCCGGGCTCCTGGGCACAGGTCAGGCGATGCTGAGTCACTTGCTGGCTGGTCCCCAGGCTTTCCAGCTGCCTTGGGCTTGGCTTCCCTTAAAGACACAACTTGTGCTGCTGCACACAGCCCCGCGCTGGCTGGGCATCACCGGCCACAGACGGCACCCTAGGTTATTGGGGAATTCAGTCAGATGAGTTCCCAGTTTGAACCGCCCTGTTTCCCTCCAGTTTCGGAGCACAGCACTGCTGCTGCCCGCCCTCCTGTCAATTAAATGGTACATTCATACTTCTCTTTGTAGTTATGAATCAACTCACAGGCACTGGTGTGCACCCCAGGCTCGCACAGAACTGCAAACAATATACTGTCACGGGTTGCATCAGCTGCTGCGATGCTCTCTCATGCCTTCAGGCTTGCTAACTCTAATATAATAGCCTTTTTAACCACCTCCTCCCCCAACAATTACCAGAGGCATGGAAAGCCACTGAAATACTAATAGCTGACAGAAGAGGTTATTGAGGAATCAGAGTGGGAAGGTACAAGCGTTGTCCTGCTACTTGTCTTTAGTTTGACTCAAACTGGACTGTAATCCCGATTTTTTCATTGTATAAACAGGAAGAAAGGCAATATTGTGAATGCACAGATGGTTTTGTATAGCAGCTGACGTGCACCTTCTCTAGCTCAGCTCATCTCTAACCTGGGACCCCTGTTACTCCTGTTGGTTGCTGCAGTAGAGAGAGTTGCACAGTACATAAGCATCATGTACTGTGACGGCACGATATCAGCATGCTGAACTATGGTAACTTAGTGAAGCTTGCTCTGGTGTGGGTTTTGCAGACCCTCCCCCTGGAACGTTAGTGGAAGGCAAGGCACTGGGAGCGTGGAGCCTGCAGTCTTCCACATGGCCACAGATAAAAACCAGGCTGCCCCTGCTAGCCCACTGCATCCCTCAACCCAAGCACTTCTGAAGATGACTGTAACTCCTCCATGTACTTTTTAGCTCACCATCTTTTCAGGTGATGTTCCCACCAAGGACAAAAAGCACCTTCCGGACATGAGACACTGCTCTGATGTTCAGCTAGAGCAGCCAGGGACAGCAGTATCTCCCAAGTGCTGTGAGGTGGGGTGAGACTAGGACAACCCAGACGCTTCTTCAGGCTTTTAGTCCTCACTAACGCTTTAGGGCCTAAATATAGGCTGCATCCTCACCCCCTTTTCTGTAGTGAAACCACCTATAAATAGCAATAAATAAAGATAATTCCTGTATCATTAACGATTCCCTCCCCCCATTTCAAAAGAGATGTAGAGAAGTGGTTCCAGCACCTGGTGCACCTGAACTAGAAGGGGCAGTTTGTTTGCTTTGGCGAGATCTAATCTGCAGATCTAATTGCAGTTTACGGCTACTTAAGGGCAATTATTAAGATGATGGAGCCAAGTTCTTCTTGGCAGTAGTAGGTGTCACAACAGGAGGTGACAGCTAAATAAGCGGTCAGGGTCAGCGGGAGAGTCAGACAGGCCGCAGGAGAATCTCCTTCACCAGGCGGTGGGGCAGCACTGCCGCAGGTCGCCCAGGGAGATGGGGGAACCTCCATCCCTGGAGGTTTTCAGTTCCACACCGACCAAAGCCACAGCTGACCTGACCTGTTGTCCGTGGGTCCCGCTCCGAGGGGGCGTTTGGGCTAGAGACCTCCAGAGGTCGCTTCCAGCTAACATTTCTAAGTCTCCGTAACCTCCGCGTTAAAAGCTTGGCATGAAATCACAGCAGCTCCCTCCCCTGCACAGCCGCTTCTCGGGAGCGGGACAGAGCCCCCCCCTCCCACCATCGGCCTATCCCGGCATCATTACTGTGCCCCGCTGGCTCCCGCGGCCCCGAGGGTGCTGCGGCCGGGCCCTAGCGCTGCTGCAGCCCATCCCCTCGGGCAGCCGCGACCCGTGCCCCGCAGAAGTTCGCTGCGCATCCTCAGCGCGAACTCTCCCCACGTCGATGAGCAAACGCGGGGGCCGGGCTGAGCCGAGCCGAGCCGAGCCCAGCGCAGCCGCCGCACACGCCCAGCGAGAGGATGTGCGCCGGGGCCGTGGGAACGCCTTTTTGCCACGACGGGTAGAGGCGGGCAGGGCTCGGGCCGCGCAGCGCAGCTGCCTCCGGTGCCGGCGCTCGGTAGACCGTCGCGGGCCGCAGCTCCAGCCGCGACTCCGCCACTCCCGCAGGCTCCCCACCTCTTTTCCCTGTGGCCCGGTTCGGAGCGCAGCCCGGCGGGCGGGGGGCGGCACCGAGAGTCCGCCCCGCCCCATCGGAGGCAGGCGGCCAAGCCCGCGGCAGACTCGCAGCCCCACCGCGACATGGCCGGCTGCCGCCTCCTGGGGCTGCTCCTCGCCTTCGCCGCGCTGCTGGGCGCAGGTAGGTGCCGACTGCTCCGCGGGGCGGCAGCGGGAAGGAGCGGCCCGGGGTTGAAGCGGGGGGTGGGGGGGGGTTGTCCCCCGGGGCGAGGCTTCCGCGTGATCTCTGCAGCGGGTCCGGCCCAGGCACGGCGGAGCCCCCCACTCCGCCCGGCCGGAGTCACCCCGCAGGATGTGCCCCCTAGGGAACCCCGCGGAGGCTGCAGTCAGCCCCCCCATCCTCGCGTTGGGTACACTCCCGGTGCATGCAGCCTCCAGCGGGTGAGGCCTGGGTAGGCGGGAGATGCACCCTCAAGGAGGGTCCCCCAGCGGGGCCCCAGGAGAACGCACCGCCCGGGAATCGCCCCCGGGCCGCACCCTGCGCAGCGCCCCGACACCGCAGCAGATGGCCGGACGCCAGCCTGTGCGCCAGGGCCCGGCCTTCGCCATCCCCGATCACTCACCTCTCCCGCCAGCGCCCTTTCCTTTGCTCCCCGCTCCTGCACAGGTATCTGACAGATAGGATGGCTCTAAAACCTGGCATTAGATAACAATACTGCTGATTAGAGCATCTCGGAACGCAATGCATGCCTCTGCGTGAGGAAGTGTAACAGTGATATTCAAACAAAATGTGTGATGCTGCAGGTATAAAGCTCAGGAGCAGTGAGTGTCTGATAATCCGAAACGGAGGGAGGCACAGAGCCATCTCAGAAGGATGATTTGGGTTTTGCCCTCTGCTTACTGAGCTGTTGGATTAGATTCTCTGCATGACCCAAATTTCTTGGGTTGCAGGTTGTATTCTCACTCTTTTTTAGTCCCAGTGCTATTTCTGAAGATCAGACTAGTCTAACCCAGAAATCACTCCCAGCTGCTAGGAAGATAAGGAAAAAATAACACAAGAATTTATTTTTTGGGGGGTTCAGGTGAGGGCTAAAATCAATGTAAAGGTTACCACAACTGTTTCATTAAAATAATAATAATAGTATTTTTTTTAAAGCTGTTTGAATAGGAAAAAAAAAGGCTTCTTAAAGACTGTACAGAAAAATTGACAGCAGTTATGTCTTGGGAAAGTTTTTCTAAAACTGTGCTATTAGCTAGGAGGTACCCTTCAAACCCAGACTGATTAGAACATATCAGCATCAAACGAAGAGTGAAGTGGGCCATGAGCTGCTTTTGCTGTTGGAAAAGAATGGGTTTTCTGTGGGTTAGCCTGAAATTAGTCCCTGTTTGCATTAGGTATGTAGCTACTCATGAACATGGAAGGGTGACAGCATGGTACAAAGTTGCTTATGCTTACCAGCTTAACTGCTATATTTTTAATTGGTGGGTATCAGTTGGACAGGCAGCGCTAAAAGACTGTGCAGAAAGTCCTGATTGCAGGTTAAAATGTACACCCCCCCCCCAACTGATTAGTCAGCAAAAAACTTACTCATTTGTATTCCATGTTGTTTGCAACATGGGCAAGGAAAAATGCTTTTCTGTTTCATTTTGGAGCACTGGACTGCTGGGTCCGGCTCTTGAATGACTTTGGCTGTGTTTGTATCAAAATGAGTTTCACTGAAACATTCATAAATTGTTTTTGCCAGCACAAGGCTTCACAGGTAATTGAACAACATTATGTTCAGTTCCTGTCTGAGCTGCTCTAAATTGCCTCTCCATGGAAATAACTACATAAAGGTAGGCGGGCTCTGTACTTACAAATTCTTCTGCTGACACTGGACATGCAGACATGAGGTACTGCTGCCCAGCTTCAGCCGTTCCACATGGCCTCTGGTTCCTCCCCTGGTGTTTCTGTGTGTCAGATGTGGTGGGTGTCTCCTCATCCCTCTGTCTCTCTCCCAAACATTTTGGAGCAACTTTGCAGTGCCCACCTGAGCACTGAACAGGCCTTCCAGATAGTAGGGCAGCCTCCCTGCTGTCATCCCATGCCCACAGGAAGATACCAAGTGGTGGAAAGGAAGCGAGTTTCTGAGTCAGGGCTTTCTATCAGCTCCTCAGTGCAGCAGCAGAAGAAATCAGATGTCTTCATTGCCTCTATTTGCCGGCTTTTTTTCCTGGCTTCTTTGGTGACAGTCTTTCCAGCACTGCCAGCAGTTGCAGGCAGCCCAGTCTCTCATAAGCTTGGAGGCTTACAAATGACCAAGAACCAAGGCTACCAAACTTGACATCAAACTCATTACTTTGGTTGATTCCTGCAGCTAAGGTCTGGATACACCACTGGGACAGGAACGGTGTGCATCTTGGTTGTGGCTGTCCGATAAAGCAGAAACACCCACCCCACTTTATAATTGAAAAAACACAGGAGGTTTTGGGTTTCCCTTTGGTCAAATCCCCCTGTATTTCACTTCGTACACTGTGTGCTTCAGTGGACATAGCCATGCCACATCCATCTGCACTTCTGAGCTGCTGGGATCCCTCTGCTCTCAGCATCTCTATGGTTGTAGGTGCAGTGCTGGAAATAGGGATTGCTCAAGACGCTTTCTAGTGCCACTGAACTCTGGCATATTCCCACAGTACAGTGACAGGTAGAAGCCTTTTGAGCATTTTGATGCAGTGGAGGAAACTGAATTCCCTGCCTTTTTGCTGCAGCCAGAGGCGAGTGTTCCCTATGCTAGCATGTTGCATGATGTTGAATTCCCAGGTTAGAATCATAGAATAGAATCACAGAATAGTTAGGGTTGGAAAGGACCTTAAGATCATCAAGTTCCAACCCCCCCGCCATGGGCAGGGACACCTCACACTAAGCCATATCACCCAAGGCTTCGTCCAATCTGGTCTTGAACACTGCCAGGGATGGAGCATTCACAACCTCCCTGGGCAACCTATTCCAGTGCCTCACCACCCTTACATGAAAGAATTTCCTCCTTATACCCAATCTAAACTTCCCCTGTTTAAGTTTGAACCCATTACCCCTTGTCCTGTCACTACAGTCCCTAATGAAGAGTCCCTCCCCAGCATCCCTATAGGCCCCCTTCAGATACTGGAAGGGTGCTATGAGGTCTCCATGTAGTCTTCTCCAGGCTGAACAGCCCCAACTTTCTCAGCCTGTCTTCATACAGGAGGTGCTCCAGTCCCCTGATCATCCTCGTGGCCCTCCTCTGGACTTGTTCCAACAGTTCCATGTCCTTTTTACGTTGAGGACAACAGAACTGCACACAATACTCCAGGTGAGGTCTCACACGCACAGAGTAGAGGGGCAGGATCACCTCCTTCGACCTGCTGGTCACACTCCTTTTGATGCAGCCCAGGATACTGTTGGCTTTCTGGGCTGCAAGCACACACTGCTGGCTCATGTTCATTTTCTCATTGACCAACACCCCCAAGTCCTTCTCTGCAGGGCTCCTCTGAATCTCTTCTCTGCGCAGCCTGTAGCTGTGTCTGGGATTGCTCTGACCCAGGTTTAGGACCTTGCACTTGTCATGGTTAAACTTCATGAGGTTGGCATCAGCCCACCTCACAAGCGTGTCAGGGTCCCTGTGGATGGCATTCCTTCCCTCCAGCGTATCAACAGAACCCCACAGCTTGGTGTCATCGGCAAACCTGCTGAGGGCGCGCTCAGTGCCACTGTCCATGTCAGTGACAAAGATGTTGAACAAGACCGGTCCCAACACGGATCCCTGAGGGTGGCTTTTCAGAAAGTAGTTATGTTTAAGTCATCCAGGGCTAGCCACATGTTTGTGCAAAATAAGGGAAACAGTCCAACAAGGAACTTCCCACAGTCGTTTTTTCCCCTCTCCTGTCCTCACCTTCGTGGTAAGCTACTACAGAAACGCAGATGTGCTTTCATGGAAGATGGTAGGTCAGTGTTCTTGCGTGGACCACAAGGTTACCTCTTACAGGCCAGGGAGAAGGGGCACATCCAGATTTTATGCTTTACGTTGCATTATAAAAGCTTGAAGAAAAGCTTCATGATTGCAAACCGGCTATGAGCATAGTTGGGCACATCTTCCAAAGTTGCAATATCTCCAGTGATGGGCAGCTCTCCATGTTGTCATCCTGTGTCTTAATAGACAGCATCTCACAGGTCACCTCTTCTCTTGAGTGTGACTATGATATCCCACCAGCAATTGCAATAATTACTTAAATGTGAAAGTAATATTAGACAGTATAATTAGCTATTTATAACTGTTGTACAGATGGCTCCAGTCACTGCATGCGGCTCCTCTGCAGAGTCTCCACACAACAGTGCCCAACCAGCAGCACAGAGAAAGCAGAAAGGAGCCAGCTCATTTCCAGATGTTTTTCCAGGTGTCCGGGCTCTGTGTTGCAAAGGGCAGTGGTGGATGCAGGTGGAAGAGGAGGGGGTGCTGGTGCCAGGTAAACCACCCGTCCTGTGCCCATCACTTGCCAGGATCACTTGCCATGGTTGTGCCAGGAGAGTTGCAGGGAGGAATTCGGAGTGGAAGGGAAGCTGCTGGTTTGGCATTGCTGTTGAGGCTGAAGGAGATAGATAGCAGTGCTGTGTTAGGCATTTACCTGCATTACAAATCTTTGTTATAATACATTATTATGTTATTCAATTTATAATTACTAGGTATCAGGAGCAAGTCAAAGTAATACATTTAGAGAATAATTTTTACTTTTATAGAGTCTTTAGTGCCTATGAAAAAGCAGGAAAAACTTAATTGGTTTTCTTACAAATTATCTCTGATCTCTGAACAAATATGCATTAATTAAATGTGCCATGCCCAGATATTTCTGTACATAGCTTTGGAAATAATTAATTTCCATACTTCTGTTTGTATTTTGTAACTTTTTCTTCTACCAGCATAGTAATATCTGTGCTAGGAAACGACCATCTAACCCTTGGGCTTGTTCCCCCTCTACAGAAACGAATTTTTTTTCCTTACATCTGTTGCAACCATTTCAGCCCTTAAAGCACATAAAACAAAAGAGTCTATTGATCTCCAGTGTTGACTAGAATAAACTTTTAGGACTGCTCAGTTTAAAAACAAATTGGTTTCTCCTTGGAAAAATATCTCCTGGAGGTTTAGGGCATTGGCTTTACAATTAACTAAAGGAGAAGTTGAGGTTTTAGTAGGCAGGGCTTCTGAAGCCACTCTAAAAATAAAATGTATGTTTAATAAACTACTTAACACTGATGGCAGAGAGAAAAACCTTTGCAATAATTCCTTTGTAATCTAATTGATAGAACTCACAATTGGTAGAAGAACTTGAATAGAGGAAAACAGGAGAAGATGAACGTGGCATATCAAAACACAAGCTGTGATTTGGGATGTGAGCACGAGAATGCATTTGCTGAGTGAACGATGCTTTTGAGAAAGAAACAGAGCACCAACATGAGCCTGTTCGCCACCACAAAGTGAGGCAAATACTTTCTTTATGTTTGCAGGGACTTCAGTGGAGCCACACAGGGTCAGGTTTTGATCTTCTGAAACCTGCTGTTGTGATGTGAATAAAGTTAATGCTAATACATATTTACAAAACTGTCTTGTAGTCACTTCAAGATCCTTTTTCCTTGCTTTCAAAGCTTGTCTAAGAAACACAGAAAATTACTGAGGCAGGAGTACTGGGGCTACAGGCGGAAAGCTGATGCTGTGTGCAAGTTCCTCCTCCCTGAGATACCAAAGAACACGAGCAGCATCTCGTGGGAAGGAGTGGGCCAGGTCTGCTGTTGGGATTCAGTGCATATTTGTAGAAAAGCCAAAGAAAGCAAACCCAGAGGCATTGACAAGATTTTGGAGGTGGCAGCTCAGACAGGGAGGAGGGACGCCATGAACAGCATCATTCTGCTGTTGGTAGGCTCCACAGGCTGATAAATGGTTGTCTCTAGCAAACAGAGTGCTGGGAAAAGGGAATTGCTCAGAGTTTTGCCTGCCCTTTGAGATGCTTTCTTTGCCCCCCACACAAAGAAATCTGGATAGAAAGAATTCATGAAAGTTGGAAGAATCACATTGAAGGACATAATCTTGGTGGGATGTTCAGGGGTAACTGCAGTGCTGACTGTAGAAGGATGGGAGGCAAAGTAGAAGAGGTTTCCAGCCTCCAGCAAAGGAGGTGCTTGTGCTGCAAAAGGTACATTAGACATGTAATAAGGTTTTGATAAGCACATTAACATGTGATGTTAAAGCAACATCTGTTGACAAACATGAGCTTTTAGGGGTAGGAGCTTAAGGAAAAGTCTCAAAGTCAGATCCCTATATGACCTATATGGGATGAAAGCAAGCAGCTAGCTGGAGCACACATCTCTCTGATGAGCAGACACCTCCATTCATGTGTCCCTGCTAGTGCAGGACTTGGGTCATCTTTTCAGACAGGATGACCTGTGCAAAGCCAATGCCAGACCCTGCCTACCTCATTTTGAGAAAAAGCCTCCCCAGGTTCCATCCTGCCAGTCAGTACATAGCATTCCTCTTAGATTTGCATAATTCCTACTATAGATCCTGAGTGCACCTCAGGGTATGCTGTCATGGCATTAAGAGGTAGAAGGACCAAGAACTGGCAAAACGTCCCCCTTGCCCAACACTTTTTCCCACGCTGGAAGCTCTTCTGGCCAGAGAAATCCCCGTGTAGCCTGATGCCAATGCAACACCAGGCTGAAAAGGTCACAGTCCCCAAAGCTAAACCATTCGGAGCTATGCTTCCAGCTGGTGCAAGCCTGCCCTGAGCATCCACTCTCCCCAGGCAAGCCTCTGCTCTCTGACCCAGAAGCAGGCTGGTTTGTAACCCAGATGCTTCAGCTAGGGTGGGCATTCAGCCTGGTCCTGCTCGCTGGGCTTCAGCTACTGCTGCTGGTGACAGACTGTCTCACGCACTGTCAAGAGACACTGAGTGGATGCCATGCAGCTTGTGTGTAATTATTTGCCAGGAAACCAGAATTCGTTATTTCCCCAAATCCACAGGACAGGACTAAGCTTTGAGCCTGTGCATTTTCAAAATACACACTGATCCCAATCCATTTCTTTAGCCTCATGCAGAAAACAGAGGACTTTTAAGTGAGGTTAAATATATGTTTGAAAAAAAAGGTATGTTCCTTCTTTCTCTTTTGTAATGATGGTCTTAACTGAGTGAATGATTTAGATACTTCCACAGAGGAAAACTCAAAGCCAAAACACTTGAATTCAGTAACAGTTTACAGGCAGTTTGCTTTGTGTATGTTGGTACTGTTTCCTGCACAAGTAAGGTCAGAGGGAGCAAGGGACCTGATGGTGGATTTGTCTTTGAGCTCAATGAGCTCCTATCTTTACGTTTCAAATTAGTTCATGCTGCATCACTAGCAAATGGTGCTCTGGTGATAAGGCAGCTGTTCCCCTGGTAAGTGGAGGCAAAAGTATTTGCTGTGCACCTCCCTTACCTAGGAAGGTGTTTTATCTCAGGGTTAAACAGTTGTCTTTCATGACTTTAAAAGATAGCATTGTAAATTATAGTAACAAAATAATTGCACATATAGAAAAACAAAACCCAAACCATAAAATTGTCTAACAAATCTTTCAGTTTCTTCTTGTAAATAGACATTTAACAGCAACAGTTTTTATCCCAGCAAAAGTATTTCAGCAGACCTTTCCCACCTGCTTAACACAGGACTCTGCTTTTCCCTCCTACTAATACTTCTGGGAGGTGATGGATACTCAGTTGGTGCTCACCAGTCAGATGCACGCCCTGGATTTACCTCCACAGTTGCAGACACAGCTTGTGCTGGGCTCAGGAAGAAGCAGCAGCAGCTGGATGCACACCCCAAACTCAGCTCCCCAAACCTCCAGTTTTCCAAACTCCTCTATGAAAGCAAAAAGCCAAACCCACCTTACTGAAAATGAAGCAGAGCAAAAGGCTGAGGGATGGGACACAACCTTCCTTGCTATGGGTGAGCCAAGAGGAGTGGTCTTGTAGCTGAAGGCTGAAAATCAGCACCAGATCCTACCCCACCTGCTCACATTACCTGCAGAGATTGCAGCCCCCACCCTGTTGTCTCTTCATGCTGGCAGCTCCTTCAGAGCAGCCTTGGCAGCACCACCCAGGTCTGTGATGCTCCAGAGATCCACCTCACCCAGAGCAGGAGAGGCTGGATCCTAAACACCTCCCCATCCTGATCCAACACCCTGTGTTTGCAGGGTGAGGTGCTGTGGGAAGGTGTGCAGGCAGTTCAGGCACTGCAGCAGCAGCAGGCAGGCAGGCAGGAGCCCTGCACTGCAGGCTGTGTGATGGGGCAGACAAATGCCTTCAGCAGGAGGAGAGGGCTGTAGCCCCCCACGCTCTCACGGGGCCTTGCTCCATCTGTCAGCATCACCCAAGTCTTCATTTCCACTACTGCTCTGATTTTAAATAGCACAGCACGACAGGAACAGCACATCCCTAGTGATGAACCAGCACTTTTACTGTGTAATTCCCTATTTACCTACTTTTAACTACAGCATCTTCTCTCAATCTTTATCTGATGAGAGCAGTCTCTTTCCATCAGGAATCAGGTGATAAGCATTTAATCTCCCACTTCAGTCTTCTTTGGGCTTCTGCATCACTGTCTTTGTTATCAGCTGTTCTGTGCTGGCTTATGAACAAGACACTTTCATGCCAGAATTTGTTGTCTGGTTGATAAACAGGCATCTTTGGCCCTAGGCAAATTCACAGTCATGATTTAACGTGTAAGCAGAAATCAAGTGGCTAATGTGAACGTGCCTCAAAATGTTTCTGGTGGACAGCATGCAGGAAAATGTGAAAGCAGCCACAGTAAAAGGTACTTGCTGTGCTTTCTGACCTTCATGGGGGATGATGAATACAGCGTTCCATGTGTCCCACCTTATGCCTGGTGGGGCTGGGCAATGCTCCTGGACAAAGGTTGGGCCAGGGTTGCCCACAGAATGGTCTCAGATCAGATCCTGCCTCCTGCTCCCAGCCTACTTTTCCCTGGCAGGGTTGATCTCAGCATCGTTGCACTGGGACTTGCCCATCTGCCCTCCACTCTGAGGAGCTCAGGCTTGTGCCTGCTTGGGACCAGAATCACAGCATCCCAGTGTCTCCCCTTACCTTGCTGCAGGAGCAGTAATCCAATTCTCCAGTGGACCCCTGCACAGTGCATCTGGAGGGGCAAAAACCTGAGTCCTGGATCACTGTTGGTTCCTCTGTGACCTGAGAAAGTCATCTTTAGCTATTGCCTAACCTGTCAGTGCTGATTTCCTCTCTGCCACTTGCAAAGCAGTTGGACTCTTGGAATATAAGAATGATGCTGTTCACATCCTTTCATCCTTTAGGTATAATAAATTGTTCTACCTTAAAAAGCAAAGCAAACAACAAAACCCCCACAAACCAAAGAAACAGCAAAAGAGTGAAGAAACAACTTCCTTTCCCATCAAATGCATCTTTGAATTGGGGGTTACCTGAGGCATTTTCCCAGAGCTCAGTGGCAGAGCTAGGAGGGCTGGGACAGGCTGAGCTCCCCCTGCCAGCATTAGCCCACTACTGCAATATCCTTGTACTCAACCCAGGCACAGAAAGCTGGGCATCATCCCACCCTCATTATGGGTACAGGTGGGCTCAGGCACTCCACTTTATGGAGAAGCCTTAGATACTTGTGCTCAAAACCTGCCAGCCTTTTGCTCCTGATGGGATTGATCTGGGACTAATTGAAAGCAGGCTTTGGCAATCCGGCAGCAGAGACTTCTTTGACACAAAACTCAAAGAATGATTATCTTATTAAAGTTGCTTAGAATCACCTGCTCAGAGATGTCAGAGGGCCTTGGAAACCTTGAAAGCTTTGAGTGCTGATATTGAAGAAAACCATTTTGATTGCTATGCTGTATTGCCAGAACAGGGCTACCTGCTTTCTGACCATACTGGGCTGGAAGAAGATCTGGTGAAATACTTGTTTCATGTAGGGACTGGGAGAGAATGATGCTGTGGAGCCAGAGATGGAGCAGGCCTGGTCTGCAGCTACTGGTTCAAGGCATCCCATGGGAAACTCTAATGTGAAGCCTCTCCCAGCTCTGGTAGCACCATCTCATGTGCAGCCCTAGTCTGGGCACCCTCTCCTGAGCAGATGTTGTGTGGCTGTACAGATCTACCCTGGGCACTCAGTACGTCACCCCCGGCATTAGGCTGTCTCTAGCAGAGATGCAGCATCTTGGGGCCAGCTGGTGCTTGCAGCCCCTTCCTGCACACAGCTTTGTCACAGTGACGCACCAACACTGACAGCAGTGGAATGTGTGGAAACACTTTGTTTCCCTCTGACAGCAAATTTTCTCCTTCGCATCTCAGTTCCCAGGCGTGTGGAGAACAATCTCTTTGCCATGCTCCTGCAGCCTCCAAGCTGGTCCCTGTTTGAAAAGCAAAATCAGCTGGCAGCAGCCGAGCTGCTCTGCTAATAGCCCTTCTCATCTCATTTTTATTAATAAAACATGAAAACACAGTAATCACCAGTGGTTTGAGTTGTGAGACTGAGAGCAGGTGAGAGGGAAACTTTGGAAGGAAGGAGAAAGTTGGGATGACAGTTTAGCATGAAGAAATGCCTCTGGATTTGAGGGTGCTTTCTGTCCCTGTGGGAGCCGGCTGGGTGGTCATGGTCCCTGGTGGGTTTGGCAGTGGAGGCTGGTGGATCTGATGGTGGAGCTGCCATTGCTCCAAGAAGGACAGGGCTGGGGGAAGAGCTGCCTGACGAGCCTCTCATCCTCCTTCAGACAGGTCTGGAGCAGAGGCTCTTCTCACATGCCAAAAGTGAGGAGGAAAAGACCTGTCCTTAGACCTCAGCTTTTGATGTTTCCTTGCAGTGTCCATGCAGGCACATCTGGTAAATACCACAGGCCTCCCTCTGTGAGCTGGTTACCAAATGCAGATGCTGGGAAAGAGACGATGAGGGCACTTCCCTCCAGGTGTTAAATCTTGCTGTGGAGAAGTGAGCAGGGCTGTGTGAGATGGCAGCAGATGGGACGCTCCTCTATGGTGTGCTTTTTGTCTGTTCTCTGCTGAGTGACCCGCTGGCAGCTCCTGTGGAGCACCGCAGGGTGTACGGGGCAGCGCTGCTTCTTTGGGTGCTTTGGGAGCAACCTGGAGGTCTGTCCTTCCCCCTGAGGTGGGGAGAAGATGCGTTTGGACCTTCAGGCAGGCCTCAGCCTGGCGCAGGGCAGGTGGGCACTGCTGTCCCTCCAGTGTCCAGTGCCAGCAAGGGCTTGCTTTCTGCTCACCATGACCTTCCTGTCGCAGTGCTGATGGTGTCTGCTGGAAGGAGCCTGAAGCCCACCTGATGCAGGCTGGTTTTGGAGGTTGTGTTTTCCTCACCACCTCCATCCCTGTTGCTGGGTGCTGAGCATATCATGCTGCTGCTGAACGATTCAGATAATTCCTAGTAAGCCTTCAGATCAGATTGCAGCAGTCATCTGCTTCTGATCCAGCACTGAAACACACAACTACCCTGTGGCTTTAAGCACAAGCTGTGCTGCCCTGCACTTGCCCATCCTGCCCCATCTGGCATGGCTCACCAAGGTGAGGGCACACTGGGGTGTTGTGGAGCTGATATTCCCAGCAGGGATCCAGCAGTATGGAGGGCGTTGAGGGTGACGGAGCTTGCGTGGGTCATGGTGGCAGCGCAGTGGCTTTAGCAGAAGCTTTTAGGCATTTCTGTTAATAGGTTTCAAACATAACCACCATTAGTCCCTTCACAAAGAGAAAGTCTTCATTATGCAAATTCTCATCTTAAAGCTTTATTCATGTGCTTCCTGGCAGGCTTTCCTTTAATCTCAAGAGCAAGATTGCTTGGAATTACCATATACCCTTGTTAATTGCATTAAAAAAAAATAAACTTCAGCAGAGGTTGTTTTTGCCATAATCAAGAATGATTTTGATTAGTACTTGTGGAAATCACTATGTTTCACTGGGAATGGAGATCGAGGACGACAGCATTAGTTACCTTGTGTTCCCTGCCAGGAGCAGGGGCCATCCCAGCCAGGGACTGTGTCCCACCACTGTCGCCTGGCCATGCCCTGGGCTGGGGTGATGTACCCCCAGTGTCCCCCATTGTCCCACTGCTGTGGTGGGTGCAGAGCGCTGAGTTTCACCGCAGGCAGAGCCCTTGCCTCCCCTTGCCCCAGCAGGCTGCTGGCAGGTGTTTGTGCAGGGGCATCTCCTCTTGTCTTCCCTGGCAGTGGCAAAAGAGACGGGGAAAGTTCAGAGGCTGCTTTTCAAGGCAGAGCTAACTTCAGGGGAGGTCTGTGTTCATGAGACAGTCTGGGCACATCTGCAGAGAATGCAGCTGCATGAACCTGTCCTTACCCTCCTGCCTAGCCAGAGCTGCTCCCAGAGGCTGTCCCTAACGCCACAGCTCCAAATTGCTCTGCTTTTCCTACACGCATAGGACTGTGCTTTGGTCTTAGTGGTCAGCAACAGCTCAAGATTTGCAAGCAGTGTGGCACTTGCAAGTGGATTTCCTGGGTGCTTGGTGGTGTGGGCCAGCACCCAGGCAGTGGTGTTAGAGAGCACTACTGTGTCTGAAGCTCTGGTTGGTGATGACCAGGATGGCTGCTCTGGCCAAGGGCAGGGTGCCATTGTGTGTTTCAGAGGTCCCTGGGGACCCCTGGTGCAGCCAGAGGCAGAGCAGACGTCACCTGTAGAGGAGCAGCCATTTGCTCCTCACAGACCTTTGGGGCTGCAAGGATGCACCACCAGCAGCACAAGATGGCTCTGCACCCAAAGCCCCTCCATCCCTGGCACGCTACCCAGTGGTGCCAGTGCAGCCATGGGTGCCCTGCACAGGCATCCACCTGTATGTGCCAAAACACCCAGGTTGGTTGCAGGAGAGACCCTGATGCCTGTGACCCTCAGCACTCTTTCCTCCTGCTCTCCTGCCCTCTGCATTGCTCCTAAGGTAGCTGCATAAAAGTCAGGCAGTTTGACTTACTTTCTGCTGCCCTTGTACCTGCTTTGCATTCTCCTGGAATCTCCTGGGCTGTCAATCTCGTACCATCGCGGGCTCTCAATTCCCAGGGAAGCTAAACACATATATATTGCACAAAGAGATCTGTGGGCTGGCGCTAAAAATGGAATACACCTTGCTCTGAGTGCTGCAGCCGGCCTAGCAATACACTGGGTGTGA
This sequence comes from Neopsephotus bourkii, assembly GCF_033783945.1. Taxonomy (NCBI): domain Eukaryota; kingdom Metazoa; phylum Chordata; class Aves; order Psittaciformes; family Psittacidae; genus Neopsephotus; species Neopsephotus bourkii. Next base: position 370,623 of record NW_026901430.1, on the reverse strand, counting down.
ATTATGATACTGTAATTCAAGCTTTGTCAAACAGTAGGCCTTAATTAGAATATACATATAATTGTAAAAGCTAAAAAGCTGACGAGTACGATTGCGCGTTTGAGCTGCCTGCTACAAAAAATAATGAGGAGCGAATACATTAAGGGCACAAAACCCTTCTACCTTCAAAGAGCAGCTAGCTCTGATTAAAAATACCCCCAGCAAGGTGAGGGGAGTCGGGGAGAGGCAAGGGAGCTGGCTTGGCCATAACTCTCACCTCTCTTTTATGGCCTCCACCTGGCTCAGCTGTCGGTGGGTACCCCCCCACTCCCCATTCTGGTGTTGGGGGTTCCTGTTAGGTACCGCAAGATGTCCCAGCTCAGTTTCTTTTGATTGTCACATAAAACAAAAATATGGAAAATACATCTCATTTGACCATTTCCCCCCCTGCCGTAGACCTGCAGGCCTGCAGATGTTCCAGTGCCCTTGGCCAGCTGGCACCCAGGGCTTGAATTGCCTTCCAGCTGCCCCTGGGGATGTGTGTTTTCTCTCAGCAGCCAGAGAGGAGAGTTCTTTCAGACCCACTGAAATGGGGGGGGTGAAGGAAACCCTAACTAGCCTAGTTTTGAACCCTGGCGAAGATCCCAAGCTGGTCCCCAATACCAAGCAACCAGAGGGTTTGTGTATCAGTGGGTTTATAGCCCTGTAACAGGTTGCAGGCAGCGTAGGTACATCCTGCAGTGGAGGTGGAACATCAGGGCATGGATGACCCTGATTGCTGAGCATGCAGTACAGACAAACACTTCTGCAACTCAGCAGCGGGCTGCCTATGAGCTCTAGTATGGAGGAGCATGGCCAGCTTCTCCCAGAGAGTGTAAACTCATCATATAGAGGTTCTCTCTGCTATGCATGGGTTCCTGTCAGAGGATGGGCTTTTGGAACCCGGGAGACCCACGTCTCCAGAGATCATGGAACACAGTGCAGGGAGCAGCAGTGCTGCCTCCCAAAACCCTGCATTTGCAAGGTGAACACATGCGTGCAAAGGGCTGGTTGGGTTTTAAGCATCTCACTGTGAAGTGCTGGGTTTGTTACCACCTAATAACTGAATAAAAGGATAAGGAGGCGAGCATTCAGCTCTTATCTGTCGGAGCGAGCGGGCAAGTTTGCGTGCCTTTGACGGCAGCACTGTTATTGATCCATAAAAGGTGTAATACATCTCTATAACACCCTTTGTATGAAATAAAGTTGTTGCCAGCTTCAATTAACTGGCAATCTATTACTAATCCTCACCAGTGCCTAGGGGATTCCTGGGTTTACATTGCCCTGGAACAGGATCTCAGTTTGCTATGGGCAGCGGTTGGAAAGCCCTAGGAAATGGGCTGTGCCAAGCGCTGCAATTCCTAGGGAAGGTTGTCCCGGGTGATTCAGCATGTCAACAGTTTTCCTAACCTTCACATGGGCTGCGTGCACGCCTCTCCCTAGCAGGGTGGGATTCCCCTGGGATGCGGTTGCAGCTGGGACATGTTAGCGGCTGCTGGTTTACATCAGTCCCCTGAGGATGGAGGGCCCTGAGGACCTTTCATCCCCCTGGACCCACTCATGTGCCAGCTGGCTCTTGGAGAGTGATTCTGGAATTGGCACACTCCTGTTGTCCTGCATGGAGAGATACCGAGGGAAGCTGTCACCAAACCCAGGGAGGTGTAAGTGCTGCTCAGTCAGGGGGTCCCATGAGCCCCTCAAAGCCAGGCTGGGGGGAGCCCATTTCTTGGGGTATTCACATTCCCTGCAGGGCCTGTGTCCCTACCACGGGGTGTTTCCATGCACTCCCATGAGCACCCACTTGCCCTCACTTGGTGTTTGAGTTCACACATCAAAGATGATGTGCTAACATCAGGACTCAGCATGCAGCAAATCAGCACCCTTAACATCTATTTAATCATGGAGAGCAGAGGGAGCAAGGGGGAGAGGGAAGGGATGGCTCCTGGCATACCAATGCGAGTCGTGGTGCTGCCACTGCATCTCTCCGGCCAGCTTGCCCTGCCTGCTGCAGAGGCAGAGGGAACCAAAATGAAACATAGTGATGGTTCATTTCCCCAGTGGAGTTTGTAGTGCTTCTCATCCTGCCAGAGACACACCACAGTTCTGCTCTTCCACCTTTTTTTGAACACAGTTTACAATAGAAAGACAAGAATGACAAAGCCCTGCTGGTTCCTGAAAATCCAGTAAACACTGGGGAAAAAGCCATGCTGGGAAAGGGAGCCTGCATGAAATTGACAGAGTGGCAAGCTTGGGGACAGTTTGCCACAGCAGTAATGAGCTTGTGGGGTCTCAGGAGGGATGGGTAGTGATTTAGCAGCACCCATCCAAGCACTGAAGCTGGGCAGTCGTGTTTTTTGGCACCATGGATGGTTTCACCTGTTACTCTGTTTGCACTTAGACCACTGGATAACTCTGCAGCTTCATCTGGCCTGTCTCATGGTGACAGCATTTCACCAGCAATAAGGCCCAAGAGGCAAATACTTTGGCAAGGAGCAGAGGGGTGTGCGGAGAGGCTGAGGGTGCTGAGCACAGCCCTGCCGTGCTGCTGTATGGAGCAAGGGGCTCATTCCATGGATTTCACATAGTAGTAACTGGGCTACACATGCAGTGGGTGACCCTCCACCAGCCGTTCCTCAGGCTCACAGCGGAAGCATTGGCATCCTTCCTCTCAATAAGAAGCATGGCCCCCTGACTGGGACATGTGTTTGTTACTTACCCCCAGCAGCAGTTCCACACCAAATGCTTTGCCAGGGGAGAGGAGCCCGTAGCAACTTTCCAGCCATTTAACTTGCCCTCAGATTTGCTGAGCGTACATCTGAATAGACAGCAACTGAAACGAGGTGTGATGTGTGAGTGAAACCCAGCTGGAGGTGTTCTGGTACTGAGTGACCACTCTCAGTTCAAGTTTTTCACCAAAACACTGATACTGCTTTCCGATGGACTGGTGCCTTCCCATTGTTATTGTCCTTGTCAGTAAAGCTTTAAATTTATTCATGAAGCACGCTGGAGCTCAGGTGGCAATAGCTAAATCCATTTAGCAGTAGGAATAAGAGGAAAGCCATTTTAATGTTCTCTTGCAGTGCTGCAGTACTTAGCAAACCCAAAGGATATTAATTACTCAGCATGCTCTGAGATGTAAAAGCATGAATTTATCAAGACAAATACATTCAGAACTAGGGTAAGTCAATAGTAATTAACACCACGTATAAAAAGGACAGAGAAAGGAAGGATTAGCTGGCCCTGTTGCAGGAGAACATGGAATAGTGCCGAGTTATCCCTAGGATATTATGAAGTGGCTGGAGTTGTGGTGAGGCACCTAACAAAAACCCCTGTCTGTCCCTGTCAGGTGTATCCCTGGGATGGGGATTTAGGCCTGGTTTGCATTACCAAGGCAGAGTGATGCGGGAGGTCTCTGAAATGCTAAGTTGTGCTTGGCAGGCAGCAGCAGCAGCATTTTCATGCGAAGCCTTTGATGTTGGAAGGCACTCGTGAAGAAGAGGTGCAGAGGGCTTTTTTGTTTCTCACCCGGTTTGTCTGTGCTGTCCCAATGTTTTCATGGTGTTTAGCAAACATATAATCGTGAGCACAGCCACAGATGAGTGGCAGCCCGAGAGATGAATTGGTAGGCTCTCCTTGACAAATTTAAGCATAGCGTGTGTTTTTATAGCGCATCCATTAGGGCAGACAAACGGAAAATCCAGAGATGACTGCTCTGCAATTTAACAGTCACAGCATTCAGAGGAGGCTGATGTCTTCCTCATCACTGGTGATGGGTCAGGCTTGGAAAAAACTAGCAAAAAACTAAAGCAATTTGAGCAAATGAATCTGACCATAGTGTGTTTAAAGGCAGTTTGCTTTGTGCGGAGCAAGTACAACCACTGCTGGTTCTTTGTCTCCAGGTCATGGGGACAAGCTGGATGACTTTGACCTAGAAGATGCCCTGTATGACCACACCACCAAGCGACGTAAGTCACACTTATTTATTGTTTCAAAGAGGAGAAAACAAATAGATGTTCATGGATGCAATTTGTTCTTTGGGATCTGGTGCTGGTGGGAGGGTCATGGAGGACACAGACTACCTCAACTTCTCTGCCTGAGGAGATGCAATGTCCATCTTGGCTTGCCAACAGGTAGGACTGGGAGATGGGCCTGGAGAAGCTGGCTGTTGACCATGTGCCCTTCACTTTCTGATTCCCATGAGCAAAACACAGAGGCATGGCAGTGATTTGACGTGGCAGTGACACTGGACATGTCAGTGAAGGGTCTGGAGCTGGGTCACATCTCACAGTACTAGCGCACTGGAAAACAAGCCCAGCAGAAACACTCCAGTATTCAGAGGCACAAATAGAAGTTAATGGGAATAGAGCAGCCACAACTCTTGCTTATAATTTATTCATATACTTGGCAATGGTCGTCGCTATTAATAGGCAGTCCTTTACAGGGGTGAAAAAAGCAAATGATCCCTCCCTCTAAAGGCTGACTGTAGCTTGTTTTAGCCCAGGAGCAGCCAGGGGAGATGGGATCTGAGCATCAGCATGCCACCAAAACTCCTCTAGCTGACAGGGAACCTCCCGTTCATAGCACAGGGCTGGAAATTATCTGTCATTTAACTGACTGACCGGGCAGCTTACTCTTGTTTTCCACAGTGTTCTGTACAGTGTGTGTCCTTGCTGCTGCCTTCAGGAGTCGGAACAGGGAGCAGCTTATCACAGCTCCCTGCTTTCGGCTTGGCAGGATGCTGGCCTGCACAGAGGCAGTGTTCAGCCCCAGGCACAGCTGCGCCCTGCAGAGCTCTGGGCTCAGTCCTGCAGGGTTTTGGGGCTCTGGGCTCTTGACTTTACAAACGCAGACCGGCGATGCTCAGCTGGAAAGCTTGTAGCAGAATGTCAGCCCTTGATTCTCAGACAGAAGTGATGTGTTTTCAGTGATGTCCATGACTAAGGTTTTCCTCTGGTTTGTCACAGCGACTCCCATGGGCCCCAGGAAGCCGGCAGGTGATACAGGTGAGACCTTCTTGTGTGTGTATCATTTAAGCACAGTGTGGGGTTTGCTTCCCAGGGGGGGTTGAATCATGTGAGCCCCACTGCAGGCTGCCCGCGTGTGGCTGGTGCTGATTTGGGGCACCTTCACTTGCCTGTAAGAAGGCTGGCACTGGTGTACATACATGCACTCCCCTGCAGGGCCAGAGTAAATGCAATATTGATATTTCTGTCCATGCTGAAGGTGAGTGGCAGTGGAGCATTCATGTCCAAGGCTGAATTTTGCACAGTTTGCAGTATCATAATGGAAAAGGCACAAATCACTGCTCAGCTACACGAGGGCTTTTGTTTCTGGCTGAATGGCACTTGCTAGCTTTCCTTCCAGGAGGGAGCCCAGAGGATATTTTCCTTCCTTTTTTTTCACTCCAACCTCCACAGAAAAGCCCAGCCTGGTGACGTTTCTCCACCCAGGGAAAGAACATCTCTCTGACTGTGCCCATCAGATGTGCTGGCTGGCTGGCTCCACGGCATCTGCCCTGGCTGAGGAAGCTCCTTAAATTCACCCGAGTTTCACTGCTGGCAGCTCCTCTGGCTCAGCTCTGGCCAAATATACCTACTTAAATATAGCACGGTCACAAGAGCCGAGGGTTGCTCAACCCTGCTGGGGCAGCCTGAAATAACCTGCAGCGGGGGAGTGCTCGGAAGTGAATCTGTTCACCCCTGCATCAGGATCTTGGCACAAATTTAAGCAAATCCGACTGTCCAGCTCCTTGGCCACCACGGTCTTTGCTAGGGTTGAGAAGAGACAAGAGCCAGAAGCACGTGCAGCGCTGCAGGGTTTAGATCACAGCCTGAGCAAGAGCCTGTTTGATCCAATAAACTCTCCCTGGGAAATGGACGTACACTGAGGCTGAGGTTTCATCTCACCAAGTTAATTCTTCCCTGGGGAGTGCTTTTTGGATGAGTGATGGCACCAAGGGCTCCTGTGGTGTGTTCCTGTGCTCTGTTCAGCCCAGGGTCACTCACGGGTGGCCACGCAGGGAGCAGAGCAGGGCCCAGCCACTCGCTTGATGCCCACAGCAGCTTCTCATCTGCACCAGAAGATACCCCAAAAGTGTTATTTTGGGGTTCAGCCTTGGGGTGGGCAGGAGCCACAGCTCAGGGAGGAGGAGTTGAACAATGTCCAGGCTGATCTGAAGGCTCTGCAACATGGTTGTGATTGAGCAGCGGAGCAGCTGGATGCCCTTTTCAGCTTCACACTGGCACAGGTACTTGTGGCCTCCAGCAGTCGTGCAATAGCAGCTGCAGAGCTGCCATGCAGGGGTCGCTGCTGGAAGCCTCTCACTGTTCCACAAGCGATGGGTGTTTTAACAATCCCTTTTCTCCTGCAGCAGGCTTTGATTTGGCTGATTACTTTGACACCATTCCGGAGACTACCACCAAACCAGCCAAGCCGACTCCAAAGCCTTTCCCCAGGCCAGGAAAGCCAGGTACTGTGAAGCATCCTGTGCCCTGTGAAGGGTGCATGCGTGCCCGCCTTGGGGCTCTGGACAGGGGAAAACACTCCACAGGGAGTGTTTTCACTCACCGATTTCATCAGTGAAGTAGAACATCCATACACACATCCATAAGCATCTTTTCGGTGGTGCCTGGTCCTGCTCCTGCATGCCATGGGTAGCTGGTAGGGTTGGCGTGGGACTGGCCTCACACTGGCAGAGCTCTGATGAGCGGGTCGCAGCATGAATCCCACTGGCACATGTTTGGGGAGGGTTTTCTGGCAGCCCTGCTTGTCCCTTTCCCAAGTTCAATCCCTGCTGGCACGTTACGTGGCTCAGGGGATCCCTGTGAAGGCACCCACCACTCACATCGAGAGCTTGAGCATCCCCAGGGCACCAACAGGCAGTGGGGTCCCTGGTGTCAGGGAAGCTGTGTAGGGCTCAGAGCACAGAACCAACCACTCCAGCACAGCCCTTGTCTCCCTGCAGGGAGGGGGTTCCCCTCCCAGCACTTGTCCGAATGCATGTTTCAGAGAATAACGTCATTTTGGTCTCTTTCTCCCAACTCCCTTCAGACAACAGCTTTTGGGATGTCATCCGCACCACAACCAAGCAGCCAAAAACTACGAGGCCCCCCCCCAAACATAACCCAGGTGAGTATGAGCACCCCAGCCCTGTGGCTCCACCCCAGCTCCGCTGCTGGCGCGGACAGAGGGATGTGCCACAATGGCAGCACTGCCAACAAAAACCACATGGCAGACAGGGTATCTTGGCTTTGCCCTGCACTTCCCTGGGCACCCCAGCAGTTCCTGGACTCTTTTGCATTCTTCTGCCTGTTTTAAGGCCATGGGCTTGCTGTGCCACCCAGCATGGCACAACACAGCCATTCCAGGCTCCACCAGCATACCATCCCACCAGGACACCCTGTCAGTGGGCGCTTTGCTGCCGGTTCAGGCAGAGTTTGGGCAAAAGGCACTCCCAGGCTTAAAAAAATACCCTAAAAAAATCAATTTTGGTGTGAGCTGGCAGGGGTGAGGAGCTTGGGTTGGCTCTGGACCATGGTTTTAGCTGTGATTTAGCAAAGGTAATAGCTGATCTGTCAGAGCCAGGATGCTCAGGGCACCAACTGGGCCATTCACAGAGGAAAACAGCACCAAGCCATCAAGTTGCAGACTGCTCCAACTGGCATGTCACTGTGGCATATTCTCCTCCTTTCCCTCCACCCTTGGGAGCACTTATTTGGCTCTGACCTTTCCTACCCAGCTTCATTTATCTGACTACCTGGCACTTGAGCCACAGTGTGGGACTCTTTCTATGGGAAGAATGTGATATTTCTCACCACACATGAAATGGGATGGGGTTGGAAGGTTTGCTACGATGCAGCACAGCAAAACCAGGAGAGATGCTTGTGTTGGGGGCATCATCTCATTCATCAGCGCTTTTCCCTGGCAAAGCTGAGCATTTCTATGAGGCACTGGCACAGGTTGCCCAGAGAAGCTCTGGCTGCCCTATCCCTGGCAGTGTTCAAGGCCAGGTTGGATGTGGGTCTTGGAGCAATCTGGTCTAGTGGAAGGTGTCCCTGTCCATGGCAGGGGGCTGGAACAAGATGATCATTAGTGTTCTTTCCAACCCTAACCAGTCTAGGATTCTATGATTCATTAATTAATTGAAGGACAACCCAGCCTGTGGCCAGCACTGCTAACCCCTGTGTCATTTTCTAGCAAAGAATCCTATGGATTTTGACTTGGCTGATGCCCTTGATGATAAGAACGATGGGAAAGATGCTGGGAGGCCGAACATAAGGCCAGATGAAGGTACGTTCACTTCCCCTCTCTGTGCTGCTGCCCCTCAGGCCCTGCGGGAGATCCACCCAGGAACAGGATCTCCTGGCAAACAACAGGGTAGGGGAGAGCAGAAGTGCTGCCTTGCCCATGGCTGCTGCCCGCACCAGCGTGCCCTGGGGGGATGCGATGTGTTGCAGGCAGCACAGTCCCTTCCTCCAGGGCAGAAGGAGCCCCTGCCTCTGCCATCCTTGGCAGAAAGAGCCTCTGCCTAATGACCTGTTGCCTGTCTGCAGGTTCCTTTCCCAGGGCCTCTTCTGACCCATTAAATTGTGGTGGTTGTGTTAAGTTCCCCTCGTCCTGTACCTGACAGCTCTTTAACCAAGGACATGTGCTGTTGGGGTTCGCAGTCATTGCCAAAACATAAATCTAGAGCAGGCTTAAGTCCTGGCATAACATACGCTACAGGCTGGGAGATTTTCTTTTCCGCCTCTAAAATACTCTGGTGAATGAATCATTTGTCTACGAGGATTGTTCCCTTGAGCTGGAAACCAGACTTTGCAAGGCTAGTTTATTGATGTCGAGATGGCCGTATACCCTGCTCACATGCGTAATTAATAGTCAGGTATTTTATGAGATTGAATTAACTGGGTGACTTGTCTGCACTTTGATATTCTGGGCTTGTTGAGGTTTCAGGCTCCTGTGAGGTGTTGAACTGCTGGAACGTGGCGTGGGTCACAAACCAGCGCACGCGTTCCCTGGCATCACTGCTCCCTGGACTGCCTGGGACCGCTCTGCGTTCTGGCATAGCCAGGGTGTTTTTCCACTTTACACTCATTACTAAGCCCATAAATCTGTTTCTGTGGTAAGCTGGTGAATGAGGCAGCCTCCTCCAGGCGTCAGGGCAAAACTAACCCTTCAACAGGCGCAGCATCAGAGAAGGAGCCTTTTGCTGGCTTAACTTTGGGTCTCTTCTCTCATCATGCTCCTTGCTGCGCCCCTCTGGGACTGAGCTAAGGGGTTCAACAGCACCACTCATTCAGCTGCCAGTTCCCAGGCTGTGTTTCTATGTGCTTATGCTGCGTGAGTTAAGCACGGCTAGGATGAATGGGGCTTTCAGCAGTCTGGTCTAGTGAAAGGTGTCCCTACCCATAGCAGGAGATTATAACTGGGTGAGCTTTAGTGTCCCTTCCAATCCAAACCATTCAAGGACTCCCATTACAACCGGGTCCAAGATAACATTTTAACCTGTACCAAGATGTGCTGCTTCTCAGTTCTTCCACTACAGCGGCTCTGTCCCTCTGGAAAGGGGGAAAGTCAGCTCCATTCCTGCAGGAACGTGGGCCATGTTGGCCCACCAGAAGCAGAGTGGCCACTGCATACACCAACTGCTTCTTCCCCCCTCCACTGCCAGCCAAGTCTGAGCAGCCAGAACATCTAATGAACTCATAAATACATCAGTCATTTCAGTTAAAAAATAATACACTAGTATTCAAACTTCGATTCAGGTTCTTTCTTTCAAACTAGACTTAAAGTCAGTATTATCTCTTTTATAAGCTTAAAACAATTTGGGGTTGAACCTTTTGTTAACATCTGGTATCACAAGAGAAGTGGATCTGCTTATTGACCTGTCCCTGTTCTTGCTAGCGATGGAGTAGTCAGCAGACTGGGTGCTGCTGGTTGAAATGGGTGTGCAGGCCCCTGCTGCACAGAAAGCCGCGCACAGCTCTTCAGAATAGCCAGTTTTAGAGAAAACAGTGAAAGGAACAGAGCAGCTTCTGCCTGCCTGGAAGGGAACCATGCCCCAGGAGCAGGGTTTGCAGGAGGCCAGTCCCACCCTGGGTGCAGGGTGCGCGCAGGTGACCTCTGCCCAGAATCCCCCAGAGTCCTATTCCCAGGCCCTGCCCATTCAAAATCACTCAGGTGTTGGGATCCCTCTCACCCCAAGCAAGCCATGTGCTGTTCTTCCTTCCTGTTACACTTTTCTAAGCAGCTCTGGCTGCATTCGCCTTCCCAGGATGGCGGCTTTGGTGTTTTGCTGGGTGAATCTGGCTTTGTGCAGGTTGAGGGGTGAGCTCCCACATTCCTCCTGCCAGGACTGCATCTCCCTTCAGCACCAACCCCTGTTCACTTGTTATCTTTAAAGGGTTTTCAGACGATGACCTGGCCAGCATTGTGGATGGCGGCTACAGCCCGGACAAGAAGAAAGGTAAGCACCGACCTACAGATGCTCCCTGCTTGCGCAGCTGCAGCTCGGGCAGTAATCAGCAATAACCAACCTCCTAGGAAGCACAGTGCACAGAGCAGCACTTGCTTTCCTGTGGGGAAAGGGGATCTGAGCCATGGGGCCAGGGGAACACAGTGGTTTTGGCCTCTGTGGTCCTTGTACCAGCGGTTGGGGTGCTTATTTGTGATGCCACGGAGGCTCTGCACTTCCACCTGCCACCTGAGACCCACATCTCCACTATCCCCTGGAGAGCAGATGCTCACCCCTGTGCTGTGGGCACGAGCCTGCATTTGCCTTCTGCCATGCGACCACGGATGGTCGGAGCAAGGAGGGAAACCAGCAACAGTTGTTAAGCCTGTGCATTTGTGAGGATCCACAGCATTAAATATTAAACGCCACCAAGTAAAGAGAGGAAAACCACAAACCCAATCAACATTTAATGAATCCCTGTGCCAAGGACAAACCGCATCAGAGGCATTAATACAATGCTGACCTGCTTCCATAAATTCAGGATCTAAAGTGACTCGGCAAGGACTGCAGCTTCCTGCAGGAGCAGCTTCTCCTTCCAGCCCAGTTTCTCCAGGGAAGGTGATGTTAAACCAGACTTCAAGCCAAGCAAGGATTCCCTGACATTATGGAGCATAGCCAGTAACCTCCTTGTCATGGCGCGAGTCTGCTGTGTAATTGTCTGACAGCATTTCATTTGTTCTGTCTTTATGCTGAGAGCAGCAGAGGTGTCAGGGGGTGGAGGTGGGGTTCACTGTGTGCTCGCAGAGGTGTCTCCTGCAGAAGCTCCTGCAGCACAGTGGGATAGGAGCAGGTTTAGACCCCTCTGAGAGGCAAGGATGAGCTGCAGAGGTTTGGGTCAGCAGAGAAACTGTGCCCCACAGGGATATGTGCCCCCCTTCTGCCCAGGGGTGCCCCTGGGACCGTGCTGCCCCTCTCCTGCATCCCTGCTCTTTCTCAGGATGGGAAGGGATGGCAGGGGGGAGCAGATGGGCAGGGGGCTGTCATGGGTTTGTGTCTCTTGCAGGTAGCGGGGGCAAAACCGACAACGACTACAGTGGAAGTAGGTACCACCATGGCCGTGGGGCCAGCAGTGGGGCTGTGGGATGGGGGTGTGTGTGCCCCCACCTCACAGCACCCCACTCTCTCTGCACCCCACAGGCGCAGTGACAGATACAGGGACAATTGCTGGCATTGCCAGCGGCCTGGCCATGGCGCTCGTCGGGGCTGTCACCAGCTACATCTCCTACCAGCAGAAGAAGTTCTGCTTCAGCATCCAGCGTAAGTCCCCCCCCACCCCAAGCATCTCAGGGGCACAGAGCAAGAAAATCCCTATTTGCCCCCTGAGCCCTGCTGCCATTTTCTAGCCTGGGGACAGGAGTGGGGTGTCAGGCATGCGGTAGCAGACCAAAACCCCAGCCATGGGTCATTGAAACCCCTCACCTATCAGGGCAGGAACCCACCAGCAGCAACATCCCCAGGACCCATTGCAGAGTCTCTTGCAGACAGTCACAGCCAAAGGTAAAACCAGCAACACCAAACAGGATAAATAGAGATAAAACCCACACCACCCCAACACAAACAAACCAAAACCTTCTCTTCCCCCTCCCACAATCTCAGCAAGAGGTAAAAACTCACCGGTTAGTAGCAGCAGAGGAAGCACAGCAACCATCTGCAGCTCCAACAGCCCTGGGTGGCAGAGCCCACCCCACCCTGCTGCAGGTGTGCAGCAATCACTGCAATTAAGTGCAAATTAAGCAGCAAAACTTCCCGTTCCCACAAAGCACCGTCTGCACGAGCTGCCCCATCAGGTTGCAGGAGGTGTCCAGCAGCATCAGTGGCCTGGGCCATGGGAGGCTCCTGCAGCCCTCATGGGGTGGTTGCAGACAGCTGGAAAAAGCTCTTTTTAAATGAATCAAATGAAATGTTCTGTGAGTCTCCTTCACTCAGGGGGAAGGGTCTTCAGGGTTGGCGATTTCTGTTGGAATTGTGCTATTTTCCCAGTTGTGCCTGAAACAAACAGGAGCATTTTGGTAAATTAGATCAGCAGGAAAAGTCAAATGAATGTGATGGAATGAAACACCCGTGTATATTCCCCCCACTTAAATGATATTTTGGCAAGAATAAATAATAATAATAAAAAAAAGAGTAAAGGCTTTGATGAGGGGGAAGCTGAGAGACACAAAGCCCCAGAAAGGCAGCAGGAAATTAAAGTTAATTATAAAGGAGGATTAATTTAAGCCATCAGACATGGCATGCTGGGCTAATGTCAGGCCTTAGATGCACTGCAATGCATGACAGAAATCTGAGAGCCGTCAGCCACTGCAAAAGTGGCTTTTTATTGAAAAACATAAATTGCATTTGGTGTTATCCCAGCAAAACACATGTCTTGGGGGGGGGGTGGTGGTGGTGGAAAGCAGTGCTGGTGTATAATGACCACCCTCCTGATGCTGAGAGGAACGGGCTCAGCTCTTTTCCTTGCCCACCCATCAGCTGGAGTGAGGCTTTGGCACCGTGTCTTGGGTTTCGGTCTGTTCTGCTGGGTGTTTGCTGATTCCTCTGCAGGATGTGCACATCATGTTCTTCATCCCACTTTCTTCTCTCACACCACATCTCCTACTCGTGAGCCATGCCCTGGGCTAGGGCTCAGCCTCCTGTGTCCTGCTGCAAGCCTGGGCAGGATGGGAGCTGTTGGTGCTGCCCCGACCGCTCCTCTCCTCCACAGCTCAGTAGCTGCAGTGTCAGTGCTGCAATGAGGGTTTATGGTTTTTTTTTTAGCCAGTATATATCTATAACTGCTGCCCCATTGCTACATGAGGGCTCCCATTGCACCGCTTTGATTTACTCCTGGCAACTCTCAGTACAGATGAGCCCCATCAAACCCTAGGGGTGAGGCATAGCAGGTCCCTGCCACGCTTTGTGCTGCATTTAGATGTGTAAACAAGTTTAGATACCTGAACAGTGCGTGTTGCGTGGATGCAGCATGGATAGCCTCATCCTCCTTTGGCACACCAGCAGAGCCACCTCCCCTTCCCTCATCCATCCCTGTTTGAGATGTAGCATTCCCACCACTGCCTTTTTCTCCAGAGGGGTCCTTTAGAGGAGCTGTAGAGGCTGGCTGAGGCCCATGGTACACCCAGGACAGTCTTAGCTCAGCCTGCAGCTCTGAGATGGGCCATGGTGAGCGGTGCTGCCCCTTCCCCTGTGCAATTGCACATCCCCGCAACTGCCCGCCAGTGCCCTCCGCTGCCCCTCAGCCAGCCTGTGCACTTGTGAACACTGGAAACTTCTTTGCATTTAAATAAGGGACCTATTTGGGATTTGAGATCCCACTGGAATCCTGCCTCATCAGCACAGCCCTGCTCTAAACTGCCTCTTGCAGCTCTGCATAACTTAGCTTTTAATGAGAGTGATCCTGTCTCTCTGTGCTCGGACCTGTCCGGAAGATGTACCCACTCCATGCTCTCCTAGTTGAGTGCCTCAGTGCAGTAAGGAGCCTTGCTGCCTCGCAGGGTAAAGGTAAAGCAAGAGGCTCAGTAAAAAGGGCTGCTGCTAGAAGCTGTGCCTTCTAGGCAAGCCTCTCTGGTCACTTGATAATCCAGGAATGCTTTCTCAGCACCGTTGATGGTTTGCTGATGTTTCCATACTGCTGTTAATGCAGAGGAGGTTGCAAAAAGACATCTTTGCTTTTACAGCAGGTAGGCCCATTACCAGAGTGTTTAAGGCATCAAAGCAAATCAGTGTAACTTTCTACCCTCCCATCTCACTTTCCTTATTGTTACTTCTCAGAGGGACTTAACTCGGAGTATGTGAAAGGAGAAAACATGGAAGCTGTTGTAAGCGAGGAACCCCAAGGTGAGAACCTTGCATTCCTTACTCTTGTCTGTGTCTGGCCCCAAAGGCAGCTTTACTGAGGGACTGTAGGAAAGCCCCTCGTGCTGCACCATGTCACTGTAATGAAAACACCACTTAGGAGATAATGCAGCTTTTTAGTTTTTCCCCTTTATTGCCCACAAAGCAAAGCCATGGTCAGAAACCAGAGAGCTCATGCTACAAATGATGGCATTTAATAATATGTGGTTTCAGCCATCGAGAGTGTCTCATACAAGAAAATCATAATCAAGGCTGCTGCAAAGGCTTATTGAATGTCACATACAACCAACCAGTACTGGGCCCCAATTGCTTGTACTCAGGTCCCATCATGTGCTATTGTATTCATGACTTTTTCTTTCTCCCCAGTCAAATATTCAGTCCTGCAAACGCAGTCAGCAGAACCACCGAAACAGGACAGTGCGAAGATGTGAAGCATGACCCAGGGCTAGAAAAGAAGCAGTCAGCAGCAAATGGAGATCTTACATGTTTGTAATTTAGCATTTTATTTAATTTGACTCCAAAGCTATTTAATGTGTACTTAGGCTTGAACTGGCTTCTTATTGCTCTAGGCTTTAGGGTTAGAGTGGTTGTGTGTGTTTATTTTTTGTAAAGAAGTACGTGTTTACATCAAAGTAAATGGTGGGTTTGATGTCCAGGTGAATGCAAACCAGCAGAAGGTGCTCCAGCAGTGGCCAATTTTAAATGAACGGACAAGGTCTTTTCCAAGGAGCAGAGGAGCTTACAGGTGGGAGGCCAGTAAAGTGCCTGTGAATAGCAATCCAAAGGAAATGAGTCAAAGTCTTTGTAAAGCACCTCCAGCCAAATTCTGCTATCAGCTATGGGCATGTTTCTTCCAGCTGCACATTTCCTAAGGGTAGACTGTGGTCCTTAGTATAGCTACATCTAAAAATGAAGTGCCTATGGGTAGGTCCTCAGGTGAGGCCTCAGGCTGAGGCAGGTGACTGCCTGCTCCCAAGCCAGGAGTGGAGGATGCTGTTCCACCACCCAGCACTGGGCTTCTAACCAAATAAAAGGAACTGATTTTCACACCAAGTCATAAATACAGCAGTGAGTGCTCACTTACAGCAAATACCATTGGAATATTTGACTATGTTAGAGATCAGAATGGAGCTGAAGGTGCCAAGCAATATAGTTTGTCTGTGCGACGTGTCTACATTGTCTCCAAAATGGAAAATGTGTGCGTTTGGATGCTTTCACGAACAGGTTCAGACCTCACTAGAACAAATGACAGATTTAACCCCACAGAAAATAAATAAACAGATTAGGTATCTGTTAAGACCTGTGTGCTTGCTACCACAGAAATCAAGCTTAGCAAGATGCAGTCCCCCCAACCTTCTCCTGTTATCAACAACTGTTGAGAGCACTCCGTGGCACCCAAAGCAGAAAAAGGACCTAAAGCGTTGTGTCACCAGCTACCCTTTAGAAAAGGCAGAATCTCCTGAGAGGATGGGTGCTCCCTCCATCACTGTCCTGCATGGGGCTCCTGCAGCTCTCTGGGAAGCATTGGGTTGCGAGCAGCGCTCAGCAGGACACTGGGCTGCCAAGAGCACCCCAACCCCGTCTGCGTGCTCACACAACGTGGAACCAATACAAAGACCTTTGCTATCTTGCAAGAATTTGGGTCTGTTTCTGATCCTTCCCCTTGCCCTGCTAAAATGTGGATACTGCCACTTCTTGACACATTTATCCAAAGCAATGATTGTTTAAAAAGCATGCTTCAAGTGAAGACAAATTCACTGTACGTAGTGTAAGAGGTACTTACTATTTGTATATAAACCTGAAATGTGTGCATTTTGTACTGTTCTGCCAGTCCCATACTTTGTGAATGTGTATTAAACAAAAAGCCTTCTGGTTTGATGTAGAAATTCACATCTTTCAGGTAGACACGACTTACTTACAGAAGGTCTTGGCAGGAGGTGGATCAGCCTAGGAGCACTGCTGCCTAACAGCCCCATTTGGAGGGAAATTGCCTAGTAACATGGTTAAGTATTTTGCAATAGCTGCACAACAATTCTTTCTGCTCTTTTTAACACTTGCATTTTTAAAGCCTTACACTAGCTCTAGCAGAACAACTGCAGTGTTTTATAAGGGAGACAATTCTAGTGTTGTGGTGTCTCATGTATTCAGACACTTGGGCTGCAACAGCACTGCTGTGAACTATGGCTGCTTTGTTTTGAGTGTGTTTGGATTAGAAAACAAAACTACTTCATGATGGCCTGCTCAGGGAGTGGAAGCAGAGGAAATAGAGAAGAGATGTGCTCCGTGTTTGCTTACTCCCAGAGGATCTTCATGGAGGAAGCGTGGTCTGCAGGACTGGGATCATCACATGCAGGAGCTGATGCTGATGAAGCCACACAGCTGTTTGTGCATCGCCATTCCCAAGCACCATCGCCTGTTTTTCTTTCTTAGCCAAGCACATTTGACAGCTGTAGCATGAAAAAGGTTTTTAGAAAGTTACTGTAGATGAAGTGTCACAACTTGGCATCGAGGATCACTCAAAACAGTTGTCCTAGGTTAGATCAAGTGACTATAACTTCCTTTCTCCTTTTGCAGATGACCGGTGTGTTGTCCTGTAGATGCAGATCATGGGGTTTATTGCATTTCTATTACTGTGCCCTCCCTGTTTGTCTAGTGGACAGTGCAATCGAGTGTCCCAACATTCCTTACAGCATATAGCACCCACCCATCCTTTTGGAAGCTCTAGAACACTAGGACATTGGAGCAGCATGTGTCCAATTCACAAATACTGCAGTTTAGAGAAGAAAAAAAAAAGCCTAATAAAAAGCTGTTTCACTGAAAAAACAACCCCAACAGATTTTAGAACTATGAAGCTGCTCCTTCCCCAAGGCCTTTTCTGTGAATACATACAGCTTTGTGTGATTTCCAGGTATGCAGAAAACCGTAAATGCACAGTGACAGAGCACAAAGTCACAGTAGCAGAATTCCAGGTCTCTTTCTCTGGGATTTAAAATAGGAAAATATTGGCAAATACCACAATAAAGAAATTAAACTTGGTCTTCAGAACTAGAGGAAAGTCAAAGTCTTAGGATGCCAAGTGTTAGCGAAGGCTCACACTGGTTCTTATTGCAGTCTGCCTCCATGCGAACTGTCAGTCACTGAGATACAGGGTGTTTTAAAACACATCATCTGTATTTTAAGCATTGTAACAACTGAGAGGATTCCTGTGTATTTCCCTAGTAGTGATCCAAGTTGGGAAATAAGTGACCAAGCACTGACCTCTCTAACTGCTTCCACTTAACTGGTATCCTTTCTAAATCTGGATAGGGAATTTTTGCAAATCCTGCCCTTAGGTTCTGTATATGTGATAGGAACTTTCTCATCCTTTGTTAAAAAAAGGCCATAAAACACTGGAAAAGTGGTTTGTTGGTTGGATTTTGGTTTTTGTTTGTATCTTTTCATTTTCCATGAGTCCAAACCTTACATATCCAGCTATCCAGAGAGTTCATGTACTACCTGTCTGTGAGCTTTTTTCTTACCACCTCACTTCAGCTTAACTAAAGCTATTTTTAAGTAGCAATAAAATGATTCAGAAAAGTTTTCTCAGTTACAGAGAAAACAGAGAAAGAATGAATTTAACTAGCTCTTTTCCTGGTTATTCCGTCACTTACTTGCATTTTCCTTTGGCAATAGTGTAGCAGTTTCTTCATTGGAGATTTTGCAATACTGTATTAGTTTCTTGGGTTTAGATACTTCGGTTGAGAATGCTGACTTTGAATGAATATCAAGATTGTTTTGGCACTATAAACTCAAGTCCTGTTCATGCAACCCCACTAACGAACCCTTACAAGTGCCATATTGTCATTCTTAACTACTCAGTTGTTGTAACAAAAACAGAATTAGTCCATGATACCATTTCAAATTCTGAGAAAGTAAGATAAGTCGACAGGCTGAGGCTTTAAAAACCTGCTCCTGCAACAAAGGGGGTTCAGGAACAAAGGAAGTTCAGCAACATGGTATTGTGAAACCAGAGCATCTTTTGAGTCCTTAGTTAAAAGCAAGGTGTATTGTTGCTGATGCCGAAGCAGCCTATACCAAATGAAGGTTGATTGTTACCCTGTAAGAAATCAAGATTCATTTTGCTAATGTGCATGTAAGGATCAGGGGGGTAAAAATCAGAATTTGACTACCATTGGAAAACACCAAATAAAACAAGTGGACAAGTAAGACATTTTAGACTTGATTATTTTGTGGTGGTTTTTTTCCATGTTGGAATTAAACTGCAAATGGTGGCCTATATCCTTATTATATTGTGCCAGGCTGGATGGGGCTTGGAGCAACATGGTCTAGTGGAAGGTATCCCTGCTCATGGAACTGGATGGTCTTTAAGGTCCCTTCCAACCCAAACCAGTCTGTGATTCTGTGAGACATCACCTACACTAAAAACTATCTAAAAAGAAAAAAAACAAACTGGGCTGTGTGAGAAAACAATTATCATTACGAAAACTTTAATTTAATGGTAGAAGTTAGGTATTTGCATAAACACTCGTGCTGTCCTCAAGTCATCCAGCAATTTGACTCTAGGTCCCTATGTCCCTTGCCATGCCCAGCATGGCTGTATTTTGGTCCTTTTCCTGCAGTTTCCTTTGGATTTTCACATCCCATTCAGTGCAAACAAAGCTTTTAACCACTGCACAATGATGCAGTGCTTAGTCTTGCAGCCCAGAAAGGTGGTTTATATTTCAAACCAGCTAGTTCTGACTCATACAAACATAAAATTGTTTCTTCCCAACTGCACACCATCTGGCAGTCAAAAGATCTCTAATATAACACCCACTTAGTTCAACATACGGGATCTCTCAGCAAATGGACATTCCTTTTTAACAGAACTGCTTCACCTGGGGAATACTCCAAATTGCCCATTTTACTTTGACCTCTGCTTCGGGGCAAAATGACATGAACAGCTCCTGTTGGCTTTCTATTTCCCATTTTTTAGAGAACCAACGTTCTCTGTGTTGCTATATAAAGCCTATGAGTTCCTACATTTTTTCTCAGAAAATAAGAAAAATCAAACATTTCTTGTTTAAAACTCCTTGAGAGAAAAGCTGCCTGTGCAAGGGAACAAAACCAAGCAGACAGGAGTGATCACTGGCTTTAAAAGCTGCTTTCCATTTTAATGAAGCAACAACAAAAATACTTTAATCTACAGTGACTGAAAAGTGTAATTCAGCTCTGAAAAAAAGACTAAAATGGCAAAGTGTCTGATCATTCACTTATCTAACTTTACAAGCAAAAAATGTTTCAGTTATTACCAAGGCTTCATCCTATTCTGGGACACCGGATTCAGGTTGTTCCCACTCACACATGTCATTCACAATAAGAAAATCTACAGGTCAAATTTAACTGCCCGCTTCTTTACACATTCCCCTTATGCTCAGCACAGTCAAAACCAAAGAGCAAAGCAAAAGAAGATCCAGACTTTGAATCAGAAGTGAATAGTTCTGCCTAAGGAACAACAGCTGGAGAACAGGGTTCTGCTCTTCCCTCAACTGGTTCAATACTGCCTTATTAAAAAATAATGATGGGATTAGTTGTTAAATCAATAGGAAAAAGTCTGATTATTGGGAAGCTGACTGAGTACAAAGACAGTCACCTCTTCAATATAAAACTATGCTTTAACTTAACACATACAAGCTATACAACACCTGTGGAAATGTGCATGCTAAGTATGTACAAAACATCTACTGTGCTTACACACAGAACAGCAGGACCCTCTCCCCAGTGCAGGTCAGAGGCAGCGCACTGAGCTATGTTGAAACTTGTGCATAAACAGCCAGTCAGTTGATATGACTGGTGGTGTTCAATGCAAAACTGAATTCCAGGGTTTTAGATCTAGGAATTTAAGCTTCAAGAATTCCAGACTGCTCAAGCTAATCCAGTCATCACTTCTACAATAATTATAGAGGAAATGTTGTGATTATTAGCACCAGTAAAGAGAAAAACTTCAAAAGATTTTCTTTAGCACTGCATTTTAGAGATAATGTGCTTTGCTTTAATATACAGTTAAAATGTCAAGGAAATCCAAAATACGGAAGAGTTTAATTCAATACCAGCTCAACATATTTTGGCAATGTAAAATTCAGTGCTGGCACACTGTTCAGCAGAGCCATTTTTACAGGAAAATATCTTTCATCTATTTATAAAAAGCCTGAGGTTGATTAAGAGATGCAACACTGCAAGCCTTCCTAAACTTTGCTCTTGTAGGTATCTATTATATTCACTATAATAAAAAGGACATGTTGAAATACCCTGCACAGCACAGTAAATTTGTAAGGCTGGATGCAGCACATGAGCCTTTCTGGTTGAAGCTGCAAAAGTGCTCTGTGGCTCACCTTACTCATTAACTATGTGCTACACATAGTTAATGCAGAGAATGTGGAGAAACAGAGAAGCACCATGGCATATTAAGAACAAATGTACAGTAATAAACAAATACTCAGAGACAATAAAACCACAATCAGCACATAGAATCAATTGGCTCTTGTGAACAGTGCTTAATTCCCACCAGCAGAAGTTGAAGCAATATAAGCTGGAGCCAAAAAGCAGAGCTGCAGCGCCTAAGTGCGTAAGTATCTAAGTGCCAGATTTTTATGAAAGACAACAAGGAAAGCAGTCCAGGGAAAACTTTCAGCCTGCACCATCTCCAGACCTTCCAAGGAGGCGACTGAATAAGTTTTTAAAAGGTTGGATGCTACAGTAATCAAATCTTGCTAATAGGAGTATTTTTTTGGGGGGGGGGCAGGTGACAGAAAGTTGAGAACATGCACTTCATACAAAACCACAAATTATTCACTTTACAGGAAAAACTGCTAGCAGCAATTTAAAAAACAAAAAGCCAAGAGGCTTTATTACAAGAAAACAAAGTAAGTTCATATTGTTTAAAAACTTTGTCAAACAAAGTCATTACAAGTTAAGGGCCTCAAAAGAGTTTGGACAGGTAGGATCCATTTCCTGAACTTACAGCTTAAAACCACGGAGTATGCATATGTTGAACAATCACACGCACGTGTATAAATGCACACAGCCTTGCATTTTGTGTGTACACTGTAAAACAAAACACCAAAACACACTTAACAAAATGTGGAGCTATACAGACTATACAATTTACACAGCTGGGTGTCATTCCAACCCCAGATATCACCATCTGCTAGAAAACAAATTTTTACTTTGTACAAGACCTTGATATGAATAAGTTTACCCCTTGCTCAGGAGGCTGAAACTCAACAATAAGCTAAACAGTCAAGAGACTTTATTTCAACTTGTACAAAAGGCATTAAAAAACCTAAAATACATGCTTTACTGAATATATTACATCATACGTGTCAGTGTGGTGCACTTGATAAATCCAGCCTAACTTCATCCACTTTTAATGGCATATTTAGTCAAAATGTAAAACTGACTACATTGGAAAACATTTATTTTAAAATCAATTTCCAAGGGCATTAGTTACCTAAAAAAAATAAATTGCTTTAGCAAAAAAAAATTTTTTTTTACTGAGTGAAATAAGGAGCTCCCATTCAGAAAAACGTTCTGTGTTCTGTGTAAGCATCATGTGGCATTTCATCTGATTCCCTCAACCAGGCATGGTACCCAAGAGAGTGTGAGAGGCATTTCTTGTCTGCTTGGCAGATGGATTCCTTTTTAAGATGGTTAAATTGTTAGTCGCTCAAAACAAAGTTTAATTTCACAATTGTTGATTTAGCTAGAACGTCAAAACACATGTGGGAACTGCCAACAAGAAAATACATCACATCTACTGAAGCTCTTTTTGGCCTCATCACGTTAATACCAGACACAGAGTAAGGCATGTAGATCACAGCAATTACAAGTCACTCACAGTCCTTTTGTGATGGGAAAAGTGTTTCACTCTCCTCTCTGTGTTACCTGACACAAATGTTTTTACAGGGCTTTTGTTACACAGAGGTGTGCACTGGTGTGGCTGAATGGGAAGGAGATGAGCCTCTATCAGAGGAGGAAGAAATGGATCGTGTGGCAGCTTCCCGCTGCAAATCTTCAACCTTCTTTTGAAGCTCTGTCCGGATGGCAAGGAGCTCTTTCAGATTTTGATGGATTGGGACCTGTAGTGTAAAGAAACAAAAGGCTTACTTTGACTGTCATAGGAAGTTATCTTCTCAAGCAATCCTTCCACTGTTTCCTTCAGTAATATAAGGAACACAACACCTGTGAACTTCAATATACCAGTATTTAGGGAGTGTTTCTTCACTCATTTGAAATGAAACATTTCAGCAAACTGCCCCTTTCTAGCAAATAATTGTCAAGAAACCTATACAAAAGACTGTTTGCAATGGTTTTGATAGGATACAAAACATATTCCAATAAACGTACCCCTATCCTTTATCAATACCACTTTCCAGCTGAACTTCATGTGTCTTTCTGTGAACTATTTCCCCTGCCTGTTGGGACAGAACTTACTATGTACAGAGAGCAGAGTTAACAAAGCTGGCTCCATATGGAGCATCTTGTTACTCTTCTAACCAGGCATCTTTCCAAGAGTCTGACCCCTTCCAGCTTGTCAGTGAGAAAAGTGCAGCAGCCAAGTGAATTGTGCTTGTGATGGACCTCCCAGAGTCAAACTCCAACAAACCTTTTAGAGAAGGGGGCTGTACACGTTCTGCCTCTGATTCTGACAGTACCCCAAAAACACAAGAGGTACACTACTCTGCATCTGAGTTCTAGACATTTTTTAATCTGGAACATTCAACTATACCATGGCCAAAGGAAGATGCAGCCACACTGGTTTTTGCAGCTTGATCTGTTATGTCAGGCAAGTAGAGAGAGACTCCCCCCATTCTTCCAAATGCCACAGAAAGGCCAAAAAAGTTTGAATGTAAATTGCTTTTAATTTATTTTATCCTGTATAAGCTCTAATTTTTTATAGCTTTTGGAAAGGGCATCATGGGAAAAGAATTTAATTAGACTGATGAGACAGTCATGGGGAAATGGAGCAATGGGACACGTATGGATTGCTAGACGCTGGAATTTATACTCTGGGCTTCCGGAATGCCAGGCTCCAGGGAACTGCGTTCACCCACAATTACTTCCTACTGCTTAAAAGTGATTACAGGGCTGGGAGGCACACCTGAGCATGCAATTTTCACATGGTGCTATGTGGAAAAAAGATATCAAAAGCCAGAAGGGGTTTCTCTTCTTGCTATTAACACACAACTGAGTCAAAATTTACCTTTTTGTGAATTCTGGCTTTTTAAACAAACTGCATAAAAAAATCCATGTATCTGATTTTGGTATTTTTCAAAACCTAACATTTGTGTTTCTGAAACATAAAAATACAATTTCATTTATAACTTTAGTTCTAACTTAAAAGAATAAAAAGTAACAAACAGTCTGGTTTAGGTCAGCATTTTTCTGGCCACATACTGTTCTGTTAGTGTAAAAACTTCAGTGTATTCACAAAGTGCTGCTCTTGCACCCTGGCTGTCATCAATTCATCCAGCATGTCACCTACAGCAGTTCTAAAAGTGTAACTTTGAGTCTTCAGCAGAACAATCAGTGCACACCACCAAGCTCCCAATGACCCTGGAATCCTGCCTTCACTTTGCAAGGAATTCTTTCTCTTCTTGCGATCTTCTCCTGCATCCACCACAGAAACTCTTTAACAAGACCACAGGCAACAGCCTCCTTCACTAACCAAACACAAAGCACACCCTCCAGAGACCCAATCTTATGTTTTCTGAGGAGGTCTACAGAAAATGCGCACTCCTAAAATATGGCAAAACCGAGTCTAGTGATGAAGTTTGTTGAAGATACAGTAATGCACACTATGGAAAATTCAGGTTTCAATGAAGATCAAAGCTTTCTGGAATTAGCACCCCCCTACGTTTTTTTCTTTCCTTAAATAAGAGATCCCTTCCTCATACACTCCCACTTCAGAGTTTTTCTTTATGAAGATGTCTTCCTGAAACACTTGGGTCTGTAGCAGAGTGATTTACATTGGTATCATTAGTCACGCAAGCCCTGGGTCACGGAAGATTTGTACATCTGATTTCTGCACAGCTCAATCATGATTCAGCATAACAGGCCAATTCTCTTAGACAACCTTGGTGTGTTCCTCTGCACAATGTTCAAACACTCATAAAAAGCAGTTCCATACAAATGGCTTTTGGGAAACCTACTACAAATCCTTTTGGGATACACTACAGAAAAGCCATTGCAGAACTTGGCATGCTGAGTAAGGTGCTCCAAGGAGGAAAAGCACATCTCAATCCTTATTCTGCATTCCTCCAGAACCTAATTCAACAGGACACATCCTCAAACTCTGCCACAAGCGCTATTCTCCCCACACGTCCATCTCAAAGAACAGGACTGTCTTTAAACATATCAGCTAAATAAGAATAATGACATTTTAAAACGCTGTGTATATTCAACTCACAGAAAACCTACAATTTTAAGACTGCAAAATTATGCTCTCAATAGGTTAGGATGCATCAGAATGAAGATTGCTTCTCCAAGCTCAAGTCAGCCATCCTGTACATCTGTATAAAACTGTTGGTTAAGTACACATTAAAATATCAGCTTCCCTCTTGCATTGCTCATTTATTCAGTGCACAGTTTGATGCTACTCAATTCGTGAGCAGTTATTCAATATTTAGCTTTCTTTGCAGTGTCTGACCCCATCCTTTATTTATTCTTCTGAACATAAAATGCTTAAGTTTCCTTTTCTACACTTTCATCTCATGTCAAGAAACAAATCTATTTCTGCAGCACCCTAATGAGGGATGGGAGTACTAACACTCCACTTTTACAAACAAGAATCTGGAGCAAGCATACCTTGGATCTTAAATTGGTTTAACAGAGGACTTAGGAATTCTGCAATTCAGCCTTGTGGGTATCAAGCAGGACACCCAGTAAACAGGGAGCACACCCACAGTGACCACACTGTTCTAGGTGATGCCCCTTACAACAGAGGAATCCTGTGGCAAAGGCAGGGAGAAACTTCACTTCCAGAAGAGCATGCTACTCCCTCACCCATGAAACAATTCTTTGTCTGCAGCCATTCCTGCCCCAGCCTGCTTTTCCCAGATTGTATTCCATGAGTTGAACAGAAAGCAAAGACCTCTAAAACTGGGAGCTCCATTCACTCCTAATTCCTGTTCCCAGTTAGTCACAACTCTCTCATAGACCCTGTATCAAATCCACCTCTTAATCCTTTAATTTTCATTTATTCTCAGTCCTTGAGAATTCACTGAGGTTGTTGCAGCCTCAGACCTCCAAATTGGATGAATTTCTTCCAGGATATGAGCAGGCATATTTCTGAAACACAATCTCTCTTCATAAAACCTTATGCTTGCCCTAGAGATGGAATACTTACAGAAAAACAGCCCTTACCCCAACAAAAGAAGTTTACAGGACCAATATTTTCATATGGGAAAACATTTTTTTAGCCACATTCTCATGAGCAACTGAGCCTTTCTGGATGAAGTTTTACAAAACAATTCAGTCAATCATACATACTTGATGAGTCAATATAAAGCGGCAGAGTCCAGAAAAGCTGTAAGCAAGGCAGAGTAAGGTCTTATAATGGGCAAAGAAAAAAAAAGGTCACCTTTAAAATGTTGCCCACCTTTTAACGAATATACATTAGATATGAACTGGAAGACAGTTCTACATAAACATCATCATGCCATGTCATATGGCAGTGTAAGCATGAATGGTTTTCTAATGTCAAGTCTTTCCCAGGAAAAGATTCTCGCTGCTTGCTGTTTAACAAAACATCATACAGAGAGATGCACATTGACACAAAACAGTAAGATTCCAAAACCAGTTTTCACACATTAAGCTTCCAATACAGACTTTAATTTTGTTCAGTAACATGTCAAATTGAGCCTAGAGTTTAGCACTTTGAGTGTTTTCAGGCAGCTGATACTACCCAATTTATTAGGATAAATGCCCATGTTAAAACCACATACACATGGGTGAGAAAAAAAAGGTGGTATAGACAGGTGAAAGATATAAAAAAATATTATAGTTCTCATAAAAAGACCTGAAAAGCAGCCTGCCATGAGGGGCTCTGCTTTTCCCCAGATGTCTTCAATCCTGCTACTGTAACTTCCCTTTTTTGAACAAAGCTGCAAATTCAAATGTAGAAGAACGAAAAGACCAGCAGCGGTGCTAGGGGGAAAAAGGCAGAAAATGCCCAAAACTGAGCCTCAATCTCAAATCATGTATATTTTTCATT
Organism: Neopsephotus bourkii; assembly: GCF_033783945.1. Classification (NCBI taxonomy): domain Eukaryota; kingdom Metazoa; phylum Chordata; class Aves; order Psittaciformes; family Psittacidae; genus Neopsephotus; species Neopsephotus bourkii. Next base: position 343,990 of record NW_026901430.1, on the reverse strand, counting down.
CATTTTTATTTTAACAAGACTGTTAAGAGAACCAAATAGAACTGGAATTCTGCATCTTTCTGAAAGCCTCCTTCCATCTTGGAAGGAGGAGGAAGAATTAAGAGAATGAAGCGTCTTTAATTAATTCTGTAACAAAACCCATTAAAATAATTGTAAGAAAGAAGTTTAGCTTATTTCTATGTTTCCTAGAGACTTTTTCCTCAGGCAGACCTGTTGCTGCCAGTGTTTCCTCACACCATGCTGTGCATATTCTTACAGATAAGTATCTCCATTTTTGTCACCTCACACCATTATATTTCAGCGTGTGATTCCTCTCTCAAAGCTTTCTTCATGAGGAAATGGGTCCAGCAGCCTTCACAATAACACCTGTAATGGCTGGCTGTGAACGAGGTTCTCCATTATTTTGCTACTATTTAGACTGAAAGGAAGTGGGAGAGTGACAGATTCTGTAAGGAACAAGAGTCTGGAGAAGAATGTTTATTAAAAGCTCTTGTTACCACCTTAACCCTAGAAGTGTAGGCTTGCACAGCACAAGTAGTGTCTCCATGGCGAGCTTTTATGACAGTCTCGTTGAGAAATCATATAATTGATTTGACTGAGATGAGTTTGTTGGGAGCCTGACAGCAGGTGTACTGTTTTCTACTCTCTCATTCTGCCTTCTCAAATTAGGAGTGGAAGCTCAAAAGAGGACTCTGAACCCACCACTCTGTCGCATTCATGTTATTTTTTTCTGCTCTACTTCACTGTAATCAATACCAGGTTTTCAGAAGAATGTGCATCCTTCCCTGTGTCACACTAGCATCCCAGTGTGTTGCCACAGTAATGCTGCTAGGCAACTCCCAGCCACTACCAGCAGGTCCCCATAACTTCTGTCCATACTCAAGGGGAAAGCAAAGCCCTACTTCTGCTGCACAAGATGAGCTTATGCAGATGAAACCCAACCTGGCAGTGCATCTGTTGGTTTTGTTGGGCTGGAAAACTACCCATTAGGTCTTCAGGATGTTTTTCACAATTTATTTAAACTATCACCTCAATTTACTGAAGAAACAATAAATTTAATTTCTGCTTTACTACAAAACATTGTAGTAAAAAAATAAAGTAGAAACAGAATGGTGAATGTACTACACTTTAACAGATTTTGGTGTGTTAACCTCATAAAAAAGAAATCTGTCATTTGATTACTTATAAGCAATGAAATCAGATTTTTCTAATCACATAAAAACAGATTAGAACTTGATCAGTCCAAAATAAAATTGGCATTTACATCTAATATAGCCAGCAATACAACCCAGGGAGGGACAAGGACAGAGTTTGCAGCAGCACTAAGCAGTGGGGGGAAAGCCCCAGATCCTTGGGAAATCTGACTTTGGAATCCAGGAATTAACAAAAAAGCTGGGCCTGTAAAAGCTGGAGAAGCATTTACCTGCAACACTTCAAGAAGGCTTTTCAGTGTTGGGTTTTTTTTTTCTTTTTATTGTTACTGTAATAGTGACTTGAGAACTAAGCAGATTATAACTGAGACTGCATGTTGCTCCCCTCCCTAACTCGTAACCAACTTTTTCCAGCCAATTACCCAAACCCCATGTCCTTAGTCCTTTTACCTGTCCTGAGCAATAGCTTTAGCCCTAAACATAAGCTTTACAGACTTATCCCAGTAGTTTAAAATTCCAGTATCTTTTTGTTTGGTTTAAGCTCTCAACAACTTTTGTAGTCCCTTCCCATTCAAATCCCTATTTTTATTCCATTACACCTTGTTGTGGTTTAAGCACAGTTGGTAACTCAGAACCACGCAGCCACTTGCTCACTCGCTCCCTTTCTTCCCCTCCCCTTGCTCCCAGAGGGTTGGGGAAGACAATCAAAAGAATATAAATACAATGGGTTGAGATAAGAACAGTCCAGTAACTAAGGTATGATACAAAACTACTACTGCTACCACCAATAATAAGGAAAATAACAAGGGAAGAGAATATAAAACTAAAAGGGTAAAAGGAAAACAATAAATGTATCACAAGTGATACGCAATGCAATTGCCCACCACCCACTGACTGATACCCAGCCCAACCCAAGCAGTAATCTGGGCCTTCAGGGTAACTCCCCCCAGTTTATATACTGGACATGAAGTGCTGTGGTATGAAATACCCCTTTGGCTAGTTTGGGTCAGGTGTCCTGTCTCTGCTGCCTCCTGGCTTCCCCTGCCCCTCCTCACTGGCAGAGCATGAGACTGGAAAGTCCTTGATCAAAGTAAACATTACTTAGCAACAACTAAAAACATCAGTGTGTTGTCAGCGCTGTTCTCAGGCTAAAGTCGAAAACACAGCACTGCACCAGCTACTAGGAAGGAGAAAAATAACTGTTACAGCTGAACCCAGGACACTCCTCTCTCACTAAGCCATCTTAAGGAAGTACTTGTTTTGTAAATACATAAATAACTAGAACCCATCAGGAAGGTTTTATTTAGCAAAGATCTTGGGTTTCTCTAGCTTTTTAACAATGTGTACTTTTACCTATTTCAGCATTAAGTTTCCAGTGTAGCTTTTCTGCTTCAAGCCATGATTAAACTTAGGACCTGATCCCCCTCCTCACACAACCTATTTACATGCTTCTTCCTTATACCCTTGCACTTCTTCCCTGCTACTTGCTTCTCCCTTCCCTTCCTTACTTATCATACTGCCAGCTGCCCTGTGTCCCCAGGAAGTTTCTTCTCTCTGATACAAGCACTCTTTTGCTTGTAAGACTTGATTCTCCCACTGTTAGTAATACTTACAGCATTTGAAATCCCACCCCCAGTCAGTAAAAACCAGCAACTGCTGCAAAATTGAGTGAGCCAAGTAATGTTCTTTACTCAGAACTAATTGTAGGTTCCATTCAAAACCATACTTTTCCTACATTTTAAAGATAAGGTACTAACTGCCTGTAATGAACTGAAAAAATACTTAGAACACTGCTAAAGAAACTTTCCTTATTGCTTAAAATGCTATTGATATAAAACCATTTTTTAAACTGAATTATCCACATTGAAAGCAGAACCTGGTGCAGAACTGTAACTCTCAGATCACACCACAGATACAATAAAGTATTCCTGATGGGTGAGGACCTGAGGAAAGATAAAGTTGCTTTTTTAATTATACCCAGTCAGAAACGACAACTATGTCACACACCATACATGCTACAACACTTATAAAAAACATCCAGACACAAGACAGCTCCATTTCCTACAAAATCCAAACCTTCCTCTTCACAGAATTACTACAGTTCACTTTCAGTATTGACTTTCAGGTTCTGATTCACAAGTAATCCTTCAGGATCCTGGAGTGCTGTTGGACAGCAGAATTTGTCAACAAAAGGACAGGTATAAAAGAAATTATAATTGCTACTCACAGTACCACCAAGTCTTAATTGGATGGCTATCTACTGTGTACAAGCTCAAGGACAGGCATTCACATGAAAACTGTTCAACAGTGAATGCATTTTGTCTTGTTCAGCAAGTACACTTTATCTATTTGAGCTGCAGAGGAAAATGGTTACTTAAAATTCATTGCTTGACTTAAGACTGTTGGTTTTTCAAGACCCTCCTCTGTGCATTGGAAAGACAACAGTATCTTCCATTCGAGATTTTTGTTCATCTTCATGAAGAGCTGGAACTCTGACAGACTTGCTTTTAAAAAGTAGTCAACAGTATACTCATAGCAAAAGGCAATCTGTAATGATGACAACATCAGTTTTCAATGATAATCAATACTTCCACACTTATGTCGAAGTACCAGGGACATCTGCATAGATATCCAGACTCAGGAAACTCAACATGGTACAAGCTGATGCCATTGCAACCTACAGACCATTTAGATCTAGAAATGTGACACATCAGAGCAATGTTTTTAGTGCTTGCTCTTCAATATATGTTAGAAACTCCCCAAAACAAAGGTCATTTGTGCAGTACTGTTTTTTCCTTTCTGTGTATGTTCTGATGCTGTGCTCACTACAGGACACTAACTAACCTTTTTCTTTTCCCTTTCTTTCTTAAATAGCTAGATTCCTTCAGCACACAGGATGAACAGTCAGTTTATATCTACTGAACGCTGAGAGTTTTATCTGCAGATGTAAGTAACCTGCAGTAAATCAGATGCTAGAAACTTTGACTTAGACCCCTGGATAGAAAGCAACCTGCCTTGTCTCACATGAAACTCTGTGGGAAATGCAGGAATGAAATCCCCTTAGCTAGGTTAACACTCAGCTATTGAACCCAGGATTCCTTCTCCTGACATCTCCTGCCTCCATTTTTTATGCAAAAAGATGGACTCAAGACCATGGCTTGCAGACCAGCATTGCCAAGCATTTCCAGAGCCATGTGGTGGCTTTGTGCTGACACAAAATAGTGTTAAATCAGACATAATGATCTCTGAAAATATTACAACCCACGTCAAGATGCTCAGAGATGAAAATGCTGGGCAACATGACTGAAGGCAGGTACAAATCATACTAACACCCCACATGCCAGGTCATATTCTGTTATAGTCAGGATAAAGAATCTCAGTAACTCTGTTTTCCAGTTTATTGTCAACAAGTTTTCCACTGATGCTTAGGAACTTATCTGCTCTTTTAAATATACTATATTCAATGTTTATTGACATTGCAGTTCAGCTGACATCTAATCACTCAACTGTTCAACACATCAAATTCTGCAGTTCTATACACAGGATTAAAAAAACAATAGCAGCAATCATGGCAACCTATTTATATGCTTTCCAGACATTTCTGGATATGCTAAACAGTTACTTATTCCTACCTTTTCCTTGCTTTTTTTTAAGCCATCTCTTAACCTACAAACAAGACTTTTCTTGGGTTTTGATGGAAGCTCCAAAGATTATCCCATTCCAATAGCTGAACCAAATTTCTAGGTTATAGATTGTGCTAGCCTTGTATTCTAGATGAAAGTCATGTATACAAAGGAAAGAATTTATTTGAAAACCTTCCAGGGATTGCTATGATAGTTTCTCCAGCACAGTGGCTAAATTCCCAGAAAAATTACAAAAAACCCCAAACAACAACAAAGTTAAAACAAAACAAGTTTAAGCCTTGTACTCTAAGGGTTAAAATGTCATTCCCTAGAAGGCACAAAAAATAACCATATCCTAATGGACTATGCAAATTTTCTGACTATTGCTTCTCACATAGCAAGACACAGCCTGAACTGACAGGACCAGAACTTTTACTCATGCTCTACATGTATGAATGCAAAAGTATATTTGCTCAAAAATACTGCCCCTGCAGAAGTCATATTCAGGAGGATCATTTGCTGTGTTCTCCCCACCTTCCAGCGTTGCCCAAGCAGATAATTAACTGACATCTGGCAGCCAGAACTCCTGAAACCAGTGTAAAAAAGACTTCTGAATGATACATGGAAAAGGAAAGAGAAATACATGCTATCAACTGAAATAATTCAAAACATCCAACTATCTTATCTACTCTAGGCTAGTAGGGTAATCTGTAAGCCCAGTAGCAGGTACCCACAGAACACACACCTCCGTACGACAGAATGAAAGAGCTTATTTTCCACATGTCACATACAAATACACATTTCTCCAACCCCAGGAAAGGGCAAATCTGGGGAAAAAAAAAAAAATCTTCTCAATCAATGAACTCAAACAAGATAGGACTAAAATCTATCTAATTTTCTTGGGACATGAAGTCAATAATGATGTAAAACCTCCAAATGGAAACCAAGTAATGTTTTATTTCACTTAATTAGAATGACCTTGTTGAAGAGGAGTTTAGCAAAAGGAGAATCTACAAAAGATGTTCACATTTCAAATTTTCTATGGTGTTCACTTCTCAGACACTTGGCTTTGAACCTTGTGTGTCACCTAGTTGCACAGGATCTGTTGCAATACAGCTGTAATCCTTAAATGGGGTTCTTGATACAAATAAAGACCACCAAACCCACTAGATCAGCCTTCCACAGAACCTGGATAGAACTGAAAAGTCTATCATTATAAGCAATCTTCCTTTTCCAAAACACAACTCCAAACTCTGTATGTGCAGTGAAGAGTATACTCAGACCTTACTGTACTGTTAAAGGTCTAATGAGACACAGATACCAAAGAAAGAGTACAACAATGCAAAAGTAAATGGTTATATCCAGTTAACATTTGGTAATTTCCAATAAAAAAATAAATAAAGGTGATGCATGCTCCTTTCCAATAAGCAAAGTCAATGAAGTGCAATGACTAATTCAGAATCATAGAATCCTACGATGGTTTGGGTTGGAAGGGACCTTAAAATCATCTAGTTCTAACCCCCTGCCAGGAGCAGGGACATCTTCCACTAGATCAGATTGCTCAAAGCCCTATCCAACCTGGGCTTGAACACTGCCAGGGATGGAAACTTCCCTCAGACCATTCAAAAATTCAAAATCAGAAACCCTAAAATGTTGCCTCAAATCAAAACCTACCTTTCTGCTCTTGAATTTTCTCTCCCACAATACAAACTTGGTTGAAAAGGGGTATCAAACAACCACCCTGACTATATTAAAGGACTACTATTTGTCTTCCCTTAAATTTATCTGTTGGGCATTTCTCCTTTTTGGTGAGCTCTTAGAAAACAAACATTTTCTAATTTCCTGAAGATGTTTTTGCAGGTGATAAAACAGCATGCGAGTTTGCCTTGAACTGCTGCTCATCAGAAAGCTCTTCATTCACATTAAATATTTAATTTTCTCTTATTGCAGATGAAAACCAGAAGAACCACATTAAAAGGTATTTGACAAAAACACCTTTTATGGGTAGGCAGAGATGCCCTTTCTTTTAATAAATCCACTGATTAAGATTTTTTTTTCATGGGAGATAAGTGAAGACCTGCTGGGCATCACAATGGTCATTGTCTTTTTTTCTATCACTGAATGGGTCTGAATGTTACTTAATCAGCTATCAGGGTGTGAAACTAGACAAAGCAAGTATAGAAGAAAGGAAACTTAGTATATTGGATATTTGGAAAGCCAACCATATCCTGGGCTGCATCAAAAGGAGTGTGACCAGCACGTCGAAGAAGGTGATCCTGCCCCTCTATTCTCTTGAGACCTCACTTGGGAGTATTGTGTGCAGTTCTGGTGTCCTCAACATAAAAAGAGCCTGGAGCTGTTGGAACAAGTCCAGAGGAGGGCCACGAGGATGATCAGGGGACTGGAGCACCTCCTGTATGGAGACAGGCTGAGAAAGTTGGGGCTGTTTAGCCTGGAGAAGGGAAGGCTGTGCAGAGACCTCATAGCAGACTTCCAGTATCTGAAGGGTGCCTACAAGGGTGCTGGGGAGGGACTCTTCATTAGGGCCTGTAGTGATAGGACAAGAGGTAACAGATTAAAACTTAAACAGGGGAAGTTTAGATTGGATATAAGGAGGAAGTTCTTTACTGTAAGGATGGCGAGGCACTGGAATGGGTTGCCCAGGGAGGTTGCGAATGCTCCATCCCTGGCAATGTTCAAGGCCATGTTGGACAGAGCCTTATATTTATATATTTGTCACAAATATAATATAAATTCAGGCCACAGACAAAAGGAATGGCATGATGCGTCTTCACAAGACAAAGCTAAGGTGGTAAAACTAAGAAGTCAAACCAGTTGTATCAGTAAGGTGGTAGTAAAGTTAGGACAGTTACCAGGATCACTGAGTTTTGCTGCCTTCGGCCTGCTGATGAGAGGAATCTGTTCTCAAAGGCCAAGGAAGATCAGTGAGTCACACACACTGAAGTGACTGCAGAACACTCTCTAAAAGAAGTGGGCAAATGGGCTCTCCAACAGAGAGGCAGTGAGTAGAGCTTGCCTATATGATAGTTCTTATATCTCTACTTTATGTCATCTCTTCCCCACCCCCATGTCTTTTCATGTGTGTTTATAAAGCTGGCTCACTTTCAGAGCCTATAGATCTCAATTAAATACAAATAATAAATTGACACTGCTGCAGGTTGATTATACTAAAATCTGTATAAACCACCTCACAAATGTTTTTTCAGCAAATAGCCTAAGGGAAAGATGGTATTTTGCTAAACAAAAAAACAAAACAACAATACCCAGTTAACAATTTTACATTAAACCCACAAAGATTAAAATACACCACCTTTCAAGTTTTACCTCATGCTACCACCTAACAGGTACCCAGCAGTCACAGGTCATCAAAAAAATAGAACAAGTAATGGAAACAAAGCAGCTCAGAGGAAACATCTCAGTGAGAAAGCAAGCAATTCTGACTTTCCCAGGACCTTAAAAAGTATTTCTTAGATACCTGGTGTATCTACCAGTGTACTGGCCTTGAAACTTACCTTGGAACACCATCTTTTACAACAGCCTCTGACCTGTGAGCATCTAATAATAAATTTGAAACTCGTGTCTCATTCTAACTGCTAGAAGACGACAGCAGCTTTTGAGCAGTAACTTAATACAGGTAATTTATCATAATATGCTTGGGGATACCTTGGAATGTTACCTTAATAAGGAGATGGTGTAGCACCCTCAGATATATTATGGTTGTGACACAAACTTAATGTTCTTTCTTCAGACTTCTAGGCATGACAGCATATGCAGTATTTGTCTGATGAGATTTAGAGATTTATCGGAATAGCAGACATTATTTATAAGAACAAATGCTAGGATGAATAAAGGAGCATGTGCACGGAGTGTTTAATCTTTAGCATGCCGGTTTGAAACCATAAAGGTTAATTGAAAACAAGCGTCTATGGGATACTAAGTTTAGAGAGCCTACAAACTGAGTTGGTGTGTAGCCCAGTTCTTTCAGAAACTGCTGCTATACTTTATACCATTGTTGGTAAAGTGAAAACATGATTAAAAACAAAGGTACACTAACCTCTACCAGAAAGTTCAGACAATAAAAGGATTAGAATGCGTTAGAAAGAATTACAGAAGTGTTACAAAAGGAATCTTCTAACAACAAGGACTGTTAATCTGTTACCTTTCAAAAACCAATAAAATGATACCGTAACTCCCTGTTCTACTGGTGACTTCACTGAAAACATCATTTTACCAGGTTTGAACACATGCTTCACGTTCTTGAGAAACATCCCCCTTTTTCCTACCAAACTGAAGTATGTGCAAGAGATGAGCACTTTCGAAATGAAATGCTGCATTCCACACTATGACAAATAATATATATATATATATTTTCATTTCTGTGCTCTGGACTATAAATCACATGAAAGCTCATACCTGAGGCCGCATCCTTGGGTTCCATCTGACGTAGTAGTTCACCCACAGTTCCAAATGGTTCAGACTAGCAACAGGATACAGGACATGGTTTTCATAGTTCACATAGAAAGGATTTGTGAACTCATCTAACTGGCTGTTTATATAGGACCACAGCGAGACAGTCTTTGTGCTTACCTCCTGATTGAAAAAAGAATAAAATTATATGGATTGTAAACTCTTAAAACACGAGATTAGCATCTACAGATCAGCATTTTTGTCTGTGAAATTTATCTTATCTACTAGAAAATCATAAGCCCTCTGAGAACACTTCCAGAAGCTGATTACTGAACAGCATTAAAACTTTAGGAAAACATTTCAGCACTTAATCTGGTCCAAGGCTAACTGAGAAAGGAGACTCAGGCATATTAGTTTCAGAGACACTAAGGTCTAGTAGAGCAAAATAAATCTGGACTGCTCAGAAATTACAGCAATGGTTACAGCTACTTAAACATATGGTTACACACTGACCAACTAAAAAACCCAAAGTAAAATTAAATTAGCTTTGAGCAGAAAATTAGTTGAGATACATGGCCTAGAAGATTTAAATAGCATCTGTGAAAAAAAACTATTCAATTCTCTCTCTCACACTATTTGATTCTGTCAATTGCTATTATGCTTTAAAATGCCTATTTTACCTTTATTTGCACTTCTGAAAGTTGCATTATTCTAAATGTAATCAGCATAATGATGGTTAGATCAGAGATTGGAAATTTGTTCTGCAATTTTACACCCCTTCAGTGTTGTAAACCGTGTGTTTCTACTACCACTGTGTCTTAAATTGCATCTGATTATTCATTTATAAAAGAAAGCTGTGTGGAAATCTTGCATTTGCTGACAACATGTTATTCAGCTCCATCTTGTGGTATTTACATGCAACTTTTTCCATATAGAAGCAGTAGCGACAAACCAGAAAAAATAGCAAACTAAAAATGGCAACAAATTGTTCCTTGCTTTAAAAAATATGAAGCATTAAAACTAAAAAGCCAAAAGTAAGCAAAAGTGTATTTGGAATATTAACAAACTTTTAAAATATTTTGTTCTCAAATTCAAAATATTTCATTGAGTTTGAGATTTCATTAACTTCATTCATTTAGGTATTGCAAATTTCTGTAGTCTTCAACCATATGTTCCATATCCTAAAGTGACCTGCAAAGTCATCCATAGGAGTTCCTTGGGAAACAGTGAAAGAAATGTTAATAGAATTTGATAATGATCATTTAAAAACGTGTATGTTGGCTAGAAATCTGACAGAGGATCTTCTGAATCCCTCAACCCTCCAAAGATGTAATAACTAAAGAAAATTTAATAGCAGGACATGCAGTATGTATTTCTCATACCATGAAATTTCACGTCCACACTGTCTTTTAAGACTATGTGACAAATGTATCAACACCACAGTACAGATTTTCTTAGGTCTTGTATTCTAAGCATTTTCATATAAAATCAGCGTATTAAGAATGTGCATTACACTAATTATTTACCTCTTTTAATCTCTCTTTTTCACAATTGCATAAGAAAGTCCCAAAGAGACAACTGTAAAGGTGATCCAGAATGGTGATCAAAAATAACTCATTGAATTCAAAGGCTGCAGGGAACTGAAATAAAAAAAAAATAAAAATAATGGAAACATTACTTTAAACTTTATTTTAAGCAGTGGAAAAAACCCCTCAGACATAAGAAATAATCAAAATAAGCAGATTTTTTTTTTTTTTTAATTTAGTGATTATTTTCAGGAAAACTCAGCAAATTCAGTAACTCCCACTGCAATATACATTTTACCTACACACTTCTTTATAAATACTCCTCAGAGACAAACCTTACATTCATTATCCAAGTATACCAGAATACAAACATAGGAACATTAGCTAATGTGAAACTGGTGACACAAAGCAATCCATTTAAGAAGCTCAAACAGTATTCTGTTCTAAGCCACCTAAAACTGTCTTCAACAATGCTTTATGTCTCCTGTTACAGGACAAGAAATCAAGGGAGTGGGGGAGAATGATGACTTTTAAGAGTTTTATTTCCTATTCTAACAGGCAATGAATTGGATAATAAAGTCTATTGCACATACAATGTCCTTAACATATATTTAACATGTTTCTTTTACTTTCTATCCAAGTAAGTTACTTTTCTGCATTTCACCCCTTGAGTTTACCATCAGCTATGTACAATAAGCCTTTAATCTCTCTTCTTTTCTATTAGAAAGTAAATCCTATACATGTGAAATGAAAGTACTGTTATTCCACACAGCACCAGTAGGCACTTCATGCATCACCAAAGGAAAAACTAATTCTAGGAAAAAGAGTTAGAAATTTGAAAACAAAAAGTTAAAAATATATCTTAATCTGTAGTGCTCTAAAATCATAAAGGAAGGGATGAATGCAAGCTGCACAGGCTGCTAGCTATTCAGATGGAAAAGGTCTTACTTCAATCAGATTTTACGATAGGACTGCATATGGCAACTGTTTGATGCGTCAAAATAACTTTGTGTTCAGTATGAAAAGGGTTGCAAGCACAGATACAGAATGATAAACATTTAGGAGGGAAAAAAAATTAGCAGACTAAAGGAAAACTTAAGAAGTAGCATTTCTCTCCTTACCATGACACAGAATGTTGTAAGAGGCTAATTTTCAGGACAAATGAAACAAATCTTGTTCATTCCCACTAAAAGACTATCTTTACACAAGTCTAAAATGCAAAGTTACAGATTCAGAAGGAAGAATTTCCTGCTATATGGAGAAATCTCAAGTCAATATTTTAGATCTGAAGAAAGCAGAGGACTGGTTTCTGTAATGTGCCACTGAAGAACACTGAACACCGTGGCAGAGTGACTCAAGAGCTACTTTAAATAAAAAAAGAAGAAAGGCAAGTATAGCTAGGAGGAATAACACAGCAACTGGGACTGTGGATGAACTAGCTGATCTAGAAACTCCTCTTCAGTGTCATCTGTGATTTAACGAAGGGCAAATGTTTATTCATGGTGAAAGCAAAGAACTGAGTAACACACAATGGGTGTGCATGTATTAAACCCAGAAAGATTTAAGTTTTATGCAATGTTCTTTCAAGAGAACATTTGATTTAAGTCAAATACTGCAAAGACATTCTCTTTCCAAGACCTGGCAAGATATGCCAACTTTCATCTGAAAATTGTGAGTAGGGAAATTATCAATATCATGGCTCACGAATGAATGGGAGCTTTCCTTCCACTGGCTATACTGTTCAGCAGCACAGCATGCTCACACTGGGGCTTCTCTCTCAAATCACTGGTTTGTTTTCAATCATCTAGCCATTTGTTTTCATAAAACATCCAGGAACTTATGATTATCAATTTTTTTCAGTCATGTTCAAAATCACTTCAAAAATTCACATCATCACTTACAGCACTCCCTTCTCTCTAGGAAATCATGCCTAAACTCAATTACAATATAGTGACGTTGATAACGCACCTATGATTTTAAAAAGGTTATCAACAGAACTTGATAGGCAGGTGTGCTAAACTTAGGGAAAAATTCAGTGGGTTTCAGACCTCAATCTCTGTGTCCAGCCCAAAGCAGCAATCAGATACAGAGAGCAACAGCAATTTGCAAAGGATCAAAATAATATTTGGAAATAACTTGGAAGACAAAAGCCTCTCCTAAAGGGACTCCTTTTAGCTGAAAGCACTTAATGAGCCTTGTCACATTAGGGTTCTGTGTTGTGACGGGTCCATACTAATCAGATGGATGCTGACATGGCTGCTATTCCAATCCAGTGAAGCATATTCAAAATTCCATACATCAGTGGTTGCACTCCAACTAATTTATTAATAAGTGATAGCACTTATTGAAACCCTGTCTTTGGATACAAGAGTTCTACTGTTGGAGCTGATGTATTAAGACTGTAAAGCTTCTATTACTGCTGCTGAAGAATCACTGACCTAAAAATGCTTTCCTCTGTAGTTCGAATCCTATTAGCATCTGTTTGAAGATTCAGGTGGAAAAACTCCCCAAATGAAAATAAACTTCTTGTCAAATCCACTAATTGTGAGAGAACACATGGGTCATTAAAATATCCCTTGATGCTGCTGGAGTTGTTGGGGGTTTTTGTGAAGGAGGTATTCAAAAGAATTGTCTTGTTCAAGAAGTCTGATGATGACAAGTGGCATCTGATTCAGAAACACGCAAAATAAACTTGCTTTTTAATCAATGAACTCATTCTTTACTACAGTAGCATTTAAAGTTGAAATACTTTGCAAAATAGTTCTTAGGATTGTGGAATGGGACTGAATTGGGTCAGCTGAATCGTAACAGGGTACACCACTGAAACTAGTGAAGATGCATCTCTGGCAAAGGATGACATCCAGTAACAAACAGCATGCAACTTTCTACCAACTATAAACAAACCTTCCTCCTGTGCGGGTACTGTGTATGAAAGGCAGAAAGCTGCTAGTGTAGCTGCAATACGACATGCAAATTTTACAGTTTTGTTTAAATTTTAACAGGGCATCAGTATTGCATCAGATCACTTGTGGCTTTTCCAGTTTGATATCTGCTATTCAAAATCATCAGAATTTGCTAACAATTACTTTACCATGTGTTTTTTATTAAAATCTGATATTGTACTCCTCTCCAGTTCTCATTACTGTAATTGTGTGTCATGAAGACCATAAAAAATCAAGGGAAGATATAAGGCTGTCAAGTATTAAGTTCATTGTCTGAAGCTATGTGGGGATTTGTATCTTAGTGGGAAGTTAAGAGATTCTCTCACTGCATTGACTGTTTTAAGAATGTAGTTCTCAGAACCTAAAAGTTTTGCCTTCTTTGAGCCCAAGCCCAGACCCAGGTCCTGACACCCTCCCACAGTCATTAACACTTATTTGAGCTTTGGAATATTTCACATATGTTTACCATGGTTTCTAAAGTATGAAACTAGCACTGTTTTACAAGTCAATGATCTACACAAGGATAAAACAAAACCCTGATTTTCATAGGTCTATGTCAAGGTAATCACAATATTTCCGTCTATTCTCTAGGTGTTAAAAGTCAACTGAAAGATAAAAGTAAGTGGGCAAGAACTCTCCAAGAATGCCATTTTCTTTTTTTCCCCACCCTGCTGTAACAATAATGATTTCTCAATGCCGTTGCCATTCACATATTTCAGAGCAGTTTCTGGATGTAGGTTTTGAACAGATGTGGTATTGGCAAAATACTTCACAGATTCCTCTCTGCACCCCATCTGTTGGTTTTTTGGTTTTGGTTTTGTTTTGTTTTAAGTAGAGGGAACTAAGCTGTTTACAGCAAGAAATAGGAGGTGGCAAGGGTGATCACAAAAATAGAAGAGGCTGCTCTCAGTTAAGGATCTTCCCAGAGGACTTCTACTCCTGCCAGGTGTTTAGAACTGATTTTTTTATTTTTTTTTTGCTATTGCTATTAGCCTTCCTCTGAGAAGGGCAGAATTTTTCATGTATTTTCTGCAGCTATACTAAGCAGCACATTAACACTGAAAGACATACACAGAAAGCAACAGTTTTCAAGGGATTCTGAACAAGGGCCCAGTATTACAGCAGGGAACATTCATAACTGCATAATTGATGATAACTGCTTTGAATACAAGTTTTGGAAACTATGAGGTAAGGTTTTAAGAACCAAGTTCAGAACAAGGAGACTAAGCTAAGAGATCTGGGAGCCCTAGAATCATATGGAAACAGACAGTTAACCTCCTCTCTTCAAAATAAATCACATACTATGCAGACTTCAGTATAACTGCTTTTATCATAAGAGCATAGATCCATGTTAGGCTTCAAGGAGTTAAAAAAACAAAAGGAGGAGTCAAGCACTTCTATTTAATTGCAAATAAAGCCTTCATGTGGACAATTTCAGTAACCCCATTAAGAAACAGCAGTATGAAAGCTCAGAAAAATCTTAGGTTTATGTTCATGGAGGGGTAAAGTAAGGAAAATGAAGGCTAAAGCCATGCTATAATGTAACATACTCAGAAAAAAATGAGAATTTTAACATTTTGATATCTCAAATATCACTAATTTCTAAGATCTCCCCTGAACCAGAGCTAACAGCAGTGCTGGAAGTAGTAAGATTTATCTGAGAATAGGCTTGTACGTTAGAAGGGCTGTCCCGTATGCATAATGAAACCAACATTAACTTATATTTCACATTTGACACACACAGAAGAACCTTTTCCTCCTCTCAGTTCACGATCAGCCTGGATTTTTGCTGTTTCTTGAGGACAATATAAATCCGTATGAGCATGTACTCTACCAGTGCATATGCAATGCAAATAATTTACCTCCTCAATAACCCTCATTTACGTAATCAGAAAACCCTTTGAAAGCCTATTTTAAACAAAAAGGATTTCTGATATTTTGGTTTTAAATCAATATTTCTACTTTAGCTTCTTGTGGAGGAAACTTTGAGCAGGTTTCCGTATGTGTGCATGGTACAGTCACTGCACAATCAACTTCAGCAAAACTTGCTACTGCTCTGCAAAGGAATGTGTTCTCCTAAATGCATTATGTTCCCAAGATAAAGTCTAAGACTTCTTAGAAATATACTCATAAGCATCTTACCTGTTTTGTCATTTGCCAGACACAGTCGATGAACTGAAGGAAAATGGGAGATCGGTCTGCATCAGCATGATCATCATCTCCATGTCCTACTCGCTGAAAGTCAAATCAAGCTTTTAATTTCAGTCTAGTATATTTATAGTACTGACCCAACACTTAAAAGCTCAGAAACTCTTAAATACGTTCCAGTGGTGGAATAAGACAGGCAAACTGCATACAAATTCCATAATGCTAACCCATATTTTTCAACTACTGAAAACACATTCCAATATTCACATGTATATGATTTTGCTGTTTAGCAGAGCTGGAATTACACTTGGTCAACAAAGTTGTGCCAGTTGTTCCCCCTCTTTTACTGCACAACCATTTATCCCTACGAGTGGGATCAAACTGGTAGGTATTTACTAAGACTGTACTGAAACAAAAACTATTCCATATCCACCTGCCACAACTACATGTCATTTCTCCTTAAACCATCTAGAGTCAGAGCCCACAAAACGTCATCATAGTTCATGTCATAATTCCCTTTTAGCCCATGTGTTAAATTACACTTCAACCTTAAATCAGGGTAATGGTTCCAGCAATGTTACCTTCTAGACACCTTAATTGTTTTCCTTCTTTCTCCATTCATAAGATTGTTAAGGATGAAGCAATGTGTTACAGTCTCTCTTCCTTACAAAAAAGCCATGTGATTTTTTTTAATCATTATGTTCAAGCCACTTCATGCTTATTTACTTTAGATTATCTCACACAGAGATACTTTATATTACCTCACACAGCGATTTCCTGTTAAAAACGAACAGGTCATAATTCTCTGATGTAATCACACCATTAAAGGAAGGACACCAGAGATAACTAAAATGCACCAGAGTACTACAAGAAAACATGCTATTCGAAATACAAGCTCTGAAATTGACAAACTCCATACAAAATCTTTCAGCTTACCATTGCAAATCGATGGCCAAAACTTATCCATTCTTTCTCTATGAGAACTTCAAACCCCTTGATAGTTCTGTAATAGCTGTCCAGCATAAGCATAGCTAGTGCTGTGAGCTGTGCAGTTCGATCCCAACCATCGCTGCAATGTACCACTACAGATGTTTTACCAGACTCAATTTTATCCGCAATTCTTACTGCCCCGGCAAGAAGCATCTTAAACAAACAAAAACCAAACATTAAATACAAACCAAAAGTCTACCCCACAAAAAGTTACATTTTATACTCTTAAGGTTAATATATATTAATGTTTCTTATTAATTACATAATCATCTGGATGACATTGCTTTAAATTGGAGGTTTCTGAACGGTGGTAGGCATAATCCAAGAGGTACGAGCCCTGTGTGCACTCTGTTGTCCAAGAGAGAGTTCTAACCAGCCTCCATTATTAGTAGCACACAGCAAAAGAATCTCCTCTAAATTTAATCTAAAATTCTGTACCATGATGAACAGACACAAACACTGTAACCTATTCCAAAGGCTGAAGGATCAGTGTTTTCAAAGTTCATTATCACAGTAATCAAGCACTCTTTCTTCCTCAGCTTTCAGTTTTCAACTACTGCCTTTAGAAAAAGGGACAAACCATCCAGCTAATCTAGATCAAAACACAACCCAAAGGAACCAGACACCCCTGGCTGCGAGCCTGTGTGATTACTTGGCGCATGAATCATACATTGTATTCAACCCATAAGTCAGTCATTAACAGCATGGATTCAGAAGCATGCTAGAGAGCAAAGGATAGAGATGGCACAGGACTGAAATCACCTGTGTCAACTTGTTAATCTCCTCCCCCACAAAAAAAACCCTCACTTGTTCTCTTAGGCTGCTCTGCAGTATTTTTAAAACAGCTGAATAATCTCCTATAAAGATTGGTCTCTATAACATGACCTATTACAGGACTGAAAAATATGTGAAAAAAACCCCAACCACTAGAATAGGACCACAAGAGAAATTTCCGTATTCCATTCCAACGTCAGAAAATGTAATCTTGCAAAATACTTGCATTTTCCCTTCCAAGGCATGTAAAAACATCTTCTGGGAAGTAGGAAAGCCAGCATCCACTGAAGAAGCTGTGTACAAGACCAATCTTGGAAGCTACTTCAAGAACCATACTTTAGAGACAATTTTCATTGATTAGGTCTTTCAGTGATAGCATCTTTTATGGTAAAACTGAAGGATGCCAGGATGGAAACAGCAGGAAAAAATACAAAAGCTTCTATGGGAGAGTAGAATCATAGAATAGTTAGGGTTGGAAAGGACCTTAAGATCACCTAGTTCCAAGCCCCCTGCCATGGGCAGGAATACCTCACGCTAAACCATGTCACCCAAGGCTCTGTCCAACCTGGCCTTGAACACTAGCAGGGATGGAGCATTCATAACTTCCCTGGGCAACCCATTCCGGTGACTCGCCACCTTTACAGTAAAGAACTACTTCCTTCTATCTAACCTAAACTTCCCCTGTTTAAGTTTTAACCTGTTCCCCCTTGTCCTATCACTACAGTCCCTAATGAAAGAGTCCCTCCCCAGCTTCCTTATAAGCCCCCTTCAGATACTCAAGGCTGATATGAGGTCTCCACGCAGCCTTCTCTTCTCCAGGCTGAACAGCCCCAACTTTCTCAGCCTGTCTTCATATGGGAGGTGCTCCAGCCCCTGATCATCCTCGTGGCCCTCCTCTGGACTTGTTCCAACAGTTCCTTTCTACGTTGAAGACACCAGAACTGCACACAATACTCCAAGTGAGGTCTCAAGAGAGCAGAGTAGAGGGGCAGGATCACCTCCTTCGACCTGCTGGTCACACTCCTTTTGATGCAGCCCAGGATACGGTTGGATTTCTGGGCTGCAAGCACACACTGAAGCCGGCTCATGTTCATTTTCTCATCAACCAACCCCCCCAAGTCCTTCTCCGCAGGGCTGCTCTTAATCTCTTCTCTGCCCAACCTTAGTTACAGAACTTTACTGCACTAAAAAAGTGCAAATACTAAAACCAGCTTGGTCTTCAGTAAAAGCAGAAAACTAATCTATATAACATACAAATAATCTACATAACATTTGGAAGGCCAGTGCAGGGACTGTGAGAATGAAGACCTTAGGTCCACTGTAGGACAGGATCAGGTTCAAGATCATCTTAAGAACCTGAATGTGCACAAGTCCATGGGACCTGATGAAATCCATCCGTGGGTCCTGAGGGAGCTGGCAAATGAAGTTGCTAAGCCACTGTCCATCATAATTGAAAAATCATGGCAGTCAGGTGAAGTTCCTGACGACTGGAAAAAGGGAAATATAACCTCCATTTTCAAGAAGGGGAAAATGAAAGACCCAGGGAATTACAGACCAGTCAGTCTCACCTCTGTGCCTGGCAAAATCTTCGAGCAGATACTTCTGGGAAAGCATGCTAAGGCACATGAAAAACAACAAGGCGGTTGGTGACAGCCAGCATGGCTTCACTAAGGGGAAATCCTGCCTGACCAATTTGGTGGCCTTCTACAATGGGGCTAAGGAACTGATCAACAGTGGTAGAGTAGTTGACGTCATCTACCTGGACTTGTGCAAAGCGTTTGACGCTGTCCCACATGACATCCTTGTCTCTAAATTGAAGAGACATCAATTTGATAGGTGGACCACTAGGTGGATAAAGAACTGGCTGGATGGCCACACACAAAGAATTGTGGTCAATGGCTCAATGTCCAGCTGGAGACCAGTAACGAGTGGTGTCCCTCAGGGATTGGTGTTGGGACCGGCCTTGTTCAACATCCTTATCAGTGACATGCACAGTGGGATTGAGTGCAAGTTTGCCAGTGACACCAGGCTGTGTGGTTGATAGGCTGGAGGGAAGGAATGCCATTCAGAAGGACCCTGACACGCTTATGAGGTGGGCTGATGCCAACCTTATAAAGTCCAACCAAGCCAAGTGCAAGGTCCTATGCCTGGGTTGGGCAACCCCAGGCACAGCTACAGAGGCAGAGAAGAGATTCAGAGCAGCCCGGCGGAGAAGGACTTGGGGGGGTTGGTTGATGAGAAAATGAACATGAACCAGCTTCAGTGCGCTCTCGCAGCCCAGAAAGCCAACCATATCCTGGGCTGCATCAAGAGGAGTGTGACCAGCAGGTCAAAGGATCCTGCCCCTCTACTCTGCTCTCTTGAGACCTCACTTGGAGTATTGTGTGCAGTTCTGGTGTCTTCAACATAAGAAGAACATTGAGCTGTTGGAACAAGTCCAGAGGTGGGCCATGAAGATAATCAGGGGGCTGAAGCACCTTCCATATGAGGACAGGCTGAGAAAGCTGGGGCTGTTCAGCCTGGAGAAGATAAGGCAAACAAGTGATTCTTGGTTAAAAGCACAGGGAGATACTATCAATACTGCCAACACAGTAGTGGCATCTTGCAAGAAATCAGGACACAGTTTGTGCTGTCAAGACATATTTGTTAAGTATCACATTAAGGGACACATCCATGAAGAATGTTATGTGTGTGTCAACTCTTTAAAATAATTTAAATGAAATTTAAAATGGCATGATATTGTCATCTGTGCAACAATGGCATCAAGGTCCACTTCAGACAGGCCCAAGCCCAGGAACCCCTCTGAAGTCAAAGACTTCAATGTCTTCAGAGGTGACCACCGGCCCAAACAACTCCACTTTTTAAAACAGATTATCTCATTAAATGCCAGGCTCATCAGAAAAGGTTTCCAGATACTCTGATTCCCAAAGCTATTTGAAATAGTCCATCTTCAAGAGAATAAAAACATTAAACTGTCCCAAAAGATCATTAAATTTGTTTAATTCTTAATTTAGCATTTGCTCCCTCTACTGGCTCTCCTGCAGCAGATAGCAAGCACTAGTTAATAGAAGAGTAAAACTAATGAACGATCCCAAACATGTTTTGCATGAGTGACATTTGAGCGAGTTGCTAATAAAACAAATTCCACCCATCCATATTCATCATAAACAGAAGAGTGGATGTGATAATGAAATATTTCAGAGGTCAGTGAAATAGAGTGTAAAACTGAGTATGGTAGTGATTTATTTTAATATTATGTTAAATAATAGAGCAGATTATAAGCCAGTAGAGTGCTGACTACAAACAGGCTGTGAACATGTAGGTGCCTAGCACAAGAACACCAACATTGCATTGAAGGAGGGAAGGGTGAGAAAGACTGCAGGATTTACAGTCAAGGCCTTCTGGCAGTTGTTCAAATAGAATCTGAAGTTCCCAGGGCATTCTTCCAAAACGCAGGGATAACCCTGGACTGCTCACAAACATTCCCTCTCAAGAAAATAAAACATTGTCCAACAATAAATACAACACTGTGCTATTAGGAATTAACTCATTACCTACCAATACATAAAACTGGAAACACAAAGTTATTACAGAATGCTTATTAAAAATTAAGGGGTTTTAAGATGATTACCCTGATGAAAGCAGTGCTTAAATCTAGACATTATTCTATTAATATTTTCAGAGATGCAAGTTAAAAACATGGTTTAAAAACACAACTGATTTTTCATATCAAAAGTATTTTACCCTTATATATTCCAGCCAATGTGTGGAGTCCACATTTGATAACCACCGAGTCTCATCAATAGTAGGATAAACTATTTCTTTAAGTTTACGCAGGGATTCTCTCATCACATGTATATTATGAATTTCCAGAAAGACTAGCTCTGCATTTGGATAGGCACTTTCACTTTCATATCCTCCACCTTTAGCCTGTCATTCAAAAAGTAAAAACAGATGAAGAAAAGAACACGTATAGGATTTCAGTATAAGGTTGAGAGTTATTCTGGTCAGGTTTCAGGATTTCCTGAAACACGATTATTTTAGCTAATAAAAACATATTGTTGGCTTTTGTTTTTCTAAGAAGCACTAGACTATTTCTTTTAGATGAAAGAAATTCTAATTGTAAGAGGTTACATATGATAATACATCCATTGTCATGGTTTAAGCCCAGCCAGTAACTTAGAACAATGCAGCCACTCACTCACTCTCCCTCCGGGTCCCGGAGGGATGGGGAGAAGAATCGAAAGAATGTAAGGGTTGAGATAAGAACAGTCCAGTAACTAAGGTATAACACAAACCACCACTACTACGACCAATAATAACAATGATAAGGGAAATAACATGAAGAAAAGGAAAAGAAAACAATAAATGCATCACAAGTGATGCACAATACAATTGCTCACCACCCGCCGACCGATACCCAGCCTGACCCAAGCAGCAATCTGGGCCTTCAGGGTAACTCTCCCCAGATTATATACTGGGCATGACATGCTGTGGTATGGAATACCCCTTTGGCTAGTTTGGGTCAGGTGTCCTGTCTCTGCTGCCTCCTGGCTTCCCATGCCCCTCTTCACTGGCAGAACATAAGACTGAAAAGTCCTTGATCGGAGTAAGCGTTACTTAGCAACAGCTAAAAACATCAGTGTGTTGTCAGCATTGTTCTCAGGCTAAAGTTGAAAAACCAGCACTGCACCAGCTACTAGGAAGCAGAAAACTAACTGCTACTACTGAAACCTTTGGTCTTTTCTAGGCTTTACCACATCATCTTTTAGCTACGTCTTCATGCTGCTTTCAGTTCCTGCCAGCCCTTCCAAAATTCTACAAGCAGCTTACTTTCCTTTCCATGCCCTTTTTAGAGACCCATTTTCATCTCTTTTCAACATCAAGCTCGCCTCATTCTCATCTCTTACTCAATCTTTAGCCTTGTAATAAAGACAGAACTACTAATGTTAGTTATGATACGAACTTACCTTGTTCGTGTCTGCAACACTATTCTGTCTGGCATCAAAGATGATCAGTTTATGTGACTGAGCATTGGCATCCATTATCGTTTGTAAATACTTTTCATCTTCTTTGCAACGTTTATCATTTGGGCCGACTGATGGCTGACTGCATCGTGTTATTGTTGCTTGGCTCTCAGGATGAATCCAGGATAACACCTGGTAGAAAAGAAATTTATTTTAGTTTACTATACTACTATAAAAGCAGTAGACCAGAGTGCAATTAGACAATTATACTGCCTACATGTTACTTCCTGGCAAATCAATAAATGCAAATTTAAGGACAAACTGATGCATAACCATACTGACAGCACACTAGCACTGCTAATCCCAGATCTCAGCTTGAAATGCAAAGTGATTCTAAACATCTTAGCTTTTATTTCTAATAAAAGTTAAGCCTGTATTGCACCTTACTAATTAGAAAAACAAACAAACAAAAACCAACCAACTAATCTAACAAAGGAACGTAAGACAAACAAGAAAACCCCTCTAGAAACAACGGAAAACAAAAAACCTCTTCTATGTGGAAGTCTACGAACCTGTACACTACACTGGTAAGCAGATCTTATATATTCAAAGTTGTTCTTATGTTACCTGCAAAACTTGTCTAATTCTCAATAAAACTGCTATGATGGTAATATTCCACACCAAATCAGAACACAAGCTAACATGTGAATTAACACCAGATCCCATTGTGGCTTAGAAGCATTAATTCCAAACAAAAATTTATTATATGACACAATAACCAAGCAATTAGATCCACATTTCAACACTGCAGTTGTTCTCTTCAGTTATAAACCCATCAAGCCTAATCCCTAATTATTCTTTCTTTGCTCCCTCCCTCACTGCTTCAGGAAGGAAGCCAACCCACTGTTATTAAAAACAATAATAAAAAAAACCCTTAAAAGAAGTCCAATAATTTCTTATAAGTTACAAATTTGTAAAGTACTTATACCTCCTTGTAGCAGTTTCACTTACTGGAACTCTGCCTTTTGCTCTAAATGCTGCCACTTTTGAGAGGTCATCATCCTTTACACTGGTTGGCACAACAAGAATAGCAGGATATGTATCACAAAGCTCATAGGTGCTGTTAATTTTGGATATTTTCCAACTCTCATTGGGCAAGCCCTGTATAAAAGCAAAACATTTTTGTGCTTTTCAGGTTTGACCTTTACATATGAATTTGGGGCAATGAATATTTTTATAGGCTGCATACTTTTTAAAAAAGGAGTGTAACCACATTTTTCTTTTAAATAAGTTAAAAAAATGTAAGTCTCCAGATTGAACCATAAACCAAAAGACCAAAAGTCTTTCCTATTTACTATCTTTAAAACTTATATGTGAAATAACCAATTGAATGGGTGGCATGCTCAGGTAAAAAGTGACCATGTAGTGAAACAAAAATACTTTTGCAGCTATCAAACTGTAGATCCACAATGACAAACAACAGTTATTCTTCTGTTTGATGCTTATTCAAATGCAGGTTTTTATAAAGTCCGTATTTTCTAGAAAGAGCACTTGGAAAACGTGGATTTAAGAATGCATGTTAAGATAGACCAATTTGCTCAGGTACTCAGCACATGTTACTTCCACCAACTTCAGCAGGCACTCCGCACTCTCAGTGTCACTTGCATTTCATTATCTAAACAGGAGATCTAGATAGTGTGTGTATGTAAACGGAGCTGAAAACTTTGAGTTCCCTTTAGTATTTTTTTCTTGTTTAAATGTGTCTGGGGGAGATGGAGAAAAAATAATACACTAAGTACTTCTATAACTTACCTGCCTCTTATATTCCACAATTGGATCATACACTTTCCAGCCATTAACAGCAAACTTTTCTTTATAGCTAAATGCAAAAAGAGGCTACGGACAACAAAGCAAAGGCATAAATTACTGTCTGATGGGCTGTATGCACAAAAAGTTCTAAAAGAGCGAACCTTCAAATATTTCAAATGTAACACTTCAAAAACTCTTTTAACAGAAAAACATGAAACCTTCAGTCAAGACTGGAAAACACTGTGCTAGAAAGAAAATGAAACACCATTTCCTCCTTCAAGTACACGCCATATAATTAACAAAATCAAGAACAAAATCAAGATAGGAAATACAGAGACCTGAAGTTACTTGCCTGTGATCATACATCAACGGCAAAGCCAGGATGAGGACCTTGGTCTCCTACCTCTCAATTAGTTCCACACCCATACAAGCAAATGAAATAGCATTCTGCAGCTAATTAATAACAAGACTAATTGTACTTATTTGTTATTTTCAACAGAACTTCCAGACTGAATTATCTGCTGCAGAAAATAGGGATCAATGCATATATATTTTTAATCAGCTACATTAGGCAAATGCAACAACAGTTATGTGCACGTTAACTAACTTCACTGCTAGCAGGACACAACATAATGTTCTAAGAATTAATGCAACAAGGAAACAAGGACAGAGTAGCTTGGTGCTCTGTAACAGATTTTATGAATCAACATTTCTATTGTTGTTATACAGCCCTTTATTTCCCCACCTATGTTTTCCAAAAAGATGATGGCCAGCGACAGCCTGCTCTACATCTTAAGACTTACCAGCCCATTAGAAACAGGAAATGCACGTGTTACAAGGTTTTCAAAGATCTCTAATCTGTTCTGCTCTTCCTGTTTATAGGCCAGCCGCAAATTTCTCATATCCTGTCAAAAATAAGTTACACTATTTTACTCTATGGAAAAAACAAAGGCAGTTATAAGAAATTTCACTGAAGGAAGGCATATGTAGCACTAAGACACTGACATCATCTAATCCACATTAGAACAGAGTTCTGTATTTGTATCATAATTGGAGTAGCTAGATATAAAAATAGCCACTTTTCCTTTGAATTCACTCTTGAGACAAAAGGCAGAAGTATTTAAGACTGCAAGTACCATAAGAGGAATTGAAATATATTATCTAGATGAAGCAGGGTTCAAATACAGGGAACTGAACAGACAGAAAAATAGCACATGTGCATGCAGATTCCTCTTACAGGAAAATGAGATGAAAATACTTCAATATGAATAAATCTCTAACACACCATACCTTGCAAACTATTTCTATACCACATGAGTTGTCTCCGTGGCTCTGTACTCCAATTTTTTCAACTCTACTTATGACTCCAAGGGGAACATCAACAACAAAAGGTGGATCCTGAAATTTGTAAAGCAATTTTGTTACACAATAGGAGGAACACAAACTAATATTGCTCACATATGTTTCTTCAGAGTCAACTACAATTCCCATTTAACACATTCACTTACACCAAACTTAACGTTTTCTGAAATCTACCTCAGCAACAGTCCTATGTGAAACAATATGCAGATAAATAGTGAAGTCTTACCCTTTCAACACTTTTGATATACATTCTGAAGTCCGTCACTGTTAGAGTACCACTGACTGCTCCCATAAATGGACAGATATACATAACATCTTTAGCTGGAAAACAGACCAATTAAAGCTTTGTTTTACTATTACAAGCATTTCTTCCATAAAAGTCTATTTCCATTTAAAAATAGCAAGATTTTAGCAGTTCAGTAAAATTTTGATGCTTGACCTCTACAGTAAAGCCTACTTTTCAGATGCTGTCAGGACTGAGAGCTGTCTTCAGCTCAGTGGTGAAAACAATCAAATTCCTTAGTCCCATGGCTGGCTCAGGAACTGGGGCAGGGCTTAGCTAGCATGGGCTGCAGTAAAGGCATGCAGGTAACAAAGCACCCTGCTGGTATTCTTAGCTTTGGGTGGCTCTGGTCCCTGCTCTGAGGTGTAAAGCACCCACAGTCACCTCAGACCATCCAATTACTCATCTGCACACAACTGACTTCCACCTAATTCAATTACAGCCCCATATCTTCATCTTCACTTTTATTTGAAAGAGCTAGTATTCTTTTCCAGCCAAGTATTGTACTGCTAACACACTCTGCTGTCACAGGTCAAAGTGAAATAAATCTCATTAAGAACTAGAAATTAAGTTTTCTATAGCTTCATCTTCTTTGCTATTACAGTTCTGAAGCTTTCAAATCTATGAAGTATCCTTGGCATTCCCAGACAGGAATACAACCCCATACACACATATGGAACAAACTAACCCTTGAAAAAGCTTATTTAACTACATGGAGCAAGCCATCCTCTGGAACCAATTTTTCCTTCCTACATTGGGATTTGAAAGACAAAAGAAATCCACACCAAATCAGCTAATCTAAAGTGGCATTAAATTAAAATATCAAAAGTCAAAAGGAAACAATATTCTGGTTTTAAATAAATAAACTAGTGATTTAACAGTATTCAGTGTAGGACTCAGTAGTATGCTTACCAATAACTTTGATTGATTCTCCAGGAAAAAGTGGAGCCTCTTCCATCTGTGCTAGTTTGTTTCCATCCCGCAGTGCCTGGCAGAAATCCAAACCCATGAGTAAATCTCACTTCCCATCTGTACTACATCAATACATTTTGATGCAAAGTGCTTTTACTACCAGATTACTGGAACACAAGAAGTGTGTCTTTTTTTACAAGGCACAACTGTATTAAATGGTACCATAGTAAAAAAAACCAACAACCACAAACACGACACTTGCTATTATAACTATTACACAGGCACACATGTTAGTAACATATCAGTAATGAAGCATTTATGCAACAAGTAGTTTCACATGCTAGATACATATAGCATACAAAAACATGAACAATGAGATCAGCCCAAATTTATAATTAAGTTGTTAGTCTTTTACTAAATGCAGGTATTATTTGGGGTATTTTATCTACTTGAGAACATTTTAAAGCTTATGTTAATTTTTTTATATTTTTAATGTTGTTTATTTGAGTATTTTCATCTGAGAGAATTTTATGGTAGAAGCTTTATTTGTTTAATATTCTAACTTTGTATTTTTCATAGGAGTAAGTCAGAAGCACTCCATGATGCTCTGTTTCAATCAATACTCTATTGAGACTGCCACAGGTTAAGGAAGAGGTCCATTATAAGAATTTTGGATCCAGAAGGTCAGCTTAAAGAATGAAGTAATAATGAAATATAGAAGAATAATTAGCAATTTTAAAATAAGAGCTAGTTCCATAAATTTTCATTTAGGTAAATTGCTTCATTCCTGGATGATACAGGATTGAACCTTTGGGTCCTCCATTGGCAGCTAAGATTTACAACGCATTAAAGATTTTAATTAAGAAAAAAAGGGTTTACAGGACTTTTAAGGACCATGTGAGAAAGTGATCTCTCTCAGGTCAACGTGATGACATATTAGGGTTTCAAATTTTACATCCTAAAGTAAGAATAAATATAATGGACTACATTAATAACTCTTACACCACAGGTCAGATTTACATTCAAGTAATTGGTACGATCCGTCTGCCTCCAAGAAACTACCCCAAGTCCACGTTAATAAATAATTTCTGAAGATATTTAAATTGATCTCTGGCTTTAGATTTTCTTCTAAACTAACAAAATTTTACATTCAGCACCCTATCACGAGAGTTGACATTTAGAGAATCAGCCAATACTTGAAGATTTAGAAGGATGAATGCGATCTCTCAGGTAGGGTTTTACGTGCAGTATTACATTTTAGACTACTTGACATTCCACGAAAACCCTACCTAGCATGTAACCAGTTAGCATACTAAAGGCTTTCTATGGATTCTCCTGCATGAAAAAGATCTCTATGTAATCTACAAGTACTAATATATAGTACCTTGCTACACAGTTAATGAATGAAAGATGAGTAAAACTTGCCACCTGATCAGGTTCTGCTTCAGAATGATAGCCATTGTGTCCATCCTGAATCTCCTGCATTGCATGAGGCAGCAGTAGGGCAAGAAAGAAGTAACAGGAAAAAACATGCAGACAACAGGTGAAAGGACAGAATCTTTTCTTTCCTTTTTCCCTTTTTTTACTTTCCTTAAAAAGACAGCATATACTTTAACTCGAGTTTAGCTATTCAAAATCTTCTACTCCTGGCACAGACTGCTTTCCACAGAAAGGAATCCAAGCTGTTAGCACTATCCTTTTGATGTTATTTGGCACAGCACAAAAAGAAAAATACACTCCCTTTTTCACCAAAGAGTCAGTGCTGGTAGGTAAGAACATAAAAGCATGTACTGTCTTTTTAAGACAAACAACCTCATAGTGAAGAAACTGAATTCAAAGTATGCCACATGCTTATCAATAGAAGAAACTGAGTACAGCTTGCAATTGTAGCATTAAGGGAAAACTCATGCAATCTTTTAAGGAAAACATAGGTTGACATCAAAGAAAAGTATCTCAACAAATTAGAAAATGCTCCACTGTACAAAACATGTTTTAATTGAACTTCCAGTTTCATGGTTTCACATATACTTCCAGCAACTTCTGTGTTGTTGCTGAAAATCTAGTAAATTTACCCAAAATTATTCTTCATAGCAAAATATGCAAACAATTCACATTTTTGTGTCAATTTGGCATCATGTTGTCAGGAAATCCTGAATATTAATTAAATCTCTTTAATAAATGTAAGGTCCTTGTGTACTCCAGAGAGTCACAGGTCATAGGGTCATATGAAGGAATTGTTTTAATATATTCAGCCAAAATTGGTCTTCTGTCTTGTTTATTAACTGGAGAGAGGTTGTACTCATGATAGTCTATTATTCCCCCTTCAGATGCAAAGAACTTCTCACTTGATAGACGGCAAAACTAGCCTCAGTCGAAATTTACAAATGTTTGCTAAAGTCAATTTTTCTTTCTACAGAACCTCTAAAAAAAAAGGAAAATTTGAAGGCAGGCCTACAGATATCTTCAGATAATTTGAACTCTACAAGAGTTTAGAAATTAACTAAAAAATCTTTTAAAATTATAAAGAACTCCTAACATTTATGTTTTGGTGGAATACTGTTCCATAGAAATTACTTAAATTTCAAATCATAAAAACCTCGTTTCTGAAATTAAAGCAAAGCAGATATTGTGATCTCTGGAAGAAAACCAGAAAGACAACCGGCAATTACACCAGAAGATTTTAAATAAATGAAAGATAAAGAAGCATAGCAGACCCTTCAAAGACAAAAGCCTTTACAAAGAACTATGAAAAAACAGAATGAAAACAATCAATTTTTGTTACTCAACCCAGACCAATTATTTCTATTTAAAAATAAAATAAAGAATCAACTTGTATGTTTGTATGATTGCACTAAACACATCATTTTCAAATATGTAAACAACAGAAGAGAAAAAGAAATCATTCAGACTTCATCTCTTGGTTTGAGATGGAACAAGAGGTCTTTGTTTGAATATAAGTGTTAGACACATTTCATGAACAATGTCAGAACACTATCCAGATCATTTCCCACTCCATAAATGTTACTAAGAGAGAAGGACAGGAAAACAAGGCATGTCCTTTTTCTCTCTCCAGTGAACAATAGGCAAGACCCAGTTTCAAAATTATTAAAAAGATGCAAGTCACTGCATTCGTGTCTAAGTTCAAACTTAACTTTCGATTGTATTATAAGGGTGGTAACAATTAAAGCAAAACAGGTACAAAGGCAAGCAAGAATTGGTATCTTATTTAAATATGATAGACAAAGACATAATGCTTTTACCACTAATATTCTTTAGCATAGATAACACGTTAGAGCTGCTAACACAGCACTCTGTAGTCCGAAGCATGTAAGCCTCAGCTGCAAGCATCCATTTTGTCAAAATTAATGTAATAAAACTGAAGTTAGTGTTACACATTCAAAACATAATTTAAAAATACTGCTCTCTTACACATTGACTTTTATTGCTCATGAAAACATTGTAATGTATATAAAGCATTTCTATGGCAAAGAAGCTCTTGCACTGCATAGCAAAATGGTCTGACTGGTTCATAAAAACCATTAATGAAGTAAAGAAGAACGCTTGACACACCAAGATCTCACACAGCACAAAAGACAAACAGGTAGGAGGCCGTTTTACTGTTAGCCAAAGGTAATCTTACCCGTATAACAGGCCTCCTGTACACCTGTTAGTTAAAATATAAAAGGTTATCCAACAAATCACACAGATTTGATTTGTTAAATATATCATTTAAGTTCATCAGATTTTTCAGAAGAACCTTGCTTCCAAACATTTTAATTATAGCTGGATTTTGAAAGAATGAAACAGATCTAGTAGCTCTCATTTGCAGAATTGTTTTGGTCTACAAACAATCTTGCCACTTCATTTTAGTGATGCAACAAATGCCAAGTTCTTTTGAAACTTTTATTACTAATCACTATTTTATCCAGTTACAACGCAATACTGTGAGAAGAGAAGAAAGAGCCTGGTAATCCTAGGTGGAAGACAATGAGCTTGCAATAGCAACCTTGAAGTACAATCAAGTACAAGTACAATCATTTAGATTCAAATGGCAAAACAAGGAAGCATCAGCTCTTCTCAACTTATTTCTGAAGGTGTCTATGCTCAGCTACTATAATCTAAGTAATTTTCATTTACATGAACCCCTCATTGAAGAATACTCTCCAGGCAGAGATTATGTCAGAGAAGACATACACAGCAGAGCTCAGCGAAATCATGCTGCTGAAGGGTTTAGCAAGCAAGAGCTTGCTTGGTGCTCTCCAGTTTTGACCATTTCATTTGCAGCCCCTTTGCTTGTATCTTCACTCTCCCCTAAATTACATTCTGATAAGGAAGGTTAAACAAAGTAACATGTGTAACACCACTAGATACAAGAATTGATATATTTGCCTGGTTTTTGAAACATATTGATTGAAACATAAAAAAAAAAAAAAAGAAAAAGATGAAAGAATGGATAAAGCTGTGAGTTCCTGGTAAATCCAGCAGAAAGCAACAGAACTGCCTGAACCAGTTCCAGAAACACACACACATCTGGCCCTACCTGAATGTTCTGTGTTGTTGTAAGAGTCTCTAAATGCAGCAATTCAAGGTAAACAAAGGTAATGAATACCCAGAAAATTGATCAGTGAACATCAAAAGAGAAAGATGTCTCAAAGGAAAACTGAGTTATAAATGGGCATTACCTTTTACACGTGAATTCCACATTAATAATGAATAAACCCAGCCTGCCAGTGGTACTGACTAAGCAACTAACTCTTGCAGAAGATAAGCGCAAAGGAAACCTTCTCCTAAAGCATGGACACCAGTTCACAAGATACTAGGCCTGAATGTAACTAAAGGTATTCTAGGATAAAAAATTCCATCATGTTATACACAAATATGGGATTCCAAATCACTGCAATGCAACGATGCCAAATACAATTTATACACCAAATTCTGAATACTACCAGGTTTGTTTTTTCTTATTTCATTTTATGAAAGAGAATGATGTAGAATTTAATTAGGTCTTGAAAGACTTATTCCTGTTAAATAACGCCCAAGAGGACTTTGGTATAGAGAAGGATGTTACTTAGAATTCAAAAGTGCTCTTTATACCAGAGGCATGTGTTCTAACTCAGAGATTAAAACTGAACACCAAGCTTACATACTTGGATTTTACTAAAATGAAATCCTTGATCTACAGGGCAAATACAACATTGACAGCTGTTATGCAAGGCTTCCCACAATGTTTCAGCAAAGATGTTAGCCTTGACCGAAAGTAAGCATCTGCAATTCAGCTGCCATAGTATGGAAGAGCTACACTTTCTTATAAGCATAAACTGCTGACTGTGCCAATAGTGTGAAACTCTGTGAAGGTGAATTTTTAAGTAGGCTACAGCCAAAAAACATTTTGTGGATTCATCTTCAGGCCTGGGCTGAACCTGACTTTCTGTCACAGAATCTAAAATACACTGGTTCTGCACAACAAACTTAATAAATCACAAAGCATGTTAGAAAATAATTTAAAATCTAATAAAAAACAAGCAATAAACAAAAAGATAAAAATCTTCACTTGGCCATTTTAAATAAAGACCATGAGAGCATTTCAAATCTGGAAAGAAAAAAGGATCTAGATAGCTGAAGCCTGGGTTTCTGAAAGAGACTTGAAACAAAGCTGACTTCTGTCAATTTGTAAGAGAAGGAAAACTGCATATGTTCCACTCCTGATATTCAGTTGGCTGGCTACATATAGGAAACAGCAAATGAACGTGAAGGAACTGGGGTAAAAAAAGCGTAATAGAACCTAACAGGTAAACCATACTATGCAATCATTACCTTTGTGATAAAAATGTTGCTAGGAGGGAACGAAAAACGTGATTTTTTGTTTGTTTGTTTGGTGCTAAACCTTCTCTGGTGAAACCCAATGAAAAATAATAGTAATTTCTGCCCTTTACATGGTAACAAAGACATCTGTGTTCTTTATTGTGAAATCTGGAAAGCTCAATTCTGTACTCTGAATGACACACACTAGAAACACTTTCAAACCTTTAACTATTAATTTACTATTTTTTTATTAAATGTAGTAATCAAAAGAAAAGAGAAATCACTTTTGGCATTTTATTCAAAACATTGGCTTTTAATTTCCCTTTCACCTCTCAATTTTTATTCCACAGACTTCAATGCCACTATTCTAAATACAGAGAGAAACACAAAGCAGATTCAAAAGACTCCTACACATAGTGAGATGTTTCTAGTTCTGAAACATTCAGTGACAGCTTAAGTACTTACCACCTGATAATCAAGGTAGCAAAGATTTTCCTGATCATTCACTCTTTTCTCTTAAATAAATCAATGCATTCTGCAAGTCACTTACCCTGTAGTCCCTGGACATGCCTTCTGATGGGACAGACCCAGAAATCTGACTAGAAATGGTCGCAGCTATCAGCTGTTTACACCATTCCACATGGGATCCAGTTGGGCTGCAAAACCAGAATATTTCAAATCAGTTAGCAGTAATTCAAAACATATATTGAGAACAGCAAAGCAACTGAGCACATCCAGAAAACAAGACCATAAATGATCACTAATATCATGAAAAGTAGCTTGCTTTATAGGCAGAATGCAACTGTTTGGCTGATCAAATCAGGGAAGAGAATTTTACTAGATTTTATCAGAGATGTTGAGCTGCCAGTAGGTTAAAAGCAAGGATAGGGTCCTAGGAACTTCTAAAAATGTTGGTTCCCTTATCCAGTGTAATTTTTGTCATCATTCACAGATTTTTTTTCTCAAAGCCATCCATTGAATGAATTTGGTCAAGTAATAGGAAACTCCTTACACTTTCCTGATTTCCTGGTTATTCAGTAAATCCTCAAAATTAAATTACCCCATGCTAGTATTTAAAAATTTCAACTAAGTTAGTGTTGTATTCTATATCAATATTAAATGTAGAAAATACATGTTTTCTAATGTGTAACTTCTAGTTAGGCATTTTTTTTCCTACTCATAAAATAATCTCTGAATAATCTTCAGACAGGCCTTCCCATGCCACAGTAAGGAATTCTGCAGCACACCATGTTTATAAGAACCCTTTAGGGACAAAGCATCTGAACAGCAGAATAGCACTAAACCCAGGATGATGGTCTTGAGAACAGCCTCCTGAACTAGTGCTACTCACAAATAACATAGTATTGAGAGCAAGAAGCAACTACAGTTTATTGCCAGCCACTTTGAAATGCACTAGGTCTGCTTCAAGAAACACCAGTATCTGACGGAAAACTGGGAATGCCAGAGGGAACTGTTCCCTGAGTGCTGGGGCAGCCACAAGCTTAGCTAAGTGCCAGTTCTTCGAACAGTTAATCTGGGCTCTTCGACAGATTTAATGCTTATTTGGAAGTCAAATACAGAAAGAAAATGTTAATTCATTTTTAGAATTCATTCATAAACCAGCTTGGGATTCTGTGAGTATCCAGTGACACCAAAGTCAGCGCATACTCAGCACCCAATAGGTGCACCAGGACCTGGACAATAAGAGGGTGGGATACTCACAATAAGATGACCAATTCACCTTACCAAGAGGTCTTTCCACACATTGACTCTGCTAGTATAGGTAGACACAAGGTGAAGCTGCATGCAATAACTGACATGAAAGTTCTTTCAGATCTCATACATTTTTGTAGCTTTCTCTCCACCTGCAAGATTCTACAGGGCACCAGATCACAAAATGTTGTTTTGCAACTAAAACACATCTATGGTATTCCTGCTCGAACAATGAAGGCAACTGTCAGGTTAGTGCTAAACCTGAATCCAGATTAACCTAAGGAAACTTTTCACTGCAGTTTTGTAATAAGAGTGCATGAGCTAACCTGCAATATACCTTTTCTGATCCATCCATTTCTCCTTCTCTCACATCCCTTAATTTCTAGTACATCTTCCTAGGGTTTACCTAAGTTTGTTTCCAAATACGCATTTACTTGTCAATCAAGAAAAGGATTTATTTTTCTATGGCTTATCTTCATCAGGTATCACTACATCAACAAAGACAACAACAGGAGGAAAAAACGTCAAGGCAGCTCCATCTCCTACAAACAGTGTCTGAGGATGTATCAGTGAACCTTAGGATACTGAACATAGCTGTGACTTATCACCATGTGTCAAGCAGGTCAAATACCAGCACACGTCTTTTCATTCTGTCTCACCTGAGGTCATGCACATTAGCACAGCCTGGTACAACCATACTGGCAAATAAGTAAATTGTATGAAAAATGGACATTATAACTTTTCCAGAGTAGAACAAGATGAGGAGAAGAAACAAGGGAACTATGATAAGAATGTGCATTATTAAGAAATACAAACTTGTGAGTTTCAGTGACAGAAAATGGACATTTGATTTCCACATTCACTAGAACAATGTAAAATTCCAGATTGCTCCTAATACAGAGAGATTATGGAGACTGCAACTGGGCAGTGATTCTTACATACAGTGTTTTTTCTTTTTTTTTTCATCTGGGTGAAGCTTCTGCTAGTTTCTACTCCTTGTTTAAGGATTTTTGACCTCAGCTCTGTAGTTTGCCGCCAGCTGGAACCTTCTAAAGGAAGGAGGTACCGTGCCGGTGAGTGCACAGGCAGATGTGACAACACCTGGCCAGGTCCAGCCTCAGTGTGAAACCGGAGCACCTGCACCGGCGGCACCAGGCACAGAGCCACCACACGCACCGACGGTAAGTCAGTTACACCGCTGCAGGGGAAATACAGGCGTGCATAGGAAATAAATGAACAATAAAATCGGGAATAAACGCTTAAAGGCTGAGAACTGCTACGCACTGCCCCAAAACACCCGGCCCGAGCTCCGCCCTGCAGCCCCGGCCTCTGCCGAACCATCGATGACGATAATGATGAAAAACACTCAACCGCGAGCAGGAAACTTTGACAACGGCCGGTTCCCAGCCGGGGACAATCCACCGTCAGCCCGCGCGCACTGGAGTGAGCTCCCAGATTTAAGTCCCTCAGGCTCCGCGCCCGCTTCCAGGCCGGTTTCAGGGCACGGAGAAGCGGGGAGAGCCTGCCCCATGGCCGGGGGCCGCGCTGCGCCGGGGTGCGGGCCGAGGGGCGCCCTCCACGGAGGGAAGGCCGCGGCGCCCCGCACCGAGCGCGGGAAGCGGAGTCGCCTTCTCCCGCCGGCTGCGCTCACCTGTCCAGAGTCTCCGTGCTGGGCTGCCGCGACCCTGCCCCTGCCGCCGCGCTCGCCGCCCGCACGGCTCGCCGGTTCACGCCGCCGCCCTCCACCGCCGGCCCAGCCGCCGCTGCCGCCCGCTCCATGTTTCCGGCCGCCGGCGGGGCTCACTGCGCCGCCGGGATGGAGGGCTGCCGCCCCTCCTCGTTCCCCGCCCCGCTCCACCGCCCGGCCCGGCCCTGGCGCCTCAGCCCGGCCCGCTCGGGCCCCGCCGGCGGCCGAGAGCTGTCACCTGGCGGCTGGGCTTACCCACAGGCCTCCGCGCCGCCGCGAAGGCGGGCAGCGGCCCCGCGCGGCGGGGGAAGGCCGGGCCGGGGCTGAGGGGAGGCCGAGGGGGGCCCCTTCGGCACTAGCCCGGGCAGGCATGGACCGCGTGCCATGGAAAACTGCCTGTCAGAAGCAAAGGGTTTGAAACTGACATCATGTTTATTGCTTCTCTGCTCACACACGTACATGGCAGACGCAGATAACTCTCCCCCTCAACGCCCCAAAGTCACTTCACAAGTCACACCCGGCTCCGGCGCAGTGCTGCGGTCTCCAGGGGCATGGTCACCAAGGGAGAGTACTGGCCAGGTAGGAGAGGCTGCTTCCTCCAGCATGACAAAATGCTCACTGCGAGGCAACAACTGAACTCAAGGCAGCGTTAGAAAAATACATCAAAAGGAGGTAGTACACAAATTAGTTCTAAGGGATACCCATAACAGTAATGCTGGGGGGGAGGGGGGGAGGATAAGGGAAAAGCAAATAAAGAAGGCATCCAACACAGAGCCTCGTTTGTGTGGTGGGCTTCAGTTATTTATAAAGTTTATCTACTCAGGTCCATGAAAGTACAAACACAGAAAGGAAAAAAAACAAACCAGCATTCCGAGACAGACATTTCAAATGGGACATGAAGCACTTAGAGCTGCTGATGTTTACATCCCTGCTCTTTTACCCCTCCAGGAAAGGCACACGGCACCTGGAACTCCTTCATTCATTGACCCAGGCTTGCTGTTGGCTGCAGGGGATGGATGGTCCAAAGGAATGGAGGCACCACGCAATGCCCAACATGTACAGTCACAGCTCAGATCATGCACACAAGGGAAGAAGAGCTTCCTGTTTAACATAAATCAGTTTGTATGCTGACATTCACAACTTTAAACTAGTATCTTCCAGAAAGTACTGTATTAAAAAACACACCTACGTTTGCCTACCATTGCCATGTAAAAAACAGAATTAAAACAAGTATCTGTTGAATGGAAAAAATAAAATCCAAGCCCACACAGACCTGTTAAGAGAGCTTCAAAGACTGAAATTCAACTGAAGCAGTAATATGAAGAATGGTATATATGTAATAAGTGCAAAAAGATCCTTTCCATATTAAACTCTCCCAAATGAAGCAGGTTAACATGTAGTGTTTACACAGTAAAACAGCTAGACTTTTGGAACTTCTCCACACTGCTCAGAGATGTCCCCAATATGTTCAACTCAAATACAGAAACTTCAAATATTCTAGCAAAAATAGCTTTTTTTTATAAACCACAAGTAAAGAGAAGGCAAATATACCAGAGTATGCATAGCTTTCAAAATGTAAATATAACATGAACAATTGAGTATCCTTCTTCATTTATCTGATATAATGCATCTCATTTACCTTATCAAGTCAAGATTTTGGGACAACATTGTTATTTTGGAAACACACAGTGAAGAACATTAATGGGAGAATGAAATTTAGAGGACAAAATTAAGTCATAAATCGTGCATATTTAGAACTTGCATGGCATATCCTCTTAGCTTCCCTGAAAACAATAGTGCAACTCAGTGTATCTACTGAATTTAATCAAGAGGCGGTATACTTTTATTCCTTTGAAAAAATACCATTCTAAAAATATTCAGATGTCCTCTGAATTTCAACTTATTTTATGCAACTAGCTTTAAATTTAGTTTTCATATGCAAAATATTTACACTTTATAAACTTTCATAATTTCTAATAAACTATAATATATAATTACACAGAGCTTAATTTATATATAATTCTATTATACCTTGCAGATCAAAACTGACCACATGTACAATAATTTACAATGACAGAAGCCTCAAGAATCAAAATATCTCCTTTAAAAGAACAATATTAGAGTCCCCTACAAATTGGGAATTGCAGTATTTCCTGGATTGCCTGAATATCATTAACCTTCTGAGAATAAGCAAAATATTAATTAAATATCAAGCAGCAGGGTTTGTGCTACTTTTGAAACTATTTAAAAAAGACCCAAAAACCCTGAAAGGAACAAATTAATAGTTTACAAGAAGCCTCTGAAATGAAGGCTTTAAACTAGAATTTACTGGAAGGTTCAGTGTATATATGCAACTCTTGTATACTGAAGTCCCTTAAATACTTAATATGCCTGTTGAACAAAAGTTAAATTAAACAGTAAGCTATAACTGTATAAGTTTTCAACAGTATTTATAACTGAAAATTTTTGCCTACTTTGGTATAAAAGCTCCTTTAAACAGGCACGATTACTTTTAGAAGACAAACACAAGCATTTATACTACAGCTATTGCTGGATATCTAAGCAAGGTCTCTGTGGGTCTGTTTTTAATGATATAAACCTTCTTTAGAGCCCTTTTACTCTGTATTAATCCAAAGTACCAATATTGCCAACAGGGATAATTTAGTGCTGAACAGTTAGCCAAAACAGGACTTCTCAGAATCCAGTACAATTGTTATTTGAAAATTGGTTATTTTTTATAAAAAAATAGATGTTTCGCTTTTATTTTACCATCTACTGAACTATCTGAACTTCTTCATTAGGAGCATTTCAGTGAAACCCTTTCCATATTTTTATTTCAAAAAATGAAAATCTGCAATTCTCAGGTAACCAGAAAATTTCAGCACTTCTCTCTGAAATCTTACAATAGAAATTATTTTTTTCTTATGAACTCCACAAAGGTATTCCT
Source organism: Neopsephotus bourkii (assembly GCF_033783945.1). Classification (NCBI taxonomy): domain Eukaryota; kingdom Metazoa; phylum Chordata; class Aves; order Psittaciformes; family Psittacidae; genus Neopsephotus; species Neopsephotus bourkii. Next base: position 304,926 of record NW_026901430.1, on the reverse strand, counting down.
AAAAGGAATACACAATACCTAATTTTACCTAATGTGGATATTGCCATTAATGGTTTACTCATGAGATGCAAGACTGAGCATGAATTTCCTTAGATGACCTACAGTGTAATAAATTAAAGCATTCTTAACGAAACCAATCAAATTCAATGGCACCAGACGTTCCAAAATAACTCTTGAAGCCCTCCATAACTAGAAGCTGATTAATAATGTTCCCAGTCCACAGGTTCTGAAAGGCACATAACTGAAGTTGGTTTTGTTTGCTTTGATGTTGTCCTCAAGTGAAGACAGACTAAAATACTTTGTTAGGAGAGTCTAATGTAAGGCATTAAAATCTTCCTCTTTATGTTATAGATCTACATTAAGCACCGCTTGCTAGGACAGCACGGGAAGAAGCCAACATTTCCTTCAAAAATGTGTTTGTACTTGGGACACCATTTGTGAGGGAGATGACGATGAGGCTGATGAATTGGATATCTTGGAATTATTTGTGATCTGTAGTTCTTCAAGTCTCCTTATATAATCATCACGTAACGCAAGAAGCTCCATGTATCGCTGCTCCATTGGATTTGGCTGCTAGAAAGAAATCCATATTAGTCTTGTCACTTCAGTCCCACTACTTCTACGCAGTTAGGCTGCTGCAGTATTTGTGCTTTCCTCGCATTACTCTGTATTTGTACTTTCCAACATATGCAACAAGTTGTAGCTAAACAGAAATGTTTACATCTATAATGCAAGAGCCCTCTGCCTTTCACTTGTTCTGATCCACTGAAAATCTTTACACAAAACAGTTCTTGCCACCTCAATAAATCCAGCCAGCACTTCCTGGAGCATATGGATTTTATTTTCTTAATATCTAACAGTGTGAGGAAGATAAGTGTGACTATCTTGTCAAAAGTTTTGCTCTTCCTGACTTACTGGAAAGTTTTAGATTCCAGAGATCAAATGTCTCACCGTCTGCCTTAAAAACAGTGTTAAACAGACTATTTTAGCTGCACTAATCAGATTAAGATGGAATCCATATCTTCAGATTAAACTTCTCTTACTGATGAAATTTCCTGCCGTTTTAATAGCAAATTCGCAACTTTGTGTAAATAAACGAGTGAAATAAACGCAAAAAATTAATAATGAATTAATTCAATTAATTCAAGCAAGCTTGAATGTGTTTAAAATCGACTACCCCAGCTTTCACTTGAAAGAGCATTTTAACTGCTTCCTTTTTCAGATAGAGTAATGAAACAAATGGAAAATCCAGACAGAGCTGAAAGTTCTCAGCTGTATATACCTGTCAGAAAATTGCTGCTGTTTCAGTTACCTGCCTGTAATTAAAAGCTACTAGCAGCATAGCTCCAGAAGCAAATGTAAATGCCTCACCGATTCAAGACAGGCTGAAACAACGCTCTGAAGCGCACCACTCGCTATGCAACCCTGACAGAGACAGCAACTGTGGAACATGGATCAATGACTGAATGTAGTTACTAAGATGATTAGAGATGTAGAGTTAACGATGTGGCTAGTGGCAGATCAGACTCTTCATCATGCTTAAGTCTGATGCAGAACATGCTTTTAAGTAATGGCACTACGAAAGGTCATAAAAAGACCCAATTCAGGCCACATGCAAGCTATTCAGTTCCTTAAGTCAAGATGAAGCACAAATTTCATGCGCAGAAAAAAAAATAAAATTGCATTTTGTGTATAAAAGTAGTGAAAATGTGGGACCAGTAGTAGTAAAATAGAAGATTATCCCATGGGTTTGCATTTCTAATAAGAAATTCCTGCCAAAAAAAAAATCTTTTCTGAATGATGGCAATGTGCATTTTTAACAAGATTTACAGCTAATCTGCTTGCTCTATAACCCTTCACTTTCTCAAATAAATCTTTGGGTTCACCTTTTGCAAAATGCCCTCATTTTTCACAGCAAGCAACAAAAGCTTAAAACTAAAACTTTAAAGCTGGCAACATATTTGTAAGAAAACACAGCAAATTGCAGCCTCCTGTTGTAAATAATGCTGATCAGCTGCACCAAAGGAAGTGCACTGCTTGAAAACTGATTCATTCCAGGGGCTACATTATGAAGACTGCTTCTGTCAACGAATATGCTCCTCCGTTTTCTCCTACTCAAAACTCCACAACTTGTTAAGAAAGACAAATCTCTATGCACTATGTGCCACATTGCTGAAATTTCTAGCAAGTTTGTAACAAACATTGCGTATCCATATATTAAACATTAAAAGCACAGAACTGAACTATGTGTAATTTGATAAAAGCTTGCCTGAGCTTCTGATCTGATCCACTTGTATAATTTTCAATAACAGCTTTTATCCAACTGTTACACAGTGTAAACAATGTTGGGTCATTAAAGTTACATAAAAAAATATCTTGCCATAAGCCACCAATACAGATAACAGAAAGAAAAAGGACACAATAGGTCATCTTAGTTTGTAGAATACTTCATAGGCTCTCTGAGAAAAAAGGAGAAAGATTTAAGCAAATGCGACTACATGTGTTTGTGATGCTAATACTCAACTGTTCAGGGATCAGTAAGCCCTATTTCTAAGGGTTGTCATTCACCCTTCAGTATCACCAAATGCCCTTAAAATATGCTTCCCAAGCCCAGTTCCCAAGACAAGGGCCTAGAAGGAGCTTGAGAATGACTTGTGAAATAATAATTTTCACCTTTTCCTCCATCTTTAAAAAATATAATAAAAACCTGAACAGATTACAGGACTATTCTACAAGTCAGTTATGACACAAAACCCTATTTCCAAAGGCTAAAAGCATTTTGTACATTGTAGAGAATTTACTTACTTGTTGCCGAATTCTTGGGTTCCACCTGATGTAGTAATTCACCCAGAGCTCTAAGTGACGCATACTGGCTACCGGATAGAGTGCTCGATTTAGTTCTTTAGTGTAGAAAGGATTGGTGTACTTAGATTTTTCACTGTTTATCAAAGACCATAATGACAAGGTTTTCTCAGTCACTTTCTAAAATAAAATAAAAACAGTAAATATTTACACAAAATCCATCACAGAAGCCATGGTTACATTCTAAAAATCAATACAGTTCTGATTTATTTAGAAGCATAAGTTATTGTAAGTTACTATACTAAGTTACTGTACCGGAAACATTCCAAGCCCAGTGCTTGAGAAGTCTTTTAGTAACCATGTAGTATTTAAGTTACTAAACCCAAAGAATTTACCATCTAACTATTCTATAATGAGAAAGGCAGCTCAAAACCACTGTCCTACAAGGAATACAACCAAATACAACACAACCAAAACTGTCTGTAATCATCTAGAATCAAGACAACAGTACAACATACACAAGCATATGCTTCGAATGAACACGGCTTTTTAGACATAAAAAGACTAACCTCTTTTTCTCTAGAAGACTCGCTGTTATACAAGAAAGTACCAAACCGGCAGCTGTACAAGTGATCCAGGATTGTAATCAAGAACTGCTCATTGAATTCAAAGGCTGTAGGAAACTGAAACCGGAAAAGACAAATTTGTTCTTTACATTGTAAAAGCAGGGAGGGATGCACATGCCTTGGTTAAGAGGCTAAAAGTGGCATTTAGAAGCCTGAATACATCTACAAATACTTTTCAAGGCAGTATTTTCATATGCTTTATAGCAGAGTAAGTGTACAGATGACATGAGGTGTTCAACTTTCTCAAACTAGTCAATGAAAAGAACTCTTCTCAAAACATTCTAACTGCCTTTAATTTCTAAAAAGAATAAAATACAGAATGGTTAGTTTCATTTTTACTATCACAAAAGAATAAGATATGCATAGTGCACCAATCAGGAAAATAAGGACTATTTCTAATTCTTGGCATAGCTGTTTTGTTTCCTTACTTATTGAAAACGCAATGTTTAAATCACAGCACTCAACAGCTCCCAAGCTTTGATAAAAGCACATTTGTTCTTGTGTTCCAAGGGACAGCTTTACAAAAATGGTGAAGTGAAACACAGACCCTACTGAGATAGCTGGATGCAATTCTGGTAAAAGCATTTTGCTGGGTCACATCTCTCCATGTGTTTCTGAGAAGCCCGGATCCAAAACACAGCAGCTTTCCATGCATAGCTGATGCTGCATTATGCAACAAAACTACAGCTTGTACACCACTTTTGGAAATACGTTAGAGAGATGGTATGGTTTAAAAGTAAAAACACGCTTTTTGGCTAGAGCATCAGAGCAGAGAGGTATGCTGTCCTCTGCAAATACTTTTGTTTAAACAAAACTCTAGGTTCTTAATTCAGTAATCTCTTAACAATGTTACCTTCTGAAAAACAACACATACCTGCTTGGACACCTGCCACACACAATCAATGAACTGGAGAAAGATGGGCGATCTGTCTGCATCAGCATGATTTTTGTCACCGTGGCCTATTCTCTGAAATGAAGCAATACAGACTCCTGTTAACCAAAACAGTCTATTTTATGGCCAGACACTGTTTCTTATTTTGCAGTAGAATATTAATGCTTCTGTAATAGAGCAACTTGTTCTTATGATTTCAAAGTTAGTCACTGCACCGAGAGATTCGGATATAGAGAAATACTGCAAAGCTGTTCCAAAGGTGCATGAGAAATATTCCAAAGGAATAATAGGTTCCAATATAAAAACCTCCTAGTTACTGGACAAGCAGAACTGTTAAAGCATCCATTACTTTGCAAGTAAACAAGCCTTGTTGCAAACTATATATCAAGTTTGTCAAAATCCAAGTTGTATACTTTGTCTTTTTTTTTGTAATCTAAGTCACCAGAGAACCTAGATCAAACTATCCACACAGGTTCTTCTCTTCCCTTGCCTCACAACCTGAAGATTCACCCTGAGGCAGAACATGAAAGAGCTCAAAGTTAACATTAATGGTCTTAACAAAGAAATAACACAGCATTTTCAAAGCTTGGGTGAGCCACCTTTTGTGAGGAGTCCCAAGTAACAAAAGAATTCTCCCTAAAGACAAAAAGTAGGTTTGTTAAAAGCTTCTTTTTCACATTTGGTAGCTGAGAACAGGTTAAGAGATTCAGAGAAGAGATTCCGTTAGCTCTACAATCCTGCTTGAGTGTACTTACCTGGAGGAGACGAAAGATGATCATGCATGTTGAACTAAGATACTGTCTATCTGCCTGCAAGATAGCAAGCTTAATGTCTTAAGGATGTGACAGATCATAAAGCCAGTACAGTACTCTGTGCGAGGACTTGCAAGATAGTTTAGAATAATAGAACTGAAAGGCAGGAAATAGGGGGAGATGAGGAACTGATAATAACTGAACTCAGTCAGCAGTAGCAAATAACTAGAAAAAGCACCACAGAGAACACAAACAAATTGGTCTCCCGCCTCTTCAGTTTTCCTGGTTTAAAAATCCGTGGTATCTGTTAACAGAGCCATACATGTGTTCAGTAAGTCTGAAGTAAGGACTGAAAGCCCCTCCACTTCCACTATAGTTGGCAGTTTCAGGATGTCTGAGTACTCTCCATCTATAATTATGTTTGTCTCATATTTCTTATACTAGAATGCATTATAAAAATGACTTTCCACATAGCAAGCAATTCTATCATCTGGATAATGCATTAAGTTCACTACACATAGAAAAGCTGGGGTACAGAATTCCCTAAGGAAACTTATTGCACACTTCATTAGACAGAAATTATAGAGAAGAACTATTAAGTAGTCTACTATTTAGTTATTTGTTATGTTAATGAAAACATGAGCCTTGCTTTAACCCAGACAATATAAGAAACACCTATTCTTCTTCAAATCCCTGATTGAGGGAGGCATAACAACAGTTCCAGAAATGAGGTTCAGGAAGTGCCAAACACATGGAAGTGCCTAATCCTCACTATTACAACTCACTAAACTAAAATACTGCATGTATGATCGCAATATTTTCTGCTTCCATTTCCAAGTTGGAAAAGACATTTAAGATCATTGAGTCCACCCATTAACCCAGCACTTCCAAGTCCACCACTGAACCATGTCACTAAGTGCCACATTTACACACCTTTTAAATACTTGCAGAGATGGTGACTCCACTACAACTATAGCAACTCCAGAAAAGGACTGCTTTCACTATAAGCCAAACAACAAATCAAAACATACAGTACACCTAGAAAACAGCAGATGGCTAAGGGAGAGTGCCTTCAACCATTTCCAAAGATTACTACTCAAGTGAGCAAGTCAGGAAAATAAAACAGCAGTTTAAGCAAAGGCAAGCTATTTAAATCACCCTTATTGCTGCTGCATTGTCAGAGATGAACCAGTGGACTGAGCTAGTCATCTGGAAGGTGTGTAAAAGTCCTGCCTCACCAGCAGGCAGAAAACATTATCTGTTGAAAGATAACAAGCTCCTTTGATTACTCAAAGCAAAATTAATGGTTTAATGAAAAGAACCATAGATGATCTGAATTTATTCATCACAGTGAAAGACACACAGCTTTTTAAGCTTTGTCCTAAACCGTAACCCATGTGCTAGGTTACAAGTCTCCTAGTTATAAAAGCTGATTTTATCTGTATCATGACTGTAACATTTTTTAAAATACACAGTAAGAAAATGAAAAGTCAAGCCAGTGTTTTGTACCAAGATAGAATACTTCAAAAGTTCATGTAACACATCACTATTTGAAGACTACAGGTAAGCATGCAAAAAAAATAATAATAATGGACTACTGCAGATACCACTCTCAACAATCAAAATGCAAATCTCCCAAGCCTCAAAACACCTTTACAATGTCAGATCAAAGCCTGCCACAGCCTACAAGAGCACTTAGCCACGCAGTGCTTCATGCTGAGTAGCTATACATGAATTTCCAAATTACTGAGATACTTGCAAATGTCAAGTGGGCATGAAATACACACATAGGCATGTTTGTCCATTTCTTTACTTTTCCAGATTGCCAGTTTTCCCAGTTTTAGCAATATTAAATAATACCTTTAGTATATTCTACTAGGGACAAACTGTGCAAAAAGCTTCTCCTGAAGGTATGGAAACTTCTTGGTGTTAATTACAAGGTTCAGCATCAACAAGGAAGAGTCTTGTAAAGCTCCCAACTTCTGCTGTATGCTTACATACTCCAGCACACTCTCCCTGGCAACCCATTTTGCTTCTCTATAGATTTCGTCTCCATAGATGTTCTTCATATAGATATCCTGGTTAAATGGTTAGCTGCCAAATTTAACAGAAGTTCACTAAGTTTCGAACGGAAAGTTTCCTAACACAAACTCCCATGGACTTCAAATCACACATGGATAGGGATATTAAGCACGTGCTAGGGACAATTTCTGCTTAACCTTCTAAGCATTCAGAAGACAACTCAACAGAGCTACAGCCAGCATTACCAGTGACAGCCTCCTGAGAGCTATTATGACAAGTTTAGAGCATTTGGGAAGAAGTGCTAAAATATTCAAAGGCACTGGCCAGATGCATCTGCCTCTCACAAGATTCAAAATAGTGCAAAAGGAGGGTGAGGGAGCAGCCTCATGTCGCAGCCTTATTTGATCTTCTGAAAAGTTGGGAAGACATAATTTTTGTGCCTTCTCATTTTCTTTGCTCAAAAACCACATATGACCCTAGCAATTATGTGCTTTTAAAAGGCTGCAAAGGACAAAATATGAGCTCTCAGAGGAAGAATGGTAAAAAAAAATATTAACCAAACAGGTCTAAAAACAAAACCTCTGCTCAGATCTACCTAGAAATATTTTAAATCAGAATTCTAAAGTAATGAAAAGTATTATAAAATGTTAGCACAATGAGTAGTTTAACATTAAAAGCTTTCCAGAATATTAATGTTGCATTCTTGGCAATTATCTTCTAATTCTTACCGACGCAAATTTGTGTCCAAAGCTTATCCACTCTTTCTGCACCAGAACTTCAAAACCTTCAATCGTTCTGTAGTAGCTGTCGAGCATCAGCATGGCCAGTGATGTTAGCTGTGCTGTCCGGTCCCAGCCATCGCTGCAGTGAACCAACACAGAGCTCCTTCCTGAGGATACCTTGTCTGCCACTTGAATAGCTCCTGTCAAAACAAGCTGGCAAAGAGGAACAGACACCAACCACATATCAGTATTACCATTCTAAAAAAATAGACTGATTTCTTTGTATCTACACAGTATCTAAATTGTTAGTGTTTCAACTAAAAGACCTAAAGAGCATGCTGTACTAATTGGAAGAGAATTTTCTAGGAGATCAAGTAAATTTCTTGCATTAAAAAAAACAGATTGGTTCCCTAATCCGCTGTTAAGATCTAATTCATCTCACAGCAAATTCTTAATAAATAGAACAGAAAACAGTAACCTGGATAAACTGAAGAACATAAGCTGCTTTTTGAAGAAAGAGAGGATTTACCATAGGATATATTCTAAAAATTCTGTTTTTCATTTGTCTCTTTTAACTAAATGACTGAAATGTCTCTGTTGTTGGAAAAAGGGTTTGTACAATTTTAATGTATTTATTTTCCAAATACTAACAAAATTAAGAATTTATTAATTAGAATTCATTACATAATGCTCAGTTCTTTTGCAGAGCTGTACTTGAGGTAAAAGGTTCAAACAACAACTGGTAAGAACACTGGTGAGTTAACAGTTTTAGTATTTTATTTGTGCTACAAGATGGAAATTACAAAGTTTACATTTACAAGATTTATGTACAAGACCATTATTCACAAACCAGTCACATACATAGTCACAACTAAAGTAATTACTAACCCTTCACAATGACACTTACCTGCAAGTCCTGCTCTGCTAGAGACCAAAATAAATCAGTTCTCACACACATAATACACAATCAGAATAACAATGCATTCCTCTATGAAAGACTGACATTTGACTTGAAGCAGACAATAAATGTTGACTGTACCTACTGTTGCTTAGTAATGAGATCTCATAACATACTCTAGTTGGTAAAAAGCCAACAATCAGTGATGTTGGTTTTGCAGCCCAAGTTGTTTGACGTGTTTCATATCAGGACTATAGCAAAGTCTAACAAAGAAAACAAGTCTGATAAAACAGATTTAGACAAATGTTATTTCAAATAAACAGTAAAAAGTTACCTTTATATGTTCTAACCAATGGGTTGATTCCAGACTTGACAACCAGTGTGATTCTTCCACATTAGGATAAACAATGTCCTTCAACTTCTTCAAAGATTCCCGCATGACATGAATATTATGAATGTCCAAGAAGAAAAGTTCCGCATTGGGATATGCATCTTCACTTTCATATCCTCCCCCAGTTGCCTACAAACAACATTTCTAAAATGAACTTTAGTATATATGCACTCACATAGCAACTTTTCAATGGAGCAAGAAGGGAATTTTATTTATACTTTATTTTGTAGTTGGGCAATATTGAATTTCAGCCGCTTGTGTAAAACATCAGTCTTGGATACAAGCTTTGGAGGGGCACATTCTGGCGAAGAATTGCCAGGGGCCTTTCCAAAGGGACAAAGTTTATTAAGTATAGCACATGGCCAGAAAGACACTGAAGTTGCTTCAGGTAGCCTTGTTCCTTTATTGACCAACTGACATTACAATGTCGATATTTTTTCTTTAGTTATGTTCACTTTCCCCACCAAAGACTAAACAAATTCATGATTCTGAACACAAGAGAAACCAACTGACTTCCCAGACAGATTATTAAAGTTAAATTAAAATGTAAAGTATAGCATACAAAACAACAATTACTCAATACATAATAGACCATCACTTCCAGGGGATAAAACTGCTCATTTCTTTCTTTCCTAACAATTAGGAAAAAAAAAATAAAAATCAAAGGATTTGTCTGTTTCTTTACACCACTAATTCAAAAGAAAGCAGAATCTCAGATTTACCAGTGCAAACTTGCTACCAAAGAAACCATCACCAATAAATAAATAAAACTAAATAATAAATAAGTAAAAAAATCCTCCTTTCCTGTATTTAAACTGCCTGGTTATTTATTACTAAAACTGAACTGATATACAATTAGAGAAATATGATAAAAATGTTTGGATACATAAAATTAAATTCAAGTGTTAGAATAAGCTACATTTCATTTAAGAATTAAGTTCAAGAATCTTCGATTCTGCCTTTAAGAAGTAAGTTCATAATAACATTAAAGTTTAAAATTACATTTCTAACATTAAATTTTACTGCTAAAGGCTAAACATGTATTTAGATGTTAAGAAATTAAAAAGCCACATAAGTAAAAGTCTGTTCTACTGCTGCTCTCTCAAAGCATTTTATCACCACCACAACAAAGGATGTACCTGGTCACAGAAGTAAGCAGAAACCCACACTATTTTAGGACACAGTGCCACTGATGAGGTTTTCCAGAGGCAGGATCATAAAATCATTTATACTGGAAAAGACCTTTAAGATCACCGAGTCCAACTGTTAAGCCAGCACTGCCAAGTCCACCAGTAAACCACGTCACTAAGGGCCACATTTGCACAGCTTTTACATCTCTCCAGGGATGGTGCCTCAACCACTACCCTGGGCAGCCTGTTCCAATGCATGATAACATTTTTGGGGAAGAAATTGCTCCTAATATCCAATCTAAACCTCCCCTGGCACAGTTTCCTCTTGTCCTATCACTTGTTACTTGGGAGAACCAATCAACCCCCACCTCACTCCATCCCCCTTTCACGTAGTTGTAGAGAACCGTAAGGTCTCCCCTGAACCTCTTTTTCTCCAAGCTAAACAATTCCAGATCCCTCAGCCTCAGAGAGCTGCAAAATCACAGCATTTCCTGCAGATGGCAAAAACTTGTCATGCCATGAATTGTGATAAGTAAATTTTGCCTTTATAAGCCATTATGCCACCAGCTACACATCGGACAATAACCTGAAGTACAGTACAGCCTTTCCCCATTAGTACTACCTCCATTTCTGTATAGTAGCATAGTATCTCTATTCTGTGCTCTCTATGTCCTACCTTAGGTGCTGTGGTATTCTCAGAGCTGCCACGTCTTCCATGGCCTTGAGCCATAGTATTTGATTATGCAAAATTATCTATATTAATATTATTAATGTTCCCCAAAACCTCAAACTCAGTCTTCTCCCCACCTTCTTTCACAAATAACGACGATTAAGCATCTGTTTACCTTGTTTGCAACAGCATTGACATTGGGCCTAGCATCATAGATGGTCAGTTTTGAGATTTGCCCATTGGCCTCCCTGATGATATCAAGGTATCTTTCATCATCTTTATTCCGCTTGCCACTCATTCCAACAAGGGGTTGACTGCAGCGCATAATAACAGCTTGAGTCTCTGGATGAATCCATGACAGAACCTATTCACATGTCAAAACCAGTAATTTTTAATAAAATGTATTTCTTCGAATAACTTTAAAACCCAATTTATTCTTTAAAATAAATAGTATGAAAATTAACAATTATTTTATTTCTTCAAAAGATAATCCCCAGACATGTCAACTGCTTCACTTTAGGCTCATAAAATTTAATAATAATAAAAGAGTCCATTCTTTTACAGGTTTAACTCTTACTGGAATTATACTAACCTATGTAATACAGTGTGTTTTAATATTTTCCTACAAGTTTTAGGTCACACAAATAATTCTGAAAAGCAAACTGGAAACAAACACAGCAATGTCTGCTGAGACTAATAAACAATTCACAAGAATGAACTCATTGTAGAAACTATGACTAAGATGCTCCTGTTCTTGTAGAACTTCTACTTTAGGCAAAGAAGGAAAGTTGAACCTTTCTGCAGTATCTTGAATGTTTAACCTTCTCTTTAAAGCACTGTTTGTTCCTCAGCCCTCTTTACAAAGAGGAGGCTCTGAAGCAAAGCACATGCTGCCTTCCTTGTTCTTGTGAGACAGAGGACAGTTACCAGAAATAAGTGGTAGTGAGCTGCCCAGGGAAATATCCAGACATGAGACCTGTTAGTGTGTGTGGGGGTGAGCATGACTGGTTATTTCCTGACAAGAATAAAATTACTATTGCCAAGGAAATGACTCTCACTGGTACAGACACACAAAAGCCCTGTCATGAATTTTAAATGACTGAGAAGATACAGCCCACTTATAAGAACTTATGCACACACACACAATATATATATATATAAATAACACATATATATTTTATACACATTATATATTATACATACGCATCTGTGCATATATAGTAAATGTATAATTATAGGCCTAGCCTATTCTAGATATGGGATTCACTAGTTAGTGAATCCCATATCTAACAAATATTTATAATATCGAGTTTTGCATCTGTTTGAAATTAAGTGAGATTCAAGGCAGCTTTCTGATACTGGCTAAGAATATAGCACCTCTTCCAAGTTAACCAAATAGAAATACTACTTAAAACAGATTGTATTATGACAGAAATGAGTATTTTCTGTAGTGCTGTAAAGAGCCGATACATAAAAATTCTCTCACCCCAAAGAATTTTGGTTACAGAAATATACCCAAAATGTCAAATATAAATTGCACATCCCAGTTTAAGTCCTAAAAAGCCCAAGAACTCACTCCACAGACTATGCATGAGATCTTATTTTAGGACTGACCATTGGAACTATGTTTAAATGCCATGTGGTTTGCTTACAGGAGGAAAACAGTTGTGATCACATTTTACATGCATCCAACAATAGTCAATAAACTAGTACAGATGGCAGTCTGAGGCTCATACTTGATTAAGAAAAAGGAATCTGCAGTGCTAGCATAGAAAAGTCAAGTTAAAACCAACCAAGATGGAATGCGTGATTGTTGCGGGGGGTGAGGGGGGACAAAACTGTGGCTTGGCCAAGACGCTAGTTTCAAGCAGCAAAAACCACGAGCCAATCAAAACACTTTTGCTGTAACCACTTCCAAAATAAGCATCCTCTGTTGTGCTCAGCAAAATACTGTTTGGATGCATACTTAAAACTAGCTACACTGCAAGGGAGCTTTCTTCTCATAATACTCACCGGGATTCTGTTTCGAGACCTAAAGGCAGCAACTTTCTTGAGATCATCATCCGTTGCATTATATGGCACTACCAAGAGTGATGGATATGTGTCACACAGCCCGTAATGTTCATTAATAAAACTTACTCGCCACCGATCATTAGGCAGTCCCTAAAACATAATGAAGTTTTTTCAATGTCCTTTTCGCTGTAGAAATGATAAGTCTGCTCTTGAATTTTACATGACATTATGGCCACATGGTGGCAACAACCTACCAATTTAATTAAACTATAACTCTGTTTCAAAACAATGGAAGAAAAAAAAATATTACAAGACCACACAAAACACCTCATTGCTGATGGATTCACAGCTTTAAACAACTATCTCTCATGCTCTTACATACACAGTTCTATTCTTATTACACACAAATCTATTCTTGCAACAAGTTTCAAAACAGTGATTAAAACTAGCAGAAGTATTTGACTGTGGAATTGAGGAAACAAAATCACCTTCTCTCCTCCCTCAAAGCTCTGCCCTTCCATTTTCCTTTGCTGAAAAGAAACTATGGTTCTGAGAAGACAGGTGGAAGAATTCTCACCTCAACCCTTCTTCCCTGTAGCCTGATAGTAGCTTTAAGTTAGAAATAAGATTCAGGGTAGCTTACTTATGGAGAAACAAGAACTTTTAGCTGCCGTCTGCTCAGTAAGGTATTTCATAAACAGAAGCCAGGAAACCGAGAAAGACTGATAAGCCCTCTACACATGCACAGTGGGGTTCATGCACATGTGGGTGTTTGTATTTTACCTTTTTTGAATCTTAGACATCTAAATGTCAAATCAGAAAACTATGGTGGAACAAAAACATCTAAGGTAGTTCTTATTGTTTGCTTAAAAGAAGAAGTAATATTTAAAGCAAAAATAAATAGTCTAAATGACATTTTAAAATTAAATATATCATCCTCTTTCATTGACATGTTTCTGAAATCACCTAAAGAGCAAGGCAGAATACAGACATACACATAAATAACTTCTGTAAAGCAATGCTGTTTCTAAAATAATCTGCTCCCCCCCCTTCACTTCAGGAAGGGGCAGACCAAATCAAACCTATATTTAGGGCACTGTAGTTACATATTTGGCACATTCTCCCTGTCCCCTGCTCATTTAACAGTGGCACATTGTAAGAGGTATCAATAACTTCCTTCAAAGAGCAAGAACTACCTTCCTGTGACATTCTAATTTATTTTTTTAAAGCTTCCAGTGTTTTATTTTTCTTTATTTTCTTTTCTGAATTGTATTCCCATCTTCTCCCATTTTCAGCTCCCCCCATAAAGGAGCTCATAAGAGAAATATATAAACAATAATTCCTCTATGTCAGTTGCCAGATAGGAAAGCACCAGGCAACAGCAACTTTGATAACTCACCTGTCTCCTGTATTCAGACATCGGCCTGTACACCATCCATCCATTTTCAGAAAACTTTTCTTCATTCACAAATGCAAAAAAAAGCTGTAGGATGCAAAGGAAACTTATTACACCAAGCTCTGACTGACAGGGGCAAATATGACGGCTCATCATCATCATTAGGTATAACCTAATGCCTGCCCCAAAACACTGACACCACACCCGTTCTCTCCCTTTAAATCTGGTATGTGTAAGGTTGTAAAGCAATAAAGCAAAGAGCAAGGACAAACAATACAGATCTGCAATGAAATAATGAAAATGTGACAACAGTTGAAACAAGAAGTGACAATAGGTGAATCTGCAACTACTACATAAAATATTAGATGCTAAATTGAAAGCATAAAAATATTTTAATTTCTATTCACTGCCATTAGGAAGCAGCCTTCTTTCTGCACCCCCTCCCCAACTGATCCTTATTCAGAGAAATCCAATTTACCATAAAATTCCATAAAAATTAAAAAGTTGCCACCAAAAGTGATATAAAAATATGTTAACAGGCTACACTATCTACTTTTCTCTTGTTTTATTGCTCACTCTCAAGACTCAGCATCCTCACCCAGGATTCCAAGAACATCCTCATACCTTTTAGCTTCCTACTCCATTCAACCAATTTCAACTAACCCCAGTTCTTCCTTAGCTTGTTTTTACAGTTTATGATGAAAGCAGAATTTTTTATTATTTTGAGAATCTCCTTCATTGAGAAAATGCATTTTGGTGGCTTACAAATTCTTCAGATGCCAACTGGAGCATGAAACTAAGTTGTTACAGAACACAGAAGAGAATATGTTGTCCTGAGCTAATTAAGCAACAGCAGACAAGAGCAGAGAGCATTCCAGAGCTCATCATAGCTTGTTTGTAACAAAAAAAGCTCAAGGTCTCCTAGGTATTCAAAGACATTAAAAGAAGAAACTGGAAGGTAAAACTTAACAACCCAAACATACATCGTTTTCAAAGGCAACCATTTTCTGCATTTCTGCTTTTCTGAACTAAGCAGAAATGCAGAAAACCTGACAAGCAAGAAGATGCCCCATAACCATGTTTCTAAGGTGTCATGGTTACATCTACTGAGGTAAGGCAATGCTTCCCAAGTGCACCATACGCAGAGGTTTCTTAAGAACTTATGCAGGCAGACCTTAAGGGCTCAAGGCAATTCTGTTTAACCTAATGTGGTACAGTGGTTTAAACAGTAAACAGCTCTAATCACAACACAAAACTGAATCCCTCCAGAAGGGGGACTTTCCCCTCATGTGTTTCAAATCAATGAGCATTTTAACAGGATGTCATTGCTCACACAATATACTTTTTCCCACTAGCTTCTAGAAACTGGATTTTTAAATTAAATCAGTATTTTAGAGCAAGTATATTCACTGGCAGGTTTGCAGAAGTGAACAATGCCTTCCCAAGTTGTGTTTTCTGAACCTCTTCACCATTTTTAAAGTAGAAAGGCCTTCAGTGTAAGTAAGGATTACTGATTCTTTTGCCTAAAAAAACCCTATTATCAAGTGGGATGGAGGGAGAGATTAAGAAAGGAAAAGTAAAGAGGTGGACATCAGCTGTATCAGGAAAAAGAATATTCCATCAGAAGTACATACAAGTATCAGAAGTTAAATAAAAAAAACAACAACTGAAAAAAAGTTATTTTCATTGCAAACTAGGAACACAGCAAAATAGAAATATCACTATGTAAAGCAGTAGATGCAAGTGATTTGCTGAAATGAATAAACAGCTACGCACAGAAACCATCCCCTCCTCCTCAAAGGAATTTGCCATATCCTGAAGAGCAACTATGCTAAGAATTTACCAAGGGATCAGAGACAAAGGAGAATCTTATCACAGTAGAAAACAGAAACACAGGAATCCTAACAGATCATTTAAAAGATGTCTCAAAGGCAAGAATATATTATTTAAGTTGCCACTAACTGCAAATGTGAGAACTTAAAAACTACCCAGCTTAAGCAATACGAGGGTATTACTGTGTCTCCTATTTCATAAGAGATTTTACTGATAAAGAGGGTGCTGCTCCAAACTAGAAAGAAGTGGCAGCTATGCTGTTCATGTAACCCACAAAATAACCCACAAGAATGCAGATGGAAAAGTGTATTTTGTTTTCACCTTTTAAAAAAAACAGGGATAAAATTACTAGGCCTGAAGAGGGGATGAACAAAATTCTTTCTGAAAGAATAATTTCCTACTACGTACAGTATGTTTCACTTAAAACACTTTGCTACGGCAGCTTTACCACATCTGTTGCAAAAGCTTTCAGTCACACAACCCACAGCTATTAAAGCTGACAATTATGCTTCATCAGTTCTGTTGACATTCATGGCAGTGAATGCCTTCATTCTTCAAATTCTTCCTATATTGCTCAAGGAAAAAAATATTATTGGTAGTATGAATCAAGTCAGGAAAAACCTTCAGCCTAATGAGTAAGAGGAGACTGCAATGAATGAAAAGGTGTATGGAGCAAAACTTGGGCTTAGATTTTTATACAAGCAATTCATAGAAAGCTCTTCAAGTATACTCCAACAAGGACATTAGTTAAGTGTGAGCAGTATATAAAAACCTGAAGACTAAAAATTATTTTTCTCCTGCAAGAGTTGGCTGAAATATAACACTGGGTACAGACTGTATAGTTAGTGTGGTTACTACTAGAAGACTTACTCATTGTACAGAAGAGATTAAAGATCTGAATCCTGCCCCAGCACCCCCAATGGCCTTTCCCTTACGACTTCATTTTTCAAATTTTGAAAATATTCTTTGAGGATAGCCTGAGCTTTAGTCCAGGATAAATGCTAGAGTCTGAAGAACAACAACTCCAGCCTACCTTAGACCTGTCTCTCACAACAAAATACACAAAGCAATACATAAAGCAGTTTCAAAGAGTAAAAATGTTTCCTTTCCCACTCTGACAACCATAGCATGGTTCCATTCAACAATACACAGATTAAAGCAATTTCTCAACCTATGATTCTCATAAATTCATATCCACTTAAGCAGATCGGTAGACGCAAGTAAAATTTGTATCCTTCTATGCATTCCAACATGATACAGTAGAAAAGTCAGGGTAGCAGAATGTGCATTTAAAACTGCACATTTATACTCCTTTCACAGTTCTAATCTCAAACCACAGTTTAACTGCAGTGTAACAAGCAACAGCATTTTAATACTGAGAAACTGACACTTTAGCAAACATAAGATATATGCTTGGATACAATTGTATTTTCTTACTTGCATCAGTACAAACCATATCTGGCACACATTTGTACATTATTTTTCTTAGAAAAAATGTGATATGAGCAACATAAAGTAATTTATATTGAATAACATTTATTTGTTGGAGTTTCTATTATTCTGATGGCAAACCAAATACATTTGTTCATTATAACTGGGTTTGTCAATGTGATAAATACATGTTTAGATCCCAGAAGCATTTATTATAGTTCAGATAAGCTTCACATCTGCACTAGCGATGTTTCCACATATTTCCACTTTCACCCTAAATAACCCAAGCTTACAGATTAAGCACAGTATGTTTGTATCTGTATGTCCTGATTTAACTTCATATTGATGAAGCTTACCTCTCAGAGTGCACATAAACTGAATGCAATTCTACAGCGCAGCAGGCAAACGGGAAGAAAAATTATGGGAAGAAGAAGCTATGCCATTTACAATATACTGTTCTCATATCACTTGAGGTAAGATTTCAGGTGCTACCCTAGTAAAAATACACGGCATAGCTTTTTGTGCATACAGGTTTCTTTCTATTCATGCCCCTCAGACACAATGATTGTGTCAGGATGAAAACAAGGAAGTCACTTCACTGCCTGCAGGCATTTCATATGGACCACCTGGGTGTATTTATATGCTTCAGAGTGCAGAGAGCAGAAGGTCAGAGAGGCAAACTACATGACCAGCTATAGGAATCACAGGGCTCCACAAAGAGAAAACCCCTGCCTGCCTCTCTCAGTGCACCATCGCGCACACAGACAAGCCTTTCAAATACTAGAGTACAGTAAAAAGTTTGCCACCACACAAAAGGTGCCAAAAAATGCCTCCACACACCTTTCCATCCCTCCACATCTATGGCATATTCCTCCTAAACCCTCCTTCTCTCCAAATACTTTAGGTACTCTGAGCCTCCAACCTAACTGATAGTAATTTCTTTCTTCACACAAGAAATTCTGTTCCCTCATACGGTCATTAATTCTGCCTCTTCAATGAAAAGCACTTTTCCACAGCTCTTACTGCACCCCACCTATTTTCCCAGGAATTGTATCAACTGCAGCTTCATTAGATGTGTCCAAATTAAAGAAGCATGGTTGGAAATGTAAAAAAAGTAAAGCCTGCACACAAGAGACACTCAGATTCAGACTTCCATGTCTGATGGAAGCCCAACAATTTCTATCAGTCTATCTAGAAATCAGTTCCAAATTCTTTCCAACTGCTACAGAAAAAAAAAAAAAAGAAAATCAAGGAAAGCACTAAAGAGGTAAGAGAAAAAAAAAAAGTCTAGTAAACCACCACTCAGAAAGCTTATGGGGCGCAAGCCTTGTGATTTATCAGTACCTGTAGTTGGTAAAACCAAGTAACATATAATAACAATCAGTTAGGATTTTTGCAGAAGCAAATTAAAGCCCATTCTATGCAAAGAGAAGTAGGGTTTTCATTGCAGATCCATAGTCTAAAAGCAGAAGGCTACTGCTTCACTTCAAAAAAGGCTTTAAAATCTTGCAATGTTTTTGGTGAGCTGTTTTTTTATGCTTCACTGTGCAAATAATTCTGTTTACTTCCTTGCAGTGGTTTTGAAAATTCAGGTGCTAACCTGCAATTTCAACACACGCAGTCTCTTTTTTAGTCTTCCTACAGATTAAGTACTTGCCTTTGACTTTCAATTTATCATTACCATTTTGCACAGAAAAATAGTATGCGATACACTGGTTGCTCACAGCACAATGTAGTTCTGTGAGATAAAGGAGAGAGCAGCTGCAATCTGACAACAGTTTGGCAAGCAATCTATTTACAAATGGTTACATATTTACTCTATTTACGGAATCATAGTAGATAAATACACATGCTACTTCAGCATATAACATATATACAATTTATTAAATATCTGCTCAACCCTTATGCATCACAAAAGAAGAAAGCATCAGAACTACGACAAGGTCTTACAAACATGCAAAGAGAAGTATGTTTTCTATGTCTAACTTACTGCTTGATGCTTTTCATATATTATAAATCACTAAGCTTTTACTCAGTAGAAAAGGCTGTCAGTTTCTCAGTGTGTTTAAAACTAAAGATACCATTATCCTTGCCTTTAATATGTCATTACTACAACTCAGCCAGTTGTTTGCCTGAAAGCTAAGATCAGACATCATAGTATTTACATAATTAACTTGTGATCATTTGTGAATATCGTAACCTTATGCCATTATTGCACTGAGATTGACAGAAGTCATTCAGAATGAAGGCCCAAGTCAAAATGCTTTTTGCAAAATCAGGTTCTCCATTGGACAGGCATGTATGCCAGACTTCACTGCCATCTAAGATCATCTTTATAGATGCAATGACAACACTGACATAATCTGACTCTCACACATTTTATCAGGATAACTAGCTACATCGGGAGCAGGAGAGGTCGAAGACCGCATGACTACCAGTGTGTCTCACCAAAACTGGCATTCCCACAGAGCTATCATGGCTATAAATAAATACATATATCACACAGGTATGATGGTGGCAAATAATCGTTCAAAAATTATGCATAGTTTCAAGATAAGATCAGGAAGTGAAACAGCTGCTATGCAGAAGCTAAACTACAGAGACTAAATATATCTCATCTTTTGTGGAGCACTACAAACATTGGGGGGGATGTTCTTTTGTTTTGTTGGCTTCAATAAAAAACAAAACCCAAACAAACTTTAAAAAAGAAACCATTCATCAACAATTTTCTGCCAACTAGCACAAGTCTACAAGTGCAACAAAGTATTATGCGGTTTGTTCCACATCAACTAACCTGCCAGTCACATTTTTACATCATGTTATTGATTCGAGGGAATCTGAACCTAAACTATGCTCAAACTGGAGAGAGACAAGAATTAGCTTCTGGAAGCAAGCACACAGGACAATGTTGAGAAACTAACAAAGAGTTGCCAACAGACCTGTGATTTATTGCAGGCTTTCAAACACTGCTCTTCATATCATGATGGAGAAAAATCTTGAAAACAGTATGTACACTCTACTGAGAAGTAATGTTTTGGGCTGCGTTTACCATCCGTTTGTCAGACAACAGTAGAACACAAAGAAAACAGAAGCGAGGCATCCCTAAAAGCTCTTGCTTAGGATCAGCTCTAAGGATATGCATAGTTCCATTACACATAAAAACTGGTCAGGTAAAAATCTGACACAAAACACAAAAACACAGACAAAAAATCGGGACACTAAAGGCTTAGACCTTTGTTGTCCCAATGATGCTTTCTTTCCACCACAAAGATGCACAAGCATCAGCGCTACTGAACCAGCTGAAGATCAAGGATAGAGTTCCACAAGGCAGTCTGCGCAAAGTTACCTGTTTAACACTGATAAAAATAGCACATCCCTCCCTCTTCTCTCCTGCCTGATCCCTATTCCACTCACACGCCCTCTTTTGCACTGATTCTGGTGCATACTCATTTCAAACCTGGTCTCCCCAAATTGTTAGAAGTGGCACAAGTCTAACTCAGAAAATAAAGAGTATTTTGCTTGGTAAGTGAGCTGCATTGGCTTACTTGGCAATTATACAACTATTGATTTGGTACAAGAGGAGTAATCAACTACATGGCTGGAAGGTAGAGAGAAGGAGGCCAGAAAAAAACCAAGAGCTGAGCATACAAGTAGCAGGAGGCTGTCATCTTCACCCAGCTGTCATGTAAAGCCACAGCATGCTCTTTTCTAAAGATTTCCGTGATGGAGCTGGCTGCATGGTCAGAGTGTTAGCCTACATTCAAAGGAAAAGGCAGGCATGCACAGCTCAGACATACTGCCAAGAGAGTGAAACCTTGTTCTAAACCAGTCACTGGGAGAGGCAGTCCCATCACTACTCTTCATTCACAACCAGCCACAGATGCCTCAACTCCATCCTCACACTGGGATGACACAACAGGAGATGACTCGGGGTAACACTTTTTGGTTTGTTTGTGTTTTTTTTTTTTACTTTGTTTAATTTTAGTCCCTTTAATCCCCTACCTGGTTCATCACAGAGCCTCAAACTCATGCAAGGAAAGCCAAGGCAGGGATGAACAACCAGGCAAAAACACATACCTTTGGAAGGATCAATTTAAACTGCTTGCTGCAATATGGTGAAAGCACACCAAAAATATCACACTTGCTTAGCTTAGATCATTTCAAAGTTAAGTGTTTATTCACTTTGTGACATTAGAAAATCAGGGAAGGTGCAACTTCATGATACAGCATAGGCTTACTTTATTTCACTCCAAAGTAATCATAATTTCTAATGGTTATACCCTGCTTCAAACAGCCAAGAGACAAACTACAGCCATTCTTCATGTTGTCACTATCTTCCCCAGTTTTGTGCTTTGCTGAATAGGAAGGCAACGCTACTTCTGCCTTGACCGAGCATGTCTTTATTCAGCGTAACTTCTATTGGCAAGTTACATTCAGAATGGCCTAGGCCATGTAACGACAAGTTGCACTATGCTCAACAGGTGCAACAACAAAGCAGGAAGTGCACTACTCCACACATTACTCACAACCATTGCTAGACAGGAACACCAGGGCTGAGGTGACAAAATCTCATACAAGTCCACATGTCATTACCATGTTATTCAAGCCCTGTAGTTGGATTGTACACCATAAAAAAAAAACCACAAGGGACTTTTCTACGTCTGTTACAATTTAATTTGTCCATACGCACTACATGCAACTCCATACTGGTCCTCAATGTAAGGCAAAACAGAATTCTTCACCATGAGATCAAAGATGGAATGAGACTGCCCAGAGACATGACAGAACCCACCTCACAGGAAAAATTCCAGACTAGGCTTGACCGTGCCCAGGATACCCTTATCTACAGCCCTACTTGCCCCTCTTGAGACAAATTTCTCTATAATTTTTCTACATACAGCTTTCTCTTTTCCGTTATCCTTTCAAAGTTCATATATTCTGTTACGCTTTCAACCATTCTCTCATACTGTCAGAGGCAAAAAACACCAGCAGTAGTTACTGATATATTTGCTTCTTGTACTCGCAAAGAAGCCTGCTGTAGAACTCCTCACACCTACTCAAACACAGAAATGTTTCATTTCTTGAGACCTATCCATTAACATTACAAAATGTTATAACCAAAAGCATTTATTTTTCCTTATGCTTTCATTCCAGACTGTTTGCATATAAAATGCTGATTTTCTGCAAAAAAGTTTTAAAGAATTAAACGTGCATAGAGTATAGCCTACTGATTGACATGTATCTTCAGGGAAGGAAATGAGATTCTTGCTGCAGCCTCAGACTCAACAATTCTCTGAACAAAGTTCTTAAAGATTCATAGCAGAACCCTCTAACATTTTGTGAACAGTTACTCAATTATTCTAAATGAAACCATCCCAAGAAAGCATAAACTGAATTTTACAAAATGAAGAATGAAGAGCTGTCAAAATTATCCCCACCAAGCACAATACACAGATTTTGGCATAGAAACAGAAGATAATGGTTAGTCATCGTCATTCAATTCCTTCTGTTAGATCATCTTTTAACTTGAAATAAATCTGTAAATTCATTACTATATTAGCTGCCTGTTCTATTTTTATCAGTTTAATCAATAAAACAAGCGCTGTCTTAACATGTCTCCTTTTTTTGAAGTAAAACTCTTGGTTATTCATATTTATCGTTGCCTAGGAGGCTCCCCAAAAATCAAACATTTTCAAGAAATCAAGGCATGTACTACTGCATTTCCTAATTAGGAAGGATAACTTGCAGTCTCTAAGAAATGAAATCCATATGGATCATAAGTATTCAATAGTTTACTTGACATATAGCATATAACACAATTTTAAAATATGCAGATCTAAGTGTTGTAAATGTACAAAATAAAAACATTAACTCTTTAGTTCATGCAGATTTCATGGTTGTGCTTTAAAAGTAACCATGATGTCCATTAGTGGGTCAAACAGTTACTTGGCAAGAATCCTGCATTAAAACAACTCAATAGCATAAATGATGTAACTTACCAAGTTATGTGACTGGGGAAAAGCATATTTTGTGAGGACTTCAAATATATCTCTTCTACTGTGCCCTTCTTGTTTTAATGCAAACCGTAAATTTCTCATGTCCTAAAACAAAGGCATTATCTTCTAAGTGAACAAAAGCAGCAAGATATTTTTTATCTGACATACAAATGCTATACTATTCACTAAGCATGATTTAGAATCTGCTTGCAACACACCTCAAGCCATTGTGAGTGTTCAGTTTTATTTCTTATCCCATAAAATAAAATAGAGCATAAGAATTCTACAAATAAAGCGGTACCACACTCTGCGATGCAAAAACTGCTTTGTGACAAAGCCATCAAAAATGACTGTATCTGATTCACTAAAAAGCCTCCTGAGCTATTGAATATTTGCAAGATGGGAATTATGCTATGTTTTCAAAATGAAAATTTGCCAATTATCTGTCTAGACTACATTGTCCCTAGCTATTTTCTCATCACTAATGTCAAAAATAAGTAATCTGTGCATTAACTAAAGAATCAAATGTGTATACTTACTCATTAATGAGTCAAAGAATCCCAAATTATCCACTGGGAACTCCCCAGTGACCATATTTTTTCATGGCGACATAATTTTTTTGTGTTACTAAGGAAGCAGAGAGTTCCTAGGCTTTTCACTGCCTTTACACCTTACAAAACCCCCATCAGAGGTGTTCTCCAAAAAGATTTTAGGATTATAAAAAAAAATAACTTACAGAACAAATGAAGTAATGGAGCCATGCAGGAATAAAGCCCTACAACACTACTGCTGTGCAAAACCTGTTATCAGTTAGTGATTCAGAAAGGAAGTCCAGTCCCTCTCCTCACACACAGAGAGGACAGCCTTTTATACAACAGGTATTTCCCTCATCAGTTCCAAAAACTTTTTTAAATTTAGCTGTGGGGAACTTGTTGCATTTTAATTCCTATAAATAGGTAAGCAGTGAGAAATGGAATCTTCAGATTTCATTTCCTATTGAATTACTGGAAAGTCTTACTTTACAGGTTATATCTAATCCGTAAGAGTTCTCTCCTCTGCTGGAAGCCCCTCCCATTTTTTCAATCCTTGAAATTACGCCCAATGGAACATTCAACACCACAACTGGATCCTGCAAGGAAAGGTCAAGTAAGGAAAACATTAATCTGAACAGTTAAGCAAACTGGTCCTACACATTCGAGAACAGAAAGCAGACATTAAATACATATAGGAAGCAGACGTGCATTTGTGTGTTTGATTTCAGTCTCCCCTGTCAACATGTTATGAAGTCTGTACAGTCACTTCACAGTTTGAACATCAGCCAATTGAACATTCAATAAAATACTTAATGCCTAATACAGTATGCAGGGAACAAAGGTGGCAAAACTCTGAAATATGTATTCTGCTACATACTTCTGAATGCCTCTGCTTGCTCAGACCGCTTTATCAATATGCAGAATACAGTAGAACAAAACGAAAAAGGTATTACTAGTAGAGTTAGTTGCAACCAAAGACCTCAGTTCAATAGTCCTAAAAACTTATTTAAGAAAAATAAATTATGAAACACGTAACAAGCCCATTTTATTCTTTCATGTTTCTGCTTATCAAACACACTACCAGTCCCACCACCCACATGAGGTTCTACCAATCAAACTATTTTTCTTTTCCAACAGGAAGGACAATCAAAACCTTGGTTTACTGGTAAGCATTTCAAGAGCTATTGCACATCATTAGTTGCTGCCCTTGATCTATCACAGAATAAGTGTGAAGGCAACAGCTATCAAAAAAGCTCCAACAGGCAAAAGATAAATTTATCAGTTCAGTGTGATTAAACTGTAATTTTACCAGGCAAACCCCACGTTTTTACAACACATTTAACTTTAAAGAATTTCCATTTTAATATGGATTTCACAGTGGCACAAAGGCAATTACTATTTAGTCATTACACAGTTAAGATATAGTTATTACAAACATTACAGACCACTTCAAGTAAAAAGCCTCCCATACAATTCCACAAGCATGTGTGTGCCAAAACTAAAACAAATGAACTGGTCACAAAATACATCAAACGCAGTGGCGGTGAAAGGAAGGGGGTTAAAGCCAATTCATCCCATGGAAATAATTGTAGCATATTACTCACATTTTCCACACTTCTCAGGTACAGCCTGTAATTTGTGATGTACACTCTTCCTTTAACAGGGCCATTAAATGGACACATATAAATAACTTCCTTGTCTGTAAGAAATGCAGCATTTCTTAGAGATTGAAAAAAAAAAAAAACTCGGAGCTAAGGACAGCATTAGTTAAGTAGCAGTAAAATAAAAAGAGAGCTGCACTCAGATGAATTTAGAAAGCAGTAAATCTGAATTTAGGCACTTGAATTAAGAAAATGTGGAAGTTTCATATATTACACTTGTCCAAATTAAATCAGCACATTTCAGCAGCCTTCCCTATTTACGTTTGTGTTGTTCTTCTCAGCACTATGTAGGAGAGGGCAGGACACACAGGGAGTAGATTTAAGTCCTCTCTGTGATTACTAAACCAATCTATTCACTATCACAGAACAAATACACTATTTGATACCATTACATCTTTCAGTGTTCTGTAACCAATTCTGCATTAAAGTAGTAGCTCCAGCTTCAAAGTGTGTAGGGAACTCACCATCCTGAAGAGAAACATTACATTTCAATTTGAGGCAATCAAATACAGGAGGCTATCAGCACTGTTTCAGCAAGGGCAGTAACAAAATGAGTACTAACACATGCTACTCAAAAAAGGAAGGTTTAACTGAAGCAATGCCATTAAACTTAAGTGAAGCACTACAAACCACCTATTTCTCCGTCCACTCATTTCTTTAGCCCAATCCATTTATCTGCCTTCCACAACAAGCACGCTCTTTCCAGCGTGCTGCCCCACAGCACAATTTTCATAAGGTTCAGATCAAACATTCATCTTAGTCCCACGTGCTCTCCCTCCTGCCTTCCCCACAACTTTCCTCATTAATAATATAACTACTTCCTCTGAATCACCACTTTTGTTTCACTTCAGCCAATCTTGTTTACAAACCCACCTAACAAATCCTGGGAAGGGGGGGAAGGAGAAGCTTCACAAATTAAACAGACAACTTCCATTGCATTCTGATATCCCAACACAAATTTCCTTCAGTGGAAGACTATCTCAGGAAGAGCCTCCATCGAACCACCATACACAATCCTCCTTATGCTACATCACTGGATGTAAAAGCTAACAAGTGCATAGTAGCTACATGCATGCCATGTTGTTTCAAGGAAGCATTAAGGCTGTACTTCAGGTAATCAGTTTGGGCTAAGGTTCACTACACAAGATGCCAATACATAGTGGGTAGAATTCTCTTGACTTTGGAAAGCTTGGAGTAGCTCTCATTACTAGACATGTGCTATCTGGTCTGTACAGTTATGACACATCTTGACTTGCCATTTCTTTGTATCGGAGGATCTACCATATGTGCAAAAAAGATTTCAGACTTAAAAAGTTATTTGTGATTACTAATAAAAAGTCCATGCCCCAATTAAAAAAAAAAATGCATGCCACTTTAGCAAGACTTACACCCACACCCAGCCCAAAGAAGTCCAAATTATGAAATAATCCAGTAAGATAAATATATGCTGTACATAAGATACGTCTATGCCAGACTCCTGAACACTCTGCACTAGGCAGCTACATAGCTTCATACCTGTAACTCTAGTCTCTCCTGGCAGACGAGGTATTTCTTCATTTTGTTCCCAGTTAGTTCCATCTTTTAGAGTCTAAAGAAAGAGAAGTACAACAGCACATCATATTTATTTACAATTCCTTCAAGTTCCAGATTTAAAAACAACTGCCACCAAACAATATCTTAGAAGTAGTTTCTGCACAGAAAAACAGGTTCTTCCACAGTAGAAACTGAGGGACTGAACTATACCAGGAATACACCCCACTATCCTAAACTGCAGCTATTAAATATTTAAAGGTTGAACAGCTCTGAAACGTAAGAATGTTTTAGTCTTTCTCCTTTTAAAATCATAGTTAATTATTTTTATATTAAACTAGAATTAAATTTCTACACTGAAAGTTCTCTGAAAGCTTTTTGCATTTAATTTTCTGAGTACACTGGGCCTGGAAGAACAAATCAACCGAAATCATTTAAGCAGCATATTCACAACCATTACACACAATCTACTCATTTGTGACTTTCCCACATTCAGTAGTTTTCAAAATGATTAACAAGAAAATAATCTTTGGTTTTGAAGCAATGTTTAAAAAGCTAAATAAAACCTTCATTTCCATTTTCTTGCATACAAGTTACACTTTCTTCAGCCATATAGCATCAAAAGCAGAAGGGAACGCAACTTAGAGTGCTTTAATGTATTTCCCGCTACAGATGGACATTATTATAACAAGCCAGCCAAACATAACTAGGGAGTCTTTCTACAGCATCAAAGTACTAAAACTTTCAAGAATGCCACAGAATATTTCAGTGTAGAAAACAAGGATAAGAGTAAATTAGAATTGATTTTAAGGAGGCACTCATAATTTGAGATAGGGTATTTCATGTATCCCCTACAAAAAGTTTTAAATCAACTCCATTAACTGCATTAGAATCTTAGTAATAAAAATACATACATACATTCAAGAAAGTAGAAATTCAAATACTCATTTTTCTACCCAAATATGGAATATAATGATCTCTGAGGACCTTTGACATAAAACATATGAAAAAAGCTCCACTCACCCTTTTACTTGAGGAACTCTCCAAGGAGTTTGAATTATATTTAGGTGTTGATGATGAGGCCATACTGGATATCTGATGAGAAAGCACAAATTGGAGACATAAACTTCCACCTGGACTATGCTCCACCTACAGGAGATATTTTAGACTTTGGAGGTCCACAGGTAGACATCAAGAACCTTCAGAAATGTTTTGCAAGTTGCTCTTGATTTTAAAAATTACACAATGCCTTGTAACTGAAGGTCACTATCTAAAAGCATCCAAATCTACCAAGAAGTCCATTACTAGCTCTGGGATTGGTTCTTATTATAAGGTCTATTTCAACTCAAGCAGTATTCTGGAATTCTGTTGTTTGAATACTATTATTAGTTCAGTCAAGAGACATTAGCATTTATTTTAAGCAACAGGATACATATATTATGAAATGCATCCTACTTGGAGTATTTGTATTAAGACTTTTCATTTAGGAAAACAGGAACAAACCCTAAAATTATGGCACAGCACTTGAAATCACAAGCACATCAGTACATAGAAGGAAAAATGCTCCACAGTACTTTCACATGTAAAAACAATCCCTCATTTCCTAAACTGAAACTGCAGCTAGCACACCAGGAGGGGGAGTGTCCGGCCTCCTCATCTGAACAGCCCTGAGATTTCCTTCCTATAAAGGAAAAGGGTTTTATTTCTATTTTAAATGCTATTGATTAAAGCCAGAATCACATGAAACCGGATTCACCATCTCAATCATTTCCTGACATTGCGCAGGGGATCGCTAGAACGCTGTGAAAACGCTCATTTCTGAAGTTACTGCAAACAGTAACTTTGTGGTACCTTGTACTTTCTTTTCACTAGTCACACACCCTGGGTCAAGCCACTGTGCCACCGTACAACTAGGTACAATCTTGAGTTCTTACTGTTTGTTGCTTCAGAGAACATTTTTCTTCCCTGCAGCATCTAGCATGCTATCAAGCTTAAGGCAGCTTTAACATTTTTTACATTGCTATGTTAACTTGTGAACATCGAGTATCCAGATTACTTTCCTTAATTCACAGAAGTTTTCTAATAATGAGAGACTTACAAAGGTTAAAAATATATTTACTGAGAAGCTTGTTTTAAAATGTTTTCCATATGGTTTTTGTTCATATTTTAAGTGAGAAATACCAGATGGGACAAAGAGAAAAGCACAGCAGCCTCAGTTTTTCTACGTCAGCATAGAAAGTGGCTTTAATTTCAGCTCACATAAATGTAAATTAAGGTTGCACCAACCAAGAGAGACACGTGAGCATAAACAAGCCCTAGAAAAGTGACTTCTTAAAAAGATGTGGCACCCCTAAACAGACTTGCACTGCCAAATGGAAACATTGACTGCAGTAGGTACAGGCACACTCTAGGTGTTGATCTTGCAAATGCAGCTACTCCATCCGCAAAGCCACAGAGATAGTAGCGGCACCAGAGGTCACGCAAGCCCACAGGGATACTGGGTGCTCACCTCTTGCCAACCCACTGCATAAACTCAGGAGAACAAAAGCTCATTTGGATATTCCTTATGCCTTTCAATACTACCTCCAATGTCAGCGTACTTCTGCTGCTCACACAGGGAACAGAATCAAGTGTTTTAGAAGTTTCTCATTTCCTCCTTTGCTTTCTACATTATTTCTTCCCTTAATGCACATTCACTAAGTTTTGGCTGAGCTGTAGCACATGAAGTGAGTTATGATACCTAAATAATCATCTGACTCCTGAGTACAACTCACTGACTATAACCTTTCCCAACCTCATAAGCAGAGATCCTTTCAGAAGCTCAGAAAAATGTCTCTTTGCAGAACCTGACAGGATAGCAGGAAAGTGCTCACCTCCCCTCCACACTGTCACCCCACCAGGCAATTTCAAACATCAAGATGCCTGGCAGCTCTTACAGCAGACCCTCGTGTGTTTCTGTGTATGGAAATCTACTTTGTGTAATATTCCCTCAATTCCCCATGGGGCTGATTTCTCTAAACATACTTCACAGTGAGAATGAATTTACTCATCTACTTCAATTTCTACAGAGTATTTCATTGTAGAATTACAACCATCTACTCTTTCATTTCCAACACTTCACTAATGCAAATCAGGCTTATTTAGAGCTAATTAAGTTGAATAAATATGTATTGAAGGTGTTAACTGTCAGATGGTTTTCCTTTAAACCCATAAAACATTTTCAATAAAATTAATGCCAGTCACATCGCTATGTTAGTGAATTTTTTTTTTTTTGTGCTACCTCCATTTCGCTTTGAATTCAAATCACACTTGAAAAACCCAAATACAAATAAGCACAGGTATAACCACCCACATTTCCCTGATTTCTCTAAATAAACTATGGTCATGTAATGAAACATTGCATTATAGAACACTCACTAGACAGTGAGATCACCAAGAGGAGCAGAACCTGGAGCACCTGCCCTATAACAAGAGGCTGAGGGAGCTGGAAATTACTCAGCCTGAGGAATAGACAGCTTCAGTGGGACTCACAGCTGCCCACCAGTACTTTTAAGGTGGTTACTTAGAAGACAGAGCCAGAGTCCTCAAAGTGGTGAGTGATGAGAGGACAACACACAACAGCAGCTGAAACAAACTAGATTCCAGACTGACTTAAGGAAAAAAAAAACAAATAACGCCCCCCTCCAACCTCCTTTTGCACTGTGAGGCAGTAAAAATAGACCCAGGGAGGCTGCAGACTCCGTCCTTAGAGTTTTTTAGGACCCAATAAGGCTTTGAGGAAGGGAAGACCTTCTTAAGTCTCACCCTACCTGAATTACTCTACACTTCTATGATCTTCAGGCAACAGAGAAAATCAAATTCTCATTTAAAATTACTGATCAAACAAGGACACACCCTTAAAGAAGTGGGCTCCTCTGTATCAAAAGAGCAAACAAGATTTCAAATCCATTTGAAATTAACATGAAATATTTCCTTTTACAATATTTCTTTTTCTGTCAAACTGCAGCAGCAACTTCTGGCAACCTCCCAAAGTAACATTGCCATGAACAATTCAAAACCATACGCCATCATAGTCTTAAAATAGCTACAACTTTCTCATTATCACAGAGCCACAGCAGTCCTTCCACACAGGGAAAAATCTGGCAAGTAGTTTTCCACTGCAAACACTTATTTTCCAGTATCACCCGTCCGCACTTCTATACAAAAAACTGAAAACCATGCAAGCCTCATGCTTGTCAGCAGCTGAACAGAAGCACAATTACTCTGCAGATTTAAAACAAATCAGACAACTTTGTTTATGATATTCTGAGCATTCTTCCCTGAATCCATAATGCTAAACAGTGAGCATTCTTCCCTGAATCCATAATAGCAAGGAGACAAAGCAATTTTACCAGATTTAACTTGAACTAATAAACAAAGCTTTGTTAAAGTTACTAGGACTTAATATAGTAACACTACCAAGAAATGTAGGCTCCAATGATCTTACAATAACAAACTATTTGGGATCTGTATTTTCATTAAATATTATATTTATACTTGTGCTTCCTAGGTTTCATGGGAATGGAGGCACAATCACATTTGAAAGGGTAGGCACTGAAGGTCAGGTTTTAAGAAGTCAATTCAAGGATCCAATCTGTTCTTTACAAATAACACAAGCACATACCCACCCCAAAAATCTAAACAGACTTCAAAACATGTAAATAAGCTTTTGAGGGTTAAGAAACCTGAAGTGACAGGCTACTCTTAAGGTTCTTGACTGCCAACAGTTTAGAGGATGTGTGCAGTGCAGCTTGGAAAGATCACCAAAACTCTTATAAGCCATGTTTAGACTGACAACATCCTGGTGAAACTAGTTCTCATTGTTTATGATCCAGAAACAAATTAAAGCTAATTTCACATTTTGCTGGTCCTTCACACCAGAATCACACCAAATAATTTGTAACTATTCTACAACAGAGCAATGTGTGTGTCAACCTAAAACCTTACACATATAAAGAACTAGACTGTTCCCAAACAAACATAATCTGCACCTGACAAAGGATTACTATCACAAACATCTGAGATAAGTAAACAGCACCGAGTAAATTGTGAGCGCCACTTTCCAGATATTTAATATTACTGACCACCCATCACTGGATTAAAATTTTGGACAAATCCACTTTCAAATTTGTACCTATATCAATCATTTGGAGCAACAACAATTTTGCCAACATTTAACCTAAAATGAAGATTTAAACTTTCTATAGTCAGTAATGTTCACTGTTAATCTGGAAACATTGAGGAAATTAAATTACCACACACAGAAGACAGAGAATATACTAAGAGGTAAACATGATGAAAAAACATTAGTGACATATTATTATATGTTGACACGGTTATTGTGTGGGCATCTAAATATATCTAAACAAATATAAGGGAAAGTGGATGCTTTTACAAATCTCAAATTTATCAATATAGTAAAAGTGAGCAACAAAAAGTTATAACATTTTCTAGAAGCATTCCAATTTCTGTCACACATCAATAACCATGACACAGATAAAGCCAAACTTCTAATAAACCTGCTCCAGAAAATGATTTGTGCAAGAATGAAAAAAGTCTGTGCATCTCCAAGACCTTTCCTGAAAATACAGGTACAAAATTTACTAAACCTCGCCATTTGGTGTCATAGTAACTCAGAAAACAACTAGAAGACTTCCAAAAAGAGTTACAACTGGGCAACTATATGAAACTTGAAAGTACTGAGTGCTCTGGGTTAATCATTTAAGATCTGCAAGGCACCTGCCAGTCAAAAAATGTTATTTTCATAGTTAGACCTGATGCCAAATAAGGAATTATTTCAAAGGAAAGAAAACCAGTATCATATTAGTAAACAACTGTATGCTGTGCTTGAAAGGTAAGTGTAGGTTAGTGCAGGGACACAGAAAAGCTTCTTGCGCCTTCATTTAAACAGAAGATGCAAGAAATAAAACATAAGGTTTCTAATGACAAGATATGCTGGTGTCATACAAAGATTGTAGGGTTTTGTTTAGTAGGGTAACAACCTACAGAGACAGTATGAATATGCTGCCTTGAGTTTCCTCTAATAAAATAAAAGCATAAAATACAAGGTCCTGAAAACAAAACCACATCTGTCAGCACCATGACTGCACAGAAGAGATAACACAGAATACACTGGGTTTCAGAAATAACATCTAGAACAGGGCAAGGCTCTAGGAATTTCTAAGACAGTAGCAAAATTAAGCTAAAGCAACCATGAAGAGAGTGAAAGGGGTGGTGAAAGCATTTCACTCCACATACTAAGCATAAAGGAACATAAATCCTTAAAAAAACATGGAAAAGCAAAAGTCCTCAAGGGTCAAGCCAGCAACAGCATCCAACCATATCAGAGTCACTGACATAAGCATCAGCAACTTTAAAACTAGTAAATGAGCATTTAATCTATTCAAGTCAAAAGTAGTCACTCACCTTATTAAAGGGTAATAAAATTTTAAAATTACCGTATCATGGAATCAGACTGGTTTGGGTTGGAAGGAACCTTAAAGTTCATCCAGTTTCAACCCCCTGCCATGGGCAGGGACACCTTTCACTAGAACAGGTTGCTCCAAGCCCCATTCAACCCAGTCTTGAACACTGCCAGGGATGGGGCAGTCACAGCTTCTCTGGGCAACCTGTGCCACTGCCTCACCACCCTCACAGAGAAGAACTACTTCCTTGTACCTCATCTAAGACTACCCTCTTTTCAGTTTAAAGCCATTCCTCCTTGTCCTGTCACTACATACCCTTGTAAAAAGTCCTTCTCCAGCATTCTTATAGGCCCCCTTTAGGCAGTAGAAGCTGCTCTAAGGTACCCCCAGAGTCTTCTCTTCTCCAGGCTGAACAAGCCCAGCTCTCTCAGACTGTCTTCATAGAATAGGTCTTCCAGTCCTCGATCATTACCATGATGTCACCCATGCTCTCTGACCTGATACATTTAGACTACTTAACTGAAAAGTAGATTTTAACATTTAAAAGTAATACAGTACTGACATTAAAACCAGGCCCAAAGTAATGCCAATTCAGGCATCATAGTTAAATGTATTGACTACAATGCACACCAACAAACCACCTTCACACATCCAGTCATAAACTTCTACCTGTACTTATTCCAGAGTGGAGTCAACATGGAGTGGTGATCATGGAATCTCCTATTTTTAATTTACCATCACAGACACAGGGTGTAAAATCCTTCCACGTGCAACCTCTTAGTAATGGAGCCTGCAGCCCTTACCTTTCCTCAAGCAATACTCATTATTCTACCGATATGAGACTGGTGGGTTTTCTCCCTTAATGTCTAAATGACATGCCCCAGCCACATGTACTTACTAAGTGTACATTTTCAGACAAACCATATGAGCTTTCGAGTCTCTTCAAAAGGCTTCTCAATTCAAGCCACAGCTAGAACACAGAAAGCATGCCAGCAGTATAGCATCAATGGGATAATGTGCAGGTAGAATGTATATTAGTATTTGCCTTTCTGCACCGGAGTTTCTAAGTCAGTTAATCAAAATCATCAGTAATGCATTATAAAAAAACCCTGGATCCTACAAAAGAAATATCATTTCTCAAAAAGTTGCAATCTGGAGCTACTTGCTTCCCTAGCTCCAATTCTCAACCCAGCTTCCTGTCTTTTAGAAAAAAAGCACTCCGGAATCCCTTAAGATGCCAACTCTCTGCAAGCTGTCCAACTCCACACCCACTGCTGAACTTGTTTGCGAAGAATCAGAAAGGCTCCTCTCCCAGGGAAAACATTCTCTTGTTCCCTAATGTGCCCTGTATTTGAAAGGGCAAGTCATCATCCCCAGAGGACTCGGTATGAACTAGTGCAAACGAACAAAAGTTCACAACAGTCAAGTGGCTGCTAATTCAACAAAACAAATCCGAAGTGGACCAGTTGCCTGCCCACTCCTATTTTACAGGCTTACGATATCAGGTAGTTTTGAAGACATTAGAAGGAAAACCTTGCACTGACAAAAAATAGTATCCTGACAATGAAGTTCTACAAGTGCCAACAAGTAGCTTTGTGGAAAGCTTGGCAAATATTTTCTCAGTGCAGTAGATCCTGTGCACTGCTGTGTATATGTTTCTTAAAGAAAAAGCTGGAAAGAGTAAAAAACACAAAACACTTCAGTTCTGCCCTGACTGATACTTCTGCTGTCTCTGTTTGAAGGTGGGTTGGGTGTTCATTTTTTTTTTTTTTTTACTGTCTTAACTTCTCTTGGAATCTGACTCCCACCTTATTTTCAAAGAAAATCACAACTTCCAACAAGACTCAACATAAGTTTGTAACATTACTTTTTCTAATTATCAACTCAACTGCTTCCTCTTTTCAAATTATATTGAAAATGTAGCTTAGGGTGATATCCCTGGCTTTTATCCTGGCAAGCTTTCTTGTAAGAGAATTACAAGATCTTTGTGAGAGAGAAATGATATGGTAGGACACATGCCGTCATGGACATTAAGTAATTTATCTACTGATGGACCTGTTAGATAGTTCTCATGCTTTATATCACAATAACAAGAAAAAGCAGCACCTACTTCAGCAACAATAAATATAATTATTTGCTAAGGCCTGTTTTCTAGCAATTGTCAGAAGTCTATTCCTTGTAATTTATGGCAACAATTATTTCTGTCCACTCTTACGAACTTATTGCTTCTGTATTATTCTATGCATAATATATTTCTCTTGCCATGATTATCTTTTTTCCTGACTTTTTCTTAATATCTGGTTACCAAATTCCAAACCGAAAATTCAGTCATGAGGGGATCAAAGAAAGCAGTAGCTTTCCCTCTATACATATAGCCCTGTATAGCAAGTAGCTGTTAAATTTATCTATGTTAGGTAGCATGACAGAAGCAAGTGGAGTTGTTTTAGAATCATTTGTCACATTACCTCTAGAATCAGTATTACATCTGTAGGAAACCTATGCCTGAAGGTTGATCCATGGCTTTCTAAACCCACCCAGTCTATTTTCTCTACGCTGCATTCCCTGCAGGGAATGCATACCTACCACATTGTCAAAAGCTGATGTAGTTGACAGGAAAGCCTATGGGATAGTAAATACAGCTTCAAAGTTCTCTATTAAGAAAGCTTTCAGTTGCTTTTGCTCATTCTTCTTGAAAGATATCCCCTTAGGCCACTGCAGTTCTATTGCTAAAGATATAACTGATGATTCCACAAGAGAAACGGAAATTTTATGTTATATAATGATATACTGCATGAAAAAAAAAATACACTAACAGTTACAATGACATCCCCTGCTTGGGCTTTCCTCCAACTTTCCTTCGAGAACATGTAAAACCAACGCATCAGACTCATTCTTTCAGCTGCTGCATTTAGTTCCTTCTTCCACTACATGATTTGCTTCTCTGAATACACATAATACTATTAAGATAGTATCATTCTGAGATTGTCTCTGTTTAAAACGATGAGCTGGAACTATATGATCTTTAAAGTCCTTTCCAATCAAACCATTCCATGATTCTGTGACTATGATGAAGTCATACACAAACCATTCTTTGCTTCAGTCCCTAGCAAAGGGTGAACTGGGAGTATCCTGCCTAAATCATTCATGGGGCAGCACCATACTTTTGAGTACACTCCCTTTCGAGCAACAGGCGAGTAGCTTGTTGAGCAAAGACAGTCTGATACTTCTGCATTCCATATCTGCCTGTGTATGTTATGCATTAATGGGTCCATTCAGATCATACCATCTCCGGCACACAGCCTTTCCATTCGTTATAACAAACAACAACCCAGCAAAGAGGTTATGCACCTAGATTTTGTTGACACAAACACCCTATCATACACAAAAGCATAACCCAGTCTACTTTAAAACACTTACTTCTGGTTTTGCTTGCTCAGAAGCCTCCAGGTTTAGTAAGTCATTTCAGTCGTAGAAAATACACAGACACCCAGTTCAGCATGAGATGAGAAGACAACAGTGTGCTCATTTCTTCAACTTTCAAGCAGCATTTGACTTTTGTGCTGTACCTGGCCCCTGACAAGAATGGAAGAGGTAGAAAGATATTGTTAGCACTGCCAGAATATTTCAATCAACATTACTTTCTAGAATGGAAGCAAACCCCAGAATAGTTGCTACTAAAAACATTCTGCAGAAAAAAAACAAAACAGTAAGAGTTCTTTTTATGTTTTATCTTGTGTCAGGAGGTTTGGCATCAAGTATTTGGAATTGAAAAGAACATTCTCTTCTAAAGCTTTAAGATAAATGTTTCTAATATGTGAATCGTATGCAGACTTTTAACCATGCTTCTGTTCCCCATACATATTTAGGCATCTTTCTGCACACAGTTAAGCATTTCCTCTCTCGTCCCTTCCCAAAGAATACTGCCATTTATTTGTTTCCTCTCCCAAAAATACATGCAGGAATGCCTTTCACATGAAAGCCGTTGTGTAACTTGGCGAAGTTAGAAGGAACAGACCATGAAACAAAACTTACTTTTACTTAGTTCACATTCTTACACAAATTGTCTCCTCTAAAAGAACACATAGGATATTAAAGATTTACAGCTCGCATTCTTACACAAATTGTCTCCTCTAAAAGAACACATAGGATATTAAAGACTTACAGTTACTTCTCATTAAATTAGTCTTGCATTCCAAATTAGCTATTGCTGGTTAACACTAACTCTACAGCTCAGGAATACATTAACACTAGACTTTGCTCAGTCTCGAGGATGCTACAGGCCCATCTCTTCAGCAAGTGCATCTTTTGAGTTTCCTTCTAACCAAGCATAGGATGATCAACAGCTCAAAAAGGGAAAATCCCACGTTTTCCTGAACACACTTCTGTGTCACATCTCTTGTGATGTTTGCCACACAGTGGAGCTACACACAGCCCCAAATGTTGTATGTTGTGTGTTAAGGCTCACTGCACTTACCAGCTTTGTTAATAACTGTACAGCCTAACTTTTTTAACCACCTAAGCCACAAATTAACCTTAAATAAAAAACTGTAGCAGGACAGGGGTTCTGGTTTCGCATAGTGCCAATCCTGTATCATGAGATATCTGCCCTTCGAAAGCGGTTGACTATAAACAAATATATGACTACTAGCAAGCAATAAGCACAATAATGCCCCAAAACACAAAAGCCATGTGCTTTTTAAACATAGTTTTGATTAGTACCTACTGTGACAAGTCAGTTTACAGGCCAATTGCAAATTACTCAACATCTACAACAACTTGAAAACTGAACTTGCTTTCTATTGTACCAAGAAAAATAGGGGTTTCCATGAAAAGAGTACAGCTAATACCCTTCTTATGCTCTTAATTACACAAAATGCATCTGGAAAATAAAAACACAAAAGCCAACCAACCCCCAAAACCCATCAATCACTCAAAAGTAGGAATTATGTGGTTTGACTGCCACAGCACAAAGACAGCAGGCAGAAACCATCTAGCATCTTTAGGAATCACCTCTTGTTTTAAATCAACTAAAAATCTTTGCTCTGAAATGGAAGGTTTCAGCTTTTTAGCCGTGAACACCAAAAGCAGACACATGCTTCAGAACAAAAATTCAAGCCACTCAGAGCTTAATACCGCAGCCACTTAAAAGCCTGAAAGGAAATAATGAGCACTCGGAATATTTTAATGTTAACAGGAAAGAACTTTTTACGGGAAAGGTAAAAATCAAAGAGTTCAACTTCAACAGCAAACTCGAATTTGCTACTGAAGCAATGACGCTAGGGTATGCGCTTCAGCAACGGCTTGCTTTCAGACAGATTCAGCACGTCAGGGTGCGAGTCAGGAACAGCAACAAACCACTCCGGGCCGCCTAGTCTCTGTCCTACCACCCTTCCAGTCTCAGTCTGAGTCCCTATCCACGCGGTTGCCGGCCACAGGTGGCCCACGGGTCCCCAAAGCGCTCGGGAGGGCAAGGAGATACCCCCACAACAGCCTCCAGCAACCTCCCTGACCACCCCAGGAGGCGAAGAGGCAAGTGACTGGGGTCGCGAGCGAGAGGGGCTGGGCCAGAGGAAAGGCCCGGGCCGGCAAAAGTCCCCGCCCGAACACGGCGGGGTGCAGGGAGGAGCGGATCCCAGGCGCGGGGAAGGGCAGGAGTTAGGACCGGGTACCTGTCCGGGGAGCGGGGCCGAGAGCGGGGCGGCTCCACCGCTGAACCGGGCCCCACAAACACTCACCGCGAAGCCGCCGCGGGCCCGAGTGCGGCGCTGAGCACACCCCGCGCGGGCCCACCTCGCGCGCTCACGTGATCAGCCGGCGCCTGCTCCGCCCTGCGGGACGCGACCCCGGTGCCTGCCGGGAGTTGTAGTCCGGGGAGGCGGTGCCCGGGGACGGGAAATGGGTGGGGCCGCGCGGGGGGTGGGTCTGTCTCTCCTGCCGAGGAACAAGCGGTAGGAGAGGAGGTGACGGCGTCGAGCTGCACCAGGGGAGGTTTGGGTTGGGTATTAGGAACAATTTCTTCACCAGAAGGGTTGTCAAGCACTGGAACTGGCTGCCCCAGGAAGTGGAGTCACCATCCCTGAAAGTGTTCAAAAACTCTGCAGATGAGGCCCTCAGTGACATGGTTTAGTGGGGGATTTGGTAGTCCTGGGGTAGTGGCTGGACTTGATGATCTTAAAGGTCTTTTCCAACCTAGCTGATTCTAGGTTTCTAAAAGGAGCATGACCAGCAGGTCAAGGGAGATGGTTCTGCTCCCTGCTCTGCATTTGTGAGACAGCCCTGCAGTTCTGCATCCAGCTCTGAGGCCCCAAATACAAGAAGCACATGGACCTGTTGGAGCAAGTCCAGAGGGATCACAAAGACACTCAGGAGCACATCTTCAACTGTTCACCGTGACTTCACCTGCTGCTGCACACAGCCACAAGCACCCTGTGAGTCCCACACCTGCATGGTCAGGCACCAGAAGATGATGTGAGCTGGAAGAAACGTGCTTTGAGTCACCCGGCTGATGATTCACCGGGTACCTATTTAGATCTGTAAGGGCATACATTATTAAAGTTATATGTGTGATATTTAGGCGGTGTCTCTATTTTTGAGCCTGATCCTTGTTCTTTTGTATTGCAGGCTATGGTGCCTGGGTCATGATCAGCCAACAGCACACAAATACTCCAGCATCCGTTCCCTGGACCATCTGGATAAAAACTGGCTAACTGACAACCCTAATGTCATTTTAAGCTCAGTAGAGTTAAAATAGTGTCAAGTCTTCTCCCTCAAATGCTCTCTACTTTATCTATTACACTATTATCTGTCTGTATGTAATCATCTTTGACTCAGACCCTTCCCTAGCCCTTTATGTTCAGGCTACGTCTAAATCTGTCCATATAGCTAAAAATCCCATCTTCTCAAATCTCAATTACCTCTACATCCTTTCCTTTGGCCTTGGAAAATATAACCTTGTCTTGCTCATACTTACTGAGAACACTGCCATAAAGACCATTTTTCTTAAGTCTGTCATTTCCACCATGTTATTCCTCTCTTTTCATCCCTGTGCTGGCTCAGCCTACTCTATCATGTTGATCCCTACCCAGATGTCTTTTACTTTGGAAGGCCTTGGTAGCCTGTCTTCACCTTATTTGCCATTTCCATTCACTGCTGAGATCTAACTCACGATGCCAGGTTTTGCAGCCCACTTGTAATACATTTAACAAGGTTCTTTTGTGCATTCTTTTGGCTGCCTTTTATTTATAAGGACCCTATAAACAGCCCAAGAGTTACTGATATTTTTTCTTCAAAACTCTTCTTAAAACTTTTCTTTCCTGTAATGTCTACAATACAGCATTGCAGTTCTTCATGCTGCATTTCCTGCCTGTATTCCTCAGTTCTCTCATTTCATACCTTGTAAAGCTCTCAGAGAAGGACCATTTCTTGCATTGATTCTGATCCATAACAGGGTCTTATAGCACAGTGGAAATGCAAATAATAACCACACATGTGGAACTGAGATGCTGGGAAGAACCTAGGTATTATGAGACTGGTGACAACAAAGTGTAATTTGGGAGCATAACTATATCTGATTATAACATTAACTTGTTTTCCTGCTATTCTGGTGAGTAGAGGGGCAAAACTAAGGGGAGGTGGGGCATTTGCATGTTTACATCAAGCCCATAAGTCAAGTTAAAGATGCTTTATGTACATCTACCTTGCAACAGTTTTTGCTGTTCTGTCTGACATTTAAATAGCAAAGTCAGTGTAGTGTTAAACACATCATACACACGTAGGTATGTCTGTATGTTCACATGCATACATTTTTTTCCTTCTATGAGTTAGATATTAGAAAAGATATGGTATATCAGTGATTCTCTGGCTTTTCTAGTACTGTGCCCGTTACACCTTTTGTTTCCTGTTATTGTCCTCTGCTAACTTGATGTTTATTTTTGTCTCTGCTAAATAAAGACTGGCAGATTTAATTCTTTTAAGCTGTGCTTTAAGACATCTTTAACCTATTTCTAGCTACCTTT
Source organism: Neopsephotus bourkii (assembly GCF_033783945.1). NCBI lineage: Eukaryota > Metazoa > Chordata > Aves > Psittaciformes > Psittacidae > Neopsephotus > Neopsephotus bourkii. The sequence continues at coordinate 263,149 of NW_026901430.1, read as the reverse complement.
CCCCTCAATTAGGCTAATAATTTCTTTATCAAGGAACACGTTACCAAATAAAACACCTATAGCACCCTAAAAAAAAATATCTGCCCCTTGCTGCTTGACTCACAATAGCAATAAGGTGAGTTATGTAAGAGGCTTGTTGTATTTATGGATCCTGCTATTCCCAAGGGCTGGAAATAGCAATTGTATTTTGGGAACCGTTTCAGAAACACTGACTGAATGTACATACTTGTTATTGTGAAATCAGGCAGATGCTAGGTTTCAGGTACCTAAGTTTTGTCATGCATAGTACTGCTGTCACCAAAACCTGGCAAATGGCAACTAAAGCGTACATATATATATATATATACATGTATGTATGCACGCACACACACATCTGCTGTGACTGGTAGACATATAGCTCCCATTAGATGCTGATTCTTCATCTTCAAAGACAGAGAAAATTAGTATCAGGTACTTGCTGTTTTTATATTTAGGTAGAAGAAAAGGCTATCATTTTCTCCAAGCAAATATTAGAAGCAGCTAGCATGGGTTTTTTTTGAGAAATAACTGCATTTCACAAGAAGGCAAACTCATCCTCACATGCATCATACCTAATCTGCATAGTAAATAAAAGGTTTTGAGAGAACTGGAATGAATTTGAATGAAAAGAAACAAACAACTGGAAGTTAGTAATAGCCACTGAATTACCAGAACTGCTAGTGAAATTAATTTTAGTACCTTCAGAACAATGTTCCAAATTAAGAGGAATAGAAAAAAATCCTCTTAAATTAAATAGCACACAAAGGAATAGGCTTCCATTACATTTCAATGTAAATTGCAATGGAAAGTTACCTGTTAAATGTGTAAATAGAGCTCATAAAACAGAAGGATCTTTCAGACTAATACCTGTTAATTGCTTTGCTTTTGCTCTGTGCTCTGAAGTTCTCTGAAGGGCTGAGGTTCAATTCAAATCCCAAAAGAACTCTAGTGGTGCAGGGCAACTGAGACCACAGCAGTGCAGTTGTTCTAGTTAAAATAGCCTGTAAAAACACAGCACATTGGCATTGAACAATTTATCAGCATAAAAAGCCTGTGTAAGATGAAGCTCCCTGACACACTCCTTCCATTGACAAGGTCCACGCATGTACAACTTTACAGTAGTGTCTGAATCACTTAAAATTCAGCATGTAAGTTATTCTAAGCACCATTTTAACTATGCCAATGAGCATAAGAGAGATGGGCTGTCAAAACAGAGATGATACATACTCTGCTCAGAAATACTCTTTGTTTTACAGCACAAGAGTCACGGCATCTGACAGGAGAGGAAGGGAGACATTTCCACCAGCATTTATACTCATAGTGGACTATTTGTGCATTTTGAAAACACAGCACAGCCCCTCTCAGCTGTCATTCCTGTTGAAGAGGAGTTAGCTTTTGAACTTGGACAAGCTCAAGGCAGCAGACTGCAGCTGCTGAGCGTTAAAGAGTCCTGAGGTCACAGGAATAGCAGAGAGCATGTAGAAAGATCAGCACGGGGAAAGCCCCATCTCTTTGGAAATGTGCAACTATTTAGATCAGGACACATTTTCACTTGATTTCCATAATAGTATTTGCTGTCATATTGTCAGCAGTAGTGATTGCTTATGCAGGATCGGCAACCAATGAGTTGGCAAGCTGTTCCAGGCAACACTATCCATCAGAGCTTTACCCATGCAACCCAAACCATTCTATGATTTCTCTCTCTAAAGCCCAGCTGACCAATTAATTCTAAAGAAATTTTGCACTCTCAGGTGTCCAACTTCACATTGGATTCAAGCCTGTGTCAGCAGAGGCTGACACTGCATAGCTAGAGAAATTGAGAATATAGTTTCTTCTAGTCTCTCTAAAGCTCATGCTTTATTGATTTTGGTTTAATTCAGATTTCTGCAACTATGTTTCATAGGGAAAATTGATCTAATCTTGTTATTCTAAGGCATTATTCTTTATAGTAAAAAAGAAAACCCACCACCATAGCCAGTTTCCCTAAATATCTCACAGTGGGGAGGAGAGAAACTCAGTTTCAGATGCAATTTTCTTTCCCATTGTTAGAGAAAATTGCCATTTATTGGCAGGATTAAAAACAACTGGTATTTGTGGTGTTAGTAGGAATCTCCATTGCAGCAGTCAATGAATGTTTTTCTTTTAACTCCCATGGGTCCAAGGATCATTCCCGTGGGACTGAAAAAGCCACGCTGCTGTCGATCAGCTAGCCTGGCTCATCTTTGCACTCTGGTGAGTAGGAGAAAATCATTATATTATGAAGCTGATTTTCTCTAGTTGATCTAATGAGTGAAACAAAACCCCTCTCAGCTCTGCAAAATCACTGAGCCAAGTGAGGTCTTTAGAAGCCCTGAATATCACATCAGATGCTGATACAGGTTTCTTCAGACAATTAGCAAGTGTCAAGCAGCTACCTGAAAGAAATCATGGATTTTACTGGGGCTAATGCAGCCATTTCTTCCATGAAGCTTCTTGTGAATAATTCTTGCTGGAAAAATTGTACATTATTTCTTTTCATTTATATTTTAATGCAATTTATTATACAACTGTGACCTCCATTCAGGGTTCAGAAGATCAGAGTACTTACAGTAATCTTCACAGCACTTTGTATCTCCATCTACAGCTTACATTCACAGCATGAAAAGAATAAGAAGTTAATGTACCAGATCAGAAAGTCTCTGTGTGGCTGTGTTAATCTCTGTGTTGAGTTATTATTTATTAGTAGTATTATGGTAGCTTCTAGAGACCAGGCCCTTGTTGTGTTGCATGAAATACACAAAGAATATATTTGCTCTCCAGAATAGCTCACAGTTTAAGTTCAAGGATGTGAACAAGAGGTACTACAGCTATTATTATGGCCACAGCCAAGGCAAAACTATCTTAATGTTTATTGTGGATGCTGACACCAGGAATAAAATTACCTACTGACAGACAATTAAAATGAAAACATTATTCTGGGATGAGACCTCAAGGTGCAAGAACATGAAAAGAGCTTCCCTGTCTGATTTCATGCCAGGCCAAGCATGGTTGCAGATGGTGTCCTGCTGCACTCTGGGGTACATTAGCCATGCATAAGAAGCTCAAGAGTTGTCAGGCATCTGAGTTTCTAAACCAGTTGATCATGGAGATGTCTGCAAGATGAAACAGAGGATAAAATGATGAAGCGGCTACATATCCCTGTGAGTTAGAGAGTGCTGGAAAAGCATGCGCCTGTGCTGGTAGATTTATACGTGGGTTAGTGTGTTAGCTTTTGGCGTAGCAGCTGGAAACGTGGGCATGTTTTCTGGCTTACACACTGGTAACCATTCCAGGACACAATGGCCTTTTCTTGCTACCTCTAGTAAATAATGTTGGGCTCCTCTCTGTTGACTGCTGTATTAATCTCACAACTTAGTTCTAGCCAGTTTCCTCTGAGAATGAGCCTGATGGAAGCATTTCTGTGTCTAGGCACCTCGCCCTCCCCCCAGTAGATGATTTTGAGCTGTTGATTGATTATACCAAATTCAAAATACACTAGGGCTCTCAAGAATTAAGTTTCACAGAGTAGGCATCCAGCGAAAAGGGGATCACTTCCCAAATACTCACCAGTTCATCTCTTACAACCTTGGATTCCCGTCAACCATTCAGACATGGCAGGTTATCATTATGTGTGTGAAGAAAATAAAGGAAATGTATAGGTGTGTGAGGAGATTAAAAAAACCAAAGCCACAAACCAACCAACCAACCAACCAAAAAAAGCCCATCAAAAATAAGCATACCTTAGTTAAAAATTCAGAACAGCTGCAAATGCCACATCTGTAAGAAATCACTTCCACTGTTTGGGGAAAAATGGATCACAAAACATGTTAAAGCCAAATTGCCAATGTGAGAGCAGATAGCCTCTTGGAGCACTCGGGTAGCTGAAGAGCAGGAACTCAGTCTCTGAGTGGCTGCAAATAACTACAAATGTACAATTGTCCACACAAATTGCGAAACACCAACAGAACAGTAATTTTCCAGGTAGGTTCGGAGCGTGGCCTGAAATTCATTGGAAAACTCATTTCCCTTTTGAACAAGGGATTGGGTTCTCAGTCACTCAAGCAGCAAAACTCAGCCTGTTACAGCCAAGCATTTACAAGTATTTAGTTGAAGTTTCTCTTTGGATAGTCAGTCACCCGCTGCAGGCAGCTTTTGGGCTGAAAAGGCCAGCTGCAGGCTAATCTGCTTTGCACGCCCTGTGTCATGCGGGGAGCAGGGGCTGCAGGAAGCTGCTGCAGTACCAGGAGACTCTTTGATCTGGTTGACACAGCAAAGCAAAGACATGGGACTAATAATAATAATAATAATACTTGGCACTTTTACAGGCCTAGCTGCTCAAAGTGCTTTATCAGTGTTAACCAATTCCCCATCAAACTATCTCTGTGGAAGATGGACTACCTTTATTTTATGGGTAGGTAAACTGAGGTGCAAAGCTTGGCTGGGACACTAGCAGCTTCTGATTTACAGTGATGAGCAGACTGCTGGGCTAGAAACCCTCCCCAAACAAAGGAAAGGACTCTGCAGAGCAGCAGCAAGTATCCAACAATCAAACCCACCCAACCACACTCCCAGCCCTCCACTGACAAAAAAGACACCATTACATTTCTTCAGGTTTTGGTCTGAGGTGAGCACACCACAGGATTTAGGGAAAGGCCATACCTGTGCAGAGGCATCCCTTGAGGCTGTAAGTGAAGTCCTAGCCATAAAATCTGTCTCCAGGGCATTCATGTGCTGTTTGTCCCTACCTCACCCTCATTTCTTCACTCCAGGTACACCCCAGCAATGTTACATTCACAGCATTCCACTTTGGCACCACGGCCAGCTTGGCATTGGAGTGATAACGGTGCACCACACTACCCAGAGCAGCAACAGTCCCCTAGCCCATGCTGGAGCTGCTGTGCTGCAGAGTGAGGCCAAAGCCAGGCTGCTCCCCATATGAACACACAACCCTGCTACACAGGGGAGCTTCCTGCTTCCTTCTGGGGATAGATCAAAACTCACATCTGTTCCTTTTCTCCTGCTGTTTGCCCATGGGTCTTGCTTTCCCCTGCTAGCTGTCTGCACACTTGCTGCATTGCTATTAGTAGTATACTGCTGCGTTATTTCAACAGGTCATAAGCCAAAACACCTTATCAGAGTAAAGATCTGGAGGTTTGAAGCAGAAGCAGGACTCCACGTGCTCTTCAAGATTCAGAGGTGACACCTGAAAAGACCTTGTTAGCAGGAATATTGGCTAAGAAGAGTGAAACACTCACATTTTCACTGTGAGCACTAGCAGGGTAAGGTGTGCCATGTCTCAGAGCTAGCACAGAAAGTAGGTGAAATCAGTGGCTCATCCTCCAGTGCCTACCTGCTGGGCTGCATGCTCTCCTGGCCAGAATGAGCCAACTGGCTGTTGACGTTGGAAAATTAAGACACCAAAAGGCCTGACTCACAGCCCCATTTTGCCCACAACAAGCCATACAGAAACAGCCAGCTTATCCTCCCAGATGTGTGAAACAAAGTCCAAACTGGTGCACAGACAGTCATACACAACCCACTGGCCATGAGACATGGCTGCCAGTCCTGCTTAACTACACTTCAAAAACCCCACTGGTGTCTGCCTGCCTGCCTCATTAGCCACTTAAATATCTTTGGGATTCCAGTCCTGAGCTTTTTTGCCTCACAGCCCCCTGCTGCTGAGGATACCATCAACTATCCTGAAAGGGCACAGAAAAACAGATATTTATTATTGTGAGGTTCAAAGAGGGGGTTAATGGGAACTGCTTAGGCAAATAGTGTAGCCAGCTAATAGTTAAAAAAGAGTAATAACCTATGGGCTGGGTAAAGGAAAGGAACACAGACCCTGCTCTGCCAGGTAATTCTGCTTTCCTGGCTGCCATACAAAATCACCAGGGCTGACAAGGAGCAGTCTGTAAACTTGAAACAAAGCATGTTTCAAGTAGTATGGGGAATAAACAAGGGAATGAGAGATTTGTGCACGTCTACAGATATACGATATAATTGGCATCACAGAAACATTGTGGCATAGCTCCTATGACTGGAGTGTTGGAATGGAAGGTTATAGGCTCTTTAGGAAAGACAGGCTGGGCAGACAAGGAGCGGGAGTAGCCATTTGTGCCAGTGATGGGCTGGAGAGTCTGGAACTCTGTCTGGGGACGGGTGATCAGGCAGCAGGGTCAAAGAGAGAACAGCAGTGGGGGACATTATTGTGGGGATCTGTTACAGGAAGACTCTATGGATGAAGTGCATTATAGACAGATAGGAGCAGCCTCACGCGCACAGGCCCTTGTCCTCACGGGGGACTTCAGCCATCCTGATACATGTTGGAGGGACGGTACAGCCTGACACAAGCAATGGAAGCACATGGAGCTATTAGAGAAAGTCCAAAGGAGGCCATGAGGATGATCAGGGGGCTGGAGCACCTCCTGTATGAAGACAGACTGAGAAAGTTGGGGCTCTTCAGCCTGGAGAAGAGAAGGCTGCGTCCGGTATCTGAAGGATGCTGGGAAGGGAATCTTCGTTAGGGACTGTAGTGATAGGACAGGTTCAAACTTAAACAGGGGAAGTTCAGGTTGGATATAAGGAGGAAGTTCCTTACTATGAGGGTGGTGAGGCACTGGAATGGGTTGCCCAGGGAAGCTGTGAATGCTCCATCCCTAGCAGTGCTCAAGGCCAGGCTGGACAGAGCCTTGGATGACATGGCTTAGTGTGAGGTGTCCCTGCCCATGGCAGGGGGGTTGGAACTTGATGATCTTAAGGTCCTTTCCAACCCTAACTATTCTATGATTCTATGTTTCTGCAGCTGGCAGAAGTCAAGCACAGCTCTGTATTAGCAAAGAAAAAAAGAGATTTCACAGCCTTATAGCTTTGGGCTAGTTTCCCCTCAGAGAGTGAAAATAAGCCAGTCCCACCACCTCCTGCCACTGCCCTGGGTCTTGTCTGTTCCAGCTATTCATCAAATGCAGCAGAGCTTCAGGATGTGGAACCCAGCAGGGTCAGCACTCGGGTCCTTTTGCTCCTTGAAAAGGGATTAAGACAACATCAGAACAATTAAAATGCCTCTTTTTTTTGATGCAAATCTGACTTAGAGCTTAAAATGGCATTTCTTTTTTCTTCTCCAACCAAATTGTTAAAATCTCAGACATTAAATTGCAGCATCATAAACCTTGATGAAGACAAAAACAATGTGATTCACAAAACCCAGGAGCTTCTCACTGGTTTCTGGCTCTGACACCTGTGAGACTGGCAGCAGGGTCCAGCTGTGCAACAAAGGGCCTTTTGTCAGCAAACCATTGCTGTAGCTGTGTGTTGTTTTAATCGACAGGCAACCATGGCGCAACCCAGACCAGCATCATGCCAACCTCAAGAAAAAGAAGAAATGTCCAACCATTTCTATTTCCTGAGCTCGAGAGGGCAAAAAACCTGGGCTCTGTGTCCTCACCATGTGCGTATTCATGCGTTCTTGGCTACACAGAGGGCACACAGCCCAACACTAACACACACAGCCTAGTGCAGACAGCACAAGCCCTTGTTAGGCAAATGGCTGCCTCGGGCAGACCAAGGGTATAAGCCAAGTCCCAGACCTGCCACATAAGGGGAAATGGATCCAGATGTGTATAACCAGCATATCTGTTCTGTAAAGTGCTACAAACCCATTGAGTGAGCAAAGAAAATGGCTGCATCTAACTGCCCCTCTACTGTTTTCAGCCTGGCTGCTTTAATAAGGTGCCTTTCCCCGGATTGTACACAGGAGACCTCTTGACCAGCCAGTCTTAAGTTCTCAGTAACTCTTGCAGCTGCCAACCAGTACTTGTGCTTTATCTTACCCAGGAGAGACCCTTACTGGCTTTAAAGCACCTCACTCTCAAAAAAAAATAAATACAATAAATAAATCTGCTATGTATACAGCAGGGAATAGCAAGTGAAACAGACATTCATTTGGCATTAAGCACCAAACCCTGAGCTCAGCCTTAATAGATGGCAGCGCAGATGTGCCAGGGTGAAGTTTTCCCCCTGGAGCATGTGCCACCTGCCCTGAGTGCAGCGGCAGAGGAGGCAGAGACCCTCGTCCTTGCCTGCACTGCAGTCAGATGCCAGTGTGGAGCGGGTGCTCTCTGGGGCCACCCTGCACATCTGTGGTCCTTCTCCCACAGCACGGGGCCACCAAGGCAGGACCACACGGCTGGTGCCAGCCTCTGGCTCCTGTTCCCAGGCTGGTGTAAATCAGGGCACAGCTCCTGATTTACAACACCCTACACAAGAGGACAACTTGACCTTATGTTTCAACATCAGTGCCATTGAAAGGTTCTGAAGACAGACATGTAATCAATCCTGGAGAGACACTGAGCAGCAGAGCTTAGGTTCTGTGTAAGTCAGGGCTGGGCTTCCCAGGGAAATTGCCTGATCCAGGCTCTCATGACATCTGTTCTTAGGTGCTCCCTCCATGCTCTCTGATAGGAGTGTGTTTTTCCATTTTACTTTTGTCAAAGGTGGGCTGCTTTAGATTAATATAATCCACAAAGAGAATTCTTCCATAGTAAGTCCGACTTACCTATGTGACCTTTCAGACAGACAGGGTTTTAGCGAGCTCAGGTCTTTGGAAATTCTAGCCTTTATGGGCATTTGATGTTATTTTAGAATCCAAGAGGAAAAAGCTTACTGCCTTGCCTCTGTTTTCATGGCCACAATTATGAGGGCAGTCTGGTGACATAACTTGTTTGCTAAATAAATGATAGCTTTCAACAGCAAGTGCTGTCAGACACTTCATTCCTTGTAACCATTTTAGAAATCCTAATCCATTTTGCACTTCCACAGCACCAGATACTGCTTGTATTTATGCTTGTGTAAATCCTGTGCTACACCACTGCCTTCAGGAGACCTATTCTGCTTTTACACTGTGTGCAAGGCAACAGAATACAGCTTGTGGCATAAGTCTACATATGCCTTGTGGTATGGTCTGCTAGTCCAGTAAGTGCAATGGGAGAACTGTGCAGATGTAGTCTTACTCCCTCACTAGCTGCAACTATTTGCCCTGGTGATACGGACCATGAAAGCAAAGGCAGGATCACACTTTAGGTATTTTCACACTTTAAACAGAGAGAAGAAAGGAGCAGGGCAAAGTACAGACAAAGGTATTTTTTTGCAGAACAAAACAGACTATTTATCATGATAAAGGCATTACCAGTTACAGGCTGACACCAACAAGAACCATGGTGTTCCATAGGGCTCCAGTGACTGAAATGTTACCCCATGATCTCCATGCCTTCACCCTGTACATCCCATCTCTGCACTCCATGCTCTAGCCAAGCTCCCCGCTGGCCTGAGGTAGAGGCAGCAGCCCAGCTCTCAGGCTGCAACCCAAGCAGAGCATACTGGTTATGTGCCATCTCCCCAGAAGACATGTTCAAGAATCAGCAGTTACAAGTATGACCAGAGACAGCAAGGTAGTAATAATACTTAGTCCATTCTTCTTCCAAACTTGATATAGTCCTGATTCCTTATACCACCTCTTTAGCAAGGAAGGATCATCATTCCCTCTTGAGACATAAGGAACTGGGGTATGGAGAGCTGAAAAGCTCTACCAGCAGAAAAGCTCAACAAAAGAAACAGGAGTGAAAATAAGTGGGTAACACAATGCAGGAACAAGATAAACTCTTCCATCAATTCTGTAGGAAACTGTTGGCTTTTGAAGACATCCCCCCACAGTGTTTGTTACCCAAATCCTGTGGAACTGAAAAGCTGAAAGATGCATTGACACAAACAAAACAAAGTACAAGAAGAGGGCATTTTTGTTGTTTTTATTAACACCCTAGAGAAGAGCTTGTGGGCAGCAGCCTTGTCTGCCACCACAAGTGCTATGCTGCTGATGCGGAGTGGGCGCTGCTGGCTCCCAGAGCTGCAGTCAGACCCACAGCTCCACAAAGCAGCCAGTGCTGCTCCCTGCCAGGACACAGCTCACGACAGAAAAGCTGCTGAAGCAGTGCCAGTTTTCACAGCCAAACTCACCTTTGTCCTCGCCTCAGATGGACTCACAGGCATTTCTCCCCTTTCTGGAGGTGAGCTGGCTTTTCTGTTTCATTCAGACACTTGCTTAGTTCTACAGCCTGTTTTGGGCAATTGTTTGGTGGGGTTGATTTCCTTTGCTGGACAAACTGGCTCCTGTCCTCCTGGCCCTGGTTTCACACAAGTATGTGCCATTCTCGAGGTGAAGCCAGTTAGGATTCATTGTCCTCAGAGCCTCTTGCACTGTGAGGACCTGCTATTGCCATCATGAAACCACACAGGTCGCTGACAAGGCCTGGGGTGGTTGTTCTTGGGAAAGGTCTCCTGCCCACCTGAGCACCAGAAGCAGAGCTTGTATCTGAGTGCTCTCAAGCCCGACTGCCTCCTCTCATTTTTACTTCAGGAGATGCTTTCTGCCATCCAGCTCTGGAGAACAGGCTTCTGGAATGACCCGCCGTAGCCTGAGGAGGACCTTGTCAAACCCCTTCGCCCAGCACGGAGCATGTTGAGGACCATTCCTCAGGTTTGCCTCGACCACAGTGTGCCTAGGACAAAGGGCAACACTGACAGGTCTTCATCAGCCCTAAGAAGCTAGCATCTGGCTCTGTTTAAACAGGTGATTTGAGCTACAGATTCTGTTTGAGCATTTGAGTTTGCTAACATTTTCCTGTTCCTTCCTACCCCTCTTCCCAGCCTTGCCTGCCCCAGGGCAGGGACCAGCTCTCCCATCAGACCACTGCTGTGTCAAAGGAGTGACACTGCCCTTGTAGGCATCACTGAATGAGCAAGGTGGGACTGCACCTCATGCTGGGCATGGCTTGATTTTCTGATGGGCCAACTGAAACAGGCATTTACAAACAAGAACTGTTGCTTAAATAAACATGATGCTATGCAAAAATAAACCCCAATAGAGATTAATTTCACATTCACCTATAATTACACTGAAAAATGAGAGTGTGGCTAAGAAATCCTGTCTTAAAATAAAATTAAAGCCTGCTTCAATCCTTTGCCTAGCCCGGTTCTACCAACAGCACACATCCATTTGTACATGTTATTAGATTGACGTTGTAGCATCCTGGACAAATCAAATTAATCCAAATATCTGCAGGTATGAAACATTATAGATGAGAAATGAACACATAAAGTATATGCAATTTTCCCCTGGCAGTTTATTATGGTATGAAGAAAAAAACAACATTCTGTGCTTGAAGCTGACGTAATATTACAAATGTATTGCGAAGTATGACGTGACTATTAAAATATGATTACACAAAGTCATTTTAAGAAGTTTACAGTACAGTGAATCTTTTATAAACAGACTCTTAAATATACATAGGACAATAGTAGCTGACCGAAAAAACATCAAAAATTAACTATTAATGTTTATAGACCTTTCCTCTGAAGAAAAAAAGAAAAAAAAAGAAAAAAGAGAATTCTCACATTAAAACAGAAATTATGAAAAGCCTTAAAACCAGGAACAAATCACCTGTACACTACAAATATACATGGCAGAGGTGTGCAAACCAGAGCTACCTTTCCACCAGGGAGGGCAGACAGTGCCTGCCCCATGCCTCCTCTCTGGTATAGCCCACCTTGGAGCACAGTACCTTCTCGCCATGCATGCACACGCCGGTCAGCAGCCGGAACATCACAAGCACACACTCACTGCAGGACAATGATGGCACGTTGTCAGCGTCAGATTGACCTACTGGAGTGTATTGAGCTGATAACGTGTCCAGGATCTCTGCAGGCAATGCACTGGGAGCCCAGATAGGACCTACATACCAGGAATGGGCTGCAAGCCTGAGCTACGAGTCTCTTCTTATGGATTTTATGTGTTCTTTAATGCAACTTTTCAATCTTTCCTCATGATATGGGAGAACAGATGCCGCATTTGATTTCTGCTTAGTCTGGCTGCAATGACACCCCTAGTTCATGTGTTAAGTTATGTCAAAAACATAAGAAGTTTATGCTGTAATACACAGTATTACTGAAACTAACAATATTATTTGCATATTTATAACAAAGTATAATGAAATCCCTATAATAAAACCAAAAGTTACGCTATAGATTTATTTACAAACAGTCCAGCAAAGAAGTATAAATACTTCTACATTTAAGGTTTAGGAAAACATAATTTACAAAATATTCAAATATATACAGTCATCTGAAAAACTGCCAACATTAAACTTTGATGCAGGCAAAGAATTGGCTGAGTCTATTCATTCTGTATTGAAAGAGGCGCTGGCTTTCCCAGGCTGTCTGTTCTGTTCAAAAGCCATATGTATGTTATTTACAAAGAAACTGCTCTTCTCCGAGCTAAACATGTCCGGAGCTTTGAGCGTGCTGTCCCAAAATGTCATCTATCATTGTCAGATTGTTCAACCACTCTTCATCATTGCTGCTGCTGCTGTTCTTCATGAGAGAGTCAAGGAAGTCAGTGTCACTGCAGTTGGCGGGCATGATGGAGTTGCTGTGCTGGGACACAAAGTCGTACTGCTGCAGCTCGGCGGTGGCACTCAGCCTGTTGAAGGCATCGGGTGGCTGGCCTGAGGAAGAGTAGCTTGGTGGGCCAAGGCCCGGGGCAGGATTGAGCTGGTTAAAACTGGATACTCCTTGTGGCATTGATTTCATAACATTCATAGCTGGCAGCGGTCCTCTGGTTAAATTGTGTCTCAAGGTCTGATTACTCATTGAGCTCAAGCCCTGGCCAGACTGGCCCATGCTCAGTTTTTGCATCTGTCTGACCTGGACGCTGGGAGCGATCTGATTAGGCGGCACTACAGCCTGCTGGGAGAACTGCTGACCCGCTGCGCTTGGCCTCACGTTCTGTTTGGAGAAGAGAGTGTTACCGGAGAACTGCTGCATGCTGGTATCCATTTGGCTTTGATTTGGCATTCTTGGCACAGTGGTTGGCGTCCACATCTGGGCAGATGAGTTGGGGTAGACGTTAGGGACCCTTGGCATACCCGGCTGCCTCAAGTGTTGCTGAGTTGCAGAGTGATTTGCTAAGGAACCAGAACTGAAACCTGCCATCGGCATTCCTGGCCGCACAGCAGAGTGGTTGTGTACTGTTTGGCACCCTGAGTTCATGCCCAGTGAGTTCTGGCTCGGCCGCAGTGGGATGTTAAAGTCAGAATTAGGTGGAAAAATCCCCTGCTGCTTGCCAGGATTGTGTGGAATCATCACCATTGTCCCGCTGCTCTGACTGGCGGTAGCTGGGGCCATGCCAGAGCCCAAGGTGCTCTGGAGCATGGCTGGGTTAGATGGCAGCATGCGGTGGTTGGGCGGAGGAGCTGGCATCACCTGGCTGCAGTCAGTGGGAATGGGCTGCTGCACAGCTGCAGGCAAAGAGACGTGTTAGATGGTGAGCACATGTTCACCTTGGAAACATGGCAGAGCATTAAAAAGCTGCTGCTCCATCCTTCTCTTTCATTACATGGGCCTCTCTGTGTTCTTTGTAACAGCTATTACTGGAGCAACAAGGAAATGGGTGAATCTCATGATACGTGATAAAATATGAAATGCTTTTATTCCAGGACAGAGAATTATTAAGTGCCCTGTATTTAATCAGACTCTAGGCACTAGCTCCTTGAGGCTTTTCAGAGCACACCATTTCCCTCCTTACCTTGAAACTGATTTATCTGCTGAGCTGCAAATAAACTCCTCTGCTCAGATGCTCCTCCCAGCATATTTTGTCTCTGCTTTTCCTGGAAAACAAGGGGCATAACATTCAAGTTTCATCCTCTTGACAAGCAAGAATAGCAGTAGACAACTGAAGTGTAGCCACTGTCATCATTAACAACCTCTCCTGTATGTAGACATCACACATGCCGCCCTCTGATGAGACTCAGCCCAGAAAGTTAGTTTCAGACTGGGTCTTAATTGCTCACATGCCTCTTCCTGCAAAGGTGCCCTGACAACAGCCCTGCATTAGGAAGTGCAGCCTTCAGCGGATGTTGTACAGGTGCCCCAGGGGGAGCTGGACAAACACAGAGGCCCTTGTGTCACCAGCTTATGAAGAAGTGCAGCACAGCCAGAGGCTGCAGGAATCCTGGCATCTCCTCAGCACCTCTTGTGTTTACTGTTTGGATGCCTCCTGTGAAGTACTCAATCCAGGGAAAAAAGGTGACTGGAAGGCTATTAGTGAACAGAATCTGTGGCAGTATTTCAGGGACACACCAACAAATGGTGTGGTGGCCATTACTCTGTCTGCAGGATGGCTCTGGTCCTGTGCAACCTTTGTGCTGGTTGCCACTTCTAAGCAGGTAGAACTAGACCACAGGAAGCCAGGGACCCTGAGCAAGACACTGGGGGCTTTCTCCAAGTGACCTGACTTGTGTCTCCCATCATTTAACCCCAGAACCCACCACTGCAGTTGCATCCGTGCTGTGGACCTCTGTGGACAGTGGAACCGAGGCCTGGCTCCCACTGTGTCAAAACAGCAGATAAGCTTGAAGCCAACTTACAGCAAGGAGACAGAGTAGGTTTTGAAAGGGAGTTTGATCAATGAGCAGGACAGTACTTTGTTGAGGGTTTTACTGAGCCACTTCTCATCTCATTTCCATCCAAAGCAATGAGACTCCTCATTTCTTTGAATGGGAAAAACGCAGCATGCTCAGAAATCAGAGGTACATGTCCAGTGCTGCCCCACCCAACTTGTCTGAGGGATTCCCCTCCTTCACACCCTATGTTACAAACTCATACAGGGACTACTGTTGCTAGAGAGACCAGCCAAGTCCAGGACAAACTGAAATCTAACATCTGCTCTGGTAAAGCCCAAGGGAACCAGAGAGAAAAGCAACACATGGAGGACATCTCTCCTGGGCCTGACTCACTCTCCTTCTCTGCATCTTCCCTCCCAGCTCCGTGGCTGACCAAGGATGACGGCAATGATACAGAGGTGACTGAATCCTTCCCTTGCACATTAGTGGGCAGATCTGTACTTGGACTTGCTGAGCAGCACTTGGCCTTGGCTTCCCTTGGGCATGACATCCTGGACTCACCACAGCCATAGTCTGACTCAAACCAGCAGTTCCAGGGTCATTCTTTTGTGCCTGCTGACTGGTGATTTCCCCATTCCTGTTAGGACAGTTAGTCCTGTCCTTCCCAGTGAGGTGGACAGCAGAGCAACCCACAGAGGCACCTGGCATTGTACCTGCATCAGCTGTCGTTTCATTATTTGCTGCTTCAGTAAATGGTTCCTCATCGTGTACCCATTCACCGTGGCTGGTGCCGGCACAGAGCCTCCGCTTGGGATGGAGCCCGGCTCCTGAAGTCTGGCAACAATTCCTGGATTTTGATCCTGCCAAGAAAGATGAAAAAAGAAAATGAATCTCATCAGGGAGATAACAACAGAAGCCCTTAGCCTCTCTGCGGATGCCCTCTCTCAGGTCTTTGGCTGTCCCAAGGCCAAAACACTTTGTGGGTTCACACGGACCTGCATGTCATGGTGAGGACAGTGAAGGGCAGGGGACTTCTCTGATTTCTGAGGATCAGCCCAAGAAGTGAGAGAAGCAAAAAAAAGTTAATCCAAAATTCTTTATGACTAGCCCAAGGCTACAGGACTGATTCACTACCATTACTGGAGTCACATGGCAGCCTGGCTGGCAGAAGGGATGTGAGTAAAGCATCACATTTCCCACCAGTTCCCCAACTGTTACACTGAAAGACATAAGGAAAGAAGAGTTGCATGAGGGTAGGATTTGGCAGTTCAATGTAAAGGAGAGCTTACAGGAAAAGAAAACAGCAAACTAAAGGCAGAAGAGGGAAAAAGGTGCCCTCAGACCAGGGACCAAGAAAGGAAGAAAGAAGACATAGGCCTGGAATTAAGTGGTTCTTGTGGGTTCAATGAGTGGACAAAAAAGGATAGCTAATTGTGAAAACGGAGGAGAATGGTCAGGTCATGGCTGGGCACAAATCAGTGATGCACTGGGTCTGACTCCTGGCTGGTGCAAACTGGCCTCGCTATAAGTCCTCAATGAAAGATCTGAGGTGCTTTTCACCAGTGAGGTCTTGCCTTCAAAGAAAGAGCACTGTGGAGAGAAGAGGAAAAGAACGTTCTCAAGAACAGATGAAGACACAACCCAAAAGGGAAAAATACTTAAAGTATTGAGGTCTAAACATCTTTGGAGCTGGCAGGTAGTCAGGGAAATACAAACAAAAAACTAGTGAAGAAGTCAAGGCCTGATTGAGGACAAGATCCTATGAGCACTGTACCCAGGAACAGCAGTACCAGTGTATTCCCCTTTCTCCATTTTCACATCCAGTGTCTACATTATTTATGATCTTTTGTTATTATTGGCAGGGAGAAGTTTGTATATTATATCCAGCATCCTTAGCTGGGCCATGCTTCCTTTGTTTTCAGAATGGAAGCCCACATCCTTTGTTTGAGAATCAATGTTATCAGGAGATAAGTAAGAAGAAAATAGTTGTTGCCTTTTGACATCTGACAATTAGAAGCATGCTCAGAGGGGGAAAACAGGATACGAGCCGTGTTTCAGAATGGCCATAAGAAAGCCTTGGAAGGCATTTGTCATCAGGCAAGCTTCTTGGGCCTGGGGCACCTTTCCACAGCAGCTTCACTATGAGGAATCACCCAGTTCCTTCCAAGATATTCTTTGTAAGACTGATCACTGAAATGACTCATTTTTATGGTGCCTCCCTTTGTTGTAGCACTTCTGTCTATTATGCAAAAGTACAATTGATGAAATGTAAATGACTGCTAGATAATTTACTAAAAGACACAGACCTGCAGCTCATCACTGCTCTCATTATCATTCCTATTCATGGGCAGTCTCATAAGACTAGTCTTTATTACTGGTGCTTTGCTTACAATTCTGCTGGACATCTCTCCTCCTCCCCCTTCCCTCCTACACATTTTACCTCCTCTCTCCCACAGAAAAAGAGGGACGGGAGGAGAAAAGTAAATATGTTTTACTACAGATGTAAATATGAAAGTTCATGTAAAGCTAGCACTCTGCTTTCATGTCAGACAGGACATGAATGCAGCAATAGTTAAGCTTTGAATAATGCAGATTGCCTCTAGGGGAATATTTGAAAGTGGAAGGATTCAGTTTGTGTACTCTGCACATGAAAGGCACGGAAATGTTCATGCCACCAAAATCCCTGCCATCTATCCAATTTCCTCCAAACTTGTCTTGTTGCGTGCAGAGGGTCTGTGCTTACTGAAGCAAATGAGTTTAGTGTGAGGACAATCATCCTGATGTCTTGCTCAGAGCTATTGCATTAGCAAGTCATAACATTAAAGTCTCTTTTCCTAATCATGTCCACCTCATTCTAATTTCTCCTAAACATCATCAAGAAAATAATGTTGATTTTTCCATATTATTAATGATAAAGAAGTGTAAATCACATTACTAATTGCGGCTCTTGTGATGTGGGAGTACAACAGCTTAATTATATGGGATTTTCTGCAGGCACCCTATAGCAATAATGAAAATCAGTGAAGTTCATTTGCAAATACATAGAATGGGTTGCTGAGTTTTTCAGAGCAAAGTTGTATAACACGTAATTAGCCACTAAAGAAACAATCTATAGATATACATTTTGCTTTTGGGGAAATTAGGACAAAATAGCATAGATGGGAAGACAAAGAATGAATTCAAAATCTTGCTTTCTACAGTTCACATTTAGGTTAAGCCAAAAAAAAACAAAAAACAAAACCAAAAAACAACAAACCAAACAAAAAACCCAGGGAAAAAAAGATAGAAAAGTTCTCTCTTTTCACCACTAGTGGGAACTACTGTATTCTCTTACAATAAAAAATAATTCCTTAAACGTCATGACTAAGAATAGCTCTGGTGTAGTCTAAAGGACACTGCTATCTGAACCAAAGGTTAATGAACTTTAAACATTTTTCGCTTTTCACCGCTAAGAAAAATCACTTTCCTTCCCACAGTAAGGCCAAGCCACATAAGCCATAATCTTAACTGGTCTACAGTTTGGGCTATCTCATTTTAAAATCCGGGAAGACAGCAAAGAGAGGAGGATTCTAGTGCTGAAGCTAGGAATGATGGAAATGTGTGTTCACAACAAAAGGCTCCTGCATCTGAGCCCACTGTAAGCTAAACTGCAGGGCATAGATGGCCACGGGGATTCTTATTCTTTAACTTAAAAAAGTGTTTGCATGTAGGTAACAGGTTTTTTTGCCATTTTTCCCTCAAAAAAAATTACATTAAAATGTCAAATGGTCAGAATCCCTAACTAAACAGCACACCACACAGCCCTAGAATTGGAGAGCATGGGTTTATGGTGCTAAGGGAAGCGTTACACAGCAGGTCTGGACCTCCTGCAGCACTCCCTGGGCTTTCAAATATGGCAGGTTTTGTTCAAAAAGGCACTGGGGTTAGCTTCCTGGTTTTGACTTAGTATCTCATGCACTAGTTTTGAGAGCAGAACAGAAAAGAATCAGGTTCCAGGTCTGAAGGAACATATACTATTTGTGTCAGTATCCGGCCACTGGCTGTAATTGTGAAAGTCCAGTGAAACCAGTTCATCCCAGCTGGTGCCTGATGGGAGGCTGTCCAGGCTAGGCAAACCCATTTGCAGATCACTGCACCCAGTTGCAGTGAGCGTGGGTCTGGTCCAACAAAACATTCAGGCAACCACTAAATGGCAAGTGTGAAAACAACCCCACTGCAACCTACCATGTACATTTATGAATCTACATCCTTCTAAACATCCACTCACAGGCTTGACCTGCCCAACCCCATCATCTGATTATGTACAAATGCACAACTGCAGTAAATAAGCGCAGAGATGAATAGTTCTGTTGATAAACTCCAGTCCTCAGCACTTGATTGTAGACCCAGCAATCACTTTGTGGCTTCACTTAAGTGAGAATGAAGAAATTTATGGCCCCTAATTCCTCTGAATCCTCATTAACAAACAGGCCAAAAAGAATTTAAAAGCAAGACTTTCGGAGGATCTGAGCTGGAGCTTTAATCACTCTTTGGCAAGTATGTAAAAATCCTTTTAATCTTTAATAAAGAGCATGCATTGTTTTTTAGGACTATGTGAAAAAACTAAACTCATGTATCATTATTAAACTTTCCCATCTGCTCTTACAGTGTAACTCCAAAGAATGTAACAAAGAAATGTACATGTTAAATTGTATTGACTTAAGCCCAGAGCTATTGGAGATGTACAATTTATTTCAGTGAGGGCATGAGGGGAACTGCAGGCTGCTATAGAGAGTCATTTGTCCAATGCTGAAAAGACAGTTATCTGCACCAAAATGGCTCTTGGAAAGGCACATTTGCTTTATAAGAAATAAGCTGCCAGGTGAGACCATTCAGCATTATGTTACAGACACAGACAATAAAACTAAGCCATGAATTTCAATAGTTAACAGATGGACTAATTAGAGACTGAATTCTTTGTGGTTCTAACAGATAACCAGGTCACAGCAAGGTTATTGAGAGAGAGACAGGCAGCTTTGCAAAATCCAGCAGATATTTGTAGAGTCAGGGAAGAACTTCACTTCCTAACTGAAAGCGTTAGCTGCAGTGGAAGAACAGAAACACGTCTAATTAAAAATGCCTATAGTACCAGCATGTGAAAAGTTTATTCCATTTCAAAAGACAATGCTGATCTGAGAAATATTCCCTCCACTTTCAATGGGGCATTCAGTCTGAATCCAGTAATTACAGAGCTTAAACCAGAGGGGTTGTTGAGATGAGCCACAGTACCCTGGCATAAAAGGGAAAGTCTGAAGGAAATGATTTGCTCAAGGTAGATGAAATATAAAAAAAATATAGAATATATTTCAAGCTAGAAATATGAGAAAGGGACAAACTGCTTTTTCTATTTTCTTTTTTTAACCAAAGATAACGTACTTGAAGTATTTACCAAGACATCACACAGTAATAAATGAACAAATAAAGAATAAGAGAGGAAAAACATGGCACTGGACTTCACAAGAGCTTGTATTACTGATGTGCTCAGCCAGGGACTTGAGGTGGGTCCATATTCCCAGGAGGGACAGCTGCTCTCTGGGGGTGGGGTGAAGTTTCATTAACCCAGTTTTGTTCTGTATTTGAAGAACATCTGTTACATATGGTGAGTTCTGTACTCTGCCGAGGAAATGCAAATGCTAGTTTCAACCTAATGCCTCTGTGTTTCCCTGAGCTCCTGCCTGCCTGCATTGTCTCCTGTCTAGTAGGTGTTGCATCTCCTTGGTGGATCCTGGGCAGCACCTTCCTTTGAAGTCCCTGTCTAGGACTCCTAGGCGCAATGACTCTACAAATGCTATGAGCTAAGCAATTAAAACATTAGTAGCATTAAAGTTGCCTCACCCATAGAATTTCACAGTGTAAGAGTTTCGTGTTTAGGCCTACAGAGAAGCCAGACATAGACTCCTGGTGTCTAGCAACCTTGTGCAGCCCTATAGAAAAACACCTTTACAAAGGAGGATCATTGCCTCCACAGCTGTTAATCCAAGTAGATATTAAGATGGTGAATCTGTCTGGCCAATGCATACAAACAGAGCAAACAAAATCCAGGGTCATGGTTTGGCAGAGTGATGGTGTTAACCCAGTCAAGAGTGCAACGTCTGTGAGATGCCATGATCATCTGCTTCACACAGAAGTCCAGGGTTACCTGTGCTTCTTGCCTCTTCTTCTTTCCTTTAACAAAACTCTCCATTTGCTCTTTGGAAGTTTTCTCTTTTTTTCTCTCCTCTATTCTGCTCACAATTCAGAGCTGCTCCTCAGGATAAAACAGACCTTCAGTTCAGAAAGGCTCCAAAGCTTTCTGTTTGTTTGCATGTTTGTTTTAGCCCAATGTATGAACATTGATAAAACAAACTCTGTTGCTCAATGGATTTTTTTTACCCATCTTTCACCCATTTACTTGATATACAAGCATGTGAAATACTGCCAGACTCAAGTTTCTAAGCTTATCTTGGGGGGCTGTCAGTCAGGAAAAGGCTTTGTTTGAAGACTGTAAGTGATCCATGAGGATATGGTTCTGTTTCTAAAAAAAAGTAAAGTTTTTCTTTCTTTTCATATGGCACTAGCATATACAGCTTTCTTCAAAGCTAGTCCTGTGCTAAAAGCAATGACAACATCACTTCACCTGGCTACTGACTGTGTCAGGGTCTCCTCCCATCAAGCAAAGCAGATGAAACACTAATTTCCCTATAGCTGCTCATTATATTGAACATTGCTCAAAAGAAAACAAAATCCCATCGAAGTATCCAAAGTGCTTTTAAAAACGCACCCAGAATTTTAATAAGATGGAAACTGAGTCCACTTCCTCTCATTAAAAAAACTAATCAAATTAGATAAAGCTTTTTTTGCAAAGACTCCACCAGTATTTTCAGAGCTGGTTTCATCCATGAAAACATGCCGTTAAAGAGCAGAAGCAATCAGAGCAACAGAAAAACAGAAAATCCAGAGTGAATTATTGCAACAGTGATTTTTCTCTTAGATGAAAACACATCCTTTAGCAGGCAGGTTGAAATCAAGCTGTGATGCTGCTATCAGCACCATGTTGTTAGAAAGAACATAGCAAATGGCTTTGGGAGCAGCCAGGAGCCTGAGGCACAACCTGGATGGGAGAGTTGGTGTATCATAGACACACACAACCTCCCAGGGACTGTGGTGCTTGTAAAGAAGCACAAATGAGACTCCAGCAACAGGAGCTCATCTACAAAGAGATCCTTTGGCCCAGATGAACTGCAAGGCCATAGGCAAAGGCAGCCCAGAGAACAGCTTTGCTCCACCATCCCAAGTGAAAGGCAAACTTTTCAGGAGCAAGAGAGAGCACCTCAGCTCTGCCAGACCCCTGATGGCAATGGGACCTGAGCACCTGCAGCGTTAACACACTTTTCCTCCGCTTGAGAACACTCTAGGGCTGGACTCATCCCCACCAGTCTTCGCATCACCATACTTCAACATAAACTATTATTTTTTTTTCTGTTTATATACCCCAAAATGCAGAGATGGGTGTTTTGTACCTGTCTATACAACATAGAGTCAAGATCCCAAATTGAATTCTCTGCAAAGAACAAAATATATTTGGCTTGTACAGCTATCATGATTCTCCAGCCCTTGACACCATGCTTTCATTCCCATGGAGGGCAGCTTGCCTATAAATTCAATGAGATAATCTAAAACTGTATTTAGCTCACCCAATTTCAGCTGGTAGTCCTTCTGCCTGTCTCTACAAGGTTGTGCTAGCTGCGATGACAAACTACAACATCTCATATCTATAAAGTGGTTTGACTCAAGTAATCCTTGTGTTATGTCAAGGCATGCTCTCAGAGGTGTCAATGAGATTCAAAAGGAGCTGGGTTAGCTTGACACCTGGAAGAAACTGCTACAGGGAAATGCAATGACTGGCTGGTGAATTTCTGTATTAGGGAGAGCAGAAAATATCTGACTGAAAAAAAGGTGAGTATTTCATTCTAACAAGGGGGAAATTGGGAATTCTTGAGCTAATGGGAGAAATCAGTCCTCTGCCCATTTCTGAAAAGCTCTGTGAACAGCAGTGAGGTGGTATGAATCAGAGCTTTCTCTGACTGATTCTCAGTAAATCCCTTTATTTCTCTAAGTTAAGGTTTCCATGTATTTCTTTTTCCTTTCATGCAGAGGGTCAATTTGCAGAGGCAGATGCCTATGTCTTGTTAACTTCCAATAGCAGTTGCCTCCCTAACCGCTTCTGAGAAGCCCTTTGCATGAAAACCTGCCCACATGCAAAACCCAACAGCTTATACTCCTGATTTCTCATGTAAGTGCACAAGCAAAGCACACCCTGGCATGAAGTATCACATCACTTTTTCAGTACTAAACCTTTCACAAGCTTCCTATTTCCCAACAGATGAACCTATACAAACACCTAAATTGGTTGTATCACACTGTCTGCCCAATCAAGTGCCAAAAATCACCACCATGACTTACACAACAAAACGCAGTGATAAATAACATGCTAAAACAAAAGATGCAAAGTAGGCTATGACTAGGTAGTCCTTGTGAGCAAATTTTTAAAACCAACATGCTGAAAAAGAAAAATGCATTAAGGTGACCTTGAGTGTGGGGAACAAGGTGCTATTCCATTATTTTTTTAAATGGAAATGATTATTAAAACACCCGAAGCTGAACTGCTGTAACCAAGTCAACTCAATCTCCCCTTAAAAATTCCTTTTCTCCACTTCCATTCAGATTGTATTTACAAACTGTAGATGTCTCATTTTTTTCTTGTGTCATTTCATTATTACAGAGTTGAGATCACTAGCCATCTGCAGCTTCATTTCATCAAGCTCTAGTTTGTCCTTGGAGCAAGGTCATACGGGACAAGAACATAAAATGCTGCTTTCCTCAACTGACAGTTCTTTATGCCTTCCTGTAAATACTCCCCACTAATTTTAAATAATTTTACCACTTCATACTCCCCCTCACACACGCTGAAAATGCTGATATACACGCATATTAATAAGGATCTTGTCATTTAGCCACTGCATGACATATTAGAAGCAATTAATGGTGTTTATTTGCTGATAACACAGGCATTTCGAACTCCAGCTCAAGAATCCTTGGTAGCTTCATGTGACTTGCAGGATATTAGCTATGGGTCAGAAGTTGGGACCCCCCCATTCAGCATTAGCATATGCTTGGAGCAACTCTGCTTTCCATCAAGCAGAAAAAAAAAGCAGTCAGCACACAAAAATTACCAGCTGCTATATACCCTATGGTGGGTGAGTGATAATAAAACATCACTAGGTGTATGTGGGTTCATGCATTGAAATCAATAGACCACTAAGAAAAGATTTTCAGGCGCATGACACGACGTTCCAAGCTAAAAACAAAGCAAACAGAACGTGCAATTTCTATTCAGATCAGCTTTGATTTGCCATAAATTCTGGAGCATCTTCTCTTAAGCAGAGACTGCTGCTCTGAATTATAGCAAAACCAAACCAAACAAGGGGAAAAAAATGGCAGGGTAAATTAATTTGAGAGTCTTCATTAGCACACCCATAAAGAAACAGTGAATAAGTGAGTGATTCAGGGTAATCAGCTCTAGCTCTGGGGGTCAGTCTCCCCTCCAGTCTCTGGCTGCAGATGCTGGCAACAGCAGACTGAAGGTCCCGCCTCTAATCTCCAACACAAGGAGCCTCTCTTTTGGCACCTGGAAAATTCACTACTGGGCTGATGTAGTGGATTCTGCGATACACTCTGCTGTACGCAGCCATCTGGCCCCCAAATAACCATGTGAGAGTTTTTACTTGGGTGCTTTTAATAGCCCCACTACTCCTAGACATGAAGACATGCACATCTTAGAGGTCTGTGCAGGGTTAGCTCATGAGACCGTGAGCATGCAATTTGTCAGAAGCAGACGCAGAAAATGGGATCATTAAAGGTGAACTCCCCAGCTACCTCTAAAGGAGATCTTGAACGGTGAGTTTGTTTCATGACTGAGTCACAGGATAAAAGCCAGCCACATGGACTTGGGTTCACATGAGCAGGTGCAGTCCCCAGTTCCATCATACATAGTTTCTTCACATGACTATGGACAAATTGCTTCATTTCTCTGTCTCAGTTTCCCCTCAAAAGGAATTAAAGTTACTCCCTGAGTAGGAGGATGAGGGTCAGTTCCTGGAGCAATGTGAGGAGTGACATCTTCAGCCTCCTGAAACAGTGCCTCTCCCATGCTCTCAGGTTATGACCCAAAGACCTACAGCAGAACTGCACTTCATGCTGCTCACCTGTGAGAGGTGGAAGGGCTTTTTCTGCTCCACAAGACACCCAAGACTTTGTCATGTCCTCTTCTCTGCATCTCTCCTCCCGGTCCGGCCACAGCTGGTTGCATCTCAGAACAACACTAAACTACACCAAGTTGTAATGGTCCCCTGAGGCCTCTATCTAACCTCGCTGCACGGACCAGTGGAGCGCAGCATGTCCTGGAAACACGTTCTGTGATCCCATGACTCGCTCCTTAAGTGCCAGCAAAAGAAGCTGCTGCAACAACTACAGACATTGCCACACCTGGAGAATCCAGAAATATGAGGCTGGCTGAGGTAGTTACAGGTGAGAATCCTAGGACTTTCCTACAAGTCCTGCTTGGTGCTTCACTGTGAGAGCTTTTACTATGGTGAGAACAGTCCTGCTTTACTCAGCATCCTCTCCCGCATCCCTGGCTTCTGCCCCCTTCCATCCCCATTATGTGTCTTTGTCATTTACACAGCAGGATATACCTTTGATTAAAAAAAAAATCCATGATGATAAAAACATCCAGGTGCCTCTAAATATCATCTTCTTAAGTCAGCCAACATTCCCCTGAAATTCTGTGAGATTTTGATGTCTTTGTCCCTTAAGAGAATAGGATTCTAGGAAACGTGTCTTTGAATATTTGGCCAGTGACACGTTTGCTCTAAGGGAATAGGTAAGCATGTTAAGGAAGCAGGAGGCTGGAGCTAGTCCACATTCCCTGCAAGGCAGAGATGCTGCAGAGCACTTGCGCAACTGTTTCTTCTGCGGAGACACCGCATGTCAACAGTTAACTTCCCTTTGTTCCCATTCAAATGATTAAGGTTAGAAGCTTGCCTGGTGACATCACCAGAGTTTAAACATGCTGGATAGGGTCCAGGGAGCCAAAGTTATTGCTGACCCCATGCTTACTGATCCGCTCTGCAAGTAGCTGATGTCTGCTCTCACTTTATGAATTATTTAATGCGTTAAAGATTGGTCAGATCTTTATACAACGTACAGCTATACAGTGGGCAGGAGGACATAAACATGCATTAACAAGGTTAAAGTCATATACTGTTACTACACTGTTTTCAGCTTGCAGCTTTATTGACTTAATCATGCCAGCACCGCAGCCAACAAATCATTAAATCCATTCCATTCTTTTGCTGGTTACCAACCACAAAAACAGAGGCAGGCAAACAGGGAGCAAATCTCAGAGGGGGTGGGGAGCAGCGGCGGGGTGCGGGGCAGAGAGAGAACAGTGGGATCACTATGGAGTGCTGGCTGGCCTGTCACTGCCAGCACAAAGACGCCAAATCAGTCTTTACGGACTAAGTGGTTTCATGGTTTAAAGTGACACACTCATTTGTTCCTGTTTTGCAATGATTATAGAAAAGAAGGCGGTGAGGGGGAGGAGGAATAAAAAGCAAACTGAGCTGCTTCATGCCGTAACAGTGTGCGTGTGTGTGTGTGCATCCTCTCAGAGCCACGGATCTCGTCTGTAAATACAGCCCAGGGCCAGGCAAAGGGGATGGGGCACTCGTTGCACCCTGGGGGGGGGCTTGGGATCTGCACAGCTGCTAATCTGCACTGAAATGCAGGCATAATTAAGAGTTCGGGGTAAAGAAAAAAGACATGGAGCATTAAATCAGGCCTTCTATTGCCCGCCAGGAGCAACTCTGACCACAGCCAGCAGTGGGAGAAATCCCTGCTTTCACACCGAAGTAACAACTTCACTTTCAGGCAAGTGCTTAAATTTCTGACCTGTAACTTTCCGTACCCATGTCCAGGCCCCCCCAGAAGCTCCCTGATTGTCAGCAGTGCAGAGAATGCAGGTGCCCGCAGCGGATTGCCAAAATAACGTTTCTAGGTGGTTAGTTCAAGACATCCAGGTTTGAAAACGGAGCTGTTAGCTTATCGGGTTTGAACTTGTAAGATCTTGTCACTGCTTTTGTCCCCATTAATTTCTTGATGGAAATCACCTTCTCTATCACCATAAAATACAAGTGGCTTGTTTTGCTCAAGGGAGCATCATGTCAGAACACGGCTCCTCTGTGTTACAAACAAGCTACGGAGGAAGAATTCAGCATGAACACTTGGAAACCTTCAAGTATCAGGGTGTTATTGATAGCGTTTATTGATGATGACACTGCCTATTTGCAAGCTTTCCTTCACTGAGAGAACATCAAATAAGCTCCCCCTTTCTGGGGAAGACCCAGCTGCATCAGGAGAT
Organism: Neopsephotus bourkii; assembly: GCF_033783945.1. Classification (NCBI taxonomy): domain Eukaryota; kingdom Metazoa; phylum Chordata; class Aves; order Psittaciformes; family Psittacidae; genus Neopsephotus; species Neopsephotus bourkii. Next base: position 236,164 of record NW_026901430.1, on the reverse strand, counting down.
TTCTGGCTCATTTCTATTACAAGAAGAAGAAGCCAACAAGCTCCCTTTTCTTCACCTCCTCACTGTAAGCTGTTTAGAGCTCCCTGGATAAGAATAACCTGGATTTTGCCATCTTACCAGTGCAGGGGCTTGGCAGATACATTTGCACCTTGTCCTGATACTCACCACTACAGACCTGTTGGAACACCATCATTATTTGGTTTTATAGTTGTTTTCTGTAGACCAGAACAACCCTTCTTACAAGTTAAGTGCAAACCTTGCCTCCTGTTATTTACTAGTTACTAGTTCCCTATCACCCAGAGATGTCTCCTGGCTCCATACATTACAAATAAACATATCATTACTCCACACAGGAGTCAGCCAGAATTCCTCTTGGAAACAACTGCCAGAGAAAACCCTGTCCCCCCCGCCACATGCCCGCAGTAACAAGGCAACAGAACACCATCGAACATAGTTCTTTCCAGCCACCACACTGCAAAACCAGCCAGAAACAAAAATGCTTTCTGAGAGTCAGACAGTCAAGAATTCAGCTATTGAAGGAACCTAAATGACACTCAACTTCAGACTTCGGTATACTGGATCAGCAGGGCTGCTGCTGCTTCCAAAGATGGAGAATAAAGGTACGTCCAGCCCACAAGGGCCAAGCTCAAGTGTGCTGTCCAGGCTTCCCTCACCCATTCATCATATCTCAGAGGTGCACATTAGGGTGAAGTGGAATTACCTTCTAAACATCTTTTTCTCCACTGGCCACAGGAGGAGCCTAAATGATGGAAGCAGGAAGATGACCCAGTCCCAGAGGAAGGCTGATAGCAGAGCACACTAAACTCACATCTCAAGTCCCAAACCAGTGCTTTACCACTCAACTATTTTGCTTTTTGTTGGGGACTCAGCAGCCCTGGCCCCACAGGAGGTGCTCAGAGGAGCTCCCTTCACCCTGCTACCACCACCTCCTGCCCCTGAATCCCAGCTTCACAGGCTCCCGCCAGCGTGCACCTGCACCCGCCTTTCCATTGGTGTGTGCCCAAAGGCAAAGCGGAGGCTTGTGTGATGGACTCATCGGCCTGGAGAGCATCTTATCACTGCCCTGTGCTTATCAAGAGAACATGGAAATGTGGAGGAGGCTCCACCACCATGGTCATTAGCCAACAAGCTGCTTCAAAGGGAAGTGACAGTTGTGGTGATGTTTTAGAACCGGCACACCCAGCTAGGAGTAACACACCAGCTGGGCTATTTATAATCCCTGATTCTAGAGTCTTAAAATAGCACTGCTTTTATTTTTACATTTTTAGGCACGCTTGTACATTTAAACAACTCCATTTGCAGGCTCCACATCAAACACATCACAGTCTCTTGGAAATGGGAGACAGCACTTCATGCCTCCCCACTGAAAGGAGAGGTGAACTTCCCTCTCCCCTTGGCCCCTATCTCCTTGGCCAATGTGATTAAAGTCCCCAGGCCTATTTCCATATAGTTTTACATATAGTCTGGCTCTTCCAAATGCACAATGCAAGGACCACACAGCATCTGCCTGCAAACATCGCAATGCAGCAGAGCTCAGACTGCAGCACATGGCCACATGTGTGCTGCTCTTACCACCAGACAATGCAAAGTCTCTGAAGGAGTTAATGGGTCCTACAATAAAGCAATCCAGATTGTCTGTGTTTTTCTTCAAAAAACAAAGGTCAATACACAGAAGCAGTCAAACAAACCATGGCTGCATGTGGGAAAGGAGAGCTCTCTACAGCCTCAGCACAGGCATCGCTATTTGTTCTCTGCTCCCCAGTGCCACAATGTTCCTTGGCTGGCACTTCTTAATGACTGGAGCATCCATGTGCTTTTTGTAAAACAATCCTAAAATATTTAGGGCAGGAGAAAAAATTCCTTGCACAGTCTAGGTTCTGGCAGATTGCATAGGTGTCAAATGGTAAATTGTTAGGTGTTTTGTTTTAATTGGAGAGTTATTCATACCCTGGAACTGGTTATTAACATAGGAAAAAAACAGAACTTATTCTTAACCATAATTAAAGGGACTGTAATGAGACTGCAAAAGCATGGATGGTCCCGCCAGACCACCCCTTCCTTCAGGACTTACAGGAGGAGGAACATTAGAGGCCCCATCTTAAGATACTTCAGCTAAGAGCTTCAGAGGGGTCAGGCCCAACACATGACCCCCAGTTTCTGTGATGAGCCTCACCCCCCAGCACTCCTCCTCCTGTCTCACCACAGCAGGGATGCTTTTGGGAGAGGGTACTGCAGGGGTGCAATCCCACCCTTCCCTATCAGCAAATCCTTTCTGACCAAGGGGCACATGGATAGGACACATCCTGGATTTGGCCTAGAGTTGCATAACCATCCTTGCTAAAATTCAGGATTAACAGGTTATATTTTCATTTGTGAGATTGTTATCTGCCCTAAGAAAGGTTTCCGATTTCACCAGCACTAATCAGGATGCCACAATGGATTTCCGGTCTTGGCAATGAGGCTCGAGAGCCTTTGTACCTTGTGGAGCCGGTTTTAATTCAAATCTAACTGGCAGAGCTATTGTAGGCTGCATGTTGAACAGATTAGGGAAAAAAAGTCACTTAACATGCTACTGTACCTTCTCTCTAAATCCATTTCTTACAGACACAAATCCCTTCGACCACCAAAGCACCTGGTACCCACGTACCCTTCCAGGAATGACACCCTCCATCTCTCCAGTGGCCCTGCGCCAAGATCCCCATTATAGTTCTGTGCCTTACAAATCTGTACTGGTTCCCTGTTATGCTGTAAAGGATATCATAAAACATAAGCAGCAAATACGCCCCGTATCAATAGAGCAGCATGCCATGACAACCCATGCTCCCAAACAACGCCAGGCTGCATGCCTTGCCTCTCACACTGTTGGCTCACAGGGCATTCCATGTTTAATGCTCTCACCCAGACACAACACTCTGAGAGAGAAGCTGCAGTTGGCCGAGGAGCACAACCAAATATGAAACTACTGATGCCATAATTATAACTGTGAGGCCAAACAGACTCCCGAGAGGGACTATCTTTGTGGACAGAGAGGGGAAAGGCTCACTGACGACTGGCTTTACCAGATGAGTAAATCAGACCTGGGTTATAGCCTTCTTGTTCTCCCCCTGCCTCCACCCCCAAGGACTGTGTGAGTCAGTGGAACTGGAGGGAAAATGTACACTAAATTCTACAAGTGCAGGAATTAAAGAGACATCCACAAAGCTTGCCTCTGGCGCTTGATACCAGCTGCAAAATTGGGTTAGCTTGACATTGCTGCTGGAGGTGAACAGACCCAGGAAGGCTGGCTAAGCCGCAGCTGAGCAAAGCCCTTCTCTGTGAAGCAGGTGAGCTGGAGGCTGACAGTGGCCTCATTGCTAGGGCACGAAAACACATTTTTGGACCTTTAAATCCAGGAGTGGAGTCACAGCAATTAAGAAAACTAACTATTTCCTGAACAAACTTGAGGTTCAGACAGTTTGTGATTATGAGATACATGCATATCTGCGAGCCTGGCCTGAGCCAGTTTTTAAAGGGCTGAAGAATCCTGCAAGCTCTCTGAGGTTCATAAAAGCTTTTCCTTTAATAGTCAGGTCAAGAACATTTCAGTGTTGAGATTCTTTTACCAGTGAGAGCACCGTCAAATCAACCCCAGCTGACATTCACGCTGCCTGGCAGCAGCCCGGGAGATCTCCGTAAACGGTATCACAGCTCCGGAGAGGAAATCTCGGATGTCTCGTAAATCCTGCTGTGGGGAGTGCCACATCGCAGGGGGCTCGTTGGGTTTGTCCACTCCAACAGGATGCCAGTGATGACACCCAGCTGCCTCTGTGATACCACCCAAGACATCTGCCCATCAGTGCCCTGTCCCAGCCTGCCCCTTGCCACAAGCAGCATTCACAGAGCAGTGCACAAACTAAGCCAGGAGAAAAGCACAAATCACTAGGTTACACCAAAGAGTCTTCTTTTTTTCCTTTCTTTCCTTAATACTTTCCTTTCTCTTCCCGTTTGCTGCTGGACTTCAGGGGAGGATATCAAGCCTGATAAAAAGAGTCCACAAACCCTTGACACGTCTCCGCAAGCTGGAGAGATTTCCTTGGGGTAAGAGCTGTGGCTGCACCAGGGTCAGCTGGGAGGAGGGAGAGGGCCGGGGAGGGAGAAGGGGAAAAAATGAACAGCTGCAAAGCAATTAAGCCTGCCTCTGCCTTACTGTCCAAAGCAGGAGGCAATCTAATTCAGCCTGGTGCCTCTCTTCCTTCAGCCGTCTGGTGCCTGCCTGGGATTCAGGAAAGGGGCTGTCTGCCTGCCCACTTTGTCTGCTGAGCCAAAGGGGCCCTTCCCAGCCACAATTTCCAAAGGAAAGAGATCTTGGCTGGCGGTGTCTCTTCTTTTCTGAGAAAAACATGCGCTGAATGTAGTGGCAGCAGCTTTATAACCCTCTCCTGCCCTTCCTCAGCAAACAACCAAAGTGGAGCTGGAGCAAGAAAATGACCCCGCTGGCTCCTCCACTCAGCACTTGTCTCCCAGCACAATGAATCAATTAGCGTCCAATCATTATGGTGGTAACTGTATCTTTCACAAGCAAGATTTTATATAGAGATAGAATAGGATGTTTTCTGCTCATTTCCTTCCTGTCATTCTAATCACGAGCTACTGTTAAAAATACAATGCATTTAAAGTCCATAATATTCTCAAGCATGTGTTTTTCCCAACTGAATAGCTGGACTTCTGTTCTCTGCACCATAAAGGTGCAGCAATAAAGGGGGGGGGCATATGCAACTGGGTTAGAAACTCACACAGGGCATATACGGGTCATCTAATTTCCACGTTCCTAATATCAGGGATTACTTTAATTCCTTATTCTTGCCAGCTGTTTCAGTTTATAATCCATGGGGCAGGACTCCTTCCAGCATGTCTAAGGACATACTTGTTGTGCTGTTTCTTCAGAAATTGGCAAAAAAAGTTTTATTTGGAAAATGTTAGTGCAGCAGTAAAAAGCCTTTTAGTACCCAGTTAGAAGGAGAAAATAGGCTCTGTGAGAAGAACAGAGCACAATTCAACTTTCAGTTAAGTTTCACAGTAACGCAAACGGCCGGTAGGTGCCTTCCCTTTAACTTTAGTAAGGTAGAAATAGGCAAAAAAGTGTATTTTAGATGCAGCCAGACAGCATTTCATCTTATGAAAAGCCTCAATACTGTTATCATAAGTAGAATAAAAAAGAAATCAGAGTGAGCAAGATTTTAGTTCACCATACTGGCAAATGCTTTATAAAGTAAGAAAAAGTAGAGGAAACCTTTGTAAGCTAAAGCACAATGGTTTTATATAGTGTCAAACCTATAATGGAGCTGTACACCTAAGTCATGAGTTCATTTCTAATCTTACTCCACATAGGATCCCTGATAAAGGTCACAGTTCTTTTTAGAATTAAAATTTATAGCCATATAGATATATGCCACCTATGTAGGAAAAGGAGGCTCAGGCTCTGGACTGGGCACAAAATGGATTTGTCTGTTTCCCCCTCACTGAAAATGTTTTTTCTTAATAAAAACAGTTCTTGCTAAATAGTATTTTTTTTAAAGTAAAATACAACATAAATAAATGTTGGGGATTTAGACAAAGTCCTAAAACACCAAGGAGAAAACAGCAATATGTCTAGCAAAACTTCTTTCAGTTAAAGATTTACCCCTGTTTCAGGACCACCACACAGTCTATGGTGGTATTACCAGCATTTCTCTCTTCATGCTGACCTTAAGCCTCTTAAGCCATTAAACACATAGTATTTTCTGATAATGGAACGCCAGTCACATTTCACTAACAATATTTCACTTTAATGAGATATGAACTTGCACATCAAACACGTCTACCTCAGTCTGAGAAATATCAGCACTTTGGGGAACTGCAGGATCACAAATAATGACATCAAGAGCCCAACGCTATTCCTGGAGAACTTGTAAGTCCTGGTTGCAGCAATAGGCATTTGAGATGTGTAAGGATTGCAAAATCAGATGTTAATCTGCAGCGAACAACACAGGTATGGGCAGTCTGCATTTCTGCCTTAAGCAAACAAGAACCAACAAGACAATTACTGAGAGAAAGCAGCACCAGTTCTAACTGCACGTATAAATAGGCATTAAAACCGACTGTATTCCTCAAGTGAGTCATTACACCGTGAAGAAAACTTTTACAAGAAACTTCATGTTGTTTACAAATTTCCCATTTATTTTTTGGTTTTAATTCTTTCCTTCCCACTCACAACACATTCAACCAACCTCGGGAAAGAGCCTAAATGAAGAACCACAGAATCATCGGTATTTACTCTGGCACCTTCAGTTAACCGGTTCTCCACTTTTTCTGCAGTCGACTAACTAATGCAATATAAACACAGACCTTCTTATCAAACTAAGACAAGATTACTCAGCTTTCTCCTGGCACAGAAAGACTCGGCTTTTTATATCCTGGAGGCTGTTCCCTGGTGCAAGCTGGGTCCGGGTGGTGGGAATGGCTGCGCTGCCTTCGGCACTTCCCGGTGTGGCATGAGGCACAGCACTATTACCAAGCCAAGGACGAAAAATCGGCAGGAATAGCTTAATTCCAGCCCTAAATGAGCTCAGCAGGGAATCTAAACAGTCAAGTCAATTGCCAGAATCTGCACTTTTCAACCTCGTTCTGCTCCTTTGATCAGACTGAATTTTGAGCTACGGCGATTAATGGACTAATAGAGGAAGTCACAGGGTATCTCTTGGGAGAAGAGAAAAAGGAGAAAAAAGTACCTCATTCTTGTTATGCGTCTATTCTGCTAAATGCCACATTTCTACTTAGAAAACTAAAATGCTGATGTGGAAAGTTTGCTGACGGAGCTGGAAAGGAGGGGAAAAAGGGGGGCTGTACAAAACAAAAATTAATGCTCATATGATTATTCATTCATTGCTTAAACATACCCTTCAGAGCAATGGTAAAAGAAAGCAGACTACCGAAATACAAGTGCCATGTAAACCACACTTCAATCCAGTACAGTAACAGTTTATACTTAATAATGCCTGAGAGTAAAGGAAATATTAAAGACATTTATTATGCAAAGAGAAGCTTCCAAAAGCCCTGACTATTTAACTACTTAAAGAAATGGGTTTGTGTATGACAGGGATACATACTACTGCTATCCCAAGATAGCATGTCCTCATCTTTCTGAAGAGGGAAGAAACACAGTCACAGAAGTCTTTGTTAAGAACTCTTTTTCCTCATTTGCTTTTGTTATTGCCATGCCTGAGACAAGGGGGCAGCTTTTCTTCCTGCAAGGGGCAAATGTTTCTTTCACAACTCACGACTGTAAGAAACAAATGCCAGAGGACTGCAAATAATCACTGGACTGATTAAAATATAACTTATTCAGAGTTTGACATGTTTACAAAATGCTGGTACTAACTCCCAGGAAAAACAAAACCAAAAACAAAACTAAAAAGCCAAAAATAATCCAAATGTAAACTGGAGCTGATACAGGAACAAGTGCTTCCAACACACTCTCTTTTATTTTCTTTTACTAATATGCCACTGCCAATGACAACTGTGCCCTTTGCTGCATCCTTCTCCTCCACGTTTAGTTTGTCTTGAGCATACAGAGACTCTGCATATACATGATTCACTCTGCTCTCAGAAATAATCCAGTCATTGTCCTAGAATGACCTCCCACTGCACAAATTTAGGTGTGCATGTTTGAATCTTTACAAGATCAAGCTGTTATTGTAATGTCTTAGACTAGGATATCGTATTATTTTGTCTGCATTACAGGGCTTACCCTTGCATCAATTCTGTAAGGGGGAAAAATAGCTGGGCACAGCTTGTCCATAACCTGCATGCACATCTGCATCTGTCTGACACTGATCTAAGGTATCACATTTTCATTACTTCAATAAGAAATGTTAAATAATTTTGCTGTTTTTATAGAGAACATTATTTATTCTACAGTAATGCATTTCCTATCTTCTTTTAACATTCCCATATGAAAAGGGTTAAATTGTAATATAGGATTGCTTTTTGTTAACAGTAGTGATTTTTAAGAATTACATACTGATAATGGCAGCATTTGCCTTTCTATATGCTATAAAAAAAATTAACTTTAAACCAGATATGCAATAAAGTGATTAGCCTTCAAAGCCCTAAGAAGAGATGCTATATTCTGATTGTGGGTGTCTATCCATTATTAGTGCTGGCTGCTTGAAATAGTACAAAGTGCTCCAGAAAGAAATATTACACAGCCAGCATGCCTGACTGATACGCTTCCTAAATACACAGTTTTTGAAGACAGCTCATGATAGTGTTTGGCTTTCAAACCTTAATGTTAACAGCTTTGATGGGACTGCTTCTAGTTTGTATTTAAGACCCATTACCTCTTCCTCTAAGCAGTCTCTGTGAAACACCGTTTGTTCTAGGGGGATATTTACCATCCAGCACAGCTCTGTAATGGCCGTTAATTCACACCATTTTGCTTGCTCCTGTATTAACCAGCAAACTGTGAATCATCCCAGTGTTTCCAGACTCACAGATGTACGAGGGAACCACCAAGGCCAGTTCAGTTTCTCTCCCCATTGAGACATGGAGACAATATCAGTTCCTGTTTACAGCCACGGCTTTGTTTTCCCCCACCCACATGCTGAAATTTCTCCAAAATGCCCAAAGAGAAGAAGAAAAAAAAAACAGAGACTGAGTTCATTTTACCAGGAAAGTTATTTCTAGGTATTGCATCTGAAAGAAAACATGTTTGTACTTTTATCTGGTGAGCAGCCTTTACTGCAGAGCGGCAGAATGACAGAGAAGCAGGAGGACACAGTAGGCTGCTCCAGCCACCCCACCCTGCGGAACCGCCGGCCGGCGCCAGGCACACGGGTTAACAGCATCTGAGGGACTCTCTTTATTTGTCTGTTTGCTTTTTATTCTAATTGTTATATTATGCTTTGGTCCTGTAACTATTTCTGCCTGCTGGAAATGCAGATGTGATTTTAGGCTGCCACAAGACAATACCAGGTAGACACCACCCCCAAATTCAAGGGTACAAACAGTGCTCTCATAGTATCACTGCAAAAAGTATTAAAGGCAGTTGTTAATATAAGCATCAAATTTGAGGTAGTAAGAAGGGCATGATTTTGGGAAAGTAGGCGCATTTACTGAAAGCCAGCTTGCTTTTAGTTCAAAATAAGCTCCCCCAAAACTGTCATTTACTAGGAAAGATACTGGAAACACAGACAACAAAAAACTTATCTTCCACAAATGTGAGGGAAAAGTGGAATTAAGATGTTCTGATATTGATGGGTATTTACAGCACAGATGAAACAAGTTGGGTGTACAATAGGGTCACAGAAACCATTTCCTCATTGCTATTTAGCAGGAGACTATGTATGTCATGAACGCACCTTTTTAATATAAGAATTATGGGTGCACTAACTTGTAAATGAGGATGCAAGTAGCGTGTTTTGCCCATCAGTAACCACTATTCATGTTGTTATTTTTAAGAATGATACACAAGAAGGAAGTTACGGCATTCATTATGAAGCCAAACAGTGCGAAAGGTCACCGAGTCTTCCCCTAGATTCCTTGCTTGTTTATAGCTTCATTGCATCTAAGGGCATAGTTGAGAAGAAAATACATTCAAACCCTTTTGCTCGACTGCTTATTAACTTAAAGATTTCTGCATATGGATGGGTTTGGGGATTTTTTGTGGTGAAAAAGAAACAGAATGGGTTACTTGTGAAAAAAGAAAGCAAGAAAATCTGCAGCTGGGGCCTGATGCCTGCTACCAAGCTGCCTAGAAAACCCGAGAGAAACTGCCCACCCAGGCTGGCAGGATCAGAGTGGTTTTGGTACAAATGTGTGCCAGAATATGGTTTCACATCACATGAATCACACACTTTTTAGCATGATATCACCACTGTAGAGAGAAGAGGTTCTCTCCCACCGCACACTGCAGAGCAGAAGGAAACAACTGTCTGTTGCTTAAGACTCAAAGCCACAGAAGCAAGAGGGTTTTTTTTTTGGTTAATGTCGAACCTCTGTGAGATGCACACTCTGCTCCACTAACCCCATATGGAGCTGGGGGCTACAGCACTGCCACACAGCTTGTGTCCCGAGCACCAGGGAACCTGCTAAAAGCACCCTGTCAGGCTGAAATACAATGCCTTAATAAAAGAGAAATTTAGGACAAGTCACATTTCCATCTACATGTTCACAGCATGAGTACTACTTCCCCTTGTCTTTCGCCACCAAAACCCTGGACAATACCACATCAGCCCCCCCTCCCCAATCGCTTCACAGTCCTGCAGGTAACAAAGACAGTCTTCACCTTCCAGCGCCCCTTTCTGGCATTTATAGCACCTCCCATGTCTCTTTCTTTCTTTCCAAATGGACGTTTTTGTCCAGCATGACATTCCCATATATGTCTGTGTCCCAAGTGTTAAATTACTGGCAAAACATCTTCCATTTTATTAAACAGGTCATAACTAAGGGAAAGACCTGGCTGGACTGAGGAAAGTGCTGCAGCTTTGGTTTAGTATTCATATTAATTTCAGATCCAAAGGAGGGTGATGGTGAGGTTGGGGGAGGATGCTCCCCACCTCGTGTTCAGAAGGATCTGGTCTATTTGCAAGCTTCTCCTCTGCAGATTGCTCCCCATAATGATGTGCTATGTGGTGTCCAAAAGCACTTTCAGCACAACAGATAGCTAAACTGGAAGGAATGGTGAGTGCATTAGGCAGAGCTGCTAGAAGTATCAGTGCCTGTAAACATCTTTAAATAAAAGCCAAAGAACTGGGAAGGTTAAGACATGGCTACAAGGACTTGACCATAGCAGGGAAATGCTTTGGAATACCTGTAATCTAGGAGATGACGACAACATAGGCGATTCAAAACACACTGCAAAAGAGAACAGACTAAGAAGGTCAGATGTGAACCAAGATTTTATCTTGATTACTGCTCTTCTGAAAATGCTGCGTTGCTGTTGGCATGTTGAGGCCAAGCACTCCGTTTCTTTTCACAAGTTTATTCCGTACTTTCCAAAACTTATCTTACAGTATTTATTCACAGGGGAGGGAGAAGGGACAAGATGCCAGTCTGACAGTAACAGTCAAGCTCCTTTCAGACTCTTTTGAACAAAGGGAGAATCTCCAGTCTTGAAAAAAGATAACACAGTTGCAAGTGCACAGATAGATAGAAATTCAGAAATGACCATTCAAGAAGATGTTTTTACATCTGTGGAGAGGTCAAACTCTAGGCTCGGCCCTATTACTCTGTAATCCAGATTCATCACCAGCTTCCTTTGTTCGCCTATTCAAAGGCACTTAATTAGCTGGAGGGCTTGCTGCTTTGCCTTCAAAAGCTCTCCACTCCCACAAAGGCTTTGCTTTGGTATTGTGCTACCATTGCCTTTTGAAACCAAATCTGTTTTACTTCTCCACAGCATTAGTGAAAGAAAAAAAAAAATCCACCAATATCTTAAAAACTTTTTCCAGAGAAAAAAGAGGAGAGGAGAAACAAAGATGAGGGGAAATACCAGCAGAGTTTCATTCAAAGTGGCTTTAAAGTAAGTCTGACACTTACAGAAAAAGGGGGGATGGGGATGAAACTGCAGATGAAATCTGACCAGTATTTATGGTCCTACTAATAACACATGATACTGTAGTTGGTTTATGTGTTAGGAAGACTCCTTGTGACATCATGGAAATCCCAAATAAAACATGATTTTTTCCTGTACTTACAAGAGGACCATATATACTCAGGTGCTGTGTGGGCTGTGCTCTCTGCTTCTCCAAACTCTTAATCAATCTGCATCAGAGCTTATAAACCTGAAGTGCTGCTGAATCAGAACAGTCTCACCTATCAGTCATGGTGCACTGACTTTTCATGGGCAGCAATAACTTCACATAACACAGGACACCAGGAATCAGCCCCTGGAATTAACTTTTCTGTTTATATTAATATAAGAACCAGTACAATTTTGTATTCCATTATATTTATTTAACCTTTGACATGCAAGCTCTGGGTCAGTTTGTTCCTTGTATCAGTGCATTTCTTCAGTTTTGTGTCTATATTTAGAGAACTCATGCTCAGAAACAAGTTTTTTTGTCTAATTCCCTCGCACTGACTCCCCCTTTTCCCCCCAGTATATTTAATCTTGCTCAGGGGTTTTGGTCTTTCGCTGCAACCTATAATTTACTCTGCCAACTCAGATACTGTATTGCTGCTTTTACCACAGTTAAAGAAACACTGTCAAGTTCTTTTCAAAGGTTTTCTTAGTTTTCAGTATGTTCTTCACTATCTCATATACTGTCCACATGTAGTAAAATACAACTATTTTTCCTGCAGATTATACTATTTTTCTCTCTGTCTCTTTTCCTATCAGCTTTCCTCCACCATCATTTTTGGCAATGGAGCTGAAACAAATATACCCTTCACTGACAATCCAGTATACAAGTATCTGGATGTCAGCAGGAATGCAGAGGGCTCTAAGAATAGCACACTGAGTTCCTACAGTGCAAGCGGAGCTCAGAAATGCACAGTGTGTCCCACCCAAACAATGGCTATTTATTAGCTACATCCCCCCAACAAAACAACCTTTTAAGTTGTGTTTCAGTTTCCAACATCTTACACACAGGGCAGTGTGCAGGACTGCCCCTCCTCCCTCAGACCCTCAAGTTTTAATTCAGACAAACTTGGGCTTGGAAAAGTAATAGCCACCCAAAGGGCTTCTTTTATTCCACGGTTTTAAACTGCAGAGATCACCGTTTTCCTGCCCCAGGGGAATCCTCCTTTCCCTTCACAAAGACCTCTGTCTCTTCTTATATTGGTGAGAGCAAAAGAAGAGCTCTTCTGGAAGTAATGATCAGTATCAGCATTGGCAGAATTGGGCCCAATGTATCTGACATGCCAGAATAGGAGATGTGCAAGTCCAAACTGTATTTAGTCAGGAAAATCAGGGAGATACCCAACCATTCAACCTGCCTGGGCAAATACAGCTTTTCGTTCCCCCAGAAACAGCCAATAAAGTCAAGTGGCTAAGCTTAAGCACAGAAAACTGTGTGATAGTTTTGGAGACTACCTTTGACTCTCTGACATTTACTACTGTCTTTACGTTGTGGATTTATTAGTCCAGACCTTTGAGTATAATTTCACTCAGCAAGCATCAGTCCTAGATGAGTAAAATGAAAACCTGTACACATTCACAAGAGCAGTGTTAGCACCACCAGGCTTTGCAATATCACACAATGCAACCCGTCAGTGCCTCAATCAATATCTGTCAATGCTCAACAATAAAGACATAGTGCTTCGGATGGGAAAAGATTAGCCCTTATCAGATTTACCAGTTGTCCAAGCAATACAGGATCAGGGATGCACACTGATTATGCTTAAGAGATACATCATGAAGTACAGAAGTGGTAGAGCTGCGGGTAGTAACCCAGCTTTTGGAATGCAGAGTCTTTGCTTTAATACGCTTTGAAACAACAGCAAAAAGCTCATTCCGGGGCTGTGTCCCAGGGCTGCTCTCTTCCCCATGTTGCTCTGCCTGCTACAAGGATCAGATTTCATGGTTTATTGTTCTCCCTCCAACTGGCCACCATCCACATTCTTCTCCCGCACAAAGCTGCACCTCTTGCTCAAAAGAAGGAAGCATTATGCCTTCTTTTCGTAAATTTTAGTCACATTTACAAACACACACACACACACACACAGAGCAAGGGGATGACTTCTACACATTCCAAGGAATGCTGCTGGTTTTTGTTGAGTGAATTTCTGTGAATGAGGCTGAAAAAGGCAACTTTCCACCAGAAGGTTACTAATTTTTGAAGATGGTGAAGTTGTGTCCCCTGTCTTCTGAACCTTTAACATACTGCCTTTTAATGAAACAAGTGCTTCATGCTTGAAAAGTCACATTCATCACCTGCCTTAGGAAGGAATTAGGAAGGAGATGCTGCAAAGCTCAAATTCAGCTCTGGATACACTGCTGGAAATCAAAACCACAGTCATTGGAACTACTTTCCTACAATGGAGTAAAATTGGTGCACAGCAGGTCAGGTCCAAAATTTCAGTATCAAACGTCTCAATGAAAGTAAGAAGTCTGTTGCAGACAAATAACAGATCAACATGCTAGAGTCAAAGAAACACAGCAAATACCCCAGAATTTTAAGGTTTCTCACCTAGAGTTTTTTTTTTCCATGTAATTTTTCTTTTAATTCAGCATTCAGGGTCCATTGTATTCTACAAGGTTTGCAGTAAAGTCATCAAAGCCGAACAAAATGCTCCACTCCTCAACATCCACCATCTTTCTTCCACAGCTCAACAGACTGTACAACTGAAGCACTGGCATCTGGTGTGTAATTATTGTAGCATAAGTGTTCCTTGTAAAATGAGGGAGGCACCATAATCTTACCTAACTAGTCTGAAAATGTAAAGTGCTCATCACCTGTAATCACTGCCTTAACTGTCCTTGATCTTTACTAATAGCCACCGGATTATAACAACTCTCTCTCAGATGGTGAGAATCAGCTAAAACACAGCACAGGCAGAAAAGGAAAGTTGCTGGAAGAGGGGCTATTTTGGCCAATTAAAGAAACTCAGTGCAGGAATTTTTCCCATTTTCTTTTGGCTAATCAGTGATGGAGGGGGTTCAGAGGTGTAAGACAAAAATGCAAAATGCAAAGCAGGGAAAACTAGGGCAGAGGAAACCTCAGGAATCCAACAGGGATGTGGCAATTCCACCCAGCAGCAGAGCCAGAAAAAAGAAATATGCGCAAAGGTTATGGACACACGATCAAAAGCGATCGTGTTACTGCAGTTAACAACTTACTAGCCATCATCTGAGATGCAGTGAAGCACCAGGAAGGTATTCTTCACCCATGCTGCTCCTGACCAAACCATTTGATGGGCTGTAATGCACGAAGCTGCAGCAATTTACTCATTTCAATCTCACTGCCCATCCATACTCTTAGATCCCAAGCCAGAAAGACTCTCTGTGATTTATTTGGGTCTCACTGCACACAAACAGGGTCTTCACATGCTTATAGTAACATAATTGCTTCAGGCCTTCATTAAATTAGGGGCCTTACATTGATAACCCTTTAAAGTGAACTATCGATCATATTGTTACATGTTACGTATTTGGATAAGCAGATTTGGAGAGTCACCAGTTCTGCCGATTTGTCTGTTTTAAGCTGCTGTATTGAAATACTGAGTACTGAGTGTGCACAACTTGAAGGATAGTGACTTGATCACTTGATCCTAAAGTGGCATAATGAGAACGCACCTCACTGATTTACTACAAAGAAGCTGTAACTATCCCCTTATTTCTCATTGCTACCATAAGACAAGGTTACACCAAGTCACCTATATTGAAGAAATCTACCTCCACTGAAGAAATCCACCGCTGTAAGAACCACTAACTTAGCAGTGAAGAAGAGCAAAATAATCCAGGCTCTGGAGCATATTCCCCAGCTAAGCACCACACTCTCCAGCAAATCCTAGCAAGGCTTCAGAAATCAAGCTCTGTTTTGCTGGGTGAGAAGCATTTCAATCCTTCATGAGGAGTTGGTAGAGTTCCTGTGTGTGCAACTAAGCAACTTGAAGGATTCTGCTTCCAAAGCTGGTTCAGCCTAACAAGGTATGTGGCTTTGGTGGTGAGATTCAATGTTTCATACTATTCTTGCTAGCAAATAATAGCCATTTATTCCTCATACCCAGGCTGCTCTCAGACTGAGCCCTCATGTCCTTCCTTGCCCTGAAGTCCCCGTTCACAGTAAATCTCTGATGCAGAGTGGTAGGAGGGGACGGCACTTTGCGCCTCTCCTTGAGTCTCTCAGGGAGAAATTGCTGGAGAGAAATCAGGGCTGTGTCTCACTGCTGCCAGCTGCAGTTTTGCATTTACCAGCTCTGTTGGTATCACAGATCAACAGAGGGTGGGGAATGGCCCTCAGCCAAGCAGGGCATTGCTCCTGGCAAGTGCTAGCAACAGGTATTTCAAGTTACCTCTGCTATTCAGTAGCTGTTGACCTGCTGTACATGGGAGTCATATTTTAACTTCGCTTCTCACCCCACCTGATCTTTTCTAGCCTCAGAAGCGTAACACAAAGAGTAACTTCTTGAAGGGCACTAAGAAAAGATACTCTCACTAAAAGATGATGAGAAACATGTTACAGGAACATCCATACAGCTTACAATATAAGCCAACTAAGAATACATAACAAAATATAGCTCCGTGCTAGATCTGTGAAGAAAATTAACTCTATCCCAGCCAAAACCAGCACAATCACCTCTACACATAAAAATAATCCATTTTAGAGGCATAAGATGTGTTTTGCCTAATGGCACAAAAGTTCTCCACTTGGCTAGAAGAGACAATGCACAGTGGAATTACAGGACATTTCAACTAAAGAAATAAAGTTACTCTGACAACACCAGCACAATGGCATTGCCTTGTCCATGCTTACACTGCACGCACCCCAGAAGTTCAGTGGCGTCACATTTGAAACACCAAGGAAAGTAAAAGTAAGAAAGCAAACAACTCAGTATTTTTCACACAAGCCCTATCATACAGAAGAGATGTTCTCACCTGTCTGCTCTGAGATGGCAACGTGGCAGGCTGCATGTGCCTCTGCATCCGATGTGGCTGCATCAGCTGCCGAAACTGCTGCTGCAGAAACTGGCTGTTGTTAGTCTGCTGGGGTGGCTGTGCAGCTGGAGATGGCTGCTGGTGCTGCGGCTGTTGCTGCTGGAGATAGTGAATGAGGGACTGCTGCCCTTGTCCTGCTGTCAGAGGTGGTATCTTTTGAGTAGCTGACTCTGAGGCAAAGTGAGACAGTGGTTTGGTGTTATTGAAAGAAAACTGGTCTTGGCTAACAGGGCTGTCAGCCACCAGACCTGGCTGCAAGCTAGTGGATGGCTGTTGCATAATTATGTTCATATTTTTGGACTGGTTTGTAGTCATTGATTTAAAAAGCGAGCTCTGCATATTCGTGGGGTTGCTGGTGGGAGTGATGTTAGAGATTAATGTACCTTGGGGACTGAAGGGCTGCTGATGCAGAGCTGGGCTTGACAGCTTTTCTGGCCTGTATGGTGGTGAAGGCCCAGTATTTGTGGAGGCCATGCTGGCAACCAAGTTGTTCTGTGGACTTTTAATGCTGTTGGCTGGTAAGCTGGCTGCTGTCAGGGTGGGCAGCATGGAACTCTGTGGGCTGAAGGGCTGCTGGTTCAGAGCTGGGCTGGAGAGCTTCTCAGACCCATAGGGAGGAGAGGGGCCACTGGATGGGGTGCTGCTGGAAGTCATGCTTGAAAGCAGGGTGTTTTGAGGACTCTGAATGTTGTTTCCTTGTAAATTATTAGCAGGCATGCCAGACACCATTACACTTTGAGGACTGAAAGGTTGATGGTGTGGGGATGATCCTGGTCTGTAAGGTGGAGAGAGACCAGGAGGAGACATAGTTGGCCAGCTAGGAGGCTGTACTGGTTGCTTAGTAGTAGACACCTGCTTGCTAGCTGCCAGCTGCTTTAGCTGCTGAGCGTGCCAGTTGGAGCCAGGTAGGTTGGGTAAGGGTACTGGAAGCATAGGTGGTGGCTGGTTCTTGCTCTGAGCTGCTGTAGAGATGGGCGATGCAACAGGTTTGTTTGAGGAAGGAACTTGGAAGTTGGCTCCAGCAGATGATGGTCTCATCTGAGGAGATCCTCCACTGGTTGGATTGCAACCCGGAGAAAAATCTTTGTTAGCAACATGGTTCTCCAAGTGAGAAGTCTGTGGGGAGGACTTTGGAGTGGTACTTATGCTTGGTTGAGAATGATTCAGCCCAAGTGGCTCTTCAGCCTTGCTGCACAAAATCTTCTCCAGATCCAGGTCATTGGGAGAAGGATCGGGCATTTTTGTCAGCTCTTCCAATAGATCTTGCAGCTCTTGGTCCACAGACTGCAAGCTGTTCCCTTTCTCGTCATAGTGGACAATGTTACTGTTTTGCGCTCCTATTGATCCCTTCTGATTTATTTCGGTGTTGGGTGGCACTGAAAATGGGGAACCAATGCCACCACCATTTATGTGATTGTTTTCAAGGAGCACTGGATGACCTGCGACTCCCAGGGAGGAAGCACTGTGACCAGTGGAGAATGAAGAACTTTGCATTTCTGGACACGCCACATTCGGATTGGCACCTTGGCCCATGGCAAGGTTTACATCATCAAGACAAAGTCTTTTACTGTCATTTGGGAAAATGACATCAGGCACACCGCTGGAGGCAGGAGAGCTGTCATCTTCCAGTTTCCTTTTAATGGATCCCTGTAACTGTGAAAATAAAAAAGGAAGAAGAAAGGATCCATTATTGACCTTATTCTAACATGTTTTGAAGCTCCACACTGTAACACTGGGTTGGAGATAAAGAAAATTAAATCATATAATTAAAAACCCAATCATCTCAGGCAAATTCAATCAGGATTTAAGTGTGTGCAACTTCATTGAAATCAAAAGAATTATAGTCAAACAAAGGCTAAATCTCACATATTGGCCTTACAACAGATGTTAAAACTATACAGTACTGTCTGTCATGTGAACTGTAATAGAAGTTTTTTAAATAGTTTCTGGTTCCATTTCAATTAAGACATTACACTCCCTGCATAACAAACATGCCTACATTTTTATGATAACATTTTTTAGGTCTAAATGGCAAATCTGAATGAAAGCCTGGACTGAATTTAGTGACCTTCTGCCAGTGACTCAGATTAAATTCAGACCTGGGACAACTAAATTGTTTTACATTCTTTATAGGCAGGACATCTGAAATAACTGGCATACTTTCTAAACAAACCAGACCAAAACAAATTCTCAACTATCTATCTAAACAGACTTTCAAACCTCCAACTCACAGATGTTTTGGATTTCAGAAACAGTAAATAACCTCTTATTTTTTGTTTATTCATCTAAGGCAGTATGAGCTTTATTCTTTTGAAGGATTGCAAGTCATTCACAAAAATGGAAGTGGTTTCAAAATGTATCAAATAAGTATTTTGATCTACAAGAATTCGTAAGGTTATAAATCCACAAATCTTAGGGGAAAAAATCTGCCTTCAAACTGAGAACAACACTTCTAATACTAATTTAGCACGATATGGCAGTCTCTTCCAAATATAATCATCCGTGGCTTTCAGTTTTAAGAAGCATGACCTCTATATCATAGGATTAATCAGACATTAACATTGCTGCTTCAAGTTAAGGGAAATAAGAATTATGTTCTTATTTATCAATAGAGGGAGGTAGCATTTTGATAACTATCTAATCAGCAATGGGAAAACCATAGAAGGTTCCTCTAAGGCAGCTCCCAGTAAAGCCTCTCCCTGCTCTGGACTACAATTGCAAGTGCTACCAGTCATGTAGTGCCATGAAAAAAGATCACATCTAATATCAGCTCATATCACCAGAAAAGTCCCACCACCTAATCCCAGCGTAACCAGGTGCATTCTAGGGCTGTGGTGGGTGATGACTAACTTCTACATTTTACACTAACGATTGAGCACATCACAGTTTTGCCTGAGAATCACTACACAACAGCCAGCAACTTTGGTGCTCTTAGAGCACCATCGCCACAGGGTGTGTGGAGGCTGCAAGGCACAAGGTGGGCATACCTTGTGTGGCTCCTTCTGCAAAGAAGGCCACTGTCTCCCCACTAAATTCAGCCTATTTTCAAGCAGTCCTGAACATGCTTTATTCTGACCTGGGAACATGGGAGAGCTGCCCAGTGGCTCACTCAGTTGGACTCACACGAGTGCTGTCTCATCACTTATTTCTGATTTGGTGGGCAGAGAGAAGGTTGCAGGTTTGTGCCTACAGTTGCTTAGGCTACAGATGCAGTTTAGGATTAGTACTGGTCATTGCCATGATAGCATCCATCTTATCCAGACATTTAGAGGAGAGTGAGAAGATACAAGCTAATTGTACATGATCATCATGGCACATGGAAAAGCAGGCCTGCATGCTACACGGAGCTGCTGATCAGCTTTTAAGAGGAGTTTACCTACCCTCTGCCAACAGATGCAGCAGTTTTGCATGGCACTGTGACAAAGACTTTGACATGGATATTTTCCCCTTACCCTCTAAGAGCTAACCCTCACTAGAGCAATGAATACTGCTCCCCTGTGACCTCCAGTTGCATTGCTTTCACATGGGCTACACTCAAAAACCACTGGCAAGTGAGAGCCAGTGCTGGAGCGTTGCTTTCAGCCGCTGTTCAGAGGTTACCCCACAGTCCTCCTTGGTCACAGTGCTACGTGTGGTTTGAATGGGTGGTCTGCGAGACACTGCCTTCACAGCTCGCCAGAGACAGCTGAAGCATCAGAAATCTGATTATTCCTCTAGGCTGATGAGACCAAAATTTGCTTAGCTTTGGGAAATGGAACAAGGCCTAAATCTTCTCCCAAGCGTGGGTCTAATGATGGATGAAATTGTTTTCCTTCATTTTCTGTGTTAAAACTAAGCCAGAGCTGCATGTTTCAACAAATGTTGCCCTGTGTAGGCTGAAACATGTTGGTAGAGCATAACTACATACATTTAAACCCAGACACCTATAGAGAATCTGTACAGGGGTTTCACACATCCAAAATAAACACAGCATGTTCTCAAGTTGCACCCTGGGAACCTTCAGGCAGGAAGTGGTGGGGGATCTCCCACACTTGGCCAGCTGACATGCTGGCATGCATGTCCTTGCCAGTGCTGCTTCTGCCATAGGACATTCCTATGCGCTGAGTTAGTGGGGAAAAATTTGGGCTTTCTAAACACTTTGAAAAATAGCTTTTTAACTGATGCACTGGGGAATAAATGTGATGGGAAAACAAAGCTCCATTTCCCCAAGACTGTTACTAGATATAAACAGATAAATAAGGCCATAGCTTTCGGATGGCATGGGCATTCCGAAACTGGGGCTTTAAATAGGTTTTTAAACAGGATGTTGTTGCTTAGCCCACGCAAGAAGCCTGGCCGTAAGAGAGGCAGTGAAATGAGCTGATGTGTTGTGTTCTCTTGAAAACCAAGCCTTCTGTTTCCCAGGTGAACAATTGCACAAGGACTGTAAAATCTGGAACGCCAGTTTCCCCAGGTGCAGGCAGGGGTAACTCCTCACAGTTTAGTAGCATTGCTAGGTTTGACTACAGCCCCAAATTTGAGAGAGGAAGACTCCGTCCTTAAAGCAACTCAAGAAATCATAGAATAATTTTGGTGAGAAGGAATGCCTGTGTATCATGAGCCCTCCGCTTCAAACAGATCACAGATGAAAAAAGCAGACCACAGCATTTCACCAAGCGCATAAGCATGAAGTATTAGGTACATGCAGAAATCTTTTCTTGGGCTGGCTGGGGTTCAGTATTCCCCACTGAAACACAGGTGGTTGTGACTCCATACAAATATGTTAACAACAACAGTGGGAGGAGATCATCAGTGAGGCAGTACAACTTCAAGCACCAGGAGGTTTTGAGGTAACTAATTCAAGAAGCTGCTTGTACCAGATCATGCAGCCAGTGCTCTCAAGACATTTTAAGACCTTGTCTTCAAAGTCTATAGCTTATGCTATTTGACAAAATCAACAGAAACAAGAAAACCACTACAATATGTTCTTTCCTTGCTCTGCTGATTAGTATATTGGGCAGCTCAAATTGAATACCTGAGAAGTGAATAGAAATATTCTAGAAACACAGAACACACACACACACACACACACACACACACATTAAGCTGGCTGGAGGCTGTTATGGCTAAGTATGGGAAATCTCCATTCATATATGCAAGCAAGGACAAAGCAGACAAGCAGCAAAGAGACTCTTGCGACCTTGTCAAAATTCATTAAAATGCATTGGCATGCACAGCCTCACTTCAGTTTGAGAATACCTGGAAAACAAAGGCAGGCCCTCCAGTTTGGGGAATATCTGATTATGAGTCCTCCATTATCTCAGGTTTGCTTTTATAAGTGTGAGTGCCATGATCCCAGCACTACCATCCTTTCAAAACCAACAGGCTGTCTTTCTGGGAGAGATCCAAGTTACAAATGACTAGCACTGCTACTTCACAATGGCAGTGTAACAAGAATAAGTAATAGCTGTTTACCCTGCCCTGTCTGAGGAAGCCATACAGCTGTGGTTACAAACATCTAGTTTGTTCAATGCTACCTCTTTGCACAGAACCGATTCTGGACAGAGCACTCCACAGGCTTCTCTTGTGCAAAGAAGACAAGGTGGCCTCGGCAAGCAAAACTAGGCCTCGGCTGCACCCTCTCCTAGACCAAGCTCTCTGAACTTGCCCACTCCGGTCACTTTTGGCATCAGGCTCTTTCCAAACTCAGGAGGTGGTGCTGACCTTGAGTAACTTACTATTTCTCAATGAAAGGAGAAAGGAAGGCTGGACGTGGCAAAAACTGAAGGAGAGATCAGAGTGTTAATAAACACACACTATGGTGGTTCCATTGAATTTTAATAACCAATTGAATGGACACCTCTGGACTGGCTCTCTGCCTTGCTGTCACTCAGCCTTTCTCCCTTAACACATCAGCTGTCCTTGGTGACCACTGGCTGGCCCTGCTGCCAGCCCCTGTTAATTCTCCACCCATTGCTTGCTCCTTTACCTGCATGGTGTCCATGAGGACAAAGCCACTGTGGTCTGCTCAGAAGAGCCTCATTTCTCCAGCCTTGCAGCAATCCCCTTCCACCAGAAATAAGCCAAATCAAACTCGAGATTCCTATTTAGGTCAATGCAATGCATAAATGAGAGAGAGACAATACGTTAGGTAAGGTATTTCTGTGCCTCATCCTAGCTTCTGCAGCAACTGCAGGGTGATAATTATTGATCTGCAGGCACCCCACCCCACTCACTGCTACTGAGAGATCCAACCTACAGCAGTGATTCCCACACCTACATGTTTCTTCAAGCAAGAACTGGGCCCAATGGGACCTTGAACTGATATCTGTAGAGTCTGCACTGTGTCGTCCTTTGGTGGCTGCTCTACCTTCCGTTGCCTCCAGCATGCACCATAGCTGGTGGAGACTCTCTTGATTTAATAGCACAAAATGGATCCATGGATCCATGCCTGGGATCTCCAGACAGGGAACCAGATAACCTTCTTTCACTGGGAGTCTCAAGACCCTTGTAATTCTCAGGAAATGCCACCTGTTGGTTTTAATCTTTATTCCACAGACGAAAGAGAAATGATGGTAAAAGGAGATGGGG
Organism: Neopsephotus bourkii; assembly: GCF_033783945.1. Taxonomy (NCBI): domain Eukaryota; kingdom Metazoa; phylum Chordata; class Aves; order Psittaciformes; family Psittacidae; genus Neopsephotus; species Neopsephotus bourkii. The sequence goes on along the minus strand of NW_026901430.1, from coordinate 212,955 downwards.
CAGGTGGGGAAAAATTGTATCTCACTAAGATACGGGGATTTGCTAGTGTTGTGGTAGCTTTGTACAAAGCCTTTCAGAACAAGACCCCAGTGCCTCAGAAACCTGGGGAATCCAGGTCACCAACAGGCTGCTAAGATCTGTCATAGCTGAATTATTTTCATAGAGATTACTTTTTGTTGGAAGGGCTGAGCAATGCAACAGCACGAGGGAACTGAAGTCTTCTTTCCAGTGTTGGTTTTTTTTCAAGATATATTTCAATCTGTTTTTTTCCCTTGCAAAGTATAAAACTTGAGCATAAAGTTTGCTCAACTGAGCTGACCAGAGAATCTATCACACTCTGTGTCTTGCAAACGCTAGACACTGCCAAAACTGGAAATATGTATTTGCCGGAGGCAAACTGCAGCGTTCAGCGATCAAGACTTCAGTCTCCATGGCTTCAACAAGCTTCAGCGAGACCTATCTGCCCATCAGCCCAAAATGTTTCTATCTGTTCTGACAAAAACAGTCATGTAATGGGAAAATGGAACTGGCAATTTTCCATATAAAACAAGAAAACTTCATAAATGTTTATTCTGTGCCTTAAATACACAATTTGTAAAGGTCTGTGCTCTCCACTGATCATTTATCCACACTCTAAATAGATTTTAATGTTCTACTAATCTTTGAGGACAGCACATGAAAAAGAGGTGAGAATCTGACTGTGTGTGTGAAGGCTGGAAAGCGGATTTGATATAATACTACCTTTTAAATGGCAGCAGCTACTTGAAGGCCTTCTTGAATGATCAGATGTGCTGCTTTCAGTAGAAGGCTGGTTTGCACGAGCAACAAATCCCTGATGCTCATGGGCAAAGATCCTGCTTAAGTAAAGCAGAACCTGGCACTGCATTAAGTGCATTTAGCACATCTGCAAGTTTCCATTAGTGCATGCTGGCTGCAGTTTGGTAACAAACGCTCATGTTTTGTATCTGAATCCAGGAAAAAAATGCCTCCTGCTGACCAGTGGGTAGCCAAAGCAGTCCTTGACTATGAGGAACATAAACTATACTTTATCAAAGTCACATCTCAGGCTACAAGGAGAACTCAAGGAGGCTGAAGCAATTAAAACTACCGTTCACTTTCTCCATACCAAGATTAAACATAAGCTAAAATCACATTCCTCCTACTGCTTTGGGCTGTTTGACCCTTCTGATTCCAAATGATTTCAGCATGGGTGGACATAAAGTTGTCATTTCACATTGTCAGGAAAGAGATCACATTGTGATTCCAAGCTGCCAAAGACATGTTTCACCATGCTCAGAAATAGCAATACCCTAAGTCCTCAGCTAAAGAGTACCAGAGTAAAGTTTGCTTTGGGGTCTGCTGGTTATCTGTAGGCTGGAAAGGTGGCAGATCTGTTTGCAATGAGGTGTGGCAGTAGAGAAAGGATTATGAATAGGGAAAATTCACAGGGTAGACTTCCTTCTATTCATTACGCTCATGGAAACAGGCAAATGGAAGGGAGGATAAAGGAAGAGGAACTGGGGATATAAGCATTCATTTTAACCTTGAAAGGACAGTGGTTATTACCTAGCTTGCATGCATTATGTGGATTATTTTTGCCTGGAAATACAGCTTCTCCCAATCTATAATTTACAGTGGCAATAAGAAATCTGCTGCCTTTAAAACAAGCATATTAACATAGATTGGAAGTTGCTACTTAAGCTATGCACTTGCAAACCACCTAAACACCACTGCTACATTTCTAGAACTCGATCAGGACCACAAACATCAGTCGCATTGATGGAAGTGTGCTGTGATCCTTTGCCCCATTACTGTCACCACTCATTGTGATCTCTAGTTATTCCCTCAATAAATTAGGAACCTCAAGCTGTGTTAGAAGAAAAAGAAGACAAGGTGTGTGCTTTCCCTTAATAATATGGCGATGCTCCCTGTTGTGAGTGCAAAAACATAGTAACAGCACTGTTGCTCCCGTGCGTGTATGCATCACCTAGATCTGAGCCGACAGACATAGCAGAGCCCATGACAAGGTTTTGCTTGCTCGCACAGTTGCTCCATAGCTACCATCAATCCCCCTTCCCCATTGCACTGTTGCAGTTTCTCATTTGACTCTGAAACATGTAAACTTTTCAATGGTGACTGCTGACCTGGCACTTCCTTTTGTCTATGTGGCCTCCTTCCCCAAGTTACCATGCAGCATAGGAAGCAATCCTGACTGCAAATACTCAGAACTGCACTGTTCAGCTAGTAAGTGCGAAAATCCAAAACATCATGACAATACAAAACCGGAAAGATGTGATCTTACAGTAAGCTTAAACCACAGAAACTAACAGGAAATACAACCTGGACAACCAAGAGCCTAAGGTATTAGCTTTTTTTATTTCCAATCTTAACCAAAAATTAAAGGGAAGGAGATACTACAAATATGATTCTCATACCGATTTGTGGGAATGCAATTGTGCTCATAACGACAGAAATATGTGACCTATACCCTGCTTTATCATACAAAGCAGCAAGTTTGTGAACAAGGTTTTTCTAATTACCCTTGTGTAAATTACAGGCAACATCACTACTATCTGTGTGAAGGTACCAATGTAGGATTAGTTCCAAGGAGAAGAAACACATTGCCAAGAAAACACCTGTTTTGCTGTCACACACAACCCAGCTTCACACAAGAGACAGAGTAACATTCACTTACAGAAAAGCAAAAAGGAAAAAACCATCCTGAACCAGAAGCTTTGCTACTTTTCAGGTCAGGCAGAATTACCAATCTCATTTAGAAAGCACCAACAGAGATCTGCCCTATCAAAACAAATGTTCAGAGCCTTCCCATCTTGTCTTTCCTTAGCAATTCATCTGCCTTCGGTATTAAAAGCACTGTTGGAATAGAAATTTTTCTAGGAGAAAAACTGCTGTTGACAAATGGATCTGGAGGAACAGGACTACTGCTTGCTCCTGTGTTGTACTGCTAGCAGGAGATCTCTGTACAGATGCCTCTTAATCAGTCATCTGAAGACTTACAGCAATCACGTCATGCATATTGTTTGGCTGTAACTTCCACATTCCATTTAATGACAAGTGTTACTAACTAGACAGCTGAAGACAGAACAAGTTCTCTGCCTCTTAGTTTTTAAGCTGTAGTACAAGAGCATTTCGTTCATATCTGGCCATAAATCAAGATCAATCATAGACTCAATGCCTTTCCATCAGTATTACCTCATCTTACCTCAGTTTTAATACTGGCAGTATTGTTTTATATCCTTTTTTATAGTCCATTAATTTCAAAGTCCTATGGAACACTTCGCAGTAATTTTGTAGACTACATTAATTTCTCACAGCAATAGCTAGGCTGGAGAATTGCAGATCTTCTCCACTGAGCAAAAAGTGATGTTTTTGCTACTTGGGTCTACTGGGATTTGAAAGCTACTTTTCTCTCTTCTTTTTTTCAGCCCCTAACACTGGCACAGTTATGCAATGACCAGAAGTTAACAAAAGCTGTGTAAGAAACAGGCTGTGCATGTTACTTAATTATGAGGTAGGTTTACCATTTGCTAGATAACCAAATAAAATCCAGGCTGACACTTCTTTTGAGCAACATACTGCATTATTTTTCAAGATCCTGAAAGCCTGATTTGATAAAACTGCAGGTTCCGTTTTGTCAAAAGGTATGGCTGGGGAATTAGCAGCCTGGAGGCAAAGCCTTCAATTAGGTCAAACCTGGGGACAAAAAGCTCTCCAATTCTCAGACCAATAAGGAACAATGGGATTTCAGTGTGGAAAAGGAGCATTTTTGTTACAAAAGCTGAAGTACTCGCACTTACTCTCCCAAAGAGTAACAGCTACCACCTCACCTGTGCGGCTGCCCCCAAAGGCTCCCACTGTGCTGCCTTACGCCTGACTGCTGAGCAGCCTTCTGCTCACTTGCTGCACTGGAAAGCAATATATTACTGCATCCAGAGCTCTTCTGGAGGCTTGGCAGAGGACACAACGTTTAAAAGAGCAGTTTGAAGTTTCTCCTAAGTGCTATCAGAAACTGAAGCACAACCCTAAGAAGGATGGAATAAACGGGCAAGGAACGTATTCTCTCCTACACATCCATCCAGGGCCTCTGTTAGTCTCCTGGATGTTCCTCTGCCTTTCAAGTAATGAAACAATGAACTGGATATTGATTAATACAGAAACATAAAAACAAGCCTCACTTAGAGTAAAAGGGATCGTCAATGCAGTGAGTCTCTTACTGAATGTGGGTGTAGAGAGAAGTTTTTATACAGCCAAAAGCAGAAATGTTTTGGAAAGCAGAAGAGTCTGGTGATGCATGTTTAATCTGTTTCTGACTACTTTGTTTTATCCTACCACTTTCATCTTTACCTATATAGCAACTCCAATATTCTCAGCATGCATTAATTGGAATAGGAATGAGCTACACTGAAAATACATTATTTGTAGGGTTCCTTCCTCCTGGACCAGCAGGATGACTGGACAAGCACACAGCTCTGGCTCCAACGACACACATGCTTTGAACAGTAGCTGTTATATACCTAAGGGCTTTAAAGTGAAAACAGTGGTACTAAAACCCCCAAGCCAAACACAGACCATTGCCCCAGTCCTAAAGCCCTATATAAAAAAAAGCCCTACATAAAGCTGTTGAAATTCTGGCCTCAATGAAAGAAATACTTTGGGACACTGACTTCAGCAGGGATGGGGTTTCACTCTTGCTTTTTCATTATTAACAACTAAAGGAGTGAGTTAAAAAATACACAGTATTTGGAGAAATTGTCTCCAGCAGAAAATGCAATGCCGAAGTTACTTGGTTTTTAGCCAGAGAACCTCTTGACTTGCTATAGATACCAGTTCCCCTCTGTCCTAGAAGCAATGTTAATCACACATTCATCACTGCAAATTGACAACATAAATGCTGACTTGTGCAAACAATGTTAGAGAAAATGGTGTTCTTGCTTCAGAAATGAATTACACAGCCTTTTAAGCTTTCTACACTTCTCAGTTTTATGTAAACTCTAATTTCTAAGCCTTTGTTCTACCTTTAAAGGTCACACAGTTGAAAGCTATGAAGCATAGCATGTGTTCCCACTGATATTAAAATACTGTTTACTAAATCATGCATATAAATGTAAAGAAGAAACTGTTTGCAACCTACTGTGTTAATAAGCGATGATTTATCAGACAACACGGTTCCAAGTATCAACATGTGGAATGTTAAAATCTGATCTTAATCACAATATGTGATTATTTTTTTGGGTTGCTTTTTGAAGTAAAGTCTCCACATTGCCATGCAATCACCCTAACTTGTGATGGCACTGTATCTGACTGATTAAACTCTTAATCTTGCCAATGCTTGACTTCTGGAATACAAGCGGTCTTTTTAGAGTTGAGCATATGATTGCACATTTGCAAGATCAGGATTTCATTTGCATATTCAAATTGCAAAACTGCATCTTCCCTGTGTTTGTGTAAGGCCAACTATAGCACTCCAAATGCTAAACAACCACTGTAGAGCTGGACAGTATTTTTAGCATCTCTGTGATGCACTTCTATCTTTAGCTGCTGTGTTCACAAACAATCCCACAGGACACTGCATAGCTAACATAGCTTGGGCTCTTCACCACATTCAGCTTTTCTTCCAAAACATGATGAAAGCAGACTATACAACAGGCCAGTTCAGGATCTGCCAAAGTTTCCTTAGATGCTTTGTCTTGAGTGGGGCAGAGCTGTATCAAAGTACTAAAACATTAAAACATGAGAGCATTCTGCTCTGGAGTGGCAATGGAGCTTGCTGTGACTTCCTCAGGGGAAAATACAGCTCTGTACTCTGAGTTTGCACTGTGCAGATAAATCAAGGAGGTCAGTGAAGGATTTCTGATGCTGTTCCCTAACAGGATGTGCCCATAGGTTCATGGCAAATTTCTGGTCAAAGCTTAACCCTGCAAGAGAAGTTAATAATTGAACTTGCCAAGTGATCACGTCTAAATCCAACTGCACCTTGTTTTTACAAAGAGGCATATTAAACCAGTGAGCCATTTTATTAGACTCATGCTCATGTAACAAAAACATGTGTTAGCTCTTGAGTGCCAAGTATCATCCTGGAGGGTTACCAATCCCTGCTACAGATTTTGTAGCCAGACTGCAGTTATCTGTCACAACAGAGGAGGTAGTTTTGAACACACAGAATGAAGGATGCTGCTCTGTTTGGGAATACTTTACAGAGTCCTGGTCTCTTTGTAAAACTCTAGGAAAGAGATGTACTGCACAGTGGGGAAGAGCTTGAAACTTCCTGCTGACTGGAGTGAGACTATCTTGTGGAAGCCTCTTGGACAGCTGGGGCATGGCCCCAAGCTTGCTCCAACATTCCCTAGGGGAACTTTTGAAAATGGCTGCAGCACCACAAGCTCCAACATGCAGCTGTAGCAGCTGGGTCAAGTCTGAGTGCATAGGAAGTGTTTTTAGAGACATCTGCATAAGGCGTTTCAAAACTACAGGTTTACCACAAAGAGAGAAACGACTCATCGTGGGAATGGCAGCATTAATCAGATGACTGACCTTTGAAGCTTCAAATCTGAAATGCTTTCCACACTGAGCTGGAGCTGCATATGGAGACAATAGCCTCCGATATCTTGATTTACAGATGAAGCACTGATGGAACCCCATATATACTGTTAATGGTGAAGGGAAGGGAATTATGTAAAGGAACTATTATTTTCATTAAGTGCCTTAGCTGAGGCTTGCAGATGAATCTAGATGCTTGGCTCCAATTTAATGTCAAGGGGATAAGATAACCTGAAAATCCTGAGAAAACCTTAGACCTTGTGAGTGCTTCACAAATGGGCTCCTCATTTTCCCATTTACACTTATCTTCTCTTCCATTACGATGTGCTATTGAACACTCTGTTATTAAAATTCTTTACATGATAAGAGGACTTTCCAAACAAAACGTGTTCATCAGCTTTCTCTACCCTACCACAGGTATGGCTGTATGTCTGACAGATGTGAGACCTGGGGAAATGGCATCAGGGCCAGAAGGGTGCCTCTTGGCTCTGCAACCAGAGCAAGGCTGAGATGCACCGGAGGCAGCAGCATGTACTGTATGCTATACCTACAATACCTTTCTGTGGTTTTTCTTCTTAAAAAAGAGAAAGGTATTTTTTCCTTTTAAGCATAGCACATGTTCAATGAAGAATATCACAGTTAATCATTCAAAGCATTCACATTATGTAACATTAGCACCAGGTTAAAGATAAAAGGAAAAAAATCCTGCGGGTGGCTTTGCTTTTTCTGAGCCTTTTTGTACAGGGCTTAATTTTTAAATGAGCAGAGACTTCCCCTCTAACCAGGATGTGAGGTTGACATCCTGGGGTATGGTCCTCATCCCACTAAGGGCTCCTCAACTGGAAACTGTGGGTTGCAAGACTTGGAATTTACTAAGAAACAATACTACAGGAAAACTCACTGTGAACATCAACAGAAAATTACCCTTCCATTTTCTAATAGACAGTGTCTGGAGTTGAGCAAACACATTCTTGAAAGGTCAGAACACTTAAACTGTAGGTACCTCATTTAGGATGAAAAAAATTTGTTGCCTCTTAGTTACGACGTTTCAGTTTACCCACAAGAATTACACTACTTCCCCTAAAAGATTTCAAGCCCAAGAGCATGCTTTTCTCCCAGTGCTGTAAAGTGAAGGTAAAACTCTTTCTGTAGTATCACTCGTCACTGAATCCAGTGGTTTGTCAAGAATATAGCCATTCCTCCCCAGAGGCCTCGAGCCACCAGCAGACACGTGTATGGGGATACCCTGTCTGCCTTCTAGGAGAAGGGGCTGGAAGAGCCTGACCCTCCTGGGTAGGAACTGATGGAAAGCTGCTGCCCAGGCAAGCCACATGACCATTTGCACCAAAGTTTGCAGACCTGAACGAAGTATGAAATCTCCTAAAATACAGAGCTGGAGGGTGGGCAGCTCTTCATGTTTTCTGACAGAATGGGAGGAACTTCCTCTTTCAGTTACAGTTACACAGTCAAGTGAGGATATAACTGCTGTAACGGTCAGGAAACGACTGTCGTGTCCGGACAGCACTACAGAGTGTTACTGGGGAGCTGCAAGGCCATTGCAAACTGGGAACAAAAGTTTGGATTTGCTGGAAGTGCTCCGATCTGTCACTAAGCACAGTGTTGTGTCCACCTTCAAGTGTCAGGGCATTAAGGGACTTGAAGGAACACCAGTTTAACCCTAGGCCTAAGAGATGAGATTCACTTCATTCCAGTGGAGCAGCTTGAGGTCACTTCATCACTTTAGACCGTATTTCTTCCCTAGGGCTCAGACATCCTGAGGCCAAGGCTGCACTGAGCTACCTCTGGGAGTAATTACTGTGGGTGAGCACTGCGTTAATGTGACCCACTGTGCTGGGCCATGCTGGGACTTCATCAGGACATTGTGTGCACTGTGCCCAGGTAGTCTGAGCAATATCAAGCTGAATTTTACTGAGAGGATGTCCCCTTAGCTTATTCAGTGCTGGTAAACAGGGATGTCTTAGGCATGGTAAGATGACTGCTCTCTATAAGAAATGACAGCCCCTCAGGTGGAAGTTGCTGAACTCCAGCTGTGAAGAGCTGACTGACTGCAAATGCAGTGGAGGTTGAAAAAGGTTAGCCACTAAAAGTGGTTGAGGGTAGCCATTTTATTTTATATTGGCACAGAGGATGTCAGGCACTGTTTTTTAGAAGGGAACACAACTTCTTCAAATGGACTAACTTGAGCACTTCAGTGTGCTTACCATGGCTGCAACCCCTCTCCTTCATCCTTGCCACTATGCAAAGTTCCTGCCAGCTTAGCTTTAGTCCTTGGCTGTATTTCCAGCAACATCGTTGGCATCAAAAATGCATTTCTCAAGTCTCTCATTGCCAAGTTTCTAAAGGACAGCCAACTTTTCTTCTGAACCAAAATTTTCAGTAGAGTCTCTCCTAGTGCCCAGCAGTGCCCTCGGTGCCACATCATAGTGTAGCACATACCAGCCCCATACACCTCATCCCATTGCTGTGGTTGCTTTGGAGTAAGAGAGTTCCAGTTCTTCAAAACAAACCTATTACCTACTGAGGCTGTTTGTGGAGACTGCAAAGAAACTGTACCTGGTTTCCTGTGCTTCAGTCGCTGTGATGTAGTCACACGCTCAATCACACATGATACAGGAAATGAGCAGGAAACGTCAACCTTATGTATTGCAGCAATTTTTTCCCTTCCCTCCATGCCACATCTGAGCAGCACGCCAAGGCCTGACCTTGCACTTTTTAGTGCAGCCTTTCTTATGCAAACATTTGAGTCAGGTCTGGACCCAAACTGAATAAAAAGCCAAATACATTGCCTATTTTTTTAATGCAAAAGGTGGATACCCCACTTCATGCCTATTTGTATTCACATCTAAGACAAACTCCGCGGTTTTAACTGAATTTTGTAAGATCAATAAAAATTAAAAATGCAACCTATCTTTTACTCCTTCTGGTACCAGTATAAAGACTGTTAAAGAACTGATATTCCTGGACCTCTGCAGATGTGAGAGGTGCTGATGCAGTACTATAATTAAGCACATGTATTAGGAGGTTTCAGCTGTTATATTTCTCCCTCTCCCTGTTACAGTCATCTTAATTTTGCTTCCATTAAAAAATGCAAGGCAGAAATTCAACAAAGACCTGTTCCTTCCCCTTACTTCTTTACACAATCATTTGGACAGTGGATGTTAAATAGTACTTTTCTAACCTGGCAGGATTTCATATCTCCTTTATCGTTTATTGTGTAAACGACAACAGGGAGTAAGGAAATAATAAAAATACCCCTCTTTGCCTCTTAAACACCTTAAGTTGAAATACAATTTTCCTCTTTTCTTTCCCTGTTCATTATACATGAATTGGGAAAGATAAATGCCAACTGTATCCTTAAAGGAAAAATGTACCACAATTTATCAATCTTCCAATAAGAAAAAAAAATAAAAAATCTTTGTCCTCATGGATTAGTCCGTCCTTTCTATGACAGACAGTTGTCTTGCCTTTCCGAAGTTTCTATTTACTTCCAAGAAAACCTGCCTTATTATATCGCTGGAGAATCTACAGGTCCTAACTGACCATCCAGCACCTTCCAAATCCTGCCAATTGTACTGCTAATGACTTTCCAAGAATCAAATCTATATTATAGTTGGTCACCACCAGTTAAGAATTAACTCACAATACTGAACCCAATTTGAGATATTTTGTGTTGGTACACAGCAAGACACCAAAAATAACACATGGGAGAAATGTGGTGACATTGGGGTAGTCTTTTGATTTAAGGAAGTTTTTTCTCCATCAGCACACTTCGTCTTCCCTTACACAGTATTTCCTGATTTTTGCAAGACAAATCTGTTCTGTAACAAGACAGACACTAAGCCAGAAGTGTCAATATGACTAACTCCCTGAAAATAAACTTTGCTCATTTACAATACAGCACCTCTAATGCAAGACATGAAATTGAATTGCAGAGAAGTAGCTTACTGGGTTGCCTGCAAGTGAGCTGCACTGACAGCAAAAGGCAAAGCATGATTGCTTAACCTAGCCAAGAAAATACAATCCCTGCAAGAACTGCAGCATGAGCTGACCAGATGCTGTGTCACCGCACTTGTTCACCAGGCTGTTGTGCAAGATGAGATTTTGCTGGTCAATAAGGGGATGGGGCTCTGCCCTGAGCATGCCTCTGGCAGCTCTTGCAAAATGACTCTGACAACACCAGCTCACTGGGACTGCTCATTTAATTATGCCAAAGCAGAACTGCAACAGTATTCCTAGACAGTTCTTGCATTGCCACAGTCTGGATCTCTCATTGCCACATCGTAGTTTTGGGTTTCGGAAAGAGATTGAATTTTTTTTCCCCTAAAATGTGTAGAAGCTCATGAATTGAATGGGAGAGAAGGAAAATTAACCTCAAGTGCATTTTCTTTACTTGTTAATGGTTTGTGCTTAACTCTAAGGGTAATCCAAGAACAAGGAGGAATTTTTGTTAGCCCTTAAAAATGTGTTTATCTCCATATAAGAAAGCGGCAGGAGCCTTCAATAGTACCTCATATGTTCCTGGTCTCTGAAACACATGGCTGTCAAATAACTAAATACTTTTAATAGAAACCTGGTCCATTAATGATCGCAACCACCACAGAGTCATGTGAGAACAGCAAACCACCCCAGGAAGAGCCGTGGAAGTCTTTCCATGCTTAACAAAATGCTATTTACAGTAAGAGTAATAATGCAACCTCTATTGCTGCTTTGCCTCCCTCTCCGACACATCTGCACACAACTTTCCACTGGCTCCTGATACACATGTAAAAAAGCAAAGCTTGCCTTTTCCTGTGCTCACTTCCTCGTGGGTGCACCTTTGTGCAGATGGCCTCCCAGGACCCATGTGCCACACTCCAGTGCCAACCGCAGATCCTGTGGGGTCCAGGCTTTCCACTGCCTCATGCATCAAACATGTTTCTGTCTGGGTGTCTCAGCGCTTGTCAGTAATATGTTTTAAAATAAAAGCAGAAATTTTTCTTTTCCCCTCTGAAATCTGTCTTTGCAATATTCTATATTCACAATAATCTGTGCTATTCTGTTTTATAACTGGACCTGAGCTGCTGAAACAACTAGAAACTTTCCTACTGATTTCAGTGGGTGTTCCTCTGCGTATCTACCCACGGTTAGCACTTTTGAGAACATATTTTATAATGATACCAGCACTTATTCTCATCTTCCACATACCTGTGCTCATAAAGAGATTTTATTGTTTCTGCACTCACCATATCTGACCTGTTTCAAACCCCATGTGCAGTACAAGTAACTGTACTACGCGGAAGAGAAAGTATGTGTCTAACACAAACATTTATCATTACAAACCCTTAGACAACAATCGAGCTAAACCTAGCATAAACTGCAGTGCAAGCTGTGCTTGCAAGTGAAAGGGGGCCCTGAAAGTGCAATTTGCATCTAATGTTTTTGCCGTTAGCTCAAGCTTTGGGTGAAACAAAATACCCCAAACTCATCAGACAGGTGGAATAAACTGGAAGTGAAGTCTGTGGCAATCCCACTTGGTGTGTGGGAAGAAGCATGCTCACTTGACAGGCAAGGTGAGGCTACATCCTGTGGTGAAGGTTTAATTTCTGTAATTTTTATTTCTGAAAACAGCTCAATCTCCCACATTTTAAGTGTGTTCATGAAGGAATTCCTAACAATGGTAAATCTGTGTGCAATGCCTTCCTCAAATCTTCTCCCTTCCACATCTAGGACTTTCCAGGACATCTAGCTGCTTTCCAGCCAAAGCACTGGACTATAGAAATGGGCTGCTCTGATTTATAACTGAGGTGTTTAAAAACAGGCAATCTAGGTATTGACTTGATAGCCCACAATGTCTGCAGTCAGCAAAACTTAAAAAATGCAAAATATTGACAAGATCAGACAAATACATAATGAGGGAGTTATTAAAATGCAAATTGCCTGCCTTCTGGTCCTCCTGTGGTGTACGGCACAGGACCCCAGAGCATGCATCTAGCCCAGCCTCCCTCTAACTCTATGCCAGTTGTAAGTGGAGAGAGAAATGGAGCTGGGGAAAATGAAGGGGCAGAGATATCACAGGCCAGATGGATGGGTCCCCACATCCCAGGGGACCCCAAAGAGAGACAGTGACTGCATGGGAACGGGAGGCATTGTGATGTGCAAGGAACAAGCAACCACCACGCACTGGACCCCAGGCCTTCACAGGATTTCAGAGAAGCTCTGGTCGCAAGTTGGTGAAACCTGGCATCGAAATTCCTGAAAGGCAATGCATTAAGTTAGCAAAAAAAAAAGAGTCCAAGGAAAGGGTATGGTGGAAATCCTCTCTACCCAGTCTGTTCCAAGATGCTTGAACCTGGCTTTAAGAAGAGAAAGCCAAGTGCCCTGAGCCAGTTTGAGAAGTCCTAGATGGAAGGTGAGAGTATCATTACAAGCAATATAATTCCCTCCTTTCTCATCTCTGCCCCTAACATTTTCTTCTCCTTTAAATAGCCTTATAATCCTGTAGACTGTCTGGTATACACTTATTATTTCACCTTGCAGACACATTCTTGTAAGTCTGAGGGCTGTGTATGCGTCTAGATGTCTATAATAGAACAAGTAAAATAACACCATTCCCAGCTGTGGGCTGGATGATCCAAGCCCCCACCAGGAGAAAGCTTTGATGGATATTACAATTTTATGCAGTGCATTTCAATCATATTAATATTGCTCTAACGATCTCCAAAAAACTATGCCAATAGAGACAGTGACACCCAATTAACAGGCAAACACTAAGGGGGAGGTTAAATGCTAATTTTACATTGGCATTTAGTCTAAGAACTTCATTTTGCCATCTTCTATTTTAGACTGTAGCCATCCCACCTTGTGCTGTGCTTCCATCCATTCTTAGTATTATGTGTATCACAGTAATTCCTTGCATAACAGAGAAGGTCACAATTGCTGGTGCTAGATACCAGCCCAAAACCAGAAGAAAAGATGGGTCTCTGCTGCCAGGCACTTGCAGTAACTCTGAACTTAAGCTTTATTGAGATCTGGTACAGGGTGTTAAAGTGATGGTTCAGATGGACATGGCAACTTGGTGCTCCTGCAAACACATCAAGAGGAAAAGGACACTGCAGTGATATGATCTCAGTATCTGGTTGGGAGCATCCATAGGCAGTGTGGAGTCAGGCAGGCAAAAGGTGGGTGAGCCTCCTTCACCATTACTGAGGGCCACTAATATGAAGTCAGTTCTTTATCTGATCTTTCAGATACATAAAATCCAATACGGATCGCTCTTAACACACGCAGATAACAGCAAAGGTACAGAAACAAATTGAAAATTAGTGCAGCATACTTGAAGCTACAGCCAGGACTGTGGTAAAGCTGTGTTGAACTTACAGAGAAATTAGATCCCTCGTTAACTGTGGATAGATGTACAACTATCCAAATTTAAACTTCCTCCTCTCCCCAGCTCACCACAATCATTACAAATCATGCAGCTGAATGAAAGCTGAAAAAGCACTTGGAGCTCAGCAATTTTGCTGTGGTGAGTCCAATAATAAATGAGGGAACAGGGGTGGCAGCACTGATAATCTTTACATCAAAAACACATTTTCTGCAAAGTAACCTCCTATTGTTCATATGTAAAATACATCATGCTGCTACTGGGAAACAAACTGCCCTGCATTTTATACATAGTAATTTTATTATAGATTACCTCTGACCGTGACACCTTTTCTCTTGAATAAATGCACAAGATGCACAACATGGATGGATTATGTTATGCTGCTCTAGACAGTGGTTCAAAATGCAGTGTTGGAGGGATATTTCTACTGTGCAGTATCACACATGAATTATTTACAAAAGGAATGAAAACAGAGCAAAGCTTTATCTGTCCAACTCAAGTCAGCTCCTGAAACATGCTGCTAACCATCCCCCTGCTCCCAAGTCAAAGGGGCTGGAGGCAGAACAGTACCCAGGGGCCCTGGTCCCTACAGTATCTCTTCCTGGTCTTCTCATCTTTCTCCCTGAAGCAATTAAAAGCCAATCTCTTTTCCGCTTGTCACTCTCTCTGAAGGGACAATGGCTAGGTGGGATGTAGTTGTGTAAGTGCTAGGTCTTTTTCCTAAAGCTAAAAACATGCAGGTAGATGCAAGCAGCCTTGACCATGTGCAGGAAAATCTAGTCCATTGCTTATCAGTTAATTTGGCTTCACACCAAGAGTAACACTGCTATAAAGGGCCAACACAGTGTGAAAAAGGAGCTGTTCTACCAGAATACACTCTGTTAATGCTTGTTGAACTGATATTTCTCCTAGGACAACGGCTCAAAACACGTTTAGACTATTGTACTAGGCACGGCAGGGAATGGAGCAGCAGGCTGGCTTCTCTCTTATGTCACTAAACAAGAGGCAGACCAAAATAAATAAATACATATATATCTCTTAAAAATCAAATGTGGGACACATTCTCACAGCACCATCTTTCACCAAAAACATGTACTGGGTTTTAAACAAAAATCCCCACCACCACAGCAGGAAAAAGCACCGAAAAGTCAAAAATTCCAGACTCACTACACTTATTGTAATTGTCCATTATAAGAAGAGCCCTCTAGTTATGTGAAATGACATTACCTCACAGCCCCAGGCTCCCCGTGCTATGCACAGGAAGGAAGCAGACACACATCTCTTTAAAAGCCGTTTCCTCTCTGCTCTATTAATTTCAGAGATTAAGCAAGCCACTCCTTTGTGGCATAATAGAGCGAGATAGAGCCATTGTGTTTGCGGAGAGTCCTGCTCGCTGTTTTTCCACCTCTGAGAAGGGGATGCCATAGCACTTTGTTCTCGGATGAAAAACCAGAAACTTGTAGCAGCCCTAAAGCCCCCCCTGCTCTTAAATCACAGTTTCGGCACGAAAGAAGCCAATAGCCCTATTCCTTTCCCCCAGCCACCAATGAACATTTCAGTATCACACTGACACAGTTTAGGATGGGAAAAAATCCCAGTCACATCAGATGAGGAATTCTCTTTTCAAGGGCCATGAACCAAGAGGACTTAATCAGGATTTTTTTGCCTGGACACAAAATCCCACCTTCCCGCTGCTTCCTGCAGTGCTGGAGCTGAGGCACTAAAATCACCATCATTTTTTTCTTTTAAGAAATTATACATCCTTTTTTGCTCTTTTGCCTTCACAGCACAAAATCCCTTCAGCACGTACAGGTGCCTGATGACCTGTCATGATACAGAGGCCATCAGCTCTCCATTTCAGAGAATATCAGCACATCTGATGTTGGAGCCTGGGATTACACAGGCTACAAAAGTGACCACCAGCTGACCAGAGCCTCAGCTATTCCTGAAGTATTTTTGAAGGATAAAGAGAGAAGCAAGAGATTTGGACAACATCAGAGCAAGTTAGGATCCCCACTCCAAGCCTGGGCTTTTCAATTTCCTTTTAAAACTTAACATATATGATTTATCAGCAACTTCCCAGATTTCTTTCCACTGTTAAGCAAACAAGGTTGGAAACACAGGACCTTTCTGTAGTCAACTGCCATAGGAAATACCACTTCACAGGGGCACACAGATCTGCAGAATCCTTGAGACTAGTTCCCATTTTTGCGGTGTGTAAACACAGCCATTACTCAATAGAAATGTCATCAGCAGCAAATGGATTTTAGGAGGAGGAAAAGGATAACACACCCGGAGCATCAGAAGCAGCAGGAGAAAAAGTGATGTGCTGGCTGGAGCCAGAACACTTTCTACTGTACCTTCCCCTGCAACATAGAGTCAGGAGCACAACACCCATCCAGATAAAACAATTTGCCTATTCAGCAGCTTTCTTTTCATGAGCTGCTTCATCCTTGCAAGCTGCCCCCTGTGCCTCCCGCCTTCCCAGTCGCCAGCTGAAAACTTGAGAAAGAAAAGAAAAGGAGAAAGGAGTTGCTCAGACAAAGGCCTGATTCTCTGCAAAGAGGAGGGCACGCACACCAGAAAACACAGTCACGGTGGGTTGGGCACGGTGCTGGCACTTGTAGGACTCTGGTACTTGTATGACTCTGCTCCCCAGGCTCTGCTTCAGGTTTTGGGACCAGGTGATAATGAGAAAGGAGGGAGCTGGAGCTCCTGCACCCTCAGCACCGGCCTCCTGACTATGACCAACACTGCCAGCTGGGTATCTGATCTCTGCACCTTCTCCCAAAAGCTACACGAGGCAGGTTCCTCACAAAGCTCTCCCTGCCTGTTGCCAATGGAAATCTTAACACCTTCCAGAATTTTGGGTAGGGGTTGGTTTTTTTCCACTTGTGAAAGTGTTTTTTAATGATTTATATTTCTATTTATATAAATAGAAATCATTAAAAAATGATTTTAACATAAATATATATATATAATATAAAAAAACCCAGAGATACTTTTCTAGTGTACGAATGTAAATTATCAGTTCATATTGCAGAGGTGACTTAACAGCATTTAGATGCTACTTCTGGATGGAGCAGGATGTGATTCAGCAACTGCAGGCAAGTTGCAGTGTATCCCTTGCCTCCTCTAGACTCGTTTTTTCTTAATAAATTATACTAAAATTCAGTTTAATAATTCTTACTTTGGTCTTTTTTCTATTGCAGTCACTATCGATCTAATGTAATACACATCCCTTACCTTTCTCCTCCACTATTCGGAGGCCCTAAGAGGAGTCTTAGTACTGACACATATTAGTGGCAAATAGATCCTGCACTCAGCATCACACCAGTCTCAGCCTCCGGAAAGCTTTCTTCCCCAGAGTATCAAAACTTCACCCAAAATGCAGCCCCCACCACAGCTGTATTACACCAACAGCTGGAAGCAGCTTTTCTATGCCTCTGTCCTGTTACAACCACCTCTGGCTAGTGGACTCTGCTCCATGGGCAGAGCTTGGAAGAACATCATCACCTTCCACCCTCATACACGGGCTGCTGGAGAATAGCAGAGATAAGGCAACTGCGAAACACAGGTGAAACATTTAATTCTTTTACTGTGTTCCACATGAGGTGCAGAAGGTTGCACTTGAAAATATCAACCTATAAAGTTGAGCTAGCAAAGCCCTGGCTGGCAGTGGTAACAGAGGGTGCACAAGGATGTTAGTGAGGACATGCCCAGTGCGTGGACATGCTCCTTCACATCTTTTCTAGAGCAGTTCTGAGTGTCCTCATGGAACTGCATGAAAGCAGAAGTTTTTATCTTTACACAGTGCTTGGTGCCAAGGCTGGTGGGGTGGAAGCAAAATACCTGAGCACTCTCAGATCTAACAGGCAGGATTTATTAGTTTTAATATTAAAATATTAATAAAATCTATCCTGATCATAAACTCAGGGGCTCTGAGTCTCTGGAGAAAGAGGCATGGATTTTTTCTAAATGTAATTTTGGAGTTGAGACATCCGGAATAAGAGGCAATATTAAAATCATCAGTCAAAGCAACCCTGTCTCAAACATACAAACCTCTTCTCACAGCTTCTATAAAAGCAAATCTTAGTCTCATATTGCCTTCATGCCAAACCCAACAAAGTAAACAAGCATGCTCTTTGCCACCCACTTTGCCAAGGAATTGCAGAGGTGTCTTTCCACAATATTAATCCTTGTTTGAGTGTAGTTCCCTGCACTGAAAAGACTTTGCACCACTTCCACGGATTAAGTGGAATTTAGTGACAGGGAAGGTCTGGACCAGGACTTTGCATTAAGTATCATGCTTATCAGAAGGTGTTTAGGCTCCCATTTCAGCAAACAGCAAGCCATCTACTTCAACCTTACCTGCACAAGAAAACTGCATCAGACTAAAATGTGAATTTAAACTGTTTCTATAATTTTTCTAAAGCATAATAATGGCCTCATAGGTTTCACTTATATTGGTTACTAATGAATGTAAATAAAAAGGAGTGGGCTTACCCAGCCTGTTTAAACCCCAGTATACACCAGCTGATAACAGTGTAACTACCTTGTTCAAGCAAGACCTGCATCCCACTGATCTAAACTGTCCTGAACATAAACAGTTTATCTTTCAGAAGTGTCGAATAAACTCAGCTCTGCCATGCAAGTTACCTTCAAGTAGGGTAAAAGCAAAACACAATAGAAATAAACTGCATAAAGAGTGCTCAGCACTCTAAAGGCACTTTGAGGAAAAAAGGGGAAAAACCCATAAATTAATCAGAGCATAATCACTTCAAAATTTGCTAGTTCAGAAAAAATTACTGGCCTTTCTTTGCGCAAAGAAATATCCTTCTAATGCTTTGCAAGAAACACAGACCCAAGGAAATGCAGTGAGAAGCTAAAAATTGTTCAACTCTGAAACCATTGTAAAGCAAATGGGAAAACTCCTAAGGAAAGCCAAGAATAAGGTTTCTTAATCTTACACTGAAGGGTTGTAAATGTGCAAGCTCAATACCTCACAACCCATTTTGAGTAAATAAAGGTTTAAAATGCTCTTTCTTTAGCGTGACTGAATTCCTTTCCAATGTGACCTCAACATGCCATTCCTCTATCTTTTATCTGCCAGCACAGCAGAGCTGTTGACCTTTCACCAATGACCTGCGCAATCAATAAGCAGCCGACAAACTGTCTCAACAGAAATGCTCCACAGACAAGTTTCCCCTCGCTCTGTGTTGTCAAGCTCTCCTGTTCCTGAACTTTTCCTCAGGCCCTCGGCTGTGCGTCAGTGAGACTTAACAAACAACACAGGGCTCAAAAATACCTTTTATTAGGCATTCCCTATCCAAACATATTAAACCTGTAAGTAGTTGTGCTGTTGTTTGCAGTCCTATGAACTGCTTTCATGTTACTTGTAGGATCTACAAGATCTCTACCTCAGGCTAAGCACTTCATGTTGATTTCCAAGGACAGAATCCAAACTCACGTAGCTCAAATATGCACAAACTGTTGGAAAGTGTTGGAGAGTAAGAAAACAACTGCAGAAAATAAGAACTCT
The DNA here is from genome assembly GCF_033783945.1 of Neopsephotus bourkii. NCBI lineage: Eukaryota > Metazoa > Chordata > Aves > Psittaciformes > Psittacidae > Neopsephotus > Neopsephotus bourkii. Next base: position 193,471 of record NW_026901430.1, on the reverse strand, counting down.
TATTAAAGACTTGCCCAGACACCAACTGTCAAAGTCTCATCCTAAAGAACTTCAATAAACAAACAAAAAGTAACACAGGCAATCACAGATGCCTGGAATAAGAAAATAAACTAAGGTAGGTCAGAAAACACTCGTGTTATTATGGGTGTCTTTCAGGTGACTTTCAATGCTATAAATTCTGCTGTACTGTTACACAACATGAAAAAGGATCTAATGCAGTGCTTCAATAAGATTTAAAAAAGCACTGTATGAATTTTTGACTGAAATAGATGTGTATTTTAAAGGTGTTACAGATGAGGAACCAGTAAAGAGCTGCAGTGTGTTTTACTGGGGTACAGAAAAGAGAAGACTCATTCCTTGCAGTGCTTACAGCAAACATACCAAAGCACTGACCAAGATCTGAGAAGCCAAAAGAATGAAAACTATTAGAGACCAGCCACAAGCAGAAATGAAACTAATTACTCCATGGGGCCTTTATCAAATTGAGTGAATGCAAAGGTAAAGCAGAGGTGCAAGTACTAAAAAGGAACTTAAAGATTATTAAACCTGAAAGAATAACAGCTTAAAGAGCTTATTCCCATGACAATGAAAATGCTTAACAGAGATGAAGTTTCTCTCTCTCTATATATATACACACATGTACATGTTAACTTCTCTTAGATTATATGCTTTTTATATATATAAAAGCTAAGGAACACTTGCAGTGGCTCTTAATTTAATGCTAATAATATTTGCTGATGCAAAGTAGCTGAAATTTCAATACCCAGTAAGCCTGCTAAAAATTGTTCACAGCACTACCTTTTCATATACTCCACATACTCTGGGAGACTGATTTACTGTTTCTCTTCCCACCATTAAAAAAATTGGTACAATGATTACAACCGTGTTTTGAATTGTTCTGTTGCCTTAATAACATAAATGAGGTAGGTCAGCATAACATGACATTCTTTTATATGGATTTTTTTTCAGCCTTTGGAACTTGAAAGTCTGTTCATTGTGTCTTTTTAGGGCCCACTAATTACAAAGATCAGCTCTTTAAAGGCAGTGGCAGCAAAATTTTAGTAAAAGTGATCAAGCGATTAACCTGCTCATTACAGACGTGAGAGTGTTAGCATTATCTGCACAGTAGAGCTGAAATGCACATAACAGCTCTGATTTATCTGTTTATTCTTAATATGACTAGGTAAGCATGGTTCAAATATCAGTATTTAACCGATTGAACTGATGGATCAACACACTATTCCACTGAACTTAAACTTCAAGCAGACAAGAGCTATCAAAGCCTTTGATTAAAAACCCCTTTCTCATTTGAGTCCAGTACTTCAGGTGGGGTCTTACAAGAGTGGAAAGAGGGGATGAATCCCCTCTCTGGGCTGGCTGGTCACAATCCCAGGCTTTCTGGGCTGCAAGGACACACTGCTGGCTCACGGTGAGCTTCTTATTGACCAACATTCCCAAGTTCTTCTCCTCAGGCCTGCTCTTAATCCATTCACTGCCTAGCCTGTGATGGTGCTTGGGGCTGCCCCAGCTCAGGTGCAGTATCTTGCACTTAGCGTTGCTGGACTTCATGGGGTATGCATGGGCCATCTCTCCAGCCTGTCAAGGTCCCTCTAGATACCATTCCTTCCCTCCAACATTGTTGACTCCACCACAGCTTGGTGTTATCAGCAAACTCACTGAGGGTGGACTCGATCGCATTGCCCATGTTGACGACAAAGATGTTGAACAGCGCCAGTTACAGCACCAACCCCTGAGGAATGCCACTCATCACTGGTCTCCACTTGGCCATTGAGCTGGTGACCACAATTCTCTCTCAGTGCGAGAGTGAAAGTCAAACCTCTTGTTTGGGATTGCTTAAATAAACTGGTGCAGATTTCCAGCCATGGGTGTCTGGAGCCCGGGACCAGTAAGTATAGCTTCCAGAAAGGCCTGGCATCTCTCTTGTCTGGTTTAGAAGTGCACGACACAGGCATCAAGGCAGGATACTGGGTCAGGAAAGGAAGTGGTGTGACTCTTCCACACGAGACAGAGATGCAACCAGGAGTCCTTGCCTACCAGCCATGGTCCTCTCCTGACTCACACTGCGACTGAAGCTACATTACCCCACCATGCTGCATGGTCACAGTGCTCTGGTGAGGAGGACAAGCTGTGACTAATACAGGTAGAAGAAAATGCAAGCCTACCTTCTTTCTTTTCTCTTTCTTTTTTTTTTTGCCTCCAATAATGTGCAGGAAGGCTTGAAATCCCAAACACTCTCCAGGTCAAACTATGCAGAAATAGTTGAGCTGTGCTGGGGCTTTGAGTTTTTCTGTTTGTTTGGTTTTAATTTTCTTTCTTTTTTTTTTTTTTGTTTTTTTTTTCTTTTCATCTGGATGGAATGAATTGAAAGTGCTGCTTAAGAAGAAAATAAGGATGCAAACCTGAAGAAGCATTGTAAGTAGGTGTATTAATAAACAGGCTCCTAATTTATTGTCTTTGATGGTATTCGGTACTATTTTAAATAGTCTCAAAAGATTCACAAACATACAGCAGGTCATAGATAAAATCCCCGATGAAGCAATTTAATGCTAAATTAAAGCTGAAACTAGGTAAGCCCAACTCTTGGGATCTTGGGTATTTTCAAACACTAGAATAGAATCAACACTACCCAAGAACACTGTGTGTTTTTCAGATTTTTAAATATTTATTTCCTAAATTAAATAGAGCAGGTTTAGCTGGTTCTTACAGCTTAGCAGGAAACAATTTAATTTCCAAGCCAATTGTATATTGACAGTTGGCAACAATGGTTTTACTTTATAAAAAGAGAATGGGAAAATAGTTGTGCATTTCTGAAATGCTTCCAGAAAATTTCCTTGGAGAACACAGTCAGGGAAAAGTATACAAACAAGCATTAAACATGAATGTAATTTAATAAACATTCACTCAGCTATATGGTGTGATAAATAGGTAATAAGAATGTAATACAGGCATTTAGCTTTCAGCTTCCAAAGGAGCTGGAAGCTAAAACAATAATACTTTCATTAGACTCTCCTGCCTAGCATCAAGAGCCAATTTCCACCTATTAGTATGGATTTCTATTACCTGCCTTGTGAATACTGTTCACCCATTTATCAAGCAAGAAGCCATCCATACCTTTGTCACTTATTACAAGCAGAAGGAAAGCAAGATTTCTAAACCATGTAACATTAGAGCATCAGATGAAATCATTTGACCTAGAAGATAAAAACATTCTACTTGCACTTAAAAGGGAAAAAAAACCCAAACCCAGCCCTGCTCACATGACCGCTACTGAGACCTTTTGCAGGATCAAATCTTTCCTTGCTGTGTCAGAAGAAAAAGAAAAAATAAACTAAAAAAAAAAAAAAAAAAAAAAATCACTGTCTGCAGACTAATTGTGAACTAAGTGTGTGTGTAATTAAACATGCCTCATTGGGTCCCTTGGTATGTCAATAGTGGGTAGGAGGAGGCTGATTGAAGTTAAACGCCTCAAGTCTTACTGAACATTTGCCCCTTTCAGTGTCCTCTAAGCAAAGCACAATTTAACAGAACAACCGCTGCCAGATATGAGACACTCGCAATGAAGTGCTTATTGCTCAGATTAAAGGGGTGCCCAAAACACACCAGGCACTCATCGAAGCGCAGAGGGAGGCGCTGGGGTAGGTCCTTTCTTGGCTCCTGATTTGCACCAAGAGCAAATGTGCCCTCCGAGCATGAGCCGCCCTCCCCGCTCCCTGCTCCCCTGGCAGCTGGGGAGATGAATGGAGGGACTATGGCACTATGACACGCACACATCTATTCATCATGTGTTTGTTGCTAAACACACTAAATTTCCACTTTCCCACAGGGCCCAAGTCTCCTTGCCCTCACACTGCAGGAAACTGCACTCAGCAGCTAATGGGTCCAAATGAGCATTAGCTGCTCCCTTGTTATCTCAGTGCTGCACCACTCATCTTCTGCTAGGGTATTAAGACCATAAAATTTTTCTTGCTGTTCACACATGATCAGATTATAAAACATGTCTGCTTCCATGCCTATGATAAAAGCTCCACATTATGCACCTTAGCCACTTCCCCTGGAGCAATGACCCAGGAGTATTGGGGTATTGTATTCCTCCCACTCTATGCATCTCAGCTACAGATGCCAAAAATACTTAAGACCTCAATCCACAAAGGAGAGACAGGATCTGGTAAAATAGGAGAATGTGAGCAAAGTCTCTGAAGTTATAATACTTCAAATTTTCTGGTCTATAATCAGTGGAGTCATTGAAGAGTTGTGATTCTTCAACTGGAATGTCCCAGCTTCCCTTGCCTCATTCTCCACTGCTGTCACTTACACTTGACTTCAACAGCTTAGGGATGGTTAACCCTACTCCCCTGCTATACCGGTGTGTTTCTTTTGGTAAGATTTCCATTCCCCTGGCACAGCAGAAAGCTTCCTGCCTCACACGGTCTAGAGGAGCCAAGTGACCTCCAAAACACGTACTGAGGAAAAGATATTTCTCTATTCCTTCTTTGAAACCTTGCAGTGATCAGTAAGTTAGGAGTTACTCAGAAGCCATTGAGCAATCAGGCTGCTCATTATATTTCTCAAATTATTACCATGAGTAATTCTCAGTGCAGTACTACAGGTTGGCCAATCTTACACCCTTTTCAAAGGACTGGAAGAAATACTGCAGCTTTGTGAAACAGGCTTTGAATTCCCCTTGTACTCTCAGGTAGTCATTTTATCCTCTATTTTCCTTCTTTTCACACTGCAAGTTCATCCATACCTATTTCTTCTCAGTGGTCCTTTAATCCTTTTCTGTTTGTGCTGCTGCAGCTCAGCACAAGAACAGGTGTGTTTCTATAAGCCATGTACTCAGAAGGCTTTATCAATATGCATGCATGGTGCAAGGAAGAAACATATTTCTGCTGAAGAAGAATCAGAAGCTGGGGTCAGGCATTTATGCTTTAGCCAGGTTTTGATAAGACATATTAGAAATTCATAGGGCTTTTATCATTTTCAACAGCAAGAGGATTAGACCCAACGCTTACAAGAGCAAGAACATCAATTGTTAAAAGAAATACGTGCCACACTGAAATACGGTAAAGCACCTGAAAGACATAGCATACTGTCTGATAAAAACACTATAAGCACTTTCAAATTCAACCCAGTTATGACTTGCCGAGTCAGTGCTTCATTTGTCTGGCAGAGCCAAATTACAATGGCTTCTGTTCTAATGCTCTAAAATGCAACAAAAGTGCAGAGGGAAGCCATGATTTAAACCATGGCCTCACACAACAGCAGGGGTTCAAACTATGGATAATATACTGATGCTTAGGCCACAGGGCAGAAAGAAACAGTAAGAATCTTTTGTTGGATTCAAAAATGTTATCCAGCAAGCTTGCAATATTGATGGAAAGACTCAAGTCTTTATTTAAAAAAAAAAAAAAAAAAAAGCAATTTTTTCCCCCTCAAATTCAAGGAAAGGTAAAGATACAGACTCAATAACAATCTCCCTCTTGTCTGAAGAAAGACCCCCTAACCAAAAACCATCTCAAATTCACCCTTCTTTCCCCCCCAAATATTCAGAGGGCTGCAAACGTGTTACAAACCAAATGACTTTTTGTACAGAACTTCTAAACCCCTTGACTTTTAATAAGGTTATGCATCATTTAATTACAGATTTTTTTTTTTATCCCTTAAATTTGACTAAAAATGATGTGATTTACAAAGCAAACAAGCCAGTTAAACAAAGCTAATTAAATTCACCAGAGACAGCCTTGCTTTTCCCCTCAGTGAGTGTTTATTTCAGCTCCCAGTGCTCTGATAGCTCCTGACAGCTTGCTGGGACACAAGAAAAAAGTAGGTCAGGGTAAGCTGGAATCAGCAACAGAGGATCCCATTAGACAGGCTTGTAGGGTAATACGGAGATCGAGGAAGTGTGTGATGTAGTGACAGTGTTAGAGACACATAACAAACAGCCTGAGGACAGCCTCCAGCAGAACCAGTACATTTATCTTCTCTGTGTTATAATGACCCCTCATACAGCTTATCCAGTTTGTGATTCCTCATCCAAGAGGTGCTGTATAAACCTAATGACAAAGCCGTGCTCACAGTTTGTGAGCTGATGCTGAGCCAGAGGCAGCACTGTCAGAGGCTCTGCTCCTGTGGAGCCTCGGCCCTTGGCGCACAGTGCCCACCAGCTGCCTGTCGCACGGGCAGAATACAGCCCCTTGCTCCAGCTGGGAATGCAGTGAGGAATCTCACTGCTCACAGACATCAAAGGAGAATAAGACTGGTTTCTCCTAACCAGCTTCTAAAACATTAGACTGATGATTATGGTTGCGGTGCCTACACTGGATCTGGAAACATCAAGCGCACCATAGCAATAAAAGCCGTCATGGCAGTAAGGGAGCATAGCACAATCATGTTATGGGGGCAGAGACAATACCTGCTTCTTACTGAGCTCTTGTCTGGGCCTCCCAGGGAACCCCAGCCCAGGTTCCCACATGCCATCTGAACTGGCAGGAGGGCTTGGCTATGTCTTCTCATACCACAGCCTTTGGGAGCAGCCACTGGCAGACAAGGTGGGCTGAATGACCTGTGGTTTCTGCTGGCTTTCCCAGCTGGGATCATGGTACAATGAAGAAACATATGGGGAACCAGGGAACAGAACAAAACTAAAAAATACCGAAGTGATCAGAGTTTAATATAAAATGCTTTATGTTTCTAGATTATTCAATGTCAAGTGTATTTTACTGGATATGCATAAAAACCTGGGCAGTTGCTAATGCAATTGTTCCCTCCAGAAGAAAAGGATAACAGTATTTTTTTCTTGAAGTACCTTAGCAATAAGAACAGAAAACACAGCATCATAAACTCTGCAGTGTAATATTAAGTCATAAGCAAGAGGAAAAGCAGAGCTCTAACTCTCCCTGTTTTCATGACTATTGCTCACACCATTAGAAGTTCAAAGTCCCCACCACCATCTCCAGCAGCGCTGGACATGCCCCAAACATTTCAATTATGACAGCCAATTTCTCAGACTTACACACACAGCCAGAGAGCTTCTCCTCAACTCCAAACTGTGCAGCTTCTGTTAGAGAGTGCGAGCATGTGCAAGCTCAGAAAATAGGTACATTTGACAGGAACAATTTAAATCGCCACAGGCATAAACAAACACAACTGGAGAACGTTGTTTTATTTTGTTCAGAACTCGATCTGTTCACTTTGCTTAGAGATGTCTCCAGCTTCCACTTTACTGTGCCCGAGTGACTCGATTCAGAAACGATGGAGGCCAGACTGATAAAATGGGAGTTTAATTTTTGTAACCCTAGCATCATTTTCATGTTTATTCATTCAGAGCGCACTATGTTCAGCATTTATTCCCTTCTTTGTTTCTAACTACAATCTTTCTGCAACACAATTCACCTCCTGTGCTGGCAGTGCTTCCTGCTCCTCAGGGGTCACACTATATGCCCGCTTGCACCCACCCATTGTACAACACAACACATCCCTTTCCTGCAATTTTTACTCCAGCAGACAGTTCCACTGGGTTCACAGAGGTCCATCCCCATGATGCCTGTTTGCTACACCCCTGAGCATCCAGTTAAAATCCCTACCCAGCCAAATGTCCTAAAGGAAAACATGCGTATCCTAATGAAAATATGCATTAAGATAAAAGCATTAAAATAAAGGAAGACGATGAGAATGATCAGAGCAGCACTGGCTGCAAGGAAGTAAAGAAGCTTTTAACAGCACTAAAATATAAAATTGATTTGTACACATATTTGATAAAAATCAATACAATTAGCAAGTAACTGAATACTAGAAAGGAAAATTGATTGCTCGAGGGCCCAGAGGACTCAGGGCAATCAGTCCATTCTTCTAGCTCCTCCACTCTTAATAAAAATTTACTTTTTCATAATCCTGCCTGAACTCTTTGCCCATTAATAATGCCACTAAATAGCTCTTCTTTTAGCACTATCATTGCAGACCTGCTCGAATTACATTTAGAGGCAGTTACAAGTGGCATGTCCTGACCATTTTGCTATCTGCAGTACAAACCTCCAGCAACAGTGTAAAAGAATACTGGCTAATGAACGGGAGCAGAGAAGCGCTTGAGAAGAGCTTATAAAATTAAGTACCAAAGTTTAAATAAACCGATCACCATAGAATTGATTTGCTACATCAATTTAGTCATCTTTTGCTGATACATCATTCCTTCCTCAAAGGAGAAGAGCCACCGTTTTGAAACAACTAATTAAACATTTTGAACCATGGCCTTACAAGGAGAGCCCCCTTATACGGGCTGCATTGCTCTGCTCTCCTGTCTCCTTTCTCTCACCAAGTGATTCTTCACTGCAGTGTGAAAACTGATACTCCGCATGAAACAGGAGAGTGAATTTATAGTCAGATCTAGACTAAATGAAGTGGCTTCTACAGCCACCATCTCTGATCAGATTCCAGTTTCAGGCAAGAGCATCTTCTCTTGCTTCATTAAGGTGAGACTGGAGGAACTACAATGCAATTCCTCTTCCCCACAGAGAGGGAAGGAAGCTCCTGGTTTGGCCAGCACAATCTCCCCAGGTGAGGATTTCCATCCCAGACACCCCACTGTACAACCTGATAGAGAGTGCACCCAACTCGTACGCATCTACAAAGGAGGTTTCTCTTTCAAAAGGTCAGATGCTTCTCAGATAAGAATTTTCTCAAATGTTAAGCTTTGCCAACTGGCTCATCTTAATAGGAAGTTCTTTAAACCAAAAACTACCTTTAACCTCCCAACAACTTCTCTGCCAGTCTACAGCTCAGGGTGACACAGCCTTTGCTGTTAGCCAGGGCCTTGATTCAGCAATGCACTTGAGCATACACCCTACAAGTAGCCCTATCCAAGCCAAAGCTGAACAAATAATTTTTCCATACTAACAAGCCCACTTGCATGCTTAAAATTCAATAATATCATTTAAGCACTTTTTGGTGCATCTCCAAAGGAACATCTCCAAAAAGTCAGTGAGTTGTATTAAATCACACATGCAACTCAACAGAATCAATCCAGCAGAAACTATCTACTCCAGAAATCTCAACACATGTCTCCAAGAGTGTAGGTAGTTAGGGTCTGGCGATCGGAAGATGTCGTGCTGTACGGAAAGATAAGACCCCCCTCTGAGTAGCCAATAGGGCCTAACCTAGGTCGTAAGCAGACGGACGTGACGTTGTAAACTTAGGCTATATAACACCATGTTACTCGCCAATAAACGCCATTTGCCATCCACCACGTTGGTGTCAGTGAGCTGATGGCCTGAGCTGCCAGGGATTGGCCGTTGTGTCGTTCCTGAACCAGGTCGCCACGCCAACAAAGGCAACACAAGAGACCAGTCCAGCCAGACCAGTGACTAAACTGAGTCGTTATACTAATCTAAGAAAAGGTCCATGTATTGCAACTCAGCAGCCTCTGGTGATGCCTCCAATAAGGGGGGCTGAGAGACCACAGTGCCAAGGGAGGAGAACTGCGAATCACTCTGCAGGGCAGAGTGCATCTTACAGGTGCAGTTGCAATATCTGCTAAGTTGCCTCACCAAGTTCTTATGATGCTCTTACTCAAAACTTTGTCCTGCTGCTTCATCTCACAAGAAAGAAACATTAGTCTGGACACAGAAATCGAAACCAGAAATTACACAGTTTCAGCACTGGCCTTCTTTGCAAACTACTTTAATCTCTTTGCATCAGTTTTTCTGCCTTTATTACTAAGAGAGAGACATTAAAACTTACTTCACCTAACTCATACATCTTTTGTGAAGATGGAATGCTTGTTCTGTGTAAAGCACTTAGAAGATGAAAGGCATTGAGTAAATATTAATCATAGACACCACACCTACCAACAGGATCTCCAGTACAGTGATTTGGAGGCGTGCTTGAAAAGTCTTCCTTTGTGCAATTCAGGAACTATGCTTTCCTGGAGTAGTAGAGCTGTATTAAAACTAATCAAGAATTCCCATGATAATCGGCCTGTTAGCCTTCATAAGATTATAAGAAGGATGATGCTTCCATTTCAAAAGACAGCAAAGTGCCACAGAATGAATTACATTAAACAGGCTGAAGCCCATTTACAACATGGTCATGGAGGAAACTATAGTTCTTCCACTGACATTCATCTTGGAGCATACACACTTGTAAATCAGCTCCTATTCAATAAAGAAATGTCGAGTGACTCATTCTCTCTACATTTGAAAAAGCTTTCAGAGAGAGCCAAAGAACCTTTTACTTTTCTGCCTGCCTTTATAAACATTGAACTACATCTCCTCACTTCGGAGAAGCTACAGTGCTTCAGAGCCAGCTGTAAAAGAGAACATTACCATCTTAGGCTGACAGGATCCAAGGCCACCTTAACATCCCAAATTCCTGTTGAAGGAGATTTGGGAATACGGCTCATTAACAGCTCAGCTGATCTTCTGAACCAGCTTCCCAGGCACAGCAAGTTGCACTGATCTCACACAGACATGCCCGTGAGGCTGGCATGGGGAAGGCTGGCGACACTGCTCTGGGCACCATGTGGCTCGAGTGCCAGATTATTTACTTAATGTATTAAGCAACTTCTGCAGCTCAAACTTAGCTCATGCAAGCAGCAGGTTAGCCAGGTGAAAATGGTCTTGAATGTTTCTGCCTGAACCAGTGAATTTACACAAGGACAGAGGCACGGACATATCATGACTTCTGTCTCTGTGTAAGCACCAGCTCAAAGCCAACCAGCATGTACCACAGCTGCACACTGGACAGCTTCGGTCAGCTGCTCAGTAGCGGGGCTGCTCCAGCACTGTACTCACCCAGACAAAGTCCTTCCAACAAAATAAACCAAACCAATACATGATCACAAGGCAAGCCGAGGTGTGCAGCCACAGCACCAAACCAAGCCTGCTCCCTGCCACAACTCTGCCTGCCTCTGAAGAGGTGACACAGGGTTACCTCCCAGGAGCTTCTCTTCACTGCTAAGGAATTCCAATTTCTCCAGCAGAGCCATCACAACAACGCATAAAAGCAAGAGTAGAAGATAAAAAAAACAGGAGTCACAAAGTTGAAGACAATGGATATAAAGAAAAGCAGTGTCTGCAAGTCAGTGTTGAAGGAACACAGGAGTTTGCACACAAGAAACACTGACTGGAAACAATAGGAGAAGCTGGACCTGTGGACCAGACACATGAGAGATCCCAGCTTTACCAAGGTGGGCCTGGACCTGCTGTGCATCCATCCACCCCCAAATACCTGCCCAGTTTCTTCAGCTCTCCCTTCAGTCTCAGCCCGTCCCTTGCTTGCTCTCCCCTACCACTGCCTCCTCGTACTTTGGACCTCTTCGCCTCTAGACCCCAAGGTCTCTGGCTGTCCATCAGTGGCTGAGGCAGCCCCAGCCCATGTAGCTGGGCTGGGAGCACCTGCAGTGCTGGTCCACCTCCTTGCTGTGATCCAGCAGGATGCATAAACAAACAAATTACGGTGCAGACACACAGCTCTGCTCCAAAAGGAAATGACCAGTGGATGCTATTGCTTAACCTCTCTTAATAATGAACATGTATTTCTTGAAAATATATGCCACCTAATTCCCTTGGCATTGCAAACACGTACAACAGGAGGGTAATTTCAGCCCTAAGCTCTACACGAAGTTTAACAGTTGGCCTCACCATATTTTGGGTAGCAGATGGCCATGTACCCAAATGGCATTTTCTGCTGTCCTCATGCAAAGACCTATACCTGTTTCTGTTCTGGGTGTGAATGCCAACAAAGGGACATTCGCTGGACTAGCTGAAGGCTGCAATATGGGTGACCACTTTAAATCCTGAAATAATAAAAGTGTAATTACCAACAGAGATGCTCCACAGGGAGGACTTATGGGCAGACAGAATTGGTCATTTACTTGTTAGTTCACCATTACTGCCATTCTTAGGTGTGATAAAATTAAAGCTACAGGCTGGCATAAGACTCTCAGTAAGTAACCTGTGCCTTATCTGTAAGTGCCAATGTCCGCGCAGGCGAGGAGTAGAGGTTTTCTTACACAACAGCACTGCTGCTGTATCTCACAATATTTCTATTCATGCCATCCTTACAAATGACTCCAGACTGTACAGAGCCTGGCACGTGGGCATCAGAAACCAGTCTGAGTGAATAATTTGGATTTATAATTGCCTCTGTGGACAGTCACTCAAATGCTCTATTTCTGGCTAGATTTTGGGGGCTGGGACAGAGGGAGAGAATAGGTGACAAGGGGAAAACCAGAATTTGTAGATGATGTGTACAGCCAGAAGTATTTTAAAGAAAGGGCAATTAAGACTGCCTAACTCAAGTTTTTCCTAGGCAAGGGGGTGAGCAATAAACAGTTCAGCCTGCAACACAAGAGATCTCCATAATTTGTAACCAACACAAGACCCACATTTCTCCTTTGAAACACAGAGCACACCCCCCAGCATCCAATTAATGATAGTGTGTACAGTGAACATACTTACATTAATTGACTGGTCCAATAGTCATGCCTGCCCCCAAGCTTTTCTGGAAGTAGCATTTCTGCAGCAGCACCGTGGAGAAATGCTTCACATTTATTAACTTGTTTGGCTTTGATTGCTGGATTGGTTCCCCATTCCCAAGGCACTTAGATTTATTCTTTTAGCTTAACACTACAAAGTAATCAAATCACTCAGTTACAACTGACAGACTGTAGGAGCCCTGAAGGGGAGGGGAGAGTGGCATCAGAAGAAACATCTACATTTTCTCTTGCATCCTTCACACTTGCTGTAATCTTCAGATTTGACTCATCTCTATCCCTGAAATTCAAGAATATTGAACTTGAACTGACATGGGAAGTTATTTGAAGATGCAGGACTTTCACTTGAAATTAAGGCTGATCTTCCTTCTGGGATCAGGGACCAAGATTCACTTCTCATAAAGACTGAAAAGCCTGAATGCACTCTCCTTCTGCTTCAAGTCAAACATAAGTGTTGCTGCAACCAAGAAAACATCCTTGAAGCACTATGTAAAGTTCAAACCAACCAATCCATAAATAAGAAGAGGGGATGAGATGGAGGATTCAAATATGCCTTTGTGCCCTTTCATCAAACGTTTGGATAGGTAAGAACAGGAAGACAAAGCAGATGGCTCAGACAGTCAAGATTAATATGGAAATTGAGAAACGGGCATGCCTTTGAGTGGGTTTTGACTGTGCCTCTTCAGTACAATTTATTTTCAGCTTTAAGCAGCATGGTACTACAAAATGCTTAGCACACAACCTTTCCTGTGGAAGACAAATAGATTTTTTTTTATTTAGACAAATTCCAATGTTTTTGTCTAATGTTAACTCAATACAAAATTAGAAAGAAATTAAAGCTTGCATAGTCCTGTGTGCTTAAAAATAATTTGAATGACCTACTGCTTAAAGTATAGAAGGGGTCCTCTGTTATTAAAATCCAAACATCTTTCATTTCAGACCATGCTCAAACTGGCAGGGTAAAGCTTGAAGAAAATCCTCCAACATGTTTCTTTAATCAAGAAAAACAACAAAACAAAACTTCATGGAGCCTGCGATCAAATAATCTTGCAAAGTTCGGACTTATTACACCAACAATGTCAGGCATTTCAATGCAGTAGCATCAAAAGTAGATATTTACTGCTTGGTAGTTAGTAACCCTTTGAAAAGGGAGGAACAAAAATTCCTTTTTAATGAGTCACTATTTGGCAGTCAGAGATTAAAACCTTTTGCCTGTATTTCTGACTGCAAGACTGTATATACTTGGGTGCTTCTCAATCTGTGTGACTGTATTTAAATCAATGCAGTTAATTAAGAAAATAAGTAAGCTAAAGGAACAGAAGAAGTGAAGTCCTTAAAAGTACCTGACTGTCAGCCTCATCTCCTGCGTTACTGAAATATCAGATGAATTCAGAAATTACTTTCATATATAAATCTGGACTTGTTAAAATTCTACTAAGATTTAAAGTAACTAGTCAAAGCAAAATGAAATGATATTTGGTGTCTATTCTGATAACCACATGAAATTAATGTCACAGAATTCTTCTTAAACTAATGAAAAAGTTTACATACTAAATGTTACATACTAATGCATGGGGAAAAGCTTCTCATGTGTGAGTGGAACTGTGTATGACAAATGTATTTGTAAAAATATTTATTTACATTTGCCCAAAACTTAACCTATGAAGACCTGTGATAGAGAATGAAAGGTTGAAATACACACCTGAGAGCAGATGCTATTTTTGTCTTTAAATATTTTCTTTCCCCCTATATCAAATTCTGAAGTTTCAGCAAAAAGGAAGATAACTGATGTGATGTCAGGGGAAAGGATAAACAAAAAGAAATCCACCCATGTTGGCATTACAGCCAAAGCAAAGAAATAAAACCATCATTCACACTGAGGGTGTCTTAGAGTAAGATGCACCTGACTTTATTTTGAATGTAATTTCCAGCTACATAAAAAGTCCCTAAAGAGCTCAGCTAGTAACAAGCACTTAAGATTTACAAAATATTTAGCTGTTTAAGGATGCTTAGTGTGAAGATTAAGGTAAACCCCCATTATTCCTGTTTCACTATTTACTCCAAAAATTGCTTTCACATCTGGAGGTCAGTGGGGCTACAGATATTCAAACCCTCTGGAAAAATATCTTGACAGTTTTGAAATTAGAGTAGGCATTATTCAGGCTTGGCTTCTACCTTAGGAACTGTCCAAATTGTTATATGAAAACTCATCTTCACAAAGATTAGAGCAGAGACTTCCCACTCAATCCACGTACTATTTAACAGCCATCCCATGTAACTACCCATCAGCAAAAGCATCTCTACACCTCACTGAGCTATCCTGTCCCTTACATCAGTTGATCTTAATTTATGTTCAATTTACTTGTAGATTGGAAGTAATTAGAGTAAATAATTACAGTAACTGGTTACAATTTGGGAATTGAGAGAACTGAAGGAAGAATTCAGAGAAACAACCTGATATACTACTGTAAAGAGAATCAATCTCCTTCCATTAGTCTGTTTGGCAATCCTGTGTCATCATTGTCACAAGCGATGACACATTAATTCTCCTTTTGAGAAAGGGAATGAAGGATTTGACTTTGTAAGTGTGTCCTATCTGACCTTGGAGAATCTTCGGGGGAAGCTTCCCATTAGATGCAGTTACAGTTTTTACTGAAGGAGAATTACTGAGTTGGGCCCATGCTTGAATGCATGACACAAAAATACACAACCAGTCTTCTGTTTCCATTAGAAATAAATTGTCAGAACATAACCAACAATTTTGCAGATCCAACCCTCCGTGAGAAATTACATTTCCAAAGTCCTTCCAACAAGCCTGCTCAGAGGTGATGGACATGGAGCAGAATGAAGGGACAGTGACTGCAAATTTCTTCTGCAATAACAGTTCTTTTAGCTATATCTGCCTAAACTGGAGATAGACTGCATTTCCCAATCCAAACCTTCCCAAAGGGGAAAAAAACCCTTTGTTGTAAATATTACAGAGGACAACTGGGAAAGAAGAAAGTCATCCTGTTTCATAACAGGAACAGTCTTCCTTCGAGACTACACGCTGCTCTCAATGCAACACGAACTGTGGCATTGTCGATGTCAGTGTGAGCAGGCAGAAGAGGACATATGGTCTTTTGTACTGCTTCCAAAATGCTGCATGTTGAGGGGGAAAAAAAAAAAAAAAAGAGAAAATAAAATAAAAAAATCATTATCTGGGCTGGAAGAAACCCAAGCCACTGTAAATGTTTGTTTATCACAGTTTGGAAAACCTTTTTAGAAAAACCAACAAACTACTCTTAGCCATGTAATCCTAAACCCAAGTGGTGGAGGGGAATCAAGCAGAAAATAGGCATTATTTTGGGGAAACCAAGAATTATTTTGGGTAAACTTTTGCTGCCACGCTTATTTGAGCATTTCTCTGTAACTAGATATCATTTCTAATACTGTGGCTATGACTAACGAGTTAACAACACTATTTACACTAGTACTGTTGTATCATTAGAAACAAGATTATGTACTTTAATTCTAATGCCAGCACAATTATTTTAACACCAAGTGTGTCAGATCTGACTCTATACCCCCAAATTAATTTCAGAGTAGTGGTTAAATAAAATGACTTACTTCTTTGTGCTTTTGTTATAACACACTCATGTGCAGCAAACTGTGAAGAAAATGTAGTAATTAGAGGTTAAATTAATCCCTGACAGACAGGCAGTTTAGTAAAGCTGGGCCCTCTTCAGAAAACATAGCATGGAGCTTGCCAGTCTTTCAGAATTAGGCACAAAGAACAGGCGAGATTGGCAAGTCCCTCTCCAGTGCAATCCAACCAAAGGGAAATGCTGAGAAGTTGGAGTAAGTCTTTGAGCAGCCACTACTACCAGGCAGATCTTGTGACAAATGTGATTTACAGCTCCCAGCAATTGTTGCTCCAGCCGCTCTAACTGCCTGATCAGGACCAGCCACTTGAAATCAAGGACAGTCTTTTGCACAGAACAGGCTTCTAACCACCATATAATCAACCTCGAGACATTAATAAAAGCGAACAATGGCATTATATTTCACAACATAACTAGAAAGTTACCTTGCTGCTTCTGATTTTAATGCAGGTAATGGATTTCATTGCCCACAACAAAGTAAATGTGCTGTGCTATTCTGAAAACAATAACTAGCTATGTCTTGGGTAAGTGTAACTCCTGAACTTGCTTGGAGTTCTGATGCACTTAATCCTAGGAAAACAGAAACTTCCACTGAAATGCAAAGGAAAACCAACACAAGACAGAAGAGGCAGCAAATCATGCTGATGATACCCCATTAAGTAATTCCTTTTTGTGCGTGTCAACAGAAATGTTTTTTTCTGATCTCTCTAGCTGTGGCCTGACAGATGTAACTGGTTTTTAAACCTGTGCATGTACAGCCTGTTATCAGAAGGGGAGCAACGGGAGGGTGCCTGCTCTGTGCTGTGCAAAAAGCGCCCTGAGTTCCCCACACTGACGAATCGTGGCACATAATCCAGACTCACAACCGCATCCATCCCACTTGACTTACACCTTACCTCCAAAGGTGGAAGGTGCAAAAACGTGGCTTCCCCCTGGGCTATCCCTGATGCCACTCAATAGATTGCCTGGGGTGAAACAATAACATAGTTAACACCCTTGCCTGCAGAGGAAATCTATATCATGTCTGGGACACTCTGAGCCCCCAGCTGTCCCTGCCTGAACGGGAAAGCACAACCAGCACCGGTGGTTTTATCACCAGGTAAATGCAAATGGGGGGAAAAAAAAAAAAAAAGGAAAAGCCTGTATTACAATTATAGTAAAGCAGGGGGCTTGCAGAGATTGCAGATCAGTGTGGGAGTGCATTAACATCGCTGGTATTTCTATACTACCCAGATCCTCAATTATTAACAAATTAGGACACGTCTGATGGGGCACTTACATAACACTTCTTTATCAATAAAACTGCCAAGTCCCCTGCAATGAAAAACAGAGCAGATTTCAACAAGTCCTAATGTGACACCTCACTTTGGACAGGGAACAACAATGAATTCTGGTTTCCCCTCCTCAGCCCAGCCCATTCCCAAAGCAGCTGTGGTCAGTCCACAGCACTTCTGGAAGCCTGAGGCCACCCAAGCCTCCTGTAAGCTGGAGCCCTTTAATCAGGTAAGCACAGATCAATGGCTCATTGTAGCAATGGGATGTATAGGGCCATTCCAAATCCTGCATCCCCCTGCACCTTCCCATATCAGGGCCCCACTGGCACTTCACTGGCCCCACACTAACAGCTGCTGGGCACAGGCTCCCTGGGCACAGCCTGTGTCACTGGCTGGGCTGCAACAAGAAAGAAAGCCACAATTCTTTTCCTTGCTCTACCCTTTGAGCACAACAAAAAAGGACTGCTGGGTCTTGGTAGGAGAAAGGCTGCTATCCTCTCCTACCACCCAGCCTAACAAACACCATTCAGTTCACCCAAGTTGCACACCAAAGTCAACAGCTCTGAAAACAGCTCCTGCAACTTTCCAAGCAAATGCTGCACAAAATAAGTATTTTCCCCTTGAAGGCAAGTAATGACTTCGTAATACATTTTATTCCATTTAAAAGTGGGAAATCATTATCAGTGAGGAGGCTTCCCAAGAGGAATAAAGACTCTTCATAGCTCATTTGCATTTGCTAGCTATCCCTCTCTGACTGCATCACGCTCTGGTAGCGCAACTGGTGACTTCAAAAAAGATGGAGTTGTACCCCCAGAGCCATGAGCCCCGCTTATGCTGTCACCCTGAGATACAGTTTCATTCTGAAGAGAGCAAACAGGATGGTCCACAGCAACTGCAGTGAAAAATATACACCAAAAGACAAGGACATAAAGCGAAACCTTTAACTGACAAAGACTCAAGTTTTCTGTGTGAAACACTAGCAGTAATAATAAAGAACACAGGAAGGAGACCTCAATGCAAGCACAAACTGTTTTGGAAAGTTTCCCTTCAGCAGCTGGCAGATCTGAAACGGGTTACAGCAAGTTAAAACTGTGATATTGATCACTGCCTATCTACAGGGTCAGGGTTTGGGTTTTGTTGTTTGGTTGTTCTTTCTTTAATAAACCAGCATTGTTCTTTAGCTATTTTCACTTCAAAACAATACTCCAGAATCTTCCAGTATCCAGTCCAATCTGAAGCACCACTAATGAGGGTATTACTAAATGCCTAAACAGTTTCTTCATGTATTTGATAAGCAGTTGCCTTTTTGAGTGTGCCCCTTTTACACAGGTGCACAAACCAAAACTGACTGTGAGTACACAACAGTATTGTGCACATTTGGCATCTTACACCAATGCTCTAAAGTTCCCATTCAAAATCCCTGGCAAAGAAGTAAGTTTTGCATAATTTTAGCACTCAACATCTGAAAAAATTAGAACAGTCCCAACTGCTCTTTGAGATGTATAAAAGAACAGTTGAAAAACTTACAGTTGACTGGTGCTACCTAGGTTACCCGTCAATGCCATTGAAACTGGTATATTATTAAGAGAGGTGTATGACGGGAATTGGTTTATTGTGCTGATCCATAGTAACCAGCTCCTGTTCGTCCATCATTTATCTCTCTCACCAGCGACATATGGGTTTGTCTATTCACACTCTCAGCATTCTCTCTGCTCCAACAAACAGTCAGCTTTTTCTGCTGGGATAAGGAGATTTTTTAGTTACATCCATTATGTTCGTATCAACATTTATGGCAAGAAGATAATTGCCAAAGAGCTCAGGGGGATAAAAGCTCCTCTTTTATAACACAACCCCCCTTAAAAAAATCAATATTGATATAGAACAATCCAGCGGAAAGCCTTGGTGTGTCTTCTGCTTCCTTCAGTTCAAAATAGTTCTTTTTTAACACAGCAAGTCAAACTGGAACAGCAGGTAGAATAAAGGCTTCAGAGGAGTTACCCTGAGGTAACTCAGTTACCCTGAGTTTCCTAGAGGAAAAATAGCAGTGTGCAAGATTACTTGTTCCTTAAAGAAGTGAGTGGTAAATGTATCAGATAGAAAGAGGGCTCCTTGGAGAGGTGCCAGCACCATTTAAACTGATTTAGCTATCCTTATTTGGAGACCATACCTATCGCTCATGAACTGGAACTTACAGTCACCTTCACCTGAATGCAGAAAACTGCTGATGCTCGGAAGCAGCCAGCACAAGGGAACAATGAAAACCCGGGATCCTGTCTTTTTCCCTATTTAAGGAGCTCAGACAACCTGCTACTACTCCATTCCCCAGTTTGGTCAAGTTCCTTTGTCACAGCTTCTGCAAGATTTACTTCATTTTCCCATGGCTACATACTCATAAAAGTTATTTTAAGGCGACTTTCATCAGAACAGCAAGTAACATAGAACATTTATTGATTAAATGACTGGGAACCAGTGAGCTGCACTCTACTTAACCTACAGGACGACTCAGGGATTTTACTTACTGTAGCCCTTGTGTTACCTTCTGCCTTCCTAACTTTTTCCTCTCTCACGAAGCCAGTTCCTAGGTCGATCCTTGTCCTACACTTGCCTCCAGGCAGTTAGGGACCATTTAAGTCAGCCTGACACCTTGAATCATGAATTCCTGCCAAATCTTCCTGTAGGTTCAGAAAGTACCTAACACAGCAGCTCCCTAATCCCATTTTAGATCTCTGAATGCTGCCACATTGGAACAAGGTCAGTAAAAAAAACCAAAACAAAAATCGCAACAAACAAACAAACAAAACAAACCCCAAACCAAACACGGTATTTATAAAACGCCCCTACCTCTGTAACAGGAAACCACGAAAAAGAGCTTAATAAATGTCTCTTGCAATTACTGTTCCCCCCCAAACCATTTAACTTTAAAACAAACCCCCCAAACCTTAGCCTTAAACAAATCCAAGAGACTTTGCAGGTTCAAACTACTTAGTTACAAGGGACTAAAGGTGAAGCCCTGTCAATATTTGCTTTTCTGATTCCTAAGAATTAGTTGAAAGAATTAAAATCAAAAGATTGAAAACTTTAAGTTAAAAAAATACTAAAATCCTTTGAAAGTAAAAAACTCAATTAAATTTGAGCTGCTCAATTCTAAACATTAAACAGCTTTTCACTCACTCAAGAGAAGCTGCTAACTGCCTGTTACCTGCCTCACAATATACACTATTTGCTTTTTATCCCGGAGCAACAGCCTATTTCCTGGTTGAGTTTAAAAACTCAGTGACGTTCCAATTTCAACCCACACATGTGTGTCACTGTCAACGTCAGTGGCAGGAAAACATTAGAAGTCACCCCTTGCTAATGCTTTCCTAACATGGAATTTCCGTGTATCTCGCTCCTCCAGCCCACCGCCTCCCTGCAGCTCGGAGCATCCTTCCCAAAGTGCCTCCCCCCCTCCTTCCAAACATATGGCAAGGAGCGGGAACTGAAAATGGTCAGTGCCAGAACCATGTCGCTGGGTTTTTAGATGCTAGCGTGTCCCTCCCCTGCTCCTGCCGCCGGTAGCGGGTGGAGAGCGGCCGCAGCCCCCGCCGGTGCGGGGCGGCCCCGGGCACGACAGGCGTCTCCGCCGCCGCCACTCCACTCGCACGGTGAATACGCTCCGGCGAGAACCGGGCTTGGGGTACCTTGGCAAAGCAAGGACACGCTCAACCGCGGGACGCCCACATGAGTGTGTGGGGGGGGATGGCAAACCGCTGCAGGGTCCGGCAGGTTCAAGGCCGCTCCGGCTCCATCTCCTGTCTCCCAGAAACACCATATGGCCCATCCCGCACATCAGCAGGTTTATTTCCCCATCAACTCGGCCCGGAAGGGGAGCTCCGGGACCACCCTCCCTCCCCCCAACCCCCGGGCATTCGTCATTACGCGGGATTACAGAGCCAGGCAGGGAAACACTCGCGTTATATAACCAGGAACAGCTCGCCCCTCCCGGCGCTCACACCCCGACCGACCGACCGACCGACCGACAGCAAGCCCGAGCAGGGGCGGCCGCACGGCGGCAGCGGGGGTGGAAGTGGGGGGGCGGTGCCTCCGCCCCCAGCGCGGAGAAGGGGCCAGACGCAGCTTAATGTCCCCAGTGGCGGGTCGGGGGAGGGACCAAGCGGTTCCCCCCCTCGGGGCCGGAGGCGGTGGCAGGCTCCCGTGCCGAGAGGCTGCTTGCAGGCGGCCGGTCACCGATAGCTCATCTGCTTCCGACGGGACGAGGTGACCACGCGTCCGCGCACGGCACCGGGGACCGCCCGGCCGCGGCTCCGCGGCGCCTCCCGGCCCCGCCGCCTGCACCACGGAAAACAAAAGCGGCCTTTTAATTTATTGTTCCACCGGGGGGGGCGGTGCGGGCGGTGTGAAAGGAAACCAAAGCTCGGGTTCTTCCAAGAACTGGCCGTTCTCCCCGGGATCCCTTCGAGTCACCCTGGAGACAACCCCCTGCCAGCCGAACCCGAACAAAAGCCGCGGTGCCCCTTGGCCGAGCAACAGGCCGGAGCAGGCGGCGGCGTAGGGCTCGCTTCTTGACCGGGGCTCTGGAAGGAGACGCGGGACCGAGCCAGCGAGCGCCTTGTTTACCCGACAATCGCTCTAACCCCCGATCTTAATCACAGGATGAGAAACCAAAACAGTTTAAACCGTGAGTCAGCACGCGTTTTATTTCACACACACGCGCGGTCGCGGGGAGAGCGGCAAAACGCACCGCGTTCGTTCCGTCCCCTCGCTCTGAAGCCGCGCTCGGCCCCGGCACTTGGAAGCTTGCGCCGGGCTCCGCTCTCCTTTCAGGAAAAACCCAAGGCTCCTCCGGGGCTCGGCGGAGCCTTTTGTTCAAAATTCTGCCTCTATAACACGCGCTTCACACTCCCCGAATAAGCCGGCACGCCGCTGCCAGCGCAAATACCGGGAGTTACTAAATAAACCATCACGATACGGACCAACACCAGCCCCTCTGCGTGTGACACCTTCCCGGCGGAGTCCCCTTGCGATGCTAGGTTTGTCCTTCCCTCCCTGTTTGATGGGAATTTAAAGGACCCCCGCGCCGGGCTGAGCCAGCCTACCCGCCCGACAACGCGCGCACACGGACCCATGGGCCGGCAGAGCCCCGGTGCCACCAGCCAAGACCGGCAGCATCCGCCCCGCACGTCGCCACACGAGCAATGACACAGACCCCCCGGAGCGTCCCCGCCGCCGCCGGGGCTCTCCCCCGCCGCAGCCCACACCGCACATCACCCCGCGAACCCCGTCCCCCTCCCGTGCTGCTCCCAGCCCTCCCCAGAAAGGAGGCGGGATCCTCACCCCAAGCTGCTGACCGCGTCCTCCCCCGAGCCCTGTGCAGCCCCTCACCGTCGCGGGCGCTGCCCCGAACCGCGTCTCCAAACTTTACCCGCCCGGCGGAGACCGCCCGGGCGAGCGACTCTTCCGAGGGTGCTCCAGTCCTTTTAAATCAACTCCTACTTTTCCATCCCGTATCAATTGCAAATGCTACTTACTGGAATATGAGGCTCCATACGTGGTGCTTCTACCCGCTGGGAAACCAGCAGCATCTTGGACTGGGGATCAACCGGCTTTTAGATCCACTTTGGCTGTATTAAGCAAAACCCAGCACCGCGAAGGACTCTCCGGCTGTTTTCTCCTTTTAGGTTCCAGACAAGTTCATCCTGGCGTTGCAGTTTGCTAATGATTCACTGTCTGTCTCAATCTGCTCACTACATTTCCATCAACCCACAGCTTCCTCACTTAGAAGGTGGAGTTTGTGGGGTTTAAGTTACTGATAGGCATATCTAAGTGCTGTGTCACTGAAAGAGGAGGAGACACACACTCACACTCACACACACATACACACACACGACCGGCTCCGGGCTTAAAGGGGAAGTAACACGTTCTTCAGAAACTGGAAACCTCACAGACCCAAAGATCTTACTTTTTTTTTCCTTCTGTGCAAGAAGGCTAAAACCACGCAGCCCACGGACAGTATTTAACACGCAAACAGCACCTTGGCTTGTTTAGCGCCTTCTTTGCAGAACTTCATGTTCATTTAGTACAAAAGTAGGGTAGCTCCAAAAAAGACAGGCAATCAATGGATAATATATATCTTTTTATTCCAAGTTGAAGTGTACAAATCACTGAAAAGAGAGCCCGAGGCATGAAAATGTTCGAGTTACTCTTTAAAAGTGTAGTTTCCTGTCTCTTTATGCCATTACAATACAATATTCTTAACACTCATAAAAGGGTTAAGCTCCTCTCACACAGGTGAACCCAGGTTACTGAGAGGGAAACAGCAGGGTTGTTTTATTCTCACCTTTTGGGCTATGTACCTGTATTTTTGAACACAGATACAACTCTGAAGAAGAAGACCTATAAAATCACACACTTCTCATATGACTATAAATGTGCTTGCTGCAAGCTGCAGTCTCTGAATATGAATTTTGACAGACCATCAACCAAAGGCTCAGAACCTGTTCCAACCTCCCCTTAGGTGTGCAGAAAGGATGGGGAAAAGGAAGCTGCACACTGGGTTCACAAATAATTGCTGGTGTAATTTCATTACCTTGCTTAAATCAGTACAGTTGTCACTTCTGTCCCAGTACACTGGAGATGCTAGAAACCCTGTCCTGCTACACTGACTCAATGGATGGGATGTGGAAGCCATAGAAACATTTCTAATAAAGTGTCTAAATTTTTTAAATAATTCCTAAAATAGTAATGTTAGTAAGTTATGTTTTATAAAATTAAGACGTTATTTGAATAAAGCCCAATTACTGCGGCCAAATACATAACAAGTGGAGCCACAATCGGGTCTCACTTTTCCTGAAAGCTCTCCAGACAGCAGTCATCTTCAATTTGCAGTTAACTTACAGACCAAACCCATCTTTGTACTCTGAACTCATAAATATCAGGAATACTAGTTCATTAACAGAGAGACATTGTTTTTCATCTTTGCTGAGGCCTCCAACTTTTCTGTCACTGCTGTAACAACAGGCTGGCTCCCCTGAGCAGCACTGGTGTTACTTCAGTTTGCATCATTTGGAAGAGGTTTTCTTTTCTGTTGATTTTGTCTTGTATAGTGTTTAAAGTTACTCTGATGTATTTTTTCTGTTGAGAAAAAGTAGTACAAAAATACTGAGTTTGTGGGGGTATGAACACCCTTAATTCTGAGGGCAGTGTCTATGGGGAGGTGTATCAGGGGGCTGCCCAGATCAGATCTACAACCCTGCCTGAAATGCCAAGGCTCAAAACAGCATTAGACCATCAACATGGGATCTAAAAGAGCCAACATGTTGAGCAGGAGTCACCTAGAATAAGCAAGCTCAGTAAAGACACACCATAAGTTCCACTTGCAAGGAGGTGCTGCTGTCTGCCCCATACACAAAGCCTTGAACTCTGCCCTGATGTGTGTGTGCAAGAGCTCCCTTATTTCAGCCTGAAATGTTTTGGACTAAAATACACATGTTTGAAACGTGGGGGACACTGGGATTTCCACATTCTGTAGATATACTGGTCCTACCAACACCACCATGATCAGATGATGAATGCATTGTAGGTCCATGTCGGTTGTTCTATGCAGCACCTACAGAGCACACCAGTCATCTGTCCAGAAGTTTTGGACAAACCACGTCTTTCATGACTCTTGCCAGACATCTGAAGTTTCAGACAAATGGCAGCATTTCCCAAGGACTGTCATTTGCTTTGGTCGCTTCATAAAACCAAACCAAATGAATTCTCCAAAAGGAAGCTCTGGGTTGATCAGGTAAAGGTTCAAGGTCTGTGCCTGGATGCTCAACAGTGTCACAACAAGGACAGGTCTGGGTGCACTCAGAAGCCTAATTCCAGGCACTGTAAGCATTTAACAGAAAGTTACACCCTTGCAGACATTACTTGTGTTCAGAGATGGGTGATGGCTAAACAGAGGATTTCAGAGCTGAAATTCTTGTCTTCAGTGATTAAATTATGAGCCCTTTCTTTAAGCATATTTACTACCACTGACCTGGGGGAATCCCTGGCTGCTCTGCAATCAATGACTAAGCTTTCACTAGCTTCTGCAGGGCTGTATTTTATCTTCCTAGGCTAGACTTACCCTAAGCAAATTGCAGATTATTTTTATTATTGTGCTTCTGTCTTATTTTGAAGAGGTGAGCAGTGGGATTCTGCAGGGGAGAGGCAGTTCTAAGGATATCAAGGCTGTTATGGCCACAGGCTGAGGCTTGCTAAAATGTATTGAGGTACCTTGAATGCTTCCCCCAAGGCTGGGCATAAAACCTGGGCCTGACTGCCTGGGATTAATCCTGTTCTTTATCAGTTTTACAGTAGTTTGCCATATTTCACTTAGCATCTCTAGTATCAATAGAAAACATAATTGGCTTTGTTCTCTAACAAAACTAGCATCCTTTCCAAGTGGAGATATCTTATTCAAAAGCCAGTCTGAGAGCTGAGAAGTTGTAACTGGATATAAAAAACAAGCAATTGATGAAAAGACTGCACTGAACTGTTTCTTTTCTCAAAACAAACCCTAAACCAAACAATTAAAACCTAGCTCCTCACCAGTATTCTCCCTCTCCCCTCCCCCCATCACCCAGACTGGACCAGTGCTTGTCCAGCACTCCATAGTTTTGGAAAAAGCAGTATCCTTTTACCAAAGGAGAACCACTAGCTGGAAAGCTGCAATGTGCTAAATAACTGCTAAGTGTTACGTTCACCAAGTGAAAGGATCACAGACTCCAAGACAACCTTGACAAGCTGTGTGAGCAACGGGCACTAGTGAAGATGGCCAATGGCAAGAGAAAAGATTTGCGTCTTTCAGGTTGGTGTGAACTAAACATGCTCAAACCAGGCATCCAGGTAACCTGCATGCTGGGACTCTGCTCTCCCGGGAGAGCTGTGCCTGGCTCCCAGCTGGCCTCTGGCTGTTCCTGACATCAGTAAGGACAGCAGAAGTCCAAGCAGACAAGGGCTGCTCCGCAGCATGGCTTGTGCACTGAAGGGGAGCAGCAATTGAGCAGGGCAAGGACTCACCACGGGTTCACTAAAGGATTCACAAATCTGTCAGTGACCCAGAATCAAACGAATGGAAATCATGTGATGCTTGATACTTGCACGTTTTTGGCCTGAAATCAGGTGAAACCGATAGCTTTGGCTGAAATACACTTGGAGTGTGTGTGCTTACTGGGAGCTGAAATGGAAAGCAAAGCTCCAAGGAGTAAAATCACACAAACTGCAACAAATATACACAAGTCTTCATAAGCTAAAACATGAGTTTGTTCTAATTCTAGCCCTTAGCATGTGAGCATGAGGTGCAAAATTCAAAGGAAATACATACAAACTGGGATGTGGACAGCTCCAGACCACAGTGAAGGTAATTATTAGACCAAACATTAGGATAATAAGGAAGAATATATATAAAAAAAGAAATTATTCCTCTGACAGAAAAAAAAACAGTAAATGTGTTTGCTGTCAAAGAACAGAGACAACTGCGGCATAACCACAAGTCATTATAATATAAATAAGAACGTAAGAATTCCCATCAGGTCAAAGATGCACCTAGCCAGTATTTTCTTGGAGATATCAGTGATACCCATTTTCAGGAAGCATTAAATTACACAGTGGATATCATTCCCATGAATGGACATTTTAGAGTAAATGGGTTCAAAAAGGATTGGAGGTACTTATGGAGGGGAAATTAATCCATGGCTATTTAACACGAAGGTCTGGATGTGACCTCTGGTTCTGAACCATTAGCTGCTGGAGGCTGGCAGGGGACCTGAGGGGAGTACTGACACTCCCTGTCCATGTCTTGTGTACAAAGCAGGTTCCTCCCTAAGGGTCTAGTAGCAACCGATTTCAGGCAGAGATAAAGGTCTAGGTAAACCTTCTTCAGTTTGACTGGTCAGTACTGCTTTTTATGCTAGGTCAGATCAGTGATCTACCTAATTTGGTATCTTGTTTCTGACCATGGGGAATAGCTGCTGCTTCAAAAGATAGAAAAGAAACCTTTACTGAATGACTGCAGGACAAATTACATGTAGTGGTGCAAGTTTCTTAGCAAGTATCTAAGTTTCTAAGCTCAGTCTGTAACTGGCTGATACTCAGAACCAGAAGGGCTCTCATGTCCTTTGTGTACTTCCCCCATAGTACACTATAATCTATTGGGGATGAGATTGCTAATGCATGCAAAATTTCAATTCATTTCTGAAACCCATTATACCATCAGTAACATCATGTGTTGAGTAAAACATCTCAGGTCATTTTTTAATGTGTTTAATTGGATGTTCTTTGTTACCTAGTAAAAGCATATGGGAAATGCCTGAAAATAGACAAATTGCATCAATAAACAAATTGAATTTCCTCAATAAAGCTTGCTACATTAAGTAATTTCCTAGGTTGTATAGAAAAATATGTATAACTGTTAATGTATCAATTCTAACTTTTTAGAGAAATGTTACTTTTAGGAAAATAAGAAGCTTCAAGGAAAAAGCCTTGGTTTGTGAGTAGTTAGCTAATGGGTTGAAGCATGGCTTTTTGTTGATTTGGACATGAAAGAAGAATTCAGGATCGACTCTTCCTTCAGCAGGTCATTATTTACATGAGTGTCCATGGAATAACATATATATGAAAGCATCAGAGGATGGACTGACATGCTAACAGTGAGTACATGAACTAAATTAAGAAATCATATAAATCAAAATGATTGCTGATTGTGGTACAGAAAACCAAACACAGATCTAACCAGAATCTCTGTGCTTAGCAGTGAAGAGCTAACACTGTTAGTAATTTTCATAGGAAGGTATATAGCTTAAAGTATGTAGCTTTTACTAAAGTTAAAATCATGTTGTTACTGTCTGTTAGCTTGCCAAATACTTGCTCCAAATCAATCTACTCTGCACTTATATTTTAAATACAGTAATCAATTATTTGCACAGCTCAGAGATACACTTAAGCACATGCTTAACATTCTGTATGACTCTCAGAAACTGAAGGGATTACTGGAGTGCTTAGGTAAGCACACATACATCTGCACCATCAGCACTTGTGTGATCAAGTCCTGCATGAGGAAAAAATCCCAGCCTTACTGACATCCCAAACTGAAGACCACTACTCAAAACTTACTGTATACAAAAGTCTGCTGATCCCATCCAGGCATTTCATTTTTAGTTGAATGAGATCTGGCCTGCAGGATTTAGCTCTACAATATTTTACCTATCTTCATTCCTACTTGCAATCAGGCCATACAAAGCTGCAAAGCTCTCTTGAATGCAGATCTCCACTATGACTGAGGCTAGGAAGCAATATTAGAACACTATGAAATACCTGACACACCTTCATGAAGGCCAAAAAAAATTGCTGTAGAAAGGCTGAATGATGACCAATGTGTTTAATTGCCTTTGTATGGGACTTTGGGTCATTTCAATCCTGATTTTCTTGCAGCTAGTAAGATTTTTCGTTTAAAATACAGAAGATAGTACAAGTGAACATAATATCACATTTAATAGCTGCATTTTTAGCAATGATACATTGGAAAAGTTTGCTAATTAATGATATTTCTCCAGCTCTGACTTGTGCACAAAACATCTTCCCTCTTATATGGCATGCTCCCTGTGCAGGTGCTGCTGGCTCCGACTGGTGAGCACAGACCATGTGCTGGCCTTCCCAGTGACAACATTGGGGTTTTGGGGCACAGGGTGGCAAGGCTGAGGTTGCAGCATGTTTCACCTGCAGCCTCTGTTACGTCTAAGACTAAAAGCCATCATAAGCTCAACTGAAAGTATGCGTGCAAGTACACAGGCATCATTTAAATGAGCCTGCATTTGCAATGCCTGTCACTACCCAGGAGATGCCTTTTCTTCCAAGTGTTATATTCAGTAGCGTTCTCACATTTGTCAGTTGCTGCAGAGCTCCAGCAGCCAAGTGGGCACAAAAGCAGCTTCCAGCTCATAAGGGCTATCGGATCAGGAGCAAACAGTGACAGGCATTGCTTTCTGAATTTCTGAGTTAGCAATAGGCCTGAGCAGTAGGACACTTATTTGACTCCTGTACCTGACTGCAAGTAAGGCGCCACTCAGAAGATACAATAATGCAAAAAAGGCTTAGTAATAATTTTAGCTTTGCTGCTTTCTCACTGCTGGATCATACAGTTCATACACATATGCAATGGTCAGAAACCTACGGACCCGCCTGAACTCCTCTAGAAATCAACACAAAGGCAAATTCCAGCCCATACCCGATACAAAAGATTCCAATTGCTTTAAATATCTAAGCCTGCAAAAATGGTTCTATATTCACTGTTTTTAAGACAGGATCACATAATTCTGCTTCTTTCAGGAAATACACATCCTTCTTCCTTTATTTTCCCTTTCATTCCTAGAGTTGTTCTCTTTGCTGGAGCTGACGCTATTTTTTAAAGCATTCTCTATTTCATGACTGTCAAACTATAATTTCTATGCCAGATACATGGCAAAGTTACATATTCTTCAACTCAAAACAATTTACATGAATATTCATAAACTACCTGATGGCAGAATTGGCCCTGAGATTTAAAAGCATAAGCCCACAGAAACAAATGTTACCCTCTTCCCTTTGTCAGAGATCCCTTGGATCCAGCATGGAAATTATTCTTTTATGCAGTTGTCAAGAAAATGCAAAACCAACACATGAAACATCGTATGTTCTGTTTATTAAGGAAGAGTGTCTGTGATGATACGGAGTCAGTCAGACTAGAGCATTGCCAATGTCAGTTTGTGATTTACTAGAAATTATTGATTTCAAATCTTGGTTTCCCAGGGCTACTGAGCATATCCTGTCATATAAATATGCATCCATTTGCTAGCGGCTGCTGCCTTGTACAAAAACGTGTGTTGTCTCAACTAGTGTCAGGCTTCTTGAGCCAAAAAATAAAGCCCTGCATCCCCTCAGTGCAGGAACAAATACCAGCTATTAAGATGCATTTTTATGTTCAACATGATATCAGGACAACTTGCACAACTATGGCACCCATCCAGAAATGTACATTATTAAAATTAATAAGAAGGCACTGTCCTGAGAAACTGCACCATGCTCCCCTCACCCCCTGAAAGGAAATTGCTCAAAAGATTTAACGGAGCATCTTTAAACTAGGAGACAGGTACACCCTCATACAGCTTCTCAAACAGCTCAAGAAACAGCTTGAATTTAACTACTTTTAGGGACAGATCTGTCACGAGCAAGTTATACAACATGCAAGTGCAAAAGGATGGTCAGTTCATTAAGGCTGAGAGTGATAGTTGAACTGCCAACACTTGTAAAGATTAGAAAGGAGATAATATCACTGTCAGCCATTAGGAGTTTGGGTGTGGGTGTCCTCTCAACCTGGCCCCCTGCATCCTGATGTTCCCCTGCTCACCCCCTGCTCATGGTCACCTCACGCATTACTGCGCAGTGTTTCTTCATTTGTCCCTACTACTCCTGAAGTCATTCTCTTGGTCCTTCTGCCATGCTCATGTCTCCAATCCCAGCTACTCACTCTGCTGCTCTCCCTTCCCCAAGGGGAACACTCCCAGGTAGAGGCGAGTCTGTCTCTTCCCTACTGCTTGTTGAATGCCAGTGTGACCAGGACCTGCTGTACTGTACCGTGGGCTCAGCAGTGGTTATGTGTCCACTGACAGAGGACTTCACAGACCAACACAAGAGTCCAGGAGGTTTTGGACATTTATGGCTCAGTCATTAGCTGCTTATGAAAATTCAATAGCATTTGTAGGATTTGATGAGGGATGCTGACAATTCTGCTGCATGCTCTCTCTGGTGCGTACCCATCTCAGTGTTCAGAACATGGTTTTGATTTTATGTTTTTCTCCCCAAAAGAAATCTCTGTTTACCATCACTTTTCTCAAGTCACTTGCATGTCATAATGCGTTCTCTGTTTACTAAAATACAAAAGCTTCAGGGCTGACAGCAGTGGCAGAAATGACAGAATCAACAGCATTGCATTTTCTTTTGTCTTGTCACTTCATCCTCACTTGTTTTTGTACAGTGCAGGGAACAACAGGAAAGGGTGCAGCCCTCCTATGACCAGCCAGTCTAACCTTTGCAGGTAAAGACTGTGAGGTACATGAAAAGCCTCCCTCCCTCCCTTCTAGTGCAGCTGGGACTGGACCAAAGAAAGCATTGTCCCATCAGAAAGGTGACGGTGATCACCCTGCTCTGCAGTTCTCAGGCACCCGCTGCTATCGAGAGCAGCCTCAACTGCAGCTTATGCATTAAATTGAGGGAAGTTGTGCTTTTCCAGGGGAGGACTTAAAATGTGGGTAGATGACTTCCCGTCATAGGGGAGGTCACCTGGCTGATGCCTACTTCATGGGAACAGTATAGCCTCATGGAAGCATGGCTATTTACACTAGTGAAGGATCAGACATGCTCATTCAAATACAACTTTCAGCTGGCTTGGAAATGAACCTCAACTCCTTTTGAGCACTCTGGCTTTTCCTAAAGTATTTGAAAACAACTTATTCCCAGATTATGGTGAGACCTTGCTCTTGCAGAAAAAAGGACAGAGCCCGAGAGAAAAGGAAGCACTGCAAATTCCCAAGCCACTAACAGCAGTATGATCCCTAATCAATGCAGAGGGGCTGACAGCAACAATAAGCATTGACTGCTGCAGTGAAGGGGACTATTTAACCTGGCTACTAAAAGTTATTTCTGTCACAGCTATTTGAACAAAACATTTGGCAATTAAATTAATTCAAGCATATCCTCTCTTTTAATGGGAAAAATGCAGGACAAATCCAGGCAGAGAATGAATGGCATCTAGATTAATGGGGAATTGCACAAAAAGAGAAAAAAAAAAATAATGGTTCTCTAAAATATATTAGTATTACATTCTGAAGTAACACCATATGCCAGCTTCCTAGATGTTAGTAATCCTGATGTATTTTTATCTTGGTTAGTACCAAGGAGGGAGCTATACAGGGCCAAATTCTTCCCACATATCTATGTTGAATGCAGTTTACCTTCACTCTGTGTTGTGAATCTGAACCAAGACAGGCACGCATCTGCTTAAGATCGTGCCTTTTTCTTCTGGCTGTATCTGACTTTGGATTTTAAATGTTGCATCTCTTGAGTCTTTGACGAAGCCTTCTTTTCCTTCTTTTTTTTTTCCTTCCAGTGACAGAGCCTGGAAACGTTGGACTTAATCGCAAGCCTCTACTGCTGCAATCTAAGGATCAGATCCTCTAATTAGATGCAGCAAGAGACTATAAATTGCTCACGTTCCAGACAGAGGACAACAAAAAGCCATTCTGTGCTAGTGGGGATGTATTAACATATACGTAGGACTTAATTCTTCCTTAAATTGAACAATATTCCTTAATCAGTTCTTAGAAATCACTTTTGAAGCTGGTGGCATTCATCCATTATTAGACAAGGAAGAACAGCCACGACTATCCCAGAAAACAGAACCACCACTAATTAGTATTATTTAATTGGATGAATTTGAAATACCTATAGCACAGGTGACCCTAACCCTAGCCTGCTAGCCAAATTATTGTGCTCCCTTCCCTGTATGCAGTACTCCTGCCACTTCTCTAGTTGCACTGCCCTCTGGTCACTTATCACAGATCTTGGTACAGTTTCTGGTGCAATGGACCTGCAGCTTTGGGGAAGCAACAGTCCTAGGATGAAAGCAACTTGATCAGGATTCACACTATTTTAAAGTCTTTTGTAAGATACGAGTATGAACACAGATCACAATTTCTGCAGGGCCTATGGGAAAGTATTTTCCAGACAGCTAATCTGAAGTTAACAGCAATGAAATGGAGCAGCATGCAGCTAAGAGCAGTTTATTCAGTTAGGGCTCACCTCTGATACAGCCAGCTAACCTGTGATACAAACACAGTAGAGGTACCATGTTAAATTATCACATTCCTTTCCAGAAAGTCCTGTCTTTGAATATGATAGTTCACATCTTCAGTATTAATAATCCCTGTTTGACAGCTGTTTAGAACTCAGTCCTTCAGCTTGACCAACCAATCCTCTAAGTACCTCCAACCACTGCCCATGCAGTCCGAAGAGAGCAAAAAGCAGGTAAGTGCATCTTTGAGCATAACATATACGAGATAAGCAAGGCATGGTACTTCCCAGCAACACAAGGAGAGCCAAACAGCAATCCATCACACAAGAAAGAGATTTGCCTTTGTCAGTTTGGGATTCTGGATTGAGAATGCAAGTGTTCCTGACTGTCTAGTTAGCAGTTCATGTCAGGCTCATCACCACAGTATGCGACTCCCTGTGACCACACACTGCCTCTTGGTAACTTTTAGCCACTCTAACGATAGGTGTGGTAGCACCTCAGAGTCACTCTGGAAACCAGGAATACACGTTTGGGAGGCATTCTTTATAATTGGCATGGCTGAGCTGCAGTTCTGCCTCAGGCAGAAGGTAAATGCTGTCTTACTGGGGGTGGTGAAAGGAAATCTCTTAGCACAGAATGAATGCAGAGCTGCTCAGCAGCCTGCAGGAAGGGGCTGGCACCTGGGGTTGCACAGAACCTCTTTCCAAAGCAACCACAGGGAATATTTTTCCCCCAAGTGAGGAGCCTGTGCAAAGGATGTTGTTGCTTAAGTCACCAGTGAAGTTGTAGGGAAGTTCAAATCATGAGCTACAGGAACCTTTCTACATTCTGGCAAGATCAGAATCCTTAGCTGTTTATAAAAATGTAATTAGTGGCCTGCCAAGCACCTTGACAATGTTCTGACTGCTAGAAAATTGTGATAAACTTCTCTTTCTGTGTCTCCCTATCTCATGAGCAATTATTCAATCAGTGGGTTGTTGACTGGAGGACTCAGCCAAACAATGATCGGGCTTTGAAACTATTCAATTATCTCTAATGAAGAAGGATCAGGGAAACAGTGCTTAAACACCTTAAACAGAATAGCAGAATAAACAGACAAAATGATTCTCAAGAGAAACTCCCAGACATTTGCCAAGGTTGGCTTTGGAGCCAACTGTGATACAAATGCATAAAATAGTAGTTGCTTAATGGTTGTGAAATGTTACTCTTTAAAGGTTACTGTTTTCCTGTCCAGACAAGGCTGCAGCTGAACGATGAATGAAGAGATCCATACATATTAGAGGTTTTCAAGCACCTGAATCTCCCATTGGTGTCAACAGGAATTTCTGATAACCAGGACTGGGCCAGTAAAACCTGACTCTACATGATATTAAGAAACCCCAGGGCTATTTGCCTCCTCACCTCCCGTGTTTGGATGATGAAGTACTTGGAGTGAGGGTTCCAGAAATGCTGGGTATTTGGATGCATGTTTGCGATGGGAGACTCGATCTCTAAACCACAGGGATCAGGTATGTATGCCAAAGAATTAGGCTGCCTAGAAGGAGAAGAATCCTGTCTGCGGCTGGGGAAAAGTGTAGTGATCATTGCAAAAAGTACAGCAGGACAGGATTTTGCTTCTGAGAGAATTTCTCTCTCTTCTCCATTACAAGTCTCACCATATACAAAGAGCTGACTTGTTATTGCAGCTCAAAGGAATGAATGAGCTCAAAAGAATGTGAAGAGGAGAGAATGCTACAATTCCAGTGGGAAGAGCTGCTTCTTTTTATTTAACTTTCCCATTCAGTTAATATTTCACTGTGGTCTTCGGGAGCAGCCTCATCAGAATGCACCCGTCCCGCGCTGTAGAACTGGATGGTCATCTGAAGCGTAAACACTGCACCTGCCTGTAGCCATCCACAAGTGTTTTGTGTGTCTGTGTTTCTGAAAGTATCTCACGGTTTTGTTTCCTGTGAATGTGCATTCAGCCCTGCACGCTCACGCAATGCTCAGCTGAGTTCGGGAGCATGTACATAGTGGGCCATGGGGGATGGGGGCCAGGGAAAGAAAGCAGGGGCTGTAAGGCAGCTTGAGAACTGATGCCGTGCTAGTGTGAAACTCCTTTGTCAAGGAAACAACATGGCCAGGTTTGGGCTGAAAGAGACTCGAACACTCCAGTGGCTTTAGAAGTCTGCGTACTGGCCGCAGCTGCAAGCAGATACACCACTGCGGAGCAGCCTCCCTTTAAAATGGTGCCGAGCACTCCTGACAGCTTCTGGAATTCCAGGATCAGGCCTAAAAATAACAACATGTTTGACCTAACATAGCCAGCGGAGCCAGATAAGACGACAGGCTGCACAGCACTGTTTTAAGCCTGCTTTCCTAAACTGCAAACCCATTAAATATTTAGGTGGCCATATGCAAATCATTTAAATTCTGTTCCTCAGATGCACACCATGCCATGCAGACATGCTTTGTGCCCAGATCCTCCTCCTGAGCTCCCATCAACTATTTATTTTAAACCCGTAAAGGATTTAATTTATGGTTAATTGCGGGCTACCTTTTTTCCAAGGGTATTTATATACGAGGGAGGAGGCAGGGACAAGCAGAACTGCAAAGACCTGTGTTTCAGTCAAAGAAAGCTAACGTAAAAGCAAACCCATTCCTGTGCCCATACCAAAGAAAACCCCGGGACTGCTCACATATTTCCACCCCCCTCCACGGGTAACAATGTGATAATTCACCAAACAAACAGCTCTTTCTGCCGGAGCCGTGTCGCGGGCGCTGCGAACACGTCGGAGACCAGGGCCCCAGATCTTCCTTTCTTAATGTCACTGCGAATTTGCTCGTGGAAGTGTGTGACACCCGCCTGGCGCCCAGCAGCTGAGCTCATGCTGCAGGCATTCTCCCAGGGCCGAGGGGGATGGGGGCTCTCCGCCAGCTTTCGGCTGCCTCTCCCCTCGCATTTACACACACACAAATCATGTTATCATAGTGAAAATATGTAAGAATTCCAGGAAGCAGAGGAAGTTTGTGTGTCGACCTCAATTTCTTTTTTTCCAGAGGAAGATCACTCCAAACATTAAAAGGACGGTGGATGCTAAATTAATTTGCAGATATTTTAATTCTCATTGCAACTCTGCCTGCTGCTGTACTTTGTCTTTTAGAATTCATGCTGTGTGCATTTTATCCCGTTGTGACTGAGAGAAGCATAATCTCTCGGTGAGAAGCTCTGTGGGGCCTATTTGGACACTAAAAAAGCGGAAAAGGAAGCCCAAGTGTGTTCTGGTTCTTATTTTCCATTACAGTACAGTAAAACTGGGTGAGACTGTTTCTGGAGGGGAGGGAAGGAAAGGGTGGATGAAAGAGTGGGCTAACACACGAGGCACATGAAGGTTTATTCTGTTTCACAGTTCTGGACTTGAGCTCTTCAAATGCTAATCCATGTGGCCCCAAACCCAACTGTGTTTTTAAGGACACACTTAAGTGTTTGTGAACACAGTGGGACCTTGAAGCTTAGTCATGTACCTGGAAGCTTAGTCACCTAGCACTGGCTGGCATTCAGCACCTTGCAACATCAGACAGCACAGAAACTGCTCCCCAACACCCTGCCTCTCAGCATCCACCCTCCATTGGTGCTCACACTCATAAGGGTTTGCACACACTCAAACACAGCTGTTTCACCACAGCTAGTCGTGTGTGTGTATATACAGAGCCAAGGAAATAGCACTTAAACTCTTAAATACTCATCTGTCCCTTAATCCCACATACTGTCAACAGCAGGGTCACATACAGACTTGTAAAATGGCATCCCACACTTCTTGACTGACCAACAATAAATCCAATCAGTGAAAATATTCCTGTTTAATTGCATGGGTCAGACCTCCAGAAAAAATCATAGGCACTTTTGGGTTTTGTAAAATATGCCTTCACTGACACATATTTAACTTTCAGGACGACTGGGCATTCATCTTGAGCAAACCTTGAAGAGTTTGGTTTGAGAATACATAAGATTGAAGATTTTTTCCCCAAACAATTTAATTTCTTATGTTCCTCTGTTGCAAACATAAGCTCAAAGCTTGGTTCAGTTTTAAATGAGCAAGCCTGTTCTTCTAGCTTGCAGGCAGCCTGTGATGTATATTAGGGCCAGGCATCCCCACCCAATAGCTTTGCTGAAACAAGCAAGGCCATCTAGATGAAATAGCCTGTGCAGCTTACTGTGTCAGAGGACTCACTGAAATCAAGTGACCTGTGACAGCAGCCATCAGTGTGGGACTTGTAACACAGAATTTCTCTATTCCCTTCTATAGTTCTTGTGAATGCACTTGTTTCCCCTTCCCTCTGTTTGCCCCCCATTTCATTCTTCAGTCACACATTTCATATACACCCCTGCCTTCCCTGCTTTATCTCTGTTGGGCTCAGGCAGAAGGTGGCAGAAATAGTAGCATTTGAATCATATTTTGGTTTTCAGACTATTCAGACTTAGAGGGCAACAAAAGCTTGCTACTTTAAATGTTTTGGTGCTAAGACTGTTTTTTTAAAGCATACAACCCCCTACAAGCTGCAGTCTAGATTTATACCATGGGGAAGAACTCAGTAGAACCAGATAGAGATCAATCAAAGCAAATCCTGGCCTGCTGTTTCATGTGTCTCAGAGATTTAGAAAGTAAAAATAACAAATGAGGGGGCTCTGCTTTGGTAATAAACGTCACAACAAAAAGGTACAACTTTCCCAAATAGGCTGCAAAGAGGAAAAAAAAAAAAAAGCCTTCTAATGCTTCATGGAGTCTCTGGGCATCATTGTGGCTCCGTAGGTATAAGCTGACAAATTGGGTGCTCCTGGGTCTGCTCATAGCACAGGGACAGTATCTGATCCAAGCCACCACTCCTGACTCCTGCACATCCTATCAACATGTAGCAGGTTCTGTGGTGTCTCTGAGTCTGACTACAGAACCCAGCATGTCTCCCTCTTTGGCCATGGAGGAAACTAATTATCCAGAGGTTTGGATGCAATATAAACACACTGCCCAGGAGAGACACAGAAAACAACCTGGGATCTTTTCTACACAGAAATCCTTTCTATCCAACCACTTGTTATTCTAAATGTTATAGCTTGTGACTAATAAAAAAAATAGGTAAAATACAATAATAATTTATAAGTTATCCTAAAATGTGACATATTTCAGCTTTTGGAGATATTATTATTCTATAATGATAAGAATAACCTGAAAGTTTTTAGTTAGCAATCAGTAGAATAACAAAGCTAGTTTTTATTAAAATAATCTACTTCAATAAACTTTTGTGGTGCAACTGGCATACACTGACTTAGCTCCATTTAAATTAATGCAGCTATACCTAGCAACAGCTGCTGGGGAACCAGACTGACTGTGCTCTCTTGTGGAGGAGACAAAAGAAATACAAGGATTAGAAGGGTCAGTATTCTTTGGGAAAATATGTGCACAGGTAACATGGGTAAACCACTATATTTAGATGTAAGAACTGAGAAGATGCCAGGACTAGTAACAAATCACCTATACCTAGCAGAAGGAAAAGTTCCCATCTTTAATGGCCTGTATGAGATATTGTAAAGACATCACTAATTCTTTTAAGTATCTTTCCCTGTAAAGACATGGCTGAATTGAACAATGTGAGCAATCAGGGCAGTGCTTATACTGAAAGGCCCCAATTCAGCCAAGTGCTGAAGCACACCTTCAGCTTTTAGTGCATGAGTGGCCTCATTGAAGTCCTTAGTAATTATGTGTTTTGCTGAATCAGGACCTGAATTTATTTGGGGCAGGAGAACCTTAATATCTTCCAAGGAATTATACTTATTAAAGGGGACAGTCTATAAATTAGTGTTTAAGTTAAAAATCAATTTCTAGATAATACATATCCCTAAAAGACAGATTGTTAGTTTGTATGAGCTTTGTAACAAAACTTTAATTAAACCCTTTTTAAATAAAACCTGACATACATTATACTGCTAATTGACTTGACCTGGTACAAAGAGGACTCTGCCAGCTAGAGGAGACTAAAGGAGATTATTCTGTCTGGTGCTGCAGTGATTGTGTGTTAATAAAATTTATTTCTGCAGTCTTGCCCAACTCCCTATTGTGTATTCAAGAAATGTGTGGGCTCAAAGCCAGTCATCACAAAGCAAAAGTAATAAAACCTCAAAAGCTGACTTTTTCTACCTTGCATTCTGCTGCTTTGCTGTAGCACAAGCTCCGTGGTGTTGCCTGTTTGCGAGCACACCTCAGCCAGAGTTCTCTAGTTTTTTCTAAATTTATTTTCCCAATTATGCAAAACCCTGCATCTTATTAATGTGAGTACAGTAACAAGGGAAGGACAATTATAGGATCCAAAAGGCTCCGTGATGAAATATCCTGGGTGTGGCAATCATATTTTACTGCCACTACACTGATTACATACAATATAACACATCTAGCAATTAGAGAAACATGCTTAATCCTCCTGCCCTAGACCTATTTCACACAGAACTCATTACAATGGTCCAAATTCTGCCTTTACTCTCACGCAAGTAAATCTGAAATAACTTCTTGCCAAACAGTAGAATCACTTGGATTGACATTCATATAAATGACAGTGAAACATGACCTGCTGACTTCAGAGTTGTTTCTGATACAAGCTGGGTGCAATCACAAAAAGTAATCACAAGAACTTATGCAAGAAATACGGGGAATAAACAGGAGGACTTGGAAGTTTTAGTACGTGCTCAAAATTATGTATTAATTGCCATGATAAACGATAAACTCGTTGGGATAATTCACATGACTAGAATATTAATATAGATAACACAGTTTGTTCAGGGAGAAGAGGGCTGAAATGCTGTCCATAGACACATTCACTCCACAGCATAAAATGTGGAAAGAGATGAACCAGTTGAAAATCCCTAGTTAATAACAACAGGGAGAACAAACGCAGGTGCTGTCTCGATGGGGGGTGTGGGGTGTCTACAGTAAAGCCACAATGAACAGATGGACAGAGCTACTTGTTTTGGAGGGCAACAAGATGAATCATACATATAGTGCACTGGGCTTGAAGATGATGGAGGCACACGGCAGGGAGGGTAGAGGAGAACTTGCTGGGATGCAGGGTACCCCAGGACACAAGTACAAATTATCCCAAAGCAGCAAAACCATCAGAAGTGCTATAAGAAACCACCTTAGCTAAATCATGAACCCCTTGCTGATCTCCAACACCAGAAATGCTTAGAAAGTTGAATCTAGGTCAGATTGCTGAAGACCAGTACGAAAGAAGAGACTGTATAAAACCCAAATGAAGGAGGTCAAGTGAGAACAGGGAACACATAAGTGCAGAAAGGATAACAAGAAAACATGCTGCAAATACATTTCATAGTAAGAGGAAGATGAGGGAAAAGTGTTGGCCTGCTATTGAGCAAGACAGGGAAAGTTATTGCCAGGTGATGCTGAAAAGGTTGGGTGCTTAAAGCTTTCTGCAGTCTTTACCGAAAAGGTCAAATGAGATCAGGCAGGAAATAGCAGTAGTGACAAAAGGATAGAAACACAAGTGAAAACCAGGAAAAAATAGATTACTTAGATAAATTAGACCTTTCAAATTGGCTGGGTCAGATACAATTTGTCCTTAGGTATCCTACTGGTCTGTTTGAAGCAATCTGAGAGCCATTACTAGTTATCTTTGAGAGCTTACTGAAGATGGGTGAATATCCCGATGACAGAACACTAGCACATAGTGCGGTTCCTTACAGAGAGGGAAAAGATTATAACGGGGAATTAAAGAGCAGTGAGTGAAGGTCAGTTTTTGGAAAAATACAGAAAAAAATCACATTATTTGTAACCACTCAGGAAATAACAAGGAGATGAGTAACAGCTAGCATGGCTTTGTCAAAAACACAAATTTGTTAAACCAATTTAATTTACTTCATTGGGAATAGGGGACAAGCAGTAGATAAACCTCAATTTTATTAAAGCTTTCCAGTATCAGCCTCTTCATGGTCATAAGTTAGCTGGGAAAAATACGGTCTCCCTCCACCTACAAAATTCTCTGTCAAACTGGAAGCATGGTAAGTACATTTCTGCAGGCATTTGCCCTGGATTTGCTTCTGTGAAATACTTCTACTGCAGTCGTTTGTTAGAACAGTGCGACTTACTTTCCGCATACAGTAAAATAGAGAAAGGCCACATGGGTGATGGTAGGCAAGCCTGAAGATGTTTGCTTAGAATACCATGTGATTTTGACACCTGGAGCAGCATATCCAGTTTAGGGTAACACATTTCAGCCTCAAAGAAAGATCCCACACAGAAAAGATCTAGCAGAGAACACTAAGAGCAACCAGAGGTGTAGGAAGCACAGGAACTGGGAAGAATGTTCCCATATAGTCTGAAGAAAAGGCTGAGAAGGACTATACATGTTATACATATGCACAAAAGAGAAAAGGAGTAAGTAGTCTTTCTTATCCACTATGGATGCAGTAAGAAGTGGGTTAAACAGGAGCACAGGAAATTTAGGTTATATATTAGGAAACACTTGGTAATAATTCAGCTAGTTAAGCACTGGAAAAGATCGCCTGGGGAGGTTGCAGAGCCTACCTCCTTGGAAGGTTTCAGAAGTATGTATGACTTACTTATCAGAAATCATACTTTTATAGATGCAGATGGACTTGGATGACCTCTCAAAATGCACTTCACTAGGACTATTTTTCCACCAGATTGAAGGGATAATTCACTCTGGTAAACTGAAAGCCCTGCCTGGATGTTGGTACAGCACAATACTACAGCAGTCCCCATCCTGTTCCTCTCATGGTGTCAACAGCCTCAGCTGTGTGCTTAAGCAGGTGCTTCACCTCAAGCAGAGAGGTGGTCCCTCCTGCAGGAATTTCTTGAATGTACTTGAATATACATTTTAGCGCTTTATTGAACAGGGGGCTGAAGTGGCAGCCTTTTCCCTACGAAGCTGTAGCACAAATTCCAAGATTTACCATCTACTGCTTGTACCTGTGGCCACAGGCTCAGCCTGGAAGTTCTTCTGAAGGCCACAGAGGGGCTTTAGTCAATGCACAGTTCTGCTGCATGTTCCCAGAGATTTAACTGCTGGAAGAAAACATAACCTGCACTCCATGCTCTAGCTAAGAATTCATTTCAGAAGGAAAGAGAAAGTACTGAACATTGTCATTAAACCCCAGAAGTGCTGAAGCCCAAGTTACAGTTTTGTGGCAGATCAAGTCCTACCCATTATACCTCCTGCCCTGCTCCAGCATCAGCATGATCTTTATGTAGGTAACACACACAAAGTGGAGACACTGCATCGCTGGCCACTAGCCAAGAACTGATCCCTGTGACAAATGCACTTAAACCCAGTCATAGCCACGTGCAGAGCACACTGAATGACACAGTTGTTGAGTCTATTACAATTGTCTCTAAAATCTCGATCACTAAGTTCACAGTCACAAAGATATTCATGTTCCTACCACCCACAGAAGTTCCTGATAAACTTTATTTCTGTACATTGAAGCCACAATGCTGTAGAAAGCCACAGCTGCCAATAAATGAGAAAGTTAATGTATGTGAACATATTACAGGATTGTCAACTCATACTGTATAATACTGATTTGGGGGCACAGATCAGAAGTCAGCAGAGAAAACCAAATGCTGGCAAATGAAAACTGTACAAGAATTCTTACATTTCGCTCATGTACAACCACTGATATATTTCTTAGGGTGGCAGTTGTAAAGGAGGTGCATTCTGTTACACAATGTATTTCATTCAATTAATAACAGTTAAATACTAATAAAACATGTGCTAAGAATATGTTTAATTATTTAATCACAAACCCTTCCTCCATTCTGCTTACCCTGGAGTGGATTTGAGGCATAAAGAGGATGCATTGGGTATTTTGCTCTTTCAGTACATGATTTTTAGAGCATATCAGGCCAAGTTTCTTAAACTTTTATCAGGCAAGAGGAAAGCCCCAGTGCATGTGCATGCAGACACACAGACAGCAGGCAACAAGGAGATGATGAATCCACTGGCAGGATGTGTCTGCTCTTGATTTCACAGTGCCACCCAGCCCTCCGCTGGGTTACAGTGTTTTTTTTTTAACATGTTATTTGTGTCTCAACATCAGCACTGACTGCGGTGATTGATTGACTTAGCTGGTGCTGCAGGATTCAAAACAACAACACTGGCAGCAGTAGCTCAGGGAAATACAGAGAGAGCTGCCTGGGTTAATCCAAGAGAGAAGAAACAACACTGGTCATCTGCCAGCTCCGAGAATCCAGCAATAAATTAGGAATAACCATAATTCATTGTTTTAAAATGAAAGATGTGAGCAGAACTTGGCCAAGCATTTTAAACACTGTGCTTTGCTTTAGCCTTGGGGCCCAGGGCAAAAGCCCTTTTTCCTTCCTTCATGCTGAGCCACTCCTCACATACCTCATCTCACCAGTGAGCACACAGCCATTCCCTGCCTTTGGGGCTCTCTACCTGCCTGTCCCCACTGTGACAATTATTCACCTACACTGAAACACAAGAAGTGCTCCTCATGCAAAGCCTCTCCTCTCCTGCAGCAGCCGTGCCCCTTTCCCTAAGCCACCCCTTTCTTGCTGAGGATCAATAAAACCCTCTGGGATTCTCCTCCTGCAGCACGTGCCTCCTACCAGCATGACTGCTAAAGCATTGCCCAGGTTCTTTTCCAGAAGTAATGTTTCTCCTTGTCAAAACCCCAGAGAATTAGAAGATGACCCTTGAGCTTTCTGACTGTTACTTCCCTCCCCCAATTCCTTTATCTTATGTGATCTTCCATCCCCCTTCCTCACTCCACTGGTGCTGCCTCTTAAACATCCTCATTTTGACACTGACCCTATTTTCATTT
The DNA here is from genome assembly GCF_033783945.1 of Neopsephotus bourkii. NCBI lineage: Eukaryota > Metazoa > Chordata > Aves > Psittaciformes > Psittacidae > Neopsephotus > Neopsephotus bourkii. The sequence goes on along the minus strand of NW_026901430.1, from coordinate 149,346 downwards.
TTTCCGACTCCCCTCTCACTCCCTACGGAAGATGAGAGTCCCTGTGACCTACTCCCCATTCTCTTTCTCCTCCCACTCAGCTCATAGCAGTAGCTATTCGCCTGCTTTCCTACTAGTAATTCAGACTTCCTTTGACTGCATTATGAAGATAAGCTGCTCCTTCCACTGACAAAGGAATTGCTAATGGCCATGCCTGCTTTCTCATCCTGGGGACAGCAGCTGCTTCTGTCAGTAACTTTTTCCCTAGCACAAATAGTTTTCCAGTATGCTCCATAAAATACACCACATTTATGATTGTTGGCATACTAACAGGGTTACTGGGCAGCTTTCTTTAGGACAGACTTAACTCTCACATAGATGGACTCAGACATGGCTCTGGTTAGAGACAATGGGAGATTTACTATTGCACGTATTTACACCAAGATTTGGTGGCTTTCTATGAACAAAACAGAAACAGAAAATAATTATTTGTTTGCCAACCCACTGAATGTAGGGGAGAAGCACAAAGTTTTATTTATCTGCAGGCACAGCAGATGTCAGCATATGAATGGCCTGATTTCAACCTCATTTTTGGACTAATAAAGATTTAAGACAGCTAACAGAGCCATGAGGTTATTCTAGTTTAAAACAAAAAGTGATTCCATATCATCCCATAATTTGTCACAATTAAACATTAACTAACTCCATGAATTTTGGTGGTGGTGTTTTGTTAGAACAGCCTCTGAGGGAAGTGATAGTTCAGTCATTATGTGAATATCTGCTATAGTGGAGTGTATCACCACTGAAAGCCAAGAATAATAGCCTGCGTTATTCCTTTGCATCTTTTTCTATACAGCTTTTGAGGGAGCTGTAATTGAAGAAAAATGAAAGGGCAGCCAACGAAGAGACAATACAGCAAGGATCAGTACTGGAATGCGAGACAACACACTAAAAGCTGAAACTTTGAAACTCCTGTTCTGTGTGTACTGTAGCAGAAAAAGAAACCCCAGCTATTTTTTCCAGTGTTTAAGAAATAATCACTCATTTTTTTCAATTTCATGTTTACAATCTGATGGCCTCCTATCAAGGCATGAAAGAAAGGATTAATGCCTTCATTGGATACCTATTTTTAACTGCAGTTTTCTTTAGGAAATGTGGTTAACTAAAAAAGTGAAAGACAACCAGTGGAACAGAGACATGGGAACACCAAGGGAGGGTGTTAAGAAGCAGGTACCCTACAGCAATTTACAAAAGGTTGCAAAATATGAACTGCTGTTTGGCATCAGGTCCTGCGTCAGCTGGCTCTCTGGTAGTGTCAGTGTTGTGCCTCCTCATTCCCAGTGCTCACAGGGAGCTGAAATGCTGCAGACAGCATTTTCTGTACTTAAGCTGCAAACTCCAATACTTGCAGGATTTCCAGAGGCTTACCATTGTGCACTGACTGATACACTGAGCTTAACATTTCCTCCTGTTTCTACAAATATTAATACATAGATGCTCTCTATGGACCTGATGTAAAGCTACTGAAGTCATTTTAAAGCCATTTGTCATGGTTTAACCCCAGCCAGACAGCTTTCACTCACTCCCCCTCCTCCTTCTTGCCCTCCCCCTACTCCTGGAGGGATGGAGAGGAGAATCAGAAAGAATGCAACTCCCACGGGTTGAGATAAGAACAGTTTAGCAACTAAGGTATAACACAAATCACTACTGCTACCACCAATAATAGTAATTATAAAGGAAATAACAAGGGAAGAGAATACAACACCTCACCACCAGGCGACTGATAACTTGCCCCCCCAGCCCGATCAAGCACTGACCAATACCTCCTCCAACCCTGCAGTCCCAGCCCTTCCAGGTAACTCTCTGTTACATCCAGGGCATGACGTTCTGCGGTATGGAATACCTCTTTGGTCAGTTTGGGTCAGGTGTCCTGTCTCTGCTTCCTCCCGGCCTCCCCTCCTCCCTGGCAGAGCATGAGGCTCACAAAGTCCTTGACCAAACCAAAACATCATTTTTATCAGCGTTGTTCCCAGCCCTAAAGTCAAAACACAGCACTGCACCAGCTACCAAGAAGGAGAAAAATGACTGCTACTACTAAACCCAGGACACCATTAAAGTCAGTGGGAATCTTTACATGTCTCTTGCACTCTTCGGTTCTCCAAGTACCTACATGCATACTTCATATTCAAATGAACAATCCCATTGAAAAAGCTTTTTGTGGTTAGACTTAACCACAACAAATGTCTGAGTTTAAGACGGTTTATCTAGATCTGGCCAGGATAAGCCCAAACTCAAGCTTTTCCCTATCCAAGATAATTCAACAAGACTCTCCATTTCACAGAATCATAGAATGGTTTGGGTTGGAAGTGATATTAAAACTATCTAGTTCCAACTCCCTGCCATGGGCAGGAACACACATTTCTGACATCAGCTGTGCCTTTGAAGATATTTGGGATATGCTTGTGATAGGGACTTAGAATTATATAGTCAAGGACTGAGCTTATTCAAAAGCTGGGTCTCAAACATAGGAGTCATTGGATCACAAACATGCAAATGCGACTATTTCAGGCTGCAACAAGCAATGTTTCCTTCAGTGTACACCCCAGAAAGATGAAGTTGATGTTGCTTTTAATGATGGAGAACTGAACAAAGCATAATTTGGAACCGGTTTTCAGTAGTGCTGCCAAATTCTGAGTAAAATATAATTTACCTCCTAAATGAACATTTTTCTGGCAGTTTTGTACAAATTAAACATTTTGGTCATTTAAAGGAGAAACGTTAAAAGTCTGGAGTGTTCTTAAAATAGTGGATCCGTATACTTGAAATATCTTTTCTGATTTCAGGGAACTCCCCCTATGCATCTAACTTGGTAGGAAAACCACAGCTATTTTGCACTAATTTCAGAACAAGCTCATGAAAATAATATAATGAGGCAAAGCACTCAGCAATGCCAGAGCACGGGGACCACAATGCTGTAACAGATGATATAGAGATGATGGCAAAATAATGTCACTGCAGCCACCGGAGACTACATTACTATGTCAAGATGATGGCAAAATGATTTTGACACGTCTACTGAAACTCTGTTAAAATGGATCCAATTGCAACATATCAGGCAAATTCCCCACACACAGCTACTGATAAATCAGTGTTAAAATATTTCAAATACACCACTCTAACCTGTGTTACATGGGCAGCATCCTGGCTTACTAATGCATTAGCCTGACCCCATCATCAGCCAAGGCTCTAAAAGGGAAGCTTTGCCTATTGTGTGCAAAGTTCTGATGATCCTAGGCATTGCAGGGTACAGAGCTGATGTTGTCTTCTGTGCACACAAAGCTATAGCTTGAGATTGCTGTGGCAAGACGATAGAGCTGAGAAAACAAGCTCACTTACAAATGTGGCCTCACTGGAGGCTGAGCAGCTCTTGGAATTTATGCTATGGAGAGGCAAACTGTCCCCTCGTGGTCCAGAAATGGAAATACTAGGTGGCAATTGAGAATCACTACCAAAATAAGGCATAAGCTTTCCCGTCCTGGAAGCATGTCACAGGTAATAGAGTTAAGGCAGCTTTAGCATCTTCTCCCCATATGAAGTAGTTAGTAAATGAGCAAAGGGATTCAATCTTACATGAACTCATCGTTTACTCAAAGGGGCTTACTATTGTGTTGTGGTTGTTTTTTTTTGCAGGAGAGAAAGACTGTTCCTGAAAGTCACAGCTGAGCCCATGAACATGGATGGAAGTTAGCTGTGGAGATCCTGATGGAAGCAAAGATGTTTATCTGAGAGTGAAGATGTGTATTAATAACAAATGATAATGTCTTTCCTACCTCTTACACAAGAAAAACTTGCAGCACACAGGCCAGCGCTGCTCCCTGTTCTTGCCAGGGCTCACAGTCCCTTAGCTTTAAAAGCAGCATGCTCAGCAGGAACTGTACGTACTGACTGCAAGACTGAGCCCTCAGAAGATTGTTAGAGCAATTAGTGCAGAAGCAGCAACATTCCTGTTATCAGAACTAACAAGAAGCTGCAAGGGCTGTTTCAACAGAAATAGTCGAGGCTGCTCTAATTATATGGTCTTTGCATAGGCTGGCGAGTACTATGAGTTTAGAAACTGGGTTATTCAAGCTTCTGAGGTTACAAATGCTGCTGTGCCAGCTCCACCCACTAAGTAAAAGGTTGAGTGCTGCAGCCGGTGAGCTGATTTGTTCAGCGCAGCCTCAACCGTAGGCAACTGAGAAGGTAAAATCAGGCTGCTTAAAGGCTACGCAATTGTATTTAGCAGGTGGCCTTGCTGGACTTTTAGCTCAACTACCAGTCTATTTCAGCAGCAGTGAAAAGTGTTTTCCGCCATTTCCTAGTGGAAGTAGCCTTTACTGTCTGGTTTCTAATCTTGCTGCTGTGACCCACTTGTTCTTCACCTCCAGCTGACAGTGCTGGGCCAGCGACTTCATTCAGCTGTGCCCTGGATCTTGGGCTCATCCAGTCTATTGTGAACAGATGGAGCTTGGGGTTCTTACAAATCCCATCTGCTCACAGCAACCAGTGTTAGTATTCCTTTAGGAAGAAACATGGGTTCCCCAGAAATCCCAGTCACCTTTGTTGCTTTGCGTTGTCCCTTACTGGGACAGATGAGCAGGTGGAAAATGGCAGGACACATCAGCTGCATGCCTGCCTGCAACACCCCCAGGACTGGGCACACCCCATGTTTCCAAAGGAGTACAAGGAAGGGCCTTCAGGCCTCCTTCTGCCAGAAAGCAACCTCACTGCAGCATAAATGCAGGTAGAGGAGTCACTATCTTATTGGTAAAGCATGCAGAGAAAGCTCATGAAGTTATTACATAACTCTGCACAACACGATTCACAGCCTTTGCTGACTCCTGAATAATTTCTGGATTGAATTTAAAGTTCTAATCTTAATTTACAAAGCCTTTATTGGTTTGGACATCAAATATAAGACAGATACATCAAGAAGCATTCAGGTACACCTCTCCACCATGCAGCTACACTCACAGGAAACACTGCATTTAAGCAAGACAAATTCTGTCCAAATTCCAAGAAACAGAAGGCAGCACACTGCCCTGTGGGAGATGAAGATAAACTGGAACCTGGCCTGCTTCAGATCAGCATTTTTTCCTCAGGAAAGAGGTGAGAATGGGAATGAGAGAGCAGGAGGTCAGTCCTCGTGCAGCTCTTCACCTTAGATGTTAACTGATGGTTATGCCACAAACTCAGGTTCAAGTGGGAGATGCAGGAACACATTCACATTTTAGATTCATGCCTCAGCTGTCTTGCTATCCCATGCCAAGCAGAGCTCCAGCAACCCACCATTGGCCTTCCTGATTTCTCAGGAAGCTGCCTGTGCAGAAGGGTATTGCTCTGTGTGACTGGGGGGGCTCAGACCCACTGGGAACCCTCCTAAACTATTCAGTCTAAATGCAGCCCCCATACAGGTGACTTACAAATCCTAAATTAGAAAGCCAGATCTTGTACAGATCACACAAAGGAACACATTGTGCTTCAAGTGACCAGAAATGGAAATATCAGGTGAATATATTCCAAATATCAGGTATTTGGAATCCTCTGTTCCAGTGAGTCACCATTTCATGTAAACTCCATTCTAGCAGTACAGACTGGAGTGATGTCATGATCATTTGTAGTCATCCAGGGTCGGCATAGACTAATCAACATATAGGTGGTTATAGTTCATCTTTGACATCTTCTTCATTCTGCTTTGGTGAGTAGAATTGGGCTACTAGAGAGACTCTAGTAGAAATATAGATTTTTTTTTTTTCATTAAGACTAAATTCTGCTTCCAGTAGCACTAGCTGAATACAAAATAATGCCATTAAATTCAGTGTTGATAGGTATTAAATTACTTGGCCCTCAAAGATGCAAATCAGTGGTTGAAATACAGGAATTTCTATTGCTGCCACCCTGACACCCAGTAGCAGCAAGTAACTAGAACATGAACACTGTTCTTTTAGCATGAAACCAGCTGTAGTAGCTTAATTATTTCCTTTATTTTTCTACTGTCACTAATATAAATCAATACTTTTCCATCTGGTGCCATTTCTACACTTGAACTGTGAATCTGAACCATGTATCGCCTTTCTAACCATTACGCAACCTCTTGACAGAAACCATTATAACCCTTTCAATTCATTCTGCAGCGCAGCTCTCTAGTGATATGTACATCCCTAACATACACACTGCATGCTCTTTTTTTTTTTCTTGAAGCCTCCTTTATTGCATCACACTTGCACACTGTACTCCCTTCAACCTCTAGCCAAGGAAAATACAGACAAAAGTATATTTCTTAACTCTATTTCCGTTTTAACTGCAGACTTTGGTATTTCCAGTGAGAGGATCATAAAGATCTGTAAACAGAAAAGGGAGTTGATTTTAACCTTTAATATCTTCATGGTGCTGGAGACTTGCTACAGATCACATTATTGCTGTGGATGCCGAGCTGTTTCAATTAGTGTACAAAGCTACTCCTTAGATGTGTGAGATGTGGGTGCCTGCACCAGCTGCTGATGCCCCACTACTCGCTTGTATCAGACAACCCCAGTAATGTACCCAGACATTAGTTTCACAGCATAGAAGCAGCAGCCTAACAGGACCTCTGTCTTACGTGACAGGTTTCATTGTTGATCTAACAGCACCATACTAATTCAAAATCATATCTGCTCTCCAGCCAGTCCCACCTGCAGGTTCTGCTGGTCTTGAAGTAAGGCAGGTGACAACTACAAAAGTGAGCCCCTGCCCAAAGTAGATGATACAACCTACCTGATCCTATGATACTAAATAATCTCCCAATACAGCCAAGATTAATTTTTTTTCCAGGCTAACTGGGATCTTCTGTTGAAATTATATTCTGTATAGTCCACAGCCTGGTCTTTAATAGCAACACACATGTATGCAAACGCTCCTTATCATACACTATTAACCAGTGACTGGTGCGAACATCACGTCAACAGTCAATCCACACAGTAATTCTAGAAGTTTTTCAGAGAAGTTACCTGGGCAGGAGCTTAAAATGGGAAAAGAAGTAAGTGGAAAGAAATCATATTGCCTGAGGAAACCCTAAAATGGACTCTTAAGATAGCAGTAGGCATGTCTCAGAACAGGGATTCACCTTGCAGGAACATGGGAACTGCCATCCTGGATCACACTAGCTATCCCTGGAGCCTGCTATCATGGACCAGAAGTGTGCTTGCAATGGTTGATTATGGAAAAGCCTGCCCTAAAGGGAAGTACTTCTTTAAGTCTCATCAATCAGTACTTACATATGCTGTGAATCATAAGCATTTAAATCTCTTAAGATTTTTATCCTAGTTAATATCAGTGTAGATAAGCTCATGACCTGCTTCTGAGCACTTACTTGTCCTTTCTTGAACACCAGTAAGGTCTCAATATTCTGTTCCACACATGGGCTGAAAGAAAACGCTTTCTGTTTGCAAGTATGATCTCTAAGCAACTTTACTCCCCGCTAGTCTTGTGGAAGCAAAACCCAGCACTGCAAGCAGATGGAGGAGAGGCTCCCACTCCTCTGACTGGGAAAAGCATGCCAGAAAAAGGAAGAGGGGGAAGTAGGAAATATCCATAGCTTGAAAGAAAAATATCTTTCTATATCTTGCGCGGGTTTTGGCTTTGTTTTGATGAAAGATGTTGTGAGAACTCCCCGATGCACCTTTTGTCAATGCATTCACTATTGTACATATCACTACTTTGTCAGATCTGATTTGCCCATTTCCTGAAGTATTCTAAAAGTCATTTTTTTTCTCAGATATTTCCATGTGCTCTTAACAAAAGAGGAAGCTTTGCTTTCAAACAAACCCAGCACCACTCACTGACCTCACTGCTGCTTAGTTCAGCTATAGCTATACCTTTAGCTAACTTGTCTATGTTAGTTAGGACATAGCTAAGAATAGCCTACCCTCTTGTGTGCTCTGGAGCTAGTTATTTCAATTGTGATTACTGAAGGGCTGAAGAACTTGTTTTGCTCTGTCCCATTTGACCAGTTTATACAAGGGAAGCTGGACTCACCAATTATAACTGTTTTATTTAGGGTAGGTTTTTTTGCCTCTTTGATCTCCCTCAATGTTTTAGTCACAACATTTTCTTATGGCAAAGAAATAAATATGGCTTTATTTATGTAACAGTATTCTCATTGACCTGGGATTTTTTTCTCATGTGTTTATAGCATAGTTCAGTCCACACAAAAATGTAATCTGTACACAGACTCTTGGCTGTAGTAATAGTTGCTGTGCTGATGAGCTAGCCTGCTCTTCATATGCGCTTTATAGCTTGGCACCATGGCTTGGCACCTAGTTGTATTTCAGTACTGTGTTCAGAAAGGAAATTAGACTGTACATAAAGATTCCAGAGCTACCCAAGGAATATTAGGGATCTTGTTGCAAGCAAGAACATAACTAAGAAATGAAATCATATAATTTTGGTGTGGATGTGACTGTGCTGATAAACATGAACTGAACTGCTGAAAGCAGACTGTGTCTACCAAAAACGTGAAATCCTGGTTCTACCAAAGTAAAACTTCAGAAGTGCCTAACACTAGAGAAAAAAAGTATATAAAAAAAAAAAGATCAGAGCTGACTGCTCATGCACTTAATAATAGGTAGCGTGACTTCTCTCCTGAAAACCCCTGCCTCTTGAGTATTTATAAAGCATTACATGGGGTCAGAAGTTATCTTGAATGGACTTCTTCCAAGTCTGCTGGATTTATGAGGAAAGCTTGCAAAAAAACTGTTATCAGTCTAGCAACTTTCTGAAATACTTTTCTGTGGCACAGGGGCTGCAGAACAATTACCTGAAGGACAAGATGCAGCGCTTCTTGAGGTGGGCGCATTATGTGTCTGTTCTCAAGAATAGAGTGTATTTGGAAGACAGAAGATAGAAATAACTTGACACAGTGTCAGGTGCTAAATAAAAGCCTTACAGTGATTAGGAAGAGTAGCCAAATAAACTTGCACAGAAATCTCAGTGTAGAAGGAAGTTAGCTGCAGAATCTGTAGGAGATACTTGGTGTGCCACCCATACATAAGCATCAGAGCAGTACACACAACAAAAGTAATCCATCATATATGCATTAATGTCAACAATGCCCATCTTTCTGACTTCAGAGCAGTAAACGCAAGATCAGGTTTTCAGTTGCAATCTGGTTCCCATGTGCCTTTACAGTAGGAAAAAGGGGCTCTGGCAGCTGGTGTAACCCAATGAACAGCAGTTTTACCTAGCTCTGCTTTGGACAGAGCAGACAGGTTTGGCTCTACCCCCTCCCTAAAGTTTTACTCATCATATTTCCCTGGTCAAATGAACCCTGCTAGCTACTGTTGACAGTAACCCTGCAGAGACTCCCAGCTTGGCTGGAGCTGCAGTGAACTTTCTGCTGCTCATTGCTGGGTGTGCCCTGTCCTGCTGGGGATAAAACAGAGCATTCAGCTGGTGCACACCACAAGGAATAAATAACACCAGGAAGGAACTCCAGGCCAGGAGAAGAGCAGTCAGTAACGGTGACGTCTGCAGCGTGCGTTTGACCCTGCTCTGTGCTGGCCCTGTGCCCAGCATCACTCACTGTGCACATTGTTAAGGCGTCAGCGGGAGCCTGGTTGCACAAGCAAGTGCTGCTCCTCACCTCTGCCATAGGGACACGCCAGTGGCTCCCTTGCCAGCTGGATGAGTGCTTGGTGGTGGAGCCACACAGGAGGAGCCCTGCCTGGGAAGCAGCCATGCCACCCTGGTGCAACATGGCTGCGGTGCCACTAGCTAATGCAGACCTGTGAAACCATTGGAGAGCCCTAAGGTACTTCATTTGATTCTTCTCTTTTTAAGAGGAAAAAAATCCCCAGGATTGTTTCACAAATCCAGGCTAACATGCCAGCACTGTACTCTGCATTTGCACCACTTGAGCAGGGCAATTCCCAGCATTGGCTGGGAAAGGGCAGGAGCGAGTGGATGCAAGCGCAGAAGAGTATTTACTACAGAGCCTGCCTGAATAAGTACCTTGTGGTATTGCCAGGAGTCCCAGTTGTTAGCATCACGTCTCACCTGAGACTGCTTCCTCCCCAGCCAGCTGGAGGAAGATGTGTGTACACAGGTTCTGATCACACTCGGGGAGCAGAGGACCATTACCTGCTGCCCAGATAATGCTCAGTGGCCAGGAGGTAACGGCTCCACTGCTGGCATGGGGACAGAGCGAGAGGAGGGGACCAAAGGGGAAAGGGTCCTGGTAACAGAAGTCTATGGTGGCTCTCACAGGTGAGCCCCACATGCATACGGCTCCACCTCTGCTTCCAGGTGTCACCCAAGGCAAGAGACAGCAAACACTGAGATCAGCTTACTGGCTTTGGGTGCTTTTGATAGTTCAAGCCTGCCTGCTCTCAGCCTGCCTGCACCCCGGCATGGGCACGGCCCTTGGGTTACTCGGATTGCTGGGTCAAAGCCCTACAGCAAAGGCACAGCACAGACACTGCTGGGGAAACCACCCCACTGAGGCACATCCCTTGTTTCTTTGAAGTCAAGTAGATTTCAAAATGACTCAACAAAAATTACAATTCACAGTAGTGAAAATGATGGTTTAAGGGAGACACTTTCAGGTAATCCAACCTGAGACCATAATGGTCTTCCCTGGGAAGAAAAACCCCTTAAATCACTGTGGAAGAATATGGATATATTAAAAACATTGCAGAAGTATCTTGCCAACCAAATTGAGGAAGGAATTGAGCACTAATACCTGGATTCAGGACCTGATTTCCTACTTGATAAATTCTAGATTTCATTATTTCCTTAAGTGCCTAACTCTGGTTCAACATTCTAGTTTGTACTCCACCCCCCTCAAACCAGATATGGTTTCACATCTTACTTGTATATGTACTTCCAGGCCTTAAAAAAATTTGGCACATGGTTTTCTATGACATAGTTCAAACCAGTGTTTTATATAATTGCTGTATTTCAAAGGCAGATGAAACTGAAAACTTGATAAGAAAATGAGAAATGGAGCATTTAACTTCAAAGAGAAATAAAACCTCACTTCCTACTTCTGTCCCACTGGTCTACATTGCAATTAAATTACTAGTTTCATACACAGTACTGTGATTTATCGTTAGTCAGAACGTAAAAGCTAGCTTGTACTTTAGTAGAAAAGGCTGCCCAGTTTGGAGAACTGTGATGCTCAGCTGTAAATGTATTTGACTCATAAATCCACTCAAGAAAAAGACATGAAGGGAACTTCAAGATGAAAATAAGCATTAAGAAATAGCAGGCTAAACCAGCTCAAGACTGAATACATTAACTGTAGATCTACATCATATTTCCAATTTTTGGCTAATTTCTTATAATGCTAAGCTGAAGGGTGAAAGTACCAGAGCAAAGTAAAGAAACAAGGTACCATTAGGGAAAAACACATCAGTAATCAGCAATATAGGAAATACTGTTAGGGTTAAATTGTTGTTATGAAGAGTCAACATCCTTTCACCCTCCCCTGCTTCAGGTTACCAAAAAACCTAACAAACCACCTCAAAACCCACTCAAACAACAAAAACAAACCAAACAAACAAAAACCACCACCCCCCCCCAAAAAAAAAAAAACCACAACAAAAACAACCCACCCCAGAAAAATCATTTTTTTGCTCCTGCTACTGGAGCCCCACCAGGAGCTAGAGGGAAGCAGGAGAGTAATGCATCTCCCCTGCTCAGAGCACATGGCAAAACTCCTCTAAACCAGAAAGGGCTCACCAGGTCCAGTACCCAGCCAGCAGGAATTAGACGAAGGAGCAAGGGGGAGCAGGAACCCAGCTGTGATGTGAATTCCTGAGCATCTTCAGTGCATGTTGCTTTTTATCCAGGGCTTGGGGCAACTCCACAGTTAAGACCTTAATGCACGTAATGTATACTTTGCACGAGAAACATTATTCATTAACAAATCTGATTAAACTGCTAATGCAGTGAGCAGTAGCACAAGTTCAGAAAGACAAATAGCCTCAGTGGTGCAATGTTTGTGAGAAACGTTACCCGTAAATGGATTTTAACTATTTAAATTGGCTTCTGTTCAGAAACTATGAAAAGACACAATAGGGCAGAGAACTTCGTTTAGCTTACTGTGCTTAATTGGGGGGGGGGACAGGGGACGGATACGCAACATACGAATCAAGACTTCAGAACAGCAATACACAAATCTGCAAAGACACCTGTACAGTAATTCCAGATTAAAAAAGAAAAAAAAAAGGCAAAAGAGACTACTTTTTTTATTTTTTTATGCCAGTAGCATTTTACTGATTATTAAAGATTTGTTGGTAACTAGTACTACTTAGCATGTATAGAACATTTAAAACTCATTCCATATAGACTAAGTCACATTCAAATCCTGGTTTCCACAAATGTACACAGTGGCTTTGCTGCTGTACAGGCAAGATTGTTATGCGTTCACCCCTTTATAAGCTCTGCGATATTTGAGGCTATTGAGGCAAGTTATTACAGGAGAATTTTAGCTTTTACCTTTTTACTAAAGGTATATTTTCACTATTTTGGCAGGACTAAGAAAAAGTTCCCACTGGCCACAACAGACATCTAATGGCTTTCCCTCCTTGCACATGCTACTTTTCCCATTTTTTCAGAAGCCTGCTATCAAATACTCATAAGCAAGTAACTCTGGTGCAAACAAACCAGCCTTCTCAAAGATAATAACTACTTCTGCTAGATTACAGCCCTGCTAAATATAGGTTCATTTTGAGCCCTTTGAGGCAAACCTACTTCTTTGCATTTAGACAACAAGCCCTTATCTCCCGCTCATCCATTCCGCAGCAAGGGAAGGTGTGGCAGCGGTGGTGGGGGCTGTCACAGGAAGATTGCTGGTGCTCCATCATGTGTCCTGCCTTTGATCCCTGTTGTGCAGCAGCAGGTGCACAGCACTGACCTGCTAAACTGGGCTATCCTAATATGGCCACAACATTGCAGTACTTGTCCCAGTGTATGACCGAGAGGTTCCTTTATGACTGAGTGTTCCAATTGCTTCAGTATATCAGCCCACTGAAATGCATATTCTTGTATAACCTGGAAAATGAATACTTCAACACACCCCACCCCAGGTGGGTTTTTTTGCTCTTCCCATTGAACTTTTCTTTCATTTGCTAAAGCTCAAGATGAGCCCCAAACCAAAAGTCCCGACATCAATTGGAGTTTTTACTAACTCTGAGCTACAAGATTTGGCCCATGATTCTAGAACTATTCTTGCAACCTAAGAAATACTGTCAATCAGATCTCCCAATAATAATGAGCTGCATAAAAACACTGTTTACAGTGGCCCCATGTAAACTTTCCAATCTATATTCGGCAACTTTTCCTCTTACAGAAGCCTATATCATACATTCAAATCTTGTTTGATGGCAGTCACAGAACCAAGCAGTTTAGAATTTCTGAAACACCTAGGGAGAGAGAAATCAAATGGTGCTCAAGCTAGTTAATTAAAACATTTCAGATTCTTTCACCTGTGGTATCAAGCTGTTTTGTTAAGCGAAGAATTGAGAGACTAACAGAGCAGGTGCTTCTGCAAGCACAGATTGCTACAGAAAAATCACTTTACAGAAGCCTATCAGAAGTAGTCTGACTACAGGATCTAATAGATAGGGCAGCGTATGCTCATTGCTTCTCATTACCTGATTGTGAAATCTTTAGTTAAGATGAGCTTTCATTGAAGTCAACAGGGATTTTCCCAGAGTAAGACTGCAGGATTGGGACCACACTGTGCCATTATGGTAGATATCACAAAAACCAGGCCACTTATATTATGGTTTTCAATGGCAGTATCTGATCAGAAGCCAAGCAAATTTAATAGAATACCTCCTATTGATTTCATCGCAGACCAGATTAGGAGAAGAGTCGCCACATGGCTGGCTCAAGTTGAAATAGTAGTATGAAGCCTCCTTGAAGTTGTTTAACAGGTTGTGTGTATATATATCCCTACAATTCCCCCCCCTCAAAAAAAAAAAAAAAAAAGGAAAAAAGTATTTAAGGAATATCAAATAATAACATGGAAAGGAAAAATTAAACCGAACCTGCAATCAGCTAGAATAATGTGAATGACTCCCGTTTGGTATTTCAGGACATCATTTATTTATTTTTAGTGGAAAAGAATGTTAAAAAGGTCAGAAGCAAACGTCTGCACACAACTGCACATCTGAGAAGCACCAATGAAGTCAGTGATGTTCAATCCATTTGTGCAGAAAGTCCAGACTAAGGCCAGTATATACAATACCAACTGTCCAAGACCTGTTCTTTCTTCTAGACGGCCTCTTAAGCTTTGGCTATGGAGAACCCCCTGAAATTATTGTCAATGTATATGAGCCAGAGTATTTGCCTCAGTCAGCAATTTCCAGGACAGAAGCCTTGATCTGTATGATCCTTGGGGCAGAAGGTGTAATTTATCTGTATTTATATGGTGTATATATACAAGGATGCCCCAGTCCTACCTATCATTATAACAGCATAAAAACCAAGTGACACATAAATTCTCTCAAGGCTACTGAGCAGATTACTTAAGTAAATCACACATTCTTCCTTTCCAGACAAAGTAAGAGGAGAGAAACTGGAGAACATTTTAAAGGACTTTTCAGAAAACATTTACTTTGAGAAAGCAAATGTTTGGGAAGGTTTCTTCCTACTGTGTTCTTAAAGTGCAATTCCACTTTCCTACTCACCCTAATAAAAATGATAGCCAAGATAAAAAAGCATTTTACTGCATTGAACCTTGGTTTCTCAGTCAACTAACCTCCTGCTGGAGGTTCATCTTTACTAGCATAGATGTGCTACCTCTTTCCCATTGCTGCAGCTTCGTGTTTGTAGTTGTTTTTCATGCTGCCCCAGAAGATTCTAGTTTTACATGGGCAGAAGAGAGACAGATACTAAGAAAGGAGTGGCAGAAAGATGGATGTGTGGGAAAGAAGCTTCTTTTCCAGCTTACCTGTTTGTAACTGTAAATGCAACCACATTTAGTGCATCTAATCTCAACTGAGCTGCTTGATCTACATGTATGAAACAAATACAGATTTTAGGTAAAATTTACAAGAGTTGCCTTGTAATGCAGAGGATATTTTTCTTAAAAATAACATGAAAAGATAATGCTACCTCGACACATATTCTGTGTTTGCAAATGTGCTATTGTTTGATAGATGTTAACTTCCCAGGCTCCGTTGTATGCATTACTGCCAGTTGCCATCTCTCTAAAATGAGCAGACCACTCAAGATGTGGCTTTACAGATGAACTTCTTTATTTTTCAAAGGCAATCTGTCCTTCTATTTCCCCCTCCCCCCTCTCAGATGTTGTTTTGGAGATGAAAAGAGACTTCCTTAGAAATTGTTTCCTTTCCATCTCAGTTCCTTTCTAATTGGAGATAGCTCAGTTGGAGGATACTTCAGGAAGGATATAAAACTAGAGTCAGAAACTTGAGATTCCCCACGCCTTCATTTCCTCACTTACCAACCACTGCAACACTGAACCATCTTCTAGGCTTAGCTCATTATATGAAAGTATTGGTCATTATATGGAAGTATTGTTATGAAAAGTTATATTACTCTGGTATCATTGTCATTTTAAGACAACTCTTGGTGCAAGATTTTCTTGCACAGCCCTTCTAGATGGATTTTCCTCAGGCAGTAAACCTAGACTTTTTGCACCAAAACATCCAAAGCACCATCTCCTAAGAAAGGACCAAAACAACTAGATAGATGAGAAGCAATAGTAGATTCAAGCCTCTGTGCACATATAAGTGGGACAAAGAGCCACATGAGTAAGGATTACACATTCATGCATAATAATATGTTCACCCAGCGATTACTGTGGAGAAAGCACTGCCCATCGAGATCTGCATTAGCTACTGTGCATGCACACAAAGCATTTACACTCTGCCTTATTGATGAACAGGAATGGAGCAACCTTTCTTTAAGGAAAAAAAAATAATCACTGCAGAATACAAAAAAGCATATGCCGAGGTATGATTGACAGCCGCCATAATGGACTGTCATGTCAAAAGAACTGCCTTGCTAATTCTCTTACATAATGAGCTAGATGCTAGGCTCGCCTTGCAAGTTTGATTGTGCACCCTTCCATCAATCTTCCCGACATCTTGGCATCTAAAATACAGCAAAACCACTTAAGAAGGGCTCTTTAAACAGGCAAGAGGAGGGATGTCTCAGTCTATTAAATGTGATGTGGAGGTTGCTATGGTAAAATTTGAGCATGTGAACATTGCAGTGCAGAATTCCACACTGGTGGCTAGAACCGAGGCTAGCCATGCCTCCAGGTTCTGTATGCGTACTTGGACTGCATTACTTAAGGAACAGAAGGAATATGGTTCTGGTGCCACTTTCATGGTAGGAAAAAAAAAAAAGTTCATTTGTCTAATCCTTTTGTGTGTGTGTGTGTATGTGGGTGTGCAGATCCCTAGGGTGTTGATGAGGAGTATCCAAAATGGACTGTATGCTGTCTCTGCAGCTTTCAAATATGGGGCTCCATCTCCCAGACTCCTTCAGTAACTAAGACGGGAAATATATATGCATTTCTCTTTCTCTTCCTCTCCCCCCCCCTCCCCTTTCATCTGGTTGTCACAGTTATATGATGCTGCCAGTTGCAATCACAGCTCAATAGTGTTAGTAGGCAACTCTGGTAGCTTCATTTATTGAATTGAGAATTGCCATATAGGTGTTGATTATCTGCCCTAGAGTTCTGATGATTTTAGCTATAACTATTGGCATTTCCTTCATTACCAGCTCTCTGACTTCCCACTTTGTTTGCTAAATTTATAATCCACAGAGCCCTTTCAGCTGTGAATGCTCCCTCCCAGGCAATTGTAGATTAATTGCCAGCTCCACCCTAGGGCCCTGTAGTGGAGGGGGATTGAAGTGCACATCAGAGAGTAAAGTTTAGTGTATAAACATTTATGAGGATTTACTGTTCTCTGGGTTATTTCATGTTTTCCTTTTAGGAGAAGTTCCATGGGAAAGCTGCTGGGTTCCCCAGCTCCACAGTGACATTTCTTAGATGTATTTTGTTCCTCTTTTATTGTTACTGCTCATTTATAGAGCTGTTGAATGGTTAGGGTTGTAAAGGACCTTAAAGGTGATCACAAAGACACCAAAATGGGTAATGTACTACAACCTAACTCATATCTCAACTGTAACGGAGCACCTCATACATACAGAAGCCACCACCCTTATACCTGCTATTTTATCCAGGGACTTTTTGAGCTGTTTATTGAGGGATATTATTGTTTCTCCTTGTTCCATTTCTCTATTTCTTTCTATTTCTCCCTGCTCTTACATACCAGTTTTAAGAATCATTTAGTCCACACTCCCTACATCTGCCTTTTCCCGTTGGTCAAGAGACAACATTCCACTCCACAAAGAATCAGTTTTTGCATGCATGATTCCATTGTTCTCACTTTGCAAAATCAAACTGTTTGTCAGACAGGTCCTGGTCTGAGTGAACACAAAAGCTGATCTGACTCTTCAGTATGATCCTCACAAGTAGTTATTTTCAGCCTCTCCTATGTTTCCCTCTTTCTTGCACTAGGTTGGTTTTAACTTCCAGAGATTTTGAGCAACACCAGAACCTTCCCTATATTTTTAAGCATGTTTAGCAGGACTCAACTTCCTGCAACTTGGAAACATTTTCCTAAGGTACCCCAACAGCTCCAAAACACCCCCCCCCCATGCATTGCAGCTCTAGTAATAACAGCACCAACTCTAGCAATAACTCATACAGCCAACCTCCATGCTAGTCACAGTCAAATGCCAGCTACAGAGAAACAACTTGATACCCAAAGCATTACTTCCCTTCTCAAACAACTTGCAGTACAGTATTTCTTTTACTGGAGTTTCTTACTCACCTTGTGCTCCCCATCTCTCTTCTTTGCCATTCCAAACTCCTCCAATACTCTGGATTGCTTCTAGACCCCAAGCTCTTCCTCTTATCTAGCCTTTCCCTCACCTTTGCACACCAGCAGCCTCTTTCCCACACACTACCTAATAAGCCTCAAAAGCTGTGCTTCCCTGCAGGGTCCTCCCTAATTTGCCACAGCTGTTGTTAAACTGAAGCCTTGAATGCTCAACTGGTCGACGTCCACCAATGTATTTAAAAGGCTGCATCTTGTAAGTTTGTTGGGGTAGGGGTGAGTTTTGAAGGTATGAACAGATATGGGGATGTTATTAAATCTATTATCATAAAGCTTTGTTAGCAGTCCATTGTTTCCTTAACATCTCTGATAAACTTTTTTCCAGTATCTCTATATAGATTTTTCAAAGCTGTATGTCTGTTTTGGTCACGCACTTCAGTTCACTTATGAACACATTCACATTATCAGCAAATCATCATCTTCTTTGGTAATAACCTCATCCTCTGGGATCCTTAGTCCTGCTCCAGACAATCTTGTATACAACAGAAGTTTTGCCCACCCTGCAGATATCAGGTCAATATAGGTGAGATATTTGCATAGGCACTGGGAGTGGGTGAAGAGAGTATTTATGTAATGAAAGCATGTGTCAAGGACTCTGTTCAGCTCCTGATTCTATCTATCACAGGCTTTCCTGGTGATCTTGGACACCTTGCTTTATTCCTATATGACTTAACTTCTTAGCTGTAAAATAATGAGGATAATAATCTGTTTGGAATGACCGGTGCTCATGAAGTTGTGGGGAAAGAGCTATAGACAGGTAAGTAGGTAGAAAGATAAAAAGATCTTTTACTCTCATAGGTTGGAGTGGGGTTTTTTTGACCTACTCCTCTTCAGAGTACTCAAAAGTGGAGAAAGGATTATCTTTCTCAGTGAGCCAGATGGACTCAGTGAGAGCATTTACCTGGTTTTTAGAGTATCTCTCATTTCCATTGTCATTCAGGAAATTTTTTACTTTCTCCCCCTGTCTTGTGTATCTGCTCTGCTCCTAGCTCTGTTATGCTGAGTTCAAAAGCATTTCCGCTCTCAATATTCAGACGGTTTTGTGTTTCAGAACTCCAGACATCAGCAGTATATGCCTTGTACATGACATTTAATATATTTTTACATGCACGTTTGCTCTGTGAGGCCTTTAACATTGCTTCTAGTAATAACAATCTCTTAAGAGAAAAAAGACTTTCATGGCTATCTTGTTTTGTATTAGGATGTAAAACCACCTCTCTACTTTCTTGCATTCTGTGGTTTCTTCTATGACAGTACAGATTAATGGATGTGTTTTTTATTTCTTGGAAAGATCTAATCATAGCATGGGAAGAGACAAGAAGCCAGTGAGAATCCTCTGATCAGTCAACTCTCCCTAGATCAAATGCTCTGTTGGGGAACATCTGCCTTAAAGATACGAGGTGTTCATAAAAAAATACCAATAATAAAGTTCTTATATGTCAAATATTTGCAGGCATGTTTAAAAGTTTGTAACAATCATTCTTTGTAAAGTAACTAGGTTATAAGTTTAAGCTGAAACCAACATTCATAAGCCAAAGCTAGTTTGCATCTGCTTCTGTGGTTGGTATGACAGGATGGTTCAAGTAGAGGCATGAGCACATTATAACATTTGATATTTTTAATCAAATCCCATTTTAAGGTGTGATGTGTTTTACTCTGCTAAAGGTCATTTTAGTTACAGTAGCATTAAGGGTTTTCAATAAAACATTTTAAATGCCAGTTATATAACTGCTTTTAACATTTAACAGCCACATTGGTTACATGACCTGAGACAAAGAATATTTTCTCAGCACTTTGATATGCTATGGCTAAATTATCCTTATGGGAACGTTCAGTTTCATAATGGCCTCAGGTCATCCCATACTATGTGGCATAGGATTTTTTTTTTTTCACCAAAACAATAATTGCTAACGAAGCCAATGGTGGTGGAAGTTCAATGACATGGCAGAGGATAGAGGCTGTAGTCAATAATAGCAGCAGACTCTGGCCAGTAGAAGTTCATCAGCACTGTTCAAGGACAAGGAGATGCAGAAGTAAGGAATGAATGCACACTGGTCTGTGTCAGTGCTGCACCATGTGTTAAAGAAAAATAACTCAGGTAAACAGAAGTTCTTTCCTCCCCTGCATCTCCAAAGCACTGCATCATTAAAATATGATCTATAATAGGACATAAGATATATAGAATATAATATAGTATATATAGGATATAGTTTCAGGACATCATACCCAGGTGTATGAGGGCACATATAGAGTTATACAACTCAATACCTATCCTTTAACTGTGGGACAAGGGGATGCTGTGAGATGAACAAGCTCTATTTGATGTACAAGGGACTCATGGCAGAGCTCACTACTGAGGATGGACAGCTATTTCCTGTTAGGTTCTCTATAGAAAAATACCACTGGAGCAGCATCTTCAGCTATGGCATCTCTCCTGCCAGCACTCCCAGGCTATGGACCTCATTCCTAGACCAGCAACCTTTTTGACTCCGAAATGAGACTCCATGTTGCAGATCATCATGAGCCAGTCAAAAGGACCCACTTTTTTCTGCTTCTCTTGTATTTTTCTTACCTCTACCTTCAGATTTTGGGTTCTTGTGGTTAAAGCCACCTCTTCGTGTGTGATCCTGAACTGTGTAGCACAGCTGGGGTTGGAGGAGGTTCTAGCCATACTTGTAGGCTTCTGCTTCCTCACATCAAAGTAAGAAGTTCTTGTCTGGCAAATCATTGCCAAAAACCAAAAAATATCTTTAAAAAGCAAGCTTTCTTAAGCCTCCTTTCTTTAAAATAGAAAATCTTTGTTTCAGAAATGAAATAAAAATGGTCTATCATGTGTTTTCTCCTGCTTCGAGCAGGGGTTACTAGATGTCCAGCCTAGATTATTCTAAGAAAATGTATATATTTCTTGAAAAGTGATATAAGCAAAAGACATAGTGACAATCCCTTTTCACAGCTCATAGGCATCATGTCTTTCTCAGTGACTACAGTTTGTAATGAAACTAAGAAGTTGCTGTGTTTCAGAATAATATCTTCCACAGCCAATTTTATCATGAGCCAATGAAATAAATGTTTCCAAAGTGAAGAGCTGGCATCTCTTTTCATTAAAGGTTCCCTTTTAGAACACTATTTCCAAACAATATTACAGTGGCTCCATTCACATAGCTATAGTTAAGACTCTGTCAGTACTTCTCTTATAAACCTTGTTTTTCAAGGGCTTATAACTACAGCTAAGCCATAATTAGCTCGGATATGAGTTACAGCACAAGAGTTTAGTCTGTCTGTGAGAACATTTTTGCTAATATTAATAAAATCAGTTTTAAATCATAGAAGAGTAAAACATAGTACTGTATATGCATAAAAAGAATTCTTTAACGTTAAACAGCTATGATTTATAAAAGGGAATTTTGACAAGTGATTAGAATATAACATGATCTCAATTTCTTTTCATCCTTTTAAAAGAAAAAGAGAAAAAAAATCACTATAGAAACAGTTTGAGAAACATATAGAAATTCAAAATTAGAGTGTACAGCTTCTTCATTTATGCTGTTATGAAGAACAGACACAATGATCTCATTAAAAGGCACAGAATCAACCAAATCTCATATTCTGTGGCTTTTTTCAGTTCTTACTTTGGTCTTGCTGCCATGTAAGCATAGTTTTCAGTATCTGGTATCATTCTGTTTGAGCATTTTATGACAATACCAATTTGCACCCTGCCTGTGGTTTTACGGTCACTTCAGTCTCAGCTATTAGCCCATCTTTCTGCACTCCCTGTTTCCATTGCCATTCTTAATTACAATGCAACTCAAACACGTCCTGTTTCCAGTCATTCCAGTCATACTAAACTACTCCACTGTGAGCCCAACTCACCCTTTTGGCATGAGTCAGCTCTCATTTCTATTCATGGAGCTTTCCTGACTGCATCAGGATTTCATGTCAAGGAGAGCTGTATTTAGTTCACTCACTGTGTATCTTAATGGCAACATCTGGATATCCCAAAAGAGCTAATGAAGTCCCATTAAATGAGGCCAAGTAATTGATGTCTTTATGCAGGAACTAATTTGTTCATAAAAACTTGCCCTTTGTGTCATAAATTGTTCTGGAAAAATACATACAATGACAAAATAGAAAAGAAATGCCAACGTTGGGTACTCAAAATGTCTTTTTCTAGTAGGTATAAACTGTAACAAAAGAAATAAGTATGACAATGTGGAAAGCCAGTAGCTCAGCAAAGCTCTGGCTGCTTTCCAGGAACTTTCTTCCTTCACTTTACCACTCCCCAGCTCTACTCCTCCCTGGTTTTGCTTTGGACTTCAGTCTCCTCCTCTACCCTGTGATGATTTCCCTGTCAGAGCCCTACAACAACCCTAAACCCTTGCTTTTCCCAACCTTTGAGTTCCTAGATTTAGCCATCCCACAATGACTGTATTTGAAACATTCTTTTTCATGCAGACCTTACGCTCCTGTGCAAACTGCTGGGTGCTCATTTGAAAACAAATCAAATGAATTTGTTTTCAATTCAAAAAATTCAAAAAGAATCATCCAGAAGGGCAGGCTCTGTGTGTGACAGACCCACCTGAGACCAGCACAGATTCAGAGATCCATATATTGATGTCAAAAAATGGCCAGCAAAATAATGGTTCAAGAAAATCAAGGGTCTCTTCTGGCAGTGCCACTGGTTCTGTTTCTAGCTGTTGTGTTCCTGTTGCCACCCCTCTGAGACTTCTTATCATAAGAAATCCCAGCTGTCTTACTGGATCTCAAGCACAAAAGGAAGTCTAGCTCATGTTTTCTTCTAACTTTTCTCTCTTCTCCCTGCCATTCAACTGAGCCAGTGTGCTTCCAAAGACTTTTTGGCTCTAAAAGAGCAAGAAAAAAACAGTGGGTGAAGAAATAGTGAGACAATACTTCCAGTCACATATGGGGTGGGTATAGCCAAGGACCTCATTCACAGACATCTAGAACTGACCCTCTGCATCAGTAAAATTGCATGATGCTCCTTTCACTTTCTTCCCTGTGCTATGTAGGCACTATCAGTGTTTTCCTCCTTCTTCCCTTACCAGTTAGGTCTTCCTACACCCTGAATTTGGTAACATAATCTTTGTTAAGGTGGGAGACTTTTCCTAAAAAGAACAATCATCGGCATGATTTGGAAAGATGCCTATTTCAGCTTAATATGTTATCTCCAGTGATGCTGAACAGGGAAAAAGGATAGACTTTCACCTTGGCATTACAACACTGTGGAAACAAACACAAATCTTTAACACTGGAGTGCAAACAGCAGCCACAGAGCTCTCCTTGTTATCCTTGCAGACTGATCTGTATGATAATTGCAGGCTAGGATGACTGTATCCCTCTCACACCAGAGTTAACCACATTATACAGTCAGAAGCCTTACTGAATTCTGTGGCCATCACCATGCACAAAAACATGAAGTTAAAATTGCTTCTTCAAATTCAAAAGGGATCAATACCTCTCAGGAGACAGATGGGATTTTCTTTTCTACACTGAAAAAAGAATCAGTGTTTGGAGTTCTGGCTCAAAGTATTCATTCAGCTACAGAACAACACCAGGAGAAAATCAGAGTGGGCACCTGCTCTTTTCCTTGATCAGCCCTGGATCTTAGAATTTGATATTTCATATAAAGGGAGCTTGCTGTTGCTCTTGCATGTTGCTTCTTAAACCTACACAGTCTGACTCAAGCAAGAAGGGTATGTTTATTCTTTTTTGGACCTTTTTCATTTTTACTTCTAGCTGAATCCTCTAGGTCAATTGTATCTGCAGAGATGGGGGAGGAATTTAATTGCTTTAACTTCCTACCTTCATCTCAGGGTGACCAGTCAATTAATAATGCACAGGAAGCAACTAGGAAATGCATGGTAGATTAGGGATTAATTGATATTTGGAAATATTTCAATCCACGTTTGAAGGAAAATGTTGTGCACTGTAGCCCAGCTCTAGTTACTGGGTGTATTTGGTTATTATTTCTTACAGTCCTTCTGGTTTTAGATCTGTTTTCCCCTTTCATTGCTCAAGCAGGCTTTTACAAAAATTTCTTTGTGTTTCTTGCTAGAGATGTTTGTTACACTTCTGATACATGCCACCCAATACCAAATAAATACATACATTTGACTGCATTTTCCAGTAAATATGTTTTTTTCTGCACTGACACCACCCACATTTCTGTTATGAACAATTTGACTTTCCAAAACATTATTGATTTCTGTGCTTGGGAATTACAAGATTAATAGCTTTAGAGGCAGAAGTTCTTCAATCCTTTCACCAAATAGGTGCTTCAATGCAAGCTTGCTTCAATGCCTCCTGATGTGCTTCAGCACATCACTTTTAGCAAGAAACACGAGCCAGGCACTCCTGAAATCAACAAGGCACTAAAATACAGGAAACATGGGTAATTCCAATACTGCCAGGGCAGGAAGATATGATTTAGTTGGTTTAAAAATGACGAGCTTGACACCTCAATTTGTTTTGCCTGTGTTGCCCCTCAGAAATGATAATGACTTCAGTAACTTCTTTAGCAGTTTTAAAGGGTGCAGAACAACAAATACTGGCACCCATAAAACCAGTAACTACTGTTAGCAGAACTTGACTCTAGCTGTCGGGAGCAAGAGACAATGTAAAAACAACAGAAGACCCAATAGAAAAGATATATTAGATCCTTTTAAGACCTTGAGAAATTTCCCATCTTTTCCCAGCACCAGTTGCGTTAAAAATAGACTAAAGTTAGGAATATAACATAAATGTCCAGTTACTAGCTCTTTGATAATGTTAGGTGAATCGGACAAAGACCTTTTGAGGACCCCTGGTGTTCCAGCAGCTTTTATGATGGTATTTGAATTTGAGAGTAATGGAATCATCTGAGAAGCTAAAGCCAGACAATTTGGAAATGATTCAAGACTACTAAATGCACACCGCAGAGACACTGACGGTTGTAAAATCTGAGTGGCCATCTCCATTTACTATTAAAATGTCAAAGGAGAAGTAGACCTGCATTTCATGTGTTGTACTGTGAAGTACTTGGGATAATGATCATGGAAACAAGTTCTTTTCTAATAAACTGCCACTCTGGAAGCAGGCTAGTTACAAAAGTCTGTTAAGGTACAGTATATGAGTACAGAAACAGTAATGATGACTGTTCTTTCCAGCAATTGATTTGGGATTGGAGAAGTTCACCTCCCCATCACTCAGAGGTAGTAAAGATCACACAATAAGTGATATTCATAGTCCTAACACTGCGTGTTTTGCACCCCAAACACAATTCTGGGTTTTCTTCCCTCTTTGACAGACCAAGAGAAAGGGAAAGTCACTGAAATATGATGTAGCTCAAGAAGAAGCCCTGGAGGAATCATTGCTCACCTCACCACATCATCTGATAACAGCTGCTGAAAATGCCACCTATTTTCCACTGCAGGGTATCTCAATCTAGGCCTGAATTTTATTCAAATATCTGCTGTCTAATGAGAAAACACATTAAGCAGCATATTCTACATTACAGTATTAAATTAAAAATATATGCTAGTTACAACTATTGTTAAGAGCTGTTTTCAAACAGCTTTAGTATATTTCATCCATAGAGGTATTTAGGGGATTTTGCTAATTCTATTTTATTAACATGTTTGGTGAAGGCTACCTGAGTTTCATCTCTTAATCTAGGAGACTTTGCAAGACTCTGTTGATTTATCTGTTTCAACTGATTAAATAAATGAGGAAAGAATTGTAAACTTTACTGGTGTCACAATAGGGTAGTTACGCTTTATTTTAATTAAAATGAGGGTCTAAAAAGATATTTTATTCAGTGCCTATCTACCTGGGTGTGCTTGGCCTAGTTTTTTCAAGTGCCTAGAGATTCTGCTCAAGTCGTCATTTGTTCAACCTGCCAAATCCACAGACCTGCATTCTGTGTACAGCTCAGGCTGCGGGTACCTTTTCAGCCCAAAGACTCTGAATTCACTCATCACAAGCATTTGTGTTAAGGCCTGCTGTGGTTGTGAGCTTCCCTTGAAACTTTCACGGAAAGAAGGCTCCATGAAACTTCCATTTATATTTGACTTTCACCCTAATCTCTGCAGGATCCCAGAGATAGTTATGTATGAATCTCTGGCCCCAGTGAGTTTTCTGTCAAAGAGGAATACTAAGAATCACACACACACAAAAAAAAAAAATAATAGTGAAACTTGAGAAATCATCACAGCATAATGCAATAACGCTCTTCAAAAGAATCAAGACTTAAATAGCATTAACTTACCTTTGGTGAAATTCCCAGCTACACTGTTTATGGTTGCGCCTGTTCTTAGTTGTGCCCAACTGGTTCTGCTGGAGGAAGTGAGGCTTCTTGTAATTACCATCTCAGCTTATTTTTCATTTTAGTTGGCAACGATCTCACCACTCTCTAAACCAGTTACATATTGACCTGGAGACCAGCAGGTTACCTGGATGTCATGATGATGCACCATTTACCTGATTCTCTCTCCTTTTCTCAGCCACATTGCCCACTCTCTATTCTGTCAAACCATTTGGACATTGCCCAGGGTACCCTTATGATGGGAAGTTCTTAAGTAGCCATGTGGCTTACATTCCTTCCCATAATGTGTTGTGCTTACCTTGAAACACTGAACAGATAATATGTGCATTTATTTTTCCCTTGATGGCCTGTCTTGGTTTTTTGTGGGAAATACTGCAAATGGGACCACAAAAAAGTTGGTGTGAAGTAAAGGTGTGTAGATTGCATATGGATAAGTTGAGAGGGGATATGACAGACAGAACATATTTACTACCTAAACTTGCATACAACCAGTGCAGCTTATGTGATTGAACTGTATTAACAGTAGAGGTGAACAGCTGCAGTTGGGAAGTAGCAAAGGAAAATGAAGAAACTTGAAGGAACTGGGTTGAAAAAAAAGGTAGCCCAACTACCATTTCCTACCTAGTCATACCGTTTTAATACAACAGAATAAAGTGGCATATAAAAAGGTAATGTGCATTTTCATCGAGGACTTGTTGAAAACTATAATACAGTATCCTTGTAATTTACTGGTAATACGTACACAATGTAAAAGATCAGGAGCAGAGAGTACTATCACTATATTTAGAGATAATGGTGCTTTTCTTTCACAGGCTTGATATAAACTTTGATTACATAGCATTCCTTTAATTTGCTGCTATTCAAGAAAAGCCTCAGAGCACTGCAGCAAGCAATGCCTCTCTTTTACATTTGCATTTTTTAATTTGCATTTTTTAATTTCCCAGACTACAGCTCCACACCTACACAGGCTTCCCCTGTGGGAGGGAAGAGAATATTTTTCAGTATGAATGATACTGTTTCTCTTCTCAAATAGCTGTAGTTATTAATTCCAGAGATTTACAAAAATCACTTTGCTGCTGTATCACTTAAGTGCGGAGGATTTTTTCTAACATCAGATGCCAATCTATTGCTCCACTGGTACCCATTTTAAATAGGGCAGCCAAGCAAAAAGTTCAGACTGCTCAAAATGACTAGCTGCTGTTCTCAGCAGCCAGCTCTTGCATTCTTTGCATGTCCAAAAATGCTGCTGAATAAAAGAAGAGTTTGATGCTTTTAAAGGAAGACCCATTTTGTCCATAATATGTCAAGCCCCCCATGGCATAGTAATGACAAGCTTATAGACCAGATTACTCAGCACAGCAGACTTTAGGGTCTTCTATTTACTAACCAAAATAGACCAATTTAGTAGATACCTTGTAAACATGTACTAAAAATCATGTTCTAGGAGCTGCAGTATTTGCCTGTGGTCTGGGTGATCAGAATTTCAAACCCTACTCTGCCTCACTCAGATCTCTTCCATCTCTTAAGTGTTGGGCTCTTTTTAAGACAGAAAAGTTATGACAGGAAGTTCCTGTGAACTAATGTTTATATCACTCGCATGGCAGATGACAAAGCTGGAACATGTCATCAGGCAATTCTTTCAACCACTGGTATTTTACTGGTATGCAAATTGCAGCAATGTCACCATGAGAGACTGGAAGAGCCCACAGGGCTCAAAAAGCCTTTCTGAAGAATGGGATACCTACATTTAACTCCATACTCCAGATTTGGCAGAGGGACATTTAGCTTCCCATTTCATAGAAAATGCCCAAATAACAGAAGAAAAAAGAAATAGTCTCCCCCTCACTTGGTAGGGAAGGGTCGACTTCTTTTGAGTACGTACCTTCAAGAGGAATGTCAGCATTCCAGGTGACACCTCTGCACTCAGCAGCCAGACTGAAAGGCTGTTCTTTCCCAGGGCATCTGCTCGCAGCTCCCTCACTAACTGCCTTTCACTATGCTGACTCCTGGGAGCCATTTTTCAGTACCCAGCCTGCCTCCTGCTTTGCAGGTATAGTCTCTGCCCAAGCTGGATTTCTGTATTTTACGCAGAGCCTTTGCTCCTAAAAGCCTGGGATAATAAATTTGAGGCATGACCTAAAGAGGGAAGGCAACAAGCAAAATTAGACCTGGAAGAGATGGCAACAGCAGAGCAATGATTTTGTTCAGGAATTTAGCCAAGTACTAATGCCTGTCTATTGGGGAGGGACTGTCTCCAGAATAACACCATCTGGGGCTGAGGCAACAAAACAAAGTATTTCTTTTACTTTCTCTATCCAAGACCTTGCAAAAGAGAATTTACAAACACAGCATGTCTTCCCAAGACTGAACGTTTGCTCATGTAATAAGGTGGAAAAAACCAACTTGGAAGACTTTATATAACAGCACCATCTTATGACACCTGCCATAACAATATTTTATTTGTCAGTCTTTTCTCATCCTATGTCTCTTGAAGCTTGACTAGGTTACTCCATCAAAGGGAAGGAGTAAAGGTATCCTTTCAGATAAAGGAAAAAGAGAGAAGTATGCTGTACACAATCTGCCCATCATGTCTCCTCACAGTTACGTTAACCAGACAGAAAAAACACATCTATGAAAAAATACAAAATACACAGCCATATGCTATGGCAACCGATGGAAACTAGAGCTTCCTCTCAGGTGAGGTAAAAAATGCTCCATTTTTATATGATACCTGTAATTCAAAATGCTTTACACAGGTTAATTAATTTAACATACTTTATGCACATCAATTAACTAAGGCAGAGAAAGATTAAATATATGACAAAGCACAAAATTTAATAGACACAGGAAATGGCAGAGCTATAAACAATACTGAACTCCTGGTTCCCAGCATTAAGTTAAAAAAAAAAAAGGTCCTATTTTAATGCAACTATTTCCTTTCCATTTCTCAAAGTATGTTGGAGACAGCAAGTTCTGTTGTGCACAGCACTGAGCACATCATCAGCTCTTTGCAAGTACTGAACTGAATAAATAATATTAACTATAATACCACTATCATGTCCTAAACCACTAAATCCATTGAAAATTTAAACTTTCACATTTAACTGACTTCAGTACAGATAATTCTGAAAGCTGCACTATCTTGGTACTACTAATTAATATGTAATAGTAAGAATAATCATGACTGATAATGCTGCTCTAATAAGGATTTAATCCTACAGATCATTTTTCTGAAAGCACTTTGATAATAATGATTATTTATTCTTACAGTGCATTTTTCATACTAGCAACTTTGAGTACCACAGTGATTAATAAAGTTAAAGAAATTGAGAGATATATAAAATAACAAGCTTATGAGAGTGCCAATGGGCCGATCTGATTAAAGAAACATTAACAAAAAAATAAAGCTGTAAAGGAGATTCTCTGGGGATAGGGGAAAAGTAGAAATTAAACAAAACCCCCTTAAGGCTACGTCAGCAGGATTGATGCACACTGGCCTGTGCATCAATGTTATTTCTATTGTCAGTCTAGGAACAAAATAAAAATATAAATAGCAATTAGTGACCCATGGACTAGGTTGTCAGCTGTGTAAATAGGTGCCTTTTCAACGGGCTGCAGAAACATAGTACCTACTATGAAAATACCTATGTCTTGTCCATGATGACTTCCATGCACAGCAGAGGAAGGATAAGTACTGCCAATGTTCACAATACTCTGGTGATAGCTGATACATATATGTGAGTTACTTAGATTAGTCATACTGAGGTCTTTTAGGGGCTTTTTGTCTGCGGTGCTTAGGATTTAAGTTCAGCACAGGTTCCATTTGCCTTCCTCCTGTCATCTTCCCACTCCTTCAGGTTACGCCAAAAGCCTTGGTATGACCCAAGTTACATTTCCATTGATATCCATACTTGGCCAATAGAGAGAATTCACCTAGTTCAGAAATAATCCCCTATAAAGGATCTGTTTAGCCTACAAAGCATTGCATAGGCAGCATTTTGCCAAAATAGCTTCGGAAGGAAATCACCTGGGCTGGCACTATTTATAACAGCAAAAGAAATTTTGTGGAGGATGGCTTATGTAATGAGAGAAGCCTGGTTAGCATGAGTAGCAGTTTTTATACCCAGACCTTGATCCTTCTCAAGAAGCTTTTACCAGTTTGTCTTCCCTGGCAAAGTCTTGGTAGTACAGATCAACCTTCAGAGAAATATTCAACAGCAAAGACCTCTCCTGAAAATAAAAATTACTCGGGGATGAGTAACTTTAAAAGGGTCCCCTGACTTTGTTCCTATCTGTTACAGATCACTCTAGTAGCAATGTGAAACCAGAAACAGATTATGGGATACACAAGAGAGGAGAGAAGTCCCCAGATGGAGGGTTACTGAGCCATCAGATATAAATGGAAATTATCTACAGTGACCTGCTCATGGACTCCACGGTATTGTCCATATGCTGGCATCAGGGAAGCAGAGAAGGGAGCACTGGCTTTTGTCAAGAGTTATATGGGTGTATCCAAATATGAGGTGTGAGAAAGGGGGACAGGAGTGAGTCTTTGGAAGAAAAGCTGAAGTAATTTATTGCAGGAGAAATTCTGCAGTTTTGACTCCTCAAGGTCATATTTACTTAGGCAGGTAAGGAAATGACTGCACAGAGAAATATATAAAAGAGCAACAAAAGATGCCAGGTTAACAGAAGCCCTCTGATTGATAAAACAGAAGCCCAGCCCATGGTCAGAGAAACTAGATGATGTTAAGAAATAGCTGGCATGTTTTGAATACACATTATATAAACACTGAGGTTCATGGAAGTCCTGAATGGAACCAACAATCTCTTTGTTAAGGGGATGAACACTTTCATTCCAAATAAATATCAAGAGTAGCCTCCAGCAACAGAAAGCAAATCTGAATAGGAAGAGATCTTAGCAGATCTAGTTCAGGTTTTCTACACTACCGGGCAATCCTTCTCCAAACTAATTTGTGAACAAAGAGAACAAAGGGCTGGATGTTTCTCTAGGGACAGTCATATTTTCTAACTCAAGAGTAAATTATGTTGAATGAGAATATAAAGTCATAAAACATAATCAGGCTATTAGCTAGGTAAGAATTGTGGGGAAGATACTGTGCTCCACAACGAATTCCTAATGTTACATATAATAAGTAGAGACAATAGAAATCAGTGGGAAAATTTGGCATGCAGTGATTTCCTTCCCTGGGCCTCCTGCGATTTGTAAAGCTGCAGAATTTCCTGGGCTGCTTGGTCAGCTTTATCTTTTGCTGAAATACACTTGGATTTCAATGCTAACCACCACTGCTACGAAAGGAGGGTAGTTATAAAAGGTTGATTTGCAAAAATATTTATAAATTCTGCAGCTTTCTATTTTTAGGTGTTCAATTTACGGCTTCTGGTGGCTGCAGACATCTGTCTTGTCAGAGAATTCTCCGTGGTGTTAACAGAAGTGAAGCTGAAATGAAGATTTAGATTCATCATGAAGTGGGAACAGGGACTTTGATTCTAGAGAAAATAGAACCCAGAGGAGAATCATAAACACACACATTTTCTTTGCATATAGATGTTTCTATTATTCCTAGGATTATCAAATAAATCTTGAAATAATTACCTGAGCCAATTTGTGCAGCAATGGAAATAAATAGGAATTTTGTTAGAGATTTCCAGTGGGATCAAGATAGAGCCTGGCTGTAGTCAGTAATAACTCTCAGGACACCAGCAAACTAAGACTCATAGAATCATTCAGGTTGGAGAAGACCTTTAAGACCACTAAGTGCAGCAATATAGAGCTTATTCTCCATGCTTAACCATATACAGTTGGTTAATGGTCCCCTGTACTAGTAGAAAGAAGTCCCAGACTTGAAAGGGAAATTTTTCCTTGAACTGGAATTATTAATTCCTTAAATTTGGAATTTTTCCTAGAATTTGGAATCTTCAGCAGAGTAAAAAAAAGCCTGTGAGGGACTAACCACAAGCCTGTTTCCTGAGGTAAGCTGTGTGCTTTTGCCATCAGCAAGGTGCAGGGCAGCCCAGGACTGCTTGGAAGACAAAATTATGCTCAAGAATAAGCTGGTAAAAACCAGGAGAAATGCTTCTCGTCTTGGATCCAGCAGTGTGATTAATGACATGGTTGATTTTGATCAGCTTGATTTGCATGCCACAACTTCTGTTAAACAGAAAATCCATCACAAGATATAAAATACCATTTTGTTTGTTCTTAAGATTTGCATTTTTGCTTTTCTATAAGGTTCAAAAGAATCTTTTGCTCATGCTATTTTGCTCATACCGTACTTGAAAGCACTGAAAAGTGAACTGTTTGCTTATCCTCAGGGCAGGTGCTCTGTAGATTATCACAGTCAAGCTTTGTTGTTCTATGTTACAAAGTCTTCAGCCTTGACCTAAAAGGTTCTTCTTTCCCATTTCCCCACCCCCTTAAAAAAGAGAAAACAATAAAGGGGAGACAGAGAAATCATTCTTTATTCTAAGCTAGTGCTTTGTCTTGCTTTGGTAGAGCCTTTACTGTACATACACATACATTAGTTTTTCTAGTCTTCTGTACTCCACTGTTAGCCAGTACTGAAACTAGTCTGGGGCTGAAAGCAGTCTTAGTGTAGTAGAAAATCAGAAGCACAGCCCCTCTTGGGGAATTCAGCAGCGTTAATTGCATGACTTGGTAATACTCAGGGGAAACCTTCCAGGTGACATGTAAGAAAATAGCACACATATATCTCACTTTAATATGAAGGGAATCAGACTGCTCATCTCCCTGTACAATCTGTTGACAACTTTTCCCTTACATTGAATGATGACACACAGGTGGAATTATCTTGTTCCATTAAGGATCTTTAGAAAAATACATATAATGGCAAAAGCCTGCAAAGGTGTTCTCCTCCTAGACAAACATTGTACAAATCCTAAATTCTGAAGTTATTTCAAAAGAATAAATCTCTGAAAGGTACAAAATGTTTTCTATTTACTGGTGTGTAAGGAAAAGTAACACAATAAATTACCGTTCCAGTCACCTACCCTGGTGTGATGTGGGATACAAGATAAAAATGCACACTGTAGCTCAAAACAGAAGGTGCAAAGGTGACTTTTGAAATCCCCTGATCCCAAGCTAATTGCTAAGACAGTCCCCAAACATAAGTTAGAGCAGCCTTCAGCATCAGCATCTAAACATGCCTTTTGTTCTAGTCCAAAGCCCATTAGGAACCATGCCCTAACACCACAGGAATATTCTCTGGGAAAAGAATTAATAGTTTCCAGAGCCATTTGCTTCATCAACCCAGAGAAAGCCTTATTTAACTCTTCGCATAACTTCAATAGTTCAATAGCTTTGAGCACCCCCTGTGAAACTATACTGTATGAGCTGTTGTTCATAATTTAACAATTCTACAGTATCTAGTCAAAATATCCTCCTGATAATCAATGAGTTGAGTTGCTCTTATAATATCCAAGTCTGTGAAGTTCTGCTTTTTTGCTTCTCTGCAGAAATTTAAAAGCCATAAACATTCATTAATCCCAGAAGACCGTCTGTCCAAACTGCATCCAGTAATCTTGGAAAAAGCTTTCTCAAGCCCAGTGGATATTACCTTGAAACTTCTGACTCAGTTGTTTGAATGGCTAAAGCACATATATGTCCCAGATGTTACCACGGATATTTGTCTTGACTAGTCATTAAACTTTGATATGCAGACACTCGGCATCAGATTACATTTTCTTATTTACCAGTGGAAATTTGATATTTATGAAAAACCCCTTTCCTATAAATGCTGGAATGTGGCAATTTCAGTGCATGGGGCCACCAGATTTACGCAGAAGATTTGCAGATGAACAAGGAGATATTTATTGTGAAAGACAAAAATATCTCCCTGCTTTTCCTGCAGGGTTAGAATGGCAGACAAGAGAAATGGGTTTGATTCTGATCACTTGAGGTCACAGCATGCAGGAATGAGTACATGGGTGTAAAAATGACACAGGGCTAAAAGCAGTCTGCAATAGATCTTGTTCTAAAATAAGACTTCTGTTGATCCTTGGATTTTCAAATAAGTCAAATGTACTTGGAAGTTCCATTCCTACAAAATGCAAAAGCTACATGTTTCATGCTTGTAGCTTCTTTTGATGAAACTTGTGCCTTGTCTAGTTGCAATAATAATAAAAAACCAAACAAAAAACCACAAACCCCACCACCAACCCTCTCTTTGTTTATGCTTTGGCTATTCCATGACCCTTCTCCAGGAAGAACAATATCGGAACCCCTGTGCTCAATAGTCAAACCCAGATAATATAAGAGAGAAGCCTTGTCAAGGAAACGTCCATCATCTGAACCCTGTAACTTAAAGTCAGAGGCCCCAGGCATGTTACTTTTGAATTCTTGCAGGGTTACAGGCCTCCAAAATAAATCAGCTCTGCCAATTGTGAAACACCCTGGAGCATATATTGGAAATATTCACTATCTTTTAAAGTGACAGATTAGAATCTCTAGTAACAAAGTTTTGCCCCTTTCCTTAAGCAGTCCATAAGCAATTCCACTTGCAGTGAAATATTTGGGTATTCTTCTGAAAGTCTTCCAGCAATCCACACCAGCCTCCTTCAGACTGATTCTGATCTCACTTTTACCAGCAAAAAAATAAATGTGAGTATATACTGTATCAGAGATACTTTGGTACATGTCCAAAATCGGGCCGCAGTTGCGACCTGTGTATTTTTATGCTAAGAAATCCTAAATTTGGCTTGCAAAAGACCTCTGCTGAAGGGAGTCAGGGAAGGCTGGTATTTGGGTGCAGTAACAGCCACACAACCCAGTTTCTACTGACTTGTCCACTGATACCTCCAATGTTTTGTCTCAAACACTACCAGTGTGCCAAGGCAGCATTGAGCATGCAGAATCAGCAGTACAAAGGCAATGGTAACGCCTCACTAAGCCACTTACAGAATGATAGTAGATACCTGCCTCCCAAAAAATTGGAATCTGTTTGGATAGAGCTTCCTCTTTGAGTGGTCAAATGGAGTCCTCTGCACCGAAGTGAAAGGTCCTTTCTGACTGCAGGCAGCACGAGACCATTCCCAGACACTGCTTGAGGGAAAAGTTTCAGTTATTTCTAGTGCTCTCTGCAGAAAACACCTAAGAAAAACCATCAACAGCTGCAGTGGCCACAGGGTCCACAGCAGCTCCCATCTTAGCAATGTGTGCCCTGAGATCACCAGAAACAAAATACAGGCTCATGCCGGTGGTACTGGCCCAGCACCAAACTGCTAAAAGAATGAAAGAACAAAGCTGGGAGGAATTGCTCTTCAGTTTAATTTAAGTCGAAAGAAAATATTTCTCAAACTGGGCAAACATTAACTTCAGAATCAGGAGTTGAAGACACCACGATTAACTGTGTCTTTCTCAGTCTGCAAACAACTGCTCTAGGAAATACAAGTGACTCTTATTTGTAATGCACTAACTCTGAAACCTAACGATGACAATTTACAGTTTAGTATTGCACTACCTGATAGCACTAGCAAAAATATTTAGCTAATAAGTCTATGCATAAATTCCATACAATCTCCCTCCACGTGTGCTACAGACCTCAACTGTGCTCCTCACTGTCTGTGTACGTGACATTTTGTAGGACACAGTTATGTACTTTCAATCCAAAAGCTAGCTGGATTTGCAGTACAGCACTGCAGATGGAAAGTCGGGAGGACAAACAAGACATTACAAGATACACTGAATATCGTATCAGAAGAAAAAAACATGGTGTGGCCCCTGCTCTGACTACGTTATTAATTTTCATATTTAATTCATAAAAAAAACTTTATCTAATTTCCACAAAGTTTCCAGTCTCTTGCAAAATACAGCCCCAGAATCTTGACATCCTCCTGCAAAATTCTGCTTGAGCTGGGTACATGAAAGAAAGACTAATTCAAAGACAAAGCCCCAAGCCCTGATTACATACTATCTTTAACGTTTAAGACTATTGTAAACAATTTTGGATAACAGTTTTGACAAAGGAAGTGGCTGTCTTCAAACATCTTCTGACAAAGGCCAGATTCTGACCGATATGTAGCAGCAATGTAAATCAGAAGCTATTTCCTTGAAGTTAATAGAGATCAGATTCCAGGCTCATAGGCTTTTGCACACTGAATTTAACTATCTGTCA
Source organism: Neopsephotus bourkii (assembly GCF_033783945.1). Classification (NCBI taxonomy): domain Eukaryota; kingdom Metazoa; phylum Chordata; class Aves; order Psittaciformes; family Psittacidae; genus Neopsephotus; species Neopsephotus bourkii. The sequence continues at coordinate 112,927 of NW_026901430.1, read as the reverse complement.
TGCCTGTAAGGTTACAGCATAGACCTAAAAGAAGGTATGGTGTAAGATCAATGTTAAAGAAAGAGTTTCATTTAAACGACCATCTTTTTTCATCAGACATGATAGGAGATTTATTATTCCAATATTATTGTTGAAACTAGAAGTGAGAGAAAAAATAAGCAGGAACATATATATTAATTTTATGACTGTGAACAACATTTCACATTGTAAACATATCTTGGTCTATAATATTTACCCAGTAAAAAAATTAATTTCAATACAGTTCTTATTGCTAGCTCTGCTGAGCCTCCCCGGAACATTGTGTTAATGATTAATATGAAGTCAGTGGAATTCCACAGTTGCTGAGAGTCTTGTGCCCAAGAATGAACTGCATTGCTAAATCAGCAAAGACAGTTGTCAAGGTAACCTCTATGTAATCTATTTAACTGGCTCCCAAAACACCAATCAAGGTCAGATAACGCACTCAAGCACCATATGAACACACTCATACGGCATAAAGCTTTGTATCAAGACAGCAGGGAGGAAAAAACCTCATTAGGAAGTAGGGGAAAAAAAATAAAATCAGTTTTGAGAAGTGTTAATTGGGATTGCAGTTAGCTTTGTGGGGAAAGCATGCCACTCATCTGAATATGTTTTATCTATAGGAGAAGTAATTTCACTCCAGTTCTGTTTGAATGGAAATGTCCTTCTACTAGTGTTTATAAAAAGAAACCCAAAAGCCACCCAGAAAGTAAAAACAGCCATGGATAAATTATTAATTTAATTTATTGTTTTATTAATGCAAGACTGGCATCTACAGTGATACAGAGTTCTCATTTTCTTTTTCTCTGCAATAGATTTTTGTGTTACTTAACAACAAACAAAATGTCAGCAGCATCTCAGGGCTGATGATATAGCTCCTTATGCAAGCACAGTTCCACAGGTCCTGCTCCCCTGCTGCCTCTGGGAACTGCCCATGGAAGCTTTCCAGTCATTTCTGGAAAGGAGAACGATCTATTTGGAGTCACAATCTGATGGGTATCCTGAATTTTAAGTTGTATTTACTTTCTGTGCATTCACATCTCTACCACGATAACAAGGGCTGGCAATAGTCACTGGGGTCTGCAACTGATTTTTATTCCAACAATTGATGTGCATACAAATAATCATCCTTTCCTTGATATTTGATGCATTGCTCATCTGCAAGCAAAGAATTGTAAGCATCATGAGAATTTAAAAGGCTGTCTGTTTCCCTTGGAGCCTCTATACCCTTGTCCTCTGCTGGAAAGCTACTGTACTCCATTTCTTACAGTCTCTGCTCTTCAATGAACCTCAACAAGTATCCCTATGCTGCTTACAGTAAGAATACATATCGAGGGAACTATTTCCTTCCTACAGTGTCAGTATCGTGGAGCTGTGCTAAATCAGGACACTGCTCCTGTTCCACAAAGATGCCAAAAGGTCTTGCTGTAGAAATGGAGAGCTAAAAATAACGGTTTCAAAACTGCAGAACCAATCGCTGTAAAGACTCTATAAATATCTGTGTGTTTAGACAATGGTTTTAGCCAATGCCACCTATATAAAAAAAAAAAAGGTAATCAAAAGTCTTCTTTCAATGCAAAATGGCTGCATACTTCATACTTTAATTAGAGATGCAATTCTGAGAGCTGAAATTCACTAGCAAGTCTGCTTAAGTTGTGGACATTTAGCATTTCCCAGGGTTTCCTGCTTTGTAAGTGTGTGAGATCCATATGCCTGTCCAGGACCAGTGCAGGCTATAAAATCATGTACTAGTTTAGGAAACAAGGAAGACAACTGCACATTCTAGTCATCCCCAGTGTGGGAGGGTGTGATGGTGCCACAAGCTGCTGCTTATCATGTTGCTGCTGAAAGCAACCATGTAGGCAGGACCCACAGCCTCCACAGAACTACCCTAAGGACTGCTCTGGATCCACCATGCCTGGAGTAACAAAGCTGCTAAGGTCCTTGACGAGGCAAGCTTCAGGAGAAGACAAACTATGTTGCATGTCACAGCAACTCACCTCACAGTATTAGGCCAGATGCGCTCCATGGTGCACCCACACACGTTGTATATTGTGGTTGTGTTGCAGCACATGCTCTTGATCTTCTGTCTCAGGGAAATAAGAGCGTGGGCTGGGTAGGACCTCAGTCTTGTCCAGATGTGGAGTCAGATGCAATGTAAACAACTCCATTCGAACATGTTAAGGATCCAGGTATTATTTGTGATGTTAGTCTGTAAAGTAACTACCAAATAAAACCTGAATGCATTAACAACGTTTAGAAGTGAATCTTCACCAGAGAGCTGTTAGGTACAGAAAGCTACAGGCTCTGTTTTGAGATCAAGAACCTGAAGAAGAGGCAGGCTAAGTGACTTGCTCAAGGTGAAACTGCATGCTTGTGTCAGAGTCGGAGGTGGATGCCAAGAGCCCCGTAAAACCCAGCCCAGCAGAAGCACAATGGTTTCTAGCTTTAAGAAAGACACTTGATAGCTCTGAGCACCCACAAAACCTATTGATTTTTTATTTCACCGAGAGGTAAGAGCACTTGGCACTTGTCAGGTATGTTAGCATAAAAGGAAGGAGCCTGTGTATCTTTTCAAGCTCTAGAGACTGTGGCTGCTTTCGACAAGAAATTAGCAACTTGTCTCTGGGTTTTGACATATCAGACACAGAGGGGAGGACTGACAGCTAATGAAGCTCTGAGACAATTACATTAACTCTCCCATGATGAGCTGAAACCCATCCCTGCATCAATTGGCACCAGTGTAATGAAAGTTGGACTATCTGTACCATATTCCCTTTTGTGCCTCTACAAACACTGCTCTTGCAGTGCAGATAAAGAGGAAAGTATGAAAATTGAAGGAATGCTCATTTCTAAGAGAGGCTATGTCAGAAGATGCTGTATACAGTCAATCAATGTAGGAGCGTTTCTTGTCCTGGCAAACAGGTGATAAGCCAAGTTTCAAACGAAACAGGACTGTAAGTACATATATTTAATGCAGTGCTTGAAGTAACCTGGTATTTCAGATCTCAGAAGATGGTTCTGGATTCGCAATAATTTGGGCTTTCACTTGCCTTTGAATGCAGACCTGGCTTACTTTTGAGATAATTTGGTTACCTGAACAGAATCCATTTAATTTCAGTCAATACTCTGCCATTGGACCTTTTCTTTTTGTCTGTATAGTCTGTTTTCTTTATTAATTTCAAAAAGAACTGTAAACATGGTCTGTACCCAAAACACTCTTCTCTGCAGCCATAACATTTTTCTTATATTTCTAGGATGCTTAATGCAGGCATAGGCAGCAGGTAACATCAGTTGCTCTGTAAGGGTGTTGCACAGCCAGCGTGAGCAATGCTGGCAGGAGATACCATTCACTTCCCACTCAGAACCAGGATAATATAGTCCGAGTGGATGGCCAAATAGAAATATACATATGAAAGATATAGCAGGTTGGTCTTACTGTATAGCCACAAAGATAATATTAAAAGCCATGAGCAATGTATATGAAAACCATCACTTTCTGCACCATCTCTATTCTTAAGTTATTACAGTGAAATCATGGTTACAATCATTTCAGTCAGCACTCCCTTTAGGGAAGTAATTTTTGGAGGTCAACCTGAAAACATATCTAAGGGAAAAATTATGCTTGCAAGGTTTTTGAGACTTTAAAAAGAAACAAAACAAAACACACATTAAGTACCTTGAACAATGCTTTTGCTTACTTTAATAAACAAAGTTTTAAAAAGGGGGTTCTGATTTTTTTTCCTATTGACTTTAAAAAAATGAAAGACTTAGTTTGCTAATTCCTAATGCCAACCAAATACAATGGAAAACACTGAAGCAGTTCAAAATAGCAGGGGTGGGTTTTATGTATGTCCCCCACCCACATGTGCATACACTTCAAATATACTGTTTGAGCTGCATTCAAAAGCCCTGCAGACTTGACCCCTATGCATGGCATAAGGACTGACCCTGTAGATTCTCATATCTCCAAAGGAACATAAACTAATCCATGCACTAAGAGAGGATGTACAAGACAGGACCATAACAGCTCCTGAGATAGCTGTCTTTGTGTTGTTAATGTGTTTGCAAGATTAGTATTAATTACCCAATAAGGGATGTATCTGTTTTGAGAGCTTGCAATACATCCTTTACTTAGTATTAGGTAAATATTATGCAAATGAAAGAGCATACTGTATAAGCAACAAAGTACTTAATTATTTGTATTTATTTTAAGAGTCTATAATAAAAAAACCCCACCATCTTTTCAGGTTCTGTTATTGGCATATATTTATCTCTCTGCGTATATTCAATACTGTTCTGGGTTCAGCAGTGGCAGTCATTTTTCTCCTTTTTAGTAGCTGGTGCAGTGCTGTGTTTTCCCCTTTAGCCTGAGAACAAAGCTGATAACACACTGATGTTTTAGTTGTGCTAAATAATGCTTACTCTGATCAAGGACTTTTCAGTCTCGTGCTATGCCAGCGAGGAGGGGCACAAGAAGCCAGGAGGGAGCAGAGATAGGACACCTGACCCAAAGGGGTATACCATCACAGCATGTCATACCCAGTATAGAAACTGGGGGCAGTTACCCAGAAGGGCTAGACGGCTGATCAGGTCAGGCTAGGTATCAGTGGTGGGTGGTGAGCAGTTGTATTCTCTCCCTTTGTTGTTTCTCTGATCATTATTATTATTGGTGGTAGTAGGAGACGTTCGGGGTTAAATAAGCAATGCAAAGGTAATATGAACTAATGACTGCCAGTGCATTCAGACACCTTTAATTCATGCTGCTTACCCTTAATATAAAGAATATTGCCTACATGCCCGCCCAGTCCTCCCTCCCTCCAACTTCACAGTTCCTGGCTCTTCCAGGGTTAGTACTTTATTCTGAACCTTATTTAAGCACCCTGCTTGATATATATTTTGGACATTTTTCTCAAGTAAAGGAGGGAGGAAAAAACAACCTAAACCAGCAAATCCAGTGTAAAGTAGTGTAATTTCATTGAAGCCCACTAAGAATCCTGGCTTTTACCAGCTGGGACCCCAAATAGAGACTCTGTCGTCCCCCCCAGCCAGGCACCTGGTAACAAACTGCCAATCCACGGACCAGCAGGAAAAAAGCTGCTTTTCTTCCTGCCATCTATCAGGCTCCCCAACTCCTTTTAAAGTGGCAGGAGGAGGTGGGGAAAAAAAGGTGAAGCTGCTGGTGCCAGGCTTTGCTGAGCCCTTAGCAGCTGGCACGGGATGCAGTGCTGCTCGGTGAGGGTCTGCAGCCTGGCTCCGATGCCAATGGCCTTGAGATTCATCACCTCCCACAAGCCTCACAGTTGTTTATTCCTTAGATTCTTCTGGTCCATATCAGAACGCAACAGCCAGTTACACTAATTCATCTTCATTTTCTGAAGTAAAAACACAATATGGCAACTCAGGCAAATGTTTAGATAAAAAAAGCTCCTTTTATCTCTTGATATCTCTATGACTGAATTTTCCTTCAAGAATAACAGATGGTTTTACTGTACCAGGTAAAGGCTTTGCTGGTGAGAAAAACAGGGTTGTACAGGATTGGGGAGAAGGGTTTATAACATAAATCTCCCCCAAACCCACTCTTGTAATAGCAATAAGAGCATTCAGGGCTTTTTAAATGAACATTAAACTCAGAAGTCCCATTACATTCACAGTACAGTATCTAGTTAATACATCCTTTGGGTTGCTTTTTTTTTCTCTTTGTCCCACCCACAGAGATGTTACAAATTGGATTTAAATTAAATTTTATTCTAAACACATATATTCAATCATAACAAAACAGTGACAAATTAGCTTATTCCATTTAAACTCATTGTATGCTCAGGCTGAGTACCTCCTGCTCCAACCCAGGGCCTATTTCCCAAAGGTCAGGTATTTAAAGAACTGACGCACAAATGTGTGTGCAGCTATTAGCTGGGGAATTGGTTTGATTATTACATGAAATATTAGATTGAACTGCAGAGTGTGTTTTAAAGTGTGAATATGGAAAAGGTTTGTTTTTATTATTGCATGAGTAAAGGGGAATAAACAGATGGGTACAGACAGAACAGTGCATAGGTAGGTACAGCTCTTGAGAAATGCCTACATTTACGTTTCCCTCTTTCTTAAGTATGACCTGACATAAAAAGAAACCTGCCTGTTAGCTTCCCTTTTAACATAGTCTGTTATATATCCATTGAAACACCATTCTCCGTAAGCTACCATTCCTGTACATAACACAAGTGATAACGAAGAAGATTGTCTTGTTTGTTGTTTTCCACCATAGCTGGGCCTTTGCTAGTTTTAGCATTTAAAGGAAGCCAGGATGGGTCAGGTGTGGAGAGAACACAGCGAATTTGTTACCACTCCTGACAAAACTTGGATAGTTTCCAAATCAATCTGTCTCGGGGGGTTGAGGGGGCACAGGAAAGCAACAGGCATGAAGAAAAGATCTCAAGTGTTACCATGGCTAAACATCAACTGTGGTTACATCAAACATTTGTGAAGCAAAGGATACTGAAAGCGTTATTTGTAAAGGAAAAAAAACATCATTTGAAAATTACAAGTGGAATGTGTTTAGAAAATAAACATTCTCAATTTGCCCTAAAATTTGTTAGCAGTAAACAAACAATTCTCCTACCAGGTTTATGCAATCCTTGTGCATTGTGGATAATACAGAGGTAATTCAGGATTCACTGTTGTAACAAATTTCCAAAACTAGTAGGGATGTAGTGTCCCTACTTCAGGATGTGTTTTAGCTATTTGTTGGCCTAGGGTACTGAATAACACTGCTAATAAATAGCAAAAAAAAAGAAACTATTAGAAATCTAATTAGTTTGAAGCTGTAAATCCCATCCCAGCATGTACACTCATTCCTCTGCATACAACCCAAATCCTAACAAGCCCTCTTCCCTTCTCTCCATGGGCCATCCAAAGCCAGGCACAAACTTGGGGTTTCCAAAACTCAAGCTCTAAATTTAACTCTGGATTTAATCCAGCAAGATACCCAGCTGCCATGTCCTTCCCTGAAAGCATGAAAATGCTGAAATCATGGCCAACAGGATCAGTGAGTGGTCTTTCCTAATAGATGGGTATTTTCTCATTTGACCAGGATTAGGCTTGGGTGTACTGGTGAATTCCTTCACCAGCTCACCTCAGCAAATGACCACCACAAATTGAAGAATGCATAAAAGTCAGAAGTCAATTAAGTTCATTGTATACACTTTGGCTAATCAAAGCTTTCACATTTGCCATCACATGAAAACCAAAGGGCCAACTTTTACCAACTTTTTCTTCCTCAGCTTCAGTTGGATGTAAACTGATGGGTACTAGCCGAAAACCTAGCCCCCAGACTCCTCTCTGACATCCAGTAGACAGAATAAATCCCTAAACCAGGTAGCTGACAGCTGAGTTTTCTTCCCCATGCTAATGGATGCAACTGCTACGAAGTTCTTTCGTACCTTCACAGCTGTACTAGACTCATTGCCCAATTACAACTCCTGGCACTAGGGGCATTTCCTTTTTCAAGCTACAGAAGCACTGATCACTTTTTCACCAGTAACTCTTCACAGCTACAGTATCTCTGAGCATGTTCTCTGGTCTGTACAAGGCCCACTGAGTAGACTTGGAGGCTGTACCATCTACACAGAAAATACTTCCACTTTATTACACCCTATAAATCAAATACAACTGTAGGAAAGCCAGGTGGTCATAAACTAAGAGAAAAATCGGACCTATAGTGCACATATATTAGACCAGATCCACTCATCCTGTTGCCCAGGGGTTGAATGCAGACAAGAGGACAATTTATTTGAGTTGTCCACTGCTGACAGTTAAGAAGCATGCATGGAGTGCTGGGAGAATGTGCACATATTCTGGATAACAAGGCTTGCATGCTCTGACTGGTCTGACAGTGAAATACCTTCCCTCAGACCTCACTGCTATTTGATTGCTGGGGTCCCAGAAATGCACAACCAAACAAACTAAACCAGAAGAAGGATACACAGGAAGAACACTTATGTTAGGGAAGAGAGAAGCAGGGCAGCTAGGGCAGATAATGATGCTAAGGTAGGCAAGCAACTGCAGAAAGAGACAAGAGAAAAGATGACTTAAAGAGGTAAAAGAAGACAACCGAAATGGGGTGAAAAAAGAAAGGTTGATCTTAGCATTGATAAACTGCAGTCTTCAATAGTCCATCCACTGTTTGAGGCCAGGTGTGCTGGAGAAACATCAGGCCCAGTGGGAACTCTGCCCAAACAAGGACCTCAAGCTCAGACATGTAGTAAGGAACCTGTGCAAACACTTTTTTTCAGTTGGTTGTTTTTCAGCTGGTTGGTTTGTTTGTTTTTTATAATTAGGGAACTTGAACACCACCAGCAAGATAAAAACAAGAGCCAGGGCTACATCCTCTGGGGTAAATAAATCTCAGAGCAGGAAAAATGACCTTTCAGAAGTTAACGGCTGTTGTAAAAACCATTAATACATTCTTCTCTGTGCTTCCCTTAAGGTATGGAACATAAACCAGAGATGTTTCCCAAAGCAGGTCCCTGATGATACTATCAGGGAGTAGCAGGAGTGGGGCTGCTCTCCAAGGGCTGGCCAGCCAGGAGCTGTGAGACCATGGTAGAGGTTGGGTGCTGACCACCAGGGCACAAGCAGAGCAGGACATTGACATCAACAGGTCCTGGCAGCCCAGGGAGCCACACGTGAACCCTAGGTTATACACAAGTTCCAATGTAATCTGAGGAAATACAAGTGACAGTTCAGGAGCAGAGCTGGGGCCATGCACACTACATCATAGCTCTGGCAGGGACCAAAGCCCCAGTGCTAGGCTGCAGTAGGGTTCCTAAGCCATGGGCAGGGGTACTGGGGAGGCTGGGCAGGGCATTGAGGACTGTTTGCACTCAGGACCCTGACAACTATCGAGGGTGTGAAATCTAGCAACAGACACGTGTAGCATATTTAAGCAGCAGTGGCAAAAGCACATCATATCCTAACACTGAAAGAGGCTTAATCCAGCAAAGCTTAATAGACACAAGCAACCCTTATTCCAAAGCCCTGGAACCACTCTGGTGAGCACAGGTTACACTGGTAAGAGCCGGTGAGATCTAGCTTCTCTTGATTCTGAGGTCAGATCCATGTGGGTTTTAATTGAAGGACAGAAAAGAAGGCAGAATGGTATGAGTTAAAAACTACTGGCAGCAAACCCTCATCTTTTAAATATTCCTTAAGATGACCTAAGTATTCCTGCCCCAAGGAAATAAATGATATTATTCATATAGGTAAAAACTACTCACACAAGCTATGTTTTGCAAGAATTATGGAGACATTTCTGAAACAAAACCTTATAAAAAGCATAGGACCATTCAACTAATTTTTCTTTCTTTTTTTTTTTTTAAACTCCAAATAGCAATAATAACAAAATATCACTGACTAGCCAAAACTGTAAATTGGAAGGAAGGAATGAAGCGAATATTCTAACAGTAACTCCCTGCCAATGCTGCTGATCTAAAAATTATTTTACTTTTTAAAATCCTATATTCACTCTTTCAGTTTTTAGAGCATAATTTCAAATAAAGAGAGACACTTCAAATAAGCAGGAGTTGCTCGGACACGCAGAAATGTGTCTGATTACAAAACTGCTTACAATGTTAATGATAAAACCCTTCCTGTTTGTCACAACTACAAAACCCGCTCTGCTTTTGGAAAGGACAAGGTTCTTTATGATGTTGATAAAGCACTCCTCTTGGAGAAACATAGGGTACCATCAATCAACAACATTTGTCTTTGACTTCTTTTGTCAACATCCCAATATTACAACAGCAAATCATAATCCTAGCGAAGTAAATAGGCTCTGGGGAGTAGCAGCTATAAATTGGGCCTGCTTGGATCAAATGAACTCTATCATGAAGGGCTGTTAAGCACCAAATGCTTCACTTTCTAGCAGACTATTCAAATTAAAGAGACATAGGTGAATTGAAACAAAGAATCAGAGTTAGGAACCAGAGAGCAAATGTAATGTGGTTCTTCACTTAATTAGTAGCAGATCACCCTGATGATGACTAGTGGGCCTTGTTTTTCTTTAGCAGTTATTTATTTCAGTTTACTTCAATATTTTTACTTTTTTTTTTCCTTCTTCAATTTGAAAGATCTCCTTACGTGCAAGATTCAGGCTTGATCTAAGCCAACATCACTCCATTGCCTTAATGAGCACTAAGGGCCTGTCTACATAAAAAGGCTGCCCCAGATTAAACAAAGCCTGTTACATAAAATAGCTGAGCTACACTGCTGAAAGTGGCAATACTTTTATTATGGTTTTCAGTAGGTTCATTGTGGTTTAACTCAAGGTGACCGCACATCAGTCTAAATGAAACCTAAAGTTTCCCTGGCACAGGATGAGGCAGGCAGAGAGTCCTGCACCAAAATAGGCAAGTTCAACTGATGCAAATTTCTCAGATAAAACTGAGGTATTTTTGGTGACTCTTTGGTGTGTAGCTACTAGCTCAGTTTTGGTGCTGTTTGGTTTTTTTCTTGTGTTTTTGGGGGATTTTGTTTTTTTTTAATTTATTTTCTTAATAGTAATTAATAGCATAAGCCAACTTTAATGTCCATAAACAGATTAAATAGTTGATGTGGTTTAAGCCCAGCTGGTAATTCAGAAGCACACAGCCGCTCACTCACTCCTCCCTCTTCCCCCCCACTCCAGGAGGGATGGGGAAGTGAATCGAAAGAATATAAATCCCACAGCCTAAGATAAGAACAGTCCAGTAACTAAGGTATAAGACAAAACTACTACTACTACCACCAATAAGGGAAATAACAAGGGGAGAGAATAGGAAAATAAAAGGGGAAAAAGAAAAGAAAATAATAAGCACAAGTGATGAACAATGCAATTGCTCACCACCCAGCCCTACCCAAGCAGCAGTCTGACCCTTCAAGGTAACTGCCCCCAGTTTCTATGCTGGGAATGATATGCTGTGGTATGGAATACCCCTTTGGCTAGTTTGGGTCAGGTGTCCTGTCTGATTCCTCCTGGGCTCTTGCGCCCCTCCTTACTGGCAGAGCATGAGACTGAAAATCCTTGATCAGGGTAAACATTATTTAGCAACAACTGAAAACATTGGAGTGTTATCAGCGTTGTTCCCAGACTGAAGTCAAAAACACAGCACTGCACCAGGTACTAAGAAGGAAAAAAAAATAACTGTAATAGCTGAACCCAGGAAAATAGTGTTTCGGTATCATAAGAAATTATCATTACAATTACTCTCCATCAGTGCCTTGAAGCATGCTGTGAGTTGTGTCAGGGTTCAGTTTTGATCAGGGTTACATCTGTATCAGGCCATGAGAAGGAACAATTTTGAGAATTGAGCTGCTATTTCTTTTCCACCTAGGACAAGTGCACAAGCAATGTGTCACTACATGTAGGGCAACAAGAATTCAAACCAGGGAGGGAGCTCACCTCACAGAAGAATTTACTGAGGTTTGCTGATACCAAAGTTACACAAGAAGTCTCACTAAACCTCAGGACACAATCTAGACCTTAATTTTAGCTAAAATGTGAACACAAAAAGGGGGCAAAGTAATTAATAAAAAAGGGGAGCTGCTGCTACATTGACATGCTGCACACATACTTTGATGGTGACATGACATCTCTATACATTTCTATAGTACAAAATTCTTTTACATGAACATTCCCACAGATGCATCTGTTTGACTTTCATATACTTTTTGGGGTACACAAACTTCAAATCACATTTATTATATTATTATTATTATTAGTTATCACTTCCAAATGAAGTAAAATATACTCACAAGAACTGCCAAGACGTATTATTGACATGTGAAACAGGATCTAAAGGCAGATCACTTACCTTCTGACTCAAGTCTTTACACTATTTACAATAGCTTTCCCAACTGCACAGGTGTCAAAAATAAAGCAAACTGTATTGTGCAGAAAAAATAACTTTGACAGGTCTAATTTACTGAGGCTGATTCATGTGACAGCATAAACAAATCATTCTTGTCAAAGTCTATATTGAAAATGGAGTAAATTGATCATGGAGTCAAGTGCACTACTAATTTCAGGGAGTACTGTGATTACATTTGTAAAGCTCTTGCGAAGAGGGGAAAAAACAGTCTTTCAGAGCAGGCTTCAGTTCTTGCACGATTCAGAGTACTAGAATATGCTGTTCAAGAGCACGCTGTTACTGCCTGCACTTTTCCTGTCCAATCCTGTTACTGTGTATTCAGGGAAGTAACACAAGAAATCCCCCGAGAGCTTTTGTGCAGATATACAGTGGAGATCAACAAGTGCTCCAAGTGAACAAAACATTCTGTACGTGTTTTCCCACTGCTTCTCTAGGAGCAGAATGCTGTGACTGATTAAAACACCAGCCTATCATTTAGTTTCTGACTGGAATTGCTTTTTATGCCGAGGAGGAATGAGAGAAACATTTGTAGAATGGGACTTTTCAATGCAGGTTCAAATTATATAATCTCTGAAGTCATTTTTTTCCTCTTGAGGGGGAGAGGGCAATTCCTGGAGCATACTTGAACTGACAGTGCCCAAGCTTCTTACCTGGGAATAAAAACCTGGGGAGATGTCAACTTTGTGGAGCTAAGCAATAGCAAAGCTTGTGTGTAAGGCGTCTAGTGAAGCTAAGGATCCTCAGAGCAGAGAAAGTGGAGCCAGTAAGTTATGCTAGACAGGCACTCACAAAGGTCTTCCAGGGTCATGTTTACTAATCTCTCGCTTGCTCACTGCCAGAGTGTTATGAAGCATGCAAAAGATGAGGTAGATGAACAGTTAAGTATTCAAAACTATACCTTCCTATTTTATATAAAAATGACAAACGTTAAACAGAGAATGCATTTAACCAAAGCATGAATTCTAACAACCCAAATCCTCAGGATTCCAGTACAACAACTGGTATGTGTCTTGCAAGAATGGTTTTGGCCATTTAGCAATAAATAGATTTAATAACATGTCCCTGTTCTCTATAGTCCCTTGACTTGGTACAGCCCTCTGGCTTAAATTTTTTACCCTTTCCATACCCAGAAGGTACAAAATCTTTTGTTCATATTTCCAGGGGAAAAACAATTCTGGCTCAAGAATATTCACCTTTTGTGTTCATCTTTGAGCTTCATAAGGTCAACATAAAATAGAGAAACAGAGCATTAAATTTCTAAAATCAATAGCATGTACATAAATTGACATTCATTACTTTACAGCGATTTCCAGTTTCTCCTTGATTGATTAAAGCCAGGGGTTGAAAATAAGTGCTTTTGCCCTGCCTGGAGAAATTCCCAATTGTCCATGCTGTGAACCTTCCATTATGAGACATGAGACAGCAGTAGCAGTACATGGTTCATTTCACACCACCACAAAATAGACTTGTCATTCCACAACTGAAAGCAAGAAACCCGATGGAAGAGCAATGTGTCAGAAACATGTCAAAAGAGGCCGGAGCTTACTGACAACTAAGAACAAGGAAACCGTATCTTGAGGTTTATACTGGCCAGCTTTCACATGCAGAGAGCAGAGCATAAAAATGATCTTGTTAATTCCTTATGTATTTAAATGTGATATTAAATGGCAATTCACATTTTTCAAATCAATTAATTTTGATTCCACATTAATTTAGGGAAGATAAATATTTGCAATATGATTAAACTAGTTAATTTATAAAAGCAGAGGAATAAAACCATTTGGATATGAGCTGCTTAAATTGATGCTAAGAAAAAAGATCTCTACACTAAAAATGCTGGAAAGCTAATGCTGCGTAAAATGTTCTGTTATTAAAGGTGCTTTATAGTAACATGGCAAGTATAACAAATTGATCTTCTGTATGAATTACGTTAGACCCTGAGAAATGATAATGTCAAATTCTGCAGCACAGTGGAGCTGAACCAATTAGATGAGTAGATAATTTGGCCCTTCACACTAATAACCCATCGTTAGTAGGAATATCATCAAAGAGAACCATGTATTTGGGGAATACTTTTCAACTAGGTGATGCTTTTAAAATGTTTATACAATGGAGATGGAGATCTCATTTCTTAAACCTCAACACTAGAAAGGCAATTCCATCAGGTGTGGATTATAATCATGTTGAGATGACAATCTTGCTGTTTTTATTAATAGTTACAGAAGCACATGCATGTACATATGGTGTGTATGTCTGGAATATTTTTTTATGGATGGTCTGATTAATGATGGGCAAGGCTTCAAAGATTTACAAGGATTCATTAGGATTCAAATGTTTGGCTGCTTATATCTGAAGCTCTTCAGCTAAAAAGCCAGGCTAGAAATACCACTACAAAGAACTTGATGTGAGATTTGCAGTCCATCTTCATCTAGCATAGACTGAAATTTGTAGAAAGGCTTTCTTTCCTCATAGTGGTTTTCTGCATTTATTCTACTGTCTGAGCACATGGAAAGCTTCTCCAAAATTTATCTTAGGATCTCAAAAAGGCTTAAGTTAATTTCCTCAAAGCAAATTTTAGACCAAATCGCATGCATGCCAAATCATTTGATCCTGTAGGAAACAGCATGGAGAGCAAGTCAGGCTGCCTTGAGAGATCTGCCAGTTCCACAACAGACAGACCAGTTTTGTTCAGCTGTGGCTTAGGAAGGTTCCTGCCTGTCTCCTTTACAGTCATGAGCATATTACTGTTCACAATTTCCCTGAATTAGAGAAGCTGTAACACCTCCTAAGAGCAAACTCTTCTAGGTAACTCACATGCAACTTCTACAATTCCATTTTTATTCCTTGACCAACAAAGGTTCAGAGGAAGACTTTCACTGAGCCACGTGATATTACATGCACTTTAGGGTAGCCCCTTGTCAGACAACAGTGGAAATCCACAGGGGCAGAGGAGATCTCACTCCCATGAGGTTTATTTTACATTAGATCCATGTACTACATGATCCTCCAGCTGCAATGGAAGGGTTCATGGACAGGTAGAGTAGGCAAAGGACTTCTCAGAGGTGCCTTCTCTCTTAGGGGTACCAGTATATTTGTTTGCCAGAACAGTCCCGCTGGCCTCATTCATCTCCACAGACCACAAGTCACAGAGTCAGGTTTCCACTGGCTACTCGCAATCCATGGACTTTGTGACGGTTCTCTGGAGCTGAGGAAGCGAAGAACAGAAATGAACTTTATTCCTAGTGACCCAGTGCTGGAAGGAGGCCCATGGAAGCCTTCAGGACAGTTTCCTGCTTTCATGGGGAAGCAGAGAATTTGTGTGGAAGGAACAGCTTGGGCAGGAAAAGGAGTACATCACCAATCCTGAAGCTGGCCAGCTCTAAACTGCGTTCAAGAATGGAAGGATGAATAAGGTTTACATGTATACAACTGTCAGTCCCCAAAAGCACTTGAGGGGAAAAACAAACAAATGAAACCAATGTTAATGTAGCAAGTAACCCCAAACTGCTCTCTTGAATTATTTTCTAAAGAATAATTGTAATTTCAGGGTGAAGTAAATCCAAACCACAAGGACAAAAGAGTTCTCTGACTAAAACAAGCAAACACATCATGCTTTCTTGCACTCTCCTACTTCTCTTATCTGGGAAAGATTTTACTGCCTCTCCCCAGGTTAGTATTAGCCTTTAACATGCAGATCCACGGCATAAGCACCACAAGATGGTTACTGCTACTGAGCACCATGGGATTTGATAGGAAAACCCAAGCAAAGTAGTTTGAGGGGAGAAAAAGTATTAAACATAAAAGTCCAAAAATGTAACCTGAGTGAATTAGGAAAGCAGCTGCTTAATTCTGCAAACAAAAAACCACAGAAATAACAAGACTTAACACAAAAATCTGAACATAGAGGCAAGAATATAATTTAATTTCAATACTACTAGCAAACACCTTGACTCAAAGGAGTTTCAATATTGAAAGCACTGCAGCTGCAGAGTGCTAAGAGAGCATGTGTGTGTGCATATGTGGCAAAGCGGAGTACAGCAGTAACATTCTCTCCCAGTCTAACCCTTCCCAGAGCATTTACTCTGTCCCTGTTCTGAGAGTCATCCTTTTTTCCTCCTGCTACAGGGACTAAACAACCTGATTGGTAATAAAACACCCTTCTGTATTTAAAGGAGAAATTGGTAATTGAATAAACTGATTATTTTCAGGGCATTTACAAATCCATTCAAACCCCATTCACCCCATCATGAAAAAGATTCCTGTCGGTATCGGGAGTTGTCCTTAGGGATATACCACTATAAGCCTCTCAGCACTGCACTGCCAATGTCTTTGTTCTTGACCTGACCTAAAAAAGCACTCTCTCTCTGAGTCACAGAGGATTTATTTTCTGCCTTAGCTTAGCCCCAGCTTCTTTTAGGCAGAAAATGACAGTTTTGCTCAGTTGTGGCAAATGACCTGCACTTTCTATGATGTGGGTGACTGTCCATCAGGATCTACACTGAAGCCACCACTGTAATTGAATTTAGGAGCACAGCTGCCTGGAAATATTTATTACAAATCCAACCCCTGTGGGTGGTAGTATGCTTTGGAGTTTCCTCCTATTTTCCTAGAGATATTTAAGTCTAAAAAGTAATTTATCAGAATATTTCATGAGATACTCCCTTAACATGCAATATAATGTTTAAATTGTGGAACAGATCCTTAGCTCACAGAAGTCCCTGCGAAATGCACAGGTTTATCTTAATTTACACCAACAGAGGGGCTCGTGGTTTGAAAACTCTCTCCTCTCTCCATTTTTACATGCTAATTTGTCCCATGATTCAGTTCAGAACAAAACCCTACAGTCTATATACTCAGTGCTGGAACCTGGAAGAGATATCTGTCCATCTGCAGGGAAACATCTGATGATATGGTCATTGAAGCTTATCGCTATGTGCTTTATGACTTACAGAAAACAGTGAAAATATGTTTCAGAATAGTGTTTATTTGGATATAAAACCCCCAAAATGACCTCACCCAGAGAGGAGGCATAAACCCTATCTACTCCTAAAAATTCATATCAGTTACTTAAAAACTTCTCTCCTAGATTGCTTAAGGGGATTCTTTCCTTAAAATGATTCCTCTTTGCAGCCTGAATCCAGGTTTAGTCCTATTTTAAGACATGGAGCTTTGGTCAGAGACTCCTCAAAACCTTTCACCAGTGCAGTGCAGGTGCGATGGTGAATGTCCACATCCATAGAGGGCCTGAACACAGCAACTGCAGTGAGACCAGCATTACTTCACATGTAACAGTTATTCTGGATGTGTGCAGTGCACTCAGGGCCTCCAAAATCTTTATGATGGTCCTAATAAGATACTGTAATTTTCCCAGGATTCCTTTTGCAAAGCAGAAACACAGTTCAAATTCTTACCCTGGATTGAAACTGGCTGATGATCACTGGGCCAGGACTCTTCAGCTAATGAAAGTTTTGCTGGTCTATGGCAGGTTATATCAGCTGAGGAACTGGGCCTCATTTGAGACATTTGAAGATTGTACTTGCCCTTCCTTTGATTTACTAAGTATTTTTGATTCTATTCCCACTTAATTCTTAACCTGAAAATGTTAAATTTCCATCTCTTTGTAACTAATTCAAAGCTTCATTATCTAAGTAGTATTGGTAACTCAAAACATGGAACCCTAACCTCTAAGTGCTGTAGTAGGCTATTTTTTTTTCCTTTAAAATTTCAATCAGATTCAAGAGTTTCTAGTGACAGAGAAGAGCCTGAAAATAAGACAAAACCACCACAAATTAAACAAAAGGTATAAGAATAGAAAATTGAAGTATATTATTTCTAAATCTTTGTGATTTTTAAGCCAACTTTCAACTTGAGTCTGAGCAATTGATTTTGTAGATATGGCTAGCTAATTTGTTTCCCAATAAATAGCAGAATCTACACTTTTATTAAGGTTTTACAGGGCTGTGTTCTGTACACTAAATAAACAAAACAGTGCTAATATTTCTTACCCCTTTTACAACCTTCCCGTTGCTTTTATATAATGGCATTTTAAAAAACTGTAAATGTTAAATGTTAACTATTTATAATAGAGGCCATTTACCATTCAGGGTAAAGGAACACTATTACCACCTGAAATATTAAATCACTTTTGAATTCATACCACTTGGGAGTTAGGTTTTCCACAGCAACTGGATTTCTCACCAATTGCCAATGTTAATTTCAACAGAAAGTGGAGGACCAAGCTGTGGAACCTGCAGTGCAGTGAGAGGCTTGGAGCTTCAGTCTTGCAGATGCACAAAGTTATCATCTGCCTTATCTCCATTAAAAAGTGAAAAGATAGAGTTTAGCATGATGGAGTTTGTGGCATGCATATTTTCTACCCATGTTGCTGGCTAACAGCTCAATTGTAACCCACCTTCCCCATTCTCCAGAACACCTGAAAGCATGATGTGTGTTGCTGGAGAGGGCTGCAGGTAGAACATGTTTCCCCCACTGTATCCAACCCATCCTGCCAGCACAAATGAGCTCCAGCCGCTGCTGTGGAGCTGAGCACACTGGGCTGATGCCCTTGGGTGTGCTCTGGAGCTTTGCCTAAATACACACTTTAATAGAGACTTGTGCATAAACAAGACTGACGATGAACAAGCTGCGACTTGAGAATAGGCTCAGATCTACATTTAAGCAGTGCTGCAGACTGTTGAATGCTCAGCTTGAGAATACCATACCATCTTGTCTGGCAGCAAGAGGTGTGCACAGATACACAAGGGACCAAGTGACTCAAATGATATCGGAACCCACCACCTCACTGCAGTCAGCAGAAGCTTTGGATTTGAAGCTGTTTCTCTTCTGTAACTACAGCGTTTCTTTTAGACATGTAAACAAGAGAAACCCACAAACAGGTATGCAAAAGTTACAATACTTGTCTAACCACACCTTTTTAATTTTGTGTAGTAAATAATACTGAGTCTGCATGAGCAGGGAGTCCCACTGGGTTACTTATTTCTAAGAGTAGTTCCACACATGCTTGACTTAAGAAGCCTGTATGCCCAGATGTAAAAGCAAACATTGCTCTTTGTGGGTAGGCTGCCTGCCTCCTTTTTTTGTTCTTGTACACCCCTTACAAGCAGTGTCAGATGTCACTGGTCTTTGTACTTTCCTACAAAAGCCACATAAAATCCTTTTTTGTTGGATACCTTTGTTTAATGTGACATATGCCCAACTTCTACAAAGTCAACCGTTTGACAGATTTATTATCCCTTCAAAAAAAGGTTCATTGATAACACTGAGATGTTACTTTCTTATGGATTTGTGCATCAAGAAACTATGCCTGATAACTTAAGCATAAAGTAAATCTTCCTTAACTAACAACATCAGAAACAATTTCCAACAAGAACTAGGAAATTTCACTCTGCAAGGATTCATTTTTATCTCTGTGCTATAGCACTGAATTGCCAAACAGAAGCAGAGTTGTCTACATTGATAGGATAAAATGCTCTACCCCTTATAAGCAATTTGCATTATTTTTCTTTTGTGCTCTCTGGGCAGATAAAGGACACTATTAAACTATTGTGCCATCTCATCATACTTTGTTGGTTACTATTTAAAACGTAGAAGACAGTTTCAAAGTTAGACAAGAATATGCTCTCATAAGTAACCACAAGGCTTCCTCAAGGCTATTTATTTAGGAGAAAACATTTCACACATTTGTGTGTTATACAGAAGATGCTTTAATTAGATTATTGTATTTGTCTGTCATCTTGTGCTAGCTTTGTACTGGAAAGAGTCTTACTGAAGAGAAAGACTGTCTTTTCTGTGACGAGGGTTTTTGATATTTAGAGAAAGACAAAACGAAAAGCACAAACTGCCTGAACATTTCTTTGACATCCTGACACACTATTTCCTAAGCTGATGCTCTTGAGGGGAAAGCTAAGAAAAGCAGAGAATGGAATGCTTTGCCTTTTCTACTCCCTAGCCAGTAGTAAGTCCTTTCATAATCAGCAATAATCGAAGATACTCCACTCCATCAAAACTGAACAGAAGTCATCCCCTGCAGAGCCAACAAGAATTTTCAATTTTCCACCTTTTTAGTCCAGGTGCTTTTTAAGAGCAACTTAGAAGACAACTGCTCAGTGCTCAGCCATCTGGTCATACCCAAACCCCCAGATACTTTGTCTCAAAGGCCTTGGAAGAATAGTTTTAAGGCAAATAAAAACCCATAAAATGGTGCAGCATTCTTTATTGTGAACCGTACTGTGACATGCTGCTCTCACTTTAATTCAGGGACATCCCCTCCTGAATTCTAAAGTGAGTTTCATCCAAAGTCCTTAATTTTCCAGGATGGTGGCCACCAAGGGAGTGAAGCAGAAAAAAACTCATGTGAGGATCTTAAGGCACCATTAGCAGCTCCATTTTCTGTTCACACACATGCACATACCATCACGGGAAGAGAGATTTTTACTAGAAAAGACACGCTTTCTTACACTCAAAATGAAGCCTCTTGCAAGAAGTGGTTGTAGCAGTTCCACCTCGGATTAATTTTCCATTTCCTCCAATGCATCTCCGCATTCACTCATCTTATCTGTCCCCAGTTAATTCTGTTTTCACAGTTTTCTCCTCATTTTCTCTTTTACTGTCTTTCTCATTTTTAGAACATCTTTTACTATTGATTTTCAACCCTAATTACAACCACAACTGTGCATTTTATTTTCTCTCACGCAGCAGGTGAAATTTTATCACTGACTACAATGAACTTGCGCTGATGACAAACACAATGGACTACAACTGACAGCAGATCGTTTATCAGCTTCTGCAATCAATCCACTCAAAATAAATATAAATGCATGAGAGCAAAACAGTAAAAAGTTCATACAGCAGGTAGATAACAACTTCCATTCAGAGTTTCACCAACCTTTGAGTTTTGTTTTCTATTAGCCAAGAGAAATATCTACAATATCTTTAACACTTTTGATTAATCATTTAGGATTTGAAAGCAAGCACCTGATAGCACCTATTTTCTCATGCTTAAACTTTTGTCACATTGCAGGGGAGCTGGGGTAACTTCTGCTTTGAGTTGAAGTTCTAATGAACTGTTCTTCCAGATGATTCAAATCATTCCTTTTTTTTTTTTTTTTATGGGCTGCTTTTATTTGTGGGCTGTTTTTTTTGTGTTTGTTTGGGGCCTTTTGTTTCATTTTGGTTTTTTAAAGTGCAGAAAAGGTAACAAGAATGGTAACAATGCTGCTTAAAGGTATAGAATAACTTTCTTACATAGAGAGAATTAAGATTTTTCAGACTGGAAAAGCTGTAACAAGGTGTGGATAAGCTGGAGGGTTATAAAACAGAGAAACTGCTTATGAGTAATTTTTCCCCTTACATCCAAATAATTTTGTAGGGTACCCATTAGGTAGAAAGCTTAAAACAAGGAACAAAGAAATACTTTTTCACTCAGTACACAATTAAATTGTGGAACCTCACTATCACAGACTACTGTAATGTGTAAATAGGTTCAAAGACAGAGTAACTCCACTGGCTGCTCTGACCACGATGGTTCAAATAGTACCTCTACTCCAAGCTAGTGTTTGCAGGTCTGTCTCAATTTATCCTCATTTTTACTATTTTCCTTAAGTACCAGACACTAACTGTTATTGCAGAAAAAATATAAGATTGAACTGACCTTTAGTTTGACCCATGTCTCTTAGTGTGTTAACAATCAAACTGCAATGTAAACCTTTTGATTTGACATTGTTTACTGGGGAGTGAGGGGGGAAGATAATTTCCCACATTCTGCACTAGCCTTACATGATCCAAATCCACTCCCAGTGCTCTACCTAGAGTCACTTGCACATGAATCTGCTTGTGAATCATGCCTAAAAAGCACAGACTGCTTGTTATGCACTGAAGCGTACAGATAGAGAGAAAAATGTGTTTGGGGCTGGTTCACCCCCCCTTTTATTCCCTCTCAATTTTTTGTTTGTTTTCAAGCCTATGAGTGGATGCCTCAGTGGTTTGCAGAAATCAGGCGTACAGCAAAAGTGTTTTCTCTCTCAGTGGTTTGCTATCTCTAGAATATAACTAAGTTCCTCATCTTTTTTTCCTGCTCACTGCATAGCTCAATACAACTCAGCTATACTGTAGACATGGCAATGAGAATAAAGAACTTATTGAAAAAAATATTTTCAATTCAAAACCAACAGAAGTGTCCTGTAAGTGCCTGATCCCAAAGTCAACAGGAGAGATCCATTTGTCTTGACTAGGGAAACCAAACTTCAGATAACAAAGATGCATTAATTCCCTTTCTTGAAAACATTTACTATGAGATATCATGTACACCATGGTAATAAATGTAATATAATGACAAGTTACACTAGCAAGAATGTTACACTAACCTATATACTGCATTGAACGTCTCTGCCAGCTACAGAGACACCCCCGTTCTTTCCAGTACCATTCAGGTTGCTTCAAATTGTGACCAAATTTAGCCTCATCTCAACAGCTATCTCTTCAAACTACACATTATGTAAACCTTCGCATGGAGAGTCCAGTGTATGAGCAAACTGAGTTTAATCATGCTTAATATACAACACTTACTCTTCAAGATGTCTTGGTCTCATACAGAAGCAGCTTTAAGTCTCACACTTGTTACTCTGGACTCACAACTTAAAAAAACCTGAAAAGTATGTGCTATCTTTCACGAGCACAAGGGACAGACAGAAAAGATTTTGAAAAGCTGTAAAAGACTATGTGTTGTCTCAGACTGGCTTAGCAGAAATAAATCCTATTAGCTTAGTATGTATACACATATGCACAGAAAAGAGCAGCTTCTTTTTTTTTCACAGAACATATTTTCAGGTGCTGAGCAAGTGACTGCCTGTCTAATAATAAGATAGGTTATGCAGTACCCTGATTTTATGAACTTAATTTATCCTATGTTTTGCACAGCACACTTGTAGACACATGCTTCAATTAGTGTGAAACAAATGGTGTTATTCCAGATCCACTAAACCTCAGAGACCTACATTGTCATGCATATGTGGTGTGCATTTGCTACTATGTAGGAAGCCTTATCTCTTCACCTCCTCCTCTTTTTCAGAAGAAGCCACTTCTGAATAAATGAGATAAATAACCCCTAGGCAGTACTACAGCAGATACTTAGAAATCACAGCTAAAATAAGACCCCATTTATTTGTAGGCAATCTTAGTGAGCTGAGCAATTTTAAGTGCAGACAAAACTTGGTCTCACAAAGGAACCCAACTGAACAGCGTGCAAAGCTGCCCACTGCTGGTGCTTATCCTAGAAAGAGATTTCCTCTTCTCAGAGGTTTATGTGGCAAGAGGAAGAGCGACTTCCTCTTGATCAATACCAAGCTACATCTAAAACAATCACACACCACAGAGATGCTATGAAGTTCCTTGGGAAGCTCTTCAACAGCAGCATTTTACATGCTTATTCCACTTCTTATTGGGACTGCAAAATCTCCTCAAAGTGCAGTCCCTCCTCTGCAACACTCACGTGCCTACAAACATGTTCATAACACATGACATGGGCCTACATAGCACGACACAGCTTCTTCTGCATCTGGCACATGAAGCCAAGTACCACTTCCTCAATAGGGCAGGTGGGCATGGTCTGCTGTACCCTTCTCTGCCTAGATTAACATAGGAACTGCTCTGAAAGAGTAATATGAATCCAATTCATTAGTTGAAGTCATGCTTGTATGGGCAAGTCTTTAGTAGCAGCCCTGTTACAGTAACTATGCTCACAAAGCATCCTGTTCACTTCAGAAAGAGAATAAAGACAGACAGAAAACTTTTTCCAGTCAGGCTGAAATCACTTCCAGGTTGCAGACATTTGAGATAAGCAGTTGTAAGGAGCTTAATGGTTGATATTTTGAAGCTGTATCATGCAAATAATAGCTGCAAGGACTGGAGGCAAGATCCTCAGGAGCCTCAAGCCACAGAACATTATTTATAGCAATCTTTCCTTTAGCTGGCTCTGACAAAGGGGCACCCCTGGAAGCAAGTATGGCTGGAGAACTCTGTCCATGAGCTTGTTACTGTCCATGTTAGGACTACTTTGCCTAAGCTGATCAAAGAATCCAGACCTGTATAAAGGAAATATTGAAGAACTGGAAAGTTCTCAAACAACTTGGGAAGCTGACGGCTTGCCTTCCTCACCATGTGGCATGTGTTTTAATATTAAAGATTGCTTGGTGAGATGGAGTAAGGAAAGAGAGAATTGCCAAATAACATGATCTGTAGGAGCTGAGAGTTGAATAAACCCTGTGTATTTTCAGTAAAGTATTAGTTTTACAGTTAAGGCATTTGATTATTATAAAGCTGTTGCAGCATGTCAGAGGAGCAGAGGAAGAAAATTCTGGGGGGTGGGAATTCACAGGAGTCAGCATGAAACCTCCCCTGCAGAAGTCTAACATTCATTTTACAGTCAATTCATTGAAGAGAGTCATCTTACCACAGCAGCCACCCACTTAATGATGACTAAGCACAGACACCTCAGTCATGATGGCACAGTACAGTCAGGCATGACATCTTGGATTAGGTATGGGTGGCTAATGGTATTACCCTGACATCTACACTGAGCTTTGCCCACCCTCTCACACATCATTTCAAATCTCAAGGCAAGGAGTATAATAAACTCATATGTATTCAAACAAGAGATTTCTGTTCCCTTATGGATTGTTAGGAAAACGCTTCCTGACATACTGCAAAGTGGGTTATGCAAGAAGAAAACACTGACATTTGATATAAAATTAGTAAATCAGGACTTGATCATAGATACATCATTTCACTCTTTAAAAACATCCTAATATTTAATACAATGACTGATGTTATTCCAAGGAATTCAAGTAACCTCAAGGAAATTGTTCGGCTTTCCTGCCACTTGTGAAGGATGCAAGAGGTTAGGTTTACTTAGGACAAACACGTCAAGTCATGGCACTGGGTGACCTTGAGGGAAACATTAATGCATTAACTCCAACATAGTTTTATATCACTGAATCTTTTCCCCCAGCCCTCTCTTCCATGTATGTAAATTGGCAATACATGACTGGCATGCACAAATGTGCCTCCAAGCAGGTTAGGGATAATTAGTAAAGCATGTAGACACCCTGTCCTAAGAGCCAATTGTGACAAATCCACAAAACAATGAATCTCTATTAATTGTTAGTGATGTATGTCAGGAAGAGAAAGGTTTTTGGGCTCTTCCCCTTTAAGAGTGTGTTATCCTCTTGTGTTTCAGCTGGTCAAGCTAAATGCCTTCCTCCTCTTGTGCTGGCCTGCTTTGAATCCCAGCCAAGATGAAGTAATTGAAAACTACCAGCCTGAATACTTCAGAAGTCTATCATGGAACAAGATTCAACAAGCCTCTTCTCAGTTTGTAAATATGCTGGAATATAAGTAGTAAAAAGGCTCCAATGTCAAACAAGTTTAAGCATTAGCCATGTTGTTTTATGAGTGCTACAGCGATGTTTAATACTTTATATATTAAGCCCTATTAACACTGTGAGGTTACTTCAGCCCTGTGTTCCTCACACTGATTTGTTTGGATTTTTAAAGAGCAAACTGTAAATTCTTTTTTTAACCATTCAAAGCATCAGTTCCTGCAGTGGTGTATATATATTGATAGTATTTAAGCCATATTTAGAAGCCCAGATTCAGAAAATATCATATTTTAAAAACTGCCTTCCTATTCTGCACAAGTTGTCAAATAAAAAGTAGGTTTAGAAAAAGCTTGCATTTTGTACATTTTGTTTCTAACACAGTAAGTTACCAGTGTCAGGTGCATACATATTCATCACTGATGACCCACTTCTGAGTTGTTGGAACATATCAAAATACCAAAGTAAAATGTAAATAGAACACAAACCCTTACCGTGTGGAGAGAGACCAAGAGTAATAGTGAGAATTCAGATGACATTACAATTTAATGATGAATTTTCTTTAGTCCTCCCTGTTCCTTGCAATGTGCTGCCACTTGATGACCAAACATTACTGACAGGCCATGTGCTGTTAATGGAACTGAAAAAATTACCTGCTCTCATTGAAAAGGTATAGTTTTAAAAGAGAATTCAGATGATTTCTGTCATCGGTCAAAGAGGAGTGCAGATGAGGGTGATGAGAGAGAGCTTTAAAATTATCAAATTTTAACATGACAGGGTCCCTCTTAGAAGCTTTCACACCCTGCTTAAAAAGAGTAAGGAGCCTATAAAACCTAAGCAAATGTCTGACAAAGGTAGGGGCCAGGCTCAGAAACAAGGTTAGTGAATCCCCATCCTTTATTTGCCTTTCTTTGTTGTCTCTTCAGAGACACATCACCACAAGTCATTGAACTCTATGGAACCATCGGATGTAAAGAGCAACTGAGGGTCTGAAAAGTGCCAGAGTATTAATTAGCCCAGAACTCCTGAATCTCCCCCTGATCTAATGAAAGTTACTCAATCACAGGATGATGTGGAAAGCCTAGTAGTGGCTTTATAGCTAAAGCACAGAAGTGGGAGGCAAGAAGTGCAGGTTCTATTCTTACTGCCAGCACCTCTGTGCAACCTTCAACAAACCATCACTTTTCATTGCTCATTTTCTCTGTATATAAAATGGGAATAATTGTGCTCATAGGACTACTCTTAAGCTAACACCTCCATCTGAGGAGCACTTTTGGGATCTTCAGCTTAGAGAAAACACTGAACTGCAAATTATTATTTAAAATATGTATTTTACTGGATGTGCTTAAAATAAGCATTCCCTGTACCAGTGTAGAGTTTGGAGTGTGGGCTACAAAGCCTAGATAATTTAACTGTTACCTTGAAATGTAAAAAAACTACTTGTAAAGAATTTTTCAATTCAGCAGATGACTGTAAAGCAGCACTTCAAACAGCTTTGCTTACAGTATTTATTATTAGTAAACAACTATGCCTTACAGGATTATTCTGCAACATTTTGCATTAGGTACACGTGAAGTAGGCTTCTGAGAATAGAGCTTCAAACATGGTAAAAGATTGTACTTGTGTATATTAATATATTTTTATGTTTTCTACAAACTTGTCTTTCTGTTTTAACAGAAACAAAAGTTTTTTCAGCAGTGACATTCAGTATCTGATTCATTTTTATCCTCAGTAAAGGTGACACATTGCAGAAGAACAACGCATGGACCTGGTATAGCTTTGGCTATTTCCTGTTTAGTCAGAAATAGCTGCGGGATCTGTGTTTATCCCTAGCATCACCTCAACAATCCTCCCTGAAGACATCTGTCCAGTTAGTCCTGGTCATAAACTCCAAGAAGAGATGGTTTGTGCGATTCTGATCACTTTCCTACTCTTCTTTACATAAAACTTCTTGAGAGTATTTATTTTATTAGGATCATTACTAGAACTGGATAACTACTTGAAGATTCTTCCTTCCAAGCAGATGCACAGATTTGCCTACTAAAATCCTTTAGCTTACTCTTCTTTCAGGGTTGTGCACTACAACTTTTGTGCTCATCTGTGTGGCTTTTTTCTACCCCCACACATAGCAAACATTTAGTAAACATCTGTGGAAGGCTTCAAATATATCTACTTCTCACTGTATTATTAAACAAATTCAGACTGTTACCTAAAATAAAAAGGTATAATCTGTATTAAATCATCAGTCTGACTCTGAGTGAGCCAGTGCTGAAAGCAGGTCAAAGCCATAAATAAATTCATGGACTCAGCATAAGACTGAGCCTAAGTCATTAACAAGAGCAGAATAACACTTTCTTTTAAACTTGAAGAAACAGAATTACTTGAGTTTGAATTTGTAAAATGAAAGCATCGACACATGAACTCATCTGCATCAATTGGGAGAAAAACCAAGAATAATCCTTACCTACAATAGCATCCTCCTTATTTCATGACTTTTATTAAAGAGGTCTCCTGAAGTCTTTCCTCTATTAGTCTGGTTTCCCCACTCAAGGGGAGACTGAACCTTTATAGGGAGTATTACAGAAAAGATATCACAGTCTCATTTTAATGGATTAAAAATACTAACCCCATTGCTCAACAGTTTAACGTTGTCAGGAATGTGATTTTTTGTTACCAGTGCTTGGCTTCAAAAGACTCATACTGCTATCAAAAGTACTACTAGTATGCAGAAGTTAATATAAAAGTAAGTGAAGGTCAATATGTAAATTTAAAGGAAATATTTTTTTACCCTGGTGAAATCAGAAAACAGGTTATATTTTTTCCAAAACTACACCTTCCAGTCCTCTTAGACAAGAAATTTCACATGTGCATTTCCACCTGAAATTAAGGAAGCTCAGTATGCTTTAGGATTTCCCTTATTTCTTGTTTTTGCAAAGAAAATGAGAGACAAATCACCACACAGGGAGGCCCTGAAGCACTGCATGTAGGAGCAATAAGCTGTGGTGAACGTTTGTAAGTGTTTTCTCCATTTTTTGCAGTGGAAAATCTCCAAAGACATTTCCTATGCCAGCAAAGATTTGAGAAAACAGCTCAGTTTTTACCTTTGCAGATTAAGGATGACAAAGCTTCCCAAAGATAGAGTAACATCAGGTTAACATCAACAACAAGAACACTTTTACCTTGCACTTCAGGAGCAGACAGCATGACACATAAACTGATCATGCAGGGTGACAGCTACCAGCATTCTGGTGTGAAAAACCTCTAAAATAAGTTGTTATTTTCAGTCCAAGAATAGGACACAACAGCCAGCACCACCTATCTTCTGCAAGCTAGACAGCAATACTCAGTTCTTTACAGCAACACAAAAATCTCTGGCCACAAGGCCTTTCCATACCTGTTCTTCTGCAGGAGCCCTCACTACATAACCCACTCACCTGTGTAGGCAGAAAACCTATTTAACCTGCCAGCTGGGACTATGATCTTGGGTTTTTCCCAGCACCTGTGCTATTTTATAGCCTTGTCCGGCTGCTCTTCCAGGGCTTTAAAGATCAGGAAGCTCTGCTATCCTGCTCTTCATATAAAAAGAGGGTATACATTCATAGTAGGAGAATTACCAGCTTTTGTTGTACTTGGTCAAGCGGTATGCTTAGAGAGCACACAACCCAAACCACCCATAAGTCATTTGCTTTAAACCAAAGCAAGCTGAGAAGAGAAACTGTCAGAAATTACCTGAATCAGGCATTCAGTATTATCTTTATGCAATGTGACTTTGTCTCCAACTGAAATAGGACACAGCTGAATTTGTAAATAGCCCAGTACTCACCCCTTTGTCCTTGTGTAAATTAAAACATGAACCTTTTCAACGACAATTCTGATGTCATCTGCAGCCTTTTGGGGAGGCTCCATGTGGAGCCACCTTGGCAGGTGACTCAGATCTTACCAACTCTCTATTTTAGGTCAACTTCTATCCTCCTATTTTGTATCTTCCCTCCCCTTCTTAATTCCCTAGCAAAATGACACCTGCCTTCAGCCAGATGGACAAAAATGAACTGCCTACCCCAAACCAACAATAATATTGTGCATGTTACACATCGCTTTAGGAATGGCTGGGTTTAATTCATCTTTTAAAGCTCGATGTCATTATTAAGACAATATAATGTAGTAATTAACATCTACTAAATATATGATATATAAGGTAAAGGAAAAGCCTAATTTTAAAAAGAATTAGAAGAGGGAATGCTTGGAAAGTATTAAAATATGAAAAGCCCATGTGCTCATAAACTCTGCTAATCTGCACACGTGATGCAAATCCACATGTAAACACACTTTTACAAACAAGGTGACATTGCTGTTGTAAAAATGTTCCATAGTGTGCTATTGGGACTTTTTATGCCTATTTTTTCCCATGGATAGGTATATAAATATATATTAAAACTCATACTTATTTTAAATGGATACTGATTTCTAAGGCATTCCAAAAGTAAACATGGACAGGACTGCTGAGGTGTAGTATATAATAGTTGATTTAATGGATTTTTGCCTGAAATATGTTGTAGATGAAGGCAACTAATAGCCAGTGATGAGATACAGTGACATTGAAATAAAGATGTATCTACAGAAAAGATTTCTGTAGCTAACTTATATGAGGGTTCTGCAATACAAGTGTAAGATTGGGTGGCAATTTAAAAATTAAGCTAGGTGGCAAATCTTCCTTTTCTTTGCTACCTTTTAGAAAGCTTTTAAGTGGAATGTTGCATTCTGGGTTCAGCTGTGACAGAAACTAATCTGAGCATCTGCAATATTCACAACTAGCTGCCTTTATGATCTTGTGGATGTTTTTTGAGTTGAACATTAATTACAAAACACTGCAGTATAAATATGGATGTATTTCTTGGAAAACTGACACAGTCTCTGTTACTATCTGCATTGCTGTCCATGTTCCAGCCACGTTCAAGGTCCCATCTGTACCTACACAGGAGAAGCTTTGTGTCTAACAGCTTCTCATCCATCAGAGTGATTTTGTGGAGAAAATGCATCCCAAGCTTCTCTGCTAAACTTCATTTATTTTATTGTTATTTCATTTTCCCAGACCACTCATGTCCTTGTTTTGCCACCTGCTGTATCTCATCCAGCATAGAATTTGTAAAACTCTGGAAGAAGGATGGAGACAATCTTCTTGTGACTGTTCTGTACAATATGAAAACAAAGGGATCCTGGGAGTAGATAGGAATGAAGCCATAGTATGGTATCAATTATTATATTCATTATATTCCTTATCCTAATTCCAAATTAGATCTAGAAAAGAATCTGACTAATCTGGTAGCATTGAGACTCCTGGGTATTTTAAAATGTGCCCATTTGTATTTACAGTGTAAAGAGTCGCTGCCAAGAGCAAATGATGTCTTGTAGATAGCAAAACAGGGGATCAGAGGGCTGCTGCTCCTATCTGAGTCATTTGGAATTTTGCCACTGGTACAACAGGGCTGAGGTTTCATGCTGGGCTCTAAATGTGAATGACCAACTCTGTGCCAGAGGGGAAGCCACACATCTTTTTTTCTGTTGGTGGGCTCAACTGCAAAACCAGGTGAGGTAAACCAGGTAAATCCGTGTAAGGTGAACCAAATAAAACCATGCTGCAGAAGTCACATTGCCTCAAAGGTGACATTTCCTACAATAAAATGGGTCTGACTGTCCATCTGCTACACAGCCAAATAACAGGGATGTGTTACGGCTGATTTTGGTGCAGATGCAAAACAGAGCAGGGAGATGGATCCAATGCACTGTTAAAAAAAAATAGGACGTGTAAGCTTCTACCCACAGAGCTAGATGCTGTGTTTCTGCTGACCATGCTGAACAAACATGCTCTATTTGCATTTGTCTGTGCCAAACCATGGAGACTTTAAGCAATTTTGAACTATGTCTTGATAGTTATTTTTCTTTTTCTTATTCATACTCTGACTTATGTATGATTTATAATGTTTCTACTGGGAAAGCTCCCTAGGCAAGTAAGCTTTCCCTTGTGAGGTTTTGTACATTACCGTTTAGAGGCATCTTTTTACTTGTACTATGGTAATATTTCCTACATCGATTTTCAACTTCATCATTACTGGAAATTGTCTAGGTCATAATTTTAGAGACGTTAAAGAGCTGCTGATATTTCATGGAAAAGGCTGACAAACATTCCATTAAAAAGGGTGATGGTGATAATTCATCAAAAAGCACATTTCTCTAATTCCTCTCCGCTACTGCAGCCTTTGCCACCTGAAGTTACACACTTAAATTCTAAATATATGATTAGTTCCAGTTCCTCTTGTTTGTGCTCTCCTCAGAGGAAGATGTTGAGTCGGACAGAGGTAAAGAAAAAGAAACTTCTAATATAACTAGTCATTTATTGTGTTCAGCCTGAGATAAAGAGCCCTGAGCTGCAACAATCTTTCAAGCTTTTTTATCAGGATCCTGTAGAAAACTCACACGGAGACTTCCTGCAACTGGAAGAGAAACAGCACTTTTATTGGTACAAATGCAAGATCATCAGGCCCAGCTCATGTAAAGCAATGAGCAAAAATAAGATGGCAAAACAAGGAGCATAATTTCCCCTTCATTAAGGAACTTTTTCCAGACATCTTCCACTTGTAGTCACCCGTGTTATTTGGTCTGATTCACGTTTTAAATACTAAGCATAAAGTATTCAAGTTTTTATCTCACTCTATTTTTTACCTAGCTATTACTTTCATAGGTACAACAAATTAGCTACATTTTCATTTAGTTCTTTTCATTAGCATATTGATTTTAAACAGAAAGTGTTCAGATTACATGGATTAATTAGATGTTTCGTTAAAAAAAAAAACAACACAAAAAACAGGAAAATGAGCTGCAGAGTATAATATAAAACACAGCAGGCTTTGACTTTCTGCCTGGAAGCTGTTTAAAAATAATAATAATAATTAAGAAGGAAATGAAGAGTACACTGTATTCTATGCATAAATCAGAGATATTAAAGGCAAATATTTGCTTTTACATTATTATGAACTCAGATTTATATTAAAAAAATGGAGTTGAGATGTTAATTTAGCTAAATATGAGCTCTAATCAGTCATTCCTCCTGCACCATCTTCCATGGCTATGCATAATAATAGTAGAGGTGTTCATACTGTAATGCAACCTTTCACTGTAAGCTAGAGCCTGAGGATGTTTTCTCCCCTTATCCTTGAATCCCCTTTGCACAGCCCTAAGCCCCATCACACATTTAGAAGGAACAGTTCAAAAACTAGATGGAGTATAATAAATTAATCTGGACTTAGTGGGTGGATAAAAGGTCCAGCAGGGGTTTGTTACAGACCCTGGGGACAAGAAGAGAGAGGAAAATGGAATATTGCACAATGACATTAGTAAGGCAGAGATAATACTCTGTGTGCACGCCTGTGTGCATGTGTCTGTGTGTCTACAGAGAGACGTGGGGGAAGGGTGGCATCAGTATTCTCAGCCTTGAATCATCTTAATGTAATAACAATTGAATGCTGCTAGCCTACTTCCAGAGATCCAAAGAAAGAGTGTTTCCACATCTGTCCTTACATTATCACACAAAACCAAAACACAGACACAGGAACTCCTTCAGCAAAGGAGAAGGCAGCCTTAGCAAATCTCCACTGTGAACACCCTTAGGAGTTTGAAAACATCTTTCTCTGACCAGACCACTCAGAGAAGGGAGCTGGGTGCAGTCTGGATTAAGTTATGATAATACAAATTTTTAACAGGTAATGCAAGAATGAATTATTGCTCTTTTGAAAAACAGTTAAAAACACGTTAAAAAACAGAAACCAGATTTGTTATTGTATGTAGTCTTAAATATGCTACTAGTGCCATTTCAATGTTGAGAGTTGGTGTGGCAGCTGCACTGTGTTTAGCCAGTGTTCCCGTATTTCCAAGGCAAGATTAAATGACAGGCAATAAAAATGCTTGTGTCCTGCCCACAAGAGTTCACCTTTTCAACTTGCTACATGCTGTGAACCACCTTCAGACAGGACATCAAGGTAAAAGTGTATAATTTCATAAAGGATACATTGCACAATACAGAAAAGCAAACAGCAAATGGCGTACAAGGCAAAGAAAGAGTGGATTCAAATGGATTAAGGATCACATTGTTCAAAGCCCACAAACTGACAGCTTTAGGAAAGTAATTTCTGATGATCCATTTGAAACTTGCACCTAAAATACTAAAGGTATGAATGAAATGTTCCGGTCTTGAATATACATTCATCAAAACTTGACATGTAATACGTATTCTGAAACCAAAATGAAAATAAACTTTAATGTAATTCTAAAATATGTCTAAATAGCAATTGCTTCTCATTCCCTTTTTCCACATCTACTGTAAACAAGGGCTTGCCGTAGCTCATGCAACAGACTTGGGTCATTACACATTATATCAAAGAATACAAGTGTCAGTGCTTCCCATTTTACTTTTTCAGCAGGATTCAGGACAATATTTTCAGATAGGACAGAGAGATGTGCATCAGGACCTTCACCTCTGCTGCACAGGGGCCTTTAACTTACGTTTTCTTAAACACAACTTAAATGCCCTCTACCACTGCTTGCAACAGGCATAACCATCCCTCTCTCAGCTCTCCTAGAGCTGTTGCGAAGTGGGGATTTGAAGGAGAAAGCCTGTTGACACACCTGGAGCTCCTCTTTTCTAGCATGCTCCACCAACAAAGCAGACTTTTGCTTTTTGAAGATGATCTTCCAAGCATGAGCCTAGCTTTAGTTTGAAAACATCTTTTTTTTTTTACACATTCTCTCAAAAAGTGCATCTGCAGTGAAATGTTTGGAGTGCAAGAATTATGTGCGGTTGCTGGCTTAAATCTGTGCTGGATTCCCAATGGCCTATTTTTATCTCATGATCTCAGAGCAATTTTGGGATGTTGCACAACACCTAACAGTTCTGAAGCAAGGAAATGGTAGCAATACTGTTTTTCAAATTAAAAACCTAGATATGATGCTGGACTGGCTGCATCTGACTGGCTGAAGATTTGTGCAAGAAACAGTTAAAGAACAGTGAAGTCTGTTACCCAAAAGGTATGTTAGCAACAGAACAAAATTAACGCTTAAATTTCTACAGAGCCAAAAGTTAAATATCCTAGATATCATCCAAAATTTGAAGATATGCAAATAACTGGACCATGAAGAACATTTTCAGGACTTGCAGAGAGTGTTCATTTTGAAGTCATAGCAACTTACTTCATCTGCTGGGGCTGCATCTGAGTATTGCCAGAATGAACTCAGTGCCAAATAGCTCTATTCCTGAATAACTCTTACTAAACAAAACAAAACAAAACAAAAAGAACACAAATATTTTTTTTCCTTTTGTTTGTTGGTAAGTATGTTTTAGATAAAGCTATTTTGATAGTTTTAAGTCACTTTGTTCAGATTGCACAAGGTATTTGGTGCCATAGTTATTTAAATCCTGGGAAGGAGTATTATGATAGAAACAATGTATAACTAGGACATAAATTATGATGATGGAAGGGCTGATTTAATAAATGGAAACTTTAAGCTGAAAGCAAGAATGAAAAGGCACTGAATCACCCACTAACATGGAACATGGGGTCATGAAGAATTGAGGAGAAATGCTGCGTGTTGCCCTGCTAGGATTTATCCCTGTGCTCTGAAAACTGGACACACTGTTGGGTAAGCTACTAGAGCTGCCAACTTGGAGATGATACCTAAAGCTGACAACCTAATCTTCTGTGGCAGTAAAGATCCTGTGGTACTTCTTGTAAAAGACAAGGAATGAGCTATAGTGAAGTGGCCTAATTTCAGTCTGTATAATTACATTCTGCACACCTATGGTTCCCTTGCAGTTTCTCGGGGGGGAAAAGAGCGTATTCTTCCCTTGCTGTAAACCTTTTCCCTAGAAAATCTCAGATATAGCTGTAGTCATCTTGTGCTTAAGTCTGGTATCAAACTGTTAAATTTGCAATGTACTTTGAGATCATTTACTCTAAAATGTGAGGTTATTACTGCAGACATCTCAAAGGACTATATAATCCACCCTGCATGTTCCAATAACTAGGCACAAAAGAGTAAACTGAGAATTTGGTTTCAGATTCCTCCCCCTTCTTTTCCCTGCCCATTTCTATGCTTTTGAAACTGAAGTCATAATCCTGTCAGAACATTTTTTTAGTGGTTTAATAAACATGACATGCTTGCACTTGTTTTGCATTTTAATAGCAATGCAGTGGCAATAAGACACTTTCAAAAATATAATGCATGCTATTATATAGGTTTGTAAGTGCTAACTTCTTGTCAGGCATATACGTACACACATAAAACCCCTTTTGTTCAAAACCTAAAAATTCTCTTTTGTTTTTCACTCTTTCCCATTATAACCATCTGACTGTTTGCCTTTCAGGTGGCGTTTGACAGGCACACACCACCTTTTCAACTGGAGCTATTAGGATCTGTCCCATTGTGGCTGTATCACCATAGCTAGCTCCAGTGGAAACTTTTTAATGGCACTTGAGGAGTGCCTATGGAAGTGGTCATTGCTGTTGATTAGATAGGTTTTAATTTTCTAATATCTTTCTTAAGGAGAGTTCCACTATGAGGGATCTGTTCCCTAATTTACAGATATACACTACTTCAAAGACAGTTCTGCAAGTGTCTATTTGTATTTTTCCTCTTCTACGTTTTTTAACTACTTCTATGCTGTTTTACATTCCAGCATATACACAGAAATTGAGTAAGTACAAGATGTGTCAATCCACTGGAGCATGCTGTCTTTCAGTATGATATTCCTGGTGCTTGTGACCAGCAGACAGATATGACAGAACACAGTATCACTCAGTAGTGACTACTGATAGCATCAGTTCTAAAAGCAATAATGGCCAAGTGGTGATAACACAAGAAGCTTTGTTCAGGATTTTAAAGTCCCAAAGTACTGCATTGGTCTGTCTAGGGTTTTGGTTTGACCCATTTTAAACACCTTCTATCTATTACAGGAATAGACCTTCATTAACCTGCCCTGAAGTTCTTAAAAATTACATTAAATCTCCCTAGAAAAGACTTAAGGAGTAAAGTGGTAATGTTAGATCTAAGGGATATAACTTGTGCTGTGTTAGTGCTTCTGGTTTTGGACCATCACCCCTCTCTATTTCATCCATTTTTATTCAGAGGTAAATTGCATGACCAGGAATGAAATTAATTCTAGGGTCTGGCTCAAAGTGCATTGTAATAAACAAAAGGTTCATATTAGCTTAAGCAGAGTACTTACAGTGTTTCGTAGAGTGCTAAAGTTAATACAAGCTTTAATATTCCATACCATACTGATAATGTTGAATTGGCCTATGTTTATGCTAACTGGCATAACTTCCTTTTATGTTTCAGATGTTAATATTCATAACATCTGAATATCTTTACAATATAAGATTATATTTGGCTTCTGCGTTAGGTTCAGCTAGACAGTTACCCTGACAAACATTACTGAAGATTTTTTTACTTACGACCTTTAAGCAGTCTACAAACAATTCTTCTGCTACATACCCTCACTGCTGTAGGAATTACAAGCTTGAGCAATTTACCTTGTGTGAGAAACTGCCAAATGACATGAAGTAAAACAGTAACTCCACAGAAGGATCTAATTCCGTGTACTTACTGTGTGCTAGTATTAGTCAGTTATTAGGTTATTAAATCCTGTCTAATTATTATCTGAAGCTTTTCATAAATAGCTTTTTGCAAAATGGATCTTATCTAAAAATTTAATTTATTGGATGTTTACAGGCTTAAAGTGATTTTATGATATAAAACCAGAATTACTTCCTTTTTAAATAAACCCAATTGGTGCTGTAATTGAGATGAGCACGCTATTTTTTTTTCACACAATAATCTGATATGGGACTTTCTTTTCTCAAGAGACTTGCTTGATCTCCTCTTTATAGACATTCAGTCTCTGTAAATATGCTTTTGGTTTCTTTATGAGTAATAGTACTAGACCTGAATGCTTTAGAACACAGTATAATAGAGTATTAAAGGGCTTTCTGTGTATCTCTTAGACAAGCTAGTCTAATAGAAAGAAATGAGCACACACTGAAGGATGTCCTTTACAAGTAGACAGTACCATTTATAAGGATTTTCTCCCTTTTCCATTTAGTTCTTGTATTTGTAGAGAAAATCTCATTGCTTTCTTTGCCTTTTTTTTTTCTCTCTGTCACTGTTTGCCTTTTCTTCCTGCTTGTACTTTGCTACCTAACCATCTGACTATCTGTGTTGCCATGGGAAGGACTGTAATGCCATAAATTCAGAGAAGAGAAGTTCCCCTGTTGCTTTTTTTCCATTTTATTCTTACACAATCATTAGCACAGATTAGCTCCTTTCATAAGGGTGTCCTGGCACTAGAGTTGGATTGTAAAATATTCCATTTTGGAAAAGATACAGTAAAAACATTTTACATGTTTCACAGAAAGGCACCAAACTACACTGGCAAAAACCAGTGCTTCCAAACTTGTAGATACCTGACTGATCGAGAACTGAGCCAAATTATGGGCAGATATCCGTCTAGTCTTAAAGGAGCTAATGTGAATCCTAGAAATGCTAAAAAAGGAGGAAAAACCCCACATTAAATCTTAAAAATCCTTCTGGATGCCTCAGGGGATTTGTAATACAACACAGAGATTTTAATTTTTAAACTACTGGTTAGATCCACCAAAGGCTCGTAGTGACTAAAATTTGCTACCTTCTAAAATCTGTGAAGAGTGGCCTATTTTAAAGGAGCCAGTGGTCTCAGCTCAGTTGCTAGTGCCAGCTCTTTTCATCAAAAAAGAGATTCCTTAATTGGTATCAGCATACAAACACTCACTTAGTGGGTTCAGTGGAAAGGCGATGGACGAAACAGCTACCAAGAGCAGCTCCTCCCAAGTACCACAGTGTAAATTACAGTCCAGGGTTTGTTCTGGACAAAATCTTCAGCCTCAGGTTAAGTGTCTCTGGAAAATGGCCTCCAAAAGCACGGCATCCACTGAAGTAAAAGGAATGTATCACTTAAGTATGGCAGAGAGAGAATTACACATTACAATACAATCAAACTTTCTGAAGAATACTGAGACTTTCCACATTAGGACAGGGTTTCCTCCACACTGTTCACTCCAGGTGCCAGTTGGCATCACCAGACCATAGTCCCCACATTACCGGCAGGACTGGGGTCTCAGGCTGAGTTCCTCTGGACACAGCTCCAAAGCTCCAACTGAAGCAAGATCAAGGCCCTGATTGCAAGCTGGTAATTTGCAAAGATCAGAATCTAGCCCTGCTTCTGCAGTTATATTAATCACCCAGTGTTTACATGGGTAACAACTTATTTTGATAAGTAAACAACAGAACGATGATTCAGGAGATACAGGGAGCAGACGTGCAGAGCTTAGAAAGACAAGTATAAGGAGTCACTGTCCTGACTGCAACCACGTGTTAAGCTCACATTTGGCTGATGGCTGTGTACTGAGCTATTTGCTTCAATATTTTGCATGTTGATTGGCTTTTTATTCACTTCTGCCTCTGTTGGAAGCCAGACTAACCTGTGGGGGAAGTGTTGGAAAACAATTACAGTATATTGAAATGGTCATACAAGTACAGCATACTGCAGTACTTTACATAATTTATCAGGTGTTACTACATGCACTGGCACTCACATGACAAAGACTTTAACAAGACCAACAAATAGGACAACATCTGCATTCCTGTAAGAACAACTGAGATGGAAATATAAAATTAAACCAAAAACACACTTATTACAGTGCAAACATTGCAATCAAGTGGTCTGCCTTGACTCTCAATATATTATGTTCACACAGTATGGTTGCCATCATTAAAACAGAAATGTTTGTTACAGCAGCAATTAATTGCTTAGTATTTTTGAAAATTAACATTTAATTCACTTTTCCAAACCAATCCAGTGTTACTCTGAATTTTCATGCATCATTTCTTTATTTTTGTCCCTGTTGTGCGCACAAGGTCAATTAACTGGTAAATATAATTATTTTACAAACATTGCAAGCTGCAGCTATTATAAATAACAACTTATTTGCATATTCCCTTGTTTCCAAAGAGAATGGCAATGTTACGGGTCTGAAAAATCTTTGCTACAGTGAGATATTATTTTAAAATAAATATTCCATTTAGGTAGGTATTGTAAACATGCTGTTTCTTAGATTAACATCAGTAAGTACAAACAGGATTGCAGATTGCAGAACTTGCTTCGTTGGCATCTTGAAAATGGAACAAACTGAAAGCTTTCAAGTTTTATTGTTCAACTCTGCAATTCTGTTGCTCTTTGTAAATGAAACAGAAGACAGATGCATGTGAATATATCACACATTTCAGCCTAAATGAGCTTTTCAAATTGTAAATAACTATCGTTGTTTATAGTCACCTTCACAGTATTCCTGAAGTTGAAGCTGTGTGCTGAACTATGACAGAATTTTCTGAAGGATTTGGGAAAATGTGACTCACAAGATTTTAATACTGGCAGACAAAGACCCCTTTCTAATTCTATTTTTGATTTCCAGGGTCTCTTTAAACAAAGAAGATATTCAAGACTGAGGGACAGTAGAGAACAGCTGTAAGGATGATTCCTTTTAAAAGGAGAAATCAAAGGGCAGCACTTCTAATGCGCACTATGTATGGCAATCCCTTTGTCTGAGTACTGAAGAACTGGTGGGTACTAGCATGCTGTGCTGAAACTGCATGGCTATAAAGGTTTTCTTAGACATGTTTCTTGATGACAACTGCATGCTGTTGCAGTTGTTTCAGTGACTGTGAATCTGTGAGCCATGCATATTGTGTTCCACTTGCCACTTCACAAGAAAAAGATATTTAGTGAGTCTATGGCAAGCAGAACACCTCATTTATGCTGGTTGTGGTACATGGGGTGATTTGTAGATTCAGGCGTGCTGAGCTTCAGGCATGCTGCTTTCAGCACTTTAAAAAAACTACACTGGGCTAAGCTGAGATTTATCCCCCAGCTCCAATACAATTCATGTGTTGGGGTGCTCCCACTGAGACCTTCCCACTGGAGCTGACAGCTGCATACAGTGCACTGGAAACATTTTAAAGCTTGCTGTAAAGAAAATAGAGCAGTCTATGCCTAGCAGAGAGGAAAATCGATGACTCAGCACTTGGCAATGGTGACCAGCAGGAGGAAGCTTTTGATGAATGCTGAGTCATTGATTTCCCTCCTTGATCAGCAGCAGCTGCTCCATTCATACTGCAGAAAGCCTTCTTGCCATGACCACATGTGTCAGCAGGCTTTATTGTCATTAAAGCAAGAGGTATTAGGTGACAAGACATGCAATTTATGTAGTTTTGAGGTTGATAACTCAAAATTTCAAAGGTGCTTCTCAGCTAGGGTACCTAAAAGGACGCACAGATCAAGACAGGAGATCCAATGGCACAAGCAGCTTTGTCGGTACAAGCCATACTTGCGGGATGGATGTGCAAATGTCACCCAAGCTGCCAGTTTCTTTTCTCACCAGGATGCATGTATTTCATAAGCCCAGAGTACAGTCAAGTCAAAAGGTTAAGATACCTTCTCAGAAGGTAAGCTTCAAGTCAGCACAATACTGATGGTAGGCAAGCTTACGTATTTAAAGTTAGACGTGTAAATATTTGGAATAACTAGGCTCTTCTCATGCACCATGGCTTCTCAGTATTTTGTGATGTAATATGTTATGGCTGAAGACCAAAGCATAATTGTAGGTTATCACGTTACGGCAATAAAAAGGCAACAGGTAAAACAGGTGAGACTGCAGCAAAAGTACAGTCAGAGCAGGTTATAACAAATCTCAGCATTTTATGAGTATATATGTATTTCTCAACATGTTTTACCATTTGTTGTGTTGTTTACATTACCATAATTATTACTTAATAAGTTAATGTGTTTGTATATCTTTTTTAATTGTTCTTTGAGGAAGCAGTTTAGAGAAGAAGACAAAAGAAGAAAAGGGGCTGTCATGAGATAAAAGCTGCTTCTAGGTATTAAAATTGACTGGAATACACTATTTATAGGAAGGCACTCCACTGCTAGTAGCAATGCTGTGCTGCTTCATTTCAGATTCCATTCATCACAAAATATGCATGTCTGCCTGAAAAACACTCACAGAAAAAGTCATAGGTCAGGCTTTTGTGCCTGAACTGGTATCTCAGCAAACCCTCGTGTGGCCAGCCACAAAAACCATCTTCCCTCAACTCTGCTGGTGCTCATCCTTCAAAAAAGAGCCTCTTCACCACAGTGACATGCCTGGGTTCAGGAAAGCCCAGAATTGGTAAACTTCATGCTCCTGGTTAATTCAGCTGTAGATCGGAAATTCCTCTCTCACAGTTGCCTCCCCTCTTTCAGCAGGCACAAGTCCACTTAAATTCATTTGCTTTTTGAAGTGACTTCATCTTTTGGCTTCAGTGAATCCTTGTTAGAGCTGCATCAAACCCAGGGGTTTTGGTTTACATAGATTTTGAAAAGTATCCATTAGCTACAGCATCCACTCAGGTTGTGGCATTTATGAGTTTATGAAATCTGAAATTTAAGGTGAAGATCACTGCCAGCACCTTCCCTTTGCTTTAACTCCCTACGTTTCTAAAAGCCCTTCTCTGTTGAGCTGTGCCTAGGGGCAATTGAGTAGGCTCCTCCTCATACTAGCGGTTGCATTAGCACAGAAGCTTTCAAGGATAACTGCTGCTCCTTGGGGAGCCCCAGGAATAGGAGCAGGCAGGATTGCTCTAATTTTTTTATTCCTTCACACATCTGGGGCCTGAAGTATCTTAAACTGTGTAAAATCTGCTAACTTAAGAAACAAATCTTTGAAATCAGGTTGTCAGCTATAGTGCAGTTAATGAGCTGTGTAACTTCTTAAATCATACACATATCACTTTCTGTAAAACTGTTGACCAAGGGTAGAAAGAATACAAAACAGAAATAGCAAATGAACTCAAAAGTATAATGTGACCCCTTTCTCATGTCTGAGTTTCTTTGGTATGATCCACATGGATGGAAACAAATCTCATGCATTAACAGTTGCAAGTGATGCAAGTACCACTGTTCTTGAAATTCTCTATTTAATTTGCTTGATGGCAAGGTGACAGAGTAGAAGAGAGATCAAATGAAAAATAAAAAATATGACTGAACCTACACAGTTTCATTACTGATTGAAAACTAAGGAATACTGTCCTGAGGATAGAATTAAGAAAGAATGGAATATTTAGTGTGTAAAATACTTTAAACTCCTATAAAATGTTTGAGAGGGGATATGCTACTCATGAATAATGAATTCTCAGTACAAATGACACACAATGGGACACACAGTCCGAGTTTTGAATAACAAGAAGTTTCATTAAAGAGATGTTCCAATAAGCAAGATCCTGTAGTGTTTAGATCATATCTACCCAATAAAATTAAAGATTTAGTAATAATTAATAAAGATCCAGACATTTAGCTAATTAAAATGAACTCGGTAGAAAGACTTGATTATACATTTCCTTACGAATGAAAATAAACATACAAATCCTTGTTCCTCAAAGATAATGTATAACTTCAGGCTTTGATGATAGAAATCTCACATTATTTTTAATGTAAGAGCATTACTGATTAGAAAAAAATGTATATGATTACAATTATTAAGTCAGATTGTCTAAATCAGCATAAGAGTTGATGGAGCTGTAACAGCTTACAATGTCTGAGAATCTATTCCTCATCTTCAACCAATGAGGAGGCCAGAATCAACACTTGTGTAAAGAGTAATGCTTCCTTAGAACTACTATCAAACAAAATCTTTTGCAGATGGAAAATGAAAGCAAATGACAACACTGCACAGCTTGCCACCATAACTGGTACTCAAACAGCTCGCTACATATAAAAGAAGAAAATATATCTGAAAATAAGTACTTTTATAAAGGCTTTCCATAATGATGTGAGAATCTGAGAAGGGGTTCTGAATTTTTTCTAGAGCTCAGAAATCAGATAAAATCCTTGAAAACAGACTTCAAGGCTATCAATATTTTTAAAGGCATTTTATACAAAACGCATTACAAAACTGTCTCTTTCTTGGTGACCTGTGTGGTGATGGAAAGCCAGGCTGTGATGTTAACTTTTCCAGCATTTTGGCTTTAACAGACAACGTATTGGAGCATGTTGCTTATTCAGCAAAAGGACCTGAAGTATTATGGATATGATTGAAAAAGCATTATTTCAGTGGTTTTAAACCTTACTAAAGGCTTTTTTGAACATGGGGGAGAAGACTGAGGTACTTTATTCCTAACATTATCAGTGATAACTTTTGCACCTAGCAATGGCCAAATTCCAAACTTAGAAAAGGGCAAATCAGTTTACAAAATTTCTGTCATCCCAATTGATCTGGAATGGCAAAAATGAGAAAACTTGATACACATCTCTGAAAAGTATTATGTTCCTTGCTGTACTTTTGCTATAGTGCCTACTTTTATCAGTGGAAGCAGCAGAACAGAAAATCACAGTATCACAGTATCACAGTATGTTAGAGATTGGAAGGGACCTCAAAAGATCATCTAGTCCAATCCCCCTGCCAGAGCAGGAACACCCAGATAAGGTTACACAGGAACGTGTCCAGGCGGGTTTTGAATGTCTCCAAAGAAGGAGATTCCACAACCTCCCTGGGCAGCCTGTTCCAGTGTTCCGTCACCCTCACTGAGAAGAAGTTTCTTCTCAGGTTTAAGTGGAACCTCTTGTGCTCCAATTTGTACCCATTACCCCTTGTCCTTTCATTGTTTGCCACTGAGAAGAGCCTGGCTCCATCCTCGTGACACTCCCCCTTTATATATTTATATACACTAATAAGGTCACCCCTTAATCTCCTCTTCTCCAAACTATAGAGACCCAGCTCCCTCAGTCTTTCCTCATAAGGGAGATGCTCCACTCCCTTAATCATCTTAGTTGCCCTGCGCTGGACTCTCTCCAGCAGGTCCCTGTCCTTCTTAAACTGAGGGGCCCAGAACTGGACACAATATTCCAGATGAGGTCTCACCAGGGCAGAGTAGAGGGGAAGGAGGACCTCTCTCGACCTACTAACCACCCCCCTTCTAATACACCCCAGGATGCCATTGGCCTTCTTGGCCACAAGGGCACAGTGTTGGCTCATGGTCACCCTGTCTTCCACCAGGACCCCCAGGTCCCTC
This sequence comes from Neopsephotus bourkii, assembly GCF_033783945.1. Classification (NCBI taxonomy): domain Eukaryota; kingdom Metazoa; phylum Chordata; class Aves; order Psittaciformes; family Psittacidae; genus Neopsephotus; species Neopsephotus bourkii. Next base: position 68,424 of record NW_026901430.1, on the reverse strand, counting down.
TCCCCTACACTGTTCTCTAACAGGTCGTTCCCCAGCCTATACTGGAACCTGGGGTTGTTCCTGCCCAGATGCAGGACTCTACACTTTCCCTTATTATATTTCATCAAGTTATTCCCCGCCCAGCTCTCCAGCCTGTCCAGGTCCCTCTGGATGGCAGCACAGCCTTCTGGCGTGTCGGCCACCCCTCCCAGCTTAGTGTCATCAGCAAACTTGCTGATAGTACACTCAATTCCCTCATCTAAATCGTTGATGAATATATTAAATAATACTGGTCCCAGTACCGACCCTTGAGGCACTCCACTAGATACAGGCCTCCAACTAGACTCCGCCCCATAGACTACAACTCTCTGGCTTCTCTCCTTCAGCCAGTTCACAGTCCACCTCACTACCCGATCATCCAGACCACACTTCCTCAATTTAGCCGCAAGGATGAAAATGATGAAAGTATATATGTACATAGTGAGCACCCCAGGCTGGACCTAAACAGAATAAGAATTGGAGTTGTCATATTGTATTGTGTGTAACCTGTTTGTTATATTCCTGAAAATAAACCCAGAGTATTCAAGAACAGCACCAAACAGGCTGCTTTTTGGACACAGAAGACATCCTTAAAATATATTCCAATCACTCTCAAATGTTCAGAGGAACAGATGTTCAATCTTATGTCATAGCACTACACCATTCTTACCGCAAAAGATACAGACCTTGCATAAGCAGCATATTTTCCTGGCATGTCCTCCTATTGCTCTCGTTCTCACATTGCCAACGTAACTGCTGCATTAGAAGCACTTCTGTTTTACCAAATATGCTGGAGATTATTTTCTAGAATAGACTTTTACAGTCTGAGCTTCATGAATCCTGCTGGCCAGAGCTGGCAGGCTCCTTCTTTTCCAAAAGACATAATTCTACTTTTATCTAAAGAATCTGGTCAATATTTATTAAAACTTACAGACTGGTTTGATGATATGAGGCTGGAAATTTAGCTGATGCAAAATTGGTATGCAACATAGTCATCAGAAATATGATGGATTAACATTAGTACAAAATGTGTCCCTAAACACTACAGTATTGCAATATACTAAGTAGATATGCATCTTTTAACTGATTTGAACCAGAAATCTTCATTTTCCCTAGATGCAACCTGGGAATATTCTGGCCCTTAAGCAAAGCTATCTGAAGCTAATGTCCTAGTGCAGATAAGAACTGAATTTAGCTCAATGTGCAGTCACCGGATATGCTCCATCCTGTAAAAACACCTCTTCCCATCCAAAATGACAACGATGTAGGACAGACAGCATACAGTGTTATTTCATTTTCTCTTCCTTTTACTCAAGATCTCTTTGTATGTGTGTGCATGAGCATGTTTCTTCCCCTCCTGTTTCATTTCTTTTCTCTGTAGGGCACTGAAAGTGCTTTTCAGGTGGGAAGGCAGCAGTGTAAAACTGACTAGCATTCTAGTCAATTTGCTTCAGCAGCCATTCCATGTGTAAAGCACTTTATACAGAATGAAGCTTTTTGAGATCTTAAGACCAAAAAAATCTTCTTTTACAGCCACAAGGTCCCTGTGAAACCAGAGAGGTTTCAAGAACTCATGGAAGGATAGAGTTTGGCATGGAACCCACTGAAAAAAAAAAAAAGCCTATTAAGATCTTGCAATCTGTTTCCCCTTGTTTTTCTCATTAGCATGAGAGACTTTCTCAGAAGGAAAATAATTTCTTCTAGAGAAGAATGTCTTTATTTAAGTACTTCAAGCAGGTTGCACACAGAGGCACTGGAACACTTTTCACTGCCTCCTGCTGTCTGAAAGTGAATTGTAGTATTATTTTAATATCAGATACAGCCTACAGAAGTAAAATTATCTGTCTGCATCCAGCTAATGTGTCCCATGCTTGGGATATTGTCCAATGATATGAACCATCCATTTCAGTTTTCTGGTGTTTACTGTTTTTCTATGACCTTACATAGCTTACACTTAACCTGTTATTTAATGGGTGCTGTACCTTTAAAGGTATGTGAGAGCAGGAAGTCATTTTTACTTAATTTGTTGAAGACTGATGTTGAGGACAAACACACTCGTGCTTGTTGCTGTTGATTTGGAATGGAGGTCAATCTCACTGAAAACATGTGGCTGGTGCCTGCACACAGGAAAACCCAGCAGCCAAGAGAACATTAGACTGGTCAGATACTCAGTGTAATAAATAAATCCTTTTAAGACACACAGTCTCACTAGACACTTGCTCACAAAGGCTTCAAGGCCATCATTTAAGTCAGGACAATGGGAGACTACAGTTAATCTACAGTTAATTTCTAATATCATCAGAGAGGTTACTTGGCTTTCAGTTGCCTCCCCTTATTCACGTACCATGTATTTTCCTTGTTTCAATAGTCCTTTTTCTAAAGCTGTCCAAGCCTCATGACAGATTTTAGACCTCACAAGCCCCCAAACTTGGAAGAGGTTTTAGAAAAGACTTTATTAAAAACTTTTTCATTAAGACACCCCCTGAATTTGAATATCTCCATCCACAGACTGAGTTTTGGTTTGTTTTTATTGGAAGGAGAGAACTAAAATGTTATTTTGGGACTACCCATCTCTTTGATCAAGCAACTTGTTAGGATCCCAGGAAATAGCTATTAGGATCTGAGGAAACAGTCTACTGGAGAGATTCCTAAAGCCTCTAGTTACACATGAGAGAATACTGCAAAACAAGATAGAAAGGAACTTCAAGAAGAAATCTTCTGCCTACCACAAGATATCTTCTCATTCTGGACAGGCCCACAACAACAACAATTAAAAAAAAAAAAAGGTAAAGATTCTACTGTAATCTGTGTTTAACCATCTTTATTGTCAGAAAAACCTTTTGCCTAAACTTAGCCAAACTTTCTGTGTTATACTTGTATCACTTGCTCTCAGTTCTGTCCACGAGCTTATTATTCCCTTTGGCTTTGCATTAGATTTTTATGTATCTGAAAACTGCTATCATGCTGCTTCTCAGTCTTTTGACAACCCCAAACCCCGTTTTTCTCATCAGTCACTATATTGCTCTGTACTGGTTCAAATGAGACTTAAACCTGAACTTACCTTAAGACCTTTCCATGCTTGTAAACCAGAAGAAATACTTTATGCATTTTATAAACCATGCTCCTGTTTGTGCAACTCAAAATTACTTTCTCCTCTTCATTTTTTTGACAATAGCGTGGCAGTGTCCACTCATGTTCAAGCTGTAGTCAGCTACAAACCTTAGTTCCTTTTCTATAAGCCTGTAGATCAGTTTTTTCCCCACTTAGTTGATCCTATAAATGCTTCTTCTTGTCCAAGCACAGAAACTGGACTTGCCTTCAATTTCTTCCCATTTTTTTCAAACTATCTTTCTAATTTTTCAAGGTGTGTTGGAATTCTAATCATGCTTTCCTCCATACCGGGGAGCCATCACAGCTTTGTGGTATCTGCATATTTAGTAAGAACATTCTTTAGCCTATCACTGAAGTCACTAATGAAAATATTTAATGGTATCTGGCTCAGGACAGATCCCTGTGGAACCACATTTTATATATCCTTCCCTATTTACAGTAAACCATCAGCAGCTATTCTTTGATGTGGGTTTTCCAGCTCATTTTGCTAGTATTCCATAGTAGATCTTTTTCTAGATCTTGTTTTTCCAGCTTCCTTAAGACAATTTTATGTGAAACAAGAATGTTTAAGAGCATCTCTAAAGTTCAGATCTATAGCTTTGAGAGATACAGGGTAGAAACACTCTTCCTAAGCTTCTAGCACCCTCATGCCTTCAAAGAGCACTCCCTGAGTAGTTTCACACCCATGGGGCATCATCACTTCACCTGATAGAGAAATTCACTGAGTTTGGAGTGGTATGAAGTATGGAGATCAAGAAGTTATAGAGGTATGCTGTCTCTGAGTTTATTCCTTCACTCCCTGGAAAAATCTCCTTTTAACTAAATGTCCATGTTCCCATCATGTAATTGTGGAGGGATTCTGTAGGTATGCACAACAAAAATTATTACCTCCCAACCAGTTCATCCATGCTAGCCAGTTCCATCCATTTTAACTGCTTCACCTCCACCAGTGCTTGAGAAAAGGAATATCCAGAACCATAGCTTTTATACTGGCTTGGCCCAATCAGATGATCACAGGCAAGAATTTCCTCAGCTGTGTGCAGGGCCTTATTGTTACTTTGATGTCAGTTTTTTTTGTTTAATTATATACTAAGAAGTATTCCTAGGTAAGCCAGGAGGATCTGTTCTTATGACTCAACCATTTTGGCCAGCTAAGTTCAATTAACTTCCCAGGCATCAGTTCTGCAGTCTTACCCCAGGCAAATCTCCCATCAAAGTGAATGGGAGTTGCCATCTGCGTAGGGCTGAACATAAAGTCAATAGTGCAGCGCTACAAGTTTAGCCAAACAGTCAATGGTTATGAATTTTTTTAGTAATGTTGTTAAAGTGTTCTTACATTGAAATATTCCTTTTAGTTTAAAGAGATCAGTTCTCTCCTTAACTAGTGAGCCTGAATCATTTGTAAGCAGGATATTTGTGAAAACATTAAGAGGGATCATTTTCATTCAGCCTTTTCATCTGTACTCCTTCCTCTGTATAGAGAGATTTGACCATACTAGAGGGAACTGATAGATGCAGCATCTATGTACCACATCAACTGCACAGAAAAAGTTACTCCTTTGACATAGATAATTGTGCATTAAAAACTCCAGGTTGAAAGATACACTCTGGTCAATGCCTAGAGGCAGCAAATGTGAAGGTTTTTAGTATTTGGCAGTAGGCTGACATTTCACCCACTGAAATCAATGAGAAGTCTGCTTTTAACATAATTTAAAAAAGAAAGAAATAGGCTATTCTCAATACTTTTGAAACACTGTCCTAAAGTTTCAAATTCTTCTACTGGATAACCTTAGACAGCAATGAGTAGTATAAGATTAATTTAGTGATGACCCACAACCATTTGGATCTTTTACAACACTGATTTTAAGAGAAAGGATAATGATACCAATAAATCCATGATACTATTAGAGATTTTGGAAAAGCTCAGTGGGATTTAGGGGAGATGAATTCCATACTCACTTCTACCTTTCCTGAGTCAACCTGATTTTGCTGTTACCAAGGATGCAACTTCTGCAGTGGTGCTGGATCCCTTCTGAAACTCCTCACCTCAACACAATGTCATCCCTCAAAGACTCATAGACTTCCCACACCAGGCACAGCTCTGCTTCACTTCCTAGTTGTCTTAGAGATGAGGTGCCTCTCTGGCTGAGAGAAACAGCGCAGCAGCACAGCTTGCTTCAAGCACCTGGTCACCCCATGGCTGGAGCACAAAGGGCGTAGCAGCAAGTAGCAGTACTGGTACAGGCGGGATATAAACTGGTCGAATACCAGAGAAGGGGATACAAAAGTAATAGTGCAGCATCAGGACAACACACTAATGCTGTATAGTCAGCACGTCACCCATTACTAATGCACATGTAGGTATGAGAATCATTCAATGTGTTTCTTTCAAGCCATCAGTGAAATCAAACTGCATACCCTGCCATACTCAGGAATTGACAGAATTAGTCATGCTTTGCCTGAGAAAGCAATAAACTTAGTTCCCCACCACAATGGCCACAAGAAGTAGCAGTAAACTGATTCCATGATTCAGGGAGAGTGAAAACTACAGAAAAGAAAACCAGTGATAGACCAATAAGTTTGCACTGGAAACATACAAAAATTGTACCTAGCATGTCCTGCAAAAAACCTGCTCTTAGCCAAAAATAAGAGGCATTGGTTTATTTTCTGGAACAATAGACATGACAGATTTTTTTCATGCAGAAATTACCAAAGAATAAATTCAATTTTTAGTTTAAAGTTTTCTCTGTATTGCGTTTAATTGTGGGGAAGGTGGGTGGTGATGGGGAGAACTTGAAGATCTGGTTATCTTTAAAGAAGGTTTTCAACCTAATACTTTCAGCAGTGAACTGTGCTGGGTAGAAATCTATCTTGCACATGTCACATCTATATTAAATTATCTACTTTTTTCATTTTACAAGGGAATATGTGAGAAGAACATTACTCAGCTGTCAGGACACAGGACTGTGCTGCTGAGCAAAGTACAAGTGAATATATTCTACAAAGCTGCAAATCTAGCACAACAGAAGAGGGATTTGTGTCACTGGTTTTACCTACTGTGGTTCCTGAAGGCAGTTTCCAAAAGGCTTTGTTTTGACTGCTTTTTGTCATGATATTTAAACCTGATCAACAGCCCTATCTTCTGCAAAAATAGCATCTCCTGATTACAACTTTACAGATAAGGTCTGGAAAAATACTTTTAGCTTTCAACAAATACAAACTGACCGACGTAAAGACACCATGATGACTTGTGTCATTACCTTATTACTCAAAGGACAGTAAAGAACAAACTTTGCAACTGTATTTCTAGTATGTTTTGCAGGTATTCTGGCTTATCACCTTAAAAAATTACAGGTTATAAAAGCATTAAGACACATCCTGAGAACATTATAAATACCATCCTCATTCTCCCTAGACTATACATGATAAAACAGAAAGAAGCCCGCAGGATTTCCTGATAGTTCCCTACCTTTGTATTGCAAGCTGACCTTGCAGGTCTTAGACTTTGCTGTAATCAATTTTCCCACTTAACTGAATATAAATGTAAAAGAAAATCTTATATTCCTTGTAAGGATAATTTTCAACCTTTAAATTAAATTGATACATTGATTATTTAACCTTAAAAAACCTTAATTTAAACTGATAAAGTGGTATCAAGCTTCCAGGGTCCAAAAAATGACAGAAAGCTTGAGTGCCTGAACTATGACCATCTCAGAGAGTATGCCTGGGGATGGTTAAAGGGTGTATTACAGAAAAGAAATTACTGAAAACCAAGAGAGTTTCTGTGCCTGCCACTTCCTTCCAAAATATGTGTACGTCAGCGATGCCTCTGACTGCATTTCCCTGGCAGGGTAGTAACCTGTATCTCTGTGTATAAGTTGAATAAGGGCTTTTTTAGATGAGACAATTAACCTACAATAAAAATAGAAGGCCATATTACAGTGCATTAGCAACTTTGCAGTATGTGCATGTACTCTCTATACTGCAAAGTAACCTCCCCTTATGTTTATTACTCATGAGAGTATCAGGATGTGATGATAATTCTATTCAGCTAGTGCTGTCTACATTTGTAGCCTAATATATCATAGAGATCATCATACAGAAAAACCCTAGGCCACAAACAGAAGAATAAAAGAAAACACAAATAAGTAAGCAGTCACAAAGGAAAGATAGCAAATACCAAATATCAACCCTAAGACATTTTACATAAAAATCCAGACAACCCAAATCTTAGATATTCCTAACTTCCATCCTGATGAGTCACTACACACAAAGAGCTAGATATTAGCTTTTTGCCAAGAACACGTTTAATCTAGAATCTGCAGACCCTGTCACCAAAGGCTCAAGGGATGCACGCACTGCACTTTCCCAGCTCATTTTCAACTGGGGAAAACACCAAATCAGCTGCCAAAATGAGTGCAATCTCCAGTGTCACCAGAAACGCTGAACTTAGACTATGCTGTTGCCTGTCCTGTCTGCTCAGTTTCATTTCCCCTCTCAGAGAATCCACTCAGCAGTTAACACTTCATGTGGCATTTGGTTACACAGAAGCCTGCTCAGCTTTTGTTTGATCTTGTTTGTTTACCTTAGTCATGTTATATGCACTAAATCTATTTTCCAGCTTATGACAAGTGCTTCCATTTTTTTTCTTTTGAACATCTTAAGCATCTTAAATGCTGGCCACAGAAATGCTGCTGTTTTCTAGTTTCCATTGTCTCATCTGACAGAAACATATACACAGGTTTGTGTGTAATTTGAGTTCTAGAGTTCACCAAGCTTTTGCAGTTCCTTACTGACATGCTGAATTCAGGGACACATAAATTTTGTAGCTTATTTGAACTACTTTTGAGGAGTAAAAAGGCAAAGTGCCAATGTGAACACAACTACATAATTCACCTCTTCTAGGGGTACGTTGTAGCAAAACACCCTGAGAAGGGAAAATAGGAGGCAATATATGCCTTCCTCAGCCAGATGTTCTTGGAAGGAAAAACTCAAGTTTCATCTCAGCCTCAAACTAACCCCCAGACAGAAGGGTCCATCCTGATACCTGCTCTCTTGAGCCTGTTAGTCTGAGGATGCTGCTAAACCCCACTGCAAATGTGATGGGTTCCTGCTCTTTTGGAATGACAAGAGTCTCTAAAGATGTGCTCTGGACTACCCCCAGCTTTTACCTGTGAAGGTGGTATATCTCATGGATGCCTGACTTTCAATATTTCTCATTTAGTGGTATTCCAAAACAGAAGAACTTTAGTTTCCCTCAATACAGAGTGACTTACAAGAACTTACCAGAGTCTGTTTGATAAAAAGCACATTCTTTTGTACTGCTGAACATCCTGCACTACTAATAAATTCATAATGAAAATAAAAGGTGCTCAGACCAGCAGGAAAAGGATAGATACTTGTACTTCTTAGAAATATAGACACATATTTTACAAAGATCTTTTGTAAGTCAGACCTAGTATCTCTTTGCACCTTCTCTAGTAGAATACTGGAAACCATGAACAGGATGTAAATTGTCCTGGTCCTTTGTGTTCTCCAGAAGGAACACCACTCATTTATCGTGGGACTGCTAAACTGCTGACAAACAGCACTCTCGTGAAAGCAGCATCTTGATCTACTTTAGATTACATTTCCATGCATTAGGGTATTTCAAAGTACATTCTGGGGCCATGTAACAAGATCTCATTCCGATACTGACTGACTTTAGTGGCAGAAGGAATTGGACTTCCAGACACTGCACATCCTGCAGAAGCAGAATCCTTTTCTCAACAACTTTTCTCTGAAACTTATGAATTCAGAACTTTCTAGTCCCTTATACCACATCTTGGCAGAGTCACTGGAAAGCAAGAATAATATGGATCTTTATCATTACTCTTTTGCCCAAGATGGTTTTCTATTTGATTTTTAATTCCCTTCCATGTTTTTCTTTAGCTTTAGCAGTAATGTATCAGCTGCTACAACACAGACTGCCAGAACCTGCTCTGGCTTCATGAAGCATTGTGCTAAAGCTCTGTAGGCGCATGTGACACTAAATCCCCCCCATGCACATACAGTATATGTATCTGTCTTGACATGAACCCTAAAATTTCCCAGAGCTTGCTTTTAATACTTCAGGGGAGATTTCTTTACAGTTCATGTGCCTTTTCACTATTACTTTCAGTGTGGTATGTAAAATTAAATGCCCTACCCTCACATGAGTGAGACAAGCAATAAAAAACAGCACCATTATATGAATTAGGAGAAAGATGAAAAAATCGAGATAGCATTGTTAACCAGAACACTTGACAAGACTTGGTACTCTCCCCAAGAACCTCATGAGACACCAATTCATTAAATCACCTTTCAGCAAATAAAACTCACACATGTCATTATTAAAACTGATAAGCAATAAAAATTAGATAACATGATACAGCTGAACTACGAATGACATGACTTTATATTCTGTCCTAGTGACATTTTTGCTTGTGGTTTTCTATCCTACTGTGATTTTTTTTAGTACATTTACATTGTTTTGGCAAAGGAGTGTATTTTTGCTCATTTTAATGTCATATGCACCTGCTTATTTACCTAACAAATAATAGGAAGAGTTCTGATAATTTTGGGAATCAGATAACATCCTGTTTTTGAACTCTACCTGAAGATGAGGTGGGAGCAAGAAAAACACTGAAAAGCACAATTTTTCTATGAGGAGAAAAGTATTTTCTAATCTGTAAAATTCCTGATGTTGAAAGAAGCTGACTGAAAAGGTCAAAGAGACATTCTGCATGGGAAGGAGCGGGCCTTAACTAAAGAGGTATTTGAAGAGAAAGAGCTCTCAAATCCTGGCAGGACAAATACCCAAATCCTAAAAAATAACTGTGAGCACTGAGACACACACAGAGAAAATGTCAGGGAAGGGATGACTCGTATCTGAAGATGGCTCTTTTTTGTGCGAATGCAAAGAGGGTTTGCACTCACAATCCCTCTGCAGAATGGGTTGATTTCATTGTCTGTGTTTGTTTGTGACTGTACATCTGACTAGTCTACCAGATGAATGGCAGGAAAAAGCGTACTGAAGTGCCCTGGCATGGTCATACTCGTCCTGGAAATTAAGGGAAGGGGAGCCGAAAGATCCTCCTTTTAAGTAATGGTGTCCGATGGAATATCTGTGCCAGGAAGTATGCTAAAGATTGTGTCTGGGGCCTGGCCAGTGGTTTTGGAGTTTGAAAGCATGCAGTCAGTATGTCTGTAGCTCCAGTTACAACCTAGTAAACGCTGAACTTCAGGAATGTTACCTGTGCAACGGTTACCTGTGCAACAGTCCTCACCAGTAGTGCTGCTTGTATGTGTACACAGAAAACTACTGTCCAGACATGGAATAGTACTTTGAAATAGCTGCTTCATGTCTCCAAAAAGACCTGATTAACTTGAGCAGCTCCACCTTCCTGAAATTACAAATCATTCATGAAGTTCAACAACCACAGAAAAGTACAGAACATTCACAAATATGTGGGAATATTTTAGAAAGTTTAAACTGTAATCTAAATTAACTGAGTTTACACTGGAAGCCTTACAATTATTTCATAATACCTAATCATTAGGCATCCATCCCATTTGTTTAACAATATTGATAAAAGTTCAGGAAGAAAACTGAGTGAAAATATCAATGTTTTGGATACTAATCTAACATCAAGAAGCCATTGCACTTCCCAGCATTACTGCACAGCTCCTCTACCTTCACAGCACTGTGTTGCTCGGGGCTGAAGCTCTAAGCCAAAAGCCGGGCTGTTCTGGATACTCCCTATCATACCCTTCAGTAGCAAACTTATTCAAATTCAGCCCCAAAACTTCATAAACAGGGTTATACTAGGTAATGCTTGTGCTAAGCACTGCTGGTATTGAGATCTTTGATACTGAAATCTCACATACGTCCTTCGTTCTAAAATAATTAGCGACTGTAATTCTGTCCCAGGCTGTGCACTGTCTACTCAGACACGACACAGAACCCATGACTATGCCATCTGCAAACACATTTGAACAAGGAAGTTTTGAGCACCTGCCAGAAAGCAGAATATCTGCAGAAAAATACATTTACTCAGAAAGAATGAAAATTTGCATGGCTGCAAAAATAAGCCAAACATCACCATCACTATTATGCTACTGAAGTAGTGTTGTAAATGTGTGTTGATTGTTTGCTAACCCTGACAGCAAATCAGAAACTGGCTGCTTGTGTATGTGAGCAGGATACAGTCTCTTCAAAAAGAAAAGGATCTTTTAAAATAGCAAGTCAAACTGTTAGGAAATGCGTATGTCCATTTTTATTTTTTTACTGAAAAAAAATTCAGAGGGTTTGATAATTAAAAAATAATAATAAATTAACATGCTTTTTCCTGAGGGTTTCTGAGAAAAAGTTATAGTCCTGTTTGATCTTAATTTCTTTTACCCTCTATAACTGTTTCCCAGTGAGTGTTATTTACTCACATGGATCTGCAATAGTACTCACTGCAGGATGTCTCCTATCTAGGCTGTATTTATCTTTTCCAGAGGAGGGAGATGGAGGCCCGAAGCCATGATTCTGTCTTCATTCTGTGTGCAACATATCTCAAGGACAGAGCACTGGACTGTAAGCTAAAGGGGCAGCTGTAAGGTCATGAACATTCCTGGAAGCCTATTACACACAAATACAACATGGAAAGAATATGGAAATCGGACAGAGCTTTAGCAATATTCATTTTATGCAGACTTTTACATGTTTCTAAGAACCTAAGCTATTTCAGATTCTATTAGATCTTTTGTGTTGTATCATTTAATGTATTACAAAGCAGCTTTAGCTAACACGAAAGGTGGGGGAGAAGCACAAATCTCATGGCGCAGCATAATACAACCTTCTTGAGTCAAAATGTTTTGCTTTTATTGGAACAAAAAAAATAACCATATATAAAAATGGGAGTTCCAGTGCTAACTATAAAGCACCACAAGGAGATAACTGAGGAAGTATGAATGGAAAAGAGAGAAGAAATGTTACCTATGCATTTTGTAGGGTATTTTAGTTCTTCAGTCTTCCATTTTGCTTCTAGGTTGATCTTGTTCTGTAAATAGATAGATAGATAGATAGATAGATAATGAATCAGTCTGCATAGCCCTGATATTAACAAAGGGTCATGACTCCAGGAAAGGACAAAACCCCTCTGCACTATACTGGCTTTTTGGTTTGTTTTGTTTTTCCCCACAGAATAGTATTTTCAAGACATGTTTTTCCTTGCATATTGTGCTTACACAGACTTTTTGGTGGTGCTCCAATAGAAAAACATCCGCATGTGCAGTTCTAAAAAGCCTTTCAGAGATGTAAATGATTAAAGACGTAGGGACTCAAAATCATATAGATGCAGTGAAAAGCAAATCCCTGTTGGCTGCTGTACATGGCTGAATTATGCACTGCTTTCTCCTTATCATCATTAAAGTTTGCACAGGAAAATCATTCTCTGTGGTCCCTCTTTTAGACCAAATGCTCAACCACAGCCTGTGTCCACAGCACTGTCTCCTCATGCACCAGCATGCAACAGACTAGCATGCAACTGAAGTAAAATTCAACGGATACTTCAAAATTATTCAGCTTTTGGATTATCATGTGTGGTTTGGCACTGCAATTGCACAAACAACATATATAATCCTCATCCATTATTGGTATAATGTGCCAAAAATGACATAATTTCATGTTAAAAAATAAATAAAAATCTCTCACCTGCTTCTAATAAGCCCCTGTCCAGAGGTAATGCTTTTTTGCCCAAGAGAAGAGATAGGCCTCACAGTAAGCCCCAAAGGTCAGCAATCTTGAACTCCAGTGGAGCAGCAAAGCAGCAAATTCCACAATTAAGAACTAATACAGGAAGTTCAGAGTCCCAGGTGATTTCAGTGATTGTAGTGGAGGCTCAATTCAGAGCATTAAACCCCTGCTCGTTAAAAATCAACACCTCAGGTTACCCCTACAAACAAAACAGAGACTGATGCCGCAAAACGGAGATTGATACCACTTACAAATGGTAGTTTTGAGTATCAAGCTAATAATTCTTTGTTGCTGCAGCACCAAGTCTGTATGACAAGCACATGCCAAAGTGCCAAGAACCTCCAAAGACAGCTCCTCTTCTGTTCTGGTTGCTCCCCAAATTACAATTGACATAAGGAATAAGATATTGTTCCTGTAAGAGCTTGAACAGTGAGAAGTGACCTGAGGCAGTCTTCAGCAGGCGAAAGATCATGAGCAGAAAATGCATTTCTCACTGAAGCACACCACTTTTTTTCTTTGCTATCATTATAATAAAATCTTTTCTATTCTGAGGAGGTCTCCTGAAGGAATTGAGGCATCGCAGGCAGAGGTTAAGTATTTTATTGCCACTTTCTCCTTTAGCACCTATTCAGTCCAATGAGCCTATTCTAGTTCACCTGCTCTGCATCATCCCCAATAAAATGTTATCAGTAGGCAAATGCGAGAGCAAAATGGAGAAAGTAGCACAGATAGTTTGAATGCCAACAGCTATCACCCCTGCCAGGCAGGTTTGCATGCCATTAGGAGAAATAAATACAAAGTGCTCTATTTGTATGCTCTTGTTTGTATGAAAGTAAAAGCTCCAGGGAGTGACTTCAAATCAAAATCTGACGGGGCACAGTGAATCTGAACAGTCATTAGCAGTTTTAAGACTGCTAGGGAAGGACAGGCATACAGGTGCAGAGCAAAGGGAGGAGAGAAAGGAGCAGAAGACATGGATAAGGAAATAAAGTTGATCAGTAAAGTATAAATTCACCTCACCCCTTCAGCAGATGCTGGCAAACAGTTATAGAGAACACAACTGATGTTGGCACCACCACAGGGGTGGCATTTTAGCCAAGCTTGGTTATTTTTGAGGTTTCCTGAACACTGTTGACATACAAACAGGCTCTGTTAGAGACGTGGCTCTGGTTTTCTTAATTTTTCCTTTTTTTTCCTTTCTTTTCTTTTTTTTCTGCTTGTGTAAATACATTTAATGAAGCCAAAACAAACAAGCATTCTCCTCCATCCCTTTTGGAGCTCTCTGCTAATATACCAAAGTGCTGAGGCAATCTGAATGGATCTACTTACAAAACAGTTCCTGGTTTATTTGCTTTCCATGTTAAGAGTCCAGTGCCACAGAGGACTTGGCAAGCCTGTAATGTTCAGTATTTACCATGAGGAACTTGCTTTTTATTCCTTCTCAGGACATAATGTTGATAGCATGAGTCTCCCTCTTTTCAGATTCAGTACTAAAACAATGTCTCAGGATGATATTAACAGGCACTGCTGCAGCATATGAAAACTTTCAATATTTATTCTGATCATATTCCTGGCAGTAACAATGTAGTTAATGAATTCACCTAAAGTCTCCACTACAGTTTTTCATTTCCCATTTCAAGCTGTTTTGAAGTGCACTTTACAATAGTTGCTTTCATCACAAACTTGGTTTCATTTTAAGAGTGGAAGAGTCTGATCCCTGCAGATCCCAGAAATACTGTATGCTACATATTCATCAAAGTTTGGAAATCTATTTAAGATCATCAGATGAAAGTAATTTAATAGTTTAAAATACAAATATACACATATTTATCTTGGAAAAAGAGCTGGAACATGTTGGCAAGCAATTCATCTTAGAATTCACACTGTTTTCTTGTTGGGTCAATAGAAAAGGATTTTCTCTGCTGCTATTTGAAACAAACTGCTGCTAAATCCTATGCAAAATCTGGAACACATTATGCCTGTATGTGCTGATATTTTTTTATATCACAAGGATAGCTAATTACACAGCATTGTTTATTTGTTTATAACTGCATGACTTTAATGCTGCCTGATGCCTGTGAGATTCCAAAATCAAGTTGGTCGTTTTTATACACAGAACAGATTCAACATGAGTACCTGCTTGTTAATATAGGTACCGGAACAGCAGGAAACTGTCCATCTCAACTCATTTCACGTATGGAATATGGCAAGTCTTGCTTTGTATCATACCCCAAGTTATTATAAAAACTAAAAGCCTAGACTAAAACCCTCTAGTGTTTTAACTGTTGTCCCTCCACTTGCTCCAGCAAAACAATGCATACACCAGTACATACATAATATATAATATACACCAGTATATACATAATATACACCAGTATATACATAATATACACCAGCTGAAGGACTGGACACATTTTAAGATTTCTAATGAAAATTCACTCAACATTTCAACATTGGTATCACTAAATTATGTGTCATTATGTGGGCTCTATGTGGAAGAAAAGGGTTTTCTTTAATACATGCTGAAAATGGAAACTATCATCAGTGATGACGTTCTGAGCACGAGGCATTTTTCAATGACAACTTCTACAGAGGGAAGTGATCTGGACTAATGTCGAATACAGAGCTTTTTTTAACCATAAGTCCCATACAGAAATCCAAAACTGCTACTCAGTGTTCTACTCGCACACCAGAGAAACATTATCAAAGAGAGGTGTTCACCTCATGGGTTTTTTATGACAGTATTTATCCTGAGGAAGCACTTAGGGGCTCAAGCACATGTATATGTGGGTGTATGTATTTGTATTACATTTACAGATACATGTATCAGGATTACTTCACACAAGACTAAACTAAAATCATCCCTGAAACTGAACAAAACAATATGGATGTTTCAGAGTAAAATTTCACCAGGGTTTTAGGAACTGAGGAATACTACAACTAATTTAAATTGCAGCTTGGCAAAAGGTAATTATCCTGGAGGAGACGTGTCCTCTGAAAGCAGTTTCTTTCTCAAAAATAATTTTGTTCTATAATAGTCTCTAAAATATATGTACCTTCAAATACAAAAAGACTGTTTAATAAGAACTTCATGTGCTCTGTTCTGATTCTTCATTTATATTGCAAATGGAAAAAAACAGGGTGTGTTATGAATTAAATTCAGAACAAATAACAAACACAAAAGGGCTATTGTCAATTTAGAGAACAGGCTACTGTATGAAAAATTTCTAGTGCTTCTTATCCATCTTATATTTTACCTACTTATTCCAATTATGACTCTCTAAATTTGAGTATGTCGAATATCCCATTTCTACAGATTTTTCATGTTACCAAGGGAAAACCAACATGTTACTAAAAACGGGTTTAAAACCACAGAAAGATCAGTAGACTTAGCAGCAGCCTTTAAACAACTTACTGTTAAACTCCTATTAAACTAAACTTCCAGTAACTTAGGCCCTGCTTAGGTAAGTGCAGATTTATTGGAAATATATGTAATAATGCAAAAATATTCCAAGAACCTATTTGAACAGACACATCTCTAAAAAGAAGTTCTGTGGTAAAGAGAGCATTTTTTGTTGTGGCAGTTCTTTTCTCTCTTGCTATTTATACAGTTATTACTGGGGTGCAGCAAAATTACAGCTAATGAATAACAATCCACATTATTTCCAGCAGTGTCCATCTGATGGGTCCTCCTATAGCTGAAATGGGGTGTTTGCCCAGCCAGGATTTGACTTGCACATAAAAATAACAACTCTGACATATCCTAGTCACTTGCTGATCTGGGTCTGATATCTTCTCTTTGCTAACCAAGTACACAAAGCTACTGTCTTCTAATAAATACAATTTTTAACAATAGGCCATTGTACTGGTTAACTCTGAATCTAAATACAAGTTTCTTCAGCAAATCTTATATATCTATCAGCAGGAATAAAATGCACACATGCTTCACATGTGACTTTCCACTCACCTTCAATTTAGTAAGAATAGAATACTTAAACGTTTGAATGTGCAGTTCTCACTTTGTTTCTAAATTTGGGACATTAAATTATTGTTGGAAGCATCTCTCACTAAAAGAGAATAGAAGGAATAAGGACAATATCTAACTATAAAGTCGTGACTGTGAAGGAGTTTTCTTTTACTCAGTGTTCTGCAAAAAAAAGCTGTTTGTGGCATTGCAGAATTCTATAATTTGTTGTGTGTTACTGCAAGGTGAAAGAAAACCTCATCATCTGATCACCACTGTATCTTTACAAGCCCTGAAGATAAAGTATGGAAAATCTATAACTGCAATGTTATGTCTGTTGCTGTTGCACTCTTTACTAATCAATCAATGCCTCTCAACAAAGCTCTTTCAGCCTCCTCCTATAGCAGCCTCCTCCTATAATCAGCTCTACAAAAACAGTTCAGAGATGCATCTTTTGTGCTTCTCTGTAATTTACATATACTAAAAAAATCACTCAGCATGCTATTCATAACATGTTCTGTAGTATGGAACACACTGTATTAATGTGCCATAATCACAGCCATTATTCAAATAGGCTAAACCATTTCTTACATTGTAAATTTCACTCTGAAGACTGAATGGGTTAGATCATTGTTTCCTCATTTTCCTTTGCCAGTAAAACACAATTGTAAAATAACTTGCTGACCTTCCTGTGCATGTACAGTAGGAGTAGTGTTCTGTAACATAAATGACTGTTCTAACAATCTGTAAACATTTGTACCTCATACACAGACACCTTCCGGCTGATTTTTAATCATGAAACAGAACTTTCTGTATTTGCTGAAACTGAACAACAGTCATCAGTGGAGCAAAAGGCATTTCCTGCTGCATCGATGCAAGCTTCAGCTGCTGCCATTATCATGCCATTTCACACATGATGTTATCCCATGGCACATATTGATTTACTTGCCTTCCCTTCCCCACTGGTCCCCAGGGGCCTGCCTCACCTGCATTTAGCTCAGTCATTTTCACCTCCTACTGTTTTAATAAAAATTCAGATTTGGATGAGTTAGCACTGCAGCTAGTGACTGTACATAGGATTTTACTTTGCTCTTTTGTAGGTGAACAGTCTAGAGGGGAAGGGGCAAGGAGCCTTCATTTCACCAGTTTGTCCACCTTTTGCATTTAACGCAATTTAGGAGGATCAGCAGATTCGTGGTTATCAGAACTTCGGTCAGCTGCTCAACGGCTCTCAAAGAAAGTCATCTGCTGCATGTGCTCGAGTAAAGATTTATTTAGAGAGCCTTCTATGGGAGGCCAGTGAGGTGAATAGAAAGGGTAAGAGCACTGGTGAGGAGGTCAAGTCCCAGGTGCCCTGCTTGCTTTCAGGGCAGGAACAAGGCACACAGGAAGCAGGGTTGCACAGGGCTCAGGAAAAGAAATAAGTAGACGCTTGGTTGCAGATATGTTGCCTGACTTACAGAAGTACTGGGAACCAATGAAGTTTTCCTGTTAGTCAGTAACACATCTTACACTAAGAAGTTTTTCTCAAGGTGCCAGCACAGTAAAAGATTATTTCTGTCCCATATATAACTCAACCAAACTCTGCCTGTTAGAGAAGTTGACAGTACCTCAGTTACTAAAAGAAGATTTTAACACATTACAAGAGATGTATATTTTACACAAACCAAACTATAATATGAAAATATGCTATGGTCACAACATACGTTATGATCTCTACAGAGAGCTGTTGGTGAGGCATTTTGATAACAAATTAACACACAGGACTTGCTTAAAATTTAGATCCCTCTGCATATATATATGGTTCCTGCCAATCTCTACTTTCAACTCCTTAGAACAAGCCTTGATTTAACAAAAAAAAAAGCAAAAGAGCTAGAACAGTTCAAAAGTGATGGTAACAGTAGAGAGAATTTCTCCCTCTGTATTTTCATACCACATCTATCATTATAGTATCTGGTGAGGCACTGGAATGGGTTGCCCAGGGAGGTTGTGAATGCTCCATCCCTGGCAGTGTTCAAGGCCAGGTTGGACGAGACCTGGGGTGATATGGTTTAGAGCGAGGTGTCCCTGCCCATGGCAGGGGGGTTGGAACTTGATGATCTTAAGGTCCTTTCCAACCCTAACTATTCTATGATTCTATGATTCTATCTGAGAATATGAATTTGGCTGGTCAGGGGATGATAATCAGGTATTTACTTTCCCTTCAAGAAATTTATGATGGCACGTAGTCTTATCTAGAATATGAATTCTTAGAAACCACCACAGGTTACAAATGGAATAATACACTTTAATTTTGATTTTTCCATCCTGATGGTAATGCTGTTAACTAGCTTAGTTCAAATCCATGTATCCCTTGAGCTGATAGTAAAAGCATGAGTCACAAAGCTAGAATCTATTCCTCCAGTTAACTTCCCTGCATCACTTATTAGTGTATACAACAACAACAAAAAACCCCCCAAACAACTCCAATTCCAGTTTCTAAATGCTACCAATCATCATTTTGACCTTCAGATATAGAGTACTTGAAGGCATACCCTACAGAACATTCCACCTAAAAATGGTCAGAAATTCAGAAAGTGGGCAAACAAGGACAACATTCTCTAAATCGTTGCTAAACTTTTCTTTGCTACTGTAAACCTGAAATCTGAATCCAACTATGCTGCAGTTGAAGTCCATTTTTGCTGATATAAATACAGTATTCAAGTTTGGTTCAACTTCATCTCTATATCGATGTTATCTTCACAATACATCTTGGGATGTATAAAGGGAAGTGTGGCATAAAGACTATCCCTCAGGGTGAGCTATATTGGATGTAACATGGTCCACACATTTGCATTCAGTAGCTTGGCATGAAACACACAACTGTATTAGCAAATCACATTGGACAAGTCTGAAAAACACAGCAGATGCTGGCAATCACAGAGACAGCCTTGAAGTGCAGCCTCTCGTATTATCCTCACCCTCTGTACTGTTATGTTGAATTCTGACAGGGAAATGACCTTTAACAAGCTTCTTTGGATAGAAACAGTCAAAAGATCTTTTCTGTTTGTCTGTTATCAAATAAATAGGTCTTCATGCTTGTACAGTAATTCGACAAACATATCTTTAACTATATAGATCCAATTTTGTGGGGACCTTTGTTAATTCAGAGCTAATAAGTTGGTAGCAGCTTAAACCACTCACTTTTGAAAAGGGTAATAAACTGTTGAGGCATATAGAGGTTTGAAAAATGTCTTTTGTCTCCCACCAGGCAGAAGTAGAACCTTCTCTGCTTAGGCAAAGGTTCTCAAACACTGGCGAGGTCAATTCTCTGTATGTCTAAACCATCTCCCTCCCAAAATAAGGCAGCAGAATTAAATGAAGGCCATGTCTCTCAGTTACATGAATAAAAAACCTGATACTGTCTTTACTGCAGAAAACAAACAGAATGTGCTGCAGGCCTCTGAAGTCTGTGATCACATGCAAGTTAGCTGGCCTTTTTAGATGAAAATCTGTCTATAATCATCTTCTGCAAACTATCAGTACATTTGTGCAGTCAGTTCAGGAATCAGGCTGACTTGATAATATACCTGAATACAACACCACAAATGTGCCTCTTCACTGCATTTATTTACTTAACTATTAAATTGCAGTGCATATATTAGGTGTTTCTAGAACACCTACAGCTGGAGAGAGCTGACTGGCGTTTTAGCTTATGCTAATCACTTACTAACCTGGTCAGGTACCTCTTCTTGACTTGATGTTTTTATGAGTAGCTAACAAGCTTCCTTTCTTCTTTCTCCAGCCTCTTCCAACTACCTATTTTTAATCCACCCCCTCCCCAACTCCCACCTTTCCTTTTTCTCTCAGGAGCAAATGCTAACAGGATTTATATTCAGAAGCTTGTCACATGACAGACATCTATTTTTCACTTGTCAGACTGGCCAAAATTGAAGCAAAAGCCTATTAGTATGACAGTCAACTAATGCAGATTCTGTGGGTCAAATCGTCATCAAAACCGGGTGCAACAAACACGTGTGAAAGTTATTTAATTAAAAATATTCAGACTCAGACAACAAGCAACAAAATTTCTCCATATCCATTAAGGGTGTTATAAAAAAGAAATAGAACAAGGCACAGGATGGGCAGAGCGACAGCATATTGGAAAAATCAAGAGCCACATAACAACGTATCACTTTTTAAACAAATCTGTCTGTAAAAAGAAAATTGGAAGTGGCTAATACTTTATCCTCCAATAAACAGATAAAAATGTACACGTGCTGCCAGTTTGAATAGGATCTACCTCATTGAATATATTCTGGGTTATATTTTTTTCCTGTATAAATCAGAACTGGCAGCCATTTTCCAAGATGAAAATACATGTTAAGAGGCAAAGACACCTGGCCAAACAACTTTTCACTTATTTTAAGAAATAGTAGTAGAAGTGGTTTTCCCTTTCTTGCAATGAATGCAGGTGATTTTTATCCCCAATGAAGTAGCAGTATGCAATTTAAAAGTGCTAAAAGAAACCAAATGACACTCCTCCCTGTTTGAGAACACAATACTTATTTTTTTGTGATTGATTCTTCCACATAAGTTGCCTGTACAGAACATAACATGCTGGTTAGATTATGCTCCACAATGCTTGAGACTGAGTGAACTCAGTAAGCATAAGTTTCCCAGCTGCATAAATAACTACACCTTACTTACTGCCTGATACAAGAGCGAAACGGCTCTGTTAGCCTTGGCAGAGAATTGTTTCAGACACAACTGCACTTGATTTATGTAGAGGATCCATTAATTCAAAGCTAATCTTGAAGCTGAGATGGTCAGAGTCACCTTATCTACTGCTGCTGCTATGTGAAACCAAGGTAACAGATGGTAAAACAGCAGCACCCTGGGACTGGATGCTTTTGCGCAGTATGCTACAGTATCATTACTTAATTTAAGAGAAGGTGGTTATTTTTCCCTCTCTACCAAAGGCATGGAATATCTTTTCTCAGTAAGGCCTTTTCTCAGTGATAAAGAGATCACAAGGGTCTTTCATACTTTACAATACACAAATCAAAACTACAACTTCAGTTTTAATTATACTGAACCAGATTTGGGATGAGTTCTGACAACCTGTAGCCCTTTGAGCACCCCGTCCTCTCCATATTCTGCTATACCAGTTCCTTTCAACACCCCTCTGCTGTTCTGCTTTCTGTCCCTACAGCTGTACAATCCTCTCTAAACGACATGGCACTCTAATTTCAGATATGGTCGATAACAGAAAGCCAAACTTTCCAGCATGTTTAGCCATCTCATCAAGTCTTATGAATGCTGGTTTTCGGAGTTGACATTTCTCTTTGTTATTACTAATGTCTCCAGGAGCACAGGGAAAGAAGTGATTAAATTCAGAAAACTTCCTTTACATATCAAGGCATTTAAGAACACTGTTCTAATGAAGAATAATAGTGGTATTTACGCTCTTATAAGACTATACACTAAAGCTAAAATGACATAAAGCAGTTTACAAGTTGTAATTCTTGTGACGTTTGTAAAGGCTGTAAAAGCAACAGAGCCAGGGATCTTTTAAAATTTCAAACAAACTATAAAGAGTAGTGTTACAAAGCTGAAAGATTCTAGCAATACAAAGGGATTCCACTTCCACTGCATGCACAAAACACGTTTGTATGTCTGAAAACAAAACTGAATTACAAAAGTTAATAATGGGGGGAGAGGTGGTAGGAGAGATGGGGGAGGAGAAGGAGAATAATTTCAATAAGGGATTTAATCCCATATTCAGAGGACTAAGATAAAATCCAGGAATGAACTAACTATAAAACAACACCACAGCGTGGGTGAAGCATTTGGAATTACTACCAGCTTCCAGAGAGAGTGCGCTGAACTCAGAAGATCCAAAACTTCTTTGGTCTCTTACACAAAGCACATTAAGGGCATTTTTATGCAAGATTCAGGATTTGGTTCTGGTATTTTTAAACTGTGTTTACATGTTTACGTGTTTACATTGAATGGCATATTGAGGGTCAGAAGTCCTAAGTTCTGTTCCCATGTTGGACTCCTGGCTATGATCTGGAGCAGGTCATCCAATCTTTCTGCTTATGGCCTGCAATATGGGTATAATAATATTTGTCTCTGTGAATAAGATATTTTAAGATGGACCATTTGCAGCATGGTTTGAGAGTCTCACATTACACAAATCTAAAGGCTTTGATGCTTCGGAAGATGCAAGATGAAGAATCCACTTGTTTTAAACTACTGACAAAACCAGTTTTTTAAACCTATTTTGTCAAATTTGAACATATATCTAGAAAAAAAAGCTTTTGGAGTAAAGTTTCTAATTCCTTTTTGCTTGCCTGTTTTTATCACATTTGCTTCATTTGCAAGAATGGGACAGCAACTGAAATGAAACTGTAAGCTGACAGAAGTCATACTATATTGTAGATGTGTTCAAAACCCACCAGTTTACAGGCTGCAAAAGCTTCCATTCAAAAAGCAAGGCAACCTCCCACACACTGCACAAGCAATCCATTTTGATAAAATGCATGCTTTTGTGAATCGTAAGCAGGGTTTCTACGAAACTGTCTCTCCTTTTCTCCCAATTCCCTGCAGACGTGTGCAATTTCCACTGCCTGTCAGTTTATCAAAAAAAAAAAACAGAGCATCAAATTTCAGCTCTGGATTGTCAGGTCTGATTCCGATTTCCTTTCAAATTCCCAAATACTGACACATTGATTGGAGTTCACAGTGTCAGACAACAGCACTTAAGAGACATTTTTGCTAAAATATAGCTTCTGATCTATCTTTTGTGTTGTTTTTCTTTTTTCTTCTTCCAGCCTCAAGAGTATTGATCTGGGACTCATTTATATAAGATTTTCACGAAGTAGAAGGCAATTTGCTCAAACAAAATAGTTCTTTTGTATAACCTTTTAAAAGGGGGCCCATCAAAAGGGATTGATCACCTTATTTAGTTTGCCGAAACATCTCCCTAGCACTTCCATAAATTGCCTGTATCTTTAAGTTCCCAAAAGCTAGCAAGATCTAAACCAAGTGCTCATAGCTACACAGTGTTCCATGTGTTGTAGTTTTGCCATGTTAGCATCATATAAAAGTTGTAACTCCGTAACAACAAACATTTTTATGCACACATATACTCTGATAATACTGTTTATCAGTAAAACATCTTTAGTAAATACATTATCACAGCAGATCTTCTTTATCAGATATTACCTGAGATTAATGTCATCAGTATGGTGGTGTTGATTCTGACAGAGACCTCTCTCTAAATTATAAACCTCAGAGCCACGCTGTCAGTCATCCTGTCTCTTCAACAATTGTCCTGCTTCACTGGAGGTTATGAGACTGTTTTAAACTGCACATGAGTGTATTTCAGAGGCAGCAGCAGCATTTGGGATACTGGAGCAGTTCCACAAATTGCATAACAATAGATTTTGAAGCTCTCTAATTTGTGTGTACATTGTAATTTCATGTAAATGGTTAATTTGATTCTCCCTCCAGTGTGGAAGTCAGAGAATGCTACAATATTTCTCCAATTACACTCTAAAGAAGCTGGCTTCCTTTCCAAAAGTGTAAGGTGGTGGGTTTTTACACACACATGGAGTATATTTAGAATGTGTGTAGACTGCATGGATTTAGCTGTGATGTAAAGTGGAAGGTCTGTTGCTACCAGGGAACATTTCTTTTTTAACCGTTCATATTTAAAGGAAGCACCCCTCAAGGGTAACATTTCTATATACAAATATACACACATGTGTTTTTTAAAAGAGTGTGCATAAACACGTACATATGCACAAACACAAACATTCTGACAGCATAATCACCTGCTTCTTGGATGGCCACAAAGGGAGCAGAAAACAAAATATCTGTCTCACCGTATTCTCAACTAGGCCTTTTCCTTTCAGAGACAAAAATTCTCAAGGCTGTTTTCAAACTGTGGTCACACGTGGGAGGAGGATGGACAGGGTAAACACCTCCTGCACTAATTGGATAAAAAACCTTTAGAAGTTTCTCAATAAAATTCAAAAGGACAGACGACTAAGAGTAAATAGGAAATTGTAGTGTTTGAATTGGGATCAGGGGTCAATGAATAAGCAACCTTACAACAGCCAAAGAAGAAATAATAAGTGAAATAATATAAAATGTGTCAGTTAAGTTCCTGATGTTAAAGCAAAAGCTGGTTTATCTAAACCTCTGTACAAGCTACCCACCCCTCTTCAAGCAAGCTGCAAGGAAGTCACATAAATATTACCATGTTCACTCTTAAAACTTCTCATATCTGAGCAGTGATATGAGAAGCTTTTGTACTGTCCTTATAGCTCATTCTCTATTAGTATTAACTTCAGAGAGCTTCAAAACATATATGCTATTTTTAGAAGGATACTAGGAAGACATTCATGGTACAGGGATAGAGGGGAGAAAACAACAATACAATACATCTGTTTTAACTTGCAAAATCCTAAATTTCCAAAAGCAGAAATGCCTTTGCCAAGCACCTAAACTAAGAATGGAGAAAGATATTCTACATGCAACTCAAATACATCATGGAGCTAAGGAAAAGGATACACAATTAGCTAACAATAAGCCTAAGAAGCTGTTGTGCTGGCAACACCTAGAGTCTGTGGGACCCAGGACTGGACACATGGTGTACTGCAGCTGGAAGCACAAATTTCCTTCTGCAGGAATTGACCTACATTTACAGAAAGAATTGAAGCTGCCATTTGCTTGTCTTACTGAAGGGGATATCTGTTTTTAGGCTTACATATGACACTAGTTATATCCAGAACAGTCATGTACATAACAATGACACCATGAGAAGTTATTATCTAACTACAAGCATATATGAAACCTTTCTTTTTAATACACTGTATTTGTATGTGCATTATAACACACATATAGAGCTACAGCCACATATACTAGCTAAAAGAGCTGGTTTTCATTTTAGGCATGAGGAAAGTTGTGAAATCTATCATGGGTAGAACAAATCCCTTTTGCTTTTTTTTTGCTACGTTCTTTGTTTTAAAGGATCTAAAATATTTCACTTCTATTTGAATATGGAATAGAAGGATAAACAAATGAGTGACAACACAGGATATGTGTCGTGATGTTCACTTGTTACAGAACCCTATTTTTATGTAAGTCAGTCAGTACTTTCCCAAATCAGTAAGAATATATTTGGCTAAATGAAAGATCAGTTACGAAGTTTTCAGCATGGTTACTTTTGATCTAATGGCACCTGAACCCCAAGCCAAGATGAGGGTAGAAGTCTTGTTTCTGAATCATTTACAGTTTAGTTAATTAGTAACAAAAGAAAACCAAGTCACAGAGAAGTTCAGAGACTTGATAAGGGTTATAAAGTAGCTCAACAGCAGAGGCAATAAAAGAGCCCTGATTGACTTTCAGCCCATTTTCCTTCCCACTGTGCCTTTACACTGCAAGAGACAGGGCTCAATTTTCTCCATATGTTATTCTGTCAGGTAAAAATATAAAAGGGTAAAAATGGCATATAATTGTTTTTACTGGAATTATTTTTTATTGGGATTTTCATTTGTGAGAGTATTCCATCATGTTTCTTTCACAAAAACTCTCACACTGTGAGTGCCTCAAAATGCAGAGGAATCCTCTGTCAGGATGGATGAACATACACAGGTTGGGATGTGAGATCTTCACAAAGACATAAACCATAAATCATATACTGGATGTGAGCTGGTCAAGAAGTCAGATAGTTTTACTTCTAGGGAGAAGGATCAAAGTAAGACTTAAATACTGTGCAGAAACAAACAAACAAACAAAAAAAAACAACCAACCATTAAGTAAAGCATGTCTTGGACTCCCCTGGAATCACCACAGTGACACGGAGCACTTCCTTGCTTCATCAATTGCCAAGAACTGCCGTTTATGTCCAGGCATCTCTGTCATCTATAAAGGACTTGCACAGCGAAGTGTTGGACTCAGTAACGTTTGGCAGACTCATTTTTTTAATATGTCTTCCCTCCAGTGCAAAGAAGACATATTTTGTATCTGTTCCCAGTCAGATCATTGTTAACACTGCCACAGCTTCAATCAGATTAGGATTTTTCCTATGCAGCTCTAAATAGACCATGACCATATACACCTATAACTCAGGCTTCTATAGTATCAGAAACAAAAAGTTGCAAGCAGAAGAGCAGGCAGTAATGCTATGTCAGTTCTTCACCCGAACCAATCCTCATTTGGCAGTAATACCTCACTGAAAATGGCCAGTGATCTGGGGAAGTGGGCACAGTGCCATTCAAACAGATGGGCAGGGGTCTTAGACGGCCAAGAGACTGTGTATGTGTGTCAAGTGAGGGTACTTAAAGCAGGATTCCCAGCTGGCAATATCCACATGGTTATCCAGTCTAAGCTTGCACTTTGACAAAGAAACGCGCCATTGCTAATCCAGCTCAGGGTTGGATTAAGTGGGAAGGAAAAAGAACAGCTTCCATCACCACTTTGGACTCAGGATGCATGAGTGGCTGGAATAGAGAAAGGCTTGTTTCTGCATTCTCTTTTTCTTTTGCTGCAATGCCTGCATGGGAAACTGTATTCTGACTGGATATGATAGGAAATAAAGGACCCAGTGTCTTCAGCTGAGGAACACCTTTACTTAAGCTTTTTAATATAGATACATTTAAGTAACATTACTCTTACCGACCCCCCTACTTAACTAACTACATGAAGTGTCTAATTGTTTCTCTCCTTCTGCTGTAACTTTGGTTATGCAATACTGGGAATAACTGCTGTGCAAAATGTACTCCAGACATTCCTCTTAAAACATTAGGTTTTCTGAGTCCCTGAATGGAATTCATACAGAATCATAGAATCATAGAATAGTTAGGGTTGTAAAGGACCTTAAAATCATCTAGTTCCAACCCCCCTGCCATAGGCAGGGACACCTCCCACTAAATCATGTCACCCAAGGCTCTGTCCAACCTGGCCTTGAACACCACCAGGGATGGAGCATTTACAACTTCCGTGGACATATGAGGTATAGCAAGGCAGAAGGTAATGAACAAAATCTCTATTGATGTCAAAACCTAAATTACATCACAAGTGAACGTTTTGGGTCCAACTCTAAACTATAAGTAAATCACGAAAGAGTCAATATGACTGCAGAGGGGTAAGTGAGGGCTGAATGTGTATCTTTAGTAACTAAAACAGAGAACTGATTAACTACATGCAATTTATTTTTACTGCATGCTTTACCCACCAAACAGAATACCATAAACAACCAGATATTTACCATTTTACACACAATGCAAAATCCATAATCAGGACTAGTTATACTTAGATGACAATATTTAGTACTTCTAGGTCATTCAGGATCATGGATTTTAAATAATTGCTATTACAATTCTAACAGGCAAGAGGAATTATCACTCAACTACATATAAAGAACTGACACTCAAGCAGCTTTGAGGATTTGCTTATTTTGGTTGAAACAAGTGTCTATGGCTACAGAATTACAAGGAAGTTTCTGGTTCTGAATTTTGTGGTGACACCACTTGACCTTAACTAAGATTTTAGGACCAGAAAAAAATTATGATTGCTCGGATTGTAACTAATGTAATTTATGCTACAAAGAAAAAACAGTCACCCTGGAAGTTTAAAAATGGCAGGATTTGATCCACAATGACATTTGCAAGGTTCAGAACAAGAGAGTTTGAGTACGAGAGGATGGATGCTGCAGAGAGGGGTAGGAAGCCTAAGAGAAAAATTAACTGCTCATCATTTGTAAACCATAGCAGTCTTTTGGGTCCATGGAACAGATGCAGCTTTGTGACTAAAGTCATCGCGAATAGGTCTGAGCTTGAATGCAAGCATATAAAATACCTTTAATATTGATTATCTTCATGAGATTATGCTATATTTTGTATTATTCTATAAAGGATTCTATAAGGGGTTAGAAAATACTTATATTTCTGTTCTCACCAGTATGTAAATCACCACATTTGTGTGAAGAGTTCCACAATATTTTTCTGAGCTTTAGCTGTATGCTCTTAAAAAAGCAGTATACATGTCCATATTAAATTATATCCCACTCTTTAATCACTAAAAATCATCCTGAATTTGACATGCTGACCTTTCAACTACATCTCCTTCAGACAGAAAAAAATAGACAGAAAGAAATCTTATGTTATTTAATGAAAAAGGAATCCTCAACCCCATTAAGTGAAACTTAACAATCAGGCTGTATTTTAGCTACAATCAGTTTTTTTTTTTTTGTGAACAATACCATTAATCCAGTACATGTAAAGCTACACTTCTGTACCTTTGCTCTTGTATTTTGATAGTCTATACATTCACATCATGATGATTAGTTACCATTTTCAATGATATGCCAAAGAAGTATTTTATATTTTTAGCACACCTGAATGTTTTACATCGGTGCCAGTCATTCAGTCTTCAGAAATAGCATTATGCCAGGAGAATTAACAGAATGCCAGCATTTAAGGCAAGGACAATCCCATCTTCTTTAATTAAACATGGATTAATGATCTGGGGAATACAGAATGCTTTTGGTTTTGCCTGTCTATAAGTGGTTTTGGTTTTGCCTGTCTATAAGTGGTTCTGCATAGAGAGCATAACATAAGCTTTGTGAAGCTCCCAAAAATGAGAAAAGCATGTTGTTCTGTGTCTCATTTCTATGTAAAATTAATGAAAATGAAGCAATGCACTTCCCATGCATAATGAATAACCATGCCAAACTGGATCAACTTTTTCAGACTTTTCCTCTAGAGGGCTTTTAAATGAGGTCAACAGCAAACATATCTTTACATTTGATCTGAGCAAGCAGCGCAGAGTAACAGAACTTGTCCATGCAAAGTGCAGTAACAAGGTTTTCTTGATTTTGATGATGAAAAATACACTACCCTTGTATTTGTACCAGATATGGATTTCACAGTTTTGGTTACAGAGCAAAGACAGGACTGTGAGTAGACATACACAGTCCCCATTAACAATGCTGAAAAGATCAATGCTAGCTAAGAACAAGAATGGCAACCCCATATGTCAGATTCAGGAGGACCAACAGCACATTCCTCCTGAGGGGGAATATTACTCCACAGAGGAGTTTCAAAGAATCAGGTAAGATGCTCACATTCTGCCTTGGAAACTGAAAAATAACATTCCAATTTAAGAGAACACAGCACCAGCATGGCCACAGTAAGGACAAAGCACATAACATTTGAGGGCACTGCTAAGTGAAACTACTGTAACACCTCATGTTGTGTTTTCTAGTTTGGAAGCAGACCATATCAGCATAGTACAACTGAATATTATACGTTCTTTTCCTGGTCCATTCAAAGACGCTATTTCTTCACTATGGGAGACCACACTCTGGAAGTACAATAATACACAGCAAACACATTGCATAACTCAGAGCTTGTTCTTCCTTTGCTTAAAAGAAATCAACTATGGTTTTTCTACTTCTATAAACATACTTTTACTATAGAAAATTTAAAAAAAAATCTATTAAAGAAATTACTGGTAGCATTCTGGAGATCTCCATGGCATCTCCTGACTGACTTCTCACTGACTCTGCTAATTCCTATTTATGCTCACAGGTCTCACACTGGTATGTCCCATGGAAGTAATATACATAGGAGTATCAGGGATCCTTGCCAGACAGTACTAGACTATGTTTTCCCTGCATTGCTTTACACTCATAACAAACACAGGCTGGCCTGTTTCATGACCTGTATTTAGGATATCCTGTGGTATCTCTTCTCCTTAGGGGCTGCAGTACAATGACATATCCCTAAACTAGCTCGCCACGCCACTAGCGGCAGGTTTGCTATGCATGGGTAAGTTTAGAACACGTTGCAATTCACATCCCCGAAGCAAGATAAAATTGGAGCAGGCGCTGCTAGAGTCACAGGCTCGGCAGCCCCCTCTCCTGGAAGGATGCTCTCTCTGGTCAAGAAAGAAGATTGCACACGGCCGCTTGGGAGAGGGCATTTTTTATCTTGGGAGTCTCATACAAAAAATTTTGTTTTAGACGTTTTATTAACAGAACCAAGCTAATTAAGAATCCGTTTCTACGCCAGAGAGGCTAGAATTAAAAGATGACATATTTACTCACAATGTGCCTTATTAAGGGTCTATTTTTTGTTTTACTTTACTAATTGTACTACTACTATTGAAATTATTATTAAATAAATTTTCAGTAAAACTTACAATATCCAATTTCAATTTAAACCACACTGTGCTGGGAAAATACATTCTAAGTCCCTTGTCCTGGAAACCTTGTCATCTGTATAAATCTTTTATTTATTTATATTAATGTAGGACATACACAGAGTGGTCTTACAGGAAGTCTTACAGAAAATGTCAGGAGTCAAATCCACATCTTCAAAGCGCTGCTCTAATATTTTAAACCCAGGGAAATTACTTTTATAAATGTATTTAAGCTTTTTAAACTTTCATTTTTTATTTATTTTAAAATGCTTCCCTTTTCAAAATCTTCCCTACTTCTACTACATTCTAAGTCTGTAGTTGGGATGCTTTTCAATTGAACTTGCAATTAACCATGATTTTACATTAATCAGTACATTTTGCAAAGTTAAAACATCTACACTTACTCTCAATTTCATTCTTCCTTTTTACCTTCTAAAGAGAGACATTGTTGGAATGTTTCTCTGCAGCATCCTTTTGCAGGTCTTATAGGACAACTCAGACTAGGAATCAGTATTATATAGCCAGGTCACCAAACCTCTGAAGACATCTTGATTACAAACATAGTTATTGTTGTTTGCCACCCAACGTGATTAACCATAAATTGTAAATCACTTCACAGTTACCTCCTACAGAAGATTAATCTACACAGAAAATAGTGATAAAAAGAAAGAGGCCACATTCCTCCTCTGTAATGCCAAATCCTGGCAAAAGGGCTTACCATGTTTGAAACTCAGGCAATTATTAAAATCATAAGTAGAAAAATAAATACAACCATAAAGCTTCTTCCTTTATATCCCAGCTTTTCCCATACTGTGTTTATTCAGCCAGACTATTCACAGCCATGATGGTGTGAACACGAAATTTTTATGTTGCTATTCAAAGTGATCATTGAAAATGGATGTTCCAACTTCCACTTTATCATTGAACTGAAAATCTGGAATGTGTTGAAATTCTTTTTTAATATACAAATTGTTAAATACATTTATTTGTAAATTTTAATGTATTTGAGCGTATCATTAAAAGTAAACAAAATCCACAAAACAATTACTGCTTGGGAATGTGAACTGCAATGCCATACCACCCAGCCCAGATATTCTTCTTATCTGTATGTCAGCATTTCTCCCTTTAATAAGTTAATATAGTTGATTTTATCATCTTCTTTATGCATGGTAAGACAGAAGTTAGCAAATAATGATACTTCAGCAATCTATCTGTATAAACAGTTGCACTAAACAAGCAGAAAGGGATTTGGAAGGCAAAAAGCATCCCGAAATTCTTGAAGAAGAAGCTGCAACTATGCAAACTGTTCATGATCTCAGCAGTTGGGATGGAATTTAGGGAATTTGGGTTAAACTCCTAAAGTGAGCAGAACCTACTGGGAAGGAGGAATGGCTAGGCTAAGTGATCACTAATTTGGGCTCTCTAAAGTAATTTACATTATAGTAATTAAAGTCGAGATTCCCTTGCTGTTGTATTTACGAACTCTATTAACCTGTGACCTTTCTCTCAAGTTTACACCCAACTGTTTCCAATTTTTTTCCTTCCACTCCTGTGGAAGTTATTGCTCATAATAATTAATTGTATTTGGAGCCTGAGAAGTAGATACATACTTTAAAAGAATCTGGCTGTAGTGTGGTGCTGTGTAATTATACTAGATCTGTCTTTGTGATCCTTCAGCTGAGCCACTGCTAATATCCTTGCTTTTGTTTGTATTGATTTTTCTTTAAGTGCAGCCTGCCATATGTTTTTCATTTAGCTGAATATAACATGATGGGTAAAATTCTGCTGCAAATCATAGTGATGCAAACAAAGAACATGCTTTGCTCCTACATTAATATTTGGCTTTTATTAACCCAATTTTAATGACATTTTAATAAGAAAGTACAGTAACTTTTATGCTATGCATAGGCATAGTATAAAAGCAAGCAGAAAAAAAATATCTGAAGCTCTCCTTTGTAGCTGCAGCACTGTGATATCTGCTTATCTGAACACAAATTAACATACGTCCTCACATTTTCTAGTCAGGGAGTCAAAATCAAGTTTGATTCACAGCTGAATGACTCTGTTTCTTACTATGTGTTAATATTTGTATCGCACACTGTTACAGCATGGTATGATTCAGTGTTCAGCTTTTGGAGGACAGATCTTTAGAGTTGAGAGCAATCATTCGTATCCAGAATGCTCATCATGTGTAATGCAATGTCTTAAGAACATACAGTAGCAGAAGTAGTGTACTAAATAGTGTGTGTGTGGGGGGGGGATCTTTCCAAAGAAAGAAAAGTGAGTTAATCTGAGAGCTTTATGCTTTGGGGAGCTGAAAATGGGCAACGTGGATACTAATTTCTGGAGAAACGGGCAGGTGCTGGGGTACATAAAGAGCACACTGCTTTTCACAACAGGGGGAAACATTGAACAGAGAGAATTAATGAGTATGTTAGGCACCAGGGAATAAAATAGCATCATAAACTTCAGTAAGCAATAAAGCTCCAGAGTTGGTTTTAATTTGTAATAGCCCAAGCCTCAAGAATCTATTGCCCTTCTGTAGGACTAACCCTTGACAGATAGCTGCTTTGCATCAGGCATTGATACAGCTACCACTATAGGTTAATGCATATATATATATATATGTAATTAACGTGAAAAGCAGAGAGTTATGTGCTCATTCATGGAAGTGTTGGCTTTCTGCTGTGGGATGTATAACAGAGTATTTTATATTTGGCTCCAGAATCATATTGATGCTCCAGAATAATATTAATCTCATGGATTTTATTCAGAAATAACTTATCACAAGACCTCTAAAAAATAAACAGATTTAATAAAAATGGATTTCCCAGTACCCTTCAGGTTTATATTTTGAGAAGCTGGTTATGCTTTTTTGAATTTACATCACTAAAAATGAACAGCACATTCATTTGTACTATTGATACAAAGACATGACCATCTGCCATCCTACACCTACATGAGACTGGTGCTTTTCTAACGAATCTTGTGTATGATACATTCATATCAATTTAATGTCACATGGAAAAGAAAGCAGCTGAGATACCAGAATTTGAGACAAAAGTAGTGTGCACCTATTCCTTTAATAAATTAGGAATGTCATCTCCTCCAAATTGCAAGTAACTTTGGAGTCAATGCATTTGATATGTTTATCATTAGCTTGTTGTGCTGTTAGTTCAGTCCTACCAGGAATATTTTAAAGGATGTAATGCAATTAAAAAGCAGAGATACATTTTCAACCAAAACCCTGAGTTAATTGAATTCCACCAAAATTAGTCAATCTGAATCCAGTTTCTATTCACAGTTGCTCACCAATATGTAAGACCAGCATGTATGACTGTGAGAATCTTATATAAATACTAATTAAATAGTAATCACTCCCAATAATTCCCCAGGATGTGGATGCCATTGTTTGGAACTGGCTTAAGATTATGATCAGTGAAAGAGTAAAAGTTTGTTAATTTGAAATAACTTTAATGATTATAGCACTTAATTTTGACTACAGTGGAAACATCATATGGCATAATATACGTGGTCATCTGTTTTCTTATTCTATTAAAGGTCTATATTCACAGAGTAGAAATTTCTTAAGAGTGAGTGATGCTCACGAAAGATAAAGATAAGATGCACATCTTGAGGTAAGAAGTTACAGTGATCTTATGTGACATCCGAAGCAGCAGCCTCTCTTCAGAGGAACACTTATGCCACATGTTGAGAGGTATGGGGGAGAAAATGTATTTCTGACAAACTCAGGAACAAGCTATATCCTAGGCTAACCTTTTCTCTTGACTAAAGCACAAGGCATTGCTTTTAACAGAACAAAAAACATTTCCAAATATGATTTGAAACAACATAAAACTTCTAGTTTTCAGATGATCTCTTGTTATTTTTCTCATGCAAAGTCATGAAAAAATTCATTGGTCTAAGAAAACCACTCCTGTGTAAGTTTTTAACTCCAGTGTTGGTTTTAGGAACATTCCAGCAAAACCCAGAATGGCATAAAACATTATTTCTAGTTTGTCAGGGTTTTGTTAAAACTAACAAGCTAATTACATATTTCACTGAAGTTTAGAAAAAATATATTCATATTCTGACAATTCTGACATGCAATAAATTCAATTTTATAGTGTTTTGTAAACATTTAACTTTTAAACTTTTAACTTTACAAAACAGGGGCCTGCAAAGACATTAGGTAAAAAAATTTATCTGCAAACTATTGAACTAGCTTAGTTAGGTATCTGCCAAACACCTGCACTGCTGAGAGAATTTTACCTGAGTGAAAAAGAGCACACCAGATTTTTTTACTCATCTTTTTTCCCCACTTTAACCAAGGGAGTAGTCCACAGGAGAATTTATTTTCCTGGCCAAGCACATGATAACATGCTATTTGTCACCAGTCCTTTTTCTCTCACATAGGAGCAGTAACTCATATAATACCTATGTATATATAGAATGTATATATTGCATAAAAGTTTAGCATGTAGTACATATATGTTATCAAGAAATAAAAGGGATAAAAAGAAATAAAAGCTTTTCTTAAAACCATTTCTATTAAAATTCGTCTCCTCGTCACAGGCTGTTACGTCACTTTCTTAATAACATAAAATTCCGCAAACACTTGGGGCTGTAGTTTACAAGTAACCATACTTTCAGCAAGAACTGCCATATCGCAGTGTCAGTACTGGCTGATGCTAAGGAAACATCTACAGGAGCTTCTGCTGTATTCTAAAATTATTCCAGCATTTGAATCTGTTCTTGAAGATCCTTCAGAAATGTGTATAAATCCCATCAGTTCCCTCAGGCAGCAGGAAACCTATCTTTTTTCTCTGCTTGATTTCAGACTGTGCATACTGTGTGGTATCATTATTAGGTATTAAGAACAAGTGTGATTTTCTTCCTTGGTGTGAAAAGAACATACAATCACTTAGTCTCCACACCTATAATACAGGCTACAGTTGGAACCTTTCTGTTGGGGTAGCTTCAAATCTATCATTTTCATTCATTCCCTGCTGGCATTGTTATTTCTTATCTCTTCTCTGCTCCCCCCGTAACAAAAAGAAAATACATAAATAGACAGATGAATGGAACATTACTCCCTTTAAAAACATATTAACTAAACCCCAAAATTAAACATCATAGCCCCCAGTATTTTGGCAACCACTTGCTAACGGCCAATACAACAGGGTTTTTCAGCATACTACGAATGAGAAGTATTTGTAGTAACTATACTGTACCTCTGACCAATGTTTTATAAATGACCATTTCCTCATAACAACTACAGACAGAAAGCAAATTCACTATTTTCCCTGTTTCTTCATTTGTAGTCTTGTTACATGCAAGAAGAATAATTGTATAAAACATCAGCCTAAATTAATCTCTAGATTTAGCACCACTTTTTTAGCAGAGCTACAGCTTGATTTGCATACTTTAAGGACAACTCTTGTCTTAAATACCATGTATGAAAACTTTTCCTGCCTCATTTATCTGCTCTCCTGAGGGAGTAGTCCAGATATTTTTATATTCAAAATGAAAGCTTTAACCTGTATCAAGTGATGTGGTTGTTGATATCAAAACAGTTGATGAATCATGAGCAGTTACTAATACCATGCATATTAAAATCTGTGCTACTACCTGAATCTAAAGTACACTATTAACCACACTGGTTCTAGGATGTTTCCCACCTGGCCAACCCATGTGCATACTTTTCAGCCAGATCTGCAGAGTACTGTGTGTGGCACCTGACCACAGTGATCTAGACAGTGAAGGATAATGAAACAAGAGAACTATAAAATGTTTCATTTTGTATTCAAAGACTGAGAGATGAGCCAGTGCAATCTCCTTCTACTATTTTATTTACCAGTCTGCCCTTGAAAGTGTCTCAAAATCACTTACTGCAGTAAGATCTTGAAATCTGAAGACCAAGTGCCCCATTTCTCTATAGCTAATTAGTCCACACATCCTGCAATGCAAAAATATAATTGACTCTGTGTGTAAAACTATCTGGGGGGAGACAGTGTATTTGCATGCTAATACAAGGAACTATTGGAAAAGATAGACCCCTTTGTTATAAATGGGACCTCCAAAAGGTGCCAATTATAAAGTAGTGCACTGCATTATAAACCAACTGCCTTGTGCAACTAATTGCTCCACACGCTGTACAATCCAAAAATATAATTGACCCTGTCTCTAAAGCTATTTTTGGGAACAAGAAATCATTATCACGCCAAAACCAAGTGCCAGTTACAGAGCAGGGAGTATGACCACTGTGGCCATCTGCCTCCTAGATAAGAGATCTACACTTTCTGGGGAAAAATAAAAAAACCACCCCCTCCCCCCCCAAAAAAAAAAACAAAAAAAAAACCAAACCCACAACCCTCAAAATCCTCTCTTTTTTACTGCTGTCCAAAATAAAAACAGGGCTCATGGGATTTTATGTACAGGGCATTTGCAGTATTCCGTAGAAGAGGAATATCTTTCAAAGGAGTCTTCTGTTCAGACTGAAATCCTGCCAGCGAGGATCACTATCAATTGGAGCAGTGTCTATGTACACTGTTTGGGGTTGGCAGCGATTCTCTTGTAGGGGTGTTCTGTGTTTCCACCTGGAGAATGGGTTCTACACAAACACGTGCAGAAAGTCCTTTAGTCAGCCAACATGCTAACTTTTTCCATTATCAAGCAATAAACATTCATGAATTAAAGGCATAGGGTAATGGCTGATGTGTTCTCAAGAACAACAATGGGACAGATGCTGCAGCTTACATGTTCCCAACTCATTGTGAATAATCAGCTGTACCACATAAATACTCAAGATTTTTGTATTATGTTTTTGTCTTCAGCATGTATAGAATGGTTCCAAACCACCTGCGTTTTTTACGCATATAGCACTTAAGTATTTCCATGATCCAGAAACACTGATGATGTTTACACCAACTGCCTTTGTCCAAATTCCTTCTGTACTGAGAAAAAGTTCATTCTTCACAACATTATTACCCTTGGGGAAAACCGCAGAGAAGTTTCCATTAGGTTGTACTATTTTAAGCAGATTCTGCAAATGCTTCTGTTTACTTTTCTGGCACCATGTATTCTGGTGGTAAAATAACCCAAATGTGGTTTTATAAATGAGCATTGCGAATTGCCACTGAAAGACACCTGAATTGTAGATGGAAATGAATCAGATCATGCACTCTATTCAGAGAGTCAGAAGAGGCTTGGTAAGAACATGGGTCTTCTCCTGCATACATCTTGTAATAGAGCGCATAATTGCAAAAAGTTTATGAAAAGTGCACCATATCTTTTTTGGCTTCAGGGATTTCCCAATACACATTGCTCATGTGAAATACATTCTACAGTAAACATTATGGAATTGTGATGCTTGGGCTTTGACCCACAGGCTTGAGTCTGTGTTGGGTACCTGCCAGTAAATTCCTCGGTGAAAAGCAAATGAATAAACTTCTTGTAAATGGGTTTACACGTGAATGCTCCATTCCTGACAGTGTTCAACACCAGGCTGGACGGAGTCTTGGGTGACATGGTGTAGTATGTGGTGTCCCTGACCATGGCAGGGGGGTTGGAACTAGGTGATCTTAAGGTTCTTTCCAACACTAACTATTCTATGATTCTGTGATTCTAAGTACACAACTGCAGCAGTAAAGACAACCTCATTGGAAGTGCCACACTGACACAGAAACTGTAAGCACTGGAAACAACGAATATGGTCTCACCCTAAAGACTAAGTGAATGTAGTAACAGAACTCTTACTGGTTATTAAGAAACTCTGCTTTTTTCTTTCTTTTCTGGCCACAGCAGAAACATCTTGACAAACTATCTGGGAAAATCCAGCATCTGAAGGAGCAGAATAAGTGTGATGTTCCTGATGATGTAAGCATTATTCATCTGAAAACCATGTGGATTCCTTTTAAGTAGCTACTGTGTTCAGCTGGAGAGATCACCAAAAAGAGGAAGTGGCTGGAGTGGAATATAGAAAACTGCTGTTTTCACTTCAGTAATGTATTTTTCTGTTTCCTCTAATTGTATCTCTATCAATCTGTATCATTGCCACAGTCAATATTTGGTGGTTTCATCAGTTTCAGCTTCAGGAGTTCATAATACTTATCAGAGTTCACATCTCACATAAACATCACATGCACAAAAATTACTTGCTCTGATACAAAACTCACCTTAAAATTTAAGTCTCCTTAAGTATTAAAGCCAGCTTTAGAATTTCAGTTACTGGGTGTCCTGGGTTCGGCAGTAGCAGTCATTTTTCTCCTTCTTAGTAGCTGGTGCAGTGCTGTGTTTTCTATTTTAGCCTGAGAACAACACTGATACCAGTTCTAAAATACAACCACTATATATATATATATGTATATATATATAAAATATATATATGCCATTTATATATTTTTATATATATACATATATATAATAATCCCATTTAGAAAAAGTCTGCAGCAACTGTAACATTGTTTAACAAACTTTCAAATCCAAAAAAGTAAATGTTTATACTAAGTAATTGTACTTCAGACTGAAAAGCTGCTGTGCTCACATTGGTCACAACAGTCTGTCAGCATTAAAGTGAATTCTCAAATCACCTGAAATAATACCAAACAAACTAACAGAGTCTGCAATACAGAAAACACTTGAACAATTTGAGAAATAATAAAAAAAAATAACTGACCAAAAAAATCCTTTCTTTCCCCTTGCCTTTAACTCACTGCCCCACTGAGATGAACACTATTTAACTTTCAACATGCAATTAAAGCGATGTTAAAATTCTCTTCAGTGCTTCTGCAGCATCTGCTTCACTGATTGGTGTCAGTTGAGGTAAAATTTTAGTCTTTATTTTATAGGATTTTGCAGTGACTAGCAGATGCTTGGCTATTGTTTCAAGCAAGCGGAATCCAAGCAGTAAAGACAAGCACCTCACAAACAAATGTTTGTTAGAATAATCATGTAATGTGAGTATTCAATGCACTTCCTCATTCTGCATTTCTAAGATGTTGTGAACTATAAGGAGTACAAGAACTTTGTGATATAATCCTCCTCTTTTGCTTTTACATAGGTAATGTAATCTGTTAGAGCTATGGAGTGAAAAAATCAAGATACATTTGAATAATGATTCTATAATGAAATGCAATTAGAGCAGTTGAAACACATATGGAAACAGGCCCCTCAAATTTATAAAGACTCCTATTTATTCAAGTACCTTTAGTTTCAAAGCTTAAAAGAGAGTATTTTCGATAGTGGGATTCAGTTTATCACCACTATTTTGTGGATACATAACAAAATAAAAGTCAAACTTTTTGAAAAAGCTGTCACAACTCTCAGCACTTTTCAGCAGCTTTGGCTGAGACAACGGAAGAGGCCAACATGCCGGCTTCATCTGTAACTCAGTGAATCCCGCCCTGGAGTGCTTCTGATGCAGCTTAGTCCTGACCTCCCGTATCCCCAAACCCCTCTGACCAGCTACTGAACATCCCCTGAGCAGAACCAGTCAGTTATGGAAAAGTGGGCCAGGCTCTGGCTTGGTTTTGTTACTTGGAAAAATGTTGTCTTGAGTGGACCAAGCTCATTTCACTTGTCCTGAACTGCTTCTGAAGCATGGTCTCCAGAAGTAGAACATTATGAATTAATATACTCATTCCAAGACTTGACCTATTCTTTTCTTCCTTTTGCTTCTCTTAAGAGTTATTTATGCTCATTTATCTGAGGAATTCTAGTTTATAAAATGTTCAGTACCCAAACAGAAAAAAAAGTAATTGAGATGGGTCTCTCAAAGTCTTTCTATCTTAGAATTTTAAAGGAAATAAAGCCTAACAAAAAGCATCTTGAATTTATTTTCTCCTCATTTCCTAAAACAGATACCTTGAATTTATTCGCTTCTTCCTAGGATACGGAATATCAATATAGAAAAGGCTAAATGTCTATCATACTGTGTCAATGCAAGTCTAAAGAAAACGCAAAGAAAGCTTAAGTCTGACCTTGATGCAAATGTTCTGACATCCATAGGAGTTTCTGATTGACAAGACCTGGATTTTGATCAGATACCTACAGAAGGTACCTGCCCAGTGACCAGATGCTATGAATACATACTGCTGCAGCTGGGCTTTCATTATTTATGCCCTGGTGGACATGTAGTCAGCATACTGCTAAATGTTATCGTGATTCAGGGTAGTCATACCAGACAGTGATTAACTTTGTTACTGGTTGGGCTGCCCTATACATTGTAAAAAAGTCCTTCTTTGATATCCTTCAGGTACTGATGTTGAAGCCTTTCCCCTCCAAAGGTTTTCTCCAATCATTGAATCACTCTTGACACAAAATTCTTGTAAAATTACAAATGTATAGATATATAAAATCCTTTCCCTAGGTTCTTCACATTATCCTGCAGTGTTATCCAAGGCTTCTTAATGGGAGCTGCTGCTGAATTGTGTGGTAACAAGGTTTGCTTTCATAACCAATTATGAATTCCACTGAAAAAAGCAATCCAATTATTCCCCAGCTCCCAACCATGCCAAGCACAAGAGCTTCTGAGGCCACATATTCAGCCAGATAAGGGAACCGATCCAGCTTAACACTGACCTACCAAAGAAAATACTTAGCCCTTACTTGGGTGACCACATGGCCGTGCACCAACGGAAATGGCAGGGGAGAATCTTCCTTCAAAAACAAGGATTTACATTGGCATCATCATTAAAATTCACCTATAGATTATTTTCCATTTTTACTTCTCACAATACAGCTGTCATTTTCATATAGATTGCACTGCTTGTTCCTAACTACCCAGCTTTATAACCCCACACTTGTCTGTACTAGCTAAAATGAATAGGTAGTTTTGTTTGCACGAGCTGAGGTCACAGAGCAAATCAAACTCCTCTTCATGGGTGCCCTGACCAGGTCATGACCCTAACAATTTTTACATCATCCTTAGATACTAGCAATGATTTTATATTCATCATTCACATGTGAAAATGCAGGGAATCAGGCCTCGTACCTCTCCCATACAAACAGGGTTAAAACCTAAATGATGATTTCCCCAAATAACAACTACTTTTTGAAATCTGCCAGTTAAGTAGCACTTAATTCATTTAAGATGGGCCTTGTTGATATTATAGTGTTATTTTTTTATCAGAATAAACATGTCCCACAGTAGTAAGTCAAATGCTGTACAAAAGCCTAAGAATATTACATCTACAGACACAATAAACCCACCATTTTGCCACCATAGTTTTACAAACTGGTCATCCTGCTAAATTCTGTTCTGTTTTTTAGCATTCTATGCCTAAGTTTTCAACCTTGAGCACTAAGTAAAAAAAATGGAAATTAAATAATTTACCAGTTTCAGATTCTAACCAGTAAATTGCTGTGCATTTGTAACCGCACTATCATTTTCATTGTACTACATTGGCCATTTAGGTGAATGATAACCCAGGAGACAGCACCATGCAGGGCTAGCAAACAAGTAAATCATTTAGATTGCACACTGCTTTCAACTGAAAAAGGGGCAGTAAATCTGGCCTGCCATTGCTTTCTCTTTTGTTGAATTTTCTGGATGGTGCAGTCTTCGCATTGAAACAAATAAGAAAATTCTACAGATTTAATTTATTGTCTGGGTTTTGCGCGTAATGACTAAGGGTGACCAGTACAATTTAATACACCGGAAGAATAGGTTTAGTCATTTAAAATCGTTCCAGATAGAACATACAGCTCGTTTTAAGCAGATGAGGAAATTCTGGTTACAGCATGGCACCATCTAATGGCTTTGGCTTTAACTGCAAGAACTTTAAATAGCATTAAGCGGTGGCAGTACAAACTGCCCTCACAGAATTCTTTTGCTCACCTGCCTCATTACATACCATAGCAGATAGAAGAGAGGAAATCAAGTAAGTTCCAAATATAAACCTGTACTGGTAACTTAACACAGCAGTAGCAGCTGCAACCTGCTTTCAAAGCATGGATGAATGTTGTAGTGCCAAGGTAAGTACTTCAACATAAAAAACTTTCAGGTATACAAACAGTGCAGTGTTGTCTACACACATGAGTAACAGAATACTGTATTTTCAGAGCTGAGAACCTACTTTGGGATGATTTTTGCCAAGAAAAAGTATGCCTTGATTTTCTGTTATTCTGGATGGCAAACGTTACATTTCTTCGAAACATATGCTAAATCTGACAACTTTGTACAGTTCATTGGCAACTTCTGTTTTGATTTTATT
This sequence comes from Neopsephotus bourkii, assembly GCF_033783945.1. Classification (NCBI taxonomy): domain Eukaryota; kingdom Metazoa; phylum Chordata; class Aves; order Psittaciformes; family Psittacidae; genus Neopsephotus; species Neopsephotus bourkii. The sequence continues at coordinate 25,154 of NW_026901430.1, read as the reverse complement.
ACCAAGTTAGAGGTAGGGAAGAGATGATCAAGACTCTTGGATTGCATTCCCATCTGTTGGTGACTTACTGCACCATGCTATGAAATCACTAGTTTGCCTGCACAAAAATTGTTTTATTACAAGTATGTAAATGCTAATATTAAAATTCCTTGTAAGGATGCCAAAGATTTATTAATCTTTAAAGTATATTAAGAATTGGTGCATTTTCATTAGAAGAATTACCATTGTAGAAATTTCTCAGTAAGAGATACAACGGCCAGCATTTATGCACAGAACAGCCACAACATAAACAGACATATTAATTTGAATATTAAGTGTAGTTTAAGAACACAATTCCCATTTAGATGTTAACAAAACCCAAGTTATATGTAAGAGATTTAAAAGTTAGAGGTTCCATAATTTTACCATTCCAACAATTCCATCCAACACAATTACAATGCAAGTTTAAAGCTAAGAAAAAGGAGGTTGAACACAGGAATAGGTTGCCTGAGGCTGCGTAGTCACCACTCTTGGAGAGGTTGAAAACCCAAAAAGGCACTGCGCTGGGCATCCTGCTGTAGCTACCCTCGGGCTGGGCTGTGTACTCCAGGGGTGCTGGCCCACCTCAGACATGCTGAAGTTCTGTGGTTCCCTCAAATGTTTGTTGCTGCTTTTGAAACAAACCCCAAAATTTTAACACAGAATTACACTGTGTTTATCTCCAAATTTTGTGTTTATGTCCAAATCTTGTGCTTATCCTTCAAATCTCCCAATATTTAGGAAAGTTCCCTCTCTTGTAAATATTTAGGATAATATCTGAGGCTAGCCAGGGAGTGAGCTACTGGGAAGACTTAATACTAAATCTGGAACTAACTCAATGGGTCCAGAGACAAAGTAAACATAGTGAAAATGCTTCAAGTCACTACAGTGGAATTTGGTCACAGCTGGTATAATCCTTACTACACAGATATTTTCATCTGCAGAAGCTGCCAAATGAATAAACAGAAAAAAATTAAAGGCAGATCTATACAGTAATTCAACTATAATCACACAATGAAAATATATTTTACAAAAGTTCTAAAAATCAGAGAACTTTTATGAAAAGAATGAAGTACAATATCAAGTGTTAGAAAATGGACCCTATCATTGCACATACCCCAAACCTTCTCTTTTTTATTGTTTAGAGATACACATTCAGGAGACCTCCTTGCTATGTTTTTCACCATACAGACTCACACATGTTCCACTCATGGGCAAATATTCAGGGTTTTTTATGACCACTGCTGGCTTGAAGCCTATTCATATCACTAATACAAAAGTGTCTGCTGACTCAGCTATAATTTGGTTGTCCTTTTATGATTACAGCATGAATCTGTTCACAAGAGCAGCTGATTCTGAATCATGTTGTAAGCAGCAGATGTGCATGAATACATAAGCTTTGGCAAAGCCTAAAGCACTGTGATAATGCATTTCTATTCCCTCTTGCAAAGCTGGATTCTGAAGATGGTTTTGAGGCCTGTTTTTCAGGGATGCAGCAATGCATTTGTTCAACTCACAGAAAACTGAGATGTGAACAGGGAGCCACTGTTGTTCCTTTATAACACTCTGAAGAGTTGTGATCACAGTCACTTGTACACCAGGGTAGTAAATACCACAACCTGCACAGAAAATAATCTATCAAAAGAGAGAGCCTGAAATACACTGTTACTGACTGTAAAAGTAGATACATTATTTGAACATAAAATAGAAAAAAGAAATTTAGTGTACTAAATAGTACTAAAATATCTCTATGAAAAAATCCCAAACAAAATAATTAAATGCTCCATCACAGAACCATATATTATAACTTTGCATTTATATACTACATTTAGAGGTACGTACCAACTACCTCTTCTTGTAATTGGAAGACAAAACCCTCTGACAAAATGTAACTCTACAAGTAGATGTAGTTCTTGTTTACAAGGATAGTTGTAAAAAGCCAGAAACAGAAACAACAGCCTGAGGCATTGACAAGTTCTTTCCAGCTGAAAAGCCCCCTGCACTTGAGGTAAGCTACTTTACCAAGTAAGCAGAGTGATGCACTTCCCATTGGTTGTATAAACTTACAACGAAAGACTAACACATGGATTATATTGGAGAAGTGAAAAGACAGTTGAAGAAACATAAATTGGCAATTCAGACTGAAGAACATCAAAAAGAATAAAGAGCAGCAGTTTAAGGACCACATTGAAACAAAGGAATATAAGACTAGGAGTACACCGTAGTAAGATTTTTGGAGAAATTAATTATGTTATTCAACTGTGTAAAGAAACGCAGTCTTTTTTTCCCCTCTGTAAAAACAACAGCATTGTGGTCACTTACTGCAGCCTGCTTTTTCAGCTTCTGTCTGCACAGAACACCACAGTGCTGCAGGTCATGCACAGCTTCCTGGTAGAAGACTGTAGGTGGTTCAACACTTCAGCAGGACAGAGCTGCTACAGGTCACAGATCAGGCACATTACTAAAACTGTGTGAAAAAGCGTATTGTGCTTGTCACTGAGAAGCTGCCTTTTAGTCCTTCTGAGAATAGGAACATTAATATCTACAAGAAAAAAAAGAGGTGTAGCTCCGTTTTTTAGCTGTCTCTTCTTAAAATGTTCTGTACATGCTCCTAGATTCTTTTCAATTCAAGTTTGCAAGAGAAAAACTGTCTCAACTTCTTCTCTTCTCTTCTGTCTGATATCAGTATGTTTAGCCTTTACATACCTTTCCCTTCCCAAATCCCAGGTACATAACATGGTAAAAAAAATGGTGCTATTTAACAACCTGATAGGTGGTTGCTAAAGAAAAGGAAACTAAGCAACTGAAGGTGTTATTACTACACAGTTACATTACAGAGATATCCTGAAGCTACAAAAAGGTGTTATGGTAGAAATATGGAATAAAACCTGTGAGACTACCAACACAGCCTCTGTTTGCATTCTTCCAGATCTGAATTTCCTTCTCTGTACTACATATCACTGATGATTGACAGCTTTTATTTCTGTCATCGTGTATGGCTGAGAAAGAGTGGGATGGAATGCAGATTGCAAATATAGGGCACAATAGAGGAACAGCATAGAAACAGTAGTGGGTGAAAGGTTGCAGTCACAAAAGAATTTCAGCTATCTTCATTCATCTTAAAGAAAAATGATAGTAAACCACCTATCAGCCCCTAACAAAAATGCTTGAGTAGTAATTCTTTGTATTAGAAGGAAGGACACAGTTCTACTAAAGTCATGCAAGAAAAGCAAGGCTAATGATAAACATGCTTTCAGAATGTTTAGGATTACTGTACCCAGTAATAAGAGTAAGTGAATAAATGTTTATTTTTTGAATGAGAGGATGTAATAGCATTTGGCAATGGTAGCATTAAAACAAGGGAAAAAGAATCAGCATCTTTGTACAGATAGAATTCAGATCCCAACTCAGTGGTATACAGATTGCCTCCTGTTCAGTGGAAATCCTTGTAGAGATGCATCCCTTATGCCAACTTTGAAATGTGCCTTTAATGAAATTCTTCCTTTTCCTTTATTTAATCCATCAAGCTTGATAGCAAAGAATAGACCCTTCAACAAATAGCACACATTCCTTTCTGTAAAAATTAGGCTCATCTTACTGGACAATCTTCATCCAGGGGTTGAATAAACTGGTTATGTAAATACTACCCACTCCACTTTTTCAATTATAATGTCTGCTCTTCCCAGTTCTTTAAAAAATGTCACATCCTTTTGAAGTGTTAAGTAGAAAGACAGAAAAATTCAAATTGCTGTTTTCATTGAAAGGAAATCACAGTTTAGAGGTGTATTTGAAGTACACAATTTGAGGTTTTTTACTTTCAAACCAGCTTTTTGATACCTGATTCAGCTTGCACACTGTCCCAGTTCACCATTCATGAGAATGACAAAAACAGTTTGTTCTTCACAAGCCTAGCAATACCCACACAACCAAAGACAGAGCCTTTGTTTCCAACAAGCATATTCTGGGACTTAACGGGTGGAAAATATTGCTTAGTTCAAAGCCAGTAGCTAAGTGAAAAATATTTTGTTTTATTTAACAACAACAACAATAATCTTTGTGGGCAGACACATAAGCAGAAAAACTGCTTCTCTCAGGAGCTAGTTTCACTTTAGTAGCATAAAAACCATAGTACCTTTTAATGAAGCCTGGTTAGCACTCCTCACTCAGGAAGACGGATTTTTTTCATGGAGCTCCTTGAAACTTTGGACTTTCCAGATTTAGTTTCCTCTGGTGCCACTGAGCCATGCTGTGGAATAAGGCAGAGATGTGGAAACACTTTGTTCTTCCTCTTGTCACAGATTTAAGACAGTTGTTTTGGCAAGTCAGAAGAGGGGATTCTCTATGCGTCATTGAAGTGTGTGATGCTCGTCTAACCATCAATACCGTAGCATCCTCATGAGGTTCTAGGAGCTATGAGGACTGCATATATCTGTGTAGAGAGAGAACACCTTGTTCAAAGGACACAGGTTTGCTACTACCCAGCTCTATTTCTTTCAGCCCTCCTAAAACCATTTACTCCTAGCTTGACAGCTTACCTTGAAACCAATATATCTCCTCCAGATCCATACAGCCTCCTGGATTTATCAGATGCTTATAAGCATGAAAGACTGAGGAGACGGGTCAACAATCAGGCATGAAAAGACAACCTACCGCCAGCACTTCCTGCTTGACCATACTATACTCAAGAGTAATGAGTGCAGCAGTAGCAGCAACACTTCAAACTAGTCTCTGCAAAACCCTTTGTACAGCAGATTGCTTTAAAGGTCCTGCTGTACAGTTAGTGGCTTGTGTAGCACAACTCAGAAACTCTACAATATGGTACTGCTGGCATGTACATCCTCTGCTGCTGACTGCCCCAGGTAACTACAGTGACTCACAACCCTTCTTAGAACCAAATTTCAGTCAGAATTTGTTACTTGAACCATTTCCGAACCATTCCCCCCCCCCCCAGCAGAGTACTTCCACGCATTTCCTCCCAGCAAGTTCCTCTAACGAAGTGTCTATTTCCCTTTGAATTTTTTGGCTTTTTGTATTTTATAAATACATATATTACCTTGTGGCTTTAAAATGAATCATTTGATTGCTTAAACAAGGAAAAACACTTTCTTCCTCTTTCATACAAAAAGATGCCTTTCTGTGCAGAAGTAATAGTCCTCCTAGAAGAGAAAACACATCACATCTACACAGAGAGAACAACAGCTTCTCAACAGCCATTATCTGTTGTTTCTCCCTTTCTCTATTTAGCACTACAGTAACCCCAATGCTTATACTGTAATGCTTTCTCTAGAGTACTTCTGTGTCACCTTGACTGACTTCTCTTTTTTCTATGTGCTCACCCCCCGCAAAGCTCTCCAGAGATCACTTTTTTCTTACTGGTCTCATGACAATGATGCTACAAGTAATTCTATCCCCCTATATTCAATATACTCTCCAGCTTGCATTTGGCTACGCCATTTATCTCTCTATTGTACAGACTGAACATCTTAACATTATAAAAAGCAATTCAGTCTAAGTACTTCATGTAAGATCCTCTGTATTTCCCCACTGTGATGATTTATCCTGAGACGGATAGACTAAAGATCAGTTCAGACTATGCATGCACTACTAACTGAAAACCTTTTATCTGAATTTTCCTTTCCAGGAAACAAAGAATGAGAATAAGATTAAGGTTCTGACACTACACTTCAACAAACACGACTGTACCAGTTAGCATCAAATATAGATGAATGCTTTGGAACTGATGCTGAACTGTAAGTATAAATTATATGCCAGGTTTAAGTTATATGAACCAGTCAAGCATTTTCAGTTATCAATCTCTTTACAGCAGTACTGTGTTTTAGTTCAACTGCTTCAGATAGTCAGAGGCCCCCACACATCCCAAACTCCTACCTGGAGTATATAATCCAGCTGAATGGCCTTGAAGAGTAAACAGATAGTCAGATGCTAGCACAACCATGCTTTACAGTAAGTCTTCACAGCTCAAGCACTATCTCTTCAGTATGTCTGCTTTGACTTGGACTAGGCTAATTTAAGTGGAATCAACATAGGTTAATACTACAGTGAGTATAATAAAGCTCAAAGACTTGCAGAAACTACCAAAGCTCAGCTGCCTATGAATAAAATACAAAATAAGGCACTAAGTGTATTCACTGCTTATCAACTTCAGGTTCTTAAGACTCATTTCTAGTGTCTAATTTTCACACAGTTTATATAGCATTCAAGGAAATTATTAGAATCATAGAATAGTTAGGGTTGGAAAGGACCTTAACATCATCAAGTTCCAACCCCCCTGCCATTGGCAGGGACACCTCACACTAAACCATATCACCCAAGGCCTCGTCCAACCTGGCCTTGAACACTGCCAGGGATGGAGCATTCACAACCTCCCTGGGCAACCCATTCCAGTGCCTCACCACCCTAACAGGAAAGAATTTCCTCCTTATATCCAATCTAAACTTCCCCTGTTTAAGTTTTAACTCATTACCCCTTGTCCTATCACTACAGTCCCTAATGAAGAGTCCCTCTGCAGCATCCCTATAGGCCCCCTACAGATACTGGAAGGCTGCTATGAGGTCTCCACACAGCCTTCTCTTCTCCAGGCTGAACAGCCTCAGCTTTCTCAGCCTGTCTTCATATGGGAGGTGCTCCAGTCCCCTTCTCTGGACTTGTTCCAACAGATCCATGTCCTTTTTGTGTTGAGGACACCAGAACTGCTCACAATACTCCAGGTGAGGTCTCACAAGAGCAGAGTAAAGGGGCAGGATCACCTCCTTCGACCTGCTGGTCACGCTCCTTTTGATACAGCCCAGGATACTGTTGGCTTTCTGGGCTGCAAGCGCACACTGCTGGCTCATGTTCATTTTCTCATCGATCAGCACCCCCAGGTCTTTCTCCGCAGGGCTCCTCTGAATCTCTTCTCTGCCCAGCCTGTAGCTGTGCCTGGGATTGCTCCAACCCAGGTGTAGGACCTTGCACTTGGCATGGTTAAACTTCATGAGGTTGGCATCAGCCCACCTCACAAGCGTGCCAAGGTCCCTCTGGATGGCATTCCTTCCCTCCAGCGTATCAACCGGACCACACAGCTTGGTGTCATCGGCAAACTTACTGAGGGTGCACTCAATCCCACTGTCCATGTCAGTGACGAAGATGTTGAACAGGATCGGTCCAACACCGACCCCTGAGGGACAATACTTGTTACCAGTCTTCAGCTGGACATTGAGCCATTGACCACAACTCTTTGTATGCGGCCATCCAGCCAGTTCTTTATCCACCCAGTGGTCCATCCATCAAATTGATGTCTCTCCAATTTAGACACAAGGATGTCCTGTGGGACAGTGTTGAACGATTTACACAAGTCCAGGTAGATGACATCAACTGCTCTACCCCTCTCCATCAGTTCTGTAGCCCCATCATAGAAGGCCACCAAATTGGTCAGGCAGGATTTCCCCTTAGTGAAACCATGCTGGCTGTCACCAACTGCCTTGTTGTTTTTCATGTGCCTTAGCATGCCTTCCAGGAGAATCTGTTCCAAGATTTTGCCAGGCACAGAGGTGAGACTGACTGGTCTGTAATTCCCCGGGTCATCCATTTTCCCCTTCTTGAAAATGGGGGTTATATTTCCCTTTTTCCAGTTGTTGGGAACTTCACCTGACAGCATGATTTTTCAAATATGATGGCCAGTGGCTTAGCAACTTCATTCACCAGCTCCTTCAGGACCCGCGGATGGATTTCATCAGGACCCATGGACTTGTGCACATACAGATTTTTAAGACAGTCTCGAACCCGTTCCTCTCCTACGGTGGGCCCAAGGTCTTCATTCTCACAGTCCCTGCATCTGCCTTCCAAGACTTGGGTGGTGCAGTCAGAGCCTTTGCCAGTGAAGACCAAGGCAAAGAAGTCATTCAGAACCTCAGCCTTCTCCAAATCCTGTGTAGCTGTTTCTCCCAAGAGCTTCCTGAGAGGGCATACGTTCTTCCTATTCTGTTTTTTATTTGCTATGTACCTGTAGAATCCCTTCCTGTTATCCTTAATATCCCTAGCCAAGTTTAATTCTAACTGGGCCTTAGCTTTCCCAACGTGGTCCCTAGCTTCCCGGACAACATCCCTGTACTCTTCCCAGGCCACCTGTCCTTGCTTCTACTTTCTATAGACTCTTTTTTCATTTGAATTTTCCTCAGCAGCTCCTTATCCATACAAGGAGGTCTCCTGGCCCTCCTGCTGCACTTCCTTCTAGTTGGGATGCAATACTCCTGAGCTTGTAAATGGAATTAAATAGTTTTAGAGCAGTTTTACATTGCATACGTAGGAAAAGTGTATAAAGTTTTAGCCTAAAGTCTTATTACTGAAAAAAAATATTTTGGGATAATGGCTGACATATGTATTTATCATTAAATCAGCTGTTAACTGAAAAAAGACATTTTATAAGAGGGAAAAAAACCTGAGTATAAATGCTGGGAAGATCATACTTCTAGACCTTTTTTCGGTAGTGTCCTATGGCATGCAAGGCACTGAACAAAACAGAGTTGCTGTAGTTTATTTTCCACAGTTCTTAGCAGGATCCTAAAGACAGTGTAATAATCTGCACACAAGATGGTAATCCATTTTTGTTGAGTAGCCCAGAGACTCCTTGAATAGGCTGCTCTGTCATCCCGTATTTTAATCACTCAGGAATGTATGGAGAAGAGTTAATCCTCCATGCGATATATATAATCCTCCATGCGATATATATATGTTACTTAGATATGTTACAATGGTGTCTGTTTAAGATGATTCTACACTTCTTCACCTCTAAATTTCCCACTAATTCTGCTCTGGCGTTATCAGCAAAGCTGAATGGGGTAGATAAAGCAGGGGAGAGAAGCATAAAGAAGGCCATACCATTAACTGAGATATAATGAAAAGTTACTTATGGCACTTTAAACAGTTCTTAAAATTAATGAAAACTTATGCAAAATTTCTCACCTGCAGATTCTTCTCTGAATTATACTTCAGTAGGGTTTTTTTTCTGTGATCAGCAGCTCTAATAAACACTAGGAAAAGGTTCTGCTCTGCTCGTGCTGGGGTGATTACGTAGATGCCTGACAGACTGTGTATGGATGGCTATATATATGCAATACTGGAAAGGGGTAGGAGATTATTACTCTATTTGCCACAATCTTTTTGTCCTTCTGCTCCCAGTGATTTTGCAGTGGCATAATACAGGGTTTGTACAGCCCATTAGATGAGTCTGGAAGAAACTAATGGGCTGTTGGGTACCTAATCAGCTTCTCCCAGAGGCCAACAACAGACTTCAAAGGAGGAACAAAAAAGGAAAAGCCCTGCTTAATTAGTGCTTAGCTAAGAAGAGGAGAAGACTAAGGGGAAGACACAAGGGTGCACAAGGTGCTCCTGTCAGGCACGAGGTGCACAGGTGTCAGGCACAAGGTGCTCCTGTCAGGCACAAGGCACAAGGTGCTCCTGTCAGAGTCCCCTGGTAGAGAGGTAGGCCTGGCAAAAGGTGCTTCCTTGTTCAGCTGCCAGTGTTCAACTGAAGCTTGCCTGAGTCATGGCAGCATGGACATTTTTCATGGATTAGTCATTCACAGAAAAGAACAAAGAACCTGCTATCAGTACAACCCAGAAGCAAACAAAACCAGAACTGCTCTCTATGTTTAGGTCTAATTTTACATACAACAAAAGAAACAGAGGTAGCACATATCTTAAGCAGATGCTTACATCTTTCCAGCCCTTCGGGTATCTGAGGGTGGATAAAGCAGTGAATGAGCAGGAGGGAACCCAGGCAAAGGTGCAGGGTACAGTACACCAGGGGAACAGGTAAGTTCATTGCCCAGCAAGCTCCAGAGAACAGTGACAATTCAGGAAGCTTTTTTATAAATTAACTGTAAGTTGCAAAGGGCTTTTAAACACTAACTTGCAACTTTTGTGGTTGTTATTATAAAAGGCATGAAAAGATTAGGTTTTGTCATGACAGATATTTTTAGTTGTGGGTTTGTTTTTTTTTTCCTTTATTGCTCTATATGTAAGAAATATCAGAAACTAAATCAGGTCTCCAGTAACTTGCCTGTGGCAGCTGGACAGTAATGGAGAAAATGACAGTATTTTAACACAAATATATGTTCATAATAAGCTTACAAATAGATACTTAATGAAGGACAAACAAAACCGAATTGTGAACCACAAAGATCCCTCATCTGACTCTTCACAGGTTATCACTGTATTATTCAAATCAATAAACTTAAACAGAAAATAATTAAGGAATAATTGAACCAAGATAAGTTTTAATGGATAGAGGAAAATACACTCACATCTCATCTGTCTTTAGCAGAGAGAAATTGTGAGAAAATACTGTTCCAGAACAAACTTGTAGTAAACAATTTCACTGTCAAACCAGGTATTTTCTGCTTAAATGTTCTACATATATATGTGTATAAATTCATATAAATAAAAATATTTTGTTCTTTGTTACAATCAATTTTAATTGTGTTTTCTCAATTTCATTTTTCTTTCCAACAATACCTCAGATCAAGGATGGGATAACGAGGTACACTGATATTAACAGAATATACCATTTGAGTACATAGGCCTCCAACATGAATATTTTCTCTTAGAAACCTTTTAATTACTTGCTTGCATTTTGGTGTGTTGGAAACAAAGTACATGGATTTCTACTAACACCCAGGAGAGTGCAAGGCATCATCAGGTGAGGAAAGGGACACAGAAGCTAAAGAGACATTAAAATAACAGAGTTTAAAACCAGCATCTATACAGACTCCTTCATATCCTATATTATGAAACCTACTCACATCTAGAGGATACCACTTTGCTTTCAAAGACCAAATGAAGTGCACAGATTTATTATATGCTTCAAAAAGAGAAAGATATGGTCTCTGAATAAGGAATCCATTCTGAAATGCACAGCAAAAAAAAAAAGTACAATTTGCCTGTTTCACATTCTTCATACTGAGTATCACAGAGGTGCACAAGCCCTTCCATGCAAGTTAATTCATAGATGGCAAAATAAAACTCACGTTAATAACCAAAATCTATAAAAGCTCAAGTCCTGAGAACAGAGGCTTTAAAAGCAAACAGAATTAAGAATGGCTGCTCACCACAGGCTAAAAAAAAGTTAAGGACAGATAAACTGTAGTGGCAGTGTCTGTTTATCTTAAGACTAACCAAGTAGGGCATGAGCAAAGTATTATAAAGAAATAGTGATAGACAAGTCTTAAAATGGAAAGATTAACTGTTCTCCCTCCTAATATTTACTATGAGCTTTTGACAATTAAGGCCCTTCTGTAGGAATACCCAACACTTAGGTTTTAAACTACAGTGGATTAAATCTAATTTAGAAACATCTGGTCTTCGTGTTAAAAAAATCCAGAAGAGAAACAGAAAAGAATCATGATCTAAAAAGGCCAAAGGAGAGACAGCATTTGCGTGTCTGTGTTTCAATTTCCATTGCTACAAAACTAACAGCACTTATGTGCTGGTTTGGGCTGGGGTAGAATTAATTTTCTCCACAGTAGCTGGCATAGGATGATGGTTTGGATCTGTGCTGAGAGCAGTGCTGATAACACATGGATGTTCCGTTACTGTTGAGAAGTGCTTACATAGAGTCAAGGCCTTTTCTGCTCCTCACCTGACCCCACAAGCAAGGAAGCTGGGGGTGTATCAGGAGCTGGGAGGTGACACAATGGGACAGCGGACCCCAGCTGACCCCAGGGATATCCCAGACCATGTGGCACCGTGCTCTCCATGGGAAGCTGGGAGAGAAGGAAGAAGGGGAGACGTTGGCAGTGATGGTGTTTGTCTTCCCAAGTCACTGTTATGTGTGACAGAGACCTGCTGTCCTGGGGATGACTGAACATTTGCCTGACAATGGGAAGTGAATGAATTCGTTGTCTGGCTTTGCTGCATGCACAGCTTTTTAAACTAGCTTTATCTCAACCCACATGTTTTCTCACTTCTACCCTTCCGATCCGATTCTCTCCCCATCCCAGCACTGGGGAGCAAGCAGCTGTGTGGGGTTCAGTTGTCAGCTGGGGTTAAACCACAACAACTTACAGACTTATTTCACAGACATTCCTGAGAATTTAGTGGCAAGTAATATCCTTAAACAATAATAGTACAGACACTAGATGTATCATTCTGAGAAAGTTAGTATTTACTTAAGAAGCACTGTATGGTAGATCATAGATCTATACATAGATACATAGATCAATCAGCAAGGATATGAAATATTACTATAATACTTCCACATTATATGCCAAAAGCTATCACCCCTCCACTTTCAAAGTAACCCATATTGCCCAAGGATAACCATAACTTAGCTATGAAATGATGACTTAACACAACTGCCCTTTAAGCAAAAACTACATTCTTCCCAAAGCATATGTCTCTCTTGTGATTTCAAAGAAGTTATAAACGTAGAAGGTTGTGAAGATCAGCAAACAGTCAAAAAGTTCTCTCATGATGAATAACCACCTCTGAAGTGGTCTACTTCAATATTGTTATTTCTGAATTTCAAGCATGAACTCTGCAAGCAGCCAGACTACACATTTCTACTTAGTGGCAATAAATGTCAGCTCATTTGGTACCAAGTACAACAGGATATTACTGTTTATGTATGGTCTTTATTTCATAGTTAAGGGAAAATCTGCCAAATTCCACAAGTTAACTTCCTTATTGAAGGGAATTTCAGAAATAGAGGGAGGCACAGTGCTAATGTGCAGTTCTCTTTTTTTTCATAGAAATGAAAATGTCATCCCTGGAAAATATACTTCAGTACTGAATGTATTCATTAGCCTTTTGGATTTTATCTCAATTTGATGATAAAGACATTAAATGGATGTAATATTATACTGAACACAGTTTTGACAATGAGTTAATTCATCCATTGTGGTAAGAAAAGGTCCTTGTATTAAAATGGCATAAAATTTTCAAAGAATCATCTCAGAAGGTGATTAATTTACGTGTTAGCTTAAAAAATAAATCCTGTCACATTAATTTTAAGATTTTTTCCTTAAAAAGTAATCAAACCATATTTGCACTTTGCAACTCTACTGGGTGCCCCTTGCAAAATCACAGTGCATAAATTATGAAGCAAGCTTTTTCACAGCAAACACAAAGCTGTGCACAAATTATAATGATGTCCTCTTAATCCCTAATGCACAGCACAGCTAAATGCATCTGCAAAATGTTCTACAGCTATAACTTCTTTTTTTTTTTTAAACCATACTGCAGTGCTATGAGATTACATTTCTGTCACAAGCAGTGCATCTCTGACCATACATGCTTTTATACTGTGCACAGAAGTGAGAGGATGCCTGCTTTACAGTCTTGAAAACAATGGCATTTGTAGTTTGGTTCTAACTTCAGTTACACAAAAGCAGGTGAGATCAAACAGACTAATGAAACCTGACTGCTCTGAAAGGGGCAGGCTGAGAGCCTGGCATTCCTGTGCTAGATAAACATTTGAAGTTATCTACTGCAAATGTTTACACACTTGGGGTCCAATAATAACTTTCTTGGTATAACACTAACATTTCAAGTAGCACCATAATGCATTGTATGTTAACTGAGTTATGGTATTTGACTGTCACAGCTACATTAATATTGATTTCTGAAACTTTAAAGCATGGAATATATAAGCCTCTATAAATCTAACAGAAAAATGTAGGAAAGATTCAGTGTCTGAATAAAATTCCCTAATAGTTGTTTCCATTTCCTACCATACAGTTTACCTAGAAACTGATTACTATCGGTAAGAAATATCTTTTGTCCCGTATAGTATATAACTATCTAGGTGTGAAAATTGAGATGGATTGTAAAATAGTAAAATAATGAAGTGATATTAATGAGAAAAATACTGATTAAAAATGTTTTTTTTTTAAAACAAAGTGTTGAATATGCCCACATCCACTGGTTTAACTGAATTAGTGTCAGTGTGTCTGAACTGTAATGCTACACAGCAGTAGGCACCAGATTCGTACTCTGAGCTAGACTTATGCTTTTGCAGCCCACCTTGTATCTAAACAACGAAACATGATCATCAAAATGGTTTTGATTAAGTTCCATTTGAGTGAATACCCTGATATGATGAGAAAATGTCGTGGCTCTGCCTCACCCTTTGTTACAGAAAAACAGAAACTTATGTACTGTGGAAGCATTATTAATGTGTTCATAACTTGCAGTTACAGCCCCTGAAGTACGGTAAAGTTTAGATTCCATTCTAGCCAAAGCAAAATTCAAGGTAAGACTGTCCTGTGTCTGTTTGATCTACAGTTCACCTCTTTCAGAAAACATTAACATTCCCTGTACCTGCTCTATTTATATGGCAGTCAGCTCCCAAATAGGTGGCACCATTAAGGTCAAAATAGTTGCCTGTCACAGTATGCAAAGGAAAGGGAATTGTCTTACCTGCACATACAGTACTTTAAGGCTGTCCTATAAGAAGTATCTCTCAAATATCACTATTCCCCCCTTTTCATCCCTGACAAGGTTACAAGCCTTGTCTGTGATTTTTACTGTGCCTGAGGGAATGGACAAAAATTACAAACACTGCCAAATGTTTAACTAGAAAAACTGCCTGGAAGCATGTGGGAAGTTTAGATCTTGGCAGCTGCTGTGTAATCAAAAGCTTTTACAAAAGCTAAAATAAATTAAGTCTTGTTACAGTCTTGCTGATTCTGGGAGTTATTTTCCTGCAGATATTATCAGATACTCAGCTTTTCAGACAGTGTTCACTGGGGTAGCTCTCCAGAATAAGCGTGTTTCCCCTGAACAGCAATAACTCACAGAAGCACAACATCTCTGAAACAATGCAGAACCCGTGGTTTTGGGTGCATGAAATGCAGCTAAGAACGGATACTCTGTGGATTGTGTTTGCTAATTTCTTTAAACTTCGGTCCTGTTAATCAAAGAAATCAGTAGGGTCTAGAAAGCTAACTTCCATGGGTGACATGATTCTTCATTCCACCTTTACTGATATTTATAATGCAAACCATAGGCAAGGAACTAAATCTAAACATAATTTTAAACAAAATTAATTTTGTCAACTGCATTTTGCTTAAGATATTGTTGACACCTAAAGTAAAGATAAGGTAAAAAACTTGCTAGAAAGAAAAAGAGGATTAAATTGTGTCTAATTGGGTGTGGTTAAGAACACAGGATTGAAGATGCACCAAGCAGATGAGGCCCTCAGGTCTTGGCAGTCCTGAGTTAATGGTTGGATTTGATGACCTTAAAGGTCATTTCCAAATTAGTTGATTCTATGATTGTAAGACAACAAAACTTTACTTACCACTGTCGGTTTCATTTATGTCAGTAAGAAGAGAAAGTTGAACTTTCATCTAAGCTACTGCCTCTCAAATATCCTGCCTCACTTTTGAGAAACTACAGCTCCATAGATAGTGTCCTTGCTATTAGGCATCAGACAATACATTAATGAAGAGCTACTTCTTCAGACATACTGGCACCTGACTAGATTGGGAAAAGCCCCCAAACCTCCTAATAGCTTTATCACCTGCTTGTAGCAAAAGTGAGGCTTCATGGTAGAATGGGATTTTGAAATCTTCTGTTTTCAACCTATAGTTGAATACAGCTACAGAACGTGGAAGTCCAGGGCAATTGGACAGAATCTGGAAAGAACACTTGCATACGCAGCCTGTGAAGAACTGCTCAACATCAAGCAGATTCAAGGTTTTTGTTTCTGCTCTAGGAATAAAGACAAACAGCAAATACAAATAACTTGAGCATAATCAACAAGTGCTTTTTAGAAAACAGAAAATGAGTAATTTCCTCAATAATGGATTGTAATTTCATATTAATAAATCAGATACTTAATTTTCAGATGTTTCCTGAGGTTCATCTTGAGTCACATCCCAACACACATTCAAATCAAGTTTAAAAAACCATCTTATTTTTAAATTATATGAAATGCATAACAACTCCCAAGGAGAATTCCACAATAGAAGTGGAACACCCACATAACTTCTTCTTCTCCATGTAAACAGAGACCTATGATTAAAGTCTGAGTTCCCATGGTTTTGATGCATACAAGTATGCATTACACACACTGTCTCAGCAGGCACTTATTATGCAGTCACAGCAAAGGAAAAGTAAACGCTCACTGAACAATGAAGGAGGAGGAGATTTTTCACTACTTCTGTCAAAAGGCAACAACAATTCAGCAAAAAGAGGAATTATTGCATACTTTTTTTATCTGGGATTTGGGATAAAATTATTTATTGATAACAAATAGCTAAAACAGTACTTCAGCTAAAAATTATTTCTGGAAGCTATAAGTCTGTAGAACTCCTTACCATTCAAAGAGTAACTACCTAAGTATACAGATTAATCAGGTAATGTAAAACCTGAGTAAATTATTAATTCAAAGTTGAGACAGAAATTACAACCTGCCCTTTAATATTTTGGGGGTAAATGATATATGTTCAATTACTCAGACATGCAGTCACTGAAAGCTGTAATTAATCCAGGAGACATGGTCTAGTTCTTTATAGTACTTTTGTTCTAGGGAGGATGCAAATTAACCCATTGGTTTCAGATGCCATAAATAATACAGATTATGTCAATCTGAATTATGCCAAGCTTAAAAAGTTGCTTTTATATTATGTCCTCCATTTTTTCTCCAAAACCCACTTGATACATTGTTTTTAAGATATTGCCCCAGTGAGTAGAATTATACAGGCTATATGCATCATATATACTGCTGCCTTCAACTTCAAGGTAACTGCATTTGCCTCATTCACCTTATTAGAGCAGATATAGAAAACTAATCGGTTTGCCAACAGCTATCAAGATACCTGAGCTAAACATGGCACTTGTGTAGTCATGGCTTTTCTGAAAGCTTCTACTTGCATTATCTCATTACCTGAACATCAGTTTGGGAAAGACAAATAAATGTGGCAGGATTCTTAAGCCTCCCAGCATTTTTGCCTGACTTCCTCGTTGTCAGGATGCGCTGTCCCTCCAACTGATACTGGTGTGGTTGAAGTCCCCCATGAGGACCAGAGCTTGTGAACAGGAGGTTGCTCTATCTGTCTACAGAGGGCCTCATCCCTCTGACATTCCTTCTCTCACAGATGGATCCCATCAGATTGCAAAATCAAGAAATTGTCAAGATTTCATTTATTTTCCCACTTTATAATGATTTCCATCCTCCCTCCAAAATCACAGATTAAGCCAGCCTCCTTGCAGTGTACCTAGTGATAGATCGGCAACAGATGAGGAAATTTGTTTGATGTGAGAAACAAATTCAAACCCCTAATTCAAATGCTGTATCTGTAATTTATAAAACCAACATAATTTAAAGCAGCGGAAATTTGGAAATCTGCTGCCAGAGTAAATAGAACACAGCCACAGCACACACTTGAGTCGCGTCACAGGAATGAACCTGGAGTTTCTGCATTCCTCCTATGCAACTAACTCCTCTTGCACATGTTCTCCAGTTCTGTAAATAAACAAATATTGACTAGTTGCTATTGAAGGTGAAAACATTACTCCCTTTTATAATGCCATTCGGTCCATCACCTCAACTTAGTGGATTTCCTACTCCAATTACATTTTGAGGGTGCATTTTCAAAGAGTTGTACCTCTCATTTAAATCAGAAATCTCATTCTTGACAAAAATGCCTCTTATCAGCCTACAAAGAATTCTGGTTTGAAGAAATATGGACAATAAATTATATAGTTAGACAACTCCTGATCAATACAACTAGAATTATTTAGCAATTTGGGGGTTTGCATCATTTGAAAGCTGAACAATTAGGAAGAATATTTTAAATGACTTATTTTTGCAAGTAACTGAGGTAAAAAGAAACCCAACATTTGACATCTTCAGGGAAGTACTTTAAAAAAGACATTATAGTGACTTACTACAGTAAGGACTGCACATCACACTTCGGCACATACAGGCAATCCCTACTGATACAGAAGAATGCAGTTTACCTAAGGGAAGAATTTGCTTTTAAGAATGCAGACAGAGATTACATATTTAAATTGATGAAGCATGTGATGTATGCCAAGGATGAATTATACAGATTTTCTTTTTTTCTACTAGTTTTAATCCTAGCAGTTTTCACACATTCTTAAGTTGACCTGCAGGCATTTTGAAGGTTAAAGAACAGCGAACTTGGAGAATTATGAAGTTCAATGTGAGGAACAACATAAATCATATACTAGAAGGGTGACATTTCAATTTTGCCATAGGCAAGGCAAAAAAGCGCAAACCCAACTGTGTTAAATGGAAATCTGTTATGTTAAAAGGTACGAAAGAAATAGCAAGACCAAGGTTCAGACTGAAAACTACACATTTATCATATTTGTTTTCTGCAGTGGCTCTCCTGTTCGAGTTTTGCAACATAAGGAATCAAAGACAAAGGGTAAAGTGACTGTGTAAGTTACAGAAGCATTTAGCAAGAAGACAACTATAAACTTTGGAGGGGTGATCTGAAAGTATGTATCTGGAAGAACAAATGCAGCCGAGCACACCACAGTGTCCTCTACACTTCTTATACACTGATTATTTCACAAATTCTTCCACTTCCATCTTAACACTACTAGAGCCTCTTGGGTGGAAATAAGACAAGTATTCCTTAAAAAAAATAGCATCTGGAATTGCATTAGCGTGTCACTGAGCTGAATTCTGTTACGAAATTCCAACTATTAAGCTTAGACTGGTATGTGGCCAGGCTGCACCCCACCCATGTGACAGAGGCCCCGTATTCAGTGGTATCAATCTGATACCACAGGTGCCAAAATTTACACAAAGTATGTACTCTAAACATGGGCATTTAGTCAAACATTTAAATCACTATCAGTTTTAGAATAGCATTTCTAAGAAATGCAGCTAGTTAGAAAATATCTAACACATCTCTTTCCCCTCTAGACTTTACATCCTTATAGTAGTTGAAATTTTACCACGTCTGTTGCTAACAGTATTTGCATGGCCAACTGTTGAATGCAAGGAGTAAGGTCCCCCTACCCCCCATCAGAACTACAGGCTTTTTGCTGACTGCTGTGGATGGCTTTAATTTTCTCTTGAATAGCAAACTCAAGTCTTTCTCTTACTGCTGACATAATTGCAGAATTATTTCTGATTGCTACTGCTCCCTCTTGCTAAATGCATTCCCTTCTGCACCTTCACCTCTCCTAGCGCAGTAGTAACTGTGCTACAACTGCAGAACACATGAAGTTGGAAAGAACCTCTCAAGGTTATTTAGTCTGAAAACCTTGCTTCAAACAGGCCTAAGATGGGTTACTTTGGAGCTGTCCAGGGAACCTTTGAAAGAGAAGAGAATCCACAACCTCTCTGGACAACCTGTTCAGTTGTGTGGAGTTTCCTGTTGTGGAGTCTTCTTAACCCACCCATCCCTCAATCCCTCCCCTCCTGTTCCCCCCCACCCCGCGCCTTCTTCCCCCAAAGTTTAATAAGAAAGTTCCTTGTCGCAACTTGCAGTATTTGGTGTTTTGGTTTTGTTCTTATCCTTAACAACCAGAATAATTTTCCACCTTCCTTGATTCTTCCATGTGTTAGAAGTCAGCCAAGAGCTCATTATTTACAGCTGCTGACAGATGAAACTCACCCTCCTGAAAGTATGAACAGTTGCATCTAGTGCAAGAATACTGTTATAAAACACAGATGAGAAATACATGTTTGAATTTTTACCAGATAAAAGCATCAGATCAACTGTTGAGATGTACCGTATGTTAAAATTATAGTGTTTCATCACATCCTTGCAGAAAGTTTTGCCAAAACCTAGCAAAACACGACTGCATGTGAATGGTCTTAAGCCTTGACTAGTTTCACTGATCTTCAAAGGGATTATTCATATATTTAAGCACTTTATTAAACAGTTTGATGGATCACAGCCTCAGCCTAAGTCACAGTTTCAGTATAAACTTGGGCCACATAATTTGGGAAGATATTTCTTTCAGACTGTACAGCACCTACAGCTGGATGTTGGTGTCTACATGCATAAAGACAAGGAATGTGATTCAGAACACAGATTTGTTCTACTAGTTCTTCACCATTATGTATATGTATTCTATATTTTTATCACACTGTAACTGTAGCAATTTGATTATGATGGATATAGAGATATACAAAATAAATTCAGCTAACATTGGACTAAACAGTGTAGAGCTCACTCCTCTAGACTATTTGCAAGAATAAATCAAGGAAGACTTGTCTTATTATGTGTAAACATATTCTGTATCTCCTGTAGACTGATACCATAGATACAGAATATTCTAAAGCAAAGCTATCCTAGCTCTGCAATGAAATTTCAAATTTCTAAGCATCTAAGGACTGTCAAATGGAAAGAACATAACAATTATTAGTTTGTTGCAAGGTGATTAAATTTAAGCATTGTGGCTTTGATTAAATGCTGTGGGGAAGGAAGAATCCTGAGAAATACAGCATCTCCTTTGTCAGTTTTATACTTCATGCTTACAGATTCAGTTATAATAGTAGTAAAACACAGATTTTTTTATCACTGAAAATGCAGAATAGCTGTAAATCAAATGTATTTGGATTCTGACTGTATACCTTATGTTTTATTCTGAAAATTAGATTTATGAAAAAATGTAAATAGAAACAGTAGCCTTATAAGCACATTTTTTGTCTATTCTTTTGTACGTGGTTTAATCAAATAACATCACCAATATCAACACACAAAATTCCCAGAACTGAAAGATTTCTTCCATCGTCCACATACTCTTCATTAAAATGGTGTAGGATTTCTTATGAAATAAGTTTCTTGTAGAATTTCAGTTTACAGATTGCAAGAGAACTCCTCAATTCAGGAGAAGTCCTGAATTTAGCTTAGTAAAAAAAAGGGTGTGGAACACAACGTATTAAGAAAAGTATACCAACAATATGTGGAATACATAATACTATGAAATCAAGACTATAGTAGTTTCCATCTCACACTACTAAACATATTTTTGTTCATGTATGCAGTTTTCTTGCAATAAGGTTGTCATATTTCATGAAATAGTTTGCAAGTACTAACCTTGGAAACAGAGGACATTGCAGTTTCAAATACAAATATGTGCTCTTAGCTTTAAATATCACAAGTGAAGTCATTATCAAAACAAGGAATCTGAAAATCTTCATCTGATGAAACATAGCAAAAATTTCTGAATTATTTCACTCAAGTATAACAAAAATGCTTAAAAGAATTTAACTGCCTTAGAAAGTACTAAGAAAATCCATTCTTACCACTTTGAAGTGAAACTGGAAGAGAAGGGAATACAGCATCAGCATATTATCCACTCAGTCTAGGTTGCTTTATTCACTGTGAAAGGACTAATTTCACTGCCATATTTGAAGAGTGCTTTACTATATGCATTTTTACAAAGATGTAGCCTAAGTACCATCAAGTGCCTTGCAGAGATTCCCACAAAAGTATGAGCCCTGTTAACGCTCTGCAGGTTTTGCAAGGTAACATCGCATCCATTTGCCTTCCCTAAGATGTCCTACTGGTCAGCTTCCGACATTCAGAATTTACTGCTAGTCATTTATAGACATCGAAGGTAGCTGCATCATGCCAAAAGCGCTCTATTTTCACATTAAGGAAAACCTCTTACCAGAAGTTGTGTCTGGTAGATAAATGATCTACTGAAGGTGCCTTATTAGTCAGTTATAGGCACTTGCCTACTTGTAATCCAGTAACTACTTTAGGTAATTTATTAAGATAATACCAAATAGATTCTGCTTCTCTTTCCATTGAAACATCTAAGTTTCTCATTTTGAATTTATATGGTAAGACTTACCGATTTGTGATCTGCAAATCACAGAGATGTTTTAAAGTTATTTCATTGAAGTACATTTTACAAGATAGCCTGGTTCAGTTTGTGAGGGAGCCAACATCAAAGTCATTTCATGTTTCCAAAGGAAGTAAAACAATTTTCATTCTTGGATGCTGCTACAAAGGAAGGACGTAAAGCAAATGCTAGCAAGATACTACAGTTAAACAAATGTGAGCATGTAAATCTCAACAGGGACTTGCAGAAAACTGACAATATTTCCTTGTTGCTGCAGCTACAGTTTCTAGAAAGGCCACAATTCATCAACAGAAGGCCTCTTCAACAGAAATCTCAGCCAATAAATCTATTCAAACAGTGTACCTTGTTTTCATACAGCATGAGACTAATGAGAGCAGTACTAGTCACTTTTGCCTTTTTCCCCCCTGACAAAGCATTGGAAGCACCACTCAGTTAGACCACATGTTGGTTCCACAACTATCACCAATAAACACTGGCTTCTAAATCCCCTGGTACTAACTTGCTGGTATGAGCAGCTCCAGATCCTCAACTGGGGGCCATATGTGCAAGATGTGTTAATACTAAAGAAACCACATAGTCTGTTTAACCAAAAAGTTTTGATTACTATTACAGCTGGATTCTTATGTGCTAATTAGTTTCACAAATTCAACATTTGCACATTTCAACAGATTCCTACATAGAGCAAACAACAAAAGTCATAGAGCAATCAATCACTTTCTGTTTTCTTCACTTTTCACTACTGGGCTTCTTACAGTCTCTTTTTCTTGTTTCCAGAGCAGTCTACTGTCTTTGAACAGGTTGGTTCTAATAATTTGGTAAGTAATTTTAACAATTCAATACACTTTAATAATTTGACAAAGCATTTCATGTTACAAATGCTGCACACAATTACATTGGTAGATGGCTACACATCTCTGCTTAATGAGATGTATATACAACAAGCCAAACCACTGATGGCATCACAAGGGTGGGTCACTTGAGGCAGTCTGACTAAGGTGGTTCTTCCTTTGGTATAAAAGGCACATGTAGGTCATCATCATTTCTGGGATAAAGTCACTTGTCTTATAGTTCCCCCCCCCCTTCCATCTGTATCTTACAAAAGGCCACCTCAGACAAACAGGAGGGTTGAAAACATGGTCATTAATGCTTATATGGCAGTTTCATAATTACGTGTTGGAGGATATCTAAGGGCTGTGAAAGACATCGCTATCATTTTTATTTATATCTAATTTCTATTACCTTCTTTCTTGTAGTTAGTCACCAGGTTCTAGCCCAAAACCGTTCTGCTGAGCACTGCTATCTCCTGTCTTGCTCTGTGCTTTAAATTAATCCATTTCAGCTCAAATCTAGACTCTGCCACCATCAGCACTGCTATATATCCCATTAGGCAGCTACTCCAATGATTTATTATTTAATGACAGCAATGTGGCAGAAGTGCTGGTGTTACATTTCTTAATATCTATTAAGAGTTCAATAAAACAACCTGCTGAAGGTCTTTTTGTATTTCTTTGATGTACATTTTCTACAGCTAATTCTGCAGATCACACAGTAGTAAGTATGAACCTCAGTAGGAAACTTGTATGCTTTATTTCAAATCTGTCAGTATTTTTTATGTATCTCCAAAGAAACTATTCATTGCACTTCTCTCCCCACAAATCCTCCAAATTAAATATGCTTAACACAGAAAATAACACATTCTAAAACACACAGAATAGGGAAAACAAGTGAGTATTAAAAATCAGAAAAACATGTTAAGTTTTTAATGCATCTCACCACATCACCTTTCACTCTGCATAAAACAGCATGCTTAGCTAAGGACATAATTCCGATGGAGATACACAGATGTTTGCATATTACTTTGCATTCCATATGCAGCTCATGTACCTGTAAATGGGCCTGGGAGGCCTCTACCCTCAGTACACTGATTCATAGTTTGGAACAGCGGAAAACATATTAATCAGATCATACAGACATCATACTCCAATCTAGAAGCCACAGAACAAGCCAATAGGAAGCACACATTTCTGTCATCCAGGCAGTAACTACAAAAGATGAAATTCTCATTCAGCAATAGGAAAATTCGTGATCACAGAACTTAAGACCTCACAGGTTTTAATAATAGAACATAAACTCTTGAACGCATTGCCAGAAGAATGAAAGCTGTCAGCTTTACTACACTTAGAACAAAATGCAAGTAATGCAAGAAAGCCATTGAAAAATCAAATACTTAAGCTCAAATTCTACTCTTTCTAGGTCCAACTATAATTTTCAAGCATTCCAGTCAGCCAAATGAAAAGAACCCACAACAATTCCAGAGACAGGAATTTTTCTTTGAATATTCATCTGATGTTTGTCATCATTGCAAGTGCTTTCTCTTTAAAGGAAGATCTTTACAGATACTTCTTCAAAATGAAGGGAAGTTTCCAGACACAAGTGACATGCAATACACTGCTGCTACTGTGTTTTGGGACTTGCACAGTCACCAGTTTTCTCTAGCTCAATTTTCCCACCTGTAAAATGAAACCAGTAAAGGATATTCTGCTCAGAGAGCGTGTAATAACCTGTAATTTTGAACTCTCATATTCAGAATTCTAAACACAGTTTGATTTCTTGGACAAGGACTGCCATCTAAAAAACAGTCAACAAACAAACAAACAAACAAAAAAACAAACCAACCCCAAAAGGGCACTAGAATATTCTGAGAGTTACCATGCACATTTTGTTTAGAAAGTAAGAGTAAAAATCCCCCTTCAGATATGGAAGCATCATTAAATACTACCAGCATTTCATGGGGAATCATGCACAATACAAATGCACTTGTAACAATTGTTTTAATTCACTAAGCAAATCTTCAAGATTTGTAGTCCATCTGCCATAGTATTTTCTTTACTCTTTCGCGATTTTAACATAAGCATTTTTAAAACATTTTAGTAACAAGTTTTCTTTTGAGTATTCTGACTGCTCTATCCATTACTTTATGCATCTTTCAAGAGGGGTACACACTGTTCTGTATTTATATTTTACAAATTAAAGTGTACTGTGACAGTTGAAAGATGTTGTGAACTGATTCTCCCTTTCACGCACGCAAGACGCTGTTATCTCCAGAATCTTGCTTATGTGCAAGACAGGACCTTACTGGCAGCTGGCAGCAACTGCTTCTCACAGATGCCTCTTCTCAAGAGCAACAGCTTCTGGCTATAAACTCGTGGCCCTCTGCCGGCTCTGCTCTGTTCCTCTCAGAAAGCACCTGATTAAACATCATCTTTCATACCTGAGTGGTCTGTTGTTAATCCAGGCCGTACTGCTTTGCAGTGTGTAATGTGTGG